>NC_060248.1:68415242-70915242 GCF_921293095.1 Ischnura elegans | reverse complement strand
GTTCCTTCAAGGGCCGCCAGTTGACTGGAGTCGCGGAGACCCAGTGGACCATCGGGAGGAAGAATGAAGTCCAGGGACATACGTCCGAGCGCTATCACCCGGCAAGAAAAACAAATTGCTCCCTATTTATCGTTTGGCAGTTACAGTGAATTAAGGATGTCTACCGTCGTTAACGACCATTAAGGATTCAGGGTTCCCATTCCGGGCCTTTTCTGTTCGAGCGGGAGGAGGGGGGGGGGAGGCTGACCGGAGCGCCTTCAATGGAATTGATTAAGGGTTTGCCCACCCCCGCAAGAGACCCGAGGCGTGGGTCGGTGACCATGGGGGGGAGGGAGGAGTGGGGAACGAGGGCAAAGATTAGAGCACAGTGTTTCGAGTGACGAAGGATACGCCCACGTCTAAGGGTGCGGCTCACAATTAGTCTCCCATTTCCTGTATTTTACTTCTCACGGATAATGAGCAAGCTTGTTATATATCGATGATTTGAATTTACTAATACAAAAAATTAATTAGGTTTTTGTATCATCAGATCTAAATGAAATGAGATATCATTTCACGAATTAATAAAAATACTATCATATACAGTGTAAGGGGAGCTATACAAATGGATAAAATATAATTTATTTGTAGATACACTGAGTCCTGCGTACCAGGGAAGACCTTACAATTACCAAATTATAACCAGTACTAGAGCCAGTCCATACTATTGCTATCAAAACAGGCTGTTTAATTCTAGTATTTTATACAAATATCAAAAATGTTTTAAATAGTGAATAAAACTCATTTAATCAGTGAAGAATTGATATTCATTTTCTCAGTTGACGTACCATCGGGTATGAAACCCTTTGACATTTCAGTTGAGAAACCAACCGCAATGCGTCAAAGAGTACTTTAAAAATATTTCTATTTATTTAAATACCATAGTTCCACATGGAAAAATCTGACAGCGTCCTTTAGAAAAAAGGGTATTATTAAAAAAATATATTGACGCTATTAGGGTCAATGGTAGGCATCGTGCGCAGATCAAATTTTATTATCGACTGTAAACTAATGAGTCTACTGTTAATAAATTCCTAATATATGTGTGTTATGCGAACAGCGATGAATATTAAGCACTTCATGAAAGAAAAGGAGTTGCCTGAAACGGAACCGAATCATGGCTTTTTAACTTTCTGGGCCAATATATAGATCAATGTACTGCCTATGATCCTTAAAAACTATCACGCGATTTATTATTATTATTTTATTTATAATTTATCGTTTTTATACAAGAATTTTATTCATAAATTTTCATGTCTTACCAGGAAATTCTTGTTCGTTAATTATAGTTTTTTATTATAACTTACTAATTATGATTGACCCTGACGATCAAACATAAATATTTGTTATGAAAAAACGTTGGTCATCAAGAGATAAGGCATATCAACCGATGAAATTCACGTATAACTATCTCTCTCAAAGACATACAGACATTCATTCTAACGCCAACATGATCGAAAATATGATTTAAACTTGGCAAATTGTCAACCGTAACATGTGAGAACAAAATGTACATCTTGTGATAATAGCTGAACAATCATAAAAGAGGTATCTCGTAAAGACTTATCTCTCATTTTAAAATATCTTTTGATCTGAATAATAGAACAAAGCCTATTTTAAAATGATCATTGCAACGAAAGCGGTGGTAAAAAGATTCTACAGCAACCACATAAGCTTATTCTTCAACATGTTAATGAATGGAGGAAAATTGTAAATAAAGCATCAATAAACTCAAGGCTTTTCTGCTATAAGATATAGCAGTGCAACAACTTTGCTCGTTTTTCTTAAGAAAAGATTATACTTTTATTCATTATGTAGCCGACTTTATTGAATTATAATTGAATCAGCACAATCCTAGAACATGAACTACAAATGTGTAAGACAATATTGAGAAGAGAAAAGCATAATTCCATAAATATCGTATTTTGCAAAAAAAATCATACAATTTTTGTATATAGGATTAAAGAGCCAGAATACTTTTATTTTTATCCTGAAAAATTGTTACAACCATAAAGTATTATTTTGAAGAGCATTCGACAATATCATGACATGAATAACATAAAACATGAGCGGTTCATTTGTTCATGAGCGAGACAACCTTTATCAAACCTCGCAATATTATCGTCACTCGCCCTCTCCTCTACCAAAAATAAAGTATTCAAACCCATTTACGCTCTACCTTTTGATCTGCAGGGGTTGAATTTCATGCCTCCCACGATGTAACCCCTCTCAGAGATTTACAAATTCCAATCAGTTCAAGAACCACAGATCATGTTCTGGGGAAAAAAACAAAAGGACTTCGGTCCAGCAATCAAAGCGATTTAAGGCAAAACGAGAGGAATTGAAGTATGAGTCACACGCACACCCCTGTGCCACCACAGGCCGGCCTACCCTCTCTCCCCCGCGCCTACGCATAATGCGCATTCGGAAACTCCAGAGGCCATTAGGATCAATGTATCACTGACTTCTCAACAGCCTCTTTCGCTCACGCAATCACCCACGTACCCACACGAACAGAAAACGTGAATAACAGCACTTCAAAAAGAAAAATGCAAGCGGCCATCAAGGGTGGGAGGGGGAAAAGAGGTTGATCCCTCTCGGAACCGGGGAAACCAATCATCAGGGAGTTGTCCCAATTGATGGCGCTTGTGCTCCGAGGAGGGTTTTTTTTCAGCAGACGGTTGCGAGGAGAAAGGGAGAGGAGAGTGAATGAATGAGATACGGCAGAAGGGTAAACCCCTGTGGTAAAATCAATAGTTAATACGCATGGTGGATAATCGCAGAGGTAATGACCACCGTGGCGTTCTCGGTGCAAGACTGCATTTATGCGGTGATAAAAAAAATACGGGGAAAGGACATAAAATGCTCACCATAGTTCAAAATAGAATGCTTCAAAGTATAAAAATATTAGTAAGATATCCAGCAGTACAAAAATTCTTAAAACATAATATTGATAAAAAACATAATATTTTCACCACTACCCAACAATGTGCATACATTTCAGTCAAAATACTTAATGGCACAGAAAATGAATCGAATGCATCAATCTAAGCTCAATGAGCATCTATAAAAACTGGTAAATTCTTGATTTACTTAATGAAACCTTATCATAATGGAAAATAAAGGATAAACACTGGTCAAAGTTCACTCATGGCATTAAAGAGTACGACCCGCATTTCATAGCATAATTGCGTCTTCAGGTGAACGATTATGCTCCCTTTCAGTCATCTCAAGATGGCATTACGTTATAAAATCACATTCTTATGGCAAACATCGTAAGTTTGTCTTTAATAGTGATAAGAATTTATAATCCAAAAATATTTGAAAAAAATATCTAGATCGGCGAATAAAGGCGGAGAATAATGAGGAGTCATTTTCGGAAGAAAAAAAGAAATTTATAGATCCGTGGCAAACAACCACCGTAGGTAGTCAGATGAGAGTGAGAAAAGAGGGAAAGAATCAGAGGGCAAATTGGATCCCAAGGGGCTGCAGAAGAGGCATCCATCGGGAACGGAGTGATCCACTCGGAAAGTGCGGCGATGAGGCCTATTGGCTGTCCAATTGATGATACCCCACGCTCCCCACTTTGTTATTCCACTTGCCGAGCGCCCAACCTCAATTCCCACTCGACTCCATAATCCATATATCCCGAATCCTTTCTTGAAGGCAAAAAAAACTTCAACCAACACCTCACACGAAAAATCGCTTCTCGAATTTGTTTCTCTAAAACCCATCTTTCTCACGCATCCTAGCTTACCTAGGGGCTCCTCGTTTAGCCTTCTTTTTCACGGAGCGTATTCTAACACTTGAAAACAATCCGCATTTATATTACTAACACGCCTTATTTTTAATTCGGTTAATATATCGTCAAAACTTTTGCCAAAAAAATATAAATTTTAAAAGCTTAAGTGACACATGCATGACTTACTACAAACTTCTGGTGCAACAGACGAATAACCCAGAGGAGAAAAATCTCTACCGATAGCTTCCGGCAATAATGTAAGTACCATATCTTGCGTCAACGGTAAAATCTCAGCGATTTTCTTTCATAGGATGATTTATATGGAGTATTAATTGCTACACCTCTCCTCGATTGCCGTGTAGCGTTAAGTATGGGTTGAACGCCTTGCTTAATGACTGAAGCTTCTAGGTTCAAAACCCCGATAAAGCCTTTATATACTCCCATCAAAAAGCCTCGCAGTATGAGAGATTCTAGGACATGAACAGGCCCCATACCGTTCAATAACATGCCAATGCTTTGTCTGAGGTGAGCCCTTTCATTTTCTATCCAAAAACACTTGCCAGTTGAAGCACCGAGAGATAATACTTTGGCCGATAATTATCTAAAATTAAAACTTTTGCATTTTTCTCATGCCTATGTGGAAAAAAGCGTTACATTCCGAACCGTCAGTCTCATACGACATAATACAAGAAATCAATTTCCCTGAAAATATGAATTCAAACGAGGATGAAACCAATATTAAGTAGTGATTCCCAAGAACACGGGAACAACAATTCTGACTGACCTACGACGACGCGAAAATTTTCTCAGCCCATTATTTCTCTATCGTTCTCAAGATTTCGTCCTCCAAATCGTGACTATGGGCAGTTTACTGTGGACCATCTTCCCAAGCGATTTTCCTCAACGGATGGGAAAGAAAACCACTCATCCCCAGTATCCATCTTCACCGTAAAAGATTCCTCCTTCTCACAGTCCGAACCATATCACGCCCGAGTGAACTTCCCCTTCCTCCACCTCACAACCCCCTTCCCCGGACAGCCCATAAAGCACATACAAACACATACGCCTTGTTAAAATGGCCTCGCCTCATTCCCCACAATGAACCCGATAGTGAATCAGACCCTATAAATCAATGAATGAGGGGGTCTCCGGAGGAAAGAGGAAGAAAACGGAGGGGGTGCTTGGCAGGGGGTGTTCGGACTGGCTACTGAAGGAGAGGGGGATGGGGATGAAGAGGGAGATCAATGGCAGGGGAGGTGGGGGAGGTCTCGAGATGTAGAGAGGGGGAAGGTATTGTTTGCATGCAACGGAGGCAAGGTCCCTGTGGGGCCGAAGATGGGTGTTGTGCGAGGAGCGGTATAAGGAAACAGTTTGGAGGGGATTGACCTCGTTGAATGGACAAAGTGAGCTGGAAGAATCAGTAGAAAAGGAGAAGGCGGTAGACAATAAGAAGAAAGGTTTGCTGAAGATTCAAGTTGCTTCTGTTTAAGTTCTCCAGAGAATCATATAACAATATGAAAACGCGAGGCAAATATCTACCTTTAAAGACTTAAGTTTACCCATTAAGTATTAAGGGTTGGATCTTTAATTGTACTTAATTGCGTGTTGATGGAGATGGTATAAATGCGAGATCACATTTTTAGTTGTGAAGCCAAATAGTAATGGTATCCAGATGTCACTCACTCATCCTTAGAGAATCATATAACGGGTAAGGAAATGTAAAAGCCAAATACCTAGAAGACCAGACTTAACCCTTTAAGTCTACCGGGTTGTATCGTTCAATTTATTAAATTGTGTGTCGATATATATGGTATAAATGCAACACCATAATTGTGGTTCGGTGGCTCAATGATAATGATAATTAAATGTAACTCATTCAGTGAATTAACCTGAAGGTTAGCTTGGTTTGGATAAGTGTTAGTCGAATCCACGTCATATTAAGCCAAAGGTGTGCAAATTGCACATTTTCATGGAAAGGGGGCCAGTAATTTCCCTGGACCATCTCGCCCATATTTGTTTTGAGATGTTCGAAATCTTCGCCCGCAATTTGAACCCTCAGCCGTAATGCCTGATACACTTTTCATATTTAGATCGCATGCATAGGTTCTCCAACAAAATTCCCCCTTCCAGAATTAATTAACTACCTACATCTTTCATTTAAAATCAAAAGCAATTTATAAAAAAATCCAAATTTATCTGTTTTCACCATGATTCATAATGTTTTACTGAAATTAGTTAAATGTAAAATTCGAAGAATCAAGCGAGATGGAGTGGAATTGATTCATAATGAAACACTGACTTGCAATTTTCCACAAAAATAAAATTTAATTCGACTCGAGTTTCGATGTTACTAAAATGTACCTTGAAAATGATGTAGTAACATCGAAACTCGAGTCGAATTAAATTTTATTGTTGTGGAAAATTGCAAGTCAGTGTTTCATTAGAAATTAGTTAAGTTACACAGGTAGAACTAAAATTTTCACACTGAATTTTAGATTGTGAAAAAAACATAATACGAAAAACATGCTCAACTGAAGCTAGTCGTGTACTAAAAACATGAATTCATTTAATAACATCCAAAAAGTGCTAAAAAAATAATATCAACAATGACATTCATGCATAGAAAAAGACACAAGCATACCTATTAAGCATAAAGTAGTTAGGATGCCCATCCAGGCTACATGGGAAGCGTAGATTATCAATTTCAGCAGCGTTGCTTTAGCAATAATAGGCTATAGCAATTATAAAGCTACTTTACAACAAAGGACCTTTTAGCCGTCCTTGAACGTTAGAATTTTTTCATGAAAATTGATTAAAAATACGCGTAGGGTTATACCAAAAAATCAGGCTTTTACATCTCAATAGAAGTCTCTCGCCAAGTCGATTCATCGTAATCCCTTACATCCATTTTTTAAGCAAAATTCGCCAATTCCACCAGGTTTTCATGGAAAAAGATGGTTTCTGTCATTCAACATCAGTCAAATATCGATAAAAGTGGAGATAAATAGCCTTTTATCATTCGTTGTGCAACAAATACTTCTGGCATGATTACGCGGGTTTGGCCGAATACAATGAACTCCTTCGTCTTCTTAGTCAATGAGTCACTAGTTTAAAACATTATACCGCGTGATTCATTATTTTTCCCGCGTGGCAAACCGTTGTGAAACTCTATGACGAGGAATTTAATTTATTTTTACTGTTATCCCATAATATCGATTGTTTTTCCCCTCCAATAAGTCCTTCATAGGAACAGCCATAACTCAGTAAAATATTTTTAAGACCTTTACACGAGCTCGAATTGATTGAGATAACGCATTGACGTCTGCAGTTTTTGCCTCGACATACATACCATCAAACTCGGTGTATTTCAAACTTTCACCCCCATTGAAACATATTTACGATCGAGGGATCTAGATTTATGCCTGCACACGTTCATTCGCTAATTTAATTTACGACCTCATGATTCTAGCCCGTTGAAAGCCAATATTTTTACGGTATGACATTTTAATAACGACGTTTATAATCGGTCGGTTTAATTTACCATCGCTGCTTGAGATTGAGTCCGCTAGTGATCTATAGTAGCTCACCAGAAGGACATCTCTACGCGTCCAGGCGAACTTCGTACTCAGCGCGATGCACACACCATGGCGGGGGCCGGTAAAATTACTTCTACAGGATGGAATCTTGCAATTATGGTACTCATCAAGACGAGAGATTTTTCCCTACAGTTAGCAAATAGAGCGATAAAATCAAGTTTAAAAGGAATGAAATAAACTTTTTACTTTTCGTACCTGACGCCACGACAGTACGCGAAATTCTTAAACATCGCTCCTGTAGGGACATATTATTCAAGGCACCAAACGAATGTAATAGGAAACTGGCAATGTCAAATTTCAAACTAAGTGAATTCATTCCCCACAACGCGCTATTACGAAATCAGTTTACCGAATGAATTTTAGCCATCAAAAATAAATTAGAAATTTGGGGGAAACTCTTTTTGCAATATTAGCTATGAAGAATATGGTACTATCCATTTAAAATACTTAGGCAGGAAGTCATGTCTTTCCTTCTTGAGTGGTAAACAAGGCATGTGAATAATCTAGGTATTACAAGAAATTGTATTCTCCTTTCACATAACAATGACAATGATGTGAAGAATTCCAGCTATAGGACTTCAAACAACATTGACTCTTAAAACTGAACGAAAAGAGGTAAAACACGTTTTCACTACGAAGAACAATTGATGCAACCAATAATAAAGTGTACTGACAAAGGGGTTAAATGAACTGAATTTTGCAGCTCTATTTCTCTGACACCTGGAGTAAGAAGAGTGAACTATCATAAGCAGGGAGCGGAAAGGTTTGATAGCGAACAGTACAAAGAGGAAATGACAGGGTGAAAAAAAGAACAAGTTTACTTCCAACATACATAAGAAGTGCCACGAACGAGATTATAAAAGGAAGCCGGTAAGTGCGCCGATAAAATTTTATTGGCCGTTTTCGTACCCTCAACTCGTTCACCCGGCGTTTTCCTTACCGCCCAAATGCTGGCACACTGCACGACCCTACCCGCTGCCTCTTCCCATTCATCGCTTCTCCTCCGCTCGTTTCTCCAGCATCTGTCCCCTTAAGCCCTTCCAGTTTACTCTCCCACGCACCTTATTCCCATGCCGAGCCATTGCTGCACCCTTCATGAGGAGTGGCATCCATCAAACACATCGACAAATCGGTACACAGGCGCCCTCTAGGGTACCCTAACTGGCCCTCCACCTCCCTTTTTCATACTATCGACTGAAATGTCTAGATGGTGGCCAGCAAGCAACTATTTGGGTATCTGGCATGATAGAAGTTTTTTTTTACCAAAAATGCAATACATTGAATGCACAGTGTTTTAGGAAATGCTACAATACGACACACCTGGGAGGTAAATGGTTTAATTGATTGGTTTTAAACGTAACATAGGGCACCGTTTGTAAAATTACGAAAATTGAAAACTTGTGTATACCTATACGAGAGTTATTGTATATTAATGAAAAAATTACCGTGCAAACTCTTGGTAAAAAATAAACTGAACTCACATATCCACTGTAACTACCCGTTTTAGATCGCAGAAAATTCCGTTTTAGTATCACAATTTTCTTGACTCCCTAGCTCTGAGAAAGTTTCTCTTAACGAATTCCTTCAAATCTCAATTAGACTGCTTAGCAACCATTGGGTATTACGCAGTCGTTTACAGGGGCACTGCATAAGCATACAAACCCGAATATCAGCCTCGCGTTCTGCTTACCAGTGATGTTGAAACGAATGATTTGCACTGGAAAAATACCCTTGACCATCCTAACGTGATAATATTTACCTGTATATATTGACAAATTTTAGACTATCATGTGTTTCTTAACATTTATTGAACTATCAAAGACAGTGGGATGAGAATCGCAAAGAATTATAGAATGGAAAAAAATATAAATCTCTTTCAAAATACCTCATACTTCTACCACACCAATGAAATGTAAAGAGAAATGCCTTGCATGGAACATGCATAGAGGCTGAAGCACTTGAAACTGGCTGACAATTTGGGTACACATGTAGTGGAAAACCATTTGAGATAAGATCACATGAAAATTTTCATTATGAGAGAATACGCTTGGGAGCGACTTCCAACGGCTCCCAGCCCGCTCCATTCACGCATCTCAAGTGACGACGAGGAACTAACCCCACGAGACGTCGTCGCCTTTACTTCCCGATTCCCTCACTGAGCGGCGCCAGCTAACGGCGAGGCGGAGATTCGCCTTAGAGTCGACCAACGATTAATCACCGCATCGTAGGGGTGAACACTACCTTAACACGCTGATCGAAACTATAGCCACCAACTCCTTCGACGCATTTT
Source organism: Ischnura elegans (assembly GCF_921293095.1). Lineage (NCBI taxonomy): Eukaryota > Metazoa > Arthropoda > Insecta > Odonata > Coenagrionidae > Ischnura > Ischnura elegans. The sequence goes on along the minus strand of NC_060248.1, from coordinate 70,905,575 downwards.
ATTCAGATCCAGTCCATTCAAACGAATGTAAGAAATCGATAGGCACATAACCAGCTGTACTTATTCCGCGTAGGTATCGTATTATTCGTGCAATTTATGTAATAGCCAGAGAACCAAAGTGCAAATATTTATTTAATTTAAATTGATTATTTAACTTCAATCAATGGCAGAATAAGTTGCTAAGGTATTTTGACGAAAATTTTTAACGATAGTAAAAGGCAGTGTAGGTCTTAAGGTGGCAAATATCGACACGTTTAGCCTGGAATTTCATCCTGTCGAAAGTTTTTACGGAAGTATATCCAGTCGCCATTACTTTGTCTGAACTGAGAATCGATTTGGAGAAACATATCATCATATTCGAATATTTATAATTATAGACTCTTGGGAAAAAAATAGCCACGAATGTCTTTGCATGATTTTATTATTTTTTCTTAAGCAATTCATTTTATTCCTATTTTTCCTATGTACACAACAATAAGCAGTCGTGCAGATGAAAACTCTTTCCGACCGATGCACTGGTGGCGAAAGCCAAACAAATAGTTGATATATATCTGGCCCGTATCAATGTGACACACCCTCTAGGCAAAGATTAGAGCTTTCAGATTCGTCCAAAATAACATTTTAAACAAATTTATGCTATTTTAAGTCTAAATTACCTACAGCGAGCAAATCATAGGCATTATTGCTACCATTGATTCACTTTATAATGATAGTAGTTTGTTCATGACTTGGTATGAGCGCAAGAGGGTCTCGGGAATACGAGGAAATTGTTAATTTGACTTAAATTGCGTCTTATGGAACCGATCACATAAATAAACATAATAAAGTAGTAATTGAGGCTTAAAGAGGTCAACTTCGTCAATGTTAGAAGGAAATAAATAAATAAGAATAGTAATAAAATGGTGTGTCGTTGCAACCCACGGGCATGTCCTCCTGCATCATTCTTTAAACTAATTGTAAGTCAGACAAGAGTTGTCAACCTTTTTTCTATACTTTCTTTTTACGGAGAGGTTAAGCATTTCATTATTTATTTAATATTTTATTATTTATTTTGCTATTTGGCCCATCTGCCGCGAATCAATGCCGCACACCCTCTAGATAGATAATAGTTTTTAAATTCTTAGATAACTATTATTTAACAATTTTACGCTATTTCAAGTCAAAACTACCTACGGTTGGTAAGTCAGCCCGATTTTGCCCCAAACCCAGCTCCTGTGACTTAACTGCTAAAGTTAAGTACGGAAACAAGGTTCCAAGTATTCAGCTTCGATTTTAGCACAGCACTCAAGACACACACCTATTTCTAATGGGGAATGGTTTTCAGACGAATGCGTTCGGGCCGAAAGGGCCAATGGAAAAGGGGAGGAACGGGAGTTGGACTTGGGCATGGGACCGCACGAATGGAGAGGGCGGGGGGAGGAGGGTGTAAATCATCATCACCGACACGTCCAATCGTCTCTCGTTCGATCCTTCTTCGTTATCTCTTAAAAGGGATGTGACGTCACGCGGGCGGCGAGGATCGGAGAGGGAGGCTGAGAGAAAGCATTATCACCCGATGGAAGAAGACTACGAAGACAGGTGGCGAGACGAAACGAAAAGAAGAGAAAAAGCAGTCTTTTGAGTTAGTGAAATAAGTCTTTTCTTTAACAGGGGACTCGAAAATTGACACATTTTGAGTATTTTTATAAATATCGAAATACTTATTAAATGTCATTATAATCTCACTAAAAATCAGTTTAAACTTATTTTTATCGAAAAAAAGCGAATTCTACATGAATATAATTCAATTGAAACATTTTTTTTGCATTTCTCAATAATGTTGCGTTTTCGCAACGTTGGCCGTAAATGGGCTAAGAGACAACTTTCGACTTGAAATTCATCGATTTCAATTTAGATTCGACTGAGAGCGTTAGTGAAATTCTCAAAAATTAAACAGTAAATAAATATGAACAGAACTGAAAAAAATAGGGGCATTGGTTCCGCAGATACGCATGATTTAGTATGGGTACCAACAATCATAATTTAATAATTTTACCATCTTGACACTTGCTATGCTTTTAAACATTAAAATTCCAAATGGCAAAAACCAAAATATTGTATAAGTAGCTAAGAGACTGAAGTACACACCACAGAACTGAGAATTACGTCAGATCAAATTGTCGAAACGTCTAATTATATCAGCCACGACACTATTCGTACGATTCAAAAAGCTCATACTGTAAACATGCGAGGAGAAAGAATCCGATAATATTTTCTCAAAATTATTCTCACACGTAAGCCTTCTAAATATGTGAATATATTCAAATCATGTCATAATTCAATTTTCCAAGTAAATATAGATATAAACATCAGGCTTTCAAAGCGAAATTGTGTTAAAAAAATTGATATTTCGAATAATGAAGTGAAGCTTAAGAGGTAAGGAGATCAGGAAACTGCATCGTCAAGGACAACATGTTAATTTCATGAAAGATTGAAAAGAAACATAATTTCATTCCCGACGCTAATTGCTACGATGGGACGCAAGTATAGACTTATTAATGGCAATGAACATGAAAAATAAATTAAAAACTAAATTAAAGAGACCGTATGAAATCTAGTGGTCAACGAAAACTCTCAGACACAAAAAATTCTGATCGCAGAAGAAACAATAAACCCATTATTTAACGTCAGATAAGAAAAAAAGTATACAGCAAACACTTGCAGAGAAACGAAAAGATTACTGGGTTCGAATGACCGATGAGAAAGGTGGACTTAAACACAGAACATCATGGAGCGCATGCAGGTGGATGAGTAAGGGAAAGATTGATTTGTATTCGAGCAAACTCATCATAATCATCATTATCGCAGTCGCTGGACAAATATCCCAGACAAGTTGGAGAGGATGTTTTTTGCGTGAATGTAATCAAAGACGGAAACAACAAATTTGTCGTAATTTTTCAACTCTTAAGTTTTTATACAGATAGATGAGGAACAAGAATAATTGAGCACCATATACTACTGCTTCTAAAATTGTCGGGCCCTGGCTTAATATAGCATTGCTGATAAATATTGTCTTTATGTTGCCAGCCAGTCCACGAGGTGTTTGGGTAGACAGAAAAGTAACCTGAAAATGGTTATTCAGAGCGTGAATATCACATTTTATCAGATATCTTACTGTTTTTTATCAGTATTTCACCCTCTAGTTGTTTGTTTCTTTCACCCTCAAATCTGACTTATGGCATTGAATATGATTTGATTTTACTTGTAGGCCCGATATCGAAATCAAAGAACTGAGGTGGTTCCTCCCGGTAAATATAGGGTTGCTGTGATCTTCCAGTATATGCGATTGGAAATAAATTCAAGAAAAATATAACGTTTTATTAGTAAATACTACTTCCTTTACTGCAATAGAAATGTATTAGAATCTTAATTTTACACCAATTACCACACGTTGGTATTGCTACCTACGAATTATAACACCATCATTTATAAAATACATTCATACCTAGTGTACCTTTTAAAGCTGGAATATTTCAACTCTCAGTACACTTCTCTTGCGAAGCACCTCTATATGACAAATAAATCGTTGCCTGCATGGTAGGGAATTGAAAAATCAGAAATTAGTGCAAACATTCGATGCGAACAATGAAAGAATATCTAATTCTGATGTGTGTACCGCAGGAATGCTTTTAAAAGAGGGAGTTGGGATTGATGACTTTCTTTCCAATCTTATGAGGGCTGCGTAAAGGAAGATGGGGGTCTTCGCCCTATGATACAGTGGAACGGGAAAAGCAAGGACTGCAAAGAGGGAGGGAGGAGGGGCTCTGATTCCATTTCTGACATGCGTCATACGGAGTTATTAATCCGCAAAAGCTAGTCTAAGGAGAAAGGGGGAGGGATGGACATGGAGGAGGGTGGGGAGCGCATAAAAATTTTACAAAGAGTTGGAGAGGAAATTAAAGCGCGGCTATGAAACAAAAAATGGGAATTACGAGAGAGAAATTATTGCGAGAGGGTAGATAGGGCATGACGGGACGAGGGAATTGGGAAGGGGGTGGTATTAAGGGAGAGAAGGAGAGGAACTATGAAATAAAAAAAAACCAGAGACAGATTGGAATATTTTTAACAAGCTTCGTCTACCCCCCCTTCTTCTTCAGATATCTTCCCCTCTATTCCCCACCCTCTCGCATACGTCACATGCCATCTCACACCACGTCACCTCCGCCCCTGCTCGATGATTGTCAAACGGTATTCCTCGCTATGTCGGGCGGCACACGCAAGCAAGTTTTCGTCTTAGATAGGTGCTATCCTGGGAGGAAAAATCTTAACATAGTCGGCAAGCGGCTTCCTTGGAGGCTGTTCCGGGTTTTATTCCATGTGGGCGTCAAATGAAATCAAAGCTTGAGTGGCACTTTGGTAGTATGTATACATAAATAATGACATTTGTCGCAGACCGATACGCATTAAAATATTTTGTAACTGACGTATTTCCAACTGCATGAGTTCGCCGATAAAAAATAGACAGCGGCGGGGTACAGTTGTGTTTTCATATAGCGGCGAAGAGCGAATACGATAACGATCACAACTTGAGTTCAAAATATAAAAACTAAGGTTAAATAAAACTAATCCATCCATGATCATTCCAAATATTTAACATATAATGATTTACGGCCATATTCTCAGAGGAACTTTTCCCACATCGCTAGGACTAGTTATCGGTGTTGGCAACGCGTCGGCGCCCACCTCTGATCCGAATTCATGGTAAAATGTATGCGCATTTTATTGAGTTCTTATGGAATGGCGTTTGTTTGGTAAAAAGAATATAATGATGAAACTTCTACGGTTTGTCAGATTAATCGTTCTGTTGGCTTTTAAATGAGTAATTCAACGGTCTTCGCAAGGAGCAAAAACGTAGTGCAAGAAAATTTTACGTATAGTATCGTGAAGTATCCTCTTCCGCTGGAGTTCCACAGGAATATCTACGAAAAACTGCATTGAAGTCTATAGTCTCAAGTTAATACCAAAAAATATCTAACCAAGGGGAACTTGTTAATAGGCATGTGCAAGGAAAACAATAATGCACAAAATAATGAAGTATATGGTGTAAATTCATCTAACGTTAATCATACTCTTTATAATTATTATTGAATTAAAAAAATGAAATTACACACTTATGCGTATTATACGCCCTTTTCCTTGCGATTATGAATACAAATGTGAACAAACATGGGTAGAAACTCAACTCTATCTATTAACTCAACTCAATCAATCAAGTTCAAACAATTGTAGCACATATTAGATTGGTTATATTAGCTGCAAATTCGAGTTCTCCAGTCAAATTGCACAAAATTGTACCTATTACCATCGTGGGAATCTAGTAATGAGGGTGACGAGAAGCTCTATCCCACGCTGCCATCAATTACCACTCAGACGAACTAACTTGGACGCACGTAGTGCAAATTCTTTCAGTGGTGTGATTTTTTCAGTCGTCCCCTTCCCAACACCGTAGCCAAACACGCGACCCAGCAACTCAAGCTCCCCCCTCAATCCACGGCCACGATTCCGCGGCGTGCTAGGGATGGAGCGCTCACGAAGATGTCCCGGTCCGCGCCGTGACCACGCGCGACGCATTCGAGTGAACAGAACCCTCAAACAAGAAAAACCTTAAAAAAATCCACCCAACCCCCACTGGACCAACCCCACACACGTAGCGTACGTACATTTCCTCCGGAGCCGCTCGTGCACTCCTTTGTTTTAATTACGCAGATTCCAATCAAGCGGAGGGGGGGGGGGGGGAGGTAACTCGGGGGTGTGGACGAAGAGGAGGTAGGCGGTGGGGGAAAGAATAAAACTGGCCCCTACCCTTGATTTGCTCTCCCCCATACTATCTGAACCCCCTCCTATCATGCGCTACCCCTCCTTCTGTCCTGCTAACGTACCCCATCCTTTCCCACCCTTTTTACCGAGAATTCACAACAAGCCCCACCACATCCCATCCACGAACATCATCGCCACTCCTTCTCGTAGCAACTTTTTTTACGCCTCTACCCATTGCCATTCTTTTCCATCCCGCGTACGAAATAAAATATGGAAAAAATTCTCTCTCACTCACCAAAACCATTTGTGCTTTGCCTTTCGTGCCTCTTCACTCCCTTCGTATTGTAGGAAAGGCTGCATTACACTTACACGTCACACTCGGTGATTCAAGCCGATAGTTAATTTGGACAGCAGAAGGTAGAGCTCACTCCAGATTAAGCTACGCATTATCCTATCCCCCACCATTCGGGCACCATTCACGTTTTCCATACACGCCCAATACCAATTCCTATCCATATAGTGATCAGTGGTAAAACTCAGTGATTCGCCCCAATTGTAGATTTGGATATCTCAGTTTGCGCTCATCGTATATTAAGGCACAAAGGATGTGAAATTCACTCATTTATGGCAGCGGGGGTAGTTCTTTTGAGGTTTGTGTGGCAATTTTAAACCGTCGCGTGTACGGCAGTTAATATTTACCTTTATGACCAACATTCAACTCTCACAAATAAAATCTTTGACTTAATTTACATTCCAAGCCGTTAACCTTTAAACATTTTTTTTTATTTTCACGGATTATTTACGTAAGTGGGATGAGGCAAGGTTGTTGTTGAGCGTATGCCATAAAAACTTGTATGGACAAAATTGAACGGAAATTAAAATGTACCGATATGTGGTTACACCAAACGGGTATGGCTTCATGCCCAATGCAGGAGATGAAGGCAAAATACTAAAGATACGAATAAATAAAACAAGCCTAAGCAAATGTGAACACAAACACCTAGGGAGCTTTAATGCTTTTTTTTAACGATATCACTGACTCCAAATCCGCAATACCAGTGTTAACTCAAACGTAAAGCAATAAAACGGGAAAAATACACTAAACTAGCCATCAATCGCCCAAATTATAACAGTGATTTTTATCTTCTGTCAATAATCACTACTTTCACACTCGCTGAATGCTTGAGGATACCTAGAATAAAATTTTCATTTTGCTTTTTTAATAATTTATTTGACTTAATATTTTGTATCCAAATCGATTCATAAATCATTTGGGGAGCATGGAGCCAAGAAAGAACTGGAACTTAGTAAAAAGAAATTATATAATTAATACTTCTCTAATTTCCTTTTCAATTACAATAAAAATTGGGAAATAACTGTGAAACGCACTTTCAATATCTGCTAATTTAGCTAAAAATATTGCGAAACTGCAGGTCAAACGTATGGTTACTGTGCCATAATTTGATACATAAAGGGATGGTAAGAGAAAAATCTATTCAAAGATAGCACACGACAACACCATGCACTTTCATATGACACAATTTACTTGCTGTTTCTACTAACTAACACTATGAGAGAATATTATAAAATACTCACCAAATCATTTGCGAGTGAACATATGATGTGGATTTGATTTTATGGCACAAATTAAAATTCCTTACCCCGAGAGAGAGAGAGAGAGAGAGAGAGGGGGGTGGATGCAGAGGCCCCAGCCGGTATTTCCCTGGGCCAACCCTCAATCGACAACCGTCAACTTCCCCACCCCAGCGCGTCGGCGATAACCCCTCCCCCTCTATATATATGTATACTACCTTGGGCTCCACACATCCCACTAAAATGCATCCCCACATCAAAGGGACCGCCGCCGTTGGAGAAGGGGGTAAAAAGAAGGGCGAAGGTTTACGGGGTAAGGTTGCCGTAGCCGGCAAGGGAAGGAGAATTGGTGGGCGCGGAGCTTGAGAGAGGATGGTGGGGAATGCTGGGAAAAGAGAGCTCTGAAGGGAAGGGGAGGAAGTCGGAAAAAAAGTACAGAAAGCGCGGGGAGCGGCAGAAATAAAAGGCAATCGAAGGTATTTTTACGACAAGGACCCGATGAGGGGGAAGGCGAACTGACGCCGTTAAAACGGATCTCGGGGGATTTCTGTCTTTAAATTTTTTTTATCATTCTCATCATCATCATCCTTCCGGCTTCGACCGAATCATGAGGCAATCGCTCCACTCGGGTGGAGAATAAGAGTCTCGAATGTTCGCGTGCACACCCCCTCGGACGTGAATTCGCAAATAGGGGACCACGTTGCGTGCCGGGCCGATAGATTTCACAAAATTGCTCCACGGCCAGGTTTTTGGTGAAAATATGAGTCCGTCGGGAGGTCCACGAGGCGGTCACAAGGGACTATTCTATCCAAAACCTCATTGGAGAAGGATAAAAAAAGTTTATACGATGATCATGGAAACGACCACTTCCCCAATAAGACCGAATTCAATCATATGGAATGAATTCCGAACCGGGGGGAATTTAGCTAATTTTGCTTTTAGCGAGCAATTTTCCGAACGAATGCCAAAACCCCATGAAACGCAATTTGAACACCAAGTCTGAAGTCACGCGCAAATACATATCGGAGAAATTATGAAAGGATGATTCATTCCCACTAAGACTTCTTGGAGCCAAAACGTAAAAATTAGAAAAGGAAAAAAACGGATGATGCCTTCCTTGTACCTATCCAACAGAAATATTCACACGAAGTAGGACATTCTCAGGTTTTTCTAGAAAAATAAGATTTCCACGCAATATTATATATTAGGATCTATCAGGTAATTATGAATTCCACTGTAATTTAAAGGCACTTTAAGGAATAAAATTTAGCACTTTATATATCCAATTGAGTTTTCTGGAAAAGCGATGAGAGAGCTGGATTTAAAATATAGCCCTCAAAATAAATTTATAAGTAACAAAGTTTTAAGAAACAGAAAGAGCAAAAATAATATTAATTGTTGCAAAGAGTTAATGATTGCGTAATCAGAAATACGGGCCTTATGGATGTGTTCACTTTACCTTATGGAAAATCTGCATTCTATTCCGGTAATCATTTGTATAATGTGAGGAAATTTGGCACATAACTAACGCGCCAAGGGTACACATTTAAAGTGCGAAACATATCACCATAGCCAAATATTAAGACATAGAATGTTTTCCTCGTTCACTGAAGGCGGTTAATTAACTCATAATACTAAAAAACGTTTCTAACATCCAAAGACTGTTTGCTTCGAATTTGAAGGTGGCTAATAGAATCATAGTACTAACAAACGTTTCCAACATTCACAGACGACTATGCGTGGATTTGAAAGCTGAACTTACTGTCAGTACTTCTGGATGAGATAAAATAAATGAAAATATACGCATAGAGTAAACCAGAAACGAATGTCTCATTACCTTTTCATGAAATTACATTTCAAGTAACAACTTCTTTTATTTCTAAAAGCGCACGTTTGAAAAAATTGAGCAACGAGGTATTACTAGAACCCAGTAAACAAAAAGGAAGTGAAATAATAACGTTGTAAAAATAATCTCCAGTTTTCAATTATTGAGGATAAAAAAAATTATTTCCATTCGGATTCTCACCTGCACCCAGCTATTTTCGCAGATGAAACGGATTCCTCTCCCGTCCTTTTCACAAATTTTTGAAAAACTTAATTTCGGCAAGAACAACAGACGTTCCTAATTTCCTTCCTCCTCGACGAAGAATGGAAGACGGGGGCGGAGCAGGGAAAGAATAAAATAAAATAAGGAGGCACGGCGAAGCAAAATAACAGCCGTCACCTCAGGAACCAATTTCATCCCGGCAGAGTTCCGGGAACAAAAGGTGAATCGACAGAACGAAAGTATCAGCACCCTCAATGGAAATGAATCAACGGGGAAGGGATGACGCGAACGGGAAAAAATAACAGAAAAAGCACTCCTGCCACGTGTATTTATTTTTTTTCTTTCATCCAACTTTTTACGGAAGGGACTTTTGTTTTTCCAACCTCCTTCGAAGAAATTGGAAAAAACAGTGGGGTAGGAGATGAAAGGAGGGAGATCTTTGGAGCACAGGACGGAGAGGAGATTCTCAAAGTACATACGGGTGATTGGGAAGGAGTACCCTTCATATCGGAATACTCTTCAGAACCTAACGATAGTGAAAATAAAGGTGTGCGGAGTAGTGTTATAAAATATTTTTTAATCTATAACTTAGGGTACTCGGAGTCCACTCATTTAAATACCCAAAATTCATAGAAAATCAGGCACTTAAGACTATCAAGATTAGCATTAGTTACGGGCTATGGTACGCCAAAAACTCGAAATAAAATTAACCTTAAAATATAACGACGAGAAGGTGGTTTAGATGTTTTTTAGAGGAAATATTAACAAGGACAAGCTCTTATAGTTCTTTTTATGCATAGGGGAAAAATCTCTTTTGAACGCCGTGTACGGTCTCTTTTTGTCGTTAAGTTCCTCGTGAACCTGAGAAAAACAGCTCAGCTTTAAGGATATGAAACCATAAATGCCTTCTGTTAGACTTATGGGTATTCTATGAGTTAAAACGGGGACTATAAGCTCAGTTCAGTAATTCACCTTGCCTATATCACTGGAAGGGGCTACATCTGCGTATCAAAATATGTTGGAGAAACGAAAGGTGGATAAAAGAGCCCACGACTAAGAGAGCATAACTGGTGCGGAAGGTAGGTCTGGAGCCCGGGATAAACAAAATTGGAAGGGGTTGCTGAAGGAAAGTAAATGGGACGGGAACAGATAGCGGGGGCGATTGGAATGAGAATGGGGGGAGATAGGGGAAATGAGAGCGAGGAATTGTGGGGTGAGATCGCTGAGAGTAATCGGAGCTGCAGATGGGAAGAGATAAGGAAGAGCAAAAGAGAGACGGTGATGCCGAGGGATAGATAGATTCTTATTAAATCGATAAAATTATTAAAACCAGAAAGTATATGGCAGATATATATCAGTAGGACGGTCAGTGCAAGGGCAATGAAAGAATAAAACAACCAAATAACTCACAATAATTCAAGAGAAAAAAGAGAATGTGATAAAATTGAAATTATAGAAATTTTTAGTTAGATAGATTGAGCTTTTCAGATTAAAATCATATTACTTAATACAAAAATAATAAGAGTCATTATAGGCAAAAGTTTTAAACGTTATTTCTATTCATAAAAGATCGAGGTGTGAGCGATCAGATTGATGACGGAAACCTACTCAAATAAAAAATTCTTCACTGAAGTTAAACTGAAATAAAATAAATCGCTGTTGTCTTTCTGTGACAAAAGTAATTTCTTGTGACCAGACATGGTATTTCACGGCATTTTTAGATTACAAACAGTAAATACATTTTAAAGCATCGATAACTCTAGTACTCCAGAGTTACGTTATTGACATAAATGTAAAAGATACATTTTTCGTGAATAATTCAGTTTTCCTAGTTAAGGAAATCGCTTCACAACGATATTAGACTGTAAAACGTGGAAAAATCGTAACATAAATGGTTATTCCACCCGAGTGCAGGATTTGGAACTCCAATGGCCGATAAAACTGAATAGGCCAAAATGTAGTAGCACATAAGCAAGTGATCGTATTTAATCTAATGAATTAAAAATCAAATTAGGTATAAGAAACACAGGGATGCGAACTACCATCGTAAAAAAGTCACTGATTCTCCAATTATTTGAAACATTCCTAGATCAATTCATGTACATTCTGAGACCCCATGGCACCCGCTAAGCAAGGTACCTGCGTCTACATGGTCAGCAAAATCAATGGAAGTAAGCCGATATGGAAATAAGCCGTTTACAAACAGAATAAGAAAGAAAGGTGCGCGTTGCAGGTATTTGACTACCGAGTCTCACTTAGCATTAACTAAAGTCCATTATTTTTCAGTTGATAAACGGATTCTAATACATATTCATTCGACAAAATATCTCTTTTAATTCATCGTTTCCGCCGGACCAAAAAATATTAGCTGCGTGTCCACTGGAGAAGAAAGTCTCAAGATTGAGTATCGAGAGAGGAGTCACAAGTGGAATTGGAGGTGAGACCACTCTCAGAGACAACGTGCGATAAATCTCGGAGACTTCAATTGTTACCAATGGACACGCATACATCCCTACTCTGAAGACAATTGCATAAATTTGCATTCGTTTCCACCTCTTATCACCTTAGAAGGCTTGAATACGTGCCGACCATTTGCCAAGTTATCACTTCAAGGGTATATTGTATCGGAAGGGATACCACCGTAACGACTAACTGCGAAGGACAGAGGCCAGAGGGAATGGAATTCAGGATCTTTGTCCATTATTATTTCACGTACCTGTCAATGACAACCCCCTGAAACAAGAATCCTTATAGCGCCCCCTAGCCCGAAAAATTCGAGACGTACATTGGTTGGGTGGAAAAGGAAAAAAAAGGAAAGGTGCCACATGCGACAGATACTGATCAACAAAAGTGATTTATCCGAGATTGAGGACGACGAAGGAGAGAGGATGGGGACAAGGCTATTGCAGGAATTGCTTCGGCGTTGTTTTTGCTGAAAGGCTGTGGAATGGAATTGCCGTTGATTAGAGGAGGGCGTGTGGAGAGGACGGGAAGGGGGATTGGAGATCGGGAGACGGGAGGTGAGGTTAAAGGGATAGGGCGGCGCAGCGTTTGAGGAAGACTAGGCGACAAAAGTGAAGCGTGGGAGAAAAGAGGACACCGAGGCACACTTGGCTCTGGGCAGTAAATTTCCTATTGTTGAATTAAGACTTACGGAGACGAAAGGAAATTTAGCTCCCCGAAAAGTCAAGAAGTCAAAAAAATATTTGCTATTTAATCCAACTGATTTGTAAACAACTTAACATGTAAATCATAACTTACTTTAGAGTCAACTGAATAGCTACCCAAAAATTTGGTTCTCACTTATAAATTTATGAAAATTTATTTGTTCTTCAGGAGGACTTTTAAAGATTTACGCATTAAATGCAACTAACAGCACTTATTGAATGTTTCTTTTTCTATCCATAATGAATTTTTCTTGAAACAGTTACTATAAATCAGATAATACCTAATATAAACTTCAAGCCTGAAGACTCCTGCTGCAACGCCGGCTGTCGCAGTCTCACAGGAAGATGAATGACGCGGAGGACAACCCAGAATCCCAGCTGCGCCCATAATGAAGATAATAGTTCACTAAAAGTAGGATTATAAAATTATATTCAACTAAAACATTTTTAGACATATATTTTGGAATATAACATCCCATGGCCGCATTTTTTTCCCAACTCTTTGTAGGTAATTCACTCTTTTCTGATCGCAGTTTCATATTCCGAAAGGCAAACGGACGGCATATTTACCATCCACACCAAGTGGTAGAAATCTGCATCACTACTGGGTGAAGAAGTTGGAAGGGAGAGAAAGAGAAGAGGATGAAGAAGGTTTGTAGCGATTGCGAGCGAGTGCAAAGAGCGAGAGGATGGTAGAGGAGGAGGAGGTATTAGGAACGAGATGAGAATTGGATTAGTCGAAGGACTGAAGATAAGGGGCGGATCGGCTGGGAGGTGGGATTGGAGGGAGACTTGATAGGGCGAAGTGGGAGGGAGACGAAATTGAAGTGGGTGGGAAGGAAGGTCGGGAGGGAACACTTTTGCAACCAAACACGCGATACATCGCTCCGATCGAAGCGCAACTATTTGGGATACGAGTGGGCGATACTGAGATGGGTTGAGTGTTCCACTTAAGCTTGACTCATGCAGACAATAGAGGTGTGCGTATAGGACAATGGTAACTAGTCCACGTCGCACAGCCGAAGTAACCGAAATCAAGACCGTATTTCTCCCATAATACACTTAGTATAAGATATTATAATATGGCATTTAATCTTAGCTCGTCGTGATTCTTAGAGCACAGTTTTTGATCGTAAGTGACCAATACGCACCGTAGCGTTGAAGACAAAGCGCGCCGTAAAAATATTCCCGTTCATCCCGTAGCCCTCGAATTTTTACTCTCAGCGCACAACTCTATGACGGAACCACGCCTAACTTTTCATTTCATTTATTTGTTTCCACTTGGAAAAAGAAATCCCTGAAATAGAACGGGATCACAGTAACCATTTTGGTACAAATTCATAAATAAATCTGCAATCGAATGCCTCAGGGTAAAGGTGGGGGAAATACTTAACGCTCCTCCAAAAAACGACAACGGATGAGCGCGTTGAAACGTCACGCCGGCTACGATGAACACAAGGATATCATGATTGAGTGAGGCTTCTGGCACCGCCACATAAACAATATATTTTATCGCAACCAACCAGCTTCGACCTTTCACGGGGTGAAATTTAAAAATTAAAGAGGGAAAAACACCACTTACATAGGAGAGGAAGTCGAACTTTAATCCACATTTTTCACACTGTGTGCATAAAAAGTTGCTGATATGCTAAGAATTGTGAATAAATATTACAGCTATATGAGTAAACGTATGAACTTGGATAATTTGTACACTGATCAGACGTAAGGCTGAGAGGTTAGTTGGATAAAATATTCCCTATTAAATACTCAAGTTGTTTCCTAAACTCCAGGACTGCAGTGAAACGATAATTTCTCTCATAATAAAAAAAAAAACGGCAGATAATTGAGCAATCTCATTAACTCTAACTTCTGTTTGGGAAAAATTCCCAATACGAAAAGGCATCCAAGCAACCTTGCACCTCTATATTTAAAATGCGAGCCTATAGAGGCGATGCACTCAATGCAACTGCGATATGGCTCCCAGTTATTTTCTTCTCTTGTTCGCGGCTTCTAGCGATCGTTAATCCGAACGTTAGAGACAATGAAAGGGTTCAACTGGTACAAATAAATGGTGGCCCATTGTCATCATCGCCAGGGACGACGCCATGGATAAAAAAATATAATAATAATAATAATCCGCGGCACGATAATTTGAACACGCTTCCACTGGAATAATTCATCCAAACGAAGTCTAAAGCTTCGTATTTCTCTCTACAGCTCTCTTTATATTCTTTCGGCCTTTTCATCTAGAAATATCTCTTCGCCGGAACATGCGGAAAGAGAGAAAGGCGGATAAGAGTCAATTGCGGGGTGCGTCGGGTTTTTCGAGAGTGTTTTTTTTTTAATTCCAACACGGGAGTGACTGAGTGGACTGGAGGAAGGGAAGTGAGGGTTACGTAGGACGGAGAATTGAGTGAAAAAACGCACACAAACGCAGAGGACTGGAAAAAATATATCTATGTATGGGCAAATAAAATGAGCCAGAGATAGTGAAGAGGTTTTGTGAACCCGCACTATCACCCTATACGCGGATATGTTTTTTTATTGGCTTAGACCTTAAATAATTAAAATTTGAAGATTTAAAAAAATATAAAAGAAGCAAGAAAACAAATGACTGGCAAAGCGAGGATAAAAAAACGAAGCTCTTGAAACGGACGGAAAAAATAAATATTTAATGCGAAGGAGGAGAGTGGGGGAGCGGGAAAAGACTGGGGGGAATATATATTGAGCACGGAACAACAATGCTATCAAAGAAAAAATATTTGTATTAGACCATTATCATTACCTCGAGAGCTCAGGTGCACATTCAGAAAGCACATAGTGGTCGTTTTTATAAATGTATGTACGTGAACACAGGTAAATAACCCTCTCACACCCCACACCCTATCCAGAGCCAGGCCATAGCCTCATATTCCTCCATTGTGAAATCACATCTCTTCCCTCCCTCTGCCCATATCAATCCTTTTTCCTCCACTATAATCTCCTTGTTCATCCTCCACTCCTTCTCTTTCCCTCCAAGGACTCAAAATCACTGAGTCGCCTCACCCTCAGCCCGTCAAGAAACTGGACTATGTATAATGCAATTTATGCTCATCTTTATGTGATTACCGCTTAAGGGTGGTATTTTAGGTTTGTGAAGGAATTAATGGAGAAGATAAAAATATTTCAATAGTTGGTTACCAGCCCCTTTCCCACACCACTTCCACTAATTTGGGTATTCAAGACATATAACTTGTGAAAATGGACATAATTGAGCTACGCAATGACGAAACCCGATAGTATATTAAAATGACACATTTTTAATTGCAGTTCGTGCATTTATACCTCTATGATGGATTGACTGCATCAAAGCCGTATGGTTGCATTCACAACCGTATTTGAACGGATTAAACCAAAATCTAATTCTTACACCTCGGGATATGATTACGTGCAACACGCATGGCAGACATATGGAAAGCAAGCGTAATTGACTCCATAGTGGTAGTTTTTATAAATGGTACGTACGTGAACGCGGAGATTAAAAGGGTAGAATTCGGTCGAACTAAAGATGTCTTACTTTCAACTACCTATTAATAAACTCTAATGCAAAAATAAATTCGATAATTTATCACCATAACACTGCTGTTAGAGTAATGGGACTTGGTAAGGTAGATAAATTGGTCGGAAGAAATCAAAATAGAACAGTTTTAAGAACAAGATAATTAAATAGAAGATACTGACGGCATGGGAATGCAATAAAGAAAAAGATAGAGAGATAATTCCAAGGGAACTATCGATCGGCATAAATAGGATAAGATAGGCTAGATGTTTATGATATGATTTGAATCATAGAATAGCCGAAGAAAAAATGCGAACGAATTTTTCTATGGAAGTAAATGTAACAACCAGAATGAAATATAAGCATCACAGTAACCTTCGAAAACTGCTTATCACAAGAGAGCTCGAGTTGAACTTGAAAAAAGGTGAACATGCTTCGCGCTTAGTTCAGTTCCGCAGAGATCAGCCTGTCTTCTAAAGTGGTTTCTGGCATTCATTGCGGGAAATTAGCAAGACTACACATTTTTTTCCTTTTAAGGCTTTTTTTCCAACTTATAATTCCATAATTGAAGATAACTCGAAAACATAAAACCAGTGTAAAACGCACTCCAAGCTATGCAAATGGTGAAAGAATACCACTCATTCAAGAATAGGAAATTTACTAATGCCTTAAACCCTAGTGCAATTTTAACATTTTTAGAAATTGCATCACATGAAATGCGGCTGGGGCAAACCTTTTAAGAGTCAGGTGCTCTCTGGTCAATAGTTAGACCCCTACTAATCTAGCCAAAAAAGCCATCAAAGATACACGGAAAAGGGAACATCTGAATCCACCAATAATGATTGATTTGCTTTACGTCTCCCTCTCACCGCTGTATCTATTATTTATCCCACTTGAGGGCATATTCAAATATTTTTTCCTATTTAAGTCATTCAACCCGAATGTTGGTTTTGACTCGTGATGGTGAAGCTCGTCCTAGGCTAAACCTAGGTAAGTGATTCCACGAATTAAGGAGGGGTGCAGCTCCTTTCTTTAGATGCCTAAGAATTGATGAATTGTTGAAGCTTCACTGATTTTTGTTTAACGGTGCCCGACCGCTTAATCCGAAATTTGAACCCAAGACCCCTGGTCAGAAGGCAACCGCTCAATCCAGCATGCTGAAATGTTCCCCAATCTCCTTATTTACAATCACAGATTCTTCGACGGTCACCAAAATTTCGTTTGCAAGATCCTAACGTGCGGTTCAAGATGGCACACAAAAGAACGAGGAAAATGAGGACCTATAGCGGTAAGATTTTATGGAACGGAAGAAGCCTATGGCCTCCAGGAGGAGAAGGGGGAAATTCAGGTTGAAGGGAGAAAGAATAATCGGGAACAAGTGAGACAGAGAGAAAGAGAGGGGTACATCGTTCTGAAGAAGGAACAGGCGGGCCAGGGCGTCGGTGGGTCGCAATGAGGTATAAGCGGGAGAGGAAGGCTACGACTGTTTTCATTAAATATGCAATCTTCATTAATGTACGTTGATTAGAAAAAAAATGTACACGCTGGGGCAGAAGAAAGGGATGAATAAGAATAAAGCGGGGTACGCGAAAGGGGGGGAGGGGGACGTTTGGAACGGGGGGGGGGTGGGGAAGGGTAGCAATACTGCATGCGGAAGTGGAGAAGGGGAGAGAGGGGATGGTGGTGCTATAACGGTCGTCAGAGTTTGATACGCATTAAGGAGGAAGGTGGAGGGGGTGGGGGAACCACGCCCTACGGATACGCCGGTGGGATGGGGGTATAGGGATTTCGCGGGGAGGAAAAGGAGAGGGGGGTAAGGAGGGGGTAGAGTAGGATATCGTCGCCAGGGGACGTGGAACGGGGGAAGGACACACGAACCTCAGGGGTAGGCGGGTGGACCAAGGGGCTGGAGGGATGGGAACCGGAGCTTTGCCGAGAGATATGGCGGTGAGGGGGGAAATTAGAGAGGTACGGAGAGGAGTGTGGGTTTACAAGGTAAAATACATGGGGAAGAAGGTGTGGAGGAAAAGACCAGTCGAGATAGGGGGTTTGGAGAAGTGGGGAGTTCTCTTCGGCAGTTTTCCGGTATTCTCAAATGGTCGGGGAGAAATAATTGCGCGGATGAAAGAAAAGACAATACCATTTCGGGGGGAAAGACGAGAAAGTAGGAGGATAGAGGGAGGGTAGGGCAGAGGAAAAGAAAGAAGAATGGGTGGAGGAGGGAGAAAAAATAAAAGGATTGGCAGAGTGGGATGAGGAATCGGGATTTATATATATGTGTATATATAAGATGGTGAGGGGTTGGGGCTAGTGAGCGGCATTAAAAAGACGGCGCTACGGTGAAGGGGAGGAAAAATGAGCATTAAAAAAAATTTCAAATTGGGATGGGTGAGTTTTCGGAGGGGAGGGGGGGGGGGGGAGAATTAATTTTTTTTCGCACATAAATATGAGACGAAGTGATTCGATATTTATGAATCTTCGAAATAATGCCTGAGCTGATACCCACCCACTTCTCCTCGTTTCAATTTCTTCTTCGGTTCCTCCAAACATTACCCCCACAAACACCCAGAGCAGCCCCTGCCACGCTCCTCGAAGCTTATACACTTCCCCCACCCCACCTCCGCTTCCCGTTCCTTTACACCCCCAAACTCTTGCCTCCTCCCTTCCCTTCAGAGCCGTGTATTCTTCAGACGGATTCCCTTCCCCCAATTTCATTCCGCCGAACCAAATCGTTCTCTCTTCTTTCCTACCCACAATGCCCCGCGCCCATCTCCATCCATACCCCGCCCTCTTTTTTTTTAACAAACGTCTTGATTTCTCTCAGCGCTGAATCTTCCATCTTCCTGCACATCTCCTTCCGGCTCGACCTCCAACTGCTTCTTCGAGAACGGTTCGATTTGCGAAGATAGTCCTTTACTGTTAAATTTGTTGGCGAAGGGGTGTGGGGGAGGACCAGAACGGTGGGGGTGTATCACGGCTGATGGCCTCGGGGACGGAATCTTTGTTTTGCAGTGCCACTGAGCAAGATTAATCAACAATTCTCCCTTATTTCCATCCCTTCTCCTAACTCTGGCTTTTTTTCCGTAGCTTATCCGTGTTTCGTCAGGAGGAAACCCCCACGCTGTTAACTACCAATACGTATCCCGTAATTTTTACAGTAACGCTCTCAGTGGTGGCGAAGATTTCTTGGGTCTCACACAGGGTAAGGTCTTCCATTTCTCCTTCCGAAGTTTTGATGAGCAATTAGCCCATCGTCCTCAGGGATTCAGAAATCGAATCTTGGATTCATGAATCCCTGAATTTGCACATCGAAACCGGAAAAAACAGGCATTACATAGCGCTTTCAGTGATTTAACCCAATGCATTGATAGAGTTTGATATGGTAGTTTTGGATAGTAATGATACAAAAACCGAAGGTTTTTATAACACAATGCCAGACCTTACCCCAGACTAAGCGGCATGCGTATCATTTAACTCACATTAAGGGAACATTTGGGGATAAGTTCCTTTCAATGGGCCACCTAGCACTTCGAGCATTTAAATTTGGAAGAGTCGCACGCCTTCACCCGGGATTTGAACTCAGGAATTTCCGCTCAGAGCCTCTTGAGAAATCCACATCGAGTTGAGCATAAGGCAATCGACACACGAGGATGTAAAGGAAAAAATTAGGTGGAAGATGGGTTGTAAGGTGAATAAGTTGGTACTATTCATCGGTGTAGGGCGGGGAGAGGAACATTTGCGTCGAGATAAAAAAGAAGACAAAGAGGAAAAATGACCAGGGCACTTCAGGGCAAAAAGGTTTGCTACTTGGAGGAGGAGACCAAAAGTTTGGATCATTGGCACCGTAAGGATGGAAACAAATGAAAGTGTGGAGAGAATCTCAGTGTCGGCATAAGCCTGCTCTTAACGCAAGATGCAAAGGGGACCACGATATAAAGTCACATCCTACAGATGACGTTGTTAAAGTGTTCTCTACAAAGAACTCGAGCTGGGATCGAGCATTCTCCACTGATTTTTACGCCACCGTCGGGAATTGAACCCAAACACACACGGCGCGAAGCCAAAAATTAAGCCTCCACAATAACCCCCTTCACATAAGGGCGAAAATATTGATTTCAATACATACGGGTGTTTATAAATTGCAGAAGTGCCATATAATTAACAAATATTGGGAAAGGAGACATAATACGTCGAATAAATAAAACGGAAAAATAAATTAAAACGAGGAGAAAATTACTATAAACACTAGTAACGGCAGACCTTCTTCTCCATGAATCAACATTTATCGATTAATTACTTCAAATAAAAAAACCTAAACCCTAGATCTTAGACTCGATATTCCAAAACTCGCTGAAAATTTTGGAATTGAAAAATATGTTATTTCTTTAGACTTCATCAAATTTTTAACCCTACAGAAAGTTATAAAAAAAAACATCAAAATTAATCTAACGTATAATTCGTCTATAAATATGTGCCTTTGGAACTATCAATGCTCAGTCAATGTAAAACTGGGCATAGGTTACTACATCTAGGTAAACCTTTCAAGAATCTATCCTCATCAAGCTATCAAGAAGCAATTTCCCCATTAAAGCGGAAAATCTGAAGTTTACTTTCATGTCCGAAATGATTGGGCGCACAAAATAGATATAATTGACGACATTATTCCCCGATTACATGCGTTTAATTTTCATCGGACCGGACTCGTTCGAAAAATTATCTGGAGTGCACCAGAGAGGCATTGGTACCCTTTCCGTCCGTTGTTCGGTGAGAGAAAGGGAAAAATATGAAAACTCTTACACGGGAAAGGGAAAGACGATTGAGGATTAAGGATGGGACATTCAACGCCGAGGAATTGGGCGCAAAGGAATGGGATGGTTCGGGGCGAGGCAATGTGGTTCGCAATGGCAGAAAGGAGGGTTGGGGGAGGTGGGGGAATAATGAGCAAACGGCGTGGGATGAGGGGGAGGGGGTACACGGTGATTCAAATTGAGGAGGGGGGTTTGAGGGGAGGAGGTGGCGTTATAGCTACGAGAGAAGAGGACGGAGGGGGAGGAAAGAAACTGCCATAGCCGGAAGCAAGGAAGCGATTGAAGAAAAAAAATAAAAGGGCCTCTCTTAAAAAAGTAATGTGCATTGCCATCCCAAAAACTCAACTAATCACATTAATTACAATGGTAATTAAAAAAATGCTATAAGGTAAAAAGTAATTTCACGACATATTTTCTCCCTCCCTTCCCATGCTCTCAAAAGAATGCCGGGCTCTTATTTTTGGATGAGATAGACTCTCTATGAATAACTCCCGAAGCCGCGATAATGGGGACACAGCCGCTAAGGAGGGAGGAGACTTTCAGATTCCAGTATCTTCCCTATACATGGTTGAAATACATAAATAGGAAATGAGATGTGGTTCAATGAGAACATGTGAATAAGTACCTGCAGCGCTAAAGCTGCCATACCATTTAATCACTACAATTTCTCTAGTGCCTAAAGTGGATACGAACATAGAGCAGGTCCTATATGACCTTTCAACGTCATTAGTCTTTCTATTACCGCCGGTATTGTAACTAAGTTCCCTAAATTAGCTTTAATATTGGCAATAAATTCTCAATCTACAGAGCTAATTCGGCTCGTTCCTTCTGATTGATTTATAATTCCTGCACGTTCCTGGTTTAGCTTCAAGCATCTGGTAACGATGCTGGTGATTCATCCGCACAAACATCCGTGCATAGGCACCCAGTTGGGTTATGAAATTGGAGAGAATAAGATTTTGGAAAAAAAAAATGAAATTGAGAACTGCGATGTATTACAGTGGCTGATGAAGGTTGAAGACCAAGATGAGAGGCAATGAAATAGTCACACCAGGCGAAACATTAATGTTCTCATTAAAGTTCTCATAAATTAACTCCGGATCCATATTTTTCAGAAATAGATACCTACTTTGTGGGCGATTTCATCTCAGGCCCACAGCTTTTGCAGATACCACGGTGAAAATAAATGCCAAAAATCTTAATAGTATCAAAACGAAGAGGTGGTTGTACAGCTTTTTAAGTCAAGTGATTTTATCCAAAGCTCTGAAATAAAAATGAATGTGACTCAGGTGTACGAAAGGTGTCATATGACTTTAGGGCTAAGCTGCGCTTTATAAGTACAGTGAAACATAGCACTCCACTAATGAGACAGTTAGGCAGTAAATGAGATATCACTATTTTTAAATATACCTACTTACATTAAATTACAGGGAAATGGGGTGCATACAAACACTATCACTTGTAATTATGCGTTGTTGATATTCCACACATTTTCATATTATTTATACAAATTCCATAGGAATAGATTCTTATGACTTAATACGCGACATAATATTAAAAATTCCTTTTTTGTGAAATCAGGGTAAATTCATGCTATCTTATCGTTTAATAAGGTCAAAAAAATTATGGAACACATTCACAAAAATAATATCGTATACCAGTTAATCATGCATGAAATTATATCTGCCACATTTACATCATTTTAACCTCTAACTTAAAGAAAAAGTAGTTATTGGGCTGCTGCGACGACTTTCTTCAGACAAATATACATAATAAAAGTGACTTGAAATTGGCGATAAAATAAAATTAAGACGGCACTCGAGATAACAAAACGTTCCTTATTAAAAAATACAATGTCCGTATTTGATAAAAATACACCATTATTACAATAGGGCAGCATTTGTTTGCCATTTTATAAAACCTGAATGACGCCCATAAAATATTCACCATCACACTTGAGCAAAGAAAAGAAGAGCTCTGTCATTCAAGCACGGATACGCTCGACACGAATTTCATTAGCGTGTCCCTCCGGGAATTTGAGCTTATAATAAATATACGAAACACAAAAGTTATCTCAGAATTAGCTCAGAATGACAACGACGCAGCGTGTAACAATTCACGGCCGAATTGCTTAAATAAGCATTGGGCGAAACGGCTAAGAAATTAGCCACTTTTAGCACATCTGCAATTACCGTGCATGAAAATGGAATATAATACAGAGTGACAGAGGGAGAGAGAGAGAGAAGCAAAAGGATAAAGAGAGGGAATTCGTACGGGACGAACGCCACTACAAGAGGGAAATAATGGTGATATTCCCGCGAAGCGAACGGTGGACCACAATAGAATTGTCTTGCCATTAGATTACCGCTTCAATTATCGCCATTGTTCGCGCTCATTTGTTTAGTTTTTCCATACGTACGCTCCCGCTCAAACTGGAACGGCCGTATTCTCACGGAAAATCTAAACCGTCAGTCAATTAAGAGAAAATACTCGTCCTCCATCCCCCCTCACTTCACCCATCCCCTTTCAGGACCTTCAGAGTCACCGTGAACGGACGGGGCGCGAGGAGGCGGATAGAGAAAAAGAAATAATTAATAAAAAAAATACAACGACGATGACAACAACGGAACAAATACGGGAAACAATTGACGGAAGAGAAAGAGTGAGGAAAAAAATTTAAGGAGATTGAATAAAAACTCCTTCGGAAGTGGAAGGGTAAATCAAAGCCGAGTTATTTTAAATAAATTAAATGCGGGAATTGTGTGTGAGAGACGAAACACAGGGAGGGTAAGTGTGGGGGTATCTGCTCCGGCCCGTGGACGTTTGTTCCGCTGTTGTTGTTGTTATGTGTGTGGGTGTGTGAGAGAGAGAGAGAAAGAGTGTGTCCGTCTCTTTCGTGGGGAATACAAAAATATGGCGACTCACACACCTACACACGTGCAGTGGGAATTCCGTCGTAGTTAACGTAGAGAAAGAGGGAGTGAGAGGAGAATGCAAACGAGGAGTGAGGGGGGATCAGTGCGCACCCCTGGAATAAGGGAGGGTATAGTCACCGAGGAGGGGTGAGTCCTGAAGAGACAACGGGTAGGGGTTAAGAGTGTAGATATACATGTGTGGTGCTATGGAGACACGGGTTGGTGGGGAAGGGTTACTCCGGTGCCAAAGGGGTTCCCCTGGAGAAACGGGGTCCTGGACATACTGGAGGGGGTTGCGTGGGTGAAGGATGAAAGGAGTCATGTGGGGTACGCCACATTCCACACGTGAACACACATTCTACCTGCACCCTCACGCACAGTCGTACTATACATGCGCTGGAACTAATACTACTTCGCACAGACGTGCTCCACGGAGCGAGACAATGGAATAAAGAAGAACGTTTGGAAAAGGGGTGAGGGCGTTTTTAGGGTGTGCCCGAGCTGAGGGAGGGGAGTCAGGGGTGTGTGTGGGAGATATTCTGGAGTGGAGGAGGAGGAGGACTTCAAAGCGTAAGAGGGATGTGGAAGAATGAGATGGTGGAAAGAACGTGGGGGCATGAGAGAAAGAAATTAAGTGGTGTAAATACAAAAGAAAGGGAAAGAGACAGCTGTATTCGTCAAAAAAGTCAGGGGGTTGTTTTCCTGGTCCAGAGATGGCTCGAGGGAAGAGAGCTAAAGGAACGTAAGAAAAAGTGAAAGAATATAATGGCAGAATTGAATTCAGCGAAAGTAAATGGGAAGAATTAATACGCCACGTAAGCACTCTTCCCACGGATTTCCACGATTTGATCGTGAAAACAACCGCGGAATGCCATACCCGATTGTTCTTCCAATTGAATGGGCATCACTTGTTCTCATGCTACTTAGAGTTGACTTGAATGCAAACTCGAGACTCAAATCGAACCACCGTGTCTGGTCTCGTTGGAAGCGAGAGTGAGCGACGAAAAGGATACTAATTATCCACGCTCTGAGAGGGAGACTTTCCACGAGCCTGTTAAGAGAGAATCAGAACAAAACAGTTTTGGAATAAATGAACAAATAATAAAAATAATCGAATATAAATGTATAATCTCATATCAAATAAATGATTGTATTGAGAGACTGGGGAAAAAATGAAAGCAACACCCAAGGAGAGTGTATACTTATGGCATCACCTCAGGGAGTAATAATGTGTTATAACTTTATGTGCCATACAATATCCATAACTTGACGAATATGTACTACATAAAATGTCATCGGTACGATAATTAATGTGAGACTGATCAAAGCATCAATTATACGATGACCACTCAAATTAAAAAGGGTAGCAGCAAAGGTGCTGAATAAAACCATTACAATGAAAGTGAAATATTTGAAGACTTATAGGAATACCGATTATGTTTGGAAGATAGAAATCTGCATCTATTCGTTCGAAACGCATGAGAAATTTTTAGCTTGTATTCACCTTGATTTATTTTCAGGTTATGTTACGCTACTAATTTTTACATTTTCCTCTTTTTTATACTAAATAACACAATATCGTGCTCATCAATCGGAAATAAAAGTTTTGCTCGTTATTCAGATCATAGATTTGTAATTAATTTGTCTCCTCAACTATAGGGAACTAAGTTTTTTTATAACTTTTATCATGCAATACAAGCTATCTTTCGTTTCATCATCTAGACAGCTTTCTGTTGAACCAATTATTGCATGAGAAATTTTCATTAATTTACGTGAGGTAGGGAAATTTTCCATTAAAAATCTGGGGGATAGCAAGTAATTGCTCCTTCTGTGATTCCATCATTATACCTTAGCTTTTCACTATCGTCTTAAAGAAGGGAAAAATACGCTTGAATTTAAAACATTTCCCATCAGCTTATGGTAAATAAATACAGGACAATAAAGCACACACTTCTTATTTCAATTTATCAATTAAACATTAATATCCCCGAATCGCAGGCAGTGCCAATCCAGTTAAATATGAATGGAAAAAAAATACTTCAAGAGGCTAAGTAAGCCTTTATGCGTATTTTCAGATCAAGATCCGTGTATCGTCTTCGTGTCGTTGTACAAAGCCTCCATACGTTTCAAAGTAGATTCAAATTATTTTAATAAATTATTTTTCTATCAAAAATAAACCATATGCCGATTTAAACCTCTGCTAGGATAATTATAAACGTGCGACCTTGTATCATGAAACCAATAAAAGTTAAATCCGCCAGATAAATTCAAGGATGATATATACTGGCTTTAAAAGGTGTAGACAACTTTGCAACATTTAAAAGAAAGTAATATCAGCCACGCGATCCTTGTATGAGAGGTAGTCCTAGGCAGAATTCAGTGTTAATTTTTAAATCGCTAGGCAATTTTCAGCAATTACCACATTGTACGTATACATTGATTTTCATTAATATAAAATAGTATAGTTTCTGATAATGCTTACCATATAGTTATAGTATTACGGAGATGTTCTCCGCCGCCTTATGTAGTAAACAAGCCAGTATTACCTTATACCCGACGGCTGACCACCCCAACCAAAATAACAAGAGAAATTTTCATAAATTTACGTGATACATATTATTTTCATTAGTTTACGAGAGATAGGAAATATTTCTATCAAAATCTAGGGGATAGCAAGTCATTACTCATACTGTGTATCGTTTAGTGCCCCTCAGCATTTCACAACCGTCTTAGAGAATGGCGAAACTAAACGAAATATTTCCTTATATCTCTCGATCTCCATCAAATTTACCAGATCAGCGTACATGTGTTTATCCACAGGATTTTGTGTAGTTGCGTTAGATGGCAAACAACTTACCAAAACCAAGAGCAATTATAAGGATTTTGGCCACCACGATTTTAACTGCTAGAATTTACATGAGACATGTCTCCTTTCCAGTGACCTGCCCCGCATTGATCATAGGAGGCTGTGCGGGCTGGACGGACCCAAGGACTGTATCCGCAGATAAAGGATTGCATTTTGGGATGGGGTGAAAGGAGGCTACTTAGACATTCGTCCAGGGTTTGGGACTGAGAAAAAATGCAAAATGAGGAAAAGAGACGCATAATTAAATTGATGTAAGCATTATTAAAATTAATTACGGAGACAACGGACGGGCATTACGGGGCTTGTTGAGAATGAGGATGAAGAGAAATTCGGAGGGAAAAAAGGGAAAGCGAGGATCGGTGGGAGTTGGGGAGGGACGGGAGATGATATTGTTAAAGGGTTTGGGGAGGAAGACAGCGCCACGGAGGGCGGAGCGGACGAATAGCAAGACACGAGGAATGCCGCGTGGCACCTGGACTGCGACGAAATTACTGCGACTGGATAGGGGTCGTTTTCCCCAGGAATAATAATAGGAGGTGATAAAAATTTCTGATGGGAGTGTGGGGTTGGGGGTCGGCAGGCGGAGATTACCTACGAATGAGGGAGGGACCAACAAGGATCGCCACCTAAGATGGAAGAGGGGAGAGTTTGCGGTCGCTGGTATGATATTATGCATCCCCATATTAATGAGAAGACGATAACTAACCAGAAGCAGTTAGAATTTCTCTTTCCCTGCTTCTATTACTTCAAAATCATGAGTCTCGTGACGCGAAATGAAACTTAGTTGGCAGAGAGTACCCGCAGCAGTTGGTTGCTTATTTATGAAAAAAAGGGTTATCTACCTTTTTTCAATGTCTATAAGACAGGGATATCGTACCTCAGTAAAAAAATAATAGTTTGAATATATAATAAAATCGACTAGTTTACACATTTTGGAATGCTTATAATCAGCAAAGAATAACTTATAAGAGCGCTGATCCATACTGCGTGATTAAAAACGGTGATCAAATAAATGGATGGCGATAATGTTTCCATTATTATATATGAAAAATATTTTATGCTAAAATTTTATGTATGCACCGAAAAAAAATTACTCCCATGCTACTAAGACAGACTTCCCTCGCTGCCGGCTGCCATCACATGACAGCGTTTTTTTTTCTATTCATTTTATAGTAAAATAATCTTCTGCCTTCAAATTTCAAATATTTCTACATATTTATCAATACAAATATTAATAAACAGACTTTGACTCTGTAAAGTCATGCAAAGCGTTGGTGCCCGAACAAGCAAAAAATGTGTACAAGAATACGTGGATAAGTAATACATACTTATGAGAAGGCCCAAAAAGGCACACTTACTGCAGTCATGCAGAAAAATCATCTGTTAAGGCGAACAGGGCAGACAGAAATCGCTTACTGGTAAAAGATGCGCATTTGATAGAAAATTTAATTAATGATGATTTCATTTCGCAGGATCAAGCGGATGAATTCTAAAGGAAAGGCGAAAGAAATGGCAAGAAAATGTTCGTTAAGGACAAAGGAAGAAGGATATTTGGGTTCTAACAGTGCAGAATAAGAAATTAGGCAACGATTAAGAAACCCTGAAAGCGTTTCCCAGACACTACGTCCACATACTAAAAGTATACAACTAAATATCATTTTTTATTAGCGCAATCTCTCCCACCAATGATCTATAGAAATACTTTCCGAAATGTATCCCACCTTTTACTCTTTCCGCGCAAAGTTAAGACGCACAGACTAAAGAACAAAATGTTAATTTGAAATGACACCAATTTTCCTCTTTTTATATAGGTATTAATCACTCACATTTCTTAAGGGCTTACAGGATCACAGGTACTGCACATTTGTCCATTTTCCTGTAGGCTAAGACCTTGGGTTGAAACTTGACTGGAGGGTCAGCAACCTGGAATGGAGGGAGGAGGAGATGAGGTTATTCGAAAAACTCGTGGCGTAATGCTGTTGCGTAGTATTTTTAAGTATCTCCCAGTCCTGCAACTCCATGCACGAGGACGCAGCTCCTACCTATGGATATCTTCCCTGTCAATTTATTTTTCAAGTCCGTTCCGCTGGCTCGTCTGCAGGGAACTTTATGGGCAGTTGTTTCCATTCGGCAGCAGAGGAAGGGGGAGGATGGTTAAAAATCCTCAAGTCTTATATCATGTCAGGTTATTCGAGGAGAAAAAATTCTCAAGGTAATAAGATATTAAAATCTATGAGCCACACGAAAGTTGCTGAAAGGGAAAATACAAACGAAATATTAATTTGTCATGAATTGAAGTAGTTTACCACATTACCATGTAAATTTATATTAATAAAAATTACCAAGATGCAGTGAACAGAAAAGAAAGTGACTAAAATATGTAAGAGAAATGTCGTAAATAAGGTCCTCGGTACCACCCGATCGAAGAGATGAGACTGGGAATGCATTTCAAAAATGGCCCTTTGGCATTAGAAAAAAATATCTTTAACGACAATAAGAAATAAAAATGCATAACTGCATTAACAAATTTCGGAAAAAATATACTTTACGGGAATCGTATTCCCAGAGAAACTTCGTGGCTTTTAATCTAATACAACCCAATACTTGAAAAATGAGTATATCATGACCTAGATAAAAAATAGGTTAATTTGATCTCTCAAGAGCTAGATAACAAGACTCCTCTTCAGAACGCGTCCAAATAATCTAAGGGAGAAAGTTTCAGGTCAAAGTCAGGTGGCTTCGAATCCTGAAGCCACCTGATAATTGTCAAACAAAGATGAGATAAGATCGTCAGACCTCATATACAAACCCCTCTTTAGTTTTTGGGGTGGGAAGACAGGCTCTTCAGGTGATCACTTCACTTTCCTCTTCACTCGCCTTCGTCGAAGTAGGAGGGAAAACAGGTCACAAGGATGAAACAGAAAGTTAGAGATGAGGAAAGTTGACAGGAAAAGGGAAACTGAACCGAAAACAGGGAGCGTGAGATTGGGACGGAGGCTGAGATGGAGAGAGAACTCAATGTGTTTTCGACGAAAATGAAGCGCACTTCATCAATAATAATCAAATCTATTGATAATTATTCAGTCTCCAAGGTAACGAGTCGAGTGACAACAATTAGTATAAATTAGAGGAGATGAAAGGGACTTCCCGTGGAGGGTGGCTGCTAAGAATTGAGAGCTTGAGATGGAGAGAGAGGGTGCGCTAATAGTTTTGAGAGGAGGCGCGAACAGAGAGAGTAGGTGGGGGGAAATGAAGGCAGATGGCGGCGGCGTCGTGGGAAGGTTATTCGGGCAGATGAGGCGGGCGGGCACGAGCTCGCATCATCACCATCATGATGAGAAGGAGGTGTCGAAAGGAGCCGCTGCCAATGGTGGTTGTTAAGGAAGATTCCGATGCGATCGGGAGGCATTTCCGAGAAGAGGGCGAAAGGGTGAAGACGGTCGGGGGCAAATTAGAGAGGATTCGACAGGAATTGGGAGAGTGGTTGGGAGGTGGGGGAGGTGGAATTGTATTGAGAATACGGAGAGAGAGAGAGGGAAGTAGGTAGGAGATACGGGAGTTTCCGAATTATCCCAGGCGATAGAGCCCAGTCGTGATCTCCTCTCTCATTAATCAGCCCCTTGCGACTAATCCAGCGCCTATTTTCTTCCTCAATTGAAAGAAGGTTCTCCTGGAATGCTGCTTTCCGAAATAGTAATATTTTAAACTGAAGAATATATATCAGAACGAAGTGCAACATACCGTATAAATTTACAGTACAGAGATTTTTTTGTGCCAGAATCTTTAAACAAGCGATCAAATAAATAAATGCAAAATATCGATTAAATTTACGTATAAACTTTGAAACAGACCATTTTTCAAATTATTTACCCGTTACGGTTAATGTCGTATTGAGTTAAGGAAAGATTGCAAGACATCATAAAAAATAGATTTGCATAAGGAGTAATTTAATATGTCATTCCCTTCCTCGAATATCTCGAGGGGAATAATTTTTGCGTTCTATCTGAACCCATCAAAGGCGTAGGCATACGAAATTTGGTGAAATAGATTAATAGATTTCCAATGGATCGACCGATTAAGTAATGAATGAGTTCTTAGAAGACTGGTAGAATAGACAGCTCTTCTTAAAACCTTAATAGAATAACTTAACGGTCGTCATACTGAGAAATGATGACCTGAAGAAGATAATCGTCAAAGACGAGAAATGGAAAAGGATCGGTTCATGCGATACACGCATTTTATAGTTTATATGACCCTGGTAATACCTTAATAAAATGAGAACAATTTTGATAAGAATAGGACATAGGAGAACCACAGTTCTGACAATCAGTCTTTAGGTTGTTGACCATTAATGATGATGATGTGGTTTTATACACAACTACATGGAAACATTTTTAACATGGGGTGTTGTTAATTATAGTGCGTTTCAGTTACAGGAAAATATGTCTTAGCCCAATTAGTAATGAGTGAAGAGAAATAAATTAACATGATGAAAAATGAATATTATCCTTAATTAGATAGGTATTTTTGAACTAAGTAAATTCTCACTTCTTTAATGATTGCATTAAAATCAAAACCTCAAATTTTCTCCACGTTATAAAAATGTATCTGCAGTAGTACACGCCGTTCTCAGTAATTACCTTTGAATATAAAAATAATGCAATGTTAAAATGCAAAGCATATTATAATGTTTCAATTAAAAATATATTCGAGAAATTTTTTAGATGCAATCAATGTCTTTTATTAGAATCTACGATATCCATTAAACTGAATACAAAATACAGCAATATCATGTAATAGAGAGCAATATATTTACGAAATGTTTTCTAAGAATATTATGTGGTATGATACCCAACGAACCTTCTTTCATCACACACTGAAAATTCACCGTGGGACGCGCATTGCCGCATGAATATTTGTTATTTATCACTTTGGGTCGTCACTCTCCGCCTGCCTCCACTTAAAAGAGCCATCCTTCCACTTTCCCAAGGCTGTTAATCCACCCCACTCCTTCAGCGTCTCACTCCCTCCTCTCCCTTTCACCATCTCTCCAAACTCCTCCCCCACCCCAAACCCTCTTCCTCCGCCCTTCAATCACCCTTATTTACACAGAGGGACCCCTCCCTCACGGCGCCGGCCTCCCCAAATGGAGAACCCTCCTTCCTCAATCAATCAATCAATTAATTAAGCCCTTTTCATCCCTCACAAGGCCCACGCTAATACACCCGACGCCCTTCCCCAAAACCCACCTAGGCCCCGGAAAAAAATCATCTCCTGCCCACCTCACCACTCCCCCTGTGTTGCTTACAACCCCCATCCTCCGAACCCCCCGGATCCTCGTTTCGAAAACCTCCGCCCATTGCTGCATCGGGTCGAGACTTGCCTCTTCTTCCTCGTCAACCCCTTCGCCTCGATCAGCTTCAACCCTCCTTCACCCCACGGTCCCTTGCCTCCCTCACTTCATACTTCCTCCTTCGAGCTATCCTTTCAACTTTCTTTCCCCACGAGCCTTACTCCTCCTCTTCCTCCCCTGTCGCTAACCCAGAATATCCCAACGTCATTTATTTCTGCTCCTCCCCAAGGAATAACCAAATTCTCGTCAATGGACGGGATGGGAAAAGGATGAGTGTAAGCCACTAAAGACGGCTGGCTGGTAATCCTAAAATTGCAAATGAAACGACCAATAATGATTCAAGTAATAGCAAATTCATACCAAAGATTAAGAGTGCAATAGGATTCGATTAAAATATCGGCTAAACCGATGAAACTATTCTCAATAGATGCTTAAGTATAATCTATTCTTACCACCAGTTTTGGAGTATTTGAACCGATAATAAATATAGCATTATTTATTTTAGATTTTAGAACAAGATGAATGCAATTTTTCATTGCATTTGTGCCGAATCAATTAAAAAATTATTATATTTTCCCAAGAAAACAGCGATTTTGAAATCGTGAAAGGACAGAGACAAAGGGTGATTTTTTAAAATTCTTAGTGCAGAAATAACACAAAAATCTAGACAAATAAATCATTAGCATTGAACAGACTTGAAAAATTTATCTTCTAAAATATTTTTGAGCATTTACGGCGTACAAATCGCTTTTAGCAGTACCGGGATACTGCTTCAACTCTAGATTACGTAAAATGCGCTTCCTTTTTAGCGGTAGTTATGTCCCTCCAAAATGTGATTGTCACTCGTCTACTACATATACAAATTAGCCTGCAAGACACCTACAGAGATTTTTGGCTGGGGGCACTCATTATATCCATAAATTATAACATCGTTCATGCCAAGCAGAGAATAACCTTCCTGGAAAAAATGCTCATCAATTGTTAACAACCAAGCCCAGCACTATTGTTACATGTCCCTCTTTTAGACTTATCCAAGAAGTATTGAAAACTTTTTCAGACTACTCTCTTGCTTCGCCTTTCCATTTTTCTTCTTTCCTCTTCACAGCACGAAAAACCTTTGCGTCATTAAACCCACTTTTCCCCAAGGAATAGCCAAATTCCCGTCAATGACGAGACTAGGTTGAGGGGATAGGAGGAATGAGAAGGGGGTATAAGGAAGTTGGCGAGAACGGAAGGGAATGAGTGGCAGGGGTTGAGGGATGGCGAGCAGACGGACCCCTTTTGGTGACAAAATGGAGCTCGATTCCCAAAGAGAGTTCGCCCTCATCCTACGCGGATTAGGGCCTCTTTTCTCTCGGATTACCCTTGATATAAACAAATGATGGACGCCTCTACAGAGCGATTCATCACGCAGAATACAAAGAAAAAAAAACACTTTGATTACTTTCCAAAACGCCAATCAGTGCTTTTCATCCTCCTGCGGACCTTGATCCGAAGGTAATTGATCCACGTGACGCCGCGATCGGGAGGGTAGTTTTTTTATTTGATTTTTATTGCACGAGATATCTATCCTCATTAGTCAAATCCGTTTTATAAAATAAACAAATCGAGCTCCGGTTGCGAGACGTTTTGGGAACGAATCATGACCTTATTTGCTCATGAATAACGGAATTGAATCGCGTAAATTCAATCAATAACACTTCAATTAAATCCAACAGATAGAAGGACTAATACGAGGGGATGGGTTGATATTCAATTCAATGATGAAGAAAGGATGAAAGAACGCAACGAAATCAGCCAAAAGTTACTGTAGACTGTATCGGCTAGCAATGCATCACTACTGTTACTAAATTATTTCGCAAATAAAGAATAAATATTCATTTTATGCATAGTACGTTCTTCCGTTTTTCGTGAATCGTGAGGTATTGCGTTGATGATCAAAGACCTGTGTAGCGAAACTCAAAGTATTTTAAACTCAAAGGATGGTTGGCTCTCAGTACCCTCGCACTGACTTGTATCCCAGATATGTGGTGCTACAGAAGAATGGTGAAAATCAAATGGATCGACCGAGTTAGTAACGAGGAAGTCCTAAGAAGAGTGGGAGAGAAGAGAAGCCTCATGAAAACCTTAACAAGAAGACGGAACAACCTTGTAGGCCACATCTTGAGACATGATGGCCTGATGAAGACAATCGTCGAAAGACAAGTGGAAGGCAAGAACGGAAAATGAAGACCTCGAACAAAATATATGGAACAAATGAAGAAGGATATGAAAGAGA
Organism: Ischnura elegans; assembly: GCF_921293095.1. Classification (NCBI taxonomy): domain Eukaryota; kingdom Metazoa; phylum Arthropoda; class Insecta; order Odonata; family Coenagrionidae; genus Ischnura; species Ischnura elegans. The sequence continues at coordinate 70,871,214 of NC_060248.1, read as the reverse complement.
AGAAATACATAGGCGTGAAAAGATTAGCTGATAGGAGAACTGAGTGGAGAGCTGCGTCAAACCTATCCTAGGATTGTTGACCAGTGATGATGATGATGATGATGGATAGTTAAATAAACAGCTGATAATGAATAATGTGCTCATTGTGTATTACATAAACCAACACCACAAAGTACAGATCCATATGAATACATGATAGTCAGAGTGTGTTGTAAAGTGTGAGCTGAAGGTGATCATCAATACCGTCTTCCTACGATGCCGTATCCATTAGAGCTGGCTCGCGTCATCTCTATTACCGCATGAACATGCACTCCCCACCCCAGTCCACGGATTCCCTTTCCGAGTCGAGACCACGTCTTTTTTCTCATTCTTTCCCCCACCTACCATTCAATTCCTGCATTCTCTCATCTTTCCCTTTGGAGCCCATAAAATGAATATTCACGACTTATTACGGCGGACGGACGCTGTGAGGGCGGGATGAGTTTCAGGTCTGCAGAGGAGTTTAGGATGGAAAGGCGTGTATCGCTCAAGGAAGGGTTCGCTCGAAGAATCCGCAAAAAAAGAAAAAGAAATAGGGTGGGACATGATTGAGGGTCTCCGAAAAAAAAGGATATGCGGGATATGAAACGCCTGAGGGGGAGAAAAAAGTCCAAGATAACCAAAAAATAGGAAAACTAAAAAGGATGCGGCAGTCGATAATTCCCCAGCGACACCGTATTTGCCTGAAAAGCGTCAGAGCTATTTTTTCCATGAATATTTTCCATATAATACATCGACGTAAGTCATTGAACCCTAAAGGAGAGAAACATATCGTGGATTATTTGAGGAAAATTATTCAGAGTAAAAATAGTGACGGTTAAGTCCAAACTGAGATTATAATACTCAAATTACTTTTACTAAATGCAATAATGAGAGTAGCGGTTTTTTGTTACCTTTTTTGTTTTTTGGTACGGAAAAAATAATTTGATGTGAATTTAATTGGTTCTCCGTTACCCAGTGCTTAAAGAACAAGTTGGTTTTCATACATGAGAATACATCCAGTTAGTTTATCTCAGATGGAAGGCCAGTCATGCGGTAAAAAAAATTTACAGGAAATCTCTCCGGAAGAATTTTCTTGTAAGGAGGCCTCTCCAACCGGACCTGGGGCCGTATTCTGTATTTCGTCGGTACCGCACCGGTCGGTTTCCCTTCCCAGCCCACCGACAGCACATCATTCCGTACCGACGACGGTTTCCATACCGACGACGGCTAATTCAGCGATTCAGTATGGTCGTCGGTATCAAACCAGTCGGTACGGTTCCCCCTCCTTCTCAAACAGGGAAAATCCGAATATATCCGAAGTTAGAAGTCATCTAACGTGTCTCCACCAATGAAAGAAGGGTAAAAACAAGTGAAGACTCATTGGCACAGTTTGTTGTCGTCATTCTCAATCTTTTTATTTGCGGAAATTGCGACTTATTGCTAGATTAAGATAAACGATATTGGATAAGTTGTTAACAATGCTTATATAATGTGTGGTAGTAATGCTGTACATACAGAATCGAAGGAAACAATATTACAACATCACAATAAAGCTTGTATGTGATGGAGATTGTTGTTGCTGGAATGAATTATTGAAACTATCCTTGAGATCGTAGTTTCTTTTTTTAAATATTGGTTCCGTATATTGCTATTTATTCATGATTTGGTAATATAGTTGTCATTAAGTAAGTTCCGTCTAAATGTTATCAACGGAAGGTTATGCCATTGGCACCGTAGCAGACGAAAATAACATACCATGGAACGTGAACGTAGGATTCAAAAGCAAATGTAAATGTCATATTAGAGGAACAAGTTAGGAAATTGTTATAAAAATATGGAACTGGGTGTAATTAAAAGAAGTGTAATGACGAGGAAGTAAAGAAATTGTGATTGGGTGAAATACATATGTTTAAGTTGCGCATTCCAAGTGAGAGAAAATGATAATATTGCGGTAAACCTCATACTTATTAACAAATATCTTCTTTCATCGTCAAGGGAATCAATGGCTGACGATAAAATGAAATATAGTTGCCTGTTACAGATGAAATAAACTGATACCGTTGTGGCAAACTTCATACTTAAATAAAAAGATCTTATTTCTATGCCGAGAGAAACGCCAAATGATGATTGAGTGAAATAATAGTTGCCTATTCAGAGTGAGATAAAGTGATAACATTGCGGCAAAACTCATATTTAATCAAAAATATCTTTTTTATGTCAAAGGAGCAAATGAATGATGATAGAGTGAAAGAAATCCTATTACAAGTGAGTGAAAGTGGTAACATAAATGAGAGAAAGTCATTATATAGTGGCAAACCTAATGTTTATTAACCAATATCTTATATTTATGTCAAGGTAATCAATATAGATGTTGACACAGTGAATTATAGAGGCCTATTCGAAGGGGCAGAAAAAGATAACATTGCAGCAAACCTCATTATTTACTCGGTGATGAGATAAAAACAAAATAAAACGTACAATGCGCACCGGGGAGTTGATGAAACCCACTAGTCGGTGGCCGTACCGACACCTTTTTGCTGTCGGTACGGCTACCGACGATCTCTCGCCCTCACGTCGGTGCCGCACCGATCGGGTTCGTACAGAATCGCACGACTTCTTACCGGGAGTCGGTGTGACGTCGCACCCGACGAATCGGTGCCGCACCGATCGGTTTGGAGTTACAGAATACGGCCCCTGAGCAAGCGGCTCTTTCATAACAAGCTAAATGCTCCTTTCTCCATGCCAAAGACGACGCTAGTGTCAAACAGAAATTATGTCACATGAATTAATTGAAGTTTTAGCCATGTGTCTCTGCAAATTGTACTCCAGCAGTATTAAAAAAAGAATATGTGATAATATAGATTAATTTAAACCATAAATTATATGACAACGAATATTATAAACAAATTATTAGATTAGGCACAAAAAAAGAATTAGCCAAAATAATATTTGGTGGTTAAGAGTTCTATAGTGTAGACTAGAGAAGTAACATACCTGTAAACGACGGAAAAGGATAGCTTATCCTACAGTTACTTCATATCTGCGTGTAATTTAAAAAAGATACAGCTGGAGAATGATATTCAATTCCAGAAAGAAATTCATTAAAATCTGATACAAAAGGCAATAAAAAAGGTTAATGAAATCCCTTGAGAATCCAATAGGGTCACCCTTTCGATTTGAAGCACACGGAGAGTGAAAAAAAAACGGAAATGAGTTTCAAATTTAATGAAACGACCTTTTTCCAATCGCTCCTTATTAGCAACAATGCTTCCAATGTCACTCGCTCCCTTCGAAAATCAAAAAAAGGGGGAAAAAATGGTCCCTTTCAACTTCCCTCCCCATACCCGAGATTCAGATCATCGCTTCCCCTTTCATTCAAGGCAGCCTAGCATCAGCCCTCTTTCAAGGCTAATTTCCTCCCTATTCTTTTTCCCGCCAAGGATACAGCCTGCGCTTTTAATATCAATAATAGCCGGTCAATTTGGTGTCTTCTGCCAACCTGAAACTCGTCTCCGATCCCCTTGTCTTCCTCAGAAAGACGAAAACAATACAGTCATCCACTACCTCAGCACCTACGCGTTCCTAAGATTCTCGTCAGCACCCCAATTTCTTTCACAGCCTTCACATTGCCTCAATTACTCTTCCTTTTCGGATATTCGATCGCCATAAAATTAAAGGATGTTTTCCCACACAGATTCCTAGCTGTCTTTTCTTGGAGATAACTATTGGCTCACGTGAATGCTTTCAATATCATATTAAGTTGAGAGTGTAACGAAAAATATAAATAAAAAAACTTGGGGTACAATGTTAATAAAGAATAACTTTAATAAATATTTGTCAGCGGTGAGTTCATGGAATTCGTCAAAAATTCATTTGTCTGTGGTTAATGTGCTAGGCTCAGGTTAATTTGAGTTCATTGCTGCTAAAATCATATGTTTACTGCTACCGTGGTGGATTATAAATAAATCTAGCCATTGCCGAGCGCAAATTTTTCGCTGATATGCTCATTGTTTGTTAGTAATTCCTAGTCACCAGTTTTCCTCTCCTTTTCATCCTTTCATTGTAAGGTCTTAACGCTTAGAATAATGAACCTCAGCATTGTAGCCAGAATAAGTATGGCTTCAAGATAGTGAAGTGATATAACCATAGATCTGGAAGTCAGAGGACCGAGGTTCCATTTCAAAGCGTGGATAATTTTTTCTAATATCGCAAAGGGAGTGTGGTAGAATGTTTGATCACTGATTGAAGAAATCAGGGTTTGGCCTTAAGAAATTCCCTGGCAAAATTAAATCTCAAGTCAAACTTCTTCTCCTCACGCTGTGAGAATTTCTTTCGCTTCGTTCTTCAGTAAGTACCACTTTCATCCATTAAATAAACCATTGAAGCGCTAAGTCCGTGTGCGATATGTGTGCATAAAGAAATTAATTTTCAAGAACACTTAACTTTGGTCTTCGTATCCCGGTAAATAGTTTCAACTTAGGAAGGTTTCGGTACCTAACTCCCATTTGTCTTCACAGGTAAAGCGTGTCTCTCCAGCTGTAGGGAATTCTTATTCCCTAAATGCGGTATTCACGTAAACCCTCGAAGGATGTCAGAGAAGGCATAACTCACGCGAATGCAAATATTAGAGGCATATATACGTAGTTTACCCGGGAAAGCCTTAAATCCCAAGTGATTGTAATATTAATTCCTTAAACTCTGATATTGTTTCCTATTAATAAGCCGATACTCAGAAAATATGGTTCGAGTGACTTAAAATTCAATTTAGGGGACGATGAGTGGCATCAAGATTGGAGCGAATTTGAAAGCAGGAGAGGCTGGTGTGGGGTCGCCAATCGGCCAACATATTAAGAATTCACGGATGACAAAACCCTTTCAAGGTTATTCTGTTCCATTCTATTCCATTCCGTCCTACAATATCCTTCCCCCGCAGTCAACCTGTCGCACAATTTGGCATTCTTCCCTTATCTGATGTATATAGAGAGAGAAAGAGAAAAAATGAAGGGAACCGACCGGCCTGACCCCTTCCGTCCAACTCTGGGAAAGTGAGGCCACGTGCGCGGGACATGCTATTCGCCGCTCAATCACTCGCCCCGCTGGAGAGATTAATAAGGGAGATGGGAGGTGCCAGTGTGAGCGACTGCGTATGTGTGTGCGTGCGCAGAAGAAATAAGCCAAGTGGCGGGAAAGTATGGAAATCGAATGTGGCAAGGGGTGTTGGCGGGATGATGATGCGAGTGGCCGGTTGAATGGAACTGGGTGACAGCGGGTGGGAGTTATTAGGATGGAACGCCAAAGGATGAGGAGGAGAGTGAAAAGCCAAACGAAGCGGACGAAGAACAAGGGGCGGCGACAGAAAAGGATGCGCCCGGCGGCGGCGGCGCGGGCCGCACCCCCAAAACCCACCCTCTTCAACTTCCGCACGCAGGGAATTATGAAAAAAATACAGTGATGCCCATGGAACAGAAAAAAGAAATATTGACTCCCCCCTCACGAAGTCCCTAAAATTCGTCACGTCGCGATATGGGTCAAATACGCGCAATATCCAAGTATGGTCCATAAAAGAGTGATGAAATTTAAAACAGTGTTCCGACTAAAGCTGTACTGATAGCCAAATATTGGCTTCATTTCTGGCAATTTGTCAACCTCGTTGGCGGCGAAGTCCTTTCCTGCCATACAGAAGATCCCGCCTAGGTAAAAAACCACCTATCCAATGAAATTTGTGAAATCCAACACATGGTACAATTAAATGTGTTTTCAACGTTTGGACAATTAGAGACATTATCATTAATTTTGTAATTATTGCTAATTCAACGGGTCAACTTATCAACAACTGAGCTTGAAGAAAGAGGTAGTCCAGGTTTATGAAGTAGATGGCACAAATAAATGACGATTCCGCTGGGTGCGTGATGAAATTTCAAAGAATAAAGACGTTTGTGACTGCAATATTACGAGAAGACGAATCTTTATATAAGGAAATAGACAAAAAGAATAATTTCAGGATCAAATTTTTATAGATTTCACATTTAGCTTCTCATTGATACCGAGGAATGCTATTCAATTTTCACTAATGATAAATGTAAGCACCATAAACATAAGAAAATGCGATCAAATTGATACTGGGCATCATTATCAGAGAGAGGAACTTGAGCACACCAATGCAAACATTTTAAGTATGAAATTAAACATATGAGTTTTGAAAGTTAAAAATAGAAAAAGCGCTGGTTGATTTTATGTAGCAAATCTTACGTCGGTTGGCGTACTAGATCGTTGGTCTTGGAGAGAGTTTGAAAAGAACTAAAGGTTATAGATTAGCTCTGCAATGATAACAGTTTTTTGCCAAAGTAGTTTTTTTTTCTAAATCATCCACCAATCCTTAATATTAGAAACAAAAAGAATAATCGGTTGAAACTATCTATTTTAAAATGATCGCTGTGCCGCATTTTTCAGTGAGCGGGAAAGGATGAAAGGCACTTTGGCAAAGAACTGAGAATTTTATCTATTTTTCCTTAATTCTAGAACCTGAAAATGAATTTGCTCTAGCCCATTTCCGAGAGATGCATAAATGGGAACTTGATATAGTTTCCTCCTAAATTGAATATTTCATGATCCTGTACTTCGCACTGGCCGGCATGTCTGCTGCCTATCACTTACTTTGATATGACTCCATCGATTTAATAAAGTGCAGCTGTGGTGCAGTCAGAGGATGTCAAACTTAATCGGTGTGGGAACATGCCTGACATGCAGAAAGGAGTGCGCTTACGAAGGTTTGAAGGGGTGGGAACGTATGACCCAGGGTATAAGTAGATACCGACCGTCAGGCAGTGGGTAACCGATCAATCATCGTATTATCAACGTAAGGGAGTTGGGAGCATTAATATTGCTCCTGCGATGCGCTATCCTGTCGCGGATTTATAATAGGGGAAAACAAAGCAAACGAGCGATTTTGATCGATAATATTCCAGAGTTGTTAAGGAAGCGACGGAATTAACTCCGTCATGAGTTTACTTTGGATAATATGTCAAAGAAATGACAGCATATCACCATTTGATCATTCTCCGTCTCGATAAGTAACCATGAAACTGTTCTGACAGATAAGAAAGAGGAGATGGCACCATATAAAGTTTCGAATTCCTTCAAGATCACCTCCACTAGTGGGTCACATCCAGGACTGTTTAAACTGTAATTATCCAATTTATAACTTGTCTGCTCGCTCAGATTAAAAAAATAATTTTTCTCGTTTTTCTGTCAATTTTATGCATTGGATACTATGTCCTCTCATTAGAGTTTTAAAGTATTTACTGAGTAGATAATCTCCTAATATGTTTATACAATGATTGCATAAAAAGTTGAAATCAGTGTACCATGACATTTTATTCATTAAACTCATATTGAAGGAAATATAAATTAATAGCAATAAGGATTTATTAAATTGATATATAGTTGCATTATTAATGTCGTTATTGAAAAAAAATATTCAATCATTTAACGAAAGCTATAACGACGGGTTGAAGTGTTTCTCCTTGTGAAAAGCGAAAAAGATAGCTGTAAAATAATTTATCCTTTACTTAAACACCTTCGAGATAAAGTGGCTCATATCAATCCTCTTTGTCCATCTTAATCCTTTTGACAAGATAAATCAATTACCGGTGAAGTTTTTTGACGGATCGTCCAATATCGCCAGGCAAGAGAGGCATGGGCGTATGGTAGGGATTATTGAAAATAAAGTCGGGATTACAAAAGATTACGACGCTTATGAAGCAAATATCCCTAGGAACGGATCTGATACAGTTTTTAATCTTGCAGTCCTTGGGAATGAACCCAATCTAAAGAGATGACATTTACATTAAGATTTAAAGTGCAAACACGACAAGTGGGGCCTATGCTTTTATATTCGTATAGATTTATATTTTAAAATAAGACACCGACTTTCTTTAGACACCAACTAAACCCTATTGTTTCATACACCTCGTTCAAAATAATTCAGATTTTTTCAAACACTTATCATTAGTGGTGGAAGAGTTTATTATGCTTATAATTTGCACTTCTCGGAATTCAATTTAAAAGGCGAGGGTATTCCAGTGATGTTTTGGAAAATTGCATTATGTGAACAGAAAAGAAATAGAACTGGTGAAATCCTTACATTTAAAGGGATGTTAATAACTGAAGAACTTTAAACTATGCCAAATCTTTACTTTATTTACCTACGACTCCGCAGTAGATGAAAATATATTTATCACAAGTGGCTATCAATGCTCATTTATTCGAGATAATTTGCTCAAGACTCCTCTATTTAGGAAATTTTTCATACTTAATTAATATTTTCGCGACATTACGCTCATGTACCTTATTATGCCGTAAATAATGAAGAAATATGTTACTTTTGATGGAAGTTATGATTATCCAGGAAAATTTAAAAAAATTCACGAAATGAAGCATAATTGTTGATCGTACTGTAAATCTTTTGATTTCAAATCCATCATCATTATTTTCATAAATAGAATGCAAGGAGGAATAAATATCATCGGCGCCCAATTCCACAAGAAAATATATTATTTCCCAAGTAATGCTAATTGAAACATCGCATGAAATATGATTGTGCGACAATAAGATAAAGAAACATGGAATTTATTTACGGACGAGAAGCTCATGACCAAAATCGTTTCCCAATCCACCACCAGAAAATAATCCTGGAAATTAGTATAATTTAAAATTTGATCCCTCTCTTAAGATTTATAAGGGTCACTCATGTAGAAGATTCCGATGCAAAGGTATAAAAATTGAAGACTCGTGGCTGAGGCTACATGAGTTCAGTCCGAGACTCCCGAGACCTCTCTTAAACAAGTAAAGGGCTCTGCTCTCACTCCCTTTGCAATCCTCTGGCTTGGCTCATGCTAAGAATCTCCCCTTCCCACTCCACATGCACCTCACCCTTACGCTCTTCCTTATCCTATAGCTATAGACTCCCACCTATTTTGCATATTAACGATATTGCCTCTTTCTTAGGACGGGGAAAGGAACGATTTGTATGGGAAGGAAGTGGATAAAATGATATAAAATTTTCATCCAACAGGAGGACGAACGGTTGAGGAAGTTTTCCTTTAAGGGAGAAATTTCCAAGCGTAATCATCTTATGGATGGGGAAGACAGATATAAAAAAGCGGGCTCTCAGGGAAACCCAATCAAACTGTATAGATCCTAAATCTAACAAATAGTCAGCTCCTTCATATCTGTACTCATGGATCAAAGAAAAACGTAAATACATAAGGGAGACGTCGAGGAACTGATGCAAAATAAATGGAGAAGTTACACAGCTATTTAAGAGGACGCTTCACCAAATACTTTTTTAATATTATCAATAAAAATTTAATTATAACGCTTAGCTCGTCAGTAAAGTTTTTAGAAAGCAGTATGGAGTTATGAAAAGCTAAATAACGGAACTTTTGGGAAAATAAATAGACTCATATAAAAATTTATCTCCCAAAGTTAAACACCCTCGGAATGATTTCGTAAAGTATTCTATTAATGCAAATAATAAGATGAAACAAAATAAGTTTTCGGTGAAACCATATCCGCTACTCATATCGCAATAATTTTGTAACACTTTTACTCGCCTTACCTTTTTGCCTCAGAATAAGCTTAAATATCCTCTCCGTGGTGCCCTGAATTCAACAAAGTATCGCCATGGTTGTTGGTATGATAAAAACTAGCTTAATTTGAGTAAATACATACATATATCTTGATTCAAGATAAGAACTTAATTACTTAGATATCACTTGCATACATTTGTTCGCCCGGGATGTTGTCAGGGAAACAATAATGCTTTGCCAGAGGAACACCCTTTTTAAAGGCAAATCATATTCAATTTCCGTACGATACCCTGGGTAATCCGCATGGAAATCAGTCTACGGTATCGGCAAATGATTCCGCTCGAACGGAATACCCGAACGAATCCACCGAAGGAGGAACAAACGATGCGATCCCGGAGAGGATTACAAGGCAGTTACGCCGTCTAAGAGGAGGCCTGCGCGTCTTCAGAGGCATCTATCTATAATCGAATGACAGCGGCGGAATTGAAGCAGCTCTCTTAGTTTGAGGGTGGAATAGGGGAGAGGGATGAAGAGGAGGGGATGGTATGGGAAGCATAAAGAAGGTACGCGAGAGTAACCAATTTGGTCGTGTAAGAGAGCGCGCCCAGTTATTTGGGAAACTCCCTTTGTTAAGACGAGGGAGGAAGCATTGGCATTCGCTGAGAAGAAGCGTGGAAGGCGGAGGATGGGGGACGTATCGCTTCATAGTGAGACCGATCCCTAATATCGCTGCTAATAAAACTTCGCAATACCACGATATAAAATGAATATTCCAGGAAATACTAAGACACATTGAAGGGGAGGAATATCATCATATCATCAAATAATATATAATTTTAGTGAATAATTACAACCAATTACATTCAGAAAGAAAGAGGAAGCAGAGTCAGAAACATAAATGTCAGTGGTACTAGTGCTTTAACTTGTATTTCAACTACACAGCCTACCTATGAAGTGAAAAAATAAATTCAAATTGTCTTTTTAGAATAAATTAATATTTGACGAAAAATACTGATACCCTTCAGACATATTATGATAAGTAATTTTCTTATAATAATTTCATTAGAATTAAACAACATATTTTCTTTAACAGCTTGAAACTGCTTTTATTAAGCGAAAGCCCGGAACCAGAGGGTTATGCATGAGAAAGAGCCAACTTAAGGATTCATCTAGAGATCTCTTTGCACAGGAAGGGGCTGGGATTGTGGAGTACGAGGGGTTTTCGAGATGGGGTATGGGTGGATTAATGGCGAAATAGCGAGGAAGGGAGGGTGGGGACAAGCAGAAGGAGTTGAATCGAAGAGGAGCTGATAGAGGCAGAGGACCATTGGGAAAATAGGGAAAGTGATTAGGGACGGAATTCCTTCCCCACTGTGCGCTGCGCCTTAATGCTAATTCCGAATGCCCTCGATGGAATTATATATCTTATATATAGGTATCTCTCCTCTCCTCCTTGAAACCTCCTCTGGGGGATAAATTGAAAAGTCACTCCCCTTATCTCGGTATACCCAGAGGAGAATTCCTTTTTTCCTCTTTCTGCGACGACGACAAGGAAGTGGATCGTCTCGATGGATCAAAAAGTGAGCATTGATTCCAGAAATTTCATTCGGATGTGAGGCACTCGATGAAACTCTCCACGCCCATTGGGAGGAGGGAGGCTCCGAGATATTCCCCAAGATATTTCTTCGTTCGAGGACTTTTATTCACCTACTTTTGAGACTTCTTGAGTGGCTTACCTCAGGATACGTTTATGGAGGGAGAAACTGTACCTCTTATATGAAATATTTGCTAACAATTAGACCTCGTGGTTTGGGAAAGTCTAAATTTCTCCGGAGGAACTTTTTTGCTGATAGAGTGAACGAAATTTTGAATATGCTTTCTTTCTTGTTCTAATTTTTTAAATTAATAGAGGAAAGTAACGTAAACCTTGAATGCCAAAAGAGAAAAGGAAGATATTGAATACTAAAGATAAGGTAAAATATGTTGAAACAAAAGAATACCTTCCGTCTGAATAGTGAATTAAAATTTAAACTTAAACTTAAAATTAGAAGGAAAAGAAATACTTATAATACTGGCGTGGACTAAATCACATGCTCGTGTATACGCAATCACAGTGGGTTGAGGAAAATGTTCTGATACCCTAACTTAACAGAGGTTTATAGCTAGTTAATGGTGTTAGGCAGTTATATTCTAAATAAAACCATGCATTTAGCCATATTAGCGACTTTCTTAGCACTCTAGCGAGCTCACGGGAGAACGAAAAATCTTATTGTTATCCTTATGTGTTCTTCACTACAACATAATTTTATTTTCATAATTTGTGGCGAAAGAAATATTATCGAGTGGATATAAAACGCTTTGCATTAAAATATAACGTTCAAAATGTTAGGCGAACATTGCACCAGCGAAATAGCGACTTTAAAATCAGTTTTAAAAATTTATGAAGAGATATTCAAAATATAAAGTTTTTGTTTATGCGTTTAAGCGATACATTAGGTGTGCCATGCGTCAACATTGGGGAACAATTCCAAATATAACCAACCGGAAAGTGTGAAACTGTGGTATTGAAATCTCAATATCTTGAATTAGCAAACTACATTTATTTAACAATTATTTTTCGCTCGTCTACTTGAGCATGGGGTACGAGATCACAGGAAACACATTATGTTAAATTGTGTTTAACCGCACGTAAACTCAGGTCCTATAAGACGCTGAAACCAAAACTTATGAAAAATTGAATTCACCAAAACGTATGTTTCCCCTTAGTACGTATCCTGCATAAAATGTCAAGATATTCATCGGGAGAAGAAAAATCAAATTAGACAATTTATTTCACCCGTGCATCATAACTTCCAAGGCGTGAGAACAAAAGCATGCAATAAAAATGCAAGCAAGAATGGAGAATGCGAGACTCCTACGACTACCTTGGACCAAATCTTGAGCGCGAAATTAAAAAAAGTAAAATAAAAAAGAGACCGAAAACCTTGCACACGGTAATGAGAATGGGCGCCATTTTTGGCCGCCACCGATTCTCTTTGACGATGAAGTGGCAGCGTAAAACCACTGGAAAAAAAGGATTAGAATATGAAAACTTAAGTACGGCTGCAATGGGAGAGGAGGAGGTAATAGGTATTAAAATTCAATGGGATTCGTGCGTGTAGGAGATTTATTCCACATCCCCGCACCAGTAACTACAATTTATATAGTCAGGTCAATATCAGTGAATTACTTTCATGTTTTTGTGCCCGTATTTAAGCTTAACTTGGATCTTATTTGTCTTCCAAAACTACTTAATGCTTTAATGCCAAAAATTCAAAGCAATACAACTTATGTTTCGATCTAGAGAAGAACAGTTTTCCAACAAATTAACACAACGAGGGTAGAAGCCATTTTACTTCTCCGGAGAACACAAATTGCTCAAGTCCACATATTCCTCACTTATATTATTAACAAAATGAACGTCGTGAACGCATATTGTTTATAAATCTACCATTTAAAATAGCAATGAAACATCATATGATGAAAGGAAGTTAACATTAACAGTCAGCCATTTTGCATTTAATTAGTTTGAATGGTTTATGCTACAATCTATGGAAACAGTTGTCTGAGATAAAGAGCGCCTATTTGCCACGAATATTGCCGGTATCATGCCTTCTTGTTAATTTTGTTATTACGAGAAATTATTGCAGTATATAACTTTAGTATGATATTTTAAACAGTAAGCGTAATAACGAGCCAATATGCAAAACTGAAAGAGCCAGTATACAAAACTGAATTTCGCGTAATACAGTATCAGATATTAAAATACGCCTAGAATATTACTTACTAATTCAATAGCGAAACAAAGATATTGATTAAATAATGTAACGAATGGCGAAACCATTTGCATTTATATTCATATATTTATTTTTTTGGATCAACAGGTTGTTTAGACAATGGAAATACGAAATATATAAATAGGTAATACCTATTGAACTTATTAAATTGCATTGGAAACTTTTAGGTATAACGAGCATAATTACATCATGAAATGATCTTGTATGCGAGAGCTATCAGGGATTATTTTAGGATGTGATTTGCAATTTTTTTCAATTTTAAGGTGTACTAGTAACAATGAAGCCATAGAAGGACATGTAATACTACAGCGATAAAGAGGTGAGTTTCTTCATTGAAAAGGGAAAGAATAGGTATTTTTAAATGAAATACATATTTGTAATGGATGGTTGGATATTTGTGATAGCACTACATCGACGTGATCATTGGCCAGTAGCAATGGAATAGCTAGACGAAGATAATTAGAATGAGGAAGGGGGGAGTACCTTTCGGCGGGTTCAGGAGTTGATAGTGCAAGTTGAAAGGGGAGAAGAGAAGGATAGGGGGTCGGTAACAAGAGTCGAACCGGCGGACATGCACCAGGTTCATTCGCGTGTACGTTTTTAAACGATGCCGGTCCGCCTTCATCTCTCATTGCACGGCCCATCCCACGCCACCAGCGCTCCCCTTTTACACACACGTATCAGCGGCGTCACCCTCCTTCGGTCACATCGGCTGCTTTCTTTTATTTCGTTTTATTCGCGACCAACCCGGACAAGACCCCTCTGCTGCTTCACACTAAATTCTCCCGCACATTTTTATTCACCGGCTTCCGATAATTATTTCCTCATCAACCTTCATCCGGCTTGCTATTTTTTTTTTAAAGGCATATTCGTTTTCATGTACACCTCTGCTCATTAAACGCTACCATTACAAAACCAACCCCGGATTTTAGATTTGATAAAGTGGAATACAAACTCTTCCGAATCGAAATTCTTCTATCACACATCAATAAAATACCTTGGACACCATCTGAGGCAAGGATGATGTCTGTTACGTCTTTACATCTGATCAAGGTGTAATTACTACCGTAATGTTCATCATCATATGAGTATACTTTGGTGAAATGGTCTTCCTTAACATTCCGAATGGCATTATTTTTAGTCAGTGGTATTTTCTTCAAGCAAAGATGATATACGTCAGAAAAATTAATTACGCTTGGAAGACTTTAGGTTTTATTGATGATAGGTATAGCATGTGTATTTAGGTCTGCCTATGATGAGAAAACAAAATCATTTTGGAGGCCTAGAAACGGCGTATAGTTAATTACAGCACGCAATGCAGTACACAGTAGTCCAGTAACAAGACTGCGCTACACCTGGGTGAATATCAGAATAATATGAGGAAAACCATGACGTAGCTAGACAGCTAGTGTATGAGTTCCTAAAAATACTTGTGTATGAGATGATCTATCATCAACTATTCCGTACATTTGTCATTCATTTGAAAAATAGCTATAGATTTTATGGCTAGGCACAATTGTGTCAGTCTGTTTCAATCGAACCATTAACTTGGCTATACTAAGCCACTTGAAATACTTGAGAAAGTCACCAGTTCGCATATCAGAAAAACTTTATGCTAATAAAAATAAAAGAACATTATATACTATATCAAGATATTTACTTCCACATTCATACATTTTGAAATAATCTCTTTCATTTTAAGTTAACAATATACCCTACCACTCTGTTAAGTTTGGTCCCACAGATGGGTTTTTCCTATCCCGAAAATATTTCGGTTTCACCTTTGTTTAAAGAATAACATCTACGTTTTACTGAACTATCAAATAGCTGCATCCGATTGGGTACTTTTCAGACATTCTGTTAGACATCTAAGCGGTGATTTTACCCAATCTTTCCCACCCCTCATATCATTCACTCACCATCCCTCTTCCAGTAAACCTCCCCCACAACTCACCCGTTTCCCCAAACGAATATATATCCTCGTTTCCCTTTATTTTTGTCCTTATACCGTGCATTCCCTTTTTAGTGCCGCTGCTCTCTTATTTTTTTTAATGCGATGCCGAGTCCCCGTACCCCTCTAACCCCCCACAACCAGTGCACTCATGACACACACACCACACGCCAAAACCCTCCGCCAACTTCTCTCTCTCGAATACATCTCGCCTCCCTACCTCATCACGACGTTTGTGTGACTCCTGCCCCCTCACCTCCTCTTGTCCTCTTCGTAGACCCCTCCCTGCCGCCAGGGTTCGAGATGCCGAAGAGTTTATGGGAGGGGTAGAGGGGAGTGCACTAAAAGCAGGGATGAAAGTGGTGCGATGGAGTGGAGTGGGAACACATGCACGTTCGACTTTTCAAGCCGCGGTTTAATTGTCGGGATAAAGCAGAGATCGGAATGAGAAGAGCTGAACTGGAAGAAAGAATAAAAGTGCATGTGCCGAATGATCTCAGAGAGATATCCTACACAACTGTTCGTGTGCTCTAATGGACAAAAGTAATAAGATAATCGATAACGAGTAATTTTAGCAACATTAGAAAATGAGGGTCTTGCATATATTTTATAATAATTTTTACAACGTGATTAGAACTGGGTTATCTGTTGGAAACATTGAAATATAATCAATTTTCTACCCAAAAACCGATAGAAAATATACAATTTATGTCATGTTTCGTTTTACTCTCACTTTTCCGTCAAACTTTAATTTTTTTAAACTAACAAAAAACTTAAGACCGACCAGTACACAAGTATAGCGAAAAACATCTACAGAAAAAAATCCATCGAACACAGCTGGTTACGATGGAGGATATCTGTTCTGAGGATAATTTGAATTCAAGTTTAGGGTGAAATTGTTTAGGGAAACCCCTGGCGCACCCATGGTTATTTCATAGATATTTAAAATATATTAATATGAATAAATACATTTTTATTCATATATACTTCCATAAAAATCTCTCTGAGGAATTTTGCTGAAAGAGAAAGCACAACGGAAGCTGAGATCCAAACTATAACTTTAAAGGCTTAAGGAAGGGACAAAACGCATCAAACACCTGCAGTTATTCAAGCGCAGAGGCCAATTATTACGTAAAGAACGTAACCACAATTAATAATTGAATGCCATTTGTATTGGGTGACTATCTCTAGGTAAATGATTATGTTCAAACAATAAGGCAACATGTGGCTACTATTAATAACTTTGTGGGGTATCTCATCGGCAAACACGAAAAAAGAATGCGGCAGGTTATTCATAAAGAGATTAGGAATTGATGTGCGAATGAGCATGCCTTTATCACGCGTAAGTGGACGAGGAAAAATCAAAAAAGTCTGGGTTTAATGAGGAGAACACGGGAGAAATCGAATCCATGAGAAACGCGACTCGAAGTAGGAGAAGGCAAAGAGTGATTTCTGAATGAAAGAAAAGGCACAGCGCATAAGGTAGACTGCTTGAGAGAGCTTCGGTGGGTAAGAAATAGCGGTTGAATGAATATCAGCAGAGAGGAAGACGGGGAAATAAAAAAAGGAAAATCCCCGAACCTCTCCAAAAGGAATTCGGTCGAAGAAGATGTTCCCCTGCCTGGTGTCAAGAGTTAAAGAGGGTGGGGCGTACCAGTTAGTGGAGTGAGTGGGGGAAAAAAGATGTTCGATGCCAGCAGAGCGTGGATTGAAAAGATTTTTGCCTTCGCTCCCCCCGTACACAGCCACTTGGAAGTGGATTAGAAGGAAAGGAGGGGTGAAGAAACGACAGAGTGAAAGAGAAAATGAGAGAAGGATGAAGGAAGGGAATGAGGCGTGAAAGGGAAATCCGTCAAATGAAAAAAAAATCGGATGAAAGAGACAAAACTCCAAACGGATCAGAAGTGAATTTCACGTTTAAAGGAGTGAATGATGCGAAAGGTTATAATTGAATTCCTACCGGTACCTTCTTAAAGTCAAATTTTAAAATTCGAACGAAACACGACAGTCGAAACCATATGCTTGTACATATGATTGAAATACGAATTCGTTCGAGGCATATGTTGAAAGTTTATGCAAACTTTCCATGAAGGAATTAAATTATTCCAATTAACAGGTAAGTTTGAATCCATACCACATTTCAATTTCATATTCTGCCTGTTTTGACACGGAATTTTACCATGAACTTCCCCAAGAATTGATGTATACTTTTTGAATTTTAGTTAGATTGCGAAGGTATCGAGGTAGCAATGAAAATTTATCAGAACTTTATTATGGCCACCTATAAGTGAGTGTTAATTATTTGATAAAACATGAACCCTTACATAAGTACACCCCCTCTGAAGGCTATTGATCGTCAAAGTAAGAAGAACTCTTTCAAACCCCTCAGGTACCTAATTCGTCTTCACTCAGTCATCCCAGAGAAGTGTTTCACCACGATGACGTCAGTGAAAATTAAAGTTGTGAAAAAATTAGCAGAATCTCTTTGAGAAATACATCACTTATCAATGATTAAATTTTTGTGTTCAATATTTTACCTAGGATATAAAATATACCAAAATTAAATCCTGAATGTTAAATATTTCAGTGAGTCGCCAATACAGAATAGCTTGCTATTCACAGATATGGAATCATAAACTGATATGAACTAAATAAAATAATAGAGGCGCAAAGAAATTAGAAAATGAATACCTGCGATAACCCTTGGCAGTTGGTGGAATAAAAAATTAAGATGTCCAGTTTTAACGTCTATAGAAACTGTCTTCTTACACTGCAAATTCTGGTAAGAAATGTTTGATAAAATTATTATGAGATACACATTTTATAACCAGCATTTAAAGTACAGCGTCCCATCAAGAAGACGGGAAATATTATTCGATTTTCGTCGGAAAAGAAATACATAGAATTCGTTTCGTAAAACAGCTATGAGTCTCCTATCAAATACGTGTCGCAGTTTAGCACAGCATTATCGGTTATTTTAATTATCATGGATATACTTATATACGCGGTCAGTGATACTGCTCCACTATCTATAAATGCGATAATCGGTAGGTACTTGCAAGAGGAAGCCAAAATCGGTGCCAATGTTATGCAAAGGGGTGGCATATACCAATTGCATGAGCCGTACTTTATAACTGAGTGAAACAAAAGTAGATTGGTGTATTAAAAACCATAGCCTACACTAGAATAACTACAATTAATAAATCAATTACATTAACGTCTATGTTGATTCAACCATATTTTGTAATGCTGGATCACATCGAAATATCAAAAATACTAAATATTCTGCACTTAGTAAAAATATAGTTTAAAATTCAATAAATAGCATATATTGTGCTCATTAAATTTAGAGGCAGGCTAAAAGATATCCCTCTACTACACAGTTAAAAAGTGATGCTGAAAGGGGCCAAGAGAAGTAATGCGGTGATAATAATAAAACCTTTGAGGAGACACTACGCCGCAGTCATCAGAATCCTCTGTTATTAAACTTCTATTTGCTCAGGGGAAACAATTCAATATCCCCTCTTCGATGTTTAATTCCGCAACGCATAAAATTTGAGAGATCCCTCGGAAGTTCTTGACGCGAACTTATTTCCCCCTAGTTTCGCCCATGACTCGATCCGAAAGGAGAGATTTGGGAGCCGAACTACATGGAGAAAAAAAAGGGCAAGAACTTAACCAGGACTTCTTTCATCTATTTCCTCCACCTTTTTCCCTTTCAATGCCCAAACCTCCCACCAACCCCCCTACATCGTTTGCTCCAATCCTATTTCTCGAAGCGGGCGGGGTTCAGCGCAAGGGAAGACCCGAAGAGACGCAAAGGGAAACGGAGCGAGCGAGGTAGGGGAGAGGGAAAAGGAAGAAGAAAAATAAACCGAAGGAGCAAATTAACTGAAGTAGGTGATGCGTGCACCCACCACGCCACGCAAAATTGACGTCTCGGTCTCTCCCGAACCCCCCCCCCCCAAAGGTTTCCCACCCCAGATTTTTAAGTCTTTCGGAGGAGACCGCCACCTTCTTGCCTCCTTATCATACCCTAAACCAACGAATAACCACCACCTCTCCCCCACCCCTCTGCGCCCAAGTTTAATTCCTCCACCATCTTTTTATTTTTCCCTGCTGCAACTGAATTTCCTCGTCTTTGGTTGGAAAAAAATAGTAAAAAAATTCTCGATCTCTAGCGCAGTAATTCCTTATCGCTCGAGAATTTCCACCCACTAACCTCTCTGCATAACCCATCGAATGAAAAAAAGGGATATCCCAGCTGAAACCCCAATGAAAAATCGTCCTCAACTCTGAATACCCATCAAACCATACTTAACCCAGTCGATTTTCTCCATTCACCTCTATTGTACACTATTTGACTTTTCTTCAGCTTGTTCTCCCCCTCCTCTCATCTACTGTAAAGCTTTAAATACCCCGCCCCCTCTATCATGCATACTCCGTACATGCAACGGTTGTATCTGAGAGCCTTCTTTGAGCACGGGGAAATGTCATTTTAAATCATAGACTACACGTAAGTAACCTAATTAATTCGGAATATTGCAATTCTTACATTGGAATACTGCAGCCCGCCAGTTCTTCCTTTCTTAAGCTAGTACCTTACGTTCTCTGGTGTTCTTCTTCACCTCTCTTTTCATCTACCCCCAACTTGCATGCTATGTAAGTACCACCTCGAGCGATAAGGAGCATTGCTAAGTTAGAGGTCGAGAATATTTTTACTATTTTTTCCAACCAAAGACGAGTAAATTCAGTTACAGCAGGGAAAAATAAAAAGAGGGTGGAGGAATTAAACTTGGGCGCAGAGGGGTGGGGGAAAGGTGGTGTATTCGTTGGTTTAGGGGAAGATAAGTAAGTCTTCCATACTATGTAAGTAATTCATAGTTCCTAATTTTTACGAGTTACAATGGCAAGATGTCACCGAGAAGATAGCGACGCCGTCAGGGTGATACTATCAGCGAAAAAAATCTATTGAAACGACAGTAAGATTGCTCTAAGCCCTTGGTTTTGGAAAGGGTAACTTTACATCAAAATCAGTTAATAACATTCATGTAAAAGAAAATTGCAAATACTACCTACTCGAGTTTTTTTGCGATTTGAAGTCGAAAATGATAGCTGGAATTCAGCCCGAGGTACGGTGTAAAACCTAAATCTTCCCTAAAGCAAATCGCCATTGGGAGGGCATCTGACTGACTGAAACTTTGACGAAAGCTGGAGACTAGAATTAAAGCATATAAAAAATTCCATTTGAACCGTAGCACCATTGTGATTCTGCATAATAGAAATTGCAATCAATATGGCTATTTCTCGAGAGTTGATCGAGTTGAACGCGTTGACGTCGTTGGTGTTTGGTCCTGCATACCACGCCACATAATCCCTTGTTGATTCTATGAACACCAGCTCAGGTGATTACCACTTAAACGTAACATTCCCGAACATTTTGCGAGTGATAGCAATGTACTGCAACTGTGCGTCGCCGAGTAAATTTCCCCCCCTAAAATTCCCGCATCCTACTCATTAACACCGCTCAACTCAACTCAACTCAGAAAGTTAGAAACACTCCAAATCTCTCCCCATGTTGTGAATAATAACATAGATAAATAGCTCTTAGACTTTGAATTCCACCTCATCACGCGAGTGCAAGCATTCGGATGCAATTGCACGCCCCAACTATAATATTTCCCCGAAGGGATTCTCGCGTCGAACCCCTAATCACCCCTAAACTCGGAACGAAGTAAACTACCCTCCCCCCACAACCTTCGCTTTGGCTTCCGTCAACCGAGCCGCCGATCGCCGGCTTTGTAGGGCGACAAGAGACGGAACTCCACCGTCAAAAGGACACTTTAAAAGCGCAGATTCAAAGGACTGGCTCCGAAAAGAGAGGAGGGGGCTGCTACCTCCCGCGGCAAACTGATCGGTCTCCCCACTCCACGATTCCTTTTCTCCCAGGATTCCGATCGTCACCAACGCACGGTTGAGGCGAACCACTAGTGTGTCAAGCGACGCGTGCCGGCTCTCGCCGAAAACCTGGCAAAAGGGATGTGATTAGCGAGCAAAATGCGCCCGGACAAATTGGTTCCCGAAGACTGGATCGATTCGATTGGGTCCTTTTGATGTTCCGAGGACGGTTTACCGATGAAGCGTCGTAAAACGAGAGAGGGAAACGTTTGAAGGATCAAGTTCCTCTTCGGCACCGCAGTATAGCCACAGAGAGGAGCTGATTGCCAGGCTCGGTGGTCTCTTAAATGATGTGATTAGGCCGATTAGACCTCCGTTTAATGCTGGTATTTGCATTACTTAAACATGTTACCGGCACATGGTTCATAATGTCTTCCTAAGGTGTTATTCAGAGCAGATATAATTTTTTCTACCTCAGAAAACTTAAACCGTCGGTAATTTTATTCCCTTTAAGTCCTGAAATTATTTATTTTTTAATATCATCAGTAAGCTAGAATACTAAGAAAAAATCCAGAATGATTTTAATATGCTAAAACTGAATGATTTATTGCCCCAATCTCGTAAACAGGTAACAGGACTACAAAAGGGACATGCGTAGAAGATAGCAAATTTAAGGAAACGTCTTTTAGGAAAACCATCGCAAAGAAAAGATAGAGAAATATCGATAAGGATCCATGGAAGCAAAAAAAATGAATGATATCAAGTATTTGTAATACCTAAGCAACATGCGAGTCACATATTCGTCCTTCAACAAGCCTTTAAGAGACGGGGTCCCAAATTTTGATATTTTACTCCCATTGATTCACAAATGTACTCACATGTAATGTGGACCAGAAAAAAAGACCGTGCCGAAATGCCAATTTATTTTCAATAACTTCAGGATTCACTGATTTCAATTTGAAACTATATCCAGAAACGATATTTACAAAGTCATATCGCATACATTGGAGCATCTTCCAAAAAAATGAATCGGGATAACAATTTAGCTTTACCTTATATTTCAATATGTAAAGAAAATCCACACTCGTGAAGAGGGTTTAAACACTCAAACCTCCCGAGCCACATCTCATTTTCCGGCTCCTAGTACTGAGCGTAAGCATCTAAGGAAATCTGCCGATAATCTTTACCCCACTCGCGAAGATGTATTAAGGAGAGACGCGCCACTGCACGCATCTCCCCAATCGGGAGCCGACACACCTTCCCCACGCACGGCAAACGAGGGACGAGGGGTTGGGATACCTTTATGCGGCCTCTTCACCGCGTACGAGAGCGCATGCTGCAAGGCAGCGGGGCGTCAATCACCGCCGGAGAAAGACCAACATCTGAAGATCGCAGTGAATCGGGCGGAGGAAGCGATGAAGCGGCGATAAGTGCAGGAGACGGATTTTACCTTTGTAGTCGACAGTGTGCGCGAGCGAAGAGAGCGGGAGAGAAGATAATAAGAGCAGCGTCGCAGTACGGCGTCGACTGCAGAGGGACGAGGCTAAGGAAACCTTGATGATGCACAAAGATTAAATTGTGCCATTTTCTCTCATTGATGCTACCAAGGCAATAGTGAAGGTAACCTTACACCCTTGTACACTATGACTTGCACCACGGATATTATGAGTAATGAAACTTTCACGGGAAGAGTCCACAGTGACGTTGCCAGGATTTTGAAATAGGGGGGAGGGGGTTAGCGGAGATTGCGGGGCCCTTCCAGGGTGTATGGAGGGCAAAGGGGCTCGTGGGTGCCCCCCGAAAATTTATAGGGTTTTTGATGCTGAGAACGTGATTTTTGGGACTTTAAAACAGTAACTTTTTAAAAATAAAGTACATAAATTGGATGAAGTAAAAAATTTAAAGGCTCAAGGGGGGATGGTATGCCGTGACTACTCCATGGCAAGTCCATTTGTAAAAGAGTTACCATTGGGTTTCACTGCATCAACGATTGAAAATGGCCACGTTTAATATCCTCTGTCGAAGACCTCGTAAGGGCTGTCTTTGCTTAGGCTAAGCCTTAGTAAACCAAAAGTAACTCTATTCTCCACGGATGTTATGTTTTTTTTTAATCTGATGCATGAGTTTTCAATTGTGAGTCCACCTTTTTGTCTGAGCCCGAGTTAAACATGCAATAGCAATATTCGCTGCATGCTATGTCATACAATATTTCATTCTACAGCTGCACAACTAAACAGGAAATTACTTGATTGAAAACTTAAATGGCCGGATGAGAGTTTTGATTTAATAATTATTGACAAATGAGCATTTAAATGACAGGTATAACAATTTTGCTTTTTTAATAGAAGGTGCCTTAAGTGCTTCTCAAAATAAATAAAAGCTACTTTTTTCATATTAACGAATTTGAATCACGTTCCAGCCTACATTTTCATATTATAGCTCACAACCCCTATCGGAAATAGCTAAAAAAATATATATTTTTAAGGGAGTCACAATTTTGAAGTTACATGATTTTATACTCGGCTTCCTCGAGCAATATTGCATTTTTCCCGCATTATTCCAAGGTTTAGATAAATAATCGAAACAATTTGACAGGCTCCTGCACAGTAGCCCAGAATTAATTGCTAATAGGTTTCTGAAAACATTTTTGTGTACTAATTAAAAACAAACACAATAAGGAAAGCTTTGCTCAGAACGTAAGACTACCACTTGAGCAATGACATGGCCGCCATGAAAAACCTGAATTTCAGACATATATAATAGAAGTACGTTATTTTCCTTATTTAAAAAATCATAAAAATGTATAAAAAAGTAAAATGAGGTGAACTTTGCCAAACATTATGATTATAAAAACATCTGAATACCGTGCCTGAAGCCCACCTACATAATCTCTGTAATCAAGGGCTCAGAATGCGAAATATAAAACACTTTTGCCGCCGATTCTTGAATCAAAGGGGTCATTTTTTCACCACTACTTGTTATTAAATGGATTTAACGACGGCTTCACTCCAAAATCGGATAACAGGCCGAAATATTTGGACGTAAATGGCAAAAAGCAGCTAAAAAAATTCCCTTGGTCGTATCCCCGACCACTCAATTTTAAGCGCTTGAATCGTTATAAGAGTGTGACTCATAGAAAAAAAAGTCGATCGTAATCACAGAGGCATTAAAAATTGCTCCCACTCGCTGTTAAATCATAATAAAAAGAACATGTAGGCAACGGTCAACTGAATGCGAAATGGCAAAGGGTGGGCTACGAGAAAACAGAAGATAGCGTCGAAAAGCCAATGGGGTGACGTAGTTTTTCATGAGCAAAGGGTAAATGTCAAAAATATTCTTTTTTTCCCGATGAATGAATAGCTTGCTTGCCCGGCAGGTACGAGATAAAAAATATCGCATGAAATACTCCGAGATTATTTGAATTGGAACGCGAAAATATATATATTTTTTAGACCAGATGTCCGCTTTTCACGGACTATTTCAGTTTAGCGCACGGTGAACCTGAAAGTGCGTTCGAGTACACAAAAAGTTCTTGCTAGAAGACTAAATCTACATTAACCACTTCATAGCTATAAGCACTTCTGTGCGCCGTGAAGAGTAATGGCTCTTTCTCTCAGCATTCGGTAATTTCCTTTCCAACAAGATAGAAGCTGCTACGCTATATGAGAACTGGCATGGGATATGCATTACTTGTTCGCTGAAATATTATGAGTACTCGAAGAGCCAAATTAAAACAAAAAAATGGGCAATATATTTACGATTGACTTTATGAAGCTATTTTGAGGTAAAAAAATAAAGTTTTTCATTCAAAGAGGGAGTAATAACTCGTGTTTTGAGCTCAAATCGACATAGAGTGGGACAGAATTGGTTTTATCCACTCCAATAACTTTATTTCATGTAGTTAGAAGGTATCTCCCAGCTCCCATATGGCCCTCTTTCGTCATTCCATTCTCGCAGCTGGGGGACTCCAGCCCCTACTCATCAAGTCAGGTACCAACATACAGTGCAAGCCTGAAATATTCTAGCTTTGAATCAAACGATTCAATTCTTGATTCGTTTACCAAGGGTATTTTAACTCAAATTACGCTATCTTTATTTGGAAATTATTAAAAACGTCACATGCTCAAAGCAAAGTCATAGTTCATCAAAAGCAACAGTCTCACATAATAAATCCTTTTTTTCATTTTAGTTAATCATGAGCGTGTGCATCAGTCTTTGGAACAGCAACAAGAAATTCATGAGGGAAATCCTACTCAATTTCCTTCCCTTCGTTTGGTACTCGACCCATGACCACCATGAAATATCGGAAAAAGAATCATGAAAGTAATATTTTACTACATCATTAGCAGCTGAGGGTGGTTCTGTCTACAATCGTCAAAAGCGTATTTACACTACCGTGTTTATATACCAACTGGCGCTTTTGGGACATCCAACGATGATGCGTCATGAACGGAGTGAAAGTGGCCTGACTTGTTTAGGATACCATCATGGGCATCGAGGCGACACAAAACGAGGGATATGGGGAGAAAACAAAGTCGAGAGGATATTTGTGGATCTTCAGAGTGGTTGGGCAGAGGGCGAAAACACAGATTCTGTAAGGGAAGGTATAAAGAGTGTTCAAGGAAGGGATAAGAATGGTGTTATAATAAGGCCAGTGGACCAGTCACTAGGGGTTTGGGATCAATCCTTGCTGGAGAGGTTGACTACTGGGGTTTTGGACAGAAGCGTCCGGCAATCCCTACGCCACTCTCCCGTGCAACAGGGACCACCCCCACCGGTCTCCCGAAAACCCATCGGAGTACGAAGGATAAAGGCCACCACTCAGAATATGCGACGCTAAACAAGGGAGCCAAATAGTATTGCACTAGCGGTTTCTTATTTTATAGAAGAAGTACCTTAAAGCACTAAAAAAATCCAAAGTAAAACCTACTCTTACATAAATACCCAAATTTCATTTTTTCCAAGCATAAATTTGGATATAATTCACAGCCTATGTTCTAGTGTTGTTATAGCATCGTTATTGTATTGATCTAGAAATGGACGTTCGCTGCACGAAAAATCACTCTACCACCTATGCCGTGATTTGTAACACGATTAAAGATAGAAAGGTATGTACTATGATTCCATTGCTCGAGAAATAGGGAGCAGACTTATTCCATTGTGACACCAATGACAGGACATAGATAGAAGTGTGTTTTTAGGCAATAAATACACGGTACACACACGGCATTAACAAAGATCTTACATTTTTGCACCGAAGATATTTTTGTAATAATGAGTGATTACCCTTTTCCATACCATTATAGCTTGGCAGCGAATGCCCATTATGAAAGTTCAACATTTCTAGCGTAAATAAAATTCTAACAATAATGTTTTTTAACCACGGCTGGTGCTAGTACAACCCTAATTATGTGCCCTATGAGACGACTGAAAATCTATTGACACTATGCAGATTTATAATTTCTTCATCAGATATAGAAGAAAATTAATATCTTCTTATAACCTTGGCCTCATTACGGAGGAGGGATCAGGCCAATTTTATTACTTCCAAGAGGAGGAATCATGATCTAATCTAACCTTAGTTTCATGGCAGTGCTTCGGTTCCCTTCGGCTTTCAGGCGTTAATAGTTTGCCGAACTTTGCTCCGACACGGGATTCGTTGGCCTTTTTGGCTTGCGGGCTTGCGGCCCGCATTGTCAAATTATAATGTTTGCGTTGGGCGCAAAAACCAATAATTTATGGAGGTGTTTTTATCAACACATAAATAATGACAAATATAGGAATAGTAAGTGCACACAAATATTTTGTACGGGCTAATATTTAGGTTTCAAAATAATTAAAGGTCAATAGATTTTTCCGGACGTAAAAAACTGTATCGGGCGTTGCCTGCTTCCCTCAAGGCGCGGGTAGCGATCCCTACTCCGAAGTATATCCATATGAGTGATTTAGCCTTTAAAATACCAGTAACTTGTGAGCGGAAAATGCGAATACTGCCAAACCTGTTTTAAGGAGTTGTAAGATTCCAGATTTTCAATCATTTCTAATGCTCATTTTAATTTAACAATCCTATATTTTTCTTCATGCTTAAGACATGTTTGGGGCTGAAAAGCATGTAAAGCAAGCAAAAAGGAAAACCATGGAGGTTTTCAGCCCCAAACACGTTTTATGTCATCGAATTATGGAGGTTTAACATTGCTTTAATATTGGAGAAAAATTACAAGTCAGACATTATTACTGTAAAACGTTGGGGTTGGGCTGACACATCGGCTCAAGTGGTCGATTCTAAAAGTTTCACGGATTGAATCCATATCTCTATATATTCAGTTTCATATTCTACTTGCGCGCCACGGGAAGCTTGAGGATAATAAAATTTCCCCACAGTCAAAATGGGTTTTAAATGAGATTTATTAAAATGATATTGAATAGCGAAGAAATTGTGCTAATGACAATTATAATCATAAATCTATTACAACCGATGATTATAAACGCTAATTAATTTATAAAATATCAAAGGCGAGAATACTTCTGATTATTGTTATGTTCACCCCCTGGTAGTAAAACGTCTACGTCACGCTGCGGTAACATTTCCATCTCTTAGCTACGCATCATTCGAGTGGCTACCTTATGGCTTGTGTGTGTGAGTAAGGGAGTAACGAGAGGGTGGGGGGAGGACTTAGGGATTGGAAAGGATAGGTTCGCGAGGAGTGAAACGAGCGATAAGAGATGGACGGAGAGCGGTTGACTGAGGGTGCGTGGGACGTCTCCATAGTGCGAGAGCTTGGTGAGACATCCTGGGACTTTGAAATGGCTCCAGGGAGACGAGGAGAGCGACGGATTCACGGGAACATAAAGATCCGAAGGCCTCCCTTTCTGTTCCTCCTCGCATACACACGCGATGGCTTGGGAATAACGCACTACTACGAACGTGATCCCATGCTGATCCCATCTGAAGCGTATGCGAAGGGAGGATATATGCGTCAAGGGTACGTATCGCGGGGGAAAAATTCAAAGCGAGTCAAACCGGAGGGTTCCTACGCAGAATACGAGGTCTTCCCCCCTGCGAAAAACAAGGATGGGAAATGTCTTCGTAAGTCTCTCTACCCCAGAAAATGTATGCATCAATTGCGTAATCCACTATTTAAAACTGTTTTTAGAGCGTGATATACATTATTATAAGGTAAAAGACATGTTTCTGGTGATTCATTGCCATCAAATATTGACGTCATGGTTTTTCAGCAAACACGATAGCATAAGCCTTACAAAATAGGTTTCATTATGAGGTCATACCATTAAATGATATAATTTGTGCAAAGTTAACTTTAAAAAAATATCATGAACTGATTTCCCTCACTTTACCAAGCTTAGGTTTATGGATTAAAGCCGAAAATTGAATGAATTGCTCACTAGTAACTCTCTTGCGCGTTAATTTGACTTGGGTGAACTTTGTCATACTCATTGAGGAATTACTTCTTATCAAAGAAGGAAAGTCCGATTTCCCTGCCAACATAAGCATGACTTGCCCCAAAACTGAAATGCCCCACAACAGAAAAGTTCCACCAAAAACTAATCCATGGTGTAGTTTCAATATTGTGGAACAGCATTACTCTGTTTTACGGCAGATATAAAGGATTACACTTCACTCTTAGAAAAAAGTTTTTCTATTTCATACTTTTTTATAACACATTAGAAACCTATGAAATATATCTCGATTTTTTTTGCTTAAAAGTTACCTCTATATTTAATATTTTATTACGTACCTGATCTTGCAAATAACGGGCCATATATTATTAGTGGGTTTCCAGTGGACAAATACTTTCAAATAAAACAAAATTTTACTATTCTATTCCTCATCGGTATCTCATTCAGTAAGGTGTGAGTACCGAAATCTCACAAAAATAGTAGGAAATGCTTATTTCAACACACAAAGACTTATGAATAAATTGACGTATTATCCTTTCACAAAATTTATGATGGAAATCAGATACCATTGGACACCGCATCTATAATATTTCCTTTCGTGAAAACCACAGATTTATCTGATCGATTCCCTTCATTTCCCTGCTATGACATTTCTTAAATTACTATTCACCTCTCATAACAAAGCGTTCCACAGCGACAAAAAATAAATAAAAACAGAGAAACACGCGAAAGAAATTACCCGTGAAAGTACTAACTGCTGGACAAACAGAGTTTACATTGTAATCAATACAATTCGGTTCCTTGGACACAATCAGAGATAAATAAAAAGCAATTAATAATACCCCCTTCATTCCTCTTGGACAGGATGATAAGCCTCAGAATCAAAGGGATAAAATAGCGAGATAAGGATTTTAATATAAAATCCATTTCCGGAATACATCACAGTAATCTCAGAAGTTCTTTCGTTTCCAATTTTCCGGTTTCCTGGTGGGGTATGTATGTATATATTATTTTATCCTTCCGAGCAGATACCGGTAGTAAGAAATGAAAGGCGAAAAATTTTAAACCATTAACCAAATCGGTTATTAAAAGTAGGGGTCAAAGTGTGCCATTGCGCTTTTGCCAAAAGGCCGCCCCGTGCGTGTGTCGATGCTTTGGCTCGGATGGGTTGGGGACGTATTGCACGTGCGTGAGATCGTGCCCACGTTGGTTACCTTCGACCATTGCGTGACACCGTACCTCAGCGAGCGGATATATATCGGTGATTGAGGGAAGCACTCCCATACCCCTTCCAAAAAATTTGTATTTATGGGAATTATTAAGGGGAGGAGGTTTTCCCATGGCCCACACATTTGTGAGCCCGGACCTATTTCCTACTTCTCCAAACCGTTCCACCCACATTCCTGCTCAACCCACTTCAATAAGTCTGCGCTTCATTTGCCAAAAACAGTCCCAAAGTATTGAGAATGGTTTTGACAAAGACCTGTAAGTCGTTCGGATCGTAAGGACTAACTAAGAGAAGTAATATTAGAGCATGTAAAGATAATATTACACAACAGATGTAGTAATATGCAGCGCTTCAGGGGATTTATTGTTTCTTTCGGCGGTAAAGTTAAGCTACAGCTATCATTAGCTATTCATAGAAAGCGACACGTAAATACAGCCGTCGCAGCGCAATATTCACTTATATTAACGCTAATTTGAGCTAGCAACCGCTCATAAATCCAGGATTGGCGCTCAGGTCAACAAAATATTAGAATCTGAGTTACCAAAATGACTGCACGTAAATGAAATCCAAATTCACCAATTAATATAACTTTAGATATGGCGGGAAAAATGCAATGTAATATACCAGGTATTAGACGTCAATAAACGAGGAGCAATAATTAAAAAAGCAGAATAAAGTAAAACTTCATCAAGTGGGAATAAAAATACCTATATCAAAAAAGAAAGAATATTGTTTTGGAAAATTCAGTGATCACTATAACAATGCAGTAACAAATTACAGTTTTTAGTGGAAAAATCGATATAAATAACACAGAATAACATGGCTTCAACATTGCCTTTTCCCATCCTAATATTTTAGCAGTTTGTTTAGGACTTCGACACAATCTTCAGCAACGCAGGTATTGGAATGAGAACGAATTACCTTTTCCTTATGGGTTCCCAAGCTCCTTAATTCTAGCTTTTTTCTACCTCCGGATATAATTTATCCGAAAAATTCTGCCGCTAAAGCACTGTTTGCACGCAATCGAACTCTTCGGAAACGACACGGTTACGAAAGCAATAAATGATGGCTGAATCTTGCAACAAGGGGGAGACGAAAGGAAAAGAAAGGGCTTTGGGGAATAATATCCTATACCCCATAATCGTCGTGGAACCAGGACAAGGATCCGTCCTGCAAATCTGAATGCCCCTTCAAGTTTTCAAATCGACTGGACTTTATTAATGCCCTCTCTATTTTGTGAGCTGATACGCTAATGCTTGGAAATCACGTCATCGGCTATAAGGCATAATCGAGAATTTTCCGAAAGTTGGATTCATGTTCAATGGCTTCCGGCTAAATGGCGGTGAATTCGAGTTTTCGAGTTGGCATGAATGTCAACACGCTTTACGGTTCAAGGCCTCGTGATAGCAATCGCGCGATAACGGTCAGTTTAAAGAAAATTCATCAATGCTTCAGCATCTGGCAAGTCGATAACACACAATTCGATAGAAATCTTTTAACCTTTGAACGAAAAACAAACACAAAGATATTTATGCAATTTTGAATAGACAAATCACGTTGGCAATCACTTAAGGCCTCATAGTTGAAAATTTTAAAGGATTTTTAAATTTATAAAATCAATAAAACTGTGTGTTGGTCTTACATTACCTATTAACGCATAAGAACCAAGTCAGTGGCAGGTGCAAAAATGTGACAGTCATTATCCACACGTTCCCTTGAAAGTCATTTTGCTTCTTATTAATATCTATTCAATTTGAAATGCTGGTTTTAATTTAGCATTGTAAAGAACATTGTATTGATAATTAGAGCGTAATAAAAACATCACAGTTCTTGAAAGTTTGAGAACCTGCTGATTTACCAAGCCAATGTGAGATATTATACAAGTTATCTTTAGTCAAGGCCCTAGAAAACAATCCCCGCTTTTTATGCACCATATAATGCACACTTGATCAGTAGAGTTGAAAATTTTATAGCCTCCAGCAAACCACGCTCACTAAGTCACTCAACCCTTAGGCTGGTTTGTACTGGTTAAGATACCTAAAGCTCACCCCAGGCAAAGTTCTATCATAAATGTAATAATATTTGGAGTTGTATTCTTGCCAAGCTTCCACATTTTTCTGAAAAGCTGAACATACTGCATTCTGATGGCTTAACATTCTTACAATCATTTTCCTTAAACTAAAAAGAGAAAATCCTATGTTGAAAGGACTCCCGGACACTTCCTCGCAAGGAAAAATAAATCACTCGCAGATTTGAGGATAGAACGCAGTTTATCTCATCACTCGAGGCTATTCGTCATCCGTAATAAGTTGTTCGCGGACAACGCAGTTTTGTCTCGACTCGCATACGAGTTTAATAACAAGCAAGGAAATGAGGAGAGAGAGAGAGTGAGATCTGCTGAGGCAATAAATAATTTTTCCGGGTATTATGATCAAGCCGAAAAAGGGAGCCTTGCATGAAGGGATAACATCTGCAGTAACCCTTCGAGCAAGTTGGAGGTGGAGATGGGAATATGGGATGATGTGGGCGGGTAAAGAGAGAAGGAGAGAGTATTACGAGGATGTTTTTCCGTTTCCGAATGCATTCGCCGACGGACGGAGGCCCTTAACGTACACGGAAGCGGGCGCACATGCACGAGGAGCGAACAATGCACTCCGGTTTATTGCACGGCGTCCCGCAGTGAGAGTGGGTACCTACCTACCGACCGACGCGCAGCCTTACCCACCCTTCCTAAGGGCTCACTGGTATAATTCACGCCGGCATGCACGTGATGGCGCCGATATATACCACAAGGGCGCACGTCCTTCGTGCCGACCCCGCACGCGACTGTTTATATTGCCAATCGCCAATTATTGCGTGCTCGCCGAATGACGCCCACAATATGCCCCCGTGAAAGCCCTTCCCCTTCTCCTCATGACCTCTCGCCCCTCCACATTGAACCATTCCACCTGCCCCGTATATATAGGGAAGCCACCCACCCCACCCGTTTCCCTCGAACCGTCAGGAAACCAATGGGAGATCCTTTAGGACCTAAATATCATAGTATGCTCTCGTAATTATATTGATCGATTGGTTACCAAAAAAGTGGCAACATTTTCCGGAAATTGCATTCAATAGACGAATTTTAGAGAAGTTCTTCCAGATATGTTGTTAATTAAAACGAAAAATGTTGATCAATGCTAGAATATGCATGATATTTTCACAAAATAAAAATAATTTGAAATTTGTTAACCTTGAGAATCACGATGAAAATAAAATTTTTACTGGTCACTATACTACTTTTTGGGATATGGCAAAAGGATGAAGTTATTGAAATCAAATAACGTAAGTGTCACGAAAATAATCAAATGAACGACTCAACTACCTGAACAAAAGTCAAAGGAATTAGAAAGAAGTCAATAACCCTTGTGTTTCTCTACCCTTACCTTGCTTTTGAAACACAATTTGCACGAAGGCAAATAGAATACGGCAGAATACGAATTTCTGGTTAATTAGTAAATGGCGATATATCAGAGCTGATCGGTAAACCATGGGATGAATTAATGTTCGAAAATTCAAAGACCGAATGTCCTACAGCACGATGTTTTGTCAAAATTTAACTTGAATTACAACTTGACTATAGTCTCACATTTTTCCAGATCATTTGATAATTATTCATTTAAGTAATTGGCATTTTTGAGAAAAATGAGTCAGCTTATGTGACTAATCGTTGCATCAAATATCGGGACCACTGAAATAAACTCATAGTGCATAAAAAAATCTGAGTTTCTAATGCATGGAATATTCCAGGGCTAGAATTTTATTTTATTTTATGCGTGCGTTTTTAAAAACACACGAACAACTTTACAGAACCCAGGGACCAAATTTTTCAACGACTCTCATATTTAACAACGCTGCAGGTTAGTCTGATAATGGATGTCTCATATTATGATGTACAATAGGAAATAATATTTTTAAATACACATTAGACCGAAAAACTGTATATATCATATCTGTACCTGTAAAAACGTATGTGTAAAGCTTCGAGAGCGTAACCACTTCAACTAAATGTAATCCGCCCCAAAACACATTTCTGAAAACGTGCCTGTCCTACACCCCGAACTTATTTCTCCAAACTTCCAAATGCGCCCGTATTGAACACCTCTCTCCACGACACCTTCTCTCTAACCCTTTCTCTCTCACTCCACTATCAATCTGCGCTAATCCCACGTGACCCTTTCACTCCCTTTCAGATTCGGTCGCCGAGATAGTGGCGAGTGAGCGGCGGGAAATTTTCGCGAACCGGTTTTGGAGAAAGGAAAAAAAAGTGACTGTAATGTAAACGGAGAAACGGGCGCGTAACGTACACTGCGTTTCGTTCATGACATTAATGAATCATTGAATGGGAAACGGTGGAAGGGGTTATCAGTTCCCTGCCGATCATAACGTTGCGTGATTTCGTTCCGCGCGTATTATTCACGAGGGCCCCTTTCGATACGCTCACCGTCAAGGAGGCGAACGGTCGGCTATATATTTTTCCAAATCCCAGAAGCCATGTTCGCCCAACACAGGAGATGAGGGGGAGAAAGAGGAAAAACCGGTTTTTCAAATGGAGGCAAAATAATTAAATCCTAATGAGTCATTCCTATTGACTTTCTTTATCTCTACATCATATGTTTTTTCCATGTAACGAAAGGTACGGCGCAACGTTTAGTTTCTGAGAAAAAAAGAGCCTGACGCTTCACACGGTATAAAGCAAAAAGCTGGATAGAAATGAACAAAAGCCTTCATAAAGTTGCAAATTTTTTTCTGAAAAATACTTTTATGGTATATTTTTACATTATAGTCCACAAAACATGGCAATTTATCAAATATAAAATGCTAAATAGTTATTATTCAGCCTAGCTAATAAATGAATTTTACACATACGTGCTAAAAATACGTATTCAAACATTCAAATTCAAAATATGTAACTGCATTTCTTATTTTCAGAAAACAGTCAATCCAGGCGTCACCTAAGACTTACAAAATACTTGTGAATGCTTGAATTTCATTATATAGTTTACCTCATGCTAAATAGAAATGCATGCAAAATGATAGAGCTCATTCCCCTACTTACGAATTAATGTCTTCCTAATTGCTTTGAATTGAATTTAAAAAGAATTTCACGTATAACTTGACCTCATTATTAGATGAAGTAAAAATATACCTTTAAAAAACTCTAATTACAAATTGTGAGCACAAAAAATACATAACAATGCATTTGAGTTCAGGCTTTCTTAAACGCATAGGTAACTGTAAAAAAATCTCCTTTAAAATCAACCAAAAACACCAGACACACTCAAGCCAATGCATTATCTTTGCTCGGAGGTCAATTTTGCTGTCATATCCCATCAAGTGGATGAGAGCGATCGGCAGTCATATTCAGAAATATAAAGGTATATTTTAGCCACTCACGCTCGAGAGAAGAGGGGCGACAACTTTGCCTACTTCAGCATAAAAAAACCAGCGCAGAGAACGGGGATGGCGGGAGAAAGAAAAATTGTCAATCGATGTCACGAAGTGAAATATATAGACGCGTATGGATATTCCGATAGCCGTGGCTCCACAACCATCGGTGGCTTGAAGGGGAAAACTTTTGGAACCGAAAATGACTCAAGCGGTCGTAAAAGACTTCGAAGCATTCGGCATTGAAGCATGTAAAGGAGCTTTTATGGGATAATATATCGGAATTGAGTTCTCATGTGCCATATGCAGATTGTGTTCGATGTGCAGGAGGGGTTGCGGCGTGCGGACGGGTACCGAAAAAATGGGGGAGTGGATTTGGCATTGGTATCGTTTTTTTCCCGAATGGGATCCATATGAGTTTTGGGAATGGGACGCGTGTGCATTGTGCCGGGAAAAAACTACGACCTATGGTGATGAAGATCTGAAAGGGAATACGGACTCTGAGAATGGTGTAGCTCAAGTTACCGAGAAGATTCAATGGTCTGTAAACCATACAAAATCGGGTTAAGTATGAATAAATGCATGGCGAAGTACAGAGATAGATACGAAACTAATTTAGACCGAGCAGGACTAACTCTCTGGCTAACAGCTCTTGGGTGGATAGGTGTTGCAAAGTATAAAACATTTACATGCAATGTATTTTCGCCGACACAAAAAATACAGGAAAATCGCAAAACAACGCAATTTTTCCCCATAAATATGAATCGGAATGAAAATTTGTATTTAATATCTCCATTCTGATTATAATTCAAAAATTGAAAATCACACCATACGCGTAAAATTTCATCATAGCAATTCGTCTTAATTTCTTTCCATAGTTCCGTTTATTTCCCTTTTATTTTTTACTCTTTTAGCACAGCAAACTTTTCGGAGTTTTTCTGATAGTCGGAAGTTGAGCCGGAAAGCCATTTCAACTATCATCACATCATTCGATAGAGAGTGCATTTGTGACAAAAATAATAGATGGTGAAAATAATCTGCATTCGATAACACCAGGTACCAAAATATTTTTTTGACTGTTAAAAGATTCACTAGATATGTCTCAAACTAGACTCAATTTAATGTGGCCTCATGGAAAATCAAAATGATTAAGAGCGTGACTTTTTATTCATCGATAAGTCTCCCGCGGTGTCGAAAAACCAGCTTTAATATTTACACCTCTCAATTTCTATGCTCCCAATTCCTTATTTCCCTTCGAAGTTTTTTTTAATACCAAACCAAAATATAAAAATGAAAGATACTCAAACAGTGTATTGCACTTTTTTCCCTCGAAGGAATCACCTAAGATCAGGAAGCCACCCCAAGCAATGCTGCTGCCCGGACTCATGAATGGGAAAAGGGCGACGGGCAAGAAAATAAGAGGTAAAGGGGCGAAGGAAAGAGTTTTCGGGAGATAAGGCGATCGACCACCGTTGGGGGACCAAAACGCCTCGAGTCGCCCCCTTCCCGAAATCCACCCCCACCCAACCGAAACTCCGACCCTCCCTCTGCCCCTCGACGCGACCGTTATTATTCTGTTTTGGTATTCAAATTTCTGAGGCGTATGGAAGGACAACCAGAAAACCATAAATCGGAGAATGTCCCAAGAGCCGAACCATGAGGTTTTATTCTCGGCCCTTCTTTCTGCGGGCGGAAGAGTTTAGCCGTTTAGCTGGGAAGGGGTGGACTAAAGGACATGGCCGGAAGAACAAGGGAGAAAGCCATGACGACGACTCGGAAATGCTATGGACGAAAGCTTAAAGAATACGGGATAGTGGTGGCTTTAAAACAAGGGGGATTTATGAAGACTTAACGTATTAAAAATATCGCATGTAAGCACCGTGTGGTGAGCGGTGTGTCCAACGTTGGGTGTATATAAAGGGGGAACTCAGGGGACTTGGATCCCTCCGGAATGAGGAAAATAGAGAAAGAATTAAGAACAGATGTCTTCATTAGCTTAATGAATCATGTGCGACCGCATTTCCGCAAAATGCAATCTTATTTCGTTATTACCGTCATATGTTTAAAAGTGATGTTCCAATTAAAAACGAGTGCATGACACTTTAGGTAGAATGATTGATTTGTACTATCATGGCTCCTTAATCTTAACTCTGCTAGGTCTAACTGCTGCTACATTTAACTTACACTAGATTATTTATGATCGACGATTTTACTTTCAGGTGAAACTGTTTCATACTACTTACATTGAAAATCCTTTAAGCTTTTTGTTGAATGAATATATGCCATCAATTAAATTACCTTCATAATGGTAGCTAGAATGCGAAATTTCCCAGTAGGTGAGACAAAAAGAGAAGGAAAGAAATTAGTTATTAAATAATAATGAATAAATGAAAATGAAGGGCAAACAATGGTTGAAAATATATGAATATATTTTATCAAAGTCCAACATTCCACGTTATTAAATAGAAGTGAATTGAACATCGGAAAAAGTTAAAATCAAAGTACTGGTACTCTGTTGATAGCGGGATTGTACCATGTTTTACATTTTTTACCAAAAAATATATGTAATTGATGCATTTAGATCACCTATATATAACCTACCTACTTTTCTATAATTCACCCTTAGAACACGCATATTGCTATCTTACATCGCTTGTATTTGTAACTTCTACCGATGGTGACACCTGACCATTCTTTCCAAAAATCAATAACCCAGAGAAAACTGATTGATAAATAATATTTCGGATCATCACATTGGTGTATTTCCAAACAAAATAATATTATGATATTGTAATCCTACTTAGAAAGTGATTCAGTATCTCACTACCCCTTTCTGCAGTTCTGAATCACCTTGGAAAACGACGGGCGTTCTCAGCAGAGCTAATCGACGACCTTGAAATTGCTGTGTTTTCGGCACTAACCCATAAGATGCACAGGTTTTGTCTTAAACGATGTATCATTAACAGGCAATATACACCATATGTTGTCTGGATAACTTTCCGAGGCAATTGACTTATATTCAGGGCCGGCATACCTCATCAGCCACCTCTCCAACTATAATGGATATAGTTAAAGGCAATCATTACCACCATATTTATTTACGCCATTGAACTTCAGTACATCATACAAAACTCAGTTCTCTTTCAAAAATCTCTTTTATAACTCAAACGTCTCAAAGAACATAAATTTTGTCGTACAAAGAACCAATACGGTTTTTTCTTCAACCACGAAGAAATAAAAAATAATGCCACGCCCTATTCGACCGTATAGGTTTATGATGACTCGGTGGCGGCGGGGTAAAGTCCTCGACTGCCAAACCGAAGGTCACGGGTTTGAGTCCCGCCTGGGTAAGTTACCCTTTTCCAGGGCATGGGCGTGTGTGAATGTCTTTCTTAATCGTTAATTCCTCGTTGTAGAGGCCGTAAATGTGCTGTAAATGGGGTAATGGAAATAAATAAATAAAATGATTCAAAGAAGGGCTACTGATAGCATGGATAAGATATTCGCATTAGATCCGGGAGAAAATGAAAAAGATTAATTCAGCTATAAAAATAACATAGTAACACTTGAAATTTTTTGTCATTTCCCAATCGATTTATATTAAGCTAGCGTAGGCGGACAAATACCCGCAAACACGCGGAGATCATGCAGAGAGTTAAGCAATTCAATGGGAGACTATTGGGAGAGAGATTGAATTCTAGCTCAAGTACTGAGTGTTACAAGAGTGTTACTTCCAATGTTCTCAATACGATTTTAGGGAGGATCTTAGCCTTCTTGCGAGCATTGTGTGTCCTCACAGAGGATAGATTAACGATTTCTTTCAAGCCAACGTGTGTGGACAAATATCCGCAAAAATTTCGAAGACCAGACAGAGAGTAGTAACTTCATTTACCGATTGATAGGAATGAACTTCAATTATTTCAAAATTACTAAAAATTTACCACTTAGGCGCAATGAAAATTAAAATTTGTCAAAGATGTCATGAAGTATAATTAATATAAAAATAGTACCAAAATATTTTTTAAAAGTAGGTTATACACTAGAACTATTATTTCCAGCGAATAGGCCTGTATTGGCCCTCAAAAGGCGAAGAAGGTGTGGCCGAAGGTGGGGACAAGAGCGCGGACTGCACTAGAGGAACGATGAGGAAAAGGCAGAGGGAGGAAAAGAAACAGTTTCCATACCTGGGGAGCAATTCCGCCCCTTCAAACTCCCAGCCGTCCTTTATTTCGCCGATGCCGCTGCCATCTGTCTTAGGCAACAGTAACAATGGAAAGGGAGAGAGGGAGTATCACGCATTAATATTCAGATCTTATAACAGTAAAAGAGATGGCTGAAGGGTAGGAGGGTGGTAGGCTGTAGGGGAGATGAGGCATCTCGCCTGAGAGGTGAATAAGTGTTGAGGGAGGC
Organism: Ischnura elegans; assembly: GCF_921293095.1. Lineage (NCBI taxonomy): Eukaryota > Metazoa > Arthropoda > Insecta > Odonata > Coenagrionidae > Ischnura > Ischnura elegans. The sequence goes on along the minus strand of NC_060248.1, from coordinate 70,831,434 downwards.
TAAGGTACGGGAGAGGGTGGGTCGAGAGGGGTCGGCGGGGGTATTATTGTGACCTCAAGAGGGAAGAGGGAGGCAAGGTTCATGGGAGAATAAGTATTGTGCGAGAGGAAAAAGTTCAAAGCTATCAAGAGCGTATACAAGCTCGATATAATTTATCGATTAATAAAATAGGCAACGACGCATTTTTCGGGAAAACATAGATGTGGCTAAAAATACCACTCAGCTAGGCCGACAGGAGCCGGTAGATTTTGTAGCACATCTATTCAAATTAGTAGATCATCGCAAAATCATTCAATGGTGGCCGTCAAATATGTGAGTAATACTTAAGATATAGACTTTCTTTGGTTTTCGGGGAAACTTTGGAGTACAACTACTCTCTTAATGAGCGAGAAATAAAAAATAGGGCGGATACGGAGCAATATTAACAGTTTCTTCGACCTTTTTCTATTGATGCTCACCAAAATTATCATTTAGGGCCGTATTCATAGTCGCGTCTTGATTGTTTACTTGAGACCGTCTTCATGAAGACCGCCTTATTGGTCAAGGCGAGCTTATTTGGTTGCCGCTTTCATAGTCAACAAATAAGCTCGCCTTGACGAAGCTGGTCTTGATCAAGCTCGCCTTATTTGAAACAAGGCGAGCTTCGTCAAGCAAATGCTCAAGCAAATGCTTATTGAAATCGACCAATCACCGACGTCGTTACATTTGTTTACTTGACAACCAGCGCCATAACACAAAGCGGTGAAAGAGTATTATGATCGTTGGCGGTTATTTCGAGTAGAGCGAAGTGAAGTTCACGGAAGTTTAATTATGGCATCCACATCGACCAAATACAGGCACTATACTGTTCTGGAAAGAAAAGTATTCCTGGACATTCTAGGAAAAAACAAAAAAATAGAGGACAAAAAAGGAGATGGAGCGACACTTCGCGAAAAAGAAGATGCTTGGAGAAAAATAACTCAGATGTACAACACGTCGAGTGTCATTACGCAGGAGGTACGGTAACATTTTATAATTCTACGGTATGGAATATATTTGTGATAACCGGTAAACTGTGAGTGCACGAAAAAGTCATGACTTTCATTGGCCTTCAGAGCAGTAATAAATTAAGTTATCATTATGTTGCAGCGAACGGTAGCTCAACTTAAGAAATGGTGGTCTAACATCAAGCAGCATCAGAGGAGTGCATTAACCACCGAAAAACAAAATAAAATGAAAACTGGGGGAGGCAGGCCTCCTAAATCCCCTGAAATTGACCCGGAAGTTCATTGTATTGTGCCCGATTTAATGGCAACAGCCCCTACAATATTCACCTCCAACATGGCTCCAGAAGAAATCGCAGGTAAATGTTTTAGTGTTGTATAATTAGATAAAAAGAGATAAATGAAATTTTTATTTTTTAATTGACTTTTTATTTGTTTCGGTAAAATTTTCAACATGAAAGTCACCTAAAAATACTTTTAACCTGACTTTTTTAATTTGATAGAAAAAGCAGACTTCGTAGCAGACGATGTTGGTGAAGGTGATGAGGCAATATCCACAGGTGAGATACATGCTTACAATAGAAAGGTCTCAGTGATGGATATAGATGCCATTTATTCATACTTACATTTTTACTTTTATTCGTAACCATATTTTATGATACCTCAAATAAGTAAATTGAAATTTATATCCTTTTATAGTGTCATATTTCTCCTATTGCTAATGCAAACAAGGCTAGAATCAATGGACTATCATGTACCTACCATTATCAAGTATTTTTTTGAACTAGAAAATTTAAAACGAGATAAACAAGCAACTAAATCAGTCTTCTTTGAAGACAAAGAAATAAAGTTAGGTTAAGTAATCAGTGTCATAATTTATTTACTTTTTTATAATTGCAGACATGAATGAGATGGTGGTGGAGATACTGGACACCCACTCGGGTGACACATTATCAGATCAAGGTGGGTGGATTAATTCTAATATATGTGAACATATATTTTAATTAAAAATTACTTCTGATCAAAATTTTTGCAGCTGCACAAATTAGACATATTTTTGGGACAATGAGTAAGCAAATATGAAATTACATAATTAATAAGAGAGTATACCTATATTATCATTTATGGATAAATACTTAATTTTATGGAAGCTAGAGTGGTTATTCATGATAACTATGCCTTATTCAAAACCTAAGCCATTCAGCGGAACACTCACATATAGGGACTATCCTTTAATTTTTTTATAATTTTAGCCTATGACTCCCTGACTGTAGCATTTATTGCCCTAAAAATCACGAGTTGTTTCCAGTGAAGAGATGACTTTGATTAGATTTGTACATATCAGAGATAGAATTATAAAAAATGAGCTATGAACTTGTAATACATGACCTTTAGGCTGGTGCAGTCAGTATTGAGGTTGGTGTCCATTAGCTCCTACTCACTGGCCTAAACTACTAACTCAATAAACAAACTAATACACAATATTTCACTAAGTTACACTCAAACATTATCTGTTAATCAATCCAAATTTAGGAATGCTTTAGTTGATGATTATTTAATGATCCATCAACATATTTTAATTGCTAGAAAATATAAATGAATTGAATAAATTAAATCTTTTAAGGCATTATGTTTTTCCCACAAAAAAAAATGGAAATTTGATCAATAAACGCTTGTCGCATAGCAAAACCGTCTTCTGGCAGTCAGTTAGATGGTTGATTGGAACCACTTCATCTTTAACATGATCATCTTCTACAAGATCATTGTGCAATATTAGGCTCAAATTGTTCAGCACAGTGGAGGCCACAATGACACTTTCTGAGCAAACAAGTTTTGTGGATCAAGGATGTTGAACTCCTTTTCCTAATGCCTAACACCCTTTCCACAATTAATCTAGTTCTTGTATGAATTTCTTTGCACCTATACATTTAATGAAGCCAATTTAGAATATGGACATCAGAATTAGTGTAAGGTGTATAAATATTGGTTTTTAATAGTGAAATTAATAATACAATCTATAATTGGCTTATAATCAATAGAGCCTTACTATGTCTCATTTTGAAAGTATCCAGGCCATTTTCAGAGGATCTATTAATAACTGTAGTCCAAAATAAAAGCATTTAGACTGTACAGGGAGGCCAAAGAAAATTTAATTTTTTTAGATTGAACAAAATAAATATACATTTGTAAATACGTTGCAGGCTTGACAGTGATTGCTACGATTCAAAATAACATTCTATTCCATTTACATTAAATATGAGATTTTGAAGTGATATGAAGCTATATTAGTTTCTTGTATGTACTCAACTATGTACCTATTATCTTCAGGCATTCCAATTTAAGTGCAACAGACTATCCGAGGTGGTTCCAATGTGACCCCCATATTAGGCCATTTTTGGATTATATTACCTATGTGATTTCACAAACAAACCCCAGAACTTCTCAAACAGCCTCATGTTGTCAATAAAAATATTGAGGTTTAAGGAATGCATCTTCTAAATTTTTCTATTTAATTAAGTCCTTTGTAAGGCAGCAAATAAATACAATTAGAATCTGTATGATTAGATTAACTGATCAGAATGAATGAAACATAAAATATTTAACGGCCTCAGATATCTATAATCAAATTAATGGATACCTTACTTTTACAAAATCTTAGGCAATTAAATCACAGATTTTCACAATTAATAAATAATCTTTTTCAGTAATTTATATCCTGATTTCAGAGCCCACAATGAGCTTTAAATTAAATTACCTAATCAGTCTTACATTTTATAATACTAATTATGACACTGAGTAAATTTTCCTAACGATTAATGAAATTATTTCAGCTCCTGCATCATCAACAATTGAGGGAAAGGAAAAAGGCTACCCTAAAACAGAGTTAGCATTAAAAAGGGAGCGCTATCGAAGACTGATGAAGTATGATGAAGAGTTGGCTATGGTGCGTCTGAAGACGGAAAAGGAATTGGGTTGCATACAAATAAGGCATGCAAATATCATGAATGAATTACAGGTGAGGGCTGCAACTGCAAAAGCAGAATTGGAGGAACTCCTCCTTCAAAAAGAAAAAAATAAAGTTTGACTCATTAATTGCTTCGTTCATTATACCAGATTATTTACTATGTTATGACTTTCATTGATTGTATTATTGTTTTTGTGTTCCATTGATTTTAATATTGTTTTCTGTGTTCCATTGATTGTAATATTGTTTTATGTGTTGCATTGTGCAAAAGTATTTGTGTTACAATGTTTTAAAAAATGCAATAAGGTAAAAATATATTACGATGCCAAAAATTTCAAGAATATCATTTCATTTTTTTAAGATCTCCTTTTCTGACAACTTTGCAGGAATAAATGCTTAAATGGGAGCCTGACATCATTCTAAAACATTTCCTGGAAATCAGTTTGGGTTTAATTTTTAATCAGTTTAATAGCATTGCATTACATTCAAAGAGCAAAAGTCCTTTAACACTTAGGTTCTCCACCTGTCTGTTATGACCAATTGGGATGTGGACTGACCCTTCCACAAGAGTTTTCAGAAACCATTGCAAAAAAATATTTAAAATTACAATGAAGAAGTAGCAATCAATATAATTTTATACTTCTTATACTTGGTGGTAATGGCAGCAAGAAAAGTATCATAATATCATATGATATAGCTATATAGCCCATGGTAGGTTGAGAACCTCAATCCTACAGGACTTTTATCTAACAATTGTTGATTCTATGATGAAACTAGAGTGGCAAATACTCAACATTAACTAAAGAATATACTTTGAGGAAGTAGGGTCTCTAATGTGATAAATGAGTCAAGAACAATTGTCTTATGTTCACTTAAAACTTCAAATTAATTGATTACCACTCACATTTATGCTATAGTAATTCGAATACCACAGGCAGTACTTACTCTTGTGTTTCTCTGATTTTAGAGTCATGATTAATATTGAAAGCATGCATTTCAAAATGGGCATTTAAGTGATTGTTAGTGTAAAGAATACATATATTAGCACGGCAACTTTTGCTAAATCAAAGACCCCATGCTGGTAGCATGACCTGAAGATAATAATAATTAAGAGATTATGCCACTGGCTCAAATATGTACAGTAGCTGTGCCTCCGTCTCTGGGTTGGAAAATTGAGTAAGCATAGGCAGGGATCACTTGGTTATCGTAACTTACTCTACTACTTATACTCAAAAGATGTAATACACTAGAAACTCTCATCTGCTCTCTCAAATCAGACATCAACACAAATTAAACTTATATTTAACGCTATGGCCAATATCAAGCCGCAGCTTAATTTGTTATTAGAACAGCATTTTTTTAAATTTTCACATTTATAGAGCACAAAACATTTCACCACAACACTACTAAAATATCAGTACATACTTCTACACTGCCATAACAGTCCCATCAAAAACTGTTACACGATACTCTTCGAAGCAGCGGCTACTTACTTTAATTCAAAGATCCACAAAATACACGTTGGCACGAACAGACATGAATTCCCCTAATTCGAGAAGTTAGAAATAACTGAAAGAACAGCAATTACACAGTGCAACTAAAGGATATATTTCTTTTCCAAAGACACAAAAAAATTTATAACTGATTGAGAAGAATTCCAGAACACTGACTTTGTTTACATTGGGTAAACGAGGAGAATATTTCTGTCATGAATAATCAGATACGCAAAATGACAAGGTTAATATTGTGTAAAACAATTAAAATGGAAAAATTTATGTCACCAAAGATTTGCACAGTAGCACAATCACGAACTGTAGGTAATGGTATGTTACTCGCACTTTCAGACATCACTTTATCTATCAAATTTTCTACTCAAACACGTAATCCACGTCAAATAAGACTCACTGATATTCGAAATGTAATTACTGAAGCATATAAGGCGAGGTATCCTCACCTTGCATTGAAAAACACTGTTTTACACACACTTTACTGATTGTCCACTTCCCATTTTGTGACAGCAATAAAGTAACTCAAGTCGTCAGGGAAGTTGGCACAGATTACATTAGAATTTACGGCATAACCCGCAGGATACGAATCAGCCACAATTATACGTCCTTAAACCTTCTTTTTAGGAATATATTTACCACTCCTTTCCAATACCTTCCAGCCTAATCTATTCTTCGAAACACTTCACAACTCGCCGAATTTCGAAGCAATATACTAATAATTTCCATAATTAGCAATAAAATTCACGTAATAACATAAGAAAACTGTAATTTGTCCGGATGCCAGCGGGTAACGTAACACAAACTTGAATGAGCATTTGCTCAAGACGGGGTCGACGTCGACTTGACGAAGGCGATCTTATTCGTTGTCTTATTTGATAAACAAGACCACCTTTGACGACTATGAATACAGGCGCGCTTGAGCATTTGCTTGTTTACAATAAGGCGCGACTATGAAAGCGGACAAGCTCGCCTTATTACAAGGCGAGCTTGATCAAGCTCGTCTCATTCAACAATGACTTGAGACCGTCTTGTTTGGCGACTATGAAACGGAAATAGCGAATAAGCTCGTGCTTGAGGCGATCTTCATCAAGCAAATGCTCAAGACGCGACTATGAATACGGGCCTTAGAATCCAGCAAGTTCAAAGCCTTGACCTTGCAGGTCTAAATTCATGCCCATCTTAGCATCTGCAACTACATCAATGAATGGAAGCACCGGCCAATAAAATAATGTTACCAATAAAATACACTTCAGCAGATTTTAGGGGTATATGAGTTTTTTTTCGACGCAGCCGCAATGCAATTTGCTTCTTAGTAACAGATTTAATAAAAATCGTTCAAATAAAAACAAAAAAAATATCCAAAAACATGTTATGCATTGATTCTCGCCGTAATGCGACCCTCGAACTCCTTCAAATTAAGTAAATACAGCGCTTACGTAGTTTCGGAGGAATAAATCGATTTGTAACTGCGCATTCACTCGGATTGACCGCGCAAAATTACAGAAATTCGAAGTGAAGTGCATCGCTAGTATTAATATTAGGATATTTCACAGTTCTAAGCAAGTGAGTGGGAGAGGGACCTGCTGTGACGTAGTTAGGTGTTGGTTCCAAAACCTTGAGACGGGAAAGGTAAAAAGTGCGGGGAATGGAAGAAGAGGCGCTATAAATAATGCAAGGGAAAAAAGAATAGCGATAGGGCAAAGGGGTTGGGATTGGCAGGGGTGAGGGGAGGGAGGGATGGAGAGAAGAGAGGGTTTGAGGGGGTGGGAAGAAGCAGATCGAGATGGTGGTGTTTGGCCAAAACTAAGGAATGAGACAAAAGGTGAGAGTTGAAGGAATCAAATGGATAAGGAAGTTCCCTCCCTGCCTCATGAATCGATGAAGTCATTTTTTCGTATTGTTTAAAACGCAGCACTTTCCCAATTGACTTGGCTCAGATATTGAATTTTCCATCTTTAATGGTAACTTCAGGATGTAGCGGCGTTGATTGAAGAAATAATGGTGATATTTTGCCAGAAAATACAGGATGCCTCTCGAGAAATGATTGAAAGAATGGGGATCAAGTAAATATAAATTAAAACGTGTACAAAGCTACTGCAAGTGAAAAATACCGTTCATAACTATCTTCCTCGAAAAACTCAAAAATGAACGACGATATATAAATTCAAATTTTATTTGTCAATATTCAGATATTTAATCTTGATGTATATTATTTTAAATCATTGTGCTGATATACGAGTAGTAGAATACGAGTAGTATACGAGTATCGTAGTCATGGCTTTCTTGCACTGCATAAATATTGATGTTTTTACACGGTATTCTGATAAAAACTAGATACCGTGCAAATGATTGTCTTGATAAACAGGCCGGTATTGGTAAGGAAACAGATTCGGTTCATAAATAATGCCCCCGAAATTTTACCCATGTATGATTACCTTCACTGTTACTGATCTGCGAAAATTTCAACTGAGATTCTCAATGCGATTTTCTTTTTTCTATGAACATGATAAACTATTTTTTTCGAGTAGCCTTTTAAGAGCTGCTTGAAAGCAGTCAAAATCCCTAAATGTACATAAGAAGCAACTATAAAAACAAACCTGGAGAGGAGGACACAAATTGGCATTTGCACAGTTAGTTGGCAATTATAAACAATTAGTTATAGCCTATCAGTTAATAATTTCAGTGCCTATACCAAATGATTAGGTACCTAAATAATTCGAGGGACCCTACAGTTTGCCAGTCCTGCTATGCAGGATCTAATTGTATTTTGAAGACAAAATTTCTTTAGATGTAAAAAATATATAATAATCGTCATATTTCAACGGCGATGTGTGATTGCAATCTCCTTTGACTATTTAATTAAAATCTCATGTTAAATCACAATCGATAGCGTAATGCAGTTTGCGAAACACTAAGTACAGTTTGGTCAGTTATTTTGTCTCATTCCGTCGAAATATACATGTATATACAGTCAAGTATGGGTATCCCTCCAATCCATTCGCTACGTTATTCATGCCGCGGCGTTCCAAACTTCCCCTAAGCACACATGGACCAGCGCGGAGACCCACACACGAGCCGAAGAACAGTGTCGGCGGCTCACATGCAAACACAAGAGCTTTCTCATCTTTTCATCCTTTCTCCCGCTCGTCCCTCAAGAGCCTCGCCAGGCACAACGAGGCCCTCGGGAGTCCCCCGGGCGCCTCCTACAGGCGATGCGACACACTGCAACCAACTCCCCCCGCACCGCCCCCCCCCTAACGTTGTCAAACCATCTTTCCCCGTCTCCTTCCTTTCCGTTTCGCTCACTGAAAAAAATAAAACCACCTGCAAACTCCCCAAACATATCCTCCTTTTCTCCCAAAAGGGCCCACCGCTCTGACATTGGTAAATATTCTTCGACTCCTGCGACAAAGTGGAAGGAGAGCATATGGTTGAGTCCCTCTCACAATAGGAAGGATAATACAATCGACAGCAGGTAGGAATACTTTACAATGCTTCTCTACTTTAGCATCATAAATACATACCGGTAGTGTCAAAAATGGCGATATAAAATGAACATATTGGTATTAATTATCTCAGGGTATATAACCTAATTTCATAAATACCCCAGAATTAATGAGTTAATTATAGGTATAACCCGTAATGAACTATTCAAACAATGGAGAAACAAGAGGAAAAATATTGACGCTTATGAAGGTCGATATTTTTTTAGGGATTTATGTCCACGAACGACTGATTTCGCTTCAAAGAAGTAGAACGAATACATTTCGAAGACAAAGGTCAATTGAGTTCTTTTGCAGCCAATACTCCTTTACCATTTATTACATACTTTTACATACCGTACTATTATAATTTGCAATCAGTATAGCTCAATAGATTATAAATACCCGCATTTTAATTGTATATACCCAGCCCCTTGCACACTACGGTACAAGTGTATATATTATTACCCTTCAGCTGAGAAAAGTTACACCAAATAACCGTCACGGCAGGCCAAGAGTATCATGAAATTCCCAATGCTCTTCTATTAGATGTTATGTGCGCAAAAAAACAGAATAAAAATAAAGTAGATGCTTTTCTTCAAATAAAAGGTTCCCCTCGAGGAGGACGAAACTTTCAAATAGATAAGCGAAAAAGGTTAGACCATAAGAATTTCAGCAAAAAATAAATATTTATTTCCATAAAATGCAACAAATGAGGTGGCGCTGAACTAAATTTTAGAGCTAATGCATTTTCAAATTGGAGATGAATCTAATTTGTTATTAATAATTCCCGTAAACTAAATTTGGCACTACTCATGGCTCAAAATCCATATTTCTTTGGATTGGTGATAGAAGAAATCACTATATCAACAGGAAAATTGGGAGGCATTGATGATTTATTTCCAAGGTTACTCCGTAAGTTGCTGATAATATTCAAAATTATAAGGGTCACCGGGTAGGAAATTATATTGCTGTAGATTCGGAAAAATCAGTCTCATGCTCAAACCTAGTATTGAACCCAAATTTATTTATTGTATAGATTCGATTTAATTGTCTTCAGTTCATCGAAAGCTCATTTAACTCAACCTTGACCGTAGGCAAAAACTAAACCTTTTTCTAAATATGCGAGGACTTACATTGATATCTACGGAGAAAAATGATAATTTCTCTCGATAAACTCAGAAAACCAGAAAATAAAAATTTAGGAAACTGCTATTTTTTTACCCATGGCTGGTTCTGCTGCGACCTCTCCGACCGCTTCCCGAATTGCAAAGATGTGTGTCCTCACCAAACTGCTCCCATAGCGTGCGGCCTCAATGTCCTCCCCCACCACTTCCGTATTCTTTTCTCATGGCACTCCCGAGATGCGCCTATTCTTTTATATTTTTCGCCCCTACCTACCCTTCTCCACCACCCCCCACCCCACCCTCATCGTTCCTTTCACCGGCGGATATACTGCAAGCGATCTTTCTCTCTCTTTCGCTTCCTCCGACACTATTGCCTCCTCGAAATGTACGGACGACCCGCCTCCTCCCCTCCATCTCCTCCAAAATACTCCTCCTATCCATTCATTTATTCATTTCACCTCGACTCCTCTCCTCTATCTATCTTTTTTTGGCCCCTGCATTTTTATCCCATTCGGCTACAATCCCCTTCGGTCGCATCCGGACTTTATTGACTCGTGTTAAAAATTCACGCGCGTTCCGTTGTTTAAAACTCTCCGAGCGGAAAGAGGGCACACTTCACAGACACAGGAAGGCTTTGGCGATAAGTGGGTAGGATCACCTTTGTCGGAGTCGAAGGATAAGTTTTATTGTTCCATCTTCTTATGATCTATCCTCTATTGATGAAACTTATGCTTGGTGAAACTTTGGAACTGGTGGAACCCTATTGATGAAACTAAATGGATTTTTTGCTGTTGGATTTTAAGATAGGAAGAGCAGTACCCTTTGACTTTTCAGGATGATACTTATGTTCATTATTTTAAAACCGAATGGAGCCGGTTTAAATCTATATATATTTTTATTTAGCATATGTGACGAATATATCCTTAATCCAGCATAAAATTCAAATACCCAAAATAAACACAATGGGCTGGTGAGATCTCCAAGGTGATACACAAGAGCGTGATTTACAGCTGCGTAGAAACAAAAGTCGCAGCCAATATTGGAATGAAAATTTATGTGTATTCTAATAGGAATTGGTAACAGCTACCATTGGAGATACTTATCGATACTTTTATTGACATCATGATATTTCAATTTTTACATGAGCCTAATCACGTTATTCAATCTAGGGAAAAATACAAGTTCCAATCGAAATAAATAGCATGAAAAAAATGCTGCTGTCGCAGACAATCAATCAGACCAATCAGATGTATCACGTGATCTAGGAATTTGCCATTTATACCATGGTCACATGAGCATTGGCCATACGCACATTTATTTGATTGAGCAGGTAATGCTGATTTCCAATCGTCTGTCTTAAATTGCAGCGCAACTTTTCGATGGAAGCCCATCCCACTCTGATTGGTTACTGCACGGACAGTTTATCTACAACAACATATTGTTTTCATAACGAGAAATATACCCGTGATCACCTTGGTGCCTTTATTTATCAACGGAAAATATAAAATTTTGGATTCCGTCAACCCTTTCTTTCTGCCTATTGCTCCATCATGACATACACACCTTTCCTTCTAGACGCATCCACCGAATACCAATATCTCATAAGTCGAGGCTACCTTCTGCTCACCTGTCGAGCGCTATGATGAGAACCCTAATAGCGGCGCCCACAACCTGCTTCACCTGCCTCGGTAACCCTTTTTCCTACTCATCGAATAGAAAAAGACAACGAGGAAGAAGAGTATAACAATCATCTTATCCGAGAACCACTTCTATGTAAACCCACCAATCCTGGGTCGCAAAAGAAGTAAAAGGAAGGTGAACGGAGGAAGGTTGCTGAGATATGGGGCCATGGAATGGGTGGATACGTAAACTCATTCCGAGGAGGGGTGGGAGGTTGAATAGAAGACCAATAGGGCTGTAGCGGGCGAGGGTTGAATGGTAGGGGAAAGGGGGAGGAAGATGGGGTGCGACTGGGAGCCACGGAGGAAGGAGGAAAAAGAGTCGCAGCCGTAAATGTCTCCCATATAAATGACAAACAAATGCATAAGAAGGCATAAAACTGTAAACGGAATCGCCAGGAAAAGCCGTATAAATTATTTAAGGCCTTGACGTCGTATTCAAATTTTTCGCTCACAGAAAAGTAAAAAATGAAATGTTGAGCGCGCGCTCCTAAAATTTTAAGCATTTACTCAAAAATTCGGAAATTGTTTGGATAGAATTTTTTTCGATGGAAGCTTGAGATCAACCATAAATAGGTTATTGGGGACGCTAATGCTACAGGTGAACTCATTCTATTTCCGAAATCTTTTTATCCTTTCCATTAAAGTAAATAAGATAAATAATGCAGCTTAATCTGAGTTTATTTGTAAATGCACAATAATTATTTGTATCATGTTATATATGATCAGGAGAAATTTATTTTATAATTATGTTGAGCATTCTAAAAAAATGGAATTCATATTTTTTAAAGCGACTCCTTAAGATACATTCAGTATGGCTTTAAAAATATTTAATGGAAACTGCACAAAATCACGCGCAATACTACATAGCAGATAGTGAGTTAAGTATCGACCTAAAGCACTAAATTAAGCTGAAAACCTATGGTACGAAAAACATTCTTCATCTCTGGTAATTAATTATACTCCTGGTTAGCTGTTTGTGTTGGTTGACTTCAATGATAAAATACAAAGCTGCTAAGGTGATAACGGGATGAAATATTATTTAAGAGTTACAATTTAATATGAAACTATTCCTGCACTAATGTTGAAACACCTCACTTACTTTAATAGGCGAATGAAATTGCATTAGAATAGGAAAAGGCGTCATAAACGTATACATTTTCAGCAGTGACCGTTCAATTCGAAGATCTATGTGATGTGAGCACGTACTTCCAGGTCATAAATCTTACATAAGTATACTTCATTCGGTTAAATTCTCAATATTAAGTTTATTATCGTGTGAATTGACCTTCAAATCCCAGCATAATAGCTCCGATGCACAACTCAACTAGTTTAAAACACATTTCTTCTTCGACAAATTGAGAACGACCCGCGAGAGAGTCCAATACTTACGACACCAAACCATGAGGAAATAATCATTCCCACATTCACTCCCGCTTACCGCACCACCTTCCCTCCTTCCACCAAATTCACCCCTTCCCTTGTGTCCCCATCCCCTACCCCCGCTCGGCTACAACACACTTCATTCCAGCTTCCCTTTGCCTAAGCTGAGACGGCGTCGGAAAGGTCTCTCGTCTGATATTTTGTTTGCTTTCTGAAATCCCTTTCAACCATTGCCGAAATGAGCTTTTCGGAGAAGCCCTTCCGATAAATGATGAGCGCCATCCAAAGATGCAAAAGGGATTTCATCGCATTGGGTTAAAGAGGGGCATTCGATGATAATTTCGGTCAAAGAGACTGTTCATAATAACTTCTTCAAAAAATTCCTCGCCCTACGCTCACTAGCGTCTCCTTATTGCGACCCGTTTAGTTAATACAGACGGGTATGATATTTGACACTCGCGATAGAAAACTAATGCTCATTTGTATTTTCTTCTCGAATTTGAGACAAGAGACTGAATTAGATGTACCGAGACACAGTGTACAGAAAGGATTTCGCTATAGTCTTAGAGAACTATAGCGGCTATAGGTATTTGTTACATTTTTCGAATTATAGATACTTGTAAATGTCTTTAGAAATACATACTTAAAAGACAGACAGGTTAAAGAAAATAAAAGTCGAGTTGTGGTATCAGTCTCAGCTCTGAGTAAAGAATCGAAATATATCACTGATGTGAAATAATTTCCTTAAAAAATATCGATGGAATCGTGGGAGTGAAATAATATAAAATACTTTGAACTTAATAAATTTGTGTGAATGGAATGCACTCCCTAATCCAAGTGATTAATGAAAGAGTGGGTTTTCTCAGACATTTAAATACATATAAAATAAAATTGGCATGCTCTCGAAAATTTTCTCTTGTTAGTAGGGAGCATAATAAATATACAAAGCCGCAAGGAACTTAAACTGAATCTTTTTTGGAGAAAAAAGATTGAGAAGACAAGAAGGCGCTGGTTGATTGGTATTCCCAGCAAAAAATCGAATATGATTTGCCAGAAGGAACACGTTCATTAAAATTTCCGTCCTGTGACAGAGCAAGCACCGAAAGAATCCGAGGGGAGGAGGAATCTTATGGCTCCGAATTTCCCCTTTTCTCATGCTTAATTAACGTGAAGGTTTTGTCGTATCCGAACCGCAGCTCATCGGATTGTACGCGGTGCGAGTCCCTCCCCTTTCGTCTTCTTCCCAGTCATTCCTACTCCCGCATCTATATTTTTCCGCCTCGCTCTCCCGCCTCATTCTTCTTTTCCGCTCGAATGTAACTCCCCACGCACTGAAATGAGATTCATATCTCCCACCGCTTCGGTCCCGCCCGCCACCCCCCTCTTTGCACCCCCCACCAAATACCCGACTCACCAACCCCCCCCCGAGGGGGTCGTCTCGCCTCCCCCAAACAGTACCGCCCTCTAGACTCTACCGCCCACCTCATCTGACACGATAGAACTTTCAATAATGAGACACGGGGTTTGATACGAGCAAATACTAAATATAATAAGGGAACGACTTGTTTGATGGTATCCCGGGAGCCGCCAAACAAGTAGTTTCTCTCCCGCACCCTTCTCCGACCTCCCGCTAGACTCGACGGCTTTTTCCCACCACTTCAGCCCCACGCTGCAACCCTATGCCTCCCTCCCTACGTAGATGCCGATTTCTCTCCACCCCGCGCGCCACGCCCACTCATCCCTAAACGTTGCTCTTTTTTATCTCACCCTCTAGATCGACGCTATAATCCTTGCACCCTTCCTCTAGCACACGTGCCTGAACCTATTGATGCTAAAAAATAATGCATGCTTTGAATCTTCCATGAAATATTGCAAAAGGTAGTCGATACACAAGGCGCGTATCATAAGGGGGAAATGATAATAATAATAATAATCTTTATTTGCCTGAAAGACAATTATATGCAATACATAAATTGTATAAGGCACGTCAAAAACACAGGTTGGGTACAAATAAAAGATATAAGGCACAAACAGCAAAGTGAGGTGAGCATATATAATATTACTGTGACAGGTACTCTGATATAGAGTAAAAGCAGCCTGAAAGTAAAAAGTCTTTCAGCTTGTTTTTAAATACCCCTTGACTCATGGGATCTTTTAGCTCCATAGGGAGCTTATTGTACAAAAGTAGACTCATAAATTGCCTATAACCCCAGAGCCTAGGAACAATGCCATTCACATGCAATATATCGGATGAACCTTCTATGACGTAATAATAAACATGAAGCTCAGCGTTCAAGAGCTAAAATTACGTAATTTGGTAATAAAGTTGGAATAAAAAATAAAGATGGCAATAAATGTTTTTCCATGAAACATTATAATTAAGAAAATATCTTTTCTGGCGACACAAGTTAAATTTTGTCAAATTGTAAAATAGGTACTCAAAAGCGTAGGTCATGATCTGTTACAACAACAATTTTTCGTAACATTCTCGTAGAAATCCAAAATATATCGTATAGGTACTAGCCCGATTTATATGAATGCACAGCGAACACGAGTCTAAGAAAACCAATACTTATTTTCAACTTCATTCAGAAAAATGTATTTGTAAACAATAAACAATAATATATTACTAAAAACTAAGAAAATCAGGTTCTTTCAAGAGAAAAAAGGATTTTTTTTTTAAATAGCGAGCCTTCAACACAATTTCCAGGCATTATTATCCTGATTCTTTAATACGATCGGATACGCGGAAAAATTAAGATATTATGATGAACACACTTTCCACAAGAGCCTGGAAGGAATGCAAAGTCTTAGGGTGGCGCAAATACGGTATATTTACCGGCCTCTCTCCATCACTTTCATGTTCCGTCCCACCCACTCTTTTGAGCAGCAAATCGTCCCTTTGAAGTGGGAAACGTGGCGAACGGTCTCTTGTCTATAGGCTTGCATCGTCAAGCGACCGACCCCGTCGTCATTATTGAAACCGTTCGAGGAGACAATTTTGCGCGAATATCGTCGTTTATATAAAAGGGTTCAATCCGAGAAGTACCCAAACCTGCATGTGTGAGTGAGAGACCCCTCAAGCATTTCGCGATGCAGTAGCGCGATGAAGTATATTGAAAAATAAGGCGGAAAAGGGAGAGGATACGAAGCAATCCACGAGATTGTGTCCCAGAACTTTATGATGCGAAGACCCAGATATGAGCTATTCCATCTCTTCGGCAGTGAACAAGACTGGCTAATTAGCAGTAGTTTTCGGTAGAGCTTATAAGCAGGCCGAAAAACCATCTTCATGATTTCCTTAATGTATTCGAGACTTGCTCAACGCCGTTGGCCAGGGGAATATCACTCATGTATAATTGCAACGATTTCCATGATTAATTCCGAAACACATGAGAATACCTCCAGTACCCTTAGCTATTAAGTATTCTTGATAAGCAGGCATTTTCTGGCTGTCATCTGGATTCGGATATAGCTTGCAAAGCGTTTTTACAGAGAATATTAATATTCACGAAATAGAAACCACTATGGGCTATAATGGTTTTAATTAGACACGTTAAGTATTTTTTCATTCACTTTAAATTACAGAGACATCAGCAGTTTCAATACCTGTCCTCTAAATCATGTTATAAAAATATAGAGATTAGAAACATTGGGAATACTGGAAGGGTGCCTCATTTACTTCATGAATAGATACTTCAATTAAGAAAAACCTGGAGTTGATGGTACCGTTTTGAATTTTTCACCTCTATGTCCATCAGATATTGGAGCATTGCAAACTAATTGCCAAAGATAACTCATTAATGTTTTACGCCGAAACCCATAACACATAAAATAAGTTTAAGGCAAAGAAAAAACTCAATGTATGGCGCATTGTCATTTTAATCACAGCTATCTCTAAATATCTTCACATCAGTCGTAACACGCATCATAATTTCCTAAAACCTGAAAGGAAAGTATTTTGACATTGATTTTTCCAATTCTGTAGCTCCTAACCCGTGTGATTAGGTTGTAATCTTTTCTTTTTCTCAAAAAGGACCCGGTAAATTAACGGTAACGGCCTCAAATCCAAAAAATACGTACACAATTTAAAAAATAACCAGATAAAAGTTGTTCATGTCTTGAGTAACCATCGCTTCCGCGAGTCAAGTCAATATTAGTTGTTCCAAAATCAATGAAATTCACCGCTCCAGCGTTTAAATAAAATATTACGCAGCAGTGCAGGTTACAGTCCAGGTTTTCTCCCTCTTTGCGAATACCATGTAGTCCATATAGCCCATCAACCTTTATCTTGAGCCGTCCCCGACGTGCAGGATCGGTTTACGGTAGCGGTAAGCTCAGGGATCTAAGAGTGATGGGTTAAGGAGAGCGCAAGGGAAGATTGAAAGGGCTGAAGGGTCCTGAGAAGGATTTGGGGCGGAATACTCGGTTCGAATGGAAACGATGGCTTTGTTCCGGAACTCGAGCCGTTGTGTTATTTGGTTACCATGCAGACACTCAGAAGAGGTATCTTCGCCGGAGCAGATGACATTTTTTTCATTTTTGATCTTAAATTTCTGAAATTTTGTTTTTAGCGGAATTTTTCTAAATTAAATATTATTGAATGAAAAGAAAGTCCCCTTTCCCCAAATACAATTTTAAGGGAGAGGCTTAACACTCTTTGCTGTTGATCGATGAGTCCTAATTTCACATCATCGGTGAAGCCCTCAGCAAACGTGTGAGGTGGCACACAAGAAACTGGCATCCGACTCAGATGTGTGAAATAAAGACGTCTATGGCTTAGTTTGGGGTGAGTTTTAAAGTCATGTAACTAAACCAAACATTTGATGGACACAATTAGTTGAGTGAGAAAAAGTTAAAGAAAATAAAGTTAAAGAAATGTGAGTATGTTTATGTATCTACAAACTAGTCGCACAATTCACATCAAGATGAAAATATCGTTCGCAAAATATTCCTTTTTGTCCTGGCCGCTATGATTTCCATCGAAGCACGCGGTGTGACATATCCTTATCTCATTTGCGAATGCTGCCTTTATTATCACTGGCGTTAATTTTCAGAGTCGTTCTTTTGTCTCTACTCCTGTTCCCGAATTTCCTATCCAAAGCCCAGCCCTTTCGCTCCTTTCGCATTTTTACCCCGCGTCACCCTCTTCCCCTCCGCAAATACCACCCTGAATCCCATTGCTCATCTTGCCACACACACACACATCACACCATCATTTAAGTCCTATTTCGTCGTACTTTTCTTTCCCAAGCCTTGACGTCCCTTTTCACCCCAAAGCGGTGCTGTTTCTTCTACTCGCATGTCATTTCCTCCTCCGCGATATTACTTCTCTTCAATTTGGCCTGCTGTCAGGTATGTCTTTTTTTACTCCAACATTCTTCACATTTATTCCACTTTTGGCCATAAAAACTACACCTATATCCCTCTCTTGTTCTGAGCTGGCTGTTCAGTTCTCTATGAATCTCATTGTCAGAAGTCTTCCAACGACTCCTATTTCGTGGGCACTTTTTCTTTTGTATGCGCGTCATATATTTTGATGTGGCCATATATTGATGGAAATACATAAATTTAAGGGCATGCATAGCTTGTTAGGTTCTGAAAGTCCTGAAATTAACATATCACCAGAATTTAATTCATCGGTGCTCCTAAACGCATAATGAAAGCCTTGATCCCATCGTGATATCAAGGTTACTTTGAATTCCTACAAGAAACTGAGGAAAATAAATACGTTTAGATGGAGAAAATAGCTTCATTCCCTGGTATATGACTTTCACTTGCAAACGGAGATCCGGATCTTCACTAACTTTATTCGGTATTTAAGCTTAAAATTTACCAAGAAATCCTGAATATAAAAATAGGTTTTACCTTCAATATTCCATTATTTAAAATATTCATGAATAAATGATGGCACCTTCGACGACTCTTTTTTATGGAATAACGCCATTAAATCAGAATGAAAAATTAATACTAAATTACACGCAATTTATTCCGTAGTATTTGATTACAAATTTGTACCTACCTACATTTCAATATTTTCTTTGGTTTCAAAATATCACTCCTGCAACACTTGGTGAAGTAAAACATTTATTTCACTCAAAGAAGTAACTTTTCCCAAAGAGGCATGCTTTAATGATTGAGTTATGAATCAGAGTTACCATATTGACATTTATGAGCGCATAATTTTTTAATGCTTTCTTAAATAACGCATTTTTAGTCATCTCCTTCCTTTAACTTATATGGTATTATTATTTTCAAGAGATTTCGTGGCATTTAAACAAAGACTTCAACGGTGATAGGGCGAATCCACCGACATGAAGATTCTCGCGTGATTGCCAGAAATCACACCATTCAGTGGCGCCAACCAACAAAGAGAAGAACCGATAATCTACAAGACAACAGATTAGCTAATAATCTATGGATAGATTTCCTTTACTCGTATAAATTCGTCAAAAACTTTGTTTAATTTTAATCCAAATTTCAAGAAATATAAGGGTTAATGTATTTCGTATTCGTAAATTCGTATTCTTGCTAATGCTGCAGTGAACTCCGATTCCTTTTTTATCAGCAACCTAGTAAAGAGAGTAGTTTAGGGAGAGCACATCCTCAAACTTGAAGCATTTTTTGATCAGCCCGTTCCCGAAAATATTACACACCACCTCCCTCTCTCAGTGTATATGCATGGAACGTTTCTCCTCCGCGGCAAAATTTTCCTTTCATACAGACTCCAAGCCTTCGTACCCTTTCACATTGAGCTCGAAAGGAATGGCATCCTTTTTCCCTGGGAGGAGGAGGAGAAGGAAAAAAATATAAATAAACATCCACTCTCCAATGCGAGATCCTGGACGGACCCATCCTATCGTTCCGCCACATCCGGAAGCTGGGAGTGGGGGCGAGGGAGCTGCTGCTTACTGCTCCTAAGTCCACCTCCGCCTCTCCCAATCCATCTCAGCTCCACCCTACCATACCCCACCCACAACCCCCATCCCCCCCCGCACCGTACAAGAGTCCCACCTACCCATGTAGACGTCGCCGGACCATTTCCCTTCTTCTCCAAAATCTGCATATCTAGAGCCGATCCGCAGAGCTTTCACTCCTCCCCCGCGGCGGCCGTAAGCGAAGGGGGCGGGAAGGGATCTTCCTCGGCACCACTGACCGGCCCTGGACGCCTGGGAAGTGGGGGTGGCGGTGGAGAGAGGATTCAAATGTGGCGGAAGATGGCGTTAGTGGATGGAGACGAGATTTTGGCAGCGGGGCGAGGAGCCTTGTATAACGTCCGGAAGGTTTGTGGTGTGGGTAAATGGATACAGAGAAGGAGTGAGCGGGGACGACACAAGACCCTTGTAATGTCTTGTTTCCACATCTAGCATCTAAGCGTGGTAGAATTTTCTCTCAAATAAAAAAGTTCTGTTCGTTTCAACATCAACGTCCGCTCGTTTTTGTTGCTGCAACAATCGATTCACCTTGATATACCGAAACTCCAATAGATGACGGCACATGGCTAATGTTATAGAGACATGTTATTAAGTTTGCAAGTTATTTGTAATATTTATTGATATCATTGTTTTTAGAATCAAATACAAATATATATTCTGAAATTTTTACGTAAGGGTTAACCACTTATGACTGAAAACTCAGAGGTCAGTGTGGGCATATCAAGTTTCAACACTTTCCCCAAGAGAAACGTTTGGCACTACTATAAACTTGGACTGGCGTCTAACGTTTAGATATACATTAACAGATACCGACATGTTCAAATTGCATTATAGCATGGCTAAACTGGCTGCCATTCGGGGAGGAGATGGATGCAGCTTCGAGTTCAAAATACAAGTTAATTGCTCAAACATGTCACCCTATATTTTACTTCATTACTCACTGCTACAGGGAGTATCCATGGATTACGGGCTGCGATCAAAGAAGATTCACTATTGCAGGATTACCAATCACTATAGGAACTTTTTATCCAGCTACTATAACTGCGTAGTTTAAGAGTTTTCATGACAAAATGTTAAGTGGCATAAATATAGGCTTGTGTATAGGACCTTCTGGAAGGACTGACTGCGCGGCAGAGATCTGGGGGGTGCAAAACTATACCGGGGAAGTGTGAGAGGGTGAGGAGCAACGTCTCTTCAGGGTGAAAACCCCTTGCCACGACGCCAAGGGTGTTTGGGAGAGCTGACCAGGGTAAGCGGGATGGGGGGAAAGGATAGGAGGAATATGTACATTCAAGTGACGGCATGGCAAGATATGGAAATGTCATTTGTGAAGGCGATGCTTCGGAGAGGGAGACAGAACTGAGGGAGGGATCGAAAGAGAGGGGAGGGAAGATTTCTGGAGGGAGACTGACGCGGGAGTAATCAGTGCATGCTGGGAAGGAGAGAGGACGGGGGTCGGTTGGAAAGGGGTAAGAGAAGGAGCTGTAGTCGGAGAGGCTTTCGTTGGATGGGATTGGATTTGGAAAGACACGGGGCTGCCGGAATGATACGAACAAATCGTTAGGGACGAGGAGAGACTATGGGATAAGTCCGGGCGGACAGATGTGGTCCTTGAATGGTTCAAGCAGTTGGAAAGACGAAATGGAAAATTAGCGAGCGGCAAGAAGGAATACGACCAGGGACTGGGAGTGTTTTAAAATTGAAAGTCGGGACTACATTCCGACACTGAGGATTCAGCCTGGTTCCATAGGCTGGCCATTTTATGACAACTTCATAATAAATCAAAGGAGAAATTTCGTTAGTGATTCAAAATTAGAACAATTAATGTCATTCATTGAAATGTTCCTTATTTTTTACCCGAAAAATGTCTTTTTGACACCAATTTTTTTATTAAAAAGTGAAAAAGTTTGTATTTCTAAGCTTTCAAAATTAAAAATAAAATATGAAGTTTATAAATATGTGCTCTGACACATTCCTATAGACTATTCTATAAAAATAAATACGGATTTCAAGTACGTTACACTCACTACTTTTTTATCAAATAAGAGGTTTTGATTGAGGGTCAGCTTTGGAAAAAATTGATACCATTTCACTTTCCTGCTTCTTAAATATTTTTCTATTACAAATGTAAAATATAAAATGATGTGCCACATGTAATAAACCGAATTAAGAGTGATAAATAAATGACGAAACGAAACGATTACTGGCCTTACTTGTTATTCATTCTTATCTGTTTTAGTTAATGTGGAAAAATTGAAGCAAGTAAAATAAAATGGAGTAACAATGGGCGAACGCTTCAACCACGAAGCCACTAAGCCACAATTACGAAAAAAAATTGCGAAGAAAATACATTAAAAACAAATCTGAAGCCATGAAAAAGTCTTATTAAATAAAAAATTTAGTGATTATATATCTTATTCTAGCCTACCATCATATATTTAAATAAGTTTGACCAAAAGCAAGTTGAAAAGGCACAGCATTTCAGCGTATCATTAACGGATGGATACTACGGAAATACAACTACGTACAATACTAATAATGAAGAGAATGGAGAAGTGTAAATAAAAAATAAATCACGCTTGTGGACACAGAAAGGGCGGTGGTTCGCATGGATTTCAATGCTTTGCTTGAAATGCATAAAAATAGAAAGAGACCTTATGGTGCAATCCTTGAAGGACATGTGGCAAAGAAGAACGGTAAAGGAATGCCTCGTATTAGATGAATTGTGCAGGTAATGTAGAATGTAAAAGAATAAAATCAAGATGAGGTTACAGATTTAATGATAGGAAAATTGAATGGAGAGCTACATCAAGCCTCTCTTCGGACTATTATATTTTTTGACGATGCCAGACACGCTCTACAGCAGAAATTGCCCCCGACGCCCAAAAACCAACAATTTCACACTCGAAATTGGCTTTCTATCCAATTAAATGAAATTGCTGCTGAAATGCTCATTATCTGCCGAAATTCTTTTAACCAATATTATTCTACACAATTCAAAATGTGTCCACCGATGACTACCACACTCGATGTCTTAGGGTCACAAAACTCTAACCCTTCGGGAAAAAATTATCGAAGGAAAAAAAAACAGATTTTTTTCTTTCACTGCCCAAAATGCATGCACCATGAAATATCAAATCTTGCGAGCCCCTCTGCCCATGCGGTAGGAGCTGACTTTATCTTTTGTATAAACAGTATAGTCGTGGACACCACCCCACCACGTTAGAAACGATACGTCCAGCATTATGGAATGTGTTGTCTCAAGGGGTGAGAGACTGCGAAGTATTACGGGAAGGGGAGCGAAGGAAGACTGGGGGTCAGAATTATCAGAATATACGAGGAGGAGCAGTGTGGTAAGGGAGCAGAGAAGGTTGTCTTAGAAGCGGAATGGGATGCGTAGAACGATCTCCTTCAGGGATTCTGCAGGGAGTCTACACGTGTTAATTACATCTCCTTCGGTCACTCTTCCCTTCCCCAGCGGCAAGGAACTCAGCAACCCCTCTTTCCAACGGATGAGTGTCGAGTAAACATACACTGGTGTAGACCATCCCCCACCCATCAAGGCCTTCGTCCCTTTATTTCCTTAGCAGCAGCCATAGGGTCTGGAGGTGGTGGCCATGGCTGAACATCGGAGAGCAGTGAAAGAACATCAAACGATTGGGATAAGCCCTTCCATCCCTTGGAAAGGTTTATGACTTGGTAATAGCGCTAGCAAGAAGGACCCCAAACACAATTTTCCCCCGAAAAGACAAGCCACCGAGTTTTCCCCTTCCTTACACTTATGGTAGAAGGGGAAGTGGCCAGCGCACTCCCAGGGGATTAAAATAAGCAAAGCTATGCGATACAATGTTTGCTCTGACGCGTGTTCTGAATCTATCTCATTGGACTTTCTTTCTGAGAGTTGAGCAGACGCTTCTAATAAGCTCGAACTAAATTATAATTAAAGCTGGACTTAAAAAACCGAAGATAAAATAGGATGGATAAAATCTCATGCCACATTAGTGTCTAGACAGCTACAATTGAGCAATGGAGGCATCTTAGCTCGTGAAATTTACGACACGTTAACTGGAAACTCATTAATCTCGTATTCGTATCTCTTCAATTGAAAGGATGATCTCGCGTGGAACTTCCACAAGAGTTAGATGAAATGGTTAGAGGTAACAAATTAACGTTAAGTGTCGTACCCTTACAATTTTCAGAAGACTAGTTTGTGAGAGGAAAGCGTTAAGAATGCCACTAAAGGGTGCTGGGTTCAACTATGAAAAGTCTTAAGAGACTCTGACTAAAGTGACAAACATTCACGCGGTAAGTCTACCTGACCACCTTAGTGAATGCGCTATCATGGCTTTACCTGAGGTGAGCTTCTCGCACTGACAAAGGAAGAATTCAGATTGTAACACTTGAGGAAATGTACATTAATTTATGATTTTCCAAACATATTTGATTTTTTTCATGCAACATTGACATTGATTGCGTGCCTAAGTGAATGCCCGTAGTGCCATCACGCACATTTCTCGTTCTTTTGTTTTACCGATACCTATTGCTTCTTATCCAGCAATGGCTCCTCCGAAAAAATTTCATCCTCCAACTTCTTATTCTTCCCTCTTTTCCTCCCATCACCCTTCGCTTATCGCACTTCCACCCTCTTTCACCTCCTCTCCGCCCTTCTTGGATCAGGACCGACACCCGTAGCGCCATTAATTACACATCGCTCACCTTTGACAACGAAGTAATAGAAGATGCTGTGTCCGAGGACTAAGGGGAAGACTTTCTTGGGTGGCGGGAGGGTGTTTTTTTCATTGTAGTTTCCTTGTGCCGAGGGGCAGGCGAAGGTATTAAGGGGTGGAAGAGGGACAGTGTCAGCAGTAGGACGGAACGAGAAAAAGATTGTTGGGGCGTCGAGAAATCTTTCGAAGGCGTTACGTTTCCTTACACGCTTCAGCGGTGTAGTAAAAAAAAGGCATGGGATAGGAGAGATTGGATGCTTCGCTGAAGGGTTCGTTTCAAATTACGATCTCGACGGTGGAGATTTAATTCTTTCTTTTAAATACCCCGCTCCCTTCGGTTTTTTGTAGATCTTCTTTCTTATTCATCTTGATTCTCCCTCCCCGATCCCCATTCACCCTGTTCTTAATTATTGGCTCGCAGGGCAAACAACAAATGACATTTGCCTGTTCGAAAGGCTAAGTCCCCATCTTTCGTAGTCACTCGTCCGGACTGCCTGAATCCTTCTGCTTTTGTCACCCTTTCTTGTCCTCCGTTCCTTCGTCAGGAGATTTTCAAACTTTGGCGAATATCATTCTTTTTCAAGTTACACTTCTTCGATACCTTAAAAAATTTATTCGAAAACCGTACTCATCGTAGCCATATATGGCCGCATCTATGTCGTCACACCGCATCATTTTGCTATCACTACCTAAAATTTGCCGTTAAATAAAACAAAAATTGGAATTTCAAAAAGCGGCATGAATATTTTAAAAATTAAAAGCATATTAGTTACGAAGGCGGATATATGACGAATGTGTACAAATATCCTAGCCCAAACTGAATCCTCCATTAAGCATAAATCAGTTCGGGTACATGATTTGTGTATACCAGATTCATGAATAAATTATTTCTTGAAGACTAGCTCAAATCAGCTCCTTCAGGGTTCAGTAGCAACCAAAAAGTTATGTAATGTAAGCTATGAGCAGATTAAGATCTTTTTGGGTATTAATCAAAAAGATCTTAATCGGCGACACATCCACATAAACACCCATCTGTAAGTACCCTGGATATATAGCCAACCCAAATATCAAACTTCACCCCTTTCAACCTTCCTTGGCCTCATCAAGAACTTTTCGGCAAGTCCTTTTCTTTTTTTCTCTCAGTTTGTCAATAGACTTCCGAGGGCAATACTCAGGGCGCTGGCAATGGAATGATCTTGGGAGGTGAAACTGGATAAGAGAGGGAATTGGATAGGCGCAGAGAGGGACTTGGCGTCTTCATTCACCTTATTTCATCACGGAAGGGTAGACTGCAAGGGTTCTCTTGTTTTTTGTCCGCCAAATAAAACGTGTAGGGCCGTATCGGAAAGTTCTGCCCTTAAGGTTTTGGAGAAACTCAACCCACTACTTCCCACCCCTTTCTGTGATGGTGTCTTCAATTAATTTCCGGAGTTCAGTGGGCTTTTTAATAAAGGTCTCGATTCGAGTATATTGCCCTCTCGATGTCGCATATCAAAAGGGTTGGAGGAGAAGGGTGATGTCATCTGAAAAAAAGTTCGCTATTTCCGAAATGACATGAAATTCGAACGAACATGACATTTTGTCTTGATCGGGTGTGAAATATGTTTTCCACCTTAAAACACGTAAAAAATTATTTTCATGGATGGTGATAGTTTAAATGCGTTAATGTAGTCATAAATTGGCATTTGTAATACAGGAGTAGCACAAAATACAAATGTTGAAGCTTAGGTTATACTCCGTAATTAAGTGAACAGAATACTTACTTTGCATTAAATATAATTTCCTAATGTTCAGAACGAAGACAATATTTAATCATTGCTTCCCCTAGGTTCATAATTCCTGCTAGAAGACATAGTTTTATCTTCAAAGCAGTTCGATGGCGTGGATTTTTCGGGCCAATTTGCATAGTGCATTCATTTAGCAGTCAACTGAGGATATTATTACAAATTGCAAACTGAAATTTTATTGAATCGATAAAAAAGATACGATTCTACTTTAAATTTAAAGAGGATTGTTTTTTATATTCTCTACGTTATAAAAATATTTATGAACCTTAAATTGTAACTGATTGCCTTTCCATGGAGGAATGGAAACATTAGTGCCCATTTTTCCCAAGAAATCGTGTGCCTACATAGTATTTTCCAAAAATGAAATAAAAATTTTTTGAGGACCTCTGGACCAGGACCGCCAAACTTTAAACGCCAGAAAAGCATTCCTATCTTTATAACTGTATTCTCTGCCTTATTCTCTCCATTAAATCTAAATTCTTTGCTCAATACAGATTATACTCCATTTTGAAGTATGAGAATAGATCAGGATATTAGAATTTTAATTTTATCTGTCCATAAATAAGCCATTGATGGCAAAAATAATTTTTTTGCATGAGATACTAAAGTTTTACTCTAATTTTCTGCATATTACCAAATAAATCCCCAGTTTAAGCAATAAAAGTAGAAGTATAATAACTATCTAAAATTCACATCACGAATATATGTAGATTCTGTATATATTCTAGATCATTTATGTATTCTTGAGCTTTATTAGTAGGATATCTGTTTTGGAGTCATGGTTTGAGCAGATATTTATTTATTTCTTGGTAGATGCGTTGAAAATTTCTACATGGTTTCACTTAATGAAACGCTCTAGCATATAATATTATACCATGTATAATATGCGCAAAAGCAATACCTGAATCAATGCAGGGAAAAACGAATCGGTATGTAACTAGATTAAGGTAAATATTTCGGGGCGAAATAATAGGAATTTCGGGTTAGTTTAAAGGAATGGAGCCAAAACAGGTTAAGACTGACACATAGGAAAGGCAACGGCGCGGGCGCAGGAGGGTTCATGTTCTCTCTTCTGCCGCACTTACAGTGAGATGGCATCTTTGAGAAGCTATTTGATTGGAATATACATATTTTACATGAACTGTGTACATTCCCAAACATACGCATTGATAGTATAAAAATTCACGGCTCTTCCACGTTTTCACGGTCTAAATTTCGTCAAATTCACGGTCCGTAGATAAGCCATTTTATGAAGAAATGTTGATCACGTGACTATCACAGGCCGCACGTTAACTAAAAATATTGCAAACGCAATAAACGCCGGAAATACAAACACAGCAATGAAAGTGCTCTTATGACGTCGCCTATCGTTAGCAAAATACAGGGCCGGCTAAGGTGAGAGGGAAATGAAGAGTTGTCCGATTTCTCGCTAGGGTTAATGATCACTTTGGCTAACGGTCTTCCAATCACAGCCTTAAGGTCTGTGTGTCGTCATGGCACCCGGACCTATATTTGCGCTTCGAATATACGTGTGCAGATAAATACGTGGACAGTGCTGCGAGTGACAGACCTTGAATTATGATCGACGTATCGATTTTTCTTTTGATCCGTCAATCGTAGATCTAAAATCAGTTTTGGGAGGTTTTTAAGTTTTATGACGAATTTCACGGCTTCTTCCAGGTTTTTTCACGGCACACGGAATTCACGGCTTATTCACGGTTTTAAGGTTTTCACGGTTGAGTGGGAAGCCTGTAAAATGGAATATACTATATGTGATAGATTCAAAAATTAACGTTGTTATACTCCATTCAGTATATTTTGAAATCCTTATCAGGTCATTATCAAGAGGTAACAGAACAAATCTATAGATGTACCCCTGTCTAAACACCTCTTATATAATATCCTGAAAAGGTGGAAACCGGTAGAGTTTTCAATAAATACCTTGTGTAACATAACAACGTTTAATTCTGAATCTTTCATTTAACCATTCCACGAAGTAAACACGCGACCCATTGATTTCATACTATGCTAGATCAAGGAAAATATTTCGGGACCAAATAGTAGCGAGGACAGTATTGAAGAAGGGAATAGAAAGAGACTGCAAGATAGGAAAGGGGGTTTTCTATTCTCTCTTGCGCCGCATTTACAATGGGATGGCAGGGCCACCTTCCTTCTGCAAGGCGATCCGTCTGAGTATTGAATGGCCGCCCGCTTCCGTCTTGGCCCTCTTCAAAAATTCATGCACCCATCTCCCGGTCGACCTCCCAAAACGCCTTCCCTCACAGTTCCGCTCAGCGTTTTTATTTCCTTCAACCGAGTTCGCGAGAATACATTCCCGTTTGCGATGGAAGGCACGAATGGATGATATCGGATGGTGCTTGAGCGTCGCACCGCGGGAAGCAGTTCTGGGTTGATGGATGAAAGGAGGAGGCTTTGGTAGATACTCAAGATATCTTACTCAAGGAGATTTTCTTCCTAACTTGCCTTCTTCTGAAGTTTGCCTTTCTTCAATATACAATGGTGATGATCATCAGAATGGATCTATTCAGAGATAGGTTTCAGGTGAACATTTCTGAACATCCAAAAAAAATTTGATGCCTCAGATGTTACCAGCGGGATTGGAACAAAATGGGTCAAAATGTAAATAAATTAAGAGGACTCGATTGCTACGCAGGTTTCAATATTATAAACACGATTTAATATTTTACTTCGATAACAAAATCAGATTTGGTTTATAACTTTCCAAACGTATTCGTTTGATGTCATTATGTTCCAGGGGTTTACATTTTTGAATTAATTTTTAGCCTAAGTAGTAATGAAATAATCACTAATCAGTAACTCATTATATGGTAATCTTCGGTGTTGGGAACAGACCCTTATTTTAAATAGAATATTTTATGGATTGAAAATAAAATACGAAAAATAAGTACAAAGTTAATGGAGACTAACTAATATCAGATCATTATAAGAAGTTAGCCTAAAATATCACATCTAATGTACTGCCGAAGAAAGATATATATAATTAAAGATATTTGAGTAAAATTTCTATCAAATGATACATTTAACACTTTTTCCGATTCCCTGGAACGTTGTAGACCTTATTTTTCAGGGCATATCCTGAGTAACCCTGCAAGTGTCAGTTCTCTTGACAGCAATTATTGCCATTTCAGAGATCAGCGTGAGATTTTCAGGAAAAGAAACATAAACGAAGAAAAAATACGTATATTTTTAGAAAAACCATGAAATATTAATTTATAATACCTTGGGGCGCTTCAATCAAGAATGACAGCTGTCACTTAAGCAAGAAATATCCGTCAACTGAATTTTTCTCGAGGCAAAGTAAGCGGTTTATGACATTCCTCCACCTCTTTTAGGCATTTAAATCGAATTTTATCATTCTTTGGACAATTTTCTATTTTTTAATCGTGACTTTGTTAAGCGTGATGAGCTTGGAGCTAATTTTTAATCCTACCTATTTGAATTCATGAGAATTCATTTTGAAATTACATTTTATGAGTGGGTTAGTTGGCAATTATTAGTACGTTCTCAACTCCTTTTTTTATTATGTTTTATTCTCAAATCAATCTTGAGAACGAGCTATTTGCTATTAATGTTTAATATTAATTTTAATGCGTACAACAGTTTTATTCGTTAAAATTAGTAATGGAAAGTCTTCACCAATATTCAGGCGATCCATTAGAAGTTATGAAATTTTGCCTCCAGTGTTCCATTATATGCAAAAATTGCTCATCGTTATTGGGCTAAAGGCGGTTGGTTTTATGGTTAACGCATCATAACCACATATAAAAGAACATTAAACGTTTAGAGAATTACCATGCAAAGCAAAAATGTTAAGGTTTTTCCAAGGAAAAAAATAAGAAATTTTATTATTTAAAGTATTTTAAACCACAAAATGTTCTCCAGGTATCAATGGATTTGCCTAAACATTTGTAACAAGCTATATTTAAAAATTAATGACTCTCCTTTTAAGTGAACCACATCGGTACCTCGCGGGAATGCGTACCGAGTATATTTCACTGAATGGCAAAAACAATTTCCCTTTGATTACAAGAGGGACTGAAAATGAACAGGTGTTAATAATACCAATATTGCTCAGAATATCAAGGCGTAAAGCCATATCATCCGAGGAAAACATCAATCAGTAGTGAAACGCACATCGCCATATACCATCCCTAAATCACTCGCAAATATGCAGATTGAAAGGAGCGGAGTGGATGAGACGGAGATTAAGAAAAAAAAACAACCTTCACTCCATCTCCCAGTCATTCGCGAACACACCCACATCACGTTTCACTTGATGGAATGGCATAAGAACCACTTTTAAGATTACTCGCGATATTACTTTTTTTCCCAATTAAAAAGGGCAGGTTATTTACCCATCGCAAGTCGACGCTCAGCCACTCCGAAGAAATGGCGAAAAAAAACGACGAATGAGTGCAATGCCGCAGAGTCCGCGAGGAAACGAATGGAGGAGAAGACGGGTGAAGAAGCCATTAGGTGGAAGAGCAATCCAGAGTTCGGGATATCCACCAACACCACGCATGATTATGGAGAAACGGCTGTGGCGGGGGAGGAATATACCTCATTCGGATGCATATATACAAACCCGTGAACGCCATGGCGAAGAGACCAATGACGCTTTGGGAAATCACCGGAATGACGCGCGGCGTTGAGACGTGCAAGCGGCAAGCAGGAACCGGAAACAAAAGAGAAACGAAAATGGGGTTGGGGGCGTTGGCGTCGGAAAACAAGGATGTGCGGTGCGGGGTGTCACTTTGCTGGTATGAGTGAGGGAGGCTACTGGGGGGAGGAGGCGTACACCCCATATAAATATGCCTTAAGTAGTTACTGAGGGAAATTTTTCTGATATTTTCATGGCTCATTATTATAGGAAACTAGAATAGCCATACACCTACTTAAATGACAAGAATAAAGAAATGCAAAAAGTGTTTCTACCACATAGGAATCAAAAACTAAATGGAAGTCTTAAACATTGAATATGTGCATTGAAAACTTAATAAAATCACAAAGAAGTGATTTTTTTCAATGTTACGGCAACTATTGATAACGTGATGTATACGAACCGATTTCCATTATTCCAGAAACTGATCGTAACTAATAACGCGATGAAAGTTTCATAATACAAGAGCTGATCTCATTACCACTTAGTGATACCGTTACCATTCGCCATGGAATGTATGTTGTGTTTCAAATGAATTTGTAAAATATATCTCCAACACTTTTAACGTTATTTTTCTCAGCAAGCATAATTAGCGAGGAAAGCGATGAAACAGCTAGCAAAAATATGAATGGATAATTGATCATTTGAAAAGGCAAAATTAGGAAAACCTTTCAGTAACTTTAGGAATATTTTCATAACCTTAATATTCAGGACTGATTTTACATTCAATGGAGTATTCAATCTATTATTTCTAAACTGTTTTTACGTAATGTTGGCGCCAATTATAAATATTGCGCCAGCTACAGCGTGAATTTGTAAATTTATACGACATGTGGGAATATTAGATAATTATCGGACCGCAGTAAGTGATATTATTTAAAAATGGGAAATAATAGGTTGCATCAATGTTAAAATAATAGCGTAATATTCTTCCTTCAATTTGTTTAATATAAATACGACAATTATAGGGTATATTTCACTTTAAAGGGCTTTATGTACGAAAAAACCTGACAAAATTCCAGGAATCATAGCCACCGAAAAATTACTCACTTTAAAATATATAAGCATTAATCAGCACAAAGGTGAAAGTACCGGAGATAATTCCTTGACCAAAAACTGCAAGCAATGTAATATGCTAATTTGGGAAAGGTAAATGATATATAAAACGAACTCGCTCCGCAAGAACGCCATTCAAGAGTCATCCATTATTTAAATTAGAGCCGGTTAATGCCATTAAGATAACATCCAGAACCATATTTTCCATCGTGAATCCACGCAAATAAAGAAGTATGCCATTGCCCAACTTGAATAAAAAACTTTAGATAAAACAGTGCGCGATTAGCTGATGGTTCATTCAAAGGTTTTAATGGATTTCAAGCTAAACTACCAACTACCTCATCGCTAGCCTCCTGATGAACTTCAAAAACCGGAAGTGATGCAGGAGATAACAATTAGAGCTTCATCTTTGGGGTAGAGTATTAACCATGTTATATAAGCAAGAGAAGGGAATTTCTAAATAGGTTTAAAAAAAGAAGAGCGGTGCCCATAAAAAGTAACTCACCTGTTACTATGAAGGCCTTAACTGTTTTTGTAGTCTTGTAACTGTTTTTGAGTGCACATTACGATCTCGTCATCAGGACTAAGATTTAGCACGTCAGGACTAGCAAGAGGAACTGCGCGAACATAACAACACAAAATTTTTTAATTTTTTAGCACCTGCACATTTGCACACAACAGTTTGTATCAGACATGTTGAACGTCACAGAACGTAAGGCAGGCATAAAACTCTACTCCGTGCATTATGATTCCCAGCGAGCAGGTATAGGTACTGATATTTCAAAAAGCATTGCAAATACAGAATGTACCATTTTAAATGAATATAACTAAAATAGCTTCTAAAATTTCTCTTCGACGACCAACTCGTAGTCATTGAGGGTTCATTGATATAATGAAAGACATAAAAATGCTCAATCTCAAATATGTCTTCGAACAGTGTCACACAAGAGGGAAGAAAAATTAATAAACCTTTTCCCTTTTTATAATAGTAATTTCACTTAGGTACAAGATAGATACAATACGTGGCTGAAGGGGCTTACATACTCCGAAGTAACGACAAGAATAATGCACTAGAGTCAGATGTCAAATAGTTCTGAGCACGAGATTACGAAGACAACGACGAATATACGTCAACCCATCTTCATATAACATGAAAGGTTCATATAAGGCTTCAAAAAAAGCCCGAGATATGAAAAAAGTATGGAAAACATTTCAAAAAGTCCTTCCCACGCTTCTCTCATACGCCAGAGGAATATATGCGCATGGCGTTCGCGTATCACTATCTGCCCTTGCGCGTGCCACATGCTGCTAATGAGTCGCTCGGGCAATCATTTAGATGTAGCGGGAGCAGAAAATTCTCGACACCTCCGCCTCAATTCTCCAACCCCCGTGCCCCTCTCCTATATCCTTCCCGCGAAAAATAACTCTCCACCCACCTAAACCCCCTTCCAACTTCCGAAAACTCTCGTCCGAAGCAAGGCAACAATTCCCTTCGGACACAAGCACCTCGACCCATAACCGGGAACAGAGTTTTCTTCGCGCTTATCATACGGCACTCTCAACAGCGCACCGACCCCATGGTCCCAGCTGTCATCATCATAATTTGACGGTGTACTCTTCAAAGTTCCTGCGGATTTCTCTGTTGATCTGATGCTGCGTACATGAAAAATAACAATCAAAACTTCCTCATTCTTTCATCATATGCTTTTCCCGACCTGCGACCTCTCGTAGACTAATCATTAATGGTTTCTTATAATTTTATTCTAAGGAAATATATGCAAGGGCCTTTAATATTAATCCCTATAGAGTGATGATAAACACAAAGATATCAGTAACTTATGGTGAAAATAACCCATGATTGATAATGTATCCGGTGTTTAGGACTAATGTGATAATCCTAACGCCTATAAATTTCAAAACCTCATACGGGTTGCATACATATCAATGGCATTCTATGCTGAAGAAATATTTCGACGTTTGCACGGCATAAGCCGAAAAAGACACTACTCGGACAAAATTCCATGGAATCAAAAATATCCAAACTAAGTAAATACTGACCCAAGACCCAAATAAATATTAAACTGCATTCAAAATATCCTCACACTCTATGACCCAACCCAAACGTAATTTACGAGCTACTAGCTCAGATCTTAGAGCTCACCTTAGAAGCCAAAGGAGTGCAAATGTTACACATTCACTGTAAGGGAATCAGTTACATACCTTATGAACTCAGTATGATTCCTTCGAGGATTTTTAGGTGATATTTGAAGTTTTGGTCCTGTATATATGAACCCGGGATCAATCGATCAGCAGCTAAGCAACCAGCCGACTCCACAATTATTCAGCCCACGTTTCTAACCTACGCAGAAAGTCGTATTCTATGAAACTGCTTCATTAATCAATATGGCTAACCTAGCTGAATTAAACCAACTATTCGTTTTTTCCTGTTTTGGACCCCGATACTCATTAATTACTCTAAGATTACAAAGTTCAGCACCTCCTCGTCCCTCCATACCTCCTACGAGCATTGATTCTTCCTCTTCTCTGATCATTTTAAGAGTTTAATCTCATCAGTAACAACAATGATTCTCTCCCTCGACATCGAACAATTATTAAATTTCGAATCATAGCAGATAGTTGCCGAATAATATCTTGGTATTCTTCTATTTGAATGTATTTCACCGTAAAAAGTGAAAACTATTACAGGCTACAGATGATGAGAGCCAAAATATTAGTTATTTTGCGAACAACTATTTTTATGTACACCTAGTTTCTGGAATAAGAATGAAAACTCTACATCTTCACCATGTATTTAGCTTTTTTACATCCACTGGTGCATGGCATACCTATTTCTTGGTAGCATTTCTTCCTCGGAATCCAAAAATTTCACAATGCATAACCTTTGTAATAAGGAGTGTTAATCTCAAAGCTAGTGAGCACTTCAATTTGAAAAAAATCTCAAGATTCAGCCACTACGCTGGAGTCCTTTAATTAGTGACCATAATTTGAAAACTATAAATATAACCCAGAAGAGAAAACTGGAGAGGTGCATATTAAAATTACGCGGACCCCGTGGAACTCTTCATTCTCACGGATTCTCTCATTTGTTTATCCATGAATATTTTTCGCTGAAAAAAAAACGTCTTGCCTCTCCTCGCCCTCCTGTTTCAATAATTTCTGAATACCCCTCACGAGTGGACATCACGTAGCGGGATTGAGGAGTGGGGAAGAGTGTTGAAGTGCCTACCCCGTGGAAACTCCTCGAGGTTGGTTAGGATTTCGGTTTCGGTTCGCGGGGAAGGAAGACGGTTGATGGCGAACGAAGAAGGGGTTAGGGAAGGAGGCGACTTTATGGTTGGAGCACGGGGTTTGGAGGATGGGGATTAAGCACGAAAGGTTGCCTGTAGCGGGTGGAAACAGCATGACAGAGTGGGATGTCGCCTGGTTACGAATCAAGAGGAAAGGGTTTCTTTTTCTCCTCCTACTTTTTCGTTGAGACGCAGGGAAAAGGGAGGTGGAGGAGCGGGGAGTGGGTGAAAAGGTAAGTTCTCAATTACTCGAGAGGTGGAAACGCCATCGCCGCAAGAAGATGCTGAGTCGAATTAAGGACGCGAGACGTCTTCAGCGACTTCACGACCCTTCATTCACGAAAACTCTTATAGAATTCTCTTCTTCCCTCTCGCTCTTTCCCTCTCTTCACCTACCTCTCACTTCCCTTCCATCTCGCGAACATGCACAAACACGCGAGCAAGATATTTGGGCACACAAAATATAATAATATCTAGAAAAAATATGTTGTTAATTATGCGCACGTCAACCTCATATCTCGTCCTTTCGCCACTTCATGCCTTCATCTTCTGGAGACCACTCTCAGGTCGGACATCTAATTTCAAAATTATCGCGTTTAATTAATATTAGAAAATACCGCGCCCTCCCGCACTCTGGTGAATCGTATTCAATTCTCCGATTATCCTCACTATCATTCTAAGATATTCAAACTCTTCCACATTTCATAGCCATTTTCCTCTACTCCTTCTATTTTTTTCCTCAAAGGATAAAAAGGAGTCGCCAAGATTTCACCTCGTTAGCTTCGGGCGATGGATTTCCAGGGATACCCGCGAAAACATGCAGAGTGGGCCACTCTTTAAACTTCGCAACCAATCGTCACCATGCGGTTTTGCCACTTCGCTACAAAGTCTCAATAATCGAACTTTAGTCTCAACTGCCATTTCTATAAAGCACGATGCAATATTTTTGCATTAAGTGTGCCCTATTTGTCAAACATATGTTACGTATTAATACCATTACTATCCATTTTACTTTGGAAACCTTGAGACGGAATAAGCAAGCTAAATTAGTCTCAAAATCAAACTTAAATGATGAAAACTATCATTTAAGGACGAGGGGAAGAGATTAACGGAAGTAAATAGAGGGCCTTACAATCGATATATGGAGGTGATGAAGGATACAAAGCAAAGGAATTATTTACCTACGTATTACAGCATTACCTGACAGGATTACAAAACCTACGTCAAGCCAATTCTCGGATAGAAGATGATGATTAGCTAGAGACATATTTTTGATACTATTCTTTTATGTATTCTTAGATGAAAAAACGTTTTCTCAAGTTCTTAAGGCTGAGAATTCATGGAAACTATAATTAGCCACAATTCCAATTTACCACAGTGTTACAGCTAAAAGAGACCAAGGAGACCATGGCAGATAGAGGTATTGCACATCTTCCGTGTTTAACTTTACATCGAAGGAATTATCAGAATTCAACATAACTGAAGCTTTAATCCCCATGAAATAAATTATAATCTATTCACCACCTTCATATGTGAATATGACTAAGGTTGCCAAATACACATTAAAAAAATTGCCTTTTTTATTTTTATTTTATTCCCAAACCACCGAATAAGCTGAATTGGCCATTTTATACCGGGTTTATTCAACGAATTTCACAATTAAACTTAAACAATCAACCATGCCCTGAATAGAGGAAACCCACCCAGGCGGAACTCGAACCCGCGATCTCTTGCTCGGAAGGCCTCTACCGTGGCGCCACCGAGGCCGACATAATCGCTTGATTCAAATCGAAAACTTTATCATTCTGATATCTTAAACTTGGAATTAATGCACGGCTAATGGCATAAAATTCATAAGAAATATTTTATTTGACTAATCAATCTATGAGCCTCCGTTTCTAATCAGCAATTCTAGGATTTCAAGTTAATACACTGTAAAGTGAATGGGAGTAAAAACAGAACTACAACTGTGATCGCTACTGGAATATAATGAACATTTCACTCATCATAATTTGAACACACGAAGGAAACATAAGTGCTCTACGCCCGTAAATTATAAAGCAGCACCTATTACGTCTGCAGGAAAAAATATAGATGTAACTAAGCCAGTCCTTCAATTCCATAGAGTACTCGCACCACATCATATTCTACGAGATATTTTTTTAAATCTCTTAACAAGACATACCTTCATACTAATTGAACGCTTGCACGTGAAATGCAGCCTTATCCATCGCACATTTTATTCACGAAGCTCAAAAGGAGAAGGAAAATCCGCACAAAATATTGCTGAACAGATTCGTAACAAAAGCCTCTCGCACTGCGGTGGTCATTATTAAATTTGGTCATCCTCTATTCAACGGGAGCGGAAGCGAATGCACAATGCATCTTGGTCATCAACAGATGGAGAATGGATTCGACAGACCACGATTTCCGGCCACGGCACCCTCAAAACGCACTCCAAGCGAGTCTGGGGACACCATTTCGACGCAAAATAATTATTAAACTCGTTACCATGAAATACAGGTTGTCATCATTATTCATTAAGTATGGCTGGAAGCAAATCCTTCCGCGTGGGCTTCTTATCACTCAAAATAGTCAGAGTATGGCGTAATTTCTCATTACACAATTATTATCCTTAATAACGTTTCCTCCTGGGTCAAGCACTCCAAGCTTTTACAAAACAAATATAAACCTGAAAACACCTAACGTCACTGGGAGAACTAATGAGTACAATAAGCCATGACCGGCATCACAACTAATCATTGTATACCATGCATACTTGAGCAATTCTTTCTTTAAAATACTGTATGTCCTGAAAATATGGACCATGTGAAACTTGTATTAATTGAGAGTTCGCATTAATTTACTTTGAATATTTCTATATTTTATTAGTACATGTTAAGTGACATCAAATCATCTGAGCAAGATGAAAAACTTGACGGTAGTTAAATTACGTAGGCAGTCCTGATTATGCTGCAGTGCAGTGAAACATTCTGACTCCTATGAAATAAATATTTATGCGGAAAAGTACAAAGTAACATCATTTCCCATACTAGAACACGTAGTACCTAATGCGAAAAGGTTGATTTTTGATAGTCGAGGTACAAATTGATTGGTCATAAAAAGAAATTGGGTGTTCAATTAAGAATTTACAAAAATAACGTGGGACAGTATAATGGTAAGAATATTCTTAGGCCAAAACTCGGCTATTTAAATGAAACCCTTTAGGCTAATTTAAAATACACACAGACATGGTTACCGCGTGTACTACGAAAATGTTCCTGATAACGTTTGCAAAATTCCCAAGAAAGGGACCTATAAGTACTTCCAATCCTCCCACCGAAGACATTCGTAGACCTATCCCAGGTATCCAAATGCCTCTTCTCGCTAATTCGAGGGTAATATCTCTAAAATACCAATCTCTGTCGCACACCTCACCTAACTCAATCTCCGATTCTCAGCCAACTTTCCTCTTTTGTTACTAATGATTTTTTATTTATTAAAAATATAAGTTTTTATCTAAAAGCAATTTAACCCTTTTCGTGCTGATAACGTCACAGGAAAATGTTGCCTATGTAGTCTAATCATTGTATCAGAAAGACATTGCCGGT
Organism: Ischnura elegans; assembly: GCF_921293095.1. Lineage (NCBI taxonomy): Eukaryota > Metazoa > Arthropoda > Insecta > Odonata > Coenagrionidae > Ischnura > Ischnura elegans. The sequence continues at coordinate 70,792,181 of NC_060248.1, read as the reverse complement.
ACGAAGCAATTTTAGGTAGCCTTTAATGAAGACTAATTCTCAAGATTATATATTTATGCAATGTACATTCAGGAATAAGAAAATAAGGAAACTTTATAGTAAAAAATTTGCTGCAAGGTATGAGTTCAATGTTCATAATTTAGAACTTCATGGCAGAGAGGCAGCGCGCTGAGGTGCAAGTATGGTATAAATGTAGAAAACTTTATAAGGGCCGCAAAATAAATCTTACCGAACTTAAATGTGTATATAAGCATAACAACGGTTATTTGGCATTTTAAACAAGTCTCGGTTAACGAAGATGTCGGCAAAATCATGGTTGTTCAAATTATTTGCAGTTAAGTGAAAACGAGTTAAAGGTGGTAAAAGCTGGTAAGACAATTTCGGTTAATCAAACCTCCTCATTGATCATTGAACGGTATTGATCACTAATTTATTCTTTAAGCTAGGCGTAATTTGCTGATATAATTTCAAGTTCAGTTGTAATGAAGTCATGAGTACACTGATATTAAAATGTGGCTTCAAATCTGTTAGCTGCCATCCACAAATAGCATGCCATCCTATCTTAAAATCAATGGAAATAGTTTGTAGCTGTTCCGTTTGCATATTGAAATTTGTGACATATGATGCTGTTTGGGTTTGACCCAGGTATCATTGAACGGAACTGTATTGATTTAAAAACGGAGAAATATTCTCAAGCCTTCCAATGGGACTTCCCCTTTGAAAATGGATTATTCTGCCTAGGTATACTATTAGCTCCGGGTCCTGAGCCCAATGTCATGCAGGCACTCCATACCACACTTATCCATCCCCTTTCTATGCTTCTCTTCGTTTCATTCCCCGTAACCAAGTGCAATACATGTTCACAGTTCCCTCACTAATTAAGCGTCCGGTCGATGTCGGCAGCAAACCAGAGTCACTCGAGGAAGAAAACAAGGGGGCGGGGGCATTAGCAGGGGGCAGTAGGAATTGTGAGGAGGGAAGGGACGCAGAAGTGCCTAAAAGGGAAATGGGGAGGGGCGCGGGGAGAGGAGGAGGAGAATGGCACCACGAAGACGAGGTACGCTAAGGAGAAGAAGTTGAGTCGAAGGAGGCGAGGAAGAGCCACAGGGTGCGAAAAACAAGATCCACGATGAAAATGGCGTCAGCAGGATGATATAGGAATTAAAATATGATATTACTAAAGAATGAACTACTAGCCGTTTTTTTTCATGCGTAAAATCTACTCAGATAATTGGGAATTTCTATTCAGTTAAATGGCCTGAATATCAATTTTATACATATTTAAAATATATCAGCCGGTTTTATTAAAATTTATTAGAATTTTAGGGAACATCTGCATTTCTGTCACCATTAAATATGTTTTACTGTGTTAATTTCAGCACTTGCCATGAACGTTAATATTTACACAGGTTTCCCGCAGGTTTATTCCGTAAGATAGCATTTAAACATTATAGTCAATGACTGCAACGGTAAGGACTCAATAAGACAAATTTGTCAGCATTGAATATATTTTACTGATAATGGTGAAGTCAGAGTAATGCCAATATTTGTGCTTTTAAATACATATGAAAAAAAGCCTAATCCTTTTTATTCTATTTAAAAATCCTATACCCTTCCTTCGTCTTCCTCGTTTACCCAGAATTCTACCCTCTAACACTGTTTTCAACATTCCCTCCCCGCCAAATACTCGCCCCATCCATACCTTCTGTCTCCTCCGTATCTAATCTTAGATGCTGTCTTTCCTCACCCACCGTATCCAACACCTCGTCGTTCCAAATATGCAAAAACTAGGAAGCCCTTTAAATCGCGAAAATCAAGAAGCCCTACGAAATGGATATAGTAGCGGACTCATCACGGTTAGACACGACAAAACGTCTCAATGGGCTCGTGGCTGCTTCAGGAGCGGCGGTGACCGCCCACACCCTCACGCACCCTAGAGGAATCAAGTGCGTGCGTGGACACGCCGAGATGAGGGGATGACACTCGTCCGTGCCGATTCTCACGCACGGAAATTTTTAATTTATTTACTCGTTCGTTCGACACGCGTGGTCTGCGAGCTGCTCCATCGCCTAAGGGAGGAAATCCTTGGCACGCGCACGGCGGGGCACCCGTAAACTCCGCCCCGACCCTCTTGAGAAAGTTGAGAGGCTTTTTCAAGTAGTCTTAGGGGGTTGAAAGTGGGGGAAAGTGGCGTAAAAGGAGGTGGAGGTATGTGCAAAGAAAACTCCTTGCATAGACAGGTGAGATAGAGGACAGACACGACCAACGCAATGGTGAACAACGGTGATATCACTATATAAGGTCAATTACTTACTTTTTCCTGCGACTTCAATGAATAATCCACTAACCATTAACGGGAGTAAATATCATAAACCATAAAAATATCAGATTCAGATATTACCGTCGCCATTTGCCATAAGTAATATATTAGCCTATTCTCTCCAAAGCAAATACCATTATTTTTTAATAAAATCAATTATAATTCCATATTAGGCGAGTTTTCTTCTTTATCATGTATTCTGAACTTTATTTCACGAATTCAATATTTATGTGATGAATAAAACTGAGCTTTCTCCTAAGGTCCCTCACTCTTGTACGTTAGGGTGATTCACATTCTCAGGCGAGAGCAATATGAGCTCAACTTTTTCCTATGGAGTTTTCTTCAAAAAAGATCTCAACGGGGGAATTAATTTCTTTTTTGGACTTATACCACCAAACACTTCTTTCGTCCACGACTACCCTTTGCCTTCGGACTATTGAATGGATTGTCAGGTTGACGATCCGACGGAACACTAACAATACGACAGAGCGTCATATGACGATAATCCGGAACTGACTTCGAACATAACTCAACCTACCTGACATAACCTGACCTACCTACACGCCCATCTATTGGAATGCTAGGAGACAATCCCGAGCACGACTTTTGACTCATCAAATTCTTACGTTCTTCTGATATTTTTAATAAAATGCATAATTGCTACTCTTTTTAAATTTTTAATCACATTTTAAAATCGGACTTGTTTTTTACTGATGGTGTCATTATTATTATTTTCCTTGTTTCAAGTAAGCATGTGGTGTAAAAATCGCCTTAGCCGCCGAAGCACCCAATGAAATTAATACTACTATCTAATTAAAATAGTTATATGAATGGAAAACTGACGCACATTACGTACGAACCCACGTAGAAAAATTAATTGCGCAGTATTATTATTCTTTTTTTATCGTCAGTAAGTGGTGCAAAAGGGCCTTAGCCACTGATTCACCCTATAAATAAATATTAGTATATAATTTAAATAGCTACATGAATAGAAAGTAACACAAATTACGTGCGAACCCACGTAGGAAGGCTGGTTGCGTGGCCATACTCTTCCTGAGAACGGGGTATTCTGGGGAGATGGGAAAAATATGAATGCAAAACGAGAGATGAAATATAGCGGATGAATGGGGGTGGGCGGAAGGGGAGAAGAGTCACGTCTGGGAAGTGGAAGGAGTCGTGCTGGTGACGGCGGTGGTGGTTAAGGGAAGATATGAGAGCATTATTATTTTTTCCGTCGCTGGGACTAAGGGGGTTGTGTGGAAGGATGTGGGTTCAGGCGTGGAAAATAAAAATATAGGAAGGGGGTGTGGAAAAGGTAGAACTTACCGGTGGGGGTGGGTAAATATATATAAATATTTTTTATACCTCCATCGCGAGAGTATGCAGAGTGGTTGGAGATACTCCAATTAAATCCAGGATGCAAATATAAAATTAAAATTTTTGAAGGGAAGGAGAAACCAGAAGGGGAGGGGGGAGAGGGTTTGGAGGGAACGGGAGACGCCGGCCCGAGTGGTTGTTGTAATTATTGCATTATTTTATTCCTGAAGGGAGCGGGGAGGGAGGATTAAGTTTTGGAATGCGGTGGAAGTAAGACGCACAAGTGCGAGGAGATTGAGCGGATATAGGAGGATGGAAGGTTGTCGAAACGGGGAGACAGAGGGAAATTATATTAATAGACTATCAATGGTCCCGCAGCTATGCAAAATAGATTCCGGAAAAAAATGTGCATGAATAAAGGCATTAATTTTGTTCGCTCCTGTAAGTCGTGACAGATACATGAAGCCCTAAGGGTAGGTAATACTAATGATTTGTAACTACAAGCGTAGAAGAGTATACTATATACCACACACGATTTAAGAGGCACTGACGAAAGATGCAATTTTTTATCATAATTCCAGATGAAAATATTAAATGAACAATGTAAACACAGAGAAAATTTATGTCAGTTATAATGATTGTTAACGATCCGCCAGTGGTAAAGATCAATATTGTGAGACAGGAATCAGAATTGTGGCACATTTATCTCAGAATTTTGGCTATTCACTGACTCAGTGTTTTAACACGAGGGTTGTTATGGAAGAATGGAGGTTGAGGATTGACGTAGTGAAAGTAACGTATTAGCTGGGCTACATTGTAGCAGGTTAAAGTTAAATTAGGAATATAATAATTTGATAAATTAAAACGTATATGCTATATAATTTATGCTAAACCTCTTAATACCATGGATTTATATTACATTAGTTGAAAAGGATAAGAATGATATCATAAAAAAACATACTAGCGTTACCGGATTTCCATAAAGTCGTATAAAAATTCATTTGCTGATTTCTCAATTATAAGAAAAAAAATTGTGTACCTACCTCAAAACTCTGAGGTCCTGAAAATGCTTTCTCTTCGGAAAATAGGCAAGGAATCACTCTCAAAAGAGTATTTGGCTGTAACAAATGGACATAACCCATTAATTTTACTATTTAACATTATCAGGATACATCTAACAGAATGGTGAGACAGAAATCAGCCATAATATTCCCACCTGAATGCATCATTGGCGAAGGCACGTAATTTATGCTGGGGGTGAAAAATATACCATAAATAAAAATATACCTCACTCCTCTCTTGATAAAAGCTTGTTTCCCTCCCCTCTCCCCCCTAAAAAAGCGTTCATTAAGTCAGAACCCTCTCGTGAGGGTGAAGGCAAAAAAAGAGAGGGGGGGAATGCCAAATTATTTAATTCGTGATTTGGTATTCCGTCCCATGCATCCGCGACCGATGAAGGGTGAGGAAGTCGAAGTGGCACAGTGGCGAAGCGAACAACTTGATAGGGTATCGTTCGAGTGTTTCTCGAGTGGTCGGAGAGGCAGCGCGACCCCTCTCTCGGGGGAAGGCGTGGGGACACAAGGCTGACGGGAGTGTTCGATGACGGGGGAGGCAGAGCTCACGCAGACGAGGGGATGAGTGCGTGTGGCGGGGTAAAACGCGAGGACGAGCTTGGGGGGTTAGCGGCACCGCTCGCCCAGGGGTTAAGGGAAGCGAGTATTCGAGGACCGAGTCGAAGAGGAGGGAGGGATTCGAGAGGCTAGTGATGACGTGAATAAAAATAAATTTGAGGTTGGGATGTCGTGTTTCTACGGTGAGGAGATTTCGCTGCGGACCCAACGACAGGATCGGCAGGAGATGCGGATTGATAACCCAGTATACGATTCAATAAATGGAAGAGTTTGGAAGATACCCAGAACCTTGATAAGTAATTATTACTGAAGTAACTAACTATTACATTAGGGTTACGGAATATTAGATTTGATCTGAATGTGTAAATATTATTTATTTCACATACTTACAGGCCTGTAGGCCAATTTCTTTAGATGCCAGGTAGAAATCCGTCTCAACGGGTTCGCGGAGGGGGTTTCTGGATGTCAGGAGTCAATTAGTAAATTAGAAATATCGTTGTAAGTGTTTAGATTACAGCTAGTTCGTCTCAGGATCCTAACTGTATTGTAAATGAATCTGTTGCATATTACTGCATACCTCTCCATATACTTCAAATTTTGTCAACCCACCCCTAATTTTTATCTTTTCTATAGGAAATGGAAATCTATTACCATCAGTAAATGATTCGATGTATTATCTAGATAACATCACCGAGGAAGCAAATAAATATTCCTGTTTTTAATCACTCAAGCTAATTGAGGCTGATTCGCCAGCGGTTCAATGCTGGTAGCAGTGCACTTTTAACCCTACAAACATTCAAGCAGTCATAAACAAAAATTTAATATTTAATCCCTGAGATTTAGATCTAAGGTTTTTATCACAAAAGCACTAAAGACGATCATTCAATTTGAGGAAAATATTAAATTAATGAATATTCAGCATCCCTTTTCGTGTGCGGTGGCAACTAAGAAGAGATCAACACATTTGAAAATATTCGAACGCGAAAATAAGCATAAAACATAGGCATCCATGACAGTTACGACGAGGAATAGATGACTGAATAGATACACTAAAAATGACAAAATTACTATAGGCGTTTAGCTGTGATGAAATAGTTAACTACTCTGCGCTTTTGAGTCAAAAGCACCTTATCTGAAACCCACTAATTGGTTAATTTTTATGATGAAGTTGGTATAGTAAATATATTATTTCCTTACTTGATAAAAACCCTTTCCTTACTTATGGGCCATATCAGAAGAGGTTCTGAAAAAAACAACCTTATGCATGAGAGCTGCACAATCTGCACAAGCTGCACAAAAAATTCCAATATCAGCACTAAAAAATCACCTTCCAATGCTTAGGCGAACAGTTAGACATCTGCCATTTATTATGTTCCCATAGCACAAAACGTCGTCATTGCCTTAGGAATCATGAAAAAAATAACCCAGCCTAGTCAACGCACTGGTTTTACACCTATTAATAAATGAAATTAAATCATGTTTTTTACCCGAAAATGTACTGTGGAGGCAAATAGCAGCAAAAATAGTTGACTCAGTGATATAACGTTTGAGATATCCACATTCCCTGTACTCATTCTTTGGGTTTAACGGTTAACAGGAAATTTCAATTTGAAAATGACACTAATATTATAGGATAAACATTAGTATGTACGTAAACAAACACTTCACCAATTTTTGCCCCTATATTTTTGAATAATAACAGAACACCGATCAGACCGAAATATAATTCACAGTGTCCGGCGATATCTGGTGGAAATGTTTTATATCCATGAAAATAAAATAAAATGGTAAATTTCCACACAATTTTATTTACAAAATACCGACCCGGTTTCGACACGTAGTGTCATTATCAAGGTCGAAACCGGGTCAGTATTTTGTAAATAAAATTGTGTGGAAATTTACCATTTTATTTTATTCTCATAGACCGAAATACATCTTTGCTTGAAGGAAATTTTAGCGGTTGGTCAAACCGGTTTTATTATATTTTTTTAGAGCACCAAGCACTTAGAACTAATTTTTCACATGCTGTCAATAAATTCAAGAAAAAGGAAACTTTCTTACTTAAATCTTTACATAAATCTCTGACGGTAAATGCTCATTCATTTATGATGTAAACTTTGCTATAAATGGGCACTATGCAGGATAACAAATCTCAATAACATACACAAAATGAAAAATGGTATAGAATATAATCGCTATGTCTGTAACCTATCTCTTTAAATAAAAAAAACGCAAGCTGAACGGTTTCAGGAGGCATTGGAAATGGACAGGGAGTTAAGACAAGAAGCAAGGGGATGGGAAAAAACGGATGAAGGATGAGGGAAACTGAGCTGTTGTGGTGGGAAGGGTTGATTGAAAGGAAATTATAGTGTGCGGCGAGTTTGGAGAGGTTTTCCGAGCTGTTAAATGGCAAGTCGCGGATGTTAAGGCAGGGACCTCCGCCGAGGGGGTGAGGAAGGATGGCGCGCAAGGCAGCAGCAAGTGAATGGTCGGGGGGATAAGTGTGTTTTGGTATCGAATCTCACAGACTCGCAAATATGAAAGGGTGGGTAGGGTTTATAAATGCACATAAAGGGATTTCGAAAAAAATAAGAAATAACTTATCTCACCTTTATTTCAATTCTATGTATTCGAGCGATATGGAGACGTAATAAAAAAATGAGGAAAAGGAAGGAGTATAGAGGGACTTTCTGGAATTCAGATGTGGAAAGGAAAGAGAGGAGAAAAATTGATGAAACACGTTCGGTCGTTTGGGAGTCGAAGTAAAAACGAAACCCTTTATGAGTTCACAACTGGTTGCTCACCATTCTTGCAAAAAAAGAAACCGATGATATCTACCGGAGGAATTATATCGAAACCCCTTTTGATTTATGCATTTCAATTATTTTGTTAACCTCCAAAAGTAACTTCACGTTGATAACATTAACAACCCTAAAAATGCTCATAAATATTCCTACATTTTCATGCAATATTTTTGTAACAGAGATAGAAAGCTATTAATTTACAGGTCGATATCGTAGAAACTGTAAATTGCAAAAATGTATTTAATGATATGAATAAGTCTGAATCCTCAGTTTTTTTAAGTAAAAAGAAATTATTTGTGCTTCAATTCTATGCGCCCCTGAATCTAGGCACTAGACGATCGAACTACATGCAATATCGCTGTTTCGTTTAAAATAGATTATGCGTGGACTCTCTTAGAGTAATAATATATTTCCGCTTTGCTATATTATAAAAATATAACAGCATATATCCTAAACTGTCTTAGTGTTTTTAGTGCATTAGAAAATATATTTGTTCGATAACATTTTCGAAATTGGAAATTTTCTCTAACCTTAGTTACCGATGAAGAATGAATTACTTTAAATTTATCTAGCATCATCATGAGACTGTACCACACGAGGCGGATAGCCTCTTCAATATCTAATAAAAATTTCCGCTCTAAATATTCTTCGACATAATTTTCATGAGATTTTTCAAAACCGAAATCAGCCATCAACTCTTACACACCCTATCAAATATATCATCATTCATTCATTGCTTCCTGGAAACTAACTTAAGCCACGAAATGTATCAAGGACAGTGTTTGTTTATTTCATCTATGCACTTGGATGGATGATTAAGAGACAAACCTTCAGCATGGCCTGCGCGATACATTTTATGAGACACACTCCAAAGGTAACGCTTCATTTAAAATGAATTGATCGCGTGTATAGGAGAGGGACGGGAATCGGGTCCAATTATTTTTTCTGCCTCACCAGATGCAGAGACATTGAGAGAGAATAAATAAAAAAAAAGAACGAGGCCAAGTCCAAAAGGCACAGCAAATATAAATACACACACAAAAGGGGGTCACTCCCCCCACAAAACACATCGCATCGCTCCGTTCAGGCGAGCACTCCATACAGCCGCAGACACATCCTCATTTACTTCCAATACGCCATTGAACCGGTACATATTTCCCGGACCCATTAAGAGAGAAAGAGGGGGAGAGAGACTCGTCACTTTGACTTTATTCAATCGACCCCCAACGGAGTCATATCCCATCAATAGCCCCACTCCTTGAGCGTCGGATATGAAAAGAAAGCAGAAAGAGGGGAGGGGAGGAGAAAAGTATCCTTTTAGAAATTTTTATCTCGAATATCGCGTTTTGCGAATATTCGTTCGCGTCTTCAAGTGGCAGACGGATCACGAGTGGAGGGAACGCTGGGACGAAATAAAAAATAAACGTAACTCTCCGGTCGGTCAGAAGAGGGCGACGTGGAGAGGGAGGACTTCCATGGATGTCAACAGAACGAAAGGGATAATAATAAATATGTAAATCCCGCACTTCAAATTAAGCGAACCATTAATGCCTTACAAATATAAAAATACCAATATCACTTCAGGTATATTCCAGGCGCAGCACGAACATTGTAAGATACTCGTGGTAACTGATGGATTTAAAAAAAATTGTTTTTAATCGAATTCATAGAAGGTTTCTGCGAGGAAATGAACAGATAATTTTGGCCTTTTTTAAGTTAATGACCAGCTATTATTTAAAACTGCGTAAAAATTACAAAAATGTGGGTGAATAAAATTCTAAGCAACATCAAAATACATTCAGAAATATTTGCATAAAATTTGGCGCAGTTCTTGAGGTGATATGGAGCGGGAAAAAAATACATATTCCACTCAAAACTGGAAGTATAATTGAATAAATTTTACTAACTTTCAAAGTATGTACATTACTAAATATACTTAAAGATTAGTTAATCGAAAATAGCACGATTCATAAGATGCTGCGGGAGAAAAAAAAGAACAACGGAGACATTGTTAATAAAGAGATTTGGGAGGAAAAAATTGGCAATTATTTAACCCAAAAACATTTCCTCAAAGTATGGATAGAAATTATCTTATGTTGCTACATATATTCAAAAATTTTGAAGCCAAAGAAGTACCTATCTATGGTACCTAGAAAAAAATCATCTCTGAAACCAAAATTATCAAATAACCAACCTGTCCCATTTTACGCCCATTCATCATTGACCATGTACTTGATCTTCGGTACTGATCTTACCACAGCTATTCCACTGTCGTCACAAGATTTAGAGAAACTTGTATAAATGTGTCCATTACGTTCAAACTGCGTCCGTTTTAAGTGATAGTTACATCTTTTCTAAAAGTCTGTTACTCATGCTCTTAATTTTTAATTTCTCCCGAACACTTTAGCTTGCGGACGACGTGAAGTTCAGATCAAGATACAAACAAACTATTGACTGCTCCCATGTTTTACGCAGCAAGGCAAAGCATTGTTGTGAAGAAGTGCATAATTTTACCAATTACACCTCCGAGGGTAAAAACATACCGAAGGGTTCATAGTAGGAGCTAAACCGAGACAAAAATCTTTTTTGAGCGTCAATAGCATCATATTTTCTATATATGACGGATCGAAACTTACTTCATTTCACGATAATACTGAAATAGAGATTTTGAGTACAATTATTTGCCACTCAAGCAGACAGAGACGAGGAACATTCACAAACTAACGTATACATGGAAAATTGGGGGCATGCGTGACAAGAAAAAGTTATAATTTACTTACACTTTAGTTTCATTTTAAACAGCCACTTTGAATCAACAATGAAAACACCACGGACGAACAGTGAGTGTTTTTGATTACATATACACGACTTTTCACAAAGAAATTGCGCGATTGACATAAATAGCTAATTCATTGAAAATAGATGTCTACCAATATGCCAAAAGAGGTATTATTGTGCAAGCACACTGTTATGTCTAGAACTGATAAAATACTCGAGGTATCACGTATTAAAACGGATGGGCGAAGTCATTTGCTTCTCGGAAAAAAATCATAAACATTCAGGTAGGTAAAAATTATTCAAAAACATGTCTAATATCATATTTTTACGCAGTAAATGTTGATATAAATCTATTCCAACATCCCAAACCAAATGGTGGCTTGTGCGCTAGTGCGTGAATGAAAATGTATATATAAAAGGAAAGAAAGAATGGATACCGGTAAATACAAAGCTGTAGGCATTTATTGTACTATTAAGGGAAACTGGAGGGGTGAAGGCCCTTAGGAAATAATAAGAGAGAAGATATTGGGAAGATAAAAGGGATTTGAACGCAAGGGAATGCGAGAAAGCTTAGAGCACGCAGACATTGGATTTTGAGGCCACGCACTATGGGAGTGAATATTATCATATATCATTTCATTTCTCAACATAAATTGAATTGAAACGCCGTGAAAAAGGTTTCATTTTTACGATTAAGAAATTTCGAAGGTTCATCCTTATAACAAAACTTAATACGCTATAAAATCAGCAGTAAAACCTTATGAAATGGCAAAAAACACAAACTTTCACCCGAATCGCAAACGTTGTTCTAAATTAAAACTCTCAATTTTGATTGAATATGCCGCCAAGAACTAGTCAGAAGAATAAATTTCAAATTCACAGCCTAGATCGAATATAATATTATTAGAATATATATAAAAATAATGTTAAAATATGAGAAAATTAATTTCAATTGTACCTCAGGAACTGGTCATTACCTGAAGCGTAGTAAAAAAAATTGTATCAAATGAAACTATTATATGTCTACGAAATTTAACGGCGCAAACTTGTAAAATGAGTGAGTTTCGTCAAATATCCCGAGGTATCTTCTTCTTAGGAAAATTTGTAAACTTTTTGGGGATAATCACCCAGTAGACGCATACTACCACGTGGTCAAAATATGTTCCGAAACGCGTTCGGATTTAATAAAATTTCTGTCTTCTCCTCATGCTTCACACTAAGTACCAAGACCATCGCTATCTATCCAAGGTCAAACATTTAAATACGAAATGAATATTTTAAAAGTACTCGAACCCATGTTCCGGATATTTAATATAGAAACGCCAAACATTAACTTTATTGGTAATTAACGTAGTAAGAGGCGGATGAAAATTTCCTTCTTGCCTAGCAATGCAGCCCGTTCGATATGCAGTGGAAAAAAGTTCCTGAATAGAATTATTTTTTGCGTCAAAATGAAGGAAAATACGCTCCTCGGATTCCTGATTAGTTTCATCAACGGAAGAAGAGGAGTCCACCCGGTGCCGAAGAAATGAACTAGAACAGTAGCAGCGGGATAAGGTGATACAGAGACTCGAGGCATATCCATTCAAATATTTGGGCATGCATTTCCATCTGGAAGAAAAAAATGAAGGGGATAAACCATATTTTGCAATAAAAAGGCAGGGAGGCGTAATAAAAAGAGGGGTCTAAATGAGCAGAAAGAGATAGGAATAACCAAAACCTGATGAAAAGTGAAACAACGGAGGGGAAGCAATGGCGATGATAAAAATTGAGGATTTTCGAGCAGGTGGGAAGGGAGGGAGGGAAGAGAGTGGAGGGGGTTCCTATGAATTTGGCCGAGGATTTGGAATAGGGGTATAAGATGAGGGAGGTGGTCCCAATGGGTAAGGGGAGGAGGATGTTAGGGAGGTAGGGGCGGTAAAGAGATCGAGCCGACGAAAGAGATGAAAGAAGTCTGGAAGGATATACCTGAGGGATTTGAAAACTTATGGGTTGAGAGGGAGAGAGTCGGGGTGGGGAAAGAGGGGGTGCTGGATAGCAAAACACTAGGGGAAGGTGCGGAGGGGAAAGGCATAGAAAGATCGGTCGGAACACTGGATTGTATTCCCCCTACTCATGATTCTATGAATACTACCATTCTATGTTTATTTGATAATAATGTTGAATGATATATTTGAAAAAGCACGACCCGAGTTTCACAACATAATAACATCGCCATGAGTTTTCAATCATAATATTCGTGAAACCAACAAAGTGTAATGTTTTATTTTCAATAATGGAAAAGTTTCTCTCACCGCTAAGCCTTAAATAATCAGCCATAAATACAGTTGGATATTATTTTGTTCTTTGTTGTTTACGTTTTTCTTACTATTTGCTGATTGTTTTCTTTGTTATAGTGACATCTTTCTGATTGGTCTTGCGCTGTTTTTGGACAGCGTTAAATAAATAACTTGCCAAATGGTGCAAGGAGGAGGGCGCAGAGGTATCTTCTCCGGTACCTGCAAACTTGGCGGTCGGGAATAGAATACCTCACCTTGCGAATGACATGCTACGCCAAAAATATATTTTAGAATTACCCAAAATTATTCTCTTCTCTAATTTGCACTATGAATATATTTTCAGTATTCCGTGGAGTTCAATGACTGGTAATTCGCTATCAAATCGGTTATCCACATGAAGGAGAACTGTCCGTAAATTAACACACTGTATTTTCGTGGCATACGTCGATGAGAAATGCGAGTGAATTAGTAGCTGAGACAGTATTAGTTAAATACCCGTTCACATTAATAATTGATCACCATCGACCACGCTCATTTCTACTGATGCCGTCACGTCACATTCAATAGGGCATGGAGTCAACTTTAGATTACTGAATGTCGCGATCTATGCTAATGAGACGAAAATAATTTCACCTACGAAATCTCGATTAGAGTGGAATTAAGACGAAATAGCCAAGCTAGTGAAAGGTAGGTCGAGTATTAAGTATTGAATGGTGTGCTTCTCATTTTTAGAGTAAGTCCATACGGATCCATTCTCGATACTTCCGGACACACGGTTCTTCGGCTCGTGTTGGCAGCAGGGGAAGAAAGGTGTTTTGGTGCGCGGAGAAGCAGTATCCATTTTGGTGTCGGAAGGCGAGAGCGTGGTATGAGAGTTCGGAGAAGTCATCGGCATTGGCGCGTGGGTGGTAAAAGGAGGGGGATGGGCTCTGCAAAAGAGAGAGAGAATTGATGATGAGGTGGATGACGGGGAAGGCGGGAATGAAGTTATCATCCCATTCGCCAATGACTCCCGCGCCGCCACCGCGGAGATCACCTCCTCCTCTTCCGCGAGATGAAAAACGTAATACGCGGAGTTGGCTTTTCCCTTTTGGTGGGGGTGGGGTGTGCAGTAGGGCGGATCGCAAAAATCGATTTTTTTCAAATCCATCTGGCCCAATGAAAAAAAGTTGTGGGACCGATCAAAAATGAGGCCTGAAAAATTTGAGACCTGTACGTGAACCCCTGACCCTCGCTCAAATGCAATTTAGGGGGGGAGGGTCAAAATTCGAAAAATACAATATTTTATGGTCATTCCCTATAGATTTTGCCGAGTTACTGCCCTTTCAGGGCAAAAATTTCGTGCATTTTGACGTATCTGCCACCGTTTAGCCACAAAATGCCTAATTTGAGTCCGCGTCCGCGAAGAAAATATTCCAACGCCCACGCAGCGTCGCGGATACCAGTGCCGCAGGCCGATCCCTTCCCCTCCACGCTCGCTTCTCCCCCTCCCACGCCTCTAATACAGCAAAATTCATCCCGCGCATGCTGCTAGGAGGTCGTTTATCTTTGATAATATAAATCAGAAGATGGTAGAAGGTAAAAAGCGATGCGTAGTGAGACGACTTGTCCCTTATTTTGCGCCTCGTCGGCGTTAAACAAATCGATGTTACCAACTTTTAGAGAAGTTATGAAATAATTTTAGACCTGCGCACGCAGGAAAGGAGACTACGGTCTATGAAGACGCCTCTCGAGTGGCTATGAAGGTGTGCGAACTATGGTGACGCGCTTCTCTTCCATTATGAATGTGACTAAATGGATTTAGCGGTACCACAGGAAGTACTAAAAATTACGGAAAATCGTAATAGGCCAAAAGTGGGTTTTATTGAAGTATAAGACTCAAACAATTATAAAGGAACATTTTAAATTATGCGATATTTTTGCGTGTAAGTGCATGGAGGAGCATAAAGTTCCCCCAATGAGAAGTATTTTGAGAGACAATCTGACGAAAAGAAAGATAATGGCTGCTGGATTGAACCCTAAAGAAACTCGGCAACTGAGGAAAAAAGGGAATCAAAGGAGAGTGTTGAGTCGATATCGTCAATTCTTGTACGGGTAAATAGTATAAAAAATTTTCTTCATCAATTCATCCGAATAAAATTAAACTGGCGAGAAATTGGCCGATTTGTATCTCTACTTTCCTCATGAAATAAACATTAAGGACTATAACCTCAAATTGGAACTTCTTCGGGGAAAATGCGTCTGCCAACTGTGATAGAGGTATATGCAAGAACCAAGCAACAGCAATGCTCGTTTCCGCAACTTTAGCTAACGCAAAAGTCATAACTTCGTAAGATACATCAAAGCTAGTGTACCAGAATTATTTACGTATACAGAAAAAGATGCTAACTCCTGTAAATAAGAAAAGAGGGGCGTCATCAAAGGGTTCCATTTAATTGGAATGAAAGACTATACTCTTGTTTGATGAAAAAAGGCAAGATGACTTATCAATACAAGCTTAGAGGGGAATAAGTGGTGTTAGTTGAAGAAACAGGGTCCCACTTTTGGAGGTTTGCCTCCCCCGTCGGAGGATTAGCAAAAGTTATAAAATCTGCGATTATCGATTCCTTTCCGAGTGAAAATTAGATACACAGAATTAAAAGGGATTTGATTATGATGGTACCAAGCGAATACCGCCCAAAAAGGAGGCATCATCCCTTTGCTATAAGCATAATTCCAACATCCCTTGCAGTGTGGGTAAACTCTTCTCGGGATTCCCACCGGGTTAATTTTTCCATAATGGCCAACATTTCAAGCTCCGACTGGGGGCTCATCCTAAGGGATAAATTTTGTTGAACCCCGAAAAGAGTTTACCCACATCATTCGCCGGGAAAGCATCAAATCATATTTCATCCCTTACAGTGGTCTTTTTGCTAATTGCGCTATGTTGACTTTGATTTGCGACATGAACGTTGGGAGGGTAATCTAGGGACCCAATTTGCGTTTCTGCAAGGATGCGTTTGGCGACCAATCCGAGATTTTTTTCATTGCTGGATTTTAATATCGACATACAGGCTGATGATATATTGGAGAGAGACTCCGGTTCCTTCGGCTATATCTGAGCTTAGCGCTGTGGAATTTAAAAATCTATTGATGAAAGTTCAAATTTAAATTTCAATATTCCTTTTATTATACATACGGACGAGAGATTCGCGAAAGAATTTACCAAAACTTTGTTGACAGCTGCAAAAGACGAGGAATGACACTAACATAAGAAATACAGACTGGGAAGCAGGTAATTGAGTAATTCCTTCGTGATTGTTCCTCACTGGACGATGCTGATACATCAAATATTAGTAAGACTAACGAAGAAAGACGCACTTGGTGTGAATTTTGTTGCATCTGTGGCGTTCGAGAGGAGAGCGGGGAGGGTACGCCGGCGGCCTTCACCCTTATTCATCAATTTAGTCACAGCTGTCGGACAATACCGGAATAGAAATGCATAACCTAAGTTCCCAAACCTTCATAGCCACTCGAGAGGCGTCTTCATAGACCGTAGTCTCCTTTCCTGCGTGCGCAGGTCTAAAATTATTTCATAACTTCTCTAAAAGTTGGTAACATCGATTTGTTTAACGCCGACGAGGCGCAAAATAAAGGACAAGTCGTCTCACTACGCATCGCTTTTTACCTTCTACCATCTTCTGATTTATATTATCAAAGATAAACGACCTCCTAGCAGTATGCGCGGGATGAATTTTGCTGTATTAGAGGCGTGGGAGGGGGAGAAGCGAGCGTGGAGGGGAAGGGATCGGCCTGCGGCACTGGTATCCGCGACGCTGCGTGGGCGTTGGAATATTTTCTTCGCGGACGCGGACTCAAATTAGGCATTTTGTGGCTAAACGGTGGCAGATACGTCAAAATGCACGAAATTTTTGCCCTGAAAGGGCAGTAACTCGGCAAAATCTATAGGGAATGACCATAAAATATTGTATTTTTCGAATTTTGACCCTCCCCCCCTAAATTGCATTTGAGCGAGGGTCAGGGGTTCACGTACAGGTCTCAAATTTTTCAGGCCTCATTTTTGATCGGTCCCACAACTTTTTTTCATTGGGCCAGATGGATTTGAAAAAAATCGATTTTTGCGATCCGCCCTAGTGTGCAGCCGAAGAACGCTATAACCCCCGAGACGCTGTGGAAGGAATAACGCGGGTGGGGGGGACCTCCCAACTGAAAGGTTTGCCGAGGATCCAATCCGTCTGTTATTAGCATTTATTATTGAGGAAGAAGAAGCTTTTTGACATAAACGACGCCCTCTCCGGCTTATTATTATTTTTTCTTCTACTTTTTACGGTGAATGCGATAGCAAGCAAGGTTTTCCGTGGATTCGGGAGCTGCGAAACCAACCCAAAATATCTGGTATGAGATATACGCTTTCTCCATTAACCCTGTAGAATGTACAAACGTACCCAACTTATAAGTATCACAACATTGATGGGCCTGATGACTTAAATTTCTGCTCACCGATTCGAATGAAGATACAAAATGAAAATGTATGATTTTTTTTCTACCGCTTCATGAATGACTCTTCTTATTAGAGTCATCAGTAAACATGTGCTCATTCAAATGGTCTTCACCTTTTAACAGAAAGGGCTTTAAAAATAGGTTGACTTCGCCAAAATTTTCAGAAAATGATAATCACTGTTCCACATGGATTCCCCTTCTTTATCGAGAGATGAGTAGTTAGTTACTTTTCAGAATGAAAAGAACAGCATTTAAATTTGTATTACTGCATAAGCATACCTTATAGGAGAAAGGCCTAGGTTCCAGTAATTGATAACAGTAGCGTGGTCACGGTGGGGGAGGGTGGTTTCCGGGTTACAACATCCGTTTTCCTGGGCTGTTTCCCATACACCCCGGAAGGGCCCCGAAATCTCCGATAAACCCCCATTTAGAAATACTGGCTACGCCACTGTATGATAACACTATTTATATGCAATCCACATATTGCTAAGGTATATATCAATATACACTGCAAGACGCATCTAAATAGAGGTGATACAGCCGTTCAAGAAGCTTAAGGAAGAGGCTTACAAGAGCAAAACAAGTGAATAATACGAGGTTCCGATTCTAAATAGGATATTCAATAACAACAATATATTAAGCTTGATGACACCATACCAACGACGAACAGAATCAATAGCTTCCAACTCATTGCTATTTAATAATAATCCTTTTTAAATTCACAACGCTAAATTTATACTCTCGATTTCTATTTTTATATTTCTATATTTCTCGATTTTTATATTTCTATATTTCCGATTCTAAATAGGATATTCAATAACAACTTTATATTAAGCCTAATGACACCATACCAACGAGGAACAGAATCAATAGCTTCCAACTCATTGCTATTTAATAATAATCCTTTTATATTCACAACGCGAATCTAGGAGGTGCCAAGCGGATATTTCATAAGAAGCTCGAATAGTTTCCATTTCTTATGTATGGATGAAACTGGGAGGATAGGATTTGAAGAAGGCAGGAAGAAAAAGTGAGATCGGAGGAAATGCGAAGAAGGGGACTGGTTTGGGAGGTGGAAGGTGAATATTGAAATATCGTGGGGTGCCAAGTCATGGGGATAGGGAAAAGGTGAGAGGGTACGGGCGTTTGGAGGGATGCTATTTTTTTCTTGAGAAGGAGGGTTTCGGCGGATAACATGAATAATGAAGCAACCCACTTTCAAATGAGACACATTCAGCGGTGTACCTCCGCGCCCTCTGCCGCCAAATCCATCTCTTCCCCATATCTACCCATCCCAGTCTATATCGCTTTCTTTCTCCCCCGCAAAATCCCACCCTTCTTCGAGTTACCATCATTGCCACCTCAGAGAGGTTTCCCATCATTTTTACAGATACCTATTCTGTCTTCGTCGTCAAAATTTCTGAACCTTTCACCCCCAAGTCTGCCAGAGTGCAGCGTTGACACATATCGCGGAAAAACTAGGCTTCAATGCGTCTTTAAAATGCTAGTTAGGAATATAAAATAAAATTGTTTCAAAAGAATCTCAAAACTCTTAAAAAACACTAAACGACATTAAGGAAGCCCTTATTCACTTACTGCAATAAGAGTTGGTAATAAAATAGCATATTCTCATTCCGTACAAAATTTTGTCAAACAACTAGAGCTAAGGAAACCTCATAACCACTTGGGAAAAACAGCCGCTGCATGCCTATATGGTATATACAAAGGCAAAATAAAAAATTCCAACTCAACCACCAGGAAATATATGCATTAGAGATACAATAAGCTCAGTCCAAATGCGTTCAAAAGAATATGAAAGAGCAAACGAGTGAGGTAAACATCAAAATCTTCTGCAGGGGAGCGCTGAGGAATGAGACAGAAAATCGTCTACAACAAAGTGTTAATCGATTCTAAATAAGAAGGGCTTTCGAAAATACTTGCTAGAGTGTATACTGAATAATTGGAAAAGACTTTAGCTAGGGAAAACTTGCTAAATATAAACCGTATGTGACAGCCAGTAACTCAAAATGTAAGGTCACCTATGAGAACTGAATTGACTTGTGGAGTCATCCAATTAAAGAATAGATATAGAAAGAAAGCAAATTCTGAATACCGACGTTCTAATAACTACTTGTTATCTTCAGCACTATGGGACATTAAAAGTATGTCAAGAAAATGTACTTAAAGGTAAATACGTACCGATGATTTGGATAATAAAATTTTGATTAACTGGATAAGAACGGATTAAAGACTGGTGACAATTTGACTGAATGGATTAAAGACTAAATACTGGATCCAGAGCGGATCATTGAATTGTGATCCCGAATTTTTTCGAATTTTTGCACATTATCATAGGATGGAATAAAATAAATTGTTATCCATGATTTCAAAGTTAAAATGTATAGTCAGAAAATTAAATAACTTAGTAATAAAAATATTTCCTTAACACAGATGAGAAATTTGAAATTATTTTTTATGCAGTTTCATAATTCAATTAAACACAATGCAAACAGATCCAATGCAAATACACTTCTCGTGAGTAGTTCCTTTGAATTTTCCAATAATTTGATCGCAACAAGGAAACTGAATCCAATTTATCGCAAGAGAAATTTCGCTGCTCGAAGGAGCAGTAAGATTATCCTTTCCCTCCTCCCTATTTCGATCCAATGTGGAGGCGCATAACTAGAGCCCTTCCGAGCGACCCACCGCTCCCCAGACGGCCATTTCAAGCCCATACAAACCCTACAGCCTAACAACCAACAAACCCCCTCTCCCACCTCCGCATTTCTAAAAGGCACCCTCCCCAAGCAGCCAACACTGTATTACACTCCTTTTGTTTCACCAATCAATAGAGAGACGATGGCATCAATGGAATAAATATTTATAAGATGAAGAAGAGAAGTCGGGTGCCGAGGGGTTAGGCGAGAGAAACTACGCGAGCCGAGTTCTTGTTTCGAGATCGAATCGCTCTGAATGGAGAATGGTTAGATTGCGAGCAAGGTTGCAAGGATGAAGTCGGATTGGTTGGCTCTGAGACGGCTCTAACTCGCGAGGAGCAGCAAGGAAGGAAGATGATTAAAATAGCGTTAAAGACAGCTTGGTTACAGTTTTTTCAGTGCATGAATAGGGCTGGAATTCAGTAAATGTTATATGAATCTGAAACAGAGGTGGACTTCCTACCCACTAATGACTTCGTACGTAACAACGTAGCACAACTACAAACAAATCTGCAGGAAAGGATGCAATTCGGGTCCGTTTGGCTCCGATATGTTACGAGAAGCAGCAAGCAATAATTTATTTAAGGGAGATGAGTAAGATGAGAGATTCCACATAGTTTTTTTCAGAGCAATTATAAGTCTTCAATTCAGAGCAATTATAGGTCTTCAATTCAGGAATTATGTGTGACGAAAAATTCACAAAAACTGACTTCCAAAGCTCACTTGATTTCAAAAGCTATCATGTTACCTCGAAAGCAAATCTTTTAATATTATAGGATAAAAGTCATCTTTAATAAATTTATACCGGTATTTTAACAAAGTTTTCCACTCGCGGGTCATGCATCATTGTAGTTCGAAATAGATGAAGTTTTTAACCAATAGATCTTTCCACATCCTCAGCATCATTTTGACACTGGATTTGATATGAAAAGCTTTAATTTAGGAGCTGTTTGTGCACAAAAGATTTACTTGTTAGTCAATCTTCTTAGAGGTTTGATCACTGAACTGAATTTCGATTAGAAATAACTTTTATTGTTCTGGGAAACAATACTTTAGAACATTCATTTAAAATTCCTTTTTATCATGGGAAAACATTTATTTTAGCACTTTAACAAACACCTTGTTAATAGTAGTGGAAGAAGTGCAAGAACTATTTACGACATACGCAGTATGAAGAGGATCCATGCGAAGAGCAACGAGAGATCCAGGATTCGATGCGGTATTCGGCTGGAATAGAATGGAGACAGCACCTCAATTTCTATTTTTGAACTCCCTCCCAATCTATTCCCTAAAACCTTATTTTCTTTCGCACACTAACACACCTATCACCCCTTCGAAATGGAATAAATAAGTGGGACTTTGGATTAGCTGATCCAACGCAGCGTGAACATACGGAGAATGTATCGGAGGAGGAGGTTGAGGAGGCCAAAGCGAATCTATCTGAGTGAAGATGGGAACAGTTTCCTCCCATCGTGGAGATCCACTTGATCGTTTTTTCCACAAGATTGGGGAAATGTTAAATTTTGGAAGCATACATATTTTATCAAACTTCTAAGAGAACAGCTGCTGTGATAAACCCCGCTGAAAATAAATAGTTCATCATATCAACCTCCGCGAGACAGATGAAACATACTGAACCTTATAAAAGCGGAGAAATAAAATGGGTATAACGATAGAACTTCATTTCTCGCAAATCTCATTTTGCCAAAGGTTTCCTATAGAGAAATCCTAAATGGAATGATAAAAGGAATCGTGAATTAAAAACATCGTTTCTCAACGTAAGCTTACTAAAAGAAACAATGTTATGAGACACTAAAGTGATAAAACGATATAAAGTCAAACAATTTTCGCTGGAAGAAAACAATTTAACTATTAAGTAAATTCCAATTTGATTCTTAAATTTTGGTTATGCGGCACAAACAGTAAACTCAAGAAACATTGATGCCTTTAATTATATTAATATTTATATATTTTGCTGTAAAAGAAGATAATCTACACATAAAAAATCTACAAACCTGTCACCAATGTGAATGAAAATAATTTACACTCAAGTATAATATAAACATCATTGCACTAAATGCAAAAATTAATTTTCAATAGCCGACGTTTCTAAATGATATTTCTCTCCTCATTCTATCTTTCTTTCATTATTTTGTTAATAATTACAAGGTTAATCAAAAAAATAGCACGGTAATAGTCGCTCGAGAGCTGACGCTTGTCTCAACTGAGGTAACCTTAATAAGAGATTTGGAGGGAGGGATCTTACATGGTCAGACTGAATGTGTTCGGCTCGCTGCTATACCACAGAACTTGCCTTGAGAGCTCCAAAAGTCCCCCAATTAAATATTAAAACATACAATCTGGCCAAGACGAGATTGCGTTAATTAGAAGATGCGCATAATTCTCAATCAAGGAGCCAGCTCTATATATCTCTCTCATAATATTGAACAGTACTATAGCCGCTTCTTAATCAAGAGCTCGAAAAAGGCCCAGAAACTTAAACAAGATGTACCGTAAGAGAAATTAATAATTAGAACTTTGTAAACCATTCAATTTTTTTCAAGTAAGAAGAAAATCAACCACTTAAAATTGAAAAATATTTGAATTGAAAATATTTGACGCAACTACCTACACATCTAACCATATTTTTAATCAAATATTGCTAGTGAGCTCTTCATTTTACAGATGTCTTGCCTGTATTTAATCATGGTGTTGAAGCTTAATACACTGAAAAACATTTTGCCCATACGGATCTGCATTGAATCCTAAACATAATTTCATGAAATTTTTAATTTTGAAATTATAGCTATAAAATCCTAACTTGATAGACACAAATAAAAAATAATGACGGTGCCAAAAATATCTAAAAGCGAAATATTGCTATCTCATTTCACTATTCAATTTTATAAAGAGATGAGAGTAAAAGCATTTACCCAAAAACAGTGAATGACTTACACTGTATTGAAACGATTCACATGAAACCGTGTGAAACCTAGCCTTGCCCAAGTGCGTGATGCATAAGAGACAGAGATAGCTTTGGTAAGATACAAATGTGTGCGTTCACGGGTGGAAGGGAGAAAATCATAAGGCAGCAAGCAAACTCCGATTTCCACTCTCGCGAAAAATAACAGTGGAGAGAGAACGCTTGATTCTGATACCCTTCCCACGGGCCGTGTTTTGCTTTACAGCCGGACGCCTGCTATGCGGTTCGGGCCGAGACACTTGAGGCGAAAGGATCCTTAATATCGCTTTCCTCCATCTCTCTCTCTCTCTCTCTCTCGCACCGCTCACACATCTGGAAGTGGGCGCGACGCCGTGCGGGGAAATAGGTGGCAGGGAAAGGGCGAGAAAAGGGATAGGATGCGCCTGGGACTCGGTATTCTCCACGCCCAACGCAACCAATCCACCCTAGTCCTTCATCCCGCAGAACAGGGGCGAAGATGAACACCTTGGGAGAGAGAGAGGGATATGCGTTGAGGGGTATCGGGGAGGCAACAGGGGGCCCTTACCATTGCGTCCGACCGGAATGAAGGAATCTCAACCCTTGACCGCATTACCTATCCCTTCCTCTACCCTTTCGTCCCCCTCCCTCCCCAAAGCCAACAACTCACACCAGCGGGCGTATACATTTCCTTACTTCTCCATCCACGACCCCCACACCCCTATATAAAACCTTAATCTTCCTCCACCCCATATACTAACGCACACACATACACGGCGCCTTTAAACTCCCACCCCTGCCCTCCTTCAGATCCCTCCGTACTCACACAACTACGCAAACGTACGCACCTCCGCTCCTGAAATGGAATTCATTGCACAACTCCCTCGCGCCCACCATTTTCACACTTCCTACCCCCCCCCCCCTCTTGACCCACCCCTTCCCATGAACTCCTGACCCGACCTCTCTTCCAGACACCCACACACACACTGCCACACCAGCACCCCTACTTAGGCACCCAAGTCTCCCGATACATGCACTCGAGGGTAATCTCGGCTCAGACCAATGGGGGGTATCCGGTTACGTCCCAAGTCCCGGAAGCGAAAATCTTCCCTTCCGAACGGCCACAATGTTGAAACGGCTACCCAAAGCTCTGTATGTCTCTCTCACTCACACACACACTATCTATTCCGTATCAGGGCCCTCCTTTAACTTCACCCCCAAACACCAACGACGCTATCTGGTGGCGCTTCCCTACATCACACCTCAGCCGATACGGGAAGGAGGTGGCGAGGCGCTCCTTACTTCGTGGGAGGACGACCTACAAGCATGTTTGCATGCATTTACGGCGGCCGAAGGGAGTCGAGGAGCAGCTTGGCCCGCTCAAGTCTCAGTTAATTACCACCAGTTGGCGGCATTTGATATGTTTGCGTGGCCAGCTCCTCACCCCTTCCTATCTTCCCTCCCACCCCCACCCCCCGCATTGCGGACTAGTTGTAGTCTACTCTAACGAGGAGCGTTTGCACGTAACGAAGTCCTTCACTACGTGCGCTTGGAAATTCGCGGCGGTCAGAATGGGAAGGGAATGGTCAAGTGGCCGCCTTCTGCAAGGACATAACCATAGTAAATTCAATCCGACGTTGGGGTTTAGCGATTTGCACGAAAATGCTGTGTAAAAGGTACTTGAAATAACGGTCGAACAAAGAGATGTTTAATTTTTCTTGCAGGTATTTTATATAGAAAATCTTCATTGGATGAAACGTTTTTCAATTATTTTAGGCAGTATGGAGCCAAAACCTAACGGAAATTATCACTCCGCGTAGGTAGTTTATTCCACTTCAATTTTGCATTTAATTTATTGATCACTATGCAAATAAAACATAGTAATTCCTTATCAAACCCTGTAAAGCTATATACTCGTAATGACATTGACAGTGACAAATGAAACATCATGTCATTGATGTGATTGAAAGACATTACGTAATCAATCTAAAATATAAAAATGAACCTGTAATTTCCCTCATTATTTAGGAAATTATTGACGAACCAAGTTTGATTTTTATTTGTGAAATATTGATTGAATTATATTATTGGGGATACATACAATTTCATTTGTTATCTGGATTAAAAAATAAAATATTAATTATTTATAATTTTTTTTAACTTTTCCTTTTTTAATAATAATAACAACCAGAGTAATGAGAATCTCTTCTAGGCAACTGAAATACAAACATACACCCAATAAAATGTTAAAATAATAACGATTTACCCTCGTAGTAAATGACACTTGTCCAAATAATTAATTCAAACTCGTTCTTGTCGAGGCAAAAGCACTCTCTCATCCTTGCAATAAATCGAAGGAAGTTTATAGTTTCAGATAGGGGTTCACCATCTTTTCATGTCCTGCATCTCTTTTCCGATTCGAAGCAGTTAAGTTGATGTAAAAAGGGAATCTTCTTCCTCTAACTCTAAATCCATGTATCCAACACACTCACCCTTTCCAAGTTCCCCAATAGCATCCACCGAACCACCTTGCTACCTAGCTCGATTCTTTTCTGAACCACACAATTTCTTATCCACATTTTCAAACCCCCCTCCCGCCTCCTGCGAGGGGCGTTTTCCGCCGTCTTGTTTGCACTGCCAGAGCGGGAAGCAAGGGGGAGGGGTAGGCTTCATCGCTTTTGTCTGAGGGTCTCTCGATCGCTACTGAAAAGTCATCGGCCTTTTCTCTGGATTCACCCATCCCAGGGAGACCGCTCCCCTCTCCTTCCCCAACAAAACCTCCCTTTTGCCTTCTAAGAAGTTGCATTATTGTCTTCGGCCTCTCAAAGAATGTCTCCAAATATAGCTTACGAAAAATTACGCCACTCTATCTTCCCCCTGTCTTTCCTTCGATCAAAAGGAAGTCAAGAGGGCGGGGGGAGGGGAGTCCTTATACTCCTCCCGGCTCCAAACACTTTAAGGAAAGGGGAGGTTTGAAATGACTGGCGAGCGTCACCAGATCAAACATGCCGTTCCTCTTTAGCTTAGCAATCGAATTTTCCGGATATTAGCTTTCCTTTCCACGCCAAACGCATCATTAAGCATCCGATGATGAGGAGTTGGATTTGCAGAGATATTACGCTTTCTCGAGACGAAAAAGCGCCGGAGAGTCCTCTCGTATCAATGGAAATTTCATTACTCAACTGTTTCATTAAATATCTTGTTTTCCGATGACCTAACAAAGATTCGATGCTATTCTATTCAGAGGAAGTTCCTCGAGAAAATGCGATACACTCTTTGAGCAACATAAAATCAAAGTAATTACTATCGTGGTTTCCCTGTAAGAGCTTGAGTCACTACGATTCGCTAAATTTTTATTCTTGGAAATATTAGTTACAGTTTCACCAAAATGCAAGAAATACCTTATTCACGATATCAAATTATTTAAATTCAATGAAATATAAAGTTTTTTCGATCTAAGCTTAAGCGGGATATTATTTACTGACTTCTTTTTCTAATAACATTAGTTATTAATGCTGGGAACGAATCGATTTTTTATTTTATTTGGAGATTAAATACTTGACTTTAAAATAAAATATCCGATGTTCCCTGGTGGATTGCTAACTCATTTGCAACGCGGGTTACAAACACCAACCTTGTCATTGTCTTGTGCAACCTATATTTCAGGAATACCAATTGACCAATGAAATACATGCCAAACATACCGAAAAGCATATATTCTATTCGGAAGTAAGTCACGAATAGATAAGGAACATATCCGGTGCTTCGATATACAAATATCACATCTCGTAATTATAAATTTTCAAATTAGAGTATCCACTTCACAAACAGTATGGAAATAGCCTTTCTAAGATCATGTTATCGACAAATTATTAAGAATATCCTAGAAAAACTCAAGGAAATTCATGTGTAGAACGCTTCAAGAACCAAGAAATAATTATAAGAGAAGATTTGTAGCGTTTCAGTCCTGATTGAAGGTATGAATACAAATACTGAAACCCCATAAGTTCGGTAAATTGCGAAACGAAGTAGTAAATATGTCTCATCAGCACGAGGAATGCCACAAGCTTGCATGCCACAAGAATGCAATAAGTTCTTTTGATGTGAATAAAAAACCAAAAAGGTTTCACCCCGACATTTAATATAAGGGCAAATTAAACCACTTTCTAAGCCTCACCAAGGCATGAAAAATCCCGCGAATCGGGATTCGAAAAAAAATGACGAAGTACGCAATCCTTTCCCGAGAAAATGCATTATTTGAGGAGTTTAAAAAAAGAATAATTTCATCCCCATATAGTAGACGGTACACGCAAAAACAAGATCATCCAAGGCATAATCGATTTCGCAAATAAATTTCTTCGGCGATGATGAGCGAGGGGAGCTTCGAGCAAGAGGGGTGACTTTTTTACCGAATTCCCCGTTGCGTGCGCGCTAATTAGCGTAATTACTTCGCAGCCCTCATTGGATGCGGTCTTTTCAATTTATAGTTCCATCCTCGTCACTTCGACTCTTGCCATCTCGCGAGGATATTTTCCTTTTTTCTCAAAAATCGTTCGCAACTCACCTCGAAGTTCGGTTCACAATCAGCCATAGAATCGTTTGGTTTATAGATTAAAAGGCTCTTAATCCCTTCACCGCAACGGGTTCTTTTCACTCACGAACCTCCCTTTCAATCTTCAGCGTTCTCTGTGAACTTCCCGGCAAATTACTCACAATCACGCATTCAATATATCCTTGGCAGCGTACTGTGCCGGTAATTGGCAGGGTTCGGCGAATTATCATCATAACTTTATGGTGAGAAGCAAACCGTCGATATTAATGCTACCAATGGCACCTTTCTTATATCAAAAACTTAATTTTCCATCCAAGTAAGCATATCTAGGATGCATATAGCATATCCCTTGCCATGTTTAACGGCTTCCCTACTCAACAGAAGATTTTTTTAATTACACATGGCTATATAATTAACGACCATTATGTTTCATAATCGAACATTAATTAATATAGTAGCTGCATGAAATTCGTTATATCTGAAGGAAGTTAAAGTCAAATATATAAATTCAAAACTCTCAAATGAACTCAAGAATAAACTCATCACATAGCTTTTTCAAAATGTAGACAATTAAAACAAAAAATGAATGCATTAATTCAATACTCACCAATATTAAAAGCGCCACCGTCCCCGAATTCCTCTAAGTTCTGCAATCTTAACTTTCTGCTGCGGAATCTAAATACTAAACGAAAAGTAAGGAATTAATAATTGGCGACACACGAAATAAAATAGTGGTGGATTGACAATTGGAACCATTATGAATATCAAATATAGAGTTATTCGCATTTCGTGGGAAGAGCATTTAACACAATTTCAATCAACAAAAATGATTTTATGAGAAAATTAGCAACTTCATGTCTATCTCATAACCTTAGGAATTATTTAAAGGTAATTTAACTAAAAACTTATTTAATAAAGAGACTTAAAGAGAAAAAAACTGTAATTTATTCTTTAAATCGAGTGGTTTACAATTCATAAAGACGATACATTTTTCCAAACTTTACCAAGATTTTAGTCAATATTAGTCAATAACCATATATAATCCCTGAAAATGTGATTTCATATCTCTCATAATATTTCATACATGAAGTTTTAATGCATTAGTTACATAGTACATTGCAATCTTTCGAATGAATTGTATTTTCAAAGCAGTTAGTGACTCTGTACTCAATATTGACAACAAATGGGGCTTTAATCAATTAAATAAATCCTAAAATACTTTTAAATTATCAAGTAGTATATGGTGTTTGGTAGGATTTTGCATAGCCGATTCTAGCCGGAATGATCTAGGTTTTGGTATTAAACATTCAAACAAAATTTTTAAAAAAGCAAATTTAAAGCCAACAATTATTCGAACAATCTTTTTGTACTACATATAAAACACGCCATTTCATGCAAAAGGGTAATGAGTATTTTTTTCGTTGCCAGTGAATCAAAATATGAGTAGGTTGTCACTTCTACGTAAAGCCCAGGGAAAGAATAGTATTTTCCTTTTTCGAGAATCTTAAATTCATAACAATGGGACAAAAACCCTGACAATTCACCTCTATCCTTAGCTCCTTTTGTAAAATAACTTATTCTACACATCTAAGACTAGAAAATAGGAAATATGTACAGGAAATAGGAAATAACCCTTTTAGGTAACCATACAATACTTAGACCGCTTTCAAATTTCCCCCGATACATCTCCTCAATTTTTGTAAACTAAGTTGAACAAGAAATAAAACTGTAAACAAGTGGAACAATTAAATTAAAAAAAAATATAGGTACATATTGTTGTTCCTGCAGTACGATCCCAGAAAAATATACCTACATCTTTAAATACACACGTACAAAGTTACACTGGAATTCCGATGGGAATAAAACGGCAAATATTATACATATTTCCTTTCATTGCCATCCTAATCTTTTTTATGAACTTCCCGTTCGCCGCCTTTTCCTCTCCCTTCATCGCAGCCGGAACGCCGTCTCTCGCCGAGAACCCATCCTCCCTGATCCCCTCTCCCAAAAAGCAATGAAAGGGCATAAAGATCGGGACGGTCGCATTTTATTTATCTTTTCATATTAAATAACCGAAGTTTAATATTTTGAAAGAAAATCCTATCCCCGAACGTTTTTCATGCATAATATTTTTCCCACTAGGGTCCGACGTAGTATATGATGGAAAAAAATATAATATCACCTTTCAATGCAACTCGTCATCGCCATTATTACTTACTTTTTTATTAACATTTTACCCTTTACCCTCCCACACCCGCTTCCACCACCAAAAAAAAAATCTTTCAGCTTCCCTTAACCAACCCCACCATTTTATTTTACCATCCGCGACTCATTTTCATCTTTATTTTTATTCCCCATATCTCGTTAGTTGAAGTCGTTAACGACGAGTCAGGTGATTGTGTGTATTTTCCCAGAAAGGAATGAAAACGAACGACCCAAAAACGTTTTTCAGCCGCCTTTTTGAGCGACGGGGAATACCTGACTTGAATTTTTGTGAGGGAAAAATCTATGCGCGATGGATGTGGGAAGGGTTCGGTGCGGGGTGTGGGGGAGAGGGTGTATTTGGAAAAAAAGGGGGAAGAGCTTATGCATGTGTGAGGCCGTGAGCTGGTGTGTGCGCGCCAATTTGGTCGGGTCCAAATTACATCTTTTAACTTTTTATGCATTCCACTCGCCCGAAATACATGTGAGGATATGTGAAATAAATTCAGCTTCGAGTCGCGATGTAAGCACACAAGCCGACTCGTTGTCGCGGTCACAGCCCCGACCACCACCCCCTCATTCTCCCGTGGGGTCGGGGAAAAGGCCCGCAATCCAACTTTTCCGCTGCCATCAATCGATCTTTGACTTCCTTTTCATTAATTTAACGAAGTCGCCTTTCACGAAAATCCGGCCACATTTTCGGTCAAAAATTAGTCCGTGTTGGGAAAAGCAGAAACCTTCACAGGCTTAATAGACCCGTTCAGGTGCTTGACTGCTATCTCCATGATAACGGACAACTAAATGTGTAAACGTTTAGGGATAGATGACGTCTTAGCTCTGTATCGAAATTATTCTAGTCAAGCGTGCTAAACATTTATTTATGCAATACCACTTGGTAGAGAGACCTTACGCGAACTAGATACTTAAAACCAGCCATACCCCAAAATCTTTTTTAAAGAGTCAATCACATAGTCTCTCGATACTGAATATAATAAAATTTACGTATTTATCACTATTAATTTAATATGAAAATATTTACTGCCAGTGATTATTAAATATATGGAAGCCATTTGAAAAATCTATCATTAAAAACAATTTTACATTTGAATAAGTATCTATTTATTTATTTATTTATTTCCATCGCCCCGAAAACAGCTCACAAGGCCTTTTACATCGGAGGGTATAACATGAAACAATACCTATCACACACAACCATGCCCTGGATAGGGGCAACCTACCCAGGCGGGACTCGAACCCGCGACCTTCGGTTTGGCAGGCGAGGACTTTACCCCGCCGCCACCGAGGCCGGCAAATCTAAATGCATAAATAGGCTTAAAATGAAAAATATGCCATTCTCAATACTTTCTCAATAACAAGGGTTGTATGTAAAACCGTGGGATATCATATTAAACTAAGCACATATACCTACTTAACTTTCACTCATTCATCTAACCGTCAAAAACAAAATACGATTTGAAAATTTTAATTGACCGATCATTCAAACTTCTTTATTAATAAATTCTCGCGGCTAATCTCAAAGCTACCGAGTGTGTCCAGTGTCCACCCGGTGAATGGAGAGCTGCATCAAAGAAATCACACATTTGCTTACTCATGATGATGATGATAAAATTCCTAATATATGTCGAAAAAAGGATCAAATTCAATGGTGAATTACTTCAACGATTACACCCTTCTACTATAGCAGGCATTCATAACCTTTTTGGAACGATAATATGTAGAGTACAAAAATAAAAAGTATTCACACGATACCTATATGAGCATGCTATCAACACTACTCGCGGCAACATTACCAAGGAAAATGCGATAGGAGTCCTCGGGTAACAATCACATTGCTCCGACTTAATACCATCATCCCTCTCGCGATTGGCAGAAGGGGTATTAAAAATTCCTCCGCGCCAGTGTGATAATCACTCCATTCCTGCTTAAACTGCTCTTGAATTCCGCAGAAAAAGAACATCGACGTCGCGTCCTCCGGATATAGGGTGCGAAGATGCGCAATTACACTCCTCGCTCCCGGCGACGGCGGGCCGTTAAAAGATTAAAAAACAAAACGAACGCGCAAAAAGCACGGAAAGGAGGAGGAGCGACATTTATTTGTTCAGCCACCGAAACCTCACGTCTGCTGACAATACACCGTTATGTGCTCCCGCGCTATCTTTCTTACCACCCCCTCTCTCCTTACCCGAAGACGAAGATGTTGCTCCTTATACACACGCCAAACCTCCCACCTCCCCTAAAAAGCGCTCCGCAGGACTACCCCACACCGCCATCCATCTCTCGCTCTCCCCTTCCCACCGGTCCATATCCCTCCTCAACACTACCCCACCCCCGCCCCAAATTACCTTTAACTCGCCCTTCCACCCTTTGGGAACAAGAAAACCTTGGAGCAGCGTCCCCGGCTCAAAAGAACACATGGCCTTCCCATCCCACCCGATGAAGACAAGACAGAGACATTGCCGCCCGTTTTACGACCGAACGCCTTACATCCCCTCTCTCCCCTGTAAAATACAACCCCCCTCCCCATCCCTCATCCCCTCTCTCGGTTCCCTTTGTCAAAGACGAGTATTTCACGTGTTTTGCGCCATCTCACAATGGCTCCGTTTTTAGCGCGAAAACTGGCTCCCTCCCATCCCCTACGTTAAGGGGTCGGTCGCGGGGGAAGGAGGGAGTACATGGTACGTATACCTTCCAGGAGGATGCTCATGGAGTGGGAAAATTTTGGAAGTTTATTGGAGTTATGCCGGTTTGTGACGCAGGGAGTAGATTCTAAATGAGCTGCCCAACCTGCAGCTCATTTGTGACGATTTTAAAGATAATATTTCCAGAATAGAGGGAGAAAATCAATCCGTAAATAAATTATTCTCCATGATATGAAAACAGTGAAAGATCGGAAACGAAGTTTGAGTTGAAAGAGGAGGCATTGAATTAAAAAAAAAATATGACCTAGAATCACTTTCATCTTAAGAAAGATCATCTAATGGTATAGTAAATACCAAGTGACGGACCAAGTAAATACCAAGTAAATACCAAGTTTTATGAGCGAGGATAGAATAACCTTTACCAATTTCATCGAATTTTATTATAAGTAACACCGAAGCATCAAATATTGGTAGAATAGTAACATAACTTTTAAGAATTTGACCATATTTTATAAAGGTATCAGTTTTAGTGGAGATCCTATTCCCTAGCAAGTCACTGACTGTTAAGGGGCTGGCGCCCTCTTTGCATCCCTCACCTATTCTACGCCGCCACGGGCTATGGGCGCGGTCTGCGGAAGCGGGTGGAGGATTGGGGCAGGATACGACCGCGGTGTGAGGCATGGAAAGGGGTGGTTGGGACGGGCGTAGGAGTCGAATGATGAAGTTCCGCGGGGGCGGCCGATGCCGTCCCCCGAGGATTGGGGTGAGAGAGAGAGAGACGATGAGGCGAAATAAGAGGTTTTCTTTAGCGGAGGGGAAGGTGAGGAGTGTTCGGGAGAAGAAGATATTATTCGGCTGGGATCGGTGAGCAAGAAGATCATTGCGAGGAAGAAGAGCTGGTTAGTTGTTTCGGTGGGCCGCACGGAGGAAAAGGGGGTTGAACGAATGGTGTGAGAAGTATCTGGCAGTAGACGACGGCTGAGAGGGTAGGAGCATTGAGATGCATGGGTAAAGGTTTAGTGAAGGAGAAGAGGGAGAAAGAGCTGATTACGATTATTCTATATCGGGCGTAAGATATATGGAATCATGCAAAATGGTTGAGTCTGGAGATGATGGAATGATAGTAGATGGCGAGGGTAGCTTTACCTCTTTGAACACGTAGTTTTATCCGATACATTATTTCAAATCCTCTGCACAATGGCAGGCCTGCCTGCCAAATAAGAATTGTCCATATGGACCCTGGAAACATGCAAACTTCCAATCGTGTATTTTCAATACCTTCACATGTTTAAGAAATGTTAACATTAATGCCATGGGAAATAATGCCATCGGACCAGCAGGTCTAGGATAAGAGGAAGGAAAGACGATAGAAGAGTAGTTGGATTGATAACAAAATAATCAATGACATCAGATTTGTCCGGTATTATTGCTTTGACTTTAAACCTGTAAAAATTTAAATAGTAGATCTCTGTTGTCAATGCCTTCCTTGTCATCTTAGCGTCAACTGTCTTCAATACACACATATCTATATCAAAGTGTCATAAGTTGACGTAAAAAAAATAAAAACTTTTAACTTTTTTACAGTACAGATATGTAGAAAGAGGAAAACAAAATAATTATCTGGTGAGAAAAGTTGCATTGTGTTCGGCAACACGAGTCAGTCAACATCAGTATACTACAATATCACACGCAACTAGTGAAAGGGATGGAATATCAGTGGGCCATAGTTCAAAGGGGTTGTGAAAGAGGAGGGAAGACGGAGGTGGTTTCGCGAATGGGTGACTGAGAAAGCGATGCCTGTAGGAAAGGAAGGCAAGAGGAGCTAAGGGTCTTCGCTGAGCTAAGATAGCGCAAAAGGGGGAATTATGTGACACTGTAGAGGCGGAAAATACAACTCGGAGGCTTCTAACCCTCCCCATTACTTCCTTCCACGTCTTCATCACCCGCACCTCCACTCTCACTCCTCCTACCCCCTCCACTCCTATATCTCCCAGCCCATCTCCCCACCCCCTCTATCTCTCTTCCCACACCGCAACGAAGCCCTGCTCCAGCTTTCCTCATTCATTCACTCGGCCCGGTCGTAAAAACCTCCGCTGTTCATTTTGGTCTAATACAACCTGCCTATCCCTCCCACCTCCCCCACCCCATCCTTAACGTCACTTCTATCTCTCCATATCTCTTTCACACCGCTGATGCCGTATTATTTCTCGAGGAATGAGTAGATCGCAGTCATCAAAACATTTTTGGCGTCGTTCGTTATTTCCGGTATTGAGTTCCTCAGAAATTTCCGAAATACAGTGAGATACGGCTAAGCGTAAAAATGTGCAACAGCGATAGTGATAGCATCAGGAACCGTCTTTATATCCTGCAGATATGTAGGTATATATAGAGTATATATAGATAAGTTTTCTCAAAGCAGGACCACATGGGCGCAATACCAAAAACAGAAGGTGTATGACTAGTCATATGATCGTGAACAAGTTTATAGAGTACGAAGAATATTTTTTGAACAACAATGATCACAAAAAGATTTTAAATAGACGACTTTTAGTTTTAAAAGATATTTATTCCTAAATAACTGGAATAAAAAATGCTAACCATGAAGGATGTTATACATGCAGCTTGCGCTGGCTTGCCTTGCGCAGAAATAATAAAACTGTTGCCCAAGACTGATCAATTATTCACCGCCTTGGCGAAAACGTAAAAATTCCTTTGATAATTTTTAATTACACTGTAAAAACTGATAAAAGATAGTAGCTGCATATAAAACTTAATGATGATTATCAATTTTGATGCAAACATTTTCTGCGGCAAATGTGCCTCTTGGGAACTTCACCTTTTTCAAATTCAAAATTCAGCCACCAAAAACGACCCTAAATATTCAAAATGACAGAAGTCAGATTCAACATTATGTTATCCAGACTGCACAGCTCGACCTGGGTAATGCTTTCACTAAGGGGTTAAAATATTTGACTACCTTAAAACGTTCACAAGTACATAGAGGTAACCTAAGTCCCTCTTTAATCCCGATATTATTATAGCAAGGCTAACGAATTACCTATTGATTAACATTTCTTGAAAAAAAATTGATCTTTCGAAACGCAAAAGGTCGAAGTGGCCATTATTTCAATAAAATGCACCCTGGAAATTATTACGCGGGATCAAAGTGAGGGGCAAGAAAAATACTCGATATACGATAAAAATAGGAGCTATATAGAGGTAAAAAGAGGAGCGCCATAGAAGGAGCTTGAGGAGACAAAGATGGATTGAGACGGGCAAAGGAGAAGCTGGGCTGAAGGAAATACGAGAGGAGGACGAAGGGAGGCGGTAAGCAGGAGAGGCGGGGATTAATCTGGGGAAGAGAGCGAGGGTCCAATACGTAGGCCGATCCAAACATACGAGATCAGGCGGAGGCGATATTACGTGAGCTGGAGTCTTAAGTTGGACCGAGGAACCGGATATAAAGAGGGGGATCGGCGTTGGATTTGAGAAAGAAGGATGCTTCATAGAAGATGACATTTTTTCCATTGAAAAGTGGGGAAGGCCGAAGAAAGGTCCGATGAAATACGGATGAAATATGATATCACGTTCGGTTTGGTAGGTTTCTTCCAGAATATAATGCAACCAGAGAGTCATCCTCGATTGGAGTAATCAGATAAATAATAAGCGCGACGAAAAGAGGAATAAGTAAAGTGGAAAGAAACTGGTCCATTGAAGAATGGAGAGAAAAGTCCTTCTAAATATACTGCCTCTGATATAAATGAAACTCAAAGAATGGTATAATTATGGAGGATGGCAGCACGGCAATCTTTGCGTTTATAGAGCTGGAGGATATGATAAGCATGATATAAAAATGTCAAGAATCCAAAAATTTCAGCGTCAGCTTCAAAATAATGGTTCAAAATAAACCTAGGTCATGCCTTAAATTTTTGCGGTCTTTATATAATGACTAAGAACTGACATGCGAAGAGTTTATAATGCATGAAAAATATTTTTCCCCTGAAAAAAATGCTTCTTATTATGATTGGAAGGGAATTTCTACGCCCTTAAGACTAGAGCCATTGAAGTCTTGCGAGGAACCTTTTGCAAATTCTTTCACTCCCAATCTAATTTTACATAGCAAATAGGTACATATAATTGTGCTTAGCCTTCATAAAATGCTCCTTTTTGCTACTCTAGCTCCCCACTGATACCATTATACAGCCGTGAGAGATGTGTGTTGAATAATTTGGCGGTGATGCCCCAATTTCTCCAATATTAGGAGTGAAAAGGTTCCAGAACTGATGGATTTTTAATATATTACGGAATATTTGTATGGTATAATATTTTAGCTTGGGGTACCATCAACACTACGCATAGTTCATATTTAAAGCTATTTAACCTCGTTACCGACCGATGGTTTCTAGGAGCTTGAATTCAAATCAGTTTATACATGACTCATAAGTGATATTTCGATGGTATTCTTGCAACGAGAGTGCCTCGTTTGATATAAATCATATTATTCCTAGCGCGAGTATCATTCAATTCCAGAAGAAAAGGGGAAACAATTGGTTGCAGTTGAAATTGTGTAGAAATATACATATTATGCCTAATACTTAACCCGTTCTGTAATATCCAGTTTCAGTTCTTTCTGATCGTATTATCCCTTTTGGTCATCGTTCCTGCATCACATGAATGTGAAGCGGGCGGCATATGTAGGCCAAGTTCTCTTAACAGCTATGCGTAGAGACTGTTCTTTCCAGTTCCAAGTGAAACATCACCGATTCCTTCTCCACGTCCCATCCAACCAACGGCGACTGCCACCAACGCTTCTAACTCTTGGCTCGACTTTTTGATTGATGTTGCGCGGGAGGCAGAAAAGAAGCCGAAAGGATACCGGACGAAGGGGGTTGATAAATTCTTTCTAAATCCTCGTCGTATCCGCCTTTCCATCTTCCTTCAGCCATCTCGCCCAAAGCCTTCAGCCTTCTCTCCCTCTCTCTCTGCCTGTCGGATTCCAAAAGAATCACTCCGGTCTTCAAGGGATGAAGGAAATGATTTTCATCTCATTGGTGGAAGCGATGAGTTACTGAGAAATATATAAGTAGAAATGAAATGTAATCCATCACGTCAAGGCATGGTGATATTATTGTGTCTGATATTGAAAACATTTGGCGAATAAATGCGAATGAATATTAAATGGTTGCGTGGGATACCATTATCCAGACCAAATAAAAAAATAAGATGGAGTTGACATTGGATATTCATATAGATTTGTTTGACGTGGAAATATACTTAGATGCCATTCCTGATTTGATTTACCAATGGCGTCGACCGCTTCCATGAAATTTAACATAGCTGAAAAATAAATGTGAACTCATAAAATTCTAAATACTTAAAAATGTGGTTTATGGTAATTGTTTTGTAAAAATAAATGTGTAAACAGAATAATTCATGTGGGAACTTGAAAGGTTGCACTACTATCATTGCTTGCACTTCTTTCTATCCTTGCTTGGAACATCATCATTACCTTCATGTAAACGGCGTGGAACATGACACTACTTCCATAAAGTAATTGAACATGATTGTAGTGGAAATTAAAGGAACAAGTAAAACGATTCTAAAATGAAATACACATAAGAAAGAGATCCTTTATTACATGAAATATTATTTCCAGAACGAGTCAATGAAAATTAACGTGATCTTTTTACCTCAGGATATCATGGGATCCTAGAACTAAAAGCATTGCTGAATAAATTATTTCTCCCGTAAAAAGACGACACAGATGTCAACGGGTAGTCACAGCACGTGTTTCTCCCCCGCAAATATTCTCTCAGACTAATCCATCAATTCTTGCTTGATTTTTTTTTGCTTCCATGGTAAGGGAGAGAGAGTCGGATAGGATAAATAGCTCCAGTAATCCGACAAATTCTTATTGGATGGCGAGGGAACGGAGAGGTTCGACCTATCAATCACGTGCTTAAGTTGAAGACTGAATGGATGTTCGTGAGAAAGGGCTCGGGAGAGGGAAGGAGGGGGGAAATGGAAAAGCGTATGGATCGAAATGGGACCACTTACTACTAGGACTTGGCCTCTCTCGACAAACCACACGGCCACCACCACCACACACGAGCCGACACATCCACCCACATCGGCATCACTGTGGCATCCCCGCTGCCGCAATGAGAAGAGCCATTTATATCCGCCCACCTCCCGCCTTGGACCGACCCCATCCCAAAATACGCCTCCCCCATGCCCCCCATCACTTCCTTTCCTTTCAGGGCGAGGTCCCCGTACCCACAGCGACCGATCTCCACACCGCGGTCTCCTTTGCCCAACAATGGTCGCCCACACCCTCACTCTTGGCGACCACACCCCAACCTAAATCCTCCATCCCCGGTCCATTGGACACGTCACTCCTCGAACTTCTGTCGGAGTAGATTCGAATTCCTCAGAGAAGCCTTCACCTCTACCCCACATACTCCGTCTCATTCTTCTATATATACGAAGTATCACATCCCGCTCCCCCAAAACGATTTCTCAGCCTTGGAAAAGCAAGAGAGGGACAGCGGCGGCGGTGGTCCAGCTTTGGACTTTCTCTGCGATGCCTTTGAGGATGGGATGGATTAGGGAAAGACGAGGTCGGACGCGGGGGTAAGAAGGCATACGGGGCAAATACACACAAACATCTAGAGCAGATGGATCCACATAGACGAGAATTTCAAGGTATTTGATGACATGACATCGAGATGGCCTAGTATGATATAAATTATAAACTTGCACGTAATCTATAAATTGCATAAAATGCCAGATAATAACGTGACATGCATTAAAAATTTATTGCGCTCAACAAGTTAATTTTCCTTATAAACGTAAAAAGCAACGAAATATTGTTCAAAGAGTGTTCCTCAATTTCAGAAAAAAATAAATAAATAACCGGTTACTCTCGAGATCATGTAAAATTTATCGTCCGTTGATTATATCTGAGAATTTTCAAAACTCTTCATATAAATTTATTCATTTCATTCTTACCCTTATCTTTTTTTTACTAACTTTGCCAAATAATATGCAATTTTAATTTCGATTCACTTGATAAATATCGAGTGACTTGACCGGATAAATCCGTTTCCTACTACATGAGTCAAGATAAAAAAATGGCTTTAGCGGGAGCTAATGGAGTTTTCATTTGATGGATGAGAGATATGCAAAAAAAATAAGCAAAAGCAAAGGATTAATTGAAATTTGATGTTTTGAGAGTGATTAAAATATTACTGCAACTAATCTCCATCCACTCTCCGGTTCTCCCATGCAGGACAATTCTGCTGAAAGCAAAGCTGGACGCCGAACTATGCTCTTATCTCCCGCTACGTCCATCTCCCTTTTATTTTTCCCTAGAATTCGACCTCCTCCGCAAACACACGTACCGCGGCGGAAGAAAAAAAAGGACTGATTTCGGTCGCTGGACATTGTGTGTGATAGGGTAGGAAGGAGACGAGAGCCGCATAGGATGGAATGCCTGACGTTGAATGGCATCGCAAGAGAAGGGAGCCGAGACAGGGAGAGAAAAAGGACTGAAGGAAATATATATCTTTGGCCGATCGACCGCATTCATTGTCATTCAGTGGGAGTTGGCCATTCCGACCTCCGCGCTGGCAGGTCACCCACTTAGTCCCCCCCACCACCCACTGCACTCGTCTTTCCCCAACTCCACTCTTCTTTTCTCCAGTATCCCCTTTCTGGAGCCACTGTCCCTTCTCCTATCCCGCAACATCTCCCTCGGTTACTAACACGCCTCAGAGTTTCGGACCGTGCCCCATTCTTTACGATGGCCATTTTCATTCGCCCTCAAATCCTCAAGACCTGAAAGCTCTCAAGGGTATCGCTTGGCCCAGATATTCAATGACGAATTGATGTCTCCTTTCATTCTTCCCTCACTGTATTTCCATAAAAAGGTAACATTGAATTCCCTAATTAGAAAATGATTGAATATTTAAACGTGATCGATAATTTCATCTGGCGGCTGTTGATTTAAGTTCTCAAGACACTACAAAAATACACTTATATTAGGATATTTTAATCCTTTATTTCCTTTCAGCTGAAAAATAACGCTGTACCACTTACGATCATGATGTGAGTACAGTTCAAAGGGACTGTACTTTAAGAATCTCGAGAATTACAACCCATTACACTGAGAGTAAAACATGGAATTATTACCAATATTTCCACCCATTCTACCGCTCAGCTTGTTAAGTTTCAATTTTTGTAACACTTAATGAAAAATATTTTTAATAGAAAGAAAATAATGGAATCATTTATACACATTCCTAAATTAAGAATTTGAATATCCAATGCGTATGATCAACAATGTCATAAGAAGGCGTTTCCGTGTTCTAAAATTAAGAAAGTTTAATAAAAGTATACAAATTCATATTTGAAGACCATCATAAAAACTTATCAAAAGCATTAAAAGTATCACGGCTTGGCTATACGGAACACCCGAGACTTGGCACATGGCTTAGATTTTTGAAAAAAAAACTTATTGATCAAATTCCATGTTCCTAAAGTGACCTACTATGTGTGTAATTGCATGTAAATGAATATCACTGTTAAGAAGTTAAAAGAAGTCAACAAATTTTATCTTGCATAAGGAAATAAAGACGTATTCACAGTAAATACAACCATGGAGTAATGAAAGAGGCCATTCGTTCATTTTTTCACCCTAAACTCACACGGGAGAATCGCACTTGAATGCTTATTACCGGGCAAGAAATTAGTGTGGCATGAACATATTCCTCCCCACGAAGAAAAGGCTACGTATCATGTTTACAAACAACAGACGCCCATTCTGCCCAACACTTGACGCATGCATCAGATTACCTCCTCGTCCCATCCTTATAACTTCAACCCCGTTTGTCGGCTGGCGAACTTAGGCATCCGGAGCCCACATCTCTCCCCGCGAAGGAAGAATGGGGAGTACTGAAGGCAAAAGCTTAGTGAAACGTGGCGCTATTTCCATGGAGCGATTGTCTCCATGCAATGAGCGGACGGAGAGAGATCCGGGTGCTTCCGTTTCCATAGCAAGTGTGCGGCATGGTGGCATGCTTGAGGGAGATGAAGACGGTTGTTCTTAGGGTAGCATGCATGCTTGGAGACGCGCTTGGGGAGGAAGTCGTTTGGGGATGAAATCTCCTCTAATGGGCATGCATAGATGAGTGGGGACGTAGAGAAATTTTAGCAATAGCGAATTGCCGCAGCATTATAGCACGGTATATTTTGAAGCAAGTATGTAGTACAAGTAGCACCACGAAAATATTATAGTAAATTTATTGTTACTAGTTTTTCATCGAATAATGACCCAATATCATCCCCAAACGCATGAATTGATCCTGGAAAATGTAGCTTTCTCTTTATATTGTATTAAGATGGCTTAATGCAGTTAAATCCCTATTTCGACGTTTATTCCTGTTATAATTGCCTTGAATCAAATACAAGCCATCTAGAGAAAACAATTGTTAACTCGCACATTATATAAACGCTACTCTATATTAAAAGTTGACTTCCCTTCCCGTCCTTTTTTAGTCTTTATATCAACTCACCAACCTGTCTGTTTTTTTGTCTGTTTGTTTGTCTGGTACAAATCTTGTAACTCAAATTTGACTCACTTCCTGTGAAGCAAAAACGCTGAAATTTTGCACACTTCTTCATTTCCGATGACAATACATGAAAATATAACTTTTTCTCTCCAACCCCCCTTTAACCACCCCCCAGTCAACCCCCCCCAAAACATGTTTTTGATCTAAGAAGTTCCAAATGGTCGATTTTCGTGTTTCGTGGCATTTTTAACATAGGGGTAGGCATTTAAAAGCATAGGGGTGGCATTTTGAAACATAGGGGGCTTACCATTCACTGAAAATTTAATAAATATAGTGACTTTTTTAATACGTCACTTTTGGTTTTTCGGGGTCACTGAGTTTTTTTGCTTTGTGTCATATATAAACGTTGCTCATCCCCTGTAATCTAAATATAAAGGCTGGTTTTTAAAAAAAAATTTTTTATAAGAGCTTATTCTTCTGATATTCAAATAGCTGCGATTCGATATTGCTGTCTAATTTCATTCCATCTATTATACAAATTTTTCCGAAAATAATCAAATGTTCCTTCCGTGAATAACCACAGGACTGTAGGCAATGGCAATAGACTTAGAATTTCGGTTAAATCAAAGAACCGTCGTGTGAGTAAGCACGTTTTAACGTAAGATACAACAGTTCCAATCAATCCACGAGCACAGCTAGCGTGATAATCTCCGAACGCAAAAAAAATCATCAGTTGAACAACTGTACACATAAGAGTTTCGAACACCGTGGCTGCGATAATTAATGGAGAAATACCCTCCCACGGATACCCAAACTGATAACGGCGCACA
Source organism: Ischnura elegans (assembly GCF_921293095.1). Lineage (NCBI taxonomy): Eukaryota > Metazoa > Arthropoda > Insecta > Odonata > Coenagrionidae > Ischnura > Ischnura elegans. Next base: position 70,749,078 of record NC_060248.1, on the reverse strand, counting down.
AATTGCTGAACACCAATTAACCGCATGGTTTACCTCTTGCGACTACTTCCTCTGAAAGGGAAGGAGAAGTTGGTCCTGTAAAGGATAGATAGAACACACGCCTTCCTTGTGCCTCGATACCCACATCTCCTCGGGATACGTCGAACTCATTCTCCACGCCCACCCTTTCGATCCAGAGAGAGAGAGCGTCGCACGCCTCGTATCTCGTGTGTCGCCTGCCGGTAGGTACGTCTTACATCGTACGCGTCTCCCGACCGCCTTTGCCGAAAACCACGCACAAGTGGTTCCATCGCGCGCACATGCGGGGCTATTGTGAAACTTTGGGTCCCTCGAAAAGCTTTCCCCGTCGCCCACCATAATGCTCGGAATGGTCCGGTGGCCTTCTCCTCGTGATACCTTCCACCCCCTTCGAAGACAAATCTGCCTCCCACCCTCCAACCCCCGCGCCCTCTATACTGCGTCGTCTTCGTCTTCGCCACCCCCCTCCCAAGCTCGACACATGCTCGAACCCCTTGGCTCGTTAATTCCCACCTACGCTTTCTCGGAAGGAGCCAATGATATATTCTTTCCCTTCGCTCCGTTACATCACCTTGCCTGACCGAGTGGGGTGAAATTCGCCTTTCGCTCAGACTACTCCATCCAAGCGAGCCATACTTAAGAAAATACCACATTATTGTATCTCGATCAAGTTCAGTATTTGTTTAAGGCCACAGAAATAAATATCGTGATTTTCGCTAGCATGGCCCTCGATTGCTCTGGATCATCGATTACTTGAATATTTATGGATTCCTCATCTTCCCTCCTATTGTGTATCGTACACTATTTAGTGCGATAACTGCAGATTATTGACTGTGGGAGCATCTAAGCACTCATACTTCGTAGCATTCTCACTTCACATTAATGCATACATAATTGCTTGCTGTCAACTTCGCCGGTTTTACCATATCATCGGTGACCGCAGCATCTTATGAAAATAAGAGTATGGTGTGTTAATTGAAATAAATCGTAATATCGATTGGATGAAGTCCTCGCCTGCGAATCCGTAGGTCGTGGGTTCGAATCCCGCCTGGGTAGGTGATCTAACCAGGGCATGGATGTTTGTGTTGTGCTTTGTTAATGTTGAAAACCCGTTATAAAGGCCACAATGCGCTGTTTACGGGGAAGTGGGAAATAAAATAAATAAATAAAATAAAATAAAAATTCTTAGTTAATTGAGACAATTTTGGTATTGTTAGGACTCAAAATTAAAAGAGATGGAACAAAACTGTTCGACGTGAACAATTTTACCGTATATTGTTCCTCTAGCTGCTCTTATTTCTTCTATAGATTACGTTGAAACTCATCCAAAAATTTCCCCGCGCTTCCCCAGCGACAAGGCGCACTACCTATACATTCCCTTTATATTTGCCGCGTGAAATCGGACGCCTGTTAATTAGTCACCTCTTCGCGTTCGAATGCTCTCACCCCTTTGACAAGGTGCCCCACAATTCCCTTTCCTTCGAGAGCCCGCATTCGACCGAAACAAAACGACAGGTGATTATGTGGAGGAAGGAACAAGGGGGGATGGTAAGACTCAGGAGAGATGAAGTAAAGGTTTGGGAAGTGTAGGGCCTGGGAGATATGAGACGGCCTCTCACACAGTGAGAGAGAGAAGGAGATAGAGGCTCCTTCTTCTTCCCTTGGAGAGGACTTTGCCAGCAACCGGTCGCCTCTCCTACGAGGAAGAAGACGAAACCTTTGGGATAGGGGGGGTGGAGAAGAGATAAGAAGTAAGAGAAGCCTTTGGCTCTTAAGAGGAGACCTAGAGTGAGGAGAAGACGATGAGAGAGAGAGAGTGGTGCGGATTGGCGATGTCGGGGTGAATGATGTGGGCCGGAGAAGAGGAGGAGGCTTGGTGATCATCCGAGCATATTGAGGAGGTGAATATGGAGAGAGGAATGGGCCACAAAGGTTTAAGGAGGTGGCGACGACGACGGCGGAGGGAACGTACTTAGGTCCCCGCTACAGAAGCCTTCTTACGTTCGGGTGGGTGGGGAGGCCGGGTGGAAAGCCTAGGTCGACTTCCGCTTCAAAGATCTCCTCCACTGCTAGTAACAGGGCAAGCGTTTGTAGGGCCAGGACAATTAAGATAGTATTTTTATTAAGATACTAGAACAAGCACTGCAAGTATAAAACTCTGAGGGAGTAAGAGTTGGTAAAAAAAACACCACCATTCTTACCTTTGGTCGCAACGAAGTTTTGATTTTAAAAACATCATCTGATTAGAAATTAGAAAGATGAACACAAAGACAAATATGTTACTAAATGAGTTTGAATTAAGCCATTCTCATATTTCTCAGAGCTCATTTTGGCTCATCAGGGGATGGAGTGGTTTAGCAGGGAATAATAATTCGAAAGTTTTTCCCTGAGAGGTAAAATGCTAATCAAATGATTCACATGAAATTAATCAAAGGAGTAGCAAAATATATGCAACTAATACGGCAAAATGACTGACAGAGAGCAATTAATGCATTGACTTCACATAAAATTAGTTAACACGCGCACAAGGCGATAGAAAAGATATTAAAAATGAACGGAATACTTGGAAAAATCATTGGACTTTACCAAGAAAATTTAATGTTCGGGAAATTTATTGTTTTAATTTTACAGGTAGTTCTTAATAAGGATAAACAAAACTATATCATAATTACAATGCTAGAAATTTCATAAATAAAAATGGAATAAAAGCGTTTCCACGGGTTACCAGCAGTTGATTGGCATCGCAGTGTTATCTTCTAATGACCTCGAGGTGAATCCATTACATAATTAGCGTTAATTCATAGAGAAATAAAGATAGTAATTGATCTTGCTAAGTGGGCGAAAATATGACAAAGTTTACATCATAAAAAATGTAATTGTACAACTGATAATTAGTCATCGAAGAAACTGTAAGCAGCATTTCGGCATATTTGAAAATAGTTATTTGTTGAGTCATTTGAACTCGTCAAAACGGCTTATGGGATGGGATAGATCGCTTGGATTTCCCAAATGACTTGCTTTCAATGAACGTTGAGTTGTATGTACTTACTGAAATCGATTTCCAGTGAACTGAGCCAAGGTTCAGGAATCAGAAACGGATGGATGAACTGAAATGCCCCGGGCATCCGTTTGCTTTCCTTCTTAAGAGCGGCAGCGGATTCTGCAATCAACTAATGAATCACGGAGACCAGATCCAGCTCCTTCTCCCCCAATCTTCCATTCTTATTCAAGTGAGCTGCCTCGGATTAACTCCGAATTCTCCTTAGTTTCAACTCTGTATTCCTTGCATCTCCCCCTCAGATTGGCACCCACCGCCATAGTACAACACTCGCACCCGGTGGACTCGCGTATATATCTTCCACCCGCTGCCACACACCAAAGCCAATCTGGAACCAACCCCCGCCTCACATTCGGCGCGGTCGTTCCCCGCCGATGTCCCCGCTAGATTCCTCCTCGTGTCCTCTTCCCCGTGCCTTCCATCTCAAACCTTCCTCCATCCTACATCTTTTCGGGCCTCCTCCCCGCAACAATGCGACAGTCATTTTCCGAGTAACTTGGCAAAACCGTCGTCAAGAAGACCCGGCTTATCTTATGGGAGAGGAGGAATGAAGAGGGGTACGGTGGGGGGTAAAGAGAGGCCCTTGTATCACCCGGAGGGCTCTTCCTCCTCCATATATACTAGATGTGGCCAACTGTCTCCTTAATGCCGACTCCCCCTTCCCATTGACGCATTGATTTGCTCTCCGGTGAAAAGACAGCACTCGTGGAACAGCCTCAGAAAGGATACGTAAGGGTGATAATGGCCTACTGCGCATGCGGTCAATGACGTAAACTCCGTTGTAACATCGCGTCGAAAGGTTTGATCCGTTGTCACATCGCACCTAGTATTTTTTATTTACTACGTGATTATAAGGTAACCCTCTCCGTTGAAATTATATTTTAATGGCATGATAATTTTCCCCTTATTCTGAAACTGAAATGCATAGATATAGCAGCATGCCATCATTGTGTAATACAGCATAACTGCAAGAATTCGAACTCATTTTTTCTCGAGAAAATGTTCGGCTCTTGGGTAACAAGGTCAGAATTACACTATTATACAGACAATTATCATTAATTACTACAAAAATTATGTATATTTATCTGACTCATATCCTACACCAAACTTCGACTCCACAGATACTTAGCATTTGACTTCGGTCGGATATTAAGGGTCACAAAATATCCCAATTTACACTTACGTTACGCTACGTTTGTGAAAAGGCTATTAAATTGCCTGCGTTGCAACTCTTTGAAAAAAATTGGAGGGACGCAACAATCCTTTACCTCATTTCCGTGACAGAAGAGCACCCTGATAATCTAATTCCATCAGTTTTACTTACTGTTCCAATTTTATTAGTGGGATCCGTACCCTCTCTATTTTCTCCCCATGCTCTGTATGGAATGTGTGTGTATCAACTAAAGATTCCTCAGAGATCACATGGAGTTGATTGTCATCACTCTGACCAACGATTTAGTCTTTCGTATGTTCTCATCTTCTTGCAGGTTTGAAGACAAACAAAGTATTTAAGGTAATGCATATTCCCGGGGATGGAATCACTATATTCTGTTTTTGATTTATTGCTTGTATGTCAATTAAACTTTGCAAAAAAGTAATAAAATAACGCTAATAATAATTACTATCAGTAGTTCTCAGGATATGCAACGCTGGTTTCTAGATACTGCGCCGTATACTGTTGACCCAAAACAGCCGCGAGTCACCCCATATCGACAATATCTCCTTCGAATGAAACAAAGAAACTTCACACTTTAAGCGCATCTAGCATAAGGCCCATCATGGTTAAGAGCATCTTTTCAGTGTGTGCTTTGTATCTATAACAGGAAGATAAATATCGCGCGGAAAGAATACAATGGCTTCCCTAAAAAGACGGTGTGAATGGAATTTTCATCTCCGAAGAGGAATTAGAGTGAGATGGGAGGAGGGGGGTACGTAAAGGATAGGAAGGGGTGTTTTGGGAGGGATAAATTCGCAGCACACATACACACACGCAGTCACTCGCATGCAGGACGCGAGAGGCCGAGGGAACTGGAGGGAAAGGAAATGGGGGTCTATATCTAATTAAAAAAAGGAGGCAACAACCGGATCCCAGAGTGAGAGAGCCGAGAGGCAAAGTGTAATTCATAGATGATGAAATGCCAGTGGTTTCCAAACCGCACTTCCTATGAGATACCGCCATCGCAATCCCCCCCCACCCTGTTTCCCTCACTTCATCGCAGCCATCATCCGTGCCCATCTCATCCCCACCTACCAAACTCTACACACTAACTGAAGGCAAAGCCTCCAAATGAAACTCAGTTTCACCCTTCTTTCGCGTAGCGTGCGAAAAATATTGCCATTCACTCCATTTGCCGATTCGCTTCCACGAGCTCGAATCACACGAGCCGCCGACGAAATCCGTAGCACACTGGGTAATGCTTCCCGGCGGCTCGAAACAGCGCTCAAAAACCGCACGGACCGGACGCCCGTCTCATGTTATTGCAGTACGATTTCGCGTTTTCCCTTGTGGAGGAATCATTCTCTCTCAAACGCGAGGAACGTGATCCCTCGATCGCCCAATGCGAAAGATGTTTATTCCTCGAAGGGAATATTCGAAGGCATATGCGAGGAATTCAGAAATCACAAACTCGGGTGTTTAATAATTATCTTAGAAAACATGTGTGGGCAGTTGAGAGTAAAAGCCAAAGACTTGGGCCCTTGGAAAATCTGACCAGAAAAGACTTTGAAATAATATTTTGAGCCCTTGTGCTCGCAGCGGTTACCTACTAAAGATCTTATTGAAGGATAAGGTAAGTACAGAAGAGTGGAGAAAAAAGGTATTGCAATCACCATGTGCCAGAAAAGGGCCACGTCGATAGGTTAAGTTACAGCACATAGAAAATACACGGGAAATATAATGGGAGGTAAAATTCTAAGAAAAGTCCCAGAAGAAGACCAAGAGCTATGTGTGTTAGTCTGATGAGGAAGAATACAAGGAAAAAACGCCAGGGAACTGAAGGAACTACCGCGAATAAGAAGGAAATGGAGGGCTTCATCTTACCAATCTCAGATTATAGTGCTATGTATGCATGTAAACTCGGAGGCTTACAGGCCTTGCAGAGAGAGCTGAACTGTCCATCGAATTAAAACGAAATTCAAATCGGAGGGTGTAGTCTTCAAGCATTTAGGGCATGGACTACTCGCCCCGCGATTTCTTTGATCATTGACTAAGAAAAACATATATCCAAGGCGGCCCAGTGATCTTAAGTGGCCAAGGACTCCGGGGCTTGCTCTACTCGCGTACCAGCCTTTGGAGCGATAATTTAATGTGTACATCGTTTAGAAAACAGAGTTTAATAATCTGGCGTCTCAAACACAAAAAGCATGATTATCCTCACAAATGAAATCACGACCTCATTGCCAATATTTAGGAATTACGTATCAATATGTGTGTATCTATACTCGCAGTAATTTGAAATCACAAGTAAAGAATTTAAGGAAATATAAGAATTATAGCCAAAGCCGTTCGTTACGATCTGACCAGGTCAATTGAGTGATAATTTACTTTACAGTCCGACTTTTTCTTCAGTTACTCAGCCGCAAAACTAAGGTCGCAGGAAATTACTTGATTACATGACAGAACACTTAATTAAAAAGTGTCTCTTTTTGCCTGCAAATTCGATGATGATGCAATAAGGATCTAAAATAAGTGCTGATAAACTTTAACCCCTTTCCTCGGCCTAACGTTAATTTGGTTCTGATTAAATAAAAAAGTCTTATTTGATAAATAGAAAATTGGAAAATAATTGCCCAAAAGGTGCGCCATCGACCAATACAGGTGAGCCCTCATTAATTCCTCTTCCCGAATAAACGCCAAATTAGCTACTCCAATCCTCACTTTGGGGCGAAGAAAACTTAATAATCGATGATTTCATCAGGTCGTGATCACTGCGATCATCACCAAAGCAGCGTGGATGGAGGGTGGTGGGTTGGATGGAGCGGAGAGTGGGGAGGACTTGATTCGACGCTTGAAAACTTCGCCGTTAACAGGCGAGAGAGAGAGGTGAATTTCGCCCGCCCTCCTCAACGTCACCTTCGTCCCGAACACCTCTCCCCACCCCACACAAACACGTTCGCCTGTACGTCCGCAGACTCTGATACCACCACCATCACCCCGCCGCGCCTCCCACCTTCCTGCTTCCATCGCGAAAACCGCACCCACAGCTCCCTCCTCTCCATTCACACCAAAACACACACGTATTACATCCTGGGCAACACACACACCGACACACGTCCACGAAATTCAACTCGCCAGGAAGTATAGAGGATGCTAAAACAGCGCATACGTCGTCGAGGCCAGGAGGAAGGAGGAGGAGGAGAAGGCAAATTGCTTACATTACTAATTCATCGCATTGGGTTTAATGTTGATGGAGGAGGGAATGGAAGGAGTAGGATGAGGTCTTGAGGGTGCATATATATGGGGGGAGGGGAAGGGATATCAAGGCAAGGTTCCACGTACACGGCTGGGGAGAGAGTAAGAGTGTTATGTATGAGTTTACGTTGAGGAGCGGGGCGGCCAGGGGGTGGGGAGAGTTTGAGCTTGTGGGGCATTGGTGGGTGGATGGGGTCGGCATTTAGGGACCGTGGGGAGGAAATGAGCATCAGAGGGCGCTCTAAGATAGGTGAGGTGTGGGGGGGGGGGGTAAGGGGGTGGAGATGGGATAGGAAATTGGGGATGAGTAGGGGCATGGATGAGAAAGAATGCCGGAGAGGCGGTGTTTTCGACGGGAAGGGTGGGTACATCGGGCATACAGGAATGGTCAGTCGCAAAAACTGGAAGTATTGCGAAACATAATCACAGATACACTATTATTGTATGTTCTTATAAAATTTGTATCTGTCTGACCCAGGTTTCGTCATTGAGCACTAGATTATTGTCAAAGGTGCGTACTGTACAGTGTCATAAGATACAATGTCGAAACCTCGGTCAGATTATTAAGAATATTGTAGAACATACAATAATTATCACAAAGTAAAAGTATTATGATGCAAAGCTGAATATTTTAGTAACTAGATTTTTGTTTGCTTTGGGGGAAGCCGTAGCCAACTTGTTGGAGAACTTCGCAACTGATTCATATCACTTAATTCCTACAGAGCCGGAAAGAGCACAGTGATGACTTATAGATTGGAATATCTGGCAATTGACTAATACGCGATCATAAACACCCATTCCCAAGGAGAAACGGTCTACCCAGGTGGGACTCGAACCTGCGAATTTGGTTTAGGGAGGCAAGGACTTCACTCCAACATTAACAACGCCGGATATTTCGTCAGATTGACAGGCTACTGGATTGTATCCGGGCTTCGACACCGATAAACACCTCGGCACTTACATGGATATCAATGTCTTATCAATACGTCAACAAAACAAAAAATTGAAAGTCCAATCATGACAATGTGAAATTCATAGGCATGGATCTTACTATGCTTTACCTCCACAATAACCTATCAAAGTCCTGTTACCTCATGGTTCAAGCAAAAAATATAAGTAGGTTTCATCAATATTAATGGCCGATAATTATTTTTAAAATTGAACTGTCTGGAATTATAGATCGCTTCCTCCAAAAACCGACCGGATAATCTGACATGTGACTCCCAACCGAATCCGTGCGCCAGATTCAGTGACATACGATCATTTTTATTAGTTCTTTGCTATGAAATCAATTGGAGTAATAAATTGCCCAAATCAAATATTTTGAACTGATATACGTAATTTGTCACAGATTGATGAAAATATATTGAATTATTGCGAATTTTTTACTACCAATTAAGACGCTCATTTCCATTTTTTACATAGTTACTGAAAAATTCATCAAATCATCACTATTTTTGGAACCACTTTCTCTTGTAATTAGCCCTTTTGGAATTCTTTTCTTACCTATCAAGCCTATTTTTGATTTGCGGCAGTCATTCAGAGATTTCTTGCAAAGAAAATTGGACTGACTGTCAGCACACCCTGATGGTTAGTTATGGGTGAATTTTCCTTAAAGTATTACTGAACTGAAGAATAAACCTGAGCACTTCGAATGGCATACATGTATTAATCAGCAATGTAAGTACATGCACCATCAATTTTATCACCAAAAAAGATTTTCTCAGAAAGAAGAGTCCTTTCAAGGCGAAAAAGTTTTGCGGCATTATAAATAGCGTGCAGAGTATAGGAAGGGAATTTTATTTCAATTCTCAAACATAATTACTATTCCAATCCATTTGAAGGCTCTGATGTAGGAATATGTAGATCTTCTGGGCTTCACTCCGCGTCGATTCACATTTCTTCCGAGCGACAGTTTGCAGTGAGCCTCATCAGGTCACTGAAGTAACGATGTAACATTTTTTTCCGCCTTCTACATCCCAGCTGTCTCTCAAGTCGCACCAGATAGGCTGTTGCTAATACCTAGGCTGTTGCAAGTTTCGATTTAACCCCTTGATCCCGATTGGGTGTTGGGGATTGCCTCTTTTTTCATAACACGTTTCAATGCGTGAGCAAGGGGATAACCGTTTTCCCCATTGAATTGAATTTAGAATTGAAGTGAATAGTCATTTCTATATTTCTTTCCCTATATGGCCTCGAGCATTATATTCGGAAAATATCTTCGCTTTTCGGATATTAGCTTCACTACTTCGAATTGAATGTTGGGCGTGAGACCTGTCCATGTATGCTCAGCTATGGCGGAGAGTTTCAACCGCCTGTTTTACGTATCTCCTTGATGCTCCTACAGACGGAATTTCAGTGACCTGCAGCGGCTGGTTTTGTTCTCTCCGCCGTCCCGGCTCTCCACATTCAGGATGACGTTAGACTCTGCCTTCAGAATGGTAGCCGTTCCTCTCCATTGTTTTCCTTAGATAATTTTTCTTGTAATTAAATGAATTTTTGTCACAAATGGAGTGGGTTCAGCCAAAACGCGTCCTGATTACAGCGTGTTTGTGCAGTGGGTAATAATGTGAAGAAGTCTTTAAGTACCACTCAGCGTGAGTCTACTTCTTATATACCTCGAAACCCAGTGCCCCATCGCTCTCCATTTTAAGTAGGACGTCCAAGAATGGTAGGATCCTATTTTATTTTTCAATATCAAACGTAAAGTTGGTGGAGAAATCCTAAATAGTATAATGGGGGCTTAATAGGAAAAAAATCTCCCCCAAAAATTTTACTTTTACCACTGCACTTTCCAGATTATGTTGCTTGTCGGTTCGTTATCTCTCTAATTTTTCTATGTATTTTCCGCATTCTTTAATATCTCCCTGGGAGTATCACCTAGATTTGCAGATTTAGGTGTGTGATAGTGTAAGTTGGAGGGAAAGGTAGGTGCGAATGGATAATGAAGGAAGGGGGAAAGGTCGCACCGAAGTGTTAATGTACAGGTTTTCTGCCGAGGGGGGGAGGGAAGGATAGTGGAGTAACGATGAGATGAGCTAGCCGTTAGAGGGAGCAGTTTGTTGCTCGAAAGGTATTGCCGAATATGTACACGAGGAATGGGGGCCTAAGAACGCTGGCTCCAGTATGATGTACACATTTAGCCACGATATCCATTCCTTTACCCACCCTCCCACAACACCCTTCCTCCTCTGGGCATGCAGATTGGACTCCAGAGTTAACTTTGGAATTGTGGCCGCACTTTGATTATCAAGAATGATCAGCTAAGTTTTGGTCTGAGGAAATTCACTCCGCCCTTCTCCTCTACCCTGAACAAAACGCTATCCCACCACCCACTTAGATCTCTCCCCAATTCTCTTATACACACACACTCAAACAAAACATACACCATCCCCCACTCCGAGCTTTCCCTTCACCCTTCTTCTTCCACTCCCCACTCTGCATAGTCTTGATTGTTTCTCGCGGTTTCCGGGCCAGCAACAAAGGGCGTATCAGATTTGATCCCGTGGTCAGAATTCTTAATAAGTGCGCGAAAGTCAAGACTATTCATGACCGCTTGAGGAGGCGAGGGGTGAGCGGGAGTGGTTCAGCTGTTTGTTGGGTGGTGAAGGGCGGCAGAAATGTGGCTCGGAAGTCTGTTAGCTGCTCCCGAACTAATTTGCCATTTTTTTCAGACTTACAATTGTACGATGAATCCCACCAAGATCTACGCTTTAATGAAAGGCTTTTATATTTATAGGGGCAAAAATTAGGCTTCAACCTTTATATGGAGTAAATTTAGACGCGTCGACTGGGCTAGGCGAGTGAACAAGCGGCTGCTTAATCTCAGGAAAAAATGAGCAAATTATAGAACATTTAGAAATAAATGTGAGATATATGACTGCAGACCTCGCAGAAAATTTCTTTCGGATTCATGCAAGGGAAGGAATTCTATAAAGGTTTCTCGGGTTTTCCACCGGTTGATGTCGTCCATGTCTCCCGACGTTTCGATCTGCGACTTGCTGATCATCCTCAGGGGATCTTCCGAATGCCGTTCTTCAAAAATTTTCAGTATATATACACTCCATCCGAGTTCAGGTGTAACCTGATTGGTTCACGCTTGTTGAGGTTTTCCCGCCATTTTTGTCGTATATAATAGACGACAAAAGTCTATTATATACGACAAAAATGGCGGGAAAACCTCAACAAGCGTGAACCAATCAGGTTACACCTGAACTCGGATGGAGTGTATATATACTGAAAATTTTTGAAGAACGGCATTCGGAAGATCCCCTGAGGATGATCAGCAAGTCGCGGATCGAAACGTCGGGAGACATGGACGACATCAACCGGTGGAAAACCCGAGAAACCTTTCTGCAACTGATACGCCGGGAAAATCTAAGATCATACAGAAGGAATTCTAGGTAAAATTTTCTTGGAATCTTCATTAGGCCGTCATGGTTCAAATAATTGGTACGAATTTCTTTTAATAGATGACTAGCTGCTGTAACGTCTGAGTAAAACCTCTTTTATATTGATGAGCTCGATATATTGGATGGGTTGCGTTAAAAGATGTGCAACTTGTAAAGAATCTGTTGTCATGGTTTTTTTTATAATGGAGGAGAGAATTGCGCGAAAGAGACGAAAGAATTACCGCTACGAAAGAGAATTTTGTTTAATTAATTTAAAGAAAACAACTGTCGAAAGGCGGTTTTTTGTGATCAATGTTACATACGGATCCTAATTATGTCGTATTGCTGTTCGGATTTACCTTACGGGATGGAAACGACTGCGTGCTGCAACCAGAGGTTTGGTTTTGTAGACAGCACTTGAAAACATGCAAGCAAAGTGTATCATATAAGTTTTTAGTGTATGTTAATGAAGACACTCACTCTAAAACATTTTGTTTCAAGGTGAGAGATCTTATTTTGAATTTGAGTAACCTCTTAAAAGGGATAGAAAACAGAGAAAAGAGAGAGAGAGAAAAAAAGAAACAGAGAACTTAGTCGGAGAGGTATGAAAGAAATGAATGGTGTGGTAGTCCTTTGGAAAACGACCTAACATTTATGACATCTCCAAACTGTTCTTCCTAGGCTCCCTTATAAATTGAATTTTCTGAAATTCCTTTCTCATTCTACAGTAAAATATTTTTTCTACAGTAATTGTAAAGCCTAACTGAATCTCTTCAAAAGCAGCTCCAGGAAAAAATATATACGTGATATGCATAAATTGTACGCAACGCTAATAACTAATAAAAACAATAACAAGCAAAAATAATTTTTTAAACGCATTCATTACCTTCAACTATACGATTGTAATAGTATTACATTTTACTGGATACGATATGATGAACTGCGGCTATTTACTCATTCATTCGAGTGCAAAAGATAGAAAAAAACGAAACAAATAACACGTTTAGTAAGGTATAGAGAATAGAAATATACCTTGCTGATTTGCAGCAACGCTTCATTTGTCGCATCGCAAAAGTAACAGAATAATTTCCAATTATTCATCAAAATCAAAATACCAGACAATCATTAGGGCTAATAAAAGTACTAAGTTGAAACCAACAAGTTTCAATCAGGATATTCATACGAAAAATTGCTTAAAACCATGCGTAGGTATACGTATTTTGTAAATGAATTCAGCATATATTTACGAAAAAATCTATCAAAATCACAATGGAAATACATATTTTAACTCGAACAAATTAGTTCTACATAGCTTTATAGATGCACAATTTCTTACAATCAATAATTTTTATAGGACTATTCATGAATAAATGATATTCAACAACCTTGACAGCGTATACCGCCGGCCGGTAAGAGCTGATTTTTGGACAAACCAACGATAAAATTTTAAATAAATGAGAATGGATGGGCGTATATGAATATTTAAAGAATGTTTCCATGAAATTAGTTTTTCATGGATTTTCAACCAATAATAAACAATTCAACCGTCTCAGTTTCGTTCGCAAGGGATCAATATTGCCGAGCTGCGCAAGAGTTCCAAGCCAACATGTGCCACACAAGCTTCGCCTCAAGTATCCGAATGCAAATTTGGAAGACAGGGCTGCTGGCACTTGAGAAGGCCCACTCTTGAGATCGAATGTCCGGCTGGAAGGGAAGGAGAAATGACCACTGAACTTGCCCTCCAGGCAAGGGTGGAAACCAAGGAATTTGAGGATTTCCCCAGGGATACTGGAATAGCAATAAGACAATCGTCGAATTCCGAAGGAAGCAAATCAGAAGAGCAGGTGACGTCTTGCATTCCGGACAGTGCGGTGCTGAGTCATCGTGGGTCCGAAGTTTCTCCGCCAAGGAAATGGAATATCGGGAAACGAATTCCTTTTCCGTCCGAATTCCAAGGCCTCAGGGTATCAAAATCACGTACTCCTTCTAGCATAGCGTCGTCCATTCTGCATTGCAAAGGAATTCCCTTTCCTTGAGATGCTATTAACATCGATTTTAGCTCACCACTGACGTAAACGTGCTCTTAAGACATCTAGTTTTTACAACCTGAGGTAAGTCAAAGGTTTTTAGATAGCTTTTACATGAGTGGAAGAATAATTTTCAAGCGTTGGGAACGAGTTGAAAGATGCAATCATCTGTGAAAGCCAGTTGCTATTATTGTTTTGGAATAAAAAACATCCCTTCGAGAGGAGAATTTACCATACTTTAAAAGAGAAATAGTTTGATATATTTACTGCCTGTGCATCGCTCACGATTTTGAAACAAAACACTTAATAAATAAAAGCAGCTGTATGAAGTTGGAGGAACCTACTGGAAATGAGTTATCGTTCGCTGATCAAAAATATCTTAAAAAAAAAAAGTCTGAAATGTTTGGAAATGCTTTTGGGAATCGTCCATCCAAGGGAAAATTAACAGTTTATGAACAAATTATAAAATCAAATGAGATATTGCTTTCCATTAAAAAGGTATTTTTTTAATTTTCCATTAGAAATATAGGAAAAATGAGCTGATTTGCGTTGATTGCCACATGTATTCCAAATATAAAATCTCGCCTTGGACAATTTGGCACACAAAACCCTTCGCTTTCCATCTTCTTGGTTATACTGATTGTATAATGATACATGAAAATCGTTGTACAGTGGATAATAATGGAATAATCTAAAATAACGTCCGTATTTCCAGTACCTCCATCATCCACAACTGTAAATAATTAATCAAAATGCTAGTCTAAATACATGACTTCAGCAGATATCATATTTTAGAAAATATTATAACTACTCCGTACTAGCTAAGTTGCATTGTTTTTAACATTGCCCTAAGACTTGTTTCTAAGACTAAAAAAACATCCGCAATTTACTTGCCGGAAAATATATACAGTGGCTTGACTCAACGCCACTTAGTATGGTGGCGGTGGGGTAAAGTCCTCTCCTGCCAAACCGTAGGTCGTGGGTTCGTCCCGCCTGGGATGGTGATCCCTATCCAGGGCATGGATGTTTGTGTTGTACTTTGTTAATATTGGAAACCCTCGTTGTAAAAGGCCGTCATGTGCTGTTTACGGAGAAATTGATAATAAATAAATGCAACATGATTTCAATCGGCTGCCTGAATAACACTCAAATGTTACCTGGATGATGTACCAAACTCGTGTAGGGTGAAAAAATAAGGTTAAGTTGCTGATCCCTCTTGGCTAGAAAGACCTCTTGTGCAAATACCCATTTGAAATAAAGCAATAACAATTGAATACTGATTCAACAATCATGTAAAGTATTAACATAAATGTCCTAAAAATGTGGCTATATCACTCAAAAAATTTAAAAGGAAAAAAGGTACTTTCATCAATTATATCTGAAAACTAATGCTTAAGTAACAATTCAAAATAAAATCTTATTGGAAAATATTTCTTGATTCCAGGAGTCATTATATTAAGTGATTTTTTGACACTAGCAAACAACTCCAGAATAAAACTCTCGTTAAAATTTTTCAGATACTGAACTGAGGCCTCACTGCGAGTTAAACATACGTTTTCCCACTAGATATTTTAGTATCATCTGTAAGTGAATCCGGAAGCGGAAAAACCAACTGTGAAACACTTGCCAACGCTTCAAGAATCAAGCCGTACACATTGTTGCGCCATCCCGCATTTTATAGCCTTCTTTACCAGGGGAGAATCAAGAATTTATCCACTCATTACTAATCGAAACGGAAGTGGAAGTGTCACGGCAGCAACGGTTTATGGGGAGATCCCCATGAGGCTCATTTCTACGTCCCTGCGGCTCAGAATTATTGCGTCTCCACTTGAGCCAGATCCATACCCACATTCGACTCCCCCAACTCCAGGCAACCAACTGCGAGGTCCGGAGAACACTACGTCTTCGGCGAAAGTTGTGTCGCGCATTATGTGGATTGCTTCTGAAGTTCCGAGGAGCGACGAGTGGGCGGTGAGACAGGGCGAAACTGAGATGCGATGGAGGAGGGATACGGACGAGACATCTTCGGTTAACGGGAAAAAAAAGAGAACTGGGAGGGTGAAAAGTGAACTCCGCAGTGGTGATGCGAAGCCTAACAAACCTTTGATTTGGCGCTAAAGCCGTCACACGGATACCCTGTAGGAGTAACTTGGGACCACCATTGAGTCATTAAAATCGTTAAATTAATAAAATAATTTTCTTTTATAAAAAAAACATAATCGTGATCACTTTAGTTGTATTTCACTTTAATAGGAGATCATAAAGACAGACAATAAAAGCCTCGATACCTGCAGTTCCCATAATTAGGGTGTATGGGATATTAGTTCATGTGCAAGGAGTCCGTACGCGTACGAAGTGAGCAGATCATTCGACAGTAGTCCTCTTTATACACATTATAAGGGAGCTATAATTGGCTATAACCGTTATTGTACGACTCTTTGACGTAATACCCAGAAAAAAACAAAGTTCTAATTATAAGAGGAGATCATCGTAAGAAAAGAGAATTTGCGGCATATTGTGCTAAAAGGAGACAGGTAACTTAACAAGCTTTTATGTCCCAAAGGTTGAGAATAAAAGCAAAAATTAAATAAAAAATGTGTTGTACAAATAAAATAAAAATATGCAGAAACATCTGAGTCAAAAACCGAAGCATTTAAGAATCCTTTGCTGCCACACATTCAACATGACATAATATTTTAAAGTGCATGCATATTTTTAAGTTAAATAATATTTTTGGTTGCGTTTTAGAAATGAAGCTAGCAATTTAAATGAGAAACTAAAAGTCTCTTCAAAATTCGCAGCTGAACCTATGATCCAAATAACCCTCATTAACTTCAAGGTATGTGTAGAATCCACTGCTTTTACCCACGATAATTCATGTGTCTACTCCCGAATTTCAATACAGATAATAGTTAGTAGACATTTTGGGACATCACGGAAGATAACTATTGTGTTTCAAGGAAAGAAATGGTGAATTATTTTTGCTACATCTCACCGTTTCGAAATACTATCGACGTAATTTTATAAATATAGTCAATACTGAAATTAACTAAGACAACTTTACAGTACAGTTATAGTTTTTTAATGCTAAATGCTATGAAGAAAGTTTGTTATTTACTGCCCTGGTTTGCCCTAATCAAAAGAGGCCTTGGGCCAATCCATCTACACCGAAGGAAGCACTACGCAATTATTGATATATGATTCCTCTGTAAGTACAATGTTTAGACACATCTTAAATTCATCTAGGGAGAATGTTTCAATAAGCTTTACCAGGTATATGCACACCTATGAAGTTCACTCGCTTGGTAGTAAGCGATGATGATTATTAGGTCCTAATGATCCGCGTGAACAAGGCTTGAGAGAGAGAGAGAGAGAGAGAGGGCACAAGTGCTCTCCAGGGCTGTTGGGAGGGTGAAAATCGGTCAGGTGTTGGTGAGCGGGGGGTGGGCCACGAGAGAGATATATGCCGAGGAGGGTGAGGAGGGGTACTTCGGAGGATGCTACAGGGGTGGCCGATAAATCCATCCGGTGAGGAAGGGGGTGGCGGAGCTTTCAGCGCGAGCACAGCCGCTTGAGAAATAGCGCCTTCTGTTGAAGTGGAGTGGGGAGGGGCAAGAGGGTGGTCTGGTAGTGGCGGGAGCATAATCCAGAAGATGGAGACAGAGTGGGAGGAGATGGAGAAGAAATGGATTGAACATCCAATTTTGAATATTAAGAAAAAGACATTCTTCCAACATCGATTAGTAGCTGAAGTACGACCCGATATTTTATATGAAGTAAACATAGAACTACATTAGCTGGCAATTATAGGTATACCAGTCATTCGTTCCGCTACATCTGTCATTCAGGCACACTTGGATCCAATTTTCAAAAGAAATTGTCAAAAACTGCCGCGAGGGAACGAAGCAGATCGTTAAAAAGATTTTACAGGATTCATACATAGAGCCGCTATAGTCTTTGATGCTGTGTGCTAGGCTTAGATAGCTTGAGGGACTAAAAACTGATACCTTTCGGATGTACGAAGAGCATCAGCTTAGATTCGCACCAAAATGCCAAGGCCAACAGAAACGAGTAAATAATTAATATATTTTCGAATACACAGATGTAGGAATTCGTTTTTCTCTTGAAAAATAACGGACTAACACAATTTCCATGCAGAACTCAGTCACTGTAATGTATCATCCACGGACGAAGGGTAATATTAATAACCTAGTAAAAATATTATTGGACACTAGATTCGCTAATTGTAAAGAAATTCTTTCTAAGTTTGTGAGAATTCCGCCCTCAAAAAATAAATAATTTTTAACCGAGAAAGGTAGTGGTTTAAGTGGTTAAAATTATTTCGTTGGACTCGTCGCTCCCACTCAAACGGTCTTCTCAATTTACATTTTACATGTTTACATCTCAAACACATCATATTGATTATACAGATGA
Source organism: Ischnura elegans (assembly GCF_921293095.1). Lineage (NCBI taxonomy): Eukaryota > Metazoa > Arthropoda > Insecta > Odonata > Coenagrionidae > Ischnura > Ischnura elegans. The sequence goes on along the minus strand of NC_060248.1, from coordinate 70,730,739 downwards.
TACACTTTTCAGCATATATTCTGCAACACCAGCGTGAAAATTGCACCTTAGTTTATTTTCAGAGTTAATATTTTACATTTTTAATGCAGGAAAATATCGACAAAGATTTCATGTGTATACCCTGAAATTTTTAATATGATAGCGTTAACTAAAGGCTGGATGGCAATACTTGGTGGAAATTGGTGACATGAAACATAATAAAAGCTACATTTTTTGCATGTTCCACTGAAGTTTACTTAACCGACCCAGGTTTCGACATTGTACTATGTCATTCTCAAAGGTAGATAGATAGCGTTAGTGCCAAACAAAAATGCGATATAAAAAAAGAAAAGACCGTTTTATGCATTCTCCAGACAAAATCAGCATATCTTCACCTCACGACTCTTCAAATCCTGAGTCATCGTAAGGGTTCTTTACCCATCGTATATTCTTTACCCTGCATGAATTCGTACCCTTTCCTCACACAGCCTGACCTCTTTCGTTCTCTAATCCACCCACCCCCCCACCCACGGGGCAGCGCCAGAACCACCCTTGGGCACCTAGATTTCATCCCCTTCGGTTGGTCCCAATTCCCTGCAGTCTCCACCCCTTCTACTCCCACACCCTTTGGGCACACACACACAACTAGCAGTCTGCTCCTTGAAGCGTGGAACTTCGGATGCGGTGGCTCTGGCGATGGCGGACTCTTTGTAGTCGAAAAGAGGGAAAAACGGCAGCAGGGTGGGGTGGTGCAAAGGAAGGGAAGAGGGGGAAGGGAGCACCGATATGGGGACTCCAGGGAAGGGTTCCTCCTGTCTCCCTGCAGTCCCCTATCTTATCGTTTTTTATCCGGGCTCAAAAGAGGAAGGAAAATGGGAACGGTTGACGTCCGAACGAATGGCGGATAGCTTGAATGCGGGGCGGGGACATCCGGCGGGTCCTTTTTTGATACAAGTCAGATGCGAAGGAAAATAGGATTCGAATGCGAGATGCGGAGGCTTGTGACTTTTTCCCCGTTTCAGCTTATCCAATGGTTATTCATATATTTGTATTCTATTGGACATTTCCATTGTCATCTTCGCTCCTATCCATCTCCGAGATGCTACTTGGAATGGTGCCATTTTCGTCGAGAGCCATTGTGTACTTTCAAATAATATGATCGCAAATCCGACATGGCTTCAGTATATCGCGTGCATGGTTATTCTCTAGGAGAAGAAGAACCTAATAAATGGAGTACAAGGCATTTTAGATGTAAATCTAAGTGAACAACTTTGAAAATTCTTACACTCTACTCTCCTGCTAAGCATCTGACAGATAATGCATCGATAGGCAAGAATTACGCACTTACCGTAGTTCGACGTGATAATTTTAAGTATGGGAAATAATTTAAAATCTACGCATATATTAACATTATAATAGGTATGTTTAACACAATTTATGGATAAATACACACAATACATCAGAGTTTTTCAATGAAAGCCCGAGCACCTTCGTCTTGGAAATTTTTAATGCCTGATTTTAATACCAGCAATCCCAGTTTCCTGGTCTAAGTACGCTCTCGAAATCTCAGGCGAAAAACAGATAACTGAATATCGCGCGTCACACACCTGTTTTAGGAATGTACCCGTGCGCCAAAATAGTGACCGCCATTTCAGTTAGTGTGAATTTTTTAATGCACAGACGCATGATTGCTAAGTACTTTAATTTGTATTAAAGTACTTAGCAATCATACCAATGCACTACACATTAGATTAAGGGTATTCAAATTTCTTCTGCTGCATGAGTAAGACAGCCAAAAGTTGTGATACCCTACGTAGACATTCTATCACATTGAACATTTCTCGGGGTTCCACTCTTGCCGAGCCAGGGTTCAGTGTTCACGTACGCGGGAAAAGAGTATCTTCATATATGTAATCCATCACCTGATACTTTGTTCCCATCAACGACGACATTCTCAACAAGTTAAAAAAGTACATGATTTTGCCCAAGCCAAAAGATCCGATTAAGTATCCTAAAAATCGAGCAGTATTATGTATCGTATAATAAAAACCTATCATAATGAAATTCCTGTATCTTTCCCACCTATCTATGCCGCTGTTCGCTTGATTCTCAAGCAGATACCTACTAAAGAAGCAATATTTGTTCCTTGAAACGTATTTGACAATGTGACTAAAGAATGAAGGGTACTCTTAGCAACATATCCGTCAACAATATGAAATAGAACCGCTATGCCTTTAGTGGCAAATAAAGAATCCTACGGTAAAATTCTAATAAGCACAGCGCGACTTCCAGAAACATAGTTTATGGACGAATTTAATAACTTGAGGTTTTATAATAAATATCCTGCATAAGGCATTCTTGTTTTCCTTGAACTATTTAAAGCTCAATATAAGGTGTTATTACACAAACTATATACCTCTCTATACACTAAAAATCATGTCGTGCCTTTCTACAAGGGCCACAACTTGATTAGAGCCCTCTGTTGCTAAAGGAAATGAATTCCAATGAAACGTCCGCGGTCCATCATGCCCAGCGAAGTTCTGTTGGTAAACCCGCATCACAGTTTAATATGATGCAATAACAGTTTCATCGCCACTGCTGAAGAATTTTTTGAGTTTCCAACTATTACTCTGAGGGAGCCTCTAGCAGCGGAGGCGAAACTATTGCTGAATATTGTAAAACTGTGACGCGGGTTTACCAATAAAAACATAGCTGGACGAATTCCTTCACCTATCCGTTCGGAAAAATATCTCTGTCATTTAATCCATTCTGCCGTGCTATAGTGCACTTCTCACATGATATTCTCTGTGCCACTCTTAAATATTCCTAATTGCTCAAACATTATAGCCAGCGAGTCTGTCACGTGATAACTACTTGGACGATTGCGAACATTCTCTAATTTCAAAATGCAATTCCTTTATTTGCTAGCGTCCTAGTCCTAGGGCAAGATCAAGGTTCGTACGAGATGCAGGGAATTCGGAATCTAAAAACTCCAGCCTCGTCACGGTCGTCATCCAGCTGGTGAGGACGTAGGGAAGAATGGGTTCGGCGGCCAAGAGACAGAGGAAATTGGGCACTGGCCGCGGGCCACTTTGCGATTGGAACTCAACACGCACGCACACGAGAACATACACACACGGTCGCCGCTTCACGGAAGAAGGGTAGGGTCGACGGGGAAGTGTACAGGACCAGATAGCCTCGGGGGCAGGAGGGAGGGCAAAATAAGGAGGGGGCACGCCTTAAAGACTTATACGGGGGTGTGGAACGGTGAGGGGGGAGAGGAGGGATGGCAGGAGGGTGGGGAAGGGTGAAGCGCCAAACCAAGCAGTAGGCAACGTCATAAAGTTCCAATTTAGCGGCGTAATCATCCGTCATGAGGAACACACTCGCCGGCGGACGAGTCGGCCCGTAGTGAGAAAGGGTTTTCTCGCCCGGGGCGAAGGTTGGGGGACCGCGCGAGGTGGAAATGGGGAAAGAGACTGCATTGTTCACATTGCTAGCATCGACTACAGATAGGATTCGCTCTTGGAGCCCAACTTGTCTAACTGACTTCGTTGTATAATCCTAACATCTTCTTAGTCATGCTGCCCAAAGACAAGGATGAATTAGTTCTCCGAGCTGATTTTACTGTATTTTCGGGTGTAAAATACACATTCTGCCAATTTACACTACAGGATATCGCTTTCTAGACTATTGCTTGGAAAGTCACGAGAAGGAAGTATGGAAACTCGCGGCGCAGGAGCGTGCACTTTACTGTGACCGAGGCTCGAGTGGATCAGACGTGAAGTTAAGCGTGGATCACGGGGCCGTGTTCCACGCTAAATATTTTTATCCTAAAAAAATCGACCATAGTCTATAGTTCAAAATAATATTTAAAAACGTGTGAGACTAATTTCTCTGAACAGTTTCTTTCTTGTCTAAAGAACAAGACTAATTGCTCTAGCCTAGTAATTTTCCCTTCTCGCTATTTCTCTCTGTTTACATATTTATTGTTAGATAAACACAACTTGAATTCCACATCAAAAAGGGAGATGATGAAGACGTCATATCAGAGCCATGCATATATGATCGAAAAATGACATGGATAACGTAAATGAGTGTTAATCATTAGTAAAATATTTTTGGTAAATCTAATTTTATTAATTTAAACCAAGCATTTTCCTACGAAGCGGTAGCTATTTAAACATTAATTTCTCAAAATCAAGTTTTATAGCACTTGTGTCCCTTGCCTAATAGAGCCCTTGAAGTATTTAGATTGCATACTGTTAACTGAGGTAGGAATAAATGTTTAGATAATGGTTGTGAGATTATTCATATGTCAGTATTCAATTTTGCATCTAATGATACATTAGATTACTTAAATATGTAACCTACTTATTCAATATGACTTCCGCAAAGTAAATCCTGTAAATTGCAAAATCTCAACTTCGTTTCTTCACACATCATCTCTTGGAGCCATAAGTGTGAATAGGGGGTAGTAAAGGGCCAGAAACTGCAGAGAGGGAAGGTGGAGAGAAAGCAGAACCCACCATCTCCACCCATCACCCAATCTATTATCACTCCACGTGTTTTGTCAGAGTATAATAAAGAAGAAAGAGACCCGCCGCACCCAGTAATGGTCCTATAAGTGACACACGCAAGAGGTCACGGAAAAGGTATAAGGAAGAAGGAATTCAAAGGTATGGAATACCAGGAAAGACATAAAAGGCCACGCGAAGGTAATAGACGAGGCCAAAAAGGAAGGAGTTCAACAAACTGTATCACTTCAAAAAATAATGAGCCCAAAAAGCTCCTCACCTGAAAACAAAAGTTTGGAGCACGAATTCTGATTCTCCGCACACACTATTTCCAGTCGTTAAATTTCCACACGAACATTGAGACGATAGCATTGAGGCGATAGCTTCCTCCCCTTAAGGGTTATTGCGAAGGAGAGAAAGGTTGCAAAGAGGCAGGTGCGACCGTCCACGATTTTATGGCTCCTTGAAGCTCATTCAATTACTCCAGCAGGTGCGAAAAATATCACTGTTTTGAGGTTTGCTCAGCATCTCCGTTTTGAATGCCTTGAGTTCAATTTGCTTAAAGATGCCAATATCATTCTTTCTTACACTGTGGAAAGATATTAGACCCCAATTAGAAGGGGACAATGGCGTAAGAAGGTAAAATAAAAATCTAGTGTCACAGAATATTGCCAAATTAATGCTGAGCGCTAATCCATCGCAGTTAAATAGTCATTATTTAAAATAGATTGCATAGTTAGGGAAAATATTTATATGTATTGACTCAACGCTTACATTTAGAGACAAGAATATTGTTGATATTCCCAGCATTAAATACGGTAAAAATAAGCAAAAACAATATATAAATATCCTAGTGGAGAGATAGAAGTGGCATTTAAAGATGTAAAACCCGAGGTATTCGCGGATGCGATCTGGTATCACCCTGTGTGTACTTCTCAATGCACCCCTTTAACACCCACTGAATTTGCATTAGGAGAAGGATAGTTGCCATACCTCACTTTCCAGTGAAATTTGCGACATCCTGAAATAAGAGGTAATAAAACCTGGTGAAGAGGGCTCTGAAATCGGTGATGGGCAGCCGGGAGATGAAAACAGTGAGAGGGGTTCCTACGAGAGTCCGCGGAATGGGAAAGAAACGGTTTAGCGACCCGTAGATTCAAAGCTTTTGCGCACTACCAGGATTAAACTGATCCAGGAGGAAAAGGCGTTTCGGTGGCAAGGTTGGCTCAAGTGCGTGAGATGAGACTGAACGGGGTGGCGAAGGCTGGGAGAGTAATGCGTTAGCATGTGGAATGAAATAAAGGCGATGGGAGGAGGTGGATGGCGTTACACGTGGAATAGTGAGTTTACAGGTGGGGGAGCTCAGCTACGGAAGGAAGGGTGGTTGTGTGAGAACGGGTTGAAATATTTTCGGGACGAGATCTCGGAGGTGTGAGGGTGAGTAACGACACCACGACACCAGACGCACTACGCGCTCGGTTCAAGTCTCATCCCCGTGTTCTCTTTCACCTATTTGTCTTTAGCAATACTAAGGGAGTAAATCGTCACCGATGAGTGGAAATTTTAACGTAATTATCTAAGCTCCTCGGTGATATAAAATTATAAGAAAATCGTCACTCGCCCACAAATGCTTCTATAAACTTTATCTTCATTGTGTACAAACCAAATTTTAACTCTTTACTGCGTAAAATATAAATCCATGCATTACAGACCGTCAATAGTTCCAATAGATACGGAAAACGATCCTTTAGAATAATACCTTCAAAAGTTTTACCTCAAGTCCCTAGTTCCTAGTTTTTGCTTCATTGATACAGAGAGTTGATAGGATTTTATTTGAATAAGAATTCCCGGAGAAAGCGACAATTTCGATCAAAAATTTACCTTTTTCAACATACCCTTTCCATTCTGAGTGAACCTTCATTCCCTTGGCCCCTATGTAAACGTTTTCAATCATTTCCACCGCAAATATTGGAACATTTATGTTTACCTCTACACAGCAAATAACGGCTCTATTCGTTTTAGCGTGGTTTTACAACCAGCCAAAGAATGCTGATTTATAATTTTCCTCGTGATTATCAACTTTCGCTGTCAAAATCACAGAGATTGCACAGAAATTAACTGCCTATTTTACTATGTTAACAAAGAATTATGGCACTTATAACAAATAAAAACACAAAAATGTTTAGGTCACAAAAATAAACCATAATGTATGAGTAAAATTATGAAGAACTGTGACTGCTTGTTAAACCCTTCACGGCATTTTGTATGTGTAAACGTTATTTACCAAGTTATAAAATAACATAAAAACTTGAGCAGCGTTAATGCATTAAATTTTTCCAAAAGCTTGGCGTTTCGCAAGTGGAAATAATTGGCAAGATTCAACAGGCTTTTGGGGAGTCTGCCATGAGAAGCACTCGAATGAAAGAGTGGTACAATCGATTTAAAAATGGTCAAACGTCAGTGGAAAGTGAATCGCGTTCAGGCAGGTCAAGCCAAGGTCATGTTGGCAGTCTTTTTTGACTTCAGTGGAATGGTGCATCATGAGTACGCACAAAAATATTACCTTGAGGAACCATTTCAAAAGAATACTATCTTGAGGTTCTTCGTCGCCTACGTGATGCCGTGCGGTGAAAACGACCGAATCTGTGGGCAACAAAAACTGGGCAGCTCCATCACGACAATGCACCGGCCCATTCTGCTCATCTAATTCAGAGTTTTCTCGCTAAAACAACACTTCTCTGGTTCGATAAGTTCTGTACTTCCCCGATATGGCTCCCTGCGACTTCTGTCTATTTCCTAAACTGAAAAGGCCACTGAAGGAACTCGATTTCAAGAAAAAGGAGACATTAAATAGAATACGACGGCCAAGCTAAATAGAATTCCAAAATATATCTTCCAGAAATCTTTTGAACTGTGGAAGAAGCGCTAGAAGTGTATATCACCAAGGAGACTACTTTGAAGGGGATTAAAAGTTTGTAGCTCTATTTTAATAAATACACTCTTAGTTAACAAAAGTCCGATACTTTTTGAACAGCCCTCGTGCGTACTTTAAAGATTTGAAAATTAGTGAATACCCACGAATCAGAAATATCAAATTAAGGACTACAAAAAAAATTAAGCGTCTATCCAAATAATCGATAGTTTTTAGCTGAAAGTTTCCCGGTGCCTTTGTAAAATAGTTTTTACAAATAGAGATGATTTAATTTTCAATTTTATTCTATAAATGTTTCCACATATTTAATTGCTTTACTAAGAAAAAATAACGACAAACTTAGGAAAACTAATTTCGAAAATGAAAAGGAGACTTCATTGATTTTCACTGATTTATTTCGTCCGTACGACATGTTTCGAACCATAGAGGTCCTTATCAAGTATAAAAAAATGTTTGTACTTGTTAATGACCTCTAAGGTTCGAAACATGTCGTACGGACGAAATAAATCAGTGGAAATCAACGAAGTCTCCTTTTCATTTTCGAGTATAACTTCCACATAGTTGAGCCTAATACAATTGAACGATAATTAATTTATTAGAGTGATAAATATTCATGATTAGATATAGCTATGTGCCTCTTGAATAAATCTATCCTCATAATAATAAAAAAATCTTTCATTAGGTTCGTCGTGGAATTTGTATAGAACAAATATAGTGGGAGTTAATCGTCATTGAACCAATTTTTAATTCAGTCAAAAATCTGTGTTTTTATAGAATATTTAATGGCACGAAATAGTCATAAATCTAGGGCGCATAGTTTATCACTTAATTTTTCGTTGGAGTAGAAATTTTGGAAAAGAGGACTAAGAGATACTTAGATATTCGCGACGATAAAGGAGAAGCTCTATGATTTATCGTTCCTTCGTTTCGAGGCCACAAAAGACCAGAGCTTAAATAAAAAGAAGAACACTGGGAAAAGTTATTGCCCTGATAATTTTACAAGTGCTGGCTATGGCGGATATTTCACTCAACCAGGGCTTATTTCCACATCCCGACCCAAGATACATTTAGCGCCCATCTTCGGAAACTCAGCACGTAACCCGTGGCGAGAATATATAATGAATTTTGGGGTAAATAATGTCACCTTAAGACTCATTCCCACCATAAACAGTTCAAGCACATTTGGTTAGCCTTCTCAGCGGAGAGAATAAATAGTTTCAAAAAAGAGAATGGACGAATTTGATATTTTCATGGAAAAGTTGCTGACGTGAACTTGAGTGAATTTTCCACCAAAAAAATAGGAAACTGGAATGTATAATTGTAGCGCTATATGAGGTAATGAGTAAGATTGGTCAATAAAATTCAAATAATGTTTATAAATAAATCACTTTCTAGCTGTTACTTTCACCTGCCAAAAATCTGGAGGTTCAATTAATCGTACATCCATTACAATTAAGCGAAAAAATGTCTTCCAAATTTTTATCTCTATGTCCTCTGGGAAGATACCCAACAAGTAACAAAAAGTATCAGGACCAAATTTTCATTTCAAATAAAAAACGCGCAATCCACACATCTTTCTTTACACAATCTCATCACAATTTTCTCCACGGTTCATATAACAAGACTAAAGCTTAAAATAGAATTTAAAAAGATTCAAGACGCAAGACTTACTGAATATGTGCTGGTTTTCAATAAGTTAACTGAAGTTGACTTAGTTAAAACAAAAGGTGTAACATATGTACTAACAGTGGAATTAAGTTACCAGAGTAAGATAGCTTTTCACAATTATAGGAGTAAGAAACCGACCCACTCCAACTACAGGAAATAAACGCACAAGAGAACATACCAAATTCCCAGAGGTACCGTTTCCGAGAAGCACAGACGAACGTGCAACAAAGTAAGGACGGAAGGACGACTGCCGTAATTGAATGGTCGCGCTGGGAGAAACAGATACAAACACTTCACCTAGCATTAACGAAAGTATAAATACCGCGAAAATCCCTTAATCTCTTATCCGTAAAACACCGAAAAGCCGATCTGATTGATTTATGTCCGCCTCATCCCAAGTTATTACGCACGCATTTCACCGGCGCCCTCCCCATTTCCCTCTTAGATTTTATTCGCGCCACTCCAGAAGGTGGCGGAAACAGGAGGAGGAGTAAGAGGTGGCAGTCCACGGGTCTGAGTGGGTGGACAACTGTGGGAAGGACGACTGGAGGGGGAGGACAAGAGAAAGAAATAAGGAAGGGAACGGGGACACTGAGGGAGTGATACTCACGCACAAATATATATATTGTATATATGTATGCACGCTTCTTTTTTTAATTCTTCCATCCCTCAAGAACAAAAGAAAAGAGGATTTCACCCAGTATTAGGCGCGCATTTCGAACATCCTTCATTTCTGTCGCCAAGACACAAATTTAAGAGATATATACATTTCGGAACTTTCATATTTTTCATCCCCCGTGGGATGCGGAGGATATAAATAAGAACCCGTTGAAAATGGGGGGATGGGACTTGTGGATATAAGAGAGAGAGAGGGGGGAGGGGTTAAGAGGGGGTAATCGCGGGTCGTGAAGGGTATAAGGAGGAGGAAGGGGAGGATGCCGGGAGTTGGTTGGCCTGAGTGTTCGAAAATGTTATCGCGAGGCAAAGGGTGGAGGGGAGAACGAGGACTTTTCCGTAAGGAGGGGAAGGGGCCGTTCTAGGAGTTCACAGTTTTGCTCCCAGGGCGTAAGGGGGAGGTTTTTGCACGGTGTGAGGTAGAGCAGTGGGAGAGGGGATGAATGACGCGAATTGGCGAGACAGCCTTGGGGACATTAAAAGGTGGGATATATATCCGCGAGAGATGGAGGTAGGAGCTTACTGAGAGACTAGGAGAAAAAAAAGGAGGGTGAAAGTACTATTTTGGGGGGAAAGTCTCATATCGTAAAAATAAGAAATATCACAAAAAAATGTATGCATGTACCAAGCCCATTTCTCCAAGATGGTGGGCAGAATTTCAGACGAAGACGTTTAGTCATCATAGCCATTTTCTCTCGACCAAAAAAACCCCTTCACTCCTCCCACTCACGTACATATTTTTTCACTTAACCCTCAAGGGACCATTGGAAAAATGTAATCAGACCCTTAAAAGCGATCCGCCAAAACATGAGCATAAATTTCGAGTGAGAAGAAGGGAAAAGTGTTAAAAACTTTCCTTGCATGTGCGAATGACGAAAAATGGCTTGGACCAACGGGAGGGGGGAACAAAGGAAGAGCAACGGGCACAGTACGGAGGACGCGGAGGAGGAGGAGGATCGGTAAAATTTTTACCCACGATTCTCCTCTTCTCTCCACCCTCTTTTGTTTCCGGATTGCTTTGCCGAATTAAAACGTGGCCATAAATAAAGTGTTTGCTCCGGGTGAGAGCCAGCGGTGGGGGAGGAATGGTGGTGGGATCGCGCGGAGACACGGGACGCAGTAGGCTTTTCCCAAAGAAGGAGGTCTCAGGACGCGGTGAAATGGAGGAGGAACAGGAGGAGGCGGAGAAAAATAAAAAAGAGGGGGACCCGAGGAAGAATACTCCAATTCCCTAAAGCTATGAAAATCGCAGCGGAGAGTGAATGGAATGAGATTTATAAGGAAGGGGGTGGGGCGAGCGAGGATAAACAAGGCGACAAGGGGAATGGGTAATATTTTTCTGAGGTGGGGTGGTCGAGACAAACGTTTTCGGATGATTGCTCCTTCTCTCCCCCCCTCCCCCCTCCATACCATCCCAATCCCTTCTTCCGAGTGAAATGTAGAGATATCTGTGCGAATCTGAAATAATGTAAATTTATTAATGCACGGATTCGGGAACAAATTGTCTCGTTCCCACCCCCCTCCACAGCCCTCCCAAAAACGACTTTGGAAAAGTTCTGTAATGAGTTATGAATTCCATTTCCAGCCAGACGGATCCCATGCGGATTCTAAAATCAAACAAAAGATGCATTACGCGCGTATTTCGTCTCAAATTCAGTATATCCATGGATTTGCGTTCGTTGCGTGATTACTTTTCCATTTGGAGAGCAGGCATTAGCTAATGATAGTGCAATCAACCCGACAAAATACACGCAAAGAAGCCGATCTCTCACCGTACGAAGGCAGTAAATAATATGTAGAGCTAAAGCGTATAAAATTTAAAATATGTATATCGCCATTGTCCCAAAATAAAATCAACAATTACAATTACAACATATTAATTCTTTCAGGCCGAGACAGAATGTGAAAAAAATCTTACATAATATAAATTTCAATGAGCTTATTTTTCTATGAAACGGGCATGCAGACATAGTTTATTAATGAAGGAAATAAAGAGATGGCTACATGAAGGAGTAAAATTAAAAAATTCCAAAACAACGCCAAGTGGAGTTCTCTCCACAAAGACAAGTTAGAAAACCATTCAAGGGATTATTTTTTAATATATTATGAAAGCTGCGACCACAATTATTCTGAATCGCAGTTTATTAAAATGGTTTGTGGAAATTGGTTTTCACAATCTATGATATTTACCAGTAGTTAACAATAAATGCTGGCTTTACATATAAATATATAAGAAAATAAATTCTTGCTTCACTATAATAATGAGTATCATGCAATTATATACAAAAGGTTTATGAAGAAAGGAATGGATTCACAGATGATCTTCGATGGCTTTTTGATAGCATAGGGTACTTATGTTGTGCAATTTGCGTGCTTACTAATCTTCTAGTTCCCCAGAATTTGATCAGGAATAACCGATTTATATCATTGATAAATAAATAACAACATACCGGTCTGTACGAAAAATGCCTAAGAAGTATGGTCTTTATCACGCCGAGCACCCATCCCACATCCTTCTCGTTTACCCCCACAATGCATCCTGCAGACCTCGAACGCTCAATCGTCTACCTCCGACGATAGTGGCCCTTGATATACACTCTCAGAATTCCGTTGACGCTGGACCGAGTCACTGGCGGTCGCATTGAATTCCAGATATCGCCTGACATAGAGGTTGAAGTCTTAATGGTAGACTGCACCATGGCGATGCATTGCGCGTCTCAATACGCCGTTTTCCATTGAGTCTGGTGAAAAAATGAGGAGCGGTAGCTTGGGGGGAGCAGAAGAGGGACACGGGGACAAAACTTTCATGAATTGACTTACATGGGTGCGTGTGGAGAGTATGACTGGACGTTTGAGGGAATAAAGAAAATGCGTGGTTAGCAGCGATTGACTGACGGAGAAGGAGATAAATAACGGGCATGACCAATGGAAAAAAACGACTCTCAAATGAAGAGGTGACTTGGGACGTGGTCGCGCGAAGAACAAGCCATAGTTATGGTCCTACCGTATTCGTTAGCGCTCAGCATTACCGATTTGGTACGAGATCATGTTCTAAATCACGATGCATGTGGCCCTTCATATTAGTATGTATCGCAGTACTTGTACAAGATGAAATAAAATGTGGTAGGAATGTAGCAAGGCATAAATGCTGCATTGTCACCAGCATCCTTGCTGGTTTTTTTTGTTCCCAGTATTAATTAGCGAGGATATAGTGTCACATTACTCCATAACAGACCTGGTACCTACCGATCAATCAAGTTCCCTCAAATTATTACTGTTATCAGTTCTTGGTCCGAGTGCATCCAAATAGTTATTAATGCTCATATATAATCTAAGAACTCAGATGCTCAATTACAAACTTACAGAAAGGGCATTTTCCAGCATTCGTCACCTGAGAATAGTAATCGTGAACTAATTGGAAGCGCATAATTTATTAAAATGTCAGGATCCGAAGCTGCAGGTAGAAGACGAGGTCATTTTTCCTCTAGTAATTAGTGAGATCATCTTAGAAACGATTATTAAGTCATAGTCTGCAATTAAAAAGCAATAACGGAATACATATGCTAAACCTTAGCATTATTCTATTTTTTCCAAATAGGTATTTAAATGTTAAGAAATGATTTTCTGGGTTTTCATAATTTATTACTGCAATTCAATTAAATGTATTCAATGTTATTATACTCACTCACTAGCGTCCGTCGAGAACGGACTAGTTCCCAGTTGCTCCGAAGCATTCAATGTCCTTTCTGCCTGAAATATGAATGCAAAGTGATTTATACTTTCACTGTGATTCTTATCCGTGGGATTTGCACTGACAAAGTAAACTATTGTGTAAATTTGCTGGTTTGCACCAAGTAGATTACTTGAGTTGATGATAGTATATCTACCATATCTCAATGTTCTGAGTGAGAAAATCAACTCAAAACACCATTTCTATCTCATATTTTCAGAAATAGATTGTGTTATTGACAATGAGTCGAGAAACCTCTTTCAAAAAAGGAATATCGAGGGCATTGTGACGAGTGTTCAAAATTGGAAGTGAAGAGTATGCCAAATCTCTCATAAACATGGACGACCAGACGATGACAAAGACGTAGAATGTCATAAAATTGAGAGTGATGTGGAATCTTATAGTGAAATTTAGAACCTCTTTCAAGAATTAAAGCGAGAATTTTCGAAAGAGGAAAAGAATCTGGGTGATTCAATCAACAATATTTTGGAAAGATGGAATAAAAATTACAAATTTGTGAAAATAAAAACTTAAAATTCAAAATACGTTCCAGCACAACAGTTACACAGAAATGAAGAATGAAAGCCGTAAGGTCAACTGGATCATTAATGCATAGGATATATTTAAAGTTTCAAAGATCATTATGGGCAAATCGTAGCATCCTAAAGTTCATATTATAGGTGCCTAGAAACGAATGCATGCATTTTTCAGCGAAGAAATCACTTCGGTTTACCTCAAGGAATTGTATTCTTCATTTCAGAGAAGCAATGGCCTCCCCTTACACAATTCTGAAATCAAGAGTTCAATTCTTACGCAGCTGAACGATATTTACATATCACGTACTTAAATGTAAAACAAAAAGAAGACCAGCTGAATGAGTACGTAAAATCAAATCGAGACGGAAGAAAAGACTCAGAAAAGACCATGCGAGCGGACGCGGGGGATCTCAGGGTTCAGGGAACTATGAGAAAGGGAGGAAGAGGAGGATAAAAAAAGGGTTCGGTGGATGGATAGCGACGGAGGGGGGGGGGGGGGGATGGCGTACTTTCAGGCATCTCGGAGGGGTTCATTGTAAAGCATGAAATTAATGAGATATGCCAAACACAGTGACCAACACCAGTACTCCCTCACCCTCTCCAGCTAGTCCCTACGCGTACCAACCCCTTCCGCTCACGAAGTCAAATCCCTCCTCCACGCAGCGACCTCCAGAACCGGCATCTCCAACCCTTTCGGAAATCCTCTGCCGCGCGATTTTTATGAGGGGAAACAAAGAAGAAAGCGACGTGTGCCGTGGAGGAAGAATCATAAAGGTTTTTTTCAGAGCGAGGGGGAATGAAATGGTGCGGAGGTAAAGGGAAGCTGAGCGGCGATAATAAAAAAATATAAATAAATATTTTTCGACCCTTCCCAGAATGCTTCGGACCACCGAATGTCTCTCACTAATTTCTCATCTCCGCTACGGGTCTCCCATGCTCTTCCTCTCAAAGGGCTCGAAGCGGTCAAAAAACTGACCCATCCTCCCACCCTCTTTGCGCTTTTCTGAGCCCCGCACGCACTGCTCTTCAAGCCTTCGTTATCCTTCCTGTGCCACCCTGCAATCCCCCAATACACATATAGCATCCCATCTCCTTCCTCATTATCTACCCCTATCTCTCGAAGAAAAATACCCGAGCATTTGTTGCTTAAGGCAAATCCCAAATAGTAATAAGTGCGAGGATATTTATGCTAAAAACGAAACCGATTCATCTCTTAATTGAGTGGTGGTAATTTTTACGCGTAAGTGGTATTGGTGAAAACTTTCAAAGGAGTTTTTGTAATTAAAGAATACATTTATGGAGTAAATTGTAAAAAGAAAGTAAAAAGTACGGCTGAGGACAATCTATGCCCAATTTAAAGCTTTTTTTGACGAATCTGAGCACTCGTGTGTAAATAGCAGTTCGTATGTAAAAACATTAGTACAAATTGTAATTACACCCATTTTGAATCTTTTCCATTGGTATAGCCTGAAAACGTCTAATTTATGAATTTTCTAACCCCCACGCGATTCTATCTTAGCCTTAGCCACCCTTCCAGCAACCTTTTCAATCCCTGATACTGCTCCCCCACCAAACTTACCTTCCTGATCCATCCCTATCTAAGGGTCCTAATCCAATGTATCAATCTAATTACGCGATAATCTGTGTCAATCTAATTACGCGATACTCTCAAACCCTGACCCGTGACTTCTTTTACCCAATAACCATTCACCCCCCCCCCCCACCCAATTCTTAGATATGTTAGGCGTCTTGACACCAATCCCGGAATAAGCCTTGTTCACATTAAGCTAAAAACATCGGGGTAAGATTGAAGCTCATTTGAATGCTAACTTATTTGAGATATTACAAATCAATAAACGTTAGGTAATGAAATTTATACATTCACATCACATATACCTCAGTCATATTTACAACAAATTATGAGTTGATAAATATAAAACGTATATATTAATTCACGGTAACTGAATTTTCTGTGCGCAGGTAGCATGCAAGGGAGTAAAAAAAAAATAAAAGTGCAAGCCCAATAGAAAGGTTTACACTCCTAAATAGTTTCAAGTAAAATTATAATTATAATGGTTTTCAAAGCTCAAAGCTTCGGAAATGCTCCAATAACTTCAGATAATGAAAATTTTACCCATCCTTCGCCATACAGATCAGTTGTTTTGGCGTGAAACGTACGGGTGCCGCAGTTCCCTCAATCCATTTTTTTTTTCAAATGATATTAAACTTGACGCTTGATTACTGAGTAACCCAGATTTTCTTAATCCAAATCACAAAGCCATCTTATTTACGGCTTAAATCTTCCTTAATACAACACTAAAATGCGTCAAGATTCTGTTCAAAGTATTTGCTAACACTCATATTCTATTCTGAGTCTTAGGTAGGCAAAGCCAGCATTCAAATCGCCGAATAAAGCTAACCCAAGGGAAAATGCGAGGAGTATTTTCAAACCTGACTAACTTAAAAACAAGTAATTTTCGTCCATTAAATTTAAAAAAATCCCACGGAATACGATATCCATAGAGTTTTAAAGGAAATATTAGGGTCCCAGACTTCAATTTCTGCATTCATTTGCTGTTTCGATTCAGAAAGAAGTTCCAACGGTGGTGTGAATGTGTTTTATTTTTCTCATGATGTCCATGATATAATGAGCATCATATCAATTCATTGTCGGAATTGATATAATGAGAATTATATCAATTTATAGTCAGAATTCAAGCGATAACCAGCATTTTTGCGTATCAAATGGAATATAGGCTGCTATAAAACCTTATGTATAAATGCATATTTCCATATGCGAATTCCTGAAATTATAACCCAGAACTCATTTTTTCCAAGCCGTCATCGATTAAGTACAGTGAAAACAATATATTTATATGATTTTGCTCTTTCCAGGGGAAATAATCGCAGAAATTCTTTTCGGATTCCTGACCGGATCCATTTTCCATCAGGGTCAGATTTTCCGCTGGGTCGGCAGTGGCGGATCAATGGGGGGGCTAAGGTGGCTATAGCCAATTGGACATCCTTTTTATACTAGATAGAATGGCAATTTTTTTCAAACCCGTAATACTTTTGGGAGTTTACCCCATACTTTGCCCCCTTCCTTGTCCCTATCCTGGATCCGCTACTGGGGTTGAGTGACTAATGTATATAAGGCGACCGGAACCGAACTTCGATATTCATTTTCCCTAATGATGATTTAGGAATCGTGCATTGCAAGTTGAAATTTCCGTCATAGAAAACCTTACACGGTAGAGAAACCGTGAAGAATACCTGCAATATTCATAAAGTTTTATGAAAAAGGTATTTACTTCGTTTCTTGCACCAATCTCCTTGAGGGCAAGCGCATAATTATAGAGCTGCTTCTGAATCAGCCGCCGATCGAGGGTAGAGGGGGGTGTAGAAGACAGAGGGCGGTGCGGAGGAGGGAGTCGAAAAATAAATAGGAAATGGCACTGGCAAAAGGGGGTGGGTTGGACAAATGTGAGGGAAAGACGATAGCGGCGGAGGAATGGTGGGGGGACTAAGAGAAAGAGAGGAAGGAATGGAAATTTCACGGGAATATGAATCGGTGTTTGCGGCGTGCGTAATTAAAGATCCGTTATCGTCTTTCATCCCCAAAACTCACCAACACACTCCTCGCCTCCACCACGACCACCACCTTTCATCCCCCTGCCCTATCCTTCCCTAAAACGCCCCCACCATTTCTTTTCATTCAAACGTGGCCGTCCGCGGATGGTAAAGCATTGGCCTCACTATCGCCCTTTTAACCTCTCTTCTTTGTCTCACCCGAAGCGACTACCCCCCCCCCTCTTCCCTAGCGGCAGAGAGCCTTTGGTGGGGCCCCGAACGGCTTGAGCTCTCCGCGCGGAGGGACCCCAAAAAGCCCCTTCTCCCCCGCACTTCGCAGTCGTCATGCCCTCGATCCTGGCCCCCAAACAACACATCCGAGATATCTTTCCACACACACAACCCCTACTTCTCCTACTCCTCTCCGGAGAAAACAAAAACGAACGGTCCGAAAAGGGTTCCTTGCCGTTCGAAACAGATCTCTCCCACTCTAGAATGAGAGAGAGAGAAAAAATATAATAATAATGGAACGGCTTGTGGTGTGAGTGCGTGTGTATGAGTGAGCATGGGGTGTTGGATGTTGGAAGGGGGGGAAATATCCTCGAAACCGAATGCGGCATCGCCGGACCGTCTTATCTGGAAAGCGTTGACGTTTGGAAGGCCGTCGGCGAAACAAAAGGCAAGGACTTCAGGGTGTGTGTGTGGAGCGCAAAAATAAAGGGTGGCAGTAAAGGGTTTGGAAAAAGAGTAGAAAGGGGTTTGCAGGGGAGGGGTAGGACGGGGGATGACGTGGGCGTTGGCTTAAAACTCCGTCGGGAAAGAGGGATGTGTCCCCCGGATCCTGTTGAGGTGATGGCGGGGGATCTGCAGGGGATGGGGGAAGAATGGATGCTCGGGTCCATGAATAAGGAGATTTGGCCGCGATCACTTATATCTTCTAATTCATTCAGTCGGGCAAAAATTTGATTTTTCTCATCTTAAAAAAAAAAATATCGTGCAACAATAATTGCTTTCGAGCTAGCATCACTTTATCCAGTAGTAAGTCTCTGACACGGTGATTGGAATCCGTAAAAGACGCTAAAAAGTTAGATACAGACAAAAAGAACCTATTTTTATTCACAACATTGCGAAGGTGCTATTGCAATGAGTAAAAAAAATAAAACAAGAAAAGTAATTGGTCTAATAGTGTATGCACTCCAAGGCAAGTCTTCCTTCTTTCTTCCTCGCCATCGATCAATTGTTTTTTCTTAACCCTTGAGTGAGTGCGTTAAATTTTGTTACGCGATTGGGCCATACTGGTGGCCCAAATTCAATTTTTTTCATTTCCTTAAGTTTTAAACATTTTGTAAACAAATTATAAACAATAAATTTTGGCTTTGTTTGTTGTTTAGTGAACTTTTTGTCACTAGGTTACTCATTCATTCTTAATAGTGGAACAAAATGCACGCCTACCCTCCCCTGCAAAGGAGGGAAGAAAGCAGACCACTTACCGAGATACCCATGAAAGTAACGTAAACACGTCGAATATTGTTCACACGTCAAAGCAGTCAAACATCATACAAAATTTGATGCAGTGATGCTGACAGAAAAATATTACACAGCAACGCGCATCGACCAGACACGTGGCCCAGGCCCAGTCACGCCCGCTTCCATTCGAGCGCTATATATTGCTGATCTTTGGTCGATTACTAACAAGCAACTATGTGAGGCTTTCTAGGACTAAATAATGTGCAGCTACTGAAAAGTGCATGAATATTATGCCATCATTAGAAAAAAGGCACAAGAATGAAACACCCATGTGACCCACGTGCCTACTGAAGAATTAATTGAGTACACATCGGCTTCTATTAAAAGTACTTTCAAGTTCAACAAAAAATGTAACATGAGTTAGGCGAGATTGCTATTGATCAGATACCAGATGTGAGCAATGTTTTTTTGCTCCTCATTCAGACCATACCACGGGTAGAAAATTCAAGATATTTCTTTTTTGACCTAGTCGGTCTAGTAATATCTGAATGTCTTCACAGTTTCCAATTTCGGCCGATATCTATAAATGAGGTTTCAGAGGTCTGAGGTAAAAAATAAATAAGTGCTGCGGGCACTTTCCATCTGGCCGGGATTTTTAAGGGCGTGAAATACGCTGTAATCGTACATAATGCTTCGGAGGGTAACATTTATAAGCTAAGATATTAGGTCTACATGATCCATAATAACACCTCATCAATAAATCAACTTATGTCAGAATTAAATTCGCATCAAATTAAGCATTAGATATGTTTTCACAAAAGTTGGCAACGAGCTGAGACTAATCAGACTATTTCTACAATATTTGATGCATTTTCAGTTATTGGATCATTTGTCGAATAAAATAATATTTCGTTTGCTAAAAGTAATTAAAATTCAGGAGGATATTTAGTGGGGAAATTTCTTGTAAAATCCATGCAAGGGCTAAACGAAGGTTAGTGGTGTCGTTGTGGTATTGTTTATTTTAGTCATCTCGGTAGTCAACGCAAAAAACAAAAACTGATCGCAATAATGATGAATACGTTGGATATAGAAATATTAAAAGTCAACAACGACGTTGGGTAGTAAATCCTTAAAGACTGAGGCACACAGAAATAAAATACATAATGACATAGTCCTGTATTCGTTTCAGATATCTACCGGAGTCACTACTCCCAATGTCTTAGAAACTGTCGTTTTGAGGAGGGAAAGTTTTATTTTAAAGAAATTGCAAGGCTTTCTGAAATAAACGACCACAAAGTATTGCGTGTCTACAAAAAATGTACATTAAGCCATGCCAAAAGAAAAAGGGGATATAGGTATAAATAGATGGATGATAAATTAAATCTGATGTATTAAATATTTATCAATAATAAATCTAGAAAACTCTACAGCTTAAGTAATAGCTTTTTCAAATACGTTGATATAACTTACATTAGGCAATATCCGCTTTTAGTACAAAAAACAAGAGCAAATACAAAGCGGAAGCAAAGAGAAAAGAAAATATTTAATACGACATCAGGGATTTGATTGATGCCCATGCCAATTTCTGGCGAGGTCCTCATTACAACTTAAATCGAATTACATGAAGCCCTAGAAAGATGTTATGGTGCATGATGGATGGCAGCAAATGAAGGGCAATCAAAAGCATGGCGCCGTTTCCTTCCCCTCCACTTTTTTTATGAGCTAAAGGAGTTGCCGGTTCAATTTAAAATTCCTTGAAAATTTTATAACGCTTCGTTATTTCTACGGCACCGAATGTAATGGCTTTCAAAGCGCAATCTTGGACGAATCAAACCGAATGGACTTGACGGTTGATTTAAGTATTTCTTTTTTTTTTGTAGCAGACCAATGAGAAAGTCAGAGGTTCACCTGACGCCCAGCTGCGGTATATTTCTAATCTTCCTCCAGGGGACAAATGTATATGAAGCTCATGAAAATTTTTACTCCTTCACAACGAAGTGATTCAAATTTAAAAACAAAAAAATTGTAAATATTTCCATCCCATTGGTTAGGTATCGTAGCTGTGATGCGCTTCCGTATTTATAACATTCGTTTCCAACAATGTTGCTCTCATCTTGATAATAAAATACAGAAAAATAAGAGAGGGTATTTGTTTAAACTTTCCAAAAAATATACTGGACTTTGAAATGTCATCATTATTGTTACTATTACTATTAATTTATTGTAATTTTTATTATTATTATTTTTATTGATATTAATACCTAAACCGACGACGATATATACAATTAGGAAAACAGCTATGCCATCATAGGAATTCATTTAGGAGTTTTCCGTGCTAAAAAGGAAGTTTTAGAAATAATTACAAATTCATCAGTTCCATCCAGAGAAATTCAGAGTAATTTCATGGAAAAAATTATATGCGGCTTCTGACACACAATCGAGATGTGTAATTCAAGGTTTCAAATAGAATACCATTGAGGCAAAACTCTGAAATAATCTGCAATGATAAGCAGCTGCAGCTAACAGTTCAATTATACTGAATTACCTAATCCATTGCCACGCACATATAGAAAGACAGGTCACATTGTCTGGGTAGAGATTTGCATTCATTGAAATAAAATAGTAGCTGCATTATACAGTAACAAAATGCAGCTACCGATGTTCACCACCAGGTGTATGCCAGTGACGTCATGGCAAAATTAGCCGTGCCGGAACGCACTTCCCTTAACATTTTAAGAAATGAAATTTTACTCTGAGTGTTCTTTTATTACAAATTATTACATACATTTTATTACAAAATTTTTGTTTTGGTTACGAATGTTAATACCAGAAATTTTGAGGCAACAAAGTTGATAAAAGTGTTATTTTACTATTATGTCTTTTGTTAACCAGTGCCAGAACGGCGTATCGGCGCCATGGCACCACTGCTGCATGCGATAATTAAAAAGAAAGGGCAAAATAGAGAAAATCATGATTCTTCTCGGATTGCCTGAGGGATGGAGGGTATCGAAAGGATACTAAATTGACCAAATACTCGAAGGGAGGAAAAAAAATGCATCATTGGCCATTTGCTAAGGGGGATTCGAACTCATTTCCTACACACGCACACTACCGCGCCCTTTAAAAACTCCCCTCTCACCGGTTACAATCATTTACGGTGGAGCTTTCCCATGTGGCACGAATCAAATGAAACTCCAGAACCCAATAAAGTGGGGAAGGCCGCGCGAGAAGTGGCATTGGGTGGAGGGGAAAGAGGGTGAGATGAGTGGAGGCGAAAAAAATCCTCATTCTTTTCAATCAATCATCCTGCCCCGGTTCATTTTTCATCTCAAGACGTAGAAACACTCCCGGCAGAGCCATCGACCGTTTCATATCGTTACACGTACTGGTGGTAATGGAGGGGATCGGGTCAGGTTGGAGGGAAAGGCGAGGGTGGAGGCCGGCGAGCAACCATTGTGTGTGCACGCGTTTTTTTCGACCACAGCACACATTTTTATAATCGACATCGAACAAATCACCATCAACATCAAGTTTCCAAGCGGATTTTTTTTGTCTTCCCCTCCGTGAGTATCTTAAGGCGGAAGGCGTTGTCTCCTTCCCTGTTTCCATGCTGTCCCTGCGAGATCTTTTTCTTTGATACATGAGGCTAAAATTAGCCGATATCACTAATTTCAGGTTACCATGAATTTATTCTAAGCCATATCCTATTTTTTATAATAGCGATAAACCCTATGCGGGGCATAAGTATTTACAGCAGTGAAATATAATAGAAATGCGATATCTTTGTCTAGGAGAGCCAGATAAGACTAAATTAATCAATATCACTAATTTCAGATTACCGTGAATGCATTAAAAGTTTTATCCTATTTTTAAGCTAAAAAAGCGATAGACCGATGGCGGGGCATAAGTAATTGTGGCAGTGAGATGTAACAGAATAGATCGTACCATACGTCCATCATCTTTCAAGTAAATGGTGTCTACTGACATACATTAATTTATTCCCTGCCGAGGATATTTCTACAATAGAGTTTTTATTTTTAGTGGTGGGTTATATTTACTCTAAACAGCAATATAAACATTCTGAAAAATGGAGAGAGTGTGTGGAGAGAGTGTGTGGAGAGTGTGGAGAGAGTGTGTGGAGAGATATTAATCTCAATTGTGAACATAAATCCGCGTACACTTTTACGAAATAACTCCGAATTTCCTTCGACAGATTTAATTAACGGAGCATAATTTTCTACAGGGTCAAACTATCCATACCTGACGTTCCGATGCTCCATTTGGGCAACGTCCCAGGGGCAGATGACTTGGTCACGACTATTTCGACTCAAGGGAGAAGCCAAGGAGAATTTTTTCAACTAGTTCACCTGGGAAGCCTAAGATGCTCTTCTACTGCTCACGCGCTCTAAGTCCCATTCTTAAAAAATTATGAGATTCCGAACACTCTGTCCCTCACTCTAAGGATATCGGAATATACCCAATGTATGCATACAGCTGGAAGCTGTTTGGATGCGTGGGAAGGCCCAGAGGAGGCGGCTAATGGATACATGAATGGAAATATAAAGCAAGTTTGATATTGTAATATCTGGAAGACCTCCGCGTGAACGGCGGAGAAAAATACAATAATTGCTATGAGAAAGAAGTCCCCTGAACCGGGAAACGTACCACGGACCTTTAGCTTTCCGGGTCACCGCACAGCCCGCTACACTATTCAGGTTCCTGAATTCTGATTGTAAGGAGGGTAATGGTATTAGGTGTTAGGCCCTCGTGGACCGTCAGGGATGGCAACGCGCGCGAGGAAGAAGACTTGAATGAAGCCACAACCGATTGAGAGCCTTAAACTTGCACTAAAGCCGCCCATGGCGGTATGCGCAATATTTCTAAGCCTGTCGTGTGAACGGCGGGGAAATATACAAGAATTGAAAAGAAGTTTGATTTTCAGTCATTTCCTCCTGAGTTGCTCGGCTGTCAGTCGCGCCTCTTCCTCCCCACTCCTCCGAATGTACCTCACCCCCAGCCCTCCTTCCACTTCCACCTCATCCCCTCCTTCACAGCACCGTCCCAATTCCGCCCTCCCTTGTCGGATGCCGCCTCAAAGAACAATTCCCACGACGCGCAGCCAGAGTTCATTAGGGAATATTATCGAGGCAGGATTCCCACTTCCGTGACCTCTCCCTCTATTACTGCCGACGTTCTGGTCGGAAGTGCATCGCAGTTATGGTGTCCGAACGCGAGAAAACAGATGTTATAACCTCATTAGTGAGGTAGGGGATGGTCCAAATGTAAGCAATATTCTATAAGAGATTTTTATCGAACGAAGAATAAAAATAGATCACTGCAATGCTACGATAAGTCGATGAAAAAATAGCATGATGCAACTGATATTAGAGTTTGTAAGAGCAATGAGAAAAGGTGAAAAAAATACAATGTAGATCCCTGTAGTGATATGATAAAATATCTCGGCTGGGTATTTTCTCAACAGCAAGAAAAATTACGCCTTTATTGCAAATATATTTCAACGCTAGGGATAAGGAACTAAAATTTAAAATTTAATCAGGACCACAATTGTTAATTAAAATTTTGTATCGAGGTATTGGCTTGAAATTGCAGAACAAGATATCTATAAGTGAAATATTTATAAATGGAATTTTTAGCATGCACCTTACCACATGTCAAAGAAAATTGACCGAAATTGCAGCTAATTATCACTAAATAACGGAAGTAATCTTCCTCTTTCGAGATAGGAAAGTCGTATATAATCGTGCATCAGCATTTACTCAGCAGAGAGGTAAGGTTTCCACTTCCTCTCTGCTTAATATACCTACCATTAATGTCATTATAATCAAATAATCATCATCATTTAGTTCCGAATAAGGAGAAAATAAGTTGTACATATAACCTATTCCTGAGGTTTAAGATAGTACCAACAGTAGGTTTTTGGCAAAAAGGCATTTGTCTCTACTTAGAGTTTCTAGACTTGTCTTGAAATAAACTATGTAAAAGTAATTGTCTGCCTTTTAAAATCACAAACTGTTTTTCACATATCATTCCATCTCATAGTCACGTTCATTTGGTATGTCTTTTTAGGGGACCCTTAAGTATGCTACGAACGTGCGCTTCGAACTCTTTCAGATATTTTCCCGAAGTATTTTTAAAGGAGTGAAATTTTGAAAGAGGAAATGCGGAGACAATTTTAGCATTTTACAATAAAAGTTATTATAACGGTGTTACCATAAATACCAATATATTTCCTATAAGTAAGGAATTAATCTTACAGGGGTGAAGTTAAAACCCATAATTTTTTTGTTTCATTGCTCGAAGTGCAGTGAAATGATTTTGCTTGCGCATTGATAAAAAGATTCGGATTTAACGTCAAATAACCAACAATAAAGGATTCCCGACGATTTCCTGTTATCAACTGTAATGCTTCCGATGCAATCATCGTTGCGGTATACATAAAGTTTTCCACATAATAATGACATGATGAATCTGACCTCGTAATAATGACATGATCACCTCTGCATGCGGGAATACAAGATGCATACCTATATTTATTCTCAAAACGATCAATTCTTAAAGCTATGGACAAGAAATCGACGCTTCAACTCTCCGCTGCCCGAATTCTCTTTTCAATGCTTCAATTGAAATAATCACATTATTTTAGCTATATAATATCATTGTAATATTAATATCCGGTTTCATGTAATGCCTCCATCTGCTTCTAAAACAAAGAAGTACCACGCAACGGAAGAAGTTAAACGGTGCACAAAGCTGAGCTCAAAGGCTGAATTTCAAATTTCCATCGTTCATGTGAACGCTGAAATTCCCGAAAAGTCACAAATTTTTTTCCTGCCTGAAATCCTGAGTGGATAACTGCGTACGCAAGAAGTTTTTCCTCCCCTTTGTCTACTCCCTTTTCTTGGCCTCACCTCCTCTGCCACTGTTTTCAAATCCTCTCTAAAACGCCACCTTAACAATTCACTGCTCTCCAACCCCGAAGTCCTTTTACAACGCTTTATCTTTTAGTTGTGTTTTTTGTTTTATGTGTGCATTTTTATGAATTGTAGCCAGCCAATTCGAAAGCCTTTTTGTTGCTTCTGTCGGTGAAATAACTAAATGCAGAATATAAGGCACTAATAAGTGCTAGGTCAAACCAGAATCCTTCACCACCGGCGGCTAAATTGTTTTTAGTTTCATTGTACCTGTATTTTCTCTCGCAGGTAATGACTGGTGACTTTACACCTTCCGCCATAAAGATGGCCTATAGGTTAGTATATAGGTATGTAGGTATATCCCTAAATAGAGCATTTAATCATTTGACAAATGCCCAATGCCGAATGTTAACATTAATTACTCCACTGCACTTCAAGAACCCAACTGATTAGCATCTAAAAATAATGCGAAATGTCACACACACACACAAGCGTAATTAACGTACTTTACGGAGACGGGCAAAGGGAGGAAGGCAATGGTATTTGAGTAGAACTAGAGTGGATGTGTTCCTCAAGGAAGGTGTCCGCCCTGCCCAGGTGGTCTGCTACCGTGCCAGGAGATGGCGGGACCTCGGAAGTCGACTCCCCATGGAGGCGCCTTGCGTGAGAGGGTTCGAGGGAAGAAAGACGGGAGAGTTGGAAGGCGCCCACGCTATAATGATCTTACAACGGAAAGGTTGACTAATGATACGGGTTCATCACAGCGATTCAGGGATAGGAAATGCACAGGTAATAACAGGCCAAAACAATGAGTGATGAACATACGCGATACTCCTGGGATATGTTAATTTACACTGCCCACATCCATTCGGAGCAGGGGGAATAATAATGCGGTCATGGGTATAGATAGCACTGTCACTACATCTTACGACCGCAAAACTCTTGCATTCATCATAGACAAATAAAACAGTCCCGTAGTTATTAAAAATTAATTTATATATATTAATTTTTGTAGTGCAATTGATTACGTTACCAAGGGAGATGGCGGGACCTCGGCTCTAACGGCTCTAACGTCGAAGTATTATGAATAGAGTGGTGTATATATTTGCGTATAAGTACAAACGTAAAACTAAGTTCAATCCAACTGAGAGGTATAAAATTTGACTGAGAGTTACTTCTCAATGATGCCTTGGGGCGTGTTTACGTACGGGGCACGAATTCCAGGAACGTAAATTTTAAGCAAAGGATTATGAACTACAACACATTATTGTAAGACCAGATATCGCTCCTCTTAACCCCTCTATTATCATGTTTGTTCTCTTTCCTCACCCTCAAACCATTTTAAATACACGAAACTTGATGTGCTTGACTTAAGTAAATATTAAAACAGTATAAAGTACAAAAATGGTAACTAACACAATAATTAGGGCAATAATTAGGGCTAATCAATAGGGCAAACATAAGGTATACTTGTTCAACAATATAACAATTAAAATTCCACTTTATCGTAATTTAGTTTTTAATAATAAGATCTTCTGTTCAACCTTTTCTAGGTAAAATTGGCTAGAATTTTAACTTTATAACAGGGATAATATTGCGTCGTGACACTAAAAATCCGTGAAAGAGAAAGAGATGAATTGTACGTCAGTGAGGAAAGTACGTTAGGTAGCAAGAACTGGGCGTAATTTAACCGGAAATAGAGGGATGACCGGTTCAAATCGGTGCATCCGCTGGCAATGTTGTAGATGAGCTGTTTTATCTGCTGCGGGAGAGGGAAATTTCGACAAGTGATGATAACATGAGATTGAAATTTTCCAAGAAGACCGATTTGATCCCAAAAAGAAAGACTTCCATCCACTTGGTGGTTTAGTGGCATCTACAGTAGCAGGAATACTTCGAGTTTATGGAAAAGTCTTCACAAATAAAGCGTTACTAGCATCATACAAACTAAACAACCATCTAAAAAAGGTAGGAATTGGATAACTATTTGGGTGAATTTAGATTGAGACACATATCACATTATAAACCACTGCATGACAGAAGCTGAAAATAATGAAATTTCGTGTAAAATCTACAACACATAAATACGCCTAATGTAACCAATAATCCTCATGTTTTTTAAATAAACGATGTTATGTTTGCTTGCAAAACATTAATTAAAAAACATATTGATCCACATATTTGACTCATCATTTGAAAAATAGTCGTTGAGAATTTTCTAGCTAGCATTCGGCAGAAATTCTATAATAATTAAGCTAAGCATTTAATAAATAAGCATTAATATAAAATTAAGCATTTAAGCTTAAAGTTATTCCATAAATAATGAAAAAAATATAGTGTGAAGTTGTAAAAAAATTGATAAAATCAGACATTAAAACAATTTTTTTTAAATAAAGCCTTTCAATGCTGTTTATGCGGCGTAGTGTTATTATGCAACGATATAGAAAATTTCGTAGATCCCTCAAACTACCCTTTTAAAAAGTTATAGATTATTGAATTGAAAAGTATGATGCGAAAAAGGAGACTTGAAAACTCGAAATAATATAAAATTTGATAAAGATAAATTTACTAAGTAGGAAGCAGGTCGAAAGAAAATATTTTCCCGACTAAGTATGACTCGGGAAATATTTAATAAGATTTCTTGTAGGAATTTATAAAATGATTTCCCCACTGCCACTTTACAATCATGGTCATAATTATAGTTTGAACAGATAAATATCATCAAGACATTTGCAGTAAGCCTCCATCCTTATTTCTAGTTCCACATTATTTTGCAAACAAAATATAAGGCGTTATTACCAAAAGGTCATTATGAATATCGCTGATATTCATAATGACTTTTTGTTACCACGGGAAGACCCGATATTTTTCTACCTTGTAAATGAGAATCATGAACCGGTCAAAACGATAAAAAAAGTAAATACTCCCAACATTTGATCAGTATCACACGTTCAACTGTGGCGCTTTCGTACAAAATTCCATGGAGATAGTAATCTGAAAGGGCAGCAAAAAGTATTCACATGTAAATGCACCGTACAAGAGAACCCCCTACCTGTATCCTATTTGATATCCCCCTTTTGCTTGATAGCAATCGCTTCGTAATAAAAAAGCGAATTATAACAACAGCCTGTCGAGCAACGTCGTGGAGCCCCTCATCTGAAGTCATTTGTTTTCGAGAAATTTCGTGCTCCTTTATATTGTCTCACGCTCATATACCGGAAGAAAAGACCGAACAGTAGCAAGTAGCACGCGGCAAGGCTATTGGAACTTCGAGAGGGTTATAGGTTCCTATTTTTTATATGTTTACGTGAGTTAGAGCTCCCGCGATCCCAATATTAACCACTTCCAGTTTCTCGAAGTGGGTGGAAGAGTTGGGGAGAAAACCCTTTCAAGGGCCTTAAAAAAGGATTTCCTCAATACGTCGATCCCCGCGATTTGCATAACGGCACACGGAATAAGGTTCACGTGATCATGTCTGATGCCACGAGGTTGCCAGGTTGCCTGCTTTATAAGTGGTTTTGGGAAGGTAAAAAATTTTAGGGAATAAAATATTACTAAATTTCTCTGCTGCATGGCACTTAGTCAGAATAAAGGAAAGGAGTTTGGAAGAATATATAGTACAAATTTACTTCAGGACTACCCAGATGTTGCCATGAATATTATCAAGTAAAGTTAATCGAATCAAGGTATCGGATAATTACTTTTCAGGTAATTTCGAAACACAAATATACCTTTCCAAGCATGTCAATTATTTTCAAAGGTCCTATAATTCATGTAATCATTAACATATAAAACGCTTCAAATCATCGCAATTGCTTCATTGGCCGTTATACGTTTAGTATGAAACTAACATGAAGTGAAATATATTGTACACCTATACTTGTTTGTAGGTAATCTAATTAGGTGCAAGATAACATTAGCTGCAGTCAATAAGTTTTGCTTAAAGTAACTTTGCCGGAGACTTAATACACTTGTTTATAAAATCGAGCTATCACTGTGCTCAATTTATTGTAATAACAACCTAACACAAGTTTAGACGAAACGGTGAGAATCTTTATTCTTAACGAACAGCCCGAAGTTTATGTTGACAATAAATTTAAAATTGATAACAAGCCAATGCTATAACAAGTCTATTTCAAAGTCGCACCTTGCGACCTACATTTCTGGACAAAAAATTCCTGTTTTCCTTTATCTCACTTTCATGATAACCAAGTTTTTATGTTTCATACTATTTTCTATGAATAAAATTATCAAGGCATAGTGCGGCAACTGCAACTTGCAGGCATTTTTTTATTTGATTGATCACATAAATATTCATTAAAAGCTAGAATTTTCTTTCAGTGCTCAACTTTCCATTTGAAAATAATTTCAGTAGTTACGTAACTAATTACCATTAAATATTATATTTAAAATTATTTTTAATACCAATAAATGAATTCGTGTGGGGGTATGGGGGCATTCTTGGCATTTGCGTGGGCGACAAAAACCTAAAATACGCCACTGATAGGCTGATTACTTAGGCACAGTATTCCCCGTTTAAAGAAACTTGGACATTCGACGCAGACGCCACGGGAAAAATCGATGATCGGTCGGTCCCTAATGAGCTTGAAACAAAGAGATACAGTCTCCCAATCCTCTACCCACCACCATCATCAAAATAGCCATTCACTTAAGAAAAAAGAGGAAAAGAAACGATTTATGTGCCCTCCTTTAATGCAAAGCATCTCTTTCTCCCTCTTCTGCGCTATTAGGTACGAGCATAACGGTCTTCATGAGAATAGCCTCAATACTACATTTTTTTTCTCTTTGGAAACGCAAGATGATCCCTCTCCATTGCTGCCGAACACGCGTTTTACCCTCGTTAAGGCAAGCCTCCTCTCCCGCAATTAATCGCAGAAGCCATCGAACACATTTCCTGTCAATGGGAAGAGAGATGCATTTCCTACTCCGAGGTCTCAGTCCTAATTTTTTTTCTTCCCCACGATACGGGAAAATTATTGGCCATTCAGCGGTGCACTCCTGCACCCTCAGAATGGAGCGATGGAATGCATGGCTGGAAGAAAAAAAATTAGAGCACAAGAAGGCCGTTAGGGAGATGTGGGGAAACGTCTTTCGATTCCTGGTAAGAGAGATAGAGATGAATTTTCGAGGACGGGAAAAAATTGAAGAAAAAAATATCTTATCTCATTCAGTGAATGGATGGCAATCTTCCTTCAATTTCTTTTTCTTCACCCTCGGAGAAAGAACCGATACACGACACTCCAGTACTCGTCACCACTGTCCGCAATGAGTGCCACTATAGTCCTCAATTTTTTTTTCGATGCATCCACCATTGAAAAGACACCTCGATCACTTAACGTACCCCCATTGTACTGCATCATCCACTTCCTTTCCCTTCTTCCCCCTTCCAATGAGCCCCCCGCGAGAAGAAATCGGTTAAATAAACTCGTAATGGGGGATACCTTTGGGGAATGGTATCGGAGATGGCGGAAGTCATCCATCCAGGCTTCGATAAAGGTAATAACGGGAGTGATGGAGGGTGCGGGGTTTATCGAAGAGGCAGTTGGCGATGGGATTATGAGGTGGCATTGAAGAGTTTGGGAAGGAAGTGATGAAAAGAACGCTTTCCTCGCTTCATCGAGTCCGTTGAATTGATGGAGTGTAATTCCTCCAACCCGCTTAGTGGAACTCAGAAAATTCGTAAGCCAGAAAAAGATAACGATGGAAAAAATATGGAGAGGAAAAAATAGTCAGTGCAAATAGGAAATGCAACCATTTTTCATAAAAATTTTCATTTAAGGTGTCCCTCACTTTAAGCATTGAAGACTGTCTTCGGAGTATAAACTCAATAAGAACGCAATGAAGTTATTGCAAAAATTAAAAACGAGACTTATTTTTCATATCATCGCATTGGATTACCCTCATTGTAAATATCGTCTCGAAATGACACTGTATTTGGCGAAAGTGAGCAATAAAATAAGGCATAAAAATATAAATGTTTTTATGTTAAATTACGCATAAGATTATAATACGCTTTCTTCGATAAAATTCTGAAATTTACGAATTAAGCGATAATGAGTACAAAAGGATGTGAAGTTTTAATACTGAAAAATGTTACCATAAATATATAAACAGTGGGAGATACTAACCTACATTTCATAGGATCAGAGGATTTCATGAGGGTGAGTGCAAATAATATGCACTAATGATTTGAGAAAAGATTCAAATGTCAAAATGAGAATACTTAAAAGTTATTAAGAATATAAACCCTTGCCCAAGAACATACTAATCTAACAATAACACTGACGAAACAATAAAATACTCCTAAAAAAACTATCGTGTGAGGTAATGGAGCCAATACGAAAAATATTTTGGTATAACCTAAAGACATCATTTTATTATGTTTTGTATAAATCGAGAACATACCTCCTTACAAAATGAAATTAACTTTTTAATGGCGTAGCAATTTTTTAAATATTTAGCCTGAAGTGTTTTCCTCAGTGTAACCTTATAATAGCCATTATCTTTAGACGACACGTAAAAATGACTTTCAATTAATACACAAGAATAAAATAAATATCAGCGCAATCAATATTTATGACCACGGATAATGCAAATTTTGCATGAAAAAACCTACAATCATGATTTTTAGCCGTCTATAATAAGTCTTCAAGAGATAACTGCAGATATATTGCTTTCGAAAATTAAAAACATTAGCATTCATATTGATCTATATTTGGCCGAAGTAAGTGGAACGATACAGAAAAATTAGCATCGTATAATTGAACTTTTGATACTTTCCCTGAGGTTTGATTACCAAACAAGCGGCAAATGACAGACGGAAGTGTTACGTAATTCAGATGGGATCGCCAGGGTGTCGTTATGAATACAAACTAGGCATTTCATTTGACAAGAGGAGGGATTGGAGCTCCATACATAGAAAATGTCCTGAATATAATCAAATAAAAAAAAACAGGAAAAAAAACTTTTGCCTTCAAATCTTGCAGGCATATGAAATCATTATAGAAGTCAATAATTAATTTTCTCTTATGGACACAAAGATCATGAATTCTGTGCCGCGAATCTATTTGGATCGATACGTAAACTTACGCCTCAAAATAGTTTACTTTTCCTTATAAAGGAAATATGTTCTATGGCGAGATGACCGATCCTGTATCCTCACAGGAGAATAAATACTGTATCCGTGTGATGATAGGAGGAGGTTGTGTATGTAATGCTGAAGTATCAAATACAATTTGCGCAAGTTTTTCTGTAGATTAATGTACGTAACTCAAATGTACACTTTCCAAGTGGTTTATCACTTGATTAAAAAGAGAGTTTCATTATAATTAAAATTTTTCGTTATAGTTATATATATAATATAGTTATAGTTATATATTATTAAATCGTTGGCAAGGAAGAATAATTCACTCATGTGCATTATCTATGCTAAAACGTATTCTAGTTTTAAAACCAAATAATTTATTGAAAGAAGGCAATACAATTTCATTCCATGGTGATAACTGTAGTACAACTGATCAACAATCAACACTAGACTAAAAGCAGCAGATAAGATTAGCAAAAATCCAATCATAATGCATGCATGTCATAACGATAATAAGCCTAATTCATACTGAATTGTATTCAACCAACACCATAACTCCATTAGAACTTGGGATTCTCAAGAATTCTCGTTGAAAGAGGAACGAAGGTGTTTGATATATTCAATACTGGTGATTCAAACTTAAGGCAACATTTCTAGGTTTCTTGATCAACCATCTACCTCAGTAATTGCTACTTTTTTTAGCGGTTTTGCCTTCTGTCTAAATATATCTTCAGCAGTAAAAATGGAAAGATGTGACAAATCTTTACTGATCTCACTTATTTCCTCCTGGTACCATCTATTTGGTGCTCCTATCACCACAAAAATTTGTCTATTTTTTGCTTACATGTATACAGTAATTCTCGCCAGCGGATCACGCATGTAACGTAATCCCGCCAATAACGAGATTTGTTTTCTGTCCCTTGGACTTCCCTTTTATCGCATATGTTTATTTCCCCGCATGTAACGTGTCCGGATGATACGATATCCCCGCTATTACGAACTATATTTTGGTCCCTTATGGAATTATTTCCTCTTTTATAAAGAAATTGCGTCCTGTATGTGGCTACTTAATCGGTTCTTATCTTTTTATGAGTTTTTTACGTGTGGTATTCACCACGTAGTTCTACTGCTGATGTTAAAATCCTTCCCGCTACAACTGTTGGATGGAAGGGTAAGACGATGTTACGGATCTTTAGCTTAAATTAGGACGATATACGGAGTATTAGTTGGCAACCCTGTTATGCATAGTGCAAAATCCTTTTTTATGGATAAAACGAAATCCCATTTTTAACGGAACAGGAAGATAGTCCCTTGAAATTCGTTGTAAATGAGTTTTTACTGTATTTTCAGCATTGAGTGTGTTAATACTCAAATGTTTGATAAGCCTTGAGACATGTTTGGTACGTATGGCCATGGCAGATTGGGATACTTCATGAAAAAATATTTTTCGTATTATCCCTTCCTTTGAAGCCACGGGCATTTTATGCCATCGATGACATGACTGCGGCGAACGCTTTAAAGACAAGCCTGTCCTTGCGAAAGGGTAGACTATATAAAGGTGGAAAGTGGGTGTATATTCCATTCCTCTTCCCATCTTCCTTCTCGGTCTCGCCCCCTTCTTCTGCAGCAATCGTCCGAAGTGAAGTGCCCGTCCCTCACACGATATCTCCGGGTAGGGACAGTCTATGCCTTCGGGGCGAAGCTCAATGGCCCGATGCCCGAAAAACCCGCCCTTTTAATTGCCGCTCTTCGGAATACAGCGAAGCATTTCGGAGAGAGAGGAGGAAAAAATTAAGGGAAATGGCAGGCATCGGGGCTGTAGTGGGAGTGGCATTGGGATTGGCGGGCGGATAGGGTTTTGTGGGTGGGACGGCTTAAGAGAAAGAAAGAAGTCTATAGAGGAGGAGGAGAACTCTCGGGCCCCTAAAGGCAGAGAGAGAATTGGGAGGGAAGCGGAGGTGTCAGAGTGCGAGCGGCGGTAACAGGTGTGGAATCTTTGGCAAGTGCGATTTGGCACTCGCAAGGTAAAAAGGCATTATCTTCGACTATAACTTGAGATTATAAAGTTTTAGGACAGGCAATAAAAGTAAATCCCACCATATGCATTAATGACCAGTTAAAATGATCGTTTTTGGGTTCTATTAATAATGATGCAGATGCTTTTGGAAAGTTCTGATTAAGCTCTTCGATTATCCGTCAGCATTTAGTAAGAATCAATTGAAGAAATTATGAGCCATATCAATGGGTGAAGCACCTTATTTCTCGTGTTGGTAGCATCGCACCATTTATATATAATAATGAAACGTTCAAGGAGTTTCCATAGGTCCTCGTTTCCATGTTTTCGATGCTAATTACACGCAAATATCTAGTTAAATATTAAGCACTTAAGCTAATTAACTGGACCGGAAACTCAAGTGCTATTATTTCTATCTTTGAAAAACAATCTAAACACAACTATTGCGTGCTAATAATTAAAATACATCATATAGTTTACTCTTTTTAACCACAGCAATATGAAATAGTATTTTAAATGTTACATAAAATTTGGAACTTATCTTTATTTATTATAAATTAAAAGTTGAGCATCGTATAAAATGTCTTAATTCAATGTAGTAATATGATAAATTATTGACACATAAATTTATTCCAGTTATACAAGTAACCATAAATATCACTATTATACCTATGGTGTAACCGGCATTTTCCTTCCTCCATGAAAGGGAGGAAATATAACCAGGATGGGAAGGATATATTTCATCCATCAGAGACAAATGGTGCCACCACTGTCAATCCGTAGGGTGCATACTATTATCACAAAACCCTATATTCTACCCGTGGAATTAAAATAGCGTGCATATATACAAATGGATCATAATTTTCCATCACGATTTATCATATTTTTTTAGGTTTCCAGGATGCACTGGATGATTTTACGCCATTGCGGAATCGACTCCCTTAACAATAAGTTGAAGAGGACCAGGGGATTATTTTTCCTCCATCAAAACAAGCATACTCATATTCCACCCAACACACTAAAAAAATAATTGCGGTGGGATTAGAAACAAAATCGCTGAGAGTATCGCAACGGCCAACGCTTATTTTACGACCAGCTTCATCAATGGTCCAACAAACCTTATAGAGAATGCGAGCCCTTGATCTTACGATCTGGCTAAATACCGCCTTTGGGAGCGGAGAACGTTGATCCCTTCGGTTTTAGGGCTGGGGAAGGCGGTCACCTGCCAATGAACATCGGGAGAAAACGGAAAAGGAAGGTTTTAGTGGAGAAGTTTCAGCGGGAGAAGAACGCACTGGACCGACGCGGGTGGAATGAGGCGAGACAGTGACCGGCAATCCACTTAGGATGTTCCCATTGCGTCCGACCCCACCCTCCAACGCCCAACCACCGCCCCTAATTCACGTCTCCTCAAACTGTTACGCTCAACCACCCCCTCCTCCCGCTCACCCTTCGACGATGGCCCCAACCCCCTTTTAACCGTCAATACTCATTTCCTTCGCCCACTTCGATGAAACCGAACTCTCTTTGCCTTAGACCGAAGTCCGGCTTTAAACCGAAGTCCGGCATGATACACCTACTAGAGATAAAGTTTAAATTTCCAGTGGAGAAATATAGGTGTTGCGGCGAAATAAAACTATGATTTTAAAACATGTTAAAAGATTAAATTAAGAGGTTAGGTTTATAACTCAATCCATTTATTTAATGCATTGCTTTTTCTGAGATTGCTTAAAGACGATAACAGCATTTTTTTGCTTAATATGTTGCATTAGTAAATAAAGAGACTTTATCGCCACATGGAGGATAAATCTATGATATTAAAAAAACTGACACTGACCCTAAATGTTTCTATTAAGAATATTCAAAGTTCATAAAACCGAAACAATTGAACTGTACCACACGCTTTCCCTCTCGCCCGAATTTCAAGAGGAGCGTAATTCTCACGAAACTCTGGAGTATTCGATTCGATGGGCATCTCTTCAAAATAAATTTACTTTATCATCAAGACCAACTCCATGGTTCTGAAGAAAATACTAAAATAATTCTGCAAAATATTTATTTTTGTTAAACATTTGCTTACATTTGTTAAGCAAGTATGGATATATTTACCGAAACTACCATGTTATTTCAAATACGAGTTCATAAATATAAAATACCATGTTTAATGGCCGTAATAATTCCCACCAAACGTTCGGCAATTCTGATTTCAACTTTACCTACTAAGAAAAAATCTTTTATTTATTTTATTTCCCCAAGGCGGTCTGATGTTGTACAGCATTCTTAAAAATATCACTCATAAACCTTAGTAAACATTACAGAGATACGATCTGAAAACTTGTTGGTACGAGTGAGGATAATAATCACGACGGACTGAACCACAGAAGTGAAAATTTAACAAATTCTGAATAAATGCACCAGTTTCTTTCCTCAAGGCAACTCTGAATTCCATCTGTGAGGTTCATAAGCTACGCATCCGGGTTCCTCTGATAATCAGAATGTATCTCCACCCATTATCAAGCTCTGTTAATGTCATTTCTTTATCACGCTGTTCTCTT
The DNA here is from genome assembly GCF_921293095.1 of Ischnura elegans. Lineage (NCBI taxonomy): Eukaryota > Metazoa > Arthropoda > Insecta > Odonata > Coenagrionidae > Ischnura > Ischnura elegans. Next base: position 70,693,059 of record NC_060248.1, on the reverse strand, counting down.
CAAAATGCACTATGCAAATTCAAAATGCAGTACTCCTATAATTCTTTGCTGCTCAAATAACTTATGTAATGTTTGCCCCACTTATTCAATGATCCAACCCGAAGGTCGGTTTGGATAGCTGAGGACAGTGCTCTCCCAAGCCTTAGCCATATACTCTTGAATAGAACACATTCAGGGTAGAGGGGGCCAGTTACTTTCTCTGGGCTACCTCGCACTTCGTGGATTTTATTTGGGGTTGTCCGCAGGCTTCACCCGAAATGCGAACCTGGGACCCTTCGGTCGGCGGACAAGTTCTCCACCAATTGGACTACGACACTTCCCCAAATCTGGGACTAGTAACTAATAAATATTGGAAAGGAGAGTAATAGAAGAACAGATATTCTTATTCCCGAAGGTGGAGGATGAAAAACCCCGTCCCCATAGCGGTTCACTCTCCTTTCCCTTGGCTATATACCTACACTCTGTCTGTTAATTCCAAGGCCTGATACGGAGTCGTTCGAGCGGCCAATGCCTCGCTCTCCACTTTCCCGTCGGTCGTCCCTACGGCTTTCCCCAATGAGAAGATACCCTCTCTCAACTATCCAACGGCCAGGAACGTTTCCGATGGACCAGAATCTATGGGCTCCATCGAGCGGGTCTGTCCTCTCATTTCTTTCCTTTTGCGCTCTCCTTTCCCGTTCACTGTGGCCCATAAAATGCCATGCCACTCCACCTATCTCCCTTTCTCTTATTCCGCGAATATCTCGGCTGCTCGAGCCTTGAACTGCTCTCTTCTTGAATTGACCTTCTTCTTCGTATTATCCTAGGTTTTCCTTAAGTACCAGCTGGAAGATATTAATGAAAGTTACAACAACAATTGTGGCAGGGACAGTTCAATCTTATGATACATCGAATCATCAAAAACTCATGCATCGAATTCCAAGGAATTTAAAATTTTCCCACACGCTTAAATTATCCTCAATCGTCATTTTAATTTTCCAGCTAATACGCCAAATTTTTTTCGTGGGATTTCTGAAAAACTTGTGTGGCTGAGTTTAAAACAATGTACTTGTCAATTCAGGCATTAAAGTGGTTCATGGTTCCCATTATTTTACTGAGGCAGCTTAATATTCCAATATTCCAATTTTTTCTCAACTACCTCCCTCATTTCAGCCATCCTTATAGTGATATTTAGTAGACGTAATATTTAGAATAAAATGGCAATTATGAATCTCAATACTTGTTAAACTTACTCATTGACTTATGGATAGTGTAGTGCGGACTAATGCGATATAAATTCTACTCTAAATGTTCAAGAAAATATATTTCATAGCATCAAAAAATCAAAACAACAAAGCATGAACGTTAATACAGACTTGGAATATTTAACTAGCCTAAAACAATGCCAGACGATGGTCAAAATCTTAAATAGAAATACTTGAACGACGTAATAAATTCATCAACAAAAGAAACGCCAATTGAAAGAATTAATGAATATAAAAACACAAAATATAAAAAGCATGGGGATCAATGAGTAAAGCCGTATGCGGAATCACAAAAAACAGCAGATAATGCTTTCAAGTAATTCGAGAAAGATCGATATAACCACACCTCTTAATTGGAAAAAATTGCTTCAGTTAGGTCCCCTGATTCAAACGAATTACTGCCAATCCCTTTTTACGCACTTAATTTTTCCGTTCCTATCCCCTTCATCCTTCCCATCTTCGCCCTATTTGAGCTCCTCTTTTCTCCTCTTCGGTCTCCATTTTCCCCTTTTCCCAATCCAGCCAACCTTCCTTGTATCCCTAACCCATATAATACCATTTTCCTCCTTACCTAACCCTCTTCGACAACAACCACCACTCTTATACCCCCAAACATACACCTCCTTGCTCCCTTGGCTGCAACTGTCCCGCACGATCCCCTTATCCACCCCCTCCCGCCTCAAGCCGTGGTCTTATTGAGCTCTCAAACCACCCTCACGCCACCACAACATCCTCCTCTACCTCCCTCTTATAACATGGCCTGAATGAACGAGACTAAGGCAGTCTTTTATACAGGACCACCGCATGGGCGACCTCCCTTCCACTTTCCGGTCCGATGGGAAGAATCACCGATGGAATCTTTCCCGGCCGATGCAATGGAAGAGCTCTCCCCCTTTTTACAGCCTCTCCTCCTCCTCCTATTCTCCGACTGATCCCATTTCCGAGGGAATCCTGCCACGAGTGCCCTTTTCCCGTTTGCGAGGGCGAAAGGGATGTGCTTTGCGGGGGGTGGTCCATCGGATTGAGAGGGCGGGAGAGGAGAGAGAGAGGGGTTGGGGGAAGAAGAAAGGATCAGGTCGAAGATACAGCCTTTAAAGCCGCAAAAACGTAAGGCGAAGCTAGGAGGAGAGATAGCGCACGTTTAAGAAAAATCACTAAGAATCAAGTCTAAACTAAACTATCTAACTACTATCTGCACATGAAAACGTGCACACAGTGCATATCGAACAACAAGAATTGGTATAATGGTTATTTGGCATCTAAGTTTCATTAAATGAACAATATTGCATTGGATTTTTCCGTTTCTTATACGTATATTGAGGTTTTTCTTACCTTGAATTTGGGAAATGCATTCAAATGTAGTAGCTCAGGTTACCCAAAGTTGTGAGAGAAAATATTTTACAATTATCAAATTATCAAATATCTTTGTAAAAATTAATGACAATGAATTTTTACAACGATATTTGATAGCTGTTTGGAAAAATATTACAAGATCTTAATACAAAAAATAATACCGTCTTAAACAAAAGAAGCTTCATATCCTGAGAATAGAAACACCAATAATAATCGCTGAAACATTTGATAAAAATCACCTTTAAGCGTCCGAGGAGTTTTATGAACCGTTAATTGTCATCACCTTTTATTTTAATTGAGTATAGGAAATAGCATGGATAACGGTAAAATACGAAAATATTTCCTTTTATTTAAAATTTAATACATAAACACCATAAGAGAACCTAATCCTACCCGAGCCTATTTACCTTCTTTTAGACGAGGTATTAAAGTAGTTTCATTCAGTTGAGGTAATTTGGATAAGAGATGTTCCGGAAGGAAGAGAATTCGGTTTCAGTGTTGAAATTCTCCTAAAAAAGCCCATTATGATTCTTTAACCAACGTCCGAATCCACGGATGTTGAGCCGTTTAAGTATCGTCGACATCATGCTATTCATTGGACCTCCTTTTAATCCGGGCTCTCTTATAGAAATTTCCTTGTAGATAATTTTCCAAAGTATAAGTTTTCCTTCTTATGCCGCTAACTACATATTACATTTTATTTTAATCATACCTCATATAATCACACATAAGCTTTAAATATTTAAGTAGTAATTAGTGAAAATATGTAAGAAAATTCTGATAATGAAAGTATAGAATGAAAAAAATCAAGCACTCATTGCTTGTTCTCCATATTACGAAGGACATATGAAAAATACGGAAAAATATTTCTCCAAAAATTATAAAATTATCATTGAGATTTCTTTTCGCTTGCGTACAAAAATTTACTAGTTATAGAGGTATCTTCGATGAAATATGTATTTGTTCCCCCAATGATTAACGAGAAAATTCACTCAAACTAAACGTCTAAATAATTTTACAAATAAACACCAGCTCTTTGATGAAGCTCAAAAAAAAAAAAAATTAGGAAGGAGCAGAAAATTTCAATAAGCATTTGAAAAGAGATTTCGGTGACAATGGCAGTTTTTCCAGTTCAATGAATGGATAAAATTTGTGATTTTATGTAGCATCTAAGGGCCTTCTAAGGGCATCTTGACCTTGTCTTAATGTATTTGGTAGTCGCAACACAGTTCCCGTTGAACATTTAACAGACTATACATTATAATAATATGAACTAGGCATACGAAAAGGGGTCGGTACATAGATCCTAGTCAGTGGTCGATCTTGATGGTCGAGCAAGGGGTTGGATGCAGGAAAAAATGCCTCGAGGAGGGATGATGGGAGGACATTTCGGTGCGGGTGACGGGGGATGGTGTTCGGAGGCATCGGATAGGTTTTGGTGTTCGGGGGCGGAACGGATGGAGACAAGGAGCGCCGAAGGTTATTACCCGCCTGTCATCCCTTTGCGCCCGACCCGAACCGGGAGGGAAAAATACGTATGGAAGCACGAGAAAAAAAAGTGAGAGAAGAAAAGATTTGGAGGGAGAAATTGGAATAAAAATGGGTGGGGAAAGTAGGCTAAAAGACACACCAACCTGTTATCTTCCATTCAGCGCGTGAGAAAGATACAGTGGGAGATATGGAAAGGTGGACAGGTATGGTATGGGTGGGTGGAGGCTGGTTGGCACTGCTTCTCAGAATATCTCAGGCCTTTCGACACACTAATATATTGCCTTTTTTCCGGGAATTCCCCGAAAGAGAGAATACTCAAATGAAAAAAAATCACTCGGTCAACCTAATACTGTGGGCTACGTTTAAAAAACGTAATGCTTTTTCAAATTTTATTCTATAACTGGTATCACGACTTTTCCAGAGATTTATTAAAGTAAAATGTTAATACAAAATGTTATAAAACTCTCTCCGGAACTTGATAAAAAAACCACGTTTTTATTGAAAAAACACCTCTAATCAAGCATAAAAGACTATTTCAAACACTAAGTAATTTCTTCCAACAATCTTAAGCCAATGTTTAGAAAGGCAACACTACACGTACTTCTTTGATGCAAGCTTACATTTCTTTCTAAATCTAGCAAAAAGAAAAAAAGGCTGGGTATTTTGTATGATTTTTGAGGTTATATGAGGAAATTATGTCATTCGCTTATCTGCAATTCATGGCCCTAATCATCGTGGAGTTATTGAAAGAATAGGTTCTTCAACTTTAATTTCCATAGCCAACCTAATAAATACACTGATGGCACTTTAAAGTAGGGAATCGACTAACAATAATAAGTATAAATTTTCAACGCATGAAATTGAAGTAAATAACAACATTTTACCCTCATCTTAAGACGCTGCTTTCATAAATCAAGTGAATCGTGGATTAATCTATGAAAACTTCGTATACAACGTGGCCTCAGTGAAAAGAATAACTTCTGTTCATTTGGTGCTGGTTTTTAAATGCAGACAATGCAGGAATAATTAAAAATAGGGTCTGATTGCGTTACTTTACTTTATACTACGCACAGTAATTGTAAATGACGTCGAGGAAAATATTCCACCCTGAAATTATTATGCGGACCTCTAGCTCTCTGTGCCAAGTCATAAAGCACTACGATACTAACAATTTTAAATCTCATAAAAACTAAAAAGGTATTCAATAAACAGATAGCTCGCCCTTGCCATTTCTTAATGATGACATTGTCAAAATATTTGGGCTAAGAAGATGTTAGGAGCAATCGCAGGAAATATCCCAAGCCTGTATTGTCTACAATACTGGTCATTTACAAGGTGAACTCAGGTCCTATTCCAAGGCTACGTATAACCATCCAGTATAACTAACTTTAATTGAAGATTGGATTTTAAAGCAATATGATAGTTACTGAAGGTGAATGCCACGAATATGCGGCATTGAATTTTATTAACCTATCATTGATAATTTATATTCCTCAACCATACCACAAAAGAGCTGCAGCAGTGAAAAACATAAAACGCAAAGACTTAAAAATCCACCTCATACCTTACTCGACTACACCAAGGCTAGTAGTGATGACCCATGTTAGAGGACCTGACAGTATAGGACATATACCACTCATAATAATACCACTGTCTCCGAAACCAAACAGATACGTCGACACACCTTGATTATTCAGGGGTGAAATGAGCTCTGGGGCAGTGGATTCCCACCCGTCCCGCCATTACCTCCAAGGCGACTGGGAGACGTATCGAGTGGGGTGCGCGGAGGACTCATTTTTTGAAGAGATAATAGCACGTGTGAGGGAGGACAGGGATCGGGGGAATGAGTGAGGGAAATGTGATGGGGCTGACTGCAGCGGGAAATGGGAGAGCGTCATATGGAAGGGCGGTAGAGAGAGAGAGAACGAAGGAACGTAAAAGTAGAAATAAGCCAGGAGGAGGAGGATGGGCATATGAGGAAAACGTCGGTGAGGAGGCCGAGAGCCTCGTGACTTTGGTTTGACAGAGTGGTCGGTTTGGGGGCGGAGGAATTGTACCTATAAGAGAGGGATGACGAGGAAGGGAGGGAGAAATATGTGATGCACGGACTGTGGGAGGAGAAGGAAACGTCGGAGGAGAACTGCGGGAGGTAGGTGAAATTTGAGGGACGGCGATGACGTGTGTCAGTGGGAGGGAAACGTATCAGAAAGTGAAGAGATGTTGGTTCCGAAGATGAGAATTAAAGACGGAAAAAAGTGTACCGGAGAAATAGGAAAATTATAAATTCAGATGGTTCACACCGTGAAGCATGGCAACAGAGTATGGCGAGTGCCCGGGGCGAGAATCACCGGGGCCAGCTTCATTGTTTACAAATAAACATTATGGGTTCATTTTCTGGAGTTATTCGTCCACGGGACCATGTTTTATTGGTAGAAGCTGATTTCATTTAGTAACATTGGATTCATTTGCTCACTTTTTTTATTATCGCTCTCAGATTGTTCTATTCAATGAAAAAATCTCTTGCCATAGTTTTATTATTATCACGCTGAGGGATGCCTTTACATTTCTCCTGAATATCACATTACAAACTACTACCAATTTTAAGATTTTATTCCGGCAATTGTTTGCACAAATAATTTTTTAAGCCAAATCTTAATCATTGTAAAGAATGATGGAACATAAAACAATTGTTTTTACAAGAACCAACATGCGACCAGGCAAAACTGAGGAGCAAAAATGACCCCTATCGATTCGTCTTTATTTCTCATATAAGGGATTTAGGCGCTAAAAGATAACCCGATTATTATCGACAAATGTAAAAGCATTCGGGAACAACCACTTTCACCGGCGGTTGCAAATGCCAAAATACAATTTACAAAGAAGCGACGTAATATGCTGGCCTCAATTTGGGGTTGAAGCATGAGAAAACTCATATATGGTGAGTCACAATGTTGATGAATAAAATATTTAATACATGATTTAGTTAAAGTATTTAAAAAAACACTTATGCGTCACCAGCTCTATTTTTCACGAATGCATGCTGGTAATCTCACATATTTTGGAGCAAAAGCATCAATAAACTGAAGTAAATGATTTAGTTATCAGGAAGAAAAATACAGATATCATAGCAATATATTTGTAGGTGGAAATCTGCATTAAAAGCGTCTTTTTCCTTATCCTTTAACTCTCGGCCGGATTTCCAGAGGATACATGTAGATGAAAGAATATAAAAGGAATTTTTACGCAGAGAGTTCTAAAGATGTGATTACCGGCGAGAATTAATTCTGTCAAAAATTTTAATATTTCCACATCCCACAAGTCAAAATGAATCGCTGGATCGCGATTTGCTTGCCGGAGATCAAACTACTTTCGTGGAATCTATGGGCGGTTTTAAGCTTTTATTCGCCACGAAGTGGATAAAAGAAAGGGCCAGAGGTAATTCCACAGAAGGGAGAAAAAGATATGAAACTGAAACCAATCCTCAAACCTTTCAAATTCCTCTCTCTCTCTCTTTCTCTAGCATACCATTTTTTTCTGGAATAAAAAAGGAGGCATATCCTCATCCTGGGTGATCCCTGGAGTGGCTGAAACCTCATTCTTATCAATGTCAGCCTGCTTAATTTTGATCTCGTTCCCACCCAAAGAGCCCACCCAACCTTTTTTCCTCCCCGCCTCTCTTTTCCGCCGTGGAGTTCTCCCCCTCCCCTCCCTCCGTCCACTGCTCCCCCTCCCGCCCTCGGATCCAACCAGCAGGAACGCTCTCCGATGGGATGCCTCCATCACACGTCATCTCGCTCAGATTCAACATCCTACGCTTGCCCATCTTCGAGCCAACCCTCATGGACTTCATTCGAATGAACGAGATAAATAAAAGGGAGTGGTAAAAAAATAAATAGAAAATCCATGGTATGATTCAAATCTTTAGTAACTACCCGACTTAAAATATACCTTATAGGTAAGTACTTCTCAAAGGGAATATACAAAAGCGGTTCGTCTACTTCCCTAAAACATCACTGAAATAAAACTTTAATTGCAAGTTGGTTATCATAACAACGGATGGCGTTCATTCCTAAAAAAATGTTTCACCAGTATTTAAATGAGTATTTAACAAGATTACACATATATTAGCATAGCTATTTGTTGCATCAAATGGATAAATTCTATATCTGAATTCGAAATAAATTTTATTTAAGTTTTTATATATTGTGTGCAAGTATGTATAGAAAAATTTAGTTTTACTGTACATTAATGAAAATAAAATTTTCATTTTCCTATGCCCCTCTCTCTTTACAAATATGCAATGGACTCTGTAGACAATGAGGGAATTGAGATTTTAATAATGAGAAAATCATCGTGGCACAATGATCTATTACATTCAGTTCCACACGACCGGAAATATTATAATCCACCACAAAGAAGGGTAGTTCGTCTGCGAAATCTATTTATACCAAGTTTTGCAAGAGCATTGCACCTTTAGAGCTTATGCTGCTGGGAGATAACAGTTATTTGTAGGCTTAGACACCGTACAATATAGAATTGCAAATCAATACCCTATACTCAATAAAAAAATACCAATTCTCTGATCAACTTAAATTGATAACAAGTACTCAGTATCGCAAGTGGTAAAATATTTATGATAACGTGTGCGCGAGAGCAGAGTGGAACGAATACCCAAATCTATTTATGCCTGTGATAAAATTTCAAACTTCTACTCTTATTAACCCTCATGGGAATGATTGCAATTTATTACACATAAATGCACCTAGGTAGAAAGAACTGGAATATGTCATATTTATGATTTTACCGGTAAATTAATGGATTGGGTTTTCTAGTAAGTAAATTTCAATCAAATATTTATTGTTTTAAGATGTTAGCGATGCAATTGAATTTTCAATGGGGGTATCTGAGAAACTGTAATCCAGTACGAAAAACATTTGACATACAATAATAGTGCTAAAGATAATGTTACAATGGGAAATAACTTATATTAGTAATTTATTAAAGTGCATACGATTTTGCCGAAAACATCATTACTAATACGAAATAAAAGATATTTCAAGTTTACAAAGTCAAGAAATTTCGTGTGGACACTCGGCTGTGGCAGGGGAGATCACTTTATTTAACAGCTATATAAGCTATTTTTTAGTTCTTTTTTTCGCATTACCTAAGCATTTTATACGTTTTCAATATGGTAAAATATGAAATCAAGGTTATGTGGGAGCTCAAGCTGAAATATTTATTTGAAAATTGTAAATTGTTCAACCCAAATCGCAGGGTAACCGCGTACCGATACCCAAATACGCACTAAAGATGAATGAAGAAGGTGGTGAAATACGCAGTACGGCCGATTTAATAGATGGGCATAGGATGAAGGGCATTTCAATGTGGTCGAAAAAGAATCATCCGTTTAATACATAGGGAAAGGTGGAAGGGTATATCAATATATAGAAAAAGAATCATATTCAAATTCAGACAGAGAAAGCAACGGATTTAGATTTTAAAAAGTATCAGTGAAGAAATGGGTGGAAGGATTGTTAATCGGTGAAGAGGAGAATGGAGCGAGGGTTTTTTGGGAGTGGAGCCAGAGGGATGAAAGGGAGGGGGGGTGCTCTATCTTCCGGAAAAGACGAAGTAGGAGAAAAGAGGTGGCCAAATATTGGTCGTGCCGAGAAACCAATTCCCTCGCCCTCAGTAAGTAAACCTAATTAAAAAACCCTTTTTCCCAAAGGTTAATAAAGGCAAGCGTGCTCCTTTTTTTTCCCTAACCGCATGGCCTGAGATGATGATGATGGGGAGTTGGATGTACAGTGGGAGGTATAAGGTAGGGTGGAGCCATGCCCCAGGGTTGAGAGGGAATGGGAGAGTTTTGGGAGGATATGGGGACGCGGGGATAGACACTTTGGAAGCCGGTATCAACGCTGACTGATGACGTCTCATACAAAACGTATGGAGGAGGGAGCTGAGGTAAGATAAAGATTGGTAGATAATTTTGAACGGCGTTCAGGGAAAAACGAGACCAAGAAATGATATGGAAAACCATAAAGTATTAATTATTGTGCTTTTTCCATCATGAAGCTTTGGTTGGCGTCGAACTTATTGGACTATTTGGAAAAACTTAGAACACTACGAAATTGATGGTGTATCGAATGAGCTACAAAAACCTTTGATTTCTGGGAATTATTTATTATGGAAGGGTCATTCATTCGAATGCGTGATTTGGAAAATTACTTCACACCGAAGGTTTCCATAAGACACTTTGAGTAGAAGACCACTCAGAAATAAATCCTCTTGATTCAAGTGCAGGTAAAAAGTATTTTGGCAACGAAGTATTGTAATTCGTCAGAAAATTGAATGATAAGTCGCATACTTATGGATTAGAATTTTATCAACCAAAGCTACAAACTTGGGAATACTTCAGGTAATTTTCAACATCGCGAGATAAAATCAGCCACAGGAGTTTATCGGCTTTTTAATAGATAAAAAACATTTGGAATCGTGCCTGCAATATAATTTTGTGAACGAAAAGGGAATTAAAAAAAGCGAAGATTTTTCAGTTATTTCTGTCAATAATTCTTTTAAAATTTATAACGTTAACCACACATTAGAAGTGTTCCGAAGGCTACATGAAATTAACCCAAAAATGAAATTTTCAACGTAAATACCTAATTATAAAGATAAATCTGCTTTTAGGGGACATGGAAACACCAAGCAGGCCAATTTACGAGGGCGGTGGATGGAAAATGGAAAAACTGAGGGGCAGGAGGAGGAATGTGAAACCAAGTTTTCTTGCTGCCCCAAGGCATAAGGTTCAAGGGAGAGTAGGTACCACAGAATTAGACTGAATTAGGCAAATGGGTAAAGGGTATAAGGATGGAATATGACGGAGCTGGATGAAAGGCTTCTTTTTAAAGTTAGAACGGAACGAAATGGAAGAACAGCTGTTAGCACCACGTTTCGAAGCAAAGTCAATAATTATTGATCATTAATTGGGCGATATCTGTCATCGGTCTTTAACGTAAGGGTCCATACACAAATACGATTCACTTTTTTATACAAAATATAAAATAAAGTAAAAGTACTAAAATATTTGAGCTGCAAAAAGACCCGTATGCCATTGAAAAAAAATGAGGATTTCCATCCTTCGCGAAATATGCCCAACGCAGGAAGATGCAAAAAATGAAAGTGTGTGGAAAACCTGCAAAAGGCCTTTATAAAAGAGCCATGTACACATGGATAAATACAGAAAAATATGGAAAAGCTAAGTGCCTACTGTTTATGTAGAAATCGATCTCAGCATAAGGAGAAGACAAAAGGATATTGAGGAGTCTATGGGGGGCTGAATAAAAAGGGGACTCGAGTGTTACAAGGGGAACACGCTTGCCTGCTTCGGAGAAAAATTCATTACTAGGATGGAGTAAAAAAAAATTAATATACACGTACGATCCAAAAAAGAATGCCTTTGAGATCTTCCATCCCTTTCATTTGAAGATTTAGAGCATAGCCTTGCCGGAAATTGTACCCATCGAAGCGTGGTATAAGCTGCGTTTAATGAGAAATAATACACCAAGTTTCAATTAAGAAAAATCAGATCGAAGAGGGAGCATATCTTTGACATGACGAAAGACAAAAAGACTGCAAATAAGCCGCAAGAGGTTTGCAACTTCAATCCTCCAACAAAATTATGGAACTAATGAGAGCGAGAGAATCATGGAAATTGGAAAAAGTTGGAAATTCCTCCAAGAGATTGGCTTCATCATTTTAAACACCTTCACTGGCATATTTCAAATGGCTGGTACGCATAATGAAGTAAATACCTTACGCTGTAAGAAAACGACGCTATCAATACACTATAGGGTTTAATTAATGAGAATGTATCAGTTGCATGACCAGGTGTAAGGATGCGCCAAATGATGAAATCCACCAATTAAAGCTCATTCTACTTGATTGACATTCAAAATTTCTCTACTTTCGATGGAGACAAGTGCTATCGTTATCATCCGACAGCGGCAATTTGAAAAAAAACAGCTACTTACATATTCACAAATTTTAATTCGGAAAATTCATAGTCCATAACAATGTAAATGCATTACTAATCGCAAATTTGCCTATAAGTTCTTACTCATATTTTAGTAAATTTACAAAATAGAGTGGCTGAGGGCGAGGAAAGCCTCATTTGTTGAAAGAAAAGAAAAGATACCCGTAAAAGTATGTCGGCAATTTCAGCAAATTATTATCAGAATACCTGAGAAATACTGTAAAGTAGACGGATAAAAAGAATAAAGGTGCCAGGTGAGGAGGAAGAAAACGGTGGCGAATAAGCAAGGAAATATTTTTACTTCCTAATGGCCTGGAAGTAAAAAATCAACCACGATAAATAGAAATTAGGCCCAAGGCTTCATGAGAGCCTAGCAATCAACTGGTGGGATGTAAAATTACAGTTGCAAAACGGTCCTGTTGAGAAAATCTCGGGAGATAAAATCAGGGCGGCGCGGCGTTTAGTCGTTGATCACCGGTCAAAGAAAAGGGAAAGGGATTAAAGAGTGAGGAAAAAAATTATGAGAAAGAGACTATGTGGACATGCCCTCAAGGGCTTAAGAATACTTTAATGACGATACTGCATGTTCACAAACCCCCGCATCTCCCGTAATATCATGAGCGATTATCGCATGGAGGCATGCTTCACCCACTTCGGTTACATCCCTGCACCATCGCCTCGAGACCCACCTCTTTTCTCCTTTCGTCCGAGTAAATAGGTTGGCGACGCGTAGGCTGTAACTTCATTTTCATCCCCAAAAATGATATTTTTTGTTAATCAATCAAAAGCCAAATGAAAGATAAAGACCAAACTGACATGATTATTTTTACTGTTCTCCATCCATCAATTATTGTGAGGGAAATTGAAAAAAAGTGAATAATTTCCACAAAATGCAGCCGAGTACTCTGACACACTTTCAACTTTTATTACCTCATTTCTACCTTTTCCGATCACCTCGCTTATTTGATGTTTTCCATGCCAATTGATTGAACGTTGCTCATTCTCATCCTCTTTAATCAGGGTCCTCATTTCCTGTCCGTGAATAGATACGCTCCATACCTAAAACCTTGTAAGCCTTACCATTCAACTCTTTCACATGGTCTCTTTAATCAAGTCTGCCTTATTTATAAACGTCATTCCTGCCGGATCCATTCTAGTTTGATATGCTTACCCCTTTTTTCCTTTATATTTAACATTCACCCCTAAATTTTTGCCTGTTCAAGATTTTGACTATCCATCTTTATCTCTATCCTCCTTTTTCTGGTAGAAATAATAAACCATATCTTGATTCACTTGCAAGAGATTGATTATGAATGATTTCGCAAAAACTCACTTCCTACATCAATATTTTGCGCCGGAAAGCTGTTCATGCTACATTCCAGCCGAATTCAATCTACATGGACAGTGAAGACCGACAGAATAACTTTATAACTATTACGCGTTGCAGCCATTTGGCCCCTATTGTTAAATAATAAACCACACATATTGGAAAACTAGGTGTTATTCCTGATTTCAAAATTACTCTCTCAGTCATGCATCACATATTCAAGTAAAAAATCATTACATTAGGCTATTGGTATGCTCTCGCGTCATTTGTGGCGCAATATACACACCATAAAAAGTTACAATACCAATAAAGTCAGTAATTTGTGCAAGCCGTCCTCGTTGGCGGCGGGGTAGATTACCTACGAGCCTGTCAAACTAAAGGTCGCAGGTTCGCATTCCACCTGGGTAGTTAGATCTAGCCAGAGAATGATTATTTGTGGTGATCTATTGTTATTTATTGTAGCCCCCCTATTTAAAGCCAATTTGTGACATTTTCGCGGTTATGTAAATGTATAAATAAAGGGATAAAAATAAAAAAGTTATCCATATCTACGCTTACACAATTAGAACCTTAATAAGGCCATACAAGCCGTCATTATAGCATCTTTAAGGAAATTGCATTATCAAAGCTATTTCCACTATTACTCAAGTTGGCATTTTTTTGAAAATTCCTTTCTTACGATTATGGCAATTCGATTCCACGTGAAATATAATTTTACGAGCACCTCGATTATCTATAAGCCACTTCAAGGCGTGTCTTTCGTTTACCGACAGATTTCAGCGCGCGATTCCATGGCGCCAAAGATATAACGGCGCCGTCTGAAATAACTCGACTTTTACGCGACGTCAACTCGGCTTCGCGGCGGCATAGTGTACAAAGTGGGCGGACGCAAGACACTGGCCAAATAACAACACCGGGGAAAAGGAAAAGTGGGGGTGAGAAAATGGGTGTTATATGAACAACTTCTCGGACGGAATTGCCCTAATAACAGCGGTGTTGAGAGGACAGAAAAGTTAAGTGTGAGAAATTCTGCCTAAACCGCGAGTATTTTTGAGTTTTTTTTTCCTCTTTCATCGAGGCGCCAACAGTTCTGGATGTGATTACGGGTGAACTGCTGAAACGAATCCATCCTTTTATCACATTTTAGAGTCGCCCGATCGTCCTCTTCGCCAAACACTCCCTTTCTCAGCATATCCCCTCGGCAACCCGTAAACATGCTAAACCCACTTTAAAACCTACTCCGTCTTTCCCTCCCACATATTTGGTTCCCCCACCGCCTACTCATCCCTTCCTCTCTGCCACCAAACCCCTTTCGCTCCCACCGCTCTTGTCGCTGCATGCGTCCACACTATAACGCCGTAACGTTCTCCAAACAAGCAATAAATTCCACCTCGTGCACACACGGCGCCTGTAGCCTGCGCGCGAGGCCCGAAATCGCCGCGTGAACAAGTGTCTCAAGGGCGCAGTTAGTTACTACTTAGCGCTGTCTTAACAGCACATGCCGATACATGGAAGAAAAATGCATGCCAATGACGAATCAGAGATTAACAAGCATCAAAATATTAAGGGTAACGTGCAAAAGAAAATTAAAAAGTGAATGTCATTGAATTGAAATATGATGAAAAAAACAATAATAATTATTTTATTGTGCAGAGAGTGAACTTCTTAAAGACATAGTATCGATTTATAAAGTGTGGAAGACAATTAATGCAATAATAACCCAACAGAACAATCAGAAAACAATTAACGGAGATTGTCATAAGATTTGTTGACAATAGGTATAAAGGTAATAATGTGGTCATTAAATAGTACAAAAAAGAAATTCTTCCCACACAAAATATAATATTCAACATATCAACGAACAAATCAATTAGCTCAGCGTCAAGAATGAAGTAACTGACAGCGCGTGAAATCTTCCCGCAGGACATTTGAAATATTCCCAGTCGCTATTTTGGAAGCAATTCGGAGAGAGATAACCTTATAAGGATCCACGGTCATAATAATGTACATTAAAATGCTAGTGTTTAATACTATGGTTGCACAATACAGATCAAACCTGCTATCCATAAGTTTGAGGATCTACTCGTTGGTTGGTCTCCTTACCTAATGTTATTTTTGATGCCACTGAAATGCCGCAGCCATATAAAGCATCAAATACAACAATGCATATATTTATCCCAAAAACGGGGCTGATATCTGATTCCCATCCTTCCTCGCTGGCGTATGTAAAGGAGCAGTAACTATTGGACCCACCGATCCATAAAAAAATGCTCTTACGTCACTGTTCCAACCCAATTCGTATTAAAGCGCTAGAATATTATTCCTAACTTCAGGATGCATTCCATTTCAGTATATATTCATGCACTTACCGTAGCTATATCACCACGTTTTCACTCTCACCGATAAATTCTTTTAGAGTCTGTTTGTATTAGTTTTTCTCGAATAACAATCAACACAAAATGCACATAACATTGGGAATTTTGAAGAAATTGAAAAAAATAATCTCTGGAATGCTCAATCATAATTTAAAGTTTTATCAAATTTTCATTGAGAATTCCGAAAAAGGAAAAAGTAAGTGAAACTGTATAGTATGCAATACACAAGCATTCACAAAATATGCACTCACTCTATCAATTTTATTCCTGAATGACTAAATCAACTATCAGAAACATATGGAAAATTCTACAGGGGGATGAATGAGGTAATCTTAAGGTATATATACATGGAACACTGACATTAAATTAACTCTGTAGCTCACGATGACATCAAATCATTTATGCCATTAACTCCTTGTAACGCCATTAGATTCCGCCTCTTTATACGCATGATTAAGGGATCAACCGCATGCGTCGCGAATATCGATAGCAAAACTCACCTCGCCACACGTGATGAATCGATTACGTCGCTTGATACCCGGCAACGCACTTACGATGGAGAAGACGATAGGGATCGGATAACATATTTGCGGCCGGTGTATTGCAAGGCCTATATAAAGTAGATTAAGACATTACTCTAGTGACAATACAAGCTCTTTTGTCTTTGAACGTGTTAGCCTAATGCATATGCTCACACTGACAGATGAAAAAAGAAGAAAATAATAAATTGCAGCAGCATACAACAACAGAAAGCTATAAAGACAATGCCATAATTTCTCCTCATTTAATCGAGTTGATACACATACTTACGGAAAAATAATAGATCTTGTTCGAATCTTAATACGAAAGTCAATATGAAATATCCATTTAGGGAACGCTATACACATTAGTACATGTTCACCGAAGCTTCTCCGTTAATACAAATTAAATATACAAAATGGTGATAGTGGCAAGGAAACGCAATCACTGTGCTGTTCAATAAGTAATAGTGATGAGTTGTAGTGTAGCATAACTACAACATGACCTGCAGTCCCTTTTTTCGTAAGCATTCCACTTGCTCCCATTGAGTGTCCATTTTTAATCATTATGATTGAAGAAAATTGATTTAAAAAATAACAATTTTAACTACAACGATTTCTGATTTTTACAACAGCACTGTACATACAAATTAATTTTTAAGTAGACATTTGACCGGAAAAAAATATTCATGTAATTAGGTAAATGCTTCAAAATTTGTAACAGTTCTATGGCGTGATGTCTCGTAGGGAGGGAGCTGCAAAGCAAACATCATTCTAAGGAACTCTCTTAACAAATGTCGGAAACACTTTTCGTCTTAATAGGATCTAGTACAAGCGAAAGAGATAACGACGAACCGCACTGATGAAGGGAAAAAAAACTTTCGTTCCAATTTTTATTCAAATTCCGGCATAAATTTTTGGATGATCGTACGAATTTTCTCTCGCGTGACGCACCGATGGAAGAAACCTTTAAGGTCGAAAATAAAAGAATATAAATGAAAGGGACCGAGCAGATAAGGAAGATTAAGTGGCAGATAGGGTCTCTGGCGCAATGAACCACGGAAACCACGAGAGTTATTGCTGGGGCATTAAAATAAAAAAAAGAAAATGGCGTATTCATGCAACACGTGATGCCTAAGCTGTCTCTTTCCTTCGTCTCACATTAATATGCCCACCGGGGAAAACACTTCACCTCGGGACTTTAACGATAAGGCAGGGAGGAGTGAACGAGGACGGAGAGAGGTAGGAAAAGAATGAGACTTCATAAGAGTCCGGTCAACATCGGACTTATTTAAATACTTTTCGTTTTTTTCATCCTCACGGACATGTAGGGAATTCATCAGATAAAAGAAATTCTATCCGTCTTATTAATTTCTCCTTTTTCTCGAAAAAAAAAACATTTTCAGCTATGTGTATATTGACCACAAGTATCTTTGCTTTGCTTTGTTTCTTCCGTGGATATTTTTCTTTGCTCGCACTACAGTTGAAATCACATATTTATACCGAAAAATACTTTTCTTACTTTAGTGAGGAATATTACAACCAGCACTACATATTCTCATGTTTGCGGAAGGTTTTACTCAATTTCTCACAGGCTATGATAAATATTTAAAGTTAAGAGAGAATGCCAGTCAACATTGTAAACTGGTGAAAACTTTGATTTCAAGATATACTCAATATATTCGTAAAAACAAAAACAAATGTGTGTTTTCTGGGAAATTATACTTAGTGTAACAATGAGTCGGTGGAAGGTAATTTTTCAAAATTTCATACAGCTAAAGATTGAAAATAACACATTGACAAAATATTTCAGAACCTATTTCTGTATGCTTTTACTTCACCCATTTCATAAAACGTGTTAATACCCAAAAAGCAGGTCTATTCAATACCAATACTGAAACAAGTTTGAAGTACAATATCTTCTACTTTATGCCCTCAACGTTGAATTGGAAATCTATTATAATATCCTGAGCAAATATTGATTAGAAATAAATATATTTTTCACCTCGTTAAATTTGATTATTCAATGAAAACTGTAGCCAATGACACCAAATAATTATGAGAAAAGAACGAAATATTTAACGAAAGATAATTAAATTTTTACAGTGCAATGTGCAAGAGTAGCTATGTTAAATGTCGTAAAAATAAGTTGGAAATGATTAAGCGGCGAGTCAATTAAAACATAGCGTCGCCGTCATTATTTGTTTCTATTCAACCACTTGGCAAAAAAATAAACAGAAAACCCCAAAATATACGTATAACATAATATTGAAGGAAGAGAGTTGATTTCGATTACCTTGATATATACGTCACAAGCTTAAAGAAGAAAAAAGAACCTGCTCTCCTAATATCCTCGCCTATAAATACTCGCTAAATATAAAGCCATTGGAAATGGCAAACCCTGAATCGCGGAACACATATTTTCGCGTTTCGCGAAATTCCTCGAAACACCTTCGTCTTCTTGTTCACCACGAGTATCACCCCCTATCTGCCATGCTCTCGCATCATTCCCTGAGGAAGAGAAACCAACTCCCGATTCCCTAAGGCATATGAGAAATTGCTTTTTTCGAGGCAATGCGAGAGAGACACGGAAGAATTGCCTCCATTCAAGAAAAAAATGCTGCCCCATTCCTTCCACGCCCTTAAAAACCATCCCTTTCCCCTACTACTTCCGAACCCCCCTTCTATAACGTGGAAAAAATCCCCGTCACCCTCACCCCAAAACACGGCTTGCGGTCTTCGTTCGTGACCCGAATCACCGATAATGCCCTCACTAACTCTCCGACCGACCTCCAAAGTTCTGCGCCACTTCCTTCCGCCATTTCTATGTAGTATATACCTTTACTTATATCCTTACATATGTACATACGTATACATAAACATACTTAGATATCGATTATGTTCTCTTATTATAATAATAAATTTATTTCTTTGCATCATGATCTCTGTTTCACCACCATTATTTTGTACCTATGTCTCATTTTTAACATTTTTAGTCATCATTATAACTTATTTGCTCATCTGCTACTCGATACATCTCTGATATTTCTTCAGCCAACGACCACAATTATTCAGTTTGAAATTTTGCATTCCAAGCACTAAATTACTCTTATCAGTACCACTAATTACTGGTATGAATTATCTTACAACCAAGGTAAAATACAGTTGCTAACGGCTTTCGGGAGCAGCTTCGTGTTGCGCTTTGTCGTGCGAGCTTTCGCATCCATTACAAGGCGCATCATCAGGCGATGAATGAAAATCCGGAAATAGATTGTCAATAATTAAACTCGTCCACCCAAACCACCCACCGGAGTAGTGCGGGAGGAGGGCGACGCTGACGTCTGCAGAACTCTCAGCCCTCCTCCCCCACTACTCCGGTGGATGGGGGAGGGTGGGATATCAATTGACAACCTATTTCCTAATTTTCATTCATCGCCTGATGATGCGCCCTGTAATGGACGCGGAAGCTCGCACGACAAAGCGCAACACCCAGCTGCTCCCGAAAGCCGTTAGCAACGATGCCTCTTGCTGCGAAAACCTACGTTCCTAGGTTAAATAATTCATGAAAACATCAGTAACAGCAGCTGATAGCGGCTATTAATTCTGTATGGAAACTCATATCAATGAGTCGAGAAGAGTGGGATGCCCAACAAGCAGAGCGTTAGGCTACTCTCGGGTTCAAATCGCTATCTAAGCCTCCAAATAAAAATCCTCGAATAGCGAGGTGGCTTAGGAAAAGGAACTGGTCCCCATAACGTGAATATTTGAGCACTACTCTCACCTTCCAAGCCAACCTTCAAGATGAATTACTAATAGAGAGATTGGGGAATCAAATTTGTTGACTTTTAGGAAGACAAGCTTCAAATCACCCATAACTTCGTGGGTCATCAAGAAAAAGACCCCATCGCCCACTAATCCAAGTACAAAATGTGTCGGAAGGGCTGAAATTAAACATAGAAAAAAATCATTCCCCTTAACCGGGATTCGAACCCGGATCCCCTAATTTCTGGTCATGTATTTCAGCAACTCACCTCTGCAGAAATATGTAGACTATATCGTACAAGAAACTCTGGACTGCTTCTCGCACAATTTTGTATTTCAGGTGACTCCGTAAAGCTATCACCATAGCTAGTTTCGATATACTTAAATTACTGTGGGATGGCAGTGCGATAGCTGAATTTTTTCAATATTCAACAATACCTTTATCATTTATCACCAGCATTTTCCTCACCGCATAAAAACCCTTCTGCTCTACGCTTACTGCCCAGAATACACCAAACCCCTTTTCATTCCCCTCCCACCATATAATACCCGAACACCATTTCTCCAACTTCCTCGAGTCGACCCCAAAAACCCCGGAATGCGACCTATGAGAACACGACCGCAAACTCCTCCAGATTCCCATCCACCTTTCCCGCCACACCTCTCACCTCCGCCAATGCCGCACACACCCTTCCGCGATCAAAACGCTTTTTACGTCTCACCCAAGAAAATCCCACCGCTTTATCAGGCGTCTCTGTCGTTGAAGCCCGGAGAAACGATAATGGCGCGAGGCGGTGGGAACGGCAGAAAGAGAAAGATAAAGCTGTCTAGATTAATAGCAGGAATCGGGAATGCTTCTACGGGAGGGGAGGAGGAGGAAAGAGGGTGTCAGGGTGGGCGGGTGTAGGATGGGAAAACGGGAAGGGGTGGGGGGATCTTTTGGGGGAAGGGAAAGTTCCAGTGGTGTGAGTGGAGAGGCATGGGGGCTTCCTTGAGTGGGACAGTGCGGTGGAAATCAAAGGCGCCGGCGATAGATGAAGGGATGAATGCAAGGGGAGGTTTTCTGCGGGAGGCATGGAATTGCAGAACCACTGAGAGAGGCTGTGGCTGCTAAGATGATTCAGAGGGACCGCGAGCCGGGTGATATTAAAATCCTTGTATCTCCAATAAGGATATGTACTATCAAATCTGAACGCATCGGCGATAAAGTGATAAGAACTAGTAGTAACAGATGTATCTAAATGTCTCGTATAGCATATAGTGCTTTGGTAACCCGCCGTTCTATGACCGTCACAAATCAAATATGTGATCAAGTATGTGATCTGCAGGTTTTGCAGACATTATTGCAGAAAATATTTCATAATGCTGCATGAATTCACAGCATTATTCCTTGGAAAACTTAATTCAGCAAAAACTACGCCATGGAGGTACTTTCATGAGAAGAGGACAAAATGAAGGAGGTACTCTATGGAGAGGTAATATGCAAAGGCAAAGGATTGCATCCCCAGTGGTCAATGGGGATGTTTCAGACTGAGAAAGATCTGGGCGATACTCTAATTCTTACACTTTGTATATTATTTGTATTAATATTTTGTTATTAATTATAATAAAATTATTTTAAATAAAATAATAAATGAATTTCCACCCTTAACTCCGTAATGCATCGACTATTCAGTGATGAAAAATGGAAGCACATGTACTTATTCGGCGCGTAATGCATAGTGCGCAAAAGTGCACAAATAGAGCACAATATTGCGGGAATCCATTGATGTACTCTGATAATTCAAATAACGCATTAAGCCTTGGAGGTCCACTAACCTGAAATATAGCCAGGATAAAGAAATAGATGGGGCTAACGGGGATGCTATAAGCAAGACACAGGGAATCGCAGAACTGCGGCGAAAGGCTATAATTTTGCTATTTTTGGGCTGCTTCAATGCATACAGACGAGCACTAAATGCAAATTTATCCACAGGTCACCGAAAAATTCTTACCTCCTTACTCTTCGTTAACAAAGGTCGCGTCATTACATATGGATTGGCGTATTGAGATAGATAAATGAACATAACACCATAACTTACACTGGTTAGTTCCATTTCCGCTAGCTTAAAGATACTCAGAAATGCTACAGGAGGACATAGGGTCGGCCCGGGGAAGGCGCTTTTGTTAAGGGAAGGTGTAGTCAAAAAGGAACAAATGTATGATCAACAGAAAGTTTTTCATTATTAATCAGCAGTTTGTTTCGCAAACTTTGGACTTGGCTGCTAAAAAATGAGAACTTAAACGGTAAATTGTTCTAAAACCAATCAAATAAAAACGTACCAATTATCCATTTTGCCCGGATACTACGCCATAAGGGCAAAAAGGCTAACTTGAAAAATTAAAAAGTTAGTCATGACAATCATTTCAGAAGTAGCAGCCTACTCCTTCATATGATGTGCAGTTCTCGTGTACCCATCCTTGGCGTTGTCTGCACTATATCCAGCCTTCTATAATCGGCTCACTATATTTTTCAATTCACACTAAGCAAAACAAATCTGATATGGAATTTTTATTCTTAGATATCTCTGTCTTCTTGCAATCTCTGAGTCCTGTAAACTGTCTATTTGTTTTTTTTATCAAAATTTTTAGCATGCTCATCTTTAACAGAAGTGGACGTCAATATCTCTGATTGTTGCCTTTATTCTTTACGGTTTGTTTTGGGAGTGACCATAGCTGGTATGGATCAGATATGCAGTGGTATGAATATCACCAAAGGGACTATAGTTGACCGTTCTTCTGTTAGCCCAAAGACAATTAGTGAAAAAATATATGAAAAAACCTTTAAGGAAATCATAAGAAACAGAAATCGGCTGTATTGCAGAAGCAAATAATAGTGTTTAGTGAACACTTTCTGATTTGCTCTCTTCTCCGAGTTGGCTTTTGATTTTGAAAGAAAAACTATTGACAGTGGTAGTTGTGCTTTGTCCTGTTTGTCCATGAAATACATGGTAGTCACATCAAAGTTGTGTTTCTCCGCCGAAACGAACACCTATCCGTTTTTCCCATATCCGTCTTGCCCGAAGCCAAAATATATGGAAGATTATTAAAACTTTCAGACATCCTTGGCGGTCAGTGGAAGACTACAGTCACAAATTAAATTTAAAGAACAATGCCATCGAACAAATAGAAAGAATCATTGATCCCTAGACAATTAGTGCAAAAAAATATGAACAAACCTAAGCGAAAATCATAAGAAAATAGCAGATTGTTCTTATTCACTTTAACGAAAAACTCACGTCTATATTGTTTTTTTTAAACTGCTATTGAGTCTCCAAAGATATCAGCTGACCCGGCCTACGCGTATCGTGACGCCATCTATTCGCAATTTGTGGAAAAACCGCTTATTCTTCTTACCCGCACTATACTTCTTGCCAGGACCTCAACTAGCTACTGCGCCGTGACATTGTAAATTCGCTATATTGCATGGGAAAATACCGTTTGCACCTCCAGACCCACCACTATGGCCAAAAGATGACGTAGCGACTTACTGAGTAGTCTAAATTTATAAAAAGCTGTAATACAACATTGGCTCGTTGTTAATGTTGTATTCACTCAGCACACGAAATTGTTTAGCGGAAAAAAGTGAAACACGGTTTATCCCATGGATTGGACATTTTGATTATACTAATACGGCAAACACATAGACGAAGAGATAGTAACTATTGGCACACATTGCAACCATTAATTTTACCAGGCTTCTCTTTCAATGGGTAGATAAATAAAGTAATAATATGAAGGTATTTGAAGTAGCATCCACAGTCCTCAATCTCCTCAAACAAGCGGATTTTGGCAAGAAATACCTTTCGGGTGATACATCAAGTATCAGCGCTGAGCTCCATCAGGTGCAGCACTCATAAAACTTCTAATACTTAAATTCAAGTGTCTTAAGTCAGCTCTAGAGTCAAGGCCGGTTTATGCATGAAATTTTCCTTCGATCACATGAATCCATAAATCGCATGAACACAAATATAAGATCAGGGTTTTTATTAGTGGTTTAGGGTAGTCTGCTGCACCACGTTTAGGTGTGAGTAGGCTATAGGCACACTATCCTAAAATCTTCTCAATTAATGAAAAGTCGCGAGCTATCAGTTTTCACTGGACCCATGAACGGTTCTGCATGCCACTATCCTTATACCGTATAGCATCACAGTCGGCCTGATAATGTGCTTCGCATGATATCTCATAGCTCCATCTTCGCTAGGGTGCAGCGTAGCATTGCTCTGGGTGACGGACGCGAAGGTGATCTGTCTCCCAGGCTCTTGGCAAGGATTACGGGATCGCGATGATGGCGGAGGAAGTTCACCCACTCCGGGTGCGAGTGCAATACACCATTACTGGGTGCTGCGGGGTGTGCTCCAATGCTTCATGCATAACGGATGTCGCGTTTGCGGGGGTAGGTAAGCGGCAAGAGGGGAGGATCAAGAGGAAAGAATGTTGCAAGAAGTGTTTGCGACACCATAGAGAAAAAAGAATAGCAAAGAGAAAAAAATGTCTCAGCGCATCCCTTGGGTTTTTATCTTTACTTGGATATACACCTCAAAGTTAACTACTACATCAGTCAACTACAGCTAAAACTATTGGTACACTTGCCAAAGAAGTCAACTATCACGACAATTCGTCAAGGTACTCAGTGACTTGGAAGAAAGTGCGAATCGATTGAGGAATTGGTCGATCTTGATTCGATCAACTGGCGAATTTGAATCTGTTTCCCTTTGAACTCAGTAGTAATCGGCAATGAAGTGTAGACCGAAACCAGCAACCTCGATATAACCACTCAGGCCAAGAGTGTAGCTTAAGCTTGACACTTCCTTTCAGGGAGGAATTGGCATTGGTCGCTTTTAAACGCAATGGCTGCAGTTAAAATTTATTGGAACCCGTAGTAAATGTATAAATTATTTTTAAAATTATGTTTCTGAATAAGAAATTGAATTCAGCAATGTAAATGGAAAATAAAAAATACTTGGCTGTCCAGAAAAAGGCATGCTGGGCCTTATACCGATATGGTTCGTAAGACATTATACCTTTCAATAATCAAATAAAAGTGTCTTTTATTTATCTGGCTAAAAGAGAAAAGTGCATTGCAAAAATAAACCGACAGAATTTCAACTCTAGTTGAAGTAAACGGTTGGCAACTCATGACTAGATGAAAATGCAGAAAATAATTTTCGTCAAATGGAAAAATCAACTATCTCCCATCAAAACGGCATGAAAACAGAGTGGATATAATCTTCGTAACACTATTAGTAGAGTTAATGCGGATTAGGGAGAAACGAGATGAAAGAAGTTTACCGTCAAATGAAATTTGTCCAGTTGCGTGGGAGCAAGATCGACCAAAGTAAGGATAAGAGATAAAAGAAAGCGTTCCCCATAACACCGGACCGATTAGGAAATAACCTCCCGTCACGAATGTCTTGAGAAACGAGATGCTAAAGGCTAAGCAAAGACCCCACTCACCTAGCGAGGATCAAACACCCGATGGATATAGGTTGATGCGTGAGTAACCAAGGCGCGATTTCCCGACATGACAGGCAATCTCACGCATTCAGTTGAGTGCTAATAACTGCATAATTTCACGAGACAAAACATAAATTAAATCGCGATTAGTTAGCATGAAGAGAATTAGTTATTTAAGGTACCGTGTTACTTTGGACTAAGTTTCGTGACTTTGAAATTTATTTTTCGATATTTTCCATCACTTCAAACTACTTGTCGACTACATCGTATATTTCATTTTCATAATAAAATATAAATTGCATTTTAAAGTGGACCAACGTAGTACCTACTCATATTCAGGGGATAGCTATTGTCAATTTTGTTATGAATACATAACAAATTTTAGCAATTCATTGATAGCAACTACTTGAAAACCAAAAGTATTTAGCTTCCTTAATGACCGTTTTGAAAATTAGATATTCATCAAAATATAGTTGAAATCGATTTTAAAAATATTAACGTCAATCCATAATCATTGCACTTCCATATATAATGCTTTACTCTTCACATTTATCAGTATAAGAAAGGGAAGTTATTAAATTTCCATCGATAACTGTAAGGTCTTTGGATTAAAGATGTAAAACTTTGACTTTCAAAATAATATACCTGCACAGTAATTAACTCCTCAAGAGGCCTAACGCTATCAAAGAAAATCGCGCCGCGTAAAACAACACGTCACATCGGCGGAATTAAGTCAAAGGTTCTCGATTTGGGGCAGGTGCGGAGATGGGATCAAAGAGAAATTCAGAGAACCACTGATTGGACACAAGCTTAAAAACACGACCTGAGAGCGATAGGGAGGAAGGCCGGCGCTGAATCTCGACCTTAAAATCAGAACAATTAAAGCATCCTTGGTCCGAACAAAATGCCAACCCCGAGCACAAAGTAAGGACCGGAATTATGAAAGCTAACAATTTCAAGGAGCAAGTTGATCAAATTAAAACATCCAGAAATGCGCCTAAATCCATTATCCTCCTTCCATTAACGTTATCATCCCCTGACAATGACGTAGAAGGTGGCCAATCATGGCGTTTCTCCTTTTACTAATTCATATTGTCGGTCTCAGTGACGGTGGAATTAAATCCTCACCTGCCAAGCCGTAGGCCATGGGTTCGAATCCTGCCTGGGTAAGTGTCCGTATCCAGGGCGTGGATGGCGTGTTGTACTAAATTAATGTTGGATACCCCCGTTGTTAAATAAATTAGAATCTTGTACCTTTCAAGTTCTACTTCTTACTTTGTGGGTAACTGAATATGCCCATAATATTTTTAATCGTCTTCTATAGCGCCGAATTTCTGGTTCAATAATTTTATCATCAAAGAAGATAAATATCTGTAAAAAATCCCGTTCAGTGTGGAATTATTGCGTTAGGAGTGGAAATGAAGGTTACGAAAGAGGGGTGCGGATGAGACTTACGAGAGGGGGGAGATGAGGAGAGTGAACAGGGCTGGAGACGAATACAAAATCGAGGCCGGAATGGCGCGGGGAATGTGGGAAGGAAAGGGTGGCTAAGGATAAGGAGATAGGGGGGGAGGTTGGCAAATAGAGGGAGGAGAGAGGAAAATTTGGAGGGGGGTTTTTCAGGGTTTTCCGGTGGTGTATGTGAATGTGAGCGAGTGGGAGGGGTGGGGGTGCTCGCGTGATTTTTGTACGGAGGAGGTGGCGTGTTTATCTTGGTTTACATTTTATGAGCCGGCTGTTAACCCGGGCGATCTGTCAGGTAGGCAGATAACGAGGCAGGTCCGTGTGGGTCCTACTACGGCGTGAGAGAGAGGGAGAAGCGCGGGAGGAGGTGCGGTAGAGCGGTGCGGCGTTTTCTTCGAGACGGGAGGTGTGGGAAAGCTATGGAAAGAGAGGAGGAGTCGGTTGCCTTTGCAAGGATGTGGATGGTCCCCTTGTCTGGGGTGGTGGAGAGGGGTTGAAAATCCCCCCTTCCAGGTCCCCGCGTGAGACCCTGCCTATTGCGCCTTCTGGAGAAATGAATGAGGGGTGAGGTGAAAGCAGGAGTCGCGCTGCGAGGTGTATACGTGTGTAGACAAAGCAACGGGAAGGTTCCCCCCCTCCCCCCTCACTCCCACTCCGAAATAAGGAGTGTGTGAGAGTGCAGGTATTTGCGGTGTGAGTTGGAAAGAAGGGTTGTATCTGTTGAGTGTGAGAGAGATCGCAGTGGTGAGTTTGTTTTTTTTGGAACGGGGAGATGTTAGGAACGCAGAATATAACTCAATGCAGATGTCAAGGTTTGCCCTCATAAAACAAGTGACTCCTTCATAAATTTTTTTCTTCCTCCCTGAAAAGTGGAAGGAGGTATAAAAAATATCGTCCTCGCGATGGGGGTCTGCTTTTATCCTTGCAAGAATCCACGGAGTAGTTTTATAGATCATTTACATCTCTGCCGTCGGTCATATCTCGTAATTAGATTATAATGTCAAACATAAAAATTGCCGAAGGGGCATAGCGTTACCGTCTCAGAATTTACGCAGTGAGTTTTCCCAAGGGAAAATGTAGTGGCATTAGAGCAGACAAAGATTCGTGATGATTCACCTCACCAAAATACATTTTTTTTTCTAAATCAGCCAAAAAGGAAGTTCTTCCTAAAGCATAAATTTCTCTCCAATAAGCAGAAAGTACTGGTGAAAACAAATAAATAAGCTCAAAAAGGATGGAGAAATTAAATTTCCAATTCAACATTACAAAAATCCAGCATACAATCTTTTATTATTTACAGGATATTTAAATAATAAATACTCAGTAAGACTCATAAACAGTTACCAGGCCTACAGAACTAGCAGTCACAAACACAAATAGGGTATTTAGGGATGGAAAGCAAAAATGGGGGCAGAATGAAGGAGGATAAAGACTCCTCTGTTATCCCATTTTAAACTTCCCTGGAATTACCTTCTGTGATTTTCGATTCTCCCTACCGATACAATGAATAAATGAGGAGATGAATTTCCAAAGGTCCCTCGTGGAAAAGTCTTACATAGCTTTTCATAAGGAACAAAGAAGTCAATCTTATTATTTAAATAATGTTTTGCATACCACGATTAAAAAACCGCCTTCATTTCGAACAGTGAGTTGATAACACTGGATCCTGATAAAATGACCAACCTGATAAAACTTTAAATACAATGAAGTAACTCTTCCTGCCCTTAGCAACGGTATATTGCATTTAAGGGGACATTTGATATCATTTTTCACCTGATTTTGATGCTTCGCAATCGAAACTTGGGTCGGAATAAAGTGTGGTAAATAGCACATCGTTTCATATCGTTTCGATAATAGAAATTCTTATGCGCAGAATGCAGAAATCTATCAAAATAAATAAATAAAACTATCGTATATGTTATTCATGCACTTAAAATATTTTTTCAGCCTATTACCTGACTGATAAAATTCATAGAAAAAACGTCATTAAATTTTCCCTCTATCATACGAGAATTTTATAAGAATTCACAAAGTCCTGCAATTTAAATTTTATTTACTTTTCTCTCATTAGTGCCACCCTAGAGAAGGCAGTATTCATCGACGTGGGAACGCAGAAGGCGTTAGCAGTGGAGTTGGTGGAAATAAGGAAGGATAGCTTTGGGATAAGGGAGGAAAGAGTGCGAGTCGGTATTTCCAGTTCCCGAGATATTGTGCGAGGGTCGGGTTTTCATATCTGCATCTACATATTGATGAACGGGTGTGGCCGGAAGTACGGGGACTAAGGGAGGGTGGCGCTTTAAGAGAGGACGGGTGAGTGTTTAAAAGGGCGGAGGCGTTTGGTGGGGAGAGGAGTTGGGGTCAGTGGGATGGGGACGGGCGACGGCGGAAGACTTTGATGGCGAGGAAGCGGATTTGATGGAATTAGGACCTCGCTCGCTCCCGAAGCTGCATCATCCGCGATCTTTCTCTCCTCCTCGTCTTACTCCATCGTTCCCTCATCCGTGACCCCTCTTCCTCTCCCCTGGTTTCCTTCGTCATACTCTATTTCTCCAGGATTTCCATCATTTCCTAAAATCACTCAAAGAGATGCGTTGATAAGAGTAATATTGTTCTTAATGTACAAAAATTTCACGCAGGACGGCCCCGAATGGCTTACATAGGACAGGCTATAAAGGATGGAAACGACAAGAAACACGTTGATATGAAATGGCTAGCGGCTTGGAAAGAGGAATGGAGAGCTGCGTGAAACAAATAAAAGGATAGTAGACTTATGTTGGTGATGATGTTTCGCACGATGTGGTGGAAATCGGTGATATCACAAGAGTATCTTGACTGATTCCTGAATATCACACCATTTCACCCGAGTAGCACAAATTAGCATAAATATTTATAGTAATCACACGCAAACATTCACAAAATTGGCATAATGTATAAATAACGATTTTTAGCTCCTTTTCCCACTCTGATCTTTTTCCTCCTCACCACCACACTCTCTGTTTTCCTTTCTTCCCCTTTGTTTCTCAAGAATTACCATAAGTACACACATTAAATCATAAACAGATTTTAAATTCTGTGGAAAAGATATCAATTTTCTAGCGAATATATCTCTCATAAATGATCGTTCAAAACAGACCTTAAAAACCACTCAATACAGCGATAATGAGCAAGAACAAATTCTAACATATTGATTGGATATTGAAGATAAATAACATGCTAGTTCCTCTCTCCTACTATCCACCTATTACCACACTATGTAATCATAGATTTATCATTGAATCGCAATGAGAGAATGTAGATCCTTTCCGGGACACATTATATAAATAATTTTCATGACATTCTTCCATACGTTTCTTCTCCCCTATCATCTCCGCATAAAAAGTATCAGAGCAGGATATGTTACTTGAGGTTAACATCACGTTCAAAATAAAACTTTTCATTAATTTACTCTTCATTTATTTAGTGGCATTGTATTTTTATATTTTATTCACAAATAAATCAAATTACTTCAAATGCATGTCAATGTGCATACGAATATTTTTTTAATAATTGTGAGAGAGGATCCTTTAGTTCAATAGCCTCACTCAGCATTGAGACCAAGTGCCCTTCTATTCTACCCCACAAGTCCCAGGCACTTTTGTACAGTATTATCAAACATCATAATACTTTTAGATCAATATTTGAATCATTTAAATTCTTTTTGAATGATTATCTTCGAATCCGGAGCTTCTGCTATCCCGCTTGCTTTAATCACATTACATTTCACCTAACTAAAAATCGCGTTGTTTTAACGAATACGATTGAAAGTGAGATATTATAATGGCATATATCAATTGGCATTTCTGAAAATCACAAAACATAAGAATTCCTGATGACAGAAAATCGTATGGATACCCTATAACATGTTATGAGTCGAAGAGACCCTTGTTCACCCATATAAAGAGTGCATAACTCCCATCCTCGCTGCCAAACACTTTCCATTCTCCCAAAATAGCAAGATCTACATGCGTGATGGCAGCGATAGGAACTCGAACTCGAAAAAAGTAGAATACGGAGAGGGAGTATGGAGAAGAGGGAGCTGTTGGAAAAAAAGAGCAGGAGGAGCAGGCCGCGTGCACTTAAGGTCCCATTTTGGATTCCATCTCTTCGGAACAATGGCTCTGATTGATGGAACCAATTACAGGACGCGGAGCCGGAGGAGGGATAGGGTGACGCGAGGAAGGGGTGAATAGGGTGGTGGAGGGGAAGGATACGATTGAGGAGGGACATGGAGTGGGGGAGGAAGGAGGAAAGCTCTCTTGAACGGAAAAGGGGAGATTTCGGAAGAATAGGCCCACGAGACAGTTTCGGGGGAGGAGATGGTGGTAGAGGAGGAAGGAAAGGCTCCTTGGGATCAAGGAGATAGATATAGAGATATCCACAAAGATGGGGATCGGGAAGAGGAGGTGGTGGAGGTCAATGGGGAGGAGAGAGCGCCCTGTTCAAGATCCTTCGTATCAAGAGGAGATGGGGTAGTAACTGTGGGGGCTGCGATTGCTGCAGAGGTCGGGAAAAATCAAATCGAGAGATCGAGATGGCATGGTTATAATGTTTACAGTGCTGATTGGCTAACTAACCTTGGCAAGGATTGGTTAATTTTCATGAATAAAATGCTGGATGCTTGTTTTCTTCCGCTTCAGCTTGTTTGTAGACAACAGTTGCGCTGGCTATCCTGCCAGCGTCTTCAGGTCGAAGGTGTCGGCTGTTGGTTTCTGCCTCGCTTATATACTGTAGGCTGGATGAGAGCTGCACTATGATTGGCTGTCTGACTGGGCGCTTCTCTCTGATTGGCTCTCTCTTTGATGACTCTTTTCCAGGCGCTGTGAAGGAAGTATCCATCTTCTCTATTGAAATTCAATGGTGTTTTTTGAATCTCTATTGCTTCCCTTATTTGTCTTGGGAAGTATCGGCACTCCTTAACTAAAAGTTTCTTTTCCTCAAATTTGATGCCGTGGCCAGGTTCCGACCATGCATGCTCGGCAATTCTGCCATCGCCGTCAATCAGACCATCAGATCAAACCATCGCCGCGGAAACCTACGTTCTAACATTCTCCATTTTTAAGTAGTTTTTGGCATTGTAGGCATTTTTTTACGCGATTTTGATCATTTTTGGCCCTTACTACGACATTAGAACTGCAATAAATGTTAAAGAGACCGGGAGAAATCGAATCGGGAGATCGAGATGACATGTTTATAATGCTCCACAGTGCTGATTGTGTAATCAACGCTAACCAGCATTACTTGATTTTCGCGAATTAAATGTTGCAAGCTTGAATTTTTTCATTTTTTACGCGATTTTTATCATCGGAGGCTATTTTTTCTTGCAATTTCTTGATTTTGCATTATTTTTGGCTCCGACTACTATAGTCAAAAAATCCAACCATTACTGAGAACGCGAACGCATTCGTGAAAACCGAGGAACCTTCACTGAAACACTGCACTACGTTATTGCGGTCCCAAGGAGGGGGCAGAAGGTATAATTATAATTCCACAATAAAGAAGAATGTGTAAAATATAATGGAGAGAAAAATTGAAGGGAAAATTCCCCGGAGAAGAACCAGGAATGAGTAATTAGGTCAGATAATGAAGGGAACAAGGAAGAAAAACATCGGGGAAATGAGGGAACAACTATGGAAAGGGAGTAATGGAAGGCTGCAGTGTACCAATCTTAGAATGTTAGAACTATGAGTTCATGAATGAGGGAAAAAATGCAATATACTTAGTATTGGACGAGTGTTTCATTCCATCAAATCATCCGTTGGCACATTACCAGAATGTCCTCTTCCTAGATTCACTCTCTGCCCACTCTTCCACAAAAACGTGATCTCTGCCACTGAAAATGAATAACAGAATAAAGCATTTCGAGGTTAAAATAACATTGATCCATTCTTCCTTGGACGACGCAGTTTCACTGACTATGCCGTTTCCTACATAAGGTTACATAAGCGATATGCAGCACCTGGATGTTAAACATATCTCATTCATAATCGTCATTCCTTCGGCAATCATGTCTTATACCCTCAGTTGGCACATGTATTACCGAAGAAGTAGGTCAATACTGGGCAATTTTCCGTTCGAGAAAATAAGGGCAAGCTCA
The DNA here is from genome assembly GCF_921293095.1 of Ischnura elegans. Taxonomy (NCBI): domain Eukaryota; kingdom Metazoa; phylum Arthropoda; class Insecta; order Odonata; family Coenagrionidae; genus Ischnura; species Ischnura elegans. Next base: position 70,659,861 of record NC_060248.1, on the reverse strand, counting down.
TTTTTAAACTAATAAGACCTACTCCCTCAAATTAATGAAACTATGGAGGCGAAGCATAATCCAGTTTTGTGACATTTTTGTTATATGTCCAGTTTTATGACTTTAATATGCCCTTTCAACCGTTTTGAAATGATCTAGTCATCATTAAACGGAGTCTTACTGGGAAGAACAGGGTAAAGAAAATGAGTATTTGGTGCGAAAATGTATATCTGACTTCATGTGGATATTTTTGGAATGAAAAATTAAATAATACGATTACAATGATAAAATTCTTTAGCCTTAACTTATTTCACTTACGCTTTGAATGTTAATTATACATTTTAATAGATATAAAATATAATAGTAATAAACAATTTATGAAAAAATTGGGGTCTCCTATATTATTTAATTGTAAGAGACAAGAACTTGCGTGACAGATCATTAAGTAAAAAAATTAAAATCATCCATAAATGATCATTCCAAGCAATGAATTTTTAATTACAATTTTACCTACATTAATTTGTTGAGAATGATTTCATATTTTTTACGACGGAGATTAAACGGGGTAGAGAAAAAATTGGGAAGGGGCTGAATAAAACCGAGAGAAAGGACAATGCCGAAGAGAAGATACCGAGGCATGGGGGTGGTGGCGAATGGGGACCCCTTATGGACGGGATTAGGTGCGATCGACAAACCAAGGGGGAAGCAAAGGGAGTTAAGGGGCTGGAGCAGAGGGATCGAAGAGAATCTGTGGGAAGAAAGAGACAGGAGACAATGGCAAGGGAAAAGGAAGAGACAGATTAAAGGACTTAAGTGAGGCGGGAGGGGCGGTTGTTCCTGTGGCGGAGGTGGATAGAATTACGCGGGGGAGAGCGATGGAGGCGGAAGAAGAACGTTGGCGGTGGTGTGGCTAAAACCCCCCCAAACCCATCCTTATTCCCCCGATCGATTTAGTGGTCGTGTTCTTCACGCGGTCGGAAAGCGATTCCACTGGCAACGCTCGCGTCTTTTCTCAGGTGATACCACCCACACGTGGTCTCAAGAGGCTTAACTATTCCAAGGCACTCCCCGGGGGCGTCAACGAAGAAAGAAAAACACTGAAAAAGTATGAGGAATCGTTAAATTACGGGGTATTTCACGGAAAGGTATGAAAGGTACTCACAGGAAGTTAGAAGTATTTGACCATTGAAGAAATATATGATTCAGAGGTAAGCGTAAAAATACCACGAGCATAAATATATAAATTATTAAGTCTCTACAAGCGCATTTACAAATCCTTAGTCCTTATCAACGCAATTCTAGATTGACCATTATAATCAGGCGTAAAAATATGCAAATCTTGCGTGGTACTTAATTCTCCGCATCCTTAATCCCGTAAAAAATGAGCAGGTATTGCATTAAAATGTAAATGGTAACAGAACCCTGTAGCCCTAATTCAAATTCCCATGGATCTAAATGCCATTTCACGACTAGTTCATTGTGTATAGTTGCACGCCTGGTATTTAATGCGCTTATTTCACTAAAAAAGAGCACCATAAACTTTCAGATTTGACTAAATTACAATTTCAATATCTTGCAGCAATGATCTTCCTCGCTTTTTACCCCCAAGTGAAACATACGATACGATAACTATCACAATATATTTTAAACCATTAGTGTGTTGTTGATTTCCTCGTCTCAATAGTCTAACGTTTTTATACTTCCTGGAATATACTCTACTACATCCGCTTTGCGATAGATTCGATCGATGGATTCGGCATATGATGTCAGTGTTAAGGTGCGCTATTAAACATTTCCAGTTTCACCGATTTTGCTTTGACTCGCAAAATATGTCGTAAGTTACGTAGTTCTGCGCCTACTTTGTTAAAAAACCTTCATTTTGCACAGAAACATTTATGTGTGTCCACGCTCTTCTAACTGACTTCTTGTCCGCAGTATTGCCCACTTAGCACACGATAGAATTCGATTTACGGCCGGCCCTTTGGAACGGATTAATAATGTAACGTAATAATGCATACTTAGGCAGTAATATTTATCATTATTCACCTTCGAGTAAGAAGAAACACACACCGATTGAAGGGGATGTCAGTAATTTCGAGGCGGGGCAAAGAGGAAGGAATCAAACGGAGTTGGCAATAGAAAGAGGGGCGAGTGAGAATGAGGGGGATGTCCAAAATGGGGAAGAAGGTAAAAGGGGGGAGGTGCAACTCGAAAGGAGAACGAGAAGCGAAACGAAGTGGGGAAATAGACGTAAGAATTTGTATGGGAGGGGGAGGGGGCGTGGAATGAGAGAAATATCCGATGGTGGCAAGAAGGGGGAGGAAGAGATCAGCGAGGAGAAAAGATTGGGAAGAGATTTCTTGTCCTTCGCGGCAGAACCGCGTATTTTTTTCCATTATTCCGTGCTCCACCCCACCACGCTCGCCATAGCCGCTCATCCCTTGCCTTAACGCTTCCTCCGATGCGCGATATTTTCTCATCCGTGGCCAAAGAATCAAGGAGCAGGGCTGATTGAGGGGAGGGGAGAGGAGATAGCTTTGCAGCAGACGCAGAAATTCGCCTTCGCCCCATCCCAAAAACACATCTTACTCCCTATAGCCAGCTTCCCGCATCGTCATCTGTCCTCACATGATATTAATATTTCCCATAAAAACCAGGAATAAGATGCGGCAAATAAAGATATTACATTTCCTGCTCAATTCATGACAGAGTATGAATAATCAACATGAAAAACTACGATAGCATTTGAAACACAACAGCGCATCAGACATAAAAGTTTTATTCAGAACGAGACAGAATTTTTGCAGCAAATTTTGGTGCACAAATTTTTATGCCAAAAAATTAGCGTAGCCACGAAACGATTATGGAGGAGTCGTATCCTTACTAAAACATATCATTCATGATCTTATTACTTTAGGTTTTCAATTATCGTAACCATAAAACCTTAGTCCTTCTACACCTGCATTATTACACTTAACAATTTTGAAGCCGATTTTAATCGAAATAAACGGGACTACATGTTAGGTTCGACCATTTTTGGCTGGTGGGAATTAACGCGCTGCCAAACGGACGCGAATGGATTAAAGAAACCTAGATTTTCTTAACAAGCGTATGGAGAGAGAAAATCAATATACCCACAGATATCTTCGGTAGAATTTAGTTCTCATTTATTAAAAGAAAATTTATAGATGAGCATCAAAGTCAGAAGTTGAGGGTATACCCGTCTCTCGCTGTAAAGATTTCAAAGAGTGAACCATAAGTATATGAGCGCTTATTTTCACAATTACAACAATTCCTGAACATCTGGACCTAGTATAAATCTACCTAAATTATAGATGAAAATATTTTATTCAATAGCAAGCAATCTATAAATTACGGAAAATCGAGGATAAAATAGTTATTTCAAGTCTTTGATGCGTTCAAAAATGTACTTAACGTGCATTTTATCATCGCAAAAATAAGCATCTATCATTTATTAATGGGGTAAAAATTTTCAGACGAATATGTTTGTGTAACATAAATGTGTTTGAAGAATTAAAATTGATTTATTATGCTAATTAAAGTGATAGTCTATTGTTAATATCTAATCATATATTTAGCTGCTATTAGTATTTTTGCTTAGCTGCTACTATTTTTGATGTGTATTAAATTTCAAGCATACACACAGCGGTGCAAATGCACATATTTACATATCGTAAACAATCGAGGACTCCTCCTTACCCACCTTGAAAATCCGAGCAATCCCTATTTTAGGTCAAGTAGAGCAATCCTTTTCCCATAACCTCATACGTTACCAAAAGTACTGTACTAGACCTAAGCTCATCCCCCTGTTTCCTTTCCACTCCCTTAATTTCTCAACCTGTTCACGATGGGAACTGCAGGCGAACCGTTCTCATAGGAACCCCCAGCCAAACCAACCCCTTCCATCGGCGCGCCTCAGCCAAATCTCCGTAAAACCGGGCGAAACATAACAATGCATGAGTCTCTTTGCTTATCCTGCCGTCCTACGTCTTCCCTTCCATTACCAGTGCCTCAAGGCCCAATCTGGAACTTTGGCCTGACGCATGTTCCCTCTCTGTCTCGAGACGAAGGATCATCCCGAGATGAATATTTGTTCCCTCTGGACGGAGGATGGCCTCTCAAACAATGCGAAACCTCTAACGGGATGCCGATTGAATAATTTGGCGGAAAGAACCGATGCCCTTTGAGATGCTGACCTTCAGTACCTGTCTGAGCCGGTTCCAATCTTAAGCATAGCCATCACAAAATTGGGCTAATATCAGTGGTATTAATGTTTTAGCCTTGGAATCCCAGAATGGAACAAGGAAAGCATCAGAGTCCTCCCCTCGTTTTTTGAGCCAAAATTATTTATTATTTTCAAGTAAATACCTTCAAAATTCATTGCCTGTAAGGCATGAAGGTTTTGATCCAATTATAATTCACAATGAAATTAACATTTATACAATGAGTGCAACATAATTTATAAAAATGTACCCAAGGAGATGAACAATCTCCTGCGTGATTCAATTGCAACCCACATGGTGAAATATCACCTGGAGGAGGATATTCTATTCGCATAAAATATTGTAATATCTGGAGAACATGCATTTTTAACTGGCTTTTAATTTAGTTACTTTCCGAAATAACACGCTCAAAGACTATAAGCGTTTGATAATGGCTCAGTAGAATAAAGTAATTCTTCACTTGTAGCATTGAAATATGACCATATGTAAAATAATAATGTAGTTTCAAGTTAACTGCTTCTTTCTTTCGCCAGTTTGTCGTTCTTATGTCTCAAATTTATAATTGTCTTCATTAAATTCAAACTTAGCATTTACGGTAACATATTCGAGTTGTTATTAATTTAAATCAATTTATTAACTTTATCCCCGCTTTTCACTTCACGCTATTCCGGAAATATCAAAAATTCGTAAAATTTTGTGATGTAAATTTAAATGAAGAAATATTTATCTGCCACGATGATTATGATTGAGTGCCAAATTTTCAAGTTTTCAAAATGAGAAATCTTGAAATTTGATTTCTCCCAATAGCAGCTCTGGGTTAGAAAGGGTTAAGGACTAAATTTATACCCCATATAGGACTTCGGAAAGGTAATTTATCTAAAGAAAAGGCAACTACCTTTATTGAAAAAATCTGGCTATCTGGAAAGGCTACTATCTTATTAATATACTATACACATCCAGCTTTTATAATATAACACCAGTATCACTTAAGCGCGAAGTAGGATAGTATGGAATTAATTTTATGAAGAATTACAAAGAGAATAATGTTTTAGGAATGATTGGAAAGTTTATTTTTGAAGGATATTTAAGAGGATTTGGAAATAACTGAAGCGGAAATGAAGGACGCTCAGAGATATTTAAGTAGAAAAGATCTCAATCCTTAATTCTCCACGAAAACCACTCGAGCTTACAGATAAAAAGTGGGGGATTAGCAACGCATGCTGGGATTGAAAATAAATTTGAAATATAAAATCATTCTACCGGTGGAAAAGGTAAGTAAACACGAATGTGCGTGAAATCAGATTAAATAGCATTAAAAATTCGGCCTAAAAAACTTAGCGATTCATATTTCGAATGGAATCACGATTTAAAAATATTAAAAAATTCAGCATGAATGAGAAAAATGCAATCAGTCCTACCGTCAATGAAAAAAAGGTGAAAAAAATCTTGAAGGAGAAGGGGATCAGAAAAATTACGACTAGAATGAGAATCAAAGTCCTGCACAAAGATTGGGATTCCGTAAGGCTTTGCCAAAGGCCTGATTAAAAGTGGAAGTCGTGACGTAAGAAAAGGGAAAAGAAGGAAAGGGAAATCGGGAATGCAGAAGCGTGCGAGGGTTAGGGTCGTCAATGGAGGATTGCAAGTATAAAAGGGAAGATTAGTGGAGGGGAAAGCAAGCATGGGAATTCCAAGACAGCAAGGATTAAGAACACTGCTCCGGACGGATTGTTTTCGGGAAGATGAAGAAGAAAAGGTACGTACGAAAGATTATCTGGTCCCAGAATGGAAAAAACACCGCATCTCCCAACGAACCATCGGTACTGCTACGAAGTCTCATCCTTTTCTTGAAGCTTACATATGCTTTGAAAGTAAAAAGACAATCCCCGACGGTTGGGGCTCTTTTAGCCTAGGGATTCAAATTCAATCTTAAACTGCTCTAAATCATCTCCCACGTCAATTCATAATGTCACAAATCACTCGGAATCATTGTCACCTTGTCTCATATTGCTCACATCCATTGCTTGTGACTGCGGATACCAAGATGACTTTTCCTGCGATATTATCCAATCATCATTTATATTCCGCAGCATTATGAGCGCTCGAAGAAAATTATCTAGAATAAGTGGCACCACATCGGATTGTTTGAAATTTGTATCCATTTCAGAAAGTAATTTCCGTCATTTAATCATGAGCGCATTTTTTCTCTTTCATTACGTTATAATCGCTTATCTCCACGTAAAAGTAAACTAGAGAATGGGAAGATAGATCCACAATCAAAACATCGGTATCCGGTCAGAAAAATAGAACAGATGTTGATGATCCATGAACTTTCTAGCAAAAGTTTCTAACACCCCCGCTCCCCAGTTGCTAAAAATGACATTTCCAGATGGATGAATACTCCCATTTAGCTGGTATAGTCAACGCACGGAATCTGACGCCCATCGCCACGCTCAGGTTATGGCAGGGATATAAAATCGCAACATTTGGATCAGAAACAAAACCCAATGAAATTTCAATAAAAATAATCTTTTTTACTTACACTGTGGCAATTTACTCTATAACTATACAGACTATGAGAGATGAATTCTTCTCGATTGTCCAACCGGGTCAGGTCTTTGGCAACAGAAGACTTCTTCCGGTTGGAAACCCAGCAAGAATTCATCTCATTATTTCCCCCGAAAAAATGAAATCCTAATTCATGCAGGATACATTTCACGGACATAACACAGAAAAAAAACAGTTCGCTTAATTTTGACAAAACAAAATGGTCTGTTGCCAAAAATAATGTAGACTACTTAAAAAAAGTGCATGGGAAAATCTTTAATAACAGAATAGACGACACCAGAAGCAAAAGAATATCTCCGGTGGACGAAGTGTAAGAAGACACAAAGACAAAGAAAGGGTAGAGAGAACATGCCGCTGTCCTATACCCAACAGGTAAACGGAGGAAAAGAGGATGATTTCAATTTTAAAATTTAATGCATAAAGTTGGCATTGATTGAATACTGCCCTATTTAAATTAAAACAAATTTCAAAGATGTTAAGCTTAACCTTACTGCATTAATCAACGAAGTTTGATACATAAAATTGTCAAAGCCGGATTTACAATGCTAAACGAGAGACCAAACGTGAGAAACCAACCCATTCCACTACTCCCGATCATTTACACCCCTCACACTAAAGGTATTCCGGCATCGGTATTTCACAATAAGTAGCCGTCCCTCCCTTCCACAGTCGGACGGGAAGAAATGCAGGAGGGTGATGGATATGTACCGAACGCCGGGCGGAGAAGAAGACGAGGATTCCGACGCAAGCACATGGAGCGCCTTGCATTACACCGCCCGAGGAATGACGTTCCCGAGATTGGATGCTGAGAGGGAGGGAGGGGGGGGTGGAAGAGGTGGATGAGGGGAGGGGGGATGGATGGAATAGCCCAAGGTTTTAGAAGAGAAAGGGGATGCGGAGACTATGGCAAGAAAAGGAAGAGGGTTGGACGGGGGTGGGAAAGGTCTTGTGTTCTGAGGTTTGGATACGAAATCCCGAAGGAAAACGTCACGCCTCCCAGCCGACATTCCGATTAGAGAACAGGCGAAGGACAAGGAGGTGGGATCGTGGTAGGGGAGGAAATCTGGGGGTTAAGGGACGGTGATTATGATAGAGGGCAGCAGGGGGATAGGGCGTAGGATATAAGGAGAGGGGTTAGCTGAAGGACAGACGGTGAGGAAGGATTGGCTGGAGGGGATGTGAAGGAAGGAAAGGGTTGGTGGATGGATGGGGAGGGGCCATTGCAAGACGGGAAATCAGGAGTTTGAAGAGAGAGAGAGAGGAATATTATGATGGTTGGGGAGAGTGGATTGGGAGGTGGGTGAGGACGTCAGTCTGAAAGAAATCAGAAAGAAAAGGGCGTGTCGAAAGGTGACGTGAAGACCGTGAATACAAGGGAGGAGGGGAAATGAGATTTCGACTCTAAATGTAGTTCCGAATGGAACGAAAATATGGAGCCTATAGAAGTTGAATGGATACCAAATCCAGATAAAAAGATTTCTCAGCATCTATGTATTTATATTTCCAATAACCTACTCGAAGTGGATATCTAACTAAACGATAAGAAATAATGCAAAAAAGTAAGATTTGACCATATTAAGGAAATACTTATATTCACAAATTATAGCTTTTTTTAAAATTTGATATAAATAATAAACTAAAACTTTTGTTGATTTCTATGACACTAGAAGTCAAGTAGATCATTTTGTAATAATTTATGCCAAATTTTGGCAGAATGGGAATAATTTTGGAAATAAGGTTGCACAAGAGGTTAACCTTGGTACTCTTATCTTCGCCTAAGTCCCTCGCAACACAAATACTTGAGAACGTGCCAGTATCTTCGTCGTAAAAACAGAACTCGCCAGGAAAAACCGAATCTCGGAAAGGTATAAATATATAAAAGCATTTTCAGATGTAATTGGATTTTAATTTTCTTATTTTCCAATAGTAATTCATATTTATAACAAGCATACACACACAATGGACGAAATAATAATATCTCGGTCGATCTAAATATTTGCAAAAACTTCTCCAACTTAAAACTAGAATTTTAAAACTAAAGTCCTCTTCTACGAAAATAGGTATGGTATTTTCATATGTTACGGAGGCGAAAAGTTACAATTTGATACTTGTTTTGAGACAATTCACCGAGTACTAAAAAAAATCCAAAATTAAAACTGAAATCCTCCCCACACATAATTATTTCAGAAATACAAATAAACAAATCACCCTATGCCAAAATGAATTTAATTATATTTGATATAAACAGATGTTCACTACAAAATTGTACCCGAAAAAAGAAGGCACAGCACTTCCAGGGCTGTGGAGCAATATAATGCTCATGTACAGAAGTGAATTATCTTACTGTACACCTTAATTTGGAACATGAAATGTTAAACTTGGTTTGTGGAATACTCAGCAAAATTAACCAACGTACTGCCCCAACTTAATTGCTATCAAGACAAAAAAACATAAAATAGACAACTACCCACATTTATTAAGTGCATGGCTGAGTATTTGTTTACCACTATCTGATCTCATGTGTTCTATTACTTATTTCATGTTTTATTTAAAAAGCTTTGATAAACAGAAGGAATTGAAATCATAAGATTGCTTTAAATTCAACTCGGTAAGTCATAACTTCTAGCGTTCAACAAATATATTCAACATGTTTCCTTCGATGTAAAAAAATTACCGGGCAAATAAGTCAACTTTGTTGAAAAATCATAAAATCTCGGACGATACATAGTGATTTAATAACCATCATACCCAATTGAAGCACAACATGCTAAGAGAAATCGCATTCTAGTAAGTAGAACGCATTTTGACGACTACGCCATTATCGGCCGATACGCTGTAGTTGTTTGGCAAAGTGAGAATAAAATTGTCATCATTATTTTCAGGTTAAAAAGAGCCAACGTATACTCCACTGCCGTGGGTATAATTTTTACATTGATGTTACTGTAAAAATATATAAATTATCTATATTTTCCAGACAAAAAAAAAAGAATGTAGATATCCAGTATATTTAAAGCTACTTGACATGTAAACGGCAAATATTTTAACTGTTACACCCCATGAAATTGGTGGTGAGAGAAACTCCTCATTGCTTTGCAAATGATCATAAAATACAGTACAATAGGAGTTACTGCAAATAACAGAATGAATTACTTCCAAATCACGTTTTATCTTGATACTGGTCTCATAAATATAGGTGTACTATGATGATTATAGGGAGTATATCCATTTCTTCATAGGTGTACTATGATGATTATAGGGAGTATTTCCATTTCTTCATCATTTCATATATATCTTTAGCAAAACTATAACTTCGTCATTCAAAGCTAGCGACATTATGAGGGGTAAATAACGGTTTTCATTAGATATACACAGAGAATAACAATGATCATTTACGGTAATACATTTCATTTTGCGATGATTACAATCATTAGCTTAGATTCACAAGCTCATTGTCCAATTTTGAGATTGTAACTCCTGAATCTGCCGCCTTAGGCGCCACCAGTCGGACAGCAGATTTCCCCCACATGATCCAGTAAGCGTGCTGGCAGACGGGAGGGAAACGAAGAGGAGGACCCCGCTCTACATATCTTCTGCAACGCAAATCGCTCTTGAAATTCACTACTCTTCCGTCAAGTGTTGCAGCTGCTTTCCATGGAATGGTGCTAAGCATCGTGCTACCCGTATAATAGTCGAGGGAACCATATTTCCATCGTGCCAAGGGTCATGGTCGAAGTCTGATTGCCACGTGAATGAAGGTTTGTTCGTTCTTTGAGACCTCAATTATGTACTGAAAACAATTAATAACGATTTTCATCCCCCAAATGCTGGTGAAAATTGTTACTCAAGGAAAGGACAACCCGGCTGAAATATTACGACAATAATGACGTAATCCATTATAGATATGATTCTCCCGTACCTTTTCTGGGAGTTATTTAGGCATTGAAGCCGGAGTAAAATAAAATCATATTACTATAATGTATTTCACAAAAAAGTAATATTCTGCTTCAAATAACCGGAAATCACAAATCAAAACGCTCATTAAGGGACGAATATTATTGCCAAGTTAATTATTCTCATATTCAGCCGCACTCTCTTAACCAATATTTCCATCAACAGATTAGTCTAGAGCCATATTTCCATTAAGATAAAAATATGATGCGATTAACGCAAACAGCCACCCATCACTAAGGATATAATCTCGTATGAGCAAAAATACGCCTCGTTGGATTGAAAATTCGAAAAAAAATACATACACACGATCTTCGCAAGCGTATTTAAGTCCACTCTTCCGCCGCAGCGAATCGCTTCGCCTTCAAGTATTGGGACTGATCCCCACGAACGCCCCCACACCGCGTCTATACATGTCACGGTGTTTTTTCCAAAGCCACTCCCCCACCAATCCCCTTTTCAACTCTCCTTCGGCCCCTTCCCCGCACCTTCGTACGTCCTGGCATGTAAATGAGGGCTAAAACTTTTTGGCATCCCATTTGTTCAGCTCCTCATTAATTCTGAATGATTGAATGTGACTTGGGTACAAGTTTGATGGCATCCCTTATTCAGGATTATCACATAAAGCCACACGATCTCTTCTTTCTTTTTTTTCCAAATATTTCGGAATTTTTATCCGTTTTTCTCCAAGGTCTTTTTTTCCTATATTATATATTATTTTTCCCTTTCCACACTCCTCTGGTCTACAGCGGAATGAAATGAAAAAAATTAACGTGGAGTGGAGAGATAGGGAGCCAGGGAGGAGAGTGAGAAGGTGGAGAGGGAAAGAATTCCGGTGAAACGAGATAAAAGCCTCGAATTTTCCCAAACAGTCCCCTCCCCTCCTCTCATCTGTCCTTCCCCTACAACCCCACTCCACCGCTCCTCACGGTTTAGCTGAAGTCCCCGTTCCAACTCATTTTCCCCACCCTCCGCGCGACTGATGGCGTATTGGGTTGTAACGGGTGGCTGGCTGGATGAGCAGAGCAAAAGATATATTTGGAAGTAGAGGGCGCCAAACAGAAAACGTCAGGAGGAAAAAAATAACGAGTCAAGGGGCGAAGTTATGCTAAAAATGAATAAAAGGGATGCAGCGGAATGGCATCGAATGAGTTTTGGGCGCTTGATATTATATTCGTGACTCTCTAGGTCATACTGTAGGAGGATCTTCAACGTTTTGCGCTAAATTTAGGCGTATTGGAGTATTTACATGCGAGTCAATACTTCCTTAATTCCATGCTTTAATGTTCATGCACATATCATGATAAATCCTTCGTCAACCACACATTACATTCCCAGCCAGTAAATACAGACCTGCAGTCCAGTGAGCCATTCATAAAAAAATATTGTTTTTTCCATGCACATTAAAAATAACCGCGATATCAAGACACTTCACGGCTATTATCAGCATTGACTTAAGGTTATATAAATAATATACCGCCAGAAACAAGAAACAGAATTCCTAGAATATAGAAACTCGAAGAAAAATGATGATAAGTAACATCAGTCAAACTTGCCGAGTGACATTATATGTTTACAAATAAACTCTAGCGAAAATAAAAATCTCTCAAATGAAACCAGTAATCACGAAAATTTATTAACAAAGATAATAATTTTAGACGAGAAATATTTTGTTTGCCACGCATTTAGGGCAAACTATTATTGCTTAGTTGACAAACTTTCACGAAGTTCGCGAAGAAGCAAGAGAATTCTGACTATATGTATAATGCCTAGATAATGACTTTTTTGGTCATATTCTACCGTTATTCTGATTCATTTAACTAACACAAAAAGTGCTCTCTTCACCTTGCCTAATCACATCAAGTCGTTTATCAATAGACAAGTAGAAGACATTCATCTCTATGATTCTTTTGAGTTTTACTTTTATACAGCACGTAAAAATGTTTCTTCGAAGCTACATACTTGGTGATTATTGCTTTAGGGGTACATGTACCATTTTTTACACTAAGGAAGCGGAAGTAGCTCAGACGGGTATATGATTCGAGAGCCATTCTCTTTACACCGGGGAAAAGAAAGACATTGAGGGATCTGCATATCGAATGCAAGGGTAATGGCTGCAAGTAGGTGTTAAAAATTGCTAGGGACGTCTTCCCGAAATGGAAGGAGATATATTCCGGAAGTGACGCAGCGAACCCATCAGGAACGGTCTTCATTTGGAGGAGGACGGGGGCATGGATGGGAACGATATTATATCCGCGGTAATATCGTGAATAAGGGATAACTCATCATCCTTCCATCTCTAGACTCCAATACGTTTCCCACTGCCTGCCCTCCCCATTGCCAACCCACCCTCCCGTAACTCACCCACTCAATTCCCATTTGCATACGAACATAACGGCCTTCGAAAATTTCCCACCCTGCGCATTGCTCATCATCCCAACCATGCCTATCCTCCTTCTTCCCTTCAAATCCACCCCGCCACAGTGCCCGCGCCACTACTCCGGCCAAATCACCCGGCGTCTCCCTCCTCCTAGAGGAAGTAAAAGGGACCTTAAAACGGATCACTAGATGGGACGCTGCAATAATCAATTACTCCAATTCTACTACAATGAGTGAGCTTTGGAACACATACTGATGAATCAGGCAGCACTAACGATGAGATGACCATTAGTTACAGACTAAAGACATCAATTAAGATAAACTAGATAAAAACGCATCAACCCCCCTTGACTAGTATCTTTTCAAGGTCTAAAAATGCTAGGGTATATGAAAAAACCCTAAAATACGGGGAGATGAAAATAATCAAATAGACTCAATACGAAATTTGCCTGTAATTGAAATTTGAAAATTTATTCAAAATATTACTTTTAGATGTATCGACTAATTTTATATTTGAAATGCAATCAAATGCTGACAAAGTTATATTATAAATCTTCTCAAAATTTCAAGATGCTAACCGCAAAAAATATTCGAACGATTTAGATGGCTCGAATTGCACTCTTAACAGTCCACATCCTGAAGAAAATATTTAAAGCCATGCGTGATTCATTATCTACATCATCATCCACTGATAACCATAACATCTGCCTTAGTGAAATTTAATATTTGGAACATGAGAAAAACATCTGTAAGGAAATTTTTTCCATCATTTCTGGCAATAAGAATTACCATACTTGCATTTCGCGTAGAACCCGTAATAAAAGGAATTTCCAATGTATGCGCGCATATACCTTAAGCCAAGAATGGTGCACCGTTAAAAAAAATCGAACTGAAGTTACCCTGCTTCAACCAATGATTGATGATGACAAGGAAACGTCAACTCTGATAAAAGCCGAATCAACCTACGCCATAAATGAGAAAATTGAAAAATAACTTTTGAAGATATTCATAATTTAAAATATCAAATAATAGTGATCATTGCTTTTGCATATGGAGCCAATTGCAATATTTTTTTTATTTTCTCCATTTGGAAAGTAACCAGCGTTCCATGGAAGCAAGGATTGTTCACGTAATATAGCCGAATATGATTTTATGCTCTTGATTCTTAGAATATGTAAGTTATGAACCACGCAGGACATATGTTTAAAGTAGTCCTGATATAATAAAGAACAATATCTATAAAACTATGACAACGGATAAAACCAAAGTTGGTGCACTTCTACCATACATTATTAAGGAGGAAATCTGATTGGTGGCATCCATATCTTGCACAGCCCTCTTTTTCATCCCCCTTAAGTGATTCCTTCGATAATTAGCCTGCCCTGTTGACCGAGGAAAGTGAACGATACACCAATAGCGAGCGAATGGGGTTCTCCAAATCCCCGGCCTTCCCGGGTGCAAAACGAACGCAGGTACCCCTTCCCCTCACTTCTTCCTCCTCCACCTCACCCACCCTAGCTCGATAAAAAAACTCGCTTCCGATTTCCCCCCCCCCCCCACCCAATATGCATAAAAAATGAAACAAAAAATAAATGATTCAAGGCCTCTCTAATGGCAAAGCAGCGGCAGATGAGACGGAAAGGGGATGGAATTATAGGAAAAGGGTCCCGGACGGTGAGGACCTTAGGGATGTAGGATATAGGGTGGGGGGGGGGGGTGACCGAAAAGAATGGATTCGCAAGGAGCGATGGGAAGGAGGAGATGGGGGCAAGGGGCTCTCGAGTACCAAAGAGGGCGGAGGGGTGGGGAGGGTGGTGGAGTAGCATAGGAAAGGAGGAGGGGGGAGGAGCGGGTGGCGAGACGAGATGGTTTCGGAGGAACTCAACCCTGACGTGAGGCGTAAATCAGAGTACAGAAAATAAGGGTGATATAAAAGATGACGGGATCCCAGAAAGGACGCGTAATTTTTTATTCTAATTTCTCATCGTGGAACTTACCGCGCCAATGGAGGGCAATCAATAAATGTATGCACATGAAGTTTTATTATTTTTTTTTAATATTGCCCAGACAGAGAAGAGTTTTGCCCTGAGATCATTCGAGCCCCTTGCGATACTAATCATAGAAGGAGCCGAAGTTTAATGTAAATCTAAATTTGGCAAACACGGCAACAGTTTTGTAAAGCTGCTTACTGGTAACCATTTATTTACCTGACCCATCGCCAGTTTCCTGTTAAGTTTCAACTGTTGGCGGTGTACATTTCTCATGATGCCCAAATTTTAAATTTCACTAATTTACGACTGATAATCATTCAGAAATTATTGAATTATGTCAACATTCATCTACTCCATAGATTTAAAGGGAACTCTAAAACTCTGCTGGGTATTTAACTGTACCTTGATGCATGAACGCAATTTCTATAATCGATGAACTCAAATGAACGCAATTTTATAATTGATGCAAAACTGAAAATCTTTGTTTTGAATTTTAATCATTCCCACGCCGTTTATGTTAAGATGGGATAAAATATTTTGAAAGTAATAAAATTGTACTTACGTTTCCAATAGATTTGTTACATAATCATTTAAAAGGGAGACAATATGGTGAATGACTGCAGTGTTGCTCGTCTGAGAAGAAAAAACCTATTATTCATTATCGTAAGTATATTATATATCTCAAATAAAATTTATCTACCCATTTCCTAAAGTCCACATCCAAGCCTTCGTCTTTTGGAGCCCGAATAAGCACAACGAAAATTATCGAAAAATCAAATTAAATATGAATTTATAAGCAACAATATAAAACTACATCGAAATAATTTTCATTTGTACACATAAGTAACTTTCTTTCATGTAGCACTGATGGGTAAATAGTCAGCAAATTCGCAATCAAAATATATCCCAAATTTAGTGATTTTAAATTCTCTTTTCTGAGATCCATGCAGAGCTGGTTACACTACGCGGTTATTGAAGAATTACTTAACCCAAAAGCTTGTATAAGATTTGTTTGCGTATTCAACTGCATGTGGGACTGATGTACGCATAAATAATGATATTAATACATACTTATATCCATTGGCCTTTGTTGAACATGATCTATCTTACATTGTTTTGGAAAAACGTGCGAATATATGGATTTTAATTTTTCCTGACTTACAATCCTTGCTAGTATCTAAATGAAGGTTTGATTTTCAAGGCATTAAAAATTGGAACGATTAGCAAACCCTAACGCCAGTTATGCCATGTGCCCAATCGAAGGATACTCTGCCATTCTTTGTTAGAAACAGTTTCATTGAACTAAGATGAAAGGCCCTCATGTTTGCTCCTCGGTGTTTGGCGTGTGTACAAAACACTCCAAAACCATACCCCATTATCCCTACTTCCAATCTCTTTTTCCTCATGGAGCAGTGTTGTCCTCTCCCGGCATAAAAGAAAACTATTGGGGTGCCCCGTATCACCATTGTTACGAAGATGGGAGAGGGCTGGAAGAGGGTAAGAGTAACACAGGGGGTTGAAGTTTACCCTGGTGGCCCACTCTACCCGAACCATCAATACAACCCCTCCCCACTCCTTTGGAACCCTATTTTCCCCTCAGCCTCACCCCATCAGAACATCCTCGCCCCCTTTGGACCGTCTTTCGCATTCTTTTTCGTGTTCCTACACTCACCTCAAGAACGCTACACGCTGAACGCGGTTCTTTTATTTACACGCCCTTTAACATCTTGATATGGATGATTGGGAGCGATCTACATTAGTGCAAGTAGCACCCAATGGGTGGAGTGTTGGGCTGATGATCGAAAGGTCCCAGATTCAAATACAGGGTTAGCCTCCGTACACTATAAAAAAGATAACCTCATGAAAATTTTGACCAGAAGACGGAACAACCTTATAGGCCACATATTGAGACATGATGGCCTGATAAAGATAATCGTCGAAGGACAGGTAGAGGGTAAGAGAGGAAAAGGAAGACCTCGAATAATATGTGGAACGGGTAAAGAAGGATGCGAAAGAGAACAAATACGTAGGTGCGAAAAGATTAGCTGATAGGAGAATTGAGTGGAGAACTTCGTCAAGGCAATCTTAGGATTGTTGACCAGTGATGACGACACCAAAATTAGACATCCTCGAGGGTCAAGGTAGGATAGGGAAAGAGACTTCCCCACCGACCTTAAACATGTGAAATTTACACGTCTGTGTCTTTGCTCTGGGTCAGAATTCTTAACAATCCAACGCAATCTTCTCGTTGAATTACAAAGGGAGCAAAGTTCGATATAGGTCAGATGATTATGCATGGCCATGTTAGCGTTTTTCACATAATTAGTCCCGCATTACGAGCCCTTTTATTTTTTTCGATAAATATCTCTTAAATCAATCAGAGATGGCGAAATAAAAGCAGCTGTAAAAGTAGGAAGTGTTCAAAATTGGGTGCACGAGGAGTGTGCTAAGGATAAAATTAACGGAAGAAGTGAGAAATGAGGAGTGTACAGGAGAATAAGTTTGGCGAGGATAGAGCGAAGCTGTGTCATGCTGTGGTGGTTTCATCTTACAGGATATTTATATTAGGAGGGGATAAATGAGTGAATTTTTCGCTAAGATGGACCGAGAGTCAAGCACCGCGGATAAAAAATGTAAAAAATCGAGAAGGGAAAAATGAACCTTTGGGAAGTAAACGAACTACCAAGGAATTGGGACGAATGCAGGGCTTCGGATTGCTAATGCTGCGATTTCAGTTCCGAATAAGTAAGTTATGTGTGGACCATTGGAAGAAATTGTTGGAGGAGGCGGAGTTGACCGCGGTCCTACTACGACTACAAACCGGGTAAACACGTGAACCCAGTGATCAACTCAGAGCAAGGACTTACATAAGACAGACCAAAGTGAGAGTGAGAGAATTTTAAGCATGAAGGGCGCTTATGTAAGCGTATCCGACTTCACTTTGTGAGAAATGCTAACAACCATGTAAATATAAAATACCATGGTTTCTTGACCCACCATGTTTCTGGTTTCCCAATACGAAAACCATACACTAAAAGGCATTCTTAGAATAAAGGGAAATACTGTAACCAGGCCTATGCAATAAGCTACGTTAACATCTAATGACGCAAGAATCATTTTTAAGTAGCAAAATGTAAACTGTTTCGATATTTTTGATTATTCTCCAGTGGATCCCCTCTACCTAGTATTCTGGAATCATTCTTTTCGCCATATTAAGCATCTAAAATTTACGTTCAAAACTAAATACCTAGGAGCAATAAAATGTCTGCAAACAAGGTCTTTTCACAATGATAGTAATAGCAATTCTCATTACATTTCCAAATAATGAAAATTTTAATATTATTTAACTTACTTAGCTGATATTATTACTGTAGATCTGCACCCCAGTACTGCCTATTATTAATACCTCCGTTATTTCTTAACAACCAACATTTGATGCGAGAAATAGGTGTTTGATATCATTTTAAAGAATGAATTTTGCTCTTGTTTATTCATCTTTTATTCCGAGGTTATTACCACTTTGTTAAAATGGCAAAAAACATGATTTCTCAAAATACGGATGGCATAATATACGCCCGCAGCAAAAATCGAAGGATTTAACGAGGCGTAATATTACGGCCATAGCACGCAAAATGATAGCGACTCTGCAATTCAATCATCCTTAAAGAAGATAGGATATGTTACTAGATTTGATTTGATACCGTGGAAAAAATAGTTCTCTCGCAATTTATCTCGCCCGGCATCTTTCGACCGATACTCAGTCACAACACCACCACCCTTCCCCAATCTTCCGCTACCGCCCTATCCCCACCATGCCCTGCCCCCCTCAAAACAGAACCCACGGACGGGGCACATTTAATAAATGCAAATGTGTCACATCGCTGATTAGTTGGCCCGCCAGCGCAGTGGCATCGCCCGAGTAGAAGAAAACCTTTTTCTCTGGGTTTCCGTTCGTCCCTCCTCCACTCCGAAGACCGAAGAGATTACCCCCGCGCTCATCTGCTAGAGCTTTCGCCGTCGAACATAAAAATAGGCGAGGGATAAGGGTAGGCCGGGAACGAATCCGCCCAATCACGCTGGCGTCGTAATATTTTTTCATGAAAAGAGAATCGGGGGATGGGCAGGGAGCGAAGCCGCATGCAAATTTGGTCGAAGATGAGAGAGTTGCAGGGGGACGATAGATTAGGTTGAAGGCCTCCTATCTCGGATTGGTAATAAAGGAGAGATGCATCCGAGTGTGATAAACACTAGATGAGCTGATATCGAATTGGAAATAATTTTTAAAACTTACTCGGATATAATCTGAGGAAACTGCGGATGAAATATAAATATAAACAATTGATTTAATTTAATACATTTTCATATTAAAAAATAGGGGATTTTTAATATGAAAATGTATTCAAACATAAGCAGTTATTAAAAGGTATAGTCACCGACTGTTTCCTTTCTGATTCAAATACTTCATTTTGCTATGGTTGATACTTATCTATTGGTGTTTTAGTTTTCTTGACGCAATTAAAGCCTATTTAAGTCCATAATATCCAAAATAAATATAATTTTTAGAATAGAGAACTCCATATTTCCCTAAATTATTCGATTTCATATGCTTCCTCATCTAAACATATAAAATATGGATTATATGAATTAGTGTGACTTGTTACTCTACACTTTTTAAAACGGGCTTACTACCTACTACGCGTCCCTTTAAAGGATGTGTATATATCCTTCTAATTCTCTGCCAACAGCAACAACCGGTAGCCTCGTTTTATCTCAAAGAATTTCCACCGCTCACGGATTATGAACTTGGACCCACAGCAATGGAAATTAACATAAAGCATTCACGCCGATCAGATATTATTGTATTGATATGAACACAATTTGGGAGAAATTTTCAAATAGTTAAATACATAAGTACATATAGAGAGCTAAAATTATGGAAAGCACCAAAGAAACTGTACACGTGTTTAATGCTTGCTGGGATCATTGATTAAATCACCACAACAAGGAGATATTACTACGTGAAAAAAATATAACACATTTTACCATCCCCAACTTCTTCGGCCAGAGCAATGGACCTACTCCGTTACCCCGTGATCGACATCTGTGAAAGGTGCCAGAACTTTAATTACGCGCCACGCCATCTTTCTTTTAGTTCCTTGAGCGGGAGAGAGATAGACGTTAGACATGCCCTCTCTTGAAAAGGAGCACCTTTGTTTCGATCTGACTGCCAAGCGAGGCACAGGTTTCATCAAGACTTCGGCGCGATCCTCGGCGGAACCGAGATCAAGAGAGAGAGAGAGGCAGAGGAAGAAATAGCATTGAAGAAGAAGATGAAAATAAAAAAAAACAAACGACACACGAATCCGTGGAGGGGGAGGGAATACGTACTTACGGAATAAATAAAAAGAATAACACAAGATCGGAATCTTATCCAAGACGTCAGGCCGTCAAGTCCCCCTGATGATATATATTGCCCTGATAGGCCGTTCGCTGTTCCGCGACCCCACTCGGGGGAAATAACAATTAATTGCTTGATCCATCGACTTCCACAACCGAGGAGCATCACGGACAGGGGGAAGAATGACGGGAAGGGAGGTATGATGAGGGAAGAGGGAAAGGAATGGCCGTAGGGGAAACGATTGTAGCGTTTCTTCTGTCCTTCCTCAGAGAAAATCCGTAGTCTCGGCGGTGAACAGGATTCAACAACCGAATTCGATCATCGTGTCTTCAATTTAAAATTAGCAAGTTGACTTTTTGCATTTTCCAATGAAAATAGAGAGGGAAGAAGTTCTTAAATCGATTGCCAAATCATTTAATCCTTCGTTTGTGATCTAAAGATCAGGTAATGACTGATAGGAATGCACACAAATGATATGTTACCGTCAAATCATAGTGTAAAATAATTTATTTTTACTAATACTGAGTACCGCCATTTTATCACTCAAATGACATGTGAAAATATTCCCTACGTGAAGTCTTATTTGCCTTCAATGCATGTCCCTGAAACGTAAATTGCATTGTGCACAACGAAAACACGATTGGAATGGGCTAGCGAAGGGGGTAGCAAAAAGATGTGTTTGAAGTACATGAACAAATCACTCCACCATTTTGGCTTATAAAAACTCTTTCCGTTTACGAAAATATACAAACTAAAAAAGACTAAATTAATTCTAATGTCTCCAACGGTACGAATTCTTTCAAATTAAGTGAAGCGACTCTCAAAACTCAACGCATAGTTCGATATAACAGCCACGTTTTACTGATCTATCCCACAAGGAGATCTTATGAAGCTCATGTCTCTAGGTTTTCTTATAACTTCGAAAGAAAGGACTTAGTTTCACGGCGCGGCTGGTGCGCTTTGCAAGTTGTGGGGGAAGTTGCCTTAGCGTATTGGTCTTCCCGCAATTCCGAAATCAACTCTCGAGAGAAGGCAGCATCATCCAGGTTAGTTATAAAAAGGCCAAGGCGTGACGTGAGTTATAATAAAAATTCTTTTTCTAAAATTAACTATTAGAAGAGGCTTCCGGGCCAAATGGTTCTCGAACGGGACCAGTGGGGTTACCTCTCTATGCCATTTTCTAAGCATGAACTAAGATCTTGAATACTTAACGACTAAAAAGAAGTCCATGGATAAGGCGTGAGAAATATTCACTGCCATTGTTCGCCGGGAAGAAACCAGACATTACATAAATCACAACAGAATAGTAAACATTTAGTGAACGAGCCCATTTTGATAGATGTAAACTCGGGAGAAGGACTTCATACGTTTATTTCCTTTCGTTCGACCGTGGAGAAATCGCAAGGATTCAGTCCCAGGAGGCACTGACGGCCGCGCATTTTCAAACCTCTATTCACTCTCGCGAGAGGGCAGCACCATCCGGATGGATAGGGGAAAAGAAATGTGTTGGGATGGGGGAGGTGGAGGAGGGAGGTATCCAGCATTGCATCCTGATGGCCGTAGCAGACCGAGGCGCCCTCCTCACCGAGAGATTTAATTGCCCCGTCAGTCGGGAGGTGAGGCTCTGTGTTGAGGAGAGGAGGCAGCAGGAGGAGGGGAGGGAAGGCGATTGACGTGTGACGTTGATGAGGATGAGGTCGGACGGGAGTTTTGGAGGGGGGAAGGAGGGGTGAACGGGGGCGTTGGCGGCCGTCCCACTCCCCCCCCCCCCAAACCTTAGAGATGTATGGTACGGGCGGGATGGATGTGCCCCCACAAGGTGATGGGGATCTGAGCGGGCCTCAAAATCCTTCTTCCCGCCTCCTCGGTCGACAGGTGAGCAGTATCAACCTTGAATGTACCAGAGCAGGCATGAACTACGTGGAGGAATAGCCTCTTGCTCCTTCGGGACGGCTATTCCGAAATTTTGGCAATGCCAATTCATTAACTGACTCCTAGAAACCGATTCTAGGATTTATAAACAGGATACACCTACGCAGCCTCTAGACCGACAACTGATCCAATCCGCGACGCTTGGTATGCTAAAAATTGTATTATGAATCTCCAAAACCAATTCAGTACATAGGGTGCGTTATTTTATTTAATTTTTCACTTCATACAGATTGGATCTCAACTTTCGGTTGGCGGTGACAATTCCGCGCCATGATGGCCATTGGTTTGGAAACCATCGCTTCGTATTTTGCCCCAAAAATACATCCGCCACCATCAAATTCAACAGTCGGTGCACTGGCCTGAAATACAGCATACTTTCTACCAATTAGTTTTTTCGCTATGGGCAGGATACGTTATGGTGAAAGAGAAAATTTCAAGGCTACAGGGTACGAATTTTAACTTTTCTAGTATAATAAACTTTGTTGCAGTATAAATAACGGCTAGATACTAATATGAATAGAGTAACAAAGCTTAGAACGAAATGAGATGTACGGTAATAATAATTCTTTTGAAGAATGATTTCACGAAAACCAATCATCAAGTATAATGACTAATTATCCACGAAATGGTTCCACACCCGCTTAAGCAAAAAAAAACAGCATCACTATCCCAAAAAAAATGACAAGACTAGTTAAAAAAGGATTTTTTACAATTGCTACGATGTTAGTTCATGGGCACGTAAACTAGGATATACTTCGAATTTGATTGTAACGAATGCGCTTAAAAATAATATTAGAAGCAATAGTATATCAGTGATCAGTGGTATATACTGAGATTTTTCAACTCTCATTGCCACCTACTAAGTGAGTCACATGCAATTTAAGCGTGAAAAAAGGAAAAAACGTAAAGGAGGCAAATCTTCCAATATAAATCAGGGCGTAAATACCTACCAAATATCAAATTTAAGACAACCATCGAACACATTACCCCTTATTTATGACTCTCTTCAGTTGTGATTTTCTATTTTTTTAATTGATATTCGTAAGTCGTAAATGTTATTTTGCTCTCTCTCTATAGGTAAAGTTTATTGTGGAATGACGCTAACTTCTGTCGCTACAACTTGGATGCAAATTTTCAATTTCAAATGGAAAAGCTTATACTTACGCTCAGATTACAGATACAAAGCCTGCAATAAGTCCTTCGCGCGCAGTCAGAATGAAGCTGTGACAACTTGGAAAGAACAAAAATGCTTTTATGATTAGAGCAAAGCAAAAAAAACAGAATAAATTACGTATCCTTTCCTCTTTAACCTGGCAAAACAGCCGCGAGCTCTCACTGAATTCAAAGTGCACAATTTTCCGAGCCGGCGTTGAAGCATTTCACCGTCGTAACAGCTTTTCATTGACCGCCACGCAAGGGATTGACGCCGTGATCAACGAGGCCGCAGTCACCCCGTCCAGCGAGGTGAAGGGAGGAGTGGTAAGGCAGGGCAAGGCGAATAAAAAAAAAGAAAGAAAGAAACTCACTGACCCATTGCACGCAATCAACCACTTGATATACATCACTCGATGTGATTTTCGCACATTCCCGAGTAACTTCTCCCCATACCCAGCCGAGCCCTTTTCACAACCGGCATCGCCCACAAGAGCAGTCGGTCACCTTGGTGGCTCTGCGGACAATCCTCCCGCGGCAGACGCAACGCCCACCCCGGCCGCCCGCCAAGTGGTGCCAATCCCCTTAGGCGCCACACCGACCGCTGACCACCTCATCATCAACGACCACCTTCCTCCCTTCCCTCCTCGTCTCACACACGACCCCAACCCCACCTTCCTCTGATGACTCCCCCAACCGTCTTCCCAACCGAAGTTGCTCCTCGGAGCCAGTTATAGCACCCTGTTTCCTCGCCCGCGAGATAAAATAGAAGTTAGATTCAGAATGGATGTTTGATTGTTCGAGATCGGAAATCGATGAGACAATAAACCAAGCACATAACTTACTTTAAAGTGAATTTTAGCAATGTAGGTTAATGGTGAGTAAGGATACTCCCAAATTAGGTTGATAAAAAACTACAATGTATATGTTCATTTGTGATTTAGAAAGTAAGAAAATATAGAAGTCTTAAATGTAATTTATGGGGGTAACATGTATGTACCAATTAAAAAGTAAGGAGTACACGATATTCCTTCCAAATTCTTATGAACCAAATCATCGAAATACAGCAGGCAGAGGCCGGTACGCAAAACAAAAATTGTGTTAGTCATATTAAAGTACATTTTCAAAAGATAAAAGAAGCTTTTATTACACCTTATACCCACCATCAAATAGTAATCTTGGTAATATTTCGTAAAACTGACTATGCTTACAATGCTTTATACGGAATCACAAATTAGATAAACGCAAAAATTATACCACAGTTGCTCAAAAATACGTAGGATTGGTATGTATTATAGAAAGACCGATTTCGTGTTTCTTATATTTTTCTTAAGGTAGGACTGCTAACAGCCAATTAGATGGGTTGTAGAGGTATTTAAAAACACCTCTAAGCATAAAAACTTCGAGTACACAAATTCAGGACTAATTTCACACTTTTCAAGACTTCTAATAAAGGGGTAGGTGCCCACGAAAAAAAAACCTGCGAAACCTCTCATATAACAACATAATAGAATGTGACATCCGCTCACAGTAAAATTTGGAGAATTTTTGACGGATTTCCGTTTCAACGTCCATGATTATGTTTTCAGCCTTGATAGTATTTATAACCAAGTATCCACGCTTTGATTTTTTAAACGTTAGTTCTTCAAACGGAACTAAAAAAATTGATAACGTTCAAAATTTTAAAAGAAGCTAATGCGTCATAAAAATATCTTTCACTGCCTCATATTCGCGTAGTATCTATCCTCGGTAATTTTTCCTCAGATCGACTACATTTCCAATGTTTTTTTCATCCGCCACTAGCGTGGAAGATACATGTTAACCCCGCATATCTACGTCCTTACGCGATAACATAAAACGCGCGTGTATTTGTGTGGAAGACGATGAGCCCCCCTCTCTCCAGGATAAGGTAACGCAAGACGACTGAACGGCGCCGATCATTACAGTTTAATCACGGGGAGGAGAGCCTGCGGCGGATGAGGAAGAAATAATCGACGGGGAATGACGATTGGCCGAAGGGAGGGCGGGGGAAGGAAGGGGAAAATTGAGGCACAAAGCGGAAGGCTACGTCGATACCTACTCGAGTGCAACCGAGGATGTGGAAAGGAAAAAAAAAGAATAACGACGGCGCGATACACTTCGGGAAAAAGGGAGGGAATATAGCGAAGAAAAAATATGATAAAACGTCCGAGGACACGCCCACCGATCTACCGGCCATCACTCAAGGAGTGGCCGTGGAAGGGATCGGGAAGAAAGGCGAGTCATTTGAAGAAAAATTAGTGATCTCTCTCTCTCTCCCACAACCCCTTCGCGATGCACAACACGCTCTCTCTATTGAAGGGTAACGTCGACGAAATTAATAGCGCTACAATTAAGATTGAATTCTCTCTCCGGGGTAATTCTCGACGAAGATCCGATGAAGACTGATCGCTGTAGTTATCATCATCAGATCCATTGGAATCGTCCCTTCGTATCCCACGGGGTTCAAGAGAAAACATGTGCTATTGTTTACACGCCGTTAAAGGATAACTTCTTTTTTCATGATGAATTATGGTGCGGACCGACTAATTACCCAGAGGCTAGAAAACTAATAAATTAATTTTTACCCGCAGCTTGGGTAAAAACACAAAGTGAGAGTTTCATGATACTCCAAGCATTTACTCAACGAAGTATGGTGAATTTGTGTTTAAATTTATTATAATGGACTATACATCGCCTGAAAATGCTCAATTTTACAATAGAGACCAATATAATTAAAAAATGTCAATCACTCAACAATGCCCATCAAATCAACCTTCTCTCCGTTATAGTTAGAGGATCAATCTGTTGCGGGATATGATTAATGCCCAAGTCATGAATGATCTAGCGTTTAAAAATGTTTACCCAAATAGAAAAATTATAGGTTCTTTAAATCATCAGTAGCTAGTGCAAAAGGAATACTGATTCCTTTTCTTACTGTGCATTGCAAACCGATAATTATCTACGTCTAACATATGTTACATTGCCATCAACACATAAATACATATTCTCATATTATGTGCTGCTCGTTTAATCCTTAACCAGTCTTGGGTGAATACAGGTAACAGGTAACGGTACTCTAATTAACATAGACTGCGCATTGTGCACAAGATCAGCTTAGAGGGGGAAATAGAAGATAGTCGTGTCTCTTTGCTTGTCCGAGATAGAAGTAGAGCCTTATCGATTTAAAAAATCATACACTGCCGTACGACAACAGCAAAGGTGAAATGACATCTTATCTGCAATGTCTTCTTGCGGTGATGAAATATTTATTTCATGCCAGAAAAAGACAATCATTTCCACCAGCTCATAAGGCTTCGAGTCTTTTACAATAATTGGAAAATAACAGTGATTTAAGATGATTACATTCATGAAGAGTTCGCAAAAAAACTCACAAACCAACGACGATTCGTACGAGTCCAAAATAAACACAAAAAATACAGCTTTGGAGTAAAAAACTGCTGCGTACATTGATATTATTGTTAGATATGCAATTACTCAGTACAAAAAGTAAATAACTGAGAATTTAGTAAAACCAAGGAGGAAAGGAACCAAAGTGTCAATTACCACCTGTGGGTGGCATTTAATGCACAACAGCCTTACCAGCCAAAAAAATTGATTCCATTCAACAATGGAGCCAATAATTAACAAAAAAAGAACGTCGACGAAGAAATTGTGCAGCGAATGGAATAATTTGGAAGATCAAGGCTAACAAGTAGGTGGAGACGTAATGTCGAGACGGTGAATGGAAAGAGGAGATGACGGGCGCGCCGCGGGCGGTTACATGCCCCAGCACTCCGAGACAAGTGGAGGAAAGGGGAAGAGAAATATCCTTCACGGACGGGATCAACCGAGAGAGCATAAAATTCGAAAATAAAATGCTGGGATAAGTTTTCCTAATTGAAGGTTACGCGTAATGAGATTGACAGATCGCGAATCGCCCCCATAAAAAAAAAACAAATCTATCAAAATGACGATCGTTTTCTTTTTTTCTCCAATGAAGGAATTATATTTTTAGTATAGCGTCCGTGGATCTTGAGAACAGCCTTACCCGAACGCCGTAATTAATGTCGGAATCACCATTAAAATGTGCATAGGGAATGTAAAAAATAAATGTACCAAGACCATTAATTTTCAATCCAGAGCCAATACAAGATTGCTAAAATGTGGTTCACGCAGAAATTACTGAAACTATCCTAAAGCTCCCTCGAAAAAAAAGTGAAACACCTCGCACAGGCAATTTTTCGACATGTTACAATATTTTTACGCTCCATTCATACAGCAAGCTTTTACCATGGATACAATTCATGAATAAATAAATTTACTCTACAATTTTAATTAAATTTATTATATTATTAAATATTCTAATTTATGAAAGATCGTATACAGATATTTTTTATTAAAAACTTTTCCCGAACGATAAAGGAATTTCACAAATTCTAGCCGATATTTCCCTGAGTATTTCATTTTTGTGTGTAAACAGCTGGTGCCCTTACACCCCCCGCCACACGCCTATTGATGCGGCTTGCGGGGCAGTATGTAGACGCAGATATAATTATATTTTTTTAAATATAAACTAGTCGGAGATCCACCCAATGTAGTATGTGTGTATCGAGATATATAGCAGAATTTGTCAGCTAGCTAAAAAAATCATATCTCCCAGTGGGGCAAGCTTTTAGCCGAGTATGGCACGAAGAGAGGAAACGGACAAAGGGTATGAGAATTTGGAGAAAAAGGGGGGAGAGAGACTTTGAGGAGGAAAGAGGGTGGGTTGCCGATAGGGTCTTCGGCGGAGCATAGGGGAGGGGTATTAACCATAAGGGATAGGGAGGGGAAAGTTGGCAGGGTGGGGGAGGTATAGGACGACGGAACAGGGTGAAACTCCAGGATCCCATACCACGACCATCCCCCAAGTTTTTTTTTGTGAAGGTGGACATTAGAAACACAAGAGAAATGGACACCCTAATGATGAAAAGGGAGGGAGATCATCAGAAAGCCATTACCATGGGGCCTGCGGACTATCAGGGAAGGAGAGGAGAGACTGGGAGGAGCTGAACCTGAGAGGAGGGGAAGACGATGAAATAGAGAGAGGTGGGGGAGGGAGGTAGAAGGGGAGGTTGGGGGTGGAAGGCTTGCCAAGCATGATGACTGGTCTGAGGAAGGAATTTCTCTTTTCCAGGGAGTGGGTTCGGAAAAGGGAGAGCGATGAAGGAGGAGAAATATGGGGTAAGAGATCTGCAAAGCGGGCTTAACCTTCGAATGAAGATTCGAGTAGATGAGCCGAAGACTTGAACTCGATAATAAAGATGAAATTGCTCAAGTTTGTGGAAGCATAAGGGTGACTATCGGAGAGTGGTGTGCAAAATTTTGAGTGTCCGTATTTTAAGAGAGAAATTCAGTGGAATAAGCCTAAATTACAAAAAAAAAAGAAAAAAATACCAATCCTGGGATTACATTCAATTCCATTATTTTTTTACATACAGTATCGTAAATCATTTTTTTACCGTAGCGTAAGTATGCATAGCAAAGCCATGATCAATTTACGCAAATAGAATAAATGAGAGGTCATGAATTAAATATTAACTAAAATAATTCCGTCCTGTTGAAAAGCTGATCCGAACTGGAAAGCGTCGAGCCAATATGCATTAACCGAAGTAAAATAATGGGCTTAAATCTTACCATTTCTTTATTGATTTGTAAGCAAATGATGATTGAAGCAAAATAAATTAACTTAATGGAAACACGGTTGAGAGTTTTTAAAAATAAAGGGTAAAATTCAAGCAGCCATTTATAAGTGACAGTTATAACCTAAGTTTTCTTCTCAACATCGAGAAATATCAATTTATAAATCATTATTTTTTCCCAGGAAATTTTTGAATAAAATTTGTACTCGAATCGCTCAGAGACATTGAATCTCAAAAATAGCGCCGAATTCTTAGAGTCACTGTGGTGGTCACTGAAGCTAGTAATTTCAAATCACTAAAGAGATCGCAATCATCAATCATTCTAAATATTGCATAATCAACTCTCTCATGTTGGTGGGGGATATATTCATCTACAATATAGATTAATATAAAGGGAGCCATTGAAATTTTGTGTCTTTCTATTTCGAATGAATTATAAAATTCACACCTTGAATTTTACAGTGTATTAATGTTGACCTCCGTTCTTACAGTTCTTCCGTTATCAAATACGTCCTCTATATTCGTGAAGCCTGAGCCTACCAGTGATCGAAATGCATATCACAAAGAATTCACATAACAAAATTTCTTTTCTCACCGGCCAACCACATACCAGGAGTAAAATCATGATCAACATACGAAAATAACATACATTAGGTATCATAACTGAAAAAAAAATTAGAATAATAATGCCGTCCTGTTAAAAATATGATACGTCGTGCCAATGCGCGTTAACCGAAATAAAAATAATGGGCTGAAACATTTGCTCGTTGTAGAGCTAGCGCAAAAACGAGCACTTATTATTAGCAGATAATTTTCCTAAGGACCAAAAAGAAGCCTTGAAGCCTGGCACCTTATCCTCCCGAGTGTGGTTTGAATAAACTATATTGACTCTTTCGTTTTTGAATGACGAATCCGTCCGTCAGTGTCTTCTTCGAGTGGAGAGCGGTAGGTGGAGCTACTCGGACAATATATCAGAGACCGAGACTCCGTACACCATTCGGACTAATGGGAGAGATGCGGGTGGAGGGAGCATCAGGTAGCAGCACGTAGGCGATCAAAGAGGGCGACATAGAGGGCAAGCAGCAATGGGATCTTCCTCCTCAGGGCGGGACACCTTGCAACAAAGTGTAGCTGCAAGCGGGACATGACCGAGGCCCTCTTGACTCAGATTGAGGTAAACTCCAAGGGATTGGGTGACCACTACCGCCGGGAGCAAGACATACTTTTGGTTCCGTAGAGGATTTGCTCAAACGTTGCAGATGATGCAGCGTGCATGAGCGTGTTGCGTTGTTGTTGCGTTGCGTGCGTGGTTATGATGGAGGTCTGATGGGCGTCTTGGATGCATCACAGTGGCGCTGTTAAATTGAATAGAGAATTGTTTTGCGCTCCTGTTTGCAAGCAGCGCACGCATTGGATTGGACCTTTGTGCAATGCAATACAGTTTATTAATCTTTTGGTGGTGTAGAGCCAAATAGAGCAAATCTACTAATGACTTTGGCTCCAAATCTGGAATTGAGATACAGGTTTCGACTGTATTTTTTTCTAAAAATTATAGTATATTGAAAAATAACGATCTAAAAGAACCGAATGGCATTCACAGACATAGTAAGTATTTGGGTTCAATTTTTTTTATCAGTGGCCAATAAAAAAGATAGAAGGACAAAATGGAGCAATGTACAAATGTTGACAAAATTATGGACGACTCCAAGTCGAAGGGCATAGTTCGAGGTAACTAACACATACGGCGCTATTCACTGCCCTCTGCCTACAAATAATTAACCTATATCAGTTTTAATTTGAGATACAGGTCTCGGTGGCAGCGGGGTAAAGTCCTCGCCTGCCAAACCGAAAGTCGCTGGTTCGAATCCCGCCTGGATAGCTTGTACCTATCCAGGGCATGGTTGTGTGTGACAGCTATAGTTAATCGTTGTTTCTCCCGATGTAAAAGGCCTTCAGTGAGCTGTTTTCGGGCTCATGAAAATAAATAATAATAAAATAAATAATAAATAATAATAATAATTTCTGCCTTGATGTCTTAACTCACGACGAAATAGCCTGAAATGTATTATATCCTTCGTGAGAAATGGGTTTGCTACTTCGGCGCCAGACAAGAGCAATCTATGGGACATATTCCTCCTTTATGATCGATGCGTCATCTATCTGGAACTGCTGTTAACACTAAAGTTAATTTTAAATAAATACACAAATTTTTTCAGCAAGATAATTGATGAATATATGGGTAAATATCTTTTCATAAACATCTAAATACATGGGAATTCACCCTTCATTAATTGCTGATGAGTTTCGCGACGTTTCGCCTGAGTCGCTTGAATTTCATTCAGAAACCTCCCTTTTCACAAATTAATCCTTTCTCTCGTATTTTCTTCGTATACGAACCCTAATTCTCTCTAACTTCCGCAACATGGCCAGAGAACTTTGTTTCACCGGGAGTCGTCGTATTCTCCGAAGAACCCACAGTACAGATCCAACCTACAACGGGGTTTACGAACCCTAAATGCTGCCCAGGACGGTTGTTATGGGACTAGCAAGTCACTAGCCAAGAAGAATACTCCGTCCACGCGATCCTCCGGGACATCACATTGCTGTTGCACTAATCTTGAGCCTTTCATATACACAACTCGAACTATAGCTCGTGCCTAGAGACGGAGGAAGGGTTGACGAGGAGAGGCGAGTGTGGTGGTAGGCATGATAGGTACAGGAGGGCAATACGGGGGTGCAAGAGAGAAACGGTAACCCGGTGGGGAGGCCTGGACTCTAGGAACGGGGGAGCGGGGCTTTGGCGGCGACGAGCACGGGGGCGTGGGACACATAAGGGCCGGGCTGCTGGCGAGTCGTGTGGATTTGAAACAGCTCCGGGCTATAATGTCACGAGTTAATTAACAATCCAATTAGTGCAGCTGCGACCACATCGTGCGCTCTGCAAAAACATTGATTGGCTACAAAATTATATTCAGGCAGGCCGTCAATTTCTCAGGGGCCCGTTCCCCGGCACCTATAGGGGGTGGTGAGTAGGAGATGGTCACAGGGGTAGGCTGGGGATGGCTGGAGGGGGATGGAAGCAAGGTAGGCGAGTTGGGTGGGGCGCAGACAGATCAAGAGCAGCATTGAGGGAGACACGCCGGCAAAGGGAAAATTAGCCGAAGGGGTGCACTGGTACAGAGAGAGCTGCACGGGTTTCCCCCATTGGCGGGTGATGGGTTTGGATCGGTGTAAGCCCGCAGAGGCGTGGGGGGAGGGGTCACGGGAAGAGGATCGGTCAGGACTGTTTGTGTGAGTAGGAGGATAAATCGGCAGGTGAAATGGACCGGGAGACCAAACTGTCTCCGAAGGGGTGGGATTGTTGGCTCTCCTCTTGCTTTAGGGGTTGTCAAAAATCAACGCGCCGTCATACAACGGCGAAAAAGGGGCGTTGGGTTAATGATAATAGCAATGACGGACCGTTTCTGAGGGAAGTTCGCCGAAACGATGGATGGTCCTGGATCCGACGATAATTGAAAAAGATTCGCTCAAAGCTTTGCGCGCGTGGAGGACCATTAAACTCGTGTCATATAAGGGAGACGATGTCCTCCGTGCTCAGTCTAAAAATCCTTAATGGCATTCAGATGTTTTGATGGTGCAAAGAGAGCGTGTTTAGGGATCTCTGACAAATAACAGATACACGTGTTGTAGAAATTACCCACTATGTAATTGGGAACAAATGTGCGAGGCAGTTTTGGGTAATATAATTACCTTTCAAGTCAGTCTTTAGTATCGTCGCAACTTTTGTAAACAAAATTCGTTTGAATTACGCTGTGTATTGAAGTTTCAATTTGCTAAGCTACATGTTCTGTCACTACAGAAAATAACCAAATAATACCCATAAATTAGTTTTTCCATGGCATTTAACACGCAAGCGATATTAGGTAGTTTATCCGTTCAAATGTTAAGATTCATCCTCTATAATAGCTAAGCAGTAAAAGAATTTTTCCGCACTATGATCAATGAAAATAATTTTATGCGTAAGTATTCAACCACGGTAGTATTCCTATTATACTGTAATTAAATTTTTTATTAAATTCAATTTAAATGAGTACATAAAGTAAAATAATCACATGAGAATTTTCATTGAACTGTATCAGGCATGCCTTTAGCCATTAACATCTACTTTCCTCATCTTTGATCCAAGTCAAGATCGCACAGAATGTATTGACTGGAAAAACCATCAAACTAAAAACACAAGAAAGCTGAATGAAAGTCACAACGATGATCGTTGAATAGTTTTTACATAACTAAATGCATATTTGAGGGGTCGGAATTTTCATTTAAAATGAAATTTTTAGTAGAGGGACTGGTGCAAATGTGGGTAATGTGGAAGCATAACCTTTAGAGCTTGGGAGGTACCGTAGGCTAGCGGTGCCCGCATCAACTTCTTGGCCTACTTCTTAAGCAAGCCTGTAGGGGTGGTGACAGTCAACTCATGGTTTATTGCCTGTGAAATACTTGTTCCATGTTTCTCTTCACTCGTAAAACTTTTGAGATAAGTTTTTAAATTTAATAAAATCACATAGTCAACCAAGCTATTTCTTAGAGCTACCTATATATGCTATTGTCAATCATAAATCATGCTACATTCTGGTGTAATTAAGTAATCTAGTAGCTGGAAAATTTAGCATAGTTTTAGCTTCAAATTTCAATATGCCGATGCTGGTGATTTGGAAACACAACACTGGGGTAAATGTGGTAATTTTTCCACATTTCCCTCACCTAAATGTGTTCTGTCTACTACATCTCCTTTTCGCCAGTTTCAGAAGCCAATAAAGATTATTGGCCGAGGGCCCAAACGTTGATGGGAAAATTGGGATGTCCAATCTATGATAAAAGCGATTGTTTCCGTATTAAAAAAGAAGAACATACTTTGTGCACCGGTACACGGGTTGTGAAAATGAGAATTACAATTGTGACTTTTGCAAGTGAACATTTAATTGAAAATTGCTCTTTTTTAAGCCTTTGCGTTGATTTTTCAATGAATAATAAGTAGATGATCTGATATTTCACATTGCTGTAGTATTATAGCCAGAATACCAACGTTTCCATATTACCAGCACATTTTGAAAATCTATTGAAAGTGTCAACTTATAATTTACGATTATTTTTATGAAGTAAACGATAAATTTAGCATAAAATCTAAAGTGGTTATAAAGGTAGTACCTTGTGAGTTTTTTCGTGAATTTAGAAAAATTCCATCAGAAAAAAAGCTAGTTATAACATAATTTAAAATAGGGTTCCCACCTTTACACCACTCCCTCTACTTGCAAATAAAAGAGCCTGACTTATAATTAATATCTCTACAAATATTCAAGTTTTGCCATTAAAATGGAGTGCAGCTACTACTACGGAAGGAATTAAAAAGTGATGCATTGTCCTCCACAGAAATTCTCGTCAGAATAACAGTAATGTAAGAAAAAGAAACATCAATATGCAATAAATGCATGTTGGTGCTGTTTCCACAATTGTACTTGAATATAACAAGGTCTCCCGTCGGAAACTAATTACGACCACGGGAGTTTTTGACATCAGAAACTGCATGCTAGTTGCATCCGTGCCAAAAATATGATCACGCTTAAATGCATTACATCGGGCGGATTACTCACCGACGCACACACCCACAGATGTTCAAATTTCGCGACGGATGACCGACCGGCAGACGAAGTGACGGTCCATTCGCAGACGAAAGAAATGAATGAGAAGGGGGTTGGAGGTTGGGGAGGAAAGGGGTGCGCGCGGATAGGCAATCGGAAATTAATGTGCGACCTCGGAACCGGCCGCATCAACTGCAGTTTTCACCGCCCGGATGCCCAATCATTCGGCTCAATTAATGTCCAAACTGGAAACACCGCAATCAATTTTGAGCGCCGATCGCGAATTAGCGGGGGACAAAAGCGCGAATCACTCCTCCATGAAAAAGGAACGAAAATCGTTTCGGGACGTGTCGAGGGAGAGAAAAAAATTCCACGTGTTACAAAAGACTTTAAATAGGGAAGTGAGAGGTCAACAGCGGGCTTATAAAACCGCCAATCATGTTTGCAAGCACGCTACATCCGTTTATCCAATTATTATTCACGACAAGAGATCAGGATTTCAATGCGTTGGGAATTCGGCTGCGAAATCTCATCCGCAACCGGCG
This sequence comes from Ischnura elegans, assembly GCF_921293095.1. NCBI lineage: Eukaryota > Metazoa > Arthropoda > Insecta > Odonata > Coenagrionidae > Ischnura > Ischnura elegans. The sequence goes on along the minus strand of NC_060248.1, from coordinate 70,624,387 downwards.
TCAAGGTTTTGCAGATTCGCTTTTACGACTTCGCTAGCACAGCATGGTGAAATGAGGGGGCTAACGTTGCCGTTCGCATATGGGTAGGGTCACTTCTTCATAACGATGGGCATATTGGGCAAGCCATCCAACCCAATAGTAGCATCTCATTGAAGAGGGCAGTTTTTTTCTTGAACGCATATTTGTCCGAAAGTACGCTTGGTGACAGATATTTGAGCTATCATTTATTACTGATGGAACTTTTCAGTAACCATATTCTATCAATATATTTATCTCGAATGTTTTTTTTCCACCATTTTGAATAGGATATGAATTTTTTAAATTCCTATTTTTTAAATTCATATCCATATGATACCTCATTTGGCCTTAAAAAATGCACTAAAATATTACAATCTCACAGTAGTCTGTCACATTCTTTTCAATATTTTTAGAAAAGTTTAAAAAAATAGGACTAGAAAAATGATGTCCAGAAAGATACCATAAGCATAATTAGGAAACCAATAACTAATTTCAACGTAAAATGTAACTTGGACACTAAATAATACCATTTCAAGCATTGGAACAAGAAATGTTAATAAATGACGTAAAGGAAAGGAAATATGTACGCGCAAAATTATTGCATATGGAAAATTGAGCTCCCATTGTAGTTAATTCTAATTACCATGAAATATTATTTCTACAATGCGATGACCATATTTTTCCTCCGCACGATTTTGAGCAGTTAATTACATCCACAAATCAAATAGCATGGAGTGAGAAACATGACATTTGCCCATATAATTCTAATCATGACTACCCTAGGAACGAAAATCTAAACTATTTGTCTTCCATTCCTATGATGCACGCATATGTTGATGGTAGAGATAATGGAGTAATGAGCAGTTCAATTCCATCCGCAATTCCTACTCCATCCCTACACCCACTTCTATTCAAGCCAAATTTCAATCTACTAGCAATACACGTGCACAGATACACAAACAGATCCCTTGACTGTGTGTATGCACGGGATACAAACCCATCTAGACCAGTTATCTATTTCCCTACCTATCACACATCATGCGGCGGACAGTATCGCGTCAGAGCGGAGTGGTGTTGTGGAAACCAAACCTCCCACTCGACCACACGAGAGCGCACCTTCCGTCCACCTAGCGCGCCACCCCGGCAGCGGCCGAGGCAATAAATTCTCACACGCCATCACACCCGGAAGCCAATCACGAATGGGGGGATGAAATGGAGGTTGGGGGTGGGTGACGAGGGGAGGAGATGGCGGGGGGATGGGGCCGTGTATCGGGGACGCGGAAGGGATGGGGGAAGGACCAAAAAGGGGCCCGCACAGATCTCCCTCCAACCCTTCCCCCCACACTGACGCAACGAGGTCACGTGACAAAGTGTGAATCGGGTGACCGGAGTCAGAAGGGATTGAAGGATTTATTTTTCATCCCCTCCTAAAAGCCACCCTCTCTCTCTCTCTCTCTCACCCTGTCACTCGGTTCGTGATTTTCCCAACCCCACAAACCCTATACTGACATTTACACCCCCTTACGATCCAATCCGTGCTGAACAATTCTCACCTCCGCTCGGGAAAAAAATGTATAACGGATGAAAAAATTCGTGCAATAAAACTGACTTTCATATTACAGCGATCGCTTGCTGGTCAGCTTGCTCTGGCATGCATGCGTGTATTTTTAAAACCTGGAGAGCGAATTTAAATATTGATTTACCTCCGCAAAACTGGTCCTTCCGTTTTTATTTTTTCACACTTCAAAGAATTAATACTTCTCAGGGAGAACGACGGGAAAGATAAAAAAATTATCTCCGCCCTGGCGGTTTTTTCGATATTTTTCAATTTTCAAAGCACAATAAAAAAAACACCGAGCGGGTTTCTGCTTGTCAACTCCGGCGCTTGATTTTCGGGTGTGTTTTATTCATTATACGATTTCTCTGCAAATCTTTTTATATCGCTTTCCAATCCGGGGGAAATGAATTATTCTGCTGGGCCGTTTCCCAGCAATGATGTCCAGCTGCGAGGTATTCTCAGAAATAACATCGACGCCTGGGTTGATTAATTCAGCAGTCATTGAGGAAATCTAGTTTCCCTCCAAAATTTGGATTAATTTAGAGTCGCACCAAATCATTCCGTGATAACTTGTGCATGCAAAATTTCATTATATCTCCGAGAAAATGCTTCATTGTGTAATTTCTGGCGAAGACAGAAAAAGAGAGATAAAATTACCACAAGATTAACTGAGAGCTGTAAAATAAATTTCCTCGATTATATGAGTATGCATGCATACTATCACAATTTAGTTTTTTCAAACAAATCATTTTGAAATAACCATGGAGTATTCAATAAATAACATGCACGATTTGCCGAATCATTTTCTGGTCTACAACTCGAATAGTTAAATTTGTAGAAGAAATCGCATTAATAGGTATAAATAACAGCTTCACAGCTACTTCATATTTCAAAAATCGAAATACTGACATTATCACACGAAGTAAGTCCTCTTGTTCCAGTATATTTATTATTAACTTTCTTCGCCTTTGTCACGACATTTTGAATTGCGCATATGATTTTTACGGAATGAAAATGTTTATAAATGTGTGCATGCCAATAAATGAATATCGATGCTGATTTTTACGACATAAAAAATAACTCATTCGCAATATTTAAATATCTGTAGTGATTGAAATCCACTCAAAGAATTTAACCATGCTGGATCGATTTCTTTGCTTTCATTCCCTTTCCCTCTAAAGGCTTGTTCTTTCATACGCTTTAGTATGTAATTTCAACCGCTTCAGAGTTCCGGAGTATGTTCAGTAAAGGGATACCCTCGCGTTCTACCAATGACACGGAAACATAGCTAACTACTCGTATCCTTATAGGGAATCATGCGAAATAGCCGTACTTGCTGAATAAATTGAGTAATCTCACGGACATGGACTTCGAAGACCATCTGCTTTGAGGGCTAAAATATCGTTTGCGTTGGATGCATTCGTGAAATGAACACAAATTATATGAGCGAACGCAGAGAAAGCTTAAATTGAGAAAGACTGCATCAAGGAGAAATTCCAGTTCCACGCCAAATGCATAAATTATATCTCGTGGCATGCCTACTTGCATACATATGCGCGGCTCATAATCGAATGATGCAATAATGAAATCGAAGAATCGAAATAGCAAAGGCAAGAAGCAGCGGTCATGCAAAGGTTTAGTTCAAGGAAGTTTAGAAATTGTTTAAGAAGTTTCGTAAGAATCGGGAATGTAAACATAAATTACTAATATGTTTAGAAATAAATTACGTAAGCGTGCTGGGTGAGCCAATGAACCTATTGGAACCAGATATTGATACTAAGGAAACAATACAATTGCGGCATAAGGATCCTATGTCGTTGATACGCTGGTACTTGGTGATATGAAAGGGTAGACTAAGGGTACATCAGAAAGGATGTTTATGAATGAGGTGCACTATGGCGTAACCGAAGAAAATAGCAAATAATGCTCTATGACGCAGTTACTATCAAAATCTCATTTCACTAGTTAAAAGAAGAGTAGAATACCGATACATATCACATACTTAACTACAATCAGTTCCTATATCTATTAACTTAAAATCAATTTTCAAATTTTCTGTTGTTTAGAGTAAATCCTACAAATATCACTCCATAAGTAGTTATATATCACACTGCAGCAACAGTGCACACGCAATATAAACAAACGATACACAATTTTTTTAATCATAAAATTTATTCCTCCACAGCGAGGTAATATTTGTCAACTGCCTAAGTCATCGCTCGTGCATCTGTGAAACACCGATGTGGATGGTTGGAGTTTTCTTTCAACATCTCCATGCAAATTCCTTAGATAGGGAGAGGACAGCGATGGTAAAGGATTTGGCGGAAGGGAGGGGGAACCCCTGCGAAGGGGCGGGCGTGCGGAATCCCTCGGACCCTTGAATTCGAATCCTGCCTCAATCGCCAGAGAGTCATTAGTCTTCCGCGAGCGTTGGGAGAGACAAGGGAACAGGGGGAGTCGGGAGGTGGGGGAGGAGGCTGAAGGTGGAAGAGGGAGGAGAGATGGGTGGGCCCCTGAGATGTCCAGGCATTAGTGACACAATATGCAGCGGAGATAGTCGATCCATCCCACCACGAAGGAAGAAGGAAAAGCAAGAGTACACGAAGTGAGGGGAGGGGGATTTTTGTGGGATAGAGAACCCCTCCTTCTCCACACCGCCCAGGGAACGGGTAAAGCGAGTGGACGCATTCGAGGATAGGGAGAGAAGGGGCAGGTCCGGTCGAGTGAAGGGATAAGGTTCGGCGATATAAAATGAGGCGACTGCGAGGGGGGGGGGGGGGGACAGAGCAGTTGGTGGTGGAGGATGGAAAAAGGGTGGTGAGATTGAGATAGGGCGGAGGAGGAGAGGGTGGGTGGATTTTGGAAGGTACGACAGACCGGAGAAGGGTTTGCAAAGAGGAGGAGGACCGTGCGAGGCTTGCCGGCCGAATGCAAGGCAAGGAGGGTGTTAGCACTGGAAGAGGAGGTGACCGAGAGGGTTTTTTGGGAGGAGGAGGAGGAGCAGGCGCCGTGGTCAAAAGAAGAAAAAGTACGGAAAGGAGGCTTCGAGAGGGAGGAGGAAAAGAGATGGAAGGAGAGAGAGAGTGAGGTTTATGAATATTCAGCAGCAAACACAAGGCTGGCTGGCTCACCGACGTCGGTTTTGTGGGCAAAATGAAAGAAGAGGGAAGAGGTATAGGGAGGAAGGAAGGGACAACAGAAGGGGGAGAGGGAACAAAGGCACATCGAAAAGGGGACAGGAGGGAGGGAGAAGGAAAAAAACACAAAATCCAAAAGCGTTGGGGACATTCCTATTCGCAGTGGCTCTGGGAGCAGCCAGTGTGTTGCAAGGGAGGGCGCGGAGGAAGGTTGGTGGCGGTAGGCATGGCGGTGGTGGGACGGGGAAAGAAAGGCAAACATCGCAATGGGAGATGGAAGGCAGAGACGAAATGGAGGGGGATGGTGGAGAGGGAGGACATGAAGAGGAAGGACCGATATTAAAACCTCCCACTCTGGACGGACGATGAATCGCACTGGCCGAATACCTACATATAATTAAAAGGCAAAGAAAATGACCTCAAGCACCGATATGGAGTATGAACGGTACACATTACATCCTGCATTGCCTACAAATATTCAATTGACACAAAACTGACCGAATAATAACCTGTAGTTTTACACTCGTAGAGTTCTTGATTTCTGCAAAAATACATTGATTCATGGAGATGACATAAGCGTAACAAGTTCAAAATAATTTGTAAATAATTGCAAATACTTGGTTAAACACGTGAATGCAGTAAATTTGTTACCTCTGAAAATATTTATCTTCCTAGTTGGACTTTAATTATGCCAAAAGCCATAAAAAATAAAAGCTGAATTGTAGTACTGTTGGAGGAAAAGTTTGCATCATTCCTTTAAGTAACTATAAAATATCTAATTAGTAACAATGTAAAATTCCCACTACTAAGCTAAAATAGAAAAGTTTATGGGCATTTTCATTAAATATACCTGATGAATAGCTGCTGTTGCTGCCTATAATATTTAAACCAAAAGGGATCCCTGAACCCATTCCCAATTTGCCTGGAAATAGATGCCTGGATAATCCAAAAGTGCAATGTTAGTGAAGTTTAAATTCACGAAAACCAAATAATGAATAATAATCCGGTATTTAATATAAATTCTTATAAAACACAAAAACTATGATGATTTTTTAACAGTACAAACCAAAAAATTACTTTTATAAGACGAAACTCTATTTTCGTGGTAAAGTATTTCGATGAGTACTCTCAAATCTCGCCTCACCACCAGTAGTTTCTTTAAGCCCTCACGGAGGCTGAGTGGTATAAAATTTCCTAGCGAAAAAAGCGCGAGTAAAAAAAGCGTCTTAGACCATTTAGGTCTTCACATGAAATGCTAAAGTGCTCTGCGCCATACAAACAAACGACATCTGAATTGATGGCCGTTAGAAGTGTCGTTAGACGCAAGTTTGCTCGAACCTGAGGAAAAGATCCCAAAAGCAAAAAGTGAAACACAAACAAGCACAAAATATTTTTTGCCCGTGGATTCACTGTAGCCCAGCATTTTTTACCATTTGGTGTAAATATTCATGCCCATGAATGAACAACTTTCAATCAACCATTTTGAGCGTATCTCTACCAAATTATTTACTCCTTCTTCACTCTCTAATAAGTTCCAGTTTCCAGATGCTTCTCTTATGCATGTTTAATTCGTTCTATTTTTATTTTTAACGTTTTTATTAATTTTATTCTAACTTTGAGTTTCATAAAATTGAAATATGTACCTAATATTTGGAGAGAGTCAAATCGGAGGACATTCTAGTTCATACAAAGAAGTGTAATAAGTCTGATTGGTATTTAATTGTTTAAATGTTATTCTAATACTTCGGCGTAAATATTTATAAAGCACATGGATAAACGAAAGTTTCTTTCATATGCATGAAAATTTCCAGTTTTATACATAAAATATATAAAAATTTACTTGTCATATACGAAGGACGAATCAAAAATTCACTGAGGACAGTAACCAAGTTCAGTCCACGGCCAGTTCCTTCATCTCCGACGCGACGACACCGCTTACCCGGCAATTCCCTATTTTATTTCATGAGATTGTATGTGACGGTATTAGGCAACACAAATTTATTTATGATAATTCAACTGCGGGCTACTAAGCTCGCATATATCCACGCAAGAATCTACTTGGAAAATCACTTGCTGAATCCGACAAAAATGCAAGTCTGTAAGCTATATAAAATGCTATACCGCAAGAATAGAAAAATAAATTTCTACGAAGCTGAGACTTTAATTGCAAGCGATAAGTAATTACCAGCGTTCATTATGTGAGGTAAAAATGCTATATTACCTGAATACCTTACAATAAAAGATCACCCCAAACAAATAATGATATGAAATCGTCACGCAGTTATGTTAAATTTAGGCAAAATGACCTGAATCTTATCTGAAGGGGAATTCGATGAAAATTCTAGGGCCCAGTCGAAGAAACAAGATGATTCGGGCCAAAATTAAATTCCTGAAGGCACCCATATACGTTACGGCTGAAGCAAGATGGCTGGGTGTGGCGAGGGAGAGCGTAAAAGAAAGAGACTGGGAACAAACAAACGAGAAACAAAAAGCCCTCTATCTTTCCTTTTTACCATTCCACACGCCCCCTCCCCCGCACCAATGTGGTCCATCCCTGAGGTTTCCCGAATGCAGATGGGTTTGAGGAGGCATTTGTAGAGAGGCCAAGCAAGGGCTTTGGTTTGTGGAACTGGACGGGGAGCAGAAGGGTGGAGGATTATGCCAAGTCCGAGCGAGGGAGGAAGAGGTTCGTGGGAAGGTGGCGGGGGAAGTGGCGGGCGGTGAGCGACGGATCGGGGGCGAGACAAGATCAGGACAGCGGACTAATGATTTGGAAAGGGGTGTGTCCGAGGGAGGGATGGGTGAAGGGAGAGTGAGGAGTGAGACTGGAGTCTCCGTCGTAATTTTCCCGAGGAACTGTGTTCGTTGGCGTCAGATTTGACGTGCGGTGCACGTCAAGCGATTTTGATGAACTAAAGAAACAATCTAAACAAATCAAAATGTGGCGTGAAGTGATAAACGTTCTCATTTCCCCTGTATTCCTTCTCCATCTCTCCTCGGACAACCAAATTTTGTCCTTCGGTCACCCATTTAGGAGTATTGTTACAGGTCATCATGATTTTAAAGGCGGATTCATTGTTGTCCCCTATGATTGTTTTCTGAAAAACCATAGTTATAAATTGGGATTACATTGACATCCAATGGGATTGTCGACAAATATATCCTAGTATCTACTCCCAAACTCCAATACAACACCCAATCATGCAATCCTGAAACGAAAATTGATTGTTAATTAGAATGTTAACTTAGTTGAATTATAAAAAAGCAGAGCTGCAGGAGTAACCCCAGTTAACAACAAAATGGCTAAATAACTTCAAGTAATCTGTTTTGATCATGTAATTTTTCCGAACATAGTTCGTAATATGGTGCTGGAATCACTCAGCAAATTGTGATTGGTATACCTATCATGGCATTTTTCCTGAAGGCAAAGCCTTACGTTTAATCAAGCAAACAAAGATAAAAGTATTGAGAGACTCATCAACATAATTCTACGTTACTAGTTTTGCAGCGAAGCAGTATTTTTCCAAGACGAATTACAAAACAATTTCCACAGTCATAAAAAATTAATATGAGACAATGGTGCAGCTTAAAAAACTGCACGTCAGTATAAAAAAATGCATCACTCCCTCCTACGGCTGCATAGTCAAAAAATCTCACTTAAGATGACCACAGATTGTTTCGCAAGCAGCAGCAGCAAGACGTCGTCGTCACTCCTCCGACTTGAATCACGGCAGATGGCACGGGGGAAACGTTTTGCCGGGCAGAAAACAAGAGGGATAAAAATTCCCACCATTATGACGCAAAAAATAGGCGCACCGTTCAGTCGGAGCACAACCACCGTTCCTTCGCCGCCAGCTTTCCCCACCGTCCACCCCTCAACTCCCTTTGTACCGACCCCCAGTGAGACCGACGAAAGGAGGAAAGATTGAAAAGCGAGAATGTTTTTTAGGCGAGAAAAAGGGAGAGAGAGACTCGGAGTGTTCGCTTGTTGCCTGACTGGAGGAATCGGCAAGCTCCTTATTGGAGAGGCAGAACAAAGAGAGCTCAAGCGGCGGCGGCCGAAAAGCGCGGGTGCAAAAACATGAGCGGTTGAGGAAATGGATGTTTAGAAAAGAAGATGAAGAATCGAGTGAAGGAAAAAGAAGGGTTGACGGGTGGTGGGGAAACGATAGACCGCCGTGCGGTGTGGTGATGTGGGCCGGGTACACCTATCCAGTGGGCGGAGTATTTATAAATGAGTATTTACTTTGCATAGCTCCTTGAACCTTTACCCAAAGCCGGCGTAAACACCGGAATCCGTTATGAACTGGTTATTTAGTCAATAGTTTTTGCAATGATAAATTTTGTTGCGTACAGCAATTCTTTTACACTTAGCAATGAATTCTTCGTTTTGCTCTGTCAGCAGGCAATTTTTATCAAGTCAAAGAATTAGAGTAACGCATCGCTCTCCCTTAACCAGCCGTTTTGTATGTACACGAGAAGTATTATTTTTTTAACTCTAAGCTATCATACATATTGAGAGTTTTCAGTGTAGACCTTCATTGATATTTACCAATAAATCGAGTAGAAAAAATAAATCTCATGAAGTATTGACGTGAAATTTCCATATTTGAGTTTCGGGAATAAAATAAAAGGGGGAATACCCTGAAATTTTGAATAGTTAAAAGAGAATAATTTTAAAACAAAAAACTATTTGAGCGAAAGTAATACGTCCCCTTAATTATTTTGTCATCTTCAATAATTAGATCAATTTTATATCCTTCATGGCAAAGTGATGCACTGTTCTCGGAAAAAATAGACTTTACATATATTCTTTAAAAAGAATTACCTATTTCTAAATGTGATAAAATATTAATACTTATGAAAACTCTCCTCTTACTAACAGATAAGTATCAACTCGCACATTACAATCTCTTCAACTCTAGCCACTATATTGAAGAGGTTGTGGGTTATGATATGTGTGAGTAAGCAGAAAATTAACGAGTTTTTACAGGGCTTTAGCACTAACATTAATATAAAAATTTCGTAACGATATAAATATGCGCATTAACTATCTGAATTAATACGGTCCGATAACAGCAGTTCATGGTCACAAAATTTCGAAAAAAAAATGATACATTACTTCTATGACCATTAACAGAAATAATGAAGCCGAAAAAGCAACAGGGATTATTATTGTCAATAAAATCCAAGTCTACGGTGAATTGCGCGTGTACTAGAAATTTAGATAGATTAACTGTCCGGGAAAAACCGGCGGTAAACCAACTTGAAAACAACCGGATCAAAATTTAAGTTTTCCTTGGAAATAAATTTCGATTACTTTGCAATTAAACTGCACTTTGATGGTCACGGCCTTTTTTTAAACAAGCATTCACATTTCATTTCGTGGTGATGTACGCAATACACATTCTCCCTCATGTGAGTTGTCGCTGCTCCCTCAATAGCGTGAATTCTGCATTTGATTACGTGTGGAATTCAACGCATTTGCCTCAAGCCTGCCAAAATGAAAACCCTTTCAAAACCTTGTATACAGCTACAATCAAAACTACAGCTCACGTTCTTTATTCCTCAGACCGATCTTGCCTCGGTACGATTCGAAACACGTCAATTTGCTTCCGTTGTATTAGCATCGTTGCAGTACGTATTGCACAAAACCCTCTTTGATCCCGTGCTCATTCTCGTATGGATTGAGTTCACAACCGATAAACTCCCAGCACACTGCGTTAAACGGTTGAAAAATGGACGAGAAAACGCTTAAGCACCCTTCGCCACCCTGGCACGACGATGAAGAGGGTTAGAGACTTCGGAAATGCGAAAGTCATGCCGACTAATAGTTTCCTCAGTGAGCAGGCGTTCGGTCGCGAGGTCGAAGTCGAAGTGGGAGAGACGTAAAGAAAAGAGACATCGGAAAAAGGCAACGAGAGCAACAAAAAAGATTCGCACAGAAAAGACCAGCGGCAAAAGAAAAGTCCTTTATTTTTTGCGCGTTGAAAAGCGAACGGAGGAAAATTGTGAGTAACAAGCGCGCGTTCATTTTCTGCTCGTTGCTGTGCCGATCTCAATGCCTTTGCATTCCCCTCACCTCCTCCCCTCTCAACCCTGCATCCTTCGACACAAAAGTTCATAGACTTCCGTTTAAACGGCGGCCGGTAGGATGACTACTGGCTTCTACCGTTTGACCGTGAGTGTTTCTCAGATTGCCACAATAACGATTAACCATTTCTCCTCCTCCCTCAGCTACGTTCACCGCAACATTCAATTTCTCGGCATTTGAGTCATCCCAAGGGGCGAAGGGCAAAGAAAACGGTCCAGGCAGCGGCGGTCCACCCATAAAAAAAGTTGCATTCTTTTCTTCGAGTAATTGAGTTGCGACCAAGGATGTAACTTCTCTGAAAGGTTTCGGTTTGCAAATGCACATTCACTTTTTTACGCTCGACTGCTTCAACAGGGCAAAATTTTTAATGTGCACATATGGGATGCGGGTCTTGCAAAAAATATTCAGAATGAAGAAACATCATAAATATATTTCTTATCCAGAAAAGGACATTTGTGACTTTGAACTTCGAGCATTCATCTCCATTAAAAGTGGGTACACTTGCAAGAAACTCCTTACGCATGAAAGTGGGCGAATTAACATGGATTCTGAATATAACTAATAAATAAAATATGTATAAGATGCAACTTTTAATGCTCGCAAAAACTGACATCGGTGCTTTATGGGCAAAAATTACAATGCAATAAAAACTTTATGGCTTTGCGGCTTACATTTCCTTCTGGGCATGTTTATGACGCACACTTAATGAACGTAAAAAATGCATGCCCTTGAGACAGTATGGAACGCAAATAATAGGTATGGTTGTGATATTAAAATGGCATTGATAAAAAACATCCTAAAAAGTTAATTTATTTTGTTTAAGTTCTCTTTTAAGAATAGCTAGATTTGATTTTCTCAGCCAAAGTTCAGAAGTAAAGTCTAACATTGGAAACCAATAACCATACTGATCAATGGTATCATGATGGGATCTGAATGACTAGGGTGGAACTGATCAAAATTTACGAGCATTGCTTCGATAAATCCTAAGTCAACGAATTGACTTTCGATTGTCCAACAAGATTACGCATTTGTAATCAACGAATTACGCATTTTAAAATGTTTCAATTCAAATGCATTTTATTACACACATCTAAATTAGAAGAGCATAGATATTTTACTATCATAGACTAGATGCGGGTTGCCATAAATAATTTTAATTGATTCGCTTAAAGTCAACTATGTGGATTAATGCGGCCTTAAGTACAATACGGAAGAAAAGAAAGCAGATTATTAGGCATCTAAGAATACCATACTCGGAAATCACAAGAATATTCTATCAGTACTAGATGTGCATATGTACGTACTATACCAATTGCAATTACAATACAATATTCCAAATGCATTGCACAACTGAAAATTTTGACGCTGATTCACGAAATCTTGAACACAAATATTCTGTAAACAATTAAGGAATAAAACAAATTTTTTGGTCTTTAGTAAGTACACAAATAATTAATGGGCAAAAAATATTTTGAATGAATTGAAGAAAAAAATTTGTAAAATTTCCAAATAATTGAAATGTATATAATTTAAGTAGAAACACTTCTAAGTATAGTAATTAAATTATAATATCGAAATAATTTTTCTATTACGATTCACCGTTGACTTTAGCACATTATCTATACCATCAATCAACAAGGGATGACTAATGAAGGCAAAGTAATCTATTTTATCGCCGATAATCTTTCGTGAGGAATATTTTATGTCGCGTCTAATAAGTCTACGTCACAGTTAAATTAATATGCGCACGTATTTAAATAAAGTAATTAACTTCAACGCATTTTGAGGTAACACTCATTATATGTTAGACAAGATATATTATTTGCCAAATAGTCAACAGCTATCTTCGTTCTCCGTCGAAGGGTCCACATGATTTGTCATGAGTGTTTCTTTTGACATCGAGACTTTCGATTCCTCATGCGTGAAAATCCTTGCGAGAAGAGAAAAGCAACAAGATACAAGTGGTGAAGATTTAAGGATGCTTAAAAAAAGATACATATGGTCGCGATGTTCGCCCAACGGAATTCCTTCCAAAGCTCTCCCCTTCAGATCCCCGATGCCACGGGTCTTTGGTTTCCTTTGACGCGTCAACACCGATGGCGTTGGGCACGGCCAGTCTGCTTCGCTGTCGGCCGATCCAAGGATTTCACTCTTCATCGAACGCCAATCCAGTCCATGAATAGGACAGGCGTCAAACTTTTCAGACGACCTCGAGAAGATACACAATTTCGTCCATCACGCGGTTTGAATAAGGAACGATAAGCTATACAGATCAGATTGATCGCTTGGAATACTCTGCCTCTTCCAGCAGGTGAAAGGACATTTTATAAGATCTACAAAGTATGACCTTGGGGGTATTCGTCCATGCAGTAATAATGTAACACACGCTGTTGACGGAGCAGCTCTTATGAGGTTATGTGGGCGCAATGCGTACATCACTACGATATAAAGCGCAAGAGCCGATTACAAGCGATTTAAGTACAATTAAATAAAAAGGTAGCTATAAATATAACCAACTGATTACTCAATATAACCTTGGATTTTGTAAAAGTACCTGCAAAATGTTTTACTAGCAGTTCCACGGGACAGCATATCTGAACTTCTGATCCATATGAACTTACGTACGGATCCATATGGACACGTAATGACTTCACTCAAGATTTGACTGAAGTTACCATAATAATGACACACCTCCGTTCATTATGAGGTTTTAATAATGAAAGGTAACCTATAGAGATTGATAGCTGAGAATATTCTTCTTCATCTAGCTAATGAGGAGACATTTTGTAAAGTCTGCTACGTAAGAGCTTGGGGGTAAGTAGCCACACTATACCAGACATACCCCCAGTAACGGAAATGTAACACACGAAAAACTGACTCAAGGAGGTTCAATGTTGAGTAGCGAATTGTAAATACCGATAATGGATGATCTGGTATCAAACTAAAATTTAAAAAAGGCTTCAACGTAACACGACCATGCCACTATTTAATAATTTACGATGTGAAGGTAGGAACTAATCCTCATGCCGATACCCCCTTATTCATGTACGATGTGTTGTCATGCTTTTTTTTCTCCATCATCAACAGTCATCAATACTAAGATTGGTTTAACGCAACTCTCCACTTAATTCTGTCATCGGCTAATCTTTTAACACCTATGCATAATTATTTTGGTTTAAAATTTTCATGACCTGTTCTAATTATCTCATTCGTGGCCTACCTCTACCGTTCTTCCCTTCCTCCCGTTCGTTAACAATAGTTTTCATTTGACTATCGCGTGTCATGATGAGATCAATTAAATTACCCCGTCCTTTGCCAAAAGTTTCCAAAAGACTTCTCCCCTGCTCTACTTATAAATTCCGCATAACTTATACGATTTAACCATTCGATCTCCATCATTCTTCCATAACTCCACATTTCCAAAGCTTGCAGCCTTGAGTTCTCCACTGCTATCATCAATTCCTCTCTGCCATAAAAAAGCATATTCCGAATGTGTGTCCTAATTAATTACTTTCATACATCAACGCTTATATTTTCAGGTGTAAGTAGATATCTCTTAGTCCCATATATTTTCCGCAGAAACTAGTAAAATAAATAATGCATGGCCACAGAAGAAGTGGTGCACATAATTTTGTGGATTCCTTCTCACCAAGCCAGCCTGTTATTTCATTGAGATAAAAATTTCTCTTCACTAAGATAAAAATCACTCTTTTGTTATGGTTTTGCGCCCACAGAATTATTTTCTAAACTATTCAGAGCGATTCACCATCAAAGACTCAAGGAATTAATGGCTTAGGAACTTAGATCTCCAAGATGATAAAAATCTGAATTTGTCATAGCACTAAAAATATAACTAACTGTACTTTTTCAAAATAGAAAAAACTAACCTTTGCCGCGGCGAGTGTAAAAATTGATTCACGACCCCGATTCAGAGATTTTTGTCCATCTTATGATCCAGGAATAGGTCGTGAAAGAAATTCTATGGCAAAAATTGAGAAGTTTTTACTTTCTCCATCACAGATATTTTTCGAATAATCCCAGCCGACACTAGACTTCCAAAATATTACACTTTAAAGTTTTGGGAATCCTCAACCAGCAAGCAGGCGCTACAAAAGAGAAAAAGAGTGGTCGGCATGGAGTCAATTAGTGACAGCGGCGGCTTGGGTCAAAGAAAACCCGGGGGCAAGGAGCAAGCCCCTGATGCGAGAGTGGGTGGAGGGAATGCCTCTCAAAGGCGGTAAGGTTCCCTCCTCCGAAGATCCGAGAAATAAAGAGAAATGCCGAGAATCATTCGAGCAAAGGTTGACCTTCCCTCCAATGTGTCCGCGTGATGAGCTCGTGGGTGCACTAAAAGGAAAAGAGGAGGAAAAAGCAATCAGGAAGAGGAAACCGGATATTAAGAAATCGTTACCGAAGCCCTCTATATCGCCATTCAGCCCCTTCTCATCTCCCACACCCACCGGGCGTCGTCGTTGCGAAGGGAATCGCCAATGGGGAGAGCGATGGCTTTCGAGCCTAATTCGAAGATAACAACGCACGCCGAGGTCAGAGCACACGTGAAGGGGATACGGCCAAACGAGGAGGTGGTTATGGCTCGAGAAATGAACGGGACGTTTGGGAGGGAGACTGCAACGCCGGAGACGCTGTCTGCAAGGGAGAGAAAGAGACCGTCTTATTGGCCCGGATGGTGGCGGCGGGTGGTTGAAATGACCCCAGGCGAGGTTGGAGCCCAGTGATGAGGGCAGGTGAGGGAGGGAGATGGGAAAACGTGGTTGTTATCGGTCTGGTATTTTTTTATAACTTTAACAATTCCCTCGCACTTTTATTGGGTTTCCCAGGTCGTAATGGTGGTTTCCCACAAATAATCATTTCGGCGGAGGTTGACTCCGTAGAACGGATTAGGTCCTCTGATGAACTATAATTAGTAAATATGACGGCTTCAAAATCTAGAAGAATCACTTTGACGGATGAATCTGCGACTTCAGCCGGAACTCAAAACTTTTAATGGAAAGGGCGATTTTTTCACGTTCACGACGACGGGACGGCGATGACTTTTTTCACGTTTATAATGCCTTAACAATATGATTTACCCATTACGGTTGTGATTTTGGGTGAGCAAAAAGCTTAAACAATATATTGGTACCGTTTCCGATACGCCCGTGTGCATTGTTATGAAGATCAGAGTATTTTTAAATATCCAGTGACACCAATTTCTTAGGCTTTCACTAGCACAAATACTAACCACATTCCTGCGCATGACTAGAGAAAATAATTAAACTTTGATTGAAAACATTCCCCACACGTAATTATTTACGTATCAATAAAGTTTCTAACAGGAAAATTGTAAATGCATAACATTATTCAGAAATACATATTTTTTTAAGATTGCATATGCCCTAGAAAATCAAAACTCTATCACTTAAATAATTCAAAAAAATCAATTCTCTGTCAAATTTTTGACTTTCTGGAACTCATAAACATCAATTTCTATCTTCGTATATCTAAAAATACACTTTTCCTTGCATTTTTTTTGTCTTCAAATTTGAAAAAAATTAAATCTTTCCTATTTGAATTGAAGCGCTCTAAAATATTTAAAGGTTATGTATTTATTTGCACTAACTAGCACATTTGATGGGGTTTGATTCAAAGAAAAGATCTGTTGCTCGCATTGCGCTTATTTTTTACTGGCAGTAACCTTTGGGAAATCGCCTCTCCCAATGATCGAGAAAATGATGTAGGTACTATCATTTTAAGAGATTGGACAGGAAAAGCGGGAATGAAATTTTGTGGGCATAAGCATTTAATAAAAATCGGGGAAAAGCTAGCTTTTGTCATTAATTGGGCCTTCAAATGGAGATGTAACAGTCACCCTATGCTACTTACAAAGCACGACTGTCTTAATGGCAATGCAACGAAAACGTGACCAAAGAGAAAAAAATGCTCTTCCATTTCGATTCGAAAGCATCGTAATTATGTCTTCTTTTTCGCTCTCTTCATTGAGAGAGCAATTTTCATTCCTCGAAATTGCTTTGAATTACGGCAGGAGACCACACAAGTCACAGAAAAATCGTTGGATTGTCAAAATCGAGCGCCTGGAGGGAAACTTATCCCGCACGAAACGCATTCTCAAGATTCTGAAAGTTAACTTAATTCCTTTAATGACGTGATGAATATTGTTCAGAAATTACCATTGTGGAAAATACTCTGATTAATACGGCGTATTCATACAATTAATACGAAACACAAAAGTTAAAAAATGAGATTTGGAGAGTGATCAAAAAGCAAAATAGCGGCTTTGAATTCACGCTTTTTTATCAGTAAGGTATGTAAATACAAATTAACTTTAGCTTAAATAGCTATACCATTTTAATTTATAAACTTTGTTCTTTAATCACTTTTTTTCTTTAAACATATCAATTTTCTAATATCAGGTTGTCCTCACAAAGTGGAAAATTCGGAATCATTCAAAGCTAAACAAAGAACCATCGATGGCTTGGGAATTTGGTATGAAAAAGATTTCGACTGACAAAATATATAGAGTTGCAATAAACTCAACTAGAAACATAGAACGCCTATTCCAAGTGTACTTGTATTGAACGTGTTACTTGATATAACAAATGAAGTCATAACTATGTTGTACAGCCAAACGAATTCATATTCAGAACGAATCTTTCGCCACCAATGATTACCTTTTTTGAACAGAGGCTTTTGTTCGACGGAATTTGAGAGTGATAAAATACTTCATAAGCTGGCTGCAAAACAAGTTACATCCTAAAATTAACAAGGAATTTCTCTCTTACAAAATGATAACATATGCTAGCAAAGTTATTAATTGTCATTAGAAAAGATAGCGTTAAGCTGTTGCATATTCTTTTTATACAGCCCTTTTTGATAGTGCGGAATGATCAGTTGCCGATTCCGTGCTGTAATGGATACCAATGAGGAAGATAAAAAAAAAGAACTATTTTTACAAAAATTTCGTGTCATAGGTCCAATCTGGGAAAATTGCCTGTTACCACAAAATATCTTTGCTGAAAAAATATAAAATCGGCCAGTCATGAAAAAGATGGACACCCATTTTCAAGTTTGTCCATTCATCTGCAGGTGCCTGGAACTCGTTTACATTTCCCTTGAAGCGATTTGCTCAATAATATTCACTACGAAACAGGAGGAGGAAATAATTGGATTGGCCGAAGTCTTCGAGCTAAGACACGCGCGATTGGATCCGTCACGACAGACATTTTTTCCAAAACCTCGATCCGAAGCATTTGATTAAACACGCTCCCGAAAGCTTTTTCATTGCATGCGTCTTTCGATAAATTTTTGGGGATCCAAGGATGAACTTCAAATGATAGAATGAAATCATCTCGTCCATGACTGACAAATTATAAGATCTGAGAAACTTTGCCTCATTCGGTGCAGAAAAAATTTCATTAATTTACCATTCCTGGAAACAGGTAGGGAAGAAAAACGTTTTCAAAATTCCGTGAGACTTGAAATTAAGTTTTAAATTGAAATAAAAATTTATCGATAAGGATACAAGGATGGGGTAAAAAATACCGGGACAAAAAATAGACTTTTAAAAGCTAACAAATGAAGAAGGATAGGTATGAGGAAGAATATACTTTTTAAATCATTTCAAGAAACTATCCCAAATATATTTATTTGACTAAAATGTATCATTCAAAAGACAATTAATGAGGAACGAAGTTTATAAACTTTACTATAATTAGGGTTACTTATCCAGCGACGATTTCTTCGTTACATATGAATTTACCGGGGAAAAAATTTTATTGTAATTTCCCGGAAGTGTTTTGTTAGCAGAGTCAATTCCATGTAAATTATATGGCGATAAATTACAACCGAATTGTCAAAACGGATGCATCATTTATACCTGAAAATACTCAACAGTGAATAATTTGGGCACGGAAATGGCAAACAACGACTACTTTAACAGAGCAATCGAAAGTAAAAGAGAACAATTATTGGGAGTAAAGCATAGAAAACCTCAAAACATATCCTCTCGCAAAGCATTACGAGATTATTTTCTTAAAAAACAAAGGTAACCTCAAGTAAAATTTGAGTGAAATAGTAAAACGAATTGACAAATTAGATATTAAAAACTAGATATAAACTTTAACTCAAATCTCTCATTCCTAGTAATTGCCGGTGGGGAAAACTCTAAATGAGACAGGATCCGTATAGTTCCTAAATGATATAAAATGCCAAAATTATTGGAAACATGGGTTTGTGACGTATCTTACGTATTTGAGTTCCACAGTGCGGTGACCATGCTATTTCAGAACCTTTTAACTAATATGCTATCAAATTTTAATACCCATTTACTGCCTCAGCCATCGGGACTCCCATTCAAAATATCCACGGAATTCGAGGTGACCGCAGGAAAGGGATATCCCCCCCTACCTTGAGAGTATAAAATTTCAAGTCCCGATGGCTTAGTCTGGGATGGGCTCAACCCTCACCTATCCCAACCTACCTTCGAGTTGATCTAGTGGGAAAGTAATAGCACCAAACGTTTTTAATTCCATCAGGAAGGATTCCAAGTCTCCACGATCGGAGATGCAAGAGATAAGCTTCTCAGCGAGAAAATGTGGATAACCAATTGGCAAAAAGGGCAAGTTGAGATAAACAGATCCGGAGCGCAATCAACAGGTTTGCAGATTAGCGACGACACACTTCAACAAATGTCTACCCGACAGAAAAACCGGAAAGCGTTATTCCCCATGCCACACTTTTCTCGCGTCGCTCACCAAATTGTTCCTCGCCATCCACACTCCTCTCACACCTCTCCGAACCCCTTTCTGCGCTCCTAATCAATTCCTTAAATGAAGTAGGCCTCCTCCTCCTTCTCTTTTCCGTTCTCAAACCCAATTTATTCCACTCTTAGGCAATTCTTCACCTTCCCTCCTTTTCTTCCCCATTCCCTTACCCGCGGGACGTGAGATTCCTTCCTCCCAGACAACCCTTTCCGAAAACCAGACCTCGCGAAGACGAAAAACATATTCATTCCATCAACCCTTCATCTCTTCTTCTTCTCCCCACCCGCTCTTTCCAAACGTTTTCCTCCCCCACCAATTCAACCCCACGATCCTTCTTCGCCAGAGTCCAATGCTTAATTACGGGTCTTAGAGGAAAAGAGCATGTCAGTTGGGTTTTCTCCGGAGTATTGAAATGTAAGGGGATGGGGAAGGGAGGAAGAATTGGATAGAAAGAGAATTTTAAACGTTTTTCTTTGAGGTCATTTTTTTATCCAAGAGTTTCGGAGTGAGGGAAAATGATAGGAAGGAACAACATGGGGACAAAATAGATTTTTGGGAATCTTCATCATAATAGCGTCGAGGATAAAAAAATACATAAAAACTGTTTTTAAAAGGAAAGCATGAAGACATACAAGCACCCACGTTCGTGAATTTTCGAGGAAAGCGAAGAAGAATGATCCAAGATTACCACGTCCGGGTTTTCAATGCAGACTATATCGTCTTTTGATGACCGGATAGTTTAATAACACCCCTCATTCTGCATCGTGATGTGTATTATCTGAAAAGGATTTAACTCATTTATTTGTATTTCCCCTCAGGAATGAAGATAAACGGTTACACAGTTTATAAAATTGCTCACTTTTATGCTGAGCTCTATCTATCAGCCGAATAGCCTCCTAGATCAAAAGTTTAGATCCATCAAATGAGAAATAAAATTACAGCTATTACGATGATCATGGCATCATATTAGCATCCTTCGAGCTTCAAATGAAAAATGCAGTTTTGTCAGCTCAAATCAAATATGACACTTTCTCGATGATTAAAGAGCAAAAAGGTACACTTCAAACCAAGATGATGTGAATGAAAGACAAAATAAGTTGAAGATATTATTGATCACAGAGAATTAATTTATAATGCTCAGAGTAAAACTCATAAATACGAGGGCCGTTATTTTTCAATCTTCGATCGTTCAGCAAAAACACCATACAAGCGACATGCGGGTACTGCGCATCCTCTGCATCACACGCTCACATCATTTCTGACCGTAAGTTGTTAGTTTAAGGTTAGTGTCAATCTCATTGGTTACACTACCTCAATTGATACTCCCGCCAAGCGTGCAATGTGGAGCAACAGCCAGAAAGCTCGCCGAATGGCTTCAGTATTCACTTGTCTTGACCTTTGTGCCGATAAATGACAATTTTAACGTTACTGCAGCTGTTCCGTGTGAAAAATTGAGACCATTTCTATTCAAAACAAAAGAACAGACATGCTGACTTCTGGAAGTGCTCTGATCCATGACAACGTTCATCGTCTCAGCGCTGACGCAGCCTACCACAAGAGTTTGAACACCCACGTACTCATTGTTAATGATATGCAAATCAAATAAATTCTAAGGTCTTTGTGCCTTTCGTAAATTATGATTATACAGTGCACAATATCGTTGATCCATTCATGAGGAGTAACAATATATTCGAAATATTCCGCTTCTCAACAAAAATTCCAAGTTTGTCACTCGTATGAAAATGTTTTTGGAAACCTCATTGATATTTTAGTCTGTTAAGCGAATACATTTTTTTAAGCCACAGTACAATACGGTTATTCTTTGAAGCTGCATTTTTTCATTAATGATCGTTTTTGGATAATCTTGATGAGTTACTGCACAACTTCACTTTGCAGTGAGTCTTCTATACTAATTATGAGATTATTCTATGAGACATGGTGGGTTTAAATTGGGAACTTTCCAGAATACCCCGGCCTGTCTCCATGCAGCAAACTCCCTTTCATCTCATCTGTAAACCATCTTCTCTTGGGGAAAAAAATTACTTTGTACGTACGTTCCCTTATGACAGTCAATGTGCGATACGTAAAGTCGATTTCCTTTTCTTTTATGGTGATTTTATGAAAAGTTTAGCCGTAAATGTTAAACAATGTCCTATTCTCTTCCATCCCGTGAACATTCTCTCCTGTGACTGTCGTTAATACCCCCTTTCAGCAAATTATTTGCTCCAACAAAGCCTTCTGTTTCCTCCTTATCATGTCTAGAAGCTTTCTCTACTCATCCATCATACGAGACTAATAAATTTAACGAAGACGATTGCAATAATTATGACAATTAAGTCCGTCATTGAAAATTCTCGCCAAGGACAAAAGTTATGTGCCAGGTGAAGTGCAATAAGGAGAGACTCCTCCTATGGAGTGTCAAATTAAGCTTCTCAAAATCTTCGAGTTTACAGTTTTTACAACATTTTAGCACTCTTTGGGTGAGGCAAAACTTTTAAATTTCAAATATAAATATAAAATTTCAGGTAAACCAGCTCGTATGCCTGCATCAAGTACTTCACGTGAACCCCGCGATTGCTTTTAAACATATATTTTAAGACCACCATCTAGGAAGACATGTGAAAAAGTCAGATGCTTTAGGACAATTTAAAAAAGCTTAAAGGTGTATAATCTCAAAAGGAAAGGATGAGAATTTGAGGGAGATCAAGATAGCCGTCACAGAACAAGTTAAATGACAGTTACCTGAAATTACCAAAGTATAATATGAAATCGTGAACTTCATCACTCGTGAATCCGATCGAGTGTCGGATTCGGTGAATTCTGTGGATAAGTAAGTCTGTCAAAGGATTGGATTTTCATGAAATAATAACAGAATAATCTATCATCGCCATCAATCAAGAAAACAAAGATTACTTTGTCGAATCTCTCCACTCAGTTATCGTATCAGTTAAAGCTAACATAATTCTTGTTCTACATCCTTAATCATGTGTTCCACACATCTTATCCGAAGTCTATCTTTGCCGCTCTTCCAATCCAGATGTTATCTAGTGACTGTTTTATCATACGATTGCTTATGATAAGGCCTTCCGTCCTCCACTCAAAGTTTATTTAAAATAAATCTTCACTCCGGCCCTTTTAAGAATCCAGCATTACTCACACGATTGACCCCTTGGAACATGTTAATTCCATTGTAACAATTTTATTTACATTTAAATTCCCTGCTAATGTTACCGCACATAACTCATTTGGAAGGCGCTCAAAATGAGAGTCCAATGGCCGGTTCTATATTTCTTTTACGTTTCATTTACCAAATATAATGGACTTTCAAGACATCGCACTGCATACCATACAAGATATTCTATATTTTCTGATTATTTATCACCGGGGAAGACACCCAATGGATCGACGTCAAGAAGAAAGAAATATTTAGAAATGTCAAAAGCAACGTTTCACTTAAAAATAGTTTGTTTTCAATAAGTCTGTAATTAACACTGTATTTGCTGTCGACGTGGATTCTGCGCTCGTTCAACATTTATAATTATCATAAAAATATGTCTGCGTTTCATCCACTTCAGAATCTCAACCGGAGACACTCGCTTCGATGAGATTACCGAGCATTGTCTTCCCTTCGCCATCGGCCTCATTTCTTAGGCAAGAAATTCCGCTACAACCCATCATCTTAATCCCTCCCTTTTCCACACCCGAATGAGCCCGAAGCCTTAAGACAGGCCATCTAAAGTTTCCCCACCCCTCCAAAATGCCTCAAAATCTTCCAACATCACTCCTTCATGCCTCCCATCTCCTGATACCTGGTGGACCAAGTACCATCCCCTCATCCACAAGACAACCTGCATCTCCGGAGAGGGAGGATACAAAAATATTTCCAAGGCCTCCCTCCATGCTATATATACAAGTAAGAACCATCCTATCCCTACTTCCTTTATGTCCTCTGCACCCTCCCTCTTCTATAGTAACTCTTAATATTCAACCATTAATACCCGTACGTCCTCTTTCTCGTCCTCTACATTACTATTATCCTTATAGTTCCCCGAACATTCGGTAGTCTCCTCCTTCTTCTTCGCCCCCATCAGTGTTTGATACGAACCGCTGGGCTAAGCTTTCCTGTCCACAGTGGATATACAAGCCCTGAAAGACACAAACACACATGGGTGTGCAAACACACTATAAGTAATGGGCAACCCCAACACCTTTTCTCGGCATCAGGAAAGACGGAAGGCGTGATTGACTTAAGAAATAACCATGGACCAGCTAGCGCCGTCCATTCGCTTTGAGAACAGACTAAATGGTCAGACTGCGGAATTTTTAATTACTATCGGTAGCGGAGACTTTGGGTCAGGTTGACGCGTCAATAGCATAGGTCATTCAAACGCTCGATCTAATTCGAAACAATGTCCTGTTTTACGTATATAAAGGCCTAATACTAACTTTTTTAAACTTTTTTATTTCTAATTCTAATTAAAAGGCAATCAGGCTCTAAAACTGACATGAAACAGCTACGGTAACTTAGACAGTTGCGACAAGTTAAATGCCGCAACTGATGGCCATCCTATTACGCGCATGCCAAATTTTGTCAAAATTAGTTAGGACAGGTTACAGAATGAAAAGTGATCAAAAAATGGAGATTATGAGAGAAGAATGGAACATCCTAATAAGCCAAACTCAGGGCTTTCAACAGCTACTAAGGTCACATTTCATTCACTTATCAAAGGAGTTAAATCTACAATTTCGGCTACCATCCACTCAGATCTGAGTTTCTATGCGGACGTATTTCCAAAGGGGGCAGCTATTCTATTGGTCTAACGGACCGTTTCCATACCACTAATTAATGGACATATCTAGGCCTGGAAATATTACCCGAAGTTACGCAGATATCTACAGTCTTTTACCTCAGATACTATATTGCATTAAATAAAAACCAGACTCCTACGATGCTAGCCACCAATACAGAAGAATCTAGAGTTGCAGTTAATTTCCAAGTGTTTAATTATGACTACGGTTATATTTCATCCATCTTCATTAGAATAGGAGTTATTTTGCGAAATGTCAGGCGCGACTTGTTGAAATATTCTGCATTCACACGATAATTATCGGCGACAAAGACTACTTTTAGCTATAAATATTGAAATAAAAAATTATAACAAATGTAAATTTCTGAAATTAACACGCAACTCCATCATCAAACCACGATCAAATTCGGGATGAAATAATGGCCAGTGAGTTAATTTCATCTTTTAATTTTATTAAGTGATTTAGCAATACGGTACGATTGCATCACAATTTTTTCCCACGTGAAATGGTTAAATTACCACTTGCGGATGCCATCGAATCATCCTGTATCTCCCCATGCGAACTCCAAACCACCCTTCCATGCTGCTCACTAATACCTATACGCTTAAACGTACACATATTTCGGGACACTCTCCCAATCTCCCAGCATTCCACCCACCTCCTTACCCTTTCCTTCAACTCCCGATCCCCTCCTGGAGACCCCTCTCTTCGTATACATATTCCCGCAAATCCCAAGACGAATGGCTTCGGAGGAAGCAATTCCATCCATAAATCAAACTCTAAGCCACTGCATATACAAGATGACGGTGGTCCCCCTTTCTATCTACCCCTTCCACTCCCCGTACGCTCACCCGTCTAACCCCCACCCCATACTCCACCCAATCCAAAGACCTCCTTTTATCCCGTTCATTCGTGGTCCCACTATATTCCTCTATCCCTTCACGCATACTACCCCGTACCGCCACCTTCGAATCCCCACCATGCTCTGCCAATCCTCTCTCTCCTTCGAGAACCATTCCATCCTTAGCGGGCACATCCTGTCTTAGTCCATGAAATTCCTTCGGTAGACAGCGGTCCACAGAATCTGCTGCGCCCCGCAATACGGGACGAATAGTTTGAACAGAAGAAGAGGAGGAGGGGGGATCAAAAAGCTTTTGTTCGACTGATTAATCAATGATGCTTCGGATATCTCCCCGCCTCCACAACACCATCTCCGAGGACCTACACCCGATATGCATAGCGGCGGCCTCTTGATATCTCTCCGCATTTCGGGATTTGCTCCGGGGGACGGATTGTTATGCGCAGTTCAAATAACCCTGTCCCAATTTCGAGTCCAAGAACGTTCGCTCGGTGAAATTCCTGAGCAACCCAATCGATTAGTTGATTGTTCCGATGAGCCAAGAAGACGTGGTTGACGTGTTAGCCACGTGGGCCCATCAAGAGCGGTCAATGGAATTCATTGCTTAAGCATGGTGATATTTAGTCCACACGAAGTGGGATCCTAAAATGAGAGAGAGGATTTTAATTTTCAACTCGTAATTTCAATTTGGACTCCACCTTTTCTCCACTACAGCGTTATGAGACTGAATTCTTTACCCAAAAAATAATAGCGAACAATTTCATCTAAAGCCCCTATCTATTTTTAGATATGAATTGAGAAAAATCGTCAGATGGATCAGAAAATTCCGTTTCTTAATGATATTCGTGGTAAGTATAAGCACCTAAAAAGCGTCTCTGTTTCGCAGAAAATCTAAGAGAAGATATAGAGAATGTAATAAGATAGGATAAAGGATAAGACCCTCACCTTTCCGGCTTAAAATTAGTATGCGTCTTAAGTACTGATAGGGAAGGGAAGAAAAAATAATAATCCAATGCAGGAGAGCAACGAAAGTCAGGAAGAGTATAGCAATGGGGGCGAAAGTATTATGCGATCTCGTAAAAGCGAACATAGGTAAATGATGACTTACATAACCACTGCACCATTGAGTATAAGCAATGATAAATTACGAGTAGAAGAAATCGACGAATCCGTTAAAGGATATTGATAGACGACACGATCAGAGTAAAGTATTTAACCGAATTGATAGATTTGGCTATTCCTAACATTTACGCATAATATTTTTTCACGGAGTAACCATAAATTTCACGAGACTAGGGTTTGTAATGGGACCAATGTTTCATTTACTTTACGCTAAACCTTTAATCGCAAAAAATTTCCAGGACAATCACATTTGAAAAAGAAATAATTTAGAACATGTAGTTCAATCGCGAATAAATATCAAAACTAAGGAATGCAGGAGAGTTACGGTAGCACAACAAATACCAAGGAATAAAGCAAAGAGATTGCGATCATGATTTTATTCACCAACCATACCAACAGAGCATTATCATGCCTTTTAAATATCATGTTCCTCGAGAATGAGAGCATCGAGGAATTCCAGTGAAATGTTATTAACTACATTGGCTTTGATTTGAATATGCGCCTTAGACTGACGAGAGCAAACATCGGCTCTTCTTTTGTTGAGGCTGTGAAGAACTGAGGAAAAAATATGAAATACACAAAAATTAAAGACATTTAAAAAGTGCCAACAACTTTCGTGCTTAGAGAGCAAGATGGAAAGACTATATCTACAAAAAACAAAAGCAATTTCCATTATATATGCCTCGAAAAAAACTCAAAGGGCCCGCAAATATTATTTGTCATAATTCACGGAAATTTACTTGTAATATCGATTCCCTTTTGGGCAAAGATTTCTTTGGATTTACACACCAATGGACACAGAGCAAGACCGCTATCCTACGCTAATCCACATCAACGGAATTCCAAGCATGAGTGGGAGAGGAAAAACGCATCACACCACTGGTTTCATCAATTCAACCCACCGGACACGTCTTTTAACCCGTCAAGATGTCTGGAAGACGCTTATCGAGCAACAATATGCTGAAGTTCTCACTCGGGTTAGCGCGAGTTCTTGGCGGGAAAAATACTAGACGTCAACCCGCGGATAGGTGGTGTAACATTGGTCGGGGTGGGATATTGGACGGCAGCCGGAGGACAGCAACGGTTATCGCGGCTGATAAAAACGGATCTCCAACGAGACAACTAGGAGAGAGCAGACTTTTCAAAGGGGTTTGCTAGCGTGGAATCGGTCCGCTTGCGCGAGTACAAATGGCTCCCATACCAGGTGTCCTGGATTTGAGGAAAGGATTTCTTCAGTGGGTGAAGACGGAAAGGTAGAAGCAAGGATCTCGTAGCAGGCAAAGGCGAAAGGTGTATTCTCGGAAGGCTGGGTAGGAGATTAGCGCCGTCTTGGGAGAGGATCGAACGTAAAGAAAAGATATAAAAAAAGAGGTCCGAGAGGTTAAGATCGTCGACAGATTTATACGGCGAAGGAAACAGGAGGCTATGAAGAGGGATGAAGGTGAGGTTCGGTTTCTCTGGGAGACAAACGCAGGAGAGGCAAGGTTTTTCGGTGACGGATATCGGGATGGAAGTGAAATTGAAAGAGGTAGGAGAAGGATCGCAAGGGAAGCGGGTCCGAGGTGGGACAGTGGAACTTCAGGGGTGGCTTGGTAAAACCGCTGAGGGTGGGTCGGTGGGCTTAGTGGTCCTCCTCCACTGAAGAAAAGGAATTTTGAGGGGGAGGGAATTGGGTCTGGGAGGAGCGTGGCAGGTAGGTAAAGCGGGCGCGGTCGGAGAGAGTAGGGGGAGTAGCTGTCGAAGCTAAAAAGGTAAAGCTTTCCGGAAGGCGACGGATTGGAATTGAGAAGGCTCTGAAAGAGATATGAGGAGGGTAAGAATGAGTTGAAGAGGCAGGAGTGGGGATTCATTGGTGTGAGGGAGGAAGCCCTACTCGGGCGGTGAGATAAAGGAATCAAGAGGGAAGCACTTCGAACTTGTATTTGTTATTTTTCGAAGACACCATGTCAAGTACGGCAAACTTTTGGGGACGACGATTCAGATATAATGACATAAAAGAGCGATTTCTCTACACACGTGCCAAAACGTCGACTAGACTAATGATCGAGTTCACTTCATGACTCGGAGAAGCGCTTCAACTAATCATGCACAATAAGCTCTTTTTCAATGCAATGATTAAAATAACATGGATAGAGTCTCCATAAATCTTAAACGAATTTATTACGTGCAATCACTACCAAAAAGAACATTTTGCATGGAAAAGATGCAAAGAAAGACTTCTCTGACTGCCGATTATTACAGAATCAACATCTTTTCAACGGAATAATCGCGTAGGAGTCCTTGCTAGGAAAACTTGCAAAAAAATACAGTGAACCCAAGGGTGGGATATGGCAAGGAGGGTTTTTTACTCAAGCTCTAATGGGCAATATGGGAAAACAGTTCGATCTGGCAGGAGAATAAGAGCAAGTGGGAACTTCGGAGAGTGCCAGGTTAGTGGGTGAATGGAGGCCAACATTACGCTTCGGTGATCACGCATTGCGACCATTTTTACCACCCTTCCCAAAAGGCCTGAAAAAAAGTATGAGGAATGGAGGAAAAAAGAATAGACCGCATCCTCTTTTTAGCCTTAGGAGGGGGAGAATGAAGGGTAATAGGCCTACGAACAAGGAATGAGTTGCCTTGGAGGCGTGGGTGGCCTCGATCATTCAAGCTACACATCTTTTACATGGTCCGCAAAGTTCAGCAAGGACAAGACGTGGCCGAGCCAGGTAACACTCCCACGCGGAAAGACTCATTTTTGCCAAATATCAACTTTTTGAATGGTGCTTTAAAATAATTTCGTGGTCCTGACATCATTAGAAATCAATTTTCAAGGCTTGGAAATTTTCAAAACAATCAACATTTTGTTAATGAAAAATACGTTTCACACTGTAGTGCTAACACTCATATTCATATAACTGGCCACAATGAGTATCTAAAACTAATCTTCTGGAGATGTGCGGCATTTATTAGCAATATTTAGATGCAGTTTACTGCATTCATACTGACTTATTGGAGCTGATCTATAATGGAAGCAATGACCAGAGGTACCTAACAGTTCCTAGTTAGATATTTTATTTGGAACCTGAAAAAAGACCTTTCAAAATTATCTGATGATGTTGATCCGTGAAGAAATCCTAGTCGTGAAGTTATGTTTATTCTTACTCACAACTGCTATTATTCTCCGATCCTAACCGACACTAATATTTATATCTTGCCATATAAGGCAACAAAAAGGCATTATAAATTCATGAATGCAGATATAATCAAAATACCAAGAGTGTATCCTTCAGTTTAATCAAAAAGTTTCATAGGAGTAATAGATGTTTTGGATCATTTTTATTTATACTTCGGATAAAGTGTGCAGAACCTTTCTCCTGCTCATGTTGCCGTCAAAATGTAGCACAGTTAACACACGTCAGGGTGGCCAACGTGGTGAGAACTTCGGTTCCCTAAAAATATATCTCGTGGTATTGGAAGTCACAAACGCGAGAGAACAAGAGGACAGAGGGAACAAAAGTGGGACGAAGAGCGAGACGAAATGATGAGCCGGAGAACGAGTATGCGAGGGTGAAATAAGAGCGAGGGGATAAGAAAAAAAAATACTGTGGGAAACTTTTCATTCTCGCTTCTCGAGGACGACTTAAAAAGACTATTTCTAAGAGGGTTACGGCTAGAAAAAAATGTCAACTATCGCTTTCCCTCCTACGTCAACCAATTCTTCGAAAGGCTCTCAACGAACACACTCACACATTGGATACAACCGAGCGGGGGAGTCAGGAGACAGAAGGGGACAGAAGTCGACCGCGACGGCCTTTTGAAGCCTCATGGCCAGGTGCATCCATGGCGCGGCAGCCGTCTCCTTCTCCCCACATCATCTTGGTCGCATACGCGCAGCCGATTCGGGCCCGATCGGTTCATAAAAAAAGGCGCTGTTAAGCGATGACGTGAACGGGAAATGATATCAGTTTCACCACTTGGACGCGCGCTGCCGTTTGATGGGTGCTGAAAGAAAAATTTTTGAGCTCGAAAAAAAATTACGAGAGAGGATATGATTCAAGAGAGTCCTCGTATCGTTAATCATCATAATTTCCCTGTGTCGTTCAGCTGCAGCAGTAAAAAACGTAGCACCCCTGGACGAATAAATTTTAACAGTTGCCAGGAGGAAGCGAGGTATTACCGCCTAACATTATTATTTTTGTGACTCTGGGACAGGATGTGATCAAATTCAATTTCTGTGATTAAAAATACCAAATGATATTTCCTGGTTAGCACATGTGATCCTCGTGCTAATATTTCAACTGAAAGATAAGTTGAATAACACTTACCTCTGGCAATGGTGACTTTGGTAGGAACACCGAAAGAATTAGCCGGATTTCCCGTATCCCGAGGCCGCGCATCGTTCCTAAAAGAAAAGGCATGGTATTACCGAAGGGTAATTTTACATTAGCATATTGAGGCAATGTAGTATTCATAAATCTGAAATTTTTGGGATTTGATTTTTGTTTCATTTTTAATAATCAAATACGTTTATATAATGATCATATAATGCATCCTATAGGAAGTTATAAACCATCATCTCGACCAGCTGCACTGGACTTTGAGAGCATGCCACAGTACGATTAATCTGTGCGCTAGATCCTGATTTTGTGTATACTCTGAGATCATGCGTCATGTTAAAAAGTAGAAGCATAAAAAAAATGAATTTAAACATTAAAACTATGGGAATTAGTACGATGGGCATGGAAGATTAAAGTTACTTTAATGCATTGCACTAAAATTTGAAGTGTTATACGTCATAGCCTTCAAATCTGGGGACACCTTTCTTCTAATAAGGAGATTTGTACTAAAAAATAAAACTTCTAGGGTTAACTAATATGGTATGAGCTTCAACGATGAGCATGCCATGCATATGTTTCGGCCGGCTGCTAAACATCTCTTCAGAGTTATTCTGGACGTGATTTACACGTTGAGCATTCCTCTTAAAAGTGGAAGCCACTGCAGGATATTAGCTTTCTATTTGTTACACTGCGGGTGCTCCCCAACACCATATAATACCATGTTCCAATATAACCACAGGGAACAAAATAGAGAAGAGGAATAACGCTATAACGGGCAGTTGCCAATCGTAAATTACCCACAGGGAACACGTGGTGGTTAATTGGTCGTGCCGTAAAGTTAAAAATAAAGCCCTAAAAAACATGGGCATTCCAAATTCCTTCGACGGCTCCAAAAACTCACGACGGACGGGAAAGAACATTTCCTATCGAAACTCGAAACCGATCGTAAGACATCAATTTCGGATGGCGTCCCATCTGTCCCTTCTAAGGCAACAATTGGCTCGCCGCATGGGGTAAAAGGTAGGAGTGGGAGCGTGAGTTCCTTGTGAGCATGGTGTCGCGGCAACAATGATTTAACACTCGAGCCAACAATACGGCAACCACGGGGTGCTATCGAGAGGTCCCATCTTAATTGTTGGCCCGCCCGACAAGGGAATATAGAAGGAAAGATGGACGCCAAGAACCGAATCTCTTCGAGGTAATACTTTCCTCCTTTTTAGAAGGTGATATATTTTGAAAAAAAGGTATGGCGCTTAGCTTAAACGTGTGTGGGAATGAGGTCTCTCTGATGGTGCCGTGTACTCATAGTCTTAAATGAGAAACTTCAGGCAAGGATAGAAACAATGTCACACGAAATATATTTTCCACGGTCAGATGCGTAACACAGAGGAAATCGCCACCGGAATAAAGGATAATCCCATGATGTATGCATCGAATTAATTTTCAAAATCAGGTTTTTGACCAAACTAATGAAATCAATGAACATATACAATTGAGGCATCAAATCCTTTGATGAATAATACGTAATAATTACATCCATTAAAAGCCACCACTTAAGTAGTGACTGTTACACCTAATAGAGGTGTACGTACTTCCAACCCATTAAGACTAAAGCATGGAGTGAAAATAATGGGCAAGGTGTGTGTGGAGTAGGTTTAGTGTTGTCAGAAAGTATAGATAAGTATTTGGAATCAAAATAAAAATATTAACGATGTAATAAAAAGTTCGTTTATTAGGTATGAATAAGTAAATTTCAGGTAAATGTAAAATAATCTTGAATAAGTCTCTTTTATACCGGCATTGTTAAATAAGGCAATGTTTAAGCACAAAATATTACTGACTCCCCTTTATTCATGTATGATATGTTCATTAAAGATTGCTCATCATAACGTCGAATTCGATAAACACCACCTATAACTCTTTGCCATAGTCGATCAAGCATGTATCTTTTAATAATTCATATGAACATATTGGTATAAGAGCACATGCATTATGTCAGTGAGAGTGAACTACAAAAATAAATAAAATGGTATATTTCGCCACTTTTACAATCGATGGCATTCAGACTATTCTCAACGGTTGCGATGAATATAAGCCTAAGGTTGAAATTGAAATCTGCATAAATGAGCATCGCGTAATAGAAAATTAGAGGACATTTTGAAATAAAATTATATCTTTCATTGACTGGAAAGCTATTGATCGTGACGAGTAAAAGAAATAACTCCATAAAAGCTACCCATTTCCCCTAATATCATTCAAATCGTAATTCACTTTAAGGGACAATAAAAATGTAAAACTCCGTATCGAACCTTTCTTTTGAGATTTAACGTAATTTCTACTTTAGATTGACGAATACATTACTCCTTTAAATGGATAGCATGTTCCCTTAGCTATAAAAAATCATGCAACCCCTTTGTCATTTTACCCGGAGATTGTAACACGAGAGAGATAAATCTGCAGCATTGATAGCTTGGGATTTTTCCTAGGTAGGATAGTTTACAGCTTTCCGGGCGCTGAGAAATTCTACCTGCCTTGTCCTATTCCTTCCCAACAACCTTTTTCTCATGCCACCCCTCCAAACTCCCACCTACCCGCCCACCTCCTCCACCCAATAAGTTGCCCACATGATCAGCCTTGTCTCTTACCCCTCGATGCGTCCGCAAACACTCCGGTTGACACCTTTTCAAGCGCGCAATCCACCACATAACCAAGAGGAAAGAATGCCTATTCTTAGATATTATTCCGCGAAGCTGATTCACGTGGCGTACGAGGTGACGCGAATACTAAAGCCATTTCAAACGAAGGGCCGTGGTTCGATCCGAATAACCATTGCTCTTTCCAGCTTGATTCATGTTCGAATGAATCACTCAGCCTTCTTGGAATGCAGCCCTGAAATAGAGAAGGCGAACGTCTCAGGAATGTTAGCCTTTAAGGATAGACTAGCAGTTCCATGACGACTTATTCAACGACGATTATTATCAGATAGAGCACGCCAATGAGATCGCACAGGGCCATGGTTAGCATTTTTATCCGATAGATAATAAATTAAGCATCTTGGCAACAACCCATTTGATAACATTGAATGAGTTACCCCTTAAGCTGATGTTCCCCAGGATACAGTTCATTCCTCCTAACCACATTTAACTATTTTAGTAAGCTACATACGTATTTTTGTGGATTTCTCTGGTGTGAGTTCTACTCCCACCAGCCTAGACTATTCTTAGAGATGAATCGCTTAGTGAGAGATATACCTTACATACATGTGAAAAATAATTTCTTGATTTCTTTTATTCATGATTTCTTTTATTCGAGAAATAACCGGTCAAGCTAATCGTAAAATGGGTTTTGTTAAAAGAATATTAGGAAAGTACGACGACAAAGTGAGAGAAATTAGCTACTTTTCCCTCGTTAGACCACATTTGGAATACGCTGCCAGTGTTTGGGACCCTCATGAAAAAGGCTTAATGACAGAGTTAGAACGCGTGCAAAGAAGAGCTGCCAGGTATGTGAAAGGTCGT
The DNA here is from genome assembly GCF_921293095.1 of Ischnura elegans. Lineage (NCBI taxonomy): Eukaryota > Metazoa > Arthropoda > Insecta > Odonata > Coenagrionidae > Ischnura > Ischnura elegans. The sequence goes on along the minus strand of NC_060248.1, from coordinate 70,590,173 downwards.
TACGATAGTCTTGTTAGTGTAACTGACCTCTTAGATAAACTCGGATGGGAATCTCTGTCGGACCGTAGATTGAAAAATAGACTAAACCTTTTAGATAAATTCAAGAGCAGTGTCTTTTCTGACGAAGTTAACCATATCTTGCGGACGCCAACGTACTACGGAAAATCAGATCATATAAATAAAATAAGAGAGATAGATTGTAGAACAGACAGATTCCGAATGTCATTTTTTCCACGATCAATAAGAGATTATAACGGCAGCAATAGAACTCGTAAATAGATTGCATGACTTGTAGTGTAGCCTACTAACCTATGTAAAACTTAATGCATGTTTCTGAATTTCTATTCTATATTCTATTTCTAACAGCATATAGTGGAATAGTTTGTTATTATACGGGACGTTTTTTGGACGTTGTGGTGTGCATGTGGGAGTCCAAATGCATGCTGCATGCTGGTGATTGATCACCCCCTGCCAAACACCCTAGAGGTGGCTCGCAGGATATTATGTAGATGTAGATGTAGATGAATAAATGGAGTGGTAGAATTAGAATAAAGAAAGCATTATGTAACCATTAATTTGGCAATCATCAGCCCTAGACATTTTGACGAACATTACGAAGCATGTGAAATAGTGCGAGTTACCACGGCTAGAAAGGAAGAAGGGAGTTAATGATGAATTGGTTGAAGTATATGACATAGGAGACGTATCTGAAATGATTAAATGGTGTCGTGTGAAGAGCAAGAGGCAACCAATCTACGAACTGATGGCTCCGGAAAAAAAACAAAATTTGAGTAGCCCATCACAAGTCTAGGTTAAGGAAAGATTTCAAGTATGTACAGAATATGTGATTCTCAAAAACCACGAAGAAATGAATAGCGAATAGCGAATTATAACACCAATTTATTCGATTAGGAATATGATACGACTCGGAAAAGGCCTGCGGCCTTAACCCGTCACCCTCTATGGCGCAGTACTGGTATTGAAAATTGGTATATCGACGTACTACGAGCTCTACTTTCGAAAAATGACATTTAAATTATCGACTTGTTAACCCACCAAATTCTCCCAGAAAGTCATAAAAGCAGTTAGCAACACTGTAATAAATGGAAAATTTAGAGTGCCGACAATTTTCCTAGGATTTCAAACGACTTTTGAGGGGGTCGATTCCATGACTTTTTGTCGTATCTGGTATAGTCCGCCCAAAACATTTGTAAGAATCAGTCAGTCAGTCAGTGAGTGGCAGGAAGTGGGTTTTATAGCATATAGATTCCACAAAGCATTGCAAAATATTTTATCAAATTATTCTAAAGATCTCGAGACACGTGATGCGCAACGAATGAAGGCGAAAATGTACGCAAAATTGCGCCGCATAGCCACCCAACTTATACAATTCCAGAACAGAAAATAGATCTGAGAGATGGTGAGATATCGTTAGCAGGAGGGGAAAAAAAGGTACGGGCGCGTTCGGTTTGAGAAGGTAAGTGGCACGGGTTAGAACTTGAAGGTGCCTTTACAAGCGAGGGGAGCGAGGGAAGGGAACACTACGGACCCTCAAGGAGTGGTATTCTCAGGTTTCGTGCAAATACATCACCGAAAATACAGTTGTCACGAGGCGCGGGGCGTGAGCAGAATGGCTTAAGCTTAGAGAACGAGTTGGGGCGGGAGAAGGGGAGGATGGGTAGCATAAGTGAGGGTGCAGGATGAGAGTAGCGGAGGGGCACACAAGGAATGAAATACGGACGGAGGGGAGGAGTGGGAGGAGGTTGAAGGGGGGCACCGGGAAGGTAGAGAGGGATAAATGGAGTTTGGAGATGCACCGAAGAGAGAGAGAAGACTGCACTGCGAATTGACCGGACAAATTGGTTGCCTGAATCGCATCAACGAGGGCATGTATGACAGGTAACGACGTATTTCAAAGCTGGTTATGATAAGTTAAGCTAAAACTCACTTCGGGCTACCTCTAAAGGCCCTGCCGTCTTCGGTGGCGGCGGGGTAAAGTCCTCACCAGCCGAACAAGAGATCGTGGGTTCTAATCCCGCCTGGGTAGGTAGGTATCCTGGGCAGGTATATTTGCAAAAATTTTTTTCGGGTAAATGTCGCATCGACTCATTTTTGGTGTGGTGGTTTGTCCATCCCACCAAAAATGAGTCGACGCGGTATTAACTCGAATAAATTGTCAATTTAATCACCGCTGAATTCTCCTTAACATGTATATTTATGTTTGTTTCATTGTCATCTTGCTGATAAACCCCTATGCCATTATGGTGCTGTTTCCGGAGGTAAGCTAAATTAAATTTAAAAATTAAATTAAAATAGTGAATATATTTTCGCGAATTATAAGACAGGGGACTCTATCCTCTCCCTGACATTTTTACCTAATATTTAGAAGAGTCAATGCAAAGGGTGTAAGAATCTATCGTCCAGGATTATATCCTGGTATCCTCCGATCAGCCACCAAACATTCAACCTATGAGGCTTCTACGCGAATTCCAGGAGAAAGAATCACCTAGCGCTTCAACTCGAAGGTTGGCTTGGAATTTGTAAGAGAAAAAAAGCTGTCTGGCATTTTGAAAATAATTCAAATATTCATTCATGAGACTCTTCGTGACATCACGCTCACATTATTCCACAAGCACCATAATTCGGTGGTGTAGGCGGTAGGGGGAAAGAGCTCAGGGAGGTTTGGAGATTCTTTCCACCTTCGAAATCGTATTTCGAGGATGCATATGATAAAGCATAGTACCAATGAGAAAAATTAGAATAATATATCACTGGAATATTAAAGGTAAGTTACAGATTAATAAGAAAACTCTCAATTCAAAATCACTTTTGCTTATCCTTTATTAAATAAAATTTCACACGAAGAAGCTTTAATTGGATTTTAGCGATCATTATGCAAAGGCTCTTCCGAAGTCAAGGTATTTTTCTGACCGCTATACTTTCATTAGTATTCTATACCAACTGACCCGGTGAACGTCGTTCCGCCTCAATGAACAATTTAATCACAGAATTTAGAAATCAAAGTCTTACCTCGTTCTTGGGGCAAATTTCCGCAACGCTAGATCGATGCTTGACTGACACTCAATTTCTCGTGGAAATAGCCCCTAGAAGCAGCATTAATATGTCATGACTTGTGGCGCGCTAGATATAACTCGCTTTGGAAAAGAGCACTGCGTAAACCTGCCTCTGTCTACCGTGCACATTCGGCTTTATTCACTTGAGTCAAGTACCTTCTGATATATACGTAACAGTTTTTGTTTTGTTGTCAGGCGCAAGAACAAATAAAGCGGATGGTTTACCAACACGTACATATGCAACATATTTGACCATGAGAAAAAGAAAGAGTTTCTAGATTCAGAGCACAAACACACACCTTGTGATTTGATAATCGTCATCGCGAATGCAACACGACTTTAAAATCAAAGGACATATTGGTTGGGATCGTGGGAATTCTCGGAATGAGAACTTTCTCATCTTTGAATTTTCCATATTCGCGTGAATCACAATGAATATCAGTTTTTTTTTTATCACCGAACGTGTTCTCTTACATAGGTTTGGTTGGTTTTGGTTTCGAAGAATCATGAACACGGAACCTACCTTTAGTTGTAGCCGTAAATTGTGCCGTAGTAAGCCGCGCACATCTAAGGACTTTAAAAATTCAGATGGCTAGTGGGTGACTTCGTCTTCGTTTGTTACACAGTCAAGAAATTTGAATTAATGCAGAGTACAAAGTATTTGATCCTTATTTACCTAGTTTTAGTCATCCACATCTTCGTTCGTAGCCACCAAAATTTCTTGCTCAATCAAGCATTTGTGTTTTTTGTATTTATCAGCGATGTTCGTGAACACTTTGTTGATAAGCTCATCTTTCAATGATACGAAATTGCGAAACTTTCGAGAATGAAATTAGTCCCCTCGATTCGTCGACAGGTAGGTACACGGCCATTACTGTTAGTCAACAATTGCTTGGAGTTTTGTTTACACACACATAGAGATGTGTTTGTTGGCATATCAATTTGAGCTGAGATTAACTTGAATTAAATGATTTTAATATTGTTTTAACATTTTAAAATGTTTTAACTATTAAAATTATTTAAATATTGTTTAGAAGCTCAGTCTTTAAATTAGTAAAAGCTCAACAAATCATCTAGTTTGGACCAACTTGATAGCTTTTGTAGTATATCGAACTCCTAAAGAAATAACCCTAAGATCAAGATCAATTTTTTTCGTGAACTGTTACAATTTTTTAATGTTTATTCTGTTATCCGGGACTGAGAAGAATCCAAAAAAAACAAATATCATTGTAATCGGCACAGCCGTTCTCGAGTTATAAATTGTGTAACTAACAAGATTTTTGACTTTGTTTAATATACCTATATATGTTCCGTGTTATTGCCATAAAAATGATTTCTGAAGGGTATTATTATTCCTAGCCTCAAGTGGGAGTCCACCCTGAGTTGGGATTGCATTTAGATAATTGCCACATAACAGGAACTTTCGCTTAACGTATATCACATAAATTGATAGGAATAATGCGAAATTTATGTCCATCCAGTTGCCTTCGTAATTGCGACAGCAGTATTTACGATCAACATTATGGATCATCTACTTTCATTAAAATTATCAAATGTGAAATTTTATGAAAAATAGAAAAAACTTGCGCGATACACTTTTCGGGCTTTTGCAAGATGCCGAGCCCACTATGGAAAACGAAGCACAATAGTTTAGACCTCAGAATGGATCACCAGGCAAGAAAAAGGTTGAAAATATAATTTTGTGTCTGGAAAACTATCGATAAATATAGAACTGTGAGCAATAGCCAGTACTTGGCAATAAGGTGAAAGGAGTTCAGCATAGTAAATGTTGATTTCGAGTAATATATTATATAAAATGAAAGCCTAAAGGAGACTCAAAGGTTAGATTGAGACATGCATTTAGATTTAGGCATTTGATAATAATGAGAGATAAGGAGAAGAAAGCGATCCAAATAGGGAGACGGCTGTTAGTGGCACAGAAGTAAGTAAGGAAATTTGAGACGTAGCCACTGATACAATTTGTGAGAAATGGGGAAAGATGTAATGCTTCGGAAAAACCAAATATAAATCTCCATCTCAATTTTGACGTCCATTCTAACTAATCCATATGATCTCTATTTTCTTAGTGGTCTTGTAGCGGAGAAAATTAATTGAACAGGATCGAGAAAGTTTCAGATACAGTCATTTGTTTGGTCTCCCTTCTTTTGTTGAGAAAAAATTGATGGCTTCCGGCTGAAATCTTAAACACGATCTTCGCATCGTTATTCAGTCACTTTGGAAAATAGGTGCGAAGTTTATGACTCTTGTACACGAAAATTCCCGTTGATGCTCAAAAGAAAATACGACAAAATATTTAAAAATAGAATTTCAAATGAAAAGACTTTCATCATAAAAGATAATGGCACGTATAATCAAGTTAGCTTAGGACAAAAAAGATTTCCTTCGATGCCTGTCATATTTGTGTAAAAGGGAATTGTAGATAAAATGAAAACGTTTCCGGAAGAGTGGTAGGTTGGCCTAAAATGCTACTCAGACACAAAACACCAAGGCCATAAATAAACCACCGAGGTAAATTATTCAATTATTCCATGATAACAGGAGGTTTAAGAATAGGTTCCAAATGACCGATAATTGTCCAAAATATAAACCAATCTCAAAATGAAAAATTAATTTCTCTTCACAAAAAATAACTCAAAGTACTATAGAAAGTCATAAACATTTTAATCGCACATCCTGCAAACTCATTACAAATGAAGTATTATGGATGGAGTCATTTCATGAATAGTTACGGAAAGACTACCGTTTTAGAAAGATAAAGGCAAGACATAATAATAGCAAACAAAGTTAAACTAATTACATGGTCCTTTTGGAATACATTCACTTGCCACTCGTTTAGTGTGATGAAGGAAATAAAATAATTAATTAATTAATCCATAAAAAATTACGATGGCACAAAACATGAGAGAATACAAAAACACCTGTAAAATAATATGCTGTTATACGAATCGAAAGAATTATATTATTTGAAAAAAATAATACCACACAACAGCAATAGAAACGCATTCCTCTCGTACTTGATAAGTATGAATGACCAATAGAGTAAGTGATTTTAAAAAAAACAGTACGGCTATTATAAACATGATAACTTTCCAATAGGAGTAAAAAATGATGGAAATAATCTTGAAAAACGGAAATATTATTCGTTCTACGGATTTGTTTACTTAAAATTAGCACTAAAAGGATCTGTATCGCAATGACTATTTACCTCTGTTCTTTCCTGTGAATGCCTATACTGAAAGCTATGACAGACGAAACGCCACAAATGAGCTACAACCGTAGCAATTGCGAATATTGAATATTCACCGGACACATCCCACCCTATAGCCACACCACGACCTCTACATCAACTCCTACGTGCGACAACCCCCGGAGGTGGAAGAGGATGATGTTCAAGGGGCCATTGCAAACAATTTGGTCCGACTAATTAATGATTGGATGTCACAGATGGAGAAACAGAACCTCTCTCTCATACAGCTGATATTTCCAAGTGAGGTAAGCGTACTGAAAACAAAGGAATTTGTGCGGGAGGGATGTTAAGGAAGTTGAAATGGAGAGTGGAGATGGGTGGGGGGTTAGGATTAGGGAAAAGGTCTGAGGAAGTACCTAAAGGGGCGATTCTTGAGGAGGAACTAAGAAGGGATATGGCAGATAGAGAACCCGAAACGCGGAAGAAGGGGGAGGGGGGACCTTATATCCCCTTGTCTTGCTCCAACCCCCATAGGTCTCTTAAGAATTGAGATTAAGACGGGGGGTGGTTGCGTGCGAAGGAGAGGAGGGCGAGGCGTCTTGTTTGGAGTGCTCACGGGTCAGTGATCGGAAATGGTACCCGAGGGGATGGGGGAAGGGGGTTCGAGAGTCTTCGAGATGAAAGGGGTGTATTTGGCAGGAGGGAGGGGTGGAGGTAAAAATACGACACAACGGAGGGAGTGGGGAAAGTTACGGGGGAGGAGAGGATAAGGGAGATGTTAGGTGGGTTGGGATCGGGACAGCATCTTGAAGTAAGTCAGTAGGAAGTTTGTGTATCTCAAGCCTTCAGCCTAGGATGAGAATAAAAAATTATAAGGGGTCATTACCAAAAGTAAAATGACGAATCAACGTGAATTCATAACTAAAATTTTCGTCCATTTCATACGAAGAATACATAAAATCTTGACTTCACATAAGATATTGGATACTTCAAAGGCATAAAAATTAAGAATCGCATAAATAGTTATAATTCTAAACCACCAAAATCAGATAAAGAAATTAATATGAATAAACGACAATAGTAAATATAGTGGAATATAAGCCTGTATTTCATTGAATTATTTCATTTGAAGCATCAATTGACAAAAAACTTTAAAATTTTATTTCTACATGGCTGAATGAATCAGAAATTTATCAAGAAATGATCACTAATGGTAATCTGATTGTGAGGACATTCACGCTAAGGGCTTTGTATTTCCATGTCTCATTTTCGCACTCCATGTAAAAGGTTTTCCAAAATATAATACAGATATTTCCATAAATACATGAATTGTAAGAACTATAACTAAATGTAAATCATACTAGCTATTTACGTTACATGTATGCATGCACTAGGCATGTTTTACATAGAGATACAGTTGAATGAATTAACTCGTCCGTCCAAATATGTTTGAAATGGTAGATTCAATGTATCTTTTGCATTGAACAAAATAGTATTCTTGCCAAGTCTATTTCGAATTTTTATTGAATTTTCAACAAACTCATCCAAAACATTTTTCCCCTTAATTACTGTTCGAAATAACTGCATTTTCCTGTCGGATTACGAGATGGCCGAGAAAATGTTTTGAATTAATCTGAACATTGGTCAGAGAGGAATAAAAGACTGCAGGCTTAGGATTCCTGAATAAACAATTGAATCGGTGAATGAGCCATTAAAATTAGTTGGTGAAAAAATTATAATCAAAATAATCGTCTTCGTCAGGAATAGTCTTAGACGACATCTAATCGAAAAGTAATGCATTCGTCAAGAAGTCATTAAAGGAAAGAAAATGCCTTTTTTTCCTACAATTTTGAGTTATTGATTTATAGCACGCAATTTATCGCAGCTGTTAATCCGCTTAAGAACTATTTTTTTGATCTTGCGTCAAATAACAAACATAGAATTATCCTCGATTGTGATGAATTAATAGTGTGCCCCAAGCATCACTTAAAGTTTGATTACTCCCTTCCTCGGAGACGGTATAATTACTTATTTCTTGCAAGAGGTCACACGGCGATTACAGAATTGGAGCTCATCAATCACACACAATTACAATTGCATTTGAAAGCACAAACGAGGAATTAGAGAGGAGGGGATTGGAGGAGGAGGAGGGTCATTGGAACCCCAGTCGGTTGGTGCCTCTCATCCAGCCCCCGAGGCATTCTGGGAATCCAAATCACTCGACTTGCCAAAGTAAGGGAGATGAGAAATGGGTAAAAGGGGAATTTCAGCGGGAAGGCAGTGCATGAAGCGCAGAAATGTGTGTGGAAGGGCAAGGATGAATGAAACAAAGGAACGAAGATGGATAGGCTAATAGGTTAACTAAGACTCGTACGCTCGTGTGACTGCCGTAAAATATTCTCGTGAGCTTGGCTCATTATTGTAGTTTAACTATCAAAAAGCCATTATATACTATGCTGTCAAGAGAGATAATTTTTTTTTACTTCCGGCTATATACGTAAAATTGAATGATCGACAGAGTCACTGTTGTTTACAACGTCAGGATAAAATATATCTTCTCACTGAGCTAAGCAGTGAGGATAGCTTACTCGTTTCAATCCATTGAACTACTCAGTATTCTCCTAATATTGGTAAACAATGGATCGATAACACTTAAGCAAGTCAAGTACAGCTAACAAACATGGAAGTTAAAAATTTCTTCGCCTCTAACTGTTTTCAGATAAATGAATCAACGATAAATTCCTCTAAATAAAAAATTAAAAAAAACTAATTTAAGTAAATACAAGGGACTTAATTATGAAATATTCTAATGTATACTGACAATAAAAAAGACACCAAATTGGGGTATAAGTATACCATAATTTATTCGAAAACAAAAAATCAGTAAGTTCGAAATTGAAAATTCCCTAGTTTCTTAACCAGTAATATTTGAAATAAATTTTTCGTAACAAAATTGCATTCTAGTGGATTTATAGATTAACTTTCGATATATCCATTCTCTTCGCGCGGAAATACATAATATAGTTTAATTATATTTGGAATTGATATTCATGCCATGAAATTTGGATATCTGATGATTGCAATTATAGTGATTGAATAATTAGCAGTTTACTAGGTACATGAATGCTATTATAATACGCAATAAAATTGTAGACTCAAAAACGGAATAATTATCTCATTCAAATAATAAAACTTTGTGAGTAAAAAAACTATATATTCTATGCAATACAAATTAGGACGAGAAAGAATTAATGAACAAAATATTTAAAATAAAATAGGCTATTTTGACGGTAATGCATACCATTCTCTTATACACAGAAAAGTGCACTACATATGTATTAACACAGAGCAACTTATGGGATAGAACTAGATGGATTTAAAACAAGTTGTCAAATTGAGTCTTCAGAAAGAGTTCAGAGGAGATCATAACCAACAATAGCGCGATCAAGGCCTAATAACATCTGCCTGAAGAAAGATAAATTTACGAACCAATAACGTAAATTAGAAACGCAAAGATAACTATGGGCCCACGAAGTTAAGAAATAGCCATTAAGCGTTTGATGCAAATTCCTTTTTTCATTACAATTTAAAATATATTCCATACTTTGGTCTCCCAAGCTTCCGTAGCTCTCCACTCTCGCGGGATGGAGGTTCACAATGGTTTGATAAAGGTATTCATCTATACGAATGAGGAATGCCACACATAAAGGGATGAAACAGAAATATAATTTATTTTTTTCCGCTAGGATTAAAAAAACCTAATATTACAATTATTCAATGACAAAATCATGAGGTTACTTGTTCCTTACATTTTAGGCCATCATGAGGGAAACGGGTTTGTCTACGAGAATCATCGGTGCTCTACACCAATGCTAGTGGAATCGATGTGTTAGAAAATGGACGCTAAAAGTAAAAGGAAAGAGAGATATATACACTGTAGAGCGTATTTCAGACTTAAGATTGTGAATTTTTAGCACATTAATTAATTGAAAGCTACTTGTTATTTGTCCAAGATAAAAAAAATTATTCTATATAAAAATAAATCATAAAAGGATAACACCGAAAATTGCCAGTTTTTTTTATCATACACTATCCTAAACGATCGAAGTGCAGGTTGTGGAAAGTCCTAGGACCAGGAAATCATAAAAATCTACATACCGAAGGAAATGTGGAACACCACTGAGGATGTATTACGTTTCTTATCGTTTTCAACTCGGTAGAAATACTAGATGAACATTAAATTTGGCAGAAAAATCTAGGAGGGAGTTTGGTATCATGAGTTTTCCTTCCAGTTTTCATTTAGAAATTACGATGTTTCTATTATCGGCTCCATCGTCTTTTCTAGCTTAAATTACCAGGAATATTGCATTTATTCTTTTAACAAAGAGCAATTTTTAAAAAAAGGACTGAAAGCGGATAATTCTTGGAGTTACGGCAAATCTAACTCACAAAATCACTACTTACTGAGCGTTACATTCAGCAACTCTCAACACGTCCAGACATCAATATCACAGAAAAAAAAATCGTATCTCGAAAATTTCGGGGCCTTACTGAATCGAGGTCCCCAGGATCTCGGAGAGGATATAAACACACCCACCACTCACGAGACCTAAGAGCACCCAGACGTGGCCAGATGCAAACTAATGGCTGGTGAGGGACGCGGGACGAGCGACGGAAGACGACGGACGGCATTCTCGAAGCGGGATGTATATTCCTGAAGAGGGTGTGGGGCGGTGGCCAAGGAGAGAGCCTGCGTGGCAGGGGAGAAGAATGGACCGGGGGGGAGGAAGAGAACACAGTGGGGGGGCGGGGCGATAATTATCGCTCGCCCCAACTACCAAAGTAACACAGAAACTTGGCTAAACTCCGCCAGGACTCCTTCCTTCCCACCAGAAACCACCACCATCAAAATCCCAACCCACTACACTCCCCCCTGCCCCCCTCTCCTCCCAACAATTTTCCCTTCACACCCCCTCACTTCAACCCCCTCCCCAAACCCACCCCAAAACGCTCCTTTTCCCACAGCGTCTTGTATATGTGTTTGTACTCTTGAATTCATGGAGTGAGTTTGGTTTATGGCTGGCACTGGCCTTTCCAACGGATAGGAGAAGAGAATTAGGGTGGGAGGGAGGAGCTGTTTTAGGAAGGGGGTGAGGAAAGTGGTGTTGGAGAGAGGGATGTGCGCTGGATGAGAAGTTTAGGGAAGGGCAGAGCGATATCGAGGGCCGCCATACACGCAGAATACGGTGCTTAGCGAGGGAAATATGCACGCTAGGAGCTCTGAAATCGCTCAAGACGGAATCTTTACGTGATACGAAGACAAAATCTTTTTTTTCCACTAATTTGTTACTCAAGAAACACCGTGTTCAGAAATGACATATACTGTAGAATTGGTTTTCCAAATTGATTTTTTTGTCACAGACATCGAATTTATTTTTAAAAAGGCATTTTACTAACCTAAAAAGCAGGTTTTCGTAATCGTGAAGCAGTCTATTTAAATGTTTCAAAATGTATTCAATATTTTATGGATTGAGTACTTTCCGGATTGATATACTATGGATATATGCACAATATTCTATGCTAACAATGTATCATGAAAATAGTGAACTGGTTTACACTGATTGTTATTCGTATGATAGACCATGTGGTCTTATAACATTGAAATAGAGTTACCCTAAAGAGGAATAAGATTTTTTACAAACTCCCTATTTTTTCAACGTGGAATTGGTCATGATAAAAATTCTATGCCGATGGATCCCTCGATAATTATCATAAACTTATAATAATGACGTGATACATGGAGGGTGGAGGCGACAGCTAAAGATATATGCGTGAAAAGGAAGAGAAGGATGCATAGAGTACTGGCGTCAGAGCTAAGCAGCTCTTCATAAATAACCACAAGTGGGCCTCACCCAATGAATGGAGAGCTATACTGTAAATACCCTTTACAAACCACCTAAATAGGGTCAGGCGTTCTGAAAAATCAGCGTCCACGTGGTTTCAAGCCCAGGGTAACAGAGTAGGAAAACAACACCGGCCATTGGCCACCACACCTTAACTGATATTTGTACAAAAATCGTTGCATTATCGATTGCAAAATGCAAGAAATAAACATTGCTAATTCATATCTAGTCAACTATGGCAATGGACTGATTATTTTCATCAAAATTTCGGATGGGCATTGAGTATTAGTAGGTAAATGAGAGATCAAGTAAGTGTTTGAGTTCATCATTTTCGATTTCCAATTATTATTACTTGTGCATTGTAAAATTTATTCACCTCATCACCTTCCGTCAACGAAATCCTTTCTTCTATCCAAACCCTTAATCCTTACACCGACTAAAGAGTAGCTACGGTATGGGGGAATGCGTTTTATTCAATCAAGATGTAAAGGCAGCAAGAAAACGGGAGTGGGGGCGTCTAGATAGATCGCTGGTCACCGAATTTGTCGTCGAGTAGAGGTATGTAGCGGACGGAATGGTTGGAAGAACGAATGATTGAGTTCGTCGAAATGGCGTGGGATGTTTCAGGCTGCGGATGGGGGATATACATAGGCGATATAGAACGCTGGAGAGAAATTTTGCTGAGGGCAAGAGGTTGGCGAAGGGGGAGGTAGCGGTGGGTTCCGTGTGGAAGGGGAAAGGCTTCCGAAATGGAAGAAGGGTTGAGGCAGGTGGTGGAGGGGGAAGACGTGAACACACACACAAATATATTCGAGAGTGGAATGAGGAAGAAGGGGAGGCTACGGTGATTCCAGGAGTCAAGACGTGAAAGGTCCAAACAATGCCTCCGAGATTGTATTGAATATTTTAGAACGACTGGAAACGTCGGCCCCTCCATGGGTTTGAATTGGACGTAATTACGTTAGTCCGCTTACTCCCCCATTCCCACCATCTCTGCTCAGGCATCGAACATTGTTCGACTTATTATGAAACCGAAATGAGAGGAACTTTCCGTCATTGGATTTAATTTGTACTAATATTTAGGTGAAAAAATGTTTTGACCAGAATCAAGAAAAGAAGAGGAAAATGACAGGGTAGTTTTCATCACAAGCGTGAAGAGAATGTTACAGCAATTAGCGTGGTGTAGCGAGAGCTTATAGGTAATATCAAATTTTGACCACCGATAACTCAGATAAATATATATAGCTAAATTATTAGATCCTCACTAGAATTTCAATAATATCTTCTAAGGGAAGATGATACACATATATCAATTCTTACATAAATGATCACTTGGGCAAATACTATGCAACAAACGATGGCTGCTTTAAGAATAAATAGCGCAAAAAGTAAGACTTAAAACTATTTATGGAGGAGAAATTACACTTTAAAATATAAGCCAAGCCATGAAAAGTATACTTAATCGCTGGAGGGAAAAGATATGAGAAAATTTTACTCAATATATTACGGATATCTCTATTTGTCACGGGGCAAGATAAAAGTCTTCAAATTAGACTATCATCATTAAATGAAGTATTTTGAAGCAAAATTTTATTCTTCTAGGTTCACTATCTTTCCTTTTCTGTGAGCCAGGACTCATAAGATACATGGAAACGAGGAATCATAGAACTTGAATTCATAGAGGCGAAATCTGTCCATAAATGAAACAAATGTTAATTCACTCAATAAAAGCGTTAAAATCGTAATGAAAATACTCCCATATATAAGATAAAAATTCTCTTTTACTAAAATACATTAAAATTTAATCACAATTCTCAACTTTTCCTTTAATTTTCATTTATTTTTGAGTCCGTCATGTTGAAAAAGGAGTACATATTGCCCTTTAACAATATGGAATATTTGGAAATTAATAAAGTTGGTATACGTATGATGTGAGCTACATATTTTGACCGAAGCCAGGATAAACATAAAGCAATCAATTTTTCTCGTTATTATTTCCAATATTCACGCAAACGATCAAACTGCCGGACCACCAACACCTTTCTTCAGTAATGAGAGTCACAAAATATTTGATCAGGCCAATTAATGATAGCGCGTTCAATTCATATTCCTAATGCGCTGGTGCACGCAATCTGAAAGCGCGATGATCCATCACGTTTACAAAAGATATTCGGAAACATTTCAAATAACGTGTTCCAAAGCAAATATTGACGCCTATAATAAGGAAATTAAAGTCAATCTGCGCGTGATGATATTAATTAATGCCCTCCATCCTTTAACTCCCTTGGATGCATCGGTGCGGCGTCACACGAGGGTAAGGTACGTATAGCATAGGGGGTGGACCAAAAAAATCAGCAAATTGGACCGCCGCATGAAAAAAAAACAAACAAATCGCCGGGGTGGAATGACGTCCGGTGTACGACAGAGTCACAATCGAACTTCACCATTTTCGAGTAAATATATATCAGATCGGAAGGATTGAGTTGATATATCCACACTTTGGCGTAGAAGTAAATTCAATTTCGTGATAGTGTTGCAAATTTCCCACTATTGCGAATTTTTGCAAGCACCCCTACCGTTCCGTCATCAGAGCTCATTAAATGCCGTGAGCTCTTTAAATAATAGCAAAAAAATTAGTATATCATATCAAAGGCGTAGCCAGGATCATAGCTGGGGGGGCAAGCTATGGTATAGGAGGGGGCAAGCCATGGTCTAGGGGGGGGTTAAGCCAAGTTAAGGCATTTGAAAAAAATAGTTTTATTCTAGTTACATATATTATACTAATGCATATCATTTTTCGTGGGTTTAAAGAAAATGTGTTGAATACTTTCATTTCAATTCAGTACTGATTTTGCTAAAAGACTTCAGCGATTTTTGTTTCTAGAGGGGGCAGCTGCCCCGCTGCCAGGGCTGCCTCGCTGGGTACGCCTATGTTTATGGCTACACATTAGTCCACATTTTTTTAATTCTTGCAGCAATGACAATATCGCGTTACATTCATAGATGTTTATAGATTGAAACATATTATCTACGTCCGTATAATGGGCACAGATTCTGTAAAACCTTCTTTCAGCCATTAATTTAAGAATAGCTTATTTCACTAGCATCTTATCATTAAAAACATTTCAGTAACGAAAATAACATTGGTACCCTAATTTCCCGCTAAGTGACTGAATTATGTGCTGGGGCGAGCGGCTGAATGACAGATATTTTTACCTTTAATCGTTCATTTTCTATTAATGGATTTCATGTATTTTATGAGTTGACCTGCGACTTGTAGGCCACATTAAGAATCTCAATTTTGTACTCCTGGTAGAAAAATTTACTATGCACTGAAATTTTCAGGGCCGGAATCCTATTAAAAACATATTTATTGTTAATGCCTTCGGCGATCCAGCTACCCTTTCTCTGTTCTCTCTGTTCTTTTGATCCCGTCCTATTCTCAAACCACAGAGAGAGAGAGTCTAGGTGCGCTTTGAGTATAAGATCGTACCTCGGATCGCACCTGCGATATGATGAACTTTTCCTACGGGAGGAAGCAAACGAATTCGTTTCTTACGTATAAGAAAAATACATTTCTTCTCTTATAATAACCCAAAACCGCCAATTTTTGTTAATTTACTTTTACCATATAAAACCGACTTCTGCGCTGCAATGCTATTTATATTAGACCGTTTGAGTGATAATTCTTTGTTGGCGTATCATCTTACTTGCACACGTAGGAAGGATGGCCTACAGGCATTTCTCAAGATAACAACAGGATGTACGTTAGGATCCCACCAAGGATATGTTATTGAGGGAAAACTACTTGTGGTTCATTTCAAGTCTGCCAAGAGAACGGCGGTGAAATTAACTTTGATTGCCATGAGAAAGAAATACCCTCGTTCAAAAAATAATTCCGAGCATTCTCGAGTTATTATAATCAGTACTCAATGTAGAAAACAGCATGACAGAAACTTTCTTGATGGACCGCAAGGGTCTAACATCAAGGCTGTCACCGTAGGAATCTCAGAAAATTTCTATGGGAATTAAAGAACCTAGATAGCGTAATGGTCTACTCATTAGCCCGAAAAGCCAAAAGTCCATCGTTCGACTCTCCTCCATCATCATCATCATTTTTCAATTATCCTAAGATTGGTTTGACACAGCTCTCCATTCATCTCTCCTATCCGCTAACCTTTTTCATAGTGAAGTATTTCATCCCTTTCACATCCTTTGTTATCCGTCCTATGTAACTCATTAGGGGCCTTCCCTTGCCCTTCTTCCCTTCTGCCTGTCCTTCTACGATAGTCTACATCAGGCCATCGTGCCTCAAAATGTGGCCAGCTAAGTTGTCCCGTCTTCTGCTTGAGGATTTTAGAAGGCTTCTCTTTCTGCCACTCTTCTTAGCACTTCTCATCACTTACACGGTCGATCCATCATATCTTCATTATTCTTCGGTAGCACCACATTTCGAATGCTTTGAATCTTGACATCTCTACTGCTGTCAACGTCCAATCCTCGCTTCAACGGAGAAACAATTCCCGGTCCAGGGGAATTTTTTCTCATGGAAATTAATTTAAAATTTACTTGCATTTGAAAAATTCGCCTACTAAAAATTCAAGGCCGGTTGACGCCCACCTGGCACACACACACACAATACTCCTTCGGCCCTTGCTGGTCCCGCTCTCCCTTTCCCCGCAGCGGCCTCAACAAGCTCGCATACCAACGGTCACACGCACCCTCCAGCGACGTCACAATGTCAACCGGGACAGCTCTCGCGGGCACACAGGAGACGGGGGTTGTGCGAGGGGCAGTTGGAATTGGGTGGGTGCCGTATGTTATTGTTTGCGTGAAACAGATTGGTGGGGCTGGGTGCTGGAGGGAATATCACCAGGGGCGAGTGGAGGGAGGATGCGTCAGCACCAAGGTTGGTTCCATGGGCTCGCGATTTGTTCGTGACAATTCCCAGCATCTCACTCGTGAACGCAGGGCGGACGGTCCGGAGCATCGTTGTGAGGTTCGACCTTACCAAGCATTTACTGCTACCTTGGCATCAATATTTTCATCCTTTTCAACGAAATTTGGCTTCAATATACTAGTAATATTCAAGTATTTAACCGATTCCGCACAATTATAGGGGCATATATTGTAAAGTAAATCAATTTGTAACATTCCACAAAACTTTATGATTCCAACCCTGGGTTTTAATTACATACAGTCATTATCAAGGTCATTGTTAAACACCGTCTCCTGAACATTACAGAGTGATTTATTTTGCACTGTAGATATGTGGTTTCACACAGCGAAGCCTGAACACTTGATATACAAGGGGGTTGAATACACTTATATCGGGCGTTTGGATATTACTCCTGCCTGCCTCCACTACCAAATTTGATCTCCCTTTTCGATTTACAATCTGGCCTATTCCCCTTGACATCTAATTCTCATGCTCTACTCCCTTAACCTCACAATATTCCTTCTAACTACAATGTGATGAATTTTATTTTTCGTTTTAAGATACATGCACTCGTAACAGTTTTAATCAAAAATTATTTCGGGCTATCTGCGACGAGGAGTATTTCCTTTCTTTCATCAAGGGTGATAGAACAGCTAAGGATGCGGTTTTTCGAGAGTCCACCAAGTGCCTCATCAGATTGCTACAAAAAGAAAAAACAAACAAGAGGGGTTGGCAGCAAAAATTACTTTCATGAGACCAATGCAACATTACACATTTTTCGTTGATAGTTTTCGCACCGATTGTTATTTTCACCAAAACTCAAATGCGTTACTGTTTTCGACATTTTCTCAGCACTGATTTTAATACCACGGGAACATACCTCGGAATCAATTTTTTAAACTACCAAAATAGCGTTTACAGCGTATAATTTTTTCCCTCATGACGAGTAATAATAATAAACATTTAAAAAAATATTTTCACAGCAGTTATTTTTTTAGGAGTTTAAATCATATTCGGATATTTTATGCAATATTTCATTGTAGGCTCCTTTCTTCCTCCTGAAAATTTCTTTGCTTGACTTCCTCATGAAATCAAGAGAAACGAATTGATTGCTTAAAGCATAAAAAGGTTAGTGACATTTAAGGAAAACGAAAGCCAACTTATTCAGACTCTTCAGCCGTCATAATAAGTCACATTTTCTAAACAAAAACATTTCCATCCTTGAACAGTCTCTTCTGAAATCTCGACCCATGCTATCATCATGGTTTTGGAATGAGTCTATCTCAGGTTAAGAGTAATGAGCTCGACGCAAATACCCATATATTTATTAACAATGGTGATATACTACCGGGGCATTTACTTCGAGTCATAAATATTCCGAAATTTGATTTCATTAATTCTTTTGCTGAACTATCACGCGCGTACAGCAACGTGCAATTTGAAGGTTGACTGTCTTTGTACTAATCAGGACTTGTTCCAGGACAAATCGACCGAGGTCATTGCATGGGCTCTAGGCTGAGAGAGGTGCAGACCAGAATGACGAAAAAGTACTTCACGAAACCTTACTTACCTCTTCACGAAAAAAACATTTCCATTAATTTCATTGTACTACTGGCGTAACATTTCGTAAGAACATAATTTAAGCTATTATAGAGATATGGCATGACAAGTAAGTCGATGAAACAACCAAAAAATCACTATTTTGCCTCAGGTGGGAAATTTAAGGTAAATGTTGCTGACGTGATTACTATCGAAAAAACTTGAGAGTCCAATCTGTGTCGAGCGACGGAAGAAATGTGGAAGGTATTTTTACTTTAACTCCGTTTTAGAATCGTCATTGACATGAAACAGGAATGTGCTGAAAAAAGTTATATTATACTTGCCTTCCCACCAATATATTGTAAGATAATTTTCATATCATTTAATGCGCATCCAAAACTTTCCTCATATCGCGGTTAAAAGCTGCAATACAGTCGGCCATTTGCGGTACAACAAAAAGGGCATATTGGAATAAATATAATACACCTATAGTTTGAAAAAGTCCCTCCTTTCATGGAAAGAAATTCAATTTTTACCGTGTATTCAGCTTACCTGTCACTCGAATGGTGACCAAAATGGCGAGGAGAAGTTTTGAATGCCAATTCTCGAAGTATACAGAGTTCCTGACACTGGGGCGCGCGATAGAATGACAGGAAAAAGTACTCGAATGTTATAACAAAAAAAAATCATAATAAATTTATCTCATATCACCTGACATTTACCTAACCTTATATCATGATTGAAATGCTGAGGATAAAACAAGGGATGCCACCACAAACCACCATAACTGGAGCCAATTAAGTGCTCATTATGTAGCCGGTTAAATACAACGCACGTTTATAACCGGAGAAATTAAGTCATAGCGGCCGACATCACGAGGAAAATGAGAGAGCAAACCTTTCATCGCGACACCGAGCATAAAAACAAAGAGCAATGAACAATGAACGAAATGCACCATGCGACGCTCTTAATTACCGTTGCACTTTTATCTTTAACCTTCACACGGTTCATCAGAATATTTAAAATTCGCGATCACCTCACCCAGTCTTTTTCAACCGTGAAACGTTTTCATTTCATGTTTTCAAACATGGATGCACTACCCGCTTAAAGCACGGATGAAGGTGTAAAGAGGGGGGCATTGGACGAAAGCAAACACCGCACATATTAATTTTTCCAAAATCACGCGTAAGAATAACTTTTTTTCAAACGTGACGAATTTTTTTTGGTGCAAAAAAAAGAAGTATAGAAAATGAAGCGTAAATCCAGCAGCATTCAACTGCTCTCTGACGGGAAAAAAATATAACCTCTGATGCGACGCGCAGCGAATGGAAACCGTGGGGGGGGGGGGGGGAAAGGTTAAAAAATAAACAAAAACGAAACTAAAAGCGTTAACAAAAAACAAAAGAGGTGCACTTGAACGCGAATTCAACCAATCTCCCTTTCTACACTCGACTCCCCGACACCATGTTTAGGGAGGATTGTAATCGGCTTAATTAGATTAAATGCCCAATGGAGAATCTTCCCGGCCAAATGGAATAGTAGGTATTCAACGTTCGAAAAACGTTGCGTATACTCTATTGGACGACACCCGTAGGGGGTCATACCTGTGGTTAATGTGTCTCCGCACACACGTGAAATCGTGAGCTCGTATTAGTACGCGGGGAATAGCGGAGGACGTGCGTGCGAACATCAACGTGATAGAATAATCTCCGCAACGGACCAGACCGTCCGACCCCCCCCCCCCCTCCTCAGTCCCGTGTGTTTTGATGTCCACCAATCACGGAGCACGGGCTGAATATTCAATTTCAATTTTACAAATGAACCCTCTCAAACACCCGTTTCCACAACATTCCGACGCGTCCGTGACTTCCTCCCCCACCCCCACTACAATTTCACTCACACCAGGATCATACCCAACACCACACCCGGCTTACCCAACTCACCCCACGGTGCACTCGTGAAGTCCACAGTAACCCACTCTCTCAACATTCGCCATTGTGTGCCCCGCTAACAGTCACTCGGGGCGGGTGATAAACGAGAGATGCAACTCCAGGAGCGGGCAAAAAAAATACAAAAAAAAAACCGCGAAATAAAAAAAAGGTTCAATCACATCAGCTGTAATGAACGACCGAGGCGAAATCTCACCAATTTTCGAACCGTCTCTCGCACTCTCTGGCGTGCTCCAATGTTTGTTTCTCTATCATCTCCCGTTCTTTATCACTTCTTCTCTCTCTCTCTCTTTCACTTAACTTTCCTGGCCTTTTAATCCCTTCGATTGAACAGGACGACAATTTCTCTCCCGGCCAGATAGACAACACCGTGGCTTGAAAGCATCATAACGTCACAAAGGAGACAGTAAATAAGTCTTAAAAAGGGAATTGCCCATTTTGCGAGGATTTGAGTGTGCATGACCTTTTCCACTCCACGCGCAGCTGAACCCACAAAAGCGCAGAAATGAAATGCGATGCTGCACTCTGAAGGGAGAACGTCCGTTTACAAGCTGTAACATTCATTTCGCCACTCTTCAAAGTGACGGTTATTTTGTTCGCAGTTAATTCAATTTAATACGCAAACGCACCACCTCGGGGAGCATTGAGAGAATTCTTTACAGCGATAACGTAATCAATCTAGTGATTTTCACTCTAAACGGCTGAGAGAGCATGCCCATGACCAGAATATGTCATGAGAATAAAATAACCTATACATTCAAATCGTCCGCATTCAAACAGCTGTTATCAAATGGAGAATTAAATGAGAATAATGAGGCAATACATAGTGATTAATGTAAAATGTTAGATAATAATCTACTGTAATTAAATTCACTTACAATCATCAAAGGCCTTGACTAATGCCTGAAGCTAGTGCAGGATATTGTGGTATTTTTTCCTTTCTTCATAAATACATTTAATGCTTTAAAAATTCATAATGTATTGCAAAAACATCATCTGAAAGGCGTAATTCATGTAATTTAAGTGTATTGCTATACTTCTGACAACGGGGTTATCGTATCAATTGCAGAGTATGGAATACGAATAAATTACTCAAATAGGTATAAAATTTAATGCTTTCCTTCATGTTAAAACATAATTTAATAAAAGTTCAAGACGGCTTAAAAAAAATGATAATATTTGTAAAATATCCAAATAAATTGGATTCAGAATTATATCCCTCTGCGATAACGAAATTTCTTGTACCTCAACCTACCAACCTTAGTCTATTTTAGATATAAAACGAAATAATACTTTTCCACAGATTTATTGAGTAGCCTACGACGCGTTACAACCGTAACATCATTCTCAAGTAGAAAGGGTCACCTCATTTTTTACATTAAATCAGGATGTATTTCCACTTTATATCGCCTGCATCAGTTTCATTTTTTTGACATTCATCACACGCACATCGATAACTTCTTAGGCAGTTACTGCAGAGAAAGATATCTTCAGTAAGATTTTGTCAACAACTCAATGATTGATTTAAAGCAATAAACGATCAAAATATATGTCGACAATTCTTGGGTTGAATTAGTTGAGGATCCTATACCCAATTTATAAGTAATCAATTCTTGATAAAAACGAAATAAGTTACCAATTACCAGATTTTATCAGAGAACCGGTTTCCCAAAGGTTACCCTAACGAAAAATTCGCAACGTTGAATTTACGCCCCAACTCCCGCTGCGCTAGGAGGACGAAAAAATCCTATTCAATAAAGGGAGTGACAATATCCCACCAGATCCATGGGGTTGGGCTGGAGCGATTCATGTATATTCAATTCACGAGGGCAAGGCGGGATTATCACCAAATGAAGTCCACCGTCAAGAAACCTGCTTCATGACGAAATCCGTTTGTTAATCAAAGCGGGTGGTGGGGGGGAATATGGGTGGGTGCGATGGCCTGAGGGGGGAAGGGGCGAGAGGGGAGGGAATGTATACTGGGAGTGTGGGAGGAGAATATTCGAGAGAGAGTGAAGGGGTGGGGAATGAGGAGCACCCGGCTACGTGCCGTCCCAAAAGGCGATATTCGGATGACACTGCAGACAATTTTATCGCGGACGGCCTATTAAATTCCCCGACCGCCGGATTGAATAAGAAAACTGCCGGGGGGCAGGACGGGGTTTGAAGGGAGGGAGGGCGCACGGGGTAGCTATGAATGAGAGAGAATGGAGGAGGAAGAGAGGGGCAAAGAGAACCATGGAAAAGAGCATAATACGCCACGCACCGCGAGCGATGCTATGCGAAAGGACTATTATCGCTGCGTGTCCTCTTTAAAAGTCTCCTAAATCAGGAATTTGTGACCTGCAGAAAATTATCGCGCCCCGCAATTCAAACAACGGTAATTTAATAAATTATAAAATTACAGTCCACTGAATGTAATCCTGAGATTTATTGTATACTTTTTGCACGCAGGTATTAGTATACCATCATAGCTAAAGAAAATAATTCTGTAGAACGCATCCGAGCGTACCAATGGGTCAGACTCACCGCGACCGCATGTGAAGTTACCATTCCCTGCCGCAGAGAAACACATTGTTCATAAGAAAAGTGTCAATAAAAATTCTTAATTCGATTTTTAATGAAAATTATTGTTTTTTATACATAACGTTAATGAAGTTACACATATTTAGCAAATGAGAAAAAACACAATCCGCAATTTCTGCAATCAGCATCGAATACTGGAATTTTCATTGTTGCAAATGAAACGTCAAGCTATTTTGAAGTTTCTACGTCAGAGCCATTTTGGTATTTATATTAGTAGTTAAAGAGAAATTATAAATTAATGAACATTAGTCATGTGCATATTAAGAATCAATGACTGTAACACAAAGAAGAGCGCTTTATGTAGCCGCCTTCGGTGAATAGGTATATTTTTTGGACACTTCATTCCCTACTTTTGTCAAGTTGTTATGGCAAAATGCGATTCGAACCTCCCTCATATTTGCATCACAATTTCCTCCAGGCTTAACCCTAGCAAACCAGTTCTCCACGATTCCCGGCTTAATTCTCAGGACAATAATTCCGTTGTCGATATTTCTCGTAGCCGTCTCACTTTCCATTTTTGCTCATTCCTAAAAACGCTATGGTATATTTGTCTACTTTTATATGGCGCTGTGGTTATAACCAACCCCAAATATTTTACTTTATAAAAATCCTAGAATAGATATTCGACGCTACGATACCGCTGAAATGCAATTGCTGAAATAATATTTTTTATTATTACATTTATTTTTTATTGTTATAATAATTTATTTTTCATTTTTACGCCACTTAAGTTATATGGCGCTCGTGGGAAGCGTCAGCATACTACATATTCAGCGATCGGCTCGCCAGCCAGCCGCAGCCGCCAGGCTAACCATGCTATGCGGGAATCTGTTGAGAGCGCTTACATAGCGAACGTCCGACGGAAGAGCAGTTCGCTCGCATAGCTTCGCACTGGTGTGCGAGAGTAGGCCTCAAGGCAGGCAAGCTGCGGAGAAGGGCGGGTGAAGGGGAACCTATTCTGGATAAGGAAAGGCGGTGTCATTGTTTTGAATTATAGGAGCAGTGGAGATTATTATTGGTGGCAAAAGGCCCCGGCGCTTAATATTGGTTGCGTGCCCAGAGATAGGGAGTGAGAGTAATGGGGCCGAAGGGAGGGCGGGTAATGCAAGGCAGGAGGGATGGATACGGCCAGAATAGAGATGGAGATAAATAAGGAAGGAATTGAAGAGACTTGAGGATTCAGGAGATCAGAACATGATCACATAAGCGGCCGAACTGGGAGGGACGGAAAGTTTGAGGAACGAGGAAAGGATCCACATCACTGTTTAAGAATTACTTTTGTTCATTATTTATTCTTGTTACTCCGAAAACAGCTCAATTGGCCTTTTACGTAGGAGTTTTTAACTTAACAATCAAACGTACACGAACATCCATTCCCGGGAGAGGGGCAAGCTACCCATGAGAATAAAATGAAATTGTAAACTTCCACACAATTTTATTAACAAAGTACCGACCCGGTTTCGACACGGAGTGTTTACCATTTTATTTTACTCTAATGGATATAAAATATTTCCACCAGATATCGCCGGACACTGTGAATTATGCAAGCTACCCAGGCGGGACTCGAAATCTTGACCTCTTGCGTGACAGGCAAGGACTTTAACCCGCCGCCATTAAGGCCAACGATTATTCGTAAAGGGGTAGCTGAAGCTAACGAAAAACTTAACTAACAAAAATTTATTACAAATTGAACTCAGAAAAGTTAACCGGGTTTATAGCTGGATGACAATTTTGGGTGTTTACCATAATTTACTCCGTAAACATGCCTCCACCTCTAAATAAATCATTTTCTATTCATCATACTCAACTACGATAAGCACGTTCAAGTGTTCCATTAAATCTACTGTTCCGGCAAAAATTTCACTCACTCTTTGATACAACCCGCAGGGTGACGGAAACGGAGAGAGAGGAATTTTCGCTAGGCTTGAGTTCGCCTCAGACTGACCAACGGACGAGTAAATATCATATATTTAAGATAGCGGGATGGAGCAGATCCATTCCTACGGTCGCGCTTCCACGATTTATATGTCAGGGTGTTCAAGGTTTTACATACTCTTAGAATCCCGTGTCCATTGATAAGAAGCCAAGAGCTCCTCCCGCAGGCTGTCGGCAAAATTAATAACCAGAAACAAAATGTTTAAAAAAAACAAAATATATTTCAAACAAAATGATTCATAAATTTTGCTGGGGTTCTTAGTTAAGAGTGAAAGGTCCTCATTATGTTATAAATTACAAGTGAGAAATCGACTGTATGAAACACGATTTTAAATAGGTCACAAGGCGTAAAATAAGAGAAACAGGAAGTGTACGCCACACGAATAAGGAATCAGATTTTTCATAATATATAATCAACATCAACCTTTGTTCAAATTGATACCGTACCCCACTCCGGAAGAGGTTTAAATATTCATACAGAGAGGATACCGTACAATCAATAGGCCACTCGCGAGATGTTTCAAGACTACCTCGTGGACGGCTATGAAATTTACATTAAACGCCAAAAGGAAAATACCACCCGTGAACTGGGATACAAACCTCGGACCTAGGATTATCCAGGTCACTTCGATACCAAAATTTCTTAAGATGCAAGTAAATTTAAGAAATTGAATAGCGTAGTGGTCGACGCCGTATCCAGGAAGGCCAAAGATTCGTCGATTCGAACAGCAGCAATAGAGAAATTTTTCCCAAGGAAATAAATGAGAGGTTATTCTAAATCTATATAAACACATGCAAAAAGTGTAGCACAGAAACATTTTACGGATTAATATTGAGATGAAAATTTTGGGTATTCATCATACATACATGTATCCATCATATATAGACATGCATCCACCTCTAAATATTTGATTGCCTATTCGTCATAAGTGCGATAGGCACGTTCACGCGTTCCTTTAGAAATACCTCCGATATAGCGGGAAATATAACGCCACGGCTCTTAGTCGGATTACGGAGAGATGCGATGGAATGGAAATTGATAAACCGTTTGGCGCACATGTTAGGGGAAAGAAATTAGAGCGAAGAGAAAAGAGGTGAAGATAAGAGAGGACTGGCAGCGCCTACACTGAGGAACGTGAAGGGTGCACCCTTGCAGAGAAGTTGGCGAACTTAGAGGGGTGATGCAAAAATTTAAGAAGTTAAAAATACTGTCATTCACCCATAATTTAATAACTATAAAAACACCCAGTATTTTATCCCTTGCAGGATTATGAACGTAGTGAGCAGTGGATTAAGCTATTCAAATCATCGGGAAGAAGTAATATTAAAGAGAAAGAAATAGTGAAGTTTTCCCGGTGTGCGTTGGTGATTGTACGTTGCCGGGTTTGCAGCAAAGTCAGGCTTTCCATAATTACCGACGTTTAGATTTCTGAGTCGTCCACTGTGCTTAGATCTGTATGAGCTAAAAGATGTTAGAAACGGCGAAGAATTTTTAAAGCGCGAAATGCTCTGCATGAGAGCAATATACAACTCCAAAGAAGTAGAAAAAAGTAATTTTACTTGCCAGTTCTAACTGGCGAAACTCATCAAACCATCGAGTCACTCAATTTACGATTATTTTCTTAGATACGCATTTAAACTAAGGCAAATAGCCACTCATGAGCCCTCACCCTATGGGTGTTTATCCGACCCATGCCACCCATATCAACGCAAGGAGAGGGTAAGATATTAGCAACGAGATAGTGCGTAGGAGAAAGAGAGAGAGTTGGGAGAGGTCTGGCATAGCAATGGGAGCGATGGAATTCCACCCTTTTTGCGAAGATGGTCGAGGATGGAGCGAAAAAATATTAATCAAGCGCATCGGCGCCATTTAACGCCATCACTCCTCGAATTTTCCCCCTGCCAACACGCGACGGGGACGGCAGACATCACATCACATGTGCTTGTCCCAGGCACACACACATATACCCCGAAGCCGTCTCCGTCATTTCCCGAATATCTCGCTTCTCTCCGCCGTTCAATTCCGACCCTGCGCTCCATTCGCCGGATTTCACACCCTTCCCGCGCCCCAGCAACTGGATATCGCATTCCCACATCACCCACCCGAGGATGAGGGAAAAATCCGGCTTGGTGCGACGCAATTAATTCCGTCCTCACAACGCACACATGCGACAAAAAAGGTCACGGCTACGACGGAAATTCTCGAAGATGAGGATATAGTACGTCAAGGTGTGAAGCAAGTGTGCTAAGGAAGGCTCGAGGAAAATATGAGGGCCATTTTTTCCCCGAAAATTCGCAAAAGAATTTTCGTGGACAAAAATTTTTATTTTATTAGCTAACAAATACAGTTCATTTGATCGGAAATTTAGAGATGATTTTTTTAATGAATACTTTTAGAAATTTTTTAGATAATAGAGTATCATTTTAGATGAAATCATCTAATAGTATTTGCCGAAATTGAAAAAGTGGATAGTAAATACAAATAATAATTATTAGTATTTTTTAGACCGTAGCCACTGATAGGGTTAAAGTTAAGAGTTCAACGCATGCGGGAATGGACATCGTTTTCTTCGCTTGCCGCTGCCTTCCGTTCTATCACGACGGGAACTGCCCCTGCCTTTGTCCCCGAAAAGAAAATATGACATTGTAACGGATCTCTGGTAGCGAGACGAAGGATAAGACTGAGCAGCAACTTATGCAATAATTTGCTTATGGCTTTAAATACATAAAAATATTTTTGTACCAGATATCGTACCCCTGAGCCATCAAGTGAATAGAAAAAAAATTCATCATCATACTGGATCTATTGTGAGAGAGAAAAGTCGATAGCGCATCAAAGAGAGCTCCGAATGCGATATTGCGCTGAAGGCCAATCATTCCTACGCGTCGACGTCATTTCGAAGGCTGGTATCGGAATGAGGCGAAGATAACGGCGAGCGAAGCAGTTCCATCGCGTTCACACGCAATTACTCAAGCTGAATATTTCATGAAATACTCAATATGAATTTTATTTAGCGGTACGCCTGACACATTATTCCAAGAAATAGTGAATGTAAATGGCCACTTAAAACCAATTATTGGCAAAATTTCGTCCACTTAACAACATCATAAGATATATTACGTAATATTTATATGATTAAGATTTAGATTAAAAGAAGAGATACAAGTATATTAATTACGTAAAAATATCTATGAATGATTCGCCTATTTTTAAACCTGAAAAAGGATATCAAACATTAAAAAGTATGGGGTATTACAAATTATTAATTACTCTTCAACCCCTATTCCTTAAAATATTAAATTAATATAGTATTGTTTGGTACTTACCAGAAACAATAATGCAGTATATATTAATATCAAAGTAATGAGAAACAAAATGAATTACGTTTAAGCAAAATTTTTCCTTATTCGTCAATGAGCTCACATTTAAAAGAAAATTTCATATTTTGACGTCAGCTGTTCACTTGTTATCGTATATTTATGCTCCAACTACAGGAGATAGAAGTGGTAAATGGAATCTTTATGTGTAACCTTTTCCGCGAACTAAATGAAAATATCAATGATCCATATGACAGAGCGGAAGTCTGCAGAAGCGAAAGTAAGATTTGTGGGTCATATCTTGACGGTCCAGGGTTATCCGGGTAGATCTGATTATGGTGGGCAATATTTCACAAACATTAAGACAATCCAAAACAAACAAAAATTTGGGCCTTGAGACCATTTACTTCATGTTTTTCGTACACATGTTAATTTTTCAGTCGCAAAAAACTTGGAAACCACACTTTCCAAAGTGCACAAAGTTTTCCAAATATAAAAAGAGAAAGGGAAACCTGGTATTAAAAACGAATATTTGATAAAGCCCCCTAATGCATGGTATTTTTCGAGAGGTATATTGGTCTAATATATGCCCTCTCTATATCATAGTTAAGCTGATCGCTCTCAGTAACGAGTCACAATTATAAGTACCAATATTTGGCACGATAACTTCCATCAAATATTTAAATACTCTCTTACGGACTACTGCAAAAAACTGTTTAAATTTTTTTCAATACCAAATCGACCACACTGCACTTCCTTTAGAAATGAATTTTTTGACGCATATTACGTGCAATTTCATACTCAAGCATCATTAGGTTTCGCAGTTACTAACTCCGCAAAGTAGTACCTAGGTTTAGAGTATGCCAAAATTTCTGGCTGCATTAAAATTTATCATAGAGGTTAAGAGCGATGGAGTGGCGATTTGCCGTCACATACGCAGAGGAAGAGGACGACTTGGCAGAACGCAAGCAGTCAATAAGAGGGACGCTAGACGAGAAAGGAGATTCCAATAATGGCGGGATTTTCGGTAGGGCCGAATGCGGTGCTGTCGAGACTGTGAGGCCAGGGGAATAGGCACGCGTGAGCAATGGACGATGGGAAAAATACGGAAGGGAAAGAGGGTATTATTGTCTAGGGAAAGGGAGAGGCGGACAGGGTGCGCTCGGAGGGAGACAGAGAGGGGTATGCTGAGAATCTGAGGGTAAATGACACTAAAACAAGGCCTGAAATGAAATGTAAATGAAGGGGGCGATATTCCGGGATATGGGAAAAGCAGAATTGGTGGAGGATAAGGCAGCGACGGGGAGGTGAAAGACAAAGAGGATAGGGGAAGGATAAGAGGAGTAGGAGAAGGCAGTGATGAGAGATCGGACTGTGGAGAGGGTATTATTTGGGGCTGAGAAAATAAAGAAGACGGGCACCAATCTTTAACCCCCACCACCTTCTCTAATCTTAAATTTTCCCCCACCTCGCATCAACCCCTTCGCAAATGCTTCGACATTCCACCTCACTTGATCCTACCCGCTGCTGAATCGTCTTTAATATGGGAGTCGAAGTGTGGGAAGGGCACGAAATTTAATACGGAGTACCCAACGCTTCGTGGTAAAATTTGGGTAACGATTGTAGGGAACTGAAAGAACAATACCGAATTCCTGTCTCACCTAATATTGCTATTCACCCTTTAGATGAAGAAATGCCCATTACTTGCTTTAAACAAGATAATGAAAGAGTAACAATTTAAACTTAATGAACCATAAATACTAAAAAATATTGGAACATAATTTTTTTAATAATAAATGCAAACCCGTTCTCGGTAGAAATATTTAAATTTATTACAAAAAATATTATTATTTGAACCCGTAAATTCGATCAAAGATCAATTCTACACTTCATTTATTCCAAAGAAGAATCATTCAAAAATCATTCACTTTCTTTCTCAGCCTACCTTTCTCCCCCTCTCTTTCTGCACATATGTTTTTACATTTCCCCTTGACATTGTAAAATGAATTCCTATAATCCCTAAGATAGCGGAGAATCCTCAAAAGATTTCAGTTGAGGAGTGCACGTAGTGCAATGGCTCACAATATGTTTTGTTTGAAGGTCAATGTAACAGATGGGTAATTCTTGAAAGAAAACGTGCAGTTCAGTAATTTCAGTACCTTCAAGAACTTCACCTTAGATGCTGAATTTAAGCGGAGCTTCTTCAGAAAAAAATTCAAGAGCAGGTTCAATTTTTTACGTTTTTTTTTCAAAAATTAAGCAAGAATTAATGTTCGAGGACCAGATCATGTTCTTTGCACTAATCGGAGGTAATTTTTGTTAATTTTTCATTATATCAGAAGCTTATAAAGTAACCTATACGTTTACTATAATCCCTTGCGTAAACAGACCAACCATCGTCCGAAAAGGGAAAGCAAACCTTATAAGGATTCTAACTTTCGGAAAACTATTAACGACTTTCTCATAGAAGCTTGAATCTAAATTAAAAACCATTACCAACATTTGACTGATTTTACTGGAAAAAGAGGGTCCTTCCATATTTTCTGAAAAACCACGGATGATGAAATAGGAATGAGCCGAAGGAAGCAGGAATTTGTATTATAACTCAAAACCAGGATTTGGACGCTTGGCACCAATACGAGGTAAAGCATCAGGGCATGGTCATTCAAATAGGAATAAGTGTCTTTTTGCTACAAAAAAAACTAGTAATATATGGCTTGTGTACCATTTTGCAGTGCAAAAAAGGAAAAATAACCAGAAAACTCTATATACCACCCTGTTTCTTTCTATGGAGTTTCGTAACGTAATAAATTTCATACCAAACCATGTCACGTTCAGCTGTACCAATTTTACACTGTGATTGATTTATATCTCGAATGTCACAAATAATTTCTGTTCCTTTCGCGTCTTTTACCTCCTTCAA
Organism: Ischnura elegans; assembly: GCF_921293095.1. NCBI lineage: Eukaryota > Metazoa > Arthropoda > Insecta > Odonata > Coenagrionidae > Ischnura > Ischnura elegans. The sequence continues at coordinate 70,558,799 of NC_060248.1, read as the reverse complement.
AATCCACCACCCTTTAGGTATATTACGGGCCATGACACACGTCTGAAGACGAATAAGGGATATTACTTTCATCACCAGTCTCCTCAACCCTCCTCATTCTCTCCCACTGATAGTCATATAAACACTCCCTGCAGCTACCTACCCCAGTATATTTCTCAGTCTCCGTTCCGCACGACATGCCGAAAAAAATAAGGTCCATAAATCTTCCCTACCTCAAATAAGATAAGTCAATGCTCACTACGGGCCGAAGAATCCAAACTATGGAAGACACCAAGATGAATAGCGTGTTTATTGTAAATTGGAGCTGATCAGAAAATATTTCGAGGAACTGAAGGCCTAGATTTTATAATAAGAATAGAAGGAATATTCTTGTCAGATTGCTGCCAATTTTTATCAATGATCCGCATCTAACACAGACATTCAGTGACATTATATCCAGTTTATCCACTGGATAAGAAATCAGAACTGTTGATACTAAAATTTGTTCATCCAAGTGAATGGTAGGATAAAACTTAGCACTATGCGCCTATCTTCACAAGAAAGATATATAATACCGAAGAGGAAGAAAACCTTAACTTAAGATGATAGTTTATTCTCAAATCTTTTTGATTGCTATTTAAATAAAGTAATTATTTGAGCAACAATTACTTATATTGTGTGCATTAGCCGATACATAAAAAGCAGATATACATAAGCTAGCTGAAAATGTAGAACATCATATATTTCCTTTGCTGACATTAAAATTATATTTTTTTGAGTAAAGTGTAGGGTTTTTAGAGAAAAAGTATGAATAAAATGGTTTCATTTATATGATATTAGCTCGGTGGTTTAGTTAAAAGTTTTACACTTTCAGTGGACAGGCACGTTGAATCCGTTAATTTTAGTCTACGACTGAAAGGAACGAAACGATGAACAGCAGGTGAGAAAACTTTCGTCGTAAGTCGTAAGGCACTCTAATGGCGAGCAATTTAATGGATGGCGTTTCTTTAATGCCACTCCTACAAGATCCGCGGAAATTCAACCGCCCACTATTTTACTACCTGTGAGTAATCAATGTGTACGCGCCCAATTACGAACAATGTTCATAAATGTCGAGGTTTAATCGAATAGAACTTTTCCCGAATATTTTCTGCCCAAATATCGCCATAAATTAAATTTAAGACGATGATAACTACCACACCCTGCTGGTGAAATGTATTTTATCTTCATACGTCGAAATACGAAGGAAAAATGTTTTTCTACCTCATCAATAATGGACTTTTACGAGACTAGAAATTTATTCCACTCAAATGGTGCCCAAATCCACTTCTCCTAGGCATATTCTTCTTCATAATCAGAAATTCAACAACTATAGAAAAAAATTTTTATAAATTGATCCCGCAAGATGATTTTTATCGTAAGGAGGCGAAATACACAATACGAAAAATGCAAGCTAGCGAAAAACGCGATGTAATTATTTTACCAAGAGTATTCATAAAATGTTTATGTATCTATTGGTTTGCCCATTGGAACAATGACCGTCGTGAAAACTGTTTATGTCAAAAGAATATGTATGTAATTGGATAAAAAAATACTTTAACATAAATAGAAACTTGGATATTTTGTTTGATAATAATGATGATAGTTTCGAAGATCCCTGAGAATTCACTGGAAATGAAAATACATATTGTCATCAAGATTAACATTACATTGACTGAAAATTCCAAACTAAGATCTTAAAAGTAAACATCGCTCGCATAAATTTAAAAAATATGTCGCATTAAGGGCCTAATATCGAAGTCTGGGCAAATTATTAAAAATCAATTTGTGTTGCTTCTATTTTTACCATTTGTAATGATTGTTTAACTGAAATGAAATAAGCACCATTGCTCAGGCGAGAGAAGTTTATAGCAATAGTTTTATGATAAATATATTCGGACGCATAATATTTACTGAGGCAGACCACGGTAAAGAGGACTGAGGACCAAGGGACCGAGGCGGCCGAGGAGGATGAAAATCGAAAGAGCATTGAAGCCGAGAGGAGCGTGGGAGGCGACTGATGGGCCTGGGGATGGGTAAGGCTGCCCCACCAGGGGCCGACGGGGAAAGGTTTTTCGGGACGACCGTCCTGGCGGGAGGGCCTTTAACCGTGGCTGGCGGTGGGAGGCAGCGAACGCGATACAAGACCTAGATAATAATCAATGGCTTTAATAATTCATCCATTCCTTTTATTGCCATTTTTTCTCTCCCTCAATCCTTCTCCCAACTGTTCCGCCCTCTGGAAGACCTGTGGTCTTCTTCGGTGTAACTGACTGAACTCCCGCTCGGATGGTCCAAGGGTTGAAACAGACTTACGGCGACCATCGGACTTCAGGGTGATTCTGGTGGAGCCACGGGGGTACAGAGGGTTGGGGGAAACCTTTAAGGACTCTTATTGAATGGGACGAGGGAGGCGAGGCGAGGGAGGGATTGGACTCATCAGACCGGCCATGTGCATTGTCTGCAGATGACTCCCCGCAGCCCAACCACCCCGCCACCAAACTCCTTTCCAATCTATTCCCATTCAGGCAATCCTTTATGCTTTCCAATGCCACCGATTGTCCTCTTTCTTTCACTCACTCTTCGGTCTCACTCCCTCCCTCTCTACCAGCACCGCGAATATTCCTGAGCGCCTCAGCCATTTCACGGCCACGTACGCTGGGAGCCAAACAACTACAGAGACGGACAGCCCGACACCCAAACACACCAACACAACTGCACCCTCCCATCGATTCAGCCTTAGGAACCAAAAGTCTTTTTCTTTCAGTTACTGATCACGGTGGCATTTTTACCAATGACCATAGAACTTTAGCTCCAGTCGAAAAAGTTGAAGCTCCAGCCCAATAGAGACTACACCTAATGCTCTTCAATCGTCGTTTGAGACGATTGACATGAACTTTTTTATCATCCAAGGTAGCTCTTTTTGCACAAATAAATTTTACGGCATCCACACTCTCCTCTAAAACATATCATCTTCTCCCATGATACAATTACATGTTGTATTATATACTGACAAGTTCGTAAATATTTAATGAAAATATCTTATCTTAAATATCTTTTAAGGCGAAGAATACTAATATCCAAAAATGCGCGAAAAATCACGAACTCTACACTTTTGCTGAGGTGGAATAGGGTGGTTTCCTATTTTTTTTAATTGCCTTAATCGAAAGATTATTATTCCTGGAGTACGTATTTCACGCTTTTAGATTTTTAAATGACGATATCTATTTTTCGCGATTAAATGAAAAGTGAAAATTTTCAAGCGCGCGAAAACGCGACGCGTAAGTATGAATGCCGGGAAATCTCTCAGTGTGACGTACTTCTGGTTCCCGCTGCCGCCCTGTGAGGTGACCTTGAGGCGAGGCTTAGCGCTGATACGACGCAGGCTGCTAGCGGGTAGCTGAGTACCCTGCTGGCTGGTTGTGCTTGGCTTAAATAAGTATTATTAATACCCTATCAACTGAAGAAAACTTCCGACCTTAGCCAGTTTTAATAAGTGATTATTAAGACATGTCTCCCTGAGCTCTGCGCCTCATGCATGCATTGGTAACCTCAGACAATGTATAACTCCTATCTTCTCGTATAGGAACTAGGTCCCTGTGACGTCACGTGGAGTGGCATCGCATGGGCGCCAATCTGGCTCTTTTCAAATGAGGATAAAAATGGACCACTGCCATTCGTCTAAACCGGTATTTCTAAAACGAAATAATTTGTATATTATAAATACACTAATGGTGGGTAACGAATCGCAATCAATGCCTTTCGTTTTCTTTGATGAAGGAAACTACCCTATTGTCCCGTTCACCCTCATTAAAATGGGAAACAATGTTAAAATATGCTACTTTAAGTAAATTTTAAAATTTTAATTCGCGAAATAAATATTTTTCAGCTAATTAATTGCTTAGGTATGTAGAAAGAACGTAGTTGAGAAAATACGACTGCTACTTGAAAAACGACAAGTATTCGTTTGATGAAACTTATTAAAACTCACTCAAGTGTACTCAAGCCCACAATGTTGAGCCATTGACCTAGTGCAGAGGATAAAACACCAAAATATCTCAGAGCGAAAACACAAATCTACTTGTTCACGGAAAATTGAGTGAAAAGAATCATTGCTATTGGAACTTTGTTTGCTGTAGATGATCTAGACTGGAGATGAAAATATCGATACGCGTCTCTCAAACCATAAGACCGCTTTTGTTCCACTCACCGGGATACGTGCGGACTACAACCCAAAGCACTTCTTATCCTTATTCCTCCCCACTCAGACGACCGTCTCCCCGCCACTCCATACGTGAAAGCACTGTGGCCACCGCCGCCACCCGCAGTGCAGGCGGCTCCGCGTCTCCCAAGGAGGAAGTTCCAATTGACGGAGCAGAAACCATCCACCAATTTCCTACCCCGCCTCCCTCCCTCCAACCCTACCGGTCCTACGCCTCCCACGCAGCGCCGAACCCCATCTCTCAATCCAGTGAAAAGTTTCCTTCCCTTCGCCACACGCATCATTTTTTTCCATCACTATTATTTTCACCGACCGACGAGCGATGTCCTTACCCCCTCCCCAGCTACACCAAGAAATACCCATCCATTCCAAAGTGCCTCTGCTTCTCACAAGTGAGGAGCTATGCCTTCTCCTACCTCCCAATACCCCACATGACGGTCCTCTCTTATAAGTCCCAATCCCACCCTGATTATCTTCTTTTGTGGGCAGCAGGGGTCAATCGCTTCTGTCTTGAGCCCACCCGCTTGCATCCTTCAATTCTCCAATCTTCTTCCTCGGCTCCCCCTCGACTTCTCCTACCACTGCCACTGGTACATCTTCCCCTCATGTTACCGAAGAGTTGATTTTTTTACCTTTCAATAGAGAGCTATTGATAGAACTCGAAGCATTTCAGACACAAGTTTTAACAACTGATTCTCATAACATGTCTTAATGCTCTTTAAAATAGTTTGTAGAAGGTCACATTTGTTTATGATTTTTCTTTTTTTCTTTTCTTTTTTTTTCTTTTTTCTTTTTCTTGAAATTTTCTTGAAACTGACATCCTCTTTCCACTGATTGAGCGATATTTGCATCACTGACACAGTACCCCACCTCGATAAAAATGCCAAGTCTTTGTTATATTCTAGGTATTATTTGGTAATTGCTAATTTTGATAGAGAGGGAAAGAGCTCACTTCGAGCACAAACATTTAAATTCCATCTTAATGTCAATGTGCTTTCCTCCGGCAAACTAACGTTTTCCAACACAGAATCCAACGAATAAAAAGCAATCATTATAGCATATGGTTTTACTGAGCTAAATACTATGCATGTGCTATAATTTCACAATATATGTTGCTCATTTATGACTATTCCCTGGATTACAGCTCAGAAAGGTAGAGTAATGCATGTTCCGTGGCCATTCTAGGGCATTATGTCCTCCTACTCAATTTTATAGTGTAGCTCCGTGTTGGTGATAATGACTGACATGAGTATTCTCCTCCATTTCAGCAGCCGTCTTAAGTCAAGATATTCGAGCTGAAGCTGCTTCCCGTGACTGAGTCGAAAATGGTTATCAGCCATGAGAATCCAAACATGTAACCGCAACGGAAAATCAGAATACTAGGCAAATGCTGCGGAAGCCTTCACATCATTTTGGTGTGATATCTTATTTTAGTGGCATATTTTAATTTGAAAAGGGAGGAAAAAATTTCCTTTTGAACACAAATTACAAATGTTTATTTATTCTCTTTCTGTGATAAAAGCATGATCTGAGCCATTAAAAATATGCACTGTACAGGGCCTAATTAAAGAAAAACGTTGAAACTCTTCATCAGGGTATTAATTGAACAATGAATCACAACCCGGTCAAATACATTTTATAAATTACAACCCCCTCAACTATTTTTAAATCACTGCGCAAACAATGTTTCTAGCATTAGAGAGTCAATAAAGCTGAGACCCGCCTTTCCGTGTAAGTTCTCCCTCCTCGTATACTCGTAAGTCGCCTTTCAAATCGAAGGATGCTGAGGGGGAGACGTCTCTCCCGTTTCATTATTCGCAGCGTCTTTTAACCTTCCCATGTCCTTTACTGGACCACCCATCGGTCGGATGGACTATGCCCTCGTTGAAACTCTAACGAGTGCGTGTGTGGTTTGATGGGAAGCATGCTTAGTATTTTAGTGAGGGGAGAAGAGTTAGCTTCATGCTACCCAATCAGTCTGTTCAGCCTCTCGGGAGCCAATACAACTGTCATCCCCACGGAATGCCACTTTCATCAAAGCGGTGTGAAAGATATATATTTTTCTGAATTCAATGACCCATGTCACTGAAAAAAACACATTAAATTTCAAGTGTTAAACCCTTAAGTTTACTGAGATTATACTCACTGTTATTACTATATTAAATTACGCTCACTGACTCGATCGTTTACGAGCAAACCTTGTGGAAAATAATAGCGTAACCAAAGAGAGGTACTTATATTCTTGATGATGCAACGAACGCGCCAAACCGGGTCGAGCATCAACATATAAATTGTAGGCGAGCAATATGTCAAAACATTAACTCCGTGTTATATCAATGTTACAAAGTTTGAGAACATTTATACTGCTACCGAATCCTTCTCATATTTATTGAAATATTTCTGTCAATTATTATAATCCAAAAAAATTATTTTTCTAGAAACGTATACATAGGCGTAGAAAGGTGAGCGATGGAAACTAATAAGATTTTCTTTTACCCAAACGCATATCGAAAATTAATATTACCGGTCAAATGATAGTTAATTCTGTAATTAATTATAATATCCTTCCGATTCATATGCATGTTGGAACACCCTAAATTGTAGCCGCGGTCCCTGCTAGTCCGCGCAATACTTTTCAAATGACTGATCTATATAAATGTAGTCGATGATTGCTGATTAATCCAGCGCACAGCGAAGTTAGCCCCGGATAAATCTTTGCATCCTCAAACACGACATGCTTGCGAGCCACGCAGAGTGCCAACCGGGGGAACAAATAAGAAAGAAAAATAGAGGCTGGAACCGCTTAAAGACGCATCCATGCATGAAACCTCGCGGCGACGTAACCCGACCGCCCAAACACCCGTCACACACGAGATGGAACGCTTTTTTCCCTCCTTTCACAAGTTCCAGTTTTGACGTCACGCGCTCCGCGGTATCGGGAGCACGTGGAGAAACAGAATAGGAGGAGGAGGGTAGGGGAGGAGATGGTGGGGGAGGGGGAAGAGAGAGCAAACCACCTTACCTATACACCACACCAGAGCACTGTCACGGACGTGCGTCGGGGTGTGACAACGGATTAAGATATCAAGTGGTTTGGGAGGGGGAGGGAGTTGAACAGTTGGTTTGGCCGGTGGTAATACGAGGGAGTGGGGTCCTAAGGATAATTCCAATGGGAAGGGGGGTGAGTGGCGGAGGTGAGGTTCGGGTACGGTGCTCACAGACCAGTGCGGTCGCCCTTCGAAGGAGATGGAGAGTGGAGCAAGGAGGACTCTTGTGGAGAGGGATACACCACCACCACTTCTGCCATTCAATATCCGAAACTCTAGTGGCGCCCAGCGGGCCGTGGAAGACGGGAGGCTTGCCCGGGGGACGACAATCCTCTCACGCTCCGAGGGTCGTAGTTTCCTCCCTGCATCTTCTCCTCCTTCGCCCGTAACAACCAACACCCCACTCCTCGCATAACCGCGACCAGAACCATTTCCTTTCCTCACTCGGTGAAAAATCACTGGGTGCGTTCATTTATTCTAGGGGTTAAAATAAAGGTTTTTAGGGGCTACAATACAGGATTCTGCTGTAGTAATAAGATTATAAAGTATTTTCTTACACTCGCATTTCCGTTTCTAGGACTACCGTCTCCTTATACGGCGCGAAATCACGTGGAAGACTTCGTAGATGACTCGTAGAAGATCTACAAATATAATTTAACTGCCTACAACAACGATAGTAATTCATTATAGCAATTGAATGGCTTTCAGCCTACCGCTATTTGAAGAACAACCAATATCTCTTAAAGCAATGAGCGATCAATTGCGGATTAGAAGCACTTAAACCAGTAAGAAGCGATTAAAGTGTGAAATAACTTCTACTTGATAATTCCTCGAGAGATTACGAACGAGTTCAATATGAGAAACAATAAAATCCTAAGTTCTCAATTTCTTTGCTTTAAACTTGCGGAGTAAAACTGCGCGGTCATTACACCAAGGCTAAAAGAAACCTTAGGAAAAGTTTTCTTTAATAGCTCCAACATTTGCATTTTCTGGTTACCTTAAGCCACCTACTGATCACCCAAAAATCCTAATAGACGTTTATTTTCAGGGAACACTGTATATAATTACTCAAATATCTAAATAATTTACCAAAAATCTTTAGGGAGCTAATGTCATTGAAAGAATACATAGGATCCTACGATAACCATTTGTATGATCTGTTATTTAGTGAATTGCAGCACTTAAAACATTTTGTCCTGCTCTCACATTTTCTCCCGGGGGAGACCAGAGAAGAATCCACACTCTCGAATTTTCTTTCTTATGTTAATTGACATTTGCTACATTTCAGGTACTAAGAAAAATTAAGCTACCAGAGGTATTTCGCCTTATTATACTTAGCAGTCCCAGGAAAAGTCGAAGGCGTTGAATGATATTAACAAAGCCGTAATAAGCTAATGGTGATCATAACTTTCTTAAATTTATGGACGATAAAATGAACAGATAATATATCATGAAAGCGAGAGTTTTTGCATGAATAGGAAATAATAAAAGAAGCGGCTATAACGGTTGAGGATTGTGGAGGGAAAGTGTTTCGCAACACACCATCGCTAGCGGATTGAAATTGATAAAGCGTAACAAATAGCGTTATCTGTTTGCAATAAAATTAGGATCAAAGTCATGAATCTCGGTTACATACGTTGATTCTTGTGCAAACATGAGCGTATTGGGCCACACGATAACGCCATTTCCATTGATTCCTCCGTAATCGGAAGTTTCGGTTGGCCAGGCGTGATGTATTCTCATCTCGATAGGATACGCTGAATGGGAAGACCGGCTTCAAATGCGCTTTCCGTTTGAAATATCGCAAGGGGAAAAAAACACAGGACAGAGGGCGGTTTTTTCGCCTGAAACACATAGATATTTAAACGCTGATTTTTAAGCCATAAAAGAGGGTGAGAAGCTTGTTGTGTTTGCTTTTGTACACGAGGAGGACATTATGGGTAATATTTAGCCTCGGCACATCAATAAGTTGCCATATGGCATGAGTGATACCTGGAAGATAAAGCGGAGCGATTTTTTCAACGGGAATGGCAAGGGGGAACAAAGGCTGAATCCGAAATTTTTTAAAGGGGTAAATCAAAGGGTTAGGGGGGAGCGATCAATGGGATGGGGAAAAAGGTGGTGGAGTCTGTGAATGAAAAGGGCTTCTAATTGTTAACGAGTGGTGACCATTGACATCAGCGAAACCAGAGCTCATCAAACTTCAAGTAGGCTGGTCTACAGATGAACACGTGAAAATGAAAATACTAGATTACAATCCGGTGTACAGGGACATATAAGGAAAAGTTTTTGCTCAGTGCGGCTCCCCGTTTCATCCGAATTGTTTCGTTACCATACAAACAGAGACGTTGAAACGCCACGAAAAATATTAGAGGATGGAAATATTTCGTTTTCTGTTAGTTCAAGTATGGTTATGAAAAATATTTAAAATATTAATATATATATGAAACTCAGAAAACAGATGAAAAATGATACATTTCTCGCTGCTTACACGCTAGAGAATGTATGTTTATGACAAAATATGTGGTCAGATAGACGTTAAAAGAGATGCGTTTTCAGGATTTGTTCAAAGAAGATGCAGAATATACGAAATGAGTTTCTACTGCTGAAAAAGCGCATCTCTTCACGCATGCATTGGGAAAGTACCGCAGACAACTGTCTTGTTGAAACGGCTTTTTGTCCTAATTAAAATCTGAAATTGAAAATACCAATCAAAAACTCATATTAATTTCTGAATAGTGATCTTTTGATGAAGAATGGCCTCCAGTATGTGGCTGGCCCTAGTTTTCGTTGGCCCAAATATCCGGAATATAGCACCCGTTGGATCCTTATGTGCAGCTATTTCTAGTTATCTCTAACTATTGGAGACCAAAGAGAGAAATGAAATATAAATACGACATTTTCTGAGAGATGCAAAAGGCGACGATAGAGGTTCACAAACTAACTACAGGAAATAAGTTGGGAATCTCAACAGATGCGAAGGCTGCACAATAGGGTTATATAAGATAGGTTGAGCCGTTGAGAGCAGACGAATTTCAGAGTGAAACAGAAAATACCTTACTGGAATTGCAACCAAGATGGGAGAGAAACAGGAAGGTACAAGGGAGGCCTTATCAGTGAGGTGCATGGATTTTAGCTTCCGAAGGATAGTAAAGGGCCTTTAGAAAAATGGGCTTAGAGCAAAAAACTCCAAACTGTCACCTTTGAATTTAATAATAACTTTTTCTTGCCCACGTTTGGTGCTCTGCGACTTTTTTACCACTGTTCAGTAGGATAGCAAAATTAGATGTTTCCCGCGAAATTTGACCTGGAAATGTTAATCCTTCGAAATATTTCGAAATGGGCGAATGATTATATTATAGTAGTCAATATTACAGAGGCAATTTCTAAAACTTTCAGAGAACAGTTAGAATTTGTTTGCTGGGTGTTAATAGCGGTAGTCACACTGATTAATCGTGATGAAAACCACTTGGAATGAATCCATAGCAGATTCATTTACAAGTGTATTACCATGAAACTGACTTAGAGAATATGGGGCTGGAATACAGGAGGTTTCAAGGCCTAAAGTGCAGTGAGAGAGTTGACTGAATTAACGCCATTTTATTATGGGATATGTATATTTGCAATCCATTTAAAATTAAATTTCAGCCCTTTGAATTTTGCCCAAGTAATGACCGTTTCTCGTCAAGTACGACCATGGCGTCACTCGACGGTCGGTTTCCTCGTCCTGGCTAACTTTTCAACGTAAGTATTTGGAACCAAAACCCATAAACATGCCCAACGGTAGCGGCGATTGCTTCAGATACCTCTAAATACAATTAAATAAGAGTATTTTTGACATGTAAAAGCCCATTTTATTATAAATACCTATTTTTCCAAAGATGTTTTAAATAAGTGCAGAGCTTAATATTAAAGTGAAGATATTATACGAAAATTCGAAAGAAAAACAATTTTTACGTGTTTTTGCAAACACGTGGTTTTGTAAAAGATTACCATTCCGAGGATCATAATATTTTCACCTGGGCCACCTCGCTCGTGTCGTGTAAGATGAAAGCCACTATAACCACTCACAGCCACAATTTCACCACATCACTGAAAATGGGATGCTTGAATCGCTCTAAAATTTTATTATTAATTCGCGAAAAAAGTAAGCAAAGCGAAAACCCTGGAGCGAAAAACTCTTTCGGCGAATTAAAAACAGCTACTTTTGGGGGAATAGAAGGGGGTAGGGCACAATCTTCGGCCGGCACGCGTGACCCCAGCCAGGACATATTTGTCACCGGCCGCACGGCCATAATGTCCAAACACACTTTTTCGGACGAGACACGTGGGAAGAAGTCTAGCAAGGGGGTGGGGAAGGAGGGGGAGAGAGGCGGTTGGGGGAGAGTTTTCAAGTGAGGGGGGGCTTGGGGTGCAGCGTGGCTGGGTGCGTGTGACGGGGAGTGGGGGGGGGGGAGGAGGTGAAACAAATGAAAGAGGGGACTGCGTCCTTTTTTTTCCTCGGCACCTCCCACAGCATCGTCCGGCGGTCGCAATGAGAGAGATAGGAGGCGGCCGAAACGTGACCGGCAATAATCTGAATACGAACTTGACATTAAAATAAAAACGCGTGTCGGGAAGGAGTGAGGGACGAGTTTAGAGCACTTTTTAACGCCTCCCGTAGGCCCTCGCTAACCCTTCCGTACAGAGAGAGAGAGAGTTCGTAATCCCGGCGAAATAAAATGCCGCACCCTGCCGTTGGAGCGGTGGAGATAATTCCTTTTGAAAAACCCCGGCGGCCAATCGCTAGTTTGTTTCCACCGAGTGATTTTAGTTGGAGTAGGAAAGGAAAGGGAAATGCAGGCCTGACTATCAAGTACTCGTCAACCTTTCGTCGTCACTTTCATACAAAGTTAAAGGAAACTTGACCAAACCATCAAGCAACGCGTTCACGATGATGAATCGTAAAAAATTATGTTTCATTGGTAAAGCGAATGACTTTTACGCATGGCTGGAATTTATATATCCTCGGATGACGCATGCAACTAACATAAGACAAGAGTGAACTACGAAATATAAAGGAGCCTGCCTATGTGGCGAGGTCGAGTACCTCCTTGGAAGGTTTTCCCAAACTACCAGGGCGTTTTTTTTTCAACCTCCGATCGCTCAGCAAAAACACCATACAAGCGACAGGAGGGTACTGTGGGGAAAGGGCCCAAACGTTGGCCCCAAAACTCTGCGTCCACGGTAATTCACAGTATTCCTACTCTTTCGCGTAGGTACGCCAGAAATTAGAAAATATTCTTGAATCGGCAAATAGTGGAATTTCATTAGTAGAATCGATTATAAAAGCCATGCTCAAACGTTAATGGCTATCACTATGCAAACAATATCTAATTTACTTACGCAAATAAGATTAATGCTGCGTTCTCTTTCAATTAGTTGCTGAACTGCTCGTACTCGTGATAACGAAATACAATTGCGCTTCCAGAACGAATATATGACGTATATTTGGTTTTATTCTACAGAATAGGTATTACAGTGGAGGAATATGAATTATAATTCCCTGCGGTGAAGGTGCAATTGAATTCCAAATTACAGGTACAAATTTTTATGGCTAGAATGGCGAAGAATACTTATCGAGATTCATGATTCGAATTTTTAAACTGGTGAATGTTCGCGTAATTGCCCATAAATGTCATATCGCACTCGTCATGCACGCTACCTTCCATAGAAAGGAAAGAACCTCTGCCAAATAAGTTACGAGGGTACCCCGAAATTTTATTATCCTTATTAATCTAAACAACAATACGCCAGCTTTCGTTCGAACATTTTTGCTTCCAGCCGCTAATATGTGTAGCTCATCAGGGCATGTAGAGATTAAATAACAGTTGAATTACTGAATGTTACCAGGGTAAAATAAGTACATGCTAAACTAATATGTGAAATGAAGGTAAAATATAACGGAAAAGCTTTAGAAGCTCTAAATAAAATCTATCTGCATACTTTCAACAAGTACGTATAGGAAAAAAAAATTACGGCAAGAATCCTACATCATCCGAAACCTGTATTTATGATATCACAAGCACAGATAAACATGAAACTACAATTATGGGAGGAAAGGCCAGGTATCCCTCCGAACCAAATGAATGAATTTAGGTCTAAAAAGAGACCGAAAAGGCTTATACTTACAGTCTTCTATAACTCTGGAAGTATGATCTAGTAGCTTAAAATCATGTAGCAACTAAAAGCTGAACGGGATAAACAAGTAACATCTGCATCTTTCCGTGCTTTTACAAGGGCAAGGGTTCCTGTTGCATCACAACTGCAACATTTAAGAAGTGCACAAATGAATATTTTATTCAAACTTATTTTGGGACTAAGTAGAATAGGAACTACCAAAATATTTACTGAAGTTAATCTTATCATTCTAAAATATTTATGAAAAATTGGAAGCTACAGAATGTATGTAGTAGAGAAAAACGAGTGTCAAGACGAATAATAACCCTCAAACAGAAGGGGTTGATATTCTGGCGGTGATGTGGAATATGAGGGACATTCTGCCACTCTTTGGGTGCTGAAAAGGAAAGTACTTCAAGTGCAGGGCTCTGTCCGCAGATAAGACACTAAGCATAAGCCGAAGTACATGGAGCACCTCTTCTGAGCGAAAAGAACCAAGTTTTTCTGCCTTCCTCCCTTGAGTGACGTAATTAGCCCACTGAGATCTCACTAAGAGTCACTGAACTCTTCCAAATAGCCAGCCATGACAAAAATTATGCACACATAAATGTGTATGAAGATGAGTAGCTCTAATAGAAGTTGTGAATGAGCTAATGGAACCTGATAAGTACTATTTAACCTATCCATTGCAAGGAAAGGGAATCTATAAAAATTTTGTCATACCTCATGTCTGTCCTAAAGGATAGGATAATAGCCCAAAAAAGAGAATTAAGGCAAAAAGTGCCCATGTAAAGCCATGGCACGTAGTAAGGAATCTGCAATTCAAGCAAGTATGGGATACAACTTGTACCTACGTAGGAACACTTCATCCCTCACGAAAAAAATTTACCTTAACTGGAAATAAAAATCGATCACTCGCGTTCGACCGAAACTACGTCATCTGAAAAAGGGTCATTTTTACTCTTTATCGATATCCTATACAGCAGTGTTCATTCACGTCGGAGCTTTTAATGACTCGATTAATCGTCCATTAAGGGAATACAGACTCGGAAATCTGCGCATAAAATATAGCACCAATTAATTTTGACGAGTCATCGGGTTAATTTATAAATACTAGCGTCGACATTGTTTTCCTGCACTTAAAAATGATTTGCTAAGGGAGGTGGATGAATAACACTCCGCGATTATAATGTAAACACGGGAAACGAAAAAAAAACTCACAAACGGGAGCGCGGAAGGGCGCGAATGTATGGACAATAAAAACTCGAGCAAAATCAGATCCGCTGTCTCGGCGTTATTTTTCTGTTGACTCCGTTCTTTGAAAAGTCCAACGTCCCTCTCGACGTATGAGATGGGTGTGAGAACAGGCGAGCCGTACGAACACATGACGCCCTAAAACGGCGACTCAAACCCCTTCTCCCACTCTCCACACAGAGCAATAGCTCCTGAGAGAGAGAGCAAAGCGCTGCGTGATTCGCAGTTGTTAACTAATTCCCGTAATTCACGTCAGATGGGAGTGCCGGAGGAGGAGAGAAGCGAGTCGTATGGGGTGGAAGGGGAGTGGGGGAGAGAGAGGTGGGTGAAATGCGTGCACTTTTTATTTCCAACCCCACACCACCAGGAGGCGCGCGTATGTGCGAAAAGATGGAGTGCGCGAGGATGGTTTTTGAGGACCGGAGAGGTAACAAAACAAGAGGCATGTGAGGGAAGAACTCTTCCCCCGCGGGGCCAATGGAAGAGCCCCATAGAGCACACAGCATAAATCGGCGGGCCAAAGAGGAAGAGCGATGGTGGACGGTGAGCTAATACGTGTAACGGAGAGAATGCGTGTGAGTGGTGGTGGTGTGCTGGAGCTTATAAAAAATGAGACAAATAAAAGAGGCACTTAGTGTCACCGACGCTGTCGGCTTGAGATTAAATTGGTGCGAGCGAGCCACCCTACGCTTGACGCTGACCCAAAAATCTACCAAATCGATGGCACTGTTTATTTATTTCTCTCCCAACGGATGAATGACGCTTCCCAAATTTTTAAGCGTCAGAAATAAAAACGGCCATAAAACACTTCCAAACATATTCCCTCTCACGAATAGCCTTGCGATTGATGCGCATCAGCCACAACTTTTATACGCAAAACGCAATGAATTTTTAGGTGCTCCAGAATTTGATGCCGTTCAAGAAGTTTAGGTATGGTATAAACTTAATAAACTATATAAAATAATTATTGAAATAAAATATGAATTTTAGATCCTCGTAGAAAGTAGTCACACATATTACAGCATGAAGTTAACTATAGGTAAATAAGACCCTCGCCAGGGTATCTCGTAATGAAAATTCAATCGCTAATTGATAAACTCAAGAATAATTTAGCTTAAAAAGCAATCGAATGAGTAGTTGCGTCAAGGCAAATCAGGTACCTGAGGTACCCTTATGAGCTCTACCGTGCTTTCGACGAAATCTACAGATTAATGAATCTAAATTTTCCATCCCACATATGAATGACGGAAATTTGGCAATCAAACGTCAAGAAATTGGCTATAAAATACTTCCAAACGAATTCCGCTACAATAATTGCCCCGCAATCGATGAACATGAACCACAGCCTTCTGTGAAGAAAATTATAAAATTATTGTGCCGGTATAAAATGATTTGAGAAGCCTCGGTAAAAATACTAACTATAAAGCATTGTGAAATATGCGCAATGTAAGGAAGAAGCCACTAGAGGACGCTTTCTAGGAATTTTTTTGTAAAACCTATTTTAATTTTGTTAAACACAAATTCATGCTAAGTATAGCTATCAAAATCAAGTAAAACGAATTAAAGGGTTTATGTGAATAAAAATATGCTGAAGCAATAGGAATGAAATAATTAAAATTTTGAATCCATATGAGTCTGAACAGGTCACTGTAAGTAAGCAGGATGTCGGAAACACACAGAATGGAACTACCAAAGTGAATCAAGAGTGGTCATATGGAATTTTCCTTCAGGGAGTCACTAAATTGATTAATATTCACATTAAAATTGCATCTAGCAACATTGAAACTAATAAAAATTCATATGACGACTTAAAAATTTCTGTAGACGCTGTTTCAAGCGAATTCCTTTCAAGAATAGCAATTAATGAGATTAGAAAACATCGATGTATTCCAGTAGACTTGAAGACATCTTGAGAAGAGAAAAAAAATAGATTGAAGGTGAAGTAGTATCTTTCGATCGCGCTTTGAACCACTACTGAAGCAGAAATATCACATGCAATCCAGACCATTCACAAAAATGAATGATCCTCTGCGAAGAAAATGAAAACTGTCACTAGATGAAATCATCAGGAAAGTTTCTCGCGGACCTTGAAGAACTAACTAAAAGTATGTCTAATTTCCTTTGAGCCCAATGGTAATTAATTTCTAGTCAAAATCATGCGTCGAGACTTTCTGAACCAAAGGAAATAAAATATGCCGGAGAAAACGGATACATGGAGAAAAGGGACAGAATGAGCGTTCTAGTTGATTGCAGAGAATTAATTTTTCCAATATACGAGTCTGAAATACGGAAATCCAATCGACCAAATATAAATGTGCACCACAGGATAACAAACAGATTGAGGAGCTGGACGGTTATGCAAATCAACCGGGTGGTAAAAGTTTTATCTCCAACCATTCCGAAAGAACCTTATAGCCGTTTCCCTTCCATCGTCCAAAGACATTCCATTTCACTACTCGGGCGAACGCTTCATCAGCTAGACAGGCATTTAATATAACAAATATGAATGGCTTGGCGAGAAAACGTGAATATGATTTCCTTCGTCATTTAGATAAGTTAGAAACTCTGGGAGGATGTTATGGGAAACCCACATGAGGATGATCCAATAAACTTTCTCGGATTCCAAAGAAATTAGCATCGAGATGGAGGGAAATATCAGGAAAAATATTTATATTACGTCACTTGGAAAAATGAAAACGCACCCACCGATGAGTACAGTGTGCTTCATCCAACAACCATCAATTCAAGACTCCGCTACATCTCCAACTTTCCCGTCCAGGTCAGGAGAGAAATGTGTGTTTTAGTCGTAAGGTATGGGGGAAATTAAACGAACCACACCGTAGAAGAAACTCCGGAGACTAGAGGGAAAATTAGATGACTTCAAAAATGACTCCAGCGCAACTATCATACAGGAAGAGAGAGCATCGAATTGATGGGATGCAATGCAAAGCATTTTAAATGACAGTAAAGAAATGACTGGCGATGAAGCAAAAAAATAAGAGGGAATAATATTCAATAGCGTCTAATAAACGTCTCGCTTGAACCATAAATAATGTATAAACATCCCATCCTTGCATAAATAAATGAATACTGTCAAGATTTCAATTTGAAACTATTCTCGAGCCATGACCAAAGATGCTTGAAAGACAAAAATTAAAGCATCACAACATGTCTTCCAAGTGATAGAAAGGTACAGCTTAGCATCGACGCTTGAACCGCTAAGCGACCTAGAAAGTAAAATAATTCATATACCAACAAAATAATCGAGTAATATCGATTTTTGTGTCATATAGCTAAGGAAAAGTATAACGTGAAGGGATTTTAGAAACAGAGGAGAGTAAGAAAGTAGGAATATGGGATGAGCCAACGATGAAGGCTAAACTCCATTGATTCAAAATTTGCGACGCCGAAATAATTAACAAAAGCAAGATGGATATAGATAAAAGAGGCGTTTCATCGGAATTAGATAAGAAGCCACGAAGAAAATTGCAGAAAAGTACTCGAATAAAATAATATCAATTTACAACTATAATCTTCTATTGGATCGTAGATAGCTAATTAAGTGAAGTCGGAGCAAAATCGCAATCACTAACCTTAATTTATAAGTTGATAGAGAGTAGTTAAAGTCCTTAGATGGAAGACTCGCTACATTCCGGCTATTTAAATGTTAAGTCATTAGAAAAGTTAACACGAGGAGAGGAGGACAAGCACATTCCGTGCCGATGCAGAAGATATGATACGTAATTATATAAAAAAAAAAGATTGGGAGCACGGACGATAGGCAAAGACAAATTTTTGACGATAAAGAAAACTTTTATTCTTTTGACTTGCCACAAAAAATGAAAGTATATCGGCAGCGATGCAAAGGTTTTATGAAACAAAAGGCGAAATGGTTTCTTTTCTTCGGTTAGTCAGAGCTCAGGCACTCAACCCGGTGGCGGTTGACTATAGGGCAGAGTCATGTGTTTTACCACCGCCTTATCTCGAAAAAAAATCGATGACCGGCGCGAGAAGCGAGCCAAAGAAAAGTCTGGTGTGCGACAGAACGAGAAAAAAGGTGAGGCGAGGGAACGAGATATCTCAAGAGAAGGTAGAAACAAAGATATGAATATGACAGGGGGAAATCATAAACATATCTGAGAGAAGAAACGGAAGGCGAGTCTCGCTTCTAACTTTCCTACCTCAATTCAAAAGAAATAATTCCACTCGCACGATTTGAACAGATTTAAATAATGTAAAATCCTATCGCACTTTATTAAAAAATTTAAAAAGGATGACACTGCCATCGTAAATCCATAGAGTAAGTATATCCTTACTCTATGATAAATAGCACAAGCTATTATGAAATGGGCGACTTCACACAAGCACCGAGTAGTTACTCCATTCGTAGATAAATGCGATTAAATCGCGCATCCCGATGATGGGTATTATATTTTGTTCAGAAAAGATATCAGCACCTTTCGGTAACTACAGCACAAATCCAGCCGTTTCAATAATTTTTCGTAGCACTTCAAGGCTTATGGTTTCAAAAATACCACAAGAATGAAGGTAGTTAATAATTTTGAGAACCATGGATAAAATTGATGCTTCTAGAATCTGTGTAACGAATGGTTTTCACTAAATACCGACATACTGCTTTACCGGGCTTAATAAATTCATTATATTCATGACAAATTAGATAAAAAATTATAATTTGATTGAATGTCTGTTTCACAAGTAACTGTGGAATTGGTTTCCTATGGCTAAAAGAAATTGATTCATGCTAAGCGAGGCAGTCAAATATTGAGATGCAGAAATAAAGTTATGTAAAAAAATAGCAGAGAGTAAAAACGGATTTAATGCTTCAAAATTGCTAAACATAGATACATTCTTAGCGACCTGGATCACATTCTTTCATGCAAAAAATTAGAGAGAGGGGCAAAAAAATCAGAGTTTAAATCAATGCCAGCAATCAGACAATATTCCGACTGTCATAGTATCGAATAAGCACGGGGAGCCGGTTGATTAATTTCACTGAACCGATGAAGGCGTACATACCAAGGCCACAACTTGGTAACATTACACGAACGATGGAGAAAGATATTGAATTACGGCCGAAATAAAAAAAATGTGTTTGTTCGAAAAAGTTCGTAAACGATTCAATAAAATATAACGTGTGGAAAAACCCACTCGTAAATATTAACGAATATATTTTTTATTCACTTAATATTCTACCAACCTCCCTCCCTGAATCACTTAAAGAGCCGTGTCTTCTCACACAGCGCCATTCGGAATGTCATCCTCCTGGTCGTAACGTCAAACGAGCTATACAAATAAGGTAAAATAATATGAGCAGCTGACGTCCTTGGAACGAGAGACTACGGCTATCCTACCCTACACCGCGCCCTCCAGGCGGAGGATGGGAGGAAAACGGTTAGTGTGTCTTCCGAAGACCTCGAATAATGCTGAAGTCAATGTTGTTTAAACGTCTGAAGGGAAACGGGTGCCTCCCCACACCAACGATCGTCTCTCGTGCAGGAAAAATCAACTTCCCATAAAGGCAGAGAGTTTGTAAAAAAAAAACGAAGTAGTGTAATGGCTGGTAGTGGATGATGGAAATGGGTGGGTCTTTGTTGAGCAATACAATCAGATTCACAAGTTACGACAATGTGCCTTTTCCAACTCGGTCCATTCCCGTATCTCAAAACAAGAAGTTTTTCCCACCGACAGGAAAAAAAAAACCCTACTCCCATCTCAATCTAAAGAAATGTTTTTTATTCAGGCAAAGAAAGATTAATGGGCATTAGGTACCTAAGAGGTATACTCTCGCTCTCCCTTCAGATTAGGTTAAAATAAAGGATTCAGGTAAGAATGTCAAGCAACATAACTGTATTAAATTCCGAGAAAGATAGTTATTACGTGGTTCAAGGACTTTGGCAACAATGATATGAGGCTTATAATGTTTATGTGGCTTAAAATTATCTGAAAAGTTATCTGAAATGAGGAAATTAGCGGAGAATTTTACCTTATGCTTTCATAATATCATCAGAATATTTAGGATCGCTCGATAATGGTTTAAATAATTCATGAACTAAATATCCAAATAGATTTACTACTTTATAATTATGAAAATAATTATTGAAATCAATAACAAATCCGAATGCCCTTGCCATAGTCGAGGATTAAAAAGGAGGAAGTAGATATTAATAATGATGTTCTACTAACAGACAAGATGAATTATTATAATTTTTCATTAAAATTGGTTTTTCAGACATCAACATTAAGATCAGAATAAATAATGCTCTCAGTAATCATAAATGACTATCTATCTACTACAGAAATAACGTTACTATGAAGAAGATGTGGTAAGTATGTCGTCTTTTCGTGCGTGTGTATAAATGATGAAGGACTTTCTTTTGTAAATCCGAGATGATTTATTGATAATTTTACACTTGAAAAAATAGTTATACGATAAATAATAAGTGAGGGGGAAAAATGTTCGTTTTCTTAATGGAATAGCAAAATTCATTTAGTTCCAATAAAAGAGAAATAAAACAATTAATGAAAATAATTAAGGGCACTAAGAAATTATTCCATATATTATGATTACTAGTATTATTAGCATCCATTCGATAGATTCTATTCCAGCTAGGAAATGCCGCAATGTGTTTTGAGTCGAAAATCGTATTTATTGAGAGTTCTTAATAGTACAAGTGATATTAGGCGTGATATTCATGCAACTATATTTAAAAAGAAGAAAGCATCAACCAATCTAGAGAATGAAGTGACATGAATAAGATTTTATTTCATGAAGCCTAGAAGCCGGGATCATGTCCTAATGAAGATGAGATAGGGGGGAGAGAAATTGATTTACTTATACTGAGTGGACGTATTGGCAAAGTCACCTCCCCCAGTGTTCCCATTCAAGAGACCTGTGAAAACAGCGTTGAGAACCCAAAAAGAACGCGATGCAGATCACGTTCCTCGGCCACCCCTTACATCCTTACAGCATTTCCCTCACTCATTGCACGCAACACACGTCCCCTATAACGAAGAAGGGTAAGAGAGTGGGGGAGAAAATAAAAAAAACCACACACATCGGACCACGATATTAACCCTTCCCTTCGGATATATCCTCGCCGTATATTTTCTATTACCTCCCACATGATTTACGATCCGGAGGTCGAGGCGATGCTTACCTAATACCACAATATTTTTAAACGAAGGTCTCCCGATGGAATATTACACTTTCACGCCCAGTGTGTATGTGTCCCCACACTGGATCACCCACCACCGTCTCGACCACCCACCAATGGCATCCCAGGACGCGCGTGCTTCCTCTCAGAACCATTTATTCCAATATTTACAGTCCGGTTTTTCACTTCGATTCCTCGCCCGTCATATTCGCCATAGTTTACGGCCCGGACGGAGGCAAGGGAGGATCTCCGTCCACCGTCCATTTCCCCACTTAACCGAACCGAGGACACTTGAGCCCGCAGAAGACATCCGAGAGAGCCATCGGCGAATCCTCTTAGCCTTCATGCGCCTCGGCCCTCCAGCACCATTCACACTCTTTTGCCTTGTGAATGGTACTATTTATGCTCATAGAAGGGATAACCTGACCCACGAGGGAAATGCTAGACAATCGAGGAAACGTGCGGATCGGATTTTAAAATCCGGAGAAGAGATCATTCAAAGATCCGTTTTAAACACGCGAAACACATTCAGCGAAAAATAAACGCGTAGCATACACTCAGTGATTTACCCGGGGGTTGGTTTGGATAGATCAGCATAGATGCCACCCCCAATGAAGCCGTAGGCGTGTGACACAATATATGCAGGTTGAGGAGACCAGTTCCTTTCTCAGGGCAACTAGTACCACATGATTATTTGCATGGGAGTTGCTTCGCCTGGGAAGGAACATGGGACACTCCTATCAGAGGTCTACAGACTGGACCACCATGTTCCCACATCTAGTACACTTTTCGTAGAAATTATGAAATGCATTTGAGATATGAAATGATTATTTCACCAAGGAAAGTTAATTCCCATTCACCCGAAATAAAAACCGGGATCCCTCGGATTTTCATTACGAGATACAGCCTATCAAGATCTCGTGTTGGGTGCTAAGCATTAGGCGAAAACTGAGGAATCTAGTTCGTTTCAAGGGCCAATAATAGGATTTTCCTCTGACACAGGCTTACATTTAACTTCAAATAAGAAGACACACAGCAATTTCTCTCCGCGAGACATCCGATCACTGTGTTCCTAAAAGTCATGATTTTATAGATACACAAGAGGACTATATTGTGACGAACCCCATATAAATTTTGATTCATAAAAATTTCGGATATAGGAAAAATAATCTAAAAAAAATCATATAGTAGGAAATCAATTTTGTGAATACGGGGCAGCGATTTTAAGCAGAAAATCTTTAAAGTGAAATCTCTAGCATCATCACTCACGGGTTACACAACCTCAAGTGTATTCAACTTCAGCAAATAATTTTCTTCTTCAATTTGAGTTCACGGAATAACAGCTATAGCTTAAAATTGTCTAGCATTAGAATGGAGAATTTGATTGTTATTATCCGGTTACAATTTTCATTCCATTAGTAGTTTCAAAATGAACAGAATTTTTTTGCCCGGCAATATTCGGAGGCACTTTATAGAGTTGCCTATTGGAAAGAGGTATGCAGAATGTGATATGATATAAATAATGGGAGCAACTCAAATAAAAAGTGTCTGAGAGGCTACAAAGTAGGCTAGACTGAAGGAAATGTGCTTATTATGTTTTAAATTTAGAAGAAATCATATGAAAGGTAATTTGCCGGTCAGTTAGGTCTGGAGGAGGAGGCTAGAGTTATGGGTCCTGGTATGGGGCAGGCAAGAACCAATCAGTAAGGCAGTTCCCAGATTCTCATTCAATTTTGCTAAATCTTTCTTTCCTGCTAAAAATGCCATATGTTATCTCAAATGGCACCATTAAACTCCTCCAATTTTCCTCTTGCATCACATTATTTTTTCCGTTTATGGCCAGCAAGACACCTCATTTCCCAGATTGTATCATTGACCATAACTCAAGTATCGATAGCGTTAAGGATAATTTCTTAGATTTCTCTCTTCAAAAGACAACTCGGTGATTGGTTTCATATAAATCAAATATCCACTGGAAAATTGGAAGCGTTTTCATTCAAAATGTAATTATGATTCAGCAAGAAAATTTATTCACTCTCCGACAGCGAATTTAATTTAAATGCTTATGCTTTATGCGGCCAAGGAAGGCAAGCGTAAAAGATTTAAAAAATTTACAAATTTTATAAGGCTCAAAATCACCATCGAAATATGATGGAATTTAAAGTAAAAAAGGGCAATTCGCCCATCATGAAAACTATCCCCTCTCTTATATTTCGTCGCTGCTTCAGTTAAGCATAAACAAAAACATAAACACAGGCACTAACTTGGCGTTTAAATACGTAGAAATATTTTGTTCAAATATCTATTATAAGTCAATCATTGTATGAAAATAAATAAAGACTTCATTTCAAATATTATAATAAGTTTTTACATAAAAAACCAGATAAAAAATGCGTGGATTGTATTCCTCAAAGTAGTAAATAGAAGTCAAATATTGTCGCAAGGATGAAATGAGGATGGTAAAATAAACATCCAATGTATAAACTGATTTCTTTCTCTGTTGGTAGTAAATTTCATGAATGAGAAAATATGGAGTAAAAACTCCAATGCCAATCCAATTTGTTACAAATTCTTGTAAACATCTACGATTTACCAATAAAATACCATAGAAAATTCATCGAGGATATTTCCACGTGTGAGCTTTGGGCCAATCCCCAGTGAAACGCCAAAATTTCCTCATTCCAATAATGAACCAGTAATTTCACTCTCTTATAAATAAGAGAGTACCTAAATTTGCGATTTAGTGGTAACAGTTTTGAATTGGAGCCGAATCTATCAGTGAAAGTTGAAAACGAGATTAAAAGTAAGTTTTTAAGCAATCTTTAAAAGCGTGGCAGCCAACATGGTATGGCAATAAAAGTTACAAAATTAGGTAAATGGAAATTTTAAAAAATGTCGCTGTCATTTCCTGGAATAATTCATGGTTTCATTCCTTTTAGAACTACATATAACTAAAATATGATCCAAAACGATGGGAGAAAATTAAAATTAAATAGAATACTTAACACAGTTGAAAGACATCAAAAAACTTTTAGACAAAAGTTTTACTTATTTTGTATGATTTATTACTAGTAAACAGTTAGGTTCATAGAAATTTCGGTTGGATTGCTTTACTTTACTAGCGAAGTAAAAAAGTTCCACTGAAAATTCAGTTGGATCAGAGCCCAAAAGTAACACACACACTTTTCTAAAACACAGTTTTCAAAAACAGTTTTTTATCAAAACCAATGAATTACTAAAAAAAATTGGCACTGAATAATTCATCATCCGCACGTAAACATCTTATAATTACCCTTTCTTTCATTTACGTACTTGCAACCAGCAGCCCTTCCACTCAAGCCCATGTGGGGAAGAGGGTATATTGTCGAAAAGTAAGGGAGATATGTCTTCAATTGTTTCTTGCGTTGGCTAGTTTATTTGCAAAAAAAACAATGTACCATCTTCACGGAATCATCAGACGTAAAAAGGATGTTTAAGTATCTCAGGAATAGCAAGTTGATACATACCAAATTGAAAAACATTTTGTTTTTCACGCACAAACAATGATCCAAATATCCAATGATGATGCTTCACTCCAAGCACCCCCAGCATCGATATATTTCATTTACTTTTGCATGCAAGAATGCAGTCCGGATACTTTTTGCTACCTATCACAGGAAGATGTATGATGTATTATGCAGTTGAAGGAGGATTTTTAATCTGCAATTATCTCCAACATGTATAAGTATGCTGAGTTCAAAGTAATCTCTCAGCCTGTGATCAGTTGACTTATGAAATGGAGAGGGCCAATACACGAGCTGCAGCTGTAACAGTTGTGAACGTAAGTCTTAACGGTCATTGAAGGTTGAGATGAAGATTGAAGTCCTAAAACTTCCTGCTGTGCACCATACGTAATACGACGATTTAAGGGTAATCAACTTAAGGCTGGAAGGCGATACTTGGTGGAACATGGTGACAGGAAACATAATGAAGACACACTAGTGTAGATTTAAGTGTAAGTGGACCGTTCACTTCCGAGTGATATAAGCAAGTAAGGATCAAAGTAATAATGTAAATGTTGGTGTACATATGAGTCGATTTTAGATCTTCAATTTATTACACACGCCATTAATAAGTGTTGATCAAAATAATTTCCTATTCGAAGAAGTAAGTTATGCGATTTAATTTTACACCAAAATTTGAAACGGTATGCGGAGGTATAAATCAGTGGCAAGAGAGGTATGCGGAGGTGCGAGCAGCCAAGGGGTACGAGGGATTTTTTTTCCAAAAAGAGTTAAATGCAGAAATTGATCGAAGAAATATACATAAACTTGGTGGCCAAGGGAAACAATTGAGTCATTGATCTGAGCTGCTATCAAGTGGAAAATCAAATGCACTACAATATGTCCAGATAATATGGTTTACATTCTTTACGAAACTTATTAGAAAAAGAGTTTAGAAAAAAATCACTTGTACCCCTTTGCTTCTCAGCCCATCATGTAATGTAGAATCAGCTCTAAATTATTTAACTAAATAATCAAATAATATAATTAGAATAAATAGGAGAGAGACAGAGACCGTGGAAACTCAAGAAGGTGGACTGTCTCAAGAGCAGCTTCGGGCACGGAGCATGGAAGAGGAGGGACCTCATGCGGGGTGTGCTGTTGGCAACGAGGGGATCAGGACGGGGAAGAAGGCAACTGGCAAGTGGAGGCAGCACACAGGGACTGAGAGCGAACGTCGCCTGGACAAGAAGCTCAGACGAAGACTGGGGGGACGAAGGACGAGGGGGAGAAAAAAATACACATAAATGCACATATATTCTTGAAATAATTCCAAAAGACCCATTCCTTTTTTTTTCTCCATCCTCCTCCTTCCTGGTCCTCAGCGGGAGGTTATAGTTTCCTGTCTCGTGGGTTCGACGTTCAAAATAACGTATGCGCTACCGAGCGAGAGGGGAGGAATCACTCGCGTGGAACTGAGGGAAAAAAGGCAAAAAAATGGACCCATCGAAGGAGGGATTCTTCTGCTCGTATGAGGAGCCAAAATATGAATTGGTGCATGTGGGTCAGAAATAGGATACGTTTCGAATGACTTTGGCTATTCATTTTTCTGTTTCAATTAAAGCTTCGATTTTCAAAACGGTACAAGTCCACTTGGGATGTTTTAGCTTCTTTGGGATTTGGCAACAGTTAAAAAAAAAAAAAAATACTTTTGGAAAATATGTAGCTGCTGCTCCCATTATTTCCACGAATGAGCACTGAGTAACAAATGTATATATGGGAAACTCTTTCAGAGATGATTTGGCTGGAATACTTACCTCAAAATATTGTTTATTGGACTGGAACTACTTTGATACTCATGGGTTCAATTTCTACGGAAGTTGGCTAAATAACTACGATAACAAATATTTTCTGTGCCACCATCCTCTACATCTCTTGTAACGGATGGATTAAAGCAACATATGGTTCATTAAATAATGCATTATAAAACCTATTGTAAAGAGCGCTAACATATATTGGGCAACAGCCACTAATGTCGTTCGAGGAAAACTTTTACCGAAACTAACGGCTGTTATAGGTAATAAGCTCAAGCTAATGGCTTATGTATATAATCTCTGTTCTTTGATATTGCAGGGTAAAATGTGAGGGGAAAACGTACCGACCAGTTTCTTTCGCAAAAAGAAAAAACTACAGATTGGATTTTTCAGCCAGGCATAGGCCTGATATCCCCGCAAATGTGTTTCGTTAATCAATCAGCAAATATGATTAAGCCGCTCATATGTATTTCATGATTTCTATTGAACTATGATGCTCATCCTCTCATTTCTATCCACCTTAGAGCTAAATTTAGATCATGACATACGATGGAGAGGGTTCATTAGAGATTTTTGCCGACTTGGAGTCTTCGCGCTGGACTTAGATTGATCGAGCAATTTATAATAGTTTATATAATATAATAATATCATCAAGAGCGGCACTGAGAACATCATATTAAAATCCCACTGTATTTTACAGGTTCGATAGAAAGGATAAATTAAGAGAGATATTTTGCCTAATGATTAGGTATGGGATTTCGTTTATCCACCGAACAATAAAGGACTTAAATAAAGGCGAAACTTGTTAGAGCATTTCCTTTCTATTTGCAAATGGCTGGTGCACAAACACCCTTCCCCACACGCCTATTGAGGCGACTTACGGGATAGTATGAACATATGTATAATTAGCATTACATACGGTAAACATAGATATTAAACTTCAAAGTATAGAAACCCTTTCAACCGCATAGGGTATATCATCAATTGAAATATGGTATTGCTAGCACATTGGGAATAACTTGGAAACAATCATGAAAAGACAAAATGTAGACAAAATGTAGAAAATCTCTGGGTATAAATACTCACAGCCTCAAATAGACGAAAGTTGATTTTAAAATTTGGTTCCAATACACCTATTTGACTGTTCTCATAACTATCGCAAATCAGTGCATCACGATCAAATCTTCGTTTTCTTGCTTACTCCAGTGGACTTAGCTTTCTCCGACTGTGTCTGCGATTAACTTCCATAATATTCGCATGAAAGCAGAATTACCCAGCCTCAAATTACCATAATTTAACTAGGTTCCTCAAATTTCCTACACATGTCAATAACAGAAACAGAAACGTTGGGAAAATCTACATCCAAATCTATGTCTATATATACTACGTCTAAGTTTCAAAATGAAATGGAAACACACCTCAAAGTCACACTTAGGCTGCGTGTTCTTCCTATTTATCACTAATAATCTGAAAATTTCAGCACATAGATGCCGACTAACATTAGAGTAACTATAAATATATGGCACCAATATAACAGGGATACGGAAAATATTTTTCATGCAAAAACTGACACACATCGCTTCACTTGTCCTTGTCCGATTAAGAGAATAGTGAAACATAATATCATAGTTACCAAAAATATTAGATTCAACAGAGTAATTGACCATACAAAAGAAATAATACAATATTATAGTATTTGCGTCACAGTCCGTCAGGAAATTATCCTCCTAGATTACAAAATTAGCTAATGAATTTGATTGAACAATAATGGTCAACTCTTGTTTTCAACAGAGATACTAGAAATATACGTCTTGGGAAGTATGTTTTTTTCAAAACAATTACTCGGCTCAAATAAATAGATATTACTTACATAAATTGTGGTACTTTAAAAAGTTGAAGTTGATCGGTGGTATGATAATTCAAGCTTCCTTAAGTTCATTGAAAAGAAAAACAATCGTATTTACCATGTTAATAACTTCCTTAGGTATTTGAAAGTCGCGGTGTTATATTCCTCATATGTGCGTTCGTTATAGAAAGAGGGGCTGATCCATATTCTAGCAAGTTAATGACGAAGGCTTCCTCCGACACAAAAAAATACATAAAAATTATGATTATTAAGTGTGCTCTTCCCTGCTCGCAGTTACCTCCTTCGAATCGTAAGGATATGTGCATAGTATTCAAAGAAGAGAAAACTGCGCGACGCGCCTGATAAGCACGATTATCTCAGTGATTAAAATAAAGCGATTGCATTCAAATAAAACTGAATTCCAGGGTTGGTTATTTAGAACAAGAAAGTATGGATGATCATAAGAAAACTTACTGAAAGATTGAAAGATAATGACACGGTTCTTTTAAGTTGGTGATCACAAGCATAGAAAGCCAAATAAGTAGCTATTGAGTACAGCCGTATATTTATGTTGACATGAGGAATGTTGATTTGACATCATACTATTGTGATGAATACATAAGAGTCGTGAATGATACTGATTTATTGAAAACTTGGCTTAGCTGCTCTTTTTGGTAGATTTATTTTCTATTAAGAGCATTAAGGTATGAAAATGATCAAGAAAATTTAACGTATGTAATGCAGCTAAGGTCTCATTAATACCAGCATTTTGGTCTAAGCACAGAAGGACTTGATGAATGGATCACTCGCTCTGTTAAAAAATTTCAGATATAGCAGTAACCAGTTAGTTAGAGCATGGGCTATTTATCTGACAACAAGAAAAAAATTGATTACTAGTAGTACTTACGGTTGCATTGCTAGATTGCAAAAAAATACGAACCTACGTGAAGGACCGTGAAAATGTAACATCAATTATGAACTACTAATTTTAAGATTAAGGGGGTGTCTGTCGTAAAATATTTCACCTCTTAAATATGTAAGCGAAGACATATATACCTTCTGCGACGTTTTTATATGGGGTGAAAAGTCATGGCATCAATGAAAGAAAATAAACTTCAAAGGACCACAATATTGTGTAGACTCATATTTTACTTACTGAGGTATGGTGAAATGCTGTTGAAGTCAACACTTTCAAAACAGCGACAAAATTCAACACATACCGAGCCCCTGAAAATAAAATGCAATTTTGAGCTGAGGAACACATTAAAATATTACTAATGTGACAAAATTCGGTCTACACAACAGAATAATGAAATGCTTTATCAAATGATATCATTCATTCTCCACAATTTAAGCCCTGAAAAAAATTAATTTAACATGGGGTGTTGAAATTAGTCTCATGTTTTAGTAACAGTAGCAAAGTATTTTGTATCTTTTTAAAATGTAATATGTATTTAATATATTTATCTTTCTAAGAATATTTAGTGTAAAACAAGATGAAACAATAGAAAAATCGTGGAAAGTATTATCAAGTACCCCTTATCGTCTGAGATTGGGATGGAATTTTCAGCTGCTGAAACAAAAATCAATGAATTCATGGGATTTTTTTTGAGACCATTTGATGTAAGTAACTAAAGTTTATTTACATTGACATCATATCAATTTTATCCTAAACGTGCATTAGAAACAAATTTACGGCAAACGCACACCTATAATTAGTACGCAAAAATTACATACAAAAAGGATCAACGACGTCTATTAGGCTGTTTTATAGAAATGTGACACCACTCATGGTTGCGCAAACCAAAAGTTTGCATAACTCCGAACAGAAGAAAGCAAATACCGCTTCCAACATTCCGTGAGCACATGTCGCACTCGTTTTCGTCGCGTGATCTCATGGGAAAGGTATGGATGGCAGCTGTACTTCGTTGTCGGACATGATTCGAAATTGATAACCTCATTGTATTCCCGATAACTGAGCCACATTTTCTCACGCATGCGGGGAGTTTTCTATGCGTATAAGTACGTGTACGTACTGACTACAACACATGCAAGTTTTTTTTCACTAGAATAAATCCAATGGACAGCAACTAGCAAACGAAGGATGCAAAAATCACGAATATCCTCAGCGAGGACCTATCCTTACTCACGACCATTATTAAGAAGCAGATGTATCAGACAAAAACATGTCTACCAATACCTCTTAACTTGCTCAAGTCAATATCATATCAGAAAGCTACAGAGCGCAATTTTTATTCAGAAGAAGTGCCATAATTAAAAAAATTAATTAACCGAGTAAAGAAAGTAACAATCTCGTGATTAAAGTATTATTTTAATAACGTACCGACTAGCAAAAACAGTAAGGGCATTTGACAACATCACATTTGCCAGTTTCATTCAATGGAAGTAAAAACTTAATTTCAGATAAAGTTATTTCAAAATCTCCTAAATCGATATTTACAAAAATCTTGTTCACTATAGCAAAAATATTATAAATGTTGGCTTTTATCAATTATATGACCTTCGCGCCACCCTAACTACACCACAATTGAAAAGGATAACTGGAATGAAATGAGATGGGATTGTTTTTAGGCTCACTTTTCAGAGGGGAAATATATCAAATTATACTTACTGGCAGTATTTGTGTTAATAATAAATTAAGTACGATGACAGCGAATTTTAAAGGACATATTTTTAGCAGAAAGTAATCCTTATGCGAATTATACGAATGAGTTATGCAGCATATAGTGTGTTTCAATCATTGTTTAGTGAATCCAAGTACAAAAGATAGGAAATTTCCCACCAAATTTTTTAACCGCGATCGGTTTTGACACATATTGTCAGATGAACATAATCTCTTTGCATCCTTTTTAAATGCCAATAACCTGGCAAGCGGTTACTCACACTTACCCTCTTCGGTCGTCACTTCCCCAGCATCCAATCAGGTATTTTAAACCGTGTGATTCGGGATGATTTTCACTGGATAATAGTACGAACTGTATCAAAATTGGAAGTAATAATTTTTTTTGAAAAACTGCTCATTTCTTGTAATAATAATAATATAGGTAATAATAATAAGTTTATTATTATACGAATAATAATATTCAGAAAAGAATTTTAACTAGCATGCTACGGGCTTTTGCCTTACAGATTTACGTTAATAATTCATTAAGTATTATGACCGCTCATTCATAGGAAAATATTATTAACATAAAGTTATTTTTGACATATGATACGAATGAGTGATGCAGCAAATTGCGTGTTACAGCCACTAATTAGCTAATGTCCTCCGAGCCCAAGAGACCGAAAATACAATGAATGTATGATAAGTGTAGTGATATTCCCTTATTTCAATAGACCTTTCATTTATAACGTTGATCATTGGCTGACTACTACGTTCATATTAATTGAAAGATAAGATTTCGCTATGGTATCGAGAGAATGAATAGACATGTTACACTTTCCCAGTGGTAGGTGGGAACACTGTCACTCGGCCGAACCATTGAGCGGATAAACGTGCGGCTTGTCTCGAGGTGGCCATGCAGCCATTTTCCCCACTCCTTCCTCCTCCTCACCTCAACCTGCGGCTAAAACCACTTCCCTTACCCCTCCATAATCCCACATTCCCGCCCGTGACGCCACCGTCAAGATGCCTGCCCGCCTGACCGGGTGACAAGCTCCTCTTTCCACGCCGCTGACCTGGGTTCACAGTCACCCGGTCACGGCGTTTGGATACCGACCGGCAGAAAGACGAGATGCTCCGGGTCTCCGGAGCGTGAATCCGCGAAATGTGAAAGAAATAGAGAAGTGTCACGGGATTGGTGAATGGGGAGACGGAAAAAAGGACAATATGGTATCGTGCCATCCCATTCTCTTCCGTATTTTCCGTACGACTTATTCTCATAAGGCGCCCTCTAGCTTTACTTCCCACCCTTCCCGCCCCGGGATCGTATCCAGTTTCCCGTCTCCATATTGTTCCTCCGGTAGCTATCATCGCCTTTTGCAATTGAAACCACTTCCTCCGACTAAACCCCTGCCATGCGCTCCACGCTTCGTGAGCCGCTCCTCGCTCGACGGCGCGGCGGTTTCCAGCCAGCACACGCATCGCCGTTGTGTTTAGATTCCAGTATCTTCACCTGATGGGTGCCGAGAGGGCTGCTCAGCGCAATGGGGACTGTGAATTAATTTCTCAAATTTACTTTACTGCGATTCACATCGCAGAAAATGCGCACTTATTTATTGTGTTTAACGTACTTCCAGCATATAAATACAGTTACAGGCTGAACGGTTATAACAAAATAATACAAATTCAATGTAGTATAGCCAGACTGGTCATGTATCTACATTATTTTGATTTACAAGTTCATTTTGTAGAAAAGCTCAATCACTTCAAGCTAAAATTTCCTTCGATGCTCAAATAAATTCAGAACGTTCCGTAGTGTATTAAAGGAATTACAAATTCTATTTAATGGGGTATTTTCACTATAGACACTTATTAAATTAATAACATAAAATGTCCTCTTGCAGCTTGCCTACTTTGATATTTGGCACATTCACACATATTCTACCACTCAGACTACTACTTTCACATTTCTTTATAATGTCATACAAAAACAATAAATCTCTTCGCATACTCCATACACATATACCAGATATCTACCCAGCGTTTCTTTCATCACGTACTTTAATTTTTAAGTTGATAAAAAGTTTTTTTATGGTAAGTTACTAAAAATGAGGGACTGCGGTTTGTACAGATAACTAGCAAAAAAGGATTTTCGGAACGGAGAGATTGAATAAGCCTAAATTGATTCGTGATTAAATGTGTAATATTTGTGATGAACGTAACAAACTATCCTAAAGCCATAGGTTATTGCATGTGCGCTTGAAAATGAATCATATATCAATTAAATATTCTTGTAATTAGACATTGAGTTTTTACTCTTTCATCAGGAACTGCTGACTTAGAATTCTCGATCATCTTGAATATAAAAGATAAATTAAATAGCATCAAACTGCATAAAATCTCCGCAATTAGGGTTGGTCTTAATGCTTCCAGAAAATATTCTAAATCTGATCATTTTATAATGAGAGGAGGCGTATTTGTATGTGATACTCGGTCAAAAATATCGTGGTTCACTGAATGTGAGTGCATAAAGCTAGCTAGCTACTTCACGGATGCTGGTAACAATGGATAGCATCTTAAAGCCACCCAAGAAGGAGATACAATAATTAAGAATATAAAATACTAATTGTGCAGAAAATAAGAACCGTTTATCTAACTGAAAAAAAACGGGATTGGTAAGTAAGAGTAGATCATCAACTATAATGATGTTATAGAATATTTGACCATTATGTCAACTACAAAAAATGAAGGGTTCACGTAGTTAAACGCGAAATGAAACGATTTTTGTTCAAAGGCATTATTGAAGGTTTGGAATAACTGGATTCATGTTTTCATAGTGTTTTATCACCTAAAATAAAAATGCATCATTATACTCTAACTTATTTTGTCGTCAGCGAATGCATTTTGCGCAAGTTTCAAGCGATGATATAATTTCTTTGCCACATTTGCGTATAATACTGTATAATTTTGTTACAATCTATTAATCAACAAAGAATAAAGTGGCATGAATCGTTGGTATCAGGAAATATTTAAGTCATCGAAAGAGGTAAACTCTTGTCATTATACTTTAGCTGAATTTAATATGAAGGAAGTCTTCCCTTATGAAAATATCTTTAACCATATCATTCTTGTCAAACAATTATTTTTTCAACAGCTAAATTGAAATAAAAAAGGTTCTATAACTGGCTGTAAACATTTCTCCCATACCGAACACAGTAACATACTAGCTTGATTTGATAAGCATTGAAGTGGCGTATAAAATCAGAAAATGAGACCGCGGGATTAAAAAAATAATTAATTTCAATGCGTTTCTCGCTCATAGCAAACTCGCACAAACACGTCTTAAACACAGAATTTAAAGGCAGCACCTCAGCCTAGTATTGCTGTCAACTAAGAGCACATTACTGTTAACTCATGTCTAAAATGGCAGGTCTTGTTATGCAGCATCCATAAGTACATTGCGACGACTTGTAATAAATAACGACTTGTCATATAAAATTTAATATTTTTCAATTACTCTAAAGGTTTAATCAGTGACATGAGCATTTTGTGAGCTCAGTAAAGCTAGGAGATTTTACTTATGGCATGAAAGTCATGTTACCAAACAAAAAACAGGTATGAGGCTAGAACATGCAAAGACATCAACGAGATTATGAGGAAGAACAAAAGCTCCCTTCTCTTTACTCCATTCCTGTCCATTATGTGGCAACGTAACAAAATTTCAATAATATACCAACGTTAAGCAGCACTCGCTTACATCTGAACATAATTAGTATTCTGTTGAAAAAGAGGATGCAAAAAAGAATAAATACCTATACAAGAAAAGATTTACTGACAAAAGAGTCAAGCGGAGAGCTTCGTCACACCTTTATAAAAATTGTGGAGAGATTGAGAACTGAAAAAAGCGAATTTAGATTTGCGGTTAGATAGTTACTAATGAGCATCGTCAAGATATCACCGTCGTATTCTAGAACGTAGGTGATGGAATAAGCGGATAGTGCATGAACCCTTAAACTAAAGCAAAACTGAAATAAATGGCAAAATTATGCAGGTAAGAAAATGAAAGTACACTTAAAAAGGTAGCGTTTTGGAAAAACATGACTGTGTTCGGGGCCGAAGATGAGGAACAACAGGCATAGGTACGGAGAGGCGGGCAGACATCCACTCTGCTCCGGCTCGGAGGTTGTGGTTGAGAAATCTCTCACCGAGAGGGCAGCAGCGACAAGGGTGACGCGCTCTCTGGGGCGGTCGGTTAAGTGGGAGGTGGGCGGAGTGAGGCGGATGCAGAGCGCTTGCGATTGGCCGAGGAGTCACGGAGGAGATCTTCAAGTGGGAACGCTCGCTTGTACGGGGAGGAGTGATCGGAAGGAATACATCGGGTGGGAAGGAGATTCCGATGTATCGGGGGAGGGGGGGGGGGACCGAGGAGGGAGTGTAGAGGGGGTGGTATCGGTGGGAGAGCCGTAGTACACAGGTCTCCACAACATACAGTCTAGTTGTGTGGGTGTCTTTCGACTTTTTAGCCCAAAAATAGAATATCAAAGTGAGAGGCAATTATAAAAATCAATACTACATTCCCGTTCCCTAAGGACGTTTAGTCAAATATAGCATGATTTTTGGCAGGAATTTTCTCCAGCATGATTTCGGCTGGATAGAGGAAATGGGAACTCTTTAAGGTCTTCAGCTTAGGGGTGGAGCTAGGTCCTTCCTTACGGCCTGATCAAAACAAAAAGACATAATAATAACCTCTGGACATAAGTAATGATAATAAATATTAATAACTACAGTATCACCAGTGGTGATACAGCTTATATCTTGTTGTTATAAAATGTACATCAAGATCGCTGCCCAGTGATATGTTCGAGAATAAATAGGGGTCTCTGTGAAAAAAACCGATTGTTACTTTGCTAAATACTTGATGGATTCTAATTTAACACCCTCTCGCTAATTATGTTTTCAAGTCCTTTCCGTGATAATGTATTACATACAATACATTACGGGGATACAATAGAAAGTACGGGCAATAATTATGGCGATTGATGTTTATCTGTTGCTTGGGGCGAAGAATGGTTTTCGATCGCAGAAACGATCCTATGATCGAAATTAAATGTAATTTTAGCATCGAAGTTCAACATTGATCATCGGATCGAAGCCTGGTGTACGAGCAGAAGTTATGTGCTACAGCATTCTACTACAATGCTGGTTTAATACGTGTAGACACTTGCTGCGAAGGGTATTGTACCCTGATAGTGCTTCAAAGTCACTGCCCACACGAGTTGGGCGTAATGGTCGACCTCTTTTGCAGTAAACCATAGTCAGCTTCGACCAGCATGAACCAGGCGTTTGGGTTACCATCTGCTTCCCATTGGTATTGAGATTTCGTCAAGCATGCAATAATTCAAAGCACTGCATAAAGCAACACAAGCTTAGTGGTGTACTTTGGAGGCATGCTTGACCAGTAATCGGGAGATCCGAGTTCGTAACCCGGCTAAGGCGAATTTTACCCTTGGTGTCTATGAAATAATCCATATGTTGAATAGACAAACTGCGGACCATCCTAATCACGATCGAAGTTCGGCTATGTCGGGGCCCATTGATTCTTGGCAGTCGAAATTAATTTTATTGAAAAAATACATGAGTCTTTCCCGTGTTTACTCCCACGTAAGCACTGAAATTATTACATTGCATTAAAAAAAATTAATTGGTCTGTTTTTACACACTGAAAAACATTGCCCATCACAGAAAACATGTACGCCAGGACTGGGAAAATATGTTTAGAGAGAGGATGTCATTGCTTCTAGCGGAATTTTAGTCCCGCATGATTGCCGCTGGATGGAGTAAATGGGAACGCTTCGCGATAGGTATACAGGTTAAGGGTGGAGCTATAATGGAGAAATTTTCACATTTAAGGACATTCACCGTTCCTCGAGTCCTTATTTCACGGAATTTATTCGCGAGGGACGCCACTTCACGGAGAAGTGTCTACCTCTGGCGCTTAAGAGAAGCATTATAAACTGACATTTATCCACTCCAGAGATGAGGAGACCTCAATCATCCCCATGCATGCGCTTGTACTGCTCGATGTGGTAAAGACTGTTGAAACATCATAGGAGCGAACAACATGCATTGATTTCCGCATTGTTAGACTGACATTTTAAGGATTACTTTACCAAAACACTCACTAGCTTTTTCAAAATTATCAGACCGTGACTTTCCCTGCCATCGGCACTATCTATGCCTATCGAGTACGATCGTCCTCCGTTTGAATAAAGCTATCAACAAATCTATGGTTTATGTACTACAATTATGTGCAAGATAATCTCACCACAACAATTTCACAATAGATAAATTTTTCTTCATTTCCATGAGTTTTACATCGCCAAAAATTGCTCATAGATTCTTCCAGTCATATGAAAAATAAAAAAATTACTCGGACATAATCTAATGATAGAAAATTTGTATTATTTTAGCAAGTGGTGTCGAAATTTCGACAAAACAGGTTTTTAGAGTCGTTTCTGGTGACTTAACTTCTATGAAACTGACTGAGACTGAATGGTAACCTTCTTATCGCTTTTTACACCAGCCAGATTGCTTGCCATGAAAAGAGAAGTGGGAAAATGAAATTCATTTTCAGCGCAATTTTTAATCGATAAAAAACAAAACTTTTAGCACAACAAATCAAATAATCTTTCGAATCACTATATCAGTTTCATGGGAACTGCAAGCAAGTCTTTTATTCAAAAGGGCGCGGTGTGTATTTATCCCTAGAATAATTTTCCTTGATTACATATTGATGTAGCATTATTGAACACATGAGATGGAAGAATTCAAGAAATAAGTAATAATGACTTTTCCATGAAATACCTACAGAACGTGTTTCTTGTGTAGAGCATTGTTCACGGCCTTTAAATCCACTAACTGGCAAGGGACTTCATATTTACTGACATTTAGGAAATAAAAGTTGAATACTTGAAGAGCAACTTTATTGGTTCAAAATACGTTCTAATTAAAACTAACTATTAAGAATACCAAAAAGCGTCGTCCATGCCGTGA
Source organism: Ischnura elegans (assembly GCF_921293095.1). Classification (NCBI taxonomy): domain Eukaryota; kingdom Metazoa; phylum Arthropoda; class Insecta; order Odonata; family Coenagrionidae; genus Ischnura; species Ischnura elegans. The sequence continues at coordinate 70,520,106 of NC_060248.1, read as the reverse complement.
AAATAGCTGGAGACCAAAAGGATTGACTCTATGAAGATGCCATGAATATGTAATATAGTTGAATTAATGACTATATCAGGGTTAGAGAAGAAATGAATTTTTACCAACTCTTTCTTTTCCTTGTCATTTTATCCTATCACATTTCTTCTTTTCATATCATCTTGGCTGTATTTGACTTTGAATTCATATTAGTTTGCAAACTAGATTTATATTCCACAAATTACAATGATAAGGTTTTCAATTCATCAGCAGTAAATATTTAACGGCGAAATTGAAGAAGGTAGTAGCCTATCACATAGGGCGAGGAAAATTATGCGATGGGATTTAAAGCATTGTGTTAAGTGAATTTTCGCAAGTTATAATTTTATAAGTCAGGTGCAAGTCGCTAACCAAGAGACGAAGGATGAGGATTGTGGATGGATTTGAGGATATAAGAGATATGGAGAAAATAAAAAAGAAAGGACATGAAAAGGGAGTGCAAATAGGAAGGAGACTTGACTTTTGTTTTATTTTACCTGGCTCGGGTGAGGCCACAATCCGGCCCCCTCTTCCCCCGAGCCAGGGCAGAGTCGAAGACGTCTGAATGAATCCCAGGTTATTATGTTTGGACTAAAATATGTGTATAGCTGTAAATAAAACCTTAATTATCTCGAGTTTTCCCTATATCGGGAATTTGAATGCCTCCTTTACCTGGCAACGATATTTTAATAAATCTACAGCATACATGTCGTTAATGGTAATTGAGTGTAATTAGTGTTGAGCGAGCCAGTGCTCAAGTGCCCCACAAGAGCCAGAGGAATGATTTTAAAAACATAATTCAGAATATAAATGCTTTACTTAATGTATTCCAGTTTCTCGTGTTTCATTTTATTTAAATATCAGATCTGTGGTAAAATATCAATCATCGGCTTATATTGGTTGATTTAGCTCTTTGAATGTAATAAATAATAGTACCTTTTCCATTATGTACTCGTGATGACAGCTCAGTAGGTGAAACAAAAGTGTGTTTCATTTACATACCCATGCAAATGTGCCAATAGACACTTAAGGATTTAATAAAGTTAGTCCTAAATTTAAGCATCTTGCACTCATGAAATAGCTGCAGGCGGTACAGCAAGATGATTCCGCTGTTAGAGAGAAAAGTTAAAGAATTTTTAGAACTAAATTGTTAAAAAATTCCATTTGTGTCAAATGATATTCAACATTAATAACAACAGTAAATCTAAAACCTGAGATTAAAAAAATATCGCATCCCTAAAACGAATCCAGGTGGACACAGCATCATGCACACTGACTCAGGCGAGGGGAACGTGGGGAGGTGGGTCACGTGATCCAGAGGAGAATGGGGTGTGGGGCAGGGTAGGTGGCGGAGACGAAGTGGGATGAAAGTAGTATCGTAAAAACGAGAGGGAAATAGGCTGGAGGCGAGGAAGGGTGACCATATTCCACGACGTATATGCGAGCAGGACAATGGATTGAAGAAAGGACGGTCATTCTGAGCCCAGAAATTGATACGGAGTGCCTCTCCGTTTGCATCTCAAGTGGGTATGTATGGTACATGGATTAGAGGAGGAGATGAACCGACAGATACACTGGAAATGGGTGGTTGTATGGTTCGAAAGAGGCGGCCTGGGAGCCATGAGAAATGGCCAATGGCCATGAGGGAGACGCTGATAAAAGGGAATGACATGAGGGACAAAAGCAAAAAACCTCATAAAGAGAAAAAATCCTTCGAAGTGACAGATATTTTATGGGATGGAAATAGGGAAGATGAGAGGAAGCATATTTGATGTTATGGAGAATTTTGAGATAGAGTCGCATCAAATTTGATACCTACTCCAGAGGGATTTGACAATAATTCTGGAGGATGTAAATGGAATGACAAACGAAAAGAAGTCTAAATATTATTGAAATTTCTCTGCCTACTCCTATTGAGCTAAAGTTATACAATCGGATTTGAGATACCTGATATAATATAAGAGTGAATTAATTCTTATGAATCGATTAAAGATCTTACGTTTAATTTAGCAGAGACGGGAAGATGTTGGTGTTAATGAGTCTATATCTTACATATACTAACTTGGCGATAGATTTTCTCGGTTTTCGAATTAACCTGATGATGGCTGTCTGCTTAAAGTTGAACAACCAGAATATCATTATTACCAGTGGCAAAGCGAAACGTTCAAGCTTACTCATCGCATACATTGCGGGTGGCTCGTTTCCAGGATCCCCTAGTTCCAGAAATTTACACCGCGTGGATAAAAATGTGAGGTCAGTTCCAAGTTTTTCAATGCCAGGCAAATGACCTTTAATAATTGCCTTTGATATGGTTAATTTCGAACACAATAAGTCACGCTAGGCCATGCAATGTATTTGTTGGAGCAAATTAATGGCCAATGAACAAATTAGTATGACAGCAAGGGATGCATAACTAAAGATATTGGATATAGCAGGATTGAAACTCTTGGTAAAGGAACAAACGTAACACCCAAAAGCATTGTGGATACCAGCTGACATGATGAACCGCAGTTAGTTTTCAGTTATATCGTGAAATAGAGAAAGATATAACTTGTGAAAATCGTAGTCATGGCCGTATAAAGTTAAGTTATTAGAATTTTTTACTGCTATGGAGATATCGCTCCCAAGAAAACTCGAAAATGGGCATCTCTTTTTTCACCTTTAATTCGACACTATGCCATTTGGTCCACTCGGGAGAGGGAGGGTGCGGTGGCTGCCTTTTTTCACCTTCGTGTTGTCGACCTAAAGGTCACACGAAAGTTTGAAAAAAATAAATATACGATAGATAGCCTCAGCACAGTGAAGTGAAGCGCAGGTATGCTGACGAGTTATGGTGCAGTACTTGACAGGCCTGAATTTTCCGCACACCTGTTTCTATCCCTCTGTGCCGTTGGGAGCCAAAGCGTCGGCGACAGCGGTGTTCTCTGCCTTGACGTCAGGTGTCACTTCGCTACTGGGTGAGAAGTGCTGAACTCTCAATAGGACACCGTGCGGTGAAGTTGAGGTGCCCTATCCTAAAGAAAGCTGCCGAGCATGACCGAAAGATGCCGAATGAGCAGAGATTCGCAGGCCTCGGCGATGACTAGCCTATTCAAGCGTCTTAGTCGTCTTTAGCGCAGGGAATAGCCGAGGGTGGACGCGGGGAGCAAAAATGCCACCAAAAGAGATTCTCCAAAACAAGCGATTCCTAGGCTTTTTTCGATCTTATTATGTCGTTTCTTTGGCAACACACGGAGCAATTTTCAATATACCCTGACTTTAAATAGTTTTCCGACCTTTTCTTAAGTTTTCATAGTATTTATAAATTTAGTTTAGACATCGGCGAATCCAGAGATTAACTTACGCTTCACCACAGATTATTACAAAAAATAAGATGATAGTGTATACAATTCGCTGTTTAATGACCCGGAAGCCTAGCTGCGCCTATTGACCCACAAACTGGGTAGGCTTCCTGAGATCTTTGATTTCGAACATATACAAGACAGCCCATCAAAGGAGGCAAATTATAGATGCAGTTTCAAACTAGCCAACATTTTACTCGGGCGTTTCAAATATTAATAGAGTTAACAAAACGGCCAAGTGTTTAGAGATTCGTCGAAAGAGGCCGTTGGAAGATAACGGAAGGTTTTACCTATTTAATTACGTAAATACTCAATTAGGCCCTCCTTTCCAACCACGGTTACTTCTTTTGCGTTAATATCTGTATCGCCAGGAACATTTTTCAAAATTTTACTGATTATTGTGACATGTAATTTTTAAGATTCTAAATGCATCAAACACTGGTGTTGATGTGGGACGAAATCTCAAGGGAAGTGTTAATATATTCACAAACACCAGAAGGAAAGCCAGAAGGAAAATTAGTCACCTATCTTTAGATCTACAATATTTCAAAGGGAGATCTGCAGAGCATTTAGTAAAGACATTCTTGATGCTACCAAATTTTTAACAAGAGCTACTCTGACATACAATACAATTTTAATATGGAGCTAGAAACTTTAAGAACCATACAAAGTTATTTACAATCGTTAGGTGCCTACTATTGCAGGTGAAATTCATTCAAAGTTGAACTTGTGAGTTTCTGCATCACAGGGAAATTTAGGCGGCCAAATGGAGTAACAAGGAGTTAGATGTAAACAACATCCAACCTCAACCCATTAGATTGAGTTGAGCGGTGGCATAAGTGAAGTTACAGCACACATTCATATACCTTTTTGGGCAAAATTACACTCGATAATTGGCGAGAGATGCTAGTGGACAAAGGAAATTATAGAAATTACAGTGAGGAGGATTTCATAAATGAAGATATGGGTGGTAGAACTGGGCGAACCGGAGTCAGGGAAATCGAATCTATGCAGGTGAAAAGAGGGTCCAGATAGGCTGAATCCAAGGGTGGAGGAATGCTTGAAAGGCGGATGGGAGGGAAACTTCGGTTCAAGGTCAAATTCCAAACGGTGAGATGTCGTAGGTTAATTTATTGACACCATTCTTTTTTCGTCCATCTCCCATCCTACCTCCCACACATGGTCTCCTCCGGGATAAGAAAAAAGAAAAAATCAAACATTCTAACCCCTACCCTACGCTTTCATTTCGAAAATATTGAAGGAATAAATAAGGCTTAAATGGGTAAGATGGCACAGGGGGGGTGGGGATCGCATAATTGGAGAATTTTAAACAATAAAAGGGCAATAATAAATGTTTTAGGAGCCTCGCTGGGCCATGGATTCGGTAAGAATTCCGAGCCCTCGACGTCCAATGCGAGCCAGGAACTCAGAGAGGGGTAAAGTGAGGCAAGTGGATGCTGGACCTGGGTGCACGCAGAGATCACTCAAGATAAGGTGGGAAAAATATTTGAGGGTCGGAAGTGAGGTCTCCTCCAAGGTGAGGAGGAAGGGAGGCGCAGAGATAATGTTACGAGGCGTATCGGGAGGGCGCCCCGTGGAATATGGAAGGAGGCCCAACTTCGCGTGGAAGGGGTTAGAAGTGTTTTGGAAACCCAAAAAAATTAAGAAAGGTGAACGCTTGATCGGAAGAAAGGCAGTAGGGAATGAGAGAGAGGTAGGGGGGGAATGAGGGAATATTAGAATAAAACACCGAAAAAATACTATAAGGTACAAACGACTCGTACCTGGAAAGGGTAGCCACGGTCAAAAGATTTTTAGGGGAACGTGCGCGAGGTAAAATGTATTCATAGCCCGTTTTCAACTACTCCCCCTTCCCCACGTCACGTTTTGGAGTTTTTTTTTCTTCTTTATTTTTTTAATGATTTTTTTGGGTCTTGGGGACAGGAGTCCTCCTCTCTCCCACACGAAGATCCTTCCTCCCCCCAACGCCTCCCCCGCTACCTGGGATGTTTAAAAGGAAGGATTGACGTCCCCCTGGCGTGGAAGTGGAGGGTTGAATTGAAAATATGTTGACCATCGCGGGTGTTTAGATCTTGTTCGATAAGGCCGCGATTTTGTTACCCCACTCCCTTTCCCAAAGGAATTCCTATTTCAAATTGGAATGTCCGTTTTGTGAGTAAAAATCTCGGCAGTATTTCTTCCTTCTCGGAGGCAAGAGGAGCATGAGCAGTTCGGATGAAATACACCCGCCCTGCCTGATTTATAGAGCGGCGAGGAACACGGTACGAATTCGATGGGATTCAGTGTTTTCTGATTTACTGAGTGCTCGTGTATACCCGACCGAATCAACCTGAGAGCAATGTTCGCATTCAGAACGAATGGTAAGTTATAGCCTGAGAGTGTTGCCTTTTTCAGGGATTATTGATGTGTGATTCTTTGAATTCCATATAAGTGGGATAATTAGTTTTTCTTTTAACTATTAATGCCTCTGTCGGGCGTGGGGCATTGTTGAGACTCACGGGAGAGAATATTTCCGAATTGCGAACTGAGAAACAGTGAATAATCGTTTTGAAATTTAAATGGATGGAATGAAAAGGCCAAGAAGAAACAAATGAGGTTACGTTTAATACATAAATGGGGTGTGGAGGATGGAGGCTGATGGGAGGTATCAAGTTAAACGGGTGCAGAAGTATTCATTAATACACATGACTTGTTTTAGGAAACGTGTGACGTTGCAAGGATCGGGAAAAAATTGTAGCAGTGGTGGTGATGGCTAGAGAGGACGATTGATAAGAGTGATATAAAAGTTATTATTTGGCTAAAAATAGGATTCCGTTCACCGGCCATGTGAACCCTTACCACAGTAAGCTAGAAGTCAGAATGTGACAACAGATACGTAAATATACATGAAATAAGAACCGCGTACAACTTAAATGGTTATCAACAAAGTTTTCATTTTATGCATTGTTCTAATTTTCAATTAATTTTCTCCTTACATATTTGTTCAAGATATCAATGTAAGGCATGAGAAAAGATCAGTTGACTATTCAAGCACAACGGACAATTAAATAATCAATTATATGACTGTTGCTCGTTTTTGTCAGCGACTACGTTGAAGTCAATCACCAACAGAAGGACGATAAACCCACATGTCAGCTGTCAATTTAAATATTTTAAACACCGAACTGCGTAAATCTTTGAAGAGCGACATTTTATAATGCCTATTTGCTATCACAAAAGGAATAAAAGCGAGTTTGTTTCATTTCAAAATACCATTAAGATATGCACATATTCACATATTGAAAATACAACTATCTGCTGCCTGCATTTCCGCATTTCTTTGTAAGAGTATTTCTTAACTTCGCGTCATAATGAAGTGTACTCATACCGTTCATATCATGAATCAATGTTTCATATAGTTTAATTGCCTAAAAATAGTTACTATATAGGCCTTTCAAAACTTAATCTCGACCAGCCTTGCTAAGTACACTATACAGCGCACAGATTTGCCAAATTTAACGGAGGAAAATTCAAACTTGACACATCCTCCCTTTTAAATGGAATTCGTTGAATTTTGTGGGCTTCTGACGAAAACATAACGTCATGCTTGAGACTGAAGAACTTTGCAGCCTAGCAGAATAGGGACTTTGGTATAAGCTGAGACGAAAGAACAAAATTTGTCTTCGGTTGGCTTCTCTTCAATACTCTCTCTCTCTTTTCTCTCTTCCCATTCATCCACCTCTTAACGTTACCGGAATTACACTGACACTGGCAGGAACCAGGTAATTTTGTGACAAAATTGTCCCCTTAATTTCGACCCGTGAATCTATTTTCAATAGGCCTGCGCAGCTACATGACGCCATCCGAATAAATACTACCTGTTTCCCCATCGCATTTCGCCTCGAGAATGTCAACTACCCTTCCCCCTCTCACCTCACCCCACTTCTCGCCTTACCCCACCCCATACCTTCATCCTCCGCACCGCCCAGTCCCACTCTCCTACGGTCGAACCTCAGAATCTTTTACTGCCATTCCGAATTCCTTAGCGTCACGATGAACAAGCGATACCGATGTGGAACAGGATAGAGAATATTTATCGTTTTGTAGCTCGGATCCATTTGGGTCCAAGATAAAGTTGCAAATGAAAACATCAAGTCAGTCTAGAGAGTACCCACCGAAGACCAGCCATCGGGTTCGATACACGTGCCAATAATTAAGGAACTGACTTCGCATTACTTGCCCAATGTAGGAACGCCAACGCTTGCTAATGGCACTTCTAACCAGGAAATTAACGCTGGAATTCTCGTTCTTGGGGCGATTCGGGTTTTATTGGCTTGTTTAGCGACGATCAGGTCACAAATAGCTTAAAGCTGTGCCTCATAAATTTCAAATACCTCAATCAAAACATATTATCAGAAAAATAATAGGCAAGCATTAACGGCTTGATGGCTCTTCCTGAACGGAGCATTCGAAATGAAACAAATGAAATAGAACCTTATTTCTAATGTTATTTTAACATTTCGGCTCTGCTTTCACCCATTTCCACTTATCGTAGCCATATGGCTACACCCTACGATTCTGAGTATATGAGGCTCTTGATAAAAAACTATGCTCTATTTTCTTTTCAAATTGCTACAAATGATTTGCTAAATATATTGTTGACCTAATCCATCGATTAGTTTATTTTTGAAGGTGGTGTACATAATCCCACTTGCTTAAGAAGACGGGTGCATATCGGAAATGCAGACATTTTTCTGGGTGCAAATGGATTAATATGCACTGAAATACTTTTTATTCTGTAGATATGCGCCAGCCAGTTATTTTTGGACGATTCCCACAGAGGATTTAGCATCCGGGATATCCCAAGCATGAATATGTTCGCTTGTATATTTTCTCCATATCATGACAGCGTCATTATAAAAAAAATGAAATCTAGCTTTTTCAAGTCTTTTTTATGCAATTAACCACGCTTTCTCCCTCGAAAATTTGACCCGAATGTTGATTTGAATAGGTGAGACTGGAGCTCACCCCGGACTGAGGCACAAGCGCGTGCTTTAGTATCCTTCATCAATACGTACTATCTCCAATCTCTCAAATTCAAGAAAACAAAAACGATATTCATTAGAAGGATATGAAATGCGAAATTTATAAGAGGTAGAAAGCACCTGAAATTGAGATAAAAATAAGATACTGATTGTTTTTTTTTTATTGACAGTAATGCGTAGTGGAAAACGATCCTCTCCTTTCAAATAATTTCTCCCCGGTTCACCACGTAAAATCAATGAATATTCTTGACACCCATAATTCCATATCTACTACAATTTTAAGCGTAATCATGTAATTACAAATTAATAAATATCACAACTACTTGAACCATTGCACTCATTTATTCTCGACACCAACCAGACCTGACTCCAGCATCTCACACCCTCCCACCGCCCGTTCGACGCCCCCTTCGCCGTGCGATGGACCCCCGGCGTGAGGGTGACAGAGAGCGAAGAGATGGATACAGTATACCTATACCAGACTCAACGTATCGCTTTCCCAGCGATGCCGGGCGGGAAACTGGAAGTCCAGCGGTCAGGGCTCGCGTCAACTCTGGCGAGTCTTGGGACGTGTCGGGAGGAGGGGAAATGTTCGGTTGTGGAGGGGGAGAACAGCTTAGGAGAGAGGGGAAGAGGATGAGCTACGGTTATTGGCGGTCAAAGGGTTTCGGCAAACAAGCAGACTCACGGTAGAATGCTCGAGGTGGGAGGAAAGAAGTCCGAGAGAGTTTACAAGCGATGAGGTGGGTGTTCTTTGCCGCCGGAACGAAGGACGCTGTTCAAAGCGTAAACTAAAGGCACAATAGATATGTACGAGCTCCTTTACGGCTTTATCAGGCCGGGCAACAGGAGCGGTCAGCGATCGCTTGTGTCACGGTTCCACTCCCCTTTTGTGGAGCAATTTCCCGTGATGTCGACTCGCTCATTCGGAAGAAATGTACGCAGTAATTTGGCTGCCGAACCTAAATTTTAAACTCGAGACTGCAGGACTTAAAGGCCAAGTATGCAATTCCAAAGCCCTGCGACAGCGTGTGGTAGAGGTGATAAGAAGCATCCACGCGGAGCTTTATTTTGCAATAGTAAAAGAACATCTTTTTTTTTCAGGGAGACTATTTCCCAAGACTGGGAGGTTCTTCAGGTTAGTTATGGTGCTACTAGGATAAGGGTAAGAATTGAACAATTTCTATGCCAACGTTATCTTAAATCAATTCAATATTTGAGGAATGTATGTAAAAACAGAGTTTAAGCAAAAACGAGACCATAAATAAGCAATCACAGGCACATGCATAAAAGAAAAAGTTTGTTTAAAAATTATCAAATGTGATTCGAATGAAAATATTTCACTTGTTAATCGCACTCCGCTAAAAATGTCCAAAACAACTAAATTCTAGTAAAATTAAATTGACCTAAACTCCAAGAAATATCATAAAATCTAAATTCTAGTGTGATGCACAAAGGTCAAGAAAAAGACTTCGCTGTTCCACAAAATTAAATATACTTGCGACAGGTTTCGATACAGCGTATCATCATCTGGCCAGATGATGATACGCAGTATTGAAACCAGTCGCAAATATATTTTATTTTGTGGAACAGCGAAGTCTTTTTTTTAACCTTTGTGCATCATGAAGGAGTTCCACTATGTTACGCCAACCACCATAGCATAAATTGTAGTGTATTTCTGACGCCACGAGTGACCAGAATCGATTGTTTAGGCATGGATTGTGTCCTAAGAGGTCATTATGGCCAAATTTCTGCAAAAAAGAGAGAAATGGTGTGTAAGAATGCAACTGAAAACAAAATTATATTTTAATATTTTTCTCGGCCATATAGACAAGAAAAACAACTCTAATAAAAGTAAATTATGCTCTAAAATCAACTGTCGAAGCCGATACTTCGTGAAATACAACTTTCTTCTATAGAATGCAAATAGTTTTCCAGCAATTTTCAATTTCGGTCTTGTCGGCGTATAAACTTTATTAGACTGTCAACATGTTTCATAGCGACGAAACACCATCACAACTCTTGGTCAGAAGAGTCCAGTCTAATAATTATCATGCTCTTCATATAAATGTTTTCCTATGATACTAGCATAGATGATTATATTCAAGTCTTAGTTAAGAGATAACGCTAGGAGCCACGTGCCTTTTCAACAAATTGAGGGATACAGAACATAAAAAACGAAAATACGTACATTAAATTGGATGTATTGGAATAAAAAATCGGATGCAAGCAGGCATTAACGCGAGATGGCAAAATTATTGCTGTCTCTCTTTTGTCCCGAAGGTAATGATATAGTTTTGTTCATGCAATTGCGCAATTGCTCACCAGATTGAGAACTAATACAGTTCTGCATAGTGCGATCGCATTTCCCATGTAAAACAGCCTTCAGGTTCATGATTGAAAATGGAGCAAGTCGCATTAACGAATTCGGGGTACCAATACCACATGATTATGGATAGGTTTTTTGACGCATGCTGTCTCCAAGCTTCTATAAAATCAATCTACTACGAGCTTAATAACTCAAAATAACGAAATTCGAAAATTCGAAAAATATCAAATTAAATACAAACTACTGAGAAAGCCATCTCTTTTCTTGCCTTGCCTTGGCTAGGATGGCAAATGAGACTTTCTTCCCTCATTTCTAGTTTTCATGGGTTGGTGGAGAAAGGGAAGACCCTATGTTTGAAGCGCGATTATAGTTCCAACTGTCAAGGAGCAGAAGAAAGTTTCCCATTCAACGGGTACAGTTCATTTGATTTCATATGAGCGTGAATGCTACTTTCATAACGCATTGAATTGCGATTCTCCTGCGCTTCTGACTTTCAGAAGGAATAAGGCAGATGGGGGATGAAGATTGTTCGCGAGAACACATATTTTGACTTCACATTATCGCCGGCCGAGCAGTGGAAATGGGTAAAACCGGTTATCTTGATGACTTGGACTGAGGTATAAAGACAAAGGGGCAAGGAATATACCTAAGCATCTGCTCGGAAAAGACGGGCAAGAGTCGATTAAAATTCCGCAGGTAAAAATATTCGATTAATGGTCGAGTATCATACAGCGAAACGAATGTGACAGGACGCATCAAAATTCAAAATAGACGGTTAAGAAGAATATTGAAGGTTATGAGAAAGCGGAAAGCCATCGTCATCAAATTATACGGCATGTTGGTTATTACCGTGTTTGGATTTTGGAAATATTACGGATGAAATACTGGAGCATAAATCCATTCATATTCTCCCCCCTGCTTCTCAAATGATTTCAAGTCCATGCATTTTCAAAGCGATAATGTATAACGCTTGGCAATCTAATTTACATACTGCAAGGACTTGGATGAAATTAACTAAAACTCCTAAGGATGATAAAATACAGTACATGCATCTGCTGTTAAATGCAAGGAGAAAATCATAACACTTCGTGAAAGCTATTTTTAAATTCAAATTTATGAACCGGCCGGGGAAATATGAGTAAAAGCGGAAGAAAAATGTAACCCACGACATGCATCCTACCGATAGTTATGACACAGGCTATCTTTACGTAAACGGAATCTCGATTACGATCATGCTAAAATGACTCGAAGGAAACTGATCGATAAAATTCTTAAAATTACGACCCAAGTTTACTTTAAGAAGCTAACGTCAGGGAGCGCTATGGCCGCAGAAATGACATCATAATATAAAAGTATAAAAATAAAAACGGTTAAATTGAAGAAATAAGTTCGGGAGCCGGAAAAACATCGCTAAAGCAAATCTAATCTTAAAGTTACCTCAAATGTACTCTGTTACTTAGATATGGTTTAAGTTTAAGTGACAAATCAAGTGCATACTCATATTTAAAACAAAACACATCGATATTCATCTGTGTATAAAAATCTCGCTCCTTTTCCGTTTCATTGGTAAGAAATTAACTACGTCATGATTATTGTAAGATTGAACTTTCCCCAAAGAAAATAAGGGAAAAAGGAAATAAGCAATACAATCAGAAATAAGGGAGAAAATTGTATCATCCCAAGTGATTGACAAAAAAAATATTTTTCTTATTCCAGTGATTTTGGGATGATGGTAATGGTACTGTAACTGAATTCATTAGACTCGGCTTGTGAAAGATCAGTCAAAAGAAAGAATAGCCCTCAAAAGCCACAAAAAGATATGGATTTTCTCCTGTATTTTGCATTATTCCTCCTGATTGAAAGTTCATCATGAAATATTAGGAAAATAAAGGAAATACTTTTCATGAATAGAAATAATTTGAAATGGCCAATTTTTAACGATCATAATTAAAGCTTACTTTTAATTAGCAACCATTTATTCGCGAAATGAAATAAACCAGGTTCATCACGTTTAATTAATACATTGAAAATGATTCACGTGCAGATACTCGTGAAAATGTTTGGAGTGAATTTTTTAAATTTATGGAATCATGCGAAATTCTAGCAAATTTTTCCCATCATATTAAGGTGTGGGCATAATTTTCATCAAGTAACATCAGGCACAGTTTCTAAAAACATATATACTCTGAAATTTAAGAAAGTATTGAAAGCATGCCTATAAATAATTTACATGCAACAGTACAGTAGGTACTGAAAGCCTTATCTACCCTTGCTTTGCTTATAAACTAGGTGATAAAAATGTATCAATGCTAAGATTTATAAAAAACGGAACAAATATCATGGTGCTAAAATGAGTAGGTACTTGTTTTGTATCGCGTTGGCACATCAGAGCTTCCTTCACAATTATCAGTAGAGTTCTGACGCAAGACGGCGAATGAGAGTCAAAAGCTTGGGGAAATACTACGAGTGGCATTGATTCCTCATCCTAGGCCATATCTTTTCCGTTACGACCACAGAAAATTAAATGAGGGGGGAAATTCACCGTGAAATAAAGCATGATTTTCCAAGGGGGATGGATTTCATCAGTGCAGGGATAGCGAGACCGGCCGGAAAAGTTGCAAGCCGAGAGGGAAGAGGATGGACGCGGCACAACTCCGAACGCCGGCGAGAAAGAACCAAGCGGCGGATGACGAAAGGTAAGTGTCGACCGCGAGAAGACATCGTCGTTCGTAACCCGACAAAGGCACGGCACTCTCTCGAGAGCACGCATTCCGATATGACTGCGTCTCTCTTCACGGGCGTTGAACCCGTTCCCTTCCGATATGAACACCTTCCCGCGAGACGCGAATCTCAATGGGATGTGATCCAAGATTAAAACGATTGCGCCGGATGCAGGCGACTGGACGTTTGGCTAGGAGCGAGAAACACCCTAAGCGGCATGTCAAGAGCCGAGGTATCATCTGTGCCAGTAGTGTGCCTACTCCCAACCCGCTGAGAAGCCGCGCACTTCCCGGGGGCGTTGACTCGTTGTGAGAACGAAACTCAACCTCAGAAATAGCGAAAATAATATTCGAACGACGGCTGTGTATGCAAGCTGATTCGTCCAATCACTTTCACCGAACAGTTTTGAATATGGTGAAAATCGAAGGAACGCAGCTGCATATCGCAGACTATCCATTTCCCTCCTTCGATTGTATGATTCCTTTGACCGTGACTAAATGGCATTACAAATTAATGTAAAAATTGCATTTCACGAAAATATAAACTTCCATAAATTAACAGATATACCACTAAGTTTGACATTACGATAAAGAAAAAAATTGGGAAAAATTTAACTTCCTAAACAGATAAACAGGTATTTTTTTAAATTTCCTGACTGTTATTAAAATGAGTAACAAGGAGAGTTATAAACCTTCTTAAGAATATAAGAGCCATGACTCCTATAAGAGATTGTATTCATCAAAGCAGGCGTTTTGCTAGATAAATGAATACTGAATCCAAAATGAATTATTAATTTACTAGAGTTTCGCCAATAATACAACTCATTGCTTATAGATAGACGCCATGAAAGCGCAAGCCATACTAAATATACTGGAGTATATACTACTTTCATCTCACAATCAGTACAGGAAGACAGTGCTCAAATAAGTTCATGAAGTATGACCTTCAAGGCTAATAAAAAATTATTTCCCCTTTACCGCCAAACACTAATTTAAGGAAATTTTTAAGTAAAAAGAATTATATAATTCAAGAAAAAGCGTCATTGTATCTTTCTTCATTAAAATGTCGACACGATTTCGCAGTATAATATTCTATTCCACACACTTACATGATGCCATTATAAAACTCCAGTGTTGAGCAAGCAAAGCGTTGGGAGAAGTAGTTGAATATTCCCGATAATATGTGTTCAATTATAATTACAGTCATGTCTTACATGCTCTTTCGTAGTGAAAAATAAAGATGTACGGCGATTTGGGGTACACTCCCTTCGTCCAAATCGATCCCCGTCAAGTGGAAGCGATAATGACCTCCTCCCCTCCTATAAGTTCATGTCGATCGTTTCCTTCCTGATAACCGACATCGCTCTCCCCTCTGCTGAACCCCCTCGGCCTATCCACCTTACTTCTGATTGCCGGCATCCCTCTTCCATTTTTATCTCCGCTCAATAAGCTTTCAGCGTCAGCGTCTCAGGCGGAATGCCGCACCGTTGTGAAATGATCCGGTCCTCACTCAAGACACCCCTTTCTGCGGTGATCTCCCCGCCATCCCGCTTCCCCTAACCCTCCTCAATTTTTCGTTTCTTCTTCTGCCTCCTCTAGCTGTATCCCCACCCAACACATGGCTATTTCTTCTTCGTAAATTGTGGCGTCAGGTGATCGTAAGAGCTACCCTACGTCCAGTGTATTGGAAGGCCAAAATTAAATTTCAACATCATTAATTTTTGCGTCGAATAAGCAATAAATTCTATTATAGCACTTTAGAAAAACATCCTCTTATCGTTAAAAGAATTAATCAACAGTGCCTAAGTCTCAAGAATAGCCATGAAGCATATAACCCATACAAAAAGTGATGCCAGTACAATGAAGACTCATTTAATTCTCCGTTCTTGTTATTGTAATATTATTTCTAACAAAATATAAGCATTTAATTTGAACAGAAAATGGGTGTTTTTTTAACTTCATTACAATGTTTGGACTTAGGAGCACATTACTGGAGAAAAATATGATAATTTTATGAATTGTGATGGATACTGTTGGCATATTGTTGAAACAGATCAGAGAAATATTAAAACTCTCATCAAGAAAAATATTGCCACAACTTGCCTGATTTTCCTAGCAAGCTATTGTCTTATGGGTTTCTATTTACCTGGATTTAAGTTATTATATTACGAAAATAACGCCGAGTTAATTTCCCATTTTCACGTTCAGTGTGTTTTGACTGAATACATTGAGACGATATAGGTAAAAGAGAACTTCAACTTGCATTTTCTTCATTATAAAAGTATACTCTCATTATAGCCCCTGAATTTCCACTGTTTTGAGAAGAAGCGAAAAAAATTCTACCAAGGGATGAGAGCGTGAGGACACATTCCTCTAACTGATAAAATATCATGACACAATGAAGACACCATGCTCATTTGTAGGGATGCTCTCTACATATGTAAACTAAATTTTTCGTCTCCAAAAAACGATGGTGAGTAAAAAGGAAGGTTTTACCTTTCGAGAATTCTCGTATTTGCTCGTCCTGAGTATTTGCCCCTTGCTGATCTATGGCTAGACGCAATTTCATTACTATGTCTTGTCGTTTTTGAAAAGGTGCAAAGACCTTACAACGCTCCTCCCAAAGGAAAACGACGAAAAAGGAAGATTACAAGAAATCGGCGAACGGAAAAAAGCCGGAGAAGAGCTCGCGTCCTTCCGATCTTTCGATAAGCGAAGAAGAAGAGAGGTACGGACTGCTAATCGATTGTCAGTCAAGTTGGCTGTACGACAAAAAGCAAAGGTTATACGACAAAAGGGTGGGCGGAGAAGACGGGAAGACGGTGGGTAGGAGGAGGGGATGGTACGAAAAACATATGATGAAGGAACGAAGGGAAAGCAAGGGTATAGAGCGAGAACAAAGACGGCAGTACAGAATGATATGCTAGTGCTATCATCGCCGTGTGAACACATTAAATATTTCAACGATATAATTGATAACATGATATTACTTGATTGCGTTGGCCGTTACCTTTACTGTTGCACAGCTGGTGGATATATCCGTCTTCCACAACGCATTGTAGCCGATTAAAATAAGCAAACAATTCTCCTATTGATGTTTCGATTCCAGGAGCTTTCTACCTCTTACAAATATCGCATTAATTATCCCTCTCTTCAAGCTCATTTTTTCTATCGTGAATTTTGGAAAAACTCTATAAGTTAATGAAATAATTTATCACCTGCCATTATCATGATCTGCCTTAGACTAGTGTTACTCAAAGACGATGTAGCCAAAAATTCTGTTTAAAAAACCTTCATAAGGATCATTCTGTCACAATTTGTAGAAAGACAATCTTGAGTTCTGAAATTAAATCGCACAATGACTAGGATAATTGCTTATCCAGTCAAATATTCCCCTTTTAACTTGGGAGACTAACAGTCGCGATTGTTTTTGGGATTACAAAGTGCTTATCCCTTTCAAAAGACGCCATGGTGAATTAAGATAATAAGTAAATCAGCCGGCAGGAGTAAATTCGTAGTAAAGCTATACTCATATTCTGAATTGATTTGTTACGAAATCAAGATTACGCTGCATAGTTTCTAGTGATTTGCGGATACTAAAAGTTCTACTCAAAGTCGTACAGGCACAATATCAGAGTAACTTTAAAAAAAATTCTTTCTATAGGCAAAATACGTATTGTATTCTGATTATTAACTAATATCAAGTCCGGCATTCAATGCAGCAACATATCGGACAAGGGACGAAATTGGGGTCGACAAGGAGAAAGACGCAGTGGAATGAGAAGTCGAGATGAGAGAAACCGGAGTGGAGCAATCTTCGACTTGATCGCGATTCCCTCTTTCCCACTATGAAATAAATGATTGCGTAAATCGGTCTTTACCACCCAGGGCACTCCCGGTAGAGCAAGAGGGTAGAATCTGCCTTTTTTTCTAAGAACCTTTCCTTTCTTCTCTTCAATACTCTGTCTCTTCTAATTCTGCCTGCATTCCTGCAACAATAAAAAAGCACCTCCCCACGATCCCTTTCAAAACCTTCCAAAATTACAGAAGTAAAACCATTACTGTCAATAGAAGCGAAATTCACTCGCAATTTTTCCACCACTTGAAGATAATTTACATCCTACCAGATCATTTACCATTCACCAAAGATAGAATATCTATTAGAGATAATTTACCATCATCATTCTGTTTAGACATACCTAATCGGTTATCAGCTCTGCACATGAATTTCAATTTACGATATTTCAGTAAGATTCTGTCATAAATAATGTTTCGGCGCATTTATTATTTACCCTTCTAAATACAAATTTTCAAGCAATATAAGAATTTGTTTACACGGTACGTGCTTTGAATTCTCGCAGTCTGTTCTCCTTCCAAGTTGAATCTCCAATCTAAAGTCTATCATTCATCTTTATAGTTGTTTTTCTACGCATAAAAAACGGGTTTACAGAAGACATGATAGATAATACAATACAAACGATGGAAACGGACGATACTAGACTTAATAATTGATCAGGAATACTCATATTCAACCCAGACCTTTTCAGCATTACGCCGGATGCTTTGCCAAAATGTTTACATGGTGAACCATCTGACACTACTAGCAGATGTAAAGACACATTCAAGCATCAAATTCTGGTACAGTCACGTTACAAAAACTATTATACAATTAAATATCTTTTAAATAAATGCAAAAAAACAAACAAATCTGGCCATTGTTCGATACGATTTGTTTTACGGCGTAATAATTATACGATATTTCTTACGTGAGATAAAGATATTAGACGCAGTTCAAAGACGAATGAATGATAATTTATTCCTCAAAAATCAGTCAAAGGTCAGATGCTTTGATTTCCATCCTGTATACTCCCTCAAACATGGCTTTTTCCAAGAAATGGCGATTGCCACTAGTGCCTTGGCCCACTTCGAGTGGAAGGGACTTAAGAGGTTCACCATTATCACTGACGAGTCTTCAAAGTCGTACTTTACCCACCTTTGAAGGCTTCCCTTCGTCTCTTTTTCTCTTTTTTTTTAACGGAATTTCCCCCTATTCCCAGGGAAAAAGGAAGCGCCCGTATTTTACGGAACTTCGAGATTTATCGAAGCGTTCGATCTTTCCGCAGTCTTTGCGTCTCTTTGGATGCGATTCTTCTCTCGTCTGTCCCCGAGGTTTTCAAGGCGGAAGAAGCCGATTAGGGGAAAGAGTCGAGAGGGATGGAAATTTGGGATAAAAGTGCTCCCGGGATGAAAAATCGTTCTTTCTCTATTCCCTACCCCCGCTCCTTCATCCTCAAACTGTGCGGTGCGATCCGACGAGATTTCTCAAGAAGATGGACGCGAAGATCGTGTCGACCTTTCAAAGTAAGAGAGCAAGTGGGCAATGATTGCTGACTAAAACCCATGTCACATTATATGAGAATATGAAATGGGTTTGATAACTCACTAATACGATTACTTAAGCAGGCTTCGGTAGCGGCGGGCGAAGTCCTCGTCTACTATACCGAAGATTGCCGGTTCGAGTCCCTTCTGGGTAGGTTTTCCCTATTCAGAGCATGGATTTTCGTGTACGTTTCATTGTTATAAGTTATGAAAACCCAGATATAAAGGTAAAATAACGTTTTTTTCGGCAAAAACAGGAATTAAATGATAAATAGAAAATAAAAATAGGTAATAAATAAAAAAGCAACTATGTAAGCAACATGAAAACATTTTTTATCCAGGTACAGTCTGAGGTTCTTTCAGTTTTTCGACCTGAGTTTCATAACGCATGGCACCCTTCACTTCATCTGAAGATGAGTAGTCTTCGTTTTGATGGCAACACATTCGTAAATTTATTGCATAATATTAGGATTTATTTCTAATGCAAAAATGTTCTCTATCATATTATTTATTTATATTAGCTAAATGCAAAGAAAAACAATCAATTGAACCCTTCTAAATGCGTCCTTCATAAAAAAGCTGTAAATCTCAACAAGGGGAGGTGTAGGATTTTTTAACATTAAAAATGTGTTGAATTTACTCGTAGGGCAACCACAATCAGTAACTGTTAGAGGATATCTTTGCAAGTGGCTTCAGCAGCCTTTGGTGAGCGCCACCTAACCATCGTAACTTTTAGCAGATGCAACTCACCATCTATACAATTTCTCTTTCAGCATCATTAGACAGAAAAAATCCAGCATCGCAATTATTAATATTGACATTGAATGTGTGAAACTTTCTGTGATGTTTTGTATTCAATTGAATTCCGTCCGCAGTAGTATTCTAACCGAAGTTTAGTTTGCATATCTTGAATAAATGTCGTAAATACTATTATGAGACCTTTAGGTGAACTCTTGCTGGTGAACTATTTTAAATTATATCAACGATTTATTCAATTTAGCCTCATTTTGCAAGCCTAAGTACTAGCTGGGAAATATGGAAGTGAAAGTTAGAAGCTTTCAAAGTGTGGTGCTTTAGAAGAAAGATGAATATCAAATGGATCGTTTGTGTGAGCAAGTATAAGGAGCAAGCGATGAAAGAGATAAAACCAAAGCATTAAGCAATGTTTACAAAATATTAACTGCTGGAGAATTGATTATTTGATTGCTGTCTCTAGATGATGATGATGAGGCGGAAGAAAAACTATTACTACCAACTAATAAACCAATCAATTTTAAGCGGATATTTCGGTCTTCAATCACGTCAACGTCAAGTTGCCAATCAGACCATCGAGGCTGTTGGTCCTGGCATCAAATTGATCTACTAACATCACGTTAGTCATAATTTCACCTGAGAACCCTATTCATAACACGTTTCTTAACTAGTTGTATCAATCTGCGCATGCGCAACGAGACTCATAGTCAAGATTAAGCTCATCAAGACTTGAAGAAAACGTTTTCATGCTGGGACCCATGTTTTGCATTTCCCATGCACATAGTGTTTACGTGATCGAATATTTCATCCGAACTCCAAAATGGCTCCTTAATTAATAAGAAAATGCTCTGCGACTGGCTTTATAGACGTATTTAACGCGGGCATCCGTAAGACAAAAGACCCGTGGATGACCAACACCAGGCTTCCAATAGACCTTGGGGGTGAATGAAAATATCTGTAGACCGATGATAAGAGTTCCCATAAATTGATTACTCACGAATTTGATAGGAATGAGCATCATGATTCCGACTCTATATGACAATATGAGAACGGAGTCCACAGTCTTGACCTCCTCGCTCGACCTCCTTCAACCAACCCAACCTACCGGTAACCAGTCCACTTTACCTCACACCAACGCTCGGGTAACCACGTCGTTTCCCCATATTTTTGCCGGCATTATCATTCCCCAGCCTACTGGATTCCCTCATAATGTTATGATTGTTATTAAATTCCAAGTACCTCGGGTAAATAGCCGGGGAAAATCGACGCGGAGTGAAGTGTTACAGCCATTCCTTTACTCCAATGGGCGGAGGAAATGAAAGGAATCCGAAGGCATTCTCGTCGCAAAGATTTTTCTTCTAATGCTGAAGTGCCTATTATCATCGGTCCACAGATATTTTCATCTCCAAGGCCCAGCGAACGACATGCGTTGGTCTTCCACGGGTCGTTTGTCATACGGATTCCCGCGTTAAATGCGTCCGTGAACAGCGAGTAGCGAAGCATTTTTTCTTTATTGCCAGCGAGTATTTCCTTAAAAAAGAAACTAGAGAGACTTTAAATGCTTTTCCAAATAGAGTGCTCCGCGAGGTGAACTCTGAATAAAAACTCCATGCATCAAGCAAATTTTAGTAATGTTTTGCAGTTAGATGCCAAGTTTTTAAATGACAGCGTATTGATAAATCATGCATCTCCAACAATTCCTTGTTAAAAGAATATCCTTCCTCATTGAAAGATCCAAACTGCGCATTATATCTTTTTGTTTATATCCCCTCTCATTTCCGCGCAAAATATTCCTGTATCCCCTGCCCTTGCTATCAAATGACTTGCCTCATGCTTTAACTATGCTTACAGGACAAGGGCTGTTGAAAAATAATTCCTCATACGTCTAATACATTATCTAAGTTAGACTCAAAGAGCTAATAAAATGCGAGTATCCATAATAGTCGTCGTATTTTCGCATAAATCGTGTGAAAAATCATCTTGAGCGCATACTATTATTCATAGTGCATAATATTATTTGATATAAAAAAAATCGAACATTGCACGCTTCATAATTACTTTGAAAACATGAAATGAAAACAATATCAACGGTAAAGTCTACAACAAATAATTCACAGACACAGGATGAGACAATGAGAGAGTTCTGAATTTAAAAGTGATCAAACGACCAATTAATTTTCAACAGTGCCGCACACTAAAAAAATGCGTCGACTACTCGAAAAAAAAATACTACCAAGGGAAGTCGTCCTTGCATCAAATCCAGCTTCTTACCCTCAAAACCAACCTTTTCTTTTTTCCGCACCTCACACCGTCGGGATATAATGTCGATCTTTAACAAGTTTTACCCGACATTTAAGGGATGAAAAGACGAACTCATCAATCATGGGGCTTCAGCGTGAAAAACAAACGCATTCTTCCCTCCGAGGCTATGCGAAAGGGAGGAGTCCAGATGACTACCCTAGAGACGGACATGAGTGGTGGAAAGGGGAGTGAGTGACTTAAAGGGCTGAGAGAGAAAAAGAAGAGATTCCAATTAAAAAGGACAATTACTTCGGCACGCGTGGAATTCGAAACAAACGATTCGGACTCACGACGATCGCCTGAAGGTGGGGGTACCTCGGTTCGAAAAGAAAAAAAAAGTTGGATTCGCGGTGGATTTTTAAGGCCACGCTGTTGTGAGGGGAAAAAAGCGATGAGCTTCCTGAAGCAAAGATGCGAACTGTAAGAAATGGTGGTTAGCCGGCTGATACCCACCCTATTCTACCCCCCTCTCTCTCCTCCCCGCGCTGTCTTGCACACTCCGTCCACATGTATTTCTCGCAATCTTAAAACCTTCCTCGTCGCGTATTTCAGTCTGTCCTCCCCTCCCCTTGTTACGAAGCGGTCGAACGCGCACACAAAGGCACTGTGGGGCATTTGAAAATAAAAGAAAAATACAATCGCGTTGCGCAGCCGCCGCCCGTGATTGGTTGTCTAGTCAGAATGGCGACCTTAATCGACGGAGACTAAGTCTCCTTCGAGCGGTTTATCTTTCATTCCCCGATTCCGCGAATCGAGAGAATCGGATTGTCCAGGGGATGGAATATGGGAGAATCTCTCTTTTATGAATTCATCTCATCCTACTGTAATTCAAAGAGGTCGTAAGAAATGAGAGTGGTAGTAGATGCAAAAGGTGAAGTAACAAGATCATCGTTTCCAAACTAAGTGGTGATTCTTAGTGAAATAATCGATGGACATAAATAGGTATTCGGGAGAAAAGAGCCTAAAACCGAATCAGTGATTTTATCTTTGGCCCAGGTGAGATACGACATCTATCTAATGACTGAATGAATGATAGATTGATTGATTTTATTTTTTGTCAATCTTACTTACAAAATAATAAAAGGTGCTCTACGATAATTTTCTGCGAC
Source organism: Ischnura elegans (assembly GCF_921293095.1). NCBI lineage: Eukaryota > Metazoa > Arthropoda > Insecta > Odonata > Coenagrionidae > Ischnura > Ischnura elegans. The sequence continues at coordinate 70,497,111 of NC_060248.1, read as the reverse complement.
ATAAATTCAGCCACGATTCATCTTAAACATGAATTCAGGACTAGATAAATTTGCAATATACATCGAAATATTTGGTAAGAATGAAATTTTATTCAATCGTTCCTCATCGCAGCCGATAGAAGCCAACATCGGAGAGAGACCATTTCATCATAATCTTAAGGCAGCAAGCCGAAGAATAGTTTCACGCATCTTCAGACATACATTTATTAACAATTTATTACAGTTATATAGCAATATTTTCATTGATTATTTAGCAATATTTTTAACATACTTCAGTCACATATAATGGCGTTTAGTTCCATATTGGAAGTATTCATGGCATTTTTGCCGTAAATTATGGCGAATTCTACATAAGTTATGTCCAAACGTATGTTATAGTTTTGGCTCTTTGGCCAGTTAAATCATAACGTCAAATAATTATTAGAAATGCCAAACATAGAACCAATATCACTGTTGTATTTGAAAATGTCATTCTAATATCCGAGGAGTGAATGTAAAAAGCTTTCCCAGCTGCAACACAACAAAACCGTTTATTTAATACAGAAAGAAAACATGCGCGAAATTTTATTGCTTAATTTATTCCGTAAAAAATCTCATTTCCCAAACTCAACTAAAAATGACTGCTGCACAATGAGACCATTGAAGAGTATAAACCTAATATATATTGTAGCTTTAGATTTGATTTCTGTGATTGATCAATGAACACACTTGTTTTATATGATCGAAAACAATTAAAAACATCCAAATAAGTACATCAGCACTTGAAAACCATTTATTAGAGTTCCACGTATTGATCGTTTCCACTAGAGATTACTTGATGAATGTGAACGGTATTCAATTATAAAACATACGCAAAGGGACTCAAACGAAGATCAAACATATTATCGAAATATCCTGGTTGAATCCTCGATACATGAAGCTTGCATTTCAAGGATTTTACACTCTCGAGAGCGAAAGAAATTATGCAACGTATTGAATGTGTCATTGTATCTTCCGTTTCGGGGACATTAGGCACGAATATGGAGGGTAACGCAAAATTTATGCCGCCGTTAAAAGACGGAGACGCCGTAAAAATCCGCTGTCTCAGAAGAAAGGAAGGAATGAAAAAATGGTAAGGAAAAGGAAGCATAGGGCGAAAAGGGGTGGGGGGAGGTGGGGATGGGGAGAGGTGAGGGGGAGTTAAGAAGGGGAGACGTATATCCGAGACGGAAAAGATCCCAAAAATTCGCCTAGAATTATGACAACTCGCAATAAAACCGACCGAAACGAAAACTCGAAATGGAAATAAAAATACATTCCCTCACTCCACGTCTAGAACCACGAAAGGGGGAGACCGCGCGGATATTTTCTGTGTGCATATACTACTTCGGCGTGTGTAATCGGAGAACTGCTGCGGAGGGACGTCTTAGCGGTGGAAAGAGAGACAATATCTCGATTCCACACGGAGATGATTCAAACTTCACTCCGCCACCCATCTCATCTCGCTCGAAGTTTGACGCATTCTTACCCACATTCCACGCGCGTGACAACACTGTCGGGAAGGAAGGAAGAAAGTGAGGTGGAAGAGTGGAAAAAAATAAATGAAGGAGGTAAATAATAAAAAAGACTGCCTGGAAAAACAGAGAATCGGGGAGAAGGGAATGATTGAAACTTGAGTCGGATTTCAAATCGAGATGGACCCAGACGGAAAAAGATCTCTAAAAACTTTTAGTGGACGATCGCGAGGACTATAAGAGGGAGGACTCGAACCAGGGGGGGGGGGGATGTAAGACGAAAAGGTTTCAGCGAGAGGAGGCACGGGAGAGAGATGGAGAAAAGACGGGGTGGAAGATATATAGGGCATCTTTTTGTATTTCATTGCCACCCTGTTCAAAGCCCATCCTCTCACTCCAACTTTCTAAATATCCCCTCAAGGCTCAACCCCCGTGTGAGGTCCGCGCTTGCTTGTACACATCCCTCCTTTCCCCACCCCTCCCCCACCTCTTCGTACACTTCCCCTCAATAGTTCCCCTCCCTTCGTCTTCTTCCACCACCTCACCCCACACTCATACCACAAAACACGACCGCCGACGCGTTTTTTACGATCCATTTTTTCAGCGATTTAACGGCAGCTAGATGCAGTAAACTCGTCATAACGTGGATTGAGGCGGGGGTGGCGGGTTAGAAGGAATGGGGGTTGAATATTGGGGGCGGATTTCCAAAAAGGTTGGGATGCAGGTGGGGAAAGAGGGTGGTGGGATTTATCAAACAGTGATACTTGATATGTTGCGTTCAGGTAAATAAGGTGGAGGATAAGGAATACAGTGAATAATACTGCCCATAAGAGGTAAGAAATAATGCCTTGTTTTCCGAAAACTAGTTTAAAACCCAAATATGCATTCAGTTTATTTCCTGCTGTAGGTTTTAACTAATCGCTTGGTCGACAGGAATTTTCCTGAAAAGGGTGATATAACTAATCTAGAAGAAAGCACACTCCTGACATATGGACTCAAAAACGAAGTTTGAAAATGGAAATACCGAATCATATACCTACTTCAAACAATTTATTACTCCGACTTCTCAATTAAAACACGAAAAAATTATATTTTACGGGTTTGGTACTCACAATGACCTCATTCTACTTCGGCTAGCATTTGAAATACTGAGAAAACGTAATATTTCGAGTGTTCTAAAATATTTTTCCCTCTAAAATGTTTGTAATTTTTTTGCAACACAGGAATCAGATGATTGAGATAAATGAAATTGAACAAAATAAGTTTTTGTGATAAGAATTCGTCGTCGAGGTAGGATTACTCCCGTTTGAAGCCTAAAATCGAACGAAACACATATTTTATTATGTGTTTCGGATAAAATAAAAAGTATAATTGATACAAGCTATTAATATACTACTTCAGCTGAGAAACAGAGTCTCTCAAATTCTTAGATATGCTTAAGTTTTCTCATAATTGCGACCGATGTGGTATCGCATTGATTAAAGTCACGTCAAAAATCCTACTGCTCGCTGAATTCCACTAAAGAAATATTCTCAAAATGGGTTGCTAATGGGTACGAATTTTGTTAAGATACCCTATAATGTTGAGAGATCAAGACATGGGACGTCAAAAACTGGACTACTACAACGCTGCTGGACCCGTTTTTATGTGCCGCGTTTATTGTAGTATGGCCACATTTTGGAACGATTCTTCAGTGGAAAGTTTACTTTTGAAATACTTCATTATACTGGGAAAGATTTGAAGGTTTTTTTTTCATTTTATAGATAGACCTTTCTAGACCTTTAGAATAATGATCAGTAATAACTATATTTGATCAAACTATGACGCTATATGACCTTTTAAAACCGTTCTCAATAGAGTAACGTTGAACCGCTTCGCAGCAGAGTAATTAATATTCGTATGAAACGGATTTTCTCTTTTCTTGGCAAATCGCATATGTAGGTGCGTACTCCGTATTTTGAAATTTATAATGAAAGAACCTTCAGCATGACTTTCTCACATAAAAGAATAGAGCCAACGTCTAAATACTAGATTTTAATAAAAACATCAAGCCAAATATGTATTTGAATGCCATAAAAACTAACAAAAAGTAGCACAAGCAACGTAAGTATACAAGCTCTTCATAGCGGACGGACGAACGCTTGATATTTTTTTTAGTCCATTTGGAATTATACACTTTACCTGCCATCCCAGTAGTGAATATGACCTTTCCAAAGGGAAGCCACCGTTTGGCACAAGGATTGTCACAATTTCTCACACGGCTAGATGAGCATACATAAGACAGTGTGCATTCCAAGCAAAGAAACGTCGCGTCGTTCTGGAAATATCACGATGACGAACAGAAAACATCGCTGAGACATTTTCATGACACCAAGTTCCCAGTTCATGTTAGTGCCTCAGAAATTTCAATACATTACACTGAAATTTAAAAACTTTGGGAAGCCATTTTGGGAAGCCAAAAGCTTTCATAAAATTAAAGTATTATATATTCAACTTTTTAACAAAGCCAGTCACCCTGCGCCATTGAAATACCTGCGTTAGTTTTTTCCTTGGAAAATAGAAATGCATAATTACACATTACAATGTCGTTAACTAAAATTTATTAAAATAATTATCTGTCAGCTTTCATCCGTTCAATTGCATCGAGTTTCCTAGAGAACGGCAAATTAGGTTTGACAATTTTTTCCGATTTCCTTCGCGTAATAGATAAAATGCGACAGTTAAACAAAAGTTAAAATGTGAAAATATATACCAAAATATACATATGGTAAATAAAGCAATGGTAAATGGGAATTTGAGTTCAGAGAACAACGCTGAAAGACAATCAGAACGACAAGACAGAAAGACCTCTGGTGTGAAGTAGTCTGGACTTGCACCTCCCTCACCTTTCGATGAAGAGATGAAAGAGACTCTGTTATGGAAATGCAATTTTTAGAAATGGATATTAACTAAATTAGCTGTGGTATAGATCATAAATACTAGCCTGTATGTAACTTGGTGTGTTCTTCATTGGTAAGTATCTACCGTTGTTATACGATTGCGTTGAACTTAGCAGATATACGTTTTTTAATGCCTTCCAACAAAGAAAAACACAGTAAACCATATTTATTATTTCACGATTAAACCTCGTGGCTTCGGAAGCGTTGAAAACAATTCTATAAAGAAGACCTTAACTTGATTAATAAGGAGTCATATCAGTGGTGTTACAATGCCTTTATTACACATAAGTAAACATAAATAAACTGGTATTATAGTTCTGGAAAGTGCCAAATAAATTTTGAATACCAGATACCAATGAAACCGACTATACTCACAATCTAATAGAAAAAAGCAACTATTTAATATTTATTTCTTTCCCTATTGTTGAAAATTATCGGAAAATCAGGAATTACTGTGTCACGATTGGTATCTTACGAAGAAATCATGAATTATGGTCGACACCTCATAATTTAGAAAGTCGACGAATGACTAACCGTAAGTAAAGGATTTCATTCATCAGATCTCGATTCGTAGAGGAGTTTATATACTCGAATTTAGTCGGATAAACGCAGACAAAACGGACACAAAAAAGGATTTTGTATTGCAACTTGGAAGAGAAGAATGAAATTCATTAGGAATGCAACTAAAGAGTCGTTATTTCATAAAGAAGTATGAAAAATAAGTTCTACATTTATAGAAGACAAATTAAATATAGAACAGTTATGATTCAATCATATATTGATTATTGACACTATCTTCGCTCTCATATACCTAGTAATATGAATTTAGTATACAATGCTGGAAAAAAACTGAAAATTGGAGAAGTTTAGCTCTCGTTTTCCGTTCTTTCCCAGAGCTCAAATAAATCATAAGTTCCTTAAAAAGGTAGAGAAATTTTTCCTAAATCTTTATTACCAAGGCATATATATTTCCAATACAGTATCGTCATTAAAAAATTAAATGACTAAAACATAGTGTCGAGACGCAATATTTACTGGCGAGACAGTTGCTGTTCATAAAAAAGGCTACCATTGATGACGATTAATGGTACGTGCAGGAAACAAAACGTGATAAAATTTATGATTATATATTATGAAGAGTAATTTTATATTTGAAGCTTTACGCTGGTGTCTAAAGACTAATTTGATCCGATGGAAGATAGCCCTACATACTATTAAACGCCATTCTTTCATGCAGCATTGTATGATCACATTGAAAATATTTCCGAGCAGCACTTGTTCTCTCTCAGCCACTCTTACTTCAGAATTTCGTTCACGAAATGCGAGGAAGAAAATCCGAAATTTTCCGACCAAGGAATGGATCCACGATTGGAGTTTTTCGACACTTCAGAAACACTGCCATTCACCGCTTCAGTTTCTTTAACGTTGCCAAAGAGAGGTTTTTGATTGAATTTTGGAAAAAAAATTATGCCTCCCTCCTTATTTCCCTCGAACAGTGACGGGAAAATTCCAATAACGAAAAGTACCTGCCATCGATGAGTGCTTTAACCACTCGAAAGTCAACCGCTATACCACTCATATACCTCCTTGCTTGAAAAAGACCGTGGGAATATTGAAAAACGTTTAAGCCCGTAACTTTTACGCCCCAAGTAAAATAAAAAATATTGTTATGGCGGCTCTTGCACTTAAATTGACGTGGTAGGCGAGTTTTTGAATTGAAAGGAGATTGAAAACCGTGGAACCATGGAAAGTTGTCATGCTCAGTCATGCAAATTTACGTTTTATTTTTTTGAAAAGTCGAAAGGGAATTCCTTATTGCAATTTCTCATGCATTCAAAACAAATAAACGGATTACAAATAAAGCAAGCTGTCTAACATTTTTATGCTCCAATTAAAAAAAACTTATGGAGTACTGCAAAAGTAACCAATGTAATACATATATATTCAAATGAATTTCTCCGCTTCATAAAATGTCGTCCGTGCTCAATAGTTGCCAGAGTATAAATAAAGACCCACTTACAACAGATACACATTTGTCGGTTGGTCGTGCAATTAAAAACTCAAGAACGAGCTGGCAATACTTCAACAAGTTTACGGCTTTAAGTGGGCGAAAACTATTCCCTCAATGATACGCTCACATTGAAATCTTTTATTTCTCTTCACTGCACTGAACTCATTTTGTTTGTATCGATGTCCTCGAAAAGTTTTCTCTCAAATTCTTGCATAATATCAACGATAACCCGAAATAGCAAACTCACAATTTCCAATTTGTAGTAAGAAAAATCTACAATTTAGCAAATCTAACAGGGCAATATCCACGGGCAAGCACGTCATAATTACGACGTAATTTCAGCCCACCAAAATGGAATTGGTATTTTCCCTCCTTACTTTATCTAAATAAAAGAAACTCTGAGTACCACCACCATACTAAAATGTCGATCCTACAAATGATTGTATCAGAACTTTCCCATAAAATGATACAAAATATGGATGACATTTTGATTCAAACAATTCTCATTTTTTTAATTATTGCCCTTATTAACGCTAAAACAAATAATGGAATATTCACCGAAACGTTTCATAAAGGAAAAGAGAATAAAAGCTGAATACCTAGTATATTCAAGCGTTCACATACGCAGTGTCAGAAACGAAAGCTCATGACCACACCGATTTCATGGAGCTTGATTCCCACTTCCGCCTACCATTACCGCTATTTATTCCCTACGTCACAATTACAGCACGGATTCATGTGAAAACATGACACTCGAATGCATGGATGGGCGTACGCTCAATGAAATGCATCAACTAAGCCTTTGTAATTTGTATTAAATATGGGTCAACGGATAAGGGTAAAAATTGATTAAGATTGTAGATGGAGAACTGTGGAACCATGGAAAGTTGTTATGCTCAGTCATGGAACTTCAGCTTTTGTTTTTGAAAAGTCAAAAGGGAATTACTTAGTCAATTTAGTAAGAAGATAAGCCTTCGCATACACCTGTAAAATCCAACATAGCAATTATGGCGTTAGAGAACTCTTTTGAGAAGATAATCACGTTACGTATACCTTTTCCGAAACCAAAACCGAATATAAATAAGGCAACTAAAATATGGGATAGGATAAAAGACAGGATATATTAGATTATAGATACAAGATAAACGTAAAAATAAATATTATAGCTTGAAGATAGTTACACTGTAAGTATAACGGCTGAGCCCATTGGTGAAATACGATGTAATAACGCCTTCATACCGCTGCCCGTAACACTAACGCAGCACAAAGTATTTAAAAACGCAGGAATCCATAAGAATACTTTTTTTCATAAGGTATTATGTACAAATGATACGCAATAAAAATGTTAACGTTGGTACACGAGCCATTTTATTCGCTGAACGAAGGAATTTGGTTACATCGATAATGCCCTGACGGAAGTACTCACTCACTCTATTTACATTCGTGTGAATGAACTAATGGAAATACATGTAAGTGAAATAATATTGATCTTTCAACAGAATTCAAATGTATGAACCCCAATCATCTCAAAGAAGGAAGTTTTTTTTCCCTAATAACTTGAGTATATCCATGAGTACACATATTCAGCATAGAAAATCCATATGACTTAAATGGATTAATGATTTATAATGCATGAAAATTTATGCATACTATATACTGCGATGATAATACATTTTTATTACACATGCAAATTATTACATATACTATTTAAATTAAATTTGCAGCATTACTTAATTTTCTCGTGAAGACTCGACACTCTTTCTGTAAATTTTCTGGCAGTGATTTCTTAATAAAGCGGCATTAAGTATGCCTCTGAAAAAATTCCTGCGAAATATATTGTCAACAGCAATTAAGAAAATGAATCAAAGAGAAACTAAGCAATTATTCCCAGAAGAAAGGAAGTGTTTAGTTGATTTTGTTCGAGGGAAAAGCGTCAACATCCTTCTTTTGAGGATACTCCGCGGGCAACGCACCGATTTCATGGAACTAAATTCCCACTTCCGCTACCATTACCGCTATGTATTCCCTACGTCACAATTACAGCACGGATTCATGTGAAAGTATGACACTGGAATGCATGGATGGGCGTACGCTCAATGGATACTTGAGAGGTTAGTCGGGCGCTAGGGAAATAGCACACACAGCTGTCTTATTTTACCACGGATGTTCACCAAAGATATGTAGACATCATGGGACAGGCAAAAAGAAAGAACAGAGAGCTGAAACGGGCACGGAAAGGAAAATAAGGTGTTTGAGTCACACCGACAACGGTACTATCTGAAATATTCCTTTACAATTGACAGTTAGCTTTGCTTCTTTTACCTTAATTTACAGGAGATTTTTTAACTTCAAATAAAGTTTAAAAGTGGTTGTAACCATAAATTAATGTCTCTCGATTACTATTCGGATTAGCGGATTCGGAAGTGCTTAAATTCTATTCGCTGAATAGAAAGAGAGTTAAGGCTCATTGTTCCTGATGTGTCTAAATTTATCAAAACTATGATCAGGAACCATACAAAGTCAAAAATTTGCGAATTTTATTGATTACCACCACAGAAATATGTGTACAGACATAAGTATTTTAATTTGAACACATCCCCTTTATCTATAGCTACGTAAATAAAATTGATCAACATTATGGTTGATGGTCTAAATGTTGACACTGAAGAAATAACGCTCATGAAATCTATTTTCCACGGACTCGATTTCTTAATTCTTTTCAAGAGATGAGGCGGAATGAAAAAAACTTTTCGCAAGAATAAGTGCAGTCTATGGCACAATTTATATCTACTCAAAACCATTTGCGGTAGAGTGAAATAAATGTCAACATTTAATTGCAAATTTTTCAAGTCTACCATTTTAGATAATTTATGCTATCACTTGTAGCTATTACCAGCTACGTTCTACATTTACCGTTGCCTGATAATTTATAAAAATTGCTGATTCTAAAAATGAATTTAACCAACTCCTTCAATACTTCCAGATCTTCAATATTAAAAATTCGACATTTAAACTACAAAAACGGAGTTATATACCTCGTGTTCATGCTTTTTCTAGAAATATCAGAGTCTGACAGAAAACCAACTAGTTGCAATAGGTTTAGAGTAGAGTTTCAATGGATAACAGTAAAATAGAAATTACAGACACAAATAGGTGAAACATTAACTTCCATTCAAATAACAATTATGGACATATTGATGGTTAGCTCCTAAAAAATGCGATAAAATATCGTCAAAAGAATTATACTTCACGTTGATGTGTGGTCGTAATAATTAAGACGAAATAATCTTATTCACCTGAGATTTCAGCGAGAATATGTATGTTAAGTAGAGTTTCTTTTATGAAGAGGCAAGTAAGATTTTTCATTTTAATTCCCAACGTGAGATAATGAATACTAAACTGAGAGAAGATGTGGCTCTTCCGGGATTTACTCCGCGTTAGTCCATATTTCTCCGGGGCTATATGTGACAATTTCTCCGATATAGTAACCGCATTCATCAAGCCACTGAATTCACGATGTAGCATCCTCTTCGCCTTACATATCCTATCCGTCGGTCAATCTGCTCCGAATGGGCTGTAGTCAACAGCCCCTATTCCTAATCGTCTGTTGGAGATACCCCATTTTCTCATAACACTTTTCCATGCTAGGGCGAGGTAATGGTTAACTACACCATTGAAGTTGTTTTCTTTCTTTGTGATCTCTATGGCTTTCCGTACTATCATTGGAAATATCTCCGTTCTTAGGATATCACCTTGGCCTCTTCGAATGTTTTTCGCCAGTCCATTTGGGCTTAGCTATGAACCGACGCGGAGTAATGCCCGAATGGGCTAGCTACATCTTAAATTACATCAAACTTCCTTCCTTCATTAGAAGCCCGCGTTAGGACTATACTGAGGTCATGGCTTCGAATATGATGTAAGAACTATGATAAATGAGGCTATTGGGAGTAAAATCATGCTACAAACGCCCAAACCTTTTTGTCAACTCTAACAAACAGTTCGAATTCGCCTTTTCCTTAACTGAACCATAATTTCTATCCACCTTGAAACTGACCATCTTTAACACATGCTTATGTGTAACACTCAGTCTGCTCATGCTTACGATGGTAAAGTAGTAAAGACGAGATTTATTGAGCTATAATGATCACCAAAAGGATTTTTACGACACCACTAAAGGAACTATTAAGCGTGCCACAATTCCAGTTTTAGTGCCTGCTTACCTCAACTTCATGGTTATGTGCGTTGATAAATGAGCACCTTCAATGGGAAAAATTTAAGAGACCGGAGCTGAGGAGAACTACGGAAACAAATATTGCGAGAAAGAGTCTTATGCCATGCAAGCAGTGAGAGAAATGATTACCAAGGAGGTACTTCCCTCCAGAGAGAAAGAGAGAAAATTAACTGTTTCAATTCAGGATATCTTTTGCCAACCCATATGCTATAGTAGCTAGTGATCCGAGATACAATCTTTAAAGTGTTTAATTCCGAATGAAAGAAAATACGAACTACCCAGAGAATCAGATAATTTATTGCTAAAACGATGTTGATGCATGCATCCCATAATTATACATTAAGTTACATATAAATCTAGCATAATATCAAGAGCTTGTATATACTTATCCCAGAAATAATTTCTATCTCAACACATAGTATTTACGAATTATTCTGAGTGTTTAAAAATGATTAGCGGGGTTTTAAGGCTTTCTAATATTTATTACCACTAATTTACAGCTATGGATGATCAGAAGAAAGAGCAACTCATACAGTGGCACATATAGGCTTCAAGTGTTCAATGTGGGTGCTATATGTCACACGGCACACGCCAAGACGATATGCGAGTTCTTCAAAATGTTGATTAGTGTTTTTCGAGTTATTATTGTAACAGCTGCTTCAATCCTATTTCTAAATTCGGGAAGGTGTGCTGGCACCAGAGGACTCGGATGTTATTATCAACTGGAGGATCACAACCGCACTCAATACGGAACACAAGTTGTAAACTAGCAACAGATTCCGTCCTAGCAAACTGTAAAACACTAAAAGATTTTGTTCACTAGCCACAATCTTTGCTACTAGCGCTGTCTGGCTGATGGCGGCGGAAACATTGGATACACATGCGCTTTGATGCCGAAAGACAAAACTGCGTGAGTTGCTCTTTAAGTTGATTTATCATTTATAGCTGTAAGTTAAGTGTAATAAATATGACAAATCGTTAAAAATATATATATTCATTTTGAAACACCCGGTATTGAGGTCAATAAAACGTATTCGAAATGGTGCAATGCATACATTTACAAAGATATGGGAATGTATCGGAATCAACTTAGTGATTAGGTTCTAGTGAATTTGTTGAAGTTTTTAACATTACATAAGCTAGTAATTTTTCATTTGACCAATTATCACTTTAAATAGGTATCTTAGTTTTAATCCTAAAATCAAAAAATACGAAACTGCTACATATCTAACCTGAAAATATACTCAGCTAAAATTGTATTACCTAGATAGAAGATATCAAAATTGTGTTTTGATGGCCTCCAATCCTCCCCATAGTGCAGAGCTCAATCGCAACATAAAGAGTAAATAGCTTCAATGCATTGGTAGAGAGCATAAAACATTTCTTCACTCAATACCCCACGTTTTCCAGTAGCTATTAACGCTTATCACCAAATAGATTAAATGCATAAATATCTCGAACACTATTCACATTCGGAGAAAGGTTAGGTGAAAATAAGATTTTAGGAACTCACAAAATATTGCTGGGATATTTTTGCTTTCACGCACATGCTAAAGGAAGTGAATACAATAAGATATTCTTTCCTTTCTTTCTAGAGATATGAAAGAATTTTTGGATGCAGTGGTGAATGAAAAAATTGTATCGATTGTCCCAAATACTCTAGAGAAGAATTCACGGTTTCCCAACTTACGAAAGTTGAATGAGACGGGAACTACCTTCTGTGCTTACCAAAACTGCTTTTTACTGCGGCAATTTTTATACCGTGAGCAGACATAAATAATGAAAAAAAATTAATGTATGTATTTTGAAATTTCGATTTCATACCAGCTATGAGAGGAATAATCTCCATTCCCTCTATCCGAAAGAATTAAACATGTATTCAGACATGAATACTTCGATAATACTATTAACATTAAATATATCTGCAAAAGTAACATTGCAAAGGATAAAAAAATCTGGTCTCTGAATCAAAATATGAAATTCAAAAAACAACAATGACAGATGAGAGCAAAAGCATGGAGACGCGACGCAAGAAAAAGCTTGGTGACGCGATGTGACGAAGCTAAAACAAATTGGTATCCACGGCCTCGCACATTAATTTAAGAAAAAGATAAACATCGTTAACAAAATAATCGTAGTAGATAGGTACAAAAAAACTGATTTAGGCCCATTCACATTTCAGTGCTCGAATATTACAAAAGAGATGCTCAAGTCAAGATGTGTCGTCACCCACTGCGCATTGAAATGGGTTTCAAAAGTCACCACTCGTGTCGCTGTCGGACAAATTGGTCCGAGTTTCACGGTGAAATAAGTTATAATTAGGGTTTTTGACCTACATTTATACACATTATGATGTGCTACATCAAATTAATATCTTATTCAAGATATTCCACGCAATGATAAACACTACACTGCATAATATTGGAAAAAAGTGGATCGCAATGCTCTCATCACCGCGCCGCGACCGAAGTAGTAACAGAAATCAGCCTTCTACGGGATAGAATTGGACTTCTTATATGCAGTCCCCTTGGCTAATTCAACGGCGTCAATGAGAATAGTACAAGGCATAAGCCTGGAAACAACGGACACGGACACGAAGACACGGAGTGGGGTAAACCTCGGCACTCCTCGCCTGCATCTCCACTTTGCTATTCCCTCGAACGCAATTTCAACAGTCACACGCCCCCACCCCCGCACTCACGTACGCACCCGTGTTCGGAGGGTCCGATGTTATCGCCGCCACGCCGAAATCTTTCCATCTTCCGCCGTGCCCAGCACGTGGTAAAAGGTAGATAAAAAAGGAGGAGAGCCGTCTTCTTTCGACCCTCATATGGAACCGCAGAAAATGAACGCGACCTGCCCGAATCCTACAAATCCCCGGACGTGCCCAGCCACGAGGGTTAGAAGGTGGTGGGAAGACTTGGGAGGAGTGTGACGCGACGACACAACTTCACAATCAAAATGCACGGAGTAAAAGCAACCACTTTCGGCAAGAGGCAGTTAGACCGATTAAAGCCACGAAGATGTGGTGCCATAGAAGGAAGTCTAAAAGAACTTTTAGCGTACACCATTCAGCATGGAAGAAAGAAAAGAACAATGCTTGAATACTGTTAAAAGCCATGGACGTAGAAATGTGCATGTCATGAAGGAAATAAACAAGGCGGCCATAGTAATTTCATCTCAAGGAAAAGACCACGATAAAAGTTGCCTGGTAGGAGCTAGGAATAGTACCAGATTATTAGTAATTTATGGAAGACCTAACCTGAAAAAAGTAGCAAATTTTACATATGTACGCTTCTTAACACTGCCGGCGACATTATGAGAAATAAGGATCCACCAGGCCGTGTGGCAAGGTTTGATTACACACAGGCATTCAGCACTCATCCTTGCCTTGATCAGAAACGCACTCACTTGCCGGACGCAGGCCAAGCTCACAGGACAACGACACGCGGTCAGACAAGAAACTAAGAGAGTGAGAAACTAAGGATACGTACATACTACCACGCAAAAAAATTATTATTCAATAATAGAAAACGTAAAGTTAGCGTGCTAACCGATTTTAGAATGCATGCTAATAGCTAGATCTATTACAGTTAGCTAGCGAATAAATCGAAATATATTATGTAGAGGAAACCCTAAGATATTGAAATAAATTACTCTATAAAAATTTAAAGCTAAAATTAATCGAGCGTAAGTATGCGGCGAAAATAGGGGTCCACTGTACATTTAAAAAAGAATTTAAAAATTTTAAATGATACGAGGGTGATTGCCTACAATCAAGGAGGAGGACGACCACGAAGGAGGAAGGAAGATGGGTAACATGGTGGACAAAATGAAGAAAAAAGGTTCGGTTGTCGGCAAACGGTTGAGGAGACGGAAGGGAAAGGTGCAAGCGGGAGAGGAAGAACGATTTGAAGACAGGGCTCCTTGTGCCGTGCGGCAACGTGAGGTCTGAAAAAGCCGCGGGAGTCTCCCGCTGCGCACCCGACCTCTCTTCCTCATTCGTCAATCAGGATTTTACGAGCATGCGGGGCGACGCGCGACGGAATGCGCGTGGGAAAGCCTTTGGTTCTCTCTCTTTCTCTTTCCCTGAGTCCGAAAAAAATTATAAACCCTCCGTGGATATCCTAATCACGAGAAATCTCGATCCATATTTCAGAAATTCAAATTGTTTTTAACGAGGATGGATATATGGTTAGATGGGAGAGGAGTGGCGCGTCCATAAACAATATGGAAACATAAAAAGATAGGGAAAGGAAGCCGTCCGCGCATTAAATTTACCGAAGAGTGACAGTTTTTAGAGCTCCCTCCTTTCACCGCAAAATACTTATTTTCTCGGGCGAAGGCCCATAAATGAAGTCGATAGGCGATCAAGGAATCAACTGCCATGCATATGAAGAGTGACTGGTGGTGCTATGAACAAGCACAGAGGCTGCATAATTCATAGACTCAAAAATTTGGGTTGCCTAAAATTATAAGACGTGATAATCATCCCAGGGCGCATCAAAAGTGAGAGCTGCGAAAAGCCACCACAGACAATGAGCTACTTCATTGATTTTTCAGGCATATGGTTCTCCCAGTTACCGCGGAGCCTTTACTCATAGTAACGTTATTCAGAAAGTCAATTTTGTATGGATAAAGTCTAGATGAAGTGATTTGAAAGGGCCGCCTGCTCAGCAAAAATAATTACCTCAGTTCCCTGCTTTCGAGTTCTAGGCAAGTATACATACACTCATTGTCAGCACAAAAATATGGTTTGAAACAATGTCCAAAAAGATATAATTAAAGATATAAGTTTATATCAATACTAATGCTAAAAAAAAAACATTTATAAAAATTTATTGGGGTCAAAATTAATGCGTTATCCCCAATACACATCGACAATGAAAAATATGTCACATTTTCCAACCTCAAATTGTTGTACATTTTCAAGAAAATCTATTAGGAAGTAGTGAAGAAAAAGACTCCTTCGTCTGCACTCGCTCATTACCGGTTCTCTTTGAAGGAAGAGGGCTAATCCTTTCTTTCGCATATTTATTTTTAGAACTTGCTTTTTCTTCATCTGTTTCTTAGTCTTATTTCCGTATTTTGTTTAGACTATGCACGCTTACAATAGAACATACGGCTCGAATACTTGTGATGGTCATCAAAATGTTTTCCTCGAGTTTAAAATAATAGTAAAGCTCCGATAAAAATAGTGAAAGATTGATACTTTGTAAAAGAGCATTATCGGGGCGTAAGAGCATTAAGTGAATAGAACAATCTCATTTGCATCCGTGAGCATTTGCTCACTCACCTCATAAGGCATATGATCCTTCGAGACTATCGCTCGCACATATTCCTCATTCCCCTGCAGGGTATACCTCGAGGCACGCACCCATATTTATCATAATTCTTTTAAATCGTCATCCCCACCCACCCAGACCACATGTCATTGCCAACGACTTGAGCTCCGCATATAGGCCCGACAACGACTGTCTCATATGCCCTATTTTCAAATTCATGCCGAGTCTCACCCATTTCCCGTGACTCTGCAAAGGGCCATAAACCATGCTCCTCCGCTGTTCCTCCCCCACTCAGGAAGAAACTGCCACCCCTTCCCCTTTGTCTTCCTTGAACCCCTCTCCCGCCTTCCCTCGGCTCTAACCTCCCCGCTTATTCCACCCACCACACACTATTTCATGTACCGAACTGTTGCCTGCATGCAGATCTTGGACAAAACCTTCACCGACGGTGATTGACCCTGAAGAAGTGTGGGCAGCTTTGTATGAGCCTCGCTAATAAGAATATCTCATAAAAACCAGCTCAAAATAACTATGCAAGGAATTTTGACCTTTTTCATTGGTTGAATAGCTTGGCTCAGTAATAAGTACAGGATAAATGGTTTATTAATTCAGTTAGGATGCTTTTTCACTATATCTCGTTAGCGTAAACTACTTTTGCTTAAATGAATTGCTTTAACATGGCACCAGTCTACATGACACTAATTTGGCGATTTCAAGTGGTCAATTCTCAATGGCCAATGGCACAAGCCAAACTGGAATGAAAAAGATTTAAGCGAATAATAAATGTTTGAGTTCTACGATTAGGGCAGCAATGAATTATGAATAAGTGCATACACATTACCAAGAACAAATACCACACGAGGGTCGTATGGTCACAATTAATACTATCAAATTATACTTGCCATAAAATGTTCACTCATAACTTAAAGTGTTAATGTCTACCTAACTAACTTAACTAACCTTGTAGTAAGGAAATACACGTCAGTAGCCTAGATGAAAAATAAGTCGATTGATATGCCAATGAATTAAATGTGTTTTCAAGAAATATTCTCAATAATTTCTCATGAATATGAAAATGACCACCACCTAAAACATGAAAACCGAAAGCTGTGAATACTTGGGAGAAATTTATATATTATTCAGAACAGGGTATGGACACGTTGTCGCAAACTTGGCCTGAAACTGGAGATTCTTGTTAGTGCCCGACCAAGTACATTAAAAAAATACTGAGCATTTACTGAACGTACCTACTACAGGAAACAGGTGAATGTAAAAAAAGAGCAAAATAGCGATAAAAGCCGTCTTTGGTGAATTAGATTAATAATCAGAATGCATGAATGCAAAATTTCTTAAAACTAAGACTTGATATTTTGTATCGTAACAACACTTTTATTATTATCAGACAGTCAACGGACTATATATCACCAACATTTACCTCTCATTGTCAATTCTAGATACTTTTCAACCGTATATACAGCTTCAAACTTCAACAAGAGGCGAAGGAAAAAAATTTGGAACAACTATTCTCTTTTGTAAAAAAAATAAGCATAACGCAAGGAACGCAAAGGAAGAGGGTGCAAACTAACTGGAGAGACATCAGGTAGACAAATGACTAACGAAAATAGCGCAGAGACGAGAGATGGTCCCAGGAACGCGATGCAAAACTGCGGGTGAGTGAGAATTGAGGCGCCGCGAGAGAATGAATAACAAGGAGACGTTTGGAGCCGGACGTGTCGGGTATAGTTGTATCTACGGGACTACTCAGATGCGCGGAATGGCGAGAATAACGTAAGGACATGAGGAGGAGAGGGGAAAAGTGGTGATAAGCGGGTCGGATATCTCGGAAATGGGTGCATAAGTCGGATTGGGGTTTGGACAGGAGAGAAATGCTTAGAAGACGTGCGTGCGAGTCCTACCCTTTAGAGAGTCTGCCTGATATACACACACAGCACAATCATGTGCTTGTATATAAGTACGTACACATGCTTCTCCCAGAGGTGGATGAGAAATCGGAGATCCGCCGAATTCTCTCTGGTGACTAGCTCACTCTCCTTCCTCTCCCTTCCATTATACGTCCGCTTGGAGGGCGCGAGGGGGTTGATAGGTGGCGCGTGGACCGAGTTATGGGGCCGTAGGGGATGCCGGGAAGGGTGCACTCCTTTAAATTCCTCCCTCGCCGTCATACGCGACTTCTACTCCAGCTCCCATCCCCCGAAACCCTCCCGTAGTTCACCAATCTAAACAGCTATTTTACCTTCTTTACCTTCTCAGCATTGTCAATACATAGGTACCCATTTAGCATGCCCTTAGCCAAGCCAAATGGGTGGGTACTAGGAAAGAACTGCCTTACCCACGCCCTTTCAACAGTATTCATTTACAACAGGGCACAACGCAACAAAGAAGTTTCTTAATCAACATTCCGATTTTAAATTAGAAACTACTGCATCATGAAAATGCTGACTCTTGCTTTAAAAAGTGGAAGTTAATAATTAGTGGGTAGAGCAGTTGGCTTCTGACAGGAAGGTTGTGGATTCAAAGACTAGGTGAGCACTTCACATACTCTAAAAACAATTCTCCGACTGTGACAGCTCCTATAAATAAAGAATGGGTGAGATTTGGGGATCCGTTCCAACCTGAATCAAATAAATATTGAAGGTTCCACACAAAAATCTCATACCTAATAATGCACGATGCATTTTGACGGTTACAAATTATTTTAAAGCTATTGAAAGTATTGAAATGCGCCGTTTAGAGTGTAAATAATTCCATAGAACATACGGAAACTACTTCATTTATCGTGTATTCGATTTATCCTGGAATATTATTGGTCAGTTATGTTCCCATGGATTTTTTAGAAGGATTAAAATTGAATTCTAGCATCACACGCCAGAAATTGAAACGATCATTCAAAAATTCACCATAAAAATATTTATTGTTTCAGCGTATCCATAATGAGATCATACAAAATTGTCTCGCATTTGGCAAAGAAAAGCATTTTTACGGTCACAATTTTGGAATGTATCACCTCCAGTACGATTTTTAGTTCTCGAGTATCTATTTCGTGAAACAATCAGAATTTGAGGGATTTATTTTTTCATTTCCGAAGCCACTTCTTGATCGCACCATCAAATTCATTCTCATCCACACCCCGTTCTGTCTAATACTCATCGACCCCAGTAGAAAACGTCCACTCGCTACCAGCCGCATGGAAAGAGATCATTGCTCTCGTGCATCAAGGAAATAAACAAAAGCGATGAATTTTGAATGAACGATAGCCCGTCAAAGATTCATGGAAAGCCACCTCAAAAGAAACTACGAAAGACTCCTTTCTACTACCCCCTCACCATACCTCCGAATGGAACTCATCTCCCGAAAAAAAATGGTTATATATCTGCTCAAGGTTACGAGTGCGGGTCCAACTCTTGCATACGTGATTTCGGCTCTCTTTTTTCACCGAAAGCTGGGGGAATGAGACATGGAATATTCGGAGAAATCGCCGGATACCCAAGGCAACACGTATGAAATACGGAATCGTGTTTGAGGGCAAAATTCCGAGGGACAATTTGTCTGAGCTGAAGCTCAAGGCGAAGTAGTGTGAGGGAGGAAGAAAGAATTCCCAAAAGTAAATATATTTAACGGCGGATGGGCTAATCTAGCGTCCATAGATAAGTTTCAGTATCATAAAGCCATTTAAAGACGTTGAAATGCATTATGGGCAGTTATGGCAAGAATGGACAATTGTTTCGGCCAGAGGACCACGTTGAGAAAGATACAATTAGCAGAGGGAAACCTTTAAAAATGAAAATAATGAAAGAAACCAACCAAATAAAAGAGAGAGACCTATACAAGTAAAAATAAATATCTTTTACAAACTCAAAATTTCAGAAAAACTAGCCATAAAATTGGCATTTTTCTGTTCTTTCGGAGGGTTTATAGCCTCACCAGAGTAGCAAATTTCTATATTTATTGAAGCCACAAAGAAATTGAAATTAATGAAATGAATCCTAAAGGCGCTTGCATAAATTACTCATAACTCGGCTATCACAGCAAGAAATATAAAATAAATCTTTGATAACTCAATTAATGTATGCTTCCTCGAAACATGTTTGGATTGCCTCCAACGCCTTCCGTCAGCGCCGCGATTAAAAACCAGGGCATGTTTGTAGGAAGCCATAATTTTAGACACTATTCAACTCCGATCTTATTTCTATATATGAAGATGAGGAGCGGTAATATAAAATTGAAAAGTTTTGGTTTTGAAATCCGCACAAATTCGGTAGACCGGTGAATATCTCAGCCCCTACGTCACTCTCTCTCTCTCAAACTCTCAAAAACCATTTCATAGGTGGTAAAGAGGGGCTTAGCACCTCAACCGCAGTAAAAAAAGGTGAGTCGTAGCGGTGGCCAATGAAGGACTGATAGCCGGAGAATCTCGTGCTTACCATGAAGGTAAGAGTAGAAGGGCCGGCGGTAGAGTAAGGACCCAAGAGAAAGCGCCGGGATGAATAACAAGGAGGCCTGTAGAAAATCGTGGTGAGTGAGTTTCATGTGCGTGTGGGGAAACAGGCTCGGTTGTGACGGGGTGACGTACTCGCCTGGTAATCCTGCAGTCGTGTGTTCGGATCCCGCCATTTTTGGTTTTTCCACCTCCCAGAGCATGCATAGGTTTAGCGGATAACATTGCGCTCATTGTAAAGGAGGACCTGGTGGTTCTAACTGTACTTGTAAATAAATAAAACACCGTTAGCCTTATTATATAAATATTTGATCTAACTTTGTTTAGCGTTTAATTGGCAATTCAAAATTAATAATACATACCAGCGTGGTGTTTAGTTCAGAGAATAAAAATAATAAGTTGCTTAATCTGAATCATTTATTTTACTAAGCTGGAATGATAACCTTAACGCCGGTTTGAAGCGCAAGATGAGCAGTAAATATTTGGAAAAAAATATCACTGAGTTTTTATTCTTAATTTATTTTAGATGAGGTATTTCTTCTCTATGAGAAGATTTCCATTGTTTTTTAATTATTCATTCCAGATCACTGCGCACAGCGAAGTCGATTGTGCCGCTTAGACGAGAATGTTGAGAAGATCAGGTAAGATCATTGGGAAACAATATAAAATACCCGGAGAACACATTTATGATGCTGAGAGTATGCCTAAAATGACTTATATAACAAAAATAATCAGTTAAAGACCAAACTTACCCGAGTAGCAACGTGAGCATAAATGAAGATTGGATGAAGGTGGTCTTCACAGCAGAGGATTGTCTCTTATGATTGACGTATTTATTTTAGTAATAAAAAGGACGAAAGCTTTTGTTGAAATGATTGGGGTCTTGGCATTTTGCCTACTTAAACTATAAATGTAGATATCAGCTTAACCTCAAATAATAATGCTTAAAGTTTGTGTTCCTCTACATAAATTCTTAAATAACCGTATTTTCCTTACTAACTCTTCTACCTTACTAACTACTTAACTTCCTACGGTGGGTACGTAGCCAGGTACTTATAAACGCCCGACCAACCCATCGTACTTTTTTCTAATTCACAACAATAAGGGCGGGGAAATATATTTCTACTCTTCATCCCCTAACGAAGAGAAGACTCGAAAAGAGAAGGAGGGGTCAGTGGATTAACGGTAGGCATGTGTGACGGACGCTTTGGGGAAAGAAATAAGGGATGCAGGGTTTTAGGGAAGGGTACACCTACCTGCGAGGTAATTCTGAGAGGGGAGGCTTTCCTCCCCGGACGTGGAGACGGGAGGAAGGCGAGGGTGTAGGAAAAAAAAATAGAAAAACAAATGAGTGATGCGTGCGAGGTAGTCGGGATCTGAATAGAATAACAGATTCATCGGGATGCAGGAGAGGAGACGTGAAGGAGGCGAATAAAAGAGTCCGGCCAGGGAATGAATGGTGGAAATGTTGGCCCAATCTATTTATCTGAGGTCTGGTTGCGGTGAAAAAAGCTCGCGGTGTGCCCCCTCGGTACGTAGCTTCGGAGGGATGAGGTTTGAAGAGATGGGATCATGTGAGAGTCAGCGTCACCACCACGAAAGCGATGCGATGGACAAACTAAGATCTAACGACTCGGTCAGCGACAATTTAGTGTGGGTAGGTGAAGCTTAAATTATCAAATCTCTCAAATTTCTGATACGGGTGGGTAAAAAAAATATAGGCTGACCCCGTTTTACTAAAGCAGTTCAATACAAATTTTATTTTAATAATGCAAAAAATTAAAGGTTGAATATTTACAAAATTGTTATTTGATCGAATACTGAAACACCTTTCGATAAAAAACAGATATGGGATATTTTTTTGTGTTAATTCTTTATTATTAACAGAATGATTTCGGTGATTTACTAACGCCACACGCTTACTATTACCATCGTAATGATCCTACGCATCACATCATTCCTTTCCGTCGCTTTTCAATGAAAACTGCAAATTTCTCCAGAGGAGTGCAGCTGAGTAGAGCTCAACATGAACTATCCATAACCTCGAGATCAGAACGCGTGGCCACGGAGCTTAGGCTTGGTTTCTAACTTGGGAGAAGCTTTTGACATCTCCTCTTCAGATGAGGCGTCCACTTGACGGAACATACAAAATTGCAGGTGGCCCAGGGAAAAAAATTCTACCCCTTACATATTGCTAAACTGATTCATTCGGAAGGAACTCCCACCCTCTTCTTGCCTCTTTATCCTCGCAGTCATACGGTTTAATGCATATAATTAATCATTATCTTCTATGTTTGGAATGTAGATATGACGCATATTCTAAGGCGACAAAAAACAACAGACAAATATTTTTTTTTAAATCTTCGACACACCCTTTTTACGGGATAATAAGAATGAAACTATTATGCCACTTAATTGTGATGCATATTCAGAATTATTGAGCCTTGATGTTTAAAGAAGTGGAAATAACCGATTTCAGAAATGATGTTATTGCCAACAGTATTTTTTATCAAGTTTGCTGTATGTTAACCGAAACTTTAAAATCTTCCACGAGTACACTAATACACTAGGTAGGTTCGATCCTATTAAAAAATTCAATCTTCTTACAACCAATGAGAACGAGTAAAAAAGAATTTCGCTGAAATCCTTCCTTCTCCATTATAAATTGCTGTGTAGAGACAGCACATGAGGAAGCTTAGGAAGGTAATGTCCCCACATCAAATCTCGTAATACTCTCATCAATAAAAAAATTAAGTATTCACGTTGGATAAACACATAACGCCACAGAACTAAAAGGTAAGAAATATCTTACGTGTTCCAGAAATTTTTCTTAGATGGCAAGTAACATGTTCCTAAACCGCCGGGTAGAGTTTTTAACAATAATTACAAAACTTTAACCTTCGAATTGGAAAAATTTCAATTTTGAGAAATGCCTAAAAACCATCTCTTCATTCGAAAGTAACAAAAAAAGTTAACACTTTGCCGTACAGTCAACATCAGTCATAATGCAAAGGAAATATGAGTTGGCTTCTTGGAATGGAAATTAAGCCTGGAGACACGTTTGAAGAAAAGTTTTATTACTATTATCGCTCAGCATGCAGAATTGTTGTAAATACCTTCAGGAACGATTGCGTCACCAGCATAGAAATTAGAAAATTGAGTGTGCGAAGATTCCGCAGGGAAAAAAATATTCGTCTTGAATGAGTTCCGAAACTGGATTTCCCCCCAATATCTGGTAAAATGCTTTAGCCAGTTAAGCTACCAAGTCAAATCGATCAATCAATCAAACATGTCTGGGAAATTTGTAGACCATAGAATCTACACTATCTGGTCCGGTACTGGCTAAAGCACTCGACCGGAAATTGAGAGATTCTGGTTCGAATCCCAATCAAGGTGAATGATTTTTCTCTCTGTGGAATTTTCACAAAGTTTGCGCATTGAGAATGGTTCCGTAACGATTTCACCGTGGCTAGTCCTGGTATACTTAAATTTTATAACAGAGAAAAAAACGAGAGGATAAGAATCAGGGGGAGTATAAAGAAAGCGAACAGCTTTAGTTTGAACACGGCTTTCATGACCACATGGTGACCCTATTCATCGACCTGACGGTGATAAAATATGCCCAACTTCAGAGAACTGTCTCTGTTCGAGTGTGGTTTATCTGCTTTCAGAACTCTCCAGCGATAAAATGCAACCAAAACGAGTTCCTGGAGCAGGTATCCCCACCAGTTGAATACTGTGTGAATCAGAAATTCTCTCCCACTCATTCTGAATCGCTATCTTAATGAAAATTATCGATGCCGGCTCTCAAATCGTTGAACATGAATGGGTTAAATGAGACCAAAAATTAAAGCCAGAGCTTAAGGGGCACGGGAGAAGAAGCAAAATCAACCGAACCTCCTCCATAGGGTTTCGATGGAGATCAATGAAGATTATCATTAAGGGAGGGTTCAGGGATTTGGAGCGACGGAGAAGTGTAGGTAGTGATGGCAGCAGGAGAAAGCGAGCGGAGGGACGAGCGTCAAGAGCAACCTTACGTGAATGGGAGAAGAATTTATAGAAACCACGGAAGAATTCTATTAGACACAAGGAATATATGGAAAAGAAAAGAATAAGCTTTGTAAGGTTCACAAATGTGTTTAAAAAAAGGCACGACCCCGGTTTCATAGCATAGTTAGATCCCCATTTTAAGATGTACACATGCTTTGAAACCAGGGTCGTGCTTTTTTAATTAATTACTGAACCTTACAAAGTTTATTAATTGGGTTTCTATAGTAGAAAGGTTACATACCGTTAAGCCTGAATTTATCAATTACGACAAGGAAATTAAGCATCAGGTGCGATACGTCAAGTAACTCTACAGGAAATCAGCATGCATCACTTGAGGGAGTCTTACTTATTGACATATACGAATGGAAAGCCCCGGAAAAGGGAATATAAAGTCTACTTTAGATATTTCAGTAATATAATTAAAAAATGATGACAATAAAACCAGATCATTAATAAAAATCCATAGAATGGGAAATATTGGTTAAATCTGGAAATTTATCCTTTGTTTAATGATATCTGTTGAATTTAGCGTAAGAAGTATTTATTTTAACATTTTTAAATTAAATATGTACCTAATTAGGCAAATGAATAAACGCCTACGAGTATTCATAGGTCACATACATAAAGTCAATTGATGAATGTGGGAAGGCTCCTACGGTTGGTATCGTCGAAATAGTTTGCATAATTTCTTAATTTTCCCTTTTCATTTTAAAATTTCCTTTGATATTTCATTATTCACACGAGTATCAAATAATATTAACAATGTAAATCGTATCATAATGCGCAATCTGAAGTAATTTGAAAAAATTATTTTGCAGCATGTTTTAACTTCTCCACTCAGTAATAACGATCAAAATATTCTCACATAAATTAAGAAGGATGATTTAAACAACAAAATTCATCTCAAAAACATCTTATCTCACCTATTTATAGCACCGGACATAATTTTCTTACACGTATTTGTCGCCCTTGGACAATAAAAAAAACAAAAGGACATATCTTCGGGTAAAAGCTATACACAACCCTTCCATATGCATTTAAAACACGGACGTAAACGTACACACGAAATAAGCGGGGATGGAGACACAAAAGGAGGAGCAAATGGGAAAGCAAAGAAAACACACACACACAGACAAAACAGAAAAACCGAAAAACAAAAACGGAATGCACGGGACCGGAGATGAAAGTCATGTTGCGCCGACAGACGGCGTCGTAGATGTACGAATTGTCGGGTAAAAATAAAAAAAATGAAGAACAAAATGTGAAGGAAAAGAGGAGGTGGAGAGAGAGACGGAGGACGATAAAAGGCGATGAAAAATAAAACTGGGAGGTCGATTGGAGAGAGGCTTTAGAATAGAAAGAGGAGGAGAGGGTTGGAGAGAGCGAGAGAAAGGAAGATGGATAAAGGGGTTCGAGAATGGTTCGGGAAAACGACGGCAGAGGCGTGGTGTGGTGTCTGGAAAAAGAGAGACAAGAGAAGATCGTGCGAGGGTGGAAAGAAAACAAACGAAGCGAGGAAAAATTAATTGAAATCACGGAAAAATAAATGGATGGATAAATCACGTTTCGAGAAAGACGCGGACGCCATTCGGACCTTCCACAATCCACCCCTCCCAACCTTCTCCCCGATCTCCCCTCCTCTTCCCTTTAGACCTTCGGGACAAAGACACATGACCGTCTCAGCGCGGCGAGTAAAAACGCTTGTACGAGGCGATAGTCCTGCCCCTCGGCGGGGATAGCCGGCGACGACGGCCTTCCAGAGCGAAAAGTCAGCGGAATGTTCGAGACCATGAACGCTCCCCCTCCACCTCCTGTCTCTTTTTAAGTCTCCCCACCCCCTCTTCCCTCCTCCACCCCGCACTTCACTTACCCTTACCACCCACCCTACCTGTACACTCCAGATCCCCACCTACTCCTCCCCCATTTACTCCCAACCCTTACCTCTACAAAGCAAGTATTTTGTACCAGGTTTGCATTCTCCCCTATGCACTTGCATCTCACTTGTAGCAAAGAGTATTTTTTGTGAGATCATATTTTCATAACTTGTGAATTTGAGGGAAATATACTTCCCTGTCCGATGTCGATTCGAATAAGCTGAGTTTTTCTTCAAATTACGATACTAGCTCCCCTGTAAATATATGAAGACCATTAAAACATTAAAAACATGTGATGTTTTAAATAATCAATAACAGTATATTTCGCGGGATTTTTATCCTACGTTAAATAAAATAAATTATTCGCACATGATTTTTCCCGTTTTGATATAATATGAGTAAGTTGAATTTTTACAGAGCCGTTATGTGTGTCACCTATGTCAAGCAAAGGGAAATTATAGGTGGAAAATGATGGGAAAATATATGAGCAGGTTTATAAAAAAAGCTTTGCAATTATTTCCACCAATTTTTTCAAATCTAAATCTGTTATTATTACACATTTTTTTTCTTAACATAGAACCGGTTCCAAAATATTCACCCTCATTACTCGGGGCAAAATGTAATTATGTTCAGGAATTCCTTAGGTCCGCACAGTCTTTTGCACGAAAGGCTGCAGATATTGAGATGATAAAATCAGATGAATGAAGAGGTAACGGACTGTCTTAATTTTTCCCTCGTTTTTACCACGGTGCCTATTTAAATAGTCCAGCCACCTTGGCAGTATGGCTATTTTTTAGGTCAAATGAAGTAATTACATGGATTTGGTCACTTCACACATTAATATTCCGAACCATCATTAATAGCTTTTATTCCGCCAGTTTTTTCACTGGTTGTTACTATATTTTTTAAAACTCCAGAGTGCTAATCAAGAAAAATGTGCAATTTCTTTACGAAATAAATGTCCACGAAGTCCGCCGTGGAACTTCAGA
Organism: Ischnura elegans; assembly: GCF_921293095.1. Lineage (NCBI taxonomy): Eukaryota > Metazoa > Arthropoda > Insecta > Odonata > Coenagrionidae > Ischnura > Ischnura elegans. The sequence goes on along the minus strand of NC_060248.1, from coordinate 70,469,783 downwards.
TACAGCCATAGAAAATGAATCTCTCGGGGATAAAATGGTTTAAAACATGATGATATCGTTAAAATACTTTCTCACAAGCATCATATTTGGAAAATTAAGCATAAATTTAGAAAAAATCCATTTCTTATGCCTCGTATCCATACGTTGAATCAATTTATCAAACATCGCTTCAAATTGTACGTGAATTTCTCCCATGTTCTGGCAGGGAGTACTCATTCTCTACTGTCTGAGTCATCATCATAATCATTAGTCAATAATCCTACGATTAGTTTGATGCAGCTCTCCATTCCTCTCTCCTATCCGCTAACCTTTTCAAAGCGACGTATTTTTTCTCTTTTACATCCTTTTTAACCTGTCCAATGCAACTCATTAGGGGCCTTCCCTTACCCTTTCCCATCCTTCTACGATTGACTTCATCAAGCCATCATGTCTCAAAATGTGGCCAACTAAGTTTTCCCGTCTTCTGCCTAAGGTTTTTTGGAAGACTTCTCTTCTATCCCACTCTTCTCAGCACTTCGTCGTTACTTACACGGTCGATCCCTTTTATCTTCATAATTCTTCTGTAGGACCATATTTCGAGTGCTTCCACCCTTTACTTTTCTGCTGCTGTCAACGTTCAAGCCTCGCTTCCATAGAGAAACATACTCCATATGTAGCACCTGATGAATTGTTTCCTTACTTCTATGCTTGTTGCCTCATTTGTAAGAAGAATCTTCTTTTTGTAGAAAGCTCTCTTCGCCTGCCTGCCTATACTGACTATTTCTTTCTTGCTTCCTCCATCGTTGGTAAATCGGCTTCCCAGGTAAGAAAACTATTTTACCTCTTCAAGCTTATGCTTTCCTAGGTTAATTTTGGTCTTAGCTACCTATCGTTTGCTGCATACTAATATCTTAGTCTTCTTTTTGTTGATTTTCAGCTAATATATGGCCATTTTTCTTTCCATATTTGTCAAAATCTTCTTCAAATCCTTCTCTGACTCGGCTATGCCTGCTATGTCGTCAGCAAATCGAGGCATACTAACTTTTTCTCCGTGGATATTGACACCCGAAGCTTACTCTTTGATTTCATTGATGGCTATCTCTATGTAAACTTTAAAAATTACGGGGGAAAATGTAAAACTTTGTCTCAACTTTTTTTTTATTCTTTCTTCTGCACATTTGGGTCCACATTTGATCACAGCTACTTGGTTTTTATACAAAATATGAACAATTCTACGATCATTGTAGAGTACGCCGATTTCATTCAGAATTCTAAGCATTGAATTCCATTCCACGTTATCAAATGCCTTCTCTAAATCGACAACTCCTATGACAGTCGGTTTGTATTTCTCCTTTCTCTTCTCTATGAGCAGCCTAACAGCAAAAATTGCATCTCTTGTGCCCTTGTTTTTCCTAAATCCGAATTCGTCCTCATTCTTCTGCTCTTCTTTCTATTCTCCTTTCAATGATTCTTGTCAGAATCTTCGACGCATGTGTCGCCAGGCTTATGGTCCTAAAGTCCTCGCACTTCTCTGCTCTTTTATTTTTGGGCATGGGAATGATGATGCTCTTCTCGAAGTCACTAGGTAAATCTCCTTTGAGTACCTATCGGAGATAGTTTTATACAGTTGAGTTAAGACCTTTTCTCCTGCATTTTTGATTAGCTCTGCTGGAATTCTTATTCTTTCATAAGTCTCTTATTGCAGCGTCAAATTCCGTTCTTAAGATGCCATGTCATCCTTTTCTACTTCACTTTCCTCTTCAATCATTTTTGAGCTAAGTTTGCTTCCATTGTATAATTCCTCCAGGTCTTCCATTCCTCTCATAACTTAGTCTTCCTTTACATTTTAAATATTTCCAAACTAGTTTCTTAAGGGAAATCTTGTGCATCGTTCCTTGAAATGGTTCCTCACTTTTGTATTTGCCGCTTTCACTTTCCCTTGCACGATGTTATTTTGCACGTCACGATGCCACACATGCTCTTCATCCGCGTTTCTCTGGCTTTCCTTGCTTTGCAGCAAATCTCGTTCCTAATTCTCTATCTGATATAATGTAAAACAAAGAATATAATCCATATTTTGTCGACGTTTTAGGTTAGAGAAAGTCAAATTCAACTAGTGAGGGGGGTTCGTGCATTTTCACTCATTGACAAGTCTCCGGTATTACCTTAATTTGCGCCTTGTACATGACGAGGGATCTAAGACTTCCCCGGTGGATGATCATTACGTAAAGTTATCGGGTAATAAATCGTAAATTAAACATTGCTAAACTATCCCGTCGCAATACACTGTGCTAGACTATACTGTCCATCACTATAATCGGTATGAAGATTTGAATATTATGCTAATCGAGAATATATAACTATCCAGCCGAAAATTCAAAATGTCTTAATTCTAACCAAATTGGTATCTAACCACCTCGATTCAATGCGTTAGATTTCAAGAATTGTGATATACTCTTCATTGCTATAATTTCCATAGCAGAATACTATTGTTAAACTATCTCGCAGCAATGCAATACATTAGACTGCAACGCCCATCGCTATCATAGGTTTAAATATTATGCTAACTGAGATTATATAATTATTCGTCTGTACTCCAGATATGTCTCCTTTCTACCCAAATTTGTACCTATGCATCTCGATTCAATGCGTTATTTCAAGAATAGTGACATCATCATCGGTTTGAATGTTTGGATATAATGCTATCCAATATTATATAACTATCGGGCTGAAAATCTGAGGTACATGATTTTGTTCTTTCCCGGAATAGCCATCGAAATGTCGGCCTACAAGCAACTCACACGGTGGAAAACCCAAGAATATTTTACCAAAACATGAGATGTATCCTTTCTAACCAAATGTGTACGTATGCACCTCGATTTAATGCGTAATATTTGAAGTATAGTAATGTACTCTTCATTTCTTCAATTTCAATTGCAGAATACTAATTCGAGCGAAGAAGCGTGGAGATGCGATCCTCGTACTGTCACTCCCTTTCGCCAGCTCTCCCAGCCTCTTCCATCCCCTCTCCCTCCCACTCTCTTCGCCTCTCCACCGCACACCATCCACCAAACCTTTTCGGCCCACCATCTCGAAAATCTTCCTTTCCCCCACGTGGCCCGACCCACTTTATTCTCCTCCGTCTTCAAACAGAAGACGAACGTAAATCTATGGACCACGGGCCGTAATTTATCGGCGATGTCAGGCGATTGTCGCTCCGAAGACGTACAAAGGAACCAATCTGTTCGGCAAACTTAGCACACTACCTCCCACTAATCCTCGCTCCCTCCCTCTCTCGTTCTCCATCTGTCTCCCTCTATCCGCCTCCCACGCCGCCACACTCCGCCCTTTTCAATCCGCCTCGGCCACGTCGCGTCGTCGCTCTCCTTCGCCCACTAACCAGCCGTCTTCTCCCCACTTCGCTCCGCTCTTCGCACGGACGACACCAGTCGGTCCAAAGCCCCATTTGCTCACAGTTCTCGTTCAACCGATCGCAAACGTCGGTGAAGCCTCCTTCTTCGCCTGATGGGCTTTCATCCACCTTTTTCAACGTTCATCAATCGATTCTCGGCTTCGACCCTCTTTACCCCTCTGCATCTTCGCGTGGCGTGTCTTCAACGCTAGGAAAGTTTCCTTTCCCTTCCCTTCTTTCATTCTCTCGGCTATGTTTTAACAATCACGATAGTATTTGCCAAACAAAAATTAATGACAGTTTAAAAAAAAATATTATAGATTCTCGGTTTCGTCCCGTTTTCTCCCTCTCTTTCTTCGTGTTCTCAGTCCTCAATGCTTAAAACATTTCATACCCCCTCCTTTCTTTCCCCCTCCCTTCTCTCGGGTTTTTTTAAACAATCAAATAAATTTTCCCAAATAAATATTAGTGACAATTGAAAAGAGTGGGTATCCAGAATACGACTTTGGGGAGGAAGTTGATGAAGGAGCACTTCCATCACAACCACTGCATTGATAAGGAAAGGAAATTTACCTTATCACAAAAAACTATGATATACGAAAAATAAACTATAATAAAAAAGAGCAATAGTTTTACTTTATTCAAATTTTTAACAAGGAATTCAATTTTTTCCTCAATATAATCTTATTCATGAAGACCGATGGAACGCCTTTATCATTAAACGGAAGGGGACACCCCGAAATCTACTTTGCGTATTAATGTCTTTCTTACCCCTCTCTCTTGGTGTACGTACCTACCTTATTCTCTACTATGCGTTCCTTCTCACGTAATATCCATTTTATCTCCTTTTTATACTTCTCTAAGGGTACTTACTAATCGAAATATTTCATTTGTGGAAAAATTGAATTGCTTGGAAAACACACACATCAATATCACAATGAACATGACATGCGACCGCCAAATGAATTCATGAAGCACATAATATGATTAGCCTGGTGTAACAGGTTTATATTATTTTTAGTGATATCTCAGAGATTGGGGCTGTTACAACAATATCGGACAAAGAAATGCCGGTGCAAAAACTAAACGAGCCCGTAAAGCTAATATATAGTGAAAGTTAATGAGACAGTAAATGAGAAAATGACTGTAATCAACAAAAGAAAGCAAAATAAGAACTACAAATACGAAAGACAGATGGTAGCCGAGTATAGATACGAATGGGTATATACTGTGAATAGACACACTGGTACACGCTGGGTCAGATTTGATTTTTACCCCTCTAGTGATGCGTCGTGAACTTCCTGAATGATTAACTTAAAAATACTAAATTCGATGGAAATACCCCGTTGTTTATTGGTAGATGACGTAAAATTAAAGTCATTCAACTATAGATCTCTCCATTCTGACTTTAAAAAACTACTGAGTAGTTAGTACTTAAAAGAAAGAGAATACGAGATAAAATTCATCTCACCAACGAGTAAATTTCAAACAGTTAATTTTAATTACAGCAACTAGGAGGTGAAGAAATGAACACCTGTGCACATGTTGCTCATTTCATAAAAGTGCATCAGTGCCCTACGTTCGGAAACTATTCGCAAGTGTTTTCATGATCTAACCGTCTCGGCAAATAAAGCTGATTTTTGAATTAAAGTCGCTAAATCTGTGACGAAAGAAAACACGCAAAATGAGGATTTGCAAGGTAAAACTGAAAGGCAAGTAAAAAATCGCAAATTAACTGTAGCAGACCAGGAATGTCTGGCAGCTAGAATTAAGGGCTCCCGTCTGCCAAATTGCTCCCCCGACTTGAAAAGTCCGTTTTTTTTTCTCGGTCACGGTCCAAAGATCATCACGGCTGCATGTTTGCGCGAGCTTTTGGTTGGGAAAGGAATGAGCAGAAGGCATGTCCACAATTAGAAATGAGGGGGAAACGAGTAAACTTCAGAGCCAATTGGTAGTGATGGATCGGCAAGAATAATGACGGTGTGAGTCAAACGGGAAGAGTTGTCATGCCATTATATCAAGAAAAACAAGCATTAAAGGCTTATGTTAAAAAGTGTACTTAACTACCATATACTTACACGATTCCTTCTAATAAATATTACCATGATTGAGTTTTATGAGTTACAAAACACCCATTATTTCAATTAAATAGTTACGTCATAGGCAACATTTGAATAGTGACATGGAGGAATACCATTTAGCAAGGGTTCAAGTGTCCAAAACTGAGAGCCTTTAATTTGAAAATATAGAAATAAAGTCATATATAGTCAATTTGAACAACGGCATTCTCTTCACTTCGAAGAATATTTCAAAGAACTGGAGTAGCATAAAAGTTTACGCAGCCAATTCCGAGGAGAAAAGTAATAAATAAAACTGTATTGTTACAACGGAAACTATGTTCTGATTGTCAACATTTCGTCCTGGCAAAATACAAGAATTATCCATGACGCATTGAGTTTATCATCAGCAAAGGCTTGTATAACGATTCCACGTAAGTAATTTTTATTTGCGAAAGAAACTTAGGTACGTACTTCTTTCATGTTAATTGTGGATGTTTTTTTCCATGAAACCAATACCTTCAATCAATCATCTAATAAAATATAGATATTTAACCGCAGGTAATAGCATAAGTCATCGCATAAAATAATTACCTTCAATTTAGTCCTTGTACACATATACGAATTTTTTTAGCCAGTAATCGAGTAGATGTCAGCTATCGAGATGAGTTCCTTCAATGGAACAGAAATTCCATTACATCTCAGAATCACGCTCCGTAAAACGATTGAAAATATTTGCTCTCACTGCTTTTTTTTGGTCACACGGAGACTACATCACCTCCGTGACAACCCTCTTGTAAGTTTCATCCCAATTATCACACCAATGCGGACTGGGAAAAGGAGAATGGTTTTATTTTCGAAGTCCCCAAAAACAATCACGAGAAGAGATATATAGAAAGTAGCATTCCATCACGAATCACTTCCTTTCGCTCGCACAAGATTTGTTGAAGCAACTCGACCAGAGGTGTCTCTCGAAATACCTGCACGATCTCAGCGAAGCTTCTCTGACCGGCACCTCCTCGACAAACAATCAATCGCTTTTAAAGTGGTCTCGGAGAAGAAGAAGACATTGAATGCGTCCGCAGGGAATCTTTGTGGCAGTAGTTACTCGCATGATAAAATAAAAGGAGCAAAATTACGGAATATAATACTTTCCTGATGATTGATGATTTGCATGGCAAGTGAAGATAAGATTTGTGTCTATTTGATCGCTTATTAGCAACTGTTTATAATCGATATAAAAAAAGCTTGTAGAGCAAATAAAAGAGGGAATGAATGAAATTAGATAGTATTACAGCATGGTATTTTTTTCGTTTGTAGGAGTTCCAACTCCCAACAAGTAAATTTTCCCATTGCTATAGCATTCGGCAAAAATTATAATTATGCGACGCCCTAATATGGATTTTGTTAATTAGAATACCTGAAAGGCACCAAGCTTAAGAGAAATACTACAAGGATAAAGGAATTAGAACAGTAAAGGTACACCTTATAAATATTTCCCAAATATGATGTCTCCATGTTTCTGGGTTTCCCCGCGTGTATTTTCTTTGTGACGACAGTTTCTCCGGTATTCCAACCGGCGTCTTCAGGTCGAAACCCAGAAACGCGGGGAAACCCAGAAACATGGAGACATCATCAGGACAACGCCGCGGAAAACTACGTATTAATTTCCCAAATATGCCAAGTTACCTGGGATTGTATGAAGAGCCCTCTCCAAGTTGCCAATAAAGACTGAAATTGTAAACTTTTGACACATTTTCACTCTTAAATGAGCAAGAAAATAGCCGAGACAGATAATTTTGCAGAGATCCAAGGTACTGAAGCATGAAAATAAAAGTGATGAAGATCATTAGACAGGCCAAAATAGTACGGTATCACAAATAAAATTAATAATTCATAATCTGCCCCAAAAAGTCATCCAACGTCAGGAATAGCTTGATAAGATGTTCCTTAAGGCTCAAATACTTCGAAGTTCATGCGGAGAGCACCCTTATACAAGTTCTTCAGGCTAGTGAGAAAATTCTCGAACATGTGCACAGTATCTCACGCCCTTCCCTTGCCCAAGAGGCATCGCCTGTATATTCCTCATCCTTAGCGGCTATCTCTCTCACAGCTCAGCTAGGTCCACCACCGAGGCCCTACACCCTCCCCGCCCACTGCTTTCTTTTCCTGCCACACGCAAAACTTTAGGGATGCAAATTTTCCGGCTGGGACGTGGGTACCTACGGAGGGCCACCACTCTGAAGCCTCGTTGCTCACATCTTATCTCTCTTAAAATTAAAAGACACTTCATGAGGTATTCCCCAAAAAATTCCCGTCTGGAGCCAACCGTAAAAGGTGGAAATTTGGTATTTCACAGCGGTTGCCAAGATTTTTTGCATACTTATTTGCTTATGATACCGAGACTGAAACACTTGATACATACAAAAGGAATAATTATATTAATGAGCACCCCATATTAGCCTTAAGTTCTACCACATAAAAACAATATCTTTTACGATGCAGATACATTCATAACAAATGAACAACAACGTAAATATCTGATTTGAGTATACCGGAACTAGCCACGGTGATAAATTTTACGGGAGTCACCCGTAATGCACAAATTGTGCGAAAAATTCACAGGGAAAAAATCATTCCCGGTCCAGGCGAATGGTTTTTTCTCTGTGGATTTTTCGCACAAACGTAACTATTGTTTGGAATATATCATCGAGAAAAAAATGGATCTTAGGATTATTTGAGTCAAATGACTAGCCTTCAAAAATCTACCACAACATCCAATATATCAATATACAAAGCTCCGAGATAAAGTTAGAGATTGGAGTACCACGACTAGACACCTTCCGAACTGAAAGGAGCTGTAGCTTTGTAACCCATCGTATGCATACTAGATAAATCGTAATCCACAACGTTCGTCATCAAATTTATAATTGGAAGAATCACATTACGCAGTTTCCTATTATATTAATTCGAGTAATAATAGAAGTAGGTATAGTAGTAAACCTCGTGACTACAGTTTATTATCTCAAATATACCAGCTGGGAGATTTTCCTTGGCAGAATCGTTTCAGAATTTACAACAAGACATCCTAGTCTGAAGTATTGGTACTCAACAAAAGAAATTGTCATTTCCTCTTCCAAATACAAGCAGTGAGTTTCAAATTACTATAATTGAAATTGGCCGTATACCCTTCCTTCCATTTCGAGAACAGCATTTTCAACCAATCGTGAGTAATTACTTTAGGACTACTGTATATTTTGAAGGAGCTTTGGAACCAAAATATAGACGATATATAAAAAATCGAAGTGTCCAAAAAGAGGTTATCATATAATAACGAAAAATTAAACCTCCACTAGAGATTCAATGCATAGTTTAACAACATAAAAGAGAGGTATATAGGTAGAAAAGCCTAATATATAGCATATTGCCGTACATGCTACGCAAGTTTTAACAGAATGGGGAAAGGTAGTAAAAGCCTTTAAATTTGTTAAATAAAAGAAAGGTAGCAGAGAAATGATACAAATCGTCTAACCTAATACCCATGGGCGAAGTTTAGAGTTTTATGTTGGGGGGGGGGGGGGGGTCAGCAATCCTGCCGGGGGTTTAGAGGTTATGGAACACATATTATGACTATTGAAACGTGGAGTGTTCCAAAAATGTATTTAAATTTTTGATTTTTTTGCTCACATTGCACTTGAATATACTGAGTTTGTGCTTTTTATCGGACAAGTAACCATTAGAGTTGGGGGGACCAGGCTCTCCCCAAACCCACCAAAACTCCGTTTCTGGTAATACCTCCCTTTGGGCCCCCGATACTTTTCTCCAAATTCCAATACTAATACGAACGGACAAATGATCCACCCATCCAAACATCCATCGCAGACGATGGAGTGGAAACCGATCAACCCTCTCGCCATTCCCATCCCCTGCGTCTTTATTCTCCCCCTTTTCGTCCTGCCTGCCCATAAGAGATCACCCCAGGCTTCTTCCAAGACGCACCACCCGCACCCCACACCACTACTGGGTCCCTTTCCCACCTCTTCCCGCCAAGTCTTTCGCAAACTCTCCTTCCTCCCGGGCCTATTTTCTTCCGTTCGCCCCAACCCCTCCACACACGCCCCCTGCTCTCCCCCTCCTCCACTAAACCCGTTAAGAAGAAGGAGAAGAGGAGGGACCAAACCCACCCTCCCTCTCCGTCTCACTTTCCCTTTTTAACCCTAGAGGGCAGAAGATTAGCCTAAGTGGAAAGCCTTCCGCAAACAAAGCCACTGTATAATGAGAGGATAGGGTAAAGGGGCGTGATTAGTTATGGGCCGTGGGGTTTCCTCAAGGAGTTTTGAAAGGATGAAGCGAAGTGTGTGTATGGTGAAGACGGGGGTTTGGGTGGGAGGTCGTTTCTTCCTTGGAAGGAAAACCACATGTATCGAGTGCTGCTGAAGCCATATCGACCGATAAAGGGGGATCTCTTCCGGAGAGGACAAATATTTGCCTACCGATGCTACGACAACAAAAGCCTTTCCTCGAATCATTTGACCCGGAATTTATCGGGGGAGGGTAATTTTTTTTACTCCAGCACCCCTGAGCAACGCCTGTTAACAAGGTGTACCAAGATTGAAATTCTCTTAAGTAAGAGGGAGCGAAAGTTTCATGCGAAGGAAGTGCGCTCGATCATAAATTGAACATGAGAACAGTAGGTAAAGTTTGCGTCCACGGCGGTAATTCCAAAATTCGATTGCTAAATTCAGGCGGAGCGAAATTTCGACGTTTGAACGCCATATAAGTTACAATTCATTTTTTCTCCATGTCTATGTTATTTTTAAAATGGCTTTCCTCCATATTTTGCATGGCTTTATTATGACCTTAACCAGATTAAGAATGTAACGGTTGTAAATTCAACACGGATGAAAGCTGTCATGAATTTCATGATATGCTTTACAATCCAAGACCGCAATGATATGCAACCAAGATGCAAAAGGTGAGACACATACATTCATATTATATAGTGTCTGTTAGTTATTATACTTTTACGTCAACATACATAAGATTAAATTCAATTGAGAAATAGCAATCCAAAATAATTAAGTTTGCACTAATTTATGAGTACAATTGTGAGAAAAGCCCTCAAAGGTTATACAGAGAGAAAAAAAACATGTAATCAATCTTGCAATGCCAACTGGAAACTGAGTGAGGCATTTATTAGTACTCTCAGCAAAATATAGCAGTAAAAAATTGTAGTTGAGATAAGTGAATAATAAAAAAAATGAAAAAGTGCACTAGATTGAAGCAGTGACTCCATATTATTAAGTAGAAATGTGAAACCATAATTATTCTTTCGACGAATGAGCGTCACACAGGTGGCAAGAGAGCTGCCGCGAAAAAGTTTTCAAAGAATAAAAAGTTGAGAGTATAAAGCATTTTGGGAGGAAATTACAAATAGAGACAGCAAGGTTTCTGAAGAAGTTCAACAGAGATGGCGGGAGAATGGTGTACGTAATGAGGGGAACGTGGGTGGATCCAAGCACTTCTCCCGCTAGCTCATTTGAAATTCAGTTCGCGTGCTTAAGTTCTAGCAGGAGGAGGAAAAGAGCTGTGAGTATTACCCGTGAGATGGGTTGAACTGGCCAGAACGAAAAAGATTATGGTTGCGGAGGGAGAGGTGAGAAGCATTAGTTAAGCTTTTGAGTTCCGTTGTGAGTGGAGGGAACGTTTGGAATGGGACATACGAAGTGAATAACGACAAAGATGAAACTATTGGGACTAGAAAACTTGTTGTTTTGGTTTAGGGTATCCAAGGAGAAAGGAGAAGCCGCAACAACTGAAAGTTGAAAACTTGGAGAATTTCGAAGCTGATATTGAAAAAAATGATAAAAATTGGTGAAATAGCTGACGTAGTAATAAAATAAAACTAACCGAAAATTCATGGCTAAGGCGAACAGTGTTAAGTAGGTAGCGTAAAAATCGAAAATTTACTCATGAGTGCTAATGTTTTTTTGCTATCACGTGATACATATCGTTCTTCCGCCAAAAGTAAAATGATGTAAGTTGCTTAACATGTTCAGTGCCAAAAACATTGGTAATTATCAATACGACGAGACTTGCAACATCGTCACATTTAGCGAATCGATGCGTTGTAGAATAAATAAAATATGTAATATTCCAGGGTTAACTTTGACATTAGAGTGACAAGGACAACTTTCACCTAAATTTCATATTTTCAGCACCGAGCTAAATTTCCACAGGAAACGGTGACTTATCGTACCCAGTAATTTTTAATCGAAGAAATCCTGAAATTCGGATTATACTGAAGCAGGAACCCGCGAATACCGTTCGCAGGACACAAAAATTCATTATTTCCCCCTTGGCTTATTTGCCGATTTGCTTTTTTTCCTCGAATTTCCACTCTTCCCAGCCGTTATTCTAAGGTGGCATTCCCAAAACAGGCGCGGCATAAACAGTTTTGTGTGCATGTTCGCTCCACCAGCACAACCTCGCCCACCCACCCCACCTTGCGATCGGACATTAGCATATAGCAAAGCCAGTCACCGACGCTCCGTGCGTGCCTTAGAGTGCGAATATGTGTGTGTGTGTGTAGCGCTTTCAAAAAAACCATGGTCTCCTCTCTCTCAAGACCATGGGAATCCATTCATTGCGGTGGAAGAGATGTGTCTTATCTCCGGTATGCAAAAACACACCGATCGCAAAATACAAATGTGCTCGCCAAACGATCCACTCGACGGAGAGAAAAAAAGAGCAAATCGCCCTTCCGTGTTTTTTTACTTTATCATTTTTTCCCACCCTCCCATCTCCACACCCTCACATCCTCACAGTATCCCATTCCTCGCTCGCGTTTCCCGTCTCCCGCTCTGGTCCTCGCCAACTCCAAACAAAGTTCCTCTACTCGCTCTCTCTATAGCGTTTAAAAAGGTGTTTCCCTATTTCCAGGTGTTTCGCTAACTTTCACGCACGCTTATCAATTGTGGAGATGGGTAGGTACCTGTATTAAGCCCTTTAAATTTCTGAGCCAGGAAACGGTTCTCGTCGGTATAGGATATTCTCGTCGTACACGTTCCCCGCTTGAGGAGAGCAAACCTGGGCTAACAGGGTGTTCAATAAAACACATCTTTATCCTTCAACATTGTAGTAAAACTCAGATCACCCAACACACTTTAAAAGAAAAGAATAGAAAATAGACCCATAACTATCCCTCCGTCAATCGGTGGAGATGAAGGGAGGGGTTATGGCATGACGAGGGAGAAATAAGACGCATTCTGGCCTGAGTAGTGTGAGAGTGATGGGTCATTGAAAAAGCCTAAAACGGGGATCAAAAAATATTTTCCTTACTGAACGGGGAAGAGCATGCAGTACGGTCAGTTAATCCGTCAACGCTAATACAAGATATTTCTATGCCGTAAGCCTCGGAATAATTTAATTTCTTTTTCCTCCCCCGGTCCAACTTATAAAGCCCCATTTAGGCGACCAGTTTCCCAATTTGGACCATTTCTATTTATTCGGTTTTTCCCCTTAATTTTTCTCTCGGCGGATGCATTGCAAATATAATACTAATAAATGAAAAGGGAAACTATGAAGTGTATAACACAGCATATTAGTTTGATTTAGAATATCTAGAGATGGGAGTATACAAATATATATAAAAAACGGTGAAATTAAGTAATCTACCCCTAGTGATTTTAAGTGATGCGTCAAATGTACGAAGGGATCCATCGAAAATATCCTTAATTTTGGAAAAAAATATTATTTCAGCTTGGATTTAGGCAATCCATCCGCTACAATCTACCCTCTTCTACAAGAATAGCCATAACATGCTAAATCCACTAAATATGAGAGACCGAGAGGCCAATAATAGAATTTATGGTATGCAATTGTGGAAAATAAACTGGTAAGAATGGATTTCCTCTGAGAGTGATTGATAGGGAGCGAATAAAATTTATGTCAGAAACAATGTATCAGGATAAAGCGAAAGTTTTCGTCCCATGGCCATCGATCCTTCAACGTTATCATTGAACTTCACATGTACAGTAATCATACGATACACGCAAAACCCGCACCTCAGAAAAGAGCTCGGTCAAGGGAGAAAGAGGGATCTCGGAAACAAATGCGAATCATTCGGCTTTCAGGTCACGTACTGCAGGTTGAAATGGAAAATGGGGAAGGAAAAATAAGAGGGGCTGGAGGTGGAAGGAGTAGTTAGAGCAGTTGAGGTGGATGCTGGAAGGGGTGAGTTGCGGTCGGAGAAGTGTGCTCAGAAGTCGTCGGGGGATGGAGTCCGATTGTGTGAGTACGGAGGCCTGGTATTTGTGGGTAAAAAAAGGGACGGGAACTTGGGGCAATACAAATTGTGGTGTTGAAAGGTGCAAAATTGGTAAGTTTTATTCAGCGGAAGCTACGTTTACCTACCACGCACCAATTTATGGTACAATGTTCAAAGTAAATAACCAAAAGTGTACGAAATTAAACGTAAAAAAACGCCAAACCGAAATAAAAAATGATTCGGTAATGGTAAAAACGTGGAATGGAATGGCATCGGTACTAGCCTACTCTTAACGAATGGTGCCATACGGAAAACAGCTTAACGTCCCATCCGACGGACGGAGTGCTAAGCTTGAAATGTCCTGCACATAACATTTAAGCAGGGACCGTGCAGTTCCTGAAAATTCTCTGCCACGGCCGTAATTTGATATCAAGCTCACGAGATGGAAAGTCAACTCTCTAGCCACCACACCAACCCGATCACCCAAATGATTCATTGAGATGCTCATGAAATCTGCTGTTACATAGAAAGTAACGAAAGAAGAGGAGTGAAACTCCGCGTCGATGTTATTATCTTATGTAGAATGTTTTTTAATGAAAGGTGTCACGGACTTCGGCTAAGATTTTCATTTCATGGGCTGAGTTTTCTCCTAGGGGCCAATCCGCAAATCACCCAACTTCGGAAAATTAATCTCTACCAATTCTAGATTGTTGAGTCTGCACACTCAGATTCGGAAGTAAATTCTAAGGCTTCCACAACAACCGCACTAAGTTTCCGTTTCATATTCCTAATCGTATTCCTGGCAACGAAGTGTCCTTATTGAGTTGAAATAGAGGAGTTCCTTCCATTTGAACTGTCATACTTCATTAGATACAACTAAGTAGAGCATAATCCATTAGCTTTATCGTTTACAAGAATTTAGAACACTTTATTTATTAATATGTACTTCAAATGGCATTGGTCGATTCAACGTTAGGATTAGGTCGCCTGACAAGTGATGAACACTTATCGTCGAAGGGGAATTACCCACGGCGTCGATAAGCATGTTCCGACTACTGACCGGCTTTCGTACGATCCAAAGATGGGTGTAATTGGAAAAACTGTATTTGTGGTAAATACCGATTTCATTAATAAATTTAATCTATAATTAAAACTATTGATGAATTTCTTCACGTTATTTAATGATTTGGTAAGAAAAATGAATTGATAAAAACTTCTCAATTTCAAATCGTTTTCTTTGTCTCAACTATTAATGTAAAAATAATCTTCTATAATTCTCCGAGTCAAGGCAAGAAAGGCACACGTAGCCCCACTTGAAAGATAAACAACGCTACACGTAGTGTCGACGTTAACTAAGAGAGCAAAGCTTTTAAGCCTAATTTCGCCCATGCCTCACTAATCCGATGACATTTGTGCCACATTTCTTTCAACTAACCACACATCCCCACAATTAGGGAATCACAAACCAAATGAAAAAAAGGTGGACCGCTGAAGAAACGAAAGAAGAGCCTCTCTTTACGGACGAAAACAACGCCACCCATGATTAATTGAGGAATTCAAGCTTCCCGAACCACTATCTATCGGGACGGCGAAGCAGGGATGGCGGCTTGACAGGTGACAAATGCCAATCGTCGGTGAGGGCACTACCCAGGGCGTCGATAAGCATGTTCCGACCGCGGGCCGGCTTTCGTCCTCGCCATTAAAAACCCATACCCACGCGCTCCCCTTGAAATAAAAAAGGAACATCCCGCTGAAAAGAGTCGAACACAGACACCCTCTCCCTCTCCAAACATCTCTTCCGTCCACTCATTCGACTATACCCCCACCCCAGTCTCATTGTCCCAGACGAAGTTTTCACGCCTCCGCCAGCCCTCCAATTAGTTCCTATCAGTTCCATCGCACGGACGCATATTTCCTCACTTCAATGCTTTTTCGGCGCCCTACCTTCCCTTCCCCCTCTCTTCTATACGCCCCGGCTTGTTCTATTGGTCGCCTTCTCGCAATCAAATACTGCGCCTCAAAACGCTTCACCATCGAGACAGCGGACTGTCAGTCAATGAAGCATCCGTTGCAGTTTTTTCATTGAATTTCGCAGAAATAGGCAATCCGTCAGGGGGAAGGATGATAATTTACCTAACGTAAGAATTCGGCGGAAAAATGTCACACATATGCAGTGGCAGGACGCTGAAAGGAGAGCAATTAAATGGAAAGAGTTATGATTACTTTGGGCAAACAGTTATTTTTCAAATTGGCGATGAATTAATTTGCAGTTTTCTACGTTCCATCTATGAACTCACGCTTTCCATCGAGAAAGCAAAAGCCGTATTTCAGATCAAATTCAAATAAAAAATGGCAATGTTAGAATGACATGTTCAAATTCTCTCAGCACTAAACTTAATACAGAAACACAAATAAACCAAAAGAGACTAACAAGCAACCAGTCCAATTCTTTCCTATTTAAGTTATGAGGATTACCGAGGTAAAAAGGAAGTGATGTGGTGTCGTGTGCAAAGGATTGAGTCACTGATCCTAAGGTCTGAGGTTCAAATAAGGGAGCATTGCTGGAGCACCCCTGCATAAAATTCTGGATTTTCAAGGTAGTTCAGAGAGTGGACCTTATCCAGTGCATCATTGCCCTAGATCTAGCTTGGCCAGAGTTTGGATTTTTCCTAACTTATAAAAACTATACGTTCTGAAGAACATAGAATGCATATTCGAAAATTAGCATATTATAAAATTTTATTCCATAAGTTATTATAAATAATTAAATTTATATATATCATAATATTTTAAATTATATGTATTTTATATTATCTACGATATCTTAAAACAGCGTAATACCGAGAATTGGAGGAATAGAAAGATCCCGGCGAGGGAAAGTAAATTCAATCTTTATAAGCAGTGAGTGATTAACGATGCGTATCATAGGATGCCACTCGATGATTGTGACTGCTTTGAGTGGCGTATAGCTAAAACGGCAGCGAGTGCCACACGAATGGCAAGCAAGAATTAATTTTCCTCCGAACGGAGGGAAATTTCTCAAATCTCCTCGCTCTTCAGCCCCATGAACCGACTCTGCTCCCTCTGCGTTCCTTAACTCCTTTCTCTGCGGATTAACATCCGCCCACTTTCCCCTTCGATGCCTGCCTCATTCTCTACGCCAAACGGATTTTCCTCGGCTCTGAAGCCTCCACACGCATCCTCAACCGCGCCATATCTCCCCGCACTTCCAACGCGCCCGAAAACATTCTCCGCCAAATGGCGAAATGGAAAAAAAATCATTTAACTTGTTCTCCAACTCCTCCGACGTTATTGTTCGCTTTACATTAACCCCCATTCTTACGGGCAGATGCACAAGGCTAATCTCCTCATCTCGTTGCACTAGTGATTTCATTGTAAGCGTGCGTGCAAAAGAGAAAGAGAGAGGGCAATTTTGAAACACAATGTGCGGTTGAAAACAAAAAGAGGAAATCTCGCGATTTTCCCCGTGCAAGTATGGAACGAAGAAAATATACTACGAGCATACTGAGGGTACATTAATTGCAAAATGATGAAAAAGTAAATAAAATAACAATTAAGTATATCCATATAAGTTATACATGCTGTCTTTGTCACATTGTATAAGTTATACCCTATAAATTCCCACGCGATATTCACGACAAAATATAGAAAAGAGTGAATGGAACTATCACTGTAACATGAATAGGAGGGGACGGAGGCCATAACGGGCTCTTCGTCGGCCTTTCCTTTACGATCCTACACCACGTTGCTGTCATAATCCTTTCGGCAGGTGATGGATTATATCCGCGCTATAATAATCTCAATGTCACTCCATTGTGTAGAAAATCAAGCATGAATATCAGCAATTTCCAATCATTTATGTATCAACCCTTATTTCTAATGCCTCTTCATATCAATTGATAGGAAAAAAGTCACCAAGACGGAATAAAACCTTGGACATAAAGATTTCTGATGGAAGCGCAAACCACTACGTCTTAAAATATCCTAGGTCGATTTCCACATCTTTCGGATTTTCTCTCACAGAATTTAACGTGAAATTCGATGGGATTGAGTTTCAAAGCGAAAGCTTTCTCGTTCTGGTAGGGAGTAAAAATTTATTATTCAATCAGGTGACACAATGCCTTTTCTAGAGCTAGGGGAGAATAAAACTAAAGAATAATGCCTAATTTCTACCCTATAACAGGAATAGCGGATAAAATTAATAGTCGTAAAGGTTAGTATTAAAGGCGAATACTAATGCTCATAACAAGAAGTAACAAAAAATTTAAACCTTTTAGTGCGGCAGGGCGATAAATCGACTTTTGCCACTCGGGCGAAAAGTGCGGCGGACCGATATATCGGCTCTTTCGTAGTCCATTATGTAATTGGCTATAGCTTATTACTTTTAGAATTATATTTGAGTAAACGTAAACATATTTTGTCAATATTAACCAGTTAAACCTCATCAATTAAAAAAAACGCATATGGATATGTAATAAAATTGCTTTGTATTGTTTTTTTCCTAGTAATTACATTTTATAAAAATACCTTCCACATTTTCGCCAGTGCCCTAGGAAGAAGGATAGCATTAAGATGGTTAAGACAGGACGATGTGGAAACGAATAGTCAAATGCCCTAAACCAGAATTTTTAAAATACAAATACGTTTTCCCTCAGTCAAGCCGTCAAAAGTCAGCCGGTCAACAATAGTCTCAAATATCATTAGAAATTTTATTCATGGATTTGCCACTGGAGACTTCCATAACACACAGGTATGAATACGGCATGGCCTACGTATGATATAAGACAAAACGTAGGAAGTATGTAGCGTTCACCAGGGTGCGCCAACAGGATCAGGTAAGAGGTAAGGAATTCGAGGGGCGGGAGGCGGGCAGCTAATGTTTTAGGGGTGAGTGGGCAACCATGTGTTCATCGAAGGGTAAGAATTGCGGAACGTAAACGGTTCAGAGGAAACAAGACGGAATTATGGGGCCCAGTTATAATCATTGCCAGTGTTTTTCTCCCAGATTTTCCCATTCCCTTCAGCCAACCCTAAAAGCCACAAAACGCACGGAAAATTCTTCCTTTGCTTAACCTCTCTATACTCCCACCACCCTCCTCTCGAGTATCTTTCATTTTCAGAAAATTTTAATCTTCTCTCCAATATTCCAGTTCTAATTCAAAGGATACAACTCACCAAATGAGGCGTTAAACGGGAGAGAACTGTTGCAGCAGTTATCCTTAAACGTCACAACAGATATTCCTAAAACTTTGGAGTTCTATGCAACTTTCGATTAATTTAGTAATAAATTTACGTGTAAATTTCTGAAGTTTATGGCTTTTTTCCTTCAGCGAAAATTTTTTAAATCAAACATTCATCAAAACATTACAATGGCTATAAATATAGATTCAGGCGAGAGTGAGCGGCTCCATTTTGTACTTTTTCTATAGCCGCTCTCTCCACAGAGGCTCCATGATAGGAAAAAAACGGCACCGCAATATTACTACTGATATGGGGTAGGTACTTTCGTGTGGTATTATGCTATATAAACCATAAATTAGAAATAACCTGTAGTAATTAAGGTTTCCACCAACTTTATAACGAGTGTTATATGCCGTACATAAGCAATTATACACCAAATCAGCTGATTTAATTAAGTCGTAATGCAGTATCAATTTTGCTACTAGCCAGGTGAGACTAGTGGTCATCGACCCAAGAGGTTGGATTTCAAAAACTGTGATATAATAGTACATCACATCTTGCTATCTCTCATCTCTCCTCCAGGCTCCAATATCGCTGAAATTCAACTACATTCATTCACATGTGAACACTTAAACCTATGATAGTTTTATGCAATGATTTGGACTAACTAGACACATTTCATGGCGTTTATTCTCTAAAAAAAAGGTCATAATGCGTTACATTATCGTCAAAGCAGTTGTGAAAATGTACAACCTTTTCGAGAACCAAGTGCTTAAATAAAGATAAAAATTGCTTTGGCCTACATATAGCAAGCTTCAGAAGACAACAAAATAACCAATTGAAATCGTGAAAATTTCCTAATTTTCCATAATTTTTACGTAATAGATAGCATAGAAGTATCTCGTTACGTGATATATGACGAAATGCGTGACCATTACATCAGGAGCTCGTACCAATAGAACCATACATATGTGATTGTGAACGGGACCAGTGTTACAAAAGAGAAGATAAAAAAGAAAAACGAAAAAAATAAAGATTAGAGAAATTAAAGGCATATAAAATACAAATTAATCACGCTCAAATTCTATCAAATTTAAGCGCAAAACTCAAAAATATCGAAAATATTTTTCTTATAATAAAAGAGAAACAGAGCAATGGTAACTTAACCATTGGCAATTTTCTATATTCACAACTCCGTTCCCTCCAAAAGCCAATTCTTAGACAGGCACGCTCCTGGAAGTGAGTGAATAGCGGACGATCGCTATGAAAATACTTCTAAGCATCGCATTTGCGGCCTTTAGAGAGAATTGAGAGGAAGAGAGAGTGAGGGAGATACACAAAGAAGCGAGGAAGGAGGAGTATTAATCGGCAGCCAGAATCAGGAATGGTAATGATTTTAGCGATATAATTCAGAGTCAACTTTGTTGTTCACTGCACCACCACGAACGCACTAATCCCTCTTCTTCTCTTCTCCGTAGTCGTCCTTCTGAGTGCCGCCGCGGCGCCCGTAAACCTCCCCACTCCCACCACCGACGCCACCCACCCCAAACTCTCCTCCCCCTACACAATCTCCCCCACCCCCCAAATGAACGCACGCCCCCCCTCCCCAACATTTTCCACCTCTCGTGCTCCGGCAAGCGTGATCACGGTTCGCTCTCTCAAAGGGAGAGAGAGAGGGAAAACGGTTCTCCCCCGTATATAACGCGACCGCCGAACTGAAGATTTGCGAAATTGAGGATGAACGAGTCTTAATGGCGCAGTAAATGACGAAAAACAACGAATATACGGCGGTGCTTCTGTTACGCACCCTTTACGAATCTGGAAGCATTCGGTTCCCCTCCTCCTCCTCCTCCGCACCAATTCTCACCCCGCGGAAAACCCTTCCTCCTCGATCCACCATAACAACATTCTTTAAACCCCGCGACCCCTTTACATTTTCTCAAACAAATTTGCTTCCGATAGTGCGTCGTTTTCCCTCCGCTATCTCCCCTTTTTGGGGTTCGTTTTCTCTCCCGTTCCAAAACCCCTTTCTGCACCAACTCACCCTCCATCGTGTCACTCAAACTCATATTCCTTTTCGGCGCAGCGTTCGCCTTTTGCTAATGCGGAGCTTTTCAGCACCACTCCCTCCCCCCCTCTCTGTTTCGAACCAGCCTTCCTTTCTATGTCCCCACCGCACCGCTCATTCATCGGGACGAGGGAATCACAAGGACGTGCGGCATTCACAGTGGAAAATGGAGTTCAAAGAATTGATGTGACCCGATGTCCCCCTACCCTTCCTTATAGAAATCCTCCCTCGACGAATAAAACGCAATGGGGGTCCTTTTATTGCGGATTGCGGGAAAAATTCACTCAGTTACAAATCAGTACGGAGAAAATTAATCAAGGTACGATCGCCCAGTGGGAATTTTCGAAACATCCTCGAGTATCACGCTACCTGTGGACGTTCATTAGAAAAATTTTCAGGGATCGACAGGAAATCAAAACATAAGTAAGTTAGCATCATGATGACTTCGAAAATGGGATAAAGCATTTTATGGCTCATGTTCGCAATAAGAGGTCGCATTCTATGGGTTGAAGTGTGCCTATCACCTAAAGTAACCTTGATTGCACGGGAAGAAATGTGACAAATGAAATGAGGAGATTATTCCTTAGCATGTTTTCA
The DNA here is from genome assembly GCF_921293095.1 of Ischnura elegans. Classification (NCBI taxonomy): domain Eukaryota; kingdom Metazoa; phylum Arthropoda; class Insecta; order Odonata; family Coenagrionidae; genus Ischnura; species Ischnura elegans. Next base: position 70,448,199 of record NC_060248.1, on the reverse strand, counting down.
GTGACACGAACATGAAATAAAATAGCAATGAGAATTATACATTTAATAGCTAGTAGAAAAATGTAACCTTCTAAGATTTACCGATGACATAGCCGTAAAGGCAGAAATAGAAAGATTCGAAAATATTGTAGTTAATATGGATACCGTAATGGGCAAGTATCAGCTGAAAATAAACGCAAAGAAATCCAAGATATTAGTATGCAGCATAAGAGAAGTCACGTAGAAACTAATATAAAAATAGGGAAGCATACACTGGTGGAGGTGGAGGAATTCTGTCATTTGGAAAGCAGGATCTCTAGCGATGGGAGAAGCAAGAAAGAAATTATCTGCAGAAAAGCCACAGCATTCCACCAAAAAAGAGACCTGCTTTCAGCGGGAAACTAAAATATGGAAGCAAGGAAATAATTTATGAGAATCTACATTGGAGTATTTTCCTATATGGAAGTGAGGTATGGACAAGGACAGCAGTGGAGAAAACATGGATAGAGGCAAGACTTGAGATACATCTTGAGACATGATGGCCTGATGAAGACAATCGTCGAGGGACAAGTGGATGATAAGAACGGAAAAGGAAGACCTCGAACAAAATATATGGAACCGGTAAAGAAAGATGTGGAAGAGAAGAAATACGTAGGTGTGATAACATTATCAATTAGGAGAATCGAGTGGAGAGCTGCGTCAAACCAATCTTAGGATTGTTGACCACTTATGATGATGAGATAGTAGATACAACTATATGCGTAAAAATCTACAGTGATCAAAAACCGTTTATCACATCATTCGTGATAAATGCATAAAATTGTAAAAAAATGCTTAATAATATAAAACCATTAACAGATGACTTCAATTACGGATATTTTAAAGAATACCACTTACCGCTTTCTTAAAAAAACTAATAACTATTGGAATTTTAAAGGTATATGCCAAGAGTCTGCGCCACACCATCGGAAATATATTATTTCAATGAGATTTCGTTGGCTTTCCAACGTGTAAAAAAATCGCATCTTCAATATTTACAATTTCACAATAAGTTATCAATAACCTAATGTGACTACGAAGAAACTTGTACGCCACCTGCAAAATTCGATGAAGTTCTTGTCAGGAGTTAATTTTTAGTGGCATGCCGGCTTCCAAGACCTCTACGGTGTTGATTGGTCACTAACGACTAAATATTGGGTTCCATGAGCCAAGAAGTGCAAAATAAAGATGGGATATTAAGTATGGATTTTAACTACCTATTTTTTAAATTTTGGGATATCAAGGGTCTCATTTTGAGTAGAATCGCGTCGTTATGTATCCAAGTCGTCGGTGTCGGTGGCGCAGAGGTCAACCTATAACCTATTTCCAACTCTGGCAGACTCGAGTGGAGCAACGGAAAACTATTAAACCACAGATTGCCCTATATTTGATTTGGCGCAGCAATTGGGACGCAAACCCTTTGCTTAAAGAATAATCAAAATTAACGGGCAAAAGCTAAATAGTTGACCCTACAAAAATCGATTTCAAATTCTTAATCGTTAAAATAATTATTTTCGAAGACTAAAATCTACAACCGTTCATTGTGTAGGCTGTATGAAACATTCTACTGAAGGGCTGGTGGTTACTGACCCCTCCTTTAGCCCGTCTACTTCTCCCAGACACCACGAGTGCTGTTGAGCCGAAAGTGAGCCGACAACGTCCCGCACCCCAGTTACACCGAATGTGTCTCGGCTTCTTGGGACGGCCGCTGTTTCACTCCGTGGAGAGATCGACTAGCGGCGTCGGGTTTTGCACGCTTGATAACCGCCTCCTCGAAATCACAGATCCCCACTCCAACTGATGGTTGCTGCTGACAGAATTATTTTGTACTCCGACACACATAGTTCGTCCTTCTGTCTCCTACTAATCCTCCCCTCATCCCAACTCCCCCTTCTCGTCCCATCGCTGTTGAGGAGCACATTGCATCACTCCATTGCTCCATAACGCTTCCTCTGTCTCTTCCTACTCGAGGGCATTGTGTAAGAACTTACGCCCCGAAAACCCAAACCCACCCCCACCCCGCCCCAGTCAGACGCCCACCACCCAAACTTCTCCGGGGTCCTGGCGAACCTCCTCCGGCCCTCTACCGCACCGTTGGACCGGCACACCCTCCTTGCAACTCTCTCTCTCTATCTTCCTCCCGGAGCAACATGGAAGACAACACCCCTCTCCCACCTCCCATACACACCCCTGGGCCTCCCGCTCCAACGGCAGCCACCCATCTTCTCCTCCTCTCTCGCACAACCCATCCTTTCCTCACTTCCGCCTCATGCGACTTTGGGAAATTGTCGAAGCGTTATGATAGCATTTAATTAGTTGGGAGTCATGCAATATGCGAATGTCATGGGACGTCGAGTAGACCACAGCTCGCTAGAAAGTGCTCCCGGAGAGATACGGTTCGGGGGTGGTGAGGGTTGTTTTGGGAGAAGTCGGGACGAGGGTGGGAGAGGAGTGGGGCGAAGAATCGAGGGGTGGTGAAAGATCTAACGGGTGAAGGGGTTTAGGGATAGCGTGCGGATGGAATCAAGGATACGTGGAAGAAGAGAATTATATGTGACAGAAGAGATTAAGATGCGAGGTGCATGGGAGCCCACAATCATTAACTTATCAATATTTGGTTTCAATCAGAAGAGAATTATGAAAATTTTTCAATTTGAAAAATTCAAGAAAAGATTGTAGGACAATTAAAAGAATTGTCAGAAAAAAAATTAATAAATAAAATAGGATACATTCGACAGGATTAAGTTGGGATCAAGTTAATGAGAAAATATTAAGAGAGAGCAAAAAGTGACTTATAATGAGTACCTAATGATAAATCACCATCCGCTGACGGCATTCTGTGGTTAAATAGTTTTCCGTTGTTCCTCTTGAAACTGTCAGAGTTACATGCTCATCGTATAAATCATCGCACATCCATGTATGCAACCACCTTTGGTGATTGCATATTTGGATGCCTCATCAAAGTTTACACACATCACAAATTCAACAAGGATGATTAATTGAGAAAAAATAGTGTTTTTAAAAAAGGTAACTTGCTCAACGAAGATCACATGGTATTGCACTTAAAAAATTAAAATTTTACCACGATTACAACATTATTGCACCGTTTTTTTCCTGTTTTCAGGCCAGTTTACTTACTGACGGTTTACTATGGACTTGCCGACGGATGCAAGTAATCGTATGATTTTGCCCAAAATTTGAAAGTTGAACAACATTTTGTCATTTTACATTACCAGAATCAAACCTAATTAAGTTATTTTAATCAGATGTGAACTGCACAATTCCCTTGCCACGTTTTCATTAAAGAAAAAAAACCTTTTAATAGCATTTGCAGATTATCTAATAAAAAATCGTATTAAAAATATTGCGAAACTTGGCTTTGATGCAGTAAGTATCGTTAAGTGACAAAGGAAATCGAGAAGTGTATTATAGCTAATGAACCAGTGGTGAAGTATTATGTCATGATATTTGATTAATAAGGATTGCAAAACATACTGTCGCTGTACATACTAAAGTTATTGATGGGTATTAATTATTTCATTGATATTTCAGTCCATCATCGAAACCCGGTTTGCGCTTCTGTGCAAAACTAAAAAACTGACAATGATCAATCACCTCTACCTAGACCCAATGGTGAGAATTCGAAATATAAGGTGAATAAATAAGATACTGTAGATATAGGTTGTTGTGACGGGATAAATTTGCCACAACCTCTCCATTGCTGAGAATATAGAGTTCATAATGTCCAAATTGACCCATGTAACCTCAAATGTCTGTCCTTGTCGAAAAGAGAGAATATATCAGTATAGTTTACCTACCTATATAAATACATTTATGAGTCAAATAATGGGTATATATAGGGTAAAATTATTCATCATATAACATTTATCGAAATAAATACAATCATTCGGCCATAGTTTCTACATGTTAGGGGAATATTCAATCATTACGCATTATGAACTGAACCAAAATTATGACGCATCACAAATTTTTGAAAAAATATGTGCGATATTAACTCATAACTGGATTGCATCGAATGCTGTTGTGTGATGGTGGAAAGGTAAAACATTTAAAGGGCAGAATCAGAGTCATGAGCAAAGATGGCACATAATCTAAAGACACCGCGGAAGAAGACAAGAAAACGATGGGTACGTGGCAAGGGCAAATAGAGAAGGGGGTTGGGATGAAATCTGAAGCTGGTGACGTCACAAAACGAGGAAAAATGTGAGGGACCACGGTCGGTTTTGAAACGCTTAGTTGAAAAAAAGAGGTCGAAATGTCACAAAAATTCTGCGAAGAGTAAACCGTGTAAAAAAGTGGAAGTTGTGGGAGAAGAGGGAAAAAGTGGAGAGCAAGTAGCTTTCGAGGAAGCTGAGGTTGCGAGAGAAGTAGAGGAAAAGCGAAAAAGAGAAGGGGGAATAGAGAGAGAGAGGAACAGGATGAGGAAGTCGGAAGGGGCGGGGATTTTGGAAAAGGATTAGGAGGATGAGGACTGAGGTAGTGAGAGGATTGGGTTTGTGACATTCAGATCTGGGAAAGACATCCGTTTCAACTTAGTTTGGCGTGGCAGGTGACAAGGAAGGAGATGGTTATGGTAACTTAGCAGATCCGGAATACGTCGTTCATTTCTATGCAGAAAAACAAATGCTTTAGGGCTGCTAATCTCTTAATGCAACGAAAACGGATTAAATAGTTTACACTGCTTGCAAAATTAATCAGTCTCTTCAAGTGAAAAAACACTGAATTTTCATTTTTTTCCACATACTGCAGAGAATTATCTCTAATAATTCACTACCTGGATTTCGCTAGTACGAAAAATAAAACTTGTTTTTTAAGAAGGCTATATTTATCACTAAATCTCGGAAGGCACTACTTAAAATACAATTAATTCAATTCCTACATTACCTGTACAGACTAAGATGACTATAAATCATAAAATTGTACTTCCATTGAAAATAACCGAAGAAAAATATTGTTACAACTTGATTTTACTTAACAAAATGCTTGATAATGTGGAAAGTAAATGGTGCACAATATAAAACCAGAGTGCATTGGTAAATAAAATTATAGAAACATAATCAGGGGTATTTGTTAATACTTATTACTCATGCAGACTTCTACAAACGGTAAAAAACCTGTCCATAGGGCCGTGAAAATGTTTCACTAAACATGTGGGATACAGCTGACACCTGAGTTTTATAAAACTTCATATGAGCAAAGCATGCGGATAGACTGTAGTACTTTCATTGGAAAAAGGACATGGACATTATAAATATGCGAAAAGGTTAGTAAAATTGACACATTGGAGAGAAGACTTATTTTAAAGGAAATAAGCGTGCTTCATTTACCAAGCAAGCCCGACGGTAAGGAACTATGAATTCCTTGCCTATTCTTTAAACTGAAAAGAAGGGGAAGCATTTAATTGAGGAAATTCAGTGACATCCGATTCAAAATGAAATGAGTTCATTTGAAATGAGTTCATTCTTCATGATGGAAGTAAAATCGACTTGGTAATTTTCCTCACAGCGTTTATTAATCTAACCTGTCTGACCCTTTTATGCCATTATCAGGGGTACAATATGCACCACCATAGTAAAAAAAAACAACGCAGTCGAACCAGCAACGGTTGCACCACTCAAATAAGGTCTGGTACGAGAAGCCGAGTAGAGTAAAATGCTTAATGATATAGAAACTCTAGGCTCCAGAAGTATTTCTTAGATATTGTAGTCTTATTTCGCTCATGTTTGACAGTGGAAACATTTTCAATTCAATTAGCTTCATTTGCCGAAATTTGGATCCATACAATAAGTGAGCTATAGAAATTTTCATTTTGAGCCACACAGAGCGCAGTACCTACAACCTGGATATTAACGAATAATAATGATCAATCAGGTAATCACGTGAAAATGTGACAAATATATGTTTAGGGGTACATGTAAAAATGCTGGTACGTAACCTCGCAAAATCTTTATCGAGCACGTGCATGATTTAAAATGGAGACTGGAAATGATATAACGACAAAACCACGCCCTACAGTCCTCTCCAATCGATTCTCAACTCGGCAAGGCCTCCGCACCACCCAGCCACCCATCTCATATTCCACTCTCGGATAAAAAAATCCCATCCCTGGCAGCTTGGAGACCACATGTCGTTTCTAACCTCTGAGAAGCTCCGGGGGAAGAGGAGTGGAAATATGCAGCCCATAAAAGTTTTTGAGATTCTATCTATAACTGCGGGAAATACAGAGGAGAACACATACCTAGACGGCCAAGGGATCCCGAAAACCATATCTCCATCTTCTTCCCTCACTCCTCCTCGAAGTTTCTTTCCTATAAGTAAAAATAAAGAGGCATAAAAATAAACATGTTAGGGAAGAGATACAGAGAATAACTCTTTAAGTTAATATTCCACGTATTTCTCCCGCGTTCCGAGGAATATTATTGCATTTTATTCACTATTCTCGACTCCCTCTCTCCATCTGCATCTTTGCTTCCAACCAATAAGACAAGAGAGACATGTTTTCCATCGCTCCTTTTGCGATGGCTACTGTGCATGCGAGTTTGAACTTTCAAGAAGCATATTTTATATTGCAAAAGAAGCGCCGAGGCGACAGAATGATGGAGAAAGTTACTGCCGCATTAGTTTAGTGCTAAACCAAACGTTTTCATGTGTAAATTCACCTTAAAAATTATTCATCAGGTGAGGGGAAATTATTTCTTTTCCATCGATTTCAATCCGAACCGTAGGGACATGAAAGGAATATATTCATTGCAAAGAAAATCCTAATAAATTTAATCCTTGACTTATATATCCTATTTAATTTTTTTACCGAATTGCACGGCTTGCGTCAATAATTTCCATTCAAAAGGACTTATCATTCGATTTTAAGTGTTTTCATTATATCCTGTAATAAAGGCTATGGTTACGAGGCCAGAAGTTTTTTTCTGGTGTTGCCAAATACACAAGACGTATCGAAGCAAGTTTTGGGAGGATTCTTAGTACATATCATGTGCATCATATCAGACAACTAAATATAAATATCAGGTATAAAGATCATATAATAGTGGGTCAAGATGTAATACCATAGTTGGGAATGAGAGCCGTGATACGGGAACATGGAAGTTTTCTTGCCTTATATTGAAAAGAAAAGTTAAAATCTATTTTATTTAATTTGTTGATTCAAACACAAAGACACAGGAAGCTGAAAAGTTAAGCAATTACCGCAATCATCGCAAAAATGATTATTATTAAAAGAAACATGATGTACGGTGACAGAGTATACATCCACGTTTGAGAAATAAATTTCTCGGGACCACCAATTTATACCTCATAAGCGTAATTCCCGATCCGGCACAAACTGCTATTGTAATCTTCATTCCCGTCTGCCACAACTTCCACTCTCCCAACTTCAGTCGAAAACAGATCCCGAGCTCCATTCAGGATTCACTTCCTTGGAACCTCCCTTTGACTGCGGCAGCCGGCATGTTACGCTTCTCTGTTACAAGGCCGCGTAGGCATGAGGCGACTACGAAGGCATTTGAGCGGACACTAAGTCATCCTCTGCCTCCTACAGCCAAACCTTGCCATCTCCTTACCTCCTCCTCCTTATAATCCTAATGTTAACGACCAGTCTCTCCATGAGCCATCGAGAGTTTGCAATCAAATAATGAGAAGATACTGATTACAATCTAGAAGTCTTACGACAATTGTTTAGTATGAGTATTTTGCCCAGCTAATATACGAATGCACACTAGGAACTACAGAGGAAGAATCCTATGATGTGGTATCATGCCAATTCAATTCTGATCGCATGCGAAGATGTCTAACGTCGCTCTTATTTTTATTTACCCATGCATTTTTGGTATCAAATGGTGGTTTAGTGATGTTAATGGTGTAATCATGTGTCATTTGAAAGTAAAGCTTCGAGATCACACATGTATAGGCGAGAGGTCGAATTTCCAGTGCTTTCTATCCGCCCAATTAACTTGCTCCATTCTCTTCCACACCAATGTTTCGAGTGCTTCCAGTTCATATCGTCGTTCTTCCTCAAGGTCCTCGTTTCCGCACTGCAAAGAGCTTCACTCAAAATCAGACTTCGCTAGCTTTTTCTACAAATTCTCACATATGATCCTGTCAAATGTGAGAATTTGTATTATTTAGTATGTTTTATGAACCTATTTATGAAATATTCTTTTTCAAGCTAAATTTCACTCCAATGTCCTTATTTCTCCCCGTTTTTCCTCTAATATCTGCCCAAATAGTCAAACAGTGAACTTCGTGTGAAAAATCTTCATGCCATACTCCTTGTACCATTTACCAAACGCGTCAAGCTGTGCCTATAACCTCCTCCCCGTCGCTGACTGAATAATCAATGCCTTCCTTTTTAGAGTATTCCAGAAATATATTTATTTTTATCTTTCCAGGAATAATGCCAATCCAATAAACCAGAGCATATGAAAAAAATAATGCCAGTATCCGAGGTACATGCAACCTAAATCGAACTCGAGGTGCAAGTTTCGCATGCCACTGAATAAAGGCTAGAGGACTGAGTCAAGATACCGGACTCTGACCCTGAAGATAAGAGGTGGAGGTATATTCAAGAATCACCAACTATTTAAACATAGATTTATCTTAAATGGCTTGCCTTCAATTGATTCCAGTGATTTTTGAATCCTTAATTCAACTGGAAAGCATTATGATGGACCTTCCCTTAACTCCCCATCCACTTGTTACACATTGCAATTGTACTCTAGATCAGTTTCTTATCCCTTCTACCGCTGCTTCCCAGCTACTTGCTGCATTTTTTTCTCGGCCACTTCCATTCAAACAAAATAAAATAATTACGTTCCAAATGTCCCAACACTCCCATTAACTTCCAATTAACATGCCCGCACCTCTTCCGTTATCCATCTCTCCACACACACATTAGCCGGCTCCAAACAGGCGCTTTTGAGCTTGTCGTCCAGAGCGAACATGTTTTTATCATGAGCAGGATGAATGCCCTCCGGAGCACGGAGCTGAGTGATAAGTTTTTCGGAGGAGGTAAACGAATGTCGAGAGAGTCGGATGGAAGATGAGAGTTTAGGGCCAATGAGCGACTTAAACGGGAGGCAGGCGCGATGAGAACGTTTTGCGCTTGATGGAGGGTTGAAATGTAGGTAGATGACGGGGGTAGGGGTGAAGAGAGATGGAAGAAAGGGTCAGGAAGAGAAAGAGATAGGGTGACTAATGTCCCCGCGAAAGATACGCTGCGAAAAGTTGAAAGACGACGTCCGCATGTTTTAGACAAAGGACGATAACGTCCACGCGCGGAGGGATGGGCCAAAACGGTTGACTGAAGGGACGGAGGGAAACAGGGCTGGCAATCCACATCAAAGAATAGTTATCCACATTAATTCATTCGTTGCGCGCATAATTTCTTGTTTCACCCGCAGCGGTTAAATTTCCGCGTCAGCCTATCCCTTTATCATTCCGCATCGCAATATGAAGTTATATCTAACACCATACCTGGTTACGTAAACTACTGGGGAAAAATGAAATTATTCATAAAATGTCGGCATTTATGACTTATGGGATAATCGTAGTTCGTTATAAAATATTAAAAGAATGTGTTGAAATAAATAAATATTAGTATCTGTGTTAGGAAAGCCGCTGTCATTGATAGGCATATCAAACAACGCGTCATTAATGACACTTTATTTTCAATGTGCAGAAAAAGAAAAAAAATACTAAGATGAGATCTACGACCCACTTGACTCCCATTTCTGGTCAAATTTCCGCCAAAACTTAAAAATATACTAATTTATGCTTATTGCCGTTAAGTAATGGGAACCAACGTCTAGGGGACCGGCCCAGCTACAAAAAAATAACTATTTTAAATTAACCATACGTTTATCCATGACAAACAATTGGCTTAATAGATATTTTCATGTAATTTCAAAGAATACACAGTAAATGATTCATGTATGTCAAGAAATATTTTTAACTGAAAATTAGCTGAAATATTTCCAACTGAAAAATGTCTTAAACGAGGGCATTTAATGAATGCCACTTTCATAACAAAGTCAGATCCCAGGAGAATTTTACGAGTAAAATTTTGATGAGAGCAATACCAGTTGATATTTGTCTGTAAGAATAATCAATTCCACTGACAAAATGTTTAGACACACTTCTCAAATTATATTACAATTTCACAGAGCAGTCTTACTAAATCCTTGTTATTTTTTCAAGAGGGGCTTAATAAGTCGATTTCAAGTATTACCTCTCGGTGTGTTGATGCATGGTGCATCGAAGTCTTCACTGATAACCTCCAATTAAATGTAAACCAAGTCCCAGTGATGGCATAAAGCAACTAAACTTGGGCCTTCTATTTTCCTCTCCACATTTCTGAGGGCGAAAAAATGTTCCCAACACATAATCTCGGCTCGCGTTTGCATTTTGCACAGGCCTCCAATTTGTCCCCTCCGCAGGAGCCTTACGCGTTTCTTGTCTGAAGCTTCACTTTCTTAAAATTAAAAAAAATATACGATCCGCGGGCAAAAATGCTCACAGAGAAACGAGCATGACCCTCTCGAAAGATGAAACACGCTGCCATTCTCTCAGCTGGCTTTTAACGTCGTTTGCCGGCGTTTGCCCCAAGAAGAAGAAGACGAAACAGTCGGAAAAATAACAGGAATGCCCACATGCGTGCTTCTGCTCTCCCTTTACTTTTTCCGAGGGAGAGATAACACGGTAAAGAGGTTTTATCTCGCCCCGCTAAAATGAAGACCTTTTGCGAGAAATTAACGTATCCACTCCGATTCAACAAAAGAGATTCCAGAGGGCGTTTACATGGGGCATAGGCATAGGGGTCCCCTCCGCTTCCCCTCTGCCTCGGGGCAGCTTAAGAATGAAGGCGGATTTTTTTTTAAAGACTGGAAGAAATTCGTCCGGTAGCGGCAATTGCAGGCCCGGCGCGTGACGTTGGTGGCTGGTCTCCTGTTCCCACACATCCACAAGCTGACACCGGTGCCTTATATGCCAAAACGGTCGCCCGAGTCGCGCTGCTGTGTCGTCGTGTCTCGCGTTCGCCCAATTACTCAAATACACGCTCGCTCTCCATCAAGGGAGAAATGAAGAGACTGTTGCCGTGAGAGGGAGGAAAGTCGGAATGCGCGCTCGCTCAAAGAGATGGCGGTATCTTGCTTAAGGACAGAATCTTCACCCCCCTCCTCACCCGCCATTTTTTCCTGGCTAACCCTCAGCTTCAAACGAATAGTGCCTTTCATGCCACCCTACGGTGTCTTCCTCAGACGTTGCTCACTTAGCTGAGGGGAGGGTGAAACAGAGATAGGCCTCTTCGAAGCAAGATCAAGAATTTCATTTTCATAAGGAACTGCTCGACGTTCCTCGCAGGATGGCAATATAATCAGGCCTAGGTCCTCTTCTGAAAATATTTGCAATTGGGTTGATTCAATACCGAAAACTTTAATTGATATTACCATTGCGTGTGTCGAAGTAAATGAATATGAGAATAAGTCAATAATTAATTACTGATCATCGATTAGATCGAACGTTAATTCAAAAAATATTGAATGATTTTCTCTTATTTGCACAAAGTTATGATGACAGAGGATTTAGTAGAATCTTTTAGAAATATGATCTAACATATTACTACTACACTGAAAAATAATCGCAGTTGGTAGGAAAAATAAATATGACATAATATTCAAAGACACACTGAAAAGTTTCCCAGATGGATATAAATTATTTACTTTTGAATTACGACAGAGATAAAAAAATTACTTTCTACGGCAATAATTGTTTGAAAATGGCAAAATACAAGTAAAAACTGCTAAAACTTGTAAGCAATTAGCTATGGGATAGGTTTTCAAGAACGGAAAAACATTATTTCTACGTGATTACTGAATCGACTCATCATTTCACTTCCCAGGTCCGAAAATATTATTTACATCTGAGAACTTCTATCGTACCAAAAATAGGAGCAGAATTCAACTATGGTTCCGTTGGACGACCACTGACAAAACAAGTCCATGATCACTGAAGTATTTCCTCATGCATAGGATAGTGATGGCGGCACCAGTAACTCTTACACTTTAACTTTTGGGACAATGATGTATGAAGTGCAGCAACCATTTCCCTAAAAGCAATTCAATTTTTTAGCAAAAAATACTGGATGGGAACGTCAAAAAATGAACGCCAAGCATGATACATTAGACTATTCGAACAGAATGATTTACGAAGTCAGGATATTCATTTTGCATGAGGGCTTTTTTTCTTCTTCGATGCCTTTAAATCACCTGGGCATATGGGATGATGGGTGAGGATATATGGGATCAGGGTGACTGAGAGGGATGCGGGGAGGGTTCTTATGGTAGGATATGGGGGACCAAGTAGTGGAGAGTGTTTCGGGAATTAGGAAGTTTCCTAAAGAAAGGAGTTCCAAAAATAAAGCTTAGGATGTGAATATTATCATCGATATCATGGGACTACAGATAACTTCGTGAAAATATGAGTCAATCAAGCAAAATATATTCTCCGAAGCTAAGCAAAACAGACTATCAGCGGTTTGGCATTGAAGGGTAACTGAGATAAACGAATACTATAGGACTAAAACACGAATTTAAGCTAGAAGGATTGCTTCGCCAATATTCTCAAAAGCATCATGTTAACGCAATAGTTAGCTTAAATATATTGGTTTCACCCTCCATAGGTTATTTATCAAATGAAAAAATCTCTTAATTGCATACTTGGGTGATTTGATTAATTTAACAGTAATCGTCTCGTAAACGTTGTTCAAGTAATGATGAATGGTGCTATCGAGAATTTTTACCGAAAGCACAGAGAGGAAAACAAAATTTAGCAGTTATGGACAATTTTAACGATAATTTTATTCTAGTGCTGCAAAACAGCAATAAAACAATATCAACGTAGGTATGTAATTTTGTTATTCTGCGCACATCTTAGACTTCCATTCTAGACGTCTGATATGCCTACATAACGCCCATCCTCTGTTCTACCACAGAAATACAGTCCACGTATGATGAAATCATATACAATACACAATTTGCAGTGAATGCCGGTGGAGAATTCATGATACACGGAATGAAGGACCCTTATTTCCCTCCCCAGAAAAACAATTCTGAGTCATCACCTTCCTCCGCGTCACTCCGATGCAGATGCTGGTCCAGCCAAAAGCCTACCTTGGAGCACAGTCAACGGGAGAGGGCGTTACTGTGGTGACCGGCGGCTCCATAGCAGCGAGTATTGCATCGGGGAAGATATGAGAAGAGTGAAAAAAGAATGTGAAAAAATATAGATCGCGTCGGTGGGTGGTGAACAAGGTGAAAGAATGACTTATGATCGCGGAAGGAGTAGGAGAAGGTGGAGCCCTCTCTTAACGGGTCGCAAAAGGAAGGAAGGAAGAGGTTTGGCGACGCGGGGCGGTGTGGGATAGGAGCGGATGTGACGATAATATACTGTTGGATGGGTCGAGGCCTTCCACGTGTTATTTATCGCCCTCTCACGCCTCCTCCTCAATAGCGGCCCCTCCTTATGTTGCAGCCTGGCTCTTCACGCGAGAGGGGCAAAGGAAAAAATAAGTAGAAGCACATATAGATACGCCTATATGTTATCGTAGTGTCTTATACACGGGAGGGCGTTGGAATAAAACAGAGCAAATACCCTCGCCCGATGAAGATAAATTTTCCTACTCCCGCGCCAATACTTCATTTTGAAATGTGGCTTAATGGACCATCGATCTCGTACCTAGACACAAAATTCAGTTTCAGCCCAGAAGAGGAGTAAAATTCAATGCTGGAACGGTAGACGTAGTTTTTCAAACACGCTAGAGTGATGAACTACAACGGAGCCACGTGAGAATTAAATTCCTAATGTCCATGATTCCTAATGCCTTTCATTTGAAACATGTGCTACTGGAAAATCGATTGTTTTCTCCAGCATTTGTTAAAACAAAGGAATCAGTCAAATAGAAGAATGAACGTTTGTATAACCGTCAACCTTTCGGACGTTTCACGACCTCAATCGGTAATTGATCAGCGCTGTATCAATTTGTCAGTCCTTCCATAGAATAGAACAAACATGGATAACGCTGAGTTGAATTGAACTAATAGGGCAAAACAGTAGATAATGCAAACTCCACATTTAAGCCTTTTAACTTCATAATTTCACTATGGAGTGTACAAGAAATAGCAAACTTTAAGATTGGCCGTATTTGTAGGCCATAACAGCAAAATTAACCAACGGAAACTTTTCTCGTCATATCTTAATCCGAGGATAGGTTCTGCTAATTGTCGCTTAACTTATTTACTCACGTAACTAGTTAAAAAGTGACGCACTTTGATTTCGAATTCCGTGTAAATGGTTCGTAAAAACAATTAATAATTAAACAGTCTATTAATCAGCACCAATCCTAAATAAACTGATAGTGATCATGTCATGAAGGAATCTTTTTAGAATTCATGCTATTAATTAAGGCCGTCTGGCATATTCAGAACTGATATCTTTCCTTCCCCTCGCTTCCCAATCGGATTCTTATGTAAAAAAACATTCGTCCAAATCGCCAAAATTTAAATTATTATTATCTACCTATTGAAGATATTAAGAAAATCATATAAACACCTTGGACAAAAACCGTTATGCTAACAAGAAAACATGATGTCAAAATGTCTCTAAGTCATGACAATAATAGTAACTGAAACTTTAATTCGTATAGAAAGAAGTATTTGATGATAACATTCCGGCCAAGTGGGACTCGTCAGTGACTACGTAATTTCTAGGAAGACAACTCTTACAAAACAGCTCCTGCTCAGTGAAAAACAGCAGATACCAGATATCTCTTCACTTTATACAGCGCAGTGAAGTTTTTCCCCAGCATCTAACTCCCTACCTCAAAGGCGCAGACAATAAGTTACTCATTTATTTGAATTAAATTAAGCAATTTTTACTTCCTCGTGCGTTATTAAAATTTTCAATACGAGTTGAAAAAGTTGTAGTCGACAAAGTTATTGAGTATTAGTGAATTCCTAGGAGTACATAGCCTATAAAAGCATATTTTATGGGTCTGCTGCAGCCTTAAAATGGCGCACACAATGTTCAATAATTTTTTCAGTCAATCCGTAGTCAGTCTTTTTTATAACTTGATATCCTGTGCCAATGAACTCTTAGATGGCGTACCACGAAATGAGCTCTGCATCTTGTATAAAGTATCGAATATGCGAAAATAGCAAAATAATATTAAATAAGGGAAAAACAAAAATAAGTAATGAAAGACGCTTTATTCAATTGCAACATATCTATAAAGAATACGTATTTTTCTCACTGTCTGAGCACAGAGAGGATTTTTTTTACATTTAATACTTTAAAAGCGCTACTTGTGCAATTAAATTGCCATTAAACCTCACCGTAAAGCCGCGTTCTACGAAAAACAGTGGACATTCAGGAAAAGACACGACTTCAAGACATCCCATACCTTCCCGAGCTTCCCTACAAGAATCTAGGGTGAAAAAATACGGCCGCGGAAGACAAGAGATTGAAAACGAGAGCAATCGAAAAGTTTGGACGAGTAAGCCGAGATTGAGCGATAATGGCCCGATGATCCCCGTGACAAGGTCAGGAGTGTTTTGAGGAGGTCGTCGGAAGAATGAAGAAATGGGCCTGAGAAAGGATCAGAGCCAAGGGGACATGGATCCCCTCCATCCTTGAAAGGAGGAGTTGAGGAGGAGGAAAGACGAAGAGAACGGGGGAAAACGATTCATGGAGTTCGGATGATGATGAGACTGATGCGGTAGCACACACAAGGGTAATAGGAGGCGGTGGAGATGGATGAATGGCAGGGTAGGAGACCAAAGCGGGCTATCTCAAAGAGATCGAGGACAAGTTGGATAATAAACGAAGAATGAGACGGTAGATTGCGTGGAGATATATGGCCGGGGGTAAGGGTCGATTTTCAATAGGGAGATCAAGGAGCCCTGCGGAGGGTTAGGAGGAAAATAGGATATTCATCGGCGGTAGGAGGCTATGACGGAAATAGCAGCAGGTTGGGAAAAATATTCCTGAAACGGAGGAGCAATGTTTGGTGGACGTGGTAAATCCGACATTACCAGGCAGGTAAATGAGCAAGATGCACACAATAATCATAAAAATAATAGGTTTAGAGATCGATTTGAAAATATTAATCCAAAACTTGCCTTAGTTGGAGGCAAATAAGTTTTTATTGTCATTTGTTTTCGATATTGGTAGAACGCTTAATTAATATACGTAATAAGCAAACATTGGGCAAACTATAATGCCTAACGCAAGGAAAGCGTACGATGACATTCTGTGAGTCGGTCGGAAACGCCGTGTAGTGCTACTGTCCCTTCAACATTCAATATCGTTGAAGGCTGTTTCATAAAAAAAATTATCAAAACCATCACCATTTTCGTTTCTTTATTTGGACATTTGCATATAAGTTTCCAGCATAGGACACCTTTCTCGAGGGGAATTTTTTAAAGCATTCTATAAACGGTAAAAAGAACACAAGCATTTTGACAAGATTAACAGAATATTATTTTTCAGAGAATAATAATGATGGTGTTTGGAATGAAAATGATAGGAAATTAGTGATATAGAGAGATATATTTGAAGATTTAACCTATTTTCTCACTATAACAAAGCAAAAATTGGAATATAAACATTAATATGGCTGTACAGGAGGATAACTTAACTACCTCATTCTAATGTAATGGAACACGTATGCAGCGACGGGAAAGTAACAGTAATGCTCTCTAAATTATACCGAGCATTGAATATTCATAACAGCATTTAAGGAAAATGATAATAGCGTCACATCACATGCATAACTAATGGGTATTTCTTAGAAAAAGACGTCATCATACGCATATTTCTGCAGCCATTTCACATGTAAGGGTGTCCATAAAATATAAGTGCTTTATCACTAATGTGCATATGCATAACAAATGATTTCCCAATGCCGCCTACTAAAACACACACAAAAAAAAATAACTGCATTACATTATGAACTTGTCGTGCTAAAGCTATCTAATTAAATTCCTTAATCATTAATCTATCTACTCAATAGGTAGCTTTCCTGCTACATAAAGGGCAAGCAAACCATCTCACGAGAATGCTCTATGAATTAATCATAACAAAAAATTGCAATTGATAATGGAGTTCCCACTGTGTAAACTACCGACAGAACGGTAAAAGTAGGCTTTTCGGTATCTTACTAAAACATTAAAACCTCATAAATGTATGCCCCTTGTGCCGATTAGGTCAATTACGCGCGTTCCTTAAAAAGGTCCTTATATTGGTGGTCTACATGAAAAATACAAATTATTTTAATGTCAACTCGCCTTTGAACGACCTTCAAAGACTATTATCGCTACCAAAAGCACCAGGGCATCAAAAGGGAGTGAGTTAAAAACGATAGGAGGCAGGTTAACTCGTCCAAGCGCGAGAGGACAAATATATCGCACGCTCAGTCACGCGGATATCATGCCTTCGTTCCTATTTCTCGGCCCCACCCCCTCCCGACCGAAGGAAATAAATCGCAGAGACACAATCCCCTCGAAAATCGACCTCAAGACTACCCTCGAGACTTATCGGATCAGATGTGAGCGAATATCCTGATCCTCCCACAAGCACGTCCCACTGATCCTCTCCCTCCCCGCTCGCAAACTGAAGGAGGGCGTATCATCCGCACCACCTTTGTCCCACCGATCCTTTTCCCAAACTCCACCACCCCCCACCCGAACATACGAACTCAACCCACCCGCGAAAGGAGAGCAAAGTCTGCTTGCTAACCCCTACCCTTCTTTTTTCCGCTCCCATCCCATGCACAGGTCTTATCCTCCGATCCCCAAAGACGACGTCACCCTCAAAACTCTTCCGCCAGCGACGCTATGTATTTTTTTTCCTTCCTCTCGTTCCCTTGACATTCCTAGCTGGAATCTCTTAAGGCGCGGGTTCGGAAATACTGATAAATTGTCCCAGTGTGACGCGAATGCTCCCTATTCATATCCCGAAGCTCATATCTCACACTACACCCCGCCCGCCCTGTCTTTCTCTATATATATTTCTCTCTCTCTGCCTGCCAGTTCGTTTCTCTCTTTATCTCTCGCTCTCTCTCTCTATCTCTCGTTCAACTCCGTCTCTCTCTCTTAAACCAACCTTCCTATTCCTTCATTTTTTCATATTTTCTCTCCGTCTCGGGCCCTTTGTCATTTCAATGCTCCCAGATCACGACTGTCGCAGCCGATATTCGCTCTATATTATTGTCGCGTCTCTCTGTCTCCTATACCCGTGCGATGTCCCTCTCTCTCTCTCTCTCTTAGTTCCAAGAGCGGCTTTGGAGCCTGTAAATCATTTCTTGAGAGTTGATCTCTATTTTCTTTCATTTCACCCCTAGAATAACCCACCTTGAGAAGGGGAGTGGAAAAAGGGCTGGAGAAGTACGTGGAAGAAACTGAAGGTAATATTTCATGCCACTCATGTAGTTACAATTAAGTTCGGGCATACAAGGTTAATCATCGAATATATTTGTGCCTAGTGGCCTTAAGTGTTTATTGAAAGTTCCAACAGTGATTGAAATGGTGTAGCTTTATTTATAATAAAACGAGCCTTAAATCCCAATATGTATAGCTGCATCAACTATGAATGAATACCTAATGGGAAAATCAACGAATTCTATATCTGTCAACAGAGTGTACTCATTCATTAATAGCAATGAAATTGCTTCCTCGTCATAGGATAAAGTAAATAATCGCCCAGGGTAAATTATAAAAAATAGGATAAAATGTAAATTTTTTGTTTTACATTTCAGAAGCATAGATAGGTTATAATTTTAGTGACGAGAGACAAAGGGAAAATAAAATACCAAAAACCCAAGAGAAACTAGAATCATGAAAATGCTTAAGTTAAAAAAATAAACTGGAAGTAAAACGATGCATAATTTGAAAACTTGAATGCATATTTTTCAATGCAACTAGCAACATGTACTGAATAATATGGGAGCCTTAAAATGGAATCGACTAAATAATGCTTTCAAAAATAACAAAATAAATTATCATTCACTGATTTTATTAGTAATTCACGAATCTATTGAATTCGGATGTATCATGTTACTCTATAGAAGTATCTCCAGTTATGAGAGGATTCCTATATATAACGTTGATCGGGCTTGAAGGTGGCAAGCTTAGTTATAAAATTCCATTCTACATTAAAGTAATCATCTTTGGGAAATTTCCTAGAAGGATATTTGTCAAATTTCACAAGACTGATAATTTTTGTCTACATTACAATTTCATAAAGTCATAAGTTACAGATCGTTTTGACGACTAAAAAAGATATGAAAAAAATTTTTATGACATAATGCAGAACTTATGAGCTCACTCCATTCCAAGCGCAACAAAAAAATGGGGACTATTATCTGTAAAATATTTAACGAAGTCATCGATTTCAAATGGAATGTACTTATGATTGCCTTTGAGGAACACTCTAATTCTCCATTGCTGTCTAAATTGATTGCGCATAAAGGATTTCTGATAATTTGTTAAGGAAATGTTATTCATTACTAGTTATTAGAACAGGGAGAAGTCTATCTAAATTGTATACATGTGTTCCCCTCATAATAACTAAATAATTTTAAGAAAAGAAGCATGAGGATGGATTCTCACCACTTCTTCATTTAATACCTCAAAGAACCGACTCCAATTTTTAATGATAGAAGCAGTATCGGATTATGTCACGGCCGTAATCCACCCCACGTAAACGTATTCCAGCAAGCAGTATGAGGGAGGAGGGCTCTGGGAGCAAAGAGAGCACGCATGAGGGGGTTAAAAGAGTGGGGTTCGATTGTTGGGGAAGTCCTCCTCAGGGATGTGGAAGTATTGTAGGGGAGAAGGAAGAGGAGGCACGCCCCACCCACGCACTCCCATACGTCTCGCATCTTCGGAATCCACGGATACAATGCTCCCCTCCTACCTCCTTAAAGCGCCCATTCCCTTCCTCTCCCTCTCCCAAACCCCTCTCTTCCCTAAGAGCTTTCCCGGAGAGGAGCCGCTTATAAATCTTCGATGGAAAAGAGGGTACGGAATGCCGCAGGTTTCGGTCGCACGGGGTGGAGGGTGGAGAGGACCACAGGAGTGGGTGTGTGAAGGGGGCAGGGTAGTGAGATAGAGCGGGGAAATGGAGAATTTTCGGAGGAAGGAGATTTCCTCGGGAAGGTTTGATGCTTGGGTGGGGCCGTGGGCGGGGGATGCCGAATGAAGAAACGGGGCGAAAGAGAACTCGGGTTTTGGGGAAAAGTGCCATCTATCTCCCGAACGCTTAGACTCGCTCACAGGGACACCCTCCCCTCTCCTTCCCAATGTCCCGTCCGGGGCCGTTTCTCATTCTCAAGCCTCCAACATCCTCTCATGATCTCACACTTCATCCGACAGCCGGGAGACCTTCGAATCCACACTCCATGCCTCGCACCGTGTCCCCAATCAAACGCCATTGCTCTCCAACTGCTAGGTCTCAGCCTCTCAGCATAAGGTGAAGGAAAATACTTGCAAACGTTTTGTGCTGAAATTGTATAGATTCACGTTGGGTGAAGTAAAATTATTCTAGAATTCATTACTTCCGATCTTACTGTGTGGAAATTGTATACATTTAGGATGAAAATTAGGAGTTAATATTTTTCACGGAGATGAAAAATAAAACGTTAATCTTTACACTCACAGCTCCTGCAATACCCATCTAATAATGAACTCAGTATTTGGATATTCGTGACTATTTACAATATCCATAATAAAAAAATTGTAGAGCATACATTACGTATTCGTTAATAATATCCCTTAAGAACGATAAGCATAGCAATACGCTGGGATTTTCATAGGGCCAGCTTCTTTCCACTGTCCTCTTATGATTTCACGCTCTATCCGAAAACTGGAGACCTTCCACTCCATACTCCATGCCTCACATCATATCCCCAATCAAACGCCAATGCTTTTCAACTGCTAGGTCTCAGACATCGAGTTATTTTAATGGGTTGGGCGAAGTAACATACTTGTAAAAACGACGAATTAAGGTGTAACATATAGGAAAATGTGCACATTAATGAATAAAATACGACGATTTTATTTTCCCGGGAAACCTGTGAAAAATACAAAGTTATTCCATCATGTAATACTTAAGTACTTGATAATGACCATAGGATTTGATTATATATGCGGATAAATATCCAAAATTTTAAAAAAATGTAGACCATAAATGCTGCATTCGATAATAATACCCCATAAGAGAAAAACGCGAATATTTTTTGACGATATCTATAACAATACGCTGTGTTTTTCATAGGGAAGGCTCTCACTCGTGCAAGACACCTGTTATTTCAAAGGGGAAGGGCGAGGCCCTTTTTCAGGACTCTTGAACGATTAAAATTAATTTTTGATCACTTCATCGTGCAATTCTCAAACTAATACAATATAATGTAACTTCTAATGAGACCATTTATAATATGACTCGGAGTATTTGACCCGAAAATGATCTATACAGTTCAGTAATGAACGAGGTCTACATCAATAAACAAGGTCCAACCGATTTTCGCCTCCTGGACATGCCAGTAGGAGAAAATAGATAATATAAGACACGGTCTCAGGCGTTACTTTGTGGAACTCCTTCATCATAAAATAAAATAAAAACACTTTGTTCTATTCCACACTTTATTTTAAATAGTACGACCCGGGTTTCTGCATTTCATGCTATCATCAGGATCATCATAGCATGAGAGGCAGAAACCCGGGTCGTACTATTTAAAATAAAGTGTGCATTAGAACAAAGTATTTTAATTTTATAAAATAGATAATTGCTTATAATATTTTTAAAGTCTGCATTTAAGCAATTCCTTTCCACAATTTTCCCATAAAATTTGGTCATGATAAAATGTTATTTTCGTTATTTTTCCTCCATGTTTCCAGCGTGGTAGTCAAAATACGTTACATGAAAATGACGCTGACTTCAGACCTATAAGTGTCTTGAAAATTAGAAGATAGCATCCTCATCTTCATTCAATGTCGCCAGATTTTAAAAGGCCTTAGTTTTCCGCTAAGTCCAAACAGAATGTAAAACTACAGCAAGCTACAGTGAAAATTTACAGAGTATTGTACTGCTTACCCGCAATTCATACAACGATGATAGAATATCTTAGAGTGTTGTTACAATAGGCAAACAACCACTTTCTTTCACAAAAAATTATCAGAAAAAACCTCAAATCTATCATAAAATGCACTATACATACCTACCTACCCCGGGATATTTAATTTTGTATGAATGTTTCGTAATCATCAAATTGTTTACCAAAAGTGACAGAATATCCCAGTTACAAATCCGTCAAATATTCGTTTGAAAAATATCAAACATGACTCATATAAAACCGCGCCATAATTTAAGCCTCACTGAAACATTCATTCTTTTTTGAGAGTTGCCATTCCATTTATCACGTCAGCACACGTGGACCGCACATCACGAGGAAAACGGTGATCATTCATGCATTTTCAAATGATAAATCAATAGGCATTTAGGGACAGGCGCGAAGGACGTTTTCAACACGTTTCACCAACCCCACACATTGTATAAAAACATCGACCTCCACGAGCCATGAAGCAATTCATCACCGACTAGTCAATTTGCCGCGGTGGATGAACACGTGAAGGGGGAAACTAAATAAAAAAAACGATTAAGAAAAAATGGAAAAGAACCACACGAAGAGAAGAGAGATCGGTCCGATACGAAAGAAATTCCGAGGATAGGAAAGCAGGAGGATACGCACGGCGAAGCGAGACAAAGTTTCACACCCTCGCGAAAGTGATGGAGATGTATTTGGTGTGGCCTTGAACTACGAGAAAAATCAGGGTTGAGTGAAGGTATTGGGAGATGATTGAGAATGCCGGGGTAGGGTGAGGACACTAGTGGGTGAAAGAGTAGGGATCGGGCGGTTGAGGGAGGGTTGAGCGGCCGATGATCAGGAGGTGCGAGGCCGATTGATGAGGCAAAGGGGTGCTAGATTCCACGGCCAGGGAGCAGATTAATGGCCTATCGCGGTCGCTTGGCCGTCTCGTGTGACCGTGGGAACTTCCTTGAAGGATCGGGGTGTTTCGGCAAGGATCGGTCAGATTGCGTTTTAGGAGGAACAGGGGCACGCAGGTGGAGATGGAACGGGGATGATATGGGTGAGCCCAAGGAGTGCTGTGGCTAGGTGATGAACTAAACGGATTCTCACGCGTATGGTTCTCCATTGGGATAATTCGAGCACATGATATCACCCTGATGTGAACGTACGTGGACTAATAATTCTTTTATTGGCCAAGTTTCAGACTGAATCAAACGAGCAATGAAAATTCACATAATTCATTAAAACTTTGAAAACAACGGACGATTAGTTTTCGTATTCATTTATTTTTTCTAAAGTTCCGAGAATAATGAAAAAGTTCTCCAAAATTTTGAAAATATAGGTCATCTTTATGATTTAATATAGGAAAAGTATATTTACGAATTATTTCACAGCATAATTTTATACTCAAAACCTTACAGTACGACACAATTTCAAACAAATAAAAAAAAATAAGTATAGATTCCTATAAAAATAACTATGGCGATAATCAAGTCTTTTTCTTTTCTCGCAGTCAAAGATATAGAAATAAGTTTTCAAATTATTGTCATGGAAGTATTTTAGCAAACAATCAGTAATGTTAGGTATCTGCATTTTATTATTTCATTATTTTTATGACATGAAGATCCATGTATCTTCTTTTGCAACAAAACGACATTCATATGCCAATTACAGCCTAAAATTCCTGAAGATGATGGTAGGCGGTGTCAATAAAACAGATGGAAACTCATTAATTTTCAAATTCAAATTTGATAGTAAATACGAGAAAAGACTTTGTGTGTTGACATAGAGGAATAGTTGGAAGACAATATTTTTAAATCACCGCAAAAGTTGCATTCCCTTCCTCACCCGCTCGACCCTCCCAAATACAGATTAATATACTGGAGCAAAAAATAGCAATGACTACAAGTTTAAATTCAGAAAATATTTGTCAGAAAATAACTCCGAAGATATTCCAAAAATGTAGCTCCTCAGAGCCATAGGTGATGCAAAACCTATGCGAGGTAAGGGGAGGGAGTACTTAGAGGTGGGGGAGATTGGCTACGTCGGATTAATCGGACGAGGTGAAGGGGACCCAATGGGGGTCGCAAGGGGATCTGAAGCGCTATCCCACCTTTGCCACGCACTCCATCAGACCCTTTCCGACCGATATTATCCACCCTCTCCATCCTCACTGACCCTTACTCGGGCACCGGACATCATCCTTTCAATTAAATGCCTCGATTGCTTAGCATTCCACGCGTGCCCACAGCAGTCAACCTGCACTTATGGATTAATCCGGTATAAATTTTGATGGCCACATCCATCTATTGGATGAACAATTTCCATGAATTTGTATTGGTTGAAATAATTGAGAATACGAAGACCGAGAGGACTGCCTCAATACTTAGCAATACCTAGGAATCTCCATCGTGAAGCCCTGATCCCCTTGGTAAGATCAAATATGAATTTGTAAACAGATATCACAGCCGAACAAAACATACATGGTTTTCCGTGAAAACACGGTTAAGAAAATGAATAATCAAATGATTTTATTTCATAAAAACTGGAGGTAAAACTCCTTCCTGACGGACTCAATGAAGGCCTAAACCCGCGGATGTGCGTAAAACGACCTATGGACAATTCTCCACTTAAATAATAGCTGTAAAACCTTAGGACAATCCATTCTTTTAAATTGTTATATCCAAATGGTACCTATTATATTAACCATGTATCATAGTATCTATATTAATCGTATCTGATATCATACGGTAAAATATGATCTACTGGAATGCAAAAATTTCCTCACGAAAATCCCAACTTGGATATTTAAAGGAATATATTTTCATCAATTTATGAGGAGTTACAAACAGGAAATGATACACTCTCGAGATATCTTGATGAGTATTTTCAGCAAGGGATATATATTATTGATTCAAGATGGAACTGGGTTCTCTAGTAAGTAAAGACGTACCTGTGCTCGTCACTACTAAAACCAATTTACAATTTATATCTTAATTTCAAAGAAGCTACAATTATCCATTTAAATACTTCACAAACTCAAATTCGACCGATGTAACTCCTCCTCAACTTTTACTCCTTTTGGAGCTACTCCACAAGCTTAAATACAAATATTTCCGGTTTTAATGGATTCATTAATTCTGCAAACGAAAATTTACCGCGGATTTAGCACCTAAAGCTACCTAGACGCAGAGGACTTGGCAAACTTCCAATAGTTTGATGGACAGCTGATTATGTTAGAGGAAAACTTAGAAACATTGAAATGAGACCGTTCAATCCGACCGTAAATCACAGCATTATTCACGATTTATACTAATGAATGGGAAAATATTTACTGGGAAAAACGTTACGGGTTTCAGGGTAAAACGTTACTCACTTCCTCGCAAATGAAGAAGAACCTCACAAAAGTGGTGAACTTTTGAGGAGCTCGTAAAACCAAAGAAATTAAAAAGAAAAAAGAAACCCTAAGATAGGTAAGGAATTATGAATGCTGCATAGCGTCGTGGAAAATTATATGGAAACACTAGCAGCATCAATAAATTCCTTTCCTGTGAAAGGGCTTAGAAATTCGATGTTTCGCCGCTGATGAAATTAGGGTTTAGAAAACAATAAATAATGAGTCGTTCTATTAAACGAACTTTAGTGTAACAGCATATTGAAAAAAGACACTTCCATACGTGATTTTAAAAGACTTCCAATATAAACAAATAATAATCATGATAATAAGGAAAATTCTCCTCGAGAAAACTAAAATATGTGATAAATTTAAATGTACAGGTACGCTTTACAGTGATTCCTCGGATTTTCACTGATTGAGATAATAGATAAGTATCAAAATCATTCCCATAAGTGGTTTTCCCATAAGTGGACTGATATACAATATGCTAAATACACGATTGGCATACTAACGAAGGAGGTCCGTGAATCAATTAGGAAATCGCAAGTTCCAATTTACATTTAACCGGAGTGCGGTGCAGCATCGCAGCGAATGACGACCTCCCTTTACCCCAAAATTCCCGCCAGCTCGCTTCATTTCACTCTCACAAACTCACACACACACCGTTGCAGGTTCACCCCTTGCGCGTATCCACCCGCCACATCTCACGTTTAAGGGTCATCGAAGCCAAATCAAGCGGCACTCACGCGCTTGGAAACCGAGAGGGAGTGATGCGCCGATGGAGTTTCACGGGGGAAGGTGGTGCGGGGGAGAAATACGGAGAGAGAGGGAGGGCGATATGATGAAGTGCGGGTTAAATGGATCGGCTGTGAGAGAGCTTTCCATCAGAGGAGAGAGAGAGAGAGAGAGGTCTTGTGGGAATGAATGCCAGGTGCTGGGTTTGGAAAAATGTTTTGAAGATGGTGGAGGACGGGGCTGAAAACCAACATAAATCACTGGCGAAAGAGAAAAGGAGGGAAAAAGATGCGTAGGAGGAGGTCAGAGACTTGTCGAAAAAAGTTTTTGCGATTTTTGGATGGGCAATCGATCGCATTACTCAACGCTGATAGATAACGAACTAAGTGAGGTCATATATTCTGACACGTTAACGCGTATCAGTGGCCACGAACGGAAAGCTGTCTCCCGATTCTCCCAAGAAGGTATAAAAGTAATGGCGTTTCTATAGTAAGATCAGTTTAACCTCCTATGAATAAGATCAACAAACATTTTATTTTTAGATCCCAGAGTCATAAAAAATTGATTGCTACCAGCCTCACGATGATGATAGAATAAGTTGAACGTTATTGTGTATGGTTCAAAACATGGATTTAAAACGGGATTAGAGTGAGATAATGCGAAGTTCAAAAATAAAACACTCTTCAAGTGAAAAAGTTCTTTTTTCCAATTATAATGCCATTCGTCCCATTTCTATCTCCTCAAAATTAAAATGAAAGGTATATCGCCAATTTTTCACCGATCGAATATGTCGCGCACCCAAATGTTTTCAAATACAATTATTTTACAAATGTGGATTACTAATATTTATGGTATTGAGCCAATCTCTAAAAACATTCATCAGGACCAAGGAGCATGATATATTTTAGCCAAATACCAACTATTTTCGACAAAAAATATATTTTAAAGGTTTAATTTGGCAAAGATAAATTGCCAACATCCGGTAACTTACATGTACCTAAGAAATCTTATAATCTTATAAAAATAACACCTTTTAAAAACATTTTAAAAAATTGAAATTTTTGGATACGTAATTAAAATTGAGATTCGAATAATTACAAAAAATGAATGCTCTATCAAAAACCCTATGGAAATCAGATCCATGCACTCCAATATCAAACCCACCAATCCCTAAAATTGCTGGTTGATCGAGCAGCATAAAAAGTGGATAAAGAGAGTAACAGGAAAATGAATAAGTTCGGAGAAAAGGAGCGTAAATCGTTTAGACAGGAGGACAGAATTTCTTCCCGAGCCGGATGCGTCCGTGAGAATTCGATGACGCTGGTCCAGAGTCCATTCCCGTGTCGGGCGATCGCCGTCATTTGTCTAAGCGAGTGCGGGAGGTGGTGAAAACGTCTCACCTGGCTTCCCCACTGGCCCC
The DNA here is from genome assembly GCF_921293095.1 of Ischnura elegans. NCBI lineage: Eukaryota > Metazoa > Arthropoda > Insecta > Odonata > Coenagrionidae > Ischnura > Ischnura elegans. Next base: position 70,420,455 of record NC_060248.1, on the reverse strand, counting down.
TCGACACGTCCGCCCTCGAAAAAATCCAGCACCCTGGTGACCTTTTGCCTTCCCTCTTTGAAGCCATCAACCCCCTTTAAAGCCTTGTATGTGGATTCACCTCTGCCGACTATCCGCAGGCCTCTGGACCCGTTCCTTCAGCTACCCCTCGTGTCCATCCGTCAACGTTCAAGCGAAATGGATTCAGAACATCCAACATAGGCTCATTCTCTCGCTCGGTCACCTTTCTTGCAGCCTGAAACCCATTTCCATTCCCTCAGTTGACCACATATCTCACTCTCTCCCGCCACGAGTTGCCCGATTTTTTCAAGTGTCGGATATTATTCGGGAAAGGCAGGCGGGGTGAGAAAAGCCGAGACAAAGTCACCGTCTTTTAACACAGCACGCTTCGAGGAGACTTTCCGATAAGGTGGCCATGCCTTGATCTTGTCGACAGCGAGTGCCCAAAGAGGATCGGTCTTTACAGTCATTAACGATCTCATGCCTAAGAGTTTCAGGTGGGCATTTATCAAAATGAGCTGAGCCATACATTTCCGACCAAAAAGTCTGGAATAATAGGCATAGCAAAACAAGTGGTATCTTTATTAAAACAATCCCAACAAAAAAATAAATGGTAATAAGCGTTACGAATTCCAGTATCACTTACTTAAATTTACATACATTTTATCATGTGTTCCAATCTTCCAGGATGTAGGTAGGCGAGTTACCAAATTTCTCACAGCGCACGAATGACTCCAAACTAAACTAAAATTGATTAATCAATGTTTTCAAGCCTGTAAAAAATAGAATTTTAATGGTATTTTGAGATTTTATTTTGTTTAATGTCATTGAACATGGTTTATCAATAAATGAGCAGTAAAATGGAATGAGCAATTTACGGTTATTAGTTTTGAATGGATTTGTTACATTATAGTGTAGACTTTTCAAACACTATTGACTTGTATGTCAAGTGAACAATTATTACTATTTATTATATGTTATACAATTTTACTGATATCATTGTTTACCTTTAATGGTACTCTCTACTGCTAAAGTGAAGAGCATTTAATTATCGATTCACGTTTCAGTGATCACAATTCATTAAGACAGGAAGTACTCTCTATTCTCATCTCAACCAATAATAGCCTATGGAGCTATCCGACAGTGGATACATTCGAAAAATTACGCAGGTTGTGTAAAATAATATCCCAGCCTATGATCTTTATCTAATATTGCACAGGTCATCTGGCCAGAACCAATTATCGCCACATAGAAATGTTGATCTCTAGAAATCGAATGCGTGTCATACAAATCACTTTTGAGAGGCTACATAGCTTTCTCCTCGGTCAAACTGAAATCAAGCATGGGGTAAGAGTGAATTAATGCGTAAGGCATGAAGGAAATTATGGAAAAAGGGTATGATTTGACCCATTTAATTGATATAAAAGACATATTCAAACGACATATTTACAATGTTGATGAAATTTAAGGCGGAATGACGCTGAACAAAAAAGTTAAGCACAAGAGATATAATGCTCATTATCATTATTATATTATGTGAAATTTTGAGAATTACCGATAGTAACCGAAAGGTTAAGGGTGTAATAATCATTCATCTCTCTAAGATAAGTACTTAGGCACATACAATGTGCCCTGAAGTTTCGCTCGTTGCTCATCATCTGCAGGTATTTACGAAGTATTCCTCATTCATGGAAATGCTTTGTTTCGGAAAAGACTAGCTTACATTCAGATTCCGAAAAAGGGTAAGAACACTTCGAGCATATTTTGGACAATTTATTTGCTCAAGATGGTTCCTCGGGGATGCATAACGTAACAAATATTTGCAAAACGTCCAGGCCCCGTCTGCGGGAATGTATGGCTATATTTACGGTCCATAGCAGAAGGAAAGGTTTCCCTTCCACTCTGGCCCGTCTGATGGAGTGGTGACGAGTTCCACAGTCAAGTATCAAGGAGAAGAAGAAGATGAGAGAAGCAAGTTGAGTGAGCAAGTGGCTCTTTTTCCTTCCCATCCCTTCTCCGAGCTTCTTATTTTTTTCTGCGAGAGAGGCGACGGGTAGGATTGTCGGCGAGCAGCTAAGACATTAAAAGACTCTCGCGGAATGAGTCTTGGGGCCCGCCAAAAAAAAATACAAATGCCTGCTTAAGAAGGGGCGTCGATGGGATGGCGGCAAGAACAAAGGGAAACAATGGCCAATGTGTCGCATATACATCCACGCCTCTTTAGCAGGCCTTCCTCTCGCCATCCCCAGACCGTTTACCCCTCCACTTTATTTACCATTCCTCTTCAAAATCATTCGTTTCAGTCTCATCAATCCTTCTCACCCCACGTTTGATCTTAGTCCACGTACCTACCATTAATCTACAATTTTCTGAGGCGTTTTCTGACCCCCCTTTCAAATAACAAAGTTTCAGATTTTGTGTGTCAAATTGAGTCTTGCAAAATTAATTGAAAAACCTTAATAAATTTCTTTGTGATGCGTTATCAGGAATCAATTAGGGAATAATCGGGTTGAGCATTAAATAATAAATGCTAATCAAAATAATAATGCTTGAATAAGAATGTGCTTGTAAAAAGTTTCAATTTATGACTGCAGTGAAGAATAATGAGTTTCGTGATAAGGTTCAAAAAGTGTTGAAGAACTTAAAGAATAAACAACGTAGATAATTCCTCATAGATGTGAGAGAAAAGAAGAAGCATGAGAAAATTGAAAACTTTAAGAATCACTATCGAAGGATAAGGTTTTCTTCATTTTAAATTACAATAAATACACATGGGAGAGCACAGAAAGGCATAAGAAATACTATAAGCCAAATGATAGGCGTTAGTAAACAATAACTGCTTCTTTACTATTGTCGGACTAAAACTCGGTATAAGGAAGGGATTTATATGCGATTGATAGCCACCTTCGGAGAGTGTGAAACTTGAGAAGTGAGGTAAGAGAAAGTATTTAACTCGTTAATAAGGGAAGTAAATTAGTTTTGGAATTGCAAGCAATTATACAACGGAGGATAATTAGACACTCGAGGAAAATACTCCCACAGTAATCCACACCCTAATTGCAGAATTAATAAAATATATGGAGTAATGACGAAGGAAGGAAGGAAGGCGTAGAGTAATGTACAAATGTAAAAAAAAGGACAAAGAAAGCTGCGCCATAACAAAATGATATACATGAAAGTATGTTAGCAAAAGAAACCGGCTAACAGCTTCTATCGATCAATCAAGAAAAATATGAGAATTAAAAATCGCCCCCCGATGTAAACATGTTCATAATATTTAAATATAGCTAATCTATTACTATTTTTTATTTGCACGTTTTAATCTCCAATTAAAATTTCATGGTATTTATTATTCTTATCCGTGTCCACGATCAAATGGCATAATAAAGTATTCATTTTTTTTTTAGCTCAAGCTCCAAAGAGCTTCTTCGAAACTTGGAAATATAGCTACAAGTAAGACAATAACATCAGTACAAGTTTAAAAATGTAGCAGTCAAGCATAAACAGCGTAAGTGCAAAGGATATAGTAAGGAGAAGAACTTTTTGCACCGATGGACATTATAACTGACGGACATTATATCCTTCGGATATCATTACCGTAAACCATTTAATCATTTATCGTATTAATTTTTTTGTAATCACCTTTTCTAATAAAGGAATAGACCGTTCATACATTGAGTGCCAAATTGAAACTTGCATAATAATAAATTTTCTATAAACAACTTAATAAGTTCCTATTCAATTCGTTATAAGACATAAAAAGAAGACTCATAAGACAAAAAAATGAAGCCGAAATATTTGACTCTGCCGAGCTGTTTGACGGCTCCTTCCCTGGCCGCCAGCATCTCAAAACATTTGCACAACCATTTTCCCACCCAAAGCCATCGATTCCTCATGATCCGGGTTCGCATTCAAAAGCTGTTCAGTTTCACCTGGATTATTTTTCTCAGCCTTAAAAAAATGTCGAGACCACTCCAGTGAAACTCAAACCTATTTCATTAGTTGGAGAAAAAAAAGGGTCTTTCCCCTGCTATTTCGCTCACGCGGACCCCGAGAAACGGAACACGGATAAGCAGAAACAGAAAGAAACAAAGAAACAAAAGAAGAAGACGACGATGCCGAAAGGTTGAGTTCGTCGAAGCAGGTGTTTGACATTCCGAAGGGTTTTTAAAACCGCGCCGCCACTTCAATTCCTATCACCGATCTTTTTTTTTCTTCCTCCTTCCCTTCCTCACCATTCCTCACCACTCCACCGTTTCTTAAGCAGTATCCCCCTCCGTTTTTTTGCCAGCCTATCCCCCTGCCCTGTCGTCGTGCGTTCGTTAGCGCCGACGACTGCTCTTGTTCTGATCGGCCTCGGTATTCACCGTCTTCGATTCCCGCCGCTCGGATCCTCAGCCAACCACCCTTTCATCTAAAAAAAACCATTCTCCCTCACTGTTCTCTTACATTTAAAGGTTACACATCCACGCATGGAGCGGTTCTTGAAAATCTGGACCACCTCATCATTCCTCTTCCAGTTTTCACCATAAATGCTTCCTTTGAAATCTCACTCTATCTCGCTGTCAAATGGTTTCTCACGTTTAGCGACATCTAGGGCGCGCGTCCAGGACAAATCAGTTCACTTGTTCCTGGTGTCACACCAGGTGTAGATGTAATACTAGGATTTGGAATAAATTATTACCTACACAAAGAGTGGTATAATCAATTTTTCCACCGTATTCAATAAATTATATGCTATACGAAATGATGAACTATGTACCTATCGAGATAAAAATCATGAGGTAGCTTGAAAGCAACCAGATATTTGACAACAATTGCATTCATCCACGCATAAATATCAATTTATCACCAAGTAATTCTACTGTGAGAAACAAAAGATTGCCATATCAGTAGTCATTGCTACTCACTCAGTGATTCAACCTTGGGTAATGAACAGGTGAGGTAGAGCTCACTTCTTAGTAAGCCACATAGGTCAGAAAGTTGACTCACCATTACATTAAGAACTAAAATGCCTAACAGGAATATATTGACCTCTCGGTAGTTCTCGTTTGCTTCTGCGTAGAGAGCAATTATCGAAACTTGAAAACGTAAACGTTGGGGACTGAGGATATGTATCACTCAAAAAACTGCATTGTCTTCAAAGCAAGATCCTGCACTCAGATCACCTACGAGTCCGTCTCGGAAACTAAAGACAGCTTCCTGTTACAAATGTGAATTATCCGAAAAAATTTAAAAAACGCTTTTCATTTGTAAGGTTGATTAAAGCAATGTGACAACCACTTATAACTGCTGTCATAACAAGCATAAGAAGATGTGCAGCATGGAAGAACCGCTGTCGTATACTCATGCTAAAGCTCTCATTTTTTGCTTCATCGCCTTCATTTTTTGCAAATTCTCACATTTGTAACGGCGACAAATACATTGGATATTGGAATTCACCTAATACAGGTGTTCAGCGACCATCCGTTGAGCGTGGGAAGAAGGCAAGAGAGCAAGCGCATTCGAAAAGGAGAAAACGTCGAAAGAACATCTGGCCGAATTCTAAGAACATCAATCTAAAGCGAGAGGGATATGGTTTTAAAAAACACTGTGAGTATTTCAGAAATCGAAGCAAAAAGACTTGCCGATCCAAAACCGTCACTCACAGACTGGCTCAATTAACGCAATTTCCCACGGTAACGTATTTACCACTACAACTCAAGGCAAAGCTTACTTGTAACATACAAGTATCGGAAAAAATGTGTTTTTATGGACAAGGAAGCATCAATACAAGTATTCAAATATTAGAGTTTTTGTTACAGTGCTGCTCTTTCTTGTGGAACGGAGGCAATGCATTCTAAAGAAAAGAGGGAAAAAGAGAAGTGAGTAAACAACGATTTCCCATACCGGGCGGACAATTCTTCCACAATCATTAACATGGTTTTTAGCAATCATAGCCATTAGCTATCTAATGGCCGGAGGGTATATCTCACATTGTATTGATCCAATCGCACTTATCTCCGGACTCATTTATTTTCCTGTTCCTCTCTTTATCCACTTTTTATGCTGCTCGATGAAGTGATTTCTGGGATTGTTGGATTTAATGTTGGTGCGCATATCCATTTCGTTTTTAATAGTGTCTTCATTTCTTGCTACAACTAGATTTTCAATTTTAATTACGTACTCAAATACTTCCATTTTCCTTTATTACGGCTCAAATAGATGTTATTTTTTATTCCAGACGGTTTTTTAAATGTATATGTTTCTTGATATAGTTACCTGATATTGGCAAAGTATCGGAAATTTATCTCAATTATTTCATTTCTTGGTCCTTTGGCAAATAAGACCTTCGAAATTTTGTCGAAAAATGTAGGTATTTAACCAAAAAACATCTTGCTCCACGGTCCTATTAGGTGGACTAATTTATGTCCGTCAGTATAGAAAAATTGAAAACTATAAGGTTACATAGCACGATTCAATTGATTAAACTGCTACTGACAGTCGCGATAGCATATTAAATTACTCGTAGTTTCACTTAAAATGAAAATATACAGAAATGGACAAGGGAAAGAATAGGTAACAAAGCCTCAAAAACATAAAACCCTTTCCCAACCGTGCGAATTTCGGCATATTTGCTACACCAATGTCCAAATGTCAACCGGATATTTCCAATCTCTTCCATACCTTTTCTACTCACATGAGGCAGTGATGATTAATGTAAATCTTTCATGGTAGAACCATCAAAGGAAACCGAAGAAATTTTCAAACATAAACCACGAAGAAAATCATGAGAATAACATTCGGTAAACATTTCCTTTCCACATGACAAGCAAGAAACTGCGATCCCCGCTTTATAGAATTCATTTTTTAATAAGTCCGTTCGCAAAATCCACTCCTTTACTCATGGTCACAGAAATCTTGACCTCAAAATACGAGGTATTCCACAATATAGCTATAAAACAAATGGGTATGCAGGATAGATGGTGCGAGGAGGGAGGAGCGAGAAGGAATTAAATACCTTAAAAAACGGATTGAGCGGATGTGAAGAAGAAGCTGGAAGGGGAATCAAGACCATTAAAATCTTATTTTAAAAGATATTTTATGCCGCGCGGTTATTTTTTCTCCATCCACGTTTGATTTCTGAAAGAGAATCGGTTCCGTGGCCTTCGTATTCGAATGATTTTTCGAACCCCAAAGTGTTTTTTTTTTTGCTTCCCAGTTCGAGGCGCGAGAAATCGGAGGAGATGTAAGAGTTGGATGCGAGTCGGCGGAAGATCAAAAGAAACTCCTCACACACATACTCGAGGAAGGGGGAGGGGGAGAAATAGAGAGGGAGAGGACTGAGTGGAAGGTAGGGGAAAAACCTAAGGAAGGAAGGGGAGGCATGCAGAAAGAGTGGCGGATCGCAAGGTAATTCTGTTTTTTTCGGATCGCGAATAATTAAGCTGGAAACCGATACACGAGGCCTAAAGAAAGAATATTGCGGGGCTCCAAGCATGCTGTTCCTAATTATTTGAGATAGCAGGTGTAGTGAGCAATCCAACTCCTCTACAACGTCAGTAGAATAGTATATTGTCATAGTGTCAATATCACAGTGTCTATTTTTAAGAGGGTATTGGGTGGATTTTGAGAAAAATTGTTCACTAATTGTTAGAACCGTTGGCAATATTTTATTTAACGCGATAAAGAATAACTTCAAAATTTTTGCGACACAGGCAATATGTTTAAGACTAATGCGACAATCAAAGATATTCAGAGGCATAAAAGGGAAAAAAGAATCATGCTGACGGAGTTTTGTCCCTATAAACTAGATTTAACACATATGAAATCATCTTTCGACACAAAAATATAAGACTGGGTAAAATTTGAAATTAATCAGGAAATCGCAGTATCATTGGAGTACCTAACATTAAAAATTTATGTGACGAATATGAGGAGTAATGGTTAGTAAATTAGAAGTGATACTTAATTTTTTCCTGATGTCGTGCTTAATTCCATTGAGGCTTAAACTTTGCACGATAAAATGAATATTTTACTCTGATGCTACGAATCTGGTACAATGTTTTCATCTGATTAATTTAGAAATTTTTTGTTGGTCTATTTTATTCTAATCGTTAAGCAATGTTCAAAATTGACATATGCAAGGGTACTATTGGCAACACATTTTTATATCATACCTTTAAAAACATCAAATTAATTCATCGATCCGCGCAATAATTGAAGCACTTCCCTGATTTCAAACAATGTTGTGCTTCGTTTAACGTAAAACCCCTCAATTATATCGGTGTATAATTTTACAACAGTTTGGTTAATATGAGCAAGAATAATCTCTATAGTGTCTGGCTCAACTTAGTGGAAGTTTATTCTAAATAATGAAAAGAAATTTCGACGCGGCGGCCAAATGATGACGCCGCTGCGTCGAAAGTAGTTGTACCGCGAAAATAAATTGGTGGATAGTTTTCTTTTTATTTTTTATAAGTGAGAGATATAATGAGATATCACTTTAAGCCTACAAATATTAATAGCTTATTATATTATATAAAAAATGGACTAATATACCATTGGCCAAGATATTTCGTAAGCATTTACTGGACCATTCTATTTCTGAGGAACTTCTAAATTGGTTTCATGCGTTAATTATTCCACAGGTCATTGTGAAACTCTGCTTAAACATAGAAGGAAGAAAATTCCCATTAGGTGTTCACAAGCGAAGGATATTGTCGGATAATCACTTAATGACTTCCAGTTAAAGATTATCTCAATTGTATCAATTATTACCATTGGTCAACAGTCTCGAATATTGGTTTAACGCAGATTCCTCTTCGCACCTCTAACTATCAAATCCATTCACACTTAAGATGTTCGTTACTTGCACAAAATTCACTATTATTCCCGGCATTAAATTCGATTTTTTCATCTATACCAAAATTTATTACCTAAATAGCTACTTTTTCTTCATTCTATCTATATTTAAAGTGGAAGTCACTTTTACTAGAGATCTAAGTAACGTTTGGTCTCTTCTGAGACGCCCACGAATCGACAAGGGCCAAACGCCTCCAGGAGAGACTAATAATAAGAGCTAAAACTTGAAAGCTGTGACAGTAACACCACCACCCGGCCAGGCGGTGTACAAGGAATCCCCGGCGATACAAGAGAGACAGACACTAGGATTCAAAAATTCTTAATATTGGTAGCACAAATTTTTTCTGAGGTCGTCTTGGGCCGTGCGCCGCCGGCGGCTTCAAAAGACTGGCGTAAGAGCAGCACGCATTTGCGGGAGGAGGGTTGAAACACTCGATGAAGGAGAGACGGTAAGAGATCACCAAGGAGGGCAGTAGGGACAGGGAGTGGGAGGAGCAAAGGGGGTTGTTGTTTTGGTGGGAGACTGAGGGAAGAGGAAAAGGCATAGGTGGGGTGGGTAGAGAAGAGTGTGGGGAGGATTGCGGTCTCAAAAAATGCGGACATTCTTGCTTTGTGGACCGAGAGAGGCCGACGCCGATCTGTCCCTCAAACAAACTCACTTCCATCCCCCTCGAGCAAAAGATCCGCATGCCCCCTCTCTCCCGCATTCGACGATATACCCTCTCAATTTACTCTCGACGATTCGACCCACGGATTTCCCCTTCCCCTCCCTACACTTCCTTCCATCGAATCTTCTATTGGAGGAGAATCTACATTATCATGTGAGGTACCGTCCGCGCTCCGTGCCCACCGATAGGAGACACGGACCCGAGGTGAGGGAGACTCCAAGTAACACAGCACCATACAAAATATTTTCTGTGTTTATTGATATGTTACTTGGAGGAGGCGACCGACAGCTGAGATCATTTGCGCCATTAGGGGAGGGAGAAGAATACGGCGTCGGTACCACAGATTTACGTCCTATCCGACGGACGGAGTGCTACGATTGAAGTGCCCTCCACAAGGCACTGAGGCAGCGAACGGGCAGCTTTTGAAAAATCTCTGCAATCATCGGGATTTGAACCCGGTCGACTGGGTAGAAAGACAGTTGCCCAAGCCACCACACCAATCCAGTCCCCTAACTACTGTGTTTATTCTCCAATTTTCAATATGAGATAAGAAGGAGACGGAAGGCATGGATTAAGCGAGCATTAAGTGGGGAGGGGAAGTTTAAAAGTGTTGGAGGGTAGAATGCTAGGTAAGTGAGGGAGAGGAAGGAATAGAAGAGGAGTTTTAGATAGAATGAAGAGGAATTGACCTTATTGTGAATTGAAGACGGAAATCACTGAAGTGAGGGGAGGCTGTCAGAATACTTCTTAAATACTCCATGTAAACCTGCCTTAATCGGTAGAATACTTGAATTAAAATTCTCTAATTTTGCAAACGCCTTAAATTTTAATGAGTGGGGATTTTTAACTCGGAGACCTAAGTAAAAGCTTACAGCGAGTTAACTAAGGGGGTTTGGGTGATTATTTTACTATCCGAATGGCAAAATAGGCGATCGATCGAATTCTTATTCACTATTGTCATAAATATTGTGGTTCATGCAGAACTTTTTTACTTAAAGCATAAACCTATTTCAACTTTTTCTCTAGTACTATTGCTTCTTTTCGACAAATAACTCACGAGTCGCATCCCTGAGCAGATTCCAAGCAACGCTACAGGCAGTCGTTGATAGCCAACAGTCATCAAGCCGTAGCTAGGCTTGACATACCTCTCCACTCAACTCTCTTTTCGGTTAATTTTCTAATGCCTACCGAATAACTTTTATTTTAGATTCTTCATCACATACTCTGTTAATATTAACCGAGGTATTCCTTTGCCGTTTGTTTACATTATTGCCTGGGGAAAGTAATATAATTTATATAAGAGTGGTTTTCGAGGATTTGGTGGATTACGGAGTCCTTGGGAATGGCTGACTTTTTACAAATTCCTTTTACTTATCGCTCCCGTAGCTACTCCTGACTTGAGCTTATTTTTGACTTATTCTAACACAATTATTTTATTTCCCTATTGGCATGCTCACCTTCACCTTTTTAATCGCTTAATTTCTTTCCATGACTTCACAAATACCTCCAAGCCTCACAATTTTAATCTGCCAAAGCTATATTCATCCTACATTCTTTTATGTTGCCTGCCAAACATCTCACGTTCCTCAAATATCATCGACAAGTTTAATTCTTTTTGTAGCTCATACCAAATATGCACTTTGGAAAAAAATTAAATCTGTGAAGAAATTCATGCAATAGAATATGGCACAGCCATATCCAGACTCGATCCGAGAGATTCGATTCTGGACAGAATGGTAAAACCAGCCTTGATGAACTCTTGTTCAAAGGACTTGTTGGGGGTTCTGGATGATAAGGCTCGGGCCTAAGGTAACGCGAATGAATATTTTCCTATGAAGGTACTCATTTTGGTAATACAGTTAACGATTGAACTACCATCTCTATCTAATTTTTAACACGGATAATAGGTGCATAAACACAGCAGAATTAATAATGGATACCGACAGAAACGCTTCTTTAGGTACTATGGTAAGTGAATATAATGCAGATGGTGAAAACGTTCCTCTTAAAATGACTGAAGGAGTTAAATGGATTACCCATTAAAATTTGCCAAATCAATGACTCATGTAAAATGTTTAAAGGATACAATTTCGCTCTGAAGATTGAATTTGTCCTACGACGATAGCTTAGCATAAAGTGAGTATGAGAGTTCTCATGCACGACGCTCTATTTCACCGCAATAGCTGTCTCACATTCCACCGTTAGAATCACTTCTCACACATTATTAACTGTGCTTCTAAAAAGATGTTCAAACGGTCCTTATTTTCTAACATGGGAAATGTACAACATATTGATGTCTAAGTTCTAACAACGCGTATCTCAAAAAAAGAAACTTTTCAGCAGAAAATTTTCTCTTTAAAAAAAATCTAAAAAAAACATTTTTATTTTTTATTGTACATTGAAATTAAAAACCAAAAGTTCATAAAACTGAAAAAGAAGCATTCATTTGCAAACAAAGAGTTGTTTTTTGCTTGTATTTTATTTTATGTTATTACACTTTCTTTAAGATACCTGTCTCAAACCGGCCAAATTTGAGATACGTGCTGTTAGAACTTAGCCATCGATATGCATTTGTAAATAATAAACCAGAGATGTGCGAGTCATGAATGCTAGCTTTGAAATTCTATTCTAAGTTATATGTATATTTACATTTTTTATGAATGCTAGCAGTCCTAGCGGGTTTTTGGCACAAATACGCGACACTATTGTACAAAACTTAAGTTTAATAATTATTTCAGCCCTGAGGAAGCAGTTTCAAATAGTACCTACAGCATGGGGTAAAATGGGTGGAAAATTAAAGGTCCAACTACGGACTAATTGTGTGAATGTCATACCAAGCATGAATACTTTACCCGACGTCTATGAAATAAATACACAAGATAAAAATGGACGCTTTTTAGACTTTTTCATACCCCAATTCGGCATAAGAAACCGACATTAAAGATGCTGTCGTAAGAAACTAATCATTTATAAGGTTTTACTCAGGAAACGACAACGGCTACATCCAACGGAGAGAAAAATAACTATCAAAAAGTTATGGACCGGTTCTTAATTCTGAACGCAAAAAATATCAACAATTGTTATGAAATAGGTGAAATCATCTTCTATGCCGAGAGAACGATTGAAATACCAAGAAGATCAATTACTTGATCCCAGCTTCAACAATTCGTTATAAGATTTTAATAGACCTTGCCAGACTACATTATTTTTAACATGATGAGGACTATTTGATTCTTCAGGAGAGAAAGTACACTTAATTACCTCCTGAAACCACGCTGATGCCATGCTGAAATTGAAAAATGCTTATAGTTAACATCCAGTAACTATATTTTTACTCCAGATGAGGACGAGGTTATATCGATGGTTCCCCTTCCACTTTCCAAAACTTCATCCATTCCCTCGACGACGTTACTGTAATATCCCGATCATCATCGCGTCACTAAAATCATCGGTGCGAGGCAAAACCGTCGTCGCCGGGAGACTTGGTCCATAGCTTCAGGCCATTTGCAATCTCCCCTTGGCCCATTTCTGCAGCCTCCCTCCCAACCTCTTCACAGCCGATCTAACCCACGGCACCCCGCCCTAACGGCGAGGGAAATACAGCGTATTCCGTTCGGTATCGCCTTTGATGGTCCGGGCAGTAAAAATCCGAAGGACCGGGGCCGTAAAAATATTTCCGTCTGAAGTGAGCCGCTCATGGCGTGGTTCAAGGGGTGGGATGGGTGAGTCTTTGGTGATAGGGCGCGAGGATTAGAATGGAGGAGTGAAGGAGGATAAGGAGCCAAAGGGTCGGTGGAAAGGAATAATCGGAAGGAGAAAGAGAAACGAAGAAAAGATTTTACGCTTCGGCAAAAAGAAAGGGAGATGCAAGAAAAAAAGGCATGAGCGCCCTCTTTCATATGTGGGCGATGGGCGGGATGGGTGGACCAGAAATTTGCTCACGGTGATGCCGAAATGAGAGTGTTGTGACGGACTAGGGATGAAAAGGGGCAGAAGAAAAAAAAATGTGTGGAACGAAAGATAGGGATCAATAAGGGCCCTTAAAAAAAGGAGAGTAAAAGAGGAACCAGTACCTCAATGAGAGGTTCCTCAGCGATTGAGCCCCACCTCAGGATAAGTTAGGATCCTTCGCTATCAAAAAAAAAAACAGGGCATGAACTAGAAATACGAATAAGGTTTGTATTAACATAAAAAGGTGGTTTTAGCACTGGATATTTTAAGATATTTATATTTAATTTTTTTTATGTACAAACCTCCCCCAAAAACACAGATACGTTTAAATGAACAACGAGGCTATTTGATAGGACGTTAGCAGGTTTATTCTTACCTGAGGTTACAATTTCCATATATTTATGTCAAAGCAGAACAGATCATAATTTATAACTATGGGTTGTGTAATTTTATTTAACATTGCAGGCACCTAACTTATAATGATTATCAAATGTGCAGCAGTAAATCATTTCACCCGCTCAAGGGAATATATTAAGATACTAGGGGTGACCCAAAAATAACCGGACGGGTATTGCTGCGCGCGTCGCTCTTATATTTTGGGCTTCTCCCACTAGATGGATGTCATTTCATGATTTCTGAGTCAGTGCGTGAAACGGCGTGGATATAGACGGTTGTAGCGAGCCACTTTGACAGTTTACAATCGAAGAGTTTTCTGACCTCTTCGATTTTTGAAATGGCTGATATTGGAGAAGACCGTGTAGAGTTGAAATTTTGTTCTCTACTCAGTAAAATAAGTTGTTTACAACTTATAAAGAACACGCTTTAAAAATAACTCAAACGCACGAGTGATATTTGCGATTCTAACGCAGCGACATGTCGATCGAAAACATAAAACGCCCAGACCGGCCTTCCAGGTCCAGAATAGATGAAAATGTGAAAAAAACTCTTACCCTTGCATACTAGAATAAGAGGCGTGCTATTGACGGAATTGCTGAACAATCTGGTCATTCGTGGAGTTCATTACAGTGAATTTCATCTCAAGATTAGCAATTAAGACGAATCGCAGCGAAATTCATCCCCCGCTTGTTGCCTCCTGATCAAAAGCGCACGTGTTGCTGATTTCCGCGACTTAAGTTTTTGGTAAAAATTTGCATGATGCTGCTTCCTCACCCACTCTACTCACCACCTCGCACCTTGAGTTTCTCTTGTTCAACCGGATGAAAATGGGGATGAAAGGGAAATGTTTATGTTATGTTACGGAGGTGAAAAGAAAATCGAAGGCGGCGCTGCAAGGCATCGGAAACGACGACGACCAAAGGTGTTTGGCGTAGTGGAAAAAACGTTTTAACCAAGTTATCAGTAAACCAAGTTATGTAAATGGAGAGTACTTCGAAGGTAACAAACGTTTGTAAGACAAAAAATTGCTCGTTGCTATCACTAGATTGATACATGAAAAATGGTGGATCAATTGAGTGATCATCCAGCCCTACGATCGTAAAGAAAAAGGAGTATCTTTAGTAACTTTTGTTTCGGCTAGTAACGCGGAGGAACTGTGGGAATTCCAAAAGCAGCAAAGATTCTGCTTGGAAACAATATGATACAGCACAAAAGTCACAAAGATATCAATATACTGCACTTGTAGGGGGCACTCCGTCCGTGAAAGAAGCTGAGTCAAACTAAATATGGTCGATGGCTTTCCTTTGATATTTATTGAGCAT
Source organism: Ischnura elegans (assembly GCF_921293095.1). NCBI lineage: Eukaryota > Metazoa > Arthropoda > Insecta > Odonata > Coenagrionidae > Ischnura > Ischnura elegans. Next base: position 70,405,274 of record NC_060248.1, on the reverse strand, counting down.
CGAGCTAATAGAACATCGGGTGACAGCGATCCCGTTCCTCTGGCCTCATTTCGTATTTATTACCCGACGTTTTAACCATTTTGGACTACCGTTTCTACAAAGACATTTTAGAGTGTAAAAATGAAAACAGTGGGCTGCATGCACCCTAACAATTTTAAGACAATAGCCCAAGTTTTAAACAGTTTTAAAAGTTACACACCAGGAAATGATAGCAAAATACGACCGAACAAACGGAAGTGATGCATTCTACATTCTGCTTTTAATATTGGGATCGTTTATTTTGTAATAGTTCTGAACCTATCTGACCAAACACCTATGCTCAGAGCGAAAATAATCTCTTCTATAGGTTGTTCCGAGTAATCAAAAAAACCATAGCTGAAATTCATAAAAAACTTGCGCTTGGGTGCAATATAAAAATGAGTACGTACCCGAATATGTATAATTATTCTCCTTCGACATAATCAGGGTAATAGCAGGTTAAAAGAAAAATTAAAGACTTAAATAATTACCACGACGCTCAAAAACTATTAGACTAGTTCCTTAAGCTTAATGTAATTTCTTAAACGAATTTTTTGCTAAGACACCGCATTTATACGATTATTTCTGCACATAAACATTACATTAGCTCTCATGAATCATTATTGAATTCTATAAACATCTAACTCATAGAAAGGTATTACTTCTAATTATTTCTTTATGATTTCTTAAAATTAGAATTCTGCGTAGAAAACATGCGAGAATTAAAAAAGTAAAGACGAGATTTAAATATTCTCTTTTCTACCGAGTAGCAATGAGTTACTTATCACAAAAACAACAGAGAAACTCTCTTTGTAGCAAAAATATAAACAGTTAGTTTTAACAATGAAGACTGCACGACCAATTTCGATTGGCGTACACCGATGCCTTATTTTTTCAAATCTTCCACCCACCAGGTAATTATATATTTTTTCCTTTATTTTGCCCCAATTCAAACTCTCGCTATAGGTACACAATGGAGAATGGATCCACTCCTTCCACGGCATTCATCGAAGCACGCCTTCGACAAGAGATGGAACACAGTGGAGGACAAGGGAGGGGGATTTCGCCTCATCACAATGATAGGCGCCTTGTGCATTAGTCGGTATTGGTTCGTAGGGCATGCACATATATCCTCGTCGGATCGAATAAGAGAAGCGAAGTCGAAAAAATACGTATGAATCGAGACGAGTAGTGACGGGAGGGAGAAAGAGTAATAAAAAAAGCGTGAGTGACGATTTCTTGATGATGATCGCAATAATGGAAAAGTCTTTCGTTTTTTTTCCTTCTCTTTCCCATTATTCAGGGCTCCCATCGAATGTTCCCTGCTACGCCTCCAGTCTCCCGCTATTATTGTCATTAGTGTTTGGCTCACTGTTTCCGTTTGCTGTCTTTCAAACATCCCTGCAATTCATAGGTATGTACACGTATACATGAAATCCCCCAGCCTTTTTCATTAACTCGCGTAAACTCTCCAGCCTAGCAATATTCCTGAGGTTCACGAGTTCTTTTGTATTAATCTCGGAATCCACATCTGCTTCATTATCAACGTACTTCCTGACATAACCCTAAGACGAGTGTTTATTGAAGAATCTTGAATACCATGTATTTGTTTTTAGTGAAGATGTTGTGATCTTTGGACCAATGACTTCGGGATTGTACGAACGATTACATGAACGCTAACTCCTGAATATATATTTCCACATGCAGAGCCTATATGGAATTAGTGACTTATTTCAGAAGTGTTGAATGGATTTTTTTGCCTAAAATAGAGAATTTATTCACTAATAATGGCATATTCTCACAATTTTCATACCTAAGTTAGAAATAATACCTACATGTATTGTGTACAAAATTATTTTAAATTAACACAAAAATAGAATATATAATCGTATAAAAAATCGCCATTTTTCCATTAATGAGGATAAAAAATTGATGAACCAAAAAAATTAAATTATCCATCCCCAAATGACGATAAATAAATTTCAAATAAACTGAGGCCGCACAGACGTGGTGGCTATATATTTAAATTCAAGCAAGAAATATTAAAATTGCAAAGGCTTTAGACTTCATTTATTATGGCTTTCACACGCTATTTCAGTCATTAGAAATTCTAGGTGTTTTATTTCTTCACTCTATAAGCAATTAGAGAGAATACTTCAAAATTTGTAAAAGTTCAACCAATAATGCCCGCACAATGTTGCGACCACATTAAGAAAAAAAACTCCCACATGCCATATAGGAACTTAAGTACAATCAGTGAAATTTTCTTTCCCTCAAGACTTATTTAAGGGACCACTTTAAACCAATACCGATTTCTCAATGGAAATAATCCTTAGGAAAATATACTCATGAGCTTATATAATATATATTTAAGGGAAGAAGTTTTTTTCATGTTAAAAGTTATAGCATAAAGTACCTACCTATTTAAATAAAAATTCCTTTTTATGTTTCGCTAAATAAATCAAATTCCAGAATCCTGAATGACAGTTTAAATTTATCATTGCGCCTCTGAGCCTGAATAAAATTGGAGAACAATTAGTTGTACCTCTAACAAAAAAAAAGAATCACATGATTCCTTCAAAACCGAAAACATTTTATTAAATAATAAATAAGGAATTAAATAAAGACTACTAGTTTATTTTTACATAAACTAAGAACATTGAATAAATAACACGATTGTTAACCAAATGTTGTTAAATTTGTAAATCAAGCATTTAATAAGGCCTCATGAAGCATAAACAAAGATTAAATTTTACTAAATTCATGCAATATCGATTTTTATACAGGAAGCCGGTCAAATAGCTGGAACGATTGTCATAAAAAATATTCTGGAATTAAGGCCTATAATGCATCATTTCGTGGTTTACTTAACTTCTGCCACATGCACACGTAAGTTATGACAAAATAATTATTTGAGAATATTAATGAGTGCACATAAGTGTAGTAATTTAATGAAAAATTGGAATTAAGGTCCAATCAAAGGATGAAACACAATTTTGTAGCTATTTAAAAGTAAACTCACGATGGATGCAAATTATATCTCGCGGCAAAAAGATGAAAATATTTCTTCGAGAAAGGCTCAACGCGTGTCATGACAAGGCCTTTAACACTCCCTCAGCTCAGTTCTCAGGTCACCGAGTAAGGGATCAGGAGAGACAAGTCCTCTGATCTCACAGGCCTGCGAAATCCTTTCCGGCCTTCGACGCTCCCGTCACTTCCCTCCAAATCCCCCCATACCCTCCCTCCCTCACTCGAACAGATTCCCATCACAATCCACCCTCTCCCCTCCCACTCCACACCCTCACGGCCACCTCCTCCACCTCCACTTCCAATAGCGGCGGCGTTCAACAAGTTACCGATTCGAGTGGGGGGAGGATCGTTGGGGGATGGGGGAATGGCAGATTGAGGAGTGGGTAGAGTAGGCGGTGATGGGCGGGGGTTGCGCACCCAAACGGCAATTCCGAAGTCAATCGATTCAAACGGCCCCTGTTATCCCGATCCTTCCTCTCCCTCCCTTCACCGCACGATTCCACCGAACCCAAACTCGTTCGCCTCTCCCTCCCTCGTTCTTTTTTATCCCCTCTTCCATCGACTGCTCACTTCCCTCCTCTTCATTTCCCCCAATACCACCTTTTTCCTCTTCGATCCCCTGCTCCCCCACAAGTGAACCTTTCTTTGCATAAAATTGGCAGTGATCAGAACAAGATGGCACTATAAAAGTGGTTTTTGCGAGATGAATGATATAAATAAATGTCCGAATATTTCAATATAAATCCATCACAGAAAATATAACACCTAATAATATAATCTCTAAAAGAGATTAACGGAAGGCAAAGTTTTTGGTGCTATGGACTCGATTGTGTTTTCGATATTATGCGTGACGTCGGGGAATTTATTTGTTTAAAAAATAATGATCTATTAGGATAAACTACTATTTGCTACATTATTGGGTGGAAATGACATACTTAGGGGCCAAATGTTGTCTTATCTACTTACTAATTTCGATCGCCCGAGAAAATAGGACAAAATGCAAAAATTACGTAGTAAAAAAACATACAATGTACAAGTAGAAAAATAGTATTCACTGCAAGTACCTGCCAATATTTTTTGGAAAACACCTATTGCGATAAATAATGTTTTCCTGGCATATCATCCTTGTTTAATGTTTAGCACTCCATAAATAATTGTAGATGAAACTTATTGCATGACGAGAGAGTTTTATGTTGTGCCATATACTTTCCACAAAGAGACGACTTGGAAACTGGCCTGTCAAACAGGTACTGCAAATTTAACTCGAAAAACTTTATTTCGCAAATTCAGTTAGTTCTGTCAAAAAATACATACTATCAAATAGCAATGACGGTCTTTCAAAGAGAATATGAAGCAAAAGTATGTAACACGTTTTAAAGTAGACGAGAATGACGAGTAGATTCACTCATTTTACCAAAAATCCTTAAAATTGAGTAATTACAGAAAAGATGAAACAATCACCTAAATATTTCGATATAAATACATAACCGAAATAATAACATAATGCCTAAAAATAGATTGAGAAAACAGTCATGAGGAAACAGAAACATAAAATTTGTGATATTAGTACGCAAACACATATTGTGGGAGCAAAAAATAAAGTTTTTAAAATACAACCTTTCATGTGATGATATATTCACTCGATTATTCACCGAATATTGCCACCCAATTTAAGTGCTGAGATCATTAAGTCTTGAGCTTGATCAGTCGTTCACCTAAATTGAGCCTTAATGAGGGTCGATAATCACCCCCCGGAGTTCAAGCCAAAAGACTAAAGCTGAGGATCTAAAGCCGTTCGATCCTTAAGGGTACCTAATTGGTGTTCGCTTGATCGGTTAGGGACAAAGCCCTCCGAACGCCATATACCGGTAATGAATCGGAAATGTATTCATCGAAAGTGCTTCATTTGGCCACTAGATGAGGGAAGAGCCTTACTTGAGATTGAGAGACATTTCTCGGTAATGAGTATCTTCGTGGAAATATATTCATGAGGGAAAGTGAGGAAGATAAGGCTATCACATGAAGTGATGGATGTCTATACCCGGGCATAGCATAAGGGAACCAATAGGTAACTCAGTTCATCTTCTCGGTTTTGTACTTGTACATTACAGTTCCGTCTGAATAAAAGCCTGCTAGGTCTGATGACGAAGTATAAATCAATTTACAGGCAAGAAAATTTTCAAGCAAAATGATTTCCCTAAGGCTTTTCAAGTCATTATACGATGTGTTTGAGGGAAAGCTTATTGGCTGATGATAAGATGATGAGATCATATATTGTACTGCCCTTTCCCTATTTGCATGCACTGATTTCATTAACAGATTTCTAAATGAAATTTTCTATCTTCTCTCGGAAAGATTTCTCAAATTAAAATGAAAGACATATCTATATTCTTCAATCAAGCCACCTGAAAGAAAGAAAACCGAAAATTTCTACTGGGCCATTTGGTAAGTAGGAAGAGCGTTTCTTTTTGCGATCAATCGATTGGAAATGATTCAGTGAAGGTGTGGTGAAGTGAAAAAGTATCCACTGAGGAGGAAAGAGAGGAAGAAATAGATAAACATAAGGAGAGGCAAGGATTCAGAAAAGGGAACGGTGATATATTGGTTTACCACCACCAGAGGTGGAAGAAAGGATTGGAGGAAATGAGGCGTCCAGACTTCCGTAACGCCAGGATATTGGTTTGAGCCAGTGTGCGGAAATACAACGAAGATACGACCGCAAGGGATAACTTCTCACTCACAGGGATTGCGGAAGGGAACAAAAGTTGAAAGAGTTCGAGAGTCTTCTTCCCTTACTCAAGAAATATTTCATACTACACTCGGAGAAGAATGCAATTGAATATTTCATGCTCCAAAAGAGTGCTATTTAGGAGCGAAAGAAAGCAACGAACGGAAGTTTACCGTACAGATATCTTTAAAAAAATTCGATTCTAGTACAAATAAATTCTTAAATTAAAAAAAGGTTTAAATATTAACTGTACGTGTAACCATATCAGCTATGATTTGTGAGCGTGCACGGAGAAAATTTGGATAAGTTAAGCAAAGAGGTAATTATTAAAAAAGGTCAGCCCCAATATTTATTTTCAATTAAAACGCGTCTTGAACTCGCATCACTTTAAAATCAGGATGTTGTGATAATGCCTGATGATGATGCTTCAATCTACGGTGAGGCGTTCTACGCAGGTATTTTTCGGCAATCGTAACTCACCGCGATGAATTAATGTTTGGCCCACTGTTAAAAACTCATAATCCAGAATGAGGCCAACTCCTTGGCAAGGCGCATCAAATGAGGACCACATTACTACATTCTCTCATGAGGACCTTCTCTGATAAAATTGGCGAACCTATTTCCTTGAAAGAGGGCTAAGGCGTTGAGAGCAGCTCAAGGACTGCTAGGCATAGGGATAGACAATATTCCACCGTCGAATCTTCGTTAATGCGAATGATGGTGGGAGGGGGGTGTATGAGAAATAAATCTCCATGTGTAACCAAGAGAGCACGCAGAAACTTGACGACCAACAACGCGGGAAACGAGACCGACGTCCCATGTTTCTTCATCCCCCTCCGATGAGGGTTTTTAAATGGAATGATAAAAAAGGAATTCTCTGCTGATACAGGGTCCGACGGATGCCATGGCGTTTTCGGACGAGATAATGCGACCCTCTTATCCTCCCACAATCCACTACCCCACTCCTATACAACCCCTCCACCTTACATCTGCTAATTACCCACAGACGATTCGGCGGAAATTAAGGGAAAAAAGGGGTGGGGAGGGATGTTTTTTGGAGTAAGGAGGAGGAAGTGGGTGGGATAGGATAAGGGTGGGTGAAGGAAAGATTGAGCGTCGGAAGCAGGGGCGAAGGAAAATAGAAAGAAGAAGAAATGCGACGGGGCAGATTGGGATGCTGAAACAGTGGCCATGGACGTGGTCATGAGGGAGAAAGTATATTGGAAAAGGTACGCAAGTGAGAAAAGATAAAAGAGGCTCAGTTTTTTTTTATTCATAATGAGTAATCACAGCATACCCATTACATAAATAGCAGGAAATACGTGGGAAATTTAAAAAATAATGATTTATTCAAATGAGATACAAACTTTGTAATTTAAAATGCTTGCCTAGTCACTATTTGCCTAATCCATTTGTAACTTCATGACCATTCATAAAAAGAAACCAGTCTGATTCATTCGTCAGCAAAAATTAATATCAACAGCTATATAAGCATTTCAATGGCTTCATTTGCTCTGCGGATGTAGCCAGAAAACGACTCGAGGAGGGCTGAAAATATTAATTGAAAACCTTTTTGCATCAATATCGCTGCACAGTACATGAAAGTTTTTATGCAAGCCTGAATTTCGGAATTCAACTATGGAAAATTAAAACATTTATATTTTAACATTTTAAGCATTACATTAAATGTCTTTCTTTGTTATATCTCAAAACCATTTCAGCTTAATATTATTTTTTCTCTGCCTCATGACTCAACGAAATAGTAAGCCCAGCCTCGATTGCAGTGAGGTAAAGCCTGCCACCAAAGGGGTTGCGGATTCCAGTCCCACCTGGGAAGTTTGTATCTGTCAAGGGAATGGATGTTCGTGTGCGATTGATTGTTAAGGTAAAAACCCCGACGTAACAGGCCACTGACTTGTTTTCGGTGGTACAGGAATAAAAATAATAAAATCATACGAATAAGCAACCATTTTCATAAGAACTCTCAACCAAAAGTTATAAAACCAATTTTAGCTATGATCGGAGGGTTAACATCCGAACCATACCTCCTCTACTGCGCCACCCAGAAAGCGATAGAATCGCGGATTCTCCCGCAGACTGCTAGGGGTGGAACGGCAATTCGAAGAGGCAGAGGATGAAGGAGCCGAAAAGGGAAGGATAAAAACACAAGATTTCGCACCGGTTGAAATGGTTGCTCACTCGCGATTACATTAGTTAAGACTCGTTTTATTTGCGGTGCCCATCCAATCCCTTCTCCACGCCGTTCGACCACCGGCCCTTATCCACCCCAACAAACCCTCCCTCTCAACAAGCAACCCCCACACACCCAACTCCCCCTCCAATCCAACCCTTCCTCTCCTGAGCTTCTCCCCCGTCCACACACAAGCACATTCGAGCTGGGCGCATCCCTTTTGCCAAACGGAATGGGAATTTAAAATTAGAAGGATAAGAGAAGGAGGGTGGGGAGAGAGGTGGGAGGGGTTCCTGGGAGGAAGAGAGCGGTGAGGAAGTGGAGGGAGGGAGAAAGAAAAAGGGGGGACATGAAGGGTTGTTCTCTTGGACCGAGAGGGGAGGGTAGGAAGAGTCGGAAAGAGTTTCGTGGATCTCAGTTTATTTTATATCTTTCAATTCCTCGAGTAGTGGACGCTTGGGCATCGGAGTAGGAAAGTATACTGGAAAATGTTGGGAAGGAACTTAAAAATAGAGGGATGAGTGTTTCCAGGAGAGAGAAGGCTGAGATAAAATAAACCCATTTACCTTATTCCTTCACCCTTTCCTCGCTCTGTGAATGACTCGAAAGGACTTCCGTCTTTCAGCATCCTCGAAGAATCGATTTTTTAACGAATCCGGCCTATCTTTATTCTTATTATTAACAAACAAGAAGCTTGAAGGAATGCAACAGATATATCTTCCTGGGTGAGAGAAAAAAAATGTGACACCTGGGGCCCATTCCCAGAATTGAGAGCTGCTCTTAGAGTTAGCTTAGAGTTACCTCTTAGAGAGTCTTAGAGTTAGCAGTAAATCATTTATGAACACTTAACCTAAAATGAGCATAATACTTGACTTTTAATCCTGCAACTCAAGTTGCACTTCTTAACTAGGTGATTTACATTTTTTAATAAGCAACCACAGTCACATGCCTTTTATAATACTGGGAATTCATTGTAATACCATTCATCTGAAATGTTATTTAGCTTTGATAAATTCGAATTTGTAATCTCCTGCATTCAGAAAACAGCACTACATCTGAAATGATTCATGAATGATGAAAACCATAAGCTGTTTTTGCTCGCAACTAATCGAAAAAAATATTCCTTCTGCCAATGTATACATAAGCCACCAAAAAAGGATTTTTGTTACCATATAACTCTCTCATGTAAGTAATATTAAATTATTTTACTTTTCCAAGTAACGGTCACGAATAAATCTTCATCACTATATCAAGATCACAAACAACCAAAACTTTTCGCAATGTACTACTAGAGTTCCTTCCCACTGCCAATCCTATAACCCTAGCTGTGATCCTCAACTTTTACATTTACTTAGTACCTTTTACAAGTAACCATAACTCGTGATATTGCACTTCTGACATCAACGCATCAGCTATCTACTATATGTACTGTTCAATAACATATCTTTACCTCTGGTTAGAGTACTTCGGCATAGCGGGTCATGTTCGTTGTCATCATCACCACAGGTCCTGACAATTGTTTGACGCAGCTCTTCACTTAATTCACCTATGAGCTAATCTTTTCACACCGAAGTGTTAACCATGTTCGTTTTATTACTCGTAAATATCCACGTTTGGGTGTACTTACGACGGAACCTGGGTGTACTTACGACGGGAATGATAATCGGGGTACATTACGACACCGTTCAGTATTATGGCTATCATATATGAATTTGTCCTTTCCCGGCGTATGAAATTAGTGAAATCTTATCGGGTTTTCCACTGGGTGAGCTTCAAGTCGTTCTACAATCTACTCACTCGGAGGGAAACCCGAAAAGATCTCACCAGACTCCTGACTATCGCTTTCACGCCTTGATCCTATACCCGCTCATCCAACCATCCCTTATAGTAGACGTAACCATACCGTCTCCTGCATGGCCTCCCGTGCCACCCCACCACGCTCCTTACCTCCACCCACCCCTCCACCCTCCTCTGACCTCAAACGCCTCCCACAAAAGTCACTTCTCCCACCTTTTTACCTCTCCCCCGCCTCGAATCCCCACCCCTTCCATTCCCTCATTCTATCTCTTGGGTTTTGTTGCGCACACATACACAAACATTTGAGAGCGCAGCATCCGTTTCCAAAGGGATTTCTCCGTGGCGTAGCAGAGGGAGAACGCGGGTCAGATAATGATTTAAATTAATCATAAGCCCTCGTCGGATGGCCACTTCCTATTCGCGGAACATCTCATCATCGTCTACTCGTCCTCCCATCCCTCCCTCACCCCTTCCTCCCTTCAGATACCCCTGACCTCTTCCCCTCCCCCTTCCCAAACCTGCCCCACACCTCTTTATTCCTCTCTTTCTTGTGGTCTCCATTTATTCATGCTCCCATGGGTGAAATACGCATATCCCTGCCCAACCTCGCAGCTCGCTCTCTCTCCGAACATTTGCCGGATTAATCATTAACGGCAATTAATCCACGTATATATTTTATAACCCGAGAAGGTTCCGATGGGTTAAGCAGTTCCGAATTATGGGGGCTGGAAAATAATTTCGTGGAACAAAAGGAGTTTAAAATGATACGGGTACGTTCCTGATTAGGTAATTTGGTCTATACTCACATGTTTAGTCCTCGGTTTTCATTAGTGTTAACAGTGAGTACTTATTAATGGTGTAGAGAACATGTAAGTGTTTCACGCCTAATATATGTTCCAAAGTAGGATGCTGCAAATTTTATAGAATATAAGAATTTTAAATGATCAAAAATAGGAAATATTATAGCGTAATCCCATGATTAGATTACTAAGATCAATTTTAAAAATTGACTCTGTTATTCTGCATTTGAACCAACATTTATAATCCTTTTATTTTGAAATATAAGACACATATGGACTATAAAAAGTAGCTAAGTTGAGGGAACTCCAGTAAATATACCAAGCTTCATTTGGGCCAACGGGAATGTTTAAAATGCTTGAATTAGCTACCTGCCGAAGGAGTTATTCTATAACTATGGTATGGGTTTTCTTTTTAACAGGTAGAAACAAGAACAATATCATCTCGCACTAAAGTTCCACTTCTAGGCAAAACTAACGAAGATATCGTCCATCCGCATAATGTATGGTTACAAAGTTGGTGCCATAAATTTTAATCATTAATGCAGAGGCTAAAAAGATGTTAGGTAGTCATTAATAGATCCAATATGAAGTTAGCCTTTATGAATATTCTGATTCGCTTGCACTAAATATCCACTTTGATAACTGAAATGAATATTCAAACTCAGATGAGAATTAAATCGAAACTTGGACGTGGTGGAAGGGCTCTATATTATTCAATAATAGACAATTTGTTACTTCCACAATATATTTTTAAAATTTCTATTTTTGACCGGTTTCGGCTGTTACACCATTAATAAGTACATAAAACTTGTACTTTTCTAGCCGAAACAGGTTAAAAAATAGCAATTTTAAAAACATACTTTGAAAGTAACAAAGTGCTTGTTATTAATAATATCAAATGAGAATGACGGGGATGAGCTAAATAGATATGTTTCGGGCAACAAAACTTATGGCCATGAAAAGTTCGGATTACCCCAGCTATCTCATGGTCTGGGTGTGGCCAATTTAGGGGGAGCAGATAATACGGGATGAATTTCTCTTAATGCTCTGAGAAACGGATGCATCAAAACTTTTTAGCCGAGGGTCAAATTATTTTATCTTCTAATAATTATCACGTTCATCTAAGGTTGACACTTTAATTAAAAGTTTTCGAGTTATCGCCCCTCAGAAAAAATGTTAAAATATACAACGTAACTACAAAATCATTAAACTATTGAAAAATGCATAATCCATTAAGAATGGTAAGTAATAATTTCAACAATAAAATTCCTTGTTATGAAGATAAATAAACATGGAGAGCAAATATCCAGGATCCAGATGACCAATTCTGAGAGTAAAATCTGTGCAACCCAAGTTTACGAAAGAACATGCTGTGAATTGTAACTTAAAAATCCAAGTGATTTTAAAATGCATATTCAATTTAAAAGCTCATTAATATAATATGAGCAAAATGTAATCATCAGAAAATCCCAATAACTCTAATGAAAAGTTGATATTTAATTTCATTGAAAAAATAAACAAAAATATGTAGGCACGGTATTTCCAACAAATATTTTGCATTAACCTCTTCCTCTACGGTTCGATCTAAAATCAATGACATTTAAAACCAATATTGATGACCTTTATAGATGATAAAGGAGTCTGAACACATTAGCCATCTTATTTCATATTCATCCTATTCTATATTCGTCAAAAGATCACCATCATTGCCAAACTGATTATCAGTAAACAAATTTTACATCACACTGACGTATTCCTTTGCATTTAAATATACTTTCTTGGTTTGAATTAGCCGAAGACAATGCGGAAGAGGAAATCAAAACAAATATGACAAATAAATATACGTGTATCTGTAGTGTTCGAGAAAGAAGTATTATAATAATGACGAATAGTGGTCTACCGTAACAAAACCACCCGCTAATACAAGTTCAAAACCGCAGAACAAGAAATTCTATCCACCAAAGCACTGACGGGAATTTATTTCGTGATACTTAATTTCTAAGATCTAACATTTTAATTATCACTAGGCGATTTCCCCAGTCCAGGAATGAGCTATATTGGCGTTGTGTCTGCCGCAGTGTGTCATACAATTCTGCGATACATTACTGCACCATAAACGGGAACTTGAATTCTATCATCTCCACGGCTCAGCCTCGTCTACTGTTGTAAACGACGACCACGAGGGCTAACCATTTGAAATGCCGACGGGATTTATGTTACCACACTTGGTGTAAGCATTCCTTTAGTCTTCATGATTCATTGTTACGACCACGGAATTTGTATAGCTACTGATAAGGTAGAAAACGTCCCCAAACGAACGTCTGCCTTTACGCGTGACTTAGAGAAATCAGTCTTATCTTATCGATATGACAAGGAAATTACTTGAAAAATCAGTCCAATTCGAATAATATAACCATTGAAGCAATTAGCCAATACACAACTACCATCAAAAAAGACATATTGCAGGAGTGAAAAGGCTGGAAGTGGACGGTTATCCTGCGCGACCCTTATGAAAAGCATGCTCCAAGGTTACATCCGTTTCGGATTGACAATCAGTAGGGTAAGTGACAACGGTTTCGGGCATGTATAACATTTTTATGTAAGACTATGCTCTAGATAATGGTGTAACAGCCGAAACCGGTAGTAATTTTAATTGTTGAAGTAACGAAGTGTCTCTCATTGCTAATATGTGTAACATATTTCACTCCTGAAACGAATTATGCTGCTGCTTTGTAGCCGTAATCTATACAGAAGTTATACTCTCAAGCTCCTTGCATAACCCCCCTATGTACAATGCACTCAAATTCAAAGGCAACTCAAAATCTGAACACCTTACTAAACGTTGGATTCAAGGCCTTCACGGAACAGTCGTACAGCTTGGACCTATAATAATTTCCCGTGTAGTTGCCCACTCACTTTCTCTACGCCGGAATCCCTATTCCCAGTCTAGGCCCTCGTCACGGCAAGGGATGTGACCCAGGAGTGACAGCTCATCCACGCGTGTCAAACGAGAACGCCACTCTGCGGCGTCACCCGTGCATTATTCCCCCCATTTCCCCGCCGCGGCCCTCTAAGCAACCGTAGCTTCCTAAAAAGGCCTCCATCACCAAGCCAGCTGAACCAAATCCATCCACCCGCCGCCAACTCGAAAAGACGGCTCACCAATTTCCTCCACAATCTCTGGCCGCCCACCACGGCATCAGGATCTTCCTCACCTACCGGTTGCAACGCGCTTCTTTCACCTCGTGGATATACCGATCGGCAGACAATATTCTCACCGTGGCCCGCTTCCGGAATTCTAGATCTCCGTCAGATAGAGCGAGAAATCTCGATTGGGACGGTAAGATAAGATAGGCAAGAAGGGATCCTCGAGTAAGTAGGGAATAGTGGTAGTATGGGAGCCAATGGTTAGGTATGGTGAGAAAGAAGGCGAAGAAGAAAAGCTGAGGTCCCACCGTGTTATACCTGAATTGCAAAATGAGCCCAAACGAAGTGAAAGGATCGTAGCAGACACTAATATCCGTGTTATGTCCTCATGCAGCACTTCAATAAGCAAAATATACAATGTGACATAAACAAATATCCTAATTAGCAGCCGGAAGATACGATAACTCAATCAGAAAACATTTAATTGTAACGTATATAAGTATTTTTGTTAATTAAGAAAAGGGAGGGATTGACTAAAACAAAGATATATAAAGAGCATGCTTAGCTAAATTATCCCAATGATACGCGCACAAGTGAATAGGCATCCTATAATAAGCTGGTATAACTCCTTTATTTTACATAATGAATGCATGTTTAGGATGTAGGACAAAAAAAATGCTGAGCCATAAAGTATTCTACAAAATGTAGAGACAATATACTAGGAAAGCAAATAACTAAGGTTTTGTGAATAACATAAATAACTAGGATGATAATTTGAGCTCCTCCTCTTTCCCTATAACGACTACTACTTTCATAAAATTTCACCTTACTCGCAGAATTCGTCTTGCATAGGCACAATTTTCGGGAAGATACACAAATTAACTCTACAAGGACAATAATTTGTAAAATAGTGGATGTTGAAACGATTTGAGCCCAATGACAAGCAGGAATACAACTAAAAAAGCTACTATTTCAATCAGTGCTGTTTCTATTAATACATCGATGCATTTCAACCCAGACAACGAAGGCTGTTAAAAAAGTATCGGACTTTTGTTAGTTAAAAGTGCGTTTATTAAACTCGTGCTACAAACTTTTAATCCCCTTCAAAGTAGTCTCCTTGGTGATGCACACATTCTCCAAGCGCTTGTGCCACTGTTTAAAACATTTCTGGAAGTCATCTTTTGGAATGCTATTAAAATCGGTATGCCGTCGTATTCTGTGTCATTTCTTCTCTTTCCTGAAATCGAGTTCATTTCAGGGACATTTTCAGCTTAAGAAATAACCAGTAGTCGCAGGCAGCCATGTTGAAGGAGTACAAACCTTGGCGAACTAGAGGAGTGTTTTTTTTTTAACGAGAAAACTCTGAATTAGATGTGCAGAGTGGGCAGGTGCATTGTCGCGATGGAGCTGCAAAGTTTTTGTTGCCCACAGATTCGGTCGTTTGCGCCGCACAGCATCACGTATGCCACGAAGAACCTCAAGATAGTATTCTTTAGTGATGGTTTGGTCGTGTGTGGGTACTCATGATGCACCACTCCACAGGAGTCAAAGAAGACTGTCAACATGACCTTGACTTGACCTGCCGAAACAAGATTCACTTTCCACTGACGTTTGGCCATTTTTGAATTGATTGTACCACTCTTTTATTCGAGTGCTGCTCATGGCAGACTCCCCAAAAGACTGATGAATCTTGCGAAATGTTTCCACTTGCGAATCGCTAAGCTTTTGGCAAAATTTAATGCAGTAACGCTGCTCAAGTTTTTCTGTCATTTTATAGCTTGGTAAAAACCGTCGAGCGCAACAGAGAGGTCTACTCTACTAGGCTGACTGTCGGCGACTGAAGCTTTGTAATGACACGAAACAGTGCATGCGCTTGCATGACAGTCCCCACCACATCCCCACTAAGCTTGACCTCCAGAGCTTCATTCGTTTACCTAGTAGGACAGAAGGCCCGATACTTTTTGAACAGCCCTCACACGTGATGCTGACCTAACCAGCAATGCAATAAAGGGTTGATATCATTATTTGCATATTGATTACGAAACCATCTTAAAGCAGCGAATTAATTATTATCAACTCCAAATAGTTAAACGGGGAAAATCTAAAATAAAATTTGAAGTATCAAATAGATAAAGGCGCTCATTTCATTAAGTTCTAGTAAACAAACAAAACTTATCGGCACACAAACTGTCGACAAACTTATCCATTCACAAAGTTGTCTTGCACAATCGATTCGGAGTGTAAGGAATATAAAACGATGGGGAATTTAGGATAATTCAAAAATAACGCGGTGTAGAAATTAAAACAAGATATTTGCAGTGAGAGAAGCTGTAACGGATGCTGTGTGAGAAGACTGCCGTCTCTTTCAGCGGGGTCTTTCTCCTTCCTATCCTTTTAATGCCTTCCTTTATTCAGCAAACCCTTTTTCCCCCATCAAACCATCTCACTCCCATTTGTGGCTCCCGGGCAATTCCCTAGCGGGCTGGATCCGCAGGGATATCCAAAATTCCTGCTTCTGCTCCTCACTACCCCCCATTCCTCGCTGGTCCTCGCCCTTCGCTGCTTCTCATGAGCCGAACTGCACTATCACTCCTCACTCACCAAAGGAAAACTTGTCACGCCCTCAACCGTCCATTATTCGTATAATTCGATATTTTGAAACTAAAAGAAAAAAAAAACTGTTGAAGATAAAAATACCAAAATGAATCGATTTATTTATAAGCTATAACGTGAGACGTGGAAGAAAGTTATTTTTTCATCACTAGATGATTAGCTTCATTTTTAGCATTTGACTACAAATGATTCTGAATTAGAATTTTAACGGCTTGAATTGAGCATAGTTTTTTCCTACTCGCCTCTTAGTTGGAATAAATTGATTCAGAAAACGTTAAATATTTAAATATGCGTAGTTTGCCTAAGGATTGCAAATACCAAGTAAATAATGTGCATTCATGAAATAGAACGCGTGAGAAAATTCCTTCTCCATCAAAAGTAATTCCTTGAACTGCCAAATTAATTTTTCTTAGGCCTGTTCACATATATATTACTTGACATAATTGATTCTAAAGCTAAGCTATCCAGTTTACTTACCAAACGAATGTTTAGATTTTTGCGAAAATTCAATTTCGCACGTATAAAAAACGGAAACGCAGCAAAAATATTTCTGTGGCAAAAGCCCCACAAAGGGGCCCACATTATCGGCATTAAAACTGATCCGATTGCTATTCTTGAAAAGAAAATGATATTGGAATTCTACAAATTTTCACCTGAAACAACCAATGTGATCAGAATAGCTTGGCATTCCGTAAAAATGTAAAACTGCAATACACGCTGCAAAACATCTTAAAATGGAAATGATGATACGCCAATTCGCGATGAAAAAAAAATTGAACATCGTATATAGCGGTAGCTTCTCCTTTGCTTTAGCCAGGCATGCCCCTCTCCAGCTTCAGTGTTTTTCCCTCCTCCCCGTGTGTAAAGTCGTCATTTCCTCCGACTTCCTCCCTCCATCTCATCTCTCCTACCGAGAATCCCTTCTCCCCTTCCCTCACGCCAACCCCTGCCCATTTTCATCCACAAATCTCTCCTCCGGGATTCGAGAGACCGGAAAAATAAGAGAAGGGTGGACCGAGAGGAGAGTAAGGGAGGCGAGGAGAGGTGAGGAGAGGAGAGACCTGGAGGGGGCGGTAAGCTCCAGGAGGGGGGTGCGAAGGTGGAGAAGGCTAAAAAAGGGGGGGAGAGGAGCAGACGAAAAAGTTGGGAGGAGGATGGGGACGTGAGAAGGAGAAGGATAGCGGGGTTGGGGACGTGGATATGCGCATGGATGCATGGAAGGGTTCCTCGAAATAATAATAATAAAAAAATATATATAAAGCAAACTCTCTTTTCCTCCCTTTTTCGGGCGTTCATTATTCAGGCGACAAATTTACCTTTTCTACCGCACACCGTCGTATCTCTCTCTCTCCCTTCATTCTCCGCCCATAGAAGCGACCCGCCAAACGAATCACACGGGGACCCTGACGCCGGGAAATCCCGACTTACATCTCCCGGTTCGGTCAGGTGAAACGGCGTCTGCGAGTTTAAACACACATCCGTATGGAATACGGGCGGAATAGTTTGTGTCACGTTTCATTTCTCTCCTACCCCGCGCGCCAAGCAGCGAGGAGTACATTTTTCCAGGCCCGAACAACGCGAGCGAGGCGAGGGAGGATTTTTTTCTCTTCAATTTAACCCCTTCGCTGCTGCGAGCAGCACTACATCTATCCAAATCCCTCATTTGTACCGAACATTTATATTTTTATTCCTTTGATTTTTCGGTGGAACCGTGAGTTCTTATTTCTCGTTCAGGGTGTAGGAAAGGCATGAAAGCTCTAGTGCGATTCAGACGACGTTAAAGTGGGCATAGTGCGCCAATCTAGGTATGGGCCCTTGGGCGTCGTTTAGGGCTGGAATGTTGACGACGTTGGAAAACATCGGTTCACTCTTGAGGAATATGCCGACAAGATGATACGCATTGCCTTTGGCTAATTCAACGGTTACTTATTCATCGCGAACAGGTATCCATGGCGATACAAATGATGACTGAAAAATAAAAAAAAGTAACTGGTCGGTATTAAAAACCCGCAATTTCTATTACCAAGAAAATTTTAATGAAAAAATAAACAGATAAAAATCATATGACGAGCGAAAAATCATATCAACCAACATACATAAAATAGCAAACATCATTGAAGCGGTCTATGTTTCCTGGAATAAATTAATTATTCCGTCTGGTTTAGATAGTGGCTCTAGATACCCCTGCAGTATACCTTCTGATTATACGAGGCCGTAGACAAGGTAATCACAGCCGTATAACCGCCCTAATCGCACCATTATCCGTTAGCGAGAAATCTGCATCATGGAATTGTAATGGGAGGAGATGAGAAAATTATGAAATGATGTGGCGATGGGGTGCACCGAAGAGGCTTTGCCCGATGTAATTAGAAGAGACGAAGTGGGCCCATGGAGACCTATTTCTCATGCCGGTGAGAAAGATAGGCCCGGAGACGAGTTTTGTCTTCAATCTCCAATTTAAACGGGCAATTGAGTGCTATGATAGCATAGCCTCAGACATACATGTGAGTCGAATAATTTAGCTGGGACGAAATCGGGTCCGATAGTAAATATGAGATGAATCTTTGCCGGAAGGATACACAGTATCACGTAATTTTTCCTTTTCCTATGGGCGGTCACAAAAAAATGCAACAAAACTAAGTTCAATTAATTATTGGTATGTTTATTATTTCTAAGTGCTCATCTATAATTTAATTGAAAGATTAATATTCGTAATTATTTACTAATATACAATTATTAAAGAATTAGGTAGAATGAAAAGAATTCATTTGATTTTTATTGTGGCATATAATTAAAGATTTGATTAAGACGTTTTTAATTTTCAGATAACCGGCGTAAACATTCTCAATTGACTTTGAAAGGAGTTGGGCAATTGATAGATGAATGTATGCAAAAAAAATGATGAAGATGAAGACACGAGATTATTTAAGTTCGTATTATTCGGCCAAAAGAATTAAGTCTATTCATCAACGAATTTTCTCCACGACAACCTAATTATACTCTAGATACCATGGAATGTAATCAATAGAGGACGTTGAACGTTATCTCGTACGTAAAGTATGATTCAGCTCTACTTGTCATCCAAGTTCCGTTTCCTTTCACCAACTCAGATTCACCCTTGCCTATCGCCTCTTTGATTGCAATGCCAGTACCAGAAAACTGCTATGCCTAAAGCCCCTTTGATTTCTTCCCTCCCCAGGAAAACTTTTGCTTTCCTTCTCTCACATATACAGAACGGAGTAAAACAAGAAAAACCTACCAAAAATGCACCACCCCTCTACCCTGCATCCCCGTGCAAAGATTTCCCAATAGAGGTAAAGCATCTTTGGTACCGAGTATTTCTCTCCATCTCTCACACCATCTCACGAGCTGACGCTCCTTTCCCCGATCCCTTCCTACAGCGGATACTCTGGAGAAGATCGTACCCGTCCCCCCGTTTCCTAATTTACACGAATATTCCCGACATTCCCCTTCCCCTTGAACCTTCTTCTCTCCCCTCCATATGGTCGCAAACAGCCTCCCCCTAGCGTCTGCGATTCATTTATTCATTAATATCACTCACCGAGTCCACTACAAAACTGCTCCTTCTCATCCTCGCGGTAATGCACGTACGACGTAACTTTGGTGCTCTCGGCTGCGTCCATTCCGACGCAGTGAATATTAAAATGAGCGTTGGAACGGCAGAATCATATGATTGTAGATGGTTAAACTGAAGGCATCCCCTATGAGTTGAGTCCTATCCGGTTCAACTCCATTTTTAAGGAGAAAATCGGAGCTTCAACTTGAATATTCTAATGAGTATCTGTTTTAGTATCGAAAAACCATCATCTAATCCTGAAATTCTACATGACCTTATCCAAGAAAAAAACCAAATGGTTGATTCAAGTGGTCTTGGGGTCAGTGTAGGCTTAATATTCTGACCCATAGTAAAAAGTATTGGCATCGATACTGAGCTTTCTTCGCTCGCTATTTCAAATTTCTTAAACGAGATATAGTGGGTTGCATATCGGATAGTGAGTAAGATGAAAAAATAAACTTCCAATTGGAAAATTAATTTTTAATCATCATAATACGAGAAAAAAATTTACTCACTGAGATTTTTAGTCTAATATCAATAAGTTATCGACTGTATATCATAAAAAATACTATTAGCGTAGCGAGGAGAATATAATAACAGTATTGCGCCCAAACCACTAATATGAAAATAATTATTTTTGGCGATGCACTACTCTTGAGATTTATCCTTAATTTGAAGGCGAACCATAATGGATGAAAGTTTTGATGGCATTTGCATACACCACTTCAGGTTAAATATACTCATTTTCTGAGCCATTATACAGATCCCTTCACTTTAAAGATAATATCGCTTCCGAATCTCCTTTTCACGGCGGAAAATCAACCGTTCTTTCCATCAGTATATGTATGTACGTATAAGCATATAAATACGCGAGTATTATCCGCACTTTTAGGGTCTCACGATAAATATCCACCAATACATCTCCCATTCCTACACGTACATCAGCAGCAATCGCCTCGTTTCTCACACAAGTCCCACAGGAAACAGTTTTTGAAATTGACATTTGGACAACGGTTGCGGACAAAACATCATCATCAAATTTCATATATAATAGATCTTTTCACTTACTCATTATAATTATATTTCACGCCAAAAAGTGAGAATATATGAAAGGAAGAGTAGATTCCGGTAAAAATGGCAGATTCCCAAAAACTTACTAACATACAAACAAGCAAACGAAAGAGTTCAGGCATGAAATAAATAATAAATATTTTTCGTTCACTAGTAGTTCCGGTAAAATATAGGGTTAAGAAATTCCGGTTCTGGGTTTTAACTGAAAAAGGTTTTCATGTAGGTGTGATAAAAATGAAGTTTAAAAGGAATGATACTGCAATTGAGAACACGCCGCAATGAAGATTGTTATTATGGTCAGGATAGAAATGGTAAAGGAAGAAGAACTCAAAGGATCAAAGGCGAAAAAAAATGTAATCATACGCAAATGACCTGAACAGAGGCCTACCTAAAAGGTGAGAATTAGGGGTCAGAGGGAATGGACACACCACAGGAGAGAATGAAAAGCTTCTCATGCATAGATTGGAACTCATGTGATTGAATTACATGGTTATGAAATCTCACGTCCAACTAGCGGAATACCATCTAAATAACAAGAGAATTCCATCCCCAATAGAAATTCATCAAATTTTAGTTCGCTCATTGCAATTGAGGAAGCCTTCAAAGTCTTAGAATCCATAATGCACCTACCCGAAGAGAATTTTCCCATGAATAATTGCGTCTTATATGCCCGGTGGTAATGGGGCACCGTAATAGTCTCGAGGAAAGCAGAATGATTAATGAGAACGAAGTTTTCACTTGGCGAAGGATGCTTATGTTAAGGAATACGAGAAGACAGGTCCTTACAATCAGCTTTTTAAAAGACTTCTGGACATCACATCTGACCTCGTCTACTATGCTAAATTAGCTCGTTTGAAATTTGAAGTGCCATTCGAATTTCCGAGGCTCCTTTACCATTGGAGTCTCCCTTAATTATTCAAGATGATTTCAGTTCAGCGTAAAAGGGTGCAAAAGCTATCAGATACGAGGAACAGGCGACCCGAAGAAGATGAGCGGGAGGATGGAAGGACAAAATGTGATATATGTATACGGAGCCTAATGACGGATTCGGGGCCAGTGGAACGTGCAAATAAAGATCTTAGCACATGATGATGATACCTATTAACGGTCCCTGCAAATAATTAAATGCAGTGAGGAACTTCCTCAACGCAGATGAAGCCATATTCGCGAAGAAATCAGTTTTAAATATTAATTCGTAGTTTCTTTGACGAAGAAGCTTTTTTTTGCGCCAATTAACTAACACAGAACCTCAAAAAATTAATGTGAATTCATCTCTTTGAGTTGGAAGTATGGCAATAAATTCAGTCGGGTTCTTAATATTTCACTCAGCGCCTTGGAATTTTTAATAGGCAAAACATACTCAATACGAAAATTATGCTAACCTCTCAATAATTCAATAATTAGATATGGCTTTAAAAAAATTTAATGATCAATGAGCATCAGTAATGTTCATCAAATATGGGTAATTAACGATTCGTTTTTATAAAAATAAGAATATAAAAATGGTTCTTAAAGGATAAACATAGATTTTTCAACTTCTCACTCCAGTGAATAAAAACAGCTGTAACCTAGAAATATTATAATGGCAACTAAATTTATTCAGTAGTGTGACATTTGTAATCATAATTTGCAACGATTTACAGCAAATGTTTCCAACACAAAATAATAGCAATTATAAACAAGGGTGAAAAACACTTGGCGTTTATTGGTGTATGAAAATAATTTAATCTCACTTGTTTCAAACGCAATATGAATACATTAGAAAGTTGAAAGTATCCATAACCTATATGTCAGCTACAAAAAGCCGTACGATACAATTTGCTCTCCCTTCTCCCGCAGTATTTTAAGGCGAATGAAGGCGACCCATAAAACTCGTAATGAACGACCAGGAAGGACGCCAGAGTAGAGTAGGTTCATATGAAGCCTACTGCACTTCACGAAGCGGACTTGCATCCTAAGCTGACACATAAATTATAGACTCTTCATATCTTTGCACTCTTCTTCCTGTGTGATGTCCAAGAGAATCACGATACGTACTCGGATTCCTGAGGCTTCAACATCACAGTTGGCGTATGTGTTCGTATCACCAGGAGGTGATTATTTAAGTAGTAAAATGAATAGGACAGCAGGTGCTGAAAAAGCATGCAGTTCGGAATGTTTTGCATCTAGAAATACGCCCTTAATCTATGAATACTATATAAATTTATTCGCAATGGCTGTTTTAAATGCCAAGGAAACTAATGAACGCAAACCGGTTAATAAGCTCCAATACTTTGGATATTTTCCCATTGGGTAAATAGAACAGTTTGATTGCCTCATTTAAGTAATTCGGCTAAAAACAATTATAACTTGGTTAATCGTGCTCCCTTTCTCATTTATTTCTAGAGACAGGAATATAAGCCATTGCCATTAGTATGCATATGCATTATCATTATGCTGATATACTTGGGCTATTTACAAGCAAATTTAGAACAAAATTTCATAATTCTCGCAAGTAAACAGCAAGTTTCCAGGAACGAAAGACTGGCGTCCGATCAATTAAACTAATTATCTATGGTCGTCGAGAATGAGAAATTCACTTAGTTTAAAGAGGCAAAATCACCAATCGAGGCTTCAATAAGGAATACCGAGGCACAACCGAGACCGTCATATCACAATACACCAATAGATCATATCGCAGAAGAACGATCAGCTCCCTCAGCAAGAAAACGTCGAATAAGAATACCCTCTCTATTTGGAAAAAAACTCAAGATTGCTCGGCATGATTTGACCCCATCTTTGAAGCACCTGCGACCACGGATCCAAGGGAAACGTCTTATAGCCGGGCGGCTGGAGATATTGAAAGCAATCGAAGACGCCCATTTGAGCGGAACAGGGGAGAAAATTGAAGAAGCAAACAGACGGACATATGCGGCTCTCCTCAACGCAGATCAGAGAAGAAATGACGCAAAGCAGGGTAAGGCCTCGGCAGAGAACGGGGTTCTTCTCGGCACTTTGCCCCAGGGAATACGTCCTACTCCTCGACAAACTCGAGGGGATCCGAAAAGATCTCATGCGGCTGCAACTACCTTCCCAATACCCTTCCTTCACAATGCTCGGAACAAAACAAGAGGACGGAATAAAGGACGTAGGACGCTTACAGGACGGGATATTGAAGTTTTGGGGGGGGGGGGTTGCGGGGGAGGCGAGCGGAGAATGAGATGGTAGAGCTTTTTTGACGGGGGAGGGCAATGGACCGATGATCTGAAGAATGGAAATGGGGCGAAAAAAGTAAGCGCTGAGGCCCGAGAGGAGATCTTTCCTTGATGGGTCCGACCGACTGAGGGTTTTGGACCTGTTTCACAATCGGTGCGAGTCGTCCATGGAGGAGGTTGACAGATCGGCGAGAAATCGACGGAGCGTGGCGAGGAAGGAAGAGGATATGGCCGGGAGACGATACGGATAAGAAGACGAAAGAGATTGTGGGCGTATGAGAGAAGATGGCTCAAAAAATGGTGCAAGGACTTATTGTTAGTAGGATGGGAAGGCGGAGAGTACAAGAGAAGCAACCAGGGTTCTCAGAGTACTCTGAAATATAAAACCTAGAGCAGTGATCCTTTTTGACGATTGAATAGTAAAATTACTACAATCATAGATAAAATCTTATCGGCTTTGGCACCGGATAGGACTATTTAAGGACGACGTCTCGATGAAAAAGTTCATCATCGTCATCAGGGCTAAGTCAGCCTTAGCCCTAACGATGAGGGAGTTTCTCATCGAAAATGTTGCCCTTAAGGAGTCCTACCCGGTGTCAAACCTGAGAATATTTTATTAATTGTATTCACTGGGAAAGCATAAGATCTTTTATGATTTCAATCATGTTAATATAAATTCTTTCATAGTAGGCACTACAATGCTAACGTTCGTATACTGCAGCCCTGCAGTCCTATGCAAAATGTAGCCATGCATATTGGGTTTCATACAGGAAATATTTGCTCAATTGTCACATGAGCTACGTCGTAATACGGAAGGTCTCACCGCATACCAAATTTGTAGCATTACAACCATTAAATAAGCGCTAATGCTAGATTTACTTAAATATACACCAAGGATGAAATTCGCCATGAACAAATCAATTTAATTAGCCCGTATTCAAACACAAATCTCCCGAACTCCTGCCAGTTATGCTACTAGTTAAACCACCGAGCCATCTTCGCCCAATGTGATTCTCAGGCTGTGTTTACCGTTCTTGGTTCATCGTTCGTTTCAAGTCCATAATGAGACATTCTCCTATTATATTTACTTAGGATTTTTATAAACGTTTCAATGCATACCCTTCCGTATGAAATTATGACTCGAATCAAAGTTAGCTATGCAGATTGCACATATAAAGACTACTCTCAAGTCAGAGAGGCATGGGATATATTTATCACAACCATTTTTCACGACCAGTGCTCACAAGCATTGAATGAATAAAATATCTTTTTGCGGCGACACTCGCTAAGGTTGTGAGAAAGATGGATTTGTCGAAGAGACGGCGTTTCAGACCAACCACTGATGAGTGTTCAAATCCTGGGCCGGTTTAATGATTTTTTCACGGGAAAATTCCCATTTTAATTTAGAAATCTCGCACTTAAATGCATGGAATTTCAACACCCGAATCGAGTCATGCCTAATAAAATAGCAAGAGCGATATTTAAAATTATGGTGCGCAGACTAATATGAATTAACGATAGCATAAATCCCGTAGCTTCTTTATAATGCAATACGCAACTGGAATAATAATAATATTTATTGTGCTAGGATAATATCCCTTCTAATATATGAAATACATAATATTTACACAATTTTGCACTCCGCAATATCACAATATAGGGTAGTGAAAATGGTAAGTGAAAGGTGCCTTATTGATTAATGACAATAACAAAAGAGTAGGTAAAGTATCGAAAATCTTCTAAACGAAACGAAACTCATCAATTCAGATTGATCATAAGGGTATGTAAAGTAGATTTTCAATCTAGTACATACAATAGTAATGCTGTTCAATCGAAGGATTTACATACAATAAGCAATCCATATATTCAGGTACATAATGAAAGTATAATACAGGTCATACACCCAATTAGAAGAAGCTCGTAATTATGTGAGAGAATATTTACGTGAAGGGAACAAGGTAAAATTTATTTACAGAAACGCAATGAGCAGGTACTACACAAAACTGAACATTTCGAAATAATATTGTATAGAGGTAATAGAAAGAACGGACAGA
Organism: Ischnura elegans; assembly: GCF_921293095.1. Classification (NCBI taxonomy): domain Eukaryota; kingdom Metazoa; phylum Arthropoda; class Insecta; order Odonata; family Coenagrionidae; genus Ischnura; species Ischnura elegans. The sequence continues at coordinate 70,379,054 of NC_060248.1, read as the reverse complement.
CGACGGACAACATGGTTGTTATTTTTATTCTTTTTTTCGCTCGAAATCTCAAAGCAGGCGCACACCACGACGCGACGTCTTCTCTCACCCGCCCTGCGTCAATCCGATTCCCAGCGTTCGTTCGTGCCTTGACGCCCGCTTGCATCTCCCGCAGACTGAAGGGCAACCTCAACGGCCGACAGAGGGCGCACCCTCCGACGAGCGGCAGCCTTTGGGATGGATGGAAAAGGAATCACCCATGTGAAGCTTGATCAGGATCGAGTGGCAGGCATTGAAAATCGAACGACGGGAGCGGGAGAAAGAGATGGATGGGGAGTTAGAATATGGAGAGAGAGAGAGAACGCAGATGGAAGAAATTATGAAGCTAGATATGCAGGGCGTTGTTCGCCGGCGGAGGAGCTCTCCACAAGATGGGAAACGAAGGAGAAACGGTCGTAAAGGCGAAAAAATATTCCCTCATGGTTCACGAGATAAATACACACTATTTTAATGCATGCTCGCCCAGCATACACATAATTATACATTATTAGCGTTATTTTTTTAATATTGGCGTAAAAGATATTTTCTTCCGTGAGTCTAAACAAGTGAGTTAAGAGGAAGATAATACTTAAATCTGATTAAAAAGGATGCCAGTCTCTGAGGCAGCGGTCTAACAACCTTGCTTGCCAACCAAAAGGCTTCGGTAGGCATATTTATTATAAGAAAGAATTGTTTTCCATTTATACGAGTCTCATAAAAGATGGTAATTTTAATACTGCCACATGGAATACTGTAGGATTTATTACAATCGTAGATGATTTTATGAGGTCCCACACCGAGGCGGCTGCCGCCGAAATTTTTGTACTCCCAGCCATTCAGTTATCACGCACACGCGATGAGCAAGGCTGGGTAGTGCTCCGATCAATATACTACAGCTCAACATACTAATTCAAAGCATTATCGTGAGTTGAAAGCAATAATCGTATGCCTAACCAATGCACTGAAAAAGATGAAATAAAGGGATCAAAATACTGCTACTAGCAGTTTGGGCCTTGTCAAAAATAAATGTATTACGCTAATACCTCATTAAAATGGAGATAACATGAAGTTTGGTAAAATCAAAGAAAAAATACCTTCAATGAGCAATTGCATTCTGAGAAGGCAGTTCTACGACCACATATCATGCCCTGACCAGGAAAGCATTAATCTATTAATATACCACTGCATCCTTTAAAGTACGATATAAATTTTGAAGGAATAGCTATGACAATATTAAATCCTAATTATGCTTCATATGATTATTGCCCCTTTTTTATCGAAAAAAATATAAATATTTCAACTGCGAGGTATTCATAGTTCGAATGTTAATAACACATGGAAGTTGAAAAACAAATTTAGGGAATACTAATTTGAGAACCAAAAAAACCTGTAGCTAATTATGCCAATGCCACCACAATAGATCTCAATCCCATGTAACCTAGGGTATAAGTTAAACAGCATTAATTCCAGTTCATAAATCTTTGCCTAGAATATCAAGAATATATAACATTGCTTAAATTATTAAAAATCGAATATCTTATCGTTGTAAAGGAATCCATAACGGAAAAAAGTTACGTAAATGGAAATTTAATTTGTCATTTCATAGACCTAATTCAGTCGCTCGTCAAACAGATGACAATAAACCGAAATCCCAATCGGAAATATTTTCAGAGAACCAATAAATAAACTTATCTATCTATCGCTATAAAAATCTGCGGCAATGATACTAGGTTGCCTCCTAGCTTTTCAGGGCTTATTTTCACTCAACGACACGTAAAAAGGACTTTTCTCATGCCTTCCACGGTCACTAAGGAAAGTTTCAACACGGTCGGGCAAAAAGAATTATATGAAGTATATACGTATTCACACGTATCATATGCAGATTCTATGTTGAACATAGCGAAATGAAAATGGCAAGAAGTAGGCTCAGGTGGTGGCGTGCGGGGGCAGATTTATATGAAGCGGTGGGTTGGAAGAAGCGGAGAGCTCTGCAGGGACTGGGCACTGGCGCGAGAAGGCACGACAGAGACAAGTGCGTGGATACACCCGGATCGACGTATCCTAACAGCGGGGATGCGAGGAGAGGCGAGAGACCATTTGACAGCACATTGATTCGAAACGGAGGCGATTCCAGCGTCCGCAGATGGGTCCACGATTTCCCCCTTGACAGATTCTTACACCACTGATTCTCACAGCCGCCGACGTATCCATTCCTGCCCGATGCCCCATCTCTATCAACCCCGGGGGTCCCAAGGGCTGAAGGCGGTAGATTCGCACATTTTTCAACGTTACAGCACGAGAGTGCTATTCGGCACGTTGCGTACATGCTCGTGGAAAGCAAACGTCCAGTGACGCCACACCCCTTTGCCTTCATAGGTATAGACTGGTAGCGTTGGACGGAACACGCGAACAGGCAGCGATGCTCAGAATAGACTTGAATGTATGTCTATCATTTACAAATGTGTATTTTGTATAATGTGATATGCATTCACATGGATTGGAGACGATGAGATGCCATTTTTTTTCAAGGAAAAACATTACTCAACACGATCCTCCGTGTAGCCAAAACACCTCTCCTTGAGAAACTTTCTTTCGAGCCATCTAATAACGCAAAGCACCAAATGTGCTGTAGAATTCCAATTTTATTGCAGTTTTCACCAGTCACAAGAGGATTTTCCTTCCAGTAGAATTTTCAAAGATGCCCAATAAACATTCCCACTGGCGAGAATGAAACAACACCCTTCTCTTTGATTGCATAAAGACCATAAATCCGACCTACAAACTGCATATTTAACGACCCTCCCAACGTTAGAGTTGATACTTTACGATAAATGTAAATTAATAATCATATGACATTCACCCCAACAAGATCAGAGCTGAAACAAATTAGCCAACTTCATTTTACTATCCCCGTAACTCAATTTACATCAAATCATAGAAATGGAATGTTTGTACGCAGGTATAATAAAATAATTAATATCTGAAGAATGGTTATGTATTTTACCTCGTAGGATTTAATTTATCATTGACAAGCAACCCTTTACATTGATGAGCAATGGAATACTTACGTATTCTTGAGAAAAGTTTTTCAACAAAATCGTTGACTTTATTCCGGATTAAGATTTGGTGAACATAAATAACAAAGACGTTATTGACACCAATTTGTTATATTACACTCATATACGTACAGGCATTTGAAATGAAGTTATCCAGAAAAACGATGAAAATCTAATGGATTGACTGAGCGAAATAAGCAAATCAAAAGAAATTTGACAGAAAATAGTCTCCTGAATATCATTAGAAGAGGGCGAAACAATTTAATTAGGTATAATAGTTTAATGAAGAAATGGACTAGAGAAGGGAAAGTTGTTGGAAAGAATGATGGAAAAAAACTTGAATTATTTTTGTATAAAAAGTGGTGAAATATCTACTAGAGATCAAATAATTAAATCTGTTAACAATTACTGATACAAGTATTGAAGGGAGAACTGCGTAAAAATAATTCCCGATTCCTGATCAATGGTATTGTAGCTACCTACTCATATCATTCGACTGAAATTCAGTCTTTACTCCATTAATTATATCAATCAAGCACTATTTTGAATCCCCGCATGAGAAACGAATTCATAACTGGGATTTTATAAAGGAATAATTGTACCAGCTCAAAATATGAGACTACATTTTCACGTTAAATTGGCCGTGCCGGCAGCTTTTTTTTAACGATAGTTTAAAAATTCAAGGGACTTTTTTTCCTTACAGGTAAACCTATTGAAAGCTTTGGGTAGATGATTTCCATAAGAAAAAAGCCTAGGCCGGAAAAATTCAGTCTCTCCGGTTCCGATAGAGACATTGAGAGTATGTGCTTGGCTTAATTTGTTAGAGTAATGAAGAACGTTTTTTTTTCTTAGTGACATGGAATATAGCATCTCAAAATTGCACCATATTTCAAGGTCCGTCAGAAATGATTAAATAAGATACATACTTTTCGAAACGAATAGGCGTAGGAATCCGTCTTCCCCCGAACAAAAAGACTTTAAAATAATGCAAGCTTGAGCTAAAACAAGTGGGTTCATACACTGCTAAGATTCTGTTAGACCCTTGAGGTTTGGTATACAAGTCCGAAACTCTTGCACCCTGCACATACATGAGGCTGGAAACGGAAGGAACATGGAAAGAGGCTCCGCGCCGCCGCGATTGAGTCCGACGGCGTGGGTGCCCTAACGGGTAAGGATAGGATAAAGAAGGAAAGGATGGAAAAATCTCCCGCCATCATTTAGGCGGCGCGAGCCAAGAAACCGACACGAAACCAGATTTGATGTTTTTAAAGATAGACAAGAGGAGTGATAGCTCAGAGTTTTCTCCGTATTCTAACGCAATGCAGTCAAATCTCAGCCAACGCGCTCCCACATTCAAATGAATTGCTATGGGAAACATTCTCCTGGATCACTGATATTTTCGTAAATTTTTCATGGGAATTACGGAATCTGGATAGCGTAGCAGTCTGCAAAATGGACGGGAAAGCCAAAGATCTGTGGTTCGAATCCCAATGTAGGGAATCTTTCCTCATGGCAATTTTTGTGGATTTCAGCACCTTTCACGCGGCAGGGTTGAAATAGTCGACGCAGACCCAAATGTCTTCTCGTACAGGTAAAAAATGTTTCGATCTCCTCGTACAGGTATTCTAACACCTTCTGCAACACCACTTTTGAGGTAGGTAAATAGATTTAATTCAGGTAGTTATTAATATCTAGACGTAGTTGCAATACAGTTGACTACAAGTAAGAGAGTAACGCAAAAAAATCACTATGCCCAATGCATTTCTATCTATATTGGGAGGATCTAGGAGATGCATGATATTTTAAGATGGGAGGAGACGTGTCGGCGTGAGAGGATGGATCGAATTTTGACACTTGAAGAGGAAAACGAGACCAGAGGGGGGAGGGTTGACCGCTACACTCCGTGAATATAAGCACTGTGTGGGAGGGCCGAAGATTTCCTTCGGAGCGCTGCAAAGCGCCAGTCAGCCGCACTACTGAGGCCGTTCCGTCGTCAGTCATAAGAGCGAAGCTTACTAGCGGTGGGAACAAGGAGTCTCGAGTTAAAAATACTGCTAAATGAAGCCTCTTTACCATGGCAGCGGTGTTATGCATTCGACACAAGTCAAGCGCTAAACGCGGCCGACAAGGGGAAACTGCAACTCCTGAATGTCGAGCGCTCTTGGCATAGCCTTTAAAATTTAGTAGCAAGGGCATTGACATGCTATTCCTCAAGTCGTCGAATAACATCAGTGGTACATCTACTCACCATTGCGACTTGTGGAGCCTAAGGAGCTAGAGGAACTCCCTACTTGAGCAATCCATGAACTTGGATTCTTGGGCCAAACGCCCGATCCCGAACGGCCACGCGATCGACTTGGCAGAGTTCTGCTCTTGGGGCGGTTGCAGCTGGTGCTATCTCTTTAGTTGCAGATGCTGTTGGAGGACCTCGCACTGTTTCTATAGAAGTATATTCTTTACGCGGAGATCGTCATCGGCCATCGCAAGCTTCGTCGGGATCACCATTATGCGGGGTATTTAGGTTACTCGCGCGAATGATATTGCTCGGCACTCGAGCAACCAGCAACAGGTGCAACACTATGACACTGCCACAACGATAGGCGACAAGGCAACGACACGCAGCGCCTGGCTGTAGAACAGGCAAATTGCCACTTCTAGTCTCTCATATATTCTAACACAACCCTTATATAACGGGGTCGCGCCGATTCTCCGGGGTCTAGAAGATTCATGAAATGGTGAATTGCCGGCCACGTCAACTGGAATCAATAATGTTGGAGTCGCCTCTTGTCGGCCGCGTTGACTGCTTGCCTTGCCATGTCAAATGCGTGACACCGCTACTATGATGGTCGCCAGACAAGATCGCCGAAATTCATAGGCTTTCAGGAAATAAAATACATAGAAAAAATGTGCTGAAACAGAATACTATTCCGAAGCCGCTGCGATCAAAATCTTTCCCAAAAACTTACTAAAAATATGACTGTCCTCATCAAAAGTCGCAGATTATATCTCTCTGGCATACTTGGCTACCAAGGATACCATATGCTCAAATTTTTGAGCTAAATGTTTCAAAAGTCAATACAAAACTCTCATTAGTGAGCTTTTTAAGCTAATGAAAGTAATTCCAAGTGAAATATATTTCTAGCACGCTTCACAATTACCTTTACTTTACTTCATATTTGCTTTACATATTTTACATATAACGTTGTAATAGGAGCTACTTAATGTAATGCAATAAAATTAAATATCGGCAAGTAAGATGAGAAGCCATGTCTTCCAGTCTGTATTAAAGTGAAAGTAAATGATTACTGATGATATATCGGAGTTCGTTATGCTCATAAGCTGCATTAAAACTTATACGCGAAAAACATGATATATTTTTATGACAGTTTCATTTTTAATCGAAAAAAATATTAAAATTATTCTAAGTGGTTACTTATCGACGGAAGGTAATTTTGCTTTACGACAATTGGAATAAATAACGTCCTTAGCACAAAAAACAGTAAGCTTTTACTGCATTATCGTAAAATATCTTACACTAAAAAAATATATTGACTTGATTCGAAATAGCCATCATAAAACATAAAAATATTGTCCTCAAAATAAATCACGAGACTCAAATCAAGGCAGAGCCGTAATCACATGATTGAACGCCGGGAATACTTCCGCCCATTCAAAGCATGAAAATCAATGCAGTTCTTATAAATTTACCTCCATTTTATGGGGAAAAGGTAATTTCGACATTCTCAAGGCTATTCGAAATTTCCCTTTTTTCATCATTTATGGTGTTTTTTACTACCAAACATCAGTTATTATTTAAGGCGAAAGCGGAAAGAAAATTATTTTGGTACACAAGAGGGCAAAGTTAAATACTGATGAAAAGCACGGACAAAAAATATCAGAAGAACGTTCGTTTGAGTTTTAAGGGGAAACTTCAAGCTGAATACCTGAAATGAATTTTAATACGGCTATTAATAACATTGTTGAGTCTCATCTCCTTGGTAAGTTAAGAAAAGTCATTCCGCGTGTACCTAAGCGTACTTTTACGCCCAGTGTAAATCAATTTCCACCAATCTTGATTGCCTTTTTATTGCCGAAGACATCAAAATGAAAGTGGTTCGTGACATTTATTCGTGCGATTGAATTTCCCAATTCAGCGTCATAAATGTACAAACGACAGAAATATTTCTGTATATATTGCAACTTTACCCGCAGTTTGCATTTACGGTAACTTTTTCAAGCATCTATAAAACTAAGATTTGTATACAATTCCACCTTTTAGAACCTTTCATACCGGTCCGAATGACCTCAGAGACTTAAATACTACTCCATTTTCCTACAAAGAAGGGTTGCGTCGGTGGAATCGAGTATTATGTCACTCTCTTTTCGCTCCACTTCAATAACTTAAGGATTCAGTCCAAGAGTAAAAATATATCCTACGCAAGGAAAATAATTACGCCCATAAGAATCGGTTTTCATTTGATTTTTAAAATTATGAGGGTTTTGGAACAGTCAAGTGGTTAGAAATCTAAGAAAACCTCGAAAGAAATTGTCTCCGATTGCACCTTTCCTAAGACTTCAATACTGAATTTGAATGTTAAGGACCCTTAGGTTAATCTTTTCACTCACACGAGATAATCTAAAAGATATTCTGAAAGAAAATATCAAAGCACTCAGATCCTAGTCTGTGCGAGTGCTCCTTGCTCAAATTACGTGTCTTTTCTTTTACCAATGACTCATGCGATTCTACGGATTGCCATTACTCTTACGACGCTATAATGATTACTCCTACTAAGTGCTATGGACTTATTCGCCCGTATAACTATCGCATTTCACCCACATGAGATTATGATCATTAACACAAATCTGTTACTTTTTCACTAGGTAGTAACTAAATTGATGGCTAAAGGGCGATGTTGCTCCCTTGCACTTTTATCGAAATGAATGAAATAACTTTCGAACAAGGTATTTCTCAGCGTAAAAATCCTCGCTTAACACTATAACTACCGATGGAGTCATTTTGACTCCTCGCGGTTTTTATTTCTCTGCCCTGACTAAAATTTTCCTAATTTTGACCTCAAATTCCGTGACTTTAATTCATTTTGACACAAAATAAAGCTTTTCGATTAAAATAGTTCTAGAAAATAAAATACTACACGTTTTAAAAAAAATGCGAGGAGTCAAAATAACTCCATCGGTAGTTCTAGTATTAAAGTACGCATTGATTTACTTAAACTGCTGCATCTACAGGGAATACGATTATTTCTTTAAATTTATATTCGTCATGCATTCCATTAATACGATAGAATTTTTAAATTTTTGGTACGGAATCGAAAAAGAACGAAAGCTATAAATGCCTTACCAGTTCATGCGCAGGTGTTTACGCGAATAATGAAGACCCACCTTATAGGCTATTCTGGAAGGCAATGAGAACATCACGCTGCTGCTCTGTTACATGCAGTGATGGTGGATGTGGGGGAGTATAGAGATATGGATTCAGAAGTGGGAGAGTAGAGGTAGGAGCGGGAGTAGATGAGGATGGCGGTGTAAGACAAGCTCGCCCATCACATCACCTTTTGAAAGCGGTTGAGATGGGGTCCGGAGAATTGGGAATGAGACGGCTGGGAAATTATGAAGCCAATGAGAATCAGCGAAATAAAATTAACATCCAATGTTAATTCGAAGAAGGATGCCTACCTGCGTGCACATTCGCTACATTCGTCTGTTCATCATATTTTTTTTATTTTCCATTTTAATGCGAGCCCACTTGAAAATGACGAGGATACAAACAGACGTGTAGCATGACTTGCTCTGGTCTGGTATAATTGTTGTTCACCAATTTTACGATGTGTGATGATTAAGTCCTTAATCGAATGTGGTCGGTGCTCCTTCCACGTCATGCATGACATGAGAAGAGGGTTCTTTCGTAAAATTTCAGGAGCAGCCTCCTGTGCCGGTACGTTTCATTCGAATCTTTTTCACCCAAAACGATCCGCATAATTTTCTGGATATTTTCAATGATTGCCTAAGCAGAATGCATCCGTCAAACTCCAAATTAACCGTCTGCTCAATGTCACGCACAAAGTGGAATATGAAGAAACGAACGGAGTGAAGTTCAATTTTTGCCTATTAATGCCCATAGTCTCACTAAAACCTTTAAAAATGTGGCTATTAGGAATTAAATTCACAAATATCAGTGAAAGCGTCATGTTTCAAATAATAAAAACTATTTTCAGTAAAAAATTATTCTGCTGCGTGCTAGGCTATGTTATGCCTAAGCTTGTTTGTTAATATAAATTGGTTTTCGCTAGAATTAAAGGTAAAATATACTAAAATGATCTCAAAACATCCGTATCTTTCTCTTTGATAGCTTTACACTGTTTCTTCCTAAAAATAGTAAAATTAGGAGGAAATAGAGTAAAAAACAAGCTCTCTTATTCACATTCGCTGTATAAATTATGGCATCTACAAATCACAGCCTGGAACGGGATGAGAGTTCTGCGATATCTCTGAATGTTGGAACATATTTTCGGAGGAAAAAATGCTTCTCCTCAATCACTGAGCCGAACGCAAGGCATGAATTAAATATATAATTCGTAAATGGGATAATTTGAGTGGAAACGGCTATCCCATGACGAACGCAGACATCTCTCAAGTCGAACTGTGAAGTGCTAATATAATTTCAATCTATTGTTGGCTCGAGGGAAAACTCTTTGAAAAAAAAGGAGAGAAAAACTTTTCGAGGCAACTTGACGTGACCGTGGCGTTGAAAGACGTCCGAAAGAAACTGAAAGAGAGAAAAAAATATGGCCTTTCAAAGTCTGAAAATGAAATGGCCAACCTTCAGTGAAAATCGAATACATATTTATGAAACCCGTATTTTTTAGAAGGGGATGCAGCGCTTGAAAATATGACTAGGAATCGGGAGTGACTACGGTTCACTGGTGTCTGAAAGACGTCGAAGAAGAAAAAGAGATTCGAGAAGGAAGCGTTGAGATGATAAAAATTTCTCGACTCTTGTATATTATGATTGAATATAATTGGCACAAGGAACCAAATCTGCATGTTTTCTTATTGGAATTGGATAGATCATTCTCACTAAAAGCGATTATCTCTCCCTTGGAACGATATACATGTGCCAAAACACACTACGCACTTAGTTCGACTAAATCAAATTGCGTTTGCCATTGTGCATCCCAGATAATTTAAAATTTAATCCTGAAAATTTATTTTTAACTGCAACGTAAGCTGATGTTGTCAGGTCAAACGATCATGGTATATTAAGAGCCACAAAGAGTTCTCGATCATAAAGGTCTTTGAGGAGAGAGAAAAAGAGGATAACATGGCACGCAAATATTTTCAAATAATATTGCCAAAAGAATTAGGCAAACATTCGATCCACCGTTATCGATTCCAACTAAGGTAAGATAAAGTGACTGGAAAATATATAAGAGTTAAGCCAGTCATAGGCTCTGTTTTTTTTAATTTATTTTATTCTTAAAATTTATTTAATTTTTCAAAATTTATTTTAGATTTATTTTGGTTATTTTTGTTTTAGAGGGAGACTTGAGGAGGAAGGTATAAAAGATAACCATCCAAATTCATAGAAAATATTTTAGGTACGAACATGAATATACTTTTGAAAGACAGCTTGTTACGCCTCAGAGAAGATAGGAGTTTTGGGGATGACTGAAGAAGCTACAATGATAACCGCGACGATCATATTTACCTGTGAGGTTGGATGGCAGACTTAGCAAGGAGAAACCTGTGTTATTGACCAGGCTGAGCTCGAGATTGTACTTGGGGGTAGCGAATGGAAGAGATTTGGCTGTTTTTGAGGGAGAGGGAAGAATGAATATGGGCAGTAAAGGGGGACTGACAGGGGCAAAAGGAATACGTAGGGCGCTCAAGGGGGGTGGTCCCTCTGGGAGCATGAAGGACAGGAAACAGTCAGGGGGCGTAGCAGGTTGACGTTTGGAAAATACCTCCGCCGCGTGAAATAAAAAGCGAGGCCCATACTGACAATAGAGACTTCGAAACTGAAAATAATAATAAGACGTGGGAGGGATGCAAGGAACCGAATGGCTGGAAAGGAATATCCTCAATGTCCTTAGTTCCAAAACGAGTTTCTAGGCAACGTCTTCGATTTTAATTCGTTTTGAGGGTTTTGTTTCTTGCTAGAGGAAAACGAAGGGGATGGCGATGGATTGGTATAGTAAAGGGTAAGTGGCGATAACTTCAGAAATAAGCAATCCGATATTTTTATAAATCAACCAGATCTTTCATATTTTGAATCTGTGAACATTTATTAGGTCAATTCTGATCATAATATTAATCTTAAGCGGTAAAAAGTGCAAAAATATTATAAATTTTCTAAATAACGGCTTCACGAAATAAGAATTATTATTTTGATAGTGTGAATGGCTTATTGCACTATGACTTAAAAAAGAAAATTAGACTATTACATGAATGAGTCATAAGAAAATGAGAGTGAATACATGTAACAACAGAGGACTGACATTAAACTAGACTCTTAGCATATCCATGCCTTCACTTCAAAAACGCTCAACCATCGCCCACCGGATCAAATCCGCTCATCTAGTAGCCCAACAATACTCCTATTCTCCAAGCTTGGAGGAGAGCGTTTATGCTCCGGCTACCGCCAGCTGAGCGGATTCGTATTGTTAGGCTACTAGATGAGTGTATTTGATTCGGTGGGTGATTTTTGAGAGTTTTTACAATGGAGGTATCGATATGTGGTAACAGATCAAGTTGCCTGCGAGAGATCACGCAATTCTTCTAAGATAGCCAAAAATGTGGTTCTGTTACACATTCTACCCATTATATGTGTCCGATGAAAAAATGCAAATTTTAAGTTTACTTTTCCATTTAAAAAACATATACCTTCTCTAAATCTAAAAATAAATTATATATACCATTTTTTATCACCTAAATTTTGTTTGATAAGTGAAAATGATGATCAGAGAACACCAGCGAGCGATTTACGAAAGGTACCTACCGTTTTTTTTTATTATGCGGCCAAGCCATAAAATTAATTATTCCCTTTCGAAAAACATCTTAGTAAGTAATAGAAAAGAAAATGTCATTTTCAGTATTTCGAGTCAGTATTGACAAACACAAATTCATGGACTCTTTGTTCTGAGCTGAAATACCAGAAAGCTAAGTAGAATTCAGTCTAACTACCAGAAAGCTAGGCATTCACATAATCACCATCAATGGACAGGAGTCTTCCATCTTACCCCGGACGAAAGAGCAAATAATAAAAAAGGGAACGAGTCAGTTCGCGAGAGGGAAAGTGTTCCACTGGGTGAGAGGAAGTGACCCTGTGTGAGCTTTACATCGCCCAGCCCGCGTTCCACTTCGCCTTTCGCGGTCCTTAATCTCCGGGCCACCACAAAAATGCATTATGGTAAATAAGTGAGAAAGGGGAGCGCACGTCACGTGAGGAGAGAGAGGGCGAAGAGAAGAGAGGACATTCCTCTGTTGTAAGCACAGAATAACGACTCGCGGACAGACGGAGACGAAATGGAATAGCGAGGGTGAAGAATGATATTTGCGCAAATGGAAATAATCTGAGACGGGAAGGGGGACTCAGGTACAGAGAGAGAGCGCAGAGTATAAAAAAGGAGCTTATTTGTGCGAATACATATAAAGAGGGCAAGGGACTCGCTGCTGCCTGCGGAGAGGCGAAGAAAAAGATACGGCCTCTGAGGAATGTCCCGGCTAAGCACACTGTTTAACGCCCCTACCCACCCAATGGGTTCAGTGGAGGGAATGGAACTTGGACGCTGCTGCTAATGCCAAAGCACGCCCAGCGCACACTTCGAAAACCGGCTCACGCACTCCGCGGAACATCGCAACGCCATTTTTTTCTCCCATTTCCTCACTCTACCTCACTCCGACCATCCCATCCCTCGCACCTTCTCCTCTCCCTCACTCCTACCTACGACCCCAACTCAATAATAACCACAGTTCATACAAACTCTCAAGGAGGTAATATCGACGAAGGAAGTCATTTCATTTTCTGAAACAAAACATGTGCCATTAACTATTTTACGTTTAGTTAGCACGCGAAATGCATTTTTTTCCATTTACGTAAAAATTCACAAGGGTGTCTGCTTCAATGGTAGTCAAACGCAAACTAAACAACGGAATTAGCTCAAAATTCTACAGCTCTTCGCTAAAAAATGACTACTAACGGGAGTAATGTTGTACCCATAGTTACCTACTATGTGGGAAAGTAAAACAGTCAACGATTTATCAAACTACCCTCGTACTTATACTGTTGATAGCATTTCGGTGTACTGGTCTCTTTTAGCAATACTTTTCGAAAATTGCAATTAAAAATACTTCTCAAGGCCTTCTTTGAAATGTTTACCAATTTGTGTATAAAAAATATAGGAGAGGAGATGACCATTGACCGGGAATTAACGCTACCTAGAAACCTCTCACTAGAGCGCACAATATAGAAATAATGAAAAAAATGGCAACTCATTCAATTTTGAGATATTGCAAAGTTCTGTAAAATATGTAAGTAATAAAACATTGAGTAGAGTAATGTAAAAGTTGCTAAGTTCTGTAAAATATGTAAGTAATAAAACATTGAGTAGAGTAATGTAAAAGTGACGCAGCAATTTGATATTACCGCTGGTAAAAAAATAGTACACTACAAACCCTGATTTTTCTCCTCTGCTTCGACTGACATATAAGAAATTAGTATATTTAATCGAGTTTGCAATATGAAAAGTCGAAATTTAGATTAAATATGCACTGCATAGTCCTCATTCATTTCACAACCACCTTATTTGGTGCAATTCCATGACATTTTTCTTTTTCTCCCTGCTAACACTATTGAATTTTTTCAGAAGATATTGGGCGAGATTTCCAGTCCGAATTATATTCCTACAACAGATCTTTGTAATTTCACATACACAGCTGGATCAATTGCCAAAAGGAGTGTTCTCAACTCTGATCAGAATTAATATGAACTTTTACATCGCGAGCGGCTTGTTCCGAGTGTCTAGCAACGCGATCGGAATTTATTTAGCTTGAAAATTTTCGGTGAATCAGTGAAAAGGCTCATCTAGTCATCGGAATGGAAAACATCAAACAGCGTGAGTCCGATCTCGCAACATCCACTAGGAATCTACCGCTCGTAATGACATCAGATATGAATGACTGTAGTCAGAGTCAAGCCCCAGGAAAAAATTCTTCCTTTACTGACCCGCTACGGGGCTAGGTGTGGCTATCACTGCCGATTCGGCAGCTATGATTAGAGGTTGGTTTGGTTATTTGATATCAAACCACATAATCCAGAGATTTGATGGAATTTCTGGTTTATAATGAACTAGGCACAGCTATTGTCCTTTTTTTCACTAGTCTGGCCAGTTCAAGCGCTCTCGCAAAAATTCAATAGTTTCCTGATAGGATAGAAATGTGGAAAGGCAAAAAATGCGCAAAAATAAATAATCTACCTATAGCTCAACAAATTTGAAGTCTGAACTCCAGAAAAGTAAAAATCCACATCGCAGGAATTTAGAATGAACAGTTTTTTGTTTATTTTATGGGCTATTTGAACTGTCGAGACGTGTCGCTTCCATATTTTCAATGACTGAATACAACACAGGGTAGCATCTCCATTAATGGCGAAAACTCTAAGTGATGGCTTTCGTAGATTTGAATAGACATGTCCACCATAAGAGGCAGATCTAAAATTTTTTTTTTTATTCATTAATGTATTATTTTTGGAATTCTTGGCTTTAAGGATGAGAATGTTCTAATACAGCCAAATAGTGATTGTAAAGGAATATAAATCAACTCGAAATAAAAATCAATCGGAATTAAACCGAGTAAGAACGATATAAAATATGAAAGATAAAAATAAGAGTGGAAATAACAGGTGAGATGGGAGAATGGACGCCGCGGAAGCTTTGGCAGGAAAAAGGCAGAGGAAGGTGAAAACCGCGCCTACAACAGAACAACGTGAGGACACATGGACACCGACGAACACAAACCCACGGCAGCACACACGGAATAAAAGAACAAAAAAACGCCCAACAAACAGGGAGACGAGAGATGCTATAGAGAGAGAAAGGGAGGGAGGTGAGAAAGGAGAGCGTGTGAATAATAATAAAAGCCGAAACAAAATCAACACGGAAGACGACGCGTGTGGGAAGGGGAAAGAGGGGACGGCGGCGTTAATGGCACGAGCGGGTTGGCCAGAGGCCGACCGCCAACGTGTGAAAGTTTGGGGAGGGGAAATAAGAGGAGCAGGGGAATGGGGTGTGGAAATTCGGTGTGAATACGACAGGGACGAGGGGTCGGCTTGCGACGAACGAAACAGCGATGGAAACAGTAGAACGAAAAAATAAAAGCGGCGCATGGCAGAAAAATCGAGCTGATCGTGGGGAGTGTGGGTCAGAATTCTCGATTCTCGGTACCGTCCACTGAACGCCGCTCCCTTGGGAGACGGAAAGGCGTAGATCACCGTGGTGATGCACGCCAGCACTGGCGCTCTGGGGGTGCTGGAGGAGGAAAAGAACAGCTGCTTGATAACAAAAGGTTTCCGTGGTTGGCGGCAAGGTGGTCAAAGCCGCACGTAGGTATTAAGGGCTTCTGAGTCTCAAGAGAATTTCGAGGTCGCATGAATTCAAACCTTACCTCATTGGCATTATAAGTGCCGTAATGTAGTCTGATTTTTCCCAGTGAATGACTTGAATGAATTCTTCTCGGGTTTCCAACCGGGTTATGGCCTGAATGTTGTAGGCCAATGTTTCGTTGGGACACTTTTCCAACGTCTTTAGGGCTGATGTTTAGTAAGGAAACGTTTCCAACATCTGCAGGGATGATGTTCATCGATAACGGAACGAAACTTCAGCCGACAACATGTATACCCAAGCCCAGTTGGAAAACCGAGAAGAATTCATTCAAGTTAATTGGTACCATCTCACCAGGATAATTCATCGTAAGAAATGCATCCTATAACTGGCTCTCCGAATGGAAATACAAATTGAAATGCGGACATATAATTTCCACTGGGATAAGCGCAGATCACTCGCTCAGTCATTCAATCCGTGGGATGTTATGGATAGCTGAGGTTAGAGCTCACTCCCTGCAAAGCCGAAGACATGTGAATACTTAATCAGGATAGAGAAGCAGTTTCTTTCCCTGGGACACGTTGCACTTCGAGGACTTTAGTTTGAGGGTATCAGAAAGTTTCACCCGGAACTTGAATCCAGGAACCTCGGATTAGAATGCCAACGCTATGGCCACTAGGCCGCCCCAATCCTCAAGTTAAAGTTATTAGTCACAAAATTATTTGATTGATTGATTATTTTGGATTCTAGTGTGGACTTATCGGTACTCTTTAATTACATCACTACTCGGAAGTACATCATGAAAACTATATATAGCCTAATTTATCGATATAGTTTATCCGGTAGTATGTACAAGATACAACGAAAAAATGGAAGGTCCGCAATGGCACGAGGACCGTTGCAGAGGCACCTGTCGCAGCTCCCTATAAGTGACACTGCAAAGGAGAAAACCATTTACGGGGTGTTTTTACATGTGAGTGCACCTTCGCACTTCCACCTGCTTTCCCTCCGACTTTCACCCTTGCTCCTCACGCGTAATACCGAATAAAAAAATAGAAAAAATAAAAATGGAAGAGTGCGGATGAGGATGGAAAAAAGAGAAAAATATTCATATGCGAAACAAGGGCAAAACTGCGGGTGACCTATGAGTGCCCGGGTCATATATATCCCTCTCTCTCTGGCACGGGCCTCTCGTCCCCAGAGCGTGTGTTTCCTAAGATAATAATGTCCCGAGTTGACGGTCGTTCCTCAACGGGACGTCAAGAGGACTCCTTAATGTGCGATGTGTGACGCGGGGGAAAAAAAGCCCACGATGGGATTCGGTTATTATTTTTCCCGCGAGGCGGAGCACGAAACGCCATCAAATGCTTAAAAGGTTAAGCTTTCCCCCTTCCCCTATTCCAGAGTCATATTTTACATTTTCCCAGAGACACATGCGGACAGAGTAAGGGGAGCATATAGTCTATCCATTAACGGTGTAATGAACTACCTTCTCCCGGGGAAAATATACAAACACGTGCCACCTGTACCCGAATGAATTCCGCTGATAACGGAACTGATATACGTTTTTTTAGGATGGATGACGTTGACCAAAATTAAAATTAACTGAATAAAACAGCCTTAAAGCTATACACTAACTTAAATCAGGGCAAATAAACCCGGTGCTGAACTAAAAAAATTCGAAATGATGGCACGTTTGACTCTTTTTCTCACCAAAACTATAGCCATTGAGAATACCTTTTCGATCGTTTAAATTAATTTACTTTAGCAGTACAGAGAGGTTTGAATAGCTTTAGCGAATCAAAAATCGACGTACAGTAAAACCTATTTGGAAAAAAGAATTCATTAACTGAAAATTGAACGTGAGGGCTTATGCATCCCCCAGAGTTCAAAGAAAATTTTCTTCTAATATCCTGACAAAATTATGACTCCGTGGGCGTTTTATATAATCTATAAAAGTCGCTGGAAAATTTCGGACAACAACTACAAAATTGCATTTCTTAAAATAAACAACCGCTTTCTATTCATGTATCCTTAATATAACTGAAAAAATATTTGAAAAGAATTTCTTTAAGCGTAAGAATGCATAAACTATCGGTGAAATACATGCAACATAAAATTATTTTCAGTATGATCAACTATGTACATCAATTCACTAGGAGCCAGAGATATTTACCATGCTATCGTAATAAAAAATATCTCTCAGGAGACTATTTGTATTGCATATATCAAGAGAATGAAATTTCTTCAAATCAATTGCAAAACCCACCTAAAAGTTTTGAAGAATGTATCTTTTATTCACCTATGAGGCACGAGACTTAAAGAATAGACGATTGAATTACATTTATAGTAAAATATAATTACTTAAAGTGTGTCGCTCAAGTCCATACTGATGAATACGCCTTCGACCTCTCCACTACGCTGAAAATGCCTCCATAACTCTAATCCTTGAAAATGAAGGCGGATGACAATATTTCGTTCCCCTACGTGTTGGGCACCTTGAAGCCAACGGGTTTAATTGTGACTGATGAGGAAACTTCCTTTCCGCTTTTATATTTTTATTCAACCCTCGCCGACGACGGTGCCTCCTCCGCCCATAATTACCGAAACGAGGGAAAAAAATACACGCGAGACCTGAATGCCAAAATATTGAATCACCAATCCAGGAAAGAGAATTAAAATTAATCACGTTTGCGAAGGTGATCCGAAACACAAAAGACTGCCGTAGGGGCGTGACCCGGCACTTCAAAGGCGTCACGGAAAAAGGTTCTCCTCCTCCCCCTTGTCTAAAAACAGACGTCCCTCCCAAATCCTCCCTCACCCCGAGTTTCGCTTTTTTATCCTGGCTGGTAGTTTTTTTTCCTCCCTCACAATCTCTCTACCCATCCCCAAAGCTAAAACACGACCGTGGCTATTCTCTTCCACGGCCCAGTCTCATATGGTTTCGGGAGAAGGTGCGCTGGACCATTTTCAGGAAGAGAAAGGACAAGAGAGGATGCGGGCCGCATTGATGGGACAGACGTGAGGTGAATTGTGGGATGTGTGGCGAAAATTTTAAAGTACCTGCGACCGAAAGGAAGAATTACTTATCTTCTCAGCTCTCAAGTAATAATAGCATCACACAAGGTGGTGGGCACCGCACTGAAAGGGTTTCAGGTGATAGCGGGCTTAAAACCTGCATCAATGAGTAAACGAGAGAAATTTTTTCCAAAATATCAAAGTCTTTTCAACGTGTCTCAAAACCAATAAAACGAGGAGAAATAATTCAAGTATTTTCATACCAATGGAAAATTTTGGTGTCAGCACTGAAAAAAAAGTATGATTAAGGAAGAAACGCTTACTAAAATGGTGAGTAATTGAAAGATATTACCTCATTCAACGTATTACATCTGTTATGATTGTTAAAATTCAGCATTTCAACGTAAAAAATATCAAATATATCATACCGGTCTAAAAAATAAAAAAATCGGGTTAAAAAATCAGCACAATATTCTTATGGGAATAACCGCGGACTAGCCAGTGGGGTGACTTTAGGGATTCACTGGCAAAGTGCTCGAGAAGGGTGAAATTTTCACAAGGCGCCGGAACAACAGCTTTACCAATTTCATGAACATGCTTCCCAGAGTTTGATATGTCTGGCATAAACCATTTTGTTCTCACGACATAAGTCTGCAGATGAAGAAGTTGCCTTGCTCATTCATGTGAATGAACACCAGCTACGGATTCGGGAGATCAGGATTTGAATCCTGGTCATGGAAAAATATTCTATCATAGTGGGATTTTTGTACTTTCAACACGTTATTCTTCATTCTCAATGTTATAGGAAAAATGTTTATTATTCTTGTTTGTGTCTCCATATCACTGATTATTCACGATATAGTAATCTAAACTCAATGATATGGCTGTTTCCACGATGAACGATTTAGGGATTAACAAATGCTCTCATTATATCACCTACATAAACAACAATTTCATTCATTCAAGCTACATAAACAATTTTTTCAAAGCTGAGACCTCGGTAACTTGTAAAATAGAATTTACATGAATCGTAACACTTCTCTCTCACACTACGATTCGTCATTCTTTCTAGCAGGTTTAATTATCATGTGAAGCTTTTAGATAGCAGATGTTAACGAAGCTCTATAATTTACGTAGCGAATAATTTTCTCTGCAATTCCGAAAATATTGTTCAGACATCAATAACGTTAAGCCTTCTTTCAATTGCCATGGAAACCTCAAATGAAATATAGGTATAACTTTTTTAAGGATATACTAAACATTTATTTTTGCCAAACGCCTTGCACAATATGACGATTGATAGAAGGTATAATGCCCATGGCATCCGGCCTTTAGGAAAAATAATTAATGTAGCATATGAATTGGACTTCTGCGGTAGTTTTGGAGGGGGAAACAAATCCAAAACCTCTCATATTTTAACGCAATCGTAAATATATCACTCTTCACCAACATTTCCAGACCACGTGTCACATTTCGACGACGATATTTTTAACCGCAATTGAAATAAATGCATCGGTAGGGAAAAGCGCTCTATCAGAAGAGAGGCAATGACAGCAGAAAAACCGGCTCCACTAAACAAACCCGGGAAATGCTTTCAAACAATATTTATGCCGAACAATGTGACAATATTTTCCTATGCAAATGTCATCGCCATTATGAAATTTTAATTACACCATATAAGGCTATAAATTGAGAGCTTATGAATTCATCTCTTTACGCAGTGTATTACCAATTCGCTAAAAAATCGGAACCCATGCCAACTAAAATACGTCTGGAGAGAAATTGGTCACTTTTTTCCTCTGAGCAGCAGCATATCACTGCATTGTTTTCAGACACCAAGAGTAACTTATAACTTTAATACTTAAAATATTTCAACGAAATAAAACAGAAGTGGTAAGTCAAAGGTTAAAACAGTTGTCTGAAAACGGGTTAAATTTATATCACAATTCAAAGAGCTTTTTTAAACTATTTAATGACGTACTTAATATCCGAATAAAAGATTCTATTTTGCTATCAAGGACGTTTCATAACCACTGACATACTAACCATAATTTGATATTACTTTGCAGCCGTTCGGTCTGAGGTGCATAACGAAACGGTTAGTGGAAGATAAATGAGTGCCTTCTTGAACCATGGGTAACCGCTTCAAGTTTCCTTCCATTGATTGATCGATGACAGCTAGCAGAAAATAAATGGAAAAAATAGCTCAATAACTTAAATTACGCTTACCACTAGGAAATTTTGTAACTGTACTGGTAGATAATGTGTAAACGACGTTCAAATACGGTGTGCCACTTAAGTGAGCCATACATTTCACTTAAACATGAGGATGACAGATGCTGTCAGGCAATTAGTGATTTTTACGGCATGTAAAACATATTAGCTACCAGTCCAGGTGTTCATACATTCTCTTCAGATCTGTAATTTAATACTTTAAACAAGTATTATGTAGATGCGGTCACGTAACGAAAAACTTAAGCTGCATTTCTTCCACCTAAGGCAAGAGAAGAAAAGGCCTGGATTAATAGGGTAGTTTTCTTCATCAAAGAAAACGAAAAGCATTGATTGCGTTTCGTTACCCACCATTAGTGTATTCACAATATACAAATTATTTGGTTTTAGAAATCCTAGTTTAGGCGAATGTTAATGGTCAATTTCAACGTCATTTAAAAAAGGCCAGATTGGCGCCCAAGCGATGCCTTTCCACATGACATCGCAAGGACCTAGATGTTATAGGAGTTTTACATCGTCTGAGATTACCAATGCATGCATGAGGCACAGAGCTCAGGGTAACATTCCTTAATAATCACCTATTAAGACTAGCTCAGGTCGGAAAGTTTCCTTCGTTTGATAGGGCATTAATAATCCTTATTTAAGCCAAGCGCTACCTGCTAGCAAAGTATGCTACGCTACCGCAATAGTCGAAAGCAAGTACATAGCTTGCATCGAAGCGGCGTTCATAGCCTCGCACCCAGGTGGCCTCAAACAGCAACAGCCAGACGTCACACGGGCTTTTCCCAGCATACAAACTTAGCTGTCGTGTTTTTGCGCGCTTGAAAATTTTCACCTTTCATTTAATCGCGAAAATTAGATATCGTCATTTAAAAATCTAAAACCGTGAAATATGCACTCCAGGAATAATAATCTTTCGACTTAGGCAATAAAAAAATTATAGGAAGCCACCCTATTACTGATGAACACATATTTTATAGACATTCTTACATCGTTGGGACGGAAAATTTGAACAGGCTTCAACTTTTGACCACTAAACGTGACGATAGCTACTATCTCAAAGAGAGAACTACCAGCTCATAATTTGACAGGGTTTATTTTTAGGCTACGAAATTGTGAGGGCGGTAGGAATCATATTTCGCAGGATATTTATCGCCGAGGCGGAATGACATTTTTTCTCTTTGATTATCAGAGAAAAATTAATTAATGGACAGGCTTGTTCATAAATAGATGACCAGGAACTCCAATATGTAATTATCTTGCTCGGAGGCAGTATTTTTATGTAAAGAGGTCCTATTATTCCTATAGGAGCCACGAGACTCCAGATAAAAATTCTTCATTATGCGTGAAATGTTGACTGTTATTTTATTCTATTTCTAACTGAATATATTGCTGAATATTTCTATATAGTTTAAACAAATGCTGTAATGATAGGATATTTAAAAAAATAACTAAAAAGCGCAATATATCTTCCAAAAGGTATTGCGTAAGAAAGCATTTTGAAAAGCCACCTATATGATGATGTTGTTATTACTCTTCAGAGCAGAGCTTACTGAACCGATAAATGATATTCGAAATGTTTTTCACCAGCGTTGCACTGCATGCTATCCTGGAGATATTGGGAATTTATGGGCATTTATTCAGATTTAATGCATACTTCAAACACATAAATAGCTAAAATTTTAATATCTTAAACTAAAAAAGTAGACACTTCGGGCTAAGGTTATTCCTTCGTCTTTCTACCACCTAGGACATAATGGGCAATTGTGGTAGAATGTCATAAAGAAATATAGCCAACGACCACCTAAATTTGTTGGAAATAGCCGTATAAAAAACTGATAAATATTGTTGCAATTTAATTAATCACGGCGTTTAAAATTATTTTTTACCAGCTGGGTTGAAAACGACCCGCTGGGTATAAATGGTTTAAGACGATTAAATCACAATTCAACTCCAGCCTTCCTGTTTACACCGGATACAGTTATAACGCGCCTAATGGGATTGTTTTTTTATTAGTCAAAACATATGTTACAGGTTGAACAGAAAATGAGAAATGAATTAGATGCCTGAGGTATTGTGTTCAATTAGATAAACGTTATAGAGAGGGATAAATCAGTTCAAATAGTAATTTATCATTGTAAAAGTGACTCCAACGGCCAATTCCATGAGAGAGTAGCATCCTCTTCGGTCGATTACGTTTACGAAGGGGTATGAGATTCGGTTGGATGACCTTTTTGCCTCCAAGTGATGGGATTTCGAGGGATAAATTCCACTGAAGCTGTATGTGCGCGTCACCGATGACAGGGCAAAGGAATGGTCGCGTCAATCACCTGTCATCGGCTTCAACTCTCTCCATGGCAATAAGCTGCCTGGATACCATATCGCGGCATATGGAGCACTTGTCTATGATATCCGTGAATGAAAGTTCAGCAGAATGTTGTACAAAATAGAATTGGAATATATCTATCAAAATTAAATAATTAAAAACTAATAACTAAGCTATTATTCATGGTCTCAGACATGACTTCAAGGAACCGATTTATCACGTAACTGATAATGTTCACTTTTTTCTTGCAAAAAAAATTATCTAGAGCATGACGATGAAGTGTAACTTCGAATAAAAGGTCGTTAAAATAATTTTTCTTTTGAGACAACAAAGTCAGTACCATTATTTGCAAAGTAATTAGGGATACAAGAGCGCTTTTAAATCACAAATATAGATCTAGAAATCTTATTTCACTTTGATGCGTAAATACCTCGATAAAATTTACCAATTGATGAATCTGGAAACTACCCAAAGACCAAACCGTAAGTGGTTCACGCATTTAGAATAACTGGTGAGTCTATTAAATAATGCCTGTTTTTGGTTGAAAGAATACATGTGCTAAAAACGAAACATTGGTCGTAAATAATTACCTACATGTGCAGATTGCAATATTGCACACAAAAATCATAATACTCTAAACAAGCTCCGATACACAAAATTAAAATCTGAAACCCCTAAAAATCTGAAAAGTAATATAATATATAAAATTTCATGTCTCGATTGTAACACTTGCTATATAGGACAAACATCACAATATTAAAAAAATAGGATTTCACAACACAAATCAACAGTAAAAGGTGGTATAACACTGTTTGCTCTTGCTAGCCACAGCATAAGCAATGGCCATGTTTTTGATTTTGACAACGCCGAAATTTTAGATAATGAGATTATATTGAAAAAAAGACTTTTCAAAGAAATGGTTTACATATCAAAAACAAAAAACAGTTGTAATATAAAAACAGACATTGATAACCTAAGTAAAATTTATTTTTATTTAATCAATCAAAATTAATGGTAACTAGGTGTGGCAATACCTTAGTAAGACAACATCAATAAATATGTGCAAAGTTAAGAGGTTTGTCAAAATTTCTGTTCTTATATATATATGTGTATACTTTAAATTATATTACTGTATAAAAAACGCGATCGTAACATTTTTATGTAAAAATATTGCATATCGTTGTATGTTGTCATCTTTGTATTTTATATTGTTTCATGTTTTCTATTTCATAGCCCTGAGGATGATTTTAAATAAATCGAAACGTTGGCTATAACTTGGTTTTTATTGACCTAAACTCCAAGAAATATCATAAAAAGTTATTAAACAAGGTCAAGAATAGAAGAGGATAAGTAAAAATAACACTAATTATCCAAAGAAAAAATATTATTGTGAGTTATACCGGGTTGCATCTTTGCAGCGTTTGAAGACACCGCGCCGCGTGCCGCGATAAACAGTGCGATAATTTTTGAGTCTCCATGAAGGTCATGTTGCACAACATACCTCCTAAACTGCAATATGCATTACATATACGCTAAGCCAACAAAAATTGCCTATTATATTAGAGCAAGTTTAAACTGCAAGTATACGAATGTCTGAGTGACTTCACGAAACCTCATGAGTTTAGGGAATTATGAGGTGTTGTTACAATTTCGGATTCTTTTTAGTAGTACCCACATACCCTTGTACCAAACATCTATGTCAACTGAAAACTTTATATTCAATGGTACATGAGTCAATGCCACATGGTATTCTTACAAATATGAATAAAAGCCGCACCTAATATTCTAATGACTCTGGTAACTATCCATATCAATGTCTATGCGTCACTAGCTACCTTTAAAATTTAAATTTGTCCCATTCATTCCCTCACCTACCTACCTGAATAAAGATTTTCCATCGAACCGATTCCAAACTTAGCACGCAAATACACTTTTAAGTGAACGAAATAATAAATAAATCGAAAAATGCTTTCTAACACCGATGATTTTTTGATCGTCCACCACCGCCTGCTGGAGTTAATTGCGTGAACGGAGTTTGATTTACGGCTACCGGTCGCGTCCATCAGCGGTGTCGCGATAGAAGGACGAATTGATGCGTGCAAGCGCGAGAGTTTTTTCGGGCCGGGCAAACGCGCGGATCAGGGAACTGAGCGAGAGGCTGGAGGGGAGGGATGGAGGGAAGCGCGGGGGGGGGGGGGGGGAAGATGTCTGAATCCGTCCCGAACGCGCGTCGCTACAAATCGCGAAGCCTCGGCCGAGTGGACGCGAGTCATCCATCCGGAACCCAGAACCTTCATCACCCAAACTCCCCCACTTCCCCCGAAAAACCACCCTTCACTCTCTCCCTATCTCCCTCTTCCAGTTCGGCCCTACCCAATCTGTTCTCACCAGTCGTGAAATCCTTCTAGCCCTCCTCGCGGGAATCCCTTCGGCTGCCCATTTGTGACTGACAGCATCCATCGAACCTTGCACCAAAATTAGCATCCCATCACAGACTTTTACGACACATCAATTACAAAATCCTATTTGAAAATCTCAACGGAAAAAAAAATTCCAGAGGTTGCTATGGATAACGCAAGCACTTCACCACTTCTTACTAGCACAGTATGAGTACGGGACACGACCCGAGTTCTACTAGAAAATCTCAAGGCAACAAAATATTCCAGAGGTAGTAGGTATGGATATCGCAAGCACTTCACCGCTGAGTAGAGCAAGAATACGATCGAGTTATTTTTTAAAATTCTGTTCATGCGGCCGAGACTGAATTTCCAAGTGACGACAACTTCTACTTCTATGATTTTTCCTACCGCTAAAGTAAGCGAATTTGGTGAAAATGTAGCGCAATACTACCATCAAATAAAGTTTTTTCAATTGATTTCGAGACAAAATTAGAAGATGAGCAGTGAGTTCTGAAACTGAAAGTGATATTTTGCAGACTGAAATTATTTTATGCTAATTTTTCATATCAATATCATGAAAAATCATACCTACCCATAGAAAAATTAATTTTGCCCGTTTAAACGATAAAAACGTGTTCTCTTGTGCAGTGGGGAAGTTAATGGGGTAGAATGCAATGGGCAGAGCAAATTTACAGGATAAGTTTGATTTTGAGTGGCCAATATGGCTAGACCTCAGTAATAGTGAGGCATGAGGGCAAGGTTGACTAAAATTCTCAAAGTGTTACCGGATTATATATGCATTCTATATGCAGCATCAATTTTTAGCTAGAAAAGCCGAAAAGAGAGAAGAGCTACCTCAAAAATGAGAACAATTTACAATTTGAAAACTTTTTCTCATAAAGTATATAGCCAATTGATCATGATTATAAAGGATTTGAATTGAAATTAAGCTCAATACGAGCACACACCTATGAAAAACTATGAAGTTTATCCAAGTAGGGAAACTCCACAACATATTAAAAAACGAGAACCGTTTATCACCTCATTGTGCTATCATATCATTTCTTTCGATGAAATGTGACTTAAATTATCCTTGAGATACTTAAATAATTATATTTACTTGCACCTTTCGTGGTTAAATTCATTTTATAAGTTTACCTTGATTATTACCCACACTATGTAAAAGAGCCTGAAATTCTGTATTTCGAGAATGATCACTTGTTTGGACAGGTGGCTCTTAGAATATATAAAAATGAAGTACCACGTCTAAGATTTTAGACACATGCTTAGCCAAGATTATATTGCTCAAAAAATAATTAATCTCAGTTTTTAGTCTTTCTAAGAGATAATTAAAATCAAAAAATAAAATGATGGCGCAGGTAGTAATTCCATAATAATAAAATAACTAAAATGCGACAGTAATGAGAGTAATACTTAAAAGCAAGCAGCTGTGGCAGTTATAAATTTATGTTGATGACGAAACTCCGAAGCTCATCGTGGCTGTAACTAGTTAAATACGTGCTAAATAAGTGCTCTAACTCCAGTCCCGCAATTGGAGTCTATACCGAAGCTATTCACTCTCGTCAATAAGGGAACAATTTTCTTCGACGAAATACATGCATACATGTAGAAGTATAGCCGGGAGAAGAGAAAGAAGAGCCTAGATGTGTCACTGCAGGTAGTGAAGCTGTACATGAAGTGGAATGAAGATCACCTCAACTCGCAGAACAAGGAAATGGTCACGAGGAGGAAACGGTCAGCTTGCCGGTGGATTAACAGCTCTCTTCCCGGAAAAAGATGGAATGAAATAAAAATAATTATAGGGAAGAATGACGCTGAAAATATAACGGAAAAGAGGATAGGAGTCAGTGAGTCGTTCATACGCGAGGAAAAGGAAACAGACCAAGGGAGAGAAGAAATCTCGGTGTTTGGCCGAGGAATAGGAAAAAAGAGATCGTTTTGGAGAGTGGGGCAAGCCGTGTAATATTTTATGGGATTGAATGCTAAGCTTGTGGATTCTTCTCCGCACCTAGAGATTAGCACGGTCCAACGTTTATGCTCTTACACAAATTTTTCCTCTCGCGAGCTCTGCCCAAGCCTTCCTTCTTTCCGTTTTCTCCTCCCCCAACAGCAAATTTCTGCTTTCCTTCCATTCCTTTCCCCACGACCGAATGCAACAGACTCTAATCGTAGTACCTACACCACAACCCCACGTGATTTACGAAAAATAAATCTTGTATAAATATGCGTATTTCGAAAATAAAATTTTTCCGTTCTTGGAAAATGACGGAGGGGGTTGGCACAAGAGAGAAAGAGAGGTATAGAAAGGAAAGAAATAAGTTAGCTGGAAAAAAAAGGATTGAGAGTTGGAGAGCGGAGAAATTCCCATCGCGCCAGTCCGATCGCAAAGAAAATAAAGGGTACCGAGGGGAATAAGGGACCCAGAGATTCCCATTAATGGTGTTTCCACGCTTTCAAAATTCAAAATGGTGAATATTTGCAAAAATAATCCGCTTTTTTCCCCCTTTACCAGACTGCTCAACCTCCTCCTTTCCCCCCGTCTCCCTCTCCCTTACTTTTCTCCCTGAAATAAAAAATACACAAACACACTCGGCCCGGCCTCCTCCAACCCGATAAGTAGTAGTCGAACGTTAAGACCTCCATTTTTTTATATCTGTCTCCCTCTCATCCGCGAATACTTAAAAATAAAACCCGGAGCACACATTAATAAACACGGCCGAATTTCTGTTAGTTGTTTCTGTTTGCGCTACATCAACTTGCTTGGCCCCGACATCCCTCTGCCCCCCTCACTCCCCCACGAATATTCCGAGCCCCTCCCACGTTAGAATTCCCTCAGCCCGTAACCTGCGCTTAAAACACCATGTTCGGCAATATTTTTTCCTCCTCTGGAGGCTTAAGAGCTTTGCTCAAGGTTTTTATCGCGTGTCTTTCGAATGCGAATTCAAATCTCTGTGTGCGCACAAATAAATACCTGGTGGAATAAATACAAATATAATGAGGTAACGGGTTGGGGATTTTTTCATTCGAAAAAGGACTATGTTTTATATTTTATACTAAATGAATAGCGCCCAAACGACCTTGAGCAAATATTTAAGTGTATATTCTCCAAATTGTTAAAGCGAAAATTTCAATGAGCTGAGCTTAAATCAAAGGAACCATTTGGCATCATTGGGCAAAATTAAGCTCCTAAAATACGCAAAAGAATGAGGGGTACTTAAAAAAGCGAGGGTAAATAATGTTCTAGATTTAACTAAGGTAATTCGGCAAGGCTCTTTTAAAAAATTAAATAATCATTTTGGTAGAATTGATGGTAAAAAAATATAATATCTAACCACGAATGGAAAACGATGAAAATAAAGATGCAACTATGTGTAGCAAGAAATTTACCTATATTGAATTCACCAGAATCTTAGATGTGAAACGGGTTGGATAGTTATCTGTAGCGCTTTTTAGGCAAAAATAACCCTGAACTTTCCTCCATTTTATTTTGAACAACGTATTGTACAGTAAATTCCCTTAATTTGAAAGTTTAGTCTCATTTTTGTGCCCCGGATACCGACAGCCCCTAATATAAGACGGCAAAGGGAGGCCCAGGGAATACGGTATACCAAAACGACGCGGCGGGATCAATAAAATGCAGGTGAAGAGAAACTTTGATAAAGAGCGATAGGATGAAAGGAGGAAAAAAATTAATAGTAAAACATAAAAGGGAGGGGAAGGGAATGACGGTGTATGGGTGGGGAGGTGAGTAGCATGGAGAGGGATGCTTGGGAAGACGGCGAGGGGAAAGAACGTTGATCAATTTTCAAAGAAATTAATATGAGACCCGGGACTCCTTCCGAACGTGGAATCCCCATCCCTTCCGCCTCCCTCCGCTCCGCTCTTACAACCTTTCGGCACCCAACATTGCTACCACCCCTGCTACATCCCCCACCCCTTAGAGAGAGATGAAAAAAAGAATGAAATCCTCACCACCTCAACTCCTTCGCCTTCCCTCACCTCGCATCCCTTCCACCCTTCGCCGATATCCACTCCACCTCTCGTCCCTCACTACCGTCCTCAATACCCCAACTCTGACTCTCCCTCCACCCTCAAACCCTACCGACACCGGCGGCCAAAACCCCTCTTTCACCCCGCCACCCACCCACCTCTCTTCTGGGGCTAAAAAGTATGTGAAATTAATCCACCTGAAAACTGCAATATTTTATCGAACGGCTACGGGAAAAAAGGCGAGGTAAATGGAATGAGGGCGGCGATGGGGCAATGCTGGGTTGGGGAGTGTGTAAAAGCGGGGCAGAGTCGGGGTCTGAAGCGAAAACGTTGGAGCGAGCGAGACGTGGAGGAGGAATATGAAGACAGAGAAAGAGAGGAGTTAAGGAATCGAGTCTGGGGTGCTGGGGATGCTGAACGGCATATATGAGGGGACGCAAAGGGGGAGGGCGTAGGAAAAAAAATAAAACCAGGGTGGGGAAAAAGGTAAAGGATAAGGGGTGAGGGTTAGCGGAGGATGGAGGGGAATTTTTAGGGTCTTTAATATTACGGCGGCGTCTATGAAAGGTGAAACTAATTCGTTGGAGAATGGCGTACTGGTTTGTGTGTGAGTTTCTGCTTGAGTGTGCGAGGGACCAGGAGGGAGGGCTCGGCTATGCGGGAGGAGCGTACCTTGCCTCTACTTTGCGACGCAAAGTAGAGGCAAGGTAATAGAAATGGACGAATTGTATTAAGATGTTTCAATCTCAAGCATTCATCAAATAGATCGGACATCACATAGACATAGGGTATACCTATTTACGTACAAAAGTATCAATCTCATGTGTTCATCATCCTTCAAGGCGTCCCGTTATCATCATAAGGCATCCGTAGATAGGTAGTGCCTATTATGTAATTTGTATGTAACATTTTAGTACATCTAGTTTCACTTACTTGTACCACTTCGGATTCCATCCATGCATAGGGAAAACCGCAAAAGAAGGGAGAGAGCCAAATTCTGACCCGCGCCGGCACCAATGTGTACGTGTTCTCGAACTTAGTAGTCATCAAACACAAAATATTTCGCTTCGTCAGTAATTTTTTGATTAACGTTATAGGTTGGTCCGGTACGCCATTTCTAGGAGGAATCAAACAGCTATGAGTATTTACACATCGGAGAATGGACAAGTGGACGGAAATCAAACATATTTCTGAAAGCATCCGCCTAAAAGAAAAGGCAGGAGGATACCATGAGTCCAACGCCCATTGAAGATGGAAAAATGCTATTAGTAAACACAGAAAAAATGTTGCAATCGGAATTTTTCCTCTACCACCTAATTTTGAACTCGAAACCTTTGTATAAGAAGCCGATGTTCTAGTTACTATGAAACCCGAACGCTTCAAAAGATTATCGCTCTCATTAAAAATAGCTTTACACAGAAATTGATATGATTCTTTGAACCAAAAGGGCCCGCAAATAGTGCTCATTAGCTCAGTGGGAAATTTAACTATTCCAACCGGAAGTGCTGATTTACTTTATCACCAAAGCACAACAATATTGCTGATAAGGCACCTGGGTTGACCTCGCAGAGAAAATTGGAATCGGTGGAAATAGTATTATTTCCAAGGGGAGGAAGGGGTAAGCCTGGGATGTTCAACTCGCCAGGAATAAGGGGATGAGAAAGGTTGAGTGAGAAAAAAATACTGCGGAACCTAAGGGAAGGCTAAGAGGAAGCCACGAAGACGATGATAATAACGAAGAAAAAAAGTATAAGCGGAATCGGTAGAAAATATGCATAAAAATTGGCCTTTTTTGGGCCGTAAATTGTATATTCTTCAAAAGACTTTGAGGCCGATGAAAATTCTATAAGCGGAGAAGGTTGTGGGAGGGGGAGGAGGGAGGGGTGTGGGATCGTGGATGGCGAGGCACAGGAGGGCAGGGGGGTGAAGGCAATAAAAAGAATGAGAAAATGTTTCCGAAGGAGTTGGTGGGGGGTTCCAGTTTAGAACGGGTAACCCTCTCGTTCCCTCCATTCTCGTCGTAAGCTCCATTCACACGGCAATTAAACTTGGCGTAACTTACATATCCTGGCCAGGATCGATTAGTGTAATATTCCAACAATTAAAGTCAACCCCACGAGGAAATTGAGATATCGATTTAGTATAGTTATATATCTATCCATAAGCAAAGTCCAAGTTCAATCGACGGGGTTTTAAAACAAGCCAATTTTTCGTGTATGCTCAGAGCTACCAAAGCCATCAAATTAAACTTTATGCCGATTTGAAGGAAAATATCTCCAAACAGACGAGAAATAATATGAATGCGAAATCATATGATAATACCGATAACATGAATTAACGTGCCAATTGGGAGTGAGATTTTTTATACATTCTCATGATTTTTCATATTCGTAGAAAATGATGTCTCACGATACTTTATAATATTAAAAATATCAATTCAACAATAGTATTAGGACCAAATATGCATTAAATACTGCCTTAACTCCCGTGGATATCATGCTACATTTTAGGGAAACTTGCAACTTTCAAGACTGATGACTATGCAAAGTCTAGGTCTACGGATTTCAATTGTTTTGAACGAAAGAACTGTAGCCTCCAACTTCCATATCCATAGTTACGCCAAGATAAGTTCGATTAAGTTGCTCTGAACGAGGCTTTGCTCCCCACCTCCCTTCGGACGCAGAAGATTCGGAGGGGAAATAAGGGGGTGGAAGGCGCTCTGCAGAAATCGGAGGGAGAGAATCCTGGCTGAGCGGGGAGCATTGGGAGGAGACGGAAAGAGTTTCGCGGGCGAGAAGGGAATGGGCGAGCGGAGGTTATCCGAAAATTCCAATTTGCCGAACGGTCAAAAAATAAGATAAAACCGATCCCTTTTATATAGGTCTCCATGGATACGATTGGTCGGATGGGTATCGACCAATCGTGATCGGTTTGGGAGGCAATACTCCACTCCCATTGGGTCTGCTGTCCCCACCACGAAATACCACGCTTCATTTGACTTGAGATTGTGAGATTTCTCACAAATATTATACAATATGCTTGTATTACATCACGCCCAACGCTAAACAACTATGATTATGATACTACTAATAGTGCGTAGTGGGAAAATTGCGCTAACTCTGCAACTGAATAGGATTTCATATTAGTGAGTGCAGCTTTTATTTGAGAAGCGTTTTAAAATATATTTAGTACTTTATATGCCATTATCATGACGATTTTTATGAATTTCAAGAGCTTCAATTATAATGTAGCATCGCCACCTTAAATTTAATGGCCATAATTTTAAGAAAAACCTCGCTATCGTATGAATCAAGCAGGTAGGTAATGCACTCGATCTCGTATAACGAGCCTTTCCTGAATGAGCATTAAAATTTTCTGAAAAGTTAAACTTTTAAATTACAT
The DNA here is from genome assembly GCF_921293095.1 of Ischnura elegans. Lineage (NCBI taxonomy): Eukaryota > Metazoa > Arthropoda > Insecta > Odonata > Coenagrionidae > Ischnura > Ischnura elegans. The sequence goes on along the minus strand of NC_060248.1, from coordinate 70,345,978 downwards.
AGACCCATATTAGAGTCAAATCCTTCGGCCTATGATCCGACTTAACTAAATCTCATGTAGGGGAATCAAAATTCCACTGATATTAACGTTTTCCTTAAAATATTGAAAAGCTAGTACCTTTTCAATAAAAAAGGAATTTACAAAGATCTGATATTTTTTATTTCAATGAAATAACGCCACCAAGTATATGCACGAAAATAAAATTTAGGAATAAGCCTTTCTTATCCAAATCTGTCCCAAAGAAGAGTATAAGAGATTGCCAAATAAATGCTTCCGCATCGATGACGATGGTGGGAAGCAACAAAAAATTCGTTCAGTGACGTAGTACCCTGAGTATATTGCATTACAAAAAGAGGTCTTTAATTAATACTGTTGGCAAGATTTAGACACGTTCTTAAATGCATCAGATTACTAAAATAAAACGAATGAATACGCCGTAAGAAAAAAAATGACTTTTTCCTTAGCCCTGAATTGAATAATCTTTCAACGGAGCGAGTTTTAAAATGCCTCTATAAATTCTGAAAATAACAAACAGTGCAGGAGTTATCCACTAAATAGATGGAAAATGAAAATGGGAGCAATAAAAAAATTAAGAGTGTGATTCTAAAGTAAAGCTTTTCTTCCCAACTTAAATTCACAAGGCATGGTAAAAGCAATGTGAAAACTTTTCAATACATATCAGAACGAAGTTCCTCATCGGAGTTATTATTGTAAAAACACTAAAATTATCTTATAGCTTAATCTTCCGTGGAATTAATTGATGAAAACATTTAAAAAATTATATGTGATTTATGTTCATGTCGGGCAGGTACTCTTTTGCTAGATTATCTACATTAATTGATGTAAGCGACAGACAATGAACCATTAATAGGCTCATTGAAACAGACACATAGGCACACATGAAAGACATCCATTCAGGAAATCGATTATTTTTGTCCACTGGGTTGAAACGATGAGGAGAATAAAAAATAATCTTAACATGTAGTAAATTAGAATACCTACTACTACCATCCATTAATTCCATGTACCTTCCAGTATCAACGGAAAATTATTAAATTAAATACAAGCTGAATGTTTCAGTGTATGTTTATTATAAGAATAAATATAAAATGGATACACATTATACTAAATCATACAGGATAAATTCTATTTTCCCTGTTTTTTCGAAGTGCTCTTTTTTACAGAACCTACTTCAATGCATAACCGTTTCTTGGGCTAAACATTTTTCTCTAAAGCGTGCTGAGTCATCAAATTCAACATATTTTAATTTATACAAGAAATATACGAGGTGTTTGGGATATAAAATGGTCGGAGAACCACAAGGTAACATCACTGCACCCAAGATCCAATGAGGAAAATAAAAACGCAACACTTCGATTTTTTCCACGAGGAACCACTGGGTACCACCCACAGCTCGTTTGTTTTTATAGAGACTAAGGAAAAGAAGACCTTCTCCGATGTAATTTTATGACGTCTTAGCATGCGAAAGAATACCATTGATTGGGCACGAGGAAAAGAAAAGAATCGGGAGGGGGGAATATCTAGATGATGATGATGGAACGAACGACGACGGTACTCAAATAATAATAATAAAAAAGCGGCGGTGGGACGCATATTGCGCCGTAATCAGCAGGGAGATTTAACAGCTGCAAAAGGCCGAGGAGCGATAGTGATAATAAGGAAAAAAAATATGTGGAAAAATTGAAGGAGAAGAAGAAGAAAAAGTTGGCGAGTAAATATGGAATTGGGTTGAAGGGAAATAAGGGATGGAATAAATACACATTCAAAAGGTGGAGTCGGAGGGGATTGGGGAGGAAGAGTAACACGGTAGAGTAAGGGGGTGGGAAGAAATCAGGCAGGTGGGGAGGAAAGTGAGAGGGGTTGTGGATGCGGTTCCTCTACACAAGGGAGATTGGCTTTATGGTGATAGGGAAATGAGAAAAAAATAATTGGGCTTTGAGAAAGGGTGCGCACCATTATAGGTAATTTTCGGAGGAGGAAGAGAGAGAAAAAAATAACTCATGAGCGAGCACACAATGCGGTATAGGAGAGGAATGGGCCTTCGGTCCGTACAAACGAACGGCAAAGACGACAAGGGAGATGTTTCGGGGGCGAAGGGGAGGTAATGGGTTCACGGGCGAAAAAGGAATGACATAGATATGATGCTTTCTGGAACGCATACCGAAGATAAGAACTTATTTTCCATCTCTCTTCTCACCACCACAAAAATTCACCCCTTCCAAACCTTTTCCATCCTATAACGCACCGTATTTTTCCGATTGTTTGATCGATAAAAACTCAGCACACTGGTATTTTCTTTGATAATATGTCCTTAACGATATCATACCACCTTTCATCAACGTACAATAAGGAATAAGAATGTACACTGCAGCGGAATATTTGGCACCATCCAAAATTGATTTTCAAGCAGAGAATTTGGGTAAGATTATTATCAAGAGTTAGCCGCTTACAAATTACTTCTCCAAGGTAAGACTTCTTCTTCTCAGCTTCTTATTGAGAAACAAAATCTAAAACTATCACATTTATAATCCAGACATCGATAGAATTTTCAAAATGCTAACTGGACAGGCTATAACATAGTGTCAATCTCGTATCGTCAATCTATGAAACACAGGAAGACATAGGTATTTGACATGCTGCTTGAAAAATTAGAAGGCTAGCAAATATTAAAAGTTTTTCATCTATTTCAATTAACTCATACGTAAAAAAGGAAAAATTTTACTCGCACGATATCTCAACGCGTAGTTTTAAATTTTATAAAAGGAGGTATTTAGAACACAAAAACTGCCTCCGACAGAACCAACCGACTAAATTGTATTCTAAAATGATTAAATACTATCCAGCAAAAGCACTGTAATATCGATAATGTTACTGACACATGAATATAAAAAAATGATTTAATATTAGCGGAGGAAATCATCACTGCGGGTATTTTCCCAAGTTTAAAAAGAATTTAACTACGGACGATTACAATTATCATAGCTAATGTATCACAGATTACGCTTATTTATTACATGCCTTTTATTAATTACAGAATATCTATGATTGTTATAGCAGGACAGAGCATAGCCCTCTTAGCATTTAAGAATAGCTTAAATCATTCATTGAAATTTTTAAATGAACCCAAGGTATATTGAAAGGATAAATGATATATTATTTAAGTAAAATTTCATTTTGTTTTTACTATAATATGTCAAAAAAATTATTAAGTAGGTTTTCTGATAAAATGATCAGATACATATCTGACAATTAAATCGTGTAAGAATTCCAAGGAACTAGGTGGATCAACGAATGGTTGATTGACATTAAGGCGTTCAATAATGTCACTGACAAAATGGAAAAAATATCAGCCCAATACAGAGTATATAGAACACATTAATATATATTTCACAGCAGCCAAAAGGCCATTTTCGAACAAAAAGAAAATCATCATATGTAGTTTATTTATACATCAATATTTTTCACCGATGGTTCTCGAGTAACGAGAAAGTGCTAAGAAGAGTGGGAGAAAAGAGAAACCTCCTAAAATCCTTATGCAGAAGAAGGGACAACTTAGTTGGCCACATTTTGAGGCACGATGGTCTGATGAAGACAGTCGTTGAAGGACAAGTGGAAGGGAAAAAGGGCAAGGGACGGCCCCGAATGAGTTATATAGGACAAGTTTTAAAGGATGTAAAAGAGAAGAAATATGTAGCTAAGAAAACTTTAGCGGATAGGAGAGAGACATGTAGAGCTGCGTCAAACCAATCTTAGGATTGTTGACTAATGATGATGATGATGGTTCTCGAAGTAATTAAACTCTCATACGAATTATATCTAGTAAGAGGAAATTGTAGTTATAATTTGATCCAGCCGGTCACCCAAAAAATAGCTGTAAATGGGATAACCAACGAAGACCCTAATTAAGAGTGGAAATTGAACTTCTTTTTTCTTCCTTAGGTAGCTTTTAGATATTTCGTGGCTCATTGGGGCTCCATGACCCCAAAGCTCATGGTGATCTCTCAGGGAGTAAAAATTAACAATATTACTGTGAGATAAAATGGCCCTGATAAAATATGCATAGGAAATGCTACTCGGCTGATTAGATAAAAATAAGCCAAGGCTAAAACTAAAAACACAGATTAATAAAGACAGAGCTACAACGTAAGAATCGGTAAGAAAATCAAAGAAAAGTTATTCAAAAATCTTGACCACAACTACTTTTTTAACTATACCCTTTGAATATAACGGCAAACATTAGGTAATTTAATCAAGCTGGCATACCAATGCGAAGAAAGTGAGCCGCCACATATACCACATAAAACAAGAAAGAGAGAAAGAATATGAACAAATACGTCTCTTCAATTCCGTAACCGTATCACCCGAAGTTAGATTCCTCTTCAAAAATGAGTTAATACTATAATCCAAAAAAAGTACTTAGATCTGAGGGAAATGATGACGCAAGTTGAACAGATGATATTGCAGGGTCTCCGAAAGCAAAACGGAGACCCAAGCGTAGATAGAGGTTTTTGAAAATAAGGATCTATTTTTGAGAGAAAGGGATACATTTCTCGACATCGGAAGCAAAAATGAGACCGTTCCAAGGAACTAGTGGATCAAATGCGTATCGCAGGAGGCCGTTTCTATAACGCCCGCAGAATGAGTATTGAAATGTCGCTTCGATCCTTTCCGACCTCACCTACCATCGTAAAAGTGAATGCAGATCCGACTTGACTCACCACTCAGATCGTGGACTGAAAGGAAAAGATGTCCAATTCCTCATTCACGTTCCCTGGAATGAACCCCTCTTCCACGAAATCTTCATTCCCCCCTTCTATCCCCTTTGCATATTACCCCCACCCTGCCATAACCGGAGGGACGACCCCTACCCCCCGCCCAGAGCACGCATCCTTTTGCACCCCCAACTTCCGTAATTTTTTTTAATTAGCGTTATCGGGTCTACTAAATTATTTCAAGGCATGCCTTTTTTCTCTCTCGTCTCTCGACCCAACCAAACCCCCCCCCACATCCCTTCGAGCTTTCCATATCTCAAAGGGAGTCGGTATGACGTCGGATAGGTGGATATGGAAGAGAATGTTTCTGGGCAGGAGAGTGGTATGTTTTTTTTCCTAGGGGATAATGTGGGTTTTTCGGGAAGCTACGGGGACAAGCTATGGTTTAAGGGGTACACAAGGGAACGATGCAAGGGGAAGGAAGTGGCGGAAGACTTTGGAGGAAGGGGTATGGAAGGTCAGAATCCCTGGCAGGGTCCTCAGAGAGAGGGGAGGCCCCTGGGAGCAGGGCTGGGAAAAATCGGAAGTGAAGGGGCACGGGGGGTAGTAGCTACTCTCTATGTTAGGATGAACGCCATCGAAGGGGCACCCGTATCCCTCTTTCTCTTTTCATTTCCAGGGGTAAAGTTGACTGGCAAGGGGATTCGTCGCTCGTTCCGAAATTTTGGAGAGTTAGGATGACCATTGTTCTCCTGCATCTGCGCGGCAAAAAGAAGTGCATGAAAAATTCATGTCGTCGCGGCAGAGCTACTGACGCTCATTTCATCACTGCCGGCCCAAGAGTCCACTTGCAAGTGGGAGCGAAGGGGTTAATATTTTAAAAGCTAATGAAAGGTATGCATACTCACATGCGAAACAAAACTGGTAGGTTTACAAGCATGCATTTGAAAACAACACGGCGGCTGGATTGAATATTTTTCTTTTACTACACACGGCATTAAATAAAGTCGGTTTAAATATTTAGTTTAAATTCCAGTTATTCCAGTAAAAATATGTCTTGATCAAATGTAAGTAACAAGTCTGATCAAACTCTAGCAATACTTTATCGTAGGCAAACCGTTGTTACACATATTAAAAAGTAGCTAAATTAAATAAACCAATACCAATCGAATACCAATTGGTACTGGTTTACCAATACCAATGAAGCAAACCAATACATTGTATATCACCAATTATAGCAAAAAAAATGAATTCATACCGGCTCATATACATTTTCACAACTTGGGAGAACAATACTGACCGTAGTTCTGTGGGATGAAACAACTGAAAAAGTGGCCATGAAAAAAGGTAATGGAGAAACTTCAGTGTAGCTTTTCTATAGATTAAAAGACCACTATTCTTGATAGGATATACTTAAAATTAATGAAGGAAAAAGTGTAGGGGGATAATTACAAAGGTTGGGAAAACTAATTTATGTAAATCAATAATATTGCAATTCACCGCAGAAGATTTGACTTGCGAGATATGTTGAAACGGTTTTCAATATATGAAACCTACCTTAAATACCTTTAACCGTTTCTGGAAAATGAAGTTGTGCATGACTTACTGGAAAAGGTATTGGGAGGAAACAATGAGTAAATATTCACTTAAGTCACACTGAAGATTAAGGTTATTCCATAGAAATTCGGCAGGCAGAGAATATCGAAATGTTCTCTGCTGAAAGCATAAATGGCATGAATTTTCCTCGATCGCTGGGTATCCCACTCATTCGATAGTTGCTCGATCTGAAGGTGCTATCATAGCACTTCATTGAGATTAAGTGATAGTAGAGGACTTTTTCGGAAAAAAAATCGCCCAGAAAAGAGGCAAAGGTGGAGAATACACACGGAGGCCATTGCCTTCCGAAAATTTTTCCTCGAATCTCCAGAATTTTCGACTAGCACCCTCTGATCCCTCGTTTTCTCGTTATCCTATAGGATGTTAACCCCGATCTTCGTCTCACTCCCCCCCACCCCAAACTCTCTGCAGTGTACCCTGGAACCAACCCCCTTCACAACCTTCCAACGGCACCGTCGTTCCTCCGACCGAGCAACTGACTCAACCCTATGTACCTTCAACCCCCCTTACAGCCCTCTCGGGAACGGTTTTAATTATTCCTTATCGGGAAAGTATCTTCGTCTCAATTATTTATAGTTATTTTAATCACCTCTCCGCCACCCTCCTTACCCCAAAGCAACCCCAAATATCCTCTTTTTTCCCCCTGCGCCTTTGCGAGAGGATCGTGTGCCAAGCAAATCGCCCACTCCCTCTTCTCATCCCCACTTCTTAAAAAACACCACCACCCCACCACGTAAGGGAGGAGGAAGTCATGGGAAGGGCGTCGGTGGTGTTTCTGGAAAGGAGGCATATTTATACGCATAAATTACTGAAGTGATGCCAGGAAAAAATTCCTCTCTGACCAGCCAATGGATGGCGATCCAGATCTTTCGGGCCAAAATTTTTTGCGCTCAAGGGTAGAGAATCTTCTTATTAAAAGGAAAGATGACTTCTATCGAACGAAAATATTAGCCCGCGCGTGTAAAAGGGCGCTGGCGATTTCCATTGCATATTCAAAGTAGCTCTTAGGTACTTCCTTATTGCCTTTGGCCTAATTTCATCACGTCGATGGATTTATTGACTCTTATTGTCATGAACACTTATTGTCAGAAATGAAAAAATTGGCATAAAAATAGAAAAAAACATAATATACCCCTAGAAGCAAGAGAAATCATTCAATGAGGATGCATTCCAATAACTGCATGAATAACTTCAAAAAATACACGAAACGCTCTACGATGTGACCAATACGGTGGCTACTAAGAAGTAACAAAATATACATACCTATATGTACGAAAATAGTCCTATTTTTTCCTGGACTGCAATTTACTGTATTTCAGTTCGCAATATAACCACATAGCGGGTTTGCTATAAATGATATTCCAGCAATTTCAAGCAGATAATCATTTTAAAAATCTGGTGCGGTACCTTTACCATCGTTTCCACGTAAAAATATTGTCACGTAGGAGAGGTGCAGCAATTTTATAATTCTTTAATTTACTCAGATACTACCAGAAATATTTGGTTAGAATCAGAAAAAAATCGAAAACAAATTGAAAGGATATAATGATGATTACTTTCTAACAAAAATATTAGTTTTCCTTTTTAATTTAACAGTATCATTTCATTTTTGTAATAAAATAAATTTAACAAAAAGAAAAACTGCGCATAACCTAATAAATTAGGTAACATCTAGCATACACAAGATGGTGAGATGAAAACGGAAGAGCATTTTGATGATTTCATATATTTTCAAGATAAATATCCTAAAGTTAACAACTATTCCTGAATTGGCTTTCAGTCAATCTTGATTGGAGTTTCAGAAAAATAATATCATTGAAAAGATAAATAAAATTCAGTGCCATTTGAAGATAGACTAGCAACAGTAGATCCTATTTGGTGGACATATTCGCCAATGACAGAGCAGTAATAGGAAGCTTCTCTTCTTTGCAAAGGGTCTCCAAACCCTCAAGCGCATTCACCTTGCGCTCGGAGGAGGGAAGGAAAATTTTCAAGCAGGTTGTGGGAGAGTGGAGGAAAACTAAAAGCCGGGAAGTGGTTCGAGGCACACTATTGAAATAATTTAAATGTGTAATGTGGATTCGGATGGGAGAACAATGGTGGAAACCAGGTTTAAGTATGACGGATTAGAGATTTCCCAGGAGGAGGAAAAGACTCCATAGCCAGGTGGTGGGCAGGGTAAGCAAGTTTTAGCTCCAAAGGCCTCCATTCCACTAATGCGGTCATGAGCGGGGGAATTGTGCTAACTCACAGTTGACATTTCTCCATATCGTACTTGAAACAATTGATGCCTCGCGAACCATTCCGAACTTATATTACTCAATGATGCTATGTATCACTCGTGCACTGAGATTTCCGCATAATCTTTCATGGTACATAAACTGTTCTCATCTACATCAACGTTACGACCGCCAAGAAAAAGTTACTAGCTGCCAGATGACTCAGGTGGCTTCCTAATCAGCTAATGGTAATATCTTTTCTTCTTGAGCAGAAAGATCAATGCGTCAATGAAATCTAAACTACAATGAAATCCCAGTGCAATGACACTGTATGAAGCTTTTCACGCTCTGAAATATCGTCTTCGACACTGGAGTGGGAATATCGAAAATATTACTATTAGTCGACTCGGAAACGATTATGAAATTGAAAATTTTGAAAACCCTTCCTCTCTTCTTTTGATCATCTACATGTGAAAAAAGTAGATTTCTATCATAAGATGAATTTCTTCCTAAATAATTACAGCTTACTATGATTGAGACCCTGTAATGTCACCTTCAAGCAGATTTTTCGCTGATTTCCTCTTCTTACTGTGCCCTTTAGTTTCGGAAAGATTTGATAGGTATACTCTGAAAAGTGAGGATGAATAAATGAAAAGTATTCCCGCTGCCCGGAAACATCTTTTTTCCGTGTAGCTTTCAGGATGGATGTATGTTTACCTTCTATTGATACCATTGATACTACAAAGTGATAGAGGCACTAACGCGCCAAATGTAGTTCGGTGGCGATATATTCTTCGTGATTACCTCGATTTAAATTTAAAGTGTGCATCTACCACACAAAGAATACTTCGTCATATCAGCCTTCCGAAGAAATGAGCAGTGCACCATCTTGTTAAAAAGCACGATAAGAAAGCAACAATGAGAAAGAACATTATGGAAGGCGCCGGTGATGAAAAAATATTAAGGGGCACGAACCGAAAGTATTCGAAAATTATGTAAAAAGACCTACTCCAGAAGGCGACGACTGTCACTTGAATGGATAAGTATGCCTAGGATTCCGTCAGGGTCGAGGAATGGAATAGGTTAAGGCAGCAAAGGAGGTTAAGGTAGCAAAGGATTGAGACTCAAATGTGAAAATAGAAAATTTGAATCCTGAGAGTGGATTCAGGGGGTTTGAGTAGGGGGAAAACATTTTACGAGGTCAATGGTTCGGGATTCTCACTTCGGCACCAAGGATGCAGGCACGAGAAATGGGAATAACCAAACTGAGAATGGAGCAGAAGTGAAGAAACGGAGGAGAGGGCATCGAAGGAAACCAATTTGAATGTGCTCAATGAGATAAGGGAACGTGGTTAAAATTTATTCCGAAATGTGAATAATTTCTTTTTCACCGAGAGAGGGATAATTTTTTCTCCAGCATCGGCTTTTTCCGCGAATTATGTTCCAGGGCAAAGGCATGAAAATTATTTCCAGCGGCGAATGCCTAAGATTTTGGCCATCGGTCATCTTAAGCTGGGTCTGCACAAGGGAAAATCCGAGATGGCGTACGTAAGGGGCATGGCTGATTATAGGCGTTCTCTCAATCCGTCTTGATAATAGCTATAACGGCTCTGAAAATTATTCCGTAGAAAACTGACTTTATGAGGATGATGCAAAGTAATATTTATTTCCACTCCACCAATTGAGCCATAAAAAGCATTAATATGCATATTATATAAAGAATTAATAAAAATACAGTCTGTTGAGGGATAATAATGGGTAAAAACGATCTAGTCTAAGAGACGGAATGATTACCATGAATTAGAAATATGACCTCAACAATATTAAATTTCGAACAGTAAAATTGTACATTTTAACATGTTTGAAGTCATCACAGAGTCTATACAAAAATATTAACGCCACTGATGTAATTGTTTTGATTATACTGTCTGCAAAATATTTACAATATCGTTACTGAATAGCAGCAAATATTTTAGTTTGGTATGAAGAGCTTTTATGTCAACTAAATAGAAAATCAAGAATGAACTAATTCAATTTTAATTCAATCCTGAAACATTACCACCAACACTTGAGTAGGTATGGGTCATATATTATCATATGAGTCATACTTACTCAAGTGTTGGTGGTAAAGTTTCAGGAACTTTTAATTTATTATTACGTCAGAATTCTACTAGATTAAGCCTGAAATAACTCTAGATAAAATATCTTCAAACACAAATAATACCAGCACGATCAAATTCCTAATAGCATCTCTATGTTAACAACAGACGATATTAAGAGTTCAAAAAATAAAATTACAAACTCTCCCTCCAACCTATTGACGGCATTTATTATTCGCCTACTTGCTTATTCAAGCGTCTAAGTGAGGAATTCTTTCCCTTGAAAAATGGGCTCATATCGTTCCCAATCTTTTTTCCACCCCAACGAATAAAGGTGTTCGCTCCTTTCGGTAAAGGTTGGGGAGTAAGGTGGAAAGGGTAGGCACGAGGTGGGAACGAGGAGGGTTAAAATGGAAGATAGCTAGTTATTCGAGGGTGGTGGGAGAAATAACAAGAATTTAGATATTAAGGAGTGATTGGGGGTAGAGAAGAATGACGGAACTCAGGGGAAGGGGTGGGTAGTGTTTAAGGGGCGGAAAAAGCGGTGAGGCCGATAGGGCGAAGAAAAAGGGTGGTGGGCAGGGGTTTGATCAAACCCCTTGGGGATGAGTTCAGGGTGGAGAAAGCGGTCTGCGTCGAAAAGGTATGAAGGGAAGGTGGCTTGAATGTGAAAGAAAGAGACCACTAAAAGATAAAGACATTAAATAAAGAAACGTTTTTTTTAACATTCATAAGTCGGCCATTTTTTCTCAACCGCTATAAAATTATCTTTTCTACTGATGATGTCACTCATATTTGTAACTAGGAAGATCAATTAAAAATCCTGATTTCTGGCGTACAGACTGAGGACCTCTTTCAGCCTGAGCGTTGCGCATTAAGTTAAAGTAAATCATTTATCATTAACGAACCAAACTAATTTAAACCTATCATAAAAAATGTAAGTGGGCGTTATTTTCGTGAAAATAAATTAAAAATACACAAGTAACTATAGCCAATGATAATCAGGTAGAAGTCATAGGCAGGAAAAAATGCTCGCCGATGAAAGAAAAAAATGTAAGTGTGACCTGAAATTCAATACTCTAAAAACCTTCAGATTATGTGTGCATTATAAATTGATCATACCCCTTCAACCTCACTTAGTATTGATTTCACAAACTTCTCACTGAATCATGGAAATTATCGATAACTCAATTCAAATACTGAATTCAGCTTTAATGTTGAAAACATAATATACCACGGAAAATTTTCATACAATGGAAATAGTAAAACCGGCAGCAATGGAAAAAATGTGCTTTTGGTAATAGAAATGTAAAATTTTATTATCTGTAGCAACGAAATAATTGAGAATCATAATATTTAAGATACTTAAAGGCGAATTGAGAACCGAGAGAATATCCTCAAGATAAATAGAGGTAATTAAAAATGGATAACACTATATCTGAATACGACGGAATATTGTGTTATACTTGGAAAAATTTTGGGGCCCAGGTATATATAATTTGAAACTAATTTCATATTTTTGACGTCGATAGAATGCCTTAAATAAAGATTATTAGAATTAAAAATTACGCATCAGTTTTGCGTCGCGCAGTTCAGCATAGCTCTGTGTGGGGAAAAGACTGTTTTGGGGTACAAAAACATCTAGGGGAGCGGGTAAAGAACAAGGGTTATTCTCAGGCGTGGGGGTAACAGAAAACCCTAAGGGCTGAGTTAACGGTGAAGAAAGCGGTCAAAGGCGAGTGAAGGGACGCGAGGAAGGTGGATTGGTTCGCAAGAAGGGTGCGCCGGGAACGAATAGAGACGTTAAATAAAATATAATTTAAGGGTGGAAAAAGTGTGCGAAAGGGAGGGAAAAAATATAAAGAACTCGTGCTTGGCGGTTACCGGGAGCTGTGGGAAGGGCGAGGTGAAGGAAAGAAGGAGGCACATTTGTATAGAATGGAGGGTGAGAAATAGGAGGGGAGGGAGGGATTGAATGAGGGGCAAGTGGAATAGGGAGGGGAGAAAAGACGGACCCCTCCATTCTCGATCGCTAAAAAAAAAAGGAAGAAGGCGTTCCCGAAATTTATTGGCCCGGGTGATGAGGGACGAAGATAATATGAAAATTCTCGTGGTTCGCTTAATAGGAAAGGGAGGTGCTTGGGAATGGGGGGCAAGGGTGGGGGGTCGTTCTTTGTGGGTGGTTTGCGAGGAAGAGGACGAAAGGATACAGGGTGCATCGGAAAAGTTAGAGCCTGAGGCAATCTCTCAAAAAGGTTATGGGAGCGCTGCAGGTCATGCAATGATATTGAACTTTTTTGGGGTGGATGTAGGAAGGAGACAAAATGCAAATCGCAGCAGATGCGCTCACATTACACCATAGTCTTTCATTGCTAAAAAATAATCCCAATTTCATACAAAATATTGGCAAGATGCGAAAAGACTAACCGGTCTACCATGGTAATTCTATTGTGTTCCCGGCGATGTTTTCTACCTCTCAACGATGCAACAAGACAATAAACGCTCATTTCTTAATAAAGGAACTAACATATGCAATTGCCCGTTGCAGATGTGCTCACATTACACTATAGACCTTCGAAGCTAAAAATCAAATCCCGATTTCACCTGACATATAGGCAAGATGCGAACAGACTAGTAACATGTTTACTAATGTAATTCTATCAAGTGCCCGGCGATATTAACCACACTTTCAACTATATAACAAGGCAATATTCAAGCGCTCAGTTTTGAATAGCGTAACTTACGTGAGCATTTGCTCGTCTGCAGTTCTAGCACTCATTTCAAAGAAGTAAAAAAATGGTTATACACTGATAAGATTTCACGTTATTTATTTTTAGAGTTACATCGATTTAAATATACAAAAAAAATGTTTGAAAGAAAGTTTGCCATAAAGGGCGACGAATTCAAGAATGTAAAAAATAGAAACATTTCCAATCTTAATTTCTCTCTTATTAGACTCTCTTCAGGTTGCAAAAGGTATTCTTTCGCAGCAGCAATTGGTAACGATTTTTAGTTTCACACCGCTTTATTATGCTACAAAAATTAAGGGCAACTATAGTGATATTATCAAGGCTACATAGGCAGCCAATAACAGATAATACGATAAATAGTTCTCGAATATTTTCTATGGGAGGGTATAAAGATATAATTCAAGCTTAATGATAACATCCACAACAGAGACTATCTCTTACCTTATCAGTAGCAGTATAACTACACTCATCGTTAAATAGGACTTCTGATGTAACTCTTACGAAGGAAATGACAGGATTGTTGCCACATTTATTGGTAAGATCACTTAGAATATACGTATTCAATAACGCATATATTATCATGCGCTCAAATATGTAACACCAATTTCAAAAATTAATAAAATTTCAGAAAAACTTGCAAATAGTATAAATATGCCAATTTCACAGAATACCCTAGCTATTTTTGTTATATCACAACAATATTTACGCCTTGAAAACTGAGATATTGCTTCATTCATGTCCAAAGGAGAAACCAAGCAACGATGAAACTAATGAATATAAGGCAGGTATTGCATTAAAATGCCGCTCTCTATGAGATCATATAAAATAAAACTTAATCTTCCAGGTTACAGCAACGAACATATGACAGAAGTATTAGAGTAGTAGTTCCACAACATATGAGTTACTAATTTAATGGACGGAAATCCCTGTTTACCAATGAACGCATACTTGTTCAGTGTGAGCAATATGAGATATTTTTCAACCCTACCATTTTTCTCTATGGAAAGCAGGTATTATAAGCATTGGAAAAATATATTCATAAGAAACCAAAGATTTGTCACCAATGTGAACGAGTATCAATTAGTTTTTAAGAATTCTCTTCGGTATTGAGATGGATCATTATAGGTACATTGTATTTAATCTTCACAAAAAGTGTGTTCTAAGGGTTTATTTGATGATTCATTGGCTAAAATTAAATACGAAACTAAATGGATAATGCGCAGAAATGAAACACGAAAACGTGTGTTTAGGACCAAACAACTCAGGCGAATGTTTAGAAACTGAATTCAAAATTTATCCTTTTTATCCTATTAAAAACATTTTCTTCAAGTGCAAAATTTCCCGTGGAACCATCAAAACACCCGTCCTACCAATGAGTTTACGATACTCGGAGAAAATCCCGAAGAAACGTTCCTTCACTTATATAGTCCCGCGGCAGCAACATATTGTATAAGTCCCACACTCACGGCATAATGGATCCTTGGATAGTGCAGACTGACAACTTATGGCTTGTTTTGAAAGTTATGATCATAGTTTGACAAATATTGAGTATTTATTTCCTTTAGTTTCGACACTTCGATAATAATAATAATAAATAATAAAAAAACAGAAATGAGAGGAGTTTAAGGAGAGGGTTTTGACTACCGTAAGGCGTTTGATAGCGTCCCACATAATCGGTTGTTAAAAGTTCTGACTAATTGCAAAATCCACGGCACCATCATTAAATTTTTAGAAGCAACAATGGCAAAGTGGAAAACAGCCCTAATGGTCAATATATCTGGTAAAGGCATTACAAAACCAACCATTGACATCAAAAATACACACAAAACAGTTTCAAAATACTCAACCTTCATCCAAATACATACATCAAATAGTAAAAGGCTGTAATAATTTCAACCTGTCATATCGCAAGAACATTTCTCAACGCAGTAGAACAATAAACCTTGGTGAGAACTCGTGCTCTTTACACTAAAACCACTCACAATCAGTGAAAGCTGAAGAAATTTTAAAGAAAAAATAAATAATAATAATTACTATTTCAATATTGTCAACAGATGTCCCAATTTACAAGCAATTCAATATATTTTCAGACAAGTAAACAAACACATTTAAAACCGCCCATGCCCCGGATATCCTGGCAGGACTCGAACCCACGGCCTCCAGTTGGTCAGGCAAGGACTGATCTCCGCTGCCACCGAGGCCAGCTAAGTAAACATATTGCTTCATACGCAACTCCCGTCATCATTGACATCTACGAACCTTTCACTCCAAGAATACGCACATAGTACATCCCGCCAGACGGACAAAGCGGCAAAGGGTGACGTCCTTACAAGAGTGACCGCGGGAAAGCTGGGAAGACGCTCACGCGGAGGAAAAAGAGTGACAAGAGAGAGAAAGAAAGAGGGAGAAACAAGTCCGAGCCATTTCATTGATCTGGTTTCTGATATTTCTCCCCTGTCCCCCCTATTCTCCCCTAAAAAAAAACTCTTCTCCTTCGTCCCCCACCACCTCCTACACTCCCGCTCCGACTGGAAGCGGACGCCATTCCCTCAGTGTCCTCCTCTGAGAACTGCCCCTCCAGAGCCCCCCTCCCACTCCGCTCCCCAAAGCAACGCTTCCCCCACCCCCGTCCCATACATCCGCACCGCTCTCTGCCCCTTCGACTCTCCGGGAGAAAAGAGAGACTGTCCCCAGCGTCCGCTCTCGTTCCGCGCCCATATAAAACTACTACTCCCATCCTCCCCAAACCAACACCACCACCCGGAAAGCCTTATACCCCCACTCTCCCTCAATGGGAACAATCCTACCCACCCCCTCCGCTGCCCTCCAACAGGGTCCTTCTCCCACCCCACCCAAATCATCCCTCCCTGGACTTCACCCATTCCCCGTTTAAAAACCCACCCCAATATACATACCACACACACACGCGCGACTCCCGCCCCGACTCCCTTCTCCTGAGCTCCCTTCTTTCCCATAATCCAGTTCGGGAGGGATTCCACTGCATGTGTATGTGTAATGCGAGAGAGAGAGATAGAGAGAGAGAGAGTGTCCAAAGGAAAGGGTTTTTGCGCATGAGCCAAAGATGTTCCCCTCCCTCGTAACCTACCCACTCCCACCCCCCTCCTCTCCATCCTTCTCTTTTTTTATCCCTCTTCCCTTCAGTATCCCTCTCGCCCGCCAGCTAGCTTCCCTGATAACTTTTCCTCCTCCTCCTCGTCCTCTCGCACCGAAGTCCTTATGTTACGTCCAGCTAGGTGGCTTCGGTCGTGCAGGGACAGTCTCGAACAAAAAAAAACATCAAAACGGAGTTCGGCTCGCATCGCGTCTTAAGTGTGAACATTTCACGCGCATTTACATGATACCTTTCAAGCCAACTCCATAGGCTTGTGACGGAGGGTGGTAATACAGTGGTCGTTGTCAAAAAATAAAATTTAGATTTAACAAAGTCACGTCGGAATATTTGACAACTAAGTCCCACATATCAAATATTTAAGCCCTCTGCTGATCGGGGATAAAGGAATTGCTAGAAATGATGAGGTTCCACAATGGCTATCTCCGAGTCTCTTTGAATGATATCTGTTCTTAATAGCTCGAAGAATATGAGTCTCGCTCGTACCCTAGATTAGCTGCCAGGCAAATTTGAGTAAAATCTGTGCAATGATACATGAAGCAGTTTATGATGAATCGCGCAGTTTACCTTTGAATTTTATCAAGCGCACGGATTAAGTCTTTCTTCGCTGTTTCCCATATGATATCTGCGTAGAAATAGTGCCTAATGAGTGCCTTGCAGGTCCTCACTTTAAATTTTTCATCAGAAAACCTTATCACAACACGGATGACGAATCCTGATGACATTTGTCGTCCTACAGGGATAAAAACTCCATCAGATTGATCAAAAAGGTCTTTGTTTATTTCCAGCATAAACATTACATAATGTATATGCTCTTGGATCTGAATCTGTAATATTAAAGCCAAAAACACTTCTGATGTTCTCCCTCACAAGTAAAGAAACGCCCAAATGGCGTTCAGCTCACATCTCGTCGAGCTATATGGACATTTTTTTCTCGCACAAGAAAATCCCATTATCATAGTAAATGATTTGGCCTGATACAGAAATCATTTAACGCTTCTTTACGTCTAAAACATGATTTTAATATCAGATAATAAATGTTGCTTCCAATGCCTAAACATAGTCTCAAAACAAGGAAACAGAAAGAATTAAACATTCATGACGTATTAGCAGCATCAGTATCACCAAAATACGAGGAGTAATCTTGAATGGTCAAATGCTGCTTAACGCGTGTATTGTTAGAGCTGTGAATCTTGTTCATAATTGAGACCTGAGAAACTAAGTTTTGTCACGTTCTTCTGACTCAAATTTGGATGAACCACAGTTTTTCTATGCTTAAAATTTATCCTCGGATACTGAAACAGACTAACCACTAACAGCATAATGGACCAACAATCCTCTCGTAAATTGTAAAACACCTCTTTTAAATAGAATATGGTAATTGAAAATACAATTCATAAACAGGTAAGTTTAAATCGTATTTTCAATGCATCATTAAAAACTATCATAAAACTAAATTGATATGGTTGTCCTATTTTTTTTAGGAAAATAATCCGGTATTACTATATTTAATCGAGTGCAATGAATTTTAACAATATATTTCCACGATTCTTGTGAAAATTTTTGTCTGATGTACTGACAACTTTGCACTGACATCAAAATTTAGGCATCTTGATAGAGAAAACGATGACAATTTCTCAAGTGAACTATTTATTATTACGTTTTCATATTGAAACAAAACGCTGCTTTTCTCGGCATGCAGATGAAAAATATATTAGAATGGAATGAAGTGGAAATAATACTTGAAATTCACTATTCTATGAATGCATAACATGGAATTTCCATGTACGTTCATCTTTATTGAAATGAACGAATCGAAATGAAGGAAATCACATTTAGTCAAAACAGATGATGAATGTGAATTATTAACCTCCGGGCCAGAGGCCTGACCTGACGTAAATTATTATTTTCCAGATTAATTCTAGAGGAGGAATTGCGTGTTATGAATTGCATACACCCAGAAGAAAGCCGTTATAGGTAACAAATTTGGGATTTGGTTACGTGACTTATCAAAATATTCGCTTTTTCAAGACATCAATCCATATTCAGTTATGACGAAAGACTGCCTCAACGTCGAATTGCAATAGAATTCGTGCACCATACATTAAATTCTGTGATTAAGCTTTCCCTCTAATCAAAGAATTTAACCCAAGAGTTCTTGTAAGTTTGAACATGCACTTCCCGGGCATAATTATTCAACCTAGGCAATGCAGCGCCAAGCATTGCATAAAAAACTAACCAATTTCATCATTTTTGTTTGGAAAACAGCCAAACATAAATGAAGAAACAATTTCGCTGCAATATAATTATTCTACCTCCTACTGGGATGCAAACCAGCGTTTTCCCTAAGATCTAGAACTTTGATTCGGATAAAAGAGGAATCCCGGTGTACCTAGAACCACACCATACCAGAAATTGTGATGTTGGAGTACGATTTCTGGTCAAGGCAAATTTTTATTTTGTCGTGAATACAAATTATCATCGGAAATTTATATTTTCGTACCCGAGTGAATGAGACTGTACATAAAATCAGTGGCTAAATCAGTGCCTTGAAAGAAAGAATTGAAGAGTATAACTATTAATTTCAGGTCTTCTTTAAGATATCTTTCCATTATAGAAAAATAAACTTAGTAAAATTTAAAAACTGTTCCATTCGGGATTCGTAGCATAGTCACATCTTCAGGTTTGTGTCCGCTAAACTTATACAGTAAACCTTAATCAGGATAATGTGTTAACATTGCCATAATGTTGAGAACATGAGTTGCCATTGGAAATATTCCCCTTCGCTACACCTGCAGCAATAGTCACCTTCATAATTATATCATCGGATACATGTATTTTGTTTCATGATAGTGTCTTAATTCTTACGAGCTGTAAAAAACATAATAATTGCGTCAGCCAAGTTTAAATTAGCATTCATTTACCCTACTCGCACTTCAACCATATCTACCATAATGATTCTTTGTTTTTTAATAAAGATTTGCACATTATTTCCTTTGGATTACAATGCAAATATATTTTTCCTCGCTCCATTTCCGCCATTTAATCGCACCAAAACCAAAACTTCCCATGCTTTTCAGAGCATCCCACCGAACACCTAAAAATTTGAATAATGCATGTCGTTTTGGCAAGTGATGCTCATTTCTATTAGTATTTTTTCGAATTACTTCGATGGGAGGTAAGTATTATGCGAATGTCTCCATGCATTTAATAATTGTAATGTCACCGTATAGTGAGAGAGGTTGATTCTGAGAATTTCACTTAAAGCCTGTGATTATACTGGCTGAAACGCTTTTTGTAAAGCAGCATTAACCACATTTCGTCAATATATGAGCTGTGGAACACGAAGGAGAGTGAGATCGAAAGTTAATTTTCAAATTAAATGTACCTTAATAAGAGGCACATTTCCATCTAACTAATAACGCTAGTGCTATATCTGAGAATGGTAGATTTGATCTACCCATCCATGTTATGTGTACGAGTTTGGTCAATTTGGTTCACAATTAGATTTATCTCAATAGTAATGTATCGATTAGAGACATGTTGATTTGATAGAATAATATAATTGACGAGGTGATGCTGAGACAGTGTATCCAATTTAATCTTACAAAAGTGCTGCAAGAGTTTATTTCGTTGATACTTTTTAGTTAACCACAAAATGTTTTACTTCTTCAAAGTTTATAAAGTCTAAAACAACATAATGTATGCTTATAGTTTAATCTAAGAACACAGTGAACTAATGCACAGAATGAAAGAAAACGCCTGAATCTCTTCGCGCAGCTCCCAAGAGATCTGTACACCATCTAGTGAGCGCCTGCTGAACTTCCACTGCGCTGCGAGAGGAGCGGCAGCGCTCGATGGCACACTTGCTTGGTTAGTTTCTGTTAATACTAGCTGGTAGATAACTAGGAGGAAGTTTTAGCTAGTAATAACGAGGTATGTTTAGGGTAATGAAGCCTCCATCAAACAAATGGGCGATCTGTACAACTAAAAGTACCTAGATATGATATCGGCTCACTTTTATTGATACGTATACCGACAAAGCGAGTATACTGAACCTTAGTTTCATATAAAAGCACACATTAAGAATGAGTTCTTGCGAATTGAATCCCTTATACAACTTTATAAAACTTAACTTAGAAGGTCACGGGAACCTGCGGAAGGTCGCGTATTAGAATCACGCCTTGGTAGGTTGGCCCTATCCAAAGTATGGGTAGATGAGATCGTCCTGCATTATTTTTCATTAGATTCCCTCGCTGTTTTCTGGGCGCTGAAGATAAATACATTAAACAATAAAAAGTACCACTTAAAATTAGTTAAACTTCAGAATAATTACAAACAATGACCATTTGGTACCCATTTCAAAGACTCTTATCAAAAAAGAAAAATGCGAATTCATACAAGATTCCTCACAGCCATGATGACTTGTTCATATCGAAATGACTGCTTTCAAATTATTAAAATGAAATCCATCAACACTGGTGTGTAAATAACTGCAATGTATTGCTGGTCACAAAGCAGCGTCAGAAGTAATTACTTAAAATAATCGTTCTGCAATTGACAAAGTATCATAATTTAAGTCTCAATGGAATAATTTACAAGGGTGTCTCATTTAAAAACTAAGTAACCAAAATTAATATAAATATCTATCAGAAATAATACCATAACCAGTTCATTAATGCAAA
The DNA here is from genome assembly GCF_921293095.1 of Ischnura elegans. Classification (NCBI taxonomy): domain Eukaryota; kingdom Metazoa; phylum Arthropoda; class Insecta; order Odonata; family Coenagrionidae; genus Ischnura; species Ischnura elegans. The sequence continues at coordinate 70,324,745 of NC_060248.1, read as the reverse complement.
ACTTAGAGCTGCAATACCGAATGTAAGTGTTTTTTTTCAATTCGTTCTCCTCTATGGAATCCAGCAGATTCTTTGCATTCCATTATTCACGTTATTCAAATGAACGGTCAATCTGTTTTTATTTGCCATTTTAATTCTTGCGATTCCACCGGAGCCGTTCTCTTTAGTTTTCTTTCAAAGGCATAATGGCATGAACTATCAAAAATTTAACAACTTGTTAACAATCCAAATATATACATGCTGAGACAAACCGGGTCACAATATATAGAGATGCAATGCAAGTGAATATTCAAGTGCTCGAACACCTATTTTGTGAGTTTTCACGTTTCCTGATAGGTTTTTTTTCTTGGATAACAACAGACTATTCTTCAATGCAACTAATGATTATATATTTGTAATCAATTTTTTTACTTCGTAAATGTATTCGGTGCATTATTTCATTTGCTTAAAAAATTCTACATCTTGAATGTTGATGAACATACCTATAACCAGTATCTTCAGGTTAGGTATTAGGATTATTTCTTTAACCGAGACAAGGCAATATTATACAATATATAGGCATTTATATTAAACAATAGTATGTGAAAAAGAAAAAATACGAAAGTATAAAAAGGTTAATCAATAGAAGATAGGAGAATTGAGTGGAGAACTGCGGCAAACCAATCTTAAGATTGTTGACCAGTGATGATAAAAATTATAACTTGTCTTGGTTAAAATAAAATAATTACGTAGGCATAAAGTATTATTTATGCAAGACTAGCTGACCCGGCGAACTTCGTAACGCGTAACAATCAATGAACAGATCAGTTACACCATGTATAAATCAATAGCCTCAGTACAGGTTTTTATCATATTTGACTTATCTTCATGAAATAAGGAAAATAATTCAATAAATCTTCATCAATAAACATGAAAATTGATTTTCAGAAAGATATTTTCTTTTAAAATCTACATAGGGTGGATCGGGGCACGTTTAAGCTGATTTTTTTCAAAGAGTTTTAAAATTATGATGCTTTAACATAAGAATGTTAGACATTGTGGTTTTACAAAGCAGTGAATAAAGTCAACATTTTAAGTATACGGTTGTCTATTTGTGTTTTTAACCATAAAAAAATATTTTCAGGTCCAAGGCTGATGCGGAAACTTGGCCCGTTCTTGGGTAAAGTTTACGCAAAGCTAGATTGACGCTTAACTGATGTTCAAAGTCGTGTAAGAATAGCCCCTAGGGAGCAGCATTAATACGTAATGACTTAAGACGCACCAGTTACAGAAACTCGGTTCCGAAAAAGTGCGCTACGTAAACGCACCCCATGCGTAAACGTACCACGGTGTACCCTGCACATTCGGGTTTAATCTCTTGAGTCAAGAACCTTCTGATATACAATATTTTTTATTTCTTGTCAGGCGCAAGATAATGCGAATGAAGCGAAATTAATATAGTGAAGCGAAGAAAGAAATAAAGCGGATGTTTTCCAACTCATGAATAGCCAATTACAATTGACCATGTGAAAATCATGGGTTCTCATGAGCACATGAGTACAAACATCACATGCCCTGAAAGATTGACGTAATGATTAGTAATCGTCATCACGAATGCAACACGAATTGGAAATGGGATTCGTTTAAGCTCAAAAAGGCATATAAGTTGGGATCATGGAATCCTCGGATTATAAAAGGTGTTAAGAGTTGATTTCATGAGGCCAGAGAATGAAAATGTCGTCAATGTATCTAAGCCAAAGCAGAGGTTTTAGAGGGTAATTGGTGAGGCAATTTTCTTCTAACAGGCCAAGGAAAAGATCGGCATAAGAAGGGCTAAACCTACTTCCCATAGCGCAGCCGGACATTTGCAGATAGTAGTTATTGTTAAAAGAGAAGGCATTGCGAGTGAGAATAAAATGGGAATGATCAAGAGGAAAGTCAGTGCTAGGGTTTTGAGGTGAGGGTGGTAGTGAAAGATAGTGGCGGAGAGCAGCGAGTCCCTCATAATGAGGGATTAGTGGCCATGATAATGGGCTAACTTAGGAAATTTTAGACACTGCGGTTTTATTAAGTAGTTGATAAATTCAAAATTCTTTTGCATTCAGTTGTTCGCCTATTTTAATTTTTAAGCGTAAAAAAAATGTTCTTAAGTCTAAGACTGTTGTGTGAATTTACCCCGTTCTTGGGGCAAGTTTACGCAACGCTAGACCGATACTTGACTGACGCTCAATATCTTGTGAGAATAGCCCCTAGCATTAATATATCATTGAATGTGACGCGCTCCCTAACTCGGTTCGGAAAAGTGCACTGCGTAAACCTTTTCCAGTGCTCCATACGTGAACGTGCCCCGATCTACCCAACATTTTCGGCTTCATTCACTTGAGACAAGTAGGTACCTTCTGATATACAGCAGTTTTTGTTTTATTTTCGGGCGGAAGACCAAATAAAGCGGATGGTTTACCAACACGTGAACATTCAACATATATTTGACCATGAGATAAACATAACGTTTCTAGGTTCAGAGCACAAACACTCACCTTGTGATCTTCATCGCGAATGCAACACGACTTGAAAGTTGAATTCGTATTAACTCAAAAGTCATATAAGTTGGGATCATGGGAATCCTCGGAATGAGAACTTCCTCACCTTGGAATTAACCGTTGAGTATGGTTTCGTGAGTCACATTGATTATCAGTTTTTTAAATCACCAAACGCGTCCCGTTGCATAGATTTTGCTGGTTTAGTTTTCGAAGCATCATGACCAAGTATGGCATATCCAAGAAAATTCACATTGATAGCTGGTGACTTCGTCTTTGTTTGTTTCACAGTCAATAGATTTGAATGAATACAGAGTGCCAACGATTTGATTCAGAATTACGAAGTTAAAGTTATCCACATCTTCGTTCTTAGCCAACAAAATTGTTTGTTCACACAACCATTTGTGATTTTTGTGGTTATAAATTATGTTCGGCATCACTTTGTTGATGAGCTCATCTTTCGATGAAACAAAATCGCAAAAATTCATAACTGAGTAAATGACATAAATTCGCTCGATTCGTTGACAGGTACATGGCCATCACTGTTAGTTTAAAGTTGCTTAGAGATTTATTTTACACACACGGTATTGGCGTATTTGTTGATAACTCAATTCGAGCTTTGCTTAGCTTGAATTAAATGATTTCCTTATTATTTTAATAATTTTAATATTTTAAATATTTTATAACTATTGAAATGATTTGAATATTGTTAAGAAGCTCAGTCATTATAATGGTTAAACAAAGCAAACCATCAAATTTTGACCAAATTGATATCAGGAGCAGTTTAGTATAACTTTTGCAGTGTTACCAACTCCTCAAAAGTAAGCTTAAGTTTAAAATCAATGTTTTCGTGAATTTTTATTATTTTTAATGTTTATTCTGTTATCCGGAGCAAAGATAAATCCAAAAACCTGAATATATTTCAAATCGGTACAGCCGTTCTCGGGTAGTAAATGGTGTAACTAACACGATTTTCTACTTTGTTTTTTATATATTTATTCCTATATGGATAACTAATAGGTTAAAAATGAAACATAATGTTCCAACCAACGGAAATGTTCTCATCACTTTAGATTATCTCAGAGACTTCTTCTCCGAGATCAGTTCCATACAAAACAGACCTCAGCATTATCCTTAAAATAAATCCTATCAATAGGGTCTAGGAGCATCGGAGAGGGTAAGATAGGGTGGAAATGTGGGAAGAGAAACGAATTTAGAACTGGCGCTGGTCGTTGCAATCGTAGGTGGTTCGAACCCACCTTCCAATGCCCTCCAAAATCCTCCCTCGTTCCCAAACAACCTCCCGCCCTGTTCGGTTCGCGGGGAAGAAAACCTACATTACTACTGCAGGCCGGAAAGTTTCCGAATCTCAAAACTTCAAGACGGAAAACCGCGGCGCTCTCCGGAACAGAAGAGATACGGGCAGTTGCACAGGGTATCGCCGGAGAGGATGGAGGAAGGTGGGGGAGAAGAATGGGGACGGATTTACTTTGGATGCGAAAGAGCGAACGACCAGGATGAGAGCTGAAGGAACAGCGAGGAAGGAAGCTCTAATGTTGGAGAGGAGCATTGCGCCGTTGGGGCCAAAATAAGGGAATGCTTGAGTGGGGGAAAAATAAGCTAGGCAAGAATGTAAGCTAGGCAAAAGAGATTTAAGAGAGACGTACGGGTGTATGCCGCGTGATGGACCGGAATTATCCCGACGTTTCGTGACCGAATGCTGGTCACTTCTTCAAGGTGAAACATTTTTCAAACAGGTTTCAGGGTGAAACATTTCAAAACCCGACTCATCCGCGAAGCTATAGAGATAAGAAAAAACATAAATAATTATAACAGAGCTACCAGATTGAGAATAAGTAATACATGAAACCCAGCCATCCACAAAATTTCTTCATCTTCCACCTCCAGTCCTCACTCCTCACCCCATCCGCCCACCTGAAATAAAAAGGCAGCAGAACCAAGCTCCAGCACTATTCCCTTGAAGAAGTGACCAGCAGTCGTTCATGAAACGTCGGGGCAATTTGGATCCGTCACGCGACATACACCCGTATGTCTCTCTTTAATCACCGTGAGCCGCGAAAGAAATAGGCAAATGAGGATCCTCAAGTCGGCCTCTAAATGCGTTGAAGAAAGATTTAGTGCTTTCTCGGCTAGTAGACTCCATGAAGAGTTCTCGGGATTGCCACCGGGTCAGGAACCGCATTACTGCCGACGTTTCGATCTAGATCTATTCGCATATCATTGTGTCTTGAACAGAATTACCCAATGTTTTGTTCTAGTTGTTGACATCACTAACTAATAAAATAAAATCCACCAGCTTATTAGTTAGGTTCTTCACAACACAACCCATAGAAGCGGCGTGCCAGAGAGGGACTCCATTTACAAAAGCTAAATTTGGCGTAACTTGACTTACCACGATACAAATCGAGAAGAAAATTATTTCGCCACGAAAAACTCATAAGACGAACAGTGGTGAAATAAATTATCGATGACTTTTAAATGGTATCCTAATATAATAATTGAAATTATAATGTATTGTTAGAAAATAAACTTTAAAACTCAAAAATTCTTAATTCGAACCAACAAAACCTTCCTTGCCCATGGCTACTTAAAAGTAATATTTAAGCTTTTCAAAACTGAAAGCCGTGTCTAAGCGAGTTATGACGATTAAGATGTTGTGATTAGTAGAGGCTCTTCTCAGGCGATAAAATAAAGAAAAGTTAAATTCCGATGAGGTTGTTATGAACAAAGCTTTTTGCAGAGCATTCCTAGCATGTAGGAAAGAAAAGGGAGAATTTCAATGAAGGAAGGGGTTGAAGGTCAATTCTCTAGACGCACGAAGACTGTGGCATATACATGAATCATAGCTTGTAACAACCACACAAGATACTTATGCAAATACTTGGAACGAAAATAGAAAAAGATATGTTTAGAGCAACAGATAAATGTTAATTCAATGAGTTAAGGAATACTAGAGGTACCAATATATTTTTAGAATAAGGAGTGCTCAAAACGGAGACAAGGGGGAAATATGAAATGTCTGAGAATGCTCTTTCATATAATAATGAGAGACTAAAACGAGAGATATCAAAGAAGTAGGACACAAGATAAATCTTATATCTATAAATTATAAGAAATCTCTGAATTTGTGAAGTAAAAGAGTGGATAACAATCAAGAATGCAGGGCCATTTCCGAATTCCGGTCTATTTTTTAAAAGAATTGCCGCTTTTCGAATATTTATTCGAATCTGTCCCGACGATGGTGCAAAAGGTTATTTTCAAACAAAGCATTAATAAATAAATTACTAAGAGCACTCCCGAGCACCAAGTCTGATAAACGATATCATTCCAGGTAGGCGGGAATAGGAAACGGAGGGGAGGATGGTATCAATCAAGGAAGGGGTGGGGTAGGAAGAAAAGTAGCGGTGGTCACTTGAAAGGATTGGATGCAGAGGCGGCGGCCAAGAAGGAGACGCCAGTCGCCCGCCTCCTTCGGAAGCAGGAGTGTGGAAAAAGAGGTGGGCAGGGCCGCGAGGCCGTAAAGTAAGCCCAGGCCGCGGGGAGGGAAAGACAGAGAGAGGGAGAGAGAGAGAGAACGGGATGTTTAAGAGGCGGCCGATGGGGTTAAAGTTAAAAGGGAAGTGCAGGGTGGCGGAGGTCAGCGGACAGGGGAGGAGGGTTGGCTCCAAATGGACGATACAGCCGAATGGGATGGGCTCGAAAAGGCAGAGGGGGAGAGAGAGCAGGAGGAGCTTTTGGATAAGTTTTGTGGGGACGTTCGGAGGGGGGGGGTGGGGGGTGGGAGGAGAAGGCAAGGCCGACCGAGTAGAGGAATTGGGAAGCTGCGGATGTAAGGAGCAGAGTTATTGGGACAGGTGCTTCTGGATGCTCTTCGGGTCTTCTATCTCCCTCTCTCTCCCACACAAACACACACGCTCACGTGGGAGGATAGCGCACAAACACTTTCTGGTCAGCCGACCTCGGACGAGTGCGCCGTTATATAGGATGCCGGTGGTGGTAGGGGTGGCTGACGGGAAGGGGGGGAGTGGAGAGGAAGTAAGACGTAGCGGAGAGATGGACGATCGAGGAAAAGTCGAGAGGAAAACGGTTAGTTCGGACTACGAAGTGGACACGGTCAAAAATAGGTGTTCCCCGAGAAAAGGGGGAAGGAGGCGCGCGGAACTTTACTAGTGGCTGCCGCCCAGAAGGCAATCCAACCTTTGCGAAAGGGTTGGAGAAGTAAAAGCAGGATGAGGTGGGAGGAATAAGCGTTAGTCGTTTCGACGAAATGGAAGGAAAGAGAAAAACAATAGGTAGAAGAGTGGCCATTCACTTCTGAACTTCTACGCACTTTAAACGGTGCCGCTTGACAGGCATTGAATATTAACAAAATGACGACAGGTATTACCCCATTAAGCTGCCTCGGTGGGTACTTTCACCTCACTTTACTACCGCCAAAGGTAAGCTCCGAGTGCGCAGTACAAAATAAAATTAGGTGCTTTTGCCAGAACGACTACTGAAATGTGCACACCTTCCCAAAGACACCTATGTTCACGTAAGTTAGGGATATTTGGCATACTAAATTTATAATTTTTAATGTAAGCGTTAAAAGATAAGCCAATAAAAGAACGAAGATAAGATACACGCCAAATTAATACCTACTAAGATTGCTGACCAGTGACGATGACGACTGCCAACGTCGGTCATATCTTCTTCTCTTTATTATCTCTTTATACATATATTATTATATAACTCGAAAAGCGCGGGGTAGGACACTGAAGCAAATCACAGGGATAGAAACCAAACAATTTTTCTTTGCACAGAGGTGGTTTCGAATCTATTCAACTGCCCAAACTAAAGATAAAATCACATGCCTCGTTCTGTCATCGACGCGAAAGAAAATCACCATCCGCGGTGAATATTTGTTCTGAAATTTAATCATAAGAATATATTTTTTCAATCAATAAATATATATTTTAAAATGAATAATAATAATAGAAGTTCATTTTCATCATATTTCCAAACATGCGCTATTAAAAGCAAAAGCCTCCCTCAATTAATAAATTACAATTTTATTCCATTTTAGTTCACATTATTAATTTCAGTATTTTTCTACATATCTGACGACTTATCTTTAACTATGGCACCAAATTAGTTCCCAGAGATAGGCCAAATTCTACTTAACAGATAATTTTTGGGCCAATGTTAACCGTGTATCTGAATTTTATCTCACAAGGAATGGTTGTATTTAACTCCTGACTCCGGTGATTTTTGCATCAGATCAATAACATACATAATTTTAGAAGACAACTGGGGAAAATTTAAACAAAACTTTAATATTAGTCATAAAAAAGTGTAAGAAATATTAGTATCAGGCATGCCCGTATCAAGGATTCTAAAACTACGCTGTTTAATTTTCACATTTGATTTATTTAAAATAATCCAATACCAGTATTTTTTCCACCAAGGCAGTGAATTTTCACATTGGAACTATTTACTAGTTACCCTTATCAGGTAGATCTTTTGAACTTCTTGCGAACCGTCAAACATTATTCTCAGATTCTGCAATTTGAGGAATTACCTAAGTTAAATCACCTAATTGAGGGGTGGAGAAGCCAAGGAATGCAAGATATTTCTTTTTCTAAACAGAACAGAAATTAGGCAAGGAAAACAAACGATATCAACTAATATTCAGGGGAGCATTTGATTCTCCACTGGATGTCAGCATAGAACCGTGACTCACTCGTATACCTCGGCCACCAAGTTTTTGTATATTTCTTTTGTCAATTTCTGTGCCTAGCACTGCTTAGATAGAAAAGCACTTGTATATCTTGGCTTTACACCCCCTGAATTGCTTGGAACGTTTCTTTAGGCAAAAAAATTATAAAAGGTCAATCGATAGGTTAAATCGAAAGCTTACTTCCACGATACGTACCGATTGTCTCCGAAAAGGTGTTGTATGTGACCTCATTTGAACCATAATGCGAACCGCATCGTACGAGCTTCCCTCTCCGATCACTTCGATGGAAGAAGGGAAGGGAAGAGCCATGAGAAACTGCCTGGGCACGCACGCAACACGTGTACCACGTCACATGTATAGGGGGCGAGCGAACAAGAGGAGGAGGTAACTGCGGATTAAAATCCACACTACCGCCAAGGAGGGGGAAATTGATGCGTCGGAATAGCCCCGAACGATGGAAAAACGAAGGTAGCATGGCGAAATAAAAAGGTCCGCTCGGCTGCCTGGCGATATCCCGGGCCATCAAATGGAGCGACACGGAAGGGATTAAACGCTAAGGCCCGGCGGCCTCAGCGACCCACACGAAGGAAGCGAGATTAGGAGATGATCGGAGAAGTGTGTTGGAGAGGTCAGCCACTGTTGGACGAGAAGCATAGACAATATAAAGGAGAGTACGACAATACGCAAGTCACGGGATAGGATCACGTACTACGTGAAAAAAATTGAATATCAAATTGGCTAAAAGTAAAATTGCTCGGAGGAGATATCCTTGAAACAAAGGTCTCTTAACTCCAACGCCGGTATTTTCATGAATACAGTAGTCATTACTGGGTAAAGAGTTTCAAGAAGTTAACCCTAAAAGCAATGCCAGGTGATGACTTGAATAGAGTTCGTTATGTATGACACGGTTTATTGATAACTTGAATAGCACGTGGCAACACATTAGGATGAAAAATACCCAAGTGCGAGACCATCGTGATGTTAGTAATTTTGCTGGATACAATAATAATGATTCTCTCCAGAGCTGACACAATTAAATGCTACTAAGAGATTATGGGTACTAAAGTATCATATCGTTTAATGGCAAACTTCCCTCAGCTAGTCTGCATTCATAAAAAAACACTATTTATTCATAAAAATTTGAAAAGAGAACCAGAACTACCCGTCCATATTTCATCTATATAATGCTTGGAAAAGAGTTTTATATAAAATAAATCAAAATCATAGGCTCAGAGAGAAACACAAAAGGTTAAGTATTTGGGGCATATGAAGAGGGGGATAAGGATGAAAAACATAAGGCAACTGAAGGAACTAGATTTGGGAATGCATAAGTGGAGCGCTGCAGTATATAAATACTTGCAATGCAGCAACATGAATGGATAACAATTACGCCACTTAAATGCTGCTCGACTGCAAATAAATATGGTTAGTACGCTACTGCGTTCACATACGATGGAGTTATGATAGGCGGGAACTGACACACGGCTACGTACGCGCGAATTAGCTACGTAAAGTAGCTGTGAGCGAGGCCTTAGCATCGCTAATGGAGTGTGGTAGCTAATCCACCGCATCAAAACGTGCATCCCTCCCTACTCGACGTCTTCGAATCCAAAAAGAAAACCAGGCGGTAAGGGAGGATGAGGAAAGATGGACCAGGGTCCAAGACGGCGTGGAGGGAGAAGATCAAGACGCGGCCGGGAGTATTAGGGTGGAAAAGGGAGAGAAGACCTGTGAGCCTCCAGTCCGGCAAATAAGCAGGAGTCCAATCCCCTATACCTCTCTTAAAACATCCAACCCATACCCCTGGTCACCCTCTCACCCCTCACACCAAGGGTCCGAGGGCACCCTCTCTCCCTTCCACTTCGTCCCTCGGCCAGGTCCAGTAATTGGATTGTAAACCCAGTCGGATAGAAGGTTGGGGTAAATACATTATCCGGTGAGATAAGCCCGAGACCATGGTGGAAGAGTTGGAGAGAGATTGGGTCCTGGGTGGCGCACGAGGTGGAGGAATGCTAAGGGAATGGAGGAGGTAGGAAGGGTGAGGAAGGAGGAGAGGTCATACTCAAGAGAAGAGAGATTGGAGAAAAAGAGAGGCGTTTCGTAGTATGGGAACGGAAAAGTTTCTTTCTCATTTTATTTTCAGCATAGTAGCACGCATAAAATTATCCCTTCACACAAAAATACAAGGAAAGGCATGACCTTACATATAATTTACGTTTAAATATTTAAAATAGGAGCATTTGTAAAAAGTTGATGAAGGCGTTCATTAAAAAGAAGACAATGATTCTGGCCTTCACTCACGCAGAAATACAGGTTGTTCAGGATATCTGAGGATACAGGTCACGACATACTTAGCCACAGAGGTGTGAAGGTTTGGAGGCCGGATCTTTTTCTCACGCGATTTAGCTTTGAAAAAACTTAAAATTTCGTCAATAGGCTATTTTAAAAGTTTTATGTAGCTAGCTACAAGACGTCAAGCATTTTATTCATCAAATTTTTCAAAAATTGTTTAGCTTTTCAGAATGTTTAGGCACAATAAATATCTTCAATGAAATTATAAGTGCGCGGATTAATTGCATCGCGCTAGGATTTAAATCTGAGTCCCCGTAGTTGCTACATGGCGCACCGATAATTCGGTCATTCTATATTACCACGTATTGATGACCTTTACATTTATTTACCTATTAATCAGTTGAGCCATACCAATAATATAAAATTATTAGGGAAAACAAAAGCAATTAGAAAAAGAAAGAAGAAACGAGAGATAAAAATAGAGGAAGATGAGAAACTAATTTGAAAAATTCAACCGTTTGTATGGGGCAATTAGGAAGGAATTAGTGAGATACCACCAAGGGTATTCCCAGTGAACACAGTGAAAAGATGACAACGCAATGGAAACGAGGATTTTTTTATAAAAAACAGAATCTGCAGCAATAGCCATGGGGGAGGGCCCCAAAAATTACGAAATATTCGTCTGGACCACTGCCCGCCGGCACAGGACGGATCCACCTCCCCCAAACAGGGTTTGAAATTTGATTCATTTATAGAGCTAACAGGGCATGCGATCCAAATGACGAGCCATCCCTTTCAAAAAAGATACGCTTCAAAAATTACCACCCAAGCTGTGATCATTTCTGATCAATGAAAGCCCAAATGTCATTAGTTTTATTTGTTAGACAAAGATTCCGCCGAAAAATTCTATAAAATTCGATGATTTAATTTTTAAGATAATACCACAATGATATATAACTTAATAAGCCATGAAATCATGCAACCGACTACTGCTGGGGATATGACATTAAAATGACTTTTATTCAGAGAACGATAGAGTTTGGAGCAGGGAAATGAATTTTAGCCCAAAAAATCTGTCCACTTTTTTTGAAGATATTTTATTTTGATGTATCGATAGGGTATCGCAGGATAAAACTGGGCACACAAATTTTGGATACCCGATAAGTATTCTCTAAGGATTTAATGATACGGCATTTTCTTCTACACTATAAGTATTGATACTATTATCTTAAAAAAGAAAAATTTATTATTGCAATTCATACTTTGGATTGACTCTTTGATAAAAAAAGAAAACTTTGTACATCCACATGAATTATTAGTGTATGACTTGTTTTTCGACTTGGTACGTCATCGTCTGGTCTTTGGATTGACCGCTCGATGTGCTCAGAATGAGAAAAAAGCGTTCATATAAACCTTATAACCAATCCCAAATACTAAATAACGGAGTGAAGATTTTAACAACTAAGCTCCAATTGAAAAATAATAATAAATATTAATACAAATATCGATTACTCATTGAAATTATTAGCTCACCAAGTCTTCACCTATTGAAATCCTATTCACTGATATCAAAATAATGTACGTATTTAACACATAAAGTGATCAATTATATCTTTATCTCTTATCTCTTTTCTCTAAGAGTTTATCTCTTCTCATTAATGATACATACAACTTATGTTCTGTGCAAAGATTAAACAAAAATCAGGAGACTAGTAGAAAAAATAAACTAGGATAACGAAATTTTGAAGAATGAAAGAGTTATGTTACTTAGCAACCGAATGACCAATAATGGAGGGAGCAATTAGGTAATACATAGTAGAGTAGCATAATAGCGTAGCACAATAGCGTAGGCAAAGTGGGCGTCCTACTAAAAGAAGAATCAAATTACAGATTAGAATATAAGCATTAAAACAAAGCAACAATTCATCTGATGCTACGTATGGAGCACGTTTCTGATGGGAGTAAGGATTAAATGTTGAAAGATGTGGAGATGTCATGAGTGGAAGCATGTGAATGTGGTGCAACCGAAGAATGATGAAGATAAAATGGATCGACCGAATAAGCAATGAGGAGCTAAGAAGAGTAAGAGATAAGAGAAAGAAATTTAGCCATCTAAAAATACCAAGGAGAAGAAATACGTCACCAACAACAAAACTAGCAGACAGGAGAGCGGAGTGGAGAGATGAATCAAACCAATCTTAGGATTTCTTCTCACAATGATGAAAGATTCTAAAGGCAAATACATGAGCTGGGATTTAGAAACATAAAAGTTTATATAATGTCAAAGAAAATAAGGATGCATCTTGAAGAGAAAGAGAAATATAGATATAATAAACCAGGAATGCGTTTTTTCAATACATGCCAGTAGTATCACTTACAAACTGAACGGATGTTTCAAGGAAATTCAATGAAAGGAATTCCTTTCCACTAATAAGAACGGATTGAATGTATATGCTAAAATAAATTCCAGACCTATCGCTATGGCTGATCATCGAAACTACAGATCTAACCAGAGTAATATGGTTTGAAATGAGATTTGAGGAATAAAATCGAATCTGTATGTAAATCCCTGGTGATGGTGATCTGAGGACGTTGATGGCCAAATTATGGTCATAAGAAGAAAGATGAATACTGGTCTAATACGCGGGAGAAAAATCAATAGATTTCACGAATATTTGAAGATTTTATTTTTATGTATCGATTGGGTATCGCAATCAGGCAAAAATGTCAAAATAATACTGATTTATCGTCTAATGTTTGAAATAATTTCCAATGAAATGACCGTAAAAGTCTAACAAGATCAATCATAGGGCCCTATCTGCAGCCAAAAATAGGTTACTAAGAACTTAATGAAGTGATAACGATGAAAAATAGCCGGGTAAATAACTTTAATTAAACAATAGGTACTCAAGACTTAAAAGATAATCATAACAAATGTAAATTAATTTGAGAAACGCACATTGCGGTCGTGGGGGATATATTAGGAGTGTATTTCATTTTAGTATGGCAGGTTTATTTCACAATAGGAGAATAAAAACCCTTCCCCAAGAAATTTAGTGCATATGATGATTATTAGAGAACACTAAAGCAGCTTCATCAAAAAATAATACTATATAAGTTTCTCGTTTCCGTGTTCATTCGCTAGATGTGGGTTTGGGTCTAACAACGGAGCTTTTGTGATTTTTTATACGGCATGTTAAAAACAGTACCTACCATCATCTTTGCAAAATATTGAGCAACCAGACGAAAAAAATTACGTTAAATCATTCAACAGGGGAACAGGGTCCCCGAATCTCAGCCGACAATGGAAAATTAACACGGACCGTGAGGCAGAGCCCAGAATGAACTGGACCCTAATTGAGATATTCGACGCAAGGCTACTCCGGGCCCTTCTTTGTTTCAATCGCCGCAGGGACTACTGATTCCTGGCCCATTAATTTCCCAATTAATCTAACGCAAAGAAATTCCACGACGCTTGTCGTAAAGAAAGCCTTGAGACACCTCCACCACCGTCCGAACTCTATCCCTTACCCCAATGTGTTCCTCAAGCACGAATGACCACAGAACGGCTTAACCCACACACCCCACAGCTCCAGACATTTCTCCCCACCCTCTCGCCCGTGCCCCCCCGAAAACTCTTACGTTTCCATGCAACCGCACTTGGTCCCCTACATTTCGGATCCGCCTCATCCTTCAGGACTGCCTGAATCCCTCTCTCCTCCATTCCAACATCCGAACTATGCCGGTCGAAGGATACCCCATCCTACACCCTCCTCCATCCCTTCTACCCCCAACACGTTTAGCGGACCCTGGCACCCATCCCACGCGATGTTTATTGGTGGGTCAAGATGACCACTGAACTTTGACCGCTCCTGCCGCACTTTAGTCCCCACCACTCCGTTCAACCCTTCCTTCTCACGCCCTTCGCTCCATCTCGTCCCTTCTTGGTTGTCCCACGCAACGGTCAGGGATCTCTTTCCCGACGGCCATCCATATCGCCCCGTACTTAGATACCCCACACCCCACTTTCTCTGCCAGCTTACGAAACGTCTCCGACAGTCCATTGCGGTCACCAGGTTTGCCACTTGACTTCGATTAGGAACTGTTAGAATGTGCTCTACATCTTGAGAAGGCATTATGGTCTGTTCGATTGTAACTCCTTGAAAGATCACTGCTTACATTAGAATTCCAATTCCTCTCTAATGATAAATGGTAAACAAGGACACTACAAGATCACTACAGTGATCCAGAATAATTAATTAATACATTCCAAAATAAGACTTGAAGATATTATGACTATTTATGAGTATTCTGCATGAATGCTTCTATCGACTGCGCCACAATTTTTGTTAGACATGTCGAAGAAATTTTTAATGTATTTATTGATCCCTGTGTATTAATGAATTTTCTATTTTTTATGAATGTGAACTTTAGCAATTTTTACCTTTATTCTTCATTAAACTTCCTATTTAAGTTGTAATTTCAATACAAAATCCAACACTAACTACAGAAACTACAGAAGCTGCTTCAAAATGAAAAGTTAATAAACAATAAAAGTAGTGATGGGTCGGTTCGATTCCTCGATTCTTCGATTCCTCGATTCTCGGCCAAGAACCGGAATCGAAAATGAGTACTTGCCAAGGTGAAAAATCGATTCCGATTCCAGTAGTACTTGAAAGTAAAAATTTTCATACGACCGCGTTTCCAACAGTCATTTAAATTTTCGCGCCATGTAATCGTAATAACAAAACCATCTTCTAGGGATGTGCGAGTACTCGAAATTTCGATTCGAGTCGAGTAGTTGGTACTCGATTCGTGCGTTTCGAGTAGCATTAGGAATGTCGAGTCGAGTAGTTACGGTTACAGAGCTTTCGCGGCTAGTAAGTCCAGCAATCTGCCGACAGGAAACGCTGTCATGAAACTCATGTAATAATACAGTTTTTAAAGCCGAAGATTCATTCTATTGCCTTTGCCTGGTAGTTTCAGTTTGCCGAATTCACTATAGTTGTCGACGTGGGCCAAATACCTTTACGCCAGCCGCGGCGGCCGAACGTCTTCCGACCCGGCGCACACTGGTCCGAAATCGGAAAAAGCTGGAATAAAGTCCAAAGTGACCTTTTTGGGGATAGAGACTTGAAAATTAGCGTAAATACTCATAAATCATTACCAGATATAGATTTATATGCCATTTTACATAAATACGACCCTTTAGTGAGATACAGTGGCCCAAACATGACCAATTTTCAATGCCACGCGAGATATCATTTTTCCTCAAAAAATATTTGAATTTATCCAGGTGGTGTTGCGTTGGTATGAGTTTTATGGAATAAAAAACGGAATATTCCTTTGAATTGGTGCTTTGCCTATACTCTCCATGGATTTTGAAGATTTTGGCTCACACCCGTCTGGTTTTACAACCACAAATGGCCGACCCGTTTTTCTCGTGAAATTTGACATAATAATTAGACATTATCTTTCGTTTACGAAAAATATAACTCGGAAAATTTGAACCACAATAAAAAGTAGGGAATTCTAAAGAGTACTAAGTAGAAATCTTGGAAAAAAAAAGTTTGCGACAAAGGAAATAAGAGAGATTTTTTCAATCGCGCGTCAAGGCTGAGCTACACGCTGCGGAACTCTTGAGGCTCGGTAACAGGCCGATTTTTCAAGTTTTTTAAAACGTTAGTCTTGAAAATCGTCATTTAAAGCATGGATAATCGTCTTCATTGACTTAAAATATTAAACTAAGGATGTTAAAAAGGATTATGTATAGATCGACTTGACCATTTAACGCATTACTCGAGTGAAAATACTAAGGATTGGATATTTTTCGAAACCATCCCGCGCATAAGAAATATGGCTCGGGTATTGAAGTAAAGTGAAGAGATTAAGGCGGCATGCTTAAGAGAGAGAAAAATGAACTGTTTCCGTGAAAGTCAACAACCGATACCCTTTTTCCCTTTCCATCTTCGCCGAGGTGAGTCGCGTGGAAAGGGGAGTTTTCACATCACAAGGCTCTTTTAGCCTTTTTTATTACTGCGTCCGTCCGATGTGATATTCATTTGTAGCGTTTAGTTTCTTTCTTGAACTTAAAAAAGCAAGGGTTTTTAAGGTTGATTAAATGACATGAGATGTATAGGATACGTTTTGTCTCTACAAAGCTAAAGCTTAGTTCTATAGTTCGTTCGCTTCATCCACTTGAATTCCATGAAGATCCAAGATCCATAAAAATTGTTGATATCATTTTTAATAAAAATTCCAATGTTTCCAAAATCTTGCAATTTTGGTAGGAAAGTACTTGCCCAGTCACACAAGTGTGTACCAAAAGGCAATTTTCTGCAGGCAGTAATACTGTAACATGGAGACGTCAAAACCTGCTGGCTGAGCATGTAGAATAATTGATTTTTCTGCTTGGGAATTTGAAAGGGCCAAATATTACATGATTCATATACGTAGTATGTAATCTTTATTATGGCTGCGAAAATGACTGTACTCAGGGCTCTCCCTTTTAGTTAGGATACATATATATGATCGACATATTACTTGGAGTTAATTAATTTCAATTGTGCCAATGGAACTATTGAAGACACATTAATTTTCATTCATCTCTTACTTCTGACAATAACCATCAACGATCCTCATTATATTTTCCTTCTTACATTAGACTAGACATTCATCATAGAAAATTGGAGTAGAATATATGTATTGTAGTATGCATTGCTGTATTGCCTGGTTCAGAAATTATCATACTCGACTCGACACTCGCAAGTAATTTTCAACTCGACTCTAGATCAAAAAGTGCTACTTGCACATCCCTATTATATTCCAAAGGAGCAAATGCAGACTAAATTTGTGAGACATTGTTGATAATGATAAGATATTTTCAATATAAGATAGATATTAAAGGAGATACTTTTATTTTAAATTTAAACAAGAGTGCTAATATTCTAAAGTAATACCTATGAGGTAACACCACTTTTCAGGTATGTTATGTTTTAAAATTTAGCTATTACATTTTAATTACATAGTGATGATATGAAAGATGCTTTTGTCAACTGATTCTTTCACAGAGTAACATTTTTTTAAGTGGTTGTCTTGTTGCCTACTTTTCTTGGAGCCTATGGTGTCAGAATCGATGGAATCGGTATCGGTAGAATCGGAATCGAAATGTTAGAATCGGAATCGGGATCGGAATCGATAAAAATTTGGAATCGACCCATCACTAAATAAAAGTTATTAATAAAAGAAGCAAAAAATGAAATTGCATTGATAGTTAAGAATAACACCAAGTACCGTTATTCACGTGTATAATAATCTAAAATTACTACAAAGTTTATACCTTTCACAGTTCATTAAATTTGAGCCAAGAGAGAGTAGGTACTGAAACACAATTCATTGAAATATGCTAAAATACACTGAAACGAGAGATCCGAGCCAATATTTTTTGCCCTGAACTTTCAGGATTTTGATGACCCAGGATATTAATACAGAGAATTGTCTTAAAAATCTTAGGAATGAGTGTTTACGTGGTCTCAAAAGAGACATCAACATCCCTTTGAGCTGAAAATTAAATATTCTCCTGAGGATATAATTCCCCCAGGCAAGAAAATGAAAAGTAAACTTTACTAGGAAAAAATTGGCACTTTTTATTATAATTTATTAATGTTCTTTTACCAATTTCGGAAAATTGTACTTTCTATCCAAAAACCTATATGAGAAATAGCTTCTCTAACTGCAGACAGTGTTTTTCATTGAAAACTGCGTGCTCAAATGAATACAACTTTCTTAGCCTCCCGTAAAGCTACCGTAACTTCCGCACAAAGATTGACAAAATGATATCTTCAACGAAATATCATATATGAACCACAATTAAGGTTAGCTTACCTTTTCATGTCTGAAAAAGCTAAGGAATTACTAATTTGCGAATCAGATCACGTAAAACTCAGATTTTCGAAACGGTCAAACGCAAACAGCAATCTTAAACTCCGGCCTACTACCGCCCCTTCTTATTTAAATACTCATACTCCTTTCAAATTTATATGCATTAGGACAACTCTAAAGGAACAGCCTTATGGCAATGCGGCGGGATTAACTTTGTCCATTCCGCGAGAAAACAAAAATCCACCTGGACAAGAGCTCTAGACTCCACGATAACCTCTCCGTTATTAAAGGTGAGTCCAATGTAAGAACTAAATGGACCTCACCTCCATTAGTAAGCGTATGTGTGTGGGGCAGCTAGATTAACTGCAGTTAATAATTAAAGGATATATATCTTTTATGTTTTAATTAAGAGCCACTATTAAAATTTACGAGAGTTTTAAAACTAAGTTGCCGTTGCCGAAAACCCTCTTTTCCCTCGAATACATTTTTTCCCTCCTCTCCCGCTACGCGATATTTTATATTCATCCTAACAGACGATGAGAGAGCGGGAGAGAAGGGTTGTGTGTTAAGAGTCGAGCCCTGTAGGTGTCTCTGCGAGAGCAAGAAGGTGGGGAAAAAATATATAGATGGGGACGAAGGGAGTCGGAGTGGGAGGTCGCTAGAAAGGGATGCTCAAATGTAGAGGGGGGATTTGAGGAGGTATGGGTCATTCAGGGTAAGGTTAGCGGGGAGCGGGATGGGGAGGAAAAAGTCGCGGGAGGGGGGTCAGCATGCAAGCAAGTGGGAGGAGAAGGTAGGAGAGTCAAGCACAAGTACTGCGGCAAAATTTTAAATATGAGTTATGGCGGCGAAACAAAAGTGTAACGAATGAAGCGCATCCAAGGAAAAGAGAAAACAGAGTCCGTAATTTTTCGACCGGGATGATTTCCTTGCCACCAAAAACCCAGCGTTGTCCCAAACCTCACCCCCCCCCCACCACCTAGCAACCCCTCTCACCCCCTTCCTCCTCCCTTCGCGTGATCCTCCTCGCGAACCTCATCCTCCACCTTTCCTCTTAAAAGGGTGGCTGTATCTCTCCATGCCCCGTGTCTCCACCCCCATCTTCCGCCGAAAACACTTCCTCCCTCTCCATCCCACCCACCCGTTCAGTTAAAACGACTCTCAGTACCAACCAGTACTTATCTTGAGTAAAATTTATCCTCATATCTTCTGCACTTCCTTTTTTTATTCTCCTCCTTTTCCCCCGCTCTCTCACTCTCAAGCGTCACACAATTAACAGCACCCATTCATTTCGTTCAGAAGTGAAGGGACCACACGAGGGAGCACCACATAACGCCATTTGTAAATACTGCTAGGATGCAAACACACACACACACGCGAACAGAAAACCTTCACATTTCCCCCATAAGCCTGGGAAAAAATAAATTCCAAAAACCAGCTACATCTCACAATGCAACGATTCTCTCTCTCTCACTCACTCCTAGCGACGAGGGCGTGGAGAAAACTTGAGCAAGTGGAGGAAAGCGGATGAGTTATTATTTTATTATTTTTTCCTCCCCCGGCCCCAAACTCCCTACCCTTCGTCTCCCGCACCCGTCCTCAGGTACAGGAGAAAGCCATTTCTACATTCTGATAGAGTGGAAAATGTACCTCGGGTCCGCTCGAAATAAAATGGCTGATGTATTAGTTCAAAGGGGCCGAAGGAAATTTTTATCCTCCACCTCGTCGTCCGGGAGACAAATGTTGGAAGATCAAGGGTTTTTCGGAGGGGAGGGAACGAAGGGCCGTGGGGCGGGGTTGAGGGTGGGTTCGAAAAGCATGGGGAAGAGGCAGCGAGCGGTCCGCGAGGGTAGTTTATGATAGTCTGCGGAACGTATAAATACTCATAAATAGGATGGCGGAAAATCGGTGCTGGTTTGTTTTGGAGCTCGTAAGAAACAACAGTTTCTATGAGAATTAAAAGCGGGAAAAATACTATGGACAAATGAAGTGCCCCTTTTTTTACATCTGGGTCTAATGCGATAAGGTATTCCTGGAGCAAAAATTTGTATTGGTCCTCATCTGAAGCAAATGAGGAGTTATCTTCCGAAATGTTTTGGTTGGCGCATTACGCAAGGTGCAAAGTATTAGGACGTCGCGACATTTAACTCCTAAAATATGGTGAGGTAGAGACAAAATAACAAAAATTGAAACATTGCTACGAATAAACATAAAAATGAGTAAGACCAACGAAGAAAACAACGTTTCTTTCCACGAACATATTTTACATCATCACAATTTATGTCTCAGTTATGTGAATATAGATACAGAAATGACGGGTCATCGACTATTTATTATGAGCTAATCGTAATAATAAATGTGATCGACTCTGCATAAGGCGCGCGCGTAATTTTCCGTGGTTATTCCCTAAAATGATTCTAAAGACAGTGATTTTAGGTCTATAACAGGATGAACATAGCAGAATAGTACCCTAATCTTCACCAAGAGGGAAAGCACACTACAGAAACCAATACATTTTTTTAAACCCAATTGTTGAAAGAATTTAATGCTCTTAAGAGAATAAAAGACCATAAAAAGGATGCATTATATACCTTTTAACCAACTATGACGATAAAATAAATATACTGAATAGAGGGATACCACGAAGATTGAGGACTGTAGCATATCAATCATAGGACTAGAATAAAATTTTTGAATTTAGTGGCCACTAAACATGATGGAGGTGAAGAGGCGAACCTTCTATTAGAACCTAAGGGATTGGGTATGCAAAGGGTCTAGCAAGAAGTTAGCATTTTTATTGACGATACAGAAACCCTAGAGCATGAGAATGAAAACGGACCTAGCGAGACACACCCGCGGGAAGATTGAAAAGTTAAGATAACGGAAAAGAAATAAAAACGGTGAAATGCTCTACATGTTGGATAAGATGTTGAATGCAGTAAATATTTACAAGGTATTTACAAGTTTGTGGATACGGATCATGAAATGAGAGGTGCATAAGGTGAAAAATGTGATAAAATGTAGTACCTACAGTGGAAAAAGTAAATGGGTGAGAACTGGGTAGCGAAACGAATGTGGTCATATATCAATTAAAAGAAAGAATATTGAAGAAAAAGAGAGAAATGATTTGGGCATTACTTGGTGGAACGATGAAATGTTCATGGTGAAACAAAAACCAAGTACTATTCCACAAATTTATTTTATATGATGTCATCTAATTTCAACGTCTACACCGTCATAAGCTGTTAGTCTTGATAATGACGTTATAGAAGTTGAAACTAGTTGACAGAAAATAAAAATAAGTTTGTGGAACAGTACTTGGTTTATGTTTACCATGAAAAGAGATCCTCATTAGCCCTAAGTAATTGTCTACTTCCAAACATCTGGCATGTTCCCCAAAATCATTAAGCATCAGAAATAAACGACTAATATTATAAAAATGACAAACTCAAATTTGAAATAAGTGATGGGAAACCCATTCGGGAATAAAATTTTTTTAAGTGCAATTACATTCGAATGTCTTCCCGCTTTTTTCCAATAAAATAAATTCATCGTTGAGCATATCACATAAGCAAGATTTCCACACCATCGCTTGTTTAATAGTTTAAACAGAATACTTTGCGTGGTTTGTTTACGTTTTTAGCATAATTAAACGTTACATTACTACGTAGAGATTAAATTAACGTGAATCAAACATAACTGAGCCATTCATGGTTTAAATATTCAATTAACAAAAAACAAGGGAGGAAAGTAGGCATAGAGAGAAAAAAGAACTCCACTATAATAAAAACAAGCCGCCGAAGGGAATTCTGGGATCGAGACGGAGAGAGATCGGGGTTTGGGCGTAACTTGTGAGGAGGAGGAGGAGGGGAGTATATGAAGAGTATGGAGGGTAATTAAGGTATGTATTTGTTTTAATTAGGCATGATTTAGAGGCAGGAGAAGAGGCACAAGGGGTGAGAATGGGGGTGTGAGAAAAGAGTAGCTGTGGAGCGGATATCTGCTGTATTGCACTGAAGGTTGGTGGATGGAGGGACGCTCTAACACAACGGGAGTGGGAGGAAAAGTATAGGAAGGGAGTTTTAGATTAGGGGAGTGTCTGGTCGTGCATTAATATATCTCGTTAGAAGACATAACCAGTGAAGCTAAGTGGCAATGAGGAAGGGGTGGGCAGGCCTTGGCAATGTTATGCGACGGTGGTATGGGAGGGGGTGTTTTTTCGAAGAGTGGGGGAAATATAGGAGGCAGATACAAAGGAGCACTGATGCGTTTTTCGGTGGAAAAAAGGGTTACCAAACGAGGACGAATGAGGTGAGATGACAACCCCAAAAAGAAAAGGTTAATGGCAAAGAGGCAAAGGTTTTAGTCAGGCACGGTGGATTTGAAGCGGGGAGGCGGAGCGAGGAAAGGACGAGGCTATGCTGTCACAGGAAAATCAAAGAAACACATGAGACTGGGCAGGATACGTAATAAAAATGGAATCGAAGTGATTCAATTCTCCGGAAGGAACAATATACACTAAGAAAAATGATTCAGTGCGACTAAATGGCGGGAAAAAAACCATGTTATGTAGAGGAAAAACAAAGAATTTGGGTAAGTAACATTCAAATAAGATGGGTAAGTAAAAAGAAAATAAGATATAATTAGAATGAATGGTTTTAAAAATGAGAATATGTGTATCAATTATTCCCAAATAAGTGTCGCAATGGGTTGAATGAATACAAAAATTAGAGATGCAGATATGAAAGACGTACATGTTGACAAATACATACTGTCTTGCTTAGAAACAGAGAGGCGACGTTTCAGGTAGAAAGTTTTTAAGGAAATAAAAGCGAACTAAAATATTACTATAAATTGAAGACATACCAAGCTCATGGTGACTGGTTAATTCTTTCTATCGTACACTTCGATTAACCAATGCAACTGTAAATTGCAAAATCACTGCTCACGTAATGTATAGAACACCAAACTGTGACGTAATTTTAATTTTATGTGCTAAACGTGACATAATTTTAATTTATAGTACCCGAACTCTGTTAAATTAAATTTCTGAATTTATAGTAAACCTCTCTTCTGTAAATCGTCGAAATGATTTTTTTAATGGGACTAAAAAAATTCGCTAGGTGCCATAAATGAGTAAAAATGAGCGATACATTTCTTTAGGCACTATAGGCTAAACGTAATGAGTTGAGATGCATTAAAAAAACCTTAATCCGTAATGAATGGTGACTAAGTACGGTGGCCTGGAGGGAAAGCAAGGTGGGATGAGAGGGGTGGTATGGGATTAAGACAAGAAACTAAGATCAGAGGGTGTGAAGTCGAGGAAACACGGTCGGGAAAGGAAGAAGGATGTTGATGGCTAAGAGATGAAAAAAGATGCGGGCGAAAGAAAAATTACAAGCCATTACCCGGCATATTATCTGCGAGAGTAATTTATCTCATTAGAACGACCAAAACTTTATTACCATTTTTCTGCATTTTCCCTTCCGCAGTTATAATTTTTCCACCGAAAGAAAATGGACTGAGAAAGCTCTGTGGAATTTCCCGGGAGAATTCCACTGCTTGTCTCCTCAGCTCATTTGCGAACCGTATTTTGTGTCCCTTGGGCGAGAGCAAACCTTACAGTTATGAACGAGTGCGAGTTGGCAGGAAGTGTCGCAATGATTCAGACGTTACCTGTACGTAAACAGTTTTCTGATGAAGTACGTTGACTCATTTTACATCGATTAAAAAAATATTAATTAATGCAAATAACGCGCCTCATAATTTGAACAAGGTATTTTATCCCACTCGTATAACTTACAAAGGACACATTTCCGTGAAATTCATTGGTTAATAGGAAACCCTAAATGTTATGACTGCAGAAAGTTTCTTTTAGACAGCCAAAAATTTCACAGAGTAAGGACGAAATCTGTGGCTATAAATTATTTTCTATGGCAAAATAAAAAAACCTTTCACACGTGGATATTTACTATACACGGAGAACTAATAATAGGCAACTGGCTTTGAAATACTAATATGGTTTACTGTAATTAAGCAGTAACTCTTTAATAGTGCTTATTTATTCTTCAGTTCACATTTACGTTGACTTAAAAGTAAAATAGGCGACAGAAACGAAAAAAAGGCCCCCTGATGCTAAAATATTAAAAGCCAATTTATCTTTCAACTCGTCAAACTCGTTCTAATCCCTCAGAACTTGAACGAATTGATTTCCATAACCGCTAGAGTATCAATATCCGCAATGATTCCACTATATGCAGTAGTATAACTAATCAATTGCAAAAATATAGGTGTTCAGTCGTAAAAAAATAAAAAGGTGACGCTATATCACAGAAGTAGTACTCCAGTGCAGACGTTTGTGGCTTACGAGGCAACAATTTTTAAAAACTACATCTTATGAGTCTCAATCCAGGAGGAACTCAAATAATTAACGGAAATGATGTTTTATCAACTTTGATACTCGTAGTTTTGAAAAATAAATGAGAAAAATAAAATTTTCTCTTTCCAGTCTTACGTCTAATTCTCTACATATCTAAATACTACCTCGCAAGTTGCCTCATTTTCCCAGTTAACACATTTTTCAAAGTACATCATATTATAGTGTGGTTCAATCCAGGAAGAACTCGAGCTATTAACGGTGATGTTTCATCCATTTCATTTATTACTATAGTTTTCAAAAATAAATTATTCTCTCTTTCCAGTTTTGCCTCTGATTACCTATACTTAGCAAGCTGCCCCTATAAGCGTGGGGTGGTAGGTTTTAGGATACCAGCCGTTGAACAAATATAAAAAAATAAACATAAATAAATAAATGTAAAAAATGCGCGAATTGAGTCCAATCTAGCATCTGAAGAAGTTGCTGATCAGGAAAAAACCATTTCCTACACCTACCTTTCCGGTAAAATATCTCTCAAAGTTAATCGTTTCTGCCAAACCTAGACAAATAGTGATGTCCGAAAATGATTTTCTCCGTGCCTCTCTAAAATATATCTCCTCTTAATTGCTTCTGTAATATAAGCCTTTCAATTAAGTATTATTATTAGACCTCATGGCTGGTTAAAACTTCAACAGTGCACAGTGTGCACAATGACTCCTTACATCCGATTCAACCATCTCAGCCATCACAGTTGGAAGGTGATGAAGAAGAAAGGGTTTAACGAAGGTGATGATTAAAAATGCGAGACTTGCATTGAGTGAAGCAGGGAAAGTGGATGAGGAGAAGGAGGAGGGGGAAGGGGAGAGACGTTTGGCGGGAGGTGAATAGGGGAGAGGAGGAGTCGCTTACGGCAAATCCTCCTCGCACGTGGTCGGGGAGGCAATTAATAATTGATGGCGCCACAGTGGAAGAGGGTATGTGTGTGACGAACAGGAAGGATGGGGCGCGGGAGTGTGCTTGCGAGCTAAGGGGTCTGGGGAGTGAGGGTTGTGTTTTTAGGGGGTGGAGTGGTGGGTGTGAGACGCCCCCCTGATTGGCCCCATTGATTAAAGCCATCGCGTATTAGACGAGTGCTTCGTCGTTCGGTGGAGCTAACAGCCTTTCGACGAACAAACTCACTCCTCCCCTCCTCCCTCGTTTCCCAAAAACATTGCTTCTCATACATATATAAATAGACTCTCACTGATATACATACATACTTCCCGAGTCAGGCCTTAATTTCGTACCTAAACCTTACCTTCGCTGTCGATACAAGGTAAAGCTGAGTCGGTCCTTTTAGGCCTATTAAAAACCGAAGAGTAATCCGAGCTTTCCGAAGCGAAATTTAACGCATCAGTACTTTTCCAGAGGTGGTTCAATTAGAAAAATAGGGAAGTGCTATTTGAAAAATGAAGTGGAAGAAAAAAAATACTTCTTATTATACTTTTTTATATATTTTGAAGAAAAATACAGAAGTAAGCATTTTATCTCAGCATTTTTGAGGAATGTCTAATGACTTTAGCTCGATTGCTCACCTGGAATATTATTTTTGTGATTATTCCTTTGAATTTCATCGCGTTGACATGCAATAGTTATTTTTGCGGCAAAAAATTACTCTGAAATCGAATCTGCCTACAAAACATTCCGTGCCATATCCATTCGAAATCGTAGTTAAAATATGACAGCGGATGATAACAAGGATGATTAATTTCGTCCTACGTTAAAACAACAATAATAAATTTAAATTCACTGATAAGCATCATTCTGCAAGATAAAAATGAAATTTTAGCATTTAACGATTCGAATTAAAACGATGGTCAATTATCAAAGAGATAACTGGTGATCACCGCAATATGATAAAAAACAAGGCAAGTGGTTTATATGAAGGCCATTTTCTTCCTACGCAGTCATACCTGCTGAAAAATACAACTAAGCCGGTAAGTTTATGTACGCTATCCGTAATAAAAAATAGCATGCGAAATTAGATTGACTGGGTTATTATACATCTTCTGAACGATGTAGAATAACTCCATGCTGTTGTTACACTTCTTTCTATAGGGAGCAAAGGTAAAGTGAGTTGAACCGCGCTTCCTCAAGTGGCACCTAGGTAAAAATCAAAAATACCTTCGTCTAAGTGTGCGGTTTTAATCAAAGGCCTTGACAAGGCACCGAATTTCTATTCGTAGACGAACTTGAGTCATGAATATCTCTATCACGGATGGAAAAAATACTCACTATCCTGGCCTAAACCTACCCTACTTTTGCCCATTGTAAGTACCTACATATTTTTTCGCGAAAATTCTTCAATCAAATAAGATACCTATTTTTAACACATGAAATCATATAAACCTTAGAATTCTAAGTTACTATCATTACTGGAATCGAAGATTGCGAAGGTACAAGAAATTAAATGCAACTGATGGCGTTAATGCCATACTTGGGTCTCCGTCAAACTTGGTCACTGTTTTTTCAGGTCATTGGACACAGTAGGACCTCTACATAGCTGAATGCCATCCTCTAAAGACGACATTATGCGTGGGAAATTCTTATGTTCTGCTCGATTAAAAATGAGGACGTCTTAAGCAGAATGCAAATTATGTGCAGAAATTAACGGTATTTTTAAGAATTCAGGGCATATGAGCATAGAGCTAAAACCAATATACACCACAGGTGTAAATTCACACATCGATGGTAAGGGGACCGGTTCCTCTCTGCAGACCAAATGGAAATGCAAGATTTTTGCGGTGTGTGTCCAAAGAATCCATTCGAAATATGAACCCGCAAGCCTTCGGCCAGTAGCCAAGCGATCTATCCACTGTCATCCTCCTTCAGTAGTAGGTTTGAACAGAGAGGAAATAATTTATTTTCAATAGTGGAGTAGGAATTGCTGATCTAGTCAGGTCTCCTCCCATTACTCTAAAGGCCAGAAAAGTGAAACAGAACTCCTAAATATAAAAAAAGTGGAAAAAAGAAATACGATTTCGAAACACATACATTAACGCCTTTTGTTTGGTAATCTATACATAAAATAAGTCGAAAATCGTGTTCGCTAGATCATTTATAACTCGAGAACTGCTGCAATGATTTTAATGATATTTGGTTTTTGGATTCGTCTTGGCCCCAGATAACATAAACATTAAAAAATAGTAAAATTTCACGAAAAAATTTATCTTGATCTTAGGGTTATTTAATAAGAGTAGGTAGCAATGGATAAGCTATCAAGTTGTCTAAAATAGGTGATTTGCTTTGTTTTAACCAATTTAATGACTGAGCTTGTTAAAAATATGCAAAATATTTCAAGGGTTAAAACATGTTTAAAATATTAAATAATATTAAAGTCATTTAATTCAAGAAAAGCTCAGCTCGAATTGAGATGCAAACAAACATATCTTTACCGAGTGTGTAACCAAACCTCCAAGGAATTGTTGACTAACAGTAATGGCCGTGTACCTGTCGGCAAGTATAGGGGATTGATTTCATTTCCTCGGGAGTTTTCCAATTTCATAGCATCGAAAGATGAGCTAAACAACCAATCAATTCACGAACATGGTTGACAACCACCAAAAGCACTAATAGCTAGTTGATTGAGCGAGCAATTTTGGCGACTTGGAACGAAGATGTGACTGAAACTTGGTATATCAGGATCAAATAGTTTTCACTCTGCATTATTTCTCTATTCAACAACCATCTATTGATTGTGTAACAAACAATGACGAAGTCACCTACCAGCCATATGAATTTTGAAAGTACTTAGATGTGCGTGGCTTATCACGGCACAATTTGCAGCTGAAGGTAGGTTCGGTGTTAGGTAGATTCGAAACCCAAACCATCCAAAACTATGCAATCATACGCGTTTGGTGATTAAAAATCTGATGATCAATGTAATTCCCGCAACCATACTCAACGGTTAATTCCAAAATGAGGAAGTTCTCCTTCCGAGGATTCCCATGATCCCAACTTTATGCCTTTTGGGTTAATACGAATTCAACTTTCAAGTCGTGATGTATTCTCGATGAAGATTATCAAATCACAAGGTGAGTGGTCCTGCTCTGAATCTAGAAACGTCATGTTTATCTCATGGTCAAATATATGTTGCATGTTCACGTGTTGATAAACCATCCGCATCTTCCGCCCCAAAACAAAACAAAAATTGCTGTATGTCAGAGGGTATTTGACTCAGGCGTATTAAGTCGATATGAAGTGTAGACCGGGGTACGTTTACGCAGTGCCCTTTTCCGAACCAAGTTGTAGCTAGCGCACTACGAGTCATGATATGTTGATGCTGCTAGGGTCTATTTTCACGAGATTTTGAGCGTCAGTCAAATGTTTTATAATACCAAAATGTCTAAAATTTCCTAAGTTACGACATAAAAATGAGAAAATTCATTGAAATAAATCCGCGCATACATGACCCAGGCTACCCTATGTAGATTGAATAAAAATAATACGTTTCTAACATTAAAATGCTTATTTTTGTAATTTCATTGAATTATTTTATTAATTTATTGCAGTAAATAAAAATTATTAAAATCAGTAAAGCCTCTCTTGATTTATAAATAGTTTAACTAAAATTTTCATTGACAATCAGGCAATACCACATTCACCGGGTTAGCTAGTCCATTATAAATCTTTGTCGATGCCTGCCCATTTAATATCCTAAATTACGCCCATTTTTCCTAGGCTTATTAACGATGTTTTCTTGGATTTTAACCAAGGCTAGAAGTAGAAAATAATTACAGATTATTTGCCAGCAAACAGAGTAGAATATAGATTTGAATAAAAACTTTAAAATATTTTAAAGTCTTTCTGCAAAATACTTAATAAGAAGACTTAAAAATACTTTAAAATATTTGACACAAGGTCAATATAATATCCTCAAAGGCACGCTTGTTCAGTAATTAATGCAAATTATTTGCTGCTGTCAGCCTTTATGATATACCGTTTAGACACATTTCCTCGATTCATTGAATTCGCCGGGGCAAATTATTCAAGATCACGTATGGGCTAGGAACGGCTGAGCCAGAAAGGTTTCCTTCCGATACTCTTCGGCCTTTGATGGGAAGAGGAAGAGGATGATGATGCTGCCGCTTGACGCCACAGTCTCCTGCCCACATAGAGGAAGGACCCTTTCGCTCCACCTCCATCCCTAACAACGCGACCGAACCCACGTTTTTGTATTCCCCTTACGTGTGTCCACAACGCCAAACATCCCTTTGTCCGACCCTTTTTCTTCGCTTCCTCGTTCAACCTTAAAAAAAGAAGAATTACCAAAAAATAAGAAACTCCCAG
Source organism: Ischnura elegans (assembly GCF_921293095.1). Taxonomy (NCBI): domain Eukaryota; kingdom Metazoa; phylum Arthropoda; class Insecta; order Odonata; family Coenagrionidae; genus Ischnura; species Ischnura elegans. The sequence continues at coordinate 70,294,612 of NC_060248.1, read as the reverse complement.
TCATCGCCCGTGAGCAAGGCTTCAAACCGTGTTTTCTGCCGAGGCGGGACGTTTTATCCCCGGCGAAGAGGAGAGAAGCGAGAGCGCTCCGGGGGAAAATTGGTAAACCTTACGGCGGCGGTGGTCAAGCTCTCTTTCAAGAGAGAGACGCCTGCGAGGCTTCGGACGGCTTCATGAATTTTTGATCGACAAATCAGGAGAAGGCAAAAGGCTTAGGGGGAGGGAGGGAAGAGGGAAAAGAGATGGAGGAGGAGGGAGTGAGGGTGAGGCATGGAGAATGGACGCCGTGGCGTGGAAAAATAAGCCATTACCCATCCGACTTCCCTCCTGTCACCTCACACCACTCTCGCCTACACACATCCACTTCCCCCACCGCTCACACTCTCCCTTCCGTCTGTCGTACACGCATACGCCTCCTCCTCCACCATTTGCATCGATAAGGGACCCTTTCGTTTCATCTTCCGTTCTTTTTCGTTTCATATTTTGCCCTCCACCGAATGAGGGAGGAAGCACACACAAACATGTTTAGTCAGCGCGGAGTATCCGAAATCCCACGGCCGAGCATGAAACGGCCGTCATCGTTGATGTGTCCTCTTGGAGTACGAATAACAAATAACCTCCTCGGATTCAAAAGAATGGCCATTGTTGGCTTTGGATTCCAACGATTAAGGGACAAAGAATAGAGAATCTTTAGCATGGACAAAAAGTAGCATATTTTCATCGCATGCACTGCGGGCGGATATTCCATGCTCTTTGTAACACAGGCATGACGTAATATTGACGTTCTGTCGATTTTTCATCGTGCGTATTTAGACTAAAATTAGACCTATACTTGAAAGTAGTCGACAAATGATTCAGCGCTGATATAAGGGTATGTAAGCGACAAAAACGATAATATGGGATGGTTTAGCTTGAATTTTCCCCGATAATCTTATCGCATCCCTAATCCGCCTCACATACAAAAAATTATAATTACTAGCTGGATTGTGACACTAGATGAAGAATTCAAAGGTTCTTAGAGCAAGAGCTAATAGAGTGATTCATACGATATTTACCACTTGAACTTCGTATATATTATTCCCCAGGGCGAAACATGAGTAGAAAATTTTAATCGGCAGGTATAAAGGTCACAAAACGAGTTTCTTACTATATGATTCAATATTCGCATTTAAATCTATTAATTTATTTTTCCCTAGCCTTAGTATAGATTCAATGTTACGGAATCGTCAAAATAATTCGGAATCAACAAAGTTATTTAATTTTAAAGACTATGCGGTCCAACGATAAAACAATATCCATAGTCTTTACATTTAATTTGTGAGTAAAAAGTAATATCTATTGGTGGTAGACACCTCTCTTGCTGTGTAACCCTGGTATTTACCACCAGCAACACTAGCTCATCACTTTTTATTTAATACTGCGTAAATATCTAAATTTTTAAAGTATACGGTTCACTAGGTACTCTTCCATTAATTACTGGCATGTCCGCCGTATTTTGAACTTCAGAATATTCCGAATATGTAATTTCTATCAGTGTATTATTTTGAAGAAATATTTTTCATGACTAGATATGCATTGGCTATTTGCTATGCTGCTATCCTCAGGGTAAAAACAAGTGAATTGAGAGCGAATACCTTCTCCATTTTACACCATACATAAAAGTAGGCTTTTCATATAATATTATAACCTCTGCAATATTTAGTTCCAAAATGTATGAATTGTTTTTCCCCAATTACAAGAAGTTGTTGGCAAGTCCGCGGTAAGATCGTCACATTCTCCCGATCAAGCCAATCGTCTTCTACACACGCACAGGCAACATAACAGTCGTACCGCAGCCGGAAGGGCTAACAATGTTGAATGAGAATCAAGACTGAACAGCAACGGGAGAATAAGACATTGACACTGGAGTGTCATTGGAGGGGAAGGAAGGGTTGAGAAGATGGTTCAGAGGTTGGGGAGGAGGTAAGGAAACGGAAGAAAGTGCCGCGAATGGTGGATTTGCTTCAACATTCCCTGCGATATATGCATACGAAAGACTAACGTCACTACTCCTACCCCGCATTCTCCCTCCCAGCCAAATCCCTACACAGCCCTCACTCCCTCATCATTTCTTCACCCCCATCCCTTGCACTATCAGTTAACTATCGGCGTTCCATTCTATATCTCGAGAGCGACACAACCGAAACAGCGTTCACTTTCTCCAGTTCGATATTTCCCCAGTCCTCCCGACTTCATAACACGCTGGAGGCCAATATTTCGAAGTCTCCATAACTCTCAACAGCGAATTCTTTCACCTACGAGCGGATCTGGAGTGGGGCTTTGGAAATCGGCCTCTCATTCAAATGTGAAAGGTTCAAATATCGAGAAAATATGATAGAATTAGAGTAAATTGGTTCATTATTGACGACTTATCGAATAATAAAGATATTTAATTCCCATACGCCATTTTACTGATTTATTTTGATGATTGACGCATATAATCACCACATAATTGACTAATGTGAATCTTTCATACATAAAAGATATGAATAATTTTATCTCTGATGGTGATGTGATCCAAATACCGACAAAAACCACTAAAAAAGGAGTCAAGACTATTGTAGCTTTTCATAATAAAACTACCAAGTAAAGACACAGGTGGAGATGAAGAATTTCAACACCTACTTTATTGCTGAATTTTAAGCATAGCAATGAGTCCCTTAAATAAATTGTTAATTCGTGGCTTTTTTTATCTGAAGGCTAGGATAACGGAAAAAACTCAAGGATAACATCATTTAAGCTTTTCCTCAGTTATACTGGAGTCTACCGCATTTAATTTTTTACTCTACAAATGGCTGTGTAGTAATTCATTGGAAGTGGTGGATGGAATATGAATTTATATATGGGGATATAAAATATTTAACACATCCTACCGATCAATCCAAAACCACAACGCAATATCATGAGAAATTTTGTGTTATTACAGATACGCCTTTGAAGTCATCAGAGATATCTACGTCTCAGTACCCAATGAGTACACTGAAAAGCGACTCAGGGACAACTAGTTGGTTTGGAATAGCAAGAGACCTCTTGGAATTTCCATTCTCTTTTCTCTTTAGTTACAATCCATTAGCCAATACATCCCATGCATCTGCTGAATACATACCATACCCCGCCTTTACTTTAATGGTGATTTTTCAATGCAACTAGAGAGAGATTATACCTCCTAATGACTATGTTGTAATAATTTTCAGAACTAAAATTTTGCATATGTGCTGCAAGACAGCGAAGGCTTTGTTTGCTTCTCCACTATTCAAGCGGAATTGAGATATCTGGGGAGGAAGCACGCGTTGACAATACGGCAGTGATACTACTCTTGCCGGCTATATAAGTCGCATAACTCTACAAACATCGCGCGGTGGCATGCAAACTGCTTCTGGCCATTCTCTTGTTCGTTCGTTGATTTTCTTGCCGTCTCAAGGAGCCTCAAGGTTATAGCTCACTCATGCCACGCTTCTTCCTTCCTAGCCGTATTCCCATGCTTTGATTTTCTTCCTCCCGCGCGGCTCTTCACACCTCTAGGGCTGAATATCCCTCCACGTCCCCCAACATTATCCCAACAGACTCAACAGTTATCTTTCGGAGAGTCCCTCCCATTTCCCTCGTCGTGAGCCACGAATATTCCTTCCTGTAAGTCCCAAAGGACACTTCCTACTGCTCGACCTTCCCATACTAACACTACCAATGGCTCCAAACCCCTTGGCTCCACACGGCGGATTCCACGTGTGTTTGGGTATATAGCCTATCCTTTCGCCACCGCCTTATCTTCCGTCCATCCAAAATCCAAAGCCATTACTCCTCCGTTGCCTTATCACAGCCACGGGCGCCTTCCATTTGCGCTTTCCTCGCGCGCCGAGACAATCCTTTGGTTTCCAGGCATCGAGAATCAGGGAAAGTGTGCGCGAGCGAGAGAAGGTGAGACAGAAATCGGGTTGCGCGTGTCATTCCAAAGGGCATCCATAATGCAAGCCCACGTAAGGAAATTGGCGCTATCTAATTCTCGCATTCACATTAAACGCAATAACTCATGTTTAAGACAAAATAAAAATTAATGAATCTACCTACCCTCATTTATGACTTTAAAATATGCTAATAACTGTAAAATGAAATGGGAATTACGGCTAAAAAGAAAATCAAAATTTATGGAAGGAGGAAAGCTATTTGCTAAAACTAAAAATAAAACTCAAAGAGCAAATTGTCAACTTAGGATTTACTCTTGTGTCACTGAAACTGTTTTCGAAATTCTTCAAGTTTTTCATCAATAATGCTAACAGCGCTGAGATGTAAAATCACGATTGTATCTTTATGAGCTATGAATGAAAAATGAGAATACAATAATATACAATATTGATACATAATTAAGGTTACAAAACAGTTTTTTTAGTGTTTTTTTAACCTTTATTTATGTATCAATATTGTATATTATTATATTTTACTGTATTCTCCTTTTTTCATTCATAGCCCTTATGAAGGATTTTAAATAAACCGAAACGTTACCTAACAACTTATTGCATTATATATAACCTCTACTCCAGGAATTATTTAATCATCCTTATCAATGCATTGCTACCAATCTTTCCGTCCAATGCCACACTCCGCCCTTCCATTTTGTTTCCTTCAAATCGTTCCGTTCGTCTTACTCCAAAACGTCCTTATCCTCTTACGCCAAACCGCTAAACAAATCTTCTCCTTATACCCGGCCACCCCTTTCCAATCTTTTTCTCCCTCCTTCGCACCCTTTTAAACTCTCCCTTTCCTACACCCACAAAACTTCATCTCATCACATTATAAGCAATTAGGAATAAACTACTCTTTGCATGTGAAATCAGGGATGGAGGGCTTGAACCTATGTTGGAATAGTCTTACGAAATGGTACCTCCCCTTGGAATGATAGGGGTTATGCAGTGGCTTAAAAGGAGAGATTGTTCGACGGGGTCCAAGAAATGAATTGGAGAGGAAGACGGATTATAATATCAGGACAAGAAGGACCATAAATAATGATAAAAGAATGAAAATCTAATCAAGGTGTTGATTTTCCAATCAACAATATTGCTCTCACCGATTGCTCTGTTTGGAAAGTTGCTTTACATTAGTGACAGTCGGCTCAACCAATAGTGAGCTAAAAAATCGTGAGCTGAACGAATTAATGGTAAGGGGGCGTCATATCAGTTTCTTTCCCCGGGTTCCTCACATGACGAGGCTTGTGATTGAAGCCTTCAACTGTATTTAAACTCGGAGACTTTCCATCGCAGCAGTATGATGTACCCGTGCCTCACCAAAATACACCGATTCGCGTCCATATTGGAAGCACAGCTCCAGAACGATAGAGTCGCATCAAATAGATGATATTTGATGCGATGCTAAATCTACTCCAACTGCAGAATGAAATTTTGATTAAGGATTCATTAAATTCATGAATGACAAGAGATAAATCGAGGATACTATGAAAAACTTACATGTTAAAGCTCAAAGCCAAATCTAAAGAGTGAATGATTATTCATATTGCTATAAATAAGCTTACGTTGGTTACGAGTGATCATGCACATCTAACACTCCTAACTCTCGCCAACCTCAATTCGCCCCTTCCGTCTACGTCAGCGAATATGTCGACAATTACAGGTACCTCTATCCCAAAAAAAAAAAAAAACTATTCGTAGACCATTAGAAATAATAAAATAAATGCCTTCATTTATATAGTATTTCAAGTTGCTATATCTTAACTCATCTCTTACAAAATGGATTGGAGGTAGAATAATGCGCACTCAACTCCTTGTCCGATGGTTACTTCAGACTTGTAAGTATTTCAAGACCGAGGTGTTATTTTCAGCATAGCTTTCATACTTTCATATGTTTGAAAACACATATGATAACAAATTTTTGCAGTATTCACTCACATAGCTAAGTTATATTACAATCTGTAGTGGCTATCAACCAGCCTGAAAAAACTACTTAGATTGAAAAACGGCAATGAAACGACTTTTAAACAGCCAACCAGAATCAATTTTCCCTCTTCTCAGTTCATGCCGTATGATGTTAATGACAGCTGAATGCCATGGATTACGTTGCTGCGTAGCTATGTCACTCTCCGAGTATCGGTATGCTCGCACCAGCGTCCACATCACCATATTTATTCCTTTGTATGCATTGGATAAATCCATGCCTGTGGCAATCGAGATCTATTCATGTTAGTGGTAATCGAGAATTTTCGTCATCCAACAAGAAAAAGCTCACCATCACTACATATATGTCGATATAATAAGTGAGCATTTTCAGAGGGAACAGACTGACTGAAAAATGACACTTTCTTTTTAAAAATACAGGACTTATGAAGTCCACACACACATTGAAAATGGCGTGAACAGCCATATTGTAATCACAATTCACCACATAATTTTGAAATAATATTGCTTGCGATTTAAAAGGTTGAAAAAATTCGCAAATACCTACACTTAAATTCGGTAGCAACCCCTTCCACACACAAACGAACCCTGACCATGGTAACTGGGTATTTATCCAGCGCATATCGGAAGCGTGACGGCGTTAATCATGAAAAGTGAGGAAGTAAACGGCATAAGAAGATCAACTCGTGAACAAGGACGAAAGAGTAAATCTGGAGAGAGCAGCGACGAACAGTGGTGGACCGAGGAACAAACGGAACGCCACCGGAGGCGGCGGCGTAGCGAAGGGAAATGCGGGAGGGATGGGAGGAAAAAGGGTGAGAGAAAAAAAATTAAACTTGCAGAAGCAGAAAGAGATGAGGGGCTCGGTAGGACCACGTGAGGGGTGGAGAGCGAGAAGGAGTGCTTGGGTGGCTGTAAAAGGACTAAAAAGAAAAAAAGTAAAATACATATTTATATAAACGTATAAGAGTCGGAAGGAGAAAAGGAAAGCTTCTGAGATTTTTATCAACGGAGGAATAGAGTCAAAGGGTTGGGTATAAAGTTTTAATTTTGGGGAAAAAACCGTAATTTTGCATCCTTGAAAATGGTAGAGAAATGCTCTTTTATTTTTAGCGAAATTGCATTTAAAATATGCGAGAAATAGGTGTTACCTCACACTATATAAAATGGCGCGCTCATCCCGATGGCAAGATGATGTAGCCAATTTACGAACAATTTTTGACAAAAGTGTGGAATGTTTCCTGTCCAAATTACCATGCATATCGATTTAGAGGTTTAATTATGTTTGAATATTATTACGTTTTCTGTGGGAAATATTTAAAATAACTAATCAGTACCACGTTTTCGAGGTCTTCTAAAATAAATGTTATCATAAGTAGTTGATTTTCTGGAATATGAAGCAAACCAACCAAGTTTTCAGTTTAATTCTCAAATTTTATTGATTTTTTTTCGATTTGAATCGGCCAAAAATGTATAGGAAACAAATGTGAACGACCCATAGGTAATCCTTTGTGTTAACACAAATGATAAGAGATTTTTACGCGATTAAAGAATGTCGATTAGTTTTTTTTTCGCAGATTGATTCCACCCATCGGGAGTGCCCTCGATTCGCCAATAAATCAAAGAAAACGATATTCATTCAGAGTAAAATTATAAATATATTACTTCAAAGTAATTACAAATGAATTACTCCATAAATATATCAGTGATAACACAAAGAAAATATAAAAATTTCTCATACAACTTTGCTAATAAGAAAACATGAGTTCTAATGCGGATAATTCGCGCTGATATTTCGTTCTGTGAATGCCTCAATTTATCAAGCCATACATCTGACATTAATTTGATGAAATAATATTTACCTGATTAAGAAATGCATCCATTAGGCTAAGTTGAAATCTATATTACATCTTATAAATTATTTAAGTAAGACATAATCATTTTCAACAGGCAGTTAACCCTTTAGCGTCCAGTGTCATCCAAATTGCGAGTAAGCTAGCTAAAATAAAAAATTAAGGAAAAACAAATGACTGCATTCAAATTAATATCCAACTAATTTCCATTTCATTCCGTAATTGGAAATAAGCTATTTAAATTTATAATTATTTATCACTGGACACTCCACCTCTTTGGGGCGCAATGGAAACGATTTTGATCAGCAAATGACGATTAGATAAGAAAAAATTTGCATTAACGTTCAAAATAAGTTTAGGAGAAATAATGAAAGAAGGAAACAGTTAGGGCCTGATTATAAAAGGGAGTAGACATGGAAGATTCGGATAAGAGCCGTGACTGAAGGAGGTGGAATGAAGGAGACGCAAAGATGAAGTACGATGAGGAGGAATGAGGAGAGGGAGAGACAGAGAGAGGAATAGGGAGAAGGCAAGGGGTGAGGAAGAGAGGGGTTGAGACGTAAAGAGGGGGGTAGAGAGAGAGAGAAGCGAGACCGAGAGGGTTCTATTTTACCCGCGCCGTGAAATGGCAAACTTGGGAGCCATTGATACGTGGAGAAATATACATTAATATAAATGGTTATCATTCGAGGAGCCCCGAGGAGGATAAGGAGGAAGCTGAGGAGGAGGGGGAGACGAAGATACGCTGGGTGGGAAAGGAAGGGGGGGGGAAATCTCCCTATATCCCCCCATTCCCCTCAAAATCGTCTCTGCCTCGTTTCACTCCTTCCCCTCTCCTCGATTCCCACCCTCTCAAAACCTTCCATCGCCCGCCCCCCAAAACCCCCTTCGACCCATCCTCAAGCCAAGTTTGTTATCTGGGCCTTCCGAACATGAATATTCATTCAGGGTAACTATGTGAGTGTGTGTGTGGCTAAATGTATATGTGTGGGTGCCGGGAGATGACTTCGTATTTCTCTCTCTCTATACTCCCTCCCCCCCCTCTCATACAGATCTGGCTTCAACCCCCTCTCGCCCAAACACCCCCAAAACACACTATCCTTCTTCCCCCTTAGAATCAGCTCCTCCGCCATCCTTCCTTCGCCTTCCCATGTAGCAAGCAGAAAGGCATTCCTCTCTCCTCTCCTCCGACATCCCATCCCTGATATACACTTTCCCCGGAGGAGAGGAGAAAAAAATAGCACGAGTTCCCTTCCTCCACATCCCATTTCACACGATTTCACCACCCCCTCTCCTCCCGCTGATCTCCTCTCACTCTCCATACCCTAGCACCGTCGACCAATCCTTCCCGCACACCCCTTCCACATTCGAACCTCCATATAACCCCTTCTGCCTTCCGTTCGAGTCCTCAACCCACCACCGCCACCTCCTCTCCCTTCTGATTAAACCCGACCGAGGCTGGATACAGATGAATAAGGATTAACTTTGGGGAAACGAAAGCCGGGGCCCCGTATGAGAATCATTCCTGCGCCTATCTCCCGCCCCCGCCCCCTCTAGCTCTCCGCCTCCATTACACATCCCCACCCATCACATCTCCCCTCCTCCTCGGGGACAGAAAACCTCCTTCCCGTTAGCCTTACTTGATCACCGAGACCAATTCCTCCTCCTGCCATTCGAAAACCCTCCTCCGCGACACCAAGGATAACGATGCATCTCCATATCCTGGCGAGCAATGCAATTTTCCTCCTTCGATGGCCAGACGGATGGCCGGGACGGGAGATAGGGCGCCGCTGGCATTGTCGACAACCGAGGCCGGCCTCCAATCTCACTTTCTCACTCTGCAGAGATGTAAAAAGCATGTCCGGTGACAGTATGCAAGTAGCCCTGTCGCGTAGTGCGTAATCCGTGTTGAAATCTACTACAAAGCCTAAGAACAATTTTTTTTCGTTCACTGCTTGTGCATTAGAATAGAAAATCGGTTTTACATTGTGTCCCAGAATGCTGAGTATGGGATACCCAGAAATGTAGCATTTTGACATAACAGAGCAGGTATGATTGCATTAGGACTTTAATTTACATATCGATTAGTCATCCAAATACGTAAATTGAATCCAGTGGCATTCAAAGATGAAACATAAACATTGAAAGGTATTGTTACACTTTTAATGAAAAGGAAATGAGAAGTTTATTCAGTACACATGAAAAAATTCAATGCTCAGAAGTGCTAATTGTTAAGATATCGAAAATCCGCATACCTACATTAGTTATGAGCTACAGATGGTCACAATACATGCATAATATAGGTAACTTTTCAACGTTCAAGAAATAATATGCGACAGTATGAAACTCAACGACTTTTGGCAAGCTTAAATGTCGCAATCAGGGACTCAGGGACAACTTTAAAATAATTTTAAACCAATGGTTTCACGAACATCCTCGCGATTGGAAAGTCAGCTCAACACGCACAGAGGTAACATGCTATCAATGTCACTTGTGACTGCGCGCACCCATCTGAGAGAATGGGAGATGCGTTGTCTCTCGTTTGAGTTTCATACTGACTTAAGCCACCGCCCACTGTTGCTTAAAATGGACGATTAAATAAATCCAAAATGAATGATTACGTAATTTACGTTCAAAAATGTTATCTAGTTCATTTCTCGACAATTATTACTATTTCTACGAGACTTTTCTTTTCTTATTGGCAAGCTCTTCAAACCGAAAGAAATAATGGCTAATTTCTTCAGACTCATACTATTAAAATTACCTGAAAATCAGGGGTGAATCCAAATATGGCAATGTTCCCTGCTCCCTGTTTGCCTTTTATTTTGCAATAATTAAAGTTAGATGGAGCTAAATGCAAGAATGTGAAAAATATTCAAATTTAATCTAAATATTCTTGATAAAAGAGCTGTTTGTACAGCATATGCTTTAGGCATTTATTGTTTAATGGTATATAATAGAGATACAGTCAAAGCACCTTGGAATGTTTTGGAATTTCATTACAAACAAAGAAATCCTAGCAGTTAGTCCTTTTGGGACGGCGGCATATCTGATCTGGTCAAGACACTTATTCAAAAAAGTACGACAAATATGCATGTTTTGGGTGATTATTATCATCGAAAATTACTTGAACAGAGAGAATGATGCCTATAGACAAAATAACATTAATTCAATTCAGCGTATTAACCTGTGCGTTACAGGGATTAAATGTCTCTAAATTATGAAAGCAGTGTAAATAAGAAAATAAATAATCACGAAGGACCCATAATCTGAGAGAGACCATTTCTAAGGAGATGTATTTCAACCACGACTCCCCATTATTCCGACAGATGTGTAAATTGAATGCAAACGGGTTCAACTTCCAAATAGATTGGCATTCGCTATTTATAATCAATACATCTCAAGTCCAAAGGATTTGTGTTTGTGGCTTAGATTTGGGTGCACCGTGTTTTTCACCCGGACAATTATACGTGGCATACTCTCGGGTGGGTAAACCATCCAGTTCGTTTTTTTTGCTACAGATGGCCTCAATAAAAATATCGTTCACCCCATTGCACTGAGACTGTTAATGCTTCTTTTTTCCCATAATTTGTAAAGGAGATGAAATTTGAAAGTTATTGATTAAGATAATAAAACTACAATGAATTCAAAAAAATGAATGTTTGGTGTTTTGTTATTTTTAAAGTTCGTCACAGTTTACAGCGCGTCATTCGTCACTCCTCTTTGAGTATCACATCCCCTCGCACTTATGTCAGTTATTTTTTATTTGACTACCAAAATATCAACTCGAAACAATTTATATGGCAAAACAACGTTTGCCGGGTCAACTAGTAAATATTTAAAGTGTTAAAATTTTTATAAATCCATAGTGAAGTTAAAAAACAATCTAAGTTTATTCACTATAAATATAGAATGAAGTGAAACTCCGGAGTGCTGACAGTCGAATTCGTTAGTACTGTTTCTGTCATTCAATTGGTCCTTTTCATTATCCCTACGATGAATATAATGTCACCTCATCATAATAGTTCGAGCAACAAGATAGGAGAAATTATTTGGTCGTCGAAGGAAAAATAGTGAAACTTCTCACCTTCCTATCATAGGCAAAACATATTTAAAAAAGCTTTCCTATAGGGATGCTAACTAAAATCATACTCTAGTCCCACATTTTGAACTCTATACCTCTGCATGATTACTCGATCTGTCTCTCCCTCGCGCCAAGATTAGGGAAAGAAGGCATTAACATTTATCAAAATACCTTGACTGGGCCAAATGTAGAATTTTCGGTGCCAAGTACTTTAATTTGCGAAATTGGGGTGGCCAGGGAATGATAAAATAGCCTTAAAAATTTCCCATAGGTTTTCCAAAAATGTATGTGCCCATAAAAACCGATATTTTAGAAATGTAATGTAGCCATATCGAAAAATATTTATTTATAATTATTAAATTGACATTAAAGTTATCGCAAGTAATCTTAACACTTTGATACAGCCAATGCACCCATGGGCATTTTTTTAAACTTCCAGCTCCCAACGAGGACAGCTTCGCTTTGAGCTAGGCTCAGATTTTTACCCTCTCCCGAAAAAAAATATTCTAGAAGTGATCCGAATCCGGTATTTTCACGTCTTTCCTGCAGAAGGGGGACGACGAATTACTCCTCGACTTCCCAAAAGGCCAGCAGCAAGAAAAAGCAGGTGCGAGGAGGGAGAAAATGGCACAGGGTTAAGAACCAAAGAGTTGAACTCGGCGCGGCGAATGAATGCAAACGCGTGAGGAACCACAGAGAATAGATAACGGGAGAAGGAATGGGCTCCCGCGGGGAAGAAGCAGATAAAGAATGAGGAAATAGGGGCGAGATAGGTTTCGAAAAAAAAGGAAGGTACGCGCGGGGAAATGAGATGGGAAAGTTTAGCGTTGGAGGGTGATGTGAAAGGACAAGAGGAAAATATATGTATGCAGCATCCGTGGGAGAACAAAAAATTGCATATATTAATGCCGTCATTAATTGTGTTTAATTTTTCATCCCCTTTTTACAATGGACGTCGCCCACTGCCCCTTAACTGAAGCACCCCCTCCCTTAAAAAGATTCCTCAGGGGACAGTCGTTAGAGGTCGGCCATTACGTTGCCTCGTCCACCCCAATTCAAACCGCCTACGCCGCCACAGTCCTACGCTCACCCCTCCATGTCCTCCCGAAAATCCACATCCTTCACGACCCACAGTCCCTTATTTTCCAAGGGAGACGTACTCTTGGGCACTCTTTCCTTTTCCACCTTCACTTGCGTAGCACGTATTTATGCCCAGCTCAACCTCTATACACTTCGACTTGCTCCGGAAACAAATCTGAGTTAACAAAGCCATTTGTTTTCAAATTTCGATGATTCGTACAATAAAAACTAAGACAGAACAACCTAAATACCTTGCTTATTCAAGTCGGGTAAAATTAAGTCACTTTTAGACTCACTCCCTTTATGTTTCAACTCAAAGACTTTGGACATCATTTGGATATGTGAGGATAGAGCTTACCCCGGGCTAAACCAAAGGTGTTCGATGCTCCCCGAGTTATGATAAGGGGCCAGTTTCTTACGTATCATGGGCTTGCACCTAATTTTAGCCTTACGGGTCTCCGAATGTTTCAACCAGTATTTGAACCTGGGATCCTTCAATAGCAGTACCCACTTAGTGACCAAGCTGATTTTACTTCTAGACGAAGGCAATTTATATACTCTAGTGTTAAAGAAGGATGTGAAAAACTCTTTCCATGTCGTTTTTAAAGACGGTTGCTGCAACAATATTTCGAAAAGACATAGTGACACCATGAAACTATAAATAAATGTCAAAACAAAACGAAAAAATTTCTTCCCAGTCATTTTTAAATCCTGTACTCTGGCGAAGAACATACGTGGACCCAAACGATGAAAGTTAGATGTTCAGTCTGAGATCAAAACTTTGAAATTTTTAACTTTTTAGATTTCAATGGGGGCTATGGTTTTTCGAAAATATTCAATGCTGCATACCGGTCTCTTTATACACGAGACGCGTCGACGAGATACACTCATAACACAGATTTGCCATTCACTAAGCGAAGAGTCGTTCATTGACTTTAGGGAATAAGCACCAAATAGTGATAATATCGTGAGGGAAAAAGCTTATTATAGTAATTTAAATTAGAATCAGATAGTATTGAAAAGGACGATTTTCAATTATTTAGAATTCAAAATTCATTCAAATATGCAATCCACCGCTTTCGAAATACCAAAGAGTGACATTATCGCATGTGTGTGATAAGACTAATGGAATGACTAAGATTATTGGAATACTTTAGTCCATTAAAAAATTTGAATTATGACAACGACATTTATAGCAGCAATATATTTAGATTACATTTTTATGGCATAAAAATGGATTTAACTATACATTCTCCGAAAAATACCCCTGTATTAAACAAAATTTCTAAATTACAACTACAGAGTGCAATGTCCTCACCGTCAAATTTGCTGAAAACACATTTAGAACTCACCCCAACGTTCCAAACCGAAGTCAAAAGCATCAATTTTATGGGCATCGGCATGTCACGGCTTTTTGCGTATCTCGAACCAATGTTAAAAGGTATCCAAGGCACCGGTTATGGCCCAACTGGACGCTTTTATGGCGGTGACTTAGGGACAAAAAACAGAGTTAGTGTCGTTGACATCGAGTAAAAAAGCATCTTAAATCGCCACTAATGATATTCCAGAATTATCATTTATGTTATTCAATCTGATTTTCTTGCGAATTTATTGGGCCCGCTAAATCTGTGCAAGAGGAGTTTTCTTCATGGCAAACGGATAAACCCATAACCACCTAGCATATATTTTTGTCAAACAAACACATGTCATGGATCTGTCCGACCTAAGAGTAAAATAATCCAAGAGAGGTTTGGTTGTTAATTAATAGTCGGTTCAGGAGCATATTAAACTATGTACTAAAAATAAAGGTACATTAAAATGGACTTTATTTTTGGTTTAGCCTTTGATAAGTATAAATAATTCTTATTTTAAGCTTGCATACGTACATCCTTGAAAAATGAGATTAATGAAATTTTTGCGTGGTATAGAAATTTCGTTGCGATTTATAAAAAAAATGTTCAATGAACAATCAACTCAGAAAAAATTCAAATTTTAATCGACATAAAAAACAAAATTGCAAACTCGCAGCTTGTTTGAGCATTCGAGAATTATTGATGCTTTGAATTCGAAACACATACATTATATTTTTCAGCTCTCATTATCTATGCAACTTGAACAATTTTTTCGGACCGTCAACTTTTCTTCTGCATTACTACTTCTTGGACCTCCTGATATAGTGGTCGTGTCTCTATGATGGATGCGTAGTATATCGACCCATATATCACATTTCATTGCTTTCACGATGTTCCATACCGTCTCGTTACTGTTCAGCCCTATTTATTCAAAAATTTGAACCAATATTTTGTCCATCTATGTTATCTTAGAAAGTTCTCCACCGCGAATACAGTGAGAGGGATGACCTACGAAAACAAATCTTACTGAAATAACTCTACATCCTCGGTCTTCATCGAATGCGAGATAAAGGTTATTTTATCTTCTGATGAAAACTCTTAGTTTTGATTTAAATTTGAAGAAACAATATTGTGGGGTGATAAATTTTGTTTATTGCTCACCGAAGTTCTCTCTTCGCATTCAGAATCGTCCGCACAACTCTCTTCCAAAACAAGATCTAGCCCAATATCAGACACCACTAAGCTAAATTCCTTGTTCGGTAGGTTTTCGTCGTCTGTCAAATCCTGCTCCAACCCATTCGAAATAGAATCATCATTTAGAGCCATTTTCAATAAAACAATGAAAAGTAAATAATTTAAGGAAAATCATATAACCACAAAGCACGGGTCTCTCAGACCTGAGATAGTAGTTTCACTAACCTGTGACAAACGCACGCACGTCCGACCCCAGCGAGCGGTTGCACGACACTCAGGGGCAAGAAGAAGCTAGGTGATTAAGGGTTAAATATTAGAGACAGTTTCTACGATGTCCAACTTATGGCATACTCGCAACCTTGTTTAGGTAAATAATTCAAGGCTTATTGAAAAGCGTCTTTTTCACCAAATAAATTAATAAAAAATATAAATTTCCACTTTTTTTTCATTTAGAAGCTCTGTGGAAAGTCACCACCAAATAATCAAGTTAAATGAATGGAAAAATACATGAAATACAAATATTAACGCTCTGTATTATGTTTACAGTAACAAATAGCCAACTAATTAATTTTCATACTAACATATACGTTCCTATATAAAATATAAATTAGCGACCATTTCAATTAAATAGAACTCTAAGAACTAGACGACGAGTTAGAGGAAAATACGGGAAAATTGATCTGGATATTTTGAATAAAATTATTTTAATTCATACATTGGCAAAATAATAATGCCGTACTTCTTTGCTATGTATAACCCTGAGTGAGGTTAGACTCGTAACAAAATGTAACAATGATAAATACTTTAAATTTATTTCACCTCAAGTTGCACTCTGTAATTGCAGACTAATAATAAATGAAACGGAAAATATGCATGATACTTGAGAACTACAGCGATGTTTATAAAAATATGGCATCTAGAAAGAAAAATTAATTAATTTTTTTGACATAAAACACTTCAAGCAAACAGAAAACTTAAAAAGGACCAGAATCGTAAGTGCGATTCTGCAGGTATAATTCCATGAAATCAGAATTATATTTGAGCCTTGCAGGCATTAATAGAACTTATGAAAAACTACACCATTTAACTCATCCTTGAGAGGAAAAGAAAGAAATAGATATGCATACGAATTATTTCACTCGTCCAAATCCGCCAATATAAATACATGTATTCAGACGTTTGTTTTGGGGTGCGACCTCCGTATGAGAGGGAGATGGATAAAAAGAAAATTCACTTAGCTTTTGCGCGCCTTCGAGAAGAAACTATTTGCATTTTTCGACCCTGGAAGGGAAAGAGAGAGAGAGAGAGTGGAAAGGAAATAACGTATGCATCGAGCAATGCGAACATCCGCCCATATTTATGGTCTTGGAGCCCGGGTGAGATTGGCGAGAGGGGAGGAAGGGAGGAAATATTGCGAGGGAGAGAGAGAGGAAAGAGCACGTACATAAGAGATGACCAACACTAGCCCTTCTTTCCCCCTTCTCATACCATTCAATTCCCCACTCTTACTCCGCCTTTCCCCTCCGCCTTTACTCATTACTGCCCCAACGGATTGCCATCGCTGAATTCCTTCCCCTTCACCCGCGACCGGCACACACAACCTTCACCCGTTCAATCCACCACCACCCACGGCTCTTAAACATCCTGCCCCATCCTCACATGGGTTCTCGACCTTTGCACTCCATCCTCAACATCCTTTTTCCACACGCCCCCCTTCCTCCAGAAAACCTTTTTTTTAACCCCCTTGCAGACCATCGCTTCGCCCCCTTTTTACCCCTTTCCTTCACCTCCTTCAGACACCCAAACCACCCCTCGGTTACCCTTCAAGCTAACATCCCTCACTCCCGAAAATATTCCCTCGCTTTTTCCCCTCCCTTTCTCCCCCCACTCTCTCTCTCTCTCTTCCGACTCAAAATTCCAGGGAGCGAAATTAAAGTGTTATCTCTGAAGCGGGTTGGCCGAAAATAATAAAAAAAGGAGTCGGAGGAGTTGGAGAGGTGAAATATACAGGGGAGTGAGGTGGTCTTCCACGAGGAGGGAGAGGGGGGGGAGGGTTATGTGGAGTTGGTCGCTTGGGTGGAGGAAACGGTGAGGGTGGAAAAGAGTATCGGTGCAGAAGAAGGGGAGGTTTAAGTCAAGGGAGAGTTCGTTCTCTCTCTTTTCCGTGCTTCGAGAGCGCCCCTTGCTAGGTCCTCCATCGGCGATGGAGGTGGCGGCGGTGAGGAACGGGTAGCGGACAAAGATGTAGGGATGTGGAGGGACCCGGACGGTCTGGAAGGCCACAGGAGTTCGCGAGGGAGGGAGGGGAATTGCAAAGATATACAGATGAAGAGGGGAGGGAGAGGAAGGGTTGACGGAAGCCGCGGAGAGGGGGGGGCGTATGAAATGGCGGGGGTGATGGGAAGATGAGGGTGGGATTACCGAGAAGGGAAGACGGATTGGCCGCCGCTTCGAACGCTTCTTCGAAAAAAAATAGCCTCCACTCCAAAGCCGGCTGATCTTAAGTACACCACCCTTGCTGCTTATGTGGAGTATTGGCATACTTTGGATTCGATATAATTAGGCATTTCGAGCTTAATATTTACCCACTGCTTTTTTTTCGTTTTTTTTCTTCTCTCATTGTGGTTGTAATAATCAATTATCTGTATTTAACAATTAACGACTATTTTAATGAAACAGAACTCAGACTAGAAGACAGCGAGTTAGAGGAAACTGAAAACTGAACTGGGTATTTTAAATAATATTATTTTGCGCGATTTAATGCACGCATCTGCGAAAAAATAATGCCATTCCTATTTGATATTTACTGGCCTTTGTGTGGTTATTTTACTGACTTTTACGGAATGAAACAATGATAAATAATTTAAATTTATTTCATCTAAAATTTTATGGGAAGGTTGAATCCATAAAATTAGCGATAGACTTAAAAAACATGAACCGATGCAATGATAATTATTTATTAGGTTATTTATTATATTAGGTCGTTGCAGTAGCAAGCAACCGAAAATACATACCGCACGTGTTCCATCCGGCCATTATAGATTAAATAAAATATTTAAGAGCATTGGTGTTATTAATCAGGTCGTTATCTACTCCCATTTAATTCTTGACCTTATCCTAACCTCTGAAAATTCTATAAAATAATTATTATATTATCCTAACATTTAGAAGGGAGCCACAGTTATCACAGCACGGAAGCCTTTTTATATCAGTTGAAGAGTCACAGTCTATGGATATCGGCATGTTTTGTGATACCCAAAGGTTGAAAAACGCATATTAGGAGCGAAAAGTATCATAAATTTCACAAAATATTGGCCTGGTTGGTATTAACCAGAGATATCCAGAGGAATGGTATTGACACCATGATTCTGCGTGTAGGTAGATAAAAATATAATTTACGTGAAAGGAAAACGTACCTATTGGCTACCGTATCGATTTTTTTTCTAAAAAGACAAAAGTGATCAAATTAACACAAATACCAAGTGTATCGCCAGAAATAATTTAAATAATTACCAAGGTTGGGATGGGTATATAATCGCCTTTTAGTAAAAAGTAGAAAATAAATATATTCTGGAGCATGGCAGTGAACCTGGTTACAACAATACGAAGGCAGCAAAAGGCGTGGCCAGAGATTCCAATTCAATCAGTGCATAATAAAATGGCTTTCTTTAGTCCAAGACAGTGATTTGAACCCTTATTTTTCACTATTTCCGTTTACACAGTAAATTAAATTTAAACACCCGTGAACCATGTTTCCATTTAAATTTTTAAAGTGAAATCCTCCAAAACAAAAATTAAGCATATACTCCCCATGGATCCACTGTTAGCCAACTTACAAATCATTTCCCCTCAGAGAACATAATATTTCCCCAATTGAATTATCTAGCCATCAATTTTGCGCTAAAATACAAATTTATTACAATCAGATATAGATGCATAGCATTATTAACATTCGCAATAAACTTACAAGTACTTCTTAATTTCCACTGCGAGAAACGCGATTTATTATCCTGAAATTATACTTTACTTACCGCTATGATTACGTTACATATTCCTCCTATATCCTCAGTTATTTACGAAAAACCCGCGTATAATTATCAAATGCAAATCCTAATCATAAAAAACGCAATAATGACTTCTAAACAAGGTACAGGTTCTATGAGCTAATGAAATAATTAGCATTTACATGGATATTGAATGATGATAATAAAGCGCTAACAACAATCCAATCTCTGACAGCGCACATTCTCACTTGATATTCGCTATAAGTAAAACATGAAGTTTTCGCTATAGCTAAAGATTTTGTTAGAAGTACTTCTGCCGTCAGAAACAAAGAAATACTGAACAAAAAATGCAACATCCCTCAGTTACTACCGCGGGGAGTGCTAAGAAATTTTGTTCATTTTCCATGAAAAAACTACAAAATATGAGACAAATACACAGGAATTGATAATGTGGGAAATGAAAATTGTATACCTAACCTAGCACAATATTTATGATGCTTCTGGTACCGAAATAGCTGTACTCAGTTCTTCACGTGGAGCCGTGATACACCAACAGAATAGCCACGCGTTAGGCTCCAAATAAACACAATAATGGCACAAATGTCGCGGCTTTCGATAAGGCAAGCCTTTTAGATGCACGCAACTTCAAGTAGATAACTACAATATTTCTCACGTCGTGGTGTGATAAGTGGCGTATAGTTCAGTAAGATTCTTTTCAAACGTTCACGGGTAAGGGCAAATAATTATGAAATTGTAGGAACTATCCATGGTCAGCAGCAACAATGTGGGAGGCAGAGTATATATGTGGCATGGATTTCCTCTTTGGGGGGAAATAGCAAAATCTTCCTCGTAAACCGTTTCACTTCCCATTCTGTTGTGAAATTTATAGAGAAAACTTTTCCTTATTTATACGGCCGTCTAAATGAAAAGAATTCGCGAACATATAACAGCGGGAAGAATGTATAATTAGACTGGAAATTTTAGTAAGAAAGATAATATATGTATGTGAAATTATATTGCGGACGCAAACAGTACAATACTTGTCAAGCCTTGCATTAAATTAATAGTCGCGCGTTACTAACCGAGTGAATATATATCATCCCTTCGATGTTGCAATTTCATCCAGACCAAAAAAGTTATTATATGGGATTAGAATAGCTAAAACTTCAGTCCTTCGTTTCAACAATCAAAAATCCTCAATATATTCAATTCCAATAGTATTTTCAAAATAAAAAAATAGTTATGAGAATTTTTAAATGAGACAAAGTTTAAACACGCTATAGTATTTTACTCATCACTGCTTAACGTTTTATAGAGAAAGGATAAAATGTGCACTGCGTGAGGACGCCTTATACAGAAACTACCTCACCCCACCCCATAAATGCATCCACATTCTCCCAAGCATACGTTGGAAAAAAAAGCTCCCTAACAATGAGTACCGGCGTCAGATTCTGGAATAGAGAGAACTGGACGTACAGAGAACTGGTATAGGCGATTCATCTCTCGCAAAGGCCTACCACTTCAACAACTCGACGGCCATCTCTTCAACGAAACTTCTCGAAGGGTTGGTAGAAAGGGAAATGCATATGTGTGCTGGCATTTTCTGACCACAAAACGATCCGAGGAAGACGGCTACGAGCAGCGGGGGAGAAACGCGGCAGAGTGAATGGAACCGTTTTAGAAAAAAAAGAAGAAAAGCAAGACGGGGGAGGCGGCGTGCGAGATGGAAGGATGCGGCATCGGCAGGCAGGAGGAAAGGCTCAGCCAGCACGTCGGCGGCGGGAAACCCGTGAATCAGAAGCGGAGAGCGCGGGTGAAATTCTTCTCGGGGAAGAGCGGAACAGCGCAAAACGTTTTTTGGGTCCGCAGAGATTGCTGCTGCCGCCGACTGCAACGAGGACACTAAACCTTAAAGTGCTTAAGTATTGAAAGATGAGGATTCAATAGAATGGAAAAACCACTTCCCTCCACAATGCGAAATTAAAGGAGTCGTGGAAATCCGATGATGATGATGGTGGTGAGGCGTTCCATCTTTTGCTTTATTCTCTTTATCCCACCCCCAATCCTCCCTCTTCCCTTCAGCAGCCTCTCTTGCCCCCACTTGCTCCACTTCCCCTTCTCTTCACCCTTGTCGCAATACTCCGCCTATCTTGGATTGTTAGTCGAGTTTGAAAAAAGGTGGCAATGAAGCGGAGGGATATCCAGCTTGCTTAGGGTTGGTTCTGCGTCTGCCATAGTGAAGAAAAAACGGTACGGGGGCGAGATCTGTGAGGCTGGTACGGAAGAAAAATTCGTGAACATTCCCTCTCTTGGATGAGCAAAAATTAAGTACTCTTAGCGTTAATATAGCGTGGACGGCGTATAATATCTTCCAGAGCAAACGTGGACAAAGTAGAGGAGGCAAAGGAGGGGGAAGAAATTAATATCACCAACCTGCAATCTGTTTACGATACACCGCGACAGGGAAAAGAGTAGAATTTCTTTGGGTCATTTTTTGAGCTTTGAAATAGCTAAATTCATGCCTTGAATTTATCCATAGGTGAACAGAGAGAAACTACTGGTGAAGTTCTTAACCCGGAGGATAACAAAATATAAATGAGAAAGGCAAGAGAATAAATGCAATAAAAAGATAGGTCTGCTCATAGTCAACGTAGTCCATTCAATTTTAAACGCCTAGCCGGAATATCGCAATTGATGTCTTCAAAATGAGGCAGATTTCTGAGTATAAATTCATAGTAAGACTCAAATTAATAAGAAATTCCCCGGATAAAAAGGTAAATATTTAAAATAGAGATATTAACTATTTTTGTCTTTAAGCTTCAGCAACATATATTAAATCCTTCATGCATTATTTTCATGCATCGTAGCAATGATACTTTTCCAAATCTCAGCTTTACTAAATTCAGTGGAGTCGTAATCAAATATTACGACTTCCCGGACTTAAAAAAAGATTTGAAAAAATCGAGGTTATCATGAATCTTTTGATTAACATTAATTTCATAAATATTTATCACAAATTTCTTTTAAATAAATATAAAATATTTTTAAGGGCAAGCTCCCATTAATTATTTAGTCATCTCGAGTACTCTTTTAAATATTGCCAATTATGCACTCTCTTCCCAAACAAAATAATCATTTCCTAGTTTTTCCGTGGCGTTATAAATTATTATTTTACTATTTATTCCATTGCATGTCATTCGTACATAAATTTTCCATAGTTTTATTAAAATTCATTTCGATATTGAAAATCAAAGGTAGACTTCGAAAATTCCACAAAGAATAGTTAATCATTAGCCGGGCCAATTGGTAAAGGACCTAATTATTTTGTAATGGACAAAAAGAACATTTTTACAGAAACTAACTCTGAAACAATGTCAATTTTTCAAATTTGATAAGCACAAATGGCCAATTTTTCAAATGACAAAGCAAAGATGAAAATAAGTGATCCAAGAAATCAAGATTCTACAAATTGCATGTAATAAAATACCTTAAGAAGCTCCCCTTTATTTCTGTTGAGTCTCTTATCTTTTTCAAAAATGAAAACGTGAGATTCTCGCGCTAGTATTAGTATTGCAATATATATTAATAAGTTAATGCGGCAAAACGATTATTTCCTTTTCTTCTGTCCTAGCCGATATCACGCAGGATTACCATAGCTAACTGTTCTGCTGCAGCTAGCGACTTCTAGCTACCTACCCTTTTCGGTACGCTTCCCAGATGGCTTACTCTATTATGATTGCATTCGTCAACATTACTAACTGGGCTAAGACTAATCATCGATCCAATTTCTTCACCATCATAGGTTACCAAACTATACACGAAAAGTTTGGTTGACCAAACAAATAGATGCTGGAATATGTGAAAATCACATAGAGATAAATTATTCATGTTTACGTCTTTCAAATGGTATTCTGTCCTCTGGTGAAAAATAAACTTCAGGAGTTTGTGTCAACAATAATCGAATTTCCATATCAAAACTGGCTCAAATAACCCGATATTGATAATGATTAAAGAATGCTCCCCTGATACCTGACAGAATTACGAAAAAGTGAGGGCGAAATAATGAATTCAAGTGGAAAAGACTCAGCCTTTCCTTCCTATCTCCCGCTCTCCTGCGATTCCAATGGAGTATGAATCTCGATTGTCGGTGGAGAGGGGATGACGTCAAAACATCTCTCCGTGCCGGGAAAAAAATAAATGAGTGCAACCTAGCGTGCTTCTTGTGAAATAGCGAAGAAGAAAGACGGGACCGAAAGAAATGTGAGCCCAGAGTGAGATGGAGGGGGTGGAAAAGGATTGAGATTGGATTGAAAATGAACGTGGGGGACAGAGGAAAAGTGGAGAGGGAGGAAGGGAGGGAGGGAGTCGAAAAAAAGGACGAACGTTTTTCAAATCACGACAAAACGTGAGCGGGGGTGTTTTCTGTTCTCTGGGTCCTCAATGTATACACTTCTGTAAGAGTTTTCAACCGTTTGTATGTATGTACAAGAAAATACACACAATCACACACAAACACACACCAACAGAGTCAAAGGCGCTGTAGTATACAACTGCCGGGTATCCCGTCTCACGAATTTTTTCACGTCCCTCATAATTTTTTCTTCTCCTCCTCTCCGACAGGAAGAAGTCCCAGAAAAAAAACAAACTCCACTCAACCGGGCTCCGCTACCGCCATCTCTTGCATCATTTTGCAAAGACAAGAGGAAGGAGATAAATATTCGCCCGATAGTCTTAGCGCTTTTCAGTTCTTCCTCCTCGGTCTCCCTGTACTTTTTTTTGCTCTTATCCTCCTCCGTTTTCATAGCGTTCTTTTCAAACGCAGAAATCGGAGAGAGAAGCATGCAAGATGGATGGGAGATAGAGGGTGGGTTTGCCGTACAGTGGATTTCGTGAAGGGGTTATTTTTCGCCGGCTGGAGGGGGGGATGGGAAGAGATTCCTGAAGAGGGAATGATGGCTGGTGTCTTTATTTTCTTTCTCCTTATCTTTTTCTCTCAGACTATGTCTTTCAAAAACGTCGGCTTCTTCTTGAATCTCTCCCTTGCATCCACAAACGTAGCCGTTGGAAGTAAAGAGGGCGAACTGTGTAGGCCGTAGACGTTTGGAAGTAAAGAGGCTGAGGAGCGGGTTGTGGAAAACCTCCGTATAGCAATGCCTGCGCTCTGATTTAATAAGAAATTCAAGCGAAGTCTTCGGAAGTAATGGGAAACGTTCGCATAGCCTACACCTAAAGCATTATTTTTACGTGTTCAGACTTAACGCCAAGCTTCGGAGAAGAATTCGGTGGTAGGGAAGCAAATCGACAGGGAGCTTCACAGATTGCATATGGCTGGAGTTTTACAAGGAAAAAGACTTGATGTGACTCTTAGGCAGCTAGGGGGATCGATTCAAGTGCGTTAACAGCGATCATCTTTGTACAGACACGAAGACATCACTTTTACCTATGATAGCCTCTTTTTTTTACACTAGTTGATACAGCTTAAAAACTTTAAATAATGACGAAATCTGGGTATTGAGATAGGAAAGTCAATACCTACATTGCTACCCTATAAAATCCGATGTAGCTAAACGATGAGTGGTAAAGTGAAAACTGCACAATGCCTGTGGAAAATACAGGAATATCAAGTCGTGGTCAGGAAGTGGGTAGAAAATTAGAACCACATTAACGACGTAGTTGAAGAGAAAGAAGCATAAAGGTCTGTAAGAGATGTTTCTACTTCTCAGTAACACTAACTACGTAAATTTTAATACGGGGTTTCTTCAAACTATACCTTGCTCACACAGCTATGCATTATGTTGAGACTGAAGTACGAGCTTAAACATCTTGAACCCAAAATTAAAGGCTATCCAACAATTTGCATTATGATGGTGACTATTACCAACCAAACCAATCGAAGACAACACCTTTTACCCTTCATTGCATCCTTTAGTTCCAGCAGATTTTCTAGGATTGCAATATAGAGTTAGACCATATCCATGGATCTAAACCCGATTCATGCAATGCAGGAACTAATATGCAATAAATTTCAGTATTTCCAACCAGCAAAACCCACAAATTTCAGTATTTCTTGGTACACCAACGCATTCTAGAATTATTTTGCACATAGAATTTACTGACACAGTTTTCCAGATGTACATATAATTGAATTGATGTAAGACGCGTATTACGAATTCAACACTAAGTCGTATTCAGCTCCACGCAATACAAAACAATTAGCATTTAATAAGGCTTAATTTCCTCCGTTATTAAGTCTATTATTGCAATTGCAAAGTAATTCAACGCAACTTCTACAAGTTAGTTTAATAGATTAATGACAGAGTTACTGAAGCTACGGAAATTGTGACTCTGATTTAGAACAGTAAAAAAATTATTTCAAAATATAGTATGTGTAGGAAATAACGTGAATAAAACAAGGGTGAACATGAAATGTGTTTGTTCATACTATACGCCAGTACAACATGTATTAGACAAAACATCGAAAGTAATGAGTTGAGTTCAATGTGAATATATCATTTTCTATGCGATTATCACTGAGCTGCTGTTCATTTAATCAATGTCTATGCTTGCATAAGTATGTTCCTTAATTTGGCCCGAAATACCTCATGAGAAAAAGTGAAGGATGACGACGCAGTCAGCAAACCACGAAAGACACGTGGGTAGATTACCTTACAGGGGATGTAGCTGGAAGTCGGTAGCAGAAAAATGAAAGTAGGTATTCATTGCCCAAATACACAAAACCCAGTTGCCTATGCCATTTCTGTGCGATGGAGCTTTGTAACAAACGAAATAAAGTGTTTATTTTGCTCTACCAACTCTAGTTAGTATTCATTGAAACAGTTATTTTACAACTAAATTCGACATTTTCATTTGACTGCTGATTCCATTAGATAACTTTTAAATTGGCTTTTTAAGTAATTTAAACCAGTAGAGATAAATTTTCGCAGCTAAATTAATTTCAACCCCTGACGCCTACAATCTAACATTTTCTGATAATTACGGCCCTAGCAAACGATTATAGGCCCTTGAAATAATTGAAAGAGATATTTAAAGAAATGAAGAGGGATAGTAGACAAATTGATGATGAGCCATAGACTAAAGTAAACAGAATTATCCAGCGTTTTCAGCGATCAGACTTCTTCGAATAGGAAGACTCCCATATTGCTTCTTACTCTTAACCCACTCACTGAGAATCAGTGGGCTTTTCGGCCAGCGTAGCATTAAATACAGGGAGCGAGAAAGAGGGATGAAAAACAAAATAACGGACCGTTCACGCATTCTTGGATCCTCCTTTCTTTCATTATCCAAACCCTTCCACAGTTATCCTTCCACACCAACCCTTATCTTCCAACTCTTTTATTATTTTTCCATCACATATTTTTTATTATTTGCGCACCCTTCCTCACCCTTGCCTACTACAACCCTCATTCCTCATCATCGCCATTGCCTCCCGTGAAACGCGGAGGACACAAAGAAGGCGTTCGGCGATTGTTTCCCCGTCCTCTCCGTCCCTTTTCATCCCTCCTCTCTTCCCTATTCATGCCTACAACTCAACCCCTTCGCTTCCCTCCGATCCCTACTCTCCCCCTCCACCATCGCCCATCGACAATTCTTTAATCCGCTTGGCAGTCCATCTCCCCTTCCCCCCATGTCTTATTCCACCACATTGTCTCTCCGCGCCCGTGAATCCAGCCAAACGGGAATATACAACCGGGCCTTTCGACACTACCGTCCCAGTCATGCCCCATTCTTGGACTCACATATTTATTTGTTTTTTCAATCCCCTTATCCTAGGCGCGAAAATTTTTCTCCCAACACCCGATTAAATCAACGTTTCGAAATCCTTTACCCTTCGCAAAAGGGTGAATTAAGAGAGACGAATCTTTTTCCGTAAAAAATGAATCAATTTCAGACGACCATTTTCCAAATTTTTAATGATCCTCCGCTGTTTAAGATGGAATCAATTATAAAATAGAAATGGACATTACAATCATTTACCATTTCTTAAAAAAATAATAGCATTGCCATGATGTATAGCCCTCAGTGAGAACAGTATTTTGTACATGTGTTAATAAACTACATGATTTGAGAAAATATTTTTTAAATATCATTTTTTTATCGAGGTAATATGCGTAGCATGGAGAAGAGTGTTGGGGCATTCATTCCTTCATTCTCTCAACTAATTAGAAATGTTATTTGATGCATTACCATTACAACACCTCTTAAGATGCAGTTCACCTTTCTTTTTACTTTTCGTTTTACCATCACCTCCGAACATAGCCTGCCACTCCCCATCCCCATTAATCTCTCATACCCTTCAAAGTGGTCCGAGTACATAATAACCTTCGTTTGATTATCATCTCACTCTCTGCCTGTGACCGATTTCCGCTCTCAACCGTACTGTGACACATAGTACATCGCCCTCAGAGCATTGATAGGTATCAATGATTCTTAGGAGACTTGAATAACATGACGAGATAATCATCACGTCGAGGGTTTTCCTGATGCGAGTGAGGTTCCTAATGGCGTTCATGGGAGCAGTATATTAAGTTAGAGTAGGATACTTTCTGACTAAAAACTGATTAAAAACTGGAGATAAAGGAACTTTTCACTGAAAACAATTATCGCCAACTCACGAAAAATTAGTAAGACGCATGATTTTAGCGTGAAAAAGTTTGATTTGAAAAAGCAGCATCACAATCGGGAAACGGCTATACTGTGTCTCTCCGTTTTTCATTTTCCACGATAATTATTGCTGATGATTGTGGCGTGGGTGCCGGAAATAAATCTACGGTACGGCGACTCCACTATCCTGAGCGCCTCCTACAGATGGCAAACAGCGGGGAATAAAACCCTTGCAATCATTTCCAGTTCTTATACATGTCGTTATGAATAAAAAGGAGTAGAATTAAAGACGGAAAGTGAGAGAGAAGGGCAGAAAAGTTCATATCTCTTTCGATGTAGTTCACCTTCGACACTTATATCGTCCACAAAACATCCAGGGCACACTCTGTCACTCCTCCGTATTTCTGCGTCAGAACTGACACCTTTAGCCACCACCTTCGATACCCTAGCTCAAACACCCCATCTTCCCCCTCCTCTGGATGCCTCTTTACCTTCGGAATCAACAACCAATCCAAGCCCATCTCCGATCCTACATCTCCTTCCACCTCTTCACCGCTAATCGCGCCTGATGTGTTCGCTACGCCATCCCCCAACCCCCATCCATAGTCGCCGAGGAAACCTTTTGTTATCCCCTTCCAACTCTCTACCCCCCACCTACTTAATCTCTTTCGGATTCCCCTTTCCTATCCCCATTTCAGCCTCCCTTGGAGCAAAAGCCTTCAACCTCCTCTCCTTCTCTATTCCTTTGTTTGTTATTCTCCCATGACAATTTACTTTATCCCTTCTCGATATCCATCCATTCAAATCAATACCTCTCTATTTACTTTCCCAGGTCTCAAACATTAAATTGGGAATTTTTGCAAACGAATTTTGAGAGAGCTGTGGGCGAATTTCATTAACCGTTACTATAGGTTACATTTCCTGCAACTCTTAATTAGATTTTTACTTTTGTTTCGAATTCAGGACAAAATAATCACAGTGATCAGTTAATTGCAGTAGAAAGTTTATTTAGATTGGTATCTCTGGTGATCAAGGTTCTACACAGGATAGGTTTTTATAATAAGATTTAGAGATAAAAATCTTTGACTTCAAAAAAGGATTTTTTAAAATAGTTTAGAAAAATAGTATCAAGCTTGTGATACCGTATATCCCTCATTTGCGGTCTCCTACTGGATCGAAATAGAATTTCAGGCTGATTATCTTGAGATATGTTTTCATTTTGTGTGAATGCGCGTTGCCTTGAGGAGT
Organism: Ischnura elegans; assembly: GCF_921293095.1. Lineage (NCBI taxonomy): Eukaryota > Metazoa > Arthropoda > Insecta > Odonata > Coenagrionidae > Ischnura > Ischnura elegans. The sequence goes on along the minus strand of NC_060248.1, from coordinate 70,265,236 downwards.
TCATATCGACAAATGACTACCTCTTCAAATCGCCTAATTTAGTTTGTTCACATTTCAGTGAAACATTGGAGCCTTTATCGCTAAAATGCAGTTGAATGAAAATTAAACTATGATATTCCGCATAAAATATTTATTACATCACTACCATGGTTTCGACACTCTGCGGCAGGAGGATGACGCAGAGCGTTGAAACCATGGTAGTGATCTAATAAATATTTTATGTGGAAAAGATAGTTTAATTTTCATTCAATATGAATAAATTCCATAAAGTAATACCTCAAACCATCAACTTTACTAAAATGCAGGATTTATCATAGCAAATATCTGCCTTGCAAACTATTTCCGCATTTGACTTCTTGATTACAGCTGAGGGATAAAAAAAACTAAGATGTTCACTCCGAAAGAATCACAAGTCCAGCAATTACTTAAACTTTCGTTCAGAGATATTAAAGCCTGGGTGGTTTATATTACTCAGTCGAGGTTTTAAGTGAATAATTTTAATCATTTTACTTACCCATAAAAGGTTCATATCTCCATTAGACATGAAAGAAGAAGGTTCTGTGCGGCAAAAGACAAGTAAGAGGTGTGAGGTCTCCTTAAAAAAAAAAAAGAGGCCTTATTTAAAAAAAACCAATAATAAAAACCATTAATATGTTTTTACCGTAGATCAATTTAAATCATAAGCTGATTTTTCCTAATGGTTTCTTAGGAAAGCATTGCAATGACCAAGTTCAAGAGATTCATTCACCAAGGGAACTTGATACTCAATATTAGACATAATTTGTACGTACAAATCTCACGCAAATCACTCTAGCAATACTGTTTTAACATTTTAATTATACGTTTATGAATTTAAACTCCAACACTTTAATGAAATCTTCACAGATATCCAAATGTTTACGAAAATCAGCCAAACAATAAAAAAATATTTCAAGAGCCCTCCATATTCATGCTGTTTAACTCATCAAATCCACGCAGTTCATATTTAGGCTACCAGGCAAAAATATCCTGAAATTAACTATAAATCTCTGTCTAAATGATAGTTTTTATTCAAAAATAACTAGAGAAAGCAAAAACAGCGTTGATAGGATAATTATTAAGTACAACCTTACAATTCCTATTGTCCTACAAACCAACCTTACAAACTAAGGAGTTAAGGAAGAAACTTCACTAAGAACTAGAAATCATTCAGAAATAAAACTAACCAAAGAAATTAATATAAACAAGAAATACTCATGAACTTTTTAACACACATTTCATGAACTAATGCCATCGTGATGAAACCATTATGAGATTAGAGCTCATTCGAAGAAAATTCGTGCAAATCATATGGGCAAATGATATCTCACCAAAGTTATAAACTATAGAAAGTTACAATTCATCGCTTGACTTCATCCTAAGCTTGGCCCTAGCAGGGAGAAAGCAAAATTTTTGTCATTGAAGCGTTGAGGGAGGCAAGATTTCACTAAAGCGGGAATAATTTGAAGGCAGTGGATATATATTTATATTTTTCAGCAGACTGAATATCCGTCTGAGTGAACACGAGCATTCACAGAAGTTGAGAAAGAGATATCCATTATCACTCCGCCTCTCTCTTTTAAACAGCAATCTCCCGAAAAGAAATATTTAACCAAAGCGTTCAAGACTCGTCCAAATGGATATCAAACACCCACCCTATTCCTCCAGCTCACTACTCCGCCATCTCTCGTTCACTATTTAAATGTGAACAAGAAAACACATACAGACATTCGCACATATCCCTTTTATTACCCACCACTGTCGCTCGCTCCTTCACTTTTTCAAACGCATTCCTCACTCTTCGAAGTCCAATTACTTCAATACACACATTTTTCGCCACACACACATACAACTACAGACACACGCGGAACTCTCAAAAATATAAAAAAAGGAACAAAATACGGGCGAAAGACAATCACGGGCGTGCCTTGCGATCTCCTTTTGAAACTTAGGCTCGCATTATCATTCGTCTTTTTTTATTTTCGAGCACGAGAAGGGTGGGGTGTACTGATTCCTTCCACTTTCCCTCAAAAACAAGCATTAGTCCTCTCGAAAAAAAGCCCAACGAACTCCACTACCACTGCTCTTTCCTTTTGTGCTTCTACTCCCCTTCTTATAAAAATATTGTTTCTCATTGGCTTGTTAAGCCAACTTCGAACACGGAGGGGAGCAAGGCGGTGTTAGGGGTACGGGGTGGTGAGAAGGATTCAAGAGGGAACGGGTGTGAGGAACTCGATAGAAGGAACGAGACGTCACTGTCTCCGGAGGGGTCTTGGTTCGTATCTCTGTTCACGCTCTCTCTCTCTCTCCAAACTTGGGAAGCAAAAAAATATGCAACCGAACCCGCTTCACCGTACGCGTGTATCAACTCTTTCAAGCTTCCACATTACCCTGAAACGGTTGCTTAGGATAAGTGAGAATGGGGATTGAGAGGGGGGCGAATCGTGAGCTGGCCCGATTCTTCTTTCCTTCTTGTTGCTTTTTTTATTATAATCACTCGTTCCCTCGTCCCATATCCCTCGGCAAAAAGTGAATAATGGACGCGAGGCGAACGAACGTTCCGTGCCGAATGGTTTGGGAGGAGGCGTAGGTATTAAAAAGGGCCAGGAGAATCGAAGATGACGCAAAAAGCTCTCGCTTCCTATTGTTTTAGTCGAAGAGGCGAATGAAAAGAGGGAGCGGATTTATAGAGGCACATCGCTCCCATTGAGCACTTTCGCACAATACCTCTCTCCTACGAAGGCATTTTTATTATATACTACACCTTTCCCTCCACACTTTTAGGGGTTCGTTTTTTTGTCACCGAGTTGTTTTGTTTATTCGTTTGTTTTATTTTCGTCTGGAGCTGATGAGACAGCACGAGGTGGTATAGAGCACATCGGTATCATCAATAGCGGCGTGGATGGACAAGTCACTCTCGTTTACGTGAACGTGATTGCACATCGGCTTCCCTTGTCTTTCTCGGCAAAGAAGGGAAGGGACTGGGACGAATTACCTACTCTCTTTAAAAGCATCGCCTGCCTTAGATTGAAGAGGCAAGAAATTTGATTTATTTCTGTATTGTATAACATCAATAAAAAGACGTTGAATGGTGCGCACGGAGCATTCCAAGAAAATATTTCTCGAGTTTACGAATACTTCACAATACTTATCCGTTGATGCGATATTATTAAGTCGAAAGCGCTAGAAGATAAAATTACAAATCATAGAACTAATACTGAAATAACTAGAATTTCAATACGATACCTTACCTATCGGGTGCCTCCTAAGCGTCTTACAGCTGGAACCGGTAAATCCTGTAAAAGTCTTTGAAGTGAAAAATACCTTGTTTTGTTTATTTCTCTTTACACAATGGATTTCGACAAGTGTATACCTAAAATAATCGAACATCACATACCTTGATTGATTCGTTGAGGCACAGATTTGTCAACGAATTAGCTATTTAGACAGCCTATCAAGCTAATAAAAAGCTTCAATAGCAATTGGTGATATATCTTGCATGCCTTATTTTATCCGGACTATAAAGCATCTAATTCAAATTCATAGAGTGATTGTGGAGTTAATGCAATTAAAATTTTACGTTTTCATCAAAAATATGGATATCAATATCTTATCGTTCAATATAAATGCATAAATTAAGGAAATTCACTCAGTACCAAGGATCCAATATATACATAGTTTCTACGGGCATGGAAATACCTAACCTTGAAAGCCGCTCTTTTCTTCCGTTCCTGGCAATCACGCATGTTGAAGCGTTCGCACCTAATACATCCCATCCGTGTACTTCATTGAATAAATGATTTAATGAAAAAGAAACTGGCTAATTGTTCGCAAGAGAATCACCAATGCTCTTATTCGAGAGTACTTAAGAATAAAACTCGTTAAATTAGCACGGAGGGTTATTTCTGTGGGGGCGACTGCCAATCGACACCAATTCCACAGAAGGAGAGAGAAATCAACTCGGAGATAATTAGCAGATAGTGTGCTCCGATTTCCTGCTGGGGCACACTCATCGCGATTGATTTCCCCGCCCAGAAGAAAAGGGGAGAAAAGAAACTCAGGGGAGGGAAAGATTACCTACCGGATAAAGGAATAAACGACATTCATTGAAAGAATCGGAGGAGAATAAAAGGATGGAGGATCAGAGCGGAATCGAGAGGCGTCCCGATTAGCATGAGTGTCAGACAAAGAAGACGTCAAGAGCATCCCACCCTAACTTCTCTGTTCAGTCGTGTTGGTCACAGTCGGCAGTCATGCCACCGAGGCACTCCCGTCCCACCCTAGCCCATGCGTTTAGAGTCGAAGAGGATAAAAAATATGGGGGATGCAAAAGAGGTAGGAGAGTACATATATACGTATAGTACATAGGGGAAGAGGGACTTCGTCGTTGGTGAGAAGGATGAGGTGAAAAATGACTGTCTACGATTTCCCTTTCTGCATTCCTTCCGCCACTTCACGGAAAGATGCATCCCCTCCCAGCCATTTTCCCAATAAAAGTACCCCCTTCCGTTCCACCACCGAGATCTCCCCAATAGATGGAATGGCAACCAATGTACCCGAAACGAACACAATCGAACCCGCCGCAAACCATCGATAGTCCTTCATATAAAAAAATTAGTCATGTGCCAATATCATGCTGATACTGCAGTTATACACAGTTGAATTTTAAACAGTTTCCATCCTTTCCCGATGGTTGGTGGTACTTTAAAATTGTATAAAAATTAAAAAAATATGGCAATATTTTCATTTAGCTATTTTAATATCTTTAAAAGTATTTCTATGAAAAACTTTTTCAATTATTTAATTTCCAGTAAATGTTCATTCGATCATTTTTGACGTTGCATGCCTTTTTACTCAATTTCACAGAACCTTTGCGCCATATTGACTTCAAGTTCTTTCCGGTGAAAATTATCGATACGAGAAATAAGGCTTCCAACATTAACTTTCCTGATAGTCAATACCAAGACAGGACCCTAATCCATTTTCACCTATGAAATCTTGCCTTGTTTTGAACAACTTACATTTAGTATTCAGTAATTGCAACCATGAACGGGTGGTAGGTCCGAAAAGACTTAACCACACTTTTTTATTTCTTAAAAGAGTCACAGGGCAAAATGTAGCACATTATCAATCCCTACTGCATGTCCAGTGTAGCCATAACACTGTAATCTCGTGGACCCACCCATGAAAATTGAGTCGTGGAGATCTATAGTTTTACCAGACCGACCCACACGGAATCAAAAGCTAAAGCCTTCAACCTCGATCGTTCCCATCCCATTCTGCAAGCGTCCCCGAGATATCCTCCCTGGGGAAGGGGAGACAGGGGTGTGGAGAAGATCGGCCGAATCCTTCCCCGACCAGCATTCTCGGCTCCTTTTTAAGATCACGCCTCGCCGAACTAGCATCCGCTTTTCACTTTTGATGGCACCCCTGAAAAAATACTCCCGCGGTTTTTATTCCCTTCCCGCCCATTTCAACACGCACCCTTCCGATATTTTTCTGCCAATCTCTCCCCTTTCCACTTCCTCCCCATGCAAACTTTTTTTTTCCGAACCCATTCTTAAACCTGGACCCCATCCACAAAATATTTCTTCACACCCTTACCAATGTCTTCCAAGTCCTTTCCGGCCTCCTCCTCAACGCTTCCAGAACCCGTCTCCACACCCCAATAGCATCCCTCCCCCACCATTCTCGTCTTGAACAACACCCACTGCTATAGACATTGACGGAAGCATCACTCATTCCTCATAAACTCCCATGGCTTATTTCCCTCTTCCTCCAGATTCACCCTTTCCGCATTTACGCTTCAACTTCCCCATGGATGTCTACGGATGGCACTTGGATCGAAGGAGTACCGTTAGAAAAAAGGGGGCTGAATTTGCGTCCTTAAGCGGCGACCGTTGCCTTATTTTGCATAGGAAGGTCGTAAATTCACAGTCGTTCCGCAAGAGAGCGTGTGATCGAAGGGTTCCCGTGGTGTTTGAAAGCGAAACGTATCAGGTTATTAGGGTGAGATGATTCATCCCCAGCATGGCTTCAAGGATATCTTTCTCGGAATAAATCGCAAGAATTTGACTGACTCGGGAATTTTCCGGTAGAGATCACCAAAAATTAGCAAAAGCGATGGGACAAACTTGATATTAGATAGAACTTCAATTTTTCCCGCCAAATGGCGACAGTAAATTCTTCTCGGGCTCAAATTGACTCTCCACCGGCCAAAACATATTTATCGGTACGTGGATGATAATTTTGTTGCTTGGCCACCTGGAGTTGACACCATGAAGCCTTTCTTGGACCAAATGAACATCCGACACCCAAATATCCAGATCACCATGGAAACGGAGAAAGAAGGAAGATTGCCATTCCTCGACGTACTAGTCCAAAGAAAAGATGGGAATTTGAGCCACAAAGCATTAGAATGTCGACACATACCGACGTATATTTAAATAGTAGAAGTCACCACCACTCAGCACAGCGGTTCTTTCGTCCCTTATACACTGAGCTAAAGTTATCTCCGACCAACAAAGCCTTCCCGAAGAACTGAGACACCTGAAGAAGACTTTCCGGGAAAATGCATCCGATCCGCGAGAGATTTCCATGGCCCTAAAGAGGGCCTTCGGGGAAAAAGGGCTAAGGAAACGCATGAAGAAAACCTGAAACCGTTGGCAAACGAGTTCCTGCCATACGTTTCTACGGTAGCAAGAAAGATTTCACGTATCCTGAAAAAAAATCACAACATACGGACAGTTCATTACGACACAAAAAACTCAGGCATGTCTTGGTTAGAGCCAAAGACCCTGCCGTACTGAAATTTCCTTGCGACTGCAGTAAACCATGTGAGTATTGCGAAGAGTATATTGGCGAAACGGGAAGAATGATCGAGACCCGAATCAAAGGAAACAAGCGTCACCTCCGACTTTGCCAACCAACAAAATCAGGAGTCGTAGATCATGCCATCAATTTTGATCACCCTATACCATAGGAAGAATCAAAAATGCTCTGCCACTCTTAAGGTTACTGGGATCGTCAAATCACGGTGGCAATTGAAATACGTTTTTCAGGAAAAAATTTCAATAGAGACGAGGTGTTCAGCATAATTAGAGCATAGATCCCGATCTTGAAAATGGCGGGAGAACGAACTCGGTCTCCGCCATGACTTTTCTTAATTCTTCTTAATGAGTAGCTGACCCGAATGAAATTCATCGGGCATTTCAGTAAAAGTAAAAATATGCTTCTATGAAGTCCTCTCAAATCATTGGTTTCAAACCCGTTTATAACTTAAAAGATAGCAAACGTTTTTAAATATTCAATTAGTATTCATTTTGTTGGTGTAATAATAGCTGCATAGCTACAAATCCTTCTTATTCCATAAGCTACTTATTCCATAAATGACATATTTCATCGTTTAGCTAAGGAAAATTTCAAACTAAGGAGAGAGAAATATATAAGTAAAGAAACAATTTATAAGAACCTACATCTGGAGTATGCTGCTATACGGAAGTGAGGCATGGCAATGACCGCAGCGGAGAAAGCAAGGGTAGAAGCCTTCTAAATGTGGTGCTACAGAAGAATGATGAAGATCAAATGGATCGACCGAGTTAGTAACGAGGAAGTCCTAAGAAGAGTAGGAGAGAAGAGAAGCCTCATGAAAACCTTAATAAGAAGACGGAACAACCTTATAGGCCACATCTTGAGACATGATGGCCTGATGAAGACAATCGTCGAAGGGCAAGTGGAAGGCAAGAATGGAAAAGGAAGACCTCGAACAAAATATATGGAACAAGTAAAGAGAGATGTGAAAGAGAAGAAATACGTAGGTTTGAAAAGATTAGCTCATAGGAGAATAGAGTGGAGAGCTGCGTCAAACCAATCCTAGGATAGTTGACCAATGATGATGAGCTAAGGAAACAACTTATGATACAATAGGTATGATAATGGTTATTTTGTTAATGGTTAAATTTGATCGAAGAAATCTAGAGTCTACTTCAGCTTTTTATTTACATGTGGTAATGATCTTTCCATTACTAATACATGCAGGTACTCTTCTCATGCCCATTATATCTTCCCTCCATCCATCCGACTATCGTAATCACACTCATTCGAAAGTATAATCACTAAGAAGGAATAAATTCGTATTATCCATAAAAATACTCATCAGAAGATCCAGGAGCACAGGCAATTAGCTTGTACTATGGTGTTAGTTAGCGACAATTAGAAGACGGCAGTAATATATTATGGCATTAATCGCATTAAAGAACTCAAATAAATAATGCGGATTCTTTATGCACGCTGCATTTTTTACCAAGTGACAGTTAGAAGAACCGCTCGCATTAAAACCACATTTGCACTCTACGAATGATGTGGGCACATGCTACATAAGTTATTTTTGAGATTTTATTAAGCCTTGAATCAAATTAAACGAATCAGTCTTCATCCCTGAGTGACGAACGTTAATAAATCTCATTATTCTAACGAATATTCATTCATGATTATCTAATCAGTAGTATGACTTCGCACCTCGCACAAACGTACCGTGTGAAAACAATGAGATACAGTTAAAATAGCGTTTAATTATCGTCAAAGGAATATTTGTAACTGTACTCATATCCTCCTCCACTCTTTCGACGCTTCCTTCTTCACTAACCATGTCTACCACCGCTCATACCCCAAACAAAACATCTCTCTTCAAAAATATACCACCCCCTCTCCTCCAACACCATTCACTCGCTCCATTACTCTTCCCAATCCCCCGTTACTGGTGCACGCTCCTTCCCCACCCTACCGACCTCTCCATCTGATATTTATGCATCCATATATTCCAATCCGCTCATCCTTCTCCGACCGCTTCACCTTCAAAAATTTCTTCTTTCTTCTTTTACAACCCCCTTTTCTCGCTCTCTCTCTCTCTCTCTCTCTCTATGCCGGCTTTTGTTGTATAGAAACTGTGGGTGATGTGAGGAATTATGGTAGGACCACGCCCCCACACTCTAAGATATTGCCCAGAAATCAAACTAAACCGATTCGCGGAGAAGTCGCAGCAAGAGTAATAAATGTACTCTTTGCGCTGTTGTGTCGCCCGCCAACGTTTTTCCCCGGGAACGTGAGGATTACGCCCTCAAGACAGCACGGGGCATTCTTTTTCCCAGATGAAATGGATATTCAAATGAGATGGAAGTGATGCATGCCGAGAAGAACTTTTGTTCATAATATATTGGCCCCCCCATTGAGTTTTTCCCTTTTTTACGGTCGGGATCAATGACTATAATGGTGAAGCACGCCGAGTGTCCCAAAGATTGTTACCAAACAAAAAAGAAGAAACTTCTCTTCGTAGCACTCGAAACTGAAGTCAATGCGTATTTTTAGGGGTTGACATCCATCGATTCAAAATATTCTTCAACTTTTTTATGATTTAAACCAGAAACTTAAAACAATGAAATCAATTTTTTTGCCCGTGGGGAAATACAGCTGGAAAGCAACTCTCCATTCCAATCACCTACTATAAGTGATTTCCTTTAAAATGATCAATTAACTTTGGCTTCCTGGGTACGTAAAAGTTTACATACATGTATATATAGGCATTATGTATTATATGTATGATTGTATTCAAATATATTTCCAAGCTTAATTGAATCATTAGTATTTACATTTTTATGGAAAGAAGTAATTTTAAAAATAATCAAAACTTTCTTGGAGTAAAAAAGTAATTTTCTTGTCATCATGTAACATAATTATACCGAATTAAAATCTTCAAATAAAATAGTTTCGGAGCGATACAAAAGTAGGAACACATAACAATGGCTAAGTTATACAACAGTACCTTGCCCTTAATAAATCATTTTGATCAGGGCATAATTTATAACCCATTATTTTAAGCAGAATTATAAATTTTCATTCCTAGCCTTCAGCCTGATTTATTGGCAAAACCCAATATTTTCCTCGAAAAATAGGTATCTGTAAATTTAAATTATAATCGTTCCGGGCATAATTTAATTGCATTGCACAGGATTTATGGCTGGAGGTGTATCCAAGTGAGTCTGAATTATTCCGTAACAAACGCGGAATGGCCGCATTTTTATCCGATCAATCGTAGTTTCGAGGTTTTATGGCACTTCCATTCTTTCTCTCTTTTTTCTTCCCCGAGAAAAGAGCCTCTTGTTTTTTTTCACCCTCTGAAGACCACCTCTCTCCGGTAACTGTTCGAAGCGTTCAAAAAGTTACGTTGCCGCCAGATAACGTAATGAATTATAAGACTACGAGAAAGTTTTATTGCCAATAACAGCCGAGCAGGGGCTGTTTCCGTTCTTCCCTCCCATTCCTTATTTTTCGTCCTGAATTATATGCGCCCGGAGAATTCGCTCCAGATGATATCTTTGGCATCTTTCATTATTTTCCTGAACGATTTCTTCCAAACTTCTAGAATGGAGTTTGAGCGAAAAGGAGGCAGTGAAGTTCAAGATGAAAAAAGGAGTTCTCCCTCAGATATTTTCCACTATAAGATCTCGACCTGTCACTTTTCCGGAGTGACGAAGCACATGTAGCCGAAGAATGCATCACAGTAACTCCTTAACATTGGCTACATCATCACTGATTAACTACTGAGAACAAATCCATTTAAGAGTACTTCATGCAGTGAAACATAGCAAACAGATACAGTTTTTTCACATCAATCACTCTAAATCAGAAGTTAATAATAGATATAACGTATTAAAAATACCGAAATACTGCGAGAAAAATATATCAATCATACTGATTCAATATTAACCATAACAACGCCTACGATAAGAATATCAGATTTAAGGAAAATTTGCATTCTTTGTTTGTAGGACTATTTCAAATAATAGCGATATATATAATAAAATATTTTTCATAGCGATAAAAATAAGTACTTGTGCATTGGATTTGGTAGTACCCTTTCGTACCATATTAAAAACTGAGATTATGTGGATACAAAACAACAAGTGAGAGGATGCATCTGAACAGAGGATAGTCCGATCAGTTGGGGCACTGTCTTGAATCACTATAAAACCCTTTCACCCATTTCAGCAAATGATTGATGAGTCAATCAGTCTTTGCGTCGAAAACCTATCTCTACTTAACCCAAAACCCCAATTATTCCAATAAAAATTGTTAATTAATTTCAATCATGAATTCAAAAATATGAATCACCATTTATAAGTCATGTTTGAAGGTTACCAGCGAGATGTAGTATGGTAGAAATAACACCAATACGCACGATTTGGTATCAAAACGCCACCATCAAGAAAAATATCGTTCATATACTTCAAAGAAAAAATAGGAAACATCCGTTTTCATTCAACTAATTTTTAATATTACAGCTTAATTCCAATAGTTTAGAAGTGTAAATAAGGGATAACTGTCCATCAATTAATTTCGATACTTTTATCATGGAAATAATATTTTAGCATCTTCAAGGTTATGAAATATTGATACCTTCAACAGGGTATATAATGTGACAGCTTATGTGGAAAACAAAGGCAAGTAAAAAAAAAATTAAATATACGTAAGATCTAATAAATGATTCGGGGCAATGTCATGTCTTGAGTGAAGAATAATGGCGATTTCTATTTGACCGAAACGCTAGTGGATTGCAGTAAGGAAACGTGCAGTACAGGGGTTACGACCTTATCCTTGTGCGAGAGATAATGCTTCTCCCTCGAATAGAGGCAGCGTCGTTCACTCGCGAAACAGCTTCCGGATGGACCATGCTCGACCTACATTATTCACACTGTCCGTCCGTGTCTTCTTCAGTCACTCCCACCTCACTCCCGCTTCATATTCTCCTCCGCATTGTAGCCCTAGGTAAACTAGCTTGGAATCATCTCTATTGCAGTTCTATCTCTCCAATCACGATCCACCTAACCTCCCTTGAAAACCAATGACCACGCCTCGAGAGCCAATGAATCGTCACGAAAGCTAAGAGCGGGAATAGATCGGTGAAAATTATTTTTTTACGAAATATTATTAGCCAAAAGGATGGATTATACGAGAAAAAAATCATTTAGCCTAGTTGTTATGAAACATGAATGAATATAATAACATTTCATACTTCATTTCATGCTTGATATATCGAATTTTTTAAACAAATATTATATTATACAAATGTTTTCAGCGATTTCAACACATTCCTTCACCAGACTAATGTATTTGGATAGCAAATTTTTAAAAACACAGAATACAAGTATAAAGCAGTTTAATTGAAATCCGCCAAATTAACCACATTTAAATATGACTACGACAAAAATTTCAAACAGTCACGATCACAGATGTAATGATATGATAACCAACACTCGCACACTAATTTTAATAAATGAAAGTAGCCAAAAATATTTTGGATCGTCCCGAGGCGAAAAAAAAGGTTGACAGAAAACGCCAAATTTACAAAATTCAATACAGTTTCTCAACCTCTATGGTGTATATTGGATGAAAGATCAAACAAGTCGAAACTCTGATTTTCATGATATTTAGAATTAAATAAAGACTCAAATTCGAGCGCCTCAGAAAGGAAGGCCTGAATTTTTCATCCTAGCATACTCCTCAGAATGCATGGGAAGCCGTTAACTATATGCATTGCAACAAAACGCAAAATTGAAGAGAAACTATTTACAACGATCAGCACTACAGGGATGAATATGAAAAGATAAAAAGGAAACCTGATTTGGGAACATGAAAAACAGCTAGCGGGTATCCCTCGAAGCATTCCCTGGCCGGCAATAGATGTTTTATAAATTTTCCACCCTTTTAGTAGGTACGGGGGCCGGCGGTGGTATCCGGAGACACTTATTCATCCATAGTTATTCCGGGCGGAGTTTATCGCCTTCAGCCCTACCCTACCCTTTACCTAGTCAATCACGCCTTATGACGCCTCGCACCTGACCGCATCAATAATACAAAAGGGGATATAAAAGACAAAACACAGTCGGAGGAGGCCTGCCCCTTCGGTCCCACACACTTCCACACTTCCCTCTTATTTTTTTCACTCCATGTTTTATGATCATCATTATTTCACATCCGATCGTATATGTGGCGATATCGTACCCAGGACAATTCCTCGAATCGGCTCGGGAGCGGTGCGGGCGACATAAAGGGGGTGAGGTGGACGGAAAACTTTAGGAGGGGAAGGTATAGCTGCGGAATGGAGAGATATAGCAGCAGAGAGGAAATTAATACCGCGGGCTGACCAGTGAACGATGGAGCGATGAGCTAAATATATCGCCTAAAACTGCAAATAAATTTAAAAGTAATTATTCCACTTAGAAGTATTTCTAGGTGTCTGCTGCGTGGTAGAATATTAGAGTTTGTAGTAGCTTTTGAATAATCACTACATTTATTTATCAATTTCCATACATTTATTAGTAGCAATGGAACAAAATATTAATAAAAGCGTATTGAAGTAGAGTAATTAATCAGAAACGGGTCTTATCACATCATTCATAACAAAAACCAGCGTAAAAATTTTATAAACCGCTATAATCCGCGAAAGCATTAGATCTTAGAAAAACATTTCTGGGATAAATTTACAGCAGCTCTCCATTTCTTCCTTCTCTTAATCACATTCTTCATATTATTATAGGTATTTTCCTTATGCCCATTCCGCCTTGGTTCAAATAATTGAATGTTGAACTTATCCAATTTTTTCCTTCATATTTTCCCACATAATTACTATGCCACACGCATTAAATATTTAATATAAGTACGATACTCTATGAATGAATAATACACGATTCTATCATTTCTGAATCAGGGAATCTTAGCAACAGATACGCCGAAGATTATCAATGGAAGAAAATTTTAAGTTTTATCTTCGATATTAGAGATATGCTACTTTAACCTAAATTTTTAAGAACCACTGAGGACAAGCACCAACAGTCATGCACAAATCGATACGTGACACCCTCCCAAATTGTTAGTTTACCGCCTACAATACGCTTCATTGATTGAAATTTCCAGGTTTGAGTCACAATTAGCTTTATTTCTCATTAGAATTCAGTCACAGCTTAGGAAAAAAATACATCACGGAATTAAATCATGATCTTTGTCTAACTCCAAAGAATAAGACTTTACGAGGAGAAGTTTCCATTGCAAAATTATGAGCCATCAACTAACATGTATATCATGGACATAGATTACAAAGCATAATGCGAGATAAGGATCCTCCATTTTTCGCACATTAAGAAGATGAAGCGCAATGCGTCGAGAATCCTATCGATCGGCCCGTGTCCTTCACTCGCTCCGAATCTTCTTCCTCAGAGACGTGCAAATTAACCACGCCGATCTGGAGCGGGAAGCGAGAGTGAGAAGAGGGCCCAAGAACGCGTCATGAGTGAGAGATTCACTGAGGAAAACAAGTAACTAGCTACAACGAAAGGCGCAGAGGTCGTGCCTCGCAAGTTAACGAAGAACTAATTGATTGTTATTTTTTACTGAAAACATTGCAAAATCAAAAGGAAAAGAAAATACTTGGACTGTTGGAAAACCTATTTTGAAAACTTAATTTCACTCGCAAGAATAACTTTATAAAAATTAGTACTCCATGGAAAAACGTATTTCTTTGCTAGCTGTAACCATGGTATTCCAGAAAAAATGAAAACTTGCCACAGTTTTTTTTGCTCAATGTGTGAAAATTCGATTTAAGTCCTCGGTTCAGACAAAAGTATTTCTTCTTTTCTTATGGTTGCGCCTCGCAAAGCCGCGATGCTGAGAAATAGCTCAATCACGGACCGTTTTCATTAAGAAGTAAAGATAAATAAATACCTAATATTCCTTTAAGAGGCAATTTTTGTCAACATAAATTGATCGACAAAGATTAACACAAATTAATAGAGAAATATACGTGTTTACCTGTCACGTCCTCATACTGATAGTGAATTTTTCAAGAAAAATCTTTCCATTGAGCTATCTAATAATTACCTAATACTTAGTGTACTTTGACTGCTTTGTTTCACTGATGACAGCATCTACACGTAATTTTCTTATTTACTTAGCCGATGGTTATATTATTTTTTAATGATTACAGAAAAAACATTCAACTGATTAGCAGATATAAGGGGGGTTAAAGTTAAAACTGAGAGGTAAAAATTAAATACACATGATGTCCCGCAACAGTGACACTTATCTACTTATTTAATGACTATAGTTAGCTGCAGTTATCTTTTGAAAATCTGCCGCGGAATAGCATAAAATGCTCATTAGGAATAAGAAGGCACACCCACACAACACCACAACAACTTATTATCGGACCAAATGCATCATTGAGATCCGAAGGTTGTTAAAACCAACAGGAGAAGAACTGCCCAAATATTTCCGGAAATTCTCGAATTAGGGAGGATCGCGGGGTCTGCTCCCATTGAGGAATATCAAGAGGAGGGGCGCTCGTAATGCAGAAGGGCGTTGGTAGGCACTCTACACGAGGATGGAAGGGAGGTGGAGGAGAAGGAGATCGCAGAGGAAGCGCAGCCACCGCCGCCGCGGAGCCGGGCGCGGAGGCGGCAGAAGTGGTGGTATATGGGCCGGAGTCGACGGAATGAGAGATATTGGCCCGGGCACTAATCTGGTATTCCAGATCGACCAAAAACCCTTCCCCCCTACGGCTGCATTTCTCCCGTCAGATCCTTGAGAACGACAGCCTCGAATATTGCCGCTTCCTCGCTTCTCCTCTTCGCTCTCCACGATCCCATGAGAAAAAGAGGACAATGGGAGGAGTACAGCGTGACGTTAAGGAGTAAATTAAGCCGTCCGCTCCAAATGGCGCTATGCATGGGGTGGAAAAATCGCAAATTGAATTAAAGAACCCTTGTAAAGATCTAACATGGCAAAAATGGCACAAAAAATCGCATATATTTAACTTTATTTCGTATCGAAATAAAATCAATAAGTTTTAATTTCTCTCCAAATCACATGCCAATACATTACTCATCTGACATATCTATCTTAGCCGTACAAAATGTAGCCTATACGAGGGTATTTGAAATAAATATCTATACCTAAGTAGTACAATGAATTTGCAGGATAATTTATGATAAAATATGGTGCTAAGAAGCATCTAAAGATCTTAAAAAAATGGTAATCTTAGTTTGGATTAGTGGAAATAGTTAAGTCTATTTTATTCAAAATATCAATAATTATTTTCGTCTAATTGGACCACCTTAGAAATTAATTGTGGTTTTTTTCTAGGAAACCATTATGTTTTTAAAATAGTGCCAAAATGTTTTTATGATTATAATATTTCTTGCTCGTAAGTATCTATGACATCGCAGAAAAATCCTCGAAATTTTTCATACCTACATATAATTAGATATGGATGAGTATTGTCGAAGTGCTGTATATTATTTGTCATCCCCCTACGGTGGCAGAAACCTACGCTACGTCACCGAAGAAGAAGAGATGGAAGAGAGAGAGGGAGGGAGAGAATGGGACGTGAGCTGCAGTGTGGGGGTTATCTTCGTTCAACAGAGATCCCCACTTTTCCTACCGCCCTTAAACCTATCCTTTAACCTCACACCCAAACCTCCAGCCTTTTTCTCTCCCATACCACTTGCCCACTCTCATCGTATACCTAACCCCCCGTTTTTCGCCTCTCCTCCTACGAGGCTCGACGCCCTTGTTTAGCATTGGTCGCGAGGAAGAGAAGAGAGTACGAGAGGCCATTGATCCACGATTCTCGACTCCCGGCATGTTTCGGGCTCTCTGAATCGTGAAAACGGGACAGCGTGAAGACCCAGGAAGGGGTAAGATGGTAAGGGGAGGAATAAGTTGAGGGGGACAAATATTTCAATATCCTTTCACCAGATAATTTTTGATTGCGAAAGAAAGGGGTTTACGCGAAAACGAGCTAATGCGTAAAATTCGTTAAGCAATCGCGTGTGTCATATTGGTAAGTAAAGGGCTACATTGCCAAGTATTCTTATTTACGGCTCCCAAGTCTATCAAGAGTAAAATACAAGTAATATGGATATTGCTTAATATCCGTCAAGAAAAATTATAAATAAAACATGTTTATATGGATGATCATAATTCGATTTTTGTATCTAAAAAACTCATTGTTCCTAACTCTTTTCCCAGAAAAGTGCGCACAAATTAGATTTCACCCACTAATCCCAACAGATATCCAAGAGCTATTAGTGTCATATATCTACCATCTGGGGAGCATGTGCATTCTGTCTCTCTTCGGTAAGTTGGGGGAGTGGTCGGCAATTCTTATTTTTATCACTTTTGCTCTTAATTTATAAGTGAGTGACTCAAAGTGGGAAAATCGGTTGAAGCCTTTTTCCAGGTAATAATGGGTGAAAGCAAATAATACCAATTGATTGTGGGTAGAGTAAATCGTCAATGTGATGGTAACATTTTATTTCACACTTTATCTAAAAGCATTCATAATTTCCTAATTAACAACTCAAAATTATAGGAAATTAAAGTAAAGTACAAAATAAAAAACAAATGATACAATATTCAATAAAGTATTATTTTTAAATTTGATTTAATTGCTATCTTTATATTCGTAAATTTTTTATTTATAATTTTTCTTGACGGCTGTTAATCAATTTGGCTCATAAATTTTTGCTATTGCCCTGTCAATATCCATTCCTACTTATAAATTTAATATATCACTTTACAGTCTAAAAGTTTTGCCCTCGACATAAGTAAAGTTGAAATTTGAAGGCTTTTTACGCTTGTTAACTTTCCTGTGAAGTAAAAGTTAAATTTTCTATGTTATTTTTAGGTTGTTAAGCTTAATATTGATTTTGACGATTGGCTCCAAAGAAGGCAAAAAAATCCCATAATAAATTGGCTTTTCATATCGGACTCGAGATAAATTTCGTGAAGTTTCGATCACAAGGTTTTTGAGACATTTAGATTTATAATTTTCGAAACGAAAAAACTTCGATCCCTCTGAACAACATAACAAGGCCCGAATCGCAGTCAATATCGACAAGAGATACCTCGTGTATCGTTGGCAGCCGAAGGATGGCGTGGCCCTGCGGCATGGTTGTAATCAACAGGACCGGGGGAGGAGAAAGTTGAACCGTTTCATTTTGCCAGAGGATACGTGCTGCGAGTCGGAGTGATATCTGAAGGGGGCGGATGAGATGGAGCGGAAAAGGATTGACGGGAGGATTCTGAATTTGCTTCGCCGCCGAACACCTACCTCTCCGTCCGCCGCCTCCTCTTCAGACCAACCCCCGTCTCGCGCTCCCTCCCTCAGACCCCGTCGGCAAACATCTCTGCCTCCCTCCTTTATGGATCCTCCGTGTCCTGTACTGAGCTCCGCACTTTCCATCCCACTCCGCAATTTTCCGTGACGGCCGTCCGAGCACGAATCGAAATAAGGCGAGGGTATATGCCGAAACCGAAATTAAGCGCGGCCGGCTTCTAACCCGCTCGCCTTCGAACGATGGTGAGCCTGATATGACAACCCCAGTCTGCCTGAAAGAAGGAATGAAAGGACAAAAGAGAAAGCTACTGACCTACGCGTTCCCAGGGGAGGTTTCTCCGGGAGTAGCAAAATGAGTGGGTACTGGTTGAATACCGGATGAAAAAGGTGTTTTTGGACAAAAAAATTACTCCTTTCCAAGTTAAACCCTCAAAGAATAAATAACGAAGTTCGATATTTTGAAAAATAATTTCCTTACCTCTTCTAATAAATGTTTTCCTACTCTGTCCACACAAGTTATTTGACAGGCCAATATGTAGGGTATTTGAAAGGGGGTATTTATAAAGCTATTTACCAAAGTATTACTTGCATAAAATGAAATAAGTTCCGCAAATTTATTCCCGTTAGCTCTTTGCTGGGTATTTTAAAGGATTGCTCGACGCAAAAAATTACTAGAATCTGGATTTTTTAAAAAGAGCTTTATCCAAATTCTTATATTTATACTTTTTAATTTTATAGTAATATATTTTACAACAGCTGCTGTATGAATAGCCTACTTTATTATTTTTGCGAATATAGGTGGCAGAAAAGAAATGAATTTCGGACTTGAACAAATATAGCAATCGCAGATAATTGTTGGTTAACCTCCCACCCCCCCCCCCCCTAGGAAAGACCTACAGAAAAGCGAAGTAGCACTGAGGACATACCAAGAATAACACGTAGAACTACAACTAAAGAGGGGGCATGAAATATGGACTAAGAAAACCAAATCAAAGAACGTTTTTATAAGGAAATAAAACATATTATTGATTAAGAATTAGTGACGCATGAGAGTTTTGATGAGCAAGCAGCGAATAATAAAATAAAAGATAGATATTGTGACTGATAAGAGAAAAGAAACAGCAAGAAACATTCGAAATTAGACTTAAGGAAGGGAAGGTTAGGGTTTCAATCGAGAATAGGACGAGAGTTTAAAGACGTATCGCGTTATACTTTTCCCATCATTTTCTGGAATAGGAGGAGGGGGGAAGGTCCAAGGGAGCATTTTCCGCCGAATTGGAGAAAAAGATTGAAGTACCCGCTTTCGGAAAGTTTGACCCGCTTCGGAAGCAATCTACAACCTCTCCGTCCTTTTCCATCTCTTATCTCCACCCTACCCACCCTAGCGGCTACCCCAACTCCCCACTTCTCGCACGACGACGTACCTTCAACCCTGTCCCCATGCTACAACCTCTCTTCACTGAGGAAGCTTAAGCAATGATTTGAGAGGATGTAATTTTTGCAAGAGTTCAAATTTCGCAATTCTAATTGTATTGCAAAGAGGATAGTCAAAAAAATAAGAGACTACCCATTTTAATTCCTCCAAAGATGGAATTTCAAAATTTCAGTGTTTTACATGTATTTTTAGTGGTGGTTTTTCATGCGTTGAAGTAATGCACTTGGAAATTAAAACAAATTATATTTTACAAAAGTTTAATGTAAAGCGCGTACAAATACTACCGTACAAATCGTTGATTAAGTCCTTTCACCGTTGCTGTGGTCAAAATATCTAAAATGGCACATTGATCAACTCAACAAATTGCATATAATTTTATTTCATAGGATTGATTCAGCAGCCCAAATTTTAAGTTTCGCAACGTTTGTTTTAATGCAAAGGATATCATCTATGGAAAAAATATATGCTGCATTACCAAGATCTAAAGGATACACAAACGTAGGAACCTGTTTGGGATAACATAACTGAGATTGAACATCCTTTGCGATGCAGGTACACATCGCTGGGTATAAGATATTGCAAAAAAATGTCTTACATTGGTTAAACCCAAGTACGAAAAAATTGATGAATAATAAAATTTACGTCAATGGTGCGAAAAATCCAATTCTTGATGTATCTTTGAAGGTTAAGAAGTTAAATTAGCATGATAATTTATACGTAAATTAGAGATTTAAAAAATCCTTTAATTTTACGATTTGAAATAAACAAAGAAATGTCTTAATCGTGTCGACATGCAGCGTCAAATAAATAAGTTTAGATAAAATTATAAAAATATGAAACATCTCAAAGAAGTTCAGGAATCTCCTGCTCCAGTCCTCAATAAATAGCATTGAATAAGTTTGAAAATAAAGCAACACTATACAAAGGAAGACCACCAAAATATTCATAAGACTCCTGATGCTAATGGAGTCCAGGCACGTTTATACGATTCGCATCGGGCCCCATGATGACGGGATGAATGATTTTTGAGCACCCGAACAAGGGAGAGATGAAGGAGCAAAAGACAATGAAATATTGCCTTAGTCATCGCGCGGAGGGATCAATAGAATTGACGACTTGGACATCGACCGTGGAGGGCTGGAGTAGGGTTAGGAAGAGGCAAATGAAGAGGGGTAAGTGCCCTTGGTCTAGCGGCGTGGGAGATGAACACCGACTTGGTAAGGGTTGGGACTCTCGTGCTTGGGTTAGAAGAGACCACTGATTCGTTCATCGCTACTCAAACGGATTCGTATTTTAAGAGAGGTGTAAAGTGTTTCCTAGTTCACGCATTCGTAAAACTATGCAAAATTGAAATCTTCAGCATTCAGGCTGTCAACTTCATTAAACCTCTGGTAAAATATCTCGTCAGTTATCAGCCCTGAGTATAAATAAAAGAAAGATGAATAATAGTTTGAGTTAGAGAAAACTTCGTAATTCTCAAAACTTTCTCGTTGCTAGAAAACTGCTACTGCATAAAATATAACTTCAGTCACAAACTTTAAAAATACATTGTCACCTTCAGTTCCACATTGTAACTTCATCCATAGCAGATTTAGCTCTGGTATAAATAATAATAGAAGGATGCATATCCAATTACAACCTTTGAAAAGTACAATAAGTGAGGAATCTGTTCCTATCAAAATGTGTAAATATGAACGAATGATCAAAAAATCCTGGAGTATAGGTCATATAATGCAAAAAGTTTTTTTTTGCCAATGTTTAGGTTTATTTTAAAACCTTCCTCAGGGCTATGAATGAGAAAATGAGAGTACAAAAAAACTAAAGTATTAATTAAAAAGTATTAAAAATTAAAGTATTAAGTTAAAAGTATGATTGTAAAAAAATTGTTTTGTAACCTTTATTTATGCATGAATATTGTATATTATTGTATTTAATAGTACTCTCATTTTTTCATTCATAGCCCTGAGAAAGGTTTTAAAATAAACCGAAACGTTGGCAAAAAACTTTTAGCATTATTTGACTTATACTGGAGGAATTTCTTATCATTAATTAAAAGAGGTCAAGACAAGAGAAAAAAGAAAATCCAATATGATCCAAGGAAATTTATTGACATCAAAATAGGTACTCGTTGACAGCACTAGATCGTTTAAAGCAGAAAATGGGTTAAAAATAAAAGATGGGAGTGTATTACTTAATATAGACTTGAGATTAGTTACAGTGAGTCAAGTTACTATGTACGAGACTTAAGGAAAGGGAAGACGCGACTAAAGGATTGGATCGGGTGGATAGGGAGAGAGTAAGAGAGAGAGGGGAGAATCCGATCGCAGGGGAGGGGGCGAAAGGGGTGGATTGGGTGCGTGTGTCAAAGAGGGACTCTTCGCCTCATAACCTCCTGGACGCAGAGAAGGGAAGGGGGTGTGTGTCTAATTTATTGCTCCTTCATCCACCTCCCCCTCAAGGCTCATCTACCCACCGAACCCACACACTCTCCAAACCCCTCCTCCTTCTTCTCCTCCCAAGCCCACCACCGCCCTTAGGAGTCCACGGGACGATCTCACCCCCTTCCAACCTATCCTTCGAAAAATCAACCCCGTTCCCAAACTGCCGCCGCCTCACCATTGGGGGTCTCTCGAAGCATTCCCTCCCTCCTTTCCCCTCCTGCCCCTTAAAACCTTCAAAACAACCCTCCCACTCACCCTCTTCATATATCCCTCTTTCGTAACTGCGTTCCATCTTGCGCGCTCCATAACGATCCGTGATTTATCGACGTTCATCAAAGAGCCCCACACTCTCGCCTCGACCTCCCTTTTCCTTTCCCCCCTTTTGCATTAGCATGTATTCAGTTCCTTAAAATTATCGATGCAAATGGCTCGGGCGAAATGGTCGGGAGGGGAAGAGTTTGGTAGGAGGGGTGGTGGATGTACGGAAGGGTGGGTGTGCGTAAGACCGGGCGGGAGAGAGGGGCAAGGGGAGGTTTATCGTGGGATGGACGGGGAACTCATGGCGGGGGTAAAAAGGGGAGAGCCGAACGGCTGCAAATGTATAGAGACCTCAGAGGGGAAGTAAAAGGACCCACTCGGGGTAGAGACTGAGGATAGAGACTGCGTTTTTTTCTTCTTTTAGGAGAAGTGATGAGTGGCAGATTTGGCAATGAGGAAATGGAAATGAAATGTTTAAAATAGAATACATTTTGTATTAGCTCACCATGTACAGCTAGCAATATAATGTAGCTAGGTGCACTATAAAGATGAGGGAATATGCAGCCGAAATTTATCAAGGTAAGTAGTCAGCCTAATGAATATTTTGGATCTTACAACGTACTCGCTAATGGATCAAATTTATTAAACTATATAATTTCTTCTTTTAGTCGAAGGCATAACTGGAGGAAATGGACATGAAATGGTTAAAATAGAATAAATTTTGCATTAGTTCTCCAAGAACAGCTTGGGATATAAAATACCCAGTTATACAATAAAGATAAAGGAATATGCAGGTATATGGTCGACATTTATTTTAAGGTGAAGAGATAAATGAATATTTTGTTTGTTACGACGTACTTGCTAGTAGATCAGCAATAAAAACTAAATTAATAACTAACTAGCTAACTAACGACTAAAAATAAACTAAAAATTAAAAAAAATAATTCAACTCAATATCTGGAATTTGCACCCAGTACAAATTTAGCTACATAATTTTTATTAAATGCAATTACAGATTACAACGATTGCATCTAAAATTATAAATCTACGACAAATATCCCCATTGAATCAAGAATTGTATTTCTATGATAATATTATAGCTCAAGAGCATTATTGATGGCTCCAACTATTTATCTCACAATTCAATTTGAGTCCATTGAAATCGAAAATATGATAACATATTTCAATACCGAACTTTGCAGAGAAAGACAATATGTTGAAGGAAAAATCACGATCATTCAGGGGTGAAAAGTAAGATAGTAGCAGCAGCAGTAGTACGAATACGATGGAAGCGATGAAGAACAGGTACCATAGTGGATAATAACCAAACGAGGAACCGAGAATACAAGGAGACGATTAGAGTAGTAATTAAATCTAGCGTAGGTTATATGAGTGACATCATTTCTTTAAACTTAAGCCAAAACATTTATACGCAAGAAAATCCGATAGCATCGTTTAGCTACTCCTTACTGAGCCCTGTGAAATTTTCAACCAATCTCTCTGAAAGCCACAAAAGCAAAAAGAAATGACGTATGATTCTTATCCAAATAAATTTTTGACACCTTCCGGCTTTTGCCATCTTCCACCTTCGGCTTCAAAACAAGGTTAAGGATAATTGCAAAATTGGATAGACGACGGATAATCAAGCCTACGGCTAAGTTAACATTAAGTCGAACATTCAACTTAACTTCCTACATTTTAATAAATAACACAACATTATTGACAATTATCTCTAAAAAAGGATAGCATGAAACATAGGTTACACATGATAGGGAAGAAGATAAGTGCATAAATATTAATTAATGATAAAAACCCTTTTCTTATACGCAACTTGACATACTTAGCAAATGGAATAACATATCCATTAATTTCTCTTATTTATCGGCGGTTGCACATAATTGACTCACTACAAATCAGAATGAAATGGAGACAATACAAAAAGTCTTTTAACAGGTTAAAAATAGTTTCTCTATGACATGAATTTTAGTCCATCAAAGACTATTCCAAAACAGAGGAATTATATAGATAAAAAAATATCAGTTTACGATAAATCACCAAATTCTGTGCTACGAAGTTCCCAAAAAAATTTCAATAATTGCATTCAACCCAAAGAAACGTCTAAGAAATCCTACACCCTGCCAAGGGATTAGATAGAATCCCCATGAACCACAATGAGTTCCAAATGAAGCAGGTCCATTGGCGCATACACCAAGAAATTTATTGCACTTTCAATAAAACTCAATTCCACTCCCCAAGATAGCCAGTTTAAAAACTCTTCAGACTCCCATTAGGGAAGGATAGAGGTGGAGAGCGCGATATCAGAAATATGGATCTCGACAATGAGCAGGTGTCGCCTTTGGGCTAACGTAATTTAGTATAAGATTTCAATTCTGCCTTCGGGCATAATATAACGATTTAAAAAGTCAATGAACCAAATAAATTGCGGTATTTTATGCGTGAAGAAAACTTTTTTCGCCATCTCGGAGTGAGCTGGAAGAGGGTTGGCGAGGTATAAAAAAAGTTTGGCGATTGAACGGATAAAAAAATGCATATATATACGAAGAAGTCCCCATAATATTGGCTCTCTTACCTTAATTTGCATAAATACTTCTTGAGAAAGATTAATGGATTCGGAATAAGGGGTACGGTAGCTGGGAAGGAAGCAAGCAAAAGGGTGGGTAACGCAAGGGTGGTGTTTAAAAAAAAGAATTTATATATGTATATTGAAAGGAAGGGGTTGTGGGATCGGCCGAAAAAATAAAGATATAAGTGAAAAAATATACGGATAACCGTAGAGGGTGGCTAAGAGAGTCATTGAGAAAGACAGCGGATCAAAAACGGGCAGAATTAAGAACACAATGCCGCAAGGGTGGAAGAGGGCATAAAATTCGCTGAATGAAGAAACTGTATTCCTCAATTTTTTCAATACAAATTATAACACCTGATATTTTTGTAAGCTCAATTAATGGATAAAAAAACGTGAACAATCAGAGTAAATCTCAATTTCTAATGATCTCTTGCAGCATTAGAACCCTATGTAAAGCCAAACAAGGGAGTTAATGAGCGCTTTCTAGTTTTTCTATCAACAGAAAATAAAACATAATATTTAGAGTAATCGTAGTATTTATCTGGCGGCCTACAAATTACCTTAAAGAATCGATACCAAGGCTATGTGGATATGCATATTCAATACTGTACGAAGGAACAGCCACTTTAAAAAAGTTGTCAATCGGAATGTTTATTACATAGGGTCCATACTTAATCAAATTTATGATTCAATTTTTTCTGACACTTATTTGATAACTCATGATGAATTGCAAAATTTGTATTTAGAGTAAAGGCTATGGTATGGGCATCGTCTCCAAAATCTTAAAACTAGGGCATTTAAATTGAAAAAATACCCTCTCATTCGAAAATAAGGAAGCGATCAACTATACCACAAAAGTATTTCACCTATCAAATTTTTGAGGCGATACATCTTAAATGAATCCATTCATTTATGGCTGCGCATAAAAATTAAACAAATTGTACATGAAAAAGGGTCATAACCTAGAATATTTTCATTCAAGAAACTTCCTGAATACCTAGATTAGATACTTTTTTACTACACTAGTTGTTAGAGATCATTATTTTACAGAGAATTTGAGATGAAATTTGAAGCTCTATTTCAAACATTTATAATCTAAATTTTCCTTTCAGGGCTCGAATTTGATTAGTGTACACAGCTAAGAATGTCTCTCTTATCAGGTTACATATATAATATCGTACACTGGTTGCAAATTCCTCAATCTTGTACAAGAGAAGATTTGCAAAAGAGTTGAAGATTAAGAAATATCAACCAGAGAAAAGCATAAAATTCCAAATCAGTTTCTCTTTCCGTGCAGGATTAAGAACTTCGACTTTTTCAACGATTTTCCGAACATTTGCAAAAATTCAACAAAAAAAGTAGAACATAGCCTTTATTTCAATAGACCGCTGTAAAATTTGACTTACGGAGGAATTGGGAGGATTCTGTACAGAAGCAGAGATGAGTTAATCCCATTCAGAAAGATACTTAAGGCGCATAATAGTCCTATTCTGAATAGCCATTGAAATCCATAGAGTATCATCTACGAGTACGTATTGCATCGCAGAACTATTAATATTGATGGTCACGTCTAGCGCGGCCATTAAGTTCCCATTTTGAACCCATAACCGCAGTAATGAGTAATAAATCATGGCTATGCATCATATAACCGGAATTCGATGCTCTATACGTGAGCCAGAAAACATCCATCCCATTTTAAAACGTCATAGACAAAATTGCGCGAGAGAAAATAATGTATAGATCCCTTGTTCGGCTAGTCCACCCTACACAAAGCATAAAAGCCCGACTTCGGAATATAGCGGAAGAGGGAGGGTTCAGCCAAAAAAAGGGCGGGGAAAGAATGGGTAGTTAGTGATCTAGGGGGAGGAAAGGGGCCGAGAAAAAAGGAGTTGGATAAGGGGTTCGGAGAAGGGGGAGAACGAGAAAAATAGTCCCACCGGGGGTTTGAGGCATTTTGGGGAAAGAATATTGAAGGGGTCGGGGAGGGACGGGAGAAGTAAAGGGTTGTGAACCGAACGAGTTGGCCGAACTGGAGGGTGTAGAAACGGGAGAGGTGGTGGTAGCAGAGGGCAAGAGGGCTGAAGTGGGCTGCTACCCGCGTGGGTGCGATGTAAGTCTCTACCGGAAGGGGCGAGGGCGGTAAGGTGTTGTTGATGGGGTTATTGGCGGCCCTGGGAGGGGGGGTGTAGCATTCCAAGAAGAGAGGAAGGGGTGGCTTGGCTGAGAAATGAAAAGTAAAAGTGCAGGGTT
Source organism: Ischnura elegans (assembly GCF_921293095.1). Classification (NCBI taxonomy): domain Eukaryota; kingdom Metazoa; phylum Arthropoda; class Insecta; order Odonata; family Coenagrionidae; genus Ischnura; species Ischnura elegans. The sequence continues at coordinate 70,238,078 of NC_060248.1, read as the reverse complement.
CCCTCCCTGAGGCTCTTGAGGGGGTTAAGAGAAAAGATGAGTGGTTTAGGATGTATTGGGTTCCAAATATGTTTTTCATCATCAAAAAAGGCTATTTTACACATGGAAAAAGTATTTCTTCCAATTTTTCACCAAACTAAATTAGAGATAAAATATTTACTTGTCGAATTCTCTCCTCCAGTGCTCGTTCAAATATATCATATTGCAAAGGTATTCTAGATTCCAGTCAAGTGGAATTATTTTTCGCATATAATTTGTTCCGTGGGAGTTTAAAACATTGGCTACCCTAAAAGAGGATGAATGATCATGAAAACACTAATAAATTCCAGTGTGTTTTGACGCTTTTAATTTTTTACGCACTTTCTTTTATCACTAGAGCAAATATAATTGGCAAAAAGTCTTAACTTTCACGAAGCCGACGATATTTTTCACGAGAAAATAATTGATGAAGCAATAAGCTGTGATAAATATCACACAAATACCGTTGCAAAATTAAAATTTTCAAAATCAGATAATAATAATTAGGCCACCAATAAATAAGAAACATGGTTGTAAACGAAACCAATTTTGTAGCAATTTTAGCAAGGAAAATAGGGTATTTAAAGTGAAACAAGAGTACAACACTGCTTATTGTCAATATTTATTGCCAACGAAACAACCAAGTTGAAACAAATTCTATCCATCACAAGCATTCACATAAATTGAAATATATACAAGCTTCACTTTTAAAGTAAATGATTAGGTGGCTTTACTGCTCATAAGGTAGTATCGACTGCTATACAATATGAGTAATACTAATTATGACCAATATACATAACGAATTAAATGAAAATAGACGCACTGGAGGATTATTTATTGATATAAAGAAAGCCTTTGATACGCTGGACCATGGCATTCTATTACAAAAGGTGCACGATGCTGGTATCCGTGGTGTAACATCAAATTTGTTTAAATCCTATTTGTCTGAACGTACTCAGTGTGTTAGAGTGAGCCTAAAGTATAGTGAATTTAAAATAGTGGACACTGGTGTGCCTCAGGGTTCTGTACTAGTACCAATATTATTCCTAATGTATGTAAATGATTTATGTAGTTTTAAATTTAATGGTCTTTTGACAGCTTTTGCTGATTATGTCGCCTTAAGTTACAGTGGTTACGACCAAATAAGCATTGCAAATGACGTTCAAAATGACTTGTGCTTCATACGTAAATGGTTTGATTATAATGGGCTTGAACTAAGTGAAAAAACCAAATTTATGTTTTTTGATCCTAGCAACTGCTATGCAATCAATGTTAAATTATATTACCATAATGTAGACTGCCTAAAGCAGAACTGTAGTCTAATAATTGAGCAGGTCAGCAGCATAAAATATTTAGGAGTAACATTTGATAAATACTTGAAATGGTATCACCATATAAATGATTTAGTAAGAGTCTTACGATATTATGTATCGAAGCTGTATTTTATTCGACATAAGTGTCCTTACTATTTTCAAGTAATATTGTACAACGCTTTGGTTTGCACTAAGTTAAGTTACGGTTTGATATGTTGGGGTGGTACTTCAAAAAAAGTTAATTAGAATAATTGCCAACAAAAATCGTTTTGAGCCTTCTTACCCCCTATTTGTTAGTCTTAAGTTATTGCCATTAAGGTACATGTTTGTTTATAAAACTTTAAAGTTATTTTTTTGAGAAGTGGTAGTTTTCCAGCAATTTCTGGAACCGAGCATGGTTATAACTTACGTAGGAATGTAAATTTTCTAGTTCCTAAGCCTAATCTTTCTTTATTTAAAAGATCATTCCTTTATTTGGGGCCGAAGATTTTTAATAAATTACCTTGTTTGATCAAAGAGTTAAAGAGTATAAATAAGTTTTGTAAAAAGGCCAAAGATTGGTTGTTGTCCCATGGTGATATGGATGATCTTTTTGATGTTTGTGAATAATATAAATATTATTATATATTATTTTTATATTTCTGTGAAAGGAGGAAAAAAGAAATTAATTTGGTTCTGTCCACATATTATACTTTATTCTTGCTTATTGTAAGTTATTGTATCACATATATGTTTCATAGTGATAATGTTTCAAAAAAATTATGTATACTTCTTTTTGCTTCTGGTCTGCCGTTAAATAAATTTTTTAAGATGGTAGCTCCCATGCTGGTTTTTTAACCATTGGAGCTACCTAAAGCTTCATTTGTGTTGTCCTGTTAAAAAAAAGTGTACATTCAAGCTTGGAGTATTAAATTCAATTCAATACACAAAATTTATCATTTTTGGCCTGTTAACAGCCAGTGTTTTTAATTATGCTAAGACAGCTACGCTGATACCAGTAACCTACCGAATGAAATCTATAGGTAATTTGTATGAAACTGTATTCAATAGTAAATATATAGTTTGTCAAATTTGGCATCGGCAGAGTTATTTATTCTACTATACGGCTTACTTTTCGCATGCTGTCATCTAAGCGATATTTCTAGCCATAACGGTTGCCGATGCCTACGGAGGCCCTGGTATAAATAAGAACAACCGTACATCCATATAGATTTAATAATTAGCGTTATCGTCTTCCTCAAAGAATGCATTCTTTCTTCAAATCTTTTTGTTGCTATAATATCATCTACAACATCCCCAGTTCATTAGAATCCGAGATTACGACAATTTCTGGTTCAAATAATTTCTTATACGCACTAGAATATCACGCTAATGACACATCTATTTAATGTCAAGAGGACCGTTGCTAACGATATCATTTTTTCCTTTAAGAAAGAGGAATTTTGGAATGGAATTCAAGCTATACTTTCGTGCTCCTATGATGGTGGAAACTGAATATTAACCAGCATCTAACTTCCAAGGAACTCAAAAATGGATTATTAGGGATAAAAACCGTCAGTATTAACTAAGTAAATCATACCAAAATTATAGCCATTTCCGTCAACACGACTAAGTACGATATTAACATACACACCCATTATTCTTCTGTTTTTTTTTCATGTTTCTACACATAAAATAAAAGCAATTTAAGCTTATAATAACTAAAATCGATACACTGAAGCATAAATAGTGGGAAAGTGAAGACGATGTTAGAGGTTTTAGTTCATCGAAACGCAGACTTCGCACAAGAATATTGAAACAGGCCCGAATGGCTACAGGGATTATTTAATCCCCAATTTAAACGTGCTCTGCCAACGAAAACGTGAGAGATAGTAAAGATAGGGAGAGAAAATATTTTTTGATCAGGGCAAACAAAAATTTCACAGGTCACTGCGGGAAAAGGTAAAGAACTATATGATAAAGTTGGAGGAGGTTGGAGTGAGCTAAAGTGTGGAGGGAGAGGGAGTGGAGTGGTTTGCGGGGGTGAGAAGGCGGTGAGGGAAAAAATTCTGGAAGGCGAAAGGGGAAAGAAAGGGGTGGAAAGCCCAAGTGAGCTATGGGTTAATATTTTGGCACCGAAGGGTAAAACATCGACAAGGGGTTCCCAATGGAAAAGATGGAGCGTGAGAGGTAGCGATGGGGTGGGGGGGAGGCGAGGGGCCTGGAAGGAATATATATCGAGAGATGGGATAGGATAAGGGAACAGTGGGAAGGGTTTCCAGAAGGGATGTTGAGAGTTTTCATGGGCCAAAGGGGGTAAGGGGTTGAGGTGCAAGGCAGGAGAGGTGAAATGGAGGACGGAAGAAAATGAGTGCGGTGGGATAAAGAAGGCAAAGGAAAGAGATCAAATGTCGAGGGTGAGGAGGGAAGAGAGGAATTGGAGAAAGAAGGGAATATCAGGGGAAATATCAGATGAAAATATTTTGAATGAACGGTACCTGAATTAATTTAGGGGATGAATTAAAGTTGTGCATGCCACGGGGAATATTATGCAGAGATGAAATACAAAGACAGCGTTGCTTATTATTATCATTACATTGGTAGGTTCAGAGATAGTTTATTTTATAATAATTTAATTTTCCTTTAGAATTTTATAGATGAATGGAAAACACTAAAAATGATAGATATATATTCACCGAAAATATATCCAACTACTTATTTTCATTCACCTAAGTATTGTCAGTAAATATTTACGAAGTAATTAATACAGCAATCTTTCAATTGATAAATGATCTAAAAGTAAAGGTTCAACAATTCATGATTGTTTCTGTAAAATTACGAAAATTCAAATAATAGGTTACACATTTCACACATAAATGGGTTACAATAAAGTACCACTGAAATTAAAAAAATATATTTCATGTGTTGATTTTTTATTCGTTGGTGACTTATTAAGTGACCGGAAACAAGAAAAAATTAAAATTGGATTCCACAACTGCAAAATAGAATAACACTTACTTTATGCTCACGCTTAACAACAAGATGAATACGAATCGATGTTATAATGGGGTATATCAATCATGATAAATAGTGAAAAATGTCAAGCTACTCAGTGTACTACCTGAAGTAATGAAGCGTCTTCGGTAGTGATTCTCAAATATAACTTACGGTTGGATAAATACACTTAAACTATCTTTTAACATTTCTGACCTAAGAAAACACACAATTTCCCAATGTTTGTGACATTTGGGCATGGAACTCATGACTTTTCATAAATTAAACCAAGGCTTTGCAGTCAAAGATGAACTGAAATGGTCTTTAAGCACCTCAAATTCGGATGTTTGGAAATATTTTAATGTTAGGTATAATAACGAGAAGAAACATAATTAGAAAAAAACACAATGCCCCAATGTTTGTGACATTTGGGCATGGAACTCATCAATGTTCATAAATTAAACCAAGGCTTTGCAGTCAAAGATAAACTGAATTGATCTTTAAACACCTCAAATTCGGATGTTTGGAAATATTATAATGTTAGGTATAACAACAAGAAGAAACATAATTATTGGCCTGCTTAAAAAACTAAATGCAAGAGTTAGTGTCACGTTAGTGTTAAACTCTTTTAGAACTGCGGTCCGATACATCGTCTTTTCCTCCAAGGGTGAAAAGTGCCAGGATCCCATACATTGGTTCGAGCGTAGACCGGATTTAAAATGATAAGGAGTGAATTCATTTTTTAATGTCCTCCACAAATATATTAGAATACTTTAACCAACAAATATTTTAAAAGCATTGCATCGATGCATAATTTATTAAATTCCCTTTATATGTTTTTCATAAAAATCTTCAAAGTTCTTAAATTTACGCTGGCACTTAGTAATTTAATTGTTTAATGTGAATATAAAAATGAGAATTTGCCTATTTTGCTGTTGTGGAATCCAATTTTCATTTTTCCTAGTTTCCAGTGTACAATAAGTCACCATAGAATAAAAAATAAACAGAAGAAAATGAATGGGTTGATGGTCAGTAGACCTCGCCGCTCTTCAAGCAGAAAGCCGCCTCCACTCTTCCGCTTGGATACACCGGCGGCCATTGGTGACGTAGACAACCCCGCAATCGGCAGCGACGCACCTCACCCATCAAACACATCCCCGCCGCCTGAAACCCTTTCCGTTCGCCCGACGCAAAACATCCCAGCAACGACGCGACGCCTCCTCCCACCTCCCCACCCCTTACATCTTCGAGAGAGAGGGAGAGTTAGAGAGCATCCACCACGGTGCTTATCCCCTTGGGACTCCCACCCTCACACCCCTCCCCCCCGAACACAAACCCGTCCTCCTCCTTAAAACTCTCAATCCGCCCCTCCACCCACGGCATCCTCTCCTTCCGAATACAGGCATCGTGGGAGGGAGAGAAAGTGTCTCTCATTTGCATGTGGAATTAGCAGATCCGCGCACGCCATTGCGGGACTGGAGGATATCGGCGGGGGGAAGGGATGATGACTGAGGGCGTTAAAGAAACGGGCAGGCGGCAGGAGGGGTGGCTGATGGAAGTAGGGGAGGGAAAGGGTTAAAAACATAGAGGAGCTGTAAAAGGGATGAGCGATTTTCGGCTCCTGTGCGTCTCAGCCAGCATTGTCATTCATGAATACATACTGGCTAAACCAACTTAAGATAGAACAACTATTAACATTGTCGCAATAAAAAACAATCGGGAACTCAACTGCCCATTTCATGCGAAGGAAATTATTTTACGCATAAAAACAGATATAAAAGAAAAAAAATAAATCAACAAATACAATAGTTTTTATAAAGAGACATTTATACTGGATACTGGATAAAGAAACTTAAGACTAGGACAACTATTAACTTTGTCTTAGTGAGGAAAACATTCTGTAGGAGTTCTTCAACCGTCCCCAATGAACGCCAAGGTTATTTTACGTATAAAAAAGTTCACAAATGAAATATAAATTGAGGAACGCAATAGTTTTTATAAAGATAAATTTAGATATGGAAGCGGAATAAAAACTTGTACGCGAGTAATATTACACATGAAGTATTGACTTCCACAGGCCTTTTCAAGGCTACAATTTGAGATTTGTAGCGAGTACATTCACCAAGAGGAAGGAGATGCACAAACGGAAGGTTTGGTGAAAGCGGCAAGACCTATAACAGCGGGTGGCCGAGCCAAAGGCTAGGAAATATGGTTAACAGAGCCCTTACGTATGAGTCTTGCCGTCAAGCTCCGGCCATTTGAAAGGTTATCACACCGTCTACTTAAGAACCTCGATATTATTCCTCGATAACATAAAAAGTCAAAATTCCTCGACTGAAAAAAGATTTTAGCTCTATTCGCATGGCTTTTACTCCAGTGCTATAGTATTATATTTCTTGCTTATCCATGCATGCTAAAAAATAAAAACATATTAATGTGAATTGCTTCTATCATCTCAATATCCGTTTATTCAATGATTAAGCAAAATATATCATTACTAACTATGGATTATTGCCTCCAAATCATTCACTAATGTTTTTCAGAAATCATGAAATACATATAGGTAATGTTTAATTTTTGCAGGCAATCCAAGCGATTTTTGTCCAACCCAATACGATTTCTGAATTTAAGAGAAAAATATCCTCGCATTAGCGAATGAATTATTCAACTCCTTGTTAAGGCAACATATTACGATATAAGAAATAATTCCAAGGAAATAAACAAGGGGTTGTGAGAAGTATCTTGATTAAATTATAAAGGCCAATGAGGAGAATAATTGGAACAGTTGGAGCAATTATTGCAATTCCTTCAAACTCCAACTATCACTTTTATCCCGTCTTTTAGCTCCAACATTTTCAGAAATCCAAAAACACTGCCAAGCGTTGAGTAAAACATCTTGATAAGCTGTGTTGTAAGAAATAGAGGATCATAAGGCTTAATCAAGACTTTTCATATAGCCAACTTAAAACGACCAAAACTGTGATTATTACCGATTTAAATGATACGTTTTTATAGATAAGATAAAACTTAAAATCAATTTTTGGCTGAAAATGCAAGAGAATTTTTTAAACGTGGACATTACCTATCTGAGAAACGCTTTATTGTAATTAAACTAAAACTTGTAAAATTGATGACTCCAGCGCTTAGGTATGGCTCAACACCCAAAAAACCTAAAAGAAATATGCAGCGTTATGGATTTAGCGAGTACAGGTCGTCACCATTTCAATATTATTTCAAAATGTCATTTTTCCAGTTAACCATTAAAGTATCACCAAAACTTTTAAAAAATTACAAAGGAAAAAAGCCGTTAACAGAAACTTGCACGAGGCATATCCTGAGAGAACACATGCCTTCTAACGGCGGAATGAACCTTCAATGGAGCGGCTTCAATGACCGCTGGTGCCGTCGTAATGACAAGAAAGAACACCAATTCAAGGAAGCGACGGATAAAAGGGAGACACGACGGGGACGCAACCTTTTCCCCGTTTCCCTCGCGTCCGGGACGTGATTTTTCACTTCTGCAGAAATAATTTGTGTAAAAACCTCCCTCCAGCCTCTCACACCGTCATATTATTTTCGAACCATGCTGCCTACTACTGACGAGACACCGAGAGAGAAAGAAAGAAGGATATCCTTTTGGAATTGAGCCAAAAAATAATAAAAAAGGACAATCTGATGATGGGACAGGGAGGACCGGAGGAGAGAGAAGGAGAGAGGGAGGTAGGCGGGGGTTAGCGAAACACGATAAATTTAATGAGAGCACAAAAGTTCTTTATTTCCCAGCTTGCATTTGGGATCGGGGATGGAAGTCGGGGGGGGGGGGTGTTTGAGAGGGTTTTTGGGGGTAAGGTGGTGGAGGACGGAGAGAGAGAGAGAGAGGGAGGGAGGGAGAGGAAGGAGAAAGAGCGCGATGAAGTGAAAAGAGCATTAATGAGAGAACAAGTACGTATCGCCTGAGGGGGTTTTTGCGAAAATATGTGAAGGGGTGGAGCGGGGCATTATGGGGAAAAGGCAATGGAGACGATGAAAACGGAAGTGAACGAGAGCGGATGGACTGAAGGTTGGAGGGGGGATGAGGAAGAGATGAAAAGGGATCGGAGATGATGACGAGAGAAAAAAAATTGACGACGCCGGAGCGAAGCGAAAGGATTAGTAGCGGCAACGAAAATAAAATGCCGAAATTCGAAAATACGAAACGAGCGGATTGGTTATTTCTCTGATCACTTTACACGCACAAGAATCCCTTTCTCCCGTTTATTGCCATAAGGGATGTGCGAGAGAATATATATACCCAACCCTTCTCCTCCTACTCCACCTCCTCTTCCTCCCTACCCTTTCCACGACCGCACGGGCTCAAACAAAGGGCGTCGGCGTATGTCAACTGTTTTCCTTTACCTTCTTTTATTTCTGATTCGGGAGGGCGTCGGGGGGGGGGGGGAGGGGCAAGTCTCATTATCACGCCGCTACAGTCAAAACCCTCCCCAACCCATCACGCATACGAAAGAGTAGCACGCCAATCGGGTAATGCCGAAAGGCATTTCGGCGCCATTGATCGACTTACTACCTTACTCAACACACCCATGAGAGAGCGAGTGGAATTTAAATTTATAGAAAGGGAGAGAAATCGATGCGCGGAACGGTAGGAGGGTGGAGAATAATGAAGCTATTAGGTGAAAAGTGATACACAAACACACACATACAAGGTGATACATCATACATATATAATTCTTGATAAGGAGGCAGGGAACACGATTTAAAGCATTATGTTCTAAACTCCTTAGCTGCCTAATCTCCTAAAAGTGTTAAGATACATTTAGCAGTTACCATGATAACCACAAAATAGTAAAATTTAATGAAAATAAAATCCTTGATTGTTTTTGTGTGAACTTTATAACCTTTTGCTGAAAACTACGAAGCGATAAGACTTTTTTACGTGCCTAGTTTTATCGATGAATTAATAATAATGTTTTAATGGGAAGACAATGAATTATCACCATTTTCCTCAGAACTTGGGGCGGAATATGCATAGCGATGTATTTTTTGTTCCGCTAGCAGTAAGCGATTGAGTGATGTTACCTAACGCTTAGGAAAAATACGAACGTAGCCATAGTACTCTAAAAAAATTAGCACGACGTGGAATTATTTCCTCAGCGCTATTCATGAAATTTCTAGGGCTTAACATTCAATTTTATGAAAACGTAATGATAATTTTAAAATTATTTCTTTATTTGGAAAAATATTAACAAGCTGGTTGATATCACTAATTGATTAAAACGTTACTTGTGGAAGAAAGAGGTCTATAACATATATCCCTATCGAGTCGAACTTGTACTAGTTGTTTATTTTTCAAATAAAACCTATGGATATGGAAAAACTAACTCAATTGTGCTATGTTGATAAGGAACGAATATGAGCTACTCATGCGTTTAGATTTAACAATATTCCTACGCGTCAGGACCTGCGATACCAATGAAAATGACGTGGCAAAGAAATAAAAACGATGCAGTCATGATTTCCGAGCATTTTAATCAGTCGCGAGCGATACAAAATAATTGGAGAACGTTGGAAAAGGTCTTGAGTGATGGTCGCACGGCGATAATGCAAATGAGCACACGCTATATTCTGCGGAGATCATTACATCGAGACTTGAGTGATTGATGTGTACGTACATTGTTAGAGATGAAGACGTTGAGGGGCGGGGTCGACCTGCCAGCCACCACGAGATACGCTCTCATGGAACCTCGAGGCATGATATACGAATAAAAAAACTGACACCGGAGTAATCTTCCAAACGAGACCAGAATGAATGTTTATTTTATCATTAATGCTTTCGTTATAATGCTGGTTCCATGTCATATTGAGCGATGAATTTCTCAGAAAAGAATATAAGATCTTAGATACGACCTAGGCACTGAGAAATTTTTTTTATTATAGGAGACGGCATAATATGTATTCTGGCCCCTTCTGATGACTATGAAAAAAATTAATTAATAGTTTTATTTTAATAAAAAAAATTCTGAGCGATTTTGCTGTGGTTCCATTGAGTTCAGTGAGAAATTGAAGGATAATGTGCCTTGTGATCTTCAGACGCATGTCAATAAAACTGGCGCTAAGAGCGAGAGCTATTTCTTAATATTCATCACGAAATACGCAATTATGTATGCATTATTTAGTTTCCTAGATGCGAAACTAGTTGTCTGTAAAATACTGCGCCCTTGGTTAGTTAAAAAGCGCGTAAAAATGTGTCACTGGGTAGCGTTAGGTGGCAGGTTTTAGAAAAATCAAGAATTATATCAATTCGGATTATAATGCCAATCAAATGCATTAAATTGGAGTCAATGGTTGTTGCTGAATTGCGGGAGTCAAGCTGATAGATGCATGTAGACAAATACTCTTGAGCATTCTCTGTGATACTTGAAGATTGAATTAAGGAATTAAAAACTCAAATACAGCCTTCCAAATAAACTCTACTTCGACGTAACTGAAGATGAATTGCATATAATGCAAAGTTAATCACTATGATTGAAAACTTTTGGGCTATGTCGCCGCGTCAAATCTTGGTTGGCCCAAACGATCGGGAAACGTTGGGGCCACCCAAGATTTGACGCGGCGACATAGCCCAAAAGTTTTTAATCATAATGACGAGCACCCGCGAAAGTTTTAACGAAGAATTAAGGTTAATCACGGTTTTTACATGCAAGCTCTACGTCAGACGAGAGATGAGGAGAAACATGAATTCGAGACGCAAAAATACAATTGTACATTTAATGTCAAAATAATGCTTTACCTGACAGAAATAGCTAATAAAATTTATTCAAATCTTTGAATAATCCCGCAGAATGAGTACAAGAGCAGCATACGAATTGTACGAATATGCTTACTGGATATAATAAACCAGAATAGTAAGTGATGCTTGAGGCAAGACAACGCACCACAGGCAGAATAATAGCAATAAGTAACAAAAGATCAGGACATCGGGGAGGTACGAGTCACTAGCCTTATTATCACGATAAAAATAAGCAACGCCATGATAATAACTAAAGATGGGCACACCCGTGTACTATGCCATGCCATTGAGTAAAACACAAATTGGTACACAACAATCTATGTCTCTTCCCATGGCTACTGAACTCGTTGCCGAATAAGATAGCTAAAAAAAAATCAAGCATCCAAATGAGTGGTGCCTCGATGATACGGATCAAAATGTCAGAACTCATTAAAGTGATGGTTTTGACATTCTCCGTCGAGGAGAGAGTTCACGATGGGAGAAAAGAGGGGGGAAAGCGATGCGCTTGGGCCTAGGAATGAAAGACGAGAAATTCATCAGCGAGGAGCAGGCTCTTGATTGGTTGTACATCGAGCGAAGGAAAAGGGGGAGGTTCCGATCGAGGAGGAATGTAAAAAAAAAGTGGCGAACGTAATGCCACGAATCCATTGGCGTACCCAAAAAATGTTTCTTGGTTGGACTGTTATGGGAGGGCTATCAGTGAGTCATCCTATCACGAATATTCCAATCCACAAACCATAAGAAGCTCATGCATATAAGTTACGAGTAATATTTGATAGCAATTTAATTATTATAAAGCAGGCCTCGGTGTTGGCGAGGAAGTCTCTTCGCCGCCCAAACAAAAGGTAGCGTGTTCAATTTCCGCCTGAATAAGCATCCCCTATCCATGGCATGGATACTTGTGATAATCCACCAATGTGGTATGTTAGATCCCCCAATTCCCCCCGATGTAAGCGAGATAACGTATACTTATCGCTAATTAACCCAATGTGATGAAAGAACAATTAAAAAACAATTTCATTCATAAAGAGAAAATAAATAAGTTACCTCTGGGAGAATACTGAATTTTTTTGTACTTTTTGTTAATTATATATTCTTGACGAGGATATTCATGACATTTCCGTAATATCTAATAAAAAAATTGTAGAACTTAATAGTTAGTGCTACCTTTGTTCTTCTATAATAGTGGATGTATGATATTGTTTGATTGGCTATTCTCTTTGTAGATACAAACAAAATAGTTTCGATTCCATTAGCGTAAATATACAATCACTGCTACGCACAGAGAGGTTTGTAATCAAGTCCTGAATTTCTGCAAGCAACCATTCCCACTACTTACATATATCTTAATTTAAGCCCTAAATTATGCTACATTAATTTTTAAAACTAGCCATTTTGAGCATCAATGTAGCCCCGACGACGTAAAAGAATAGATAAAAAGTGGGCTAAGTTTTAAATAGAGCTTAAATATATCTCACAAATATGTCAAGTGTAAAAAGTATTGAGAAAAAATATGACGGGATTCGCTCCCAGATACGAAACTGTTCATTCTTAGGTCAGAAAAATTATCAATAGCCTAAATTATAGGTAATATTTCCCACTATTGATTATGTGACATATGTGTTGGTCATTTTGTCATGGTTATAGTGAAAATTATAGAATGGCACCTATTTTATAGCCAAGAACAATGATATTATGTGCAGCGTAAGAACTTTTCAAGCATTGGAAATTAACCAAAAAGCCCGAAAAGGGAAATTTTTGACAACGAATATCATCGGCTTACTTTCATATCCAGATGATTCCTATAGCAGCACCTTCACAAACGCCTGAGGCATGACTATATGGGAATCAAAGCTTCGTGGAAGAGCTCCGAGAATGTAGCCTCCCTCCTCTACCTACATGATTTCTTCACGCACACGATGCCAAAATTTGGGCTCCCCATACACCTGATAAATGAATAACATTGGGTTTGGTCACAGAATGAGTCACTGATAAATGAAATGGATACCCTCAGGTATATTAACTTTGCATTACGAAAAACAACGAGGAAAATGAACGATGATATTTGCAAAACCTTAGCAGGGATTTGAACGCTACACTCAAATATATGAGTCACGAGATTGATGACAGAATAGCCTGGAGTAATATTTAGGCCACACATCAAAACGCTACATAAATTCTTAAAATGATTACGTAAAGGTCGGCTTTTAACCATTTAATTTAAGAAACGATGGATGTAATATTTTTCTCAAGGTAAACCTAGGTTTTTTCACCTCAATTACCTGATATATCTGCCGGCCTCGGTGGCGGCGGGGTAAAGTCCTCGCCTGCCATACCGTAGGTCGCGGGTTCGAGTCCCGCCTGGGTAAGTAAGCCGTATCCAGGGCTTGGGTATGTGTGAATGTCCTTCATTGTTAATTCCGTAATTGTAATTCCTTAATTGTAAACGCCGTATGTGTGCTGTTAATGGGGTAAGTAAATAAATATAAATATATGAACTATTATATAAATTCACAGAATAATAAACTCAAACGTATGACAAATTGCTCTTCATCACTAACATCAATGGGTGGCATACAGATAGAGAACGCCATTTCTTCTTCCTCAATGCTATTCCTCTGAAAAAATACTTGTTTTTTACCAAAGTGTAATATGATAAAGCCACATTGATGACATGATTTTGATGGATTACTAACCCTGACCAGATTTTCCGAACTATACAGCCATATTATTAAGGAAGGAAACGTTTTCAAATATAATTGATTCATGACGAAAGGTTTATGAGGTGATACACCTAAGTTTTCAAGCTAAGGAGTGACATGAGAGAGAATATTAAAATAGAAAAACACTCGTGTAAAGAATATGAGATATCAAGCCAAAAATTGAATAAATGAATTGATAACAATGACTGATTTACATTTCTGGCTAGATAATTTCGGTTGAAATAAAAATATTGGCACTGAGACAGGTCAATTTCTATCTTTTATTACAAAATGAAATTTCTCAAACCAAACAAACATCTGAATATCATCCACTAGCGTTAAATAATTGCTACCTATGGAAATGGATACATTACTCAATACCCGCCATGTAACATGCGACGAAAAAGTGAGGGCTTCGTCTCTTGACTGCCTCGGCTTCAATTCATAAATAAAAAGATAAAATGTCGATGTAGCCAAAATTCATGGCTCAATAGAACGTCCTGTAATTTTAAATACTGGGGGAATGGAAAATGCTTTGGTTCATCCAAGAAGCTCAGCAGAGAAAACTAACTTAGCACTCATACCCATAGATGCTAACATTTAAAACATTCATTTATGTATGTTCACAGCAACAAAATTAGAAATCCTGTTATAATCCTAATATAGAGGTAACAGAAAGTGAGTGAATAATTATGAAACATTTCATGTAGCACGAAATTGTTTTAATAGTTTTGTCAGATGGAATGCATTTTTATGTAGAATTAAAATGTTTCCCCAAATCATAAGAATATCTTCGATGGACAAAGCTAAATAGTTTTGCTATTTGTAAAGCCTACTCTGATACATGCAACACGTGTGCAACCTATTCAGGGGGAATTTTTCATTTAAAAAAAGTAATGAAATTGCAAAATAATTATTCCAAGAAAAAGGAATCAGATTCACAGGAGGAAGGTTCATGACTGTTTTTCAATAATATCATGACTACTGGTTAGTTTTCAGTTTACAAATTCAACATTGGCCAGCGTCAAGGGATTCAACTTTCCATGGCTTAATTATTGCGTGGTAAGCTTAGTATTGGTCCACATATTATCAATATTTTGGGTGGACTAATTTGCGCACTCCTAAAAATCATCTATAAAATCATCACGATGAGATATACCTCGAGATCAATTATTTTTACTGCTACTAACGTCTATATAGAAGTACTCGACACCAAAACAGAATGGTTCTAGGATAGGCTCTTTTATGCCGATTAAGGATAGCAGCGAAGGTTATTAATCATTAAATCTAAACATAAAAAGGCTTACGCTGTGGTATTTGACGAACGCTCACCACTGAAACTCCATCGGCGTTAACTATATTCCAAGAATATTGACTCAAATTAATAATAAATGTGTATTTTCTTAATAAAGGCGAAATTTCAACTTACAGATCTCCTTTTATGACGGCGAAGTATTGATGCAATCAAGAGGGGATGAGTGAGGGGGAGGTGTGAGTTGAATTTGACGAGAGCAGAGTGGGAGGAGTCCCAGGAGGAAAATAAAGGAAAGAGATTGGATGAATAGGACGACAGAAACACGGAGAGTTTGACGGAGGAGAGGCAGGAAAAAACAAACAATAAAACGAACGCGGGGAGATTTTGGAAGGGAGAGGAGCAAGGGAGGAAATGAGACGTGGGGAGATGAGAGCGTTGGATTGTTTCCCCTCGATAACCAAAGCACTTAAGAAATACTCGTTTTTAAAGAGAGAGAGAGAGACCCTCCTCGTCGCTTTTTTCTTACTTATTCTTCTCTTTACCCCCATACGTATATATCTTCGCTCACCCACCTGCCCGCCCACACTCACCAAACCTACCCCATACAACGGTTCCCTCGAAAAATGCCCAGCAATCGGACGAAAAAAGCACTTAAAATCGTATGAATCACATCCACTATTGTGCAGCAGTCGTCATCGTCCCTCTCCTCCTCTCGGAAGTGCTCCGCGGGATAGGTGCGCGAGCGAGACGTATTCGCCGCGTCAGAGACGCCGTGTGCACTGCGACGGAATGAGGCTCTCTCCCACGCTGAGGGGTTGGGGTGGGAGGAGCTAAAGAGCGAACGGGTGAGAGAGAGAGGGTTCCTCCTTCAGTATTTTTTTTCGTCGATTCCAAAGTGATGCTCTCAAAACAATCCATCCACTACCCCCCCTCCCCTCTCTTCCTCTCGCGCTTTTTAATGATGACAACTGAGAGAGATAGAGAGAGAGAGAGAGGGATGCAGCTATACACGCGGCGGCGGAAACGCACGGTCAATTTCCGCGCGAAAGACGCTTTTCCCAGCCATTGCGAGTCATATCGACAGTCCACTCTTTCCGCGACTTCGGTCGACGCCACCTTCTCGCTACGGTAATGTCGTGCAAATATATTCAGGAAATAAGCCGATCTCAAACTTGATGCGGTGAATCAGATCGGGATTAACATTCGAATTACGATTATCTAGAAGTTTAAGTAAATGATAAGAAAGAGAATAATGCAAATGCCAGTCAAAAATATCTAGATTCAAAAATTATCTTAATTATGCGCCTAATGCGAGACGAACAAATTGTGTTCTAAAATAACTTGGTTTGGTTTACATATGATCAATGAGCGTTATATTAAGTCTGATTTAAGCCATACCAAGTTGGATCTGTTGCAATGGATGGTATGGAGAGGATCTCCATACAATATGGCTGGGGCTCGTTCTAATAAAAATAAAATTTTACTTACCCGAAAGATAACCCAAAAAAGACAATAAAACACCTTACCAGCAATCACAGCCTTTTTCTTCTCGGAATACCAAAATGCAACTCTCCTCCAAATAAATGACTGCCACAGGTTATCGTAACGACGTCATTGATAATACTTATCTTTTAAAATTACTAGACCGCTTAGAAGAATCTATCCTTAAACGTTACCTCTGCTTTTAAATTCATTCATAGGGCTAACAGAACCGTATATAATAGAGATAAATACGTGGTTCGCGGGGATTTGGAAGCATAGAAGGTGATATGGAGTCATAAATTCAAACCTAGATCTCTCAAAAAACACTATCCAAAAATTCTTCGCGGTGTGTTCAAGTGTGGAAAATAATTAGTGAAGAATTTTTTGCCCAGGGAACGGAAATGAATGTGAGGAATAAACATTCAATTGCTAATAACAAGGGTTTCTAAACTAAAATTGAATCGAATCATTCTTAATTAGAAGCACATAAATAAAGTTTTTCAAAATAAAGAGGAAGAAAAAGCTATTTCAACAGTTAATAATACGGCACAATAAACACATTCTACATTGCAATGTGAAATGTATTGAAAATTTATGTAGACTACTTGGTTAATATTCTGCATAGCCTTTTAGAGATATGAACGATCAAAGCCACACCATTGGTCACCCAAAACGCACATTATAAAAAACAATTACTACAGTACACCTACACCGCATCATATTTTAATTGTTCATGCATAAAACATTCACTTACTCCAAATTTGTGCTCAACCATATTCCAAAAAATAATGTATACTCGCAATAAAAATAATCGCAAAAGTAGATAACTAGATCACTCCAAATGGATTACGATTCTTACACAGCCAGCAAATGCATTGACACTACAGTCGCAGACTTTTTATGCGGTAGGGAAGTTCAGTTGAGCTCACATCACACTCACGCAGGCGACATCAGGTAGGCTAATCGATTTCTGAAATCATAATGCGTCATGTGGGGGGCGGGGGAAGGGGGTGGACGGAGAATTGAAAAAATCAACAACCCGCGCCGCTAGGACCCATCAAATTTGTTTCCTCGCTCATCTGTTTGCGTAATCATTTCCGAACCCTCCCTCCGGATCACGCAAAGGGTGGGCGGGGCACGTTGGTTTCCCTTTGAATTGGGTACGGGAGCCGTTGAGGTTTTACTGTCCGGTCAGACGGTTTGGATGAGTGAAGGGGATGAGGTGCGGGGAAGATGGGAGCAATGGAGAAGAGAATGGAGTGGGGATAGGATCGGGTGAAACCAATGCGACCGATGTGAACGGGTAAATGAGCTAGTGACGGCCGGAAACGAGATGTGGTATCGGCCGTGACGTGCGCTGACAAGTGATCTCGTCCACAACACGCCCTTTGGGGCACGAAATAGGGTGAATGGCTTAGAAGGGGACAAAAATACGATAAGGCTGAGAACGACACGATTGGGGAAAATCTTAGGGGGGGAGGAGGATATCGATTCCTATCTTGACTCGATACGACTGAATGAAAGTCGTTTCGGTGATAAATTATTGGTGACGGAAACATATTTTAGCAGTATAAAAGTGTGTGAAAAAATTAACATAATTATCAATTACTTGTAGATAATCTGAGGCAGTATTTCCATATTAAGACGAAATTTCACATAACAGTTCACACCACGTTATATTAAAAGATAAAAAGGAGTGTAAGTTTTAGCTCCCAAAGGGACAATTCATTATTATCTCAAAGGAAAAGAAAAAAATACAAGGCCAGAAAAAGTGGACTGATATCTCATTCCACAGGCCAAAATAGCAGTCACGTGAAAACCAAATACATTGGACGAACCTTATGGTAGTGGCGTCTGAAAATCGGATAAGGCATCTTTTAATGTGACGATATCAGGTACATCAGATTTTCTGGAAATATTTATATTCGTACAACAACGGTAACGTGTCACTAATTCCATTCACTCAGAACAACTCTTGCAGATAAAAATATAACCCCAAGTTCATCGACAGTTTTGTAAAAATAGGCATTTAAAAGAAAAAAGCAGATTTAATAAGCGAAAATTCCGTGTGTTTTATTACTCAATATTGAAATTCACTGATAAGGCACACAGAGACATTAGCAAAGGAACATTTGGTTAAGTAAAACCGCAAGATTTAATAAAACTTGCTGCAACATATTTTAATTAAATGTAGTTGCACTTTTCCACAGTTATTTAATGAGTACGATGCGTTTCGGCTCATTGTGCAATAGTCTGGTCTTGTGCAATCATCTGGCCTTGTACAATACCACCACCATTCATTTCAAACCACCTTTCGTTTAAATATGCCGAGCTTCCGTTGTATCCCGCGTAAATTGGTTGAACTTATTCGGAAACTATTCTATAAAACAGTTTGAAAAGTGTAATCGTAATTTTCAAACTGGCCTCCTGACAGGAAAGAACGAATGTTCTCAGAGGAATTCCACTTGTGGTCGGAAAAAAGGGTAATCTCTGTTGGCGGGTATGAGCGGAGAAGAGAGAAGGGAAGGAATAAAATCCTTATTCCACGCGATTGTCTCCCACCCCTCCTCCTCACTCCCCTAAACTTGAACGGGCTAATGTGTGTTTTCGTTTCTCTATTAAAAAAGAGCTAAAGGGTTCATGCGAGATTGATATGGAGAAGTATGAAGGGCGTGGTCGACTGACTGAATTAAAGGAAACAGACACAAAAAAAAGACAAAGGAACTAATACCTATGGCCGGTGAATGAAGTCGAAGGGAAAGGGGGCGGAATCGTTTGGGTAGCAATGCGATGATGAACATAAAAACTTGCGTGGGAGGTGCGTGACAGGAGATCGTGGAGAGAGTGGGAGAGAATTAGCGACAGGAAATAAAAGGACACGACATATTACGAAGCAATGAAAAAGGACGCGGAGGACGGAGCAGGGAGGAGGATAAGGCAGGAAAAACGGTGAAGGCATAGGGGCAAGCCGCGTTCCGACCCGTGAAAATGGCGCGCATTTGCGCATTCACTTGTCAATCAGCGAAGGCGTGGTCGAATAACGTATTGTTGTTGTATGGGTGCGGCACCACGGCCCCCGGGGGCTGTGCATCACACCCATTCCAGCTAGCCCACCTCCTCCCTGGGGGGTAGGCCGTACGAAGGGGGTTTATGAAGGGATGGGAAGCAATAGTGCACAGGGGAGGGAGTGGAAGGCTTCTGTGACTTTGAGGAAAAAAATAAAATCGCCCGGGGTAATTAATGGATGTTTGTTTTAATGGTATGGGATGATGGAGGCATTAATGATTTGAGTGGAGATTACAAAACGGCTATTGTTTGGAAGAAATATCCCCTGCCTTTTTCTTCGCTGTCACTCGTGATGTGCCATTAGGGCCTCGTGTTTCTTTTCAAACTATTCCTACGGTGTGGAGCCAAGCTGAAGGTAAAGAGATCATGAAAACCCTATAGTCTTGAATTAATGGATTAATTGCTCCGTAGATATAGTAATAAGATTCATAATAGAACTCTTCATTGCTTACATTCATTCACAACGCCTCTGGCAAATTTAGTAACATTAAAATTTAATTTTACCAAAAGATAAATATCATCGATACAAAAATCAGCATTTAAGAACTAGGGAAATGTATGTTATTACTAGTAAAACAAATTCACCGTTCATTTCATATTACCTGACCTTGCAACGGAATTATATAAAAAAAACCTTCCTAGAACTGAATGGGGAAAATATCACACATGACAGGATAACTTAAAAATTTGCAAAACATTGTTTAAAAATATGAATTACGCTAATGACACAATATATAGTGAATTAATGAACCCGCATTTCACCAGAATGTATTTGAAAATGGATAATGGATTCCCAACGATTCATTCAATGCTGGAACGGTAATTGGATACAAGGGATGCGATTGTGTCCGGAAAATTAAATCCTCCCGGGATTTCAAATTTGATTTCAATTATAAATTTCAAATTAAATCCTGAGCGGAATGATCAATGAGGTACAGATCTATTACGTAAATGCTTTCTGGCGTACGTAGGAGTAATTATCCATTCAACCTTTTCATTAATGCTGGTATTATACCTAGTCTATAAAAATAAAAAACGGAATTGTGTTGATCATAAAATTATGTGAATTAAAATATTATTTTTTCGATCACACGTAAAATGAATATATTTACCTATAGACAAAATGGTTGTTGAATATCTCTTCAATATTACACCATCAATACACGAAATACATTAAATTGTAGCTCCATGTAGCACCATCACTGGTACGACCACAAACAAATTTAATAAGCATAAGTCTTCTCTTCTATCAAATGGGTGGTTTCATTGATGCACAGCGCTTCGAACTTTGAAAATGTTACAATTAACAAGATATGCAATCAAAAAAATCAACAGGGTATATGCATAGTCTTGGGTATCGATTAAGCTTGATCCCAATCAGAGGGATAAAAGATCCTTCTTTTTTACGTTATTTACTTCTCTGCTTCAAGATGGTTACTAAAACCAATGACCTCATTTTAAGAGATTAAGTCAATGATGATAGTGAGCTTCTCTTTTATTTGCCTTAGTCACAACGGCCGTCAGGGAATCCTTGGATGTTTCTGAATAAATACGGTCACTTTCACAAACACTTCCACTGCTTGTTAAGCATCAATATCACAGTTAGCTAGGTCTTTCCCCATTTAAACAAATTTTTTTCACACTAATCCATTCCTAAATGCAGCCAGATACTCCCTTATCCTCCTCGCTCACCACATCTTGACAGCTCAACCCTTTTCCACCGCCAGATCGGAAATGCAGGGGAACAGAAAAAGAGTAGGAAACATCTGATTCATCATCCGAGGGACAACCTGTGATTGGGCCTCTACCCCCTTTCCCTCCTCTCGCAACTATGATCACTGAATACCCGTTATAAGAGGAAATTTTACTTGGATGTATTTTCTTCACTCTTTAACAATAACAACCCAGTACAATTACAATTACTTGAAAAAGAGTAATGCTCTCACTATGAGTTTTTCCATTCCATAGGATAGACCCCTCTTAACCCATGGGCTCCACACCTTGATATGTTTGTATAAACTTATTACTCTTTCTTCGCCCACGTACTTATGTCACTGTACGATGATGAGCTAGCATAATCACTATCAAATTACCTTATGCCCTCCTAATGTATTCAAAGAAAGCCTATGAATTCACTAATAATTCCAGTGTTACTCAAATACACTTTCTACAGTCTAGTCGTAGGGTAATGGATTCCCACCCAAGGATATTTTAGCAAAAATTTAAAAAGATATCAGCTCTTCGAACCTTGAGAATAATATAGAGTGGAAACCATGGTCGGTAGTGGATTTATATATTAAAGTGTGAATATTACCATTTCTTGTTTCTATTCAGTAAACAGTTTTTAATATTCCATTGTTTACTCTAAGACTAATTTCCTATATACGGAATGACCCACTTCACAGTAGAACACCTAACAATTGTATACAATTATAATTTATCGCTCAAATGGGACCCATAGAATTCAGTCTTAGGGAACCTAATAAAATTCTCCGCAGCTAATTCAACTCTTCCCTTGGTCTAAAAACAAGCACCATCGAACGATCAATTCCCAAACCTGCTACCGAATCGTACCATGGAACATATAATAATCCGTCAAAATGAGCAGGCGACCCGCCAACTGCACTCGAATCTTCCTTCTCCCGCGCTTTATAGCTCTCTCCTTTGGATATCAGTTGCGGTACTCGTCTCCTTCAATCATCCCGAGTCCCATTATCGCTCCTCTCCAACCTTCCTTCTTGCCCCGGCAAACGCTATCTCTCCTTTCCCTCTCGTCGCTTCGTGCATTCATACCCCGAAATACATCCGGCGACACACAGCGATCAATCAGCTCTCGTTCAAGCGAATACGAAAGCTTTGCAGCTTTCTCCCACTAATAACCACCCGAGGATTGTTTCGATTAAAGACCTAGAGATATCGGCTCCTACGAGCAGTGACACCAAACTTGATCCAGGGTTTGGTGTATACATAGAGTAGAAAATAGGTTTATAATTGTGACTCAAGGAAAATATCTTGGTTCATCACCGGTGTAAATACAAAATCAAATTCACGGAAGCTTACGTACTATCATTACTCGTTATAAAATAAGTACCGTGGCAAGAAGTAAAGCAGCATTAACTGAAGAAGGACATATTTTTAGAGAAATTAAACTTACATAACATTTTATTTCAAATAAGAGAGGGTAAAAACTTCAAGCAAGAATGCTGCCTCAGCGTTTAAAAGCGTCGAACCAAATAAAAAATATGTGAAAATTTACAAAGGCTCTGTATTTCATTTAGCATAAATTTTCACCCAGTGAAAGCCTAATCGATCGATCTCAGATAAAAACTCTCTGAGACGATACATACCTACATTTCTTAATATCTGTCCCAAAAGTGTTTTCCTGGAAAAAAATTACTCATTGTGAGTAGACAATTCTACAAAATTCGGAGGTTTCTATGGAATGAAATTGATCCAGGAAATGAAGCGAAAACGGCTTGAAAATCTTTTCACATAAAATATGAAGATCATACTACGGAATAATCGGAAAACCACATTCATCGTTACGAAATATTTATACATTTCAGGCAAGAAAAACTTATTCATTATCCATCAAAACAAAAAATATATTTCAGTAGTTAAATGCTTTTATTTTAATAATTTTCAAAATGCTTCAGTCCAATCATTCAATAACATTTACACAAGACTGCTGTATGTATTAACGTAAGCAAAACTATTAAGAATTTTTTCGAGTTTATCAGAAAAATTAATATAGACTGCATCACGAACGCCCAGATACGTATCAAAACATCTGGTGCCGGTTACATTAAAACTCAACAGTTTGCTAACAGGAAAAAAATGCAAAATTTCATCGCAAAACGTTAGCATAGAACCCAGTTTAGCACGCATATTTCCATTGCACATCACGCCTCGACTTATTTGCCGTCAAATTTTTACATTAGTTCTCATTTCGCATATCATGCTTGTTAAACAAATCATTTACAAAAAGCGTTTGTTCAGCCCCAATCCCATCAAATTTACCTGCACTTAAATCACATGGTGAAAATTTGTTCGGAAACATTTTAAACTCAATTACAGCAGGGAAAACATAACAGGGAAAAAAGTCTCTATAGCCTCTGCTAAACAATGCCGTTCACCAGATAAAATGAATAACAAAATACAACCACAGTCGTATTTATCGAGTGACAACAGTAGGCTTTCAGAGGAGTCGATGTACCGGAGCTTAATTTATGAACAATGACAGATTAAAGATATAGTATCCAACTAAACTCTTTATGGCCTTCCTAATTTGTGACGCACATTTCTGCGAAACTATACGCATGAAAAATATGCATTAAACTTCATCAAAGTATTTTTACTCAACCAGAGTATTACAAGAGCCTATTTAGATAAACTCCACCGTTATTTACCCTTCTTAATTCTTAAGTATTAGCGATATGCAATGACAGAAAAGATAATAGGAATTGGTGGAGGTGGTAGTCTTATAGTTTACCTCACTAGGGGCCGAGAATATGGGGGCAATATTAACCACCGACAACACAGAAATAAATAGCACTAAAGCCGGACCAATGTATGTGTAGCAGACATTCAATTGTTTCCATTCTTGCTGGTTTGCTTATTCAGGGTGAGGTAGATAGCAAAAGCGGGATTGCAGTTTTTTTTAGCATCAGGTGACCAACACTACATTGTTTACCTTGCTTTCTTGATACAGCGGATGAGGACCCAGGGTGGGCCCTTGAAAGGTTTCAACCACAGGGACCCAGTACCTTAACTGATACGCCCAGTCATACCAGGGACGGGTTTGGTGGGAAAAAAAACACGGAAACAAGCGCCGCCGCGATAGGGAGCCCGCTGACGCCTCCGAGGTGAGGATGGGGTTGAAAGGGAGAGGATAGGTAAATCCCAACTCCGCCATTAGGGCACTGTGGCCCACTACTGGCGAAACAATAATTTGATGTTTTTTACCGAAAGGGAAGATATTCCTATGGAGAAGAAAATATATGAGATATTCCATAGATAGAACAATGCATCTTGAACAGAGCATCTATAAGCAAACAGAATATTTCGACAAAATGTGGCAGTTAATCTTGTTATTGTGCTAACAATCAATTTGCAAAGGTTACGGTATCTTAACATGCCCGTTTAAACTTTGTAATGCTCTCACACGTACCTACAGCAGATGACGGAATTAAGAGTTGGACGTCAGCTCGCATGAATAATTATTTTACATATCCTTCCCTTATTTCACTCAGAGATTGCAAAGCGAATATTAATTATTTACACTACAAACACCATGAATCTCTCCAGATCCATTTTCTGCTATGCAATGCAATGACTAGCAATAAAAACACCTCCGATATCATTTATCACATCATGAGCTCTGATTCGTCGACGCAAAAGATATTATATAAATCAGCAGTTAAAAACACGTATTCCTATTTAAAAAAAAACTATTATGACTCTACATATATAGGTTGATTTTTTACGATTTAACATAGGGAATGACAATAACTTTTGTATTAAAAAATATCTCGTCTAAGAAACCAAAAATTCAAGTATTTTACCGACGACTGTCATTTTTTGAAGACCGCGACCGAAGAACCTGTGCAACCCCACATCATATTGGTTGTAGGCTTAAATGTCCAAGTGTCAACTCATTACGGAATGAGTTCCGAAAGTCTTTCTTTGGGAGTGTAGAAATTACCATAACAAGTTTTCTTGTAACAATGCCAAATTCAGATTATCCGCGACTTTAATGTTAGTCACCTCTGAGTGCAATCTTTTCGTCGAAGAGGGTAAGTAGTGGCCAGTAAAGCTTTGGGGTGGGGGCATGTAGGACGACAGAGAATGAGAAAAGGACAAATTATGAGATTCTGAAAATGTTATTTGGGGGAGTAGGTGGTGAACGCGGAAGTAGAGAGAAAAAATAGCCTTTGGTGATAGTGTATGTAACCCGTATGTTGAGCTGCACAAAGAAATAGTGTTTTACGGGTATAAAACAAAATGAAACGCAATTATAATTAAACGAGGATCAATGAATCACTGATGCACGGTATATCACACTGATAAGCAGAAAATGGTTTGTTGAAAGGAAAAGGGATTGTTGCGGGTTTGAGCAAGGCTGAAAACATCCGACCATATATTCACTACCTCATCCCTTGATATAAATAAAAGCATCTGAATATCATGCATTGCTCTGTCATCAGTTCCATTAAACAGACAAAAACATTCAATTAATTCATACGCTGATATAGAAGTCAACCCCAAGATTCACTTTCTGGTGTAACAGTCAGGTTTCAGGTGTTTGAATATGTTTTCAAGTCTCAAAGAAAATAAGAATTGGTTTCCATTCATAGAAAATTCTACATTAGAGGCTAAAATTGCCAAAACTCAGGTTTCACCACGTCAATGTTTTCTAAATACTAATAATTTTCCTTTCAGATAACCATGGGAATGCTTTCTATTTTCCCTGGTACTTTTTTCTAACCAATAATGCAAGGACATATAGACGAGCTTTTGTCGATAACTTTATCATGTGTAATTATGTATAAATACAATACGTAATAGGTAGTCGAGTATTAATTTTAAGCAAAGAGTAGAAGAAATGCATTAGGTAAGTAAAATAAAGAAAAGCGTTAACTATGTGCAGTTAATACTAAACCGCGATCTAAAAGATTTGATTGGGTTTTCACCAGGTAACAAAAACTTCCCGCACGAACCGAAACGAACACACTGTCAAAAGCTGTCACCTCTAGTCGGTTCTCGCAAATGAGGAAGATTTTGATGCACATTCTGCATCGATAATTTACCATTCCAACCAGGAAAAAACATATTATCTGCAATCAAAGTCTCCCCAAAGCCGTTCCAATCGCCAAGAGGATAACAACCCACGCGCCAAGAGCGGCTGCTCATCAATATCTCGGGAAAATAAACTCACCCCATCAAATCCAAAACACCCTCCCAGCATCAAGCGTCACCATTATCACACGGCCGCACTTTTTTTTAGAACGGCCAAATTTGCGAAGTCCATAGCCATACATCCGAAAAATACACTCTCAGTCGCACCCAACAAGTGGTTAAGTAACACGATGTGAATCTATGTATCTAAAGGAATCGCAAATTGCTGGTTTCCCCATCCCCAGGCTTTCGCTTCAAGCTGAATGGGGTGAACAGTGATGGATACGTGGCAGAAAAAGAGGCGATATTCATATGAAGAATAAGTGAATACGGAAAGGGTGGAAGTAAGCGTGCGATAAGTATCCTAGGAGCGGTAAGCGAATATCAGACCGTGGGAACTAGTGGCTGTTAAGTGGCCGAGGCCTAATCTGGAATAAGGCCAGAAATATCAAATGGTGGAAAGAGAATAATATTTAATCGCAGAAAGTGATGGCAAAAAATTGAACTCTAATGACCATATTTTTGCAGTTAGATATATTCAGTGAAAGGCTTCACACAATCTAATTCCCTAGGTACTGTCTTTCGAAAAATAGAGGAAATGATTACGTTCACAGGAAGTAATAGCAAGCATTACCCATTGATATTAATGTTTTCTTGAGACAAGAATAATTGTACAGCACTATAAATAACGTTCTTTATAATAATTTTTATTTTAAGAGAGATTCATCGATATTCGTTCACAGGAGTTCATATCTAATCCACATTAATTTCATTAGGGCTGAGCATGCGAAATAAGTCATGCTATTGAATAAATTATGATCTCACTGTTCTTGTTATAGCTGTTCAAATTCGAGAAGTAGAGAAGTTCTGAACTTTTTCGGATAAATGAGGCACAGTAATTAAATAAATTGATTCCTCTGATCAGTGAACATATTTTATCGGGTGTAATCGGCTTAAAAATCATATTCCCCGTGAAATAAAAGGACATACGGGAATACACTTGTCCACCAAAGTCCAATTCAGGGGAATCATTGTTATATTTGCCGTTTATATAATTAAATGAAGTGGCTAAACGTATTAATCCAGACAAAAATCTATATTTTGGTTCAATTAAAGTCGTGAAAAGTCACTCGCAAACCGTTTTCAACACTATTATCGCGATTTGAGCCTCAGGTCTCGGTGAAGCTACATTTCATCCCAAATGTACAGAAATGCGTATTAGAAAGAGTGGGAATATCCATCAGACACCACTCCCTCTTCCCAAACGGGAGTGCCGCCGTGGAAACGCAAAAGAAAGAGAAATATTCACCACTCCAAAACGCGTGTGTGAACAAATAACTCTCGCGATCAGGAAACGAGAAGTTGAGTCCTAAATCTCAAACCCATAAACGCATCCCCCATCCACTTCATCCGAGCACAAATCCACCCCTTATCCCCCCCTCCACTGCCCATCTCCCACCACCACCACCTTCGTCGTTAATGGTGATTATCTCAAGAGAGAGAGAAGAGAGGATGCAAAAGAGATTTTTTTAAATAAAAAAAAGAAATAGTGTGGGCGTCCGTGTAGTTCGCGCGATGGAGGAAACGGGGTGTGGTGGTGGAGGGAGGGAGGGAGGGGTGTTAGGAGGGTCATAAAGGGGAAGGGGATGAACGGGAGATGGTTGGGAAAGGGAAGTTCGGGTCTCTCCACCAGGATACACTCAAGACTTGGGAGCAATAACGACTTGAAAACGAAACACCGAAACGAGCTTAAGGAAACGGTAGTCCGACTGAGAAAGCGGAAGCGCGGACTGAAGTGGGGCGAGGGGGGTGGGGGGTGAATATGAAGAAATTAAGAGGAGGAGGTTGGAATGTGCGCGCGGGGTTAAAAAAAGAAATGAACGTGGAAGGGGAAAAGACAAGGGTATGGCAGCGGTAAGACTAAGGAATTAAACCTCTAAAGATGAATGCATTGCTATGGAAACGGCATGGGGAAATGCAAGTAATGACAGAACATATGAACAGCAGACAGCAGCAAAGTAATTTCACCGTCTCCATGACCTAAATGATACTTCCATCTTCAATAGGAAGGGAAATAAATAAGTCTACGCCTTTACCACAGACTCTAACGGAGGGTCATCAAACCAGAGGACACTACCTTATGGTACTTTTAAAATCCCATTAAAAGCTTCACTACAAATTATAATTTCATTAACGAGGCTGAGGAGATAACCTGATATCGGATTTTTATTATATTTTAATATATCTGGTATAGATGTGACAAGCGCTGATATTCAACCAAAGTAAATATACGTAAATTACATAGTTTCGAATTAGTACGGGTGCATAATTAAATTTGAAAAAAAAAATCCATAAATAAAAACTACTCCGGATAATGGTGATAAGAAAATTATAGTACAATCGGTTAGCAATAACGGTTTTTAATAATTTTCCACACGTATTTTTCTAATGTTGTCTCGAAGTTTTCCGTGGCGTGCAGAATTTGTGGATTTCTCCATTTTCCGGGTTATCGCCGCGTTTCGTGGTCAGAGATAACAACAGTTTCGCCAGGATTCCCCCAGGCGTCTTCAGGTCGAAGTGGAAGACCACTTCACACTCCACCACTTCGACCTGGGCGGTGATTCTCGTTCTCCTTTCGCTCGGGTCCTCGCTTCGCTACGGCAACTGGAAGCGTAGCGAAAATTTTCTCCGCGATTATTCTCGTTCTTTTCGCTCCTCCTATCGCTACAGTTCGGGTAACTTCGTTCTCTTAGCGAAATACTGTGACGTAGGTAATAAAGAATACCCGTAAGTCGATAATTCTCATACCAACAATTGAACGCGAAAAGTTAAACAAACGAAAGTCGGAATTGGAAAATCGAGTGTGGAGTATGGTGAAAGGTTTGTTTACGTTTGTTATAAAGTGATGGTTAGCCTTAAATACGAAGATGAAGCCAATATTTTCGGTTTTAATCGTTGACGATTAATATGGTCAATCATCTGTGTGTCGTTAAATAAAAGTACTCGCGTCGATTTGTGAATATTTAGTAAGTAAAAGTGTTAATTTTATGAGTGCTGCGATACGAGTAAACCATAAATTACACGGAGATAATGAATGACTATTTGTGGATCGAATGAAATTGGAGTTCCTTTGCAAGAAATAGTGGTAAATTAACCCTGTTTGTACTTATTACACGGGAACGAAGATTCTCATTTGTATTGTGAAACCAATTGAAATGGCTTTCTATTGAGTAGACCACCAGAGCGATTTTAGGAACATTTTGTGGCTACAATGTAATCAATGACGATAAATTTTAATCATACTTTTGCAGTAAGATATATCTTCTTAGCGTTAGTTTGGCCCCTATGCTATCATATCATCATCTCTGCGTTCCTTACGGAATTAAGAACACCTTGCAAGTTGTGAATAACCAAAGCCTTTCCTGTTTTCAAAGTACTCACCATGGCCATAATTTCAATAACAGAATTTATAACCAACCACCGTCTAATAGACAAATAAATCTGTGTTCATTATAAATGATAACATGCAGAATGACTGCTGTCACACTGAAGATGTCATTGTTATGAATAAATAATTCATTGTAATTCCTTTGATTATTTTTGTGTTTTTATAGAAGCATTTTCAGTTTTATTAAACTGTTCACAATAAGGAGGTATCTTCAGGCATATGCCAGTCATGTAACAGACACAAAAAGAATTGAGCCATATAATTGCCAGCTAGCAGCAGATATTTCATAACTTTAAATTATCTCATCTTATTTATTAGTATTGATATACTGTTGAGAAGCAATATGTTTCATGAAATCCATAATCTCTGGCAAATAAAATTCCAATAAGGGACAGAACTAAGTTTAAATTTATTCATTAGAGATATAAAAACCTATTGCATGACACCAATTAGCCCTTACCATCGAAATATAAGGTGAAACATATTTTGATACTGGCTGTCAATAGTGTAGTTGATATTGTAACAGGGAGGACTGAGAGTCGTAAAGGTAATGCCGTTGAGAATGTATTCATTGCCATCATAAAATTGAATTGATGTTCAGAAATCACTTATTATGAACATAACTTCACTGTCTAAAACTAAAATTAGAGAAGATTGAATATAGTTTGAATACTTATGCATAACCCTACAGCAGTTACTTCAAGGGCTTATGGCCTAGTAAACTCGCCATCCAATTATTAAATAAATGTAAATTTTGCAGCAAACCTTTCATACTTTACAAGTAGGCTGCATGTTGTTACAACAATATGCTTCTGTAACAAAATATTGCTACTCTTTTTGGCTCATAGCTTGGGATGGGGGATCTATTGTTTATGTAAAGACTATTTTTGCCAACCTTGTGTTAGAATATGTTTTAAGTGCTATCGTAACTAGACTTCATATCTTATCAACAGCAAAGGCTTGTATTCTATTAAAGATTTAAGGAAAAGAGATGGGGTGCAAAGATATTAAATATAAGACACAGTCTCTGGCGTTATTTTGTGGAATTGCTTCATTGCAGAATAAATTAAATAACTTTGTTTTATTCCACACTTTATTTTAAATAGCATGACCCAGGTTCCAGCATCTAATGTTATCATCAGGTGAAAGCACCTGCTTTCACCTGATGATAACATTAGATGCTGGAACCCGGGTTGTGCTATTTAAAATAAAGTGTGGAATAAAAAAAAGTTATTTAATTTATTCTATAAGATATTAAAGTTGCTGGGTTCAATTTATTAAAAAAATCTGTTGAAAAACATATCTAATCAGAATGAAAGCATGAAATTTCAACTCTCAGTGGTGTTTATGGATACTATACTATACATGTGATCCATATTTTCTTTTATTCTCAGCCCAAATATATGAAGCTTTCATTGAGCATGTTTGAAATATTTAGCTGAGTACTAAATTATACAAAGACAGTAGTGGATCCAGGATAGGGACAACAGGGGGAGGGTCTAGGTGAGGTTAAAATCCAGCTGTAGCGGGGGTCAGAAAAAATCACCATTCCCTCTAGTGCAAATTGGATACCCAAGTGGAGTAAATACCCAGGATGAAAGCAGGTGCTTTCACCTGATGATAACATTAGATGCTGGAACCCGGGTTGTGCTATTTAAAATAAAGTGTGGAATAAAAAAAGTTATTTAATTTATTCTATAAGATATTAAAGTTGCTGGGTTCAATTTATTAAAAAATCTGTTGAAAAACATATCTAATCAGAATGAAAGCATGAAATTTCAACTCTCAGTGGTGTTTATGGATACTATACTATACATGTGATCCATATTTTCTTTTATTCTCAGCCCAAATATATGAAGCTTTCATTGAGCATGTTTGAAATATTTAGCTGAGTACTAAATTATACAAAGACAGTAGTGGATCCAGGATAGGGACAACAGGGGGAGGGTCTAGGTGAGGTTAAAATCCAGCTGTAGCGGGGGTCAGAAAAAATCACCATTCCCTCTAGTGCAAATTGGATACCCAAGTGGAGTAAATTGGATAGCCCCCCCTCCTTCCCCCCATAGATCCGCCTCTGTACAAAGATACAGTTATTTATATAGCATTTGAAAAATTTATTTGTATCAAATGTAAAGCATAAGGATTCCATCATGATGACTCCTTCATTGCACCTGTCTTTTTGGGATGTGGGTTTTCAAAGGAATTATGTTGTTACCTGGTGTTACAGTAAATAATTTTTTTCACTACCCACTTCTGGGGTCATTCTTCCAAATACTGCACCAAGTAATCTCTGAATGCACCACATTGACATCACTCACTTATAATTAATGTATGTGCTTCCATTATCATAAATGCGATAATATGAATTCCTCAAACAATTTTATCGCACCATGTTCTATTTATGAAGTGATTATAGAAGCAATTTCCCTCACATCCACTCCACTTTCATAAATCTATTAAGAAAATTTGCCTTTTGTGACATGATCATAGACTGATTCTCATTACATGCATTGCAGCTATGCATGTTAAAATATATCTCTAGCAATGCAGATCAGAGCGAGACAGATAGGGAATAAATAAAAAGAGCAAAATCACAGCACCAAAGTGCAAATAGAAGTCTGATTAAGAGATATGGAGTAAGGTTTAGTATGAAACTGGTATTTTTGACCCAGAAGAAGGATAAGAATAGAGGTATACAGGTATGTATAGATAAGATTGACATAGGAAAAGAAAGTAGGGAGTGCTAGACCTGATAAGTGAGGCAAGGGAATTATTGCAGGAGATAAATTAGATATAAATGATGAAGATGAAGTGTGCATCAAGCTTGAAATGCTGACAACTGTGATTAAGGTAAGGATTTTGAGTAACAAGCAAGGGCAGGGAGACAATGGTTCTGGAATTAATGGAGGAACTATGTATGTTACAAAGAACTGTCAACCTTAATGAGTAGATCACTTCTAACAGTATGTAATGGAATGAGATATCTAGTCATACATTGTTATAAGTGTTGAAGATATTATACCTAATGGATTTTTGAACTTTTGCACTCATTAGTGATAGTCCAATGGATGGAAAATGAAAAAAATTAATAAAAGCTATGTATGGGATTGAAATCCCAAGAAACTAACATGTGTACCAGATATGTGATGTAAAATGACTGTTATAGGAATATGTCTTCACTTATCCTTTTGAAACTTACTAAACATATTAGTTAGTTAACTGTCGACAAGTAGTAGTAAAGGCTAATATTTTAGGAAGAAACCACGCCAAGAATTCCATTCAAGACTTTGAAAGAGTTATTAGTAAAATTAGATATTGCAATATTTCCACTGAGTTTATTATGAGAAAACCCAGTAGAAATATTGCAAAGTCTAATTTTACTAATATGAAGAACTTCCACCATATCTTGCCCAACACCATACAACATACCTACTTTGAAAGAGCTTATCGATGAAAATTTTTCAGTGGTCACTGATGAGCATGGAATATAATGGGTGGTGAATGCAGTAATTTCCTGTAAATTCAGCCTCATTAGCAAATACATAGGTACATGGACAACAGCTTCCCCAATTGCCAGAGTAGCCCAGCTGGCTCAATATTATAAGAAATACAACTGACTCTGATTGTTTCAAACATTCCATTAGCAGACAAGGATTGAGAACCTTAATATAATATTTCTTTGATTAATCTGGCTTTGATGTTCTATGATTCTTCAGATGTAAGGGTCCAAATTCTCTCTTTGAATTAAGGCTCAATTGTGTGGAATAAAATCAAACCTTTTCAGGATAAAGTATCAATTTGTTTACCTTCACTATATTAAAATATTCAAACCTGAAATAAGATAACTAAGTATTAGTACCAAACTGGCATTCTTATGTATTAATCTGAGGTATCTAGATAGGCACCACTGATTCTATGACTCTGAAGCTACTTTTGATGGTAGATAATTTGCTAGGAGGTTTTAATAGTAGTACATAACCTGTGTTTGGCTACGAACAACACTTAGGTTATGAAGTTACTATTTTTTCCGTTGAAGGCAATATATTAGAACAGAAAATTTGCACAGAAGGGAAGACTTCTCTTGCTCAAGGTGCCTTTCCAAGTCTTTTTCCGTCAAAAGGATGAGAGGTCATTACTTTAGTCACAAAAGGTACAATAATTAGTAAACTTCAACACTCTAAAAGCTCATTTGCCAAACGAGTTCATTTATAATTAATATGTCCAACCATCTTATGAGCAAATCAGTCATTCTTACTTTTTTTACCCACAGGAGCTGTATTGACTGCATCAATTTGCATTTCTCAACTTCCAAGGAAAACTCAAACAGCATCTACTATAAACTACGTACGAAATGTGCTAATTCCTTTCTTTTTCAAGCAATCTTTCTCTAGCCCCACTCATTCCCATATATTTATCACCAAGAAATACCAAGCCGTACGCCACATACTGTTATTGGAGTTACCTGCAATTTTGATTTTAGTACTTTGACAAACATATCCTTCGGAAAAGGCATTACGAAAACATTTTTACAGCTTACCCCCTTTCACTTCATAACATATATCCTCACAATTAATTATGAATTCTATAGTTACATCTCATGTTAGTAAATCAGAATGCAAATAGTAGGTACGATCTTTTTCTCACATTCGATTGCCAATACGAAACTTGGCTGTTCTTCTAATTCAAACTGTCTTCGTAAACACCGTCACATTTTGAATTAGTTGATGAAGTCAGCAAAAACAAGTAATAATAGATTTCTAAACCTACACTCCTGTTTCACCTCCTATCTTTCCTCTCGGCTGGCACAAATCATAACAAACGCCTCCTTCGGCACAAATATTGCATAACTTCAACATTTTCAGGGGTTGAGCACACGATCTCCGACTGCAGTCCACAAAATAGACAATTATTCATTGGATGGTGATTATTATCAAAGTTGAGAGGCTTGTAAAGATCTAGTAGCGTATAACCGTAGCCACCGATACGGTATAACCCACTGAAGATCCCATTTATTGAATTACGTAGAACGACAAGACGGATTAAACAACACACAGGTTGTATGCCAAGCATTTGAATAACAATTAAACTAATAGGGATCAAAAATATTACATAATAATGGTGTATGGCTGAAATTAAATCACGAGTCGTTCTCTCACCAATTCCTTCGCCGAGTCGCTAGAGCGAGTTCATTGTCGTCGCTAGCAAAATTCGCTCTTGGCGAATGTTTACATTCGATAATTGCTCGCCAGACAGCACGAGAATAACTTTTTCGTCGCTAGAGGAACTAAGCGAAGCTTATCTGGCGAAATAGCTAACGAATGCAAACGAGAATATGAGTTCAGTCACCATACGCCAATTTTTTCGACAAATCGCTGTTGCTATAGCCAGAAAGAACCAGAATAGACCCCCTGAAGACGCCTGGTGGAATCCTGGTGAAACTGACGTCACCTCTGACTACGAAACGCGGCGATAACCCGGAAAATGGAGAAATCCACAAATTGTATTTTTCTAAGTTGATTATCATCTTGTATTTACTGAGTTATCTCAATACCAGCCCCCTCCAACTCGGCTGTTACGCCGCTGGTTGGCTGGCCCCAAAATCCTCCCACGTTATTCAATTTTTTTAGTTCGTTACAGAGTGGCGCTGCGAGCCTGTCGCGCGCCCAGTATCGCGTTGCTGTTACATTCATTTCAATGGTGAACCAGCGAAGCTCATCACTTGGAAGATGTGTTATATTGCTAAAAAGCTATTAAATTTGAAGATAGTTCGTGCATCGCGCATTTGATATGTGTCTAATAATTCTACAAGATACAGGAAAACCAGGAAGGAATGCTGAGCTGAAAATAAAAGTTTTTTCAAAGCAGTGGTAAGTACTCAAGATGCGGTGGGTTACCGATGTTAGTTTTATGGCTCTGTTATCGTTAATTTGGTAATTTTTTCGTGGTTTTAGATCTCAGTGACCTCGTTTTTTAGTTGAAAATATGTGTTATTCGCTAAGAATAAATTAGCGGTGCAAATAGATAGCGGAAATACTGCAGTATCTGCAATGGCGGCTTTGTTTACTCTTCTATGCATGCCATTTCTCTTGTTTTTAAAGAGGATATGGCAAAGCATCCGATATTTATTTACGGAAATTTTTATTTTTATCTTCGCGGGAAATCAATGGTTCATGTTTTTCACATAATACCGAAATAATATCATGCCATGTTGCCGTGGAGGCATAGTTCCATCAGTTTTTACTAATTGTGTTATTGTACTTAATTACAATTGTATAACCTCGGTGGTATCGTAGCTCGCTTTGCAATTAATTGATGGCTTTAGATATTTAGTGAAGAATTTTGTGTCAGTACAGAAAGAGGAGGAAAAATATCGCTCCACCACGAATTCAAAACTTGTATTATTTCATTTCTATTAGATACAGTTGTGCAGTGAATTTATGTTTTTATGATCATTGTGAAAGTGTTAATGTGCATCGTACTCTAGTTTTAGGACTTAATGACAGTGAAATTATAATGGTAGCTTCTGTTATTTGGTGGGATAAGATTTATGGCGCCCTAGCGATAGTTATGCTTGCATCCATGCTCATTTTATGCAAGTATTGATGTAGTTTAGCGGACAATAATATACACGGACTAACGGTGATCCGCCTGCGGATGTTGAAATATAATTAATTTCATATTTTTTTTACTTCTGTGGATTTGCTGCCATTGCTGTTTAGAAATTGTTGTAGTTGTAAACAAAGTGCAACAACAGTAATGTGGTCAGGATATTTATTGCTGAAAAGGGGCAGGGGTTACTATCTGTAATAAAAAAGGAAGACATGAGAATAGAGTAAATGGTGGTTATATTAAGAATTGAAAGGATGAATTTAGCTCTTGATATTTGCAATCGAAAATTTGGCCCCACCCTTTCATTATGATATTTTTCTCGTGCCTCAAAGCCTCACATTTTTGGTGTGACATAACCTCTTGTAACACCATTATTAGCTAACTGTGGAGATTTTTCGTGGTAAAAGTACTGTCATTCCACATTTATAACTGATACGACCTAGGATTGCAACTCATTTTTTAAATTTTGCCTAATTTTGAAAAATTTCTATTTCTAGGCGGTCATTCATCTCCAGATCTTTTGGTGGAAGTGATACTGCCACAACCGTGGAAAACCCTCAAATCTTCATTAACTTCGAGATTTATTTACATTTTTCACACTTCCAACCTTTGCCCTTATCCTTTAAGCTCGCCTGTACATTGTTAATGACAGTGCTTGTGCTTTCATGAATAAATGCATTTTAAATTTAACTACAATCACTTCCTTCAACTACCGTTCCCAGACGTCCCCTTTTCCTTTACATTGGTTGCTGTTTCGGTTGATCTTGTGATGTGTATTTCTGTGACTTTCTTGGGTTAAGAATTTAGCAAGGTGTTTTTGTTGTGCCTAAAGTCTTAATTAGGGTTCCCAAACGTACATTTTCCATTTCAGAATAACCATTAAGTCTTAATCTAATCTTAATATGAGTCTTTATGTGAAGCTTTCAGTAATTAATTTTGGGCCAGTTTTTCTCATTGCGGATCTTGTAATTTCTGAATCGGAGATAACCGTATCCTCGTAGCTACCAGTTTAGGATTGCCTGTTTAAGGTGACCTAATGAGAGTTTAAAGGAGATTTCTGCAGCCAAAACTTATTTCCCCATTCAGCATAATTGCGCTGGAGTTCCTTGGAGGAGGAAACGCCGACTCGACTGTCTGTATCGCCAATTTATTTTTGGGGACCGATACCTTGATAATTATATGTCAGGCAGTATGCCGTTAGCGATAAATATATGATGATCAGGACGCAAATAACTTCTTTTTTACGAAGTAGAGCTAATGAAATACGACTGCTAGCAGACGACAACATCTCATTTTCAATTTCTTCTAAAGGCAATGTTTTTTGTACATGGACTTTCTAACTGGCTGTCAATGAAATTAAAAGGCTATTAAATTGCTTCTTAGTGTTCAATACAGTTAAAGGCATTTTAAATTCGTTGTTCCAGCGATCAAGTATTGTATTTGGTTCAATGCAATTTCGTAATGCTGGACGCGCAAACACCCACTAGCACCATCTATCGGCGATTCCCTCGCACGGAGCTTTTGGGGCCACCTAGCGGCCGGGAGTTGGAGGGGGCTGCTCAATACCAATAACATTTCCAAATGAATAAAGATTCAAAATGAATTATGCACATATTAATGGCTCTTTTGGGATTCAGCAACGGATAACTTTAAAATGCATGTCAATAATTATATACAGCGTAATTCAAAAACGCATTCACGAGTAGGTATATTGAAAGCGATTGTGTCGTAAAAAAATAAAAAGGAGAAAGCATAAATTTCTTTTAAAGTGATTCAAGGCATTTATCCGGGAGTTGAACCCTGTATCATTCGGTCAAAAGCCAAGAGCTGTAAGCACTCTACCATGCTCCCTGGCCACTCTTTTTTTCGAACAACATCCCCAAAATGCCATTCCAATTGGATTAAAAAATTATTTAATCAACGAGCATAATATTAAATGATATTCAGAGAATATCAACTGAAATATGATAGCGTAAAATCAAAACTGAAGAACGGTGGTTTAAGCATTATAGAAGAAGTGTGGACTGCCCAGCAAGAATAAGAAGGATAAAAGACCAAGTGAGACTGGAGAGAGGTTGACACAACATCGTGTCTTTCCTTACTGTATTCCCGAACTCGGCGTTTGCGACGCCCAGAATTTATAAGCAACGGCTAGCTAATTTCTTAGCGCGTGGAAGTTTTCGCCTGAGAATGTGGAAAGAAGAAAATGATGAGGTATATCCTCAGTAACAAATAATGAGCATACGGAAAGGAGAATGGGAAAGAGACTCACCCGCTTGAGACGCACGCGGAGATGCGGAGATAAACATAGATGCAACCCCTGGGACACTATTTTGAGTCCGAGTCTAATAAGTTGCTTGTCGGCTGGTCGGCAAATGGAGACGTGAGCCGAGAAGGGGAACTTTGTCGGGGGTAAAGGAAAGAGCGATATCACTGCGAGGAAGGGAGCATCTATACGAGGAGGGTGGTAGCAGATTTCTTGAGGAGGAAGTTGGGCGGAAAGACAACATTGGTGGCTAATATCTGCATTTTCGTCGGATAGTGAGTCATGGAGTTCTTCCACAGCTGAAAGTAATAGGAGCGGTATGCCCTTGGAGTGGGTGATTAGTCTAGGAGACGGGAGGTTGCCTTAGGATACGATAATTATTAGAATGAATTGCAGGTCATTAGTGGTATGGGCTGGGGATATAATGTGTATGCGGCTTTATTGCCTTCTCGCCGGATCTACCGCCTTCCGATCTTGGACCCTCTGATCCTTCACTATCACCCTCCCATGGCTCTCTCAAAACCTCATCCATTGTCTCCTCTTCTATTTCAGAAATTGTCCCCGGCACGAGTAATTTACATTTGTATAAATGCGCGTGCGATGGAAAGGCGTTGGGAATGCCAAAAAGCAAGTTCCATCGTAATCACCTACTTCTTCCGTTGAGCTAATGGCGGGGTCGATTGTAAACTTTTTGTCGCACTAGGGTGAGCTCCATTTTTTCCGTACTACTTCCACTATGCTTTCGTTGAGACAGGAAGGCCTGGCGGAAGTCATAAGAATATATTTGCATTTGAACTCTGGTGACACTCAGGCCAGGATGAGTCATTAACAGCAGCAGTAGGATTTTATAAAAATTTTCATACAATGCCATGAAAATAACAAGCATCTATGATGGATTGAGTATTCTCAAAAATTCGATCAGGGATTTCGAAAAATCCGAGTAATTTAACGTATTGAAGAGAAAATAAAATAGCGATCATCACTTCCTAGAAGGACTCATCTTTTAGAACAAGGCAAGACTTAAAACTACACCATCAGATATAATCACTTAAGCTATAATATATCTACCATTTCCGTATTATAGAATGTATAAAATTTCCGTTAGGTAGTTGGGAAGAAAAACGAATGACTCTACACTATTTAAAGTCACTATTGAAAAATACGCACCTATAATTACCACAAATAGAAATTGAGGGATAGTTTCGCAGATCAGCTGAATTACAATCCTATCGATTATTACAGCACGAATTGACGATAGCTGAATTTTGAAAAGTCAAATATTGTTTAACTACTGGCTTTCTTGTCTACATAACACTTATTATTTATTAATGGGATATCAAGGATATGTCATCCTGAAACGTTTATTTATTTTAGGTAAATCGATAAAAGAAGTTTATAAACCAGAAATTGAATGACTAAAAATGACAAAAGCAAGCCTGAAGAAAAGAGGATGGCTAATTCCTTAGAATGGAGTTACGGCTGAAGTGCTGCATCTGCGTGAGACATTACCTAAGAAAAAAATAAAGTGTTTTGGGGGAGATGCAAAAATATGGCGCAGGAAGCAGATGCTGAGTAAGCGAAAACATTATAAATCTCTAATATTCACGCCACCCTTCCCACTTCACTCCTTGTAGCCTCTCTCCCATTCGCACTCTGGTCTCTTCCGGGCCTCTCTAATTGAGGTCCTTTACTTCCGGAGAAAGCCTTCCCGTTAATGCGCCTCCACGCAGTTTCTATCTCCCGAGACCCTCCCATTCTTAGCTACATCCCAATCCCCCTCTCATATCGTCGTCAAATGAATTTATCTTCAAGGACAATGCAGCACTCGAATGCGTTCACACTTCTTTCGTCGTCAATCCTATTCAGAATTGGTGTGGTATGATATTTAGAGGAGGCGAGCGACAGCTTATGTCATCTGCGCCATGAGGGAATTGTAGGTAAGGAAGGGTGGAGAGAAACCCGATGTCTGCATGAGCCGGCTCTTTATGATAGGCGCCAAGGAGATCACGGCTTAACGTCCCATCCGACGGACGGAGTGTTTCGCTTGAAATGTACTCCACATAGCCTTCAAGCAGGGATCAGAAAGTCTCTGAAAATTCTCTTCCACCACTAGGATTGGATCCCAAGTCCACGGAGTGGGAAGCCAACACTCTAGCCACCACGCCAACCCGATCCCCTTCAGGATTGGTGAGCGGTAGCTCTCCACCTCTCTGCAACTACACTGCATTCTTAATATAGCGGGGTTGTAAACAAAATAATATGAAAAGCCTCTGTTTTGCAATCGTAAATTCATTCTAAACTATCCCAGAAAGAGAAATAATGCAATATTTGGGTGGCAAAATCACATTAGTAAGGAT
Organism: Ischnura elegans; assembly: GCF_921293095.1. NCBI lineage: Eukaryota > Metazoa > Arthropoda > Insecta > Odonata > Coenagrionidae > Ischnura > Ischnura elegans. Next base: position 70,196,905 of record NC_060248.1, on the reverse strand, counting down.
TAATTGGGGATACCAAATTGCAATGAACCAATTTCTAAAAACTGATTCAATGGGGCAAGATAAAGGATTGTAGCGTGAATACCAATATAGGTCTTCATATACTCATCCTTTTCAGATATAAATTGCGAAATACCAAAGGAACTTCCAAAGAGACTTCTACGAATGGCGAGTAAAAGAGCTGTAAACTATGACCATTTGTTTAATACTATGGTCAGTGATTCGAGTTGAAATATTTATTTTACATTATAACTATTATTTTAGCCTAAAATCCAGTTGAATAGAAGAAACTTACACCTTTAGTAAATTAATTTTACTGTTTCCTTTATCATATACCTTATGTCAAAAATTATGAAGAATTTTCTCCTAACAGCATAACTAACACTTCTTCATATTCCTCTTAAACGCATAAAGAATAGGTATCCCAGTGGCGTTCATCGGATAAATTTATTTTAAAGATCTAAGTAAATATGGCAAGATAAAATTATTAATTATTAAATACCTGTGATGCGGTAATTTTGTTTTTTTAAGTGTGACTGCACTTCTGGATAAGGTGCCAGCCACCGTAACGAGACACACAATTAATTAACATTAAATTATTCTAAATACATAGTGAGCATTTGCCTGATTACTTTTCTTGTTAACTTTAACTACAGTTTTATCCCAGCGAAATTACTAGCTTATTCAGCTAATTTTGTGACAGAAGACAAATGAAATTTTTTTCCACAAGGAAGTAACATTCACGCAAAGACAAAATGGATGTATTAAGCGCGGACGGCAATACTTGGTGGAACTGTGAAACAGGAAACATATTCACAGATACATTGTATGTACCTCAAATTCATTAATCACCTGACGCAAGCTGCGACACTATGCACTGTGTGCATGGACTTTGTGACTCTCACAGGTAGACAATGACGTAGTGTCGAAACCTGGGTCATACAATTAAAAATTTTTTTGAGCATACACTGTAAGTGTATCACTGATTATGTTTCCTGATCCCCGACCCATAATTTAAAATGGAAAAGAAGGCATGATATCCAGTATTTTTATCCACTGCCGATCCCAAACATGAGTCCATTTCCTTTGTCCTCTCCAAGATTCCGAACTCTTCACTCCACCTTCAACCCTTTTCCCTGCAACGATCGAATACCACCCACTCCCCACTCAACCTCCCTTCCTGCAGCATGAACCGACAATTCACTCCAAAAGCACCCTCTCCATGCTCCGTCAAGGGGGTCCTCGTCCTACTCCTATAAATTCTTCTTTCTCACTGGAGCCATCGCTTCTTATCCCTGACACCCCGCGCCCATTGTCCTTCAGTCTTTGTTTCCGGCCTTCCTTTAGGGACCGGCAGGCAGTTAGGTGCGTGTCATTGTTTCACCAAGGGTTGTTGGGAAGTCTCGACGTGGGCGTTGGATGGAGGAGCGGGCCCGGGGGACTGGAAAAGGGGTTGAGAGGAACGTCCAAGGGGGTAAATGGGTGCTCGGAGGGAGGATGAAGCTGCCGAAATTCCATCCCATTGATAAGGTCATCGGTCGCCTTGAATCGACGGGGGCGGGAGATTAGCAGCTAGGGGCGAGAGAGTGAGTGATGGGAGATATTGTGAGGGTACCAGAGAAAGGAGAAAGGGCTACTACTGGCTCTAGCGTGAGGGAAGCGAAGTGGTCTCTTGCCCCCGGTGACACTTTGCTAGGGGCGGAAAATTTTTCGCACAAAATACACCATTTTTTCGATTCCAGAAGGGGAGATCCATTTTCACGAGTTTAGAAAATTCAATTAAATGATGTGATTTCACGGAGATGCGTATAGCCTAGCGTATAGCGAAGCCAATAGTTTGACTATCGAAAATAAATTTACCTAAATTATATACCTAAATCCATCTAATAAAGCTAAACATTTTCCAGACGTATCTTATTTTAAATGAGGTATTAATGTATTGAAAGTACATTAATTAAATTTCTACGTCATGTGATAACAGTCAACTCTATTTGAAACATTATTTGAATACTTCGGCAAACAATGAATTTTTAATGATAGCGAAACTTGTTTTACATACATGTAACAATGTTTTTCGCTTGGCGTAGAAAAATCCTTACTTGCTGTTTAAAATAAATTCAAATAACTTCGGTAGGGTGAAAGGAGACAAGTACGGTATCTTACGCAAGTGACTGTAATATCCGTAATGCCGCATAAGAAGATGAAATACTGAAAATTTCCTTAAGTACGGTGTAAAAAATTTCAGACGGACATATGCTCTGTCGCGGAACTGCCTCATTTTTTCACGTGAACAATTTAACCCGTTGGGAAAATTTGCATGCAGTCTTGTAACCGGTTATTGATGTATTCCTAGACCGAAATAAATGTGGACAATCCTTCCTATCACAACATTCTTGGCAGCTTTACAATTCCTGGAAATGTTTATTAGTCTCTAATTTTGTAGGATGTAAATAATGCATAAATTGCCCTATCCATCCCGTCATTTGAAATAGCGATATTAAAAAGTCATGCAAAGTATAAAACTCTCTAAATTATACACAGATCACGTTAATTTTGATCTATTGCGTGGAAATATAAACAACTGTCTTCCAAATTAAAAAAAAATCCAGCTACAATTGAATGCTTGAAATCTCGTTATACTATAATCAGTATTATAAAAGGCTATCTCCACCTGAATGCCTCTGCCAAGAGATTTCACAAGGAACAATTAAGCTTTATGCAATTTATGGATATAGCTTTTATGAAACATGAATTAACTCTTTAACGACAACTTAATGCTTTTAACTAATAGTTTCACGAGTTCTCATTCACTGTAGAGCAGAATGTCTACCATTAATACATGCTTAAATGGTAAGAAGCATATGAAGGCTCATCTCAAAAATGGAAATCGCGTGCAAACATATTTCCTTTGAAGTATTTACATGACCAGTTGCTCCCTAGATCATTGAAATCTACACATAAAAGGACCACTCTTTCCTCCGCCCTTTCCCTCTAACTCTAATTCCAGTCCACTCGATCGTTCCAGTCACATCCCATTAGTCCACTAATGGCCCCCCGCCTATACCCCATCCCAAAACCTCCCACAACTCCTCGCGACTCATCCTAGCATTCCACCATGCCTTCTCTCCTCCTCTTCGTAGGACCTCTAAACCCTTACTCTACATAACAGCCCTTTCTTCGCCACTTTCCGAGAGCTCCTCTCCGCGGCACTGCGCCTTCCCCGCAGCTGCGCTCAATTAAGTCCGCTACATTGAATCTCCAACGACCTAATCGAACGCATGTACACCCGCCTCCTCTTCGGAAATCTCCATGGCCGCGGAACAAACGGAAGGAGACTCGAGGAGGTGGAAGTGGTGAGGATTGAGGAGAGACGAGATGTGCCCTTAGGGTTGGTTAGGGTGTACGCTGAAGATAGACTTAAGGGCGCTCGTAGGTACCTTCAAGACTCTTTCACGCATCGACTGTAGCGACGCTAAAGCGAGGCTTAGCACGACGCTTTCAATAACAAATATAGTTACAAGCGTAAACGTCACGACCATTTTACACGAGCCGTGTCAGTTAAAATTATGATATGCTGAGGCACAGTGTAATAATAATAATAATAGTTTTATTGGACATTAAACAAATTAGAATTTGCAATAGTCTTCGTCATACACATAGGAATTATCAATACACAAAATACATATGGCAAAATCAATTGGAATATGCATCAAGAAAAGGACATTACAATTTCACTTTCGAAAAATTCATTAATGGAGTAAAAGGCTTTTTTCAATAGCCAGTCATGAATAACTTTTTTGAACTTTGTCACACTTACAACTTTAGCTTCTGGGGGCAATCTGTTAAAAAACGAATTTTTAGTACATCAAATGAATTGCTGTTTTTGCTTAACCTACAATAAGGAACGTCTAGGGTGTCGCTATTCCTTGTATAATGATTGTGGAAATTAGACCTTTTTTCCAAAGAGCCCAGATTATCTTTGACATTGCACAGGGATTTATATATATACAAGCCGTACAGAGTCGTAATCCCAAGCTTGGAGAAGACAGGCTTGCAGTGATCCCTTGGGTGAGAAAATGATATTATCCTTACTGCCTTCTTTTGCATTTTAAATAAATTATTGGCGGATGGTGAATGGCCCCAAAGTTCAATACCATAATTAATATGGCAATGAAACAAAGCAAAGTATATATTTGTAAGTGTAAAAAGCAACGCGTGAAATAATAAACAGGGGGAACGAATGAACAAACGTATGAAAGTGTGGCGGAAAGAAAAAGGTCTTTCTCCATTATTTTCTCTCATACGTTGTTCCACGCGTATAACTGCATGAATAGAAATCGCTTACCAACTTAATCTGATAGGGTTGAGCATTATTATTCATGAACGTAAGAATTTGCGTTTATATAACATTACTCTTTTGTAATATGAAATACATATCTAAAAGAGAAGGCATAATTACCGTGCATTAACCGGATTCCGAGGAATATATTGAAGCCTTTACTTCCCTACCATGATGGAAAACGGTATAAGTTACCGAGGAAAAAACCTAGTTTAAAATATTGATATTACTTTCTTAAAGAGTATTCAATTTAAAAGAAATAGTTTTTCCAATCAAAATATGCAACGTTAATACCAACTTCATAATCTTGGTCAACCAAAAAGACCCATCAGATATTTTTTTTGCCACGGATTTTGCATTTTCATTCTTGGTCTTACTGGAACAAACTTAACACCTCTTAATACTACATAACCAGCAGCTCTTACATAAAATTCCTTTGATAAAAGTTACCAGGCTAGAAGTGTACGCAAGCACGTGGGCATAGTTAATCCTTGTGCGAACGGCACGAACGGAAAGCACTTGAGCCCCAGAGAATGGTATGAGCATCGTCATAGGGATGCCGCCGCGGGAAGAGCAGGGGCCAGGGCCGGGAACGGGATCGGGTCAAAGGCCATCGGGAGTCGGAGAGGAGAAAGTGGGGGAAAATGGAAAGCAGATAAGGGAAGACAAGGGTGTTCGCGCGCAAGTGAGGGCGTGGAATTTAATAGCCGCGCCTAGGGAGGTGTTTCGGAGCGGGAATTGGTCGGGAATGGAAGCTATAAACGCGCGTTACATAAACATCGCTTCTTCGGGAAAACATTTCAGCCCGAGAAAATTGAAGTCATACATAGCACCGCATCCTTTCGTTCAGCGGGCGCGCAGAGGATGACGACCGAATTCGTGATATCCACGCACTTGAGTGCCAATGGGGTGGAAATCCCGCCGTGCAATTTCCCAAATTGCGGACATAATTTTCGGTGAAGAATTCATTCGGTGCATTACGGTCCTCTTCCCCTAGACTCATGGTTTAAGGTAGCTAAACCACAAATTGTGGTTAATTTAGAAGAAATACATGCAATTCATCAAATTGCAAAATTTTACAAAGTTGCACAAAATTTCAATCAGAACTCGGGATAAGTAGAATTCACATATTTATATCAAAATTAATTCCATAGATCTATCTTTCTTCTTCACATGATTTTCCACTAAATCCGTGCACCCACCCCATTTTTCAATTGCTATAGTAACATATTGATTTAATTATAGCTCTACAACCACTCTTAACCAACGCTTAAATTAAAAAAGTATAATTGGTAAAATAAAAATATATAGCACTAAAAATATAAATACAGTGATGTGTTTTGAAACAGCTTGCCGCAAATAAATAGGTTATGCCCAAGGAAATTACAGTGGGTCAGGTACAAAACTTTTTAAAAATTTTGGCGATTCCCTTTTCTTCAGAAATGCCAATGGGTTTTTAAAAATTTGATAAATTACAGAAGTTTATGAACAGTAATAAAGCACGGCAAAAGAAAAAATCTTAAAATCATCTCATTCTAAAACATGTATTCTTGAGTAGTTATGGTGGGGAGTGAGAGCATTAAAAACTGCTCTCGATAGTGAAACGATTTTCTTTAAGGCAATAAAATAATCTTAGCGAAGCATAAACCCACTTTTAGGTTTCCCTTAACCACATGTAGAGTATGCTGATAAGTTAAGCGGCAAATGGTCTCCTTAGGCACTTGAAGGTTAGATGGCACCACTTTCCCCAGTCACGCACATATACACCGCGGTCCCCTTGCTGCTCGATTCAGCCGTTACCCATAATCCCCCACTCTCCTCCTCCCACCTTTAACAGCAATGATAACCCTCCTTCCCTTCAACTCCCATGCAGCCCTCTCGAACCCCAATGCCACACTTCATTCCCCCCGTTAAGTTCGCCCTCTTTTCTCCATATACCCTCTAAGTCCATGCCTCTCTCGTGGGTGCGTTAGTTTACGCATAAACATTACACGCACGGATCCAAACACACACACAATCTCCGGCTCCCGCGACTGTGTGCGGCGCCTCTTGCCTGCTCGAGCGGCAACTACGAAATCGTTGGGTATCTACTGTTCGAGAACTCGAAAACCATCCGATTCGCTGCATTCCATTAGAGCCCTTTGGCGCCTCCCTTCCCTTGAGGTTATCTGCCTCCCACTCCTCTTACTCGCCCTTTAACCCGCTCTCAAACTACTTGAATCCCGACCTTCGTAGCACGCTGTATCGCAGTCATGCATTCAATAGTTTCGATGGGGTCGCGTGGGTGAGAGTTTATCCAATGCCCACGCCATGAGGGAGAGGGGGAAAAACGTATAGCGTAGACGCAGCGTACTTGAGTAGCTAAATAAGGTGGGTGTGGCCATGTCAGCTCGTTCTATAATCGCCTAAATGTGGATCGGGTGAAATACACATTGGGAACATTTTTATCAATGCTTACTATACATGGCCCGTGTTAAAGACTAAGAACAAGTTAAAATTAAAACTAACCAAGGTTTATGAAACAGAAAGTGAAAAAATAGGTATTCAATAAAAGATGCGTTAGTTATAACTCAAATACGAATTGATTGGTTAAATGTAGGATATCCATATTTAGAGTAACTTTCAATCTTTCAAAATAGTATGTTACGATTTTTCGATTACAAAGCTGTCACAATAGAAACAGAAAGAGATCTTTAGAAGAATCAGCAGAGAAATCAATGATGGAAAAATTGCATATGTGGCTTTCTAAACGAGAAATTAATGAAGGGCTTCGTATTATGGACGCGTATAAAGTTTAAAGGAACTTCATATCTAGCGTTGGGTGAATGAAGCGTTACACAGAAACGTTTTTTGGTCAGAAAAAACGTATAACCGCACGCTAGTAGGAGGATGCCTTATTATTTTTCAAAGAAAAAATATTAGGCGTCAAGGCGTGAGTAAAACAGCAAAGCTGTTTGAAAAGGTTCAAATCGTGGAACCTATAAAGGAATTATAGCCATTATTTGCCTGAGTTAAAAGTCATGCCAGTTTCAAATGTTAAGCCAGTATTCTAATTAATTTTTCTGTCATAATTTTTTTCCCACCAACGTTATTCTTCTGATTTGATTACAGATAATAGAAACTACATGAAAATACTGTCACTAATATAATATTATAGCCGAGGGACAAAGTCTTTCCAAATCGGCCGAATACATCAAATTACATATTAAGTGAGAGTCATTTTTATCTTAGAACATGGGTATATAAGGATGAGACAATATGTGTAGTGATTTATCGAAAGGGTGAGAGGGATTTTCTTCCGCTAGCTCTCCAAAATCTTAGTCGTCAACTCCAAGGAATGATAACCACCAAAATTACTTTTCCACTAGCATAAAAACGATTTTCATGCGAAGTAAATATAACCCTATCGATATTTTGTTACATTTATCCTATTTTGTAATATCGGTATTATAGAAGGAGTGACGATTTTTTCTTGAAGACGAAAAGTATAGACCTATTAATGTACCCATGCCCATCATTGATAAATTATGAATATGGGTATGAGAATTAAATTATTGGATAGTACTAAATTTACATTTCAAAATTATCTACTAAAATGAAATTTATTAATTATTCGGTAGATAATGATTAATTCCTTTCGTTAACAGTTGGTGAAATTAAAGCAACCACCTCGTTAATAGCACCGACCCATAAATTTAAAAAAAATTCCTTTATTCAAACCATCAAAATCAAGTTTTCAATAATTAACGTATCCATTATAAAATGTCTATAATTTTACTTTCCGTTTCATAAACCTTCGATTGTTTTAATTTTAACTTGTTCTTAACCTTTCAGAGGAGGTATTTTTCGTAAGATTAGTTATCTGGCAGGTTAAAAGTTCTTGCAAGACAAATGGGACTCCAAAACGTTCTTCTACCTGTGGCGGGCACACCCAAAATAAAGTATGATTCTGATAAGGGTCTCGCGCAAGATAGACGGTAACATTCTGTGAACAGAATCTACTTTTAGTCCATCCATTCATCTTTACAAAAGAGTGGGGAGTTTTCTCCAACAAAAAATACGAAACCCACAGACCTTATCGCAAACAGCGAGCGAAGCAATGGAAAATCGTTATAATTTTATTTACACACCATCTGATTCACGCATTAAGAGATCAAAGATAAATTCTTAATGCGTATAATAACAATGCGCAAGCGTGAATGAAAAAATATTGATATTAATTTTTGGGATGGGAAACTATAATAATTCCTCACACGTAAGTTAGAAAAAAGAACATATTTTAAGCTTTCCAAACTACTAATAATACATAATAGGCGTAAACGTTGTTAATTGTAATTTAACCAAAATTCAAATTTCTCCAGTTGAAAACCTCGGAATAACTTCCTCGAAAGGTATTTTTCCACTACACGATTTTGCTAAGGTAGGAACCATCGATTTTGCATTCAAGTTCATAGTCATAACTCTCTTTATTGACAAGTTTCAATTTTAAATTTACACGATTATCCTAAGCTCAGATCAAAAGAAGTCATAATATGTTTCCTGTAAAGGGAAGCTAAAATATGACTTCAGAAGCAAACCTTAAAGAAAACAATAAATGCCAATGTTTCAGAAGACCCGTGTAAAAAATAGAGGGTTAGTTCCTGGAATATTACGAAAATAATTATTGATGATTTCAATATACAATCCAAATTTAGCTCTGCACGTGGACTGAAACAATAAATTTCCTCCGCACTAAATTTATCACTCTAGCCCTTCCAATCCACTTTACTGCGATAAAAAGAAAAAAATATATAATTATCCGAAACTGGATCCTAGATATTTCTTCCACCCTGGAAAGCGCTACGGCAGAATGGAAATCATTTCGTGATGCTTAAAAGAGGGAGTTGAATTATTGGACTCAAGTTTTGAAAACAAAACAAAAAAATAGGAAGAAATAAAAAAACAAAACACCAGAAAAAGCTGAAATTGTAGCTAAGGGAAACGTGGAATGGGGTGGAGAGGAGCATTGTTGAAGCTTTAAAAGGTTGAGATGGGAAAAATAGCGGAGTGAATAGACAGGTGGAAATGTGAGGGAGAGGGGGCGTGGGTAAGCGATACGGGTTGGGGGTTGAGAGGTCTTGAGAGACGGGAGGGGGAGGCGAGGCAAAGTAGGCAAGGGGTGATGGAGAGGGCGGAAGTGAGGAACGAGGACAAGCGAAAGGAGGACTGAACCATGCATCATGTTGCATGTTCCCTCCGCTAATGATTTTATTCATCTCATTGCCAATACGGGGTGGCGTGAGCAAGCAACAGAGAAAGGGAAGAGTGAGGGGAGAAGGTTGGGGAGGGAAGAAAGGAAAGGGTGGGGACAGGTACAAGGCATTGGGGGTGGGTAAGGAGTTAAGAGAATGAGCGGAGGCTTATAGGTAGCGGTGGTGGATGGTAGAGACCGGAGGATATAATGAAGGAATGGGCAGAAAGCGAGAGGTGGAGGCGGATAACACAGAGGATCAGGATTCGATAGGGAAAAAAATAGCTTAGCCGATGAAAAATAGCTACCTGCAATGTGGATTAATTAAAAAGAGCAAAAAACTTTATTGGAATAAAGGATCTCAGCAGTAGTATAAGGTCCACGTGTCGTATTGGCTGTGTTCAAATCCACCTTTTTTCTCTTAGTCATAATTTCAATTTTTTTTACTTTCATCACCTAACGTGTACAGTGTTAATTACTGTCATAGAAATTTGATGTCATTAATTAAAGAAAAGGTAAATGTGCGCTAAACTCTCATATTTCAAAAAAAAAAGCTTTCCCTTCAATCACAACTACTTCAATAACTTCGTGCTTCGCTACTCCAATTATGAGCAGCATTGGATCATTGCTCCGCAATGATTATGATCTCACAAATGATTTAGAAAACAACAGAATGAAAATAGGGAAATATTTCAAATTATACTTCACCTTAACAATGATGAAGTATTTTAAGTTTTTATTCGACGAAACCTATACGACAGCTTCGCTTCGATTCTCCTTATCATCTCACATAGTGTTTGTAGCAATCAATTTTTTGGGCGATAATTAATATTGAAAAACTTTGGAACAGAAAATAACCAGTTCACTGGGTAAAGTGACAAAGGTTAATTTTTTTTACAATGCAGAATGGTGTGACCACTACTTAAGATTTATGCGGCTCACCCAACACCCTAAAATCAGCATTGTCCTACTGACTCGGAATAACACGTCCTACCAACCAAAATCCATGAATAAAGAGGAGCTACTTTCTACCCTACGCTATAATGGTTGTTCAAGATGCATAACAGTCGCCAATATATGTAACTACTTTCCATTTACGTTGCTCATAATTCTTTCTTGATAATTCATTACCAGCGAGTAAAAGAAAACTAAGTCTCAAAGCTGTTTAAATACTTATTTATTTATTTATTTATTTATTAATAAATAAATATTTTGCCATAAGAAAATAAAATTTAACTCGAAGCTATAATTTCTATCGTAATATAAGTCGAACGATTCCAAACAGTGGCCTTCTCTAATCAATCTGCTTTCGACGACAAGAAACTTTAAGTATCTGCAGGATAAATGCAGGAAACACGAATCTACGTCCAAGAAAGAAGAGAATCAATAGAGAAAATGCCATCGAGGATAAAGTCTAAGCTATTACCCTAGAATGAGAACATAAAAGGAAAAAAAAGTGCGCTGGACTCTCATTTTGTTGCGCACATACGCTTCAATGCAGAAAAAAACATTAATTTACATCATATTAGCCACTGAACAGAAAATAAAAATCTTCTATTTCTTAAAACTAAGATGGTAAAAAATATGTAGTGAAAACAGAGAGGAGTAAAACGAAATTTGATAAAAAATGAAAAATATTTTTAAAAACTTCTATCACAGTCCCTAAAAAACTCGTTGGTTGGCAGTTTAAATTTTTTTGCGAATATTTCAAGCGGGATTCCGGGGAAATATTAAAAAAAAAAAAATTCAGGGATATACCAAATAGCAAAAAAATAAAAAAAATTAATAGCTACGTGACTTATTTCGATAGTTTCGAGTCTGAAAGGCGTACTTACGAAACATATTTTAAAAGGAAGAATGAAGGTGATGACTCCCTAAAAGAAGGAGTGAAACACGCTTAAGGATATAAAGTGAAACGAGATGGGGAAAAGATTGAGGTGTGAATGAAGTTCCAACGTGGGCGGAAAAGGTCAAGATGAAGCTCCCTACGATTGGGTTGCCGTAGTAAATTACGAGGGTGGAGTCGAGCAGAGTAATTTTAGAAGAGAAGTGTCAATCAAGGCATCGACAATATTATATTCCCTCAACGAGAAGAAATAAAAGAATGATAGTGTGCAATAAGTGTAAAGCATGAGTTTGACCTTTTATTAGGACATAAGAACTATGAGGTGGTACTAGGGTAAGAAAAACGGTAAAAAAATCAACTTGTGGGTGAGTTTTATGAGAAAAAACCAATTATGAGATAAGGTATACCTTTAATATAGCATAAAAATATTAATTAACGCACGAGACTCGTCCAAACATATAATAGATTTCCATATTCGAACTTAAAAATCAAAATTGTAATACAGTCTCATGAAAAATTCAAGAAATTGTTACTCAAAATCAAATGTTACTGAAAATATATTCTTATAAAATGGACACTCAAAGACTGAATAATTCGCCGTGGTATTCAACTACATTCCCAAAATGTAAAGTACCGATTATTGGCCCACATTCTCTTCAAACTTATGTGATCGCAACAAACAAAACAAAATATAGGGGTGAATCTTCCTTTACACGCCTTGTTGAAAATTTTCGGCCTAAAACAATCGTCAGATAGATGACAGCACAGACAGTCACCCATTTTAAGCAAAGCATAGGGAATTCAACGGGAAACAGCGTATTTTCTCATTTATTTTTCTATTTATACGGGTGAAACTAATACCACATGCTCCTCAATGCTTTTCCTGTTACTATCGCATTTTCAATTACGATTTCCATGGCCTTAATAGTTCCTGTAACCCACTTATTTGAATTTTTCGAAGCTCATTCTCTCAATAAATGATTTAAAACTAAGCTATAACAATTACTTAAAACTATTATGTGTAATTGATAATTGATGTTACAACTGGAGACCGCAATTGCATTTTGACCAGGTTTTGATAGTGATGATTCACTTTTGGAGGACAAAAACCGCAAGAGAATACGGTTATTAAATAACCACGGAAGCTTCCACAGGATGACTGGAAAAGTTACTTGAAGGTAGATCTGAATTACTAAAACACTTATTGAAATATTTCTGAAAATGGACAATGTGTGAGGTGTTATAAAAATAATTGTAACATGTAATTTATAGTTAAAACTTTTAAGTAATGAGATACAATAATATTAATGAAGTAATTTAGGGCAAATATGTTGTTTCATTGTCAAATACATGAATCGCAGCTGGCGCTCTAATTTTGCTTGTACACACAGCCAACATTTGTTTCACCGTGTAAAAGCTTGCGGTCTTACTTAACATTTTTATCATTAGTGTCATTAAATCATATTATCTTGATGTTATCATAATCATCAAACTGACACACCCATCAATTTCATATGCGTTGCTATAACTAGTATTGACCAGGTGGCTGGTCACATGCGGTTTTCGCTTAAAATTGAATTTTAAAGTGTGAAATATCTTTAACGATAAATCCCAGAGAATTGAAGAAAGAAAATTCAGGCATTGCTTCTGCTCTTAAACAATATTGTATTTATGCATGACATTACTCATTACTTAGTCAAATTAATACTTTCTCATTATGCTTCTAGAGGGTAACGAAAAATACTAGCCACTCTAATTAAATTACACGTACATAATAAAACTTAATTTTAACGCTTAGAAACCAAACTCATACGCAGTAAGTGTAAAAAAATTGAAAACTTTGTTAATGACCTTAAAATTAAAATCTATGTGAATAGAATGAGCGTTTTCTCAATGAATTCATCGTTCCGTCAAATATTGGACTCTCTTCCGCAAACCAGTAGCAAGTAAGCTACACTTACTCAGAACAAGGGATGAAAACGCTTTTGAATAGTCAATGACTTCCCGGAGAAATATACGCATTAAGCAACGGTAAACGGAAGCACGGTGAAAATGGAGGGGGATAATGGAACCGGTTTTTATTGATTATTTCCCCAATTGATGACAGCAACTGATAGCGCAGAGACCAAAAAGCGCGAGGAGCGACGACGGGTGGCCTCCACACCGCGTGGGATTGAAAAGGGTTCTCGGTCGGTTTTTGTGATCCGAGAGGAAAGGGTTTTGAGGGAGCGAGTAAAACAGAAACGTCAAGGGACGGAGAGGGAGAGGTGAAAAGGAAATTCGTCTAATACGAGCCCAAAGGATAGTGTAGATAGTGAAAAAAGACATACGTCAAAATCACTAGCACCTCTACAGCAGGAAAAGAAATTCAAAAGCAATAGGCATCCACAATAAAAATATAGGGGAATTCGATAATTTAATTCTATTTCGTATTTGTTTTCTCAGATTTTAAGGTTTGTCAGTCAGAGGTATATGACTAAATCTCGCTCTCTGAAGGTGCACGAATGGTTCTATAAAGAATCAACTGAAATAAGATTCCATTCGCCGGGAAAATGCAAAGTTTTGTTCTACCTAAAACTTTGAAATACCGGTATAAACTATCTTACAATTTCGATCTATTGATATGGTCGTCGGCCTTTAACTTTATTTGAGTCAATTTTGAGTCTGATACAGTTCAAATATTTACTTGTCTTATTAATTAATTCCAAAATCACTTTCAATGTTTCGGTTCTATACTAGCCTTATTCATCAGGTTTCATTCGGGCTTCATTAAAAAACTATACTTTTTAGCCACCTTTTTCCTAGTATTTTTATTCCTTTTTAAAGTAATTGGAGAGTTTAACAAGGATTGATTCCGAATTCAAATCCCAGTTTCAAAGAGTAAAAATTTCGTTGACTGACTGCAAAACTTAAAATCCTTTCTTCTTGAAATACGCAATATATTACGGATTGAATTCGGCACATTATACTTGGCATTCTTTCCTCTGCTCTCATTAAAGGGAATGTACGATATACTTCAATATACATTTACAAGGACAACATTGGCTTTATACACTTTCAAGTAAGCTAGTGCCAGATAGATTAATTAAGTTATATTCAAATTATATCAGTGTTAGAGTTAGTCTCTCTACTACCAGAGTCTATTCACTCACTTATCCTAACACGTATTCTATCTTAACGCGTATTCTTTTAAGAGATGGTAAATTACATTATGAACCTATTTCAAGCAGTAAAGGATTTAATCAATACGTTTTTTCACGAATAATGACCAGGCTCAATGACTATATTGCCATCCAATGTCAACCATTTGTCATATCAAAAATGGGAAAAACATGGTTAAAAATATAGCTTTCTTAAAATCGACATTTCCAAATAGTTTTTTTTGATATCGGTTTTATGGATAAAAAATACAACAAATCAGTAGTAAAGCTATTTTGAAATAATGCAGAAAAAATCACCGCAAGTAGATACGGAAGCGGAAGCAAGTAAGGAAGATTAAGTACCAACTGGATTATTGAATTCAGGATTCGGGCAGTAGAAACAGAGACCTAATAAAAGATGGGAGATTGGTGAGGATGAGAAAGGGAAATGGGTAGAATGGAAGAAGGAAGGAGGAGGCAGTCCTGAGGAGTCCCTATGCGTGACCCGCGGAAAGGAAAAAATATGAGACGGAGAGTGACTCGGCGGTTGTGAAAGGGGTTTGTGATTAAAATGGTAAAACTCGACAATTTCACATGATTTATTTATGAGCAACGTACGCTAATAAATCTTTTTTCCTGGGCTATAAAATAGGATTTAAAACTGGTGCTTTATTAAACTGAGGCGTTCGAACACGATCCTATCAAAATTACGAGTACACACCCGCGGAAAAAAATAACTTTTGAGTTTCTGCGAAGGAGCTCCGAGGAGGAAGAATTGCAAATGTGGTTGAGATATCACGCGCCCATGAATAGATACCATTTGGTCCCTGAATATTAGTCATTATCTCCGTGTTTAGATCGAGGAAATTTTAAATTCATTTTTCAAGTAGTACATCGAGTCTTACGGCGCTTAAATAAGTAACTCTACTGTCTCAAAATAGGCATAGGTTTCTGTTGGTTGCTATTTAAAATGCTCAGAGTGAAGTTTGTTGCGAAACATGAAACACTCTAAGTTGATTAATATTATCATTTTACGGGAAGATAAGCCATTACAGAAGAATCGCTTTTTAATGAAATATGGCAACAGAACAATATGGAAACTAATTTTTGAAATGAAAAATTTAGTGAATTGCTTTTTTTTAAATAGCTTCTCTAAAACATTTTCAGACCTAAAATAAGTATACATTAATTAAAAAATGGAGAATAAATATGGGCATTTAATTTAGACCACTACTATTGCCCCACTGGTAAGAAAGAAAGATAATAGTAATTATAGATAGTTGATTTCATGCAGAATAGAGAAAATTGCATAAAAAATTATTATCCTCACATTTGTTCTCAAACAAAAGAGTCGCAATCTTATAATTTTTTTCTTCCGCATAAAAACAATGTAATAAATTATTAATTCAATTGATTTAGCCAGTAATAAATTGTACAGCAGCTGATATGTGAAGCCACTATAATAAATATACAAAAAATGCTTCCATTATGATTTCCTTATAATAGGAATACGAACATATGAATTATACTTAAATATTGACATTGGAAGGCCGTTCATTGATGAAATGGGTCGCAAAAAGGTCTGACCTACAAGTCAATTAAGAAATACTTACTTAAAAGTCAATTAATAATATAAAAGTAGCCATGAATGATGATGTTCCCCATTGTTCACTCAAATGCGATAGCTAATTCGTAGGATTAGTGAATACATGGTGAAATGAAAATAAAATACTTAATTGAAAAAAAGTAAAATATTTCCTACTGGGAAAGTAAGATATTTTTGAAGTTGGAAATCACCACTCAAAAATCACCCATCTCAAAGGTAGAGTCAAAAATAAACCGGCAGGGAGCAGAAGCATGAGTAATCATCTGAGGTCAGCTGATAAGGTCGGCACTTTTTCTCGGCCTACTCAAGCTTGGGACTCCCCAATGGCACCACGCCAATCACCTTCCCCATCAGGCAATCCATCAACTCTCGATTGAAAACCATCAAGATGGGCGGCCGTGAACGCGAAAGATAAATCAAACGGGAAATGACGATAGAAAGGGAGAAGAAAATGGCAAAGAAAAAGCAGCGAGATAATGTAAAACAGCAGAATGAAGTTCAAGTCAAGAGGGCAGCTACTTCCATTCATATGTCGAAAAATAATTCCGGGAATGGAAAGGTAATGTGGGGAGATGATCTTCACTGACCTCATGTAGTACCGTTACCAGATCTGAAGTCCGTAAAAGTAGAGTCCATAGACAAAAAGAGAGGAACTATGGTGATAACAAAAAGAACTAGAGGCAGATAAGATTTCATTAGGAAAGTGGGGTAAGTCATTAACCATGGTCAGCCGCCCATATTAAGAATCCTACACGATGTTCACAACGAAAGCCATCCATAGATATCGCATAATTATCCTGATTATTGTGAGGTATAAAGTTATTAGGGGAATGGAGATGATGCCAAAAGTTATAGTAGGTGTATTAGGTTCAGCCCTATGCCACATCTTGGCATAAAAAGTGCCTACGCTTCCAAGGCGGGATGACTGAGGGGACCTCTTAGATTGAAACACCTGAGTGAAGCCACAAACGGGATGCGATCAATTATCTATGACTCATCCAGCCTATTTCGACACTTTTTTTTACAAACGAAGAGGTTTGGGAAAACCACTATACATACTATCAGGGAAAGAGTAAGAAGATCAGATCGAATTGATGGTGGTTGGAAAACGGCTGCAATTTAAGAGAGTAAATGTGTAAAAGAACGCGCGTTGATTCTCAAACGGATCTGGAAAATATTTTACAAAATTGTTGGAAACTCTTAATTATATCATTGACCATAAATGCAAATACAAAACTGTAAAATCTTTCTTATCTAAATTTAAACATTAGCGAATATTTAAATATTTAATAATTCATTGGCATCGCCATACTACATCAACATTCCAGGGAAAATGCATTTTATGGATTAATGCCGATATTATTTAAAAGCATCTTTTATAATCAAGTAGATGATCATGTATAGGCAAAAATGAAATATTTGGAATGAGAGAACGAAATAATTACTCTAAACATACGAAGGAAAGGTTCGTATAACAAAATATTACATAGCTACCGATTTCAATTGAATCATCACGACGAATAATTTATTCATTAATGCCAGCAAGAATTTGCCTCGAAAACATTTTACTCCATTTAATTTCATCCCCAGAACAAGACAGTTCTTTTTCCGCACGTCTATATGGCCTTTCAAAGTGAAAAAGGAATGGCTAATAAGCTGATTTTCGATTGAATCGTCTTCCAAAAATAAGTACTCCATCCTGGTCGGCCTTCCTGCATGCGGGAGGGATTATGGCCTCCGTAGATTAAATGGAGATGAGATATGCGTATTTCCCAATCAGCAAATGGGGAATTTGTATAAGGAAAAGAGGATTCACTTCGGGCGGATATGGAGACGGAATATCCCTCACGTGATGATTAGGGATCAAGGGATCATGAGGAAAAGAGGAGTACATAATCCTCATCGACCAGGAAACCATTCACCCACTGTAGATACGTCGTATATTATTTTTTGCGACAGGGTAAGGCAATTACTAATAAAGCACCTCAACCATCGAAGTACTTCAAAATCCAATCAACCTGATAATCTGTGTTGAATCTGTAAATAATCATTAAAACAGCTATCTGGAAGCATAATTTGACTAAAAATTAAATATAGGGAGTTGGCTACAATTCAACATGTTATGCACTATCCTGCAAGTCAGGGATGGTCAACCCGTGGACTTTTTCCGGCAAACGAAAAAAAATCCATACGGCTTGCACAAGCAAAAGATTGTAATTATTTGAATAATTTCACCGATTTCAGATTACTTTGAGCTAAAAAATTAATTTATAGCCATTAAAATATTTAACGAGTAGCTTACAAAGGGGAACTATTTCGAGTTGATTAGATCCTCCACATCACTCATTAGACCTTGAATAATGTTTCCTGGTACAAATTGCAATGTGCCTAATGAGCCCCAAGTTGAATGATATCCTTAAGACCACGTCGCATCCCAATTCGCCGGAATGATTCTCATATTTGCAAACACCTAACCATTAGCACGGGGCGCAGGAAGCTCCGACTAGCACAAGACAAATAGGAAAAACCGTACATGACAGGTGGCCCTGTTAAATGCGTGAATTACAACGCCGGTAGCGTGCTAAACAAGAAAGCGGAGATGGCAAGGAACGGTGGATTCTCTGAAGGGGAGGAAGAAGGGGGAGGGTGCGGCCTGTGTAATGCGAGTACCATGGAGATGAGCATAAGATGAGAGCGGAGGCGTGGACAGATGAGCAGCCTGAATCTTAGCGATGGGCGAATATTAGGGAATGATGAGGTGGCCGGAGACGCGACGCGGAGGAGAGGCGGTGGGGCCACATAAGGGTCCCAGGGCTGGCAACGCGAGACAAAACGAGTTAGCAGCGAAATCGCCCGGGAACGGAGCACGGGAAAGAGATGGTTTTGGGGAATATATAACGGGGGAGCATGCATGCTTTGGCCGTACGGAAATAAGCAATACGAGTGGGAGGGGGGAGGTGAGCTTAGGGCAAGGTGGCCGTTAAGATTCCTGAAAGTTGGCCGGATAAAGGTATGAGGGATACACAGGATTGGGGGGAGGGGAGAGAGCGCGTAACGTCTTAAAGACGTAGAGCGGGGTGGGGAGCAGTCAAACGCGGTTTTGAAAGTGTCCGGAGGGGTGGTTGTACCGGCAGGGGGGGGGGGGGTTGGTTTTCTTCAAGACAGGTGACAGATGCGCGCAAAGGGAGGACTGTTACATTTGGGTGGGCGACGAACTGAGAGCCTGGATGGAAGCGATGAGGTCGTGGGCAACTATGAGAGGTGGGAGAAAGGGGGAGTATTACGGTGGGAGTTAAGCACAGGAGGCGGGGGTGGAGTTCCTGTCCTTCTCTCTGGGAGATTTCTAAAACGAGAGGCAGGAAGAAGCCATAAACGGTGGCTGCCTGCCTGCCTCGGCGGCCGAGAAGAGCGTGGCAGGAGGTGGCTTTAGATCTATAATGTGCGACGAGAGACAGAGAGAGAGAAAGGAGAAATATGGGACCTTTTGCTGCTGCCGGTTGGAATTCCTCGAGAGTGGAAAGGGACCAGAGCAAACGAATGACCGGGCGTTCAAGCACTAACGCGATGGGGTCGAGAGGAGGAGAAAGGGAAAATTTTTGGGATGAGAAACACAGCGACGCCTAGTCATATGTATATGCCCTCTCAGAATTTCATCTGAGTGAAGTAATAAGGAGAGCGGAGGACCCTGAGTGAAGATGGAAGGTAGAGAGAAACCTCTCAAGACGTTCTGCGGACGGGAGCGGTATGGGATGCTGGCCCAAGAAGGGATGAGAAGCAAGGAGGGTCTGGAAGCGGTCGTCCTGGCGATGGCCAAAGAACGAGGAGGTCCACGTGAGGGAGAAAGTTGGTTCCAACAGTCGCGCGCGGAATGAACCAAGGCTATACGAATGGAAGGTGATACCAAAGAGTAATAGAGGGGAAGATGCAGAGAGCTCTGGCCCAACTCTGAATTTCACAGCGTGCAAGGTAAGGAAATGGAACTTAGAACGCGGGGGAGATAAGGGATTCGAAAATTAAAATCATTCCGACATTTCTGACTAAGCCTTATTCGCTTTAATGTTTTCAAGACCTTTAACCTGCTTGCTGACATTATATACAACTGCTGTTCCCCTGTCCCTTAAGGGGATGCCCATTCATACCAATGGGCTAAATCCAATGTAAGTCAGTGGGCTAGCGGCCCAGAAGTGCTAAGCGGTCCAGCAGAGGTAGTAATGCGCAAGGGAATGAGCGAGTGTGCTACTTTATCTCGAACTGAAACTATTAATAATTTGAATTTCATAGAGAAAAATGTTTCAATCCCATAATTACATAGAAATAAGAAGTATTCCTTTTAAAATGTATCACTCAAGTTTATTTCAACTGTAGCAAACTCACTTTAGAAATGAGTTTTTAAAAAGTTTTTCGAAAACTTAAAGCAACGGAAGAATTCGCAAAAATCGCCACGCATAATCTCTTCCCGCCATGCTAAGCACCTTGTTGATTACTGGATGTAGCTTTGATGCCTCGATAACTATGGATTACGAATTGTAAACGATCACAAAAAGATAATAAGCACGAAAACATTTTAAAAAGGAGATAATGGAAAAATTAGTCAATTTAATCGAAGTAATGAATGGAATTTTCGCATAAGAATAAATATCATTGGATAGTTGTGCACTTAATTAGGCAATGAACCCTGTTTGCCTGTAGCACTTTGTAAACCAAAAACTTGCAATGCTCGGAAACATAACAGTACTCCAATGATTAGATCGAGGAGATATAATTCCATCTGAAACAAATTTTATTTTGATCAGCCTCCTTTGACTGATAATAGTGAATATAATGTTTACGGTACTTACCATTTTAAATCTGATGGCATCCCCGAAGTTGCTTTTTATTCCCGATGCACGTTCTTTAGCCGTATTACTTTATCACGAAAACTCGACCTCTTGCTTCTCCAATATCGTAGTTCGAAATCAGTAGTCCATTGTTAAATTTCAAGTCATCTGAAAGCCTGAATGTGAAGAATTTGTATAATTTATTTCGTAGAATTATCTAAATTAGATTGAATTATCGCGATCTGAGTGTCTGTACCCCTATAACAGAAATATCAAGGAATATATAGCTACTTGTTGGGTAAGTCAAAGCTCAGAGAACCACCTCATCATTATAAAATATAAGCGGATTCTACGTGATTCTTAGCTATTTTTAGGTGACTAAATTGTTAAAGATCGCAAGACTTACTAAGGGCTTAAGCCATCTTACCCCAAAATAAATAATTAACTAAGCTCTCAAGAATAGGAAATAGCATTGTGTACCACCTATAATGCAATAAATATGAATAGCGCAATTTAAACTTAAAAACCATCGATAAGAAATATTTATGTGCGAAAATGTGCAATTATACATCCACAAATATAAAATAAAGCGTTGCCAATTACATTGATTCGGAATACCGGGTTCTAAAAATTCACCATGTGAGCAAATGATAGCCATAATCTAATAAAGTTCAAAATTCTCAGCATTGAAGTTCAATGGATGGGGTGAAATTTCTGCTTGTTCCTGCAATTGTCATTCCTGATACTTCGCTATGATATGATTGAGGGCCGAAGTTCAACCGTAAAGCCAGAACGCCGCAGGTCTAAAATAAAAGAAATAACGAGCATGCATTTGATATGAATAAAAAACACTGAGCATAAAATATGGAATAACATAATTGTAAGTACTTAGTAATATTAATAAAAATTTAAACGAGTTTCTACCTTGAGAAATTATACGCCATTAAAAATCAGCGAAATATTAACCTAGAATTTTAAACATTAATATGTTGAAACATGCCATCGAAACACATATGACAAATACTTAAGTCGAAACCACTATCATTTACTTTTGCAAAGCGGTTTCAATAAAAATGAATGAAGCTAACATTCAATGCGAAATTCGTAATAACGACTTTTATTTGACCACTTGACAAAACGATATCCATACACTATGTGTCGAAGCCCAATAAATATATTTTAATACGCCTTCATCGTTTGCATAACAGTCATTGGAATGCGAAGAAAAATGGGTTGTGGACACTGAAAAATAAATGATTAATCGCGTTGAATAAGATTTTATGGCCATACAGCCTAAATATTTATCAAACATCATCGTTTGAATTGAAAAAAATTTTTGACAATAAAATAACGTTTCATGCTGTCATCACTTCCAACGTGTAATGAAATCTCAAATTGGACGTACACCATTCGATTTAATGTAAGCAAACAACGAAAAATCGTATAACATATTGATAAAATATACCTACCGTTCTATGCAGTTGAAGTTGACTTTTTTACTCTGCAGACATTGTCTACACACGAACAATTATTGCATTAGCTTTTTAAACGTTGGTACATGAGAACTAAAACCATCTGTCTCTAGTAACACCTCATCAGCACAAACACATTATTTTACACTCCTTGGTCATGGCACCAGGCCTGTTAGGCATAATATTTATTTTTTTAAATTTTAAATCTGGTAAATTTCCTGTTTTTCTCTTTTAATTCAATGCTGATGAGGCTAACAAATGTTAAAATGAATAGAATTACAAATATATTCATTAATATTAAATGAATAAACTTTAGTAATGCAAAGTACTAATTTTTATCTCAACAATTATTATAATTATAAAACTGGCATACCCATCGTCATTTCCACACTATTCTTGATACTAGCCAACCATCAATCTGATAAGGATGACATGAAAATTGTGAAAATAGTCAGAAAATGAACCGCTGATCGTATTTTTTTCAACCTTAGCAGAGCTGTGAATTTTCAACCTTATTAGATTTTGGCTATCATTAGCTCATAAGGCGAATAGTGCCCTCCTTCGACGTGAAGACACTGGCACGATAGCCATCGAAATTGTTGTCCACAAACCAACTGACGCGGAAGAAAACCTGGGAAAATGCAGAGACCAAACCATCACCGCGGAAACCTTCGTTCTAACAATGCTAACAAATGTTAAAATGAATAGAATTAAAAAGAATTTTATTTAATATAAACTGAATAAGCTTTAGTAGCGCAAATTACTAATTTTTATCTCAATAATAATTTTAATTATAAAAATGGCATGCCCATCGTCATTTCCACAAAAAACACCATTTCTTGTACATCCTTTGCTTCTGAATTCAAATGTTACACCAAAGGAAAAACATGTGAGCCTTCTGGAAACGATAGCTTACTTTTCCATAGCAACTCGCCGTTGTGAATAAGTTGTATTAAATGGAAATAAGTATGTCGAAATCACTTTAAGTAGTCAACAATCACAAGGCCAATATCAAAATACTTCTTCCTACGGTTTCACTGTTTTCATTTGGTTAGTCATGATACGGGACTCAAGAACATTTAATACCACAATACAAACTATTGCTGGAGATAAAAAGAAATTCAGCAATAAATTCAATTTAATTCCGGAATCGGGCAAATAGTTGCACATTAAGAGCTAAATAATGTGCAGAAAAATTCTGTGAGATAGAAATAATAGGAAAAAGTAGATTTAAAAATTCGTAAATAAATACAAAATAGCAAATTGTAATTGGTAAATGAGTTATAGTGAAGACAGTCTAAACTCTTATCATCTAAGCGAATTACGCGAAAAAAAAGATAAGCAACTAGCCTTGAACGCACTAAAAAACAGTTTAAGCGGTTGATTAATACCTTATAATACATCAAAATAGCAACCAAAGATATAACATTGTTGGGCTGAGGAGATATTAACAAATAGGGTATATAAGTATCCAACAAATACGGAAGCGCGTACTGTCATTACGTCGGCGTAATTAACGGCGAAGCATTAGCAATAGGCGCGCAAGGTTCACGACTAAGGCAGTGCGACAATTGGTACGGGTTGAGAAAATGAAGATGACAAGCAAATTACATGGAAAACTTGGTTGGAGATACAGATGAGCATTAAGAGCGAAGACAGCTACGAACGGCGCGGCGGATGGGAGTCCTAATGTTGTATAGGGGCTAAAGGAGGCAAAGCGTAGCCTATAGCCTGTAGAAGGGGTCCCGTCAGTCCTCTCAAACTCCATCGCATAAAAAAGTCTTACGTTCCTTGAGCACTGCAAAACCGTCAGAACATCTCATTTAAATAATGTTTATCATTCACAACAGATCTTTGAAGATGGAGCACTTGTCTCAGTGCTATGATTAGGATACATACATTATAAATCAAGATTATTCAGCAAATTTCAACTTGAAAATAAACTAGTTATCAAACCTATTATTAAGTAACTATCATGAGAGAAGTTTCTGTATTTATGTTTTTCAAAAGATAGGAATATTGTTTAAACGGAAAATTAAGAGGACTATTTAAATACGGAAGCTAATAGAAAAGTAATGCTGTCTTTCATACCAACATAGAACAATGTAGTTACCTACTAGGAACAAAAAAATGAGAAATAATTAAACAAAAACATCAAAAAACCCAATAAGTGAAAAGTTTAAGTAGATCTATCAAAAAAAAAATGAGGTGGTGAGAAGACAAGGTGCACATGTTTTTTTTTCCTAAATAGAGATAAGTACAGAAATTGGTAAAATAAATCATAGGGGATCAACTAGATATTTATGAGAGCATTTGATTTTCTACTCGATGTCAGCACAGTAGAGAGACTAACTTATATCTCTCGACCGCCAAATTTTTGTATATTTCTTCTGTCAATTTCTGTACCTAACTCTGCTAAGAAAAAAAGTCACTTGTACCCCTTGGCTTCAAACCGCCTTAAACGAAATCATTCGCAAAAAAATAACTAGAGAAAGTTCTCAAGGACAGCATTAAGTGTTCTTCCGCCAACGGAAAAAGGAAGGAAGAAAACTAGTGGCAATGCAATAAAACTGCTTGAATCTTCTACTTGTTTGAAAGGGCCAGATTGAGGAATCGAAACGAGAATAGAGAGCAACAGCTTATAACTAGCTTAGCGGAAGGTCAAATGTTCAGCCACTATCGTGGAGGGGGAGTTGGGAGGGAGTGGACGAAGGGGAGGAAGAGAGATAATGGAGAGGGAGTCGGCAGGAAGGGGCATGGTCGGGGGGAAGGGGAGCGCAAGACCCCAGAGGAAGAGATGGGGGTGGGATTTTCGAAGACTCCCCCGGTAATGCACGGTGCGGGGTCCATCATTATAAGTTGAGTCGCCAAGGGGATGGGCACAAGTTCTCGTCCCTATATCTCACCACCACTCCCTCGTCAAGACGTTAGGAGGGACTGGCAGCCCAAGATGGCCTTCCTGCGCACAAACACACTTTATGTGCAGAAGCATGTGTATATATGTATGTATGGGGAGAGAATTTAAACTCCTACGTATAGAGTCCCCTTCACCGCCCGGGAGGCGACCACCGCCCACCCCATATTCCCCAACATTGTCCATTTGTGTCTTCCCAGGCCTCCCAATCTGACCTTCTTGCCGAAGTCTTCCTGCCTTCCACTACCCATCCCCACGCCTCACCCTTTTTCATCTTCTCCGTTCATCGTCCCCATTGGCTGAGCTGAAAACTTCCAACGCCTCCTGCAACGTTAAACTTCACTCCCGGCCTCCAAAACCCCTCACTCTCTCGACTAGGTCCAATCCCCAGAAGAAAATCATCTCGTCTTTAACCTCGTCTCTCATCCCCGTGGTGCGATTTCCATCATTCTTTTCCTTTCGTTATTCTCGCTCAACCCTTAAATACAGCGTCCATAAAATTTCACGACCTTTCAATTTTCTAGTGGTCATTTTCCATTTTACTCTCCCAAAACTCACAGTAATGCACATTATTTCATCCTTCGAGCGATAAATAATTTTTCATTGGTGTATATTTTTCTAACCAAGGGGTAGGGGTAGGTTCTTTACAGGGGTAGTGTAACGTTCATGCAGATATTTTTGATAAAATGTGTTCACTTTTTCTTGATATTTTTTGTGAAAATCTTGGCTTGAAAGTTTTCCCGCGCTTTAATGTTCAGCGTTTAAAAAATTTAACTTTATTCAATAAGTGTGGGAAAATGTCAACATATTTGCATTAATTATAATGTTTTTTTGCAAGTTATAATGTTTAAATTTTAAGTAAATAATATATTCAAAAAGTAAAAAATGAAATAATGTATTCTATAAATACCTTTTTTCAAAATAATACAATTGTACTGGTTACCATTAAATATGTGTTTTTGTGATTGATTTTAACAGTTACTACCTTCACTTCCTTTTTTAATTGCATTTTTCTATTTTATTTTATACTAGGAAAGAGCACGCTAAGATACTTGAAAACAAGATATTGCATTTGAAACATCTTTGGGTTTTGTTCCCCATTAATCTAGCCTGCACCAACAATATCGAGTCAATTTCCATTCTTAGTGAAAATTGTAAATTAAGCTAAGTTTTAACATAGAAGTCACCCACTTCTGTTAGATATTAGTGACAGAAAATACCATCGAAATTTTAATGGAATTAACGTTGGCGTTAAATGGGTATGAGGCAACTACGTGTGGTCTTTTTCGCAAAATTACAAAAATAATTCATGGGATAGTAAATGATTCGAAGATATGTTGGTGCATGCCAGATTCCAAGTAATTTTCCCCACTATTAACAGGTTATTCATGTACAACCGAGTCATATTGAGCACTTTCGGCATCCATTATAGGATACCCTACGATTTGAGAGCAATAGCTCTAAATTATGAATTAGGGCGGCGAATTCCTGTGTAATATCTGCCCCACACTCTCCCTGGTTCTCACAAAATCCAGAAAGAAAAGGAAAACCCCCACAGTATACATGTATCTTCCTTCACTAGCTAAAATTCCTTAACGTTGTTTACGCCATAAAATACCTCTCTCTCAGCGTTCAAGGGGGAAGCGTAGGTTTCAGAGGAGTAGAGGAAGTATAGGGGTTACAATTGTGAAGGGGAGGTAGAGGTGGAGGTGCAAGAGTTGGGGAAGGAAGAAGGACCAAGATGAAACTCAACACTTAAGGCCCGAAAATTTTTAATGGGGACCACTTCAGCGATTGTAACGCGGGGAGAAGCAAGTGAGAGAGAATGAAAGAGAGAGAGATAGAATGGAGGAAGCTGGAGAGTGTTCTGGCTTGGAGAGATGGAAAGATTCCTTTCCTTCGCCGGGTCCAAGATATAACCACTCCTCAACATTTGCTGAATGTGAAAATGTGAAAATGGTGGAAAGGCCCTGGGCCCCTGAGTGGCAGTGCTCTAGTGTGGTAAGAGAGGCAGATGGCCTAAAGGGTGCAAGTCACTTAATGCAAGGCAATACAAAAATTTCAAGTCACTTAATATTGAGGTGTTGTCATTACGAGTGACTGCTGATAAGGGTGTGGGTTACATCATCCGCTCGTTGGAAAGTGCGCGACATCAATTATGAGAATGCCAAAAAAAAGTATTCCTTAAAATGGAACAAAGCCTGACGAGACAATATCAAAAGTAAAGAATTACGACGGATGGGTGGACATTTTCACCCCTATTAGCTTGGATGTTGAATATTATCGGATAAAAACATTATTTTCGAAAACGTAGCAGCAATTCGCATACTTGTCATTTCCAGAGCTAAGTATTAAGAAAAATTGAAAAGAATAGTTCCTTGAAAGAAAAGAATGAAATTACCTTGAAAGGTTATCCAGATTTATTTCAAACAAATATGATGAGGAATGAAATTTTGTGGCATAATTATTTTTAAGCTGCTATAAGTGTCAATATGAAATTAATTAACATAGTTGTCGATTCAATGTTGTAATCAATTTTGTCTGTTTATCGCATGTGCGGCAGTATTAAATGTTAAATGAAAATCGTTTTGCAAATAAAATTGAAGAACATCGACTTTTAATATTCAAAATATGTTTTTACGGCTGAATCCAAGAACCTTCCTCACTATGCTTCCCGTGGCAATTAAGAGCTGAGTAACATTTAAGAAGCACTATCATTAAAAAATCTTGATTAAAAATTTAAACTTAAAAAAGGGAAAGTTTTAAAATGTTTTAATGCGAGATAAATCCGATACTGATTAACATTTACATCGGATTATAGCATTGATACCAATGAGAGTGGGAAATGAAAGACAAAACTATTACTGCTGTACTTCAATTATCACCCCGGAAAATGAAAAACCGGTATCAACAATATTTAATCAAAATCACCCTTTACAGTACCACTAAATATAGACTTATTTTTTAGCAATAAACTATAATATTCTATTTCATTTAAGTCTAGGTAGAACACAAAAGTGGAACTCAAATAACCCATTACGATGACAATGGAAGGCCAATAATGTAAATAGATACATACCAAAAGATCACACCTGAAAACTTGAGCCTATTGGTTCTAAACCTCATTGAACAGAAAGATTACAGGAGATTCAAAGAAAAAATCTCACAAAACCGAAGCTTGGGCATTGATTTCATGGTGCGGAAAATCCAATCAAACGCCCTTTCTATTATTCACACTTTTATCAAGTCCTCCGCGGAAGAGCGGAACCTTTGCCACAATGCCCCTTAAGGGGAATCTGCATCGCCATTCGGCCTTTTTTTCATTCGAACTCCCGATACTCCATCGGGTCCAAATCCATCTACATGGAATGAGAGGATTTCGGGGTTCACATTTCACGAGGGGCGAATACAAAAATGAAATATCAATAGAGAAGTTCAATCGGCAAGGACGCTGAGATAAAATATGGGTAGTAGAACGAGTGGGAATGGTAGATTATGGGGAAACTATCCTTGGAAAAAGGGAAAAAATCCTGAAAAGATGGCTAAATAGAGAGAAATGACAAATCAATAGTAAAGTAAAAATTATACCAACACTTATTACCAGCAGAAGGTGGTATAAATGTAGAAGAAGCATAAAGAAAAAATGAAATAATAAATGAGGTCACCGAGTACAGAGAATAATAAGAGGAGGAAATTATTAATGGAGAGCATGTTTTAAATCTTTGAATTAAAATAAAAATTGAATTAATGAAATAATTATAGAGAGGGTGAAAGAGTTAAAATAATGCTGAATTGAAATAAGAATTAAAGGATAAAAAAGATTGAAATAAAATAATAAACGAACCAAAGCTGCATGAAGGGTAAATATTTCCTTTTGCCGAGTTTAAATTACATAACAAATCGAGAGAAAATAATTTCCGCAAGGAAAAGAACAATAAAAAAGAAAAAAGATTTAAAAAAAATCATAAAACAAAGCTTGAGAATCGATGAGCCAAAACAAGAGAAAATAGATAAATAAAATCAGTTTTCGGCACTTGATTCTGGAGAATCCCATTTTATACCCAGTCCTTGATTTATTTTTGAAGCGGCAATGTCTCTCAGAAACCTTTGTAGATCGCACGCACCGCAGGAAAAAGAAAGGAAATTTGGAAAAAAAAGAATTGCGGTGAAAAATCCCTGCAAAGGAAAGTGGTGAAAAATGGGGGAGTGAGTGCGAGGCGTAACATTGATTGAGGAGAACGTTAGGGGATCAACAGCCGTTCGAACGGGTTCGGTCAAAAGACACACAAACATAAATGCGCCACCATCTCCCTCTCACACCATCGCGAGACTTTCCGAACCAAAATTCATCGCCCTTCCCAAAACCCTTCAGCTTTTTTCGCCAACTCCATGCATCCAAGAGTTGGAGAGGACAGAACTAAAAAAAAACTGACCACTCAACTCGGCGACCGATACTGCAGCAGAAAAAAACGCAAAAAAAATTCTCCGATCCCCCGACCAAATAATCCTCGATACCGCGCCGCCGATCGCGTATTCTGTTATCTCTTTTTTTCGTCCCAGCTTATTTTTTTCATCCTCTTCCCACCCTCCCCCCAATAGCGGTGTCAGCGCTTGTATGGGTGTGTGGGAATGGCTTCGTGTGTCAACGTTCGCACCGCGCTTCGAAAAGGAGATTGGTTAGGGGGCGGAGAAGGAATGGGGAACACGGTGAGCAGCCCCGTATCGACGAAATCGTAGCGATCCCATGGATTAAAACGAGTGTGGGGGAGGAGAGAGAGAAAAAACAGCAGTGTGGAGGGTGAAAGATGAAAAATCAGAAAAAATCCACGAACTCGAACGACTAAAAGGGCGAATGAACATCGATTGCATTCATCAATGGCAACCCGGTGAGGCTTCACATCACTTCACCCCACCCAAACTCCGCAAAAAAAAAACAAAATCCCTTCCAATTGCCAGTTTCTCACCTCCGTATGCTACCCTCCCGGAGAGACCGCGACCGGTTTCATCCCACACCATTGACCGTGGCACTACATTCCACCCACGCGAGCCCTCCCAGTAAATGCGAGTTGTGGGGTGAAAGAAAAAAAATGATGAGAGTTAAAAAGAGTAGATTCAAAGAAAATTCGATCACCAATGCAAAGAGAGAAATCGGAGAAAATTTCAAAAATAAAATATTTTCGGAATCAATTTGGAACCGCAATTTGAATTGAAAAAAAGAAGAGCATTGATAAAAATTAAAACGATTTATCGTTAAAATTTGCAGTGTTTACAACGTGGAGAGCCTCTTCGGGAAGGAACAATTCTGTAATTTAGTTTCTGTAATGGAGATATTCATAGAAGCGCGTTATAAATTTATCAACATTTTCAGCGGTGAAAAAACGGTGCAAAAGAAAATAGTTAACTGACAAAAAGAGACTGCGGATTAGTCAGAGATCTCAGTGAAGGTCACTAAAAAAGCAAAGGTAAGATTAATACGAAGAATACAATCTTTCGAATAAATATAATACACAGCTGAGCAATAAAGTACCTACATTCAAATGACGTAAAGAAGAATGAATAGCCACGAAGTTAGAAATGCAAAAACATCGAAGGGAAGGTAGAACAATGATTAAGGGAGTGCAATTTGGAGATTATGAGAAAAGAAATGCGCTAAAAAGTTTGGATATTGACAAGGGAGGGGAGATAGGCTTCATGACAAAGTAAGATATATTGAAATATAAATAACAAATCGGTTTTTGGCACTTTTCAAAATCAGTTACCTCTTAAGTAATTTTAAGTAATTATTGCACACAATTGAATTATAAGGCATATATTCAAATGCTTACACCCCTCACGAATCGTAATGAGGTTTGTGTATATTTAACTCCATAAGCTTTCCTCTCAACCTTCCTTCACGTTACACCATGCACAACCATCTATAAAATGAAGCGTCTTATAAATAGTAAAAAAATGAGAGATCGAAGAAGCAACTTTGATTAAGTTAACTCGACTACAACTTTCGTAAAAATGAAGCATAAATTGGCGAATTAAAAATTCTAAACAATTCAACAATAATATTACGCTCTTAAACGTAAAAACCAAGAAAACGAAATAATTTCGATATAAATCGAGGAACAATGATCGGCACAATACTATACAGGGAGATAGAAATCTATCATAAGAGAATAAAAATATATCCAAGGAATACATCATTTGATTTTTTGGATTTGATGTATGTATTTGAGCGGAGTATTCAAGTAAAATGAAGATAAAATAGAAACAAACCACATTTTATAGTCAAAACTGATGAGAACCGAGCCGAACTACAGGTCAGATGAGTTAAAGGGATACGAGAGAAATCTCTCGGTAGCAGCAATATACCTACTCCCCTTTTTATTTTTAAGATATAAGTTCCACGCGTGTAAGCTGTGTGACAGCTAAGAACGCAAAGGCGTTATACTCAATAGATTTATATAAAAAAATAAAACCGAACAAATAAATTTACATGAACGGATGAAAACAAACGAAGTTTGGAGAGGGGGTTGGGATACACAAAAAGTGAAAGACTAACGGTGGTGCGGGAGAAAGTGAAAGAATTCACCGTCTAAAATTCAAGGGGTTGTCCGATCAAGAGAAATATTGCATCCATTGGGCGGCGAGAGGATTTTGGAGGTTTGAGCGGGGGAGGACTCAATAAAACGAAGAGAAAGTTCGGTATGAGAATACACATACGAAAAGAGGGAGGACAAGAATGGAATGAGAAGATGAAGGGGGATGCATACGGGATAAATCAGAGAACGCGGAAAGTGGATGGGGGGCAAGAACGAAACAGAAA
Organism: Ischnura elegans; assembly: GCF_921293095.1. Taxonomy (NCBI): domain Eukaryota; kingdom Metazoa; phylum Arthropoda; class Insecta; order Odonata; family Coenagrionidae; genus Ischnura; species Ischnura elegans. The sequence continues at coordinate 70,164,730 of NC_060248.1, read as the reverse complement.
ATCACTTGCTGACGGAAAAAAATCGAGTGGTTGGTGGTAGTGGTACGGTATTAAATAAAAGAAGGAAAAAATGTTTGATTTTTTGACCACGGTTCGGGATTTACGTTCATTTTTTCCATCCCCACCTCTTCTTCGTCGGCGGCCGCGCCCGGCGGTGTGATTCGTTCGATGGGCAATAAACTCCCGGCCTTCCACTCACTTTGGCGAGGCAGGGCCACCCCCAGATGCCCGGCAGTAAATCATGCGAAAGGGTATTGAGCAGCTTTCCTCCGCAACCGCTCGGACGAGTGTGCTCCGAACGATTAAATATTTCAAAATCTTGACTTGTCGTCCGCGAGAGGGGAGCAATAAAAACGATCATTTCGGGAACAAGGGGAATCTCGGCGAGATGATTTAACGCCAGATGGAAATCGATGAACCTCCACGGTACGCATGAATTTTGTTTCAATTTTAAGCGGAGGATCGAATTCAATTTAAGTAGATTGTGCTGTCACTTCCGTATTGTTTTCTTAAAAAAATGTGCATGATTGAAATGTATTCACTTTTACTAGGAGAGATAGTGATACAAAATGGAAAATGAAACTCAACTAACTATAAATATTAAATTAAAATATATACTTCTAAGCAGTATCTACGAGTCAGTTTTACGAGGAGGCATGATAATATAAAAGGAAAAATTAAATGGGCCCTAGAAATTCAAATATTGAATACTAGGCTGTATATATTTCTAAACTTCATTAAAATCGTCTGAATGAAACATTGGGGTAGGTAGGACAATTTTTGATAGCATAGGTAACAGCCCAAAAGGCTAACTGTAAAATAAAAATTCGTAGCAATCGCAGAAAAAGTTCTATATAAGTTGATTGAGTAAAAATGTCTTTCCTCTGAAGAAATGTGTGTGATCAAATTTTATTCAGATCTTTAAACCAGAAGGGATTATAATATAAGAGGTATAATAAGATGAAATTAATTATTTACAATCAAATTCAAATATTGAATACAAAAAATGCATCGCCTAGCTTAATCAAATTCAAAAGAATATAATTTTATGTTAGGTAGGATATAGTAGGTCAATTTTTTATAGCACAGCTAGAGTATATCCCTGATGAATATTTGCAAAACAGTGGACAAATCTAAATAAAGTTATTTTTATTGGACTGGCTATAATTAAGTTTATAAAACATAATTTCAGTGGTACCTAACTACAATTTTGTTATCTATCTCAACGCACAGTCAAAATACCACGACTTTTGATTTATAGTTATCAGTTTTATAATAGTTCATGTAAATTTGTAGAATATAAATGAAGATGCTTAATGTGGATACCTCTAAATAATGAGGAAGAGACCGAATATTAATAAGTTTAAGCATTTTATCGATGACCAAAAGTTTACATGGCTTTAGATGCTTATGTGGTAGTAAGAAAAAAGCATTACAGAGGGATCTATATGTCGCGAATGGTCACTGAATTGTCTAATATTGACCAAAAAATAAAATTACTGATATAAACTATCAGCCGCCGCGGACAAAAACGATAGAGTGTGAAAAACGACCAATTTGACAGCGGTTTAATCACTATGGGAACAAGGAAACGAAATGCTGGCCGAAGAAGATATGCTGCTAATATGAGATGAGTAAATATTATAGTTATGAAAGTTCATAGCCCTTCGGTATCCAACTCCGTTCTCTTATATCTTCAGTCACTTTATATTTTTCCCCGATCATTCCCCTTCCCAGACTTACACAACCTAAGCCACTATCAGCTCCTACTTACATATATCTCCAAGAATTTTACTTTCTTTTACGTTAAATTTTCAACTTATTCCCTTTTGATATTGGATACAAAACAGGTACTTAACCACGCAGCCAGTCATACCCTTTAGGGCGGAAGAAAGATGTGCTAAGGCTAGGTCAAGAGATAAGTGTAACGAATTAAGCTTCTTCTCACGGTACAGAAAGCTTATTGGCACAGAGATTATTCTTCCATAAGGACTGCTAGTTGTAATTCGATAAATGATTCAACTTCACCAAACGGTACCTGAGGAGCGTAAACTCAAGCTGCACACGATTCTACTCGGGAAAAATGAGAGTACGTCCTTCGGGAGTTTGAAGGCTATACGCTTACCTTATAGTGTAGCCACCATTGCATTCGCCAAAAGTACGTGACAATTTTCCATGTGAAGGCTTATTTACTCCTCCAATATTCCTAATTTACGATTGGTTCCCAATATCAACCATTAAATCCATATTTATTTGAAATAATATCTGTATATTATCCCAACATAAACACAGCCAATTAAAATCGACCTATAAGAATTCTTAATATTGCTCTTTGCATTCTACTAAATAAATGACATCATTGCTTAGGATTTACAAACTTTTATGCGTCCATACCACCTGATAGAACCAGTAATTCACCCCATGCGCTTCATGCATAGCGATGTTTGGATTACCAGGTCATGTGCAAAACGTAGTAGTAACTTCAGCTTTTAAATAAATTTTGGCAGACAAATGTTACACTATATATATTACAAATTTCTATGCACACACAAACCTAAACAATCTATATGAAACAAATTTTCCATCCCCCATCAACGGATGATAGAAAGGCATTGGTCTCAAGTAAATTGCCGAGGGGTATGTGGAGAGGACGTCCAGGGGGCTTTAGGGTTGCAATAAAATGTATCGGAGCGGATAAACGCAAGGACACAAAGCAAATGTGTATATGTAAATGTATGCAAATAAAATGGCGTGTGCGCAAGGGATACGACTTGAGTAAAAAAAAGAAAAATCGCATGTATAGCGAACGAGTGCGTGCGCGCACATCCTTATAGTGTATTGGGGAGAGATTCCTTGATATTATTTTATCGGAGGCTCACTTTACGACGGAGAGGTGGGCGTTCCGAATCCCTCCCTGCCATTGGGCAAGAGGCCAATTTGAAGCGCAATTGGTGGAATGAAAGTGGATTTGGATATTTTATTTTTATAAGGAAAAGAGGGTAGCTTTTTTACGGCAGATTGGAGAATTAAGGGAGGATGAGGCAGAAAGACCACGAATATTGATGGCGGACTTAGCCACAGACGTAATCAAAACGTGACATGCAAGAAGAAAGCATTTCTACGTCGAGATGGACATTTCTGCGATCAAATGAAAGCGTAGAATTTCTCCAAAAAGAGTAGTTTCTAAACATTCACTCTGGAAGCATAACACATTTTCTAAATATCTTGCCATTTTACGTAATTTTATAAAAAAAATAATCACCCTCGATAAGTTTGAGATTTCGAATATGGACCTACGAAGCTGGACACACAGAAATGGAAATAGAAATAACTAAAATAAGCGTCTTCTTTTTTGCCAATCCGAACAGACGGCAATTATGAAGAGCCAATATACCCACGAGGCTTTCGTATTTTCCCGAGCTATAGAGCATTGCCTGTTTTCCATCGCTTTTTCCTGCCTGAATCATTGACTCACTGGAATCAAATCCAACAACCGCATCCCTTCACCTCCAGCGGATCTCCGACCTTAACTGCCTTTTGTCCCCACAGATCCAGCCAGAACCCCCTCCGCTCTCCTCCTCCAACTTGCCCTCTCCCCTTAGGAGACTGAAAATCTCCCTCACGGTCGGTTTAGTCCGGTCAAATATCAGATATCTTCAATACATCCCGGAGACAGCTATTATTGCAGGCACCAGCAGCAGAGAGAGAGAGAAACACTCACGAGGCCTTCGTATTTCCCCGAGTGTATTTATCGAGCGGTAACAAAAATTTCATTCGAACGGAAGGAACACCCACGGCCGTAACTCTCAAGGGTATTCGTTCACATTATGATTTTTACGATCGCCTTCTCCAAGAGCAAGCATATACAGATTCAGTATTCAAACAGCAGGAAAATGACACAGTGTATGGAAAAAGTCATTCGTTTTGTGGGAACACAGTTTTCCCCCGAGAAAAAAAAATGCGCGATAACTTAAGGAATATGGTCCAGCGACTTCAGGCAAAAAAGAAATTTAAAAGTTTTATACGTGAAATGTCTTCCGCGTGATAGAAGAACAGTGTACCGTTTACCAAATAAACATGAAGCAGGAATCATTCGCTAAGTATTTAATTTTTACGTGGTTAGAAGTATTACGAAAGCAAAAAAAATGAGGTTACTCAATTGGGATGATGGAGGGTAAAATAATATTAGATATTATTACTCCTTCCATATTTTACACGTTTCTTCCAATTAATTTACCAATCTCATACTCTGCGCTTTATACAAGATATCCTCCAATAATTTTTCTTGATTAGCTTTACGCATAAGAATGTGCATCGCTAGGCAGCAATGTATCTGAAACCAAAAATAAGAATGGAATACTGAAATTTTCACCAAATAAACCATCATCTAAAAACTGTCATTAAATAGCCATGTGTACTTTGAGATTCGACTACGAACTGTTGACTGTCAACTTTTGACGTTTAAGAACCTCCTTTGTAAGTTTTTCTTATGCCACAGCCATGCAATGCCTACAGAGAATTTCGGTCGGTCAATTAAAATTATTCATATACTTTAATTGCCGACGTAGCTCAAAACAGTCTCGGCTAACCATCAGAGAATGAGTATTATAATTACGGTATCTGTAATTTTTATTAGCGAAGTTGTTACGATTCTGTGAAAAAAATTGTTGTATTTTATTATTATAGCATAGATATATTGGTGTTCCACCGAAAAATAAATAGGTATTTGGTTTTAAAGGAATACTAACTAAATGTCATAAGATATAATTAGCTGGGGGAAATGTGAAAAAATGCCCTTGATAAAATGGTGCGCACAATGTCAGAGTTTCAATAATCAAGGCTATTAAAAAAAAAGTAATTGCGCAAACAGTAGGGGCAAAGGTTGAAGTCTGGAAGCGATATTATTTCAAGGGCAACAAAGCCATATACCACGAGTCACCAACCCTCAAGTCTGGCTCTTTGCTGCGGTCAAATTACAGCATGGTTTTTTGACAGTAAGTTTTGCATTTAGGCTGAACATGGTCACACCAATTCAAATTCAATTATTGGGTTGCTGCGGCCCTTGCTTCGTTTTGCCAAGTATGGGCCCATTAAACTGCCACCACCTCCTCCCTATTTCTCGAAAACGGGCGCTCTTGGTCGCTCGGATAGCTCCCTCCTCTTCCCTCAGAGAAAGCGTCTGATACGACTCTTTATCTTCCGCATATCCACTCGGCCCTCCTTTTATCTCTCCTACAGAACCCCTTTTTGTCCTCAAAACTATTTTCAGTCCACTTCTTCAGGCGCCATCTGTTCCCTTAACCGAAAACCACAACCCTTTGCTTTCTACCCCACCCTTGTCCTCATCGCAATACTCCCCGAGTGCGCCAACTCCTCCTTCCGAATCCTTAACCTTCCGCCGCGGACAACCCTTTACCATGCCAAAATTCACATTCGAAGAGACCTTTTTCCCTTCATAGCAATCATCATTTCTTTTCTTTTTAACTCTTCTTCAACAGTCTGGTGAACAGAATGCTTATAACTTGCAGTTTAAATATAAACGCGGAGTAGCTAAGTGAGCGCAAAACCTCGGCCACCAATGGAATTTATAGGTTATATCGTTTTTATGAAGTACGAATAATACGTACCTAATTTGTAAGTAATGATTACAACACTGTTATACAAAACAGTTTCCCAATAAACTCTCCCGCTCAGTGGTAGCGGGACAGCTGCTAAACCGACGTTCGTAGGTTCAAGTGTAGACGGAATTAGAAATTTACACCTTATTTCGCATGACTTTAAAGTGAAAATCATCGTTTGAAAACCAATTAGTGAGGTAGAGATAAAATATAAAGATAAGAATATATGAGCGTCATATCCAATCATATGCGGAGTTAAACATTAGTTTAAAAGTACAAGTAAATACCTATGATTGTTGAAATGTCTAAAACCCGAGAATCACTCCAGAAAAGATACACTGTTACTCTTTGAGAAAGTACTTGCATCACCCCTATCTTTTCCCTGTATTTATCCCTTTCTCTGCCCCCTGTAAACCCCAAAATTTTATCCAATCCACCGCTTTTCTCTTCTGCACGGAAATAAATATTTCTCTCACAGAAACCGCAATCTCGGCCCAACCTCTTCAGAAGACTTCCCACTCTCTTTCTATCCGACCTTTTTTCTAAGGGCATCCCCAACTCTGAGAAGGCCCAATGTGGCGGTGCCCAACTCCCCAACGGAAGCCGCGGGTCCTCCCCTTAACTCAAGCAGTGCAGCGTAATTGCAAACCTCGACGCGAAGAGGGCCGACGCCAACAAGCTCAACGCCGTCACTGCAGGACCGGCCGGGCAAATCATCCCCTCTCTCCGGCCTTCAACCCCGGCCCCGATGGTGAACGGCCAGCTACGAGTCCCCCACCCTTATTTGGTCGCCTTGTGTTCAGTGTCGCTCCAATAAGTCTCTGTTAATAAGAAAAAGGGTAAGACCTTCCTAGTAGCATTTTTCTTCTCTCCCCGGATTTTTGCCTCCCCAGTATTTATTTGAAAGTTGTTGAGGGGAAGGGGGAGAGCAGGCACAGATTAACCAAAATGTTTCAACCGCTCCCTAAGAGCACACCCACGAGGTGATTTACGCGAAAAATTAAGGAAACCGAGCCACTTTGCGCACATTGCTGTCCACGGTCGAAAAATGCTCGTGATATATGGAAATGCGCCCTGCTTATTGGGCATTACAAGAGTGGCGACGCCGTTTCACTAACCAGTGAAGTGCCCACTCTAGCAAGGCCAAATTTTGTGTGGCTAAGACGGTCAGAATTCCAATTTAAGATTGAAGGAATGATTATATGCCTGGGTTACCAAAGACTATTTCATTTTCAACAGTTTCAGTAACTATAAGAATTCAGATTTCAAGTTCGGTAAACCCTTGGAGAAAAGGGTACTTCGGCACTTTATCTTGGTATGCATTAGGCTACATAAGCGCGGTTATATCAACTCCTTTATTTCCCGGTTTGTATTGTTTCTTAGTACAAATTTGGCAATAAATATGAGAAAAATTAGGGTTCACACTAGAATGAAGTAAAGAACAGGACCTATTGTCTTCTTAAATGAATCAAGACTGCCCAGCCTGAATCCATTACTTCAATTACTATGCCGAAAATTCTTTAATGTTACCCGCACAGTATCCAAGATTGACTATACATATGGATACTATTACTCATCGACCTATTCATATAAATCCTCCCCCTCCAGAAGGACTTTGATCTGCTGCCGTATCACCGGAAAAAAACTAGATACCTCGCTTACTGTTAGTATGTTTAAGGGAGTGAAATTATCCTTGATCTCGGAAAGGAGCAGCGCAGGAAGCAGATGAGTTGCCCTTCCATTTCAATGAGAGTGTTGAACAACGACGGCTATTTCTCAGGCTTAAATGAATTTCCATGATAAATAATTCAGGTAACTGGATCCATGTGAAGGTAAAATAGGCCAAAAACTATGCAACCAATTTGAAATATACTTAGCAATTAAAGCGAAACTCACCCTTGGCAAGAGGTGTCTTGAATAAATACAGCTGAATTATCAAGTATATAAAAATTATTATACCTAGTGCGTGTGTATACCGTATAGGATATTGGAGTACCCGTAGCGTGAAAGTAGACCAGAAGCCATTGAATGATATTGAAGATCACTTGAATGGAGAAACTAAGAGGCATACACATTAGGTGCGAGATGAAGCGTCACTGTGGAGCACGTACTTCAAGTGAAGAAAGCAGAGGGTAAGTCTCCGGCAGAGGGACACTGAGTAGGGAAGAAATATGTAAATGGAATAGTGAGAGGGATGCCACTCGAAAAGGATGGGTAGATAGGAGCAGAAATTAAAAAAAAGAAACAAAAAAGTTGAGCCCCAAAAAATAAAATGATGAGGGGTATGATACCTATTCAAATAATCTAATTCAGGCAATATTTTCGAAGCAATAACATTCATATGAATTTCATTACAACATCATATCGCATCCAAGGAATTGAACTAGGCAAAACCCCACATAATATATTAACTATGCATGAAGAAGAAAGGGGCTTTGATAAGTCAAAGTCGATCACCTACACGGCGGACCGTTATTGCGGAACTGAGGGGCAACGAAAAGTGCAGTAACCTGAGGAGGAAATGGTGAACTTTCGGCGAATGACAACAGATCGGTTAGACAGAGGCTGGAGTTTCTGGAAATATGAATAAGGCTGGTTCACGAATTTGTGGGGAAGAGATAACCATAGTAAAATATCCGCCTCTAAGACTACTCTGGAACAGGGAAGACCCAGATAATATAAGAAGACCCCAATTGCAGATAAGGAAGAAAAAGGGCCTTTGAGCTTGAATTCATGGATGTGGATGTGGCACAGCAGTGCCTATTTAATTAAAAATTTCAAGTTAATTTTTCACAACATTTCACCACAGCTTGGATGAAAACACTACAAACGAACTATCTTCGAATTAACGTCCTCGCCAAAACAAATTCAGTGTAAAACAACTTCCACAGAGGTATCTGAAGGAATAATTTTATGCAAAAAGGAGAGGTCTCCCAGTACAGTTTTCAGGGACAGCGTAATAACGTCCATTGGAAAAATATCAGAAAAACATCATTTGGCATATTTGAAATACCAGCGTATTTAATTCCAGGGAGCGTTCACAAATAGGTTTATTCCTAAAGAGTGATTTGATGAATTCTTATCACCAAATGCACCCATGTGCAGTGAGGACGACGTTCATTCACGTACAGACGCTCACGAGAGTGGTGAGGAGACGCAGATAGTAGAAAAAAGACTGCAATCGCAGACGGTAGTCGAAGGACCTTGGGATTGTATTCAAGCGCGGGCGGCGGGCAGAAAGTATAGGTCTGCAAACGAGTACAGAAGGGAAAGGAATGGGAATGGAGGGTGGTATAATCGGAACCCGGGGGAAGAGGGACATGAGGAGGAGCCATATGAGGTTAGAAAGCGGCGGTGGTAGGGTGAAGAGTGTGTGCAGTTCACATATGGAGCTGGCTGTTTTTTTCCTACTGGTGCCCCGCGGTAATTCACTGCCTGCCCACCCCCCAACGTCATCACCCCCGAATCGCCACCACCACCTCCTCTGCGTCTAGAGAGGGGACCTGCGAGATGTGTAGGATGAGGAGGAGCGGGCCCTTTCGGTGTCTGTTGCGATGTGGTGGTGCGGATCATGCCGGTCGGGGAAAAAGGGAAGGGGAAGGAAAGGCCTCGCGGCGGGGGAAGAAAGAAGTGGCCAGTTTTTGAGAGCCATGTTAAAAGACCCCCAACGAGGAGGAGATACGGATAGGAAGAGTGAGAGAGAGAGATGCGCGGATTTTTCGGCCCCGGCTGTCGAGGCGTAGATGAGAATGCAGCCAGGGACATTCTCCCATCGGCTTCCGAGGGCGTCCCGACTGAGATGGACAGAGAGAGAGAGATGGAGGAAAAAGAGAGCAAAGGATGGTGTTTTTTATTTAGGTTTTTCGAGGGTCCGTGAAATTTGAAGGGGTTGAACACGTATTTCAAACCCCATCTACCCCCCTTCCTACCCTCTCTTCTCTGTTCATCTCATTGTTCAACCCACTCTTCCACGGAGTAATGGGAGAAAGGAGAGGGGAAAGAGATGTGTGGGTGGGACTGAGGATGATTCTCTGTCGGAGGAGTATGGGGGGTTCGGCGGAATCCGTTGTATGGTGACCCTCTCTCCCTCTCCCGGCAGGCCCTCTTCAAGGCACGTCGGTTGGTCACGGGGGGGTGTTTGCTCTCAGACGCAATATCGCGAGGGAGCTCCGCCTTTCCATGCCTTCCCTCTCGACAAGCCGAAGCACCCATATCCTAACCCGTCGGCCATCCCCCGATCCGCTGGCAGAGAAAGGAGCAACCCTACCCCCTTAATGCTATCTCACAAACCATACGGACATGGAAAAAAATTTGGAGAATCAGACGACTACCTAAAATGATTTTTTTCTTTAATTGCTAGTTTTTTAAAAATCCTTTCGATATTAATTCTTGCAAAGAGGACGAAAATTATGAAATACCTATCGATAAGGTGCAATTACTAACAGTATTGAGAGAGAATTTTAAAGGATACAAAGTTCACACAAAGTGTTCTATTGTGAACCTCCTCATTTTCAAATTATTCTACGAGTGAATGGTAATTATTACTTATTTTTATAAATTATTAGCTGCAACAATAAAGATATTTGGAGATAGATTTATGCACCAAATAGAGCGAAAAATTTTATAATTTCCTAAAGGAACTAAGTATAATTTTTTTTAAATTCTCAATTCAGGTGTCTCGTAATGGTTTTATTGTTACGTATCCTTAGAATTATTACAGTAAAAATACAGAGTAAAACAGTGACTTTTTTGACATTCTACGCCGTTCTGTCTACGAAGATATATATGACAATGTCAAAAATACTACCAAAATAACAAAGAAATTATGTGATTTATAAAAAATGTAAAGAGGACAATAACAGCTAACAGGCTCTTGAAACAAACCAGAGATAAAAGGCTACGAGGAACAAAGGCAGAAATAAATAATGGCTATAATAGAAACACAATGACAGATGCATGATTTTTAAAATATAAAATTTATAACCTACTAAATATCGACGGTGAAAATTTAAATATAGCCCCAAAAACATCTGAAAAGGGATTTTGCTTTTATGATTTACGGGAAGTTACTTGGACTTTTTTATCAAATAAGTGCAAAATTTGACCCAACGAGCACTTGTGAGAGAACCGTGATTATTTTGTGATATCATTTGAAATCGCATGCAGAAATCAATGGGGATATCAATATAGTTTCAGCAGCCGAGATTTAAAAATCACAAATAGACTGGAACAGATTTTTTTCGAGTCAGCCATTTGCGCTTCCTCAGCGAGAGAGTAGGCCGCCGCCTACTCTCTCGCCTTGGCCGCCGCCACATGCCGCGCCTTGAAGATAGGCGACCGGTGTGGGGTCCATGGAAAGCATTCACCATAAGTCGAAGGAAATATGGAGATATCGAGAAAGGAGTTGTGAGGTTGTGACCGTAATGGAGTATTACGTGATTTTGTGGAGTGCATAATCACGCGTTGCATCACAATGGATCATTTTCTGTGGCATAATTAGCATATGGGTTGCAATAGTTCGGATGGTAGCTTTCGCAGAGAAATGCAGGCGTTCAAGGGAGGAAACAGATACATCCACTCACCGTAATTTCTCAGCTCTGCATCGACTTAGGTATAATTAATTTATTCTACCTCGGTCAATTAAAATATTATAACGTGGCGAATCGTACGAAATATTCTATCTGTTAAAAATCTAATTGCAGCATATGACTAATGAAACAATACGCTAAAATAGGCTGACGATTGATTCCATACTTTATGTAAGTATCACATACGTTATGTTGACTGAGTAATAAAAATATTTGTTTTTAATGCTGATTTCGACCGTAGATATTTCCGTTGGCTATCGTCGTTTTATTAAACACGATTCAATTTTCATACTAATTCAAATATTTTTCAAAGTTTCCGAAGTGAACTAGGATTAAAGCTTGATGCAGATGCCCACAAAGTTATATCAACTATATCAAGCTTCTTGATTTTATAAGTTGGTAGGAATAGATCCATAACAGTTAACGGCAAAAGCATCAAAATTAACTACAGTAGACTTCATTTTGCAACTATTAACAGGCTGTCTCAGCTTTCCACTCTTTCAGACGAAACTAAAGTAATATAACGATTATGATGATTCACATAATATTTTAGCCAGTGATGTATTTTACAGTGCAGATGATTATTTCACATTGCTCTTGATAAAAAACTATCATACCAGCAAGTAACTGAAATAGATGCATATTGTGTGCAGGCAGTTTTTGCTGATAAAATGAAAAAAAAAACATGATAAATTAAAAATTTCCGATTTTAAATAAACAAAGTAAGCAATATTTCTCTTTATAGACAACAAATACCAAGTACTGCTCTTAAAATATTCAAGAGTGCCTCACACTTTCACTTAAAAGTCGGTCAACAATTACCCCATTAAATTAGCCGTCAATCAGCCATAAGTCTCTCGAGAAGCTCCCCTCCCCAGCGTCGGGAACTTCCAACTTGGCACACCTACCCACCCACAGGCTTCCACCTCAGATGCTTCCGCCTCCTCAAACTCCCCAGTCGCTATCATATTCTTTCGGAGCCGTCCAACCGAACCCTCCGCCACGTCCCAGCCCTCCCATCCATCCTCAATATTCAAACTTCTCCCTCTCCACCACCTCCCAACCCACCCATCAGCCAAACCGAGATCCTTGGGCTAAAAACAGTGGGGGGAGTGCCTGAGAGGGTGGAGGATGAAGCAGCACCACCACCCCCTTTTCGCCACATTCCCCTTTCCCTCCACACCCCCTCCCCACCTAATTTAATGAACGCTTTGGCGTGGAATCGAAGATGGAATGCTAAGCAGCGTCAGGTCTTCCATTCGACTTGAGTTTCCCTTCCGAATGTCGCCGACCCCTTACTCCCCCCTTCAAGGAAGAACTCCTTCCACCGAGCCAAGCAATCCGCAACCATCCCTCATCCAACCTTCGTCTTGGTGCCCAACTCCATCCGTCAACGTGAAACCATACCTTCGAGCCCAAAACCCTTTCCCTCATGCCCGTCCGACCCGACTGATAGTTTCGACGCATCTTGAATCCTCTCCGCTTTCGCCTCCTCTGTCTCGCAGTCGACTCCAAGCTCCCCTCCGTTATCCTTTCTTATGATTTCCTCCTCGCCACCCTTTCAATCCACCCTCTCCCCGCCGCCCTCGTTCACTCACCCACCCGACCTACCCGTTCGTTGACAACCCTTTCTTTCCCTTCCATTTGCTCTGTCGCGTCATGATTCTCGGTACTAGCCTTCCATCTAAAGTCTCTCTCGACCCTCCCCCTTAGACCTTTCCTCCCGTGCCTATTAACTAATCCTGAACCTTCCTTTAGTACATTTCCATCTCCTATTCTTGCTCATTGGTTCAATTTTTCCAACTCCATTTTTATCCCCATATTCTTTTGGGTTTCATAAAAAAAATTCATGCTCCGTGACTTCGGTGAACAAACTACTCCCCTATTCCCATTTGTAAAACTTTCTTCCCAGAATATTCATAACAAAACTGTAGCATAGTTGTGCATGACCTGAATAAAACTTAATGCGATAAACTAACTGGCCATTAACTAAGCGGCATTTGAGAATTAGAAAATAGTTATGGCGTTACTAATTGGAATACTTTATTGCCAATGATTTAAAATATTAAATGACGATTCAAATTCCGCAGATACCTAATGTCGTCTTCTCCTATGTATATAAGATTCTCCTATCACAAAATTGGATCGGTACCAATATGTATTTGAACCTAATTCTGTATTTATTATCATCATGGACCATGTATGTTACAGTAAAGCCACATTAATTGGAAATTACAATTTATTATTAGAAAAAAAAACTAATGAACGCCTGATCGAATATTCATGGCGATGGCTATGCATGAAACGGTGGTATTTATCAATGTGAAACGGGCACAAATTAATATAGGGTCACAATCTCTCCCCCTTGTCATCCCAAATACTGATAAGGTTATTCTTGATTCAATCAATGAAGACTATTCACCTTATTATTGCTTGAAACATTTTTTTTTTAATATTTCCCTTAGAACTACTTTCCATTTTTACCTTAAAAATCCATTTCAATAAGAACTTGTTAATTTTTATAGCAAATCAATAATCATATTCAAAACTTTATCATTGGTTTTCTGGTTATAAACGCTGCAATAGGTACTTACAATAGGCTTTGGAAAAGAATATAATCAGTGGCATAATAAATAATTAACACGGGAGCATTGATCTCATACAGTAAATAGTTAAATGTTTTAAAGTTTGATTCTAGACAATTAAAATTGTTAATACTAGCAACCCTCTATATTAGTTAAGAGATAATTGGTGCAAAGAGCTATTTATCAGTAGAAAGCACTGCAATTCCCAATCACGCGAACATTAGCATGGGGTTTACATGAAAATGGCACGCTATAAATAAATATAATCAATTTGTTAAATCAACTATTTTAACCACTTATGAAAATATCTGCGAATACTATTTTATATCCCCTTCTCGGAATAAAACTATGAGAAAAAATGCATCATGCATACTCATCCGTTTGTTGCTGTTACGTCACAATACGATCGGCACTTAAATCACCCACTGATAAAACATTTATCATAACCCAATGGTTGTTTCAAGTTTCGCCCGATGGTGATAAAATATGCATCCAGCTACGACGGTTTATGAACCACTGTTCGGAGTCTCTTCGGGGCCCTTTCGAACTCCTCATCCCAACAACGACCGGGAGGAATCGGTCCCCACTCCTGCCCCCATCCTTTCGAACACCTTAGCGAGCTACCCTTCCCATCCTTCCCGGCGCCCCTATAAAGCAACCCCACGCTCAACAACCTCCCAGAGGGGCTGCGGGGACACGACACCTCCATCCTTCAACCCCTTCCCCCGCCTACGTCCTCACCACCAACCCCTACCGGCTACCGACCGAAACCTCCGCGTTTTCCGCCTCCTCCGAGCCATCCTCCTTGGAAATCACCCTTTCACTCTCTCGCCCGTTACACACCACCCCACCACCAAAGCCTTCACCACCACCTCGTCCTCCTGCTCCTTCTCACCTAAGACGCAAACCCAACCCCACTACGCTGTCCTCCTCAACGATCCTCCTCCCCTACCCTCACTACTCCTCTTCCACCTCGTCGCCATTTCTCAAGCGACACTTTGAATGGTCACCGCTATTCGGGTTTAATATGCAAAGTAACTTGGGGGAGAGGAGGAGGGAGCGTGATTCGTCAAGGTGGGAGGGTAGGAGCAAGTGAAGGGCGGGATATCTACGGATGTTGCTAAGTAAGAAAACGTTTACCGTCCTTGATTAACGGTTCTTTTCAGTCATTTAAGTACACTTTCACAAGTATTATACATTAGCGCTTATTGTGAAAAATTTCTTAGTGCAAGTTTAAGAAGGGGATTTTGAGAAAGCGCACAATGTATGGATTACGGCGTTTCAGCATTATTTGTAAACAAAATTAAAAACACACAATAATAATACTCAATTTAACGTTGTTCGTATTAGTAATAAAGTTTGTAATTATAATTATTCCACTTTCATGTAATATCAAAATCATATACAAGCATTGGTCAGATGTCAGAATATGAGTATCTCTAAGGCAATTTAATTCCTACTAGGGGGTTCCAACTAACAAAAATAAGATTAATAATAATGAAAAAATACTTCAGCGATACTTCAGCTACCGCAAGATTTTACTAAATACTGGGCAAAACTGGACATGATAATTCCATTAATATTGGGGCAAACAATTTCAAACTAAAGAATTTCGGTACATGATATGAGATAAGGCATGTTGGCAAATGGGAGTGGGAGGGCACAGGAAAAGCTTGTCAAGGAGGAAGGTACAGGAGGGGATGTTACGGAGGACACATCATCTAAGAAGGCACTAGCAAAGCGGCCGGTTCTAGAGAGGCGAATGGAGGAACAGGATGGGGAAATGGCTTGGGGGGCGAGGCCTCGACATCCGCGAGTCGAAGGAAACGGGTCATAATGGTCTCTGTAGGTGGCAGCGTAATTCACACCGCTGATTCATGTATCCCGAATAATGTTGCGAGTGCATCTAGATTTAAATACATACTGCGTCGCGTCGTAGATTAAGCGAGCCCTTAATCACTTCAAATCTCCAAGTAGAAGGCCCTTGGCTCCCACAAATGCATTCTAATAGCATAGGTTCTGAGTTGAAATTCAATCCACAACAAATTCCATGAAATGTATCGTGTTTACAAGTAATGCGGCACATACAAATACGCTTTAAAAAATGAAGATTCTACCTAACCAAATAGTACTTAGAGCATCCATAATTTATGCATAAAATTAATGATACAGAATCCTTATTTTATGATCAAGATTACTCAAAATCATTCACATAATATTTTCTCCTTCACTGTTAAACTAATTTTTGATTGCTTTCTGAGTAAATTAGAAAATAAAACATCATACATGAATGACTGATCGCTCATGAAATTGGTAGGACGGCATTTCTTTCTTCAGTAAGGATAGGTACAAATCTATTTCAATTCTCAGGAAATTGATCGATTCAAAGGATCATATTTCCCTTTTATAATAATGATTCCCCAAAATTTACAGATTATTAAAAGCAAAGCTATAATTATAAAGGATTAGGTTTTGCGATGAATAAATATCATATAAATTGAATAATGTGGTGTCAGTAGTAATTTCGATATCGGGAGTTGAGAGCGAGGCTTGATGAATAACCGGTGGGTTTCACATAAAAATTTTTCATCATTCTGGTTCCACTGCTTCTGTTGCTGAGGTGATGGCAACAGTCAAAGATGTTGATCTGGGGATGCTGACACCAGTTACAGCGAAACTGCTGTCTTCACCACAGCAATGGATGTCGTAGAACTCAAGAAATTCGTGATACTGTGATTTTTAATAATGATGGCAAAATTGGATTTACAAATCGATGAGTAATAATTTCCCAACCTGAATAGAGGCTATCCTACATTGCCCAGGTAGAGATAAGATGGCACTAGTTGGGAAAGGGAGGCAGCAAATGGAGTGAGGAAACCCGAGATGAGAGAGGACATAATCAGGTACGAAGGAAGGTGGAGGCACACTCTCTCTCCCTTCTGGAAACGTAATTTTTCCCCGTAGATGCCATCTCGAGATTCCGTACAGCTATCGAACGGGTGGGGCGACACGGGGAGCGAGGGAGAGGCCGATGCGACAACATGGTGACCGCCGGCCCGTCCGGAGAGCAAAACGGTGTCGTCTGCGTCTTCTCCCCTTCTCCTTCCTGCCTTCCTACAACCCATTCGTTCAACCGGGGAGAAACTCCCTTGACCGACCTTTCGCTAGCGATTTCCGTCGGCCGCGGACGTAGTGACAATAGGAGGTCGTAAATAAAAGCACGGGAGAGGCAAGGCATCGCGTGACGTAGTGTGAGTCCCATCCGGTCGCGAATACAAAAAATAATGGAGAGAGAGGTGGGAGGGGGTCAAATCGAGCGGTAGTATTAAAACAGAGGATGGGGGAGAAATCACGTGACACTGGGCAATACGCCGGTTGACCCTTTAATATCCACTCACTCCCTAAACCCTGTTACCCTTACCCTTGCTCAGTGCCTCCACCTCTTCCTTCTCTTAGGTCAATCGGGCCATTTGCGCCGCTCTGCTATTGGGATACGTTTCACGTTACACGCTTTGAGCAGTTGGTCGATGGTTCGTGGCACTGTACAGAGGATTCGTTGTAGTCATGCTCGACAACGGGTCTGCGGTTAAAAATGGAAACGGAAGAAAATAATGAATGCAAGTTCGTTGAAACGGTAAAATGACGTGAGCAGAACACCTTTGATGCATAATATATCCTCGATCTACGGCATAGATAGTAGACCATATTTTTAGAAAATTTGAGACAATATTTTGAGGCAGTCTTGCAAAACTGTTAACATGATGCCATAGAGGTAGTAATATTTGTAAATAGGCCTTAATTGAGAAAGTTAATGTAATACTTTCAATTTGGATAGCAGTCACCAATTTTATGCTCGTGAAGGCGAAAGAACCAATTTTTTTCGAGTACTCGATGCAATATTCAGTTAAGTTAACCATGGTAATGTCATTTCTGACAAAATAAGAGTTTAGAACTGTTTTTTATATGAGTCCTACTCAAAACGGATTGAAATATATACCTTACAAGAACTTATCTTTGAAACATTTATGCCCTACGGCCTTTTTATCGGACCAGAAAACGCATAAACGTGCATTTGCAAAATTGATAGTTCACTTCCTTATGGCATGGAACACACAAGTGAAACTGAAGACGTTCTACTGCCATGTTTCTACGAAACTATCGTGATAAAATTAAAGGGCATCGAATCACGAATCACGAGCCTTGAAGCACGGGTCACGTCATTGTCCTCTTACAACGTATGGGATATTCCTAATAGGAGATGGTCGGTTAGACCTGCTGCGGGAGACCACTTTACTCACTAAGGAAGGGATTCTAAATATTGTCCTCGCTGTCTAAAGCAAGTCACGCTAACCAAGTATATCTATAAATCTCTGATATGAGCCCGGCCTTCTAATCAACATATCGTTGATAGTCCATCGCAGACCCTTCAAGGACCTCACAATTAATCACCGCCGCCTTAACCGGTGGCGCATGAATTCGTAACGAGCTCCATCAGTGTGACAAAGTCAAAGGGGCTCTCAAAAGGGAACGTGATGCGCGGCTATGTCACTCAACGTTCAGAAATAAACGTGAGCCTCAAGTGGGTTACTATGGAACTTGAGTAAACAACTACACAAAGAGAGAAAAAATTACCTTATCTCTAGAAGAAGCTTTTTTACCGGAATTTTATTTTCAGCACATGAATCAGCGCTTAATTTTCCCTTTAAATTAAATTTCTCGGAAAATTTCCTTCGAGGAAAAATCAGCTATTCAAAAGATTTTTAGATGTTTCGTGATCTATAAAATTTACGCTGTCATTGCAGAAAGCATTTCATTTCCACAGAAAATAATTTCATTTATATTTTCACTAATGGCTGTTAGAACTATTGTTCATCCTTAATTAAGTGAACTTCTACCGAATTCAGAAAATCAAGGAAAAACAAATTATTATTTTAAAATTATCCTCGTTACGATCTATTGGCTTAGCTTGGAGCACGCATGTCATTAAAATAATTTAAAAAGCAGCCAAAAACCTTTCAACCCACACAGTGATGAAAGATAATACATTTCAATTCCGTAATATTAATTTTTATTTTCTTCTTAGCATGTTAGAGTTAAAGCTGGTGTTAGTTAGTAAATGTACAATTTGCGAAACATAAAAAAGTAAGTCTGTAATTAATTTTCTATCACGCTCCTTGATTGGACACTCAAGACTACCAGTACCAAGAAAAGTTACTTTTTCCCCCGAAGATGTAATCAGTATTGTGGAGATATTTTTCCGAAGAGGTATTGGTAACTTCTTTTAGAATTTGCGGGGTGCACGTACCCGTCAACATTATTGGCTAAGTCTGTTGACAAAAAAGCTTTCTTGGTCGAAAAAACAATCCCACCCTTAACCCAATCAATGGAGACATTTCTTTGAAAGAGGGAACTCCCATATATCGGTACCTCTTGGGTCTCCCACATTTACCCATTCAATCACTCGATTGAAACGACCCGAACTGCTCTCAAAATCTCCGAGCTTTTCCCCAAATGCAAAGCCATGCTACTCCATCCCTCCCAAAAGAGACAATACTCATCTCTTCTCCCTGTGCCACGGCTGTATGCCTGCACGCATATCAATTGCATCCATCATCTTCAATTGCTTCTTCCCTAACCACAGAGTGACATTCGGCGTCCCCTCAAGCATGTGCATGTTGCTTTTTTTGCTTCTGGGTTTCATTATTTTTATTCGCTTGCGTTTCGAATGAATTGAAAAACCCCGAGCACCCTGTATTTCAAAGAACCATGATTGAGGACCTTACTTACGCTACTCATTTCATTGGACAATTTTCAAGAAATTTTGTTCTTCACCTAATAACGATCAAATAATTTCTTGCGATCGTGAACATGACGTAAATTACAGCTATTTTGGTTTGAAAACTATTTCTTCGATGTTATAGGTACATTCCTAAATATGACTCCTTCGTGCATCATAAATCTGTGACCATCATATAAATATTGATTTCAATAGCTATTACATACGGGGTGGAAAAGTCAGGATAAAAAAAAACTTGTAAGGGTTGAGGTATAAATACTTTTCTTTTCAACTAGAAATAATCCAAATTTAATGGAATTATATCTTAACATAGTCATATAAATTTGGATTTCTAGAGAAGATACTAAATCGGAAAAATAAAAATATTACATGGATATACATTTAGTAAAAATACCAGGTGATCGACGCGATTGAAAATAGTGACTCAATAGTATTCAAAAAGTGGATGCCTAATTCGTACATACATTTCTTCTAACGACTTTAAGTCAAACTATAAGTACCATATGTTTTGTATGATACAGCTTTTGGCCTCATAATTCAAACTTTTACATTTATCGGAAAAAACAAACCTTGCAACAATGATTCAATGTTAATGCTGATAAAGACTTTCAGTCCACATAATTTATAATTACCAAGGTTCCTATCTTCACCGGTGTGAAAATAAAACATTTAAAAACTCATCATCATGTTCAGCCATCATGATCTTCATGATAAGCATGCACATAATCTGGATTGCTAGATATTGCGCAGGGAATAACTTGGTATTTAATTTCATATTCATAGCTGGAACTGATAAAACTCCAATTAAGTACATTCCTAAATATATGTATGAATTCGTGGGACGTATTGATTACGCTTGCTTAGCAACCATTAGCTTATATTACACAAAAATTGTTTTTGATTATACACAATTGGAAAAAATATGCTTTATCCATACTAAGCGCTAACACTATGAATATGTTTTAAAAAAAATGGAAAATAGCTATGGCTTGCGCCGTCCAAGTAAAAGAATACTGTCATGCAAAACCGCATGCATAAAATGCATGTTCAATAGGAATAGTAACATAATAACTACCAGCAAAGCATTTATGATAATTACATGGCATCATCAAGTACAAATAAATGAGAAAACCATGTCAATTTTAAGCCCCCACTCACCCATTCAGATAATCTTTTATCATTGAGGGTCCCTATTGACTCTTGAACTTCCTATCTTAATTTTACCTAAAAGGCGAGGTATGGAAGGGGATGTATATCTTACACGAATCCTGATTCTACAGATATAAAAAAAAGCCGCTTACCGAAATAGCGTCAAGCAGGATAGCACATAGTGAGAACGTTCGTCACCTGAGATTGCGTTTAACATTCACAACAGAATTTTGAAAAAAAGTATTCATTTGACATTAGACGACAGGTGGTTGGCTGTTATTAAAAGGTGTAGAGAGTGAATGAAGTGCTAAGTACTGGAGGTTCAATACTCAGGAATTTGAATCCTCAGTATAAATTTGATATTAGATCACACCACAAGTTGTAATTTTTACAGGTAGTTTTTTAAAAGTAAGATAGTGCAAATGTTGTGCAAACGAACTTTTCCAGCGCATCCAGTTTCATAGGCATGGAATGTTAGTTACTTATTAAAGTATGTCTAGATTAATGAAACATAAATTTCTCCCGAGCCTGTCCGAACAAACGGATTTAAGAGGTTCCCGAGGGAGATACATACCAGTAAGTATAGTGAGAGACCTGATCCTCTTAAAATCTTATTTAGCTTAAGATTACGTAACTCCCAAAATTTCAACTGCAGACCCATCACGAGCACCGGCAGTTTTAATTTAATTGTTCCGTTCACCAGGAAGCTATTGGTTACTTAGCACCACCCCCTTAATACTCGTTACCGACATTCGTATCGCATACCACTCTTCACTCTCTCTCTCTCCACTCCCCATTTCCTTCCACTGCTGCCATTATCTCTCCTCTTCTACCACACTTTTAGCCCCCAATCTCCTCCCAGGCCATTCACTCCCACACCCCCAATCCAATCTCCGCCTCGCCTCCATCCGCACCCCCGCCTTCTTTTGCTCTTCCCCAATCCTCCCCACCGCATGCACCCCCGGGGCCATACAAGGACACCGTTTGCCCTCTGATCGGAGAGAGAGGGCGGGCAAAAGCGTTCGTTTCCCCAGATTCCCACTTTCCCAACGGGACCCCTCAAAAAATGATAAAAAGAAGAATCCAGGCACACACACACAACGCTCTCTTCCGAAGATAGCCGAGAGGCTTGGTAGGGGGCGTGGGAGTGGTAGGACGGAGATGTCATTGGGAAGTGGATAAGAGCGGGAGCCCTGGCGCCCTTAACTAAAAAAAATGCCCGCGGATGAAAGAGGGATGGGGCCGCCAGTGGTTGAGAGCAGAGTTAGGGTGGAGATGGGCCCTGGCCCTGGGTTGCGGTGTTCCTTTTTCTGAAGAAGTGGGATCATCGGCGAGAGGAAAAGCTTGGTAGCGGATGCGTGGAGCGCAAGGCTGGGTGGAATAATTTCGAAGCGGAAAACGAGAGAGAAATAGGACGTTCGATGGTCATGGACGTTCGGAAATTCGCTCGTAAACTCCTTTCGGTATCATTAACGGAATTGCTATCGTCAGGTGAAGTACACAATCAGAGGTTGGATCGACTTAGGCGATGCGAAACGATAGCCGTGTTTACCTTGCCAAATGCACCCCTTACGGCGGTCTTGTTTTCGTCGAGATTCCCCAATGCAAAATCGAGATGGGATTAGGTTCTTCCAATATTTGGAGCTCAATAGGGGTAATTGAGATGATTGCTGATTATGCGATCGGCAGGAACCCTGTTTACATTCACTGAATAGCTCATTCAGATGATTTGGGATTGTGTGTTTTCTGAATGGTTTTTTTTTTTGTAAAAATAATATAATTAGGAAATTCTCTCAAGGAAATACGAATCAATAAATATAAAATTAAAACGCAAGCAGCTACAACGCCTTCCGGTAGTATTCGGTTGAATGTGGCTAAAAATGATCTGTAGATGTAGAAATCTGCATATACTATTTATCTGTCAAATTTCTGAGTGCGGAATATCATTAAGACATGGCTTTAGTTAAAATACTCCTACATTCCCGCGAATGAGGAAATCAGAAATACATTATTTTTCTTATCATCACGTACATCTCGCACCTTATCATATATAATGATTACAATACAACGGTGAAACCACTGACGATAAAAAAAATATGCTTGGAACTATAAAAGAAAAAAATGTTATCGCTTTGTTAAAACCTGAAATGTTCCACAAGGCGACGCCAAAATGAATAACCTATATCTTGACACATTATTAGGCATTGATTTGATTTCATCAAAAATGTAGTTCACAAATATAACCTTTCAAGCCATCGATTTCTATATCTCCTCGCATTTTAGTGGGGCACGTCTTGCAGAACAAAAATGAGACATTTCCTAACACTTACAGTGCAAAGAAAAACAAGTTACGGAGACAGTAGTTAAGCAGGTGAAGAATCGAGATAAAGAGAGGCGATGCTGGGGATTAAGGACAATGGAATGAGAGAGAGAGAGAAAGATACGAGGGGATAGGAAACCTGTGTAACAACGAAAGGGCTTTGGTGGGAACAAGACAACCTTATGTATAAAGGCTGTGACACCAGCGGAATGGATGGGAAGGTCGAAGGGAGGGCTACCGGAGCAAGGATTGGCGTGGGGGGGAGGAGGGAGAAAGAGTTTTGAGGCCGGCCACAGGATCAGGGAGCATCGGAAGCGGAGGGGGGAGGATGGAGATGGACCACGGAGGCTGGATGGAACGCGTAAGAGTGTGCGTACGTGGAAAATGAGGGGTTACACCCTCTAGCCAGCATCCGAACCACCACGCCAAACCCTCCCACAGAGTTACCCCCACACCCTCCTTCCTCCAGCAATACCCTAAATCCCTTTTTCCTCTTATTCTAAGCACGAAACAAAAAAATAATAATATATACATATAAAAAGGAAAAAGCCTGGCGGGGCGTTCAGCAGAGAGGAGGACATTTGGGTAAGTGGGGAAACAGGATGGGATGGGAAGAGTGGTCGAGGCAAAGGGTTTCCCCTTGGAAGAGAGGGGGTTGCAATGGGTGCCACAATGGCTTGGGGGGAGATCGGAAGGGTGTGACCGCTTTCTTCCTGCAGGCATTAGGAAATATCAGGGAGCCATTGTTTTTTTCTATTTTATCCCGCCGTTCATAACGCTTTTTCTCGAAAATCTCAGGGATGGGGAGGATATACTAGGGCCTCACAGAAGCTTCACTAAAGAAGATGAATCGCAGAATTTATGAAATGCAATTATCGCTTTGCTTTTCCTGAGGTCATACATTTATTCTTAATACCTAAAGACGGGATGGGAATACATGAAGCTATACTTAAATGGTATAAGATCCAAATGCATCGGACCCTATTTCCCTTATACCGTTTACCCAATATTTTGTCTCCAATGCGCCTATATTTCGGGAGGAGAAATGAACTTTTTGAAATGAACTTTGAATGGCGTAAAATTTCATTCCAAAAGAAGTACATTTTTATGATCTTAGGCAATGCAATGAATGATTCTTGGAGTCACACAATAATTCTTGCTCGTCTTGCGGTAGGATAAGAATGCACATAGCCATTCAGAAATAATGTAATGCGTAAGGCATCTGAATGGATAATTAAACCGCCACATCGTGGGGAGCATCATGGTGTAGGCGAGACGAAATAAAGACGCTTACGCGAATGTGAGATAATTTCACAGAAGCCATGATATTTTGATTCAAACATGAAGGTATTTCTCTCAAATTTGTTTATATACTGCCTAAAGACATTGATTTGTCGACGCAAATATATTTCACAAAAGATATATAACATTTTTAACGATTATAAATATACTTTTGTGTTATCTATACTACCCCTCTCTAGTAACTAATAACATTGCCTATCGTGATCTATAAAAACTAAGCCTCAAATGATAATGTGAGCATTGAGCTCGGGCAGCATCTAAACTCACAGAAAACGCGGCCAAATTAATACAATTAACTCAGAAAAATATTGACTAATTCACACAGAGTGCTTATTCAATAAATTATAAGTAATCCCAAGATTCATCTAAATTGACTATAACTGCTAACAGCATTAAAAAAATAAAATACAGGCTTCGATAATACTTTGGCGTCTTAAGCAGACACTGCTTTAGTTAAACAATTCCAACATTCTACCGAATAACAAACCAGAAATATATTGAGAATTGAGGAAAACGCTCATTTTGAATGTAATTTGCGCTGATATAAACTGTGAACGCTCTCCTCTACAATAAGAAGGGCAAAATATAGGAGTTTTGGATCGATAAAATTACAGAAATATCAACTTTGATAAGCAGTTATATCTATTTTGTAATAACTGGAGTTGTATTAATTCATTTTATACAAAAGATCCTCAGTTTCAAATTTTTGTGTGATCAGTACATCGTGCGGTAGTTAACTGAATTTAGGCACACATAGATATAATGCTTATACACATAATGATAGGAACTTTAGAAGAATTATTTCAAAGACACAGCTTTTCAGTTGTAGTAGATAATTCAGCCTTACCTCAAGCTATCCTAAAAAAGGCATTCACACGTAGATGGAATATTTCTTCATCCTGCTGAAGAAAAAAATTATTTCTAAATAAGAAATAGTATCATTTCTTGAAAATTAGGAACTAAAATTAAAAACAAGAAATTCCTCATTTCATCATCATTAGGAAAAGTCCAAATAAACACAATAATCCGTTATAATTTTATAGTAAGTGTATTAAAAAAAATCACGTAATAATAAAGCACTCAGCTAACTACAGCACCATGTACTGATTCCATAAAAATCAGAAATTGAGGATATTTGATGTCAAATGAATTAATACAACTCCAGTTATTATAAAATAAATATGTATACAACAGCTTATCTAAGTTGATATTTAGTGATGTTTCTCAAATTTTAAGGATCCAAAACTCCCATATTTCGTCATTTTATTTGTATTGAGGAGCATTACAGTTTTTATCAGCGCGAATCGCATTCAAAATGAGAGTTTTCCTCAATTTCAGTTTGATTCCTCGATTACACGACAGGTGCGCTTCCACGGGATCGACCTTATGTTGATTCAGGTGAGGAAAAACGTATTTCCATACTTCGGTTGCGTTAATTTTCAGAGGTTAATAGCTGATACACGGAGCTAACCAACTCTAAGGGCCTCAGCGTATATGCATTAATCTTAGTGCTTTATTTAAACCGCAATATTTTTTTCGTTTCATGAGTATTTCGTCCATTCTGGTTTGGCCTAATTTCCTACATTTTTACATTCGTAATCGTGTGCTCCCTATCATTCGTTCACCATGTTTGTTACAAAATCCACGACAGTCTATTTTATTCTTTATCTGCCTTATTCTCCGCTTCCTTAATATTCATTCACTACGGCCTGGCCTGATAGTAGTTTACAGTTTATGAACAGAAAATATCATTAAGCCCTGATGGGAGATCTACCACCATTAAGTTGGATTTAGGAAAAAATAATTTTATGTTACAATTTCCCAAACAGCTCCAAGCGCGTAAACTGAGAAAAATGTGTTTATCCATTCAAAAATTCCAACTCACGCAATGCAGATTGAATGATACCACTCTATTAACCCGCCAAAGATTTGTCTCCCAGACGTAAGGCGAAACGTATTATATTTATTTCAGCGGTGATATCGAATAGTGGGCACTGCGATTTTAGTCCCCGATTATGACAGTTAAATGGATTTATATGGTCTTTCCTAAGCGTGGCAAACCCCTTAGCTGGAGTATCAAGCGAGAAAAATGGTCGACCAAATAAATTCACTTAAGATCTACAAAATGATCGAATTTAAACAGCCATAAAATTTCGGCATGTAAAAGGAAGTGATAATGACACTTCTGATCACATCACGTTAATATTACTTATCCCATTTCCCTACATTAGTAGACCTTATCCTACGCGGCATTTTCATTCCATTTTTGTAAGGTGAAATAATAATAATAATAATACCAAAGGAAATTCCTTCCGAATTCGTGATTTTTCGCTCGCTTCTGCGCTCTCGACACTATATTTTTCCAACCCGTTATTATGAACTGCAATAATGCCTTTGCCTCGCATGGATTATTTTTTTTTATATTCTCCCGATACCTTTGGAGAACCCACTGATATCACAGACCGGCAATCCTTTAACCACCTCGCAATTGAGAAAAAGCCTATACCGCTTCGGGGGGAAAAACACCTCGAACACTAGCATGTTCCTCCTCCTTCGCTCCCTTCCCTGTGGAATAACCTTTGCGCCCTTCCTCCCTTCCACCCCATACTTTCAATACAACACCCTTAGGCCGGCAGGGGCGGCGACCTGCTCCACTTACCCCACCTATGCGCCTCAGCGACTCCACCCACCCACCCAGGTACGGCTCCCACACAACCTCCCCTCCCCATCGTTTTCCCTTCGAAAAACCTTAACCGATACCCACCAACCTGCGCCTCGACTCCCCGCTTCCGACCTCGCCCCTATCGATATCTCCATCGGCCGTCTTACCGGAGGGTAGAGGAGGACGCTAATAAATTCCCGGACGCGGATTATTTAAAACCGCCGCAAAACCCGTCCGACCCTTTTTCCCAACGACTGCCGGACACAGAGGCGCTCCCGTTATGGGAGGGGTGGGAGAACCGGCGCTTTTCAAGGGCGGGGTGGGTGGGGGAGAAGGAGAGAATGTTCGCTCATAGGGAAAAGGACCAAGGGCTAGTAGGAGGGACATTTCGGTGTTCGAGGGAGAGTGTGGGGTTTTTTCTCTTCGTTGGGGGAGGAACGAAACCCCGAGTCTCCGTGCGGGTCTTTTTTCCCCCTCACCCACCCTCACCTCCCCTCTAAGCCTCTAGAACAATCTATATGCATGGCCGGAATGGCATACACCTACTCCTCAGCTTTCTCCCCCCGTGGTTCTAACTTCCCTCCCCCACAGGTCACCACAACTTCCCAAAGCGTTCCTTTCCCTCCTCCTCCTTTCGATCCATATTGTACGGCACATGTCCCTTCTCTCTTTTTTTCTGATTCACCCCCTCTACGATTTTCTTTCTTTCGGAGACCAAACCGCCACTCTCCCTTTGCTCCAGTCGTGACCAACCCCTTTCCTTCCTCCTCCTCCTCCTTCCGCACATCTAAAGGCCACCACACACCGGAAGCCACGCTATGCGAGAGCAAGATATTGTTTCCACGTGTCCTCCCAAACAGATATTCCATGTTCGATTGAGAGGAGTGCCAGTGATGAGAACCGATGCTACCTGCTTGGTCGCCAACGCTAATACCAGGCCTAGGCATCTTTAATTACCAACAATTACTGACCTCTGTAAATAAAAACTGGAATACTTAAGTATCTCTTTGTTCATAGTCTCGTAACCTACTCCTAGAGTGATTTTATAGAAGGGAAAATTTAACTACTTCGATTAATGAACGAAAATTTATCAACGTGGCTAAAAACTCTCGTACAATCACAAAAGCGCTATGTAGCACAGGCTTTTCGCCCTGTTTCCTATTTATTTAACTTTAATGGCTTACGAGATCTTCCAACTTGTAGTATTCCACAGGGATTCAATGAAGACAAAGACATTACAAAAGACCATAACAAACTTAATGCGATTTTTTACAATGTCACGTGTAAAACTTTAACATTGCACACCTACTTTCATTTGTAAGAGAATATATTTCGACATCACTCCTCACGTCCGAACACGTAACGCGACCTGCATGTCCACTGGTGCTGAACTCAAGTGTTTTTTTTCCGACAAAAAAATACTGTAAGATTCGTTTCCGATATTCCAATTATGATCTCTATTAAAGAAAAAAGGGCTCATAAAATATTTTGGGTAGAATTTAAGGTAATGACAACTAGAAAAATATTTCCTCCTTAACGATTAACATGGGAAGGCTATGGAGGAGAATAACAAGTTAACATCAATTGATATCGTTTTTAAACTTATGAGTGGGGAACTAAAATAGGAAGAAAAATGTGGACTACTGCCAGTTTGATGACTATTATGCAGCTGATCTCAATGGATATCAAAGGTTGAAGAATTTTTCCTCCTATAGCTATCCTGAACTGTAGCAATACTCCTCAATACTCAGCAAGGAGATATCCTCCATTATTCTCCACGTCATTATTAACGTTCCTTTCAATGACCAAAGTTACCGGGAAAATCCTGCATCTCTACCTTCCGATAAAGATGGTTAAACATTTGGTCAACTTGTACTGCTCTACGATAAGAATGACTTCTGCTGTGACCGCGCCCACGATTGACGTCCACTGTGTCCAAAGCACCTTCAGTATCTCGCACTTAGCTTCGCTTTCTGCGTTCGTAGCACCTACAACCCTTTCCCCATCACGCCACCCTTCTCCCTTCTGGAACTCCTTTATCCCCACCCACTGCCCTGCTCGGACCCCACAAGATCCGGTCGTTAAAATTTAGACCCTTCCCACATCTATATTTCTTCACCCCCCACCTCTAGATCCCTCTTTTTTGTGTTGCTCTCAAAATTTGTTCTCAAACGACTTTACCCTCTTTGATTCCGTTATTACAACGGCGGCGACCGTTCTGTCCCACCAAGGAGGGCCCGACCGGTTTATGTGCGAGGGGTCAGAGAAAGGTAAATCGATTGCTAACGAAAAAAAATAATTTGCATAGATTGCTCGAATCTCTTGCGGCGGTTACTTAATTTTTAACATGACATTACAATAATAAACATTCTTTCCTTTGTCACCGCATTTTGAATCCCGATCCCTGGAATCAGTTAGTATGAGTTTTAGGTATGACAAAATTTCATCAACAGTTTGAAAAACAGTGAAAAACTTGTTCATTCAATCGACACGGAACAAGGAATTCGATCTAATTAATAAATTTAAAATGTAGGAAGAGGAATAAACATAATCAATTATTTATTTAATTCCAATAGTCATTGTTCTTCATCGAATTTAAAATCACTAACCTGCCATAAGAAATATAACTAAATTTCTATAATCACGGTAGAAGAACAATTATTCAAAATCAACCAATCTAAAAAGCCAAAAATTATAGTTCTATATATTCGCAAAAAGGTCTGTGGGTACAGTAAAGCAGTCATGATTAAATCTTGCCATCATAGTTATACAATGGTAGCCGGACAATCTTTTTTAACTTCGATTCCAGAAGAGAAATATATATAGCGTCTTTATTTGTGAAACATACTTTTCTAGCGAAGAAAGATCTGAGGTTTTCCCGGCGTATGCTGTTGTTGAAGTTTATTCGGGATTGCCACCGGATAAGGTTCTCCATCTCTGCCGACGTTTCGATGGCCGAGTCGTCCATCGTCATCAGGGCTATCCCTGATGACGATGGACGACTCGGCCATCGAAACGTCGGCAGAGATGGAGAACCTTATCCGGTGGCAATCCCGAATAAACTTCAACAACATACTTTTCTAGCATTATTTACGCCGCTCAAACAGCCACCTTCATGACGCGTGCGCTGACTAGCGACTGGACTACGCAACGCAGGCATTGGGGAATAAATACATTTGCACCTTTAACCGAAAACTCTTACCGAAAAGACGTTTTTTTTACATTTCCGTATATTTAAAACTAATTCTAACATGTTACCTCGAAATAAAATTGCATCCAATCATTGCCTAATGAAAGGTAAATTTTCGATTCATTACCAAAATATTTCGGGCAAGTAACGTAACAATGCACCAAACAATTCAGAATTATCACATTGAGTAACAAAAAATAAATTGGAATAGCCGAAAACAAAAAAATGATAAACTCTATTGCTTCCTTTTCCCTTTCCAAATGATTTTCAGCAGTCGCTTTCCGTTTTCGCTCACCTTTGTACTCTAATTTGACCTCTCTAATAAGCCTTTCCCTTGATAACCAACCCTTTTGCCAGACCTGGCGCCCTATTGCGCATTTCCCACCAATTCTGAGCCATATTAACTTTACGAACTGTTTTCACTCACCCTTTCATATCCATCCCTGCCTCTAGATCGCGCACTTCGTCCAACCGATTCCGTCGGGCAATACATATCAATTAAGTAAGCTGCCTCTAAACAAAAAGTCCAAATGCAAAAAAATCGAGAATGAAATTTAGCGAGTCGAACACAACGCACTCGCAAAACAACTGTTGATCCTTTCAATCAGCTCTTCATTAACCAAAGTAGCAGCGTTCACAGCCAGAGGAATTTTTGCTTCGATACTCAGTCGCCCAAATGCACTACTGGGTTTTCGACAGGTTATAAAACTTCAGACGTAACCTTGGATACCGTTACAATCGACGCAGAAACATCAATCACTAAGTGATTAAGAATAGTTTTTAACGTTTTTTTATAGGAGCCATTATATAGAAATTAGATAACGCATAATAGTATGTACATGAACTTACGCATGACAGAATTGAGATGGAGTTGGTAAAGAAACAACTGAATTTATAAAATAACAAGTAGGTTAAATTTAAAAAATAAATACATACAACAAATACAATCATTTATAAATGTATAGATTATAAGCAAAAATATAATAAAAATCACGTATCACCAGTAACACAATCATTTATCATCACAGTAAACAGGTGAACATACTTAGACTTGAACAGACTTGACCTTGCATCAAGGTTCCAACTGACTCAAAGACAACAGTCACTGAGGTGGTCGTAATTGTTGGCATTAAGGAAGTAGACCCGATTTTCCTTAAAGGGAGGTACCCCTCCACTCTTCGCGGCGACTAACAGCACGAGGACTCATTCCCCTTTCAATCGCCGCTTGCTAATCCCTATGCCAACCGTCCAGGACACCAACCTTCGAGAATTTTCGTACCTCCATTGTTTTACAGCGTGATCCCTTGCTTTTTTTCTCCTCGCTCCTCCGAAAATATTTCCTACTCTTTCTTCCAAGGCAAGCCCTTTTATTCCCGATGGCAATAATGCTTATTCAGCTTACCGGGTCCTAAAAATTTCGCTTCACCTCCCGGGATGTTTAAGCCCACCCCCCTCCTCCTCAGTTTCGGGGTCGTACGTCCATTATGTCGTCGATATTTCATCCGAATTTTTGCGTGCTCAACGTAATATGGCGAGGTCCCATTCCAGGATTCGGTAATTCAATCTATCTCCCTCTCTCTCTTTCTCTTTTTCTCTCTCTCCCTCTCTCTCGTGGGGAGGTTCCATCATTCCGTTCCCTATACCTCCCGCGGCAGTGGATGAAAGAGCTTTCTTCCATTTATATATATTATTTTTTTTTTGGCGGTCGGCGAAAATAAAAGAAAAAAAAAACCCTTTACGTGCGGGGTATAATTTGTATTTTGATTGCGCTCATTTTTTCATAAGTGGATTCCTTTGCGCGCGAAAGGAGAGATTTTTTTGGGACGAAAAGGTGAAGACATTACACTATAGGTCGATAAAAAATAAAAGCGATCGCACGCCCTGTCTCGTGATATAGTAGACTTCCAAAGAATACTGATATCAACAGTAACATAGCAATCAACAGGCATTAATCATGCAGTTGACATGGAAAAAAGTGAATTAATGTCCGTAAACATATTAGTCTGCAAGAATATGTTCGCTTCGAAGGCCTTTGGAAAGCTACAGAAACACACCCGTCTTATACTCAACAGTTGAACGTTCTGTCTACTGTATGCTATGAAGCATATCAAGTAGTTTTGTTCCCTAATGTTATAGCCATCAATACTTTCTATCTGTAATTGACAGATTTAAGCTTAAGTTTTGTAAAAGATACGATAAGGGCTACGTCACATAGCATTAATAAATATTCTAATTTTAAGTGATAACAATGACCATGTGCCATCATTCGGGGAATAATTCACTAATTTCAATTCACAGGAAAAAATTGCAAATAGTTAATACATATCCTTGGCTCAAATTACTAATCGAGTCTAAATTTAAGTATATACAGAGAAATTTGATCCAAAATACAACGTGGAGAAACTTCAAGAGAGATACAATCTGGGAGCATTGATCAAAATCAATTTTCATCCTTTGAATGCTCTTTATTTTTTAGCGGCTTTTCGTTCAGTTGCTTATCATTAAAGTGACCTTTCCTTATTCTCATGAGTTCTCTATCCACAGGGTAAGATTTTTAAAAATGAGCATACCAGGCCCACATGGCTCATCATCATCAAAAGTAATCAATCCTAGGATTGGTTTAAAAGCGCTCTCCTTTTATCTAATGAGCTAATCATTTGACTCCTACATAATTTTTCGACTTTACGTCCTTCATTACCTACTCTATGTACCTCATCCGTAGCCTATCTCTGCTGTTCTCCCCTTCAATCTGTTCTTCAACGATAATTTTCATTATTCCATCATGCATCATGATGTGGCCGATTGCATTATTCCGTCTTCTTCCCATGGCTTTCAAAAGACTTCTCTCCGACTCTTCCTAGAACTTCAGAACTAGTCCAGAGAGAAAAAACTCATGTATACGAGAAAAATCTCAATCAGAAATACACTTTTCTCCTGTCTGCTACAGTTGAGATAGGCATCAGGAGTCTTGCTTGCGGCAGTGGTGTCATCTCTGTTATTGAGAAAAGTGGTCAGCCCGACGAAGCATTTTGAAAAATTCTATGTATTTTTTTTCAATTTTTATCTCATCTCAGTGTTTTCCATTAATTTTTACTAAGATCACTCAGTGCATTTTTAGTGCCACTTCACTATCCATTGAGAAGGTTACTTAAAGATATCCATTTATAGATAGGTATACTTGGTCTACATCATCAACCGTGTATAAGCCCAAGGTTATCGATGGAAATTTCCTCAAAAAGACAACGTAGAGGATCCTCAAGAGAGTTTATTTAAACCTGGCAGCAGAGTAAAGATCAATGGAGAGAGAGAGAGATGCAGAGAGTATGCAAGATAGAAAAAAGGATTATTAAGTCGAGTGAGGGGGGTTTAAGAGGCAGACCGAAAGGCCGGATGAGCAAGAGAAGAGTTTCACGGGCCATGAGGGGGCAGGAGGATGAAGAAAGGGGGAGTAGTGGGGAAGAGAGGACGAACAGTGGCGACCGGGAGGAGCACTATTTCATCGACAATCCGACATAACGCCGTTTGGTCGTATTTCGCGTTTCTTTTTTTTCCCTCCATCCTTTTCGCCCTTCTCCCCCTCCAGGGCACCATCACTGACTCCTCATCCTCCGAATGCATTCGTCCGTGCAGATACCCCACACTCCTCCCATCCGTACATACTTTCCTCCCCACCGTTCGAGTCTCCGTATTCTCTCTTCTTTTGTTTTATTTTTTTCTTCGTCCACCCCCTAACGCCATATCCCAACGACCGCCTAAGCTCCTTCCTCTCTTATACGTAGATATGGGCGACCGCCCCGAGACCGTCCAACCCTCTTCACCGACCATCCCCCGGACCTCCCCCGAAAACCCCCAGCAGTATTCCCCCACACGAAAAAAAATTAAAACCTCCCTGCTACTGGTGCTACGTCTTTTTTCCCAAACCTGCATCTCCTATTGCCTCTTCCCTTCTCTTCCTCTCCACCTCACTCCCCTTCCCCGCAAGTCCGATGCCGCTATAAAATTTCAACGCTGAATATTTATTCGGGGATATTCTTCATTAACAACCGTATTTAAGACGATGATATATACTACGTGGTCGACGCCGGGGAGGATACGGGTTGGAGAGACCTTGTATTCCTGTGTGCTTGGGGGGCGGGAGTAGGATATTTTCTCCCCTCTCCCACAGGGTCAGGGAGAGGATTGGACAAAAGATAAGGGATTGCAAGAGAGAGTGGTGGGGGCGGAGATACCACACGAAAAATCTGTCGCCGCGACTTTTCTCCCCCTTAATATTATAATTATTTAATTTATACATTTTTTCTCTGAACCGTTAAGGATACTTTTAAATAAGGTTTTTAAGGTTCGAGAAGATTCGTCTGTTTTTTCCCTGGTGGAGAGCCATACGTTAAAAATATATATATTTTGCGGGGTATTGCATTTTTATTTATTTCTGCATTTAGCGATTCGAGAGAAAAAGAAATCCCCCACTCGCCTGAAGTAAAAATCCATTCCATTGCATTAGCCACTCAGACCATCCAATTTTTATGCGCCTCTTTCCCACCCCACTCTAATGAATGGTTATTACTGCAGAGGATTTTTTTAGCCCCGCATAGAGATTCTATTTTGCGATTTGATAAATTCACCGTCTACTCCCCAAAGCAAGGAATTCACGAGGGGAGAATATTAAGTTATTAAGATTTTCCTCTTCTCCGCCATTCCGTTTAAAACCTCACTTGAGTGGATGGCGGATTTTGGGTGTCTGAACGCGTCTTTTCACATTACATACAAAAAATATATTACTTACAAATATAATAAATACGTGCTAAATACGTTTGAAAACTTTTTGACGCAAAATTTAGCCAATACTTATTCTTTCTCACACAGTCAGTACTTCTACTATTTCAAGTGGAGATAAACTAAGAACTCCATCCCTTGACCACCGACCTAATAATACTTATCCATAGGCACTTTGCCACGAATGCTGTTTCTGCTTAAATATCACTCCCAAGTTATGCCCTCTGCGGTTAAACTACTGCGGCCAGCAACTCTTTACCGAAGTGGGAATATCCATGGACTCTCACGAACAAGACTGGAGTAACAGGATCAACCGAGGAAGCAATCCCATATATATGACAACTGCAGATCATTGGAAAGGTCAGTTCACTGCTTTATGGATATATTCTTGAAACATCAGCCAATATCTCGAATTATTTCTTAATTCAATAACATTACTTCTTCCAATTCCTTCCCAATAATTAAGCAATTCAATATTTTCTATCTATTCTCTCATCTATTACCTTAGCCCATGCTCAATTTAAATTCATAAGGAAGAGAAACGGGCTAATAAATTACAACATTGCAGCTTTTGGCACACGCATGATTATAAGGTTCTCGAATACAAAAATATCCAAACAGTCGTTTATTAAAAAGCGTGTGGATAATTGTAATAAGCAATAAATCTTACGAATATCTCAATTAAGGAAACAATAAAATAAGAATAACATAAATAAAATAATAACATATATTCCATATGAATATTCTTCAGATTGGGGGTCGATTTCAAGACAGAAACTTGGGTGTAAATACAACACTATACAGTATATTAAAATAATTGGTTGTTGCCAATTTTCCATGATACTTAAATATTAACGTATACATGTATCAATATGTAATACTTGCACATCAACGTATCCGATGTTTGCCTCCTTAAATGATGATAATTACCTTATTCATCGACAAAATACATCTGAGAACACAGAATGAAAATAGATCATTGAACTAAGTTAAGATTTAAAGAAATAAATTCAAAAATGAATACTTAAAAAATGAAATTTCCGTTTTACAATCATGATCCAATACCTACACCTAAAAATAGCTTACTTATATAATCTTTAATTTTCGCCCAAATTAATCAACCAAGTGGCAATAAAGTTATAATAAAATAATCACAGGAAGCTATCAAATGATATAAATACCTACATAAAATCCATTGTGGGTATATTCTTATCGTTATCAAACACGAATGGCAACTTAGACCAAATTTTTTGGTCGAACTAATAATATATATAATCACATCCATCCTAACGTTGAATACTATCGTTACGTACTTTAAAATATTAGTGGGCGATTAAAGATTCCAAAGCTATTTGTTGGCTTAAATAAGCTGGGAAAATGTTGTGCGTCGTACAGGTAAAAGACGGCCTTCCTTTTCTTAGAATAGTAAACCAACGCCAATTTTTCACCGCTCATTCTTTTTGTTTCTCCGTCACTCATGCCATGATTCACCCTTTTATTATTTTTACATTGAATACTTTCGCCAAAAAAATGTCACTCTACAAAAATATTGGGCTTAGAAAACTTCATCTTATGACTCTATTTCATAACAATGTGCTTTATTATTCGGCAAAAAGCCCACCAAACAGTACGATAATAGCTTTCAAGACAGCCATGATCGTCTCCTATCATCAAACTTTGTTTTTGTCCCGATCGAAGGTATGTTAAAATTAAAAGAAGCATTAAAAGGACAGCACATGTATGTAAGCAGAGAGAAAAGCTATCAATCAACTTTTTTTCCACGCCCAGCGACTCCAAAAACCTTTTTTTTTTGCTTCATGCTTTGATCCAAACTAGAATTATTACGAGGTATTAATCCCTCATGCAACCCCGCTCACATTCGACTCCCAAGTTGCCACTGGCTGCCGTTATAGAAATTTCGAGGAAATAGCCCCTTCGACTCATTTTAGGAGGCACGTCCCACACAGAAGCTCAACAGTCACGTATTTTGCTTTCGCCGTACTTCTCCTCCCACTGAAAGTGGGCGTCGAACACCTCGTAAGCTGAATGACTTGAAAGATTGTCCTGCCGAGAGTGGAAAATGAAAGCGGCTAACCGAGCGTCCTTTTCGGCTTAAGCGTTTCCTAACGTGCGGTCCTTCATTATTCAATCTGCGTCAGTTGGACGTACTCGGAACGGGAAAAACTCATTGCTCCGATTCTATTCGGTCGTCATCCGAATCGTTATTATTTTTTTTTGGATTCCATTGTAGTAAGTATCAAGAGATATAATCAAAGTGTTCAGAAAAGAAATACTACTCTCATATCTTGTGACGCAGGATCGTAAAAGAGTGATTTATATGCCACGTAATTACGAGTAGGAAACAGCGGTAGTTCAAGGTGACCTCGAAGTCGAGTAATGGATTATCACTACAAAGTTGATATAAATGAAAACCATGGATGCCAAACGCATTGCATGTCTAAATCAATGCATATTCGAATGATAGTTAAGCATAGTACTAGTTGGGACCAAAATGTTAATGATATAATACGGGAGATTTATTTATCACATCGGTTACTACCCCTCCAATTTTTTCTTATATGAACTAAACTGAAGCATCTACACGTAATCGGATTTCATTTATACTCCATCACATCCTACCTCATCAGCCATAAATTTACCACCCTATAGGAGCCCGCTAAATATAAGCGCAGGCATTCCAAGTTTCCTATACTTCGATTTTAGCGCTCATGGCGTACATACATCGATTTAAAATCAGAAGCAATTGCTACCGAAGATTACACCCATTATAGCAGGCAATGATTACGTTCTACATGATGGTTGGCGGGAATTTCAAGCACAAAATCTATATTTTGGAAATATTTTTCTGAGAGCTTCACTACAGGTTCATAAGTCAGTTGGATATCGCGGATTTACATTAGGTTGTTCTACCTAAGAGAAAAAATAATTTCCTTATTTAATAGAATTTCAGGGTAGAAAGTATAATAATCTTCTTTTAGATAGTATCAGAGAAGAGAATATCACTCTTTGGCAATTACTTGCACAATCTATTAATGTATGATAGATATCAAAATTCTAAACCCTCCAAAAAAAGAAATTACCGACGTGTTATCGAACGGTCTAATCAATGCTGCCAGGAGACCCAAAAGGAGTGGTAAACAAGAGAGAATAAAGTAAAAATAAAAAGGAAAACCACCTTCCCTTCCACATTCCTCATTTGGGAAAAGGATAAAGATAGAGAGGGGGCAAAAAGCAAACACGCTACTGTTAGGTCGGAATCGCTTAACGCTGGTCGGAGAGCATTGTTTGGAGAAGGAAGAGAAGGGTGAAAAACGAAGACAAGGGAGGACACACATGGAGATGTAAAAGGAGGGGAAAGAATATGAAACATGTATCGCAAAAACGGAAAGAGCAGAGAAGTGGGAAAGGGAGGGAGAACGAACGCCAGGGAGAGAAATCACCTCTTGAATAATGATTGCGACAGCCCAAAGTATTGAGTACATTTTACCAACAGTATCGTAATATAGTGAGGGGAGAAGGGCACCCTTCCTCGCTCCACATCCTCTCAGGCCATTTCACCTTCTCCATTCTACTCGATACCCACATCACGAACTCCGCCTATCTTTCCTCGCCCTCTTTCCTTTTAGTCCACGTTTCCAAGCCGTTAGGTGGTATTTTGCCTACAAGAAACTTCACTGAAATATTTTTAACACATTATGATCCTGTCAACAACCCTTCGCTATTTATTAACATTTTCTTTGCCGAAGCTATTCTTTCCGAAAATTTCTTCAATGCTCTATTCGTTTTCTTCTTATGCGCTGCCCAAAAAGTTAAATTTATCCTCCTTTTTCAGTTTGTAACTTTTTTGCATTTTTCGCTCTCAAAAACTTACAAAACTGTAAGACTCTTCCTTATTATGATTTATCTTAATGCCGTATCCCTCGCAAAGTTAACTGAAAGTATACACTTATGACTGCAAGATTTTCACCGACTGGCTAGTCACAATTAATCCGTAGCACCTTGCAAAACTCACTGATTTAAAAACCAAATTCCCCACTTCAGCATCTCAATCTTACCATATCTACTGAGTAGGCATACGTTAAGTGAGAGAGCAACAAGAGACAAGCTGAAATGAAAATCGTAAAAATTAAATTTTCCATCATCAAACCGGAGACGGATTTGCTTTCTCGATATATTTCAAAAATACATCAATGCATCTATAATTGAATCAATAAAGTGCGTTCCACCTAAAAAAAATACAGAACAATAAAATATTTTAAAATTTTAAGTGATCAAATTACATTTCGAAGAAAGAATAATGATATGTAAGATAGGTAGAGGAGGGTGTGTAAGGGGAGAGAAAGGTGATAGAGTAAAGAGGTCGTTGGTGGAGAGGTATGGGGAGGATAGCAACTTCGAGCGATCTTTTTAAATGGCAGCGGAGAGAAGCGGGTGGCGGTGACTCTTGAGCGCAGGCGACAAGAAAGAGTGAGATGAGAGAGGGGCCGAGAGCATACATTTATAGGGGCGAAGGAGGAAGCTGGCGAAATAAAAAGGCGAAAAAGGAGAAAAAATACAAAAGGATCCCGTGGTTCGGAGGGGTAGTTCGGATCGAAGGAACGGATAGTGGAAGGGTGGAGAAGGGACGCGGCGGTGAGGCATAGGGAGTAAGGAGACGAAGGAGAAAGGGAGAGAGAGATACGTTATCCAAGCTGTTGTGAAGGGCATAAACTCCGAAGCCATTTACATAAATTATTGATCTTTAATAACGGAACGAAAGGGTTGAAGGGAGAGTGAGAGAGAGAAGGGAGGAGAAGTCATGGAAAGGAAAAACCAAAGGGGTGGGAGGATAGGGGAGGGGAATTTGGTTTCGTCAAGGGGGTTATAGAAGGGTGGGTGGACGACGGTCTGTGGAAGTTGCGGAAGGATGAAGGCGCACGTAGTAAGGGTTGTCTGCTGAGAGGGAGAGTGAGGAGTACATATCGGAGGGGAAGGCTTAGATGAAAAGGGAGCGGTGGCGATGGCACAGAGATGGGAAACGGCAGCGTTTGAAAGATGTGGACCACGGGAAAATGAAGGGAGGGGAAATATTTTTGGAGGAGGCAAGGATGTGATCAAGGGCAGATAAATGGCGGGGGCAGGGAAGGGGCAGTGTGTAGTGGTAGTAAGGACAACAGACAAAATACAGTTCCAAGCTGTTCGAGCCTCAGAAGTGACAACGAAGGAACCCCCTCAGAAACACGAGGAATGAAAACCTGTATACTATTTTCATGCTACGTATGCAATATTATTTGTGGCAATTTCTGTCCATATATCGTCTTTTTTTCGACACATTGGCATTTTCTGTGGTCAATAAATGCTACTATACGCAAAATAGTTGAAAATGGCTTCTCATGCAGTGCAATGGGGCAGTACGTATTACCGGTAAGGACAGGCAAAAAACATTTCTAAACTGTTGGAGCCTCAGAAGAGACAAGGAAGGAAGGAATCCCCCAGAAACACAAAAATGAAGATCTGTATACAATTTTCATACAAAAAATACAATAATTTCTGTGGCGATTTTTGTCAAAATGTCGTCGTTTTTCCAAACATTGGCTTTTTTGTGGTCGATAAATACGTATAAAGTCATAAAAAATGCTTCCTCATTCAGCGTGTCTAGTATTTCAACACTGATCTTCTCAAATAAATACATTAATTTCATTTATTTCAGTATGTGCACACATGACATTGATGGAAATGCATACAAATATAAATGTTTAATAAATTAAACAAGTAACGCCAATAGAAAATGCACTTATTCAAAGAATAAAATTCATTCAATATTCACAAATTTTCTGCAAAGTCCATAATGAATGTACTTTTTTTTTAAACTTGTACTAATTTTTCTTTCTTTTAAACCTCTTTTCATTATTAAAAGGAAACGTCCGAGAGAGGCATGCAGAATATTTAGAAGATAGCTGACATATGGGCGCAGAGGCTGTTAGTGATGATAGACGAAGGAAGGAGGTAGACGTTACAATATAAATATACTAGAATGATTAGGCTATAGGAAATTAGAATTCTCTTACCAACGCTCATATTTTTCGGGTCAACAGCACTTTGAAACATACACGATGAGGAAAAAAACGACCCACCCATTATATAACATGACAAGTAGAATCAAACCAAAAACGGGTGATTAATTATTCATGATAATCGAATTTCTTAGGTAATTAAGGGTTTAAAAGTTTTATAATATAAGATTAATTTTACGTCGCA
Source organism: Ischnura elegans (assembly GCF_921293095.1). Classification (NCBI taxonomy): domain Eukaryota; kingdom Metazoa; phylum Arthropoda; class Insecta; order Odonata; family Coenagrionidae; genus Ischnura; species Ischnura elegans. The sequence continues at coordinate 70,123,488 of NC_060248.1, read as the reverse complement.
AAATAAGTGTATCGCAATACGCAATGAAATCAACATGGAAACTCAATTAAGAAAGCACCGGATTTCCGCATGTTAAATTTTTATTAATTCACATTGATGGAGCAATAAATTATATGTACTGCTACTCCTTATATTTTTACAGAAGTGTTACTAGTAAATTGGAGAGATGCGATAAGGAGAAAACCATTTTGGCTGTAAATTGTGATACAGCAAAGATATTTACCACATAAATAAGGTTTTCGCTTTTTTTAGCGCATGCTGAAAGGAAATGACAGCAACTCAAGGCACAGAAAGCCTTTAATGTCTCTACATAATATAACGATCTCTTCACATCACTTCTAACTTAGAAGTAAAATATGGTAAAATTCATTTCAATGAACAAAGTTTGGAAAAAAAATAGAAGGGGCTGACGTTGTCACGACAGACTTTGGACAAGTTCGCTCTTATCCTGTGAAGATTCCATAAGCTCACCAAGTACACATAGAGCGAAAGAGGTATACAATAATGAAATGATCGGACAACAGCTAAGTCTCTTTTAACAAATCTCACGTGCATTGATACAGGTTCTAAGGAGTGTCGAGGAAAATTACGCGGCACATTAGATTTTGAAACTACAATAATTGAACAAAAGTGGTTGAAAAAATCTTAACATCAAACAATCACAGAAAAAAATAATCAACGGAATAGGGAAGCATAAAAAAGAAGTATGATTCAATTCGCAGGAATGGAACATGAAGAAGTTAAAGAAATAAAACCTCAGTCAACCTCTTTTCAACTGTAATACATAGGATACTCCAGGATTTTCATGGAAACGGATAATTAGCAACGGTAATTATAATTAACAGAAAGGATCTGGATAGAGCTTTTGCACTATTTTTTGCGGCATTAAGAGAAAATAGGTGAAAAACATAATATAACGAAGCTATATGCGATTGGGTAGGGTAGATGATGGGATCTGGCGAGAGACTTCTGCAAAAGACGATTCGGAATTAATATCCTCAGCGCAGTGATTTACTTTCCTCCTCCTTGCGGAAAACGAAATTCGATCTCATCCCTCCTTCCTTACGTTCCACTAACAGAGGAAGTGTATTCGTAACGAGCAGCTTCAAATTGCGAAATCAATCATCAAAGTGACTACTGCATGGTGAGTTACGAGTTGAGACTCTCCTTCAATTGCCTTCACAGCATTTCCCTTCATTTGTCAAGTGTATGAAGTTTACGCACGCATTCAGAACCCCAGCTCGCGTGACCTTATTCATGATCTAAACTTATAACATTTTACTTGAAACGTATTTATAGAAAAGAGTTAAAATATGCATCAGTTTCATTAAGAATACTTCAGCGTCAAATGTGGGCCCTAGATAGAAGGTAAAAAATCTCAACATTCATTACCGAATGCCTCCAATATTCACCTTCACCTCTCTCCTACGTTGAACATTTGGCTCACTTATATCCATTGACACTATCACGTTCGTATATATATCTAATTTTTTAAATCTTTTCTATCCTTCATTCACTATATTGCGCGTTTATCCAACTCCACCACAGTCTTCAGCATTCCCTCCCCCGATTTACGTGACCCATCTAATATTACACTTCATTCATCTATGCAATTCCCTTCAGTATAAAAATAAATAACTCATATTATTCTTAACCTTTTGCCACCATTTGCGGGTAGATAGTGGAGAAAGTAAATTAAACTATACGGTGTACAGGAAAATGGTAAATAACCATATTTCCGAAATATACTTAAAAGAATTATTATGATGATTAATTAGAGATCAACCGGCTAAAATACTGGAAGAAAAATCCTTGTTATAATTGAGTATAATAACTACATCATTAAAAATATTTCCCACACTCACTAATTTCTTGCCCAAGCAAAACCCTCATAAGTCATGTCATTCTAGTTATCACTACAGTAATTAAGGAAAGTAATTAAGCCCTATTTCATGTATCACGTAATTAAACTACAAAAATATGGCTAAAAATTTAACTAAGTAACAAATTGAAATAAGACGCTGCTGTTGCCATTACAAATATAAAAATAAGTTAGAGCTTCCACCGGCAGCCCCCCTGAGAAATGAAAAAATATGAAAATTATGAGGAGAGAAATGTCGAAAAAAATCCAAGACAAAAAAGGTAAAAAGACATAAGTAATAGAAAGACGCAAATAGCATTTTTTAAAGAGGAGCAGGTAAAAAATAAGGAAAGATTTTCTTTCAAATGCCTTATTTCTAAAGCATATGAGAGAAACGATATACGATTGCAATGGGGGTTTGCATGATGATGGTTGGGCACACCTTTCGCGGGTGTTTTTTTCCGTTTTTGTTCAATATGCAAAGAAGACGTTGCACTATTTGACGTTGGACAATCTCTGACGTGTTGATGTAAACAAGAATGCTAAATAAGAGAGCAGGCGGCAGGGATTGTAATAGTAAATTGGAATGTGGGAAGAGAATCATTACCCAAAACAAAAATCACTATAGTGACTCGAGAGGAGGTAGTGAAGTTATTTTGTGGATCCCTACCAGTTTTTCTGGATATGCAACAGTAAATATTTAACAGCCTCAAGCCTGGCTAAAATAATTTTTAATTGCTTTTTCTATACCATATTTTGAAAAAAAAATTCTTGAACGCGCAAATCGAGAATTTACCACCAGTTTTTACGCGAGCAAATGGCAAGAAAACTGATCCACTGACCCTATGGAACATAAGATAAGATGAGATGAGATGAGCAAATGGTGATATGATATTTGATGCACATTACCGTGGCGTAGACAATTATCTACATCTTTGATCTACAAGAAAATAATTATGTATATGAGTCATATCCTAGCACTCCATTAAACTTATTTACCACTTTAATTACCAATCATGGTGCATCAAATGGAAAAACCGCCGAAATATTTCGGAAAGTACATTAAAACTGACAAATTTATAGTCTCAGCTTTGCTAAACTTAAAATATCAAGTAATCAGAACTGGAAAGAGAAAAACATCGCTTCACAAAAAGCTATTGGTCCTTGGAAATTAAAGAGAGACAAATAATTTGAATAAATATATTATTCATACCAGCATTTCTCCTACTCAGCGAAGTGAAAGCTGTTTAAATAACAAATTGCGAATCGAGGAATGATGATGCTCAAAAAAAATTTTTGATTAAAGAAAGGGAAACGCAGCCGCGCAGACCCTCGATAGTCAATTACAGTCTATTGGTCCCAGTGAGCGAGTAAAACGGGAGAGACAATGGAGTCTGTAGGACGACGAACAAGCAAATCAGGGAGTCAAAATTCCGAAGGGGTAACGACGGGCGGCGGAGAGGAAAGGGGACCGATGGGAAGGGGATGAGACAACGTTGTAGAACGAAAGAGGGAGGAAAACACGACAGGGAATAGTAAAACGAACGAATACGGTAAACGGTAGGAAGGGATGATAATAAAACGGGGTCGAAAATATTGGAGAAGAATGCCGAAGATAAAATAGACCGGGAACAAATTGCGACCTGTAGATGATAAAGGATGCAAAATAGATAATATATTTATGTCTCCTTAAACATTTTAACATTAAACTATCATAGATACAAAACCAATTTTGAAGCATTGGGGTGACTTCGGAGGCTATTGAAGGGATTAACGTCAGAAATACAATCGTAATACTGTGCATATGGCTGCGGAAAAAAATGCCTTCCAGATGAAATTATATATACGGGGTGAGCGAAAATTACTCAGTGAAAAGATCGTTCACCTAGACATGCGATCGAACCAGGATCATCCTCTGACAAACCATTATCCAATACAGTGGGAACGAAACCCTTAGGACGGGCTCGCGGGATACACTCCTGGAGCAGGGACTATAAGCGATCAGCTTTTTTCCAGAAGGGGAAGGACGGGAAGGAACAAGGAAAGGAGGCGCCGCCGCGATGAGAGCCCGACGACGCCTCCAGGGGAAGGACGGGGAAGGAAGGGAGGGGACGAGGAATCCTGCACCGTCACAAGGCGGGCAGGTCCTACCATCATTATCCAATACAGCAATCAAGGCTAATGCGTTTAGCACGAATCCTGGGGATCCTTGCTCAAGTCTTGGTGGATAAACTTGAATCACTCTAGATGAATGCGGGTACGGAATAATACTCGACACTCATTGCTCAATTATTGGGTGAGAAGAGTCTGTAATTACACGCACGCCAGGGCGAATTACTACTCCTCCGAAACATTTTGCACGTCTTTTTCTTTTGCAGGTGATTAAATGTAGCTATCTATTCATCATCTGTTTCTCCAAAAACAAATAGCGCTCCTTGGATTAGAACCACAGAAAAGAGATACTAATAAAAATGAGACATAAATTTTCAAAAACTTATAAAATAAAAGTATAAATATCATATCCTAACGTATTCTCAACCACTGATTCAGCATCATCACGCAAAGGTAACTAATGAGCCAGCAGTTTTCTTTCTTCACGGTCATAGATGATAAATATGAGATTCTAGAAATCATATTCCTTGAAGCATTTACTCCAAACCCATGAAATTACCTAAGTCACTCGGCAAACGGATTAACGAGAAGACAGAAAATGCAATGCATCGATATAATTGGCGGAGACAAAATGAATTTCACAAGAAAATAGAGTTTCAATAGACATGGAAAAACAAAAAAGAGGCTTCGGGAGAAATACAATAGATATGGCAGACAGAAAGCGAAATAACTAAAAGTGAATGAAGAATATATATACATCTACATATCCACAAAATTCGGCTACGTTTAAAAAAAAAAAAGATTTAAACTTAAAAAATTATCGTCAATGCAATTAACTACGGTGGAAAGGTAAATTATCCTGGAAGAAAATAACAATAAAAAGTAAGGAAATAAACATATATAGCGTAGAGAAGTATGAAGATAAATAGGAAGCGACATAGGAAAGAGGCGAAAATGAATGAGCATGAATTGGGAAATAATACAATTTGCTTGTAAGCATCGTTTACAATCATGGATAAAATACTTCGGTTGTGCTTTTACTCGGAAAGCTCGAAGTCGCATATTGCATCAAATCACAATTTATGGTAGAGGGGTAATTTACAATAATGGAAAAATAAAAATTTATATAAAATGAAACATAGAAGGTAGAGAGAAAAAAGCGGTAACACGGCACCGAAAAATAGTACAATCCTAACACAGAATGTGAAAAAAGAAAAGAAACGGCGCGCATGAAACTCGAAAGGGGCCGTGTAAGGACAGAGCTATAGCAATGGTGACGAAGACAATCATATGGAAATAGGTGCGTACATGAAGAAGCACTGACAGAGAAGGAAGAGTGCTTCCTACCCTGCTGAATGATACATGGATTTACCGATGCGCGTGCGTCATCGCACATATGTGAGACCAAAAGACAGAAAATGGGATAGGGTAGTATGTAAAAGTGGACTGAGGATATGCATAGAGATCCTGTTCTATCCTCCGCCCTTTCCCCCCGCCGATAATCAATATCTGTGGAGTAAGAGGAAGGATGGGGAAGGCCTTTTACAGGCGGCGTTCGGCTACACATACCACTCTCCAAGGGGTGGCGGCAGGGACGCTTGCTAAGGAGGACCTTTTTCGTACGTTTCTCGCCATCCACCACGCGCTCACTCCTCCCCTTGCTACACATACACTGCCCCCAACGCAAAACGGAGGCCCTTCCTTCTCATCCCACTATCCCGTAAGACTTGCTTACCCTCCCCTCCTTCCATTTCTTGAACCCCTCCAGCGCTCGCAACCCCAATCCCCCATCTCCAAAAACCAAACCCCTTCCCTCCCCTCCATGCTGTCCCTTACCAAACCCCTTCCTCTCTTCCCCCAACCCTCACTCTTAAGAGCCCCCTTTCACCACTACCACCAATGCCTCCCCTATACACATTCGTAAATATATATATGTATGCATGCATATAAAAAACGACGCGCCAATCCCTCGACCAATAGGAGGCCTCAACGTCATCGATGCCTCCTTTCTTCGCCCTAACCCTTTTCCCTTGCCACGTTCGCTCGCTTCGTCCTCTCCCCCTCTACACCTACTCGAAGCAGCATCAGCCCAAAACGACCGAGTCTTCCTCGCAATGGAAATCAAAAGTCCTCCGGCCACGAAATTTTAATTGCCACTACTACTTCGACGTATATTCTTTTTTCGCGCCTTTTTCCCCCAGATACCACACATGTATTTTTATTTTCTGGGCGAGAGGAGGAGGAGGACTAAAACGGGAAAAACTAATGAGTGAGCGAAAGAGATGGACTCATTTTTGTGTATCATCTGCTTTTCCCCGCGGGAAAAAAAGTTTTCTCCCACGGTGATTTTGTTTTTTTTCCTCCGAATGCCGAGAAAAATAATGCCTTACCACGTTTTGCGATAACTGAAAAGAGCAATAAATATGAAGCCGAATAAGTTTCCCTTTGCCAAGGGTATTAAAGAAGATGAAAATGAAACGGCGGAATAAGGGTCTACTGAAGATAACTAAGATTATTTTAAACAATTTCGAGTTAGATGAAGAGAGATAGCATTTTTCTGTTAGTTAAACTCGACGTTCGGGGAAAGAAGTCTAACCTGAAAGAATCTATAGATTGAAGGCGTGTATAGTGCATATTTTATCAATAGTTATGGTTAAACATTTTGCAAATTCATTACATTTCAGTATGCCAGTGAATATTCTGCCATTAAATTTCACTGTTTAAGGTTTTTATTAAACTCTCAGATAATAAATGTAGAACCACATCAGCTCACTTCGTGAGGCCAAGACAAATATCAAAGATTCAATTTATAAATCAAGATAATATCTTTCACCTCACAGTCTCTTTAACCTATCTTTAGTTGTAAGGCAAGCCCAAAGCTCCAATAAAATGAAAAAAAAACGTATGAGTCATATATGTTTCGTTGTAGAGAATTATGAATCACCACTCTTCAATACAGTACACTCAATGAATTTCATTCAGAGTCCTCCAAAGCTGACGCCAGGTATTTAACTGGCATCCATTAAAAGGAAGACTGAAAACGGCTCTTAATGCCATGGTCGTAGTTTTAACGTAACAACGAGTTTTTACAACGAGACAACCCGGTGGCTGCTTTTGCCTGAGAAACTTTAATAATTTTCTTTTTTAGTACATTGGAACAAAGAAAATTGTTATTACGTAAGTGGGACGCTGAATTTGAGGGTAAATAATAAACAAAGGAGGGAAAATTTCGTACTTCAGCCTTTTAATAGTCGATTTCCCAGAGTGAAAGCGAGCCAAATTTCGGAAATGTGCGAAACATAACAAAGAAAGCAAAAAAACATATCAGATGCAATTGTCAATTAAAATGTCAATTTAAAGAAATATTAGTGAAAAAATGCTGGAAGTAAAAGTTTATCGAAAGATAAATTCACGCGTTCAAACCAATTTAAAAAAATGCTACACTAAAAATTACTTTCGCAATAAAATCACAAAGACTATTAAAATACTTTCAATCTAGTGAGTTTGTAGGTTAGTGACGCACCTAATAGTCGGTAGCGTACCCGTTGGGTTAGGATCGTGGGTAGCGATTGAAGCTTTTTAGGGTACCCTGAGAATAGAGAGCATGGATGGAGTAAAAAGCGAAGCTTCATTTAAATAATTTTAATCTTAAAGCACTGATCATACTTCAAAGTGCTAAGCGATATAGCCATTGCATAAGTATTTACCAACATTTAATTTTGGTCGGAGGAAAAGCTCTTGCTAGAAATCAAACATTGGAACAAAATCACCCTTTCAACTAAAGAGGGATGATTGGTTGACATCAAAGAAATCAATGAAGGAATTAAATCGAAAAATTTGTTGCTAACGACATTAAGAATGACGTGAAAGGATGTAGAGGTATCTGGGAGGGGACTATTATGTTCTTGACAGTAAGGGGGAAGATCGGTAAGCAAGCGTAAGGAAGGGAAGCCGATGCTCGATATTTTTAATTCTGAATAAGGTGGTATGTACCCGGATAATGAGTGGCCAAAGATGGCTACAAGTTAGCAGAAGGGAAATAATAGGGCCAATAAGTTGCGTAAAACGGCCCTTTAAAATCCGACCATTACACTGCTTTGTATTATTCTGATCTTCTTTGAAATTATAAATTTGGAAAGGAGTCATATAACATAGGCTTAAGTTTTGTTTTTCTGAGCATGATATACCGTAGTCATTCTTTTAATTACTTGCATTCTAAAGGAAATCACATCGAATGATAATTACGTGAACGATTCAACCCTCCGATCGTGATTTGAATTTTAAAAACCTTTGTGAATATCACACGTTGAGTTTGCCTCCACCCTGAACTATTCTAATATAAATAATTTGTCCACCATAAGGGGTTGCAAAATGAGAAGGAGTTCGAAGACATTTGAAAACATTTATATCTAACATTTACATCTGAAAAACCTTGTGAATTCTAACACAACTGCAGTATCAAAAATCATATAAATAAAATACTATTTCGAAAATTTAGGCAAGAAACAAACCCACCATCAACAAATTTCATTCTAAAAATTGGTGAGACCTAGATAATAACCTTCCATTACTTAAGTATCAAAAGCATGATTTTTATTAATAAAACACCTTGTTGAAGCTCGAGCTTAGATAAACAAAAATTTTTACGAAGATTATAATGCAAAGTTGAAAAGAAATAAGTTCTACGATCTTTAAATATGTATAAATATATACTATATATCAATTCCATCATAAATACTCTCATCACAGACATTACCAACGACCTTTCATTAAATCTTGCGATCATTTTTATCACTGGAAAACTAAGAAAATAAGCATTCCTTTCCTCCACTAATAATAGCACTGAAATTACTTTTCAGGGAGTATAAAATTGCATCAATACGCCAGTTTAAAGCAACAAATTGTGTCGAGTACGACAAAGAATTTTTCACGGTCTGAGAGCCACTAGTAAATTTAATGATTTATTTCTTAATCAAAATTAAATTAAAATACATACGTTTTCAAAAATATTTGTATATGACTAATATCAGATTTAGGAAAAAAAGGGAAGCAATCTTGTTGACGATAAGTTAACCACTAGAGAAATACTTATTTCAATCGGCAAGCCAACGTAATCAAACCAAACACTGGACGTAACTCCATTGTACATTAAACCGCAGAAAAACATCTATAATAAGAAATATGCTCAAAATAAAAAAGGCCCGAATTCATATTCATCAAACAGAATCCCTTCATCGTCCCAACGGGAATAAATTAATGCGAGAAACAGTTGGGAAATATCGTGCCAAACCATTCCACAAAAGAGCCAAAAAACAATTCAAGTCGAAGGTTTGGGATAATCTCTCTTCGTTTTATTCACGTTCAAGAGCCATCTCTTTTCCCCTTCGATTATACCAATGTGGTATCCAAACCCCGCTTCCCACCCTCCCTCCCCCACACACCCGGAAATCAACCCTCTTCTTTCGCCTCAGTAGATGGGCCAAGTCTCTACCGCCCTTTCCGAAAACCCCAAGCCCTCCCGAAACCTTATTTCTCCACCTCCCGCTTGTCCTCAGCATCCCCCAAAAACCACCCTCTTAGATACATTCTCCGACCCCCTACCCCCAACCTCCTCCCCTTCCTTACGGATATAAATTCGCTGAGGGAGACAGCAGTGGCAATAATTTTCTGTCATAAAACAATACCACCCTTTTCCGAACCTAACCGGCCCTTTTTCTGTCCAACTCTCCCACCCACCCCCTCCCCGAATACCCTTTATTTTCTCCCGTATTCGTTCCTCTCGCTCCTTCTTCCACTTCCATCCAAATGTCTTTCCCTACCAATCTCAGGTCGTCATCCCATCGCCTTTCTTCTTTCGGACTGCCAAAAACAATTCCCGTTTTTCCTGATGCCTTATTTATGATCTGAGTACTTTATGTAATTTATTATACTGAAGCTATAATTATATGTATTCAATATTTGTCACTCTCTCGCATTGATATATAATGCGTTAGAAAAAAATCCTACCATATAATTATTTTAACTTATTACCATTCCTGAGAAGAAGTATTGTGATTAGCACAAGAGAAAAAAGAATGAAACCGCTAAGACGTATTTCTAAAAACTAAGTATGTAATGATAATGATAATGGACATCTACGGAAATAAATCAGAAACCCTAAAGCAAAAAAATATCTATTGACAGAAAACAGAAAAAAACAGATAGCAAAAATTATCGAAAGACATTGTTCTGGAGATTACCTTCTTTGGTCAAGAGCTTAAACACCAACCAGAAAAGTAAAAATAAGAATGAAGTGCAATACGGTACACAATTCTTTTCAGATCATAATTCACGAAAAAAAAATTATCGACGTGACTAATTATGATTTAACTCTTCGATAGTCATCTGATACGAGTTATTGAAAGAGTATTTTCTTCAGTAGAATAATACTAAGCGTGGTAGGCCTGGCAAACTGAAAATTAATCCTAAGCAAAAGGAATCCATGCACTGAGTGAACTGAATTGAATGGCATTCACATACGTTAATATCACCGCGGAATCACTCACATGTAAAAATATAACCGGCCCACATAAGGTTATAAAATGGAGTGTAAAAGTTTCACGAGGATGCATGCCATCAAATGCGGAACAGATGCGCATTAGGCAGGAAGAAATAGCAGAGAGAGGGAATCATAATTCTAGAGTAAAACGAAAGGAGGAATACGGTCGCGAGATGGAGGGAGACAGAGTGTAAGAGAGGGATGGGAGAGAGAAGAAAAAATGTTCGGGGCGAAAGAAAGAGAGGGGGTGACGTGAGACAAAGAGAGATTAGCGGTGCCGATGGTACGGAGCATTTGAAGAGGTCCCCAATAAATAACCCTCGACTGCCACATTTTTCGATACCCATGGATACATCATCAATCATTTTTTTCCCTCTCGCTTCCATGGCTCTCCAGAATCAGGAAACAAGGGAGGGGAGAAGTGAAGAGCTGGAGGTGGGGGAGCTAGAGAGTATGCCCTTAGGAAGCGAATAGACGGATGGGGAGATGAACGTGACGACCTGATCCTAATGTGCCTCGTGTGGGAGTCGTCGCAAGGAATGCACACTCAATTCCTCCTGGGAGACCTTCAAGTGCTATAGAACTGAATATATTGGAAAGTATACGAATAAGAAATCTTTGACAATGACAACATTAGTGTGACTTTCCGTATGAATATGCTAATAAAATAGGAAAGCATATTGAAAAATCGCAAGTCTTTAACCGTCGAACCATTTTAAAATCTCTCATATTTCCTAAGCAATCAAGAATCCCAATACTCAAGATAAATAACAATATAAGACACCATAAGCTCAACGAAATAACGAAGGTGAATGCGAGAGTTAAAAATTAATCATTTTAAACATTCCATTAGAGCACGGCTAATTTTATTATCTCCCATCAATTTCTGGCCATTACAAAATTTGGCATCAAATTTAAAACTGCTATCATAAATGTTTATAAAGTACACTGCAGTACATAATATAAATAAGAACAGATAGCTGCAAAATTAATGCCACGACAGATTGCTTTACATTATATTATCACCAATTAAAAAAATATATCTTATATCCAAATCACTCTTTTTAATTAAAAGATAAGACAAAAAATGTCATAATATTTCATGACCATTTAAGTAAGGATACGATAATCAATGTTTCGTACTCTGAATGGAAAAAAAGCAAATAAAATAAGATATACTTCACATTTTAACTAACTTCATCACTGAAAATTTATGAATCCCAAAAGATTTATCAGGCAGGCAGCTAACCAAATACATATACCTTTCCAGCTATCGCATTTCTAGTCACGGCAATAGTTACTAACTAGGCATGAAGAGAGAACTCATATTTTAATACGTATTCAACAGGCAAAGCAATCACTCGATAAAAATAAAGCTGTTAGAACGGATAACTTTTATCCACATTCACCACAAGAGTCGATATTTTACGCAGGCAGAAATTCTCTCGTGGTAAATAACCATTTCACACCTCTCAGAATGCGTGGAGCAAAATCAATATCCTCGCACCTTTAGAAAATGGATTCATGATGCTTGAGCTCGGGAATCGAATAGAAACCGTCGCAAATGAGGTGTTTTAAACTGTCTGAATAAACTACGGCGACGCTACTGGCAAGCCTGATACGTTCGGAGCGCAAAAAAAACCATTACTTCCACCCATAGATGAACGAAAAAGCACTTGCAATGAAAACATGTGTATGCATTTATGTGCATATTTTTACAGGCAAATGTGGTATTTCACAGCGGTTATTTCGTTGTTTAAAAAGGATAGACGGGGATAATGTGCTATGGCAGATGCTCGGTAGGGGCGTATTCAATGGGACTCACACGCAGAGAGCGCGTCTGCTTCGACTTCGAAGCATAACCGTTTGTTTTTATCGTCATGTGAACAACTGCCTCCAGTCCCTCTAAATCGACCAGGATCCACATTTTCTTGCAATAATTTTATTTTTTCTTTACTTCGCCATTTTTTGGCTGGTTGTCACCACATTTAGGAATATTTATTCAGAGAAGTCATTATCATACCTACTGTCAGCTATTACTCGCTTGCTTCCAGGTTTTTACCCCAATGTAAGCCAGCGTAAAATATGGTTTGAGACTTCGGGAGGTGGGAACATATTAATTAAATTTCACGATTTACGACCTTTATCACCCACAGTAGAAAAAAAATTAGGCACTCGACGAATTTAAAATATCAGCATTTTATTTCTCAAAAGACATGAGCAATTATGAGTTAAGGAAATATGCCTGAATCTGCTTCCAAGTGGTGATATGAAAACCTGTAATTAACTTTGAAGAAATGAAAAAAATGAGTTTAAACATCATTTTAGGTGGTATGGGAGCATCATCATATTACATTAATGTTTTACGAAAAAATCCGCTATATGAAATGGAATACTGAGAGATCAGCACCACTGTAAATACCAGTTCCAATATGTAGCTTTGCAGCTACAAGAAAATTACCGAGCGACTTACATACTACTACTGTTCACATTTTCAATTCGCAGCCATCGTCATATTCACATCTGACATGTAGCTAAAAAACATCCGCTGGTCACCAGTGCGAGCAATGCAAGCCAGAGGCATGAGTTCATATGTCGCACCATCTCTCTTAAATACAAAATCCATGCGTCATACGACATCAAAATGGATGCGGGAATAGATATAAAAACCAATGGAAACGCATTTGAACGGCTTTGCGTACAAGTTCTCCGTCGGAGAGGTTCTAGGCGGGCGAGAAGAGTACGTTGGGAAGGGCGGAAGGAATATATGAACCTATGTGGAATGTGTGCATGCATTTTAGGATGCTTCAAAAATGCGAAGGGGGAGAAGGAATGGGTTGTAGCACGCTTAAGCCACCCCGCCGCGTATGGGAAAGAGGGTATGAGCATGAATCCACGCCACGTTCAAATGTCCGTGAAATGTGTTCAAGAATGAAAAAGGATGAAATATATGATCAAAAAGAAAGGTTATTCCTCGACCACCTCCTCCCTCGGCGTTAAATATCCCATAACTCGATCATCATTGATCCTCCTTAGGATGGGATCTATGTTTTCATGGAGGAGGAGATAGATTAAACATTGTACCTCCCTCGGCACAAGCATCAAGAACTTACTTAGAAAAAATTGGAACTGGGTCGGTTTTGGTGGTTTAATTGAAGACTCCAATCATTAGCAGCAAGTTTAAACGCCAGCGGTTAATCCTTTTGCTTTAGTGGCGCTAATTATCTGCTGTTGATTAATCATACGGCATTTGGAGGAGGTAACGGGCAGCAAGGGACATGCCCCATGAGGAAAGGGTAGGTAGGGATGGTTGGAGAGAAACTTGGCGTCGGCATTAGCTTACTAAAGGCGTCAAGAGGACCACGGCTTCACGTCCCATCCGACGGACGAAGTGCTGCACTTGAAAGGCCGTCCACAACGCACTCAAGCAGGGATCAGGCAGCCTCTGAAAAGTCCCTGCCACCGCCGGGATTTGAACCCAGACCATCTGGGTGGGAAGCTAGCACTCAAACCACCACACCAACCCTATACCCTGTTTATAACCGGTTCCTTATACCTGTATCAATAATAATACCAATGTATCTTGGGGTAAAATTTCTAAACTCACAATCAGTCGAAACTGCTTTGCATTAGAATTTTTACCAACCAGGGATGTTCGCATCTAATGAGGTTCACTCCATAATTTATTCCGTGGTTCGTAAAGGTGAGCGGGCAGCTCACCCGGGGCATAACCACGGGTGAGAGAAATTGAGTATTTAGAGTAGGGAGCCATTTCCTTTCTTTGAGTATGTCCGTAGGAATTTCCTGGGATTTCAACTCGGGGCCCTTAGATTAGCAGCCCAACGCACAGCCTAATAGACCGCCACGTTTTTCTTAAACAGGCTAACTTGAATCTTAAATGATAGTAGCAAATATGTGTAGTACATATTGGTAATAGATATTTTAATGATAAAAAAATGTTATCGTCTCGCAATTACATTCTTTACATATCCGAACGAGTTATGTATTTTTCTGACAAATAGATCAGATCTCCAAACCATCCCACATCCCTTAGCGAACGGGCGCGTACACATTTCTTTTCTCGCGGGACTGAGGACAATGAGATGAGCGAACTGATGAGAAACGGATAGATCCATTGAAGCTTGAGGAAGTCAACCGAAGTTTATGTTCATCTTCGTATCATTTCGTAAAGAAGGCATATGACGTGAAAAAATGGCATAAACCTTAACAACACACACATACAAACAGTTATTTTTTTTCTTCCACTTCACATTGCTGCCTTATTCCTCGGTCGATATATCGATTTCTTACCGCTCGATTTAGCGATAAAGGTTTCCCATTGAGGAGGAAGAAAACGATGGGAAAGGTGGGTGGGGAGAGATATTTGTTGGGTACAAGGATGCAGGTTTTGTTGTCATCCCCAACCACTAACGCCTTATTCCTGCTCTGCGTCGTTATACGATGGCGACGAATAGCGGCCGACCGCTGTTTTCCGATCGACGAAGGGAGAAATCCAAACCACCCCACGACGGATAACAGAAAAAAAGGCCATACCTACTCCCTCATTTCTCCCGTCCGCGAAGAACCCATCTCTACCCCGCCAAAATTCCTTGACTCGCCGAGCCGAGCAAGACGGAAAGAGAACGGCTCTTAATCGAAAACTCGATGCTTTCACGCGGTTCGAAAAAAAGTAAAAAAAAACTTATGCGCCGATACTACGAGGAAAAAACACCCGCGTGACAAAGAAAATCTCATCCTTTTGCTTCACTCTTGATTTCTCCTCGACTCGTTCAAGCCGTCACAGTACCTCTTTACCCTTCCTTATACATTATGACACGGCCTCGTCAAACATCTTCACATCGAAGGATTCCGATATTTTTTTATCCCTTGGAGTGTTTTTTTTCTTCGGGAAGGCTTCTTTTTAAAGGGAGGGGAGCTTGCAGGGCACGAAGATATCGCAATCCTTTCCCGGTCGGGTATCTTCGAGTATCTGAGGGGAAATTGGCAGTTTATCGAGGTTGTCGTTTGGTTTCATTTTTCCCGCTGTGTTCAGAGGTCCCCACACTGACAGAGTGATTGGCACCACCATCGACTCTTCATTCAGCTGTTTCTTTCCCTTCCATGTCCTCATTAGCCCGTTTCGATTGGGTGGAAATCGGTCGGGTTGGGTCCCGAAAAGGAAATGAAAGAAATTGACGAAGTAGACCTTTACCTATCATTGTATTAGCATGTATTTCATACTTCTAGAATGAAAAATAGCAAAAACATCACACCCAAAATGTTCTTTTATACAAATTTTCGACTAGTACTATTCATTCGATTGAAATAGTCTGAAGAGTATCAAGTAAAAACGAAATGGATTTAATGTTTAAATACACATCTAAACTTTGAACTTAAAAGTAATATTTTCATTTCCCACCAAAGGAACAAAGTTGTTTTTGATCCCAAGTGGTAGTTTGTTTATAAGTAGTTTTCTTAAGAAATGATGCACAATGAATAAACACCTGCATAAGAAGTAATTTTAAGGGTCAAAATTTAATTAACAGAAGTTTAAGACAAATATGGGAAGTAAAAAAATTATGCTCAATACTTTTCCTTTTCTCCACAATTAAAGTACAGGGCAACATAAAATCACCCCTTTTCATTCATGATAAGGTATTTACTCATAGAATACAGGCTCTAAGCCAAAAAGTAGATATGACAGCTAAAAGTTAAGAGAAGCTCACACCATTCTATTTCAATTTATTTACGCCTAACTACCAAAAAATATATACCTCAATTGAAGATACATATGATGGTGTGCGGTGATATTTTAAGTCAAATCATCAATACCAGTATCCAGAAGCCAACGGAAAGGAATCATATGGAATGTTTGGGGAAGCAGGGATTCAAATTTCGTTCGGAATCCCATTCATACCCCAGAATATGCGAAATACAGGAAACCAATAGACATTCAAAGACGGAATTATTCCAATAATCCCGTGAATAATAGCTTAGGAATCGGTTTCCGAAAGCGATCGCGGGAAAACCCTAAGGGCGATACGCAGAACGTAAAAGGGGCCAGCCGAACCAAACACAGGAAGCGATATCTCCCACCCCTTCCCACGGATCGGGCAAAGGGCATTCAATACACACCGCCCTACTACAACTCAACATTCTCTTTCCGACCAACACCAGCACCCAACCTCCCTTTCCTTACACGGAGAAAGATTTCGAAAGGTATTGGGTTAATGCTTGCGGATGTGAGATAGCCAAAGGTCAGTTAGGACGGGACATCGAAAAAAATTGGGGTGGAGACGGTCTGGAACTGAGATGGGGAGTGGTGAGGAGGATGAGAAGAGGCTATTCTCTGAGCACTTCGGGGAAAGGAGGGCGTATTATGAAACCAGTTTGGGGAGGGGCAAGGGGCCGAGCGATATATAAAGGGTACGGGAAGAAAAAGGGATCGAATAAGAGTAGGAGGGAATTTTGAGGGGTGCAGTGGGTGGTGGGACTTTCGGACTAAGCCCGACGATGATGATGATGATAGTATTGGCTCACCTCCACCCACCTATAATGCAAACCTTGGCAAGGGCATGTGCGTGTATATATACGTGAACCACCCATTGTTATCGAAGGGCTGAGGATACGATAGGATACGGGAAGGAGGGTTCCAGCGGGAGTGACCCTTAAAAGAGGGGTAGTAGGTAACTATCTATACGTGGAAAGGGGTTTAAGTCCGAAAGGAAATGGTGAGCCGCGGTAGGAAATGGTTAAGTGCCGAGATAGGAATGGAGGGTGAGCATGGGAACGGATAGGCGCGGAAGTTTGGGAGAACGGTGTGGGTGCTTTGGAGAAGCCAAAAGAGATTCGGACCGGCTCCCATGGCTAAAGGGTATTTCTACGAAAATCATCGGCTCGCATCGAACGAGCCATTGTTTCGATTAATCTCCCTCGAACATCCAATTAAAATGCCGACAAAAGGCAAGCCTCGAAACAGGAACCGCAGGGAGCCACATTAACTCAATCGACAAAATCAATTACTGACCCGACTGACTATTTCTGGGTACAAGGGATTCCGAGGGAAGCCAAATTTGAAGTCAGTCCGCAGACAGATATGACCCGAAAAATCGTTCTCTGCGCCATTACGCTAACTCTCAGGAATTCGGGACACAATATATCTATTCAATATTTTGCAAAACACCATAAAAATTTATCCAAACTACCATATGTCATTACGATGAAAAATGTTAATAAATAGAGTCAAATTAATATCACGAAAGTTTACCAGCTAAAACTTCAACCTATCTATGCCGGATTTATTTACTAAAACGAAGAAATTATCTTCCATCAAATTTTTTCGTAGATCATACGAGTAGGAGAATATTCTCATCAAGTAATATTTTCTTTCGGATCATATTCCATCGGATAATATTTTCCTATCGTTCGCGGCTATAATTATTTTTGAAACCGATAACAAGAGCTCTTACCAAAAAAATCCCAATTACACTGAATAAGTGGCTTAAACCGGGGTTGGTATGTTAAATAAAACTCATCAACGAGGGAACATTACAGGAAATGAGGCTATTAATCTTATGAATATCTTCCACAAGATAAGCTGAAAATTTACTGAAAATAAAAAATGCATTAAACAAACCCGAGTTTCAGAGGCAAAAGTAAGTATACGCGTGCTGTAAAAGAGTCTGCAGTAAATCTGAAGTAAACACTGCGATTGATTATATTAACGCCCACGTCTATTTCGTCATCTTCTAAAGCACAATTTTAAAAATCGAAGTAAAGTTGAAAGTCCCCGTAGTAGTTCTACGATTATATTTCATTTCATGAGCTATTAAATCCCAACCCACATTTTCCAGTCAAAAAAATGCAAGCCCCACGGCGCAACCTGTTACACCTAACTGAGTGCATCCTAAATGACCACTCGAACCCGCGGCACTGAGCGAGTAACACCTCCCGAGTTTACTCGATGAACTGAATGCCCGCAAGGCACACGTATAAGATAGGCAAGTGAGGTCGAAGGGGGGGCGATAGGGGTGCTTAAGCTTAAAATGGAGAATTTCGTGGAGAAATGAACCCTTTTTGGAGGGGGAGGGAAATTCCAAATTGAGCGGTCAAGGAAGGGATCGAGATACATGCATATAGGGATAGAGAGAGGGAGTTGAGGAGGGTAAGAGGTTTTGGCTTCGAGCGAGGGCAAGGAAGGAACTGCGAGGTGTGTGCCCTACGATGGCGGAAGGAAGCGAAAGGGGATAGGTGTCAAAGCAATGACCACACACCGACCACCCTCTTCACCTCGAGCAGGATGACCCCACCGATGGACCTCCGGCTTCCAACCAGCCCGAAAAGGGGTGACCCCATCCGGTGACCCCCATCAGCAACTGGTCTCCGCTCCATTAGGCATTCCAAACCGTGCCCCACGGCCTGCAGAATGGGCGTCCCGCAAGAAGGGCCGGTAGGTGGGTGGGTGGGTCAAGGGGTTTGGCGATGTGGGAGATGGTGTCGGTAAGGATTGAAGGGAGAGGGTGCAAGAAATAGGCGCGCCTCCCGTAAGGGGCAAGGAGCGGAAAGGGTCTCGGTCGGAGGTCGGACTGCTCCTAATATAACGTCCGACCTCCGGCTTCCTGTCTTTGGGAACGAGGGATAGAGAAGGCGTATTGGCAAAGAGCTCGCGTGCAAGGATTCGTGGGCCTCAACTCTTCATCAAAGAGTTTTGGGAATGTAACAAACCCATTTCTATTATAATATTTTGATCAGAAGATATCGATTTTAATCCTCATATTGAGAACTGAAAAAAAATATGAAATACCAAGCATCCATTACATTGATAACGGAGCGTTTCTGTGCATAGAAAAATTATCAAAAGTAGTAAAACTAACTCGAATTATTAAGATAATATAGAATACACTAGGGAAGAGTGGGACCAGAATTGTTCTCTTTTTTCCCGAATTATTTTTTTTCAAAACCTCTTCTCCCAAATGAACGAGTATTCAAAACTGCGTTACTTATGATAACACTAGCTATAAAAAATGAAGAGATAAATATCCAAGCGTTCATTATAGGAATGAAATTTCCAGACAGTCAGACGTACGTAGCAGGGTGGCATGAAAGCCACAATGAACGAGAGTGAAAGCATAATTCAATTGAGTATTTAATAGCTATCAAACTTACAAGACTGATAGGATGTAATATGTGGAATACCTCAAACTAAATTTATTGGCAACAATAAAATTCCTCGGATATTTCAATCTCTATCCCTGAGCGTAAATTTAAAATAACAGATTTATCATCACAAAATTATAATAAGAACTCCTTGATTTCATCACTGAGTTAAAGAGAAGAATAAACTGAGAAGTTTCAAATACCTTTTCATGGTCATTACGCATGGAAGGGAGAATAAAGCAAACCCTGTTAAGCTTAATTTATGAGCATCACCGAATCTCACCAAGAACATTTCATGAAGGCAAAAATAAACATTTTTCGTTTGGCATTACATAAAACATTAGGTTTTCATTAATGAATGCAGTTTTTAATATCTTTGTCGCTATCACTGAATCAAAGTATAAATAAAAAAATATCCTATGTAACAAATGCATATCCTAAATATCCTATCAATGCATTGGAAACACTCCGAGTAAAAATCAGTGTCAGATCGCGAACACAACAGTAAGAGCAATGTTTTCTTTCTCCAAAAGAATTCGACGCCGTATTTAAATACCTTCTCAAAATGACGTGCGATATAGTATGGCCATCCATTTTCCTTTGCAAACATTCAAACGCACAGTGGGGGAGGGTGAAGACGAGCTTTTTTCCAACCGTTGCTAATATCTTCTTCGTGGGTACACTATAATAACATATCCTTCAGTTTGGTTTCCCATTGAGCATTTGATTCTTTTGATAGTATCCCCAAAACATTTCATCTTCGCTTACAGACATTTCATCTACCTCGTGTCACTACTCCTTTCCCTCCCCATCTGTATCCCTTGCTCCCTCTTTGATCCATCTGTCTCTTCACCGCTCCCCGAGCGCATCAAATACCCCCACACCCGCCTTCCCATCAGTATCAATCCGCACCCCGAACCCCGCTTCGCAGCGGAAAATAAAACAACCCCAGCCGAACACCACTGCAAAGTTATTTTTTGTCCTCCTCCTCCAACCCCTTGGCCCATCCATTTTCTGCCTCCCTGATGAGCTATAGGCAATATTGAACTCCGATACATTCATCTCGAAACGAACCTCTTCTTCTTCTTCAGACTGCTATTACAATCCCCCCCCCCTCCCCGCTATCCCCCTCTCTTAAAAACCAAACACCGTGCTCTGTCGGTTTCCCCGTCCGCTCCGCCCTCCCACTTCGCCTTCTCTCCGCACCTCGTCTTTTTCTTTCGAGCCCTACCAATTCCGCCGCAGCAACCCTTTCCCCCCTTATACGTATGTACCCTTCCGCCGTCCACCGCAACATCGGAAGGACAGAGAGATACTAAGAGTTGCACCGTGCAACGACAATATAAAAAAAAAGACATCAGCCGCGCGTAAGAGCAGTTCCTTGGGAGCTTTTTTTGCGACCGCACCCATTCACCCCTACTCTTCCAGCGTCCCTCCTCCTCCTACCTTCCCCCGACGACTTTGCCATTACCCGACAAGAAGAAAGGAAGGCATTCCCATCTTGCTGCTCTCGCAATTCCGATACGTACTTTCCAATGGCTCGATTCCCTTTTGCAGTCTCACCTCATTGTTCTCGCGACAGGATCTAACGCCAAAAGATGTGCGCCGACGATGATGATGACGCCTGTAGTTTTTTTCGTTCACAGCTTTGCCAGCATAGCAGACTTATTAGAGAGTTACAACAGAATTTCAACCAAATAAAATTTAATTTCTTTAAGAACCTGGGATCGTTGGGATCTAAGTTTCAAGCAAGCGACTCAAAGGAGCAAAAACTATATGGGAATTAATTTTTATTGTGTTAATTTTATAAATTAGGCCTTGAGGAGTATCTCAATGGGTTTATTAATAAGTGATTAATAAATTTCCTTCACAAAAAATTGTGTTGCATATTCATTAGATGATTTACACTACCTATGCGAATCATTTATCAGCTGTGCGAGGACGTTTACAAATGCTCCTGCGGAAAATCATATGCTGAAGAAACGTGCCGAGGAATGGCGAATAGGATTATGGAGCATGTAAGAGCCATAAAAATCAACACTATTTTTCAGCCATCAAAACATTTGGAATGAGGCAAGAATTAATATTGATTTTGAAAGAGCAATGATAGTGGCAAAAGGGAGCCGTCATTATCCAAGGCAGATCAAGGAAGCCTAAGAAATGTACAAGATCTATTATTTAAACAGAGACCTTGGCTGCCCAATCAGCATCGTGAATTCATCATGAGTAGCACCGCGGAAATAATTGAAAATATCTCGTTGTTTCTGTTAAGGTGATATCTAATTCATTGCTATCCAGCTTGAATACCGTGAATAGTTTCGAAGGACTTCAATTTACATTCTGAAACATTTTTCAACCAAAGGCATGATTAATTTAGGTAAATACATTAAAATATCCAGTAAAGACATTATGGAAGGCATTATTTCTGTACATTTTGGAGACAATGCTATCATTTTTCCGTAGCTTCCGTATATCTCAGTCGTACCTGGATATTAAAATAATAGCTAACTGAATTATACAAATGTGGAATGAGTGCAGCTTCATAGAAAACTTATGCCCCTTGAGGAATCATCCTAGGTTTGAGCCACTAACGTGCTGAACGTTAACTACTCTTCACTTCTTCCTTGTGAACTTAAATTTGTTGTATAGTTGAATATCGTAAAACTTTACAATAAAGTGAAAGAATACTAGGGAATTCAATTAGACCTATCTTGACTCTAACCGATCCCCTCGAGTAAATTAATTCCTGCTAAAGATAACATCGTAGAAAAAGAATATAAATGAATTTGCACTGAAAAAAGTAGAAGTATACAACTTATAATTGTATCCATTTTCATCTTTCAAAGTAATTATCAGAAATCCTCGACTTCTACTATAAATTGTAGACTGAGAAATGAGTTTTTACCGTCCATCAAAATGAACTTTTCACTTGGTGGAAAACCTAAGAATACAGGTTTTCTCCAGCGAAAACACTTTATACAGAGCCAGTAATGTGACAACAGATCATAAACTAAAAAAAATTATTCAAACATGATTATGGATTATAAAACCGGAGGCGTCGCAAGTCTTAAAAAGGTTTGTTTTGAAAACTACGAAATTGATCCCTAAATAAGTTATTAATAATCTTCTATTACTCAAGTGCAACAAAAAATTGAAAAAAACAACTCCCTAATCATGACTTATTTTGTTTTCTCTGCCACCAAACCGAAGAGTTCGCCAAATATGACACAAAGTTTGAGGCAAAAAAGGAAAACTTTATCCCCGTCAGCTACCCTACCCGTTTCCAAACAAGGGCTTTGTTTCCAGGTCTCCAGTGATGAGGAAAAAAATATAGGGAACGAAAATAAAAGCCGTTATTAAGTCCCCCATCTGTGATCATTTGATTTTTCCCATGAAATTGAGATCAAGAAGGGGTGAGGCGCAAGAGAAGGGTGAAAGGATGGAAGTGAGAGAGAGAAAAACCCCAATGCTATATTATCGCATTTTTCCACAGCGTTCGCCACAGAGCATTCACTTCGTGCGCCACTGTGCTCCGAGGCTCGAATATCAATGATTTCAACTCTCCGGCAAAAGTTCATCCACTGACTTCTCTCCCTCTCTCTCTCCGCGTCGACCCTTTATTTCTTCGATACAATGGCGCTTCGCCTTTATCGAGGGAACCCTCAAAACACAAACCCAACCCGTCACGATCCCATTGAGTTTCAATACCTTCCCCTCTTAGCATCGCGTCTCGCGCTAAACATACTATCCCCCCCTTCTCTGTTCTTTCCCTTTCTCCACTGTCGAAGTTTTTTTTTTCACCCCCTCCGTGTCGAGAAACTTTTTCCTCCCCTTCCTCAAACCGCCTCTGCGAACTCCACCACATTATCAACGGAATCGTATCGAATCTTCAAGCCCCCCGATTGAGACGTTTATCATGAGATCTATAGTATTTAAGTATTTGATTATGATTCGGATGACTGCATAAATACCGCCCATTTAAATAGCTATTATTATAACTATTTTTCGAGGATGAAGAATTCTGGATGAAGATGGAAGCTCAGTAGGATTCCCGAAACTTTGGGCATATAAGTTGTTTACAAAACATGGCAGGCGTTTCGCACATCCGAATTCCATGTTATTAAATTAACCTTCTATCTATATCTTCCCATGGATACACTTATTCTTGGAGTCACTTTCCCTTCTCCTCGGTCGGAGGTCAAGCTGTCTCTCCATTCTTGCCACCAGCTTTCATTATTGCTATTGTTCCCACCTGACCCATTCCACACACATCTAACTCCATATTCTCAATTATGCTCACCAAAGCCCACACATCCTTTTTCTAATGATGGTAGTGGCTGGGTGATATAAGGAGAAATGCAAGCACCAGACAAAATTCAATCACGCAATTACCAAAAGACTCGTGAGGGGATATG
This sequence comes from Ischnura elegans, assembly GCF_921293095.1. Taxonomy (NCBI): domain Eukaryota; kingdom Metazoa; phylum Arthropoda; class Insecta; order Odonata; family Coenagrionidae; genus Ischnura; species Ischnura elegans. Next base: position 70,099,406 of record NC_060248.1, on the reverse strand, counting down.
CGACTTAGGATTCGGTGGTGCCCTCAAGGGGCCACAAAAAATTGCCTCATAGGTTCTTCCCGTCTCTGCTTTCATACTTTATCAATCTCGTGACTCACGTTTGAGATATGTCACATGCTTTCAGTGTGAATAAGTTTTCGATAGTAACACTGATATTGTGAGGAAGCATTTTAGTGGTTAACCGCATGGATTGTAACTCTAGTATACCCATAAGATTTATAAGAATTAATTCGTTCTAACTTGTAAGGGCAGAATTATCTTGGAAATTTTCAGCGAATAAAAATGTATTCCTAAGTCAGCGCGCAAGGGCTCTTAATTACAGCCGCAGATGATTTTCAAGATATGAAAAAGAAAAACCGACCAATTCTGATACATGCAAAATAATTCCTGTTTTTCCGTAAGAGGACTTATGCACAATACGATTATACTACAATGATACATGTAATAAATTATTCATACACATATATGTACATTTTCCTGAATAAGTGCGTCAATGCATATATTCCTAATATTAGGTTAACGACTAGTATCCTAAGACTCCCTGTCACATGCTTTTTAAGGCGGCTTCCACGATAGTACTTAGATGTAGATGAACACGTTTATGTGATAAATGCATTGTGAAATGTGAGAAATGGAATATTTTCTGAGATACGAACCATATTTAAGGAAGACGATTTTGTTGATCGACGACTTGCAGCAAATTTCGGCTAAGATAATTTGCGAGATTAAGGAAAAATTTTAAATTCATTATTGTATTTTACCGATTAAGGTAGGTTTCACTGATAATTTTAAAATAATTAAGCGTTAATTAAAGCCAAATTGTGCGTTCCTTGTTCTTGGATTAATAAATCCATACATATGACCTGGAAATGTTCAAGCGTATAAAGAGATAGTCAGCATCAATCAGTGATGGGCCTACATAAAAATTGATTGATTGGACTATATTTTGGCAGAAAATTATAGTCCAATGTACGCAAGCAAATGATCGAATATAGATAATTTTAATCGCATCGAATTTCGTAATGCAATGATATTACCTCAGCAGCATCTGTGAATCCTATTCTACACCGACCTTTGCATGCGAAACTAATGGTCTTACTTTATACTATGACTTGAATTTCAAATACATAGACATAACGCCGTACGAACATAAATGATTATTTCTAACTAAATTTTTTACATGTAAAAATAAAAGAAAATAATTTTATCTTTCATTATAACAATCCAATACACAAATGGAAGTCGATTAACGTAAGCAATATGCAAATATTTCTATTGGAAAATTCTTTAAAATGTATTCGTACGATTGAAAACTATAACCAGACACAGATTTCATCTCGGTTTAAATTTTCGCGTAAAATACGAATCTCCTCCAAACTCGTAACGACTACGAACATGAGAGACTTTCCATATTTTCATGTTTTCCGAGCAACAACTCTCGTAAAATGATATAAGGGCCTGCAGGCACACAAAAAAATCCAATAATCAGTTCTGAGTTCCATTGAAAAAAATTTGGATGTTCGTTTTTATCCCAGCCCCGCATCCGATGGCATTCATCTCAATCCTCAAATAGCGAATATACGGATCCCCTTATCACGGAGAGGTGTCCTCATTGGTTATTCCTCATTTATTTTATTTTTTTAATTTTCCTTTCCCTCTACATGCTCTGCCTCTTTCTCTCTCCCCTCTTTCAAAAGCTCCTTTGGGTGGTTCCGGGGGAGAGGAGGAACATTCTCCAATAAAAAGTTCTCGGACGGATGATGGGCACGGCATCGCGAAATCAATGGAGATTACGAAGACAGCCAGACATCTTTTTGGATCGCTTTCCTCCGTTTGCTTTCCGTTCGTCACATGTTTCCTCCGCGATCCACGTCTTCTCTCCCTTCCACACAGCTTCCTACATCCTCTTCTTCCTTCACGTTTCCTTTCCCATTAAAGCTCTCCGCTCAAGCTTTTCGCTGCATACCCCTCGGCGCGATGTCGTAGATGGAATTAATGGAAATCCGTATTCGAGTCCATACGCGTCGACTTCCCGGGTCCTTTCGGCGGAGTCTTACACCCACCCCCACATCTTCTGCGTCTGGCGACGCAACCAGATATTCGTGCTACCAATCCCCTCTCTGCTCCACCGACGATCATTTAACAATCTCGAGTAGTCGTAGGAAGTCCTCTCACTTTATGTATCTCATTGACTACAAGCAGGAAATTCGGTGATCATTTCTTACGGATTGGTTTTATCGGATGAAAAACAAATATTTTTTCAGTTTTCCCCCATGGATTACGGCCGATGAAGAACACTTGCCTCCTATAATGAGTATAATGAAGTATCAGCAATTGGTAATCCCTTTCACCGACGTCGTTCAGGAATTTTATCCCTGGGGAATTTTGCTGACTGTATCATTTCTTTTATCTTCCCTTTTAACTTGCTTAAAGTAACTTTTAAAATATGGCATGAGATCTACATTTACCGGCGCTTTTATTTTCGTTTACCCGCGCAGTACTGTTAGCATTATTTCGAAAAATATCGTCATCTAACGGACTGTAACTTGCTTCCGTAACATATTTTATTGCCTGAGGCATGATAATTATTGATTTTTAAATTTATTCCTTATTTATACACTTACTTCACACTCTCAACCCGAACGTTGGCAGGGAAATGTACTGGCAGAGCTCAAATCAGACTTTCCATTATAAGCAATGATTTTAATGCTATTTTCGAAGAGATTATAAATTCGTGTTTCCCGTTCTGAGTGCTTAAAATAACAACAATAGAAAAAAATATAAATATTAAAAATTTAAAACTTATCGATTGCAAACCTAAATTATGGTAAATATTAAAAATGAAACGACAATCATTGGCGTAGTGCGTTAATACGTGTTGAATTCTCAGGAAAATATACAATATAGTACTATCATAAATTAGCTCACATCACACTCTCATAGTCATATTAATTTATTCGAAAATAATCCTAACATTAGCAAGCCTAATTTAATTGTTAACATGTTCTCATCAAGATACGATTGGATAAAATTTTAAATATGATGTGAATAATTAATAAAAATGCATAAAAAAAATTTGGCCTTAGGGCTTTCACATTTTCTCTGCCACATGATTAGCGCGAAAACCATGTTAAGAAATATTATGCCTTCACTCCGGTCTTAAAATTTAATCTAGTGCTTGCTGTAATCGAATATGGATGAAAAATTACGGCTCACTTTCTAAAACATGAATCCAATACAATAGAGTTTAGTTTGATAGTCATTTAGTGCTTCAAAAGAAATCTTTCCGCAAAATCATAAAATTCGACGCTAACGTTTGATCGAACTATATTTCATGGCATAACATTGGGAAGAGTAAGGATTAACCAGAGTTACCTCATATCAATTACGTTAACTAGTTGGACTACGATTCAAGCTTGTGTACCTCCAAAAATAATTTTCCATACACCATGGTCAAATGAAAGGAATGTTTTTGAAGAGCAGGGTCAATTGCCGGTAGATATCTCCCCATGAAACTAGCGGAGGAGCAACGCACCCTCTTAAACTTCCAACCGAAAGAATGGACGTCACTGTTAAGCTATTGTGACATCCCTTGATATTAGGGTAAAGCATTGAGATGAATGTTTCCCCTTGAACCCTGACTGAGTGACAGCTTGTCTCCTTATGCTTCCAATCTCTTCCGTTCATTATAGACGGTCTTCCTCGATCATTCCAGCCCATCTGCTCCCCATTCCCTAAAATGTTCTTTATGTCTACCATCCAAACTCGGCGAGACCGTAATCACACGCTTATCGTGAGCATCGTCTGGGATAAAGTATTGCAGGAGAGATGCTTTTGGAAGTCATTTGCGGCTGTTTAGAACAGAGTCAACGGCTCATATGCATGCATTCAAAATTCGAATGAAACTATGGCATCCTTCTCCACTGCAAGAAATGCTTCTACGTTTGAAAATTCTTGAACGATATTAGGTAATATATTAGAAAGCGTGTTCTGTTTAGAACTCCTTAGTCTAAAAATTTCTTAGAAATGAAGGAAAAATGAAGGATCCGAACTCAATTTTCATCAGTCTAGAACTGATCAAGCTGTTCAAAGAAAGCACAACCTGACATCCATCTCACGACCTCATCCTTGATACGTTCCTATTATCTGACTCTACTCTAGCAACATTTTAATCTCATAGTACCATAAAACCATGTTCTTTTCATCATTCCTTAGAATCGTCTACATTCATTTCAATTTCTTGTGTTTTTTCTTGTTTTCTAAGTTAGCACCAACAGTAATACATCAAATAATAATATTACTGGGATTAATGGTCCCTTTACTTCTACATATATTCCCGTTGGATTATTTGGATATATATTGGATTCATTACACGGTTATTTAATGAAGAGGTTCATGATAGCACAAAATTGAGGATGCATGATGTAATAGGTTTTTGAGAGCTAAAATAGATATATTCGTAACAATGAAATGCTACTGAGCCAAAGGGTTTAACGAGATCTTACACACAGAAGTCTATAAATGCGATTTCAAAAAGAAATTTTAAAAAGTCGTCAACACAGGTATGCATATAAAGTGAGAGAAGAAGGTAGAGTGTATTAACACTGCAGATAACGATTGACCTCTTCCATAGCTACCACTGATTCGCGAATCCAGAAGCTAGCGGATTCGCAGCAAATACGAATACGTCGGTTTGACGCTAAAGCGTGAGAAAAATAATAGAAAAACGAATAAAGAGATTTGGTATTTTAAAATTTCTCCGGAGTGTAGTTGCATTTAATGCGGGGAGTCCAGAATGATGGGAGATGCAGGGAGTCAAAGGTATATCAGCCTTCCATATCCAAAACGAGGAAGAGAGAAAAAAAAGAACCATCCAATTTATATCGTTAATAAAAGATGGTTTGATGTGATGGCGGAATTGATGTATTGTCCAGCATTCCTGATCAGGAATGGAGATATTTAATTTTACATCCCAGCCTGTGATGCCGGAGGACTTTTTCTTGAATAGATGTTGGGTATTTAAACGCAAAAATAAATATATTGAATCCGTTTTTGTCAAATAATGATGCTACGAGGATTTGTCTTGATGAAAGGCCTACATTATTTGCGCTTGTATTTTCAATAACTACTTGCCACATGGTGACACTACACAGTTTGAAAGCAGAATAAAGTCACTTGGTAAAATAGAGGAAAGTAGAAGATTAAAGTAAGGCATTTCCTACAAAAACACTAGGTAATAATTTCTTCATGGAATTTGCAAACTCGGCTAAATATCCTTGTTCTTAGATCGGGACATCGGGAAAGAGCATCCTCATTCATTATAATTTTCTTCTCCAACTATGGAGACATAAATAACGTCGAATTAACACGATTGTGTATTTGAAAAATTACACGTATAATTTAAAACAAAAATAAAACATGGAGACTAACGGAAGTACTCAAAAATCAATAGCTAAATAATAAGAGAAAATACGTTCAAAACATGCAACTATGTGATAGCATAAGACTTTGATAATAAGACTTTTCAGTCTCCATAAGCTGGTACCCAGCAGAAAATTCTTTATTCTCTTCCAATCGCCACAAAACGTGGATTCATGGACGTTTCACCAAGCACCCTAGCAGCACCCTCCGAACAATATAAGGCGTCGATTTCATGAATATTGCGCTAAATGGCCGTAAAAAATATGGGGAAGGGCAGAACCCATGATATAGGGGGATGGAAGTATTTAAAAATCCTCCGCCGTCCGAACCCTAAAACTCGCGCCTTCCATCCACCAAAGCAGGCAGTGAAGTGATCGCCCAGACCATACGATCAACCTCGTACGCTTCCACCGCCCCCAGCACGCCCGCCTATATTTTCGCCTGCATTATTGGAACATAAAATTCAGTCGTACTTCCACCTTAACATCCCTTCAGATATTTCTCCAACCTCCCGATCCCGAGCGATGCCTCGAAATGTGATATGATTCACCCCCTCCTCTTGGGCCCTATAGGCGTCCGAGCCGAAACCGAATAAAGCCAGGGTAAAACCCCTCCCCCCATACGCTCAGTCCCTATCCTTCGCCCGAGATGTTATTGAACTATCGCCCGTTCGGAGGGTGGGGGCGAGACGGAATGCGGTTGGTGGGAACGTTGATTTGGAAGGAATACTGGGTTGGAAGGCTGTGATGGAGGAGGTTTAGAGGCGAAGAAGATTCCGACGGACAAGAAGAAGGAAAGGGGCAAACCGCAATCGCTGGACCAGATGACCGATGAAAAATTAGGGAGGATAATGGCCCCACGAAACAAAGATTGCAGCGACGTTCTCGTGAAAAAAATAACAAGGAACAGAAAAGAATGTCAATATTCTTGGAGGGGTTTGATTGGGCATGATTGTCCAGTTTGGTAATGTATTAGGCAGAGGCGGGCGACGGCGGAAGTCATTTGCGCCTTTAAAGCAAGAGCTGAAGGAAACTCAGCGTTTGGAATAGCCTGAGCTACAATAAAGGCACCAAAGGGATCACTCCTTTGAGTCACGAAGGACACACTGAACTATTAGAAATTAGACTCTGACCCTCAGCTCATGAAGATATCTTCCAATTCACTACACTGACTAATTTGCCTATCCGTTATGTAAATAGTAACTTATGTGTGAATGATAAACATGCGTAAAAGGGTTTGAGAGAAAATGGAAAGGCATTTCTCCTTAACTCAAACTTTAAGCTGTTTATCAACAGATTCTTTCCAAAATAAGTAAAATGTCATTGCCTTATAATTTTTCCTAAAGCTAAAATTTAATCGACAGTTTGTCAAATAAATTTTCTTTTGAAGAAGATTTTATCTAGGAACAATATAAGCTTAGAGAAATTTTCATACAATACACTAGCAACATGCGTTTCTCCTCTAGCTCTCACTTGCATTTCACTCAATTTATGCATAAATTTTCAGCCAATTTTGTCATATATTCCATTACTTAATCAACATTGCGCTCAGGCTAAGCAATATGAAGAGAAATCAAAACATAGGGTATAAAACATTCCTTAGAATATCTTTGGACAGATTCGGCTGAAATTTATTCAAACGACGAAATTCAATATGGAAGCGAAGAACCCGTTCACCGCTAACAAAAACATACACAAGAGGTGGGCTGAGTGCTTCTGATTCCGTAAGACGAGGCAATATTGGCACTGAGCGACATTGAATAGGGAAGAGGGAAAAAACGGACATATATTGACAAATATTTTCTTTCAAATTCTTATCCCCAGATACCCTCACCACCTTCACGAGGACGCGTCCCCCTCCCATTGATGCTGTGTCGTCGACGAAGAGACATAAATTTTTCGTTTATCTCCCAATATCGAAAAGAATGCCGTTGGATGCGGGGATATTCCGTCAGCTTCGTTGTGATAGAGCCGTCGGCATATTGGAATATAAGTGGGGATGAGAAGGCGAAAAGGAAGGGTTTGGACGTGGGATGAGATAGAAAAAATACATAGACATAGGATTGGGAGAGAGTAAGACGGCAGACATAATGGTGGACGACGTACGATGAAATAAATATCGGGGTGACCCAATAAATCATTATTAAAACATTATCAAGTGAGGCCAATTATTACATACGACAGAAAAAAAGTATTGACTATTTACTCGCATCAATTCTATCCATTTTAGATGCTGTAAATTTAGGGACGATATGAGTATTTTTCAATCAAGAGAAATACCGAATGAAAAGAGACAATTACTAAGAAACTTAACAAGAGTTAAATTTATATTTTCAAAGGATGGCATCGCTTTTCTCGAGTACGTCATTATTTTACTTACGATTACGCGATTCCGATTATGGTATGGAAAATCAACGATGAATGTTGACAGTCTTCATCACTTTTATGCAATTTTTATGCACTATCACTACAATTTACAATGTTTTGTAAAATATGAAGTATTTTCGTTGATCATTATGCTACTTACCCCATTGTCTGCATATTTGTGAAACCCTATGATAATCCATGTGGCTCAGATGGACTAAATTTGGTAAATATAATAAATGGGTTGAATTAAAACACTGATTTTAAGCATTACATTATTAGACGTAGCATATTCTGTCTCAAAACCAGCTACCATAAGTGAGATAAAATGAGACCAATAAAATTCTCAAAACATATTTGCATCAACCGTCAAACCACTGCTGAGTTAGGTGACGAGCATAAATGAAATATATCAACATACTGTTACCATAGTACTTATTATATATTATAATCGCTAACCCCTTTCATCTATTTCTCAAAACTACCGTGGAATGGAAAGTGCTGAGGTCAATAGATACGCATCGCGAAACATAAAGCCTAGATTAATACAACAGAAACAAGACAGGCTAACGAATAGACATACCATACATTCTTATTAATTTTTCTTTGGAATGGAATAATGTTTCTTTCAGTATATAAATTTGGATATTTCCATTGTCATGATAACACATGCGAACTAAGGAGAAAATCTCGTTCACCGTTCATAACGAATTAAAAAAGAAATAGTTTATCATAGGCACAGGATGACAATTAAATCAAAGAAAAATATATTTGAAAATGGGATTTAAGAAAGGGAGGAAATGAAAAAGAATCGAGAGATAGATCGGGGTGAACATTGCAAAAACAGAAGAAGTGAGATAAAAAGGAGGCTGGGGAAGGAAAGGGCCTAAGCGCCACCCTATGTCGTGGGGTCGTTCGCCGCCTTTCCATCCCCATCCCGCTCATATCCCGCCCCCGTGGACGGAGTTTATGTTCTCTTAAGGCGAGCATGTAACTCCCTTCGACCAATATAGGGGAAGTCAAAAGGTTATTGAAAGCAAAGGGGGTGAGCGCGCGCCACCCCTTCGACGAGGACCCCCCCATTCCACGAAGGGCACTGACGCCTCCCTCCCTCCCGACCACCTAAACTCTCTTCTATTACCCCCGCGTCCCACCCCTTCAATCCACCCTCGCAAGCAAAGAACCCTCCTCCCTTCCCACCACCCCCCCGAAGGTATTCTTCGAGCCGCGCAACCATACTGAGAGAATCGACCTGCTGGTGCTGCTACTGCCGCCGCTGTTTTGCCCCGGAATCATATATCGAGAAGAAGGATGAGGGAAGGGTTTTATGTGCCCACTACGAAAACACCACCAGCCAGCGAGCGGGGTGCGTTTTCCGCTTTTATATTTTACGCATCGGCTATCAGGATTTGAGAGGACGATGATTGAAGGAAACGGAACGGGAGAAACACATTTCGAATTTATTCGACCGCACTGTTTCGGGGTTTAATAAAGCTCGAAGGCAGTTTACTCTGGCGAAGGAGATGGATATAAAAGATATTTATTTAGGGCCGACTTTTATTAATTAATAATAAACGCGAGCATACGCATCGGGGATCCGGGGACGAAAAATAGTCATTGGATAACATAATAAGTACCTACACTGCCCATAAGAAAACTATTGATGCTCATCAATTGCAATTGAATACCTCACCAAATCAGTTACAACAAGAAAAATTCAGCACATAGTAGGCTTACTGGGGAACCATATCTTATAAACTGGGGCGTAAAAATTGTGGGAAAATAAGATACGACTACAGGGACCTTATATCAACAGATCTTTGTAATTTAATGGCGTAATTCAATGTAGGATATTCGTTGCATGTATACTGTGAAACTATGAGAAAGTTCAAACCGTTACTTGGCTAGAGTCTATATTAAGTAAAAGTTTCGAAATTTCACAATTTATGTTTTATCATTTCACTTTAACAAGATAAATAACTTCAAACTTCATGTATTTCTAGATGTCTAGGATTCTAGAAATACAAGACTAGAATCCTAAATGTTCTAGGAAGTCTTTTTACGTAGGTTATGGTATACCTGGACAACACAAAATATTTTACGAATCAGACAAGCGGTCACACCGATTTGAAGGTACAGCTGTTTCATTATACTCTGAATGGTCTGTACTCGACATATCAAATAACCTAACGTAAATAGCAAAATACTGCAGCCTTTCCGTGATTAAATGCTCCAATATACCCCATAGGTGGATTCCGAAACTTGGGAAAATCTTATGGTTTTCCAGGATAAATCTTCCATTAGCTTAGTCCTCGTATCTTCAGTGCCGCCCAGCATTGCCCTGGGCGACCTGATCGCCCAAAATCGTCCTCATTTCCCGGAGGAGGGCTTTGTTTGAATCCCTCTCACCCATCTTCTGTCTTCTTGAGCGATATTCCTCCCTCTCGTCCATCGCCCTATCGCCTTTACAACGCTAATCCCTGACTCCTTAACGAAGGGATCCAAACTTCTAAGCACATCCCACTATGACATGAAATATGGAACTTGTACCCCAAGGAGGAGCGTCACCATCAAGGCGAGAAGAAATAGCAAACACCAGCGGTCGAACAGCTTAGAGGAAGCTGGAGAGAATAGATGGTAACTCAAAACTCAAGAAACACATTTGAAGAGGTGAGCTGATGGACACAGCAACGAATGAGCTTGCGGATATTCTCAATCGAACGTTTCGAGCGAAGCAGTGAAATTTGCTACCCTTTTAACGATGAATCCTTTCCTTCACCTTGGTTTACATAGGAATTGGCTTCTTTATCACGGAAAAATTCTTCATGGAATATTTTAAGAAAGAAGGCATTGGAAAGGAAGTGATGAGCAAAGACGTTGGCACCACTTTTCAACACAACTCTGAGCAGGAATCTACCATTGCTCACTCAGTGAACTACTGTTCAAAGAACTCCAGAAAAGGTAGAGCAAGAGCGAAAATTATATGGTGAACTAAATGTGGGTAAAAAGGCTTTACTCTCTGGGAAAACCAAATTTTGCAGTGGCCTAAATATATCGCTTTCCTATGGAGTGACGCATTAATGTATCGTCACAAATGAGCTTCTGGGTGCGGAAAATAAGGTCACTTAAAAATATTCGAGTTTTCAGAACCATGTCTTATGGCAGAATACGTTTTTAAAATGATATCTCTCCAAATAATTGACAGCAAAAACAATGCTAAACACCCTCACCATTCCAACAGCTTTTTTTGGCACATGGCTGAGTTCGCGAAATCACCCCGCCTTCCGAAGCCCTCTGCCAATCTGTTTAACCCATTCATAACCTCTAACCATCCCGCACTGCTAATTCTCACTTTCCCTACGAAATCAGCCGAACGTTCCCAACTAAGAGGTCCTAATCCCTCTCTCCCATCGCCCAAATTCCTCCACTCGATATGACTATCGGGCCGTGAGACCGAACGCTCCGATATTTCCGGCCCGATACCCGCGAAAGCGGCTGGAAGCGCGAGGGACTCTCAATCGCACGAACATCAGGTCTCTAGCGAGAGGATCGAACGGTGAAAGGCTTTACCATAGAACGGGAGACGGGATAGGCACGGTTCAAAAGGTAAGACCAACCTTTTATACACAATAATGAATGAAAGGATCTTTTCTAAATGCATTGAATATGGGCAGGTGAACTATGCGAAGAGAGTTTTAATTTCAAATTCCATCTCCCATTCCTCCATTTTACCAAGGGGTAGAAGACGAGGAGATAGAATGAAGAACTTTACTCACATCATTTTGCTGTAACATCAGAAGAGGCAGTGAGGTTTCACTTTGAAACCATTATCAAATAAAATTTAGTCACACTTAAATAAACGCTACTTATAAACGCTATTAGAAGTCTCATTTTCATTCACCCTACCAATGCATTGACAGTATTCAACGTTGTCCAACGTAGGGGGCAATTAAAGTTAATGAAATGCAAAATAATTCTAAATGATAACGAAAAAAATAATAAACGTTTTTAAATTCTATAATAACACAAGATGTATTATGAAAACAGCTTGATTGATTTTGTTCCAGCCATTATAAATGCCATAATTACAACCCCAGGGCTTCTCGCTATTTCTACACGGAGTCTACGTTAGTCAGTACTGGTGTTACCATGGTCATCACCAGTGGTCAACAATTCTAAATTGGTTTGATATAGCTCTCGCCTCAATTCTTCTGCAAGCTTATCTATTCACAACTACTAATTTGTTGCCAAGGTAATAAATATATAATATGCTAAAATGAATTAGCTGGGACTACTTATCATTATAATAAGATCTCAAAATATTTTCCCCTCTTTCACAAGATACAATGTACACTTTCACTATGTATACCAATGCTGCGGCAAGAAAAGCTAACTTTTCTTAATTACACGCCCGTTTAAGAAAAACTGAAATATATCATTAGTTATTTTATCTCTTTTTTAATCGGCAAACAATTTATCAAAATAAAAATAAGATAATGTTCATAAAATGTAATCCACCTTAATCGAAATAGAGCAGTCGTGTAGTACATTTCCTCTTTGACCAACGTGTCTAAAGCATCTTATGTTTCTAAAAGAGCGAGAGCACAAAGCTTATGAACCTTATTTTATCCCTCATGCGTCACCATTATTGAGATCGAGGAGAATCCCCGCAAGAAATCCTTCAAATCGTTCCTTTTCCTCCATTGGTCAAAAGAGACCCACACATATCCAGCCACTAAGCCCTCAAAAGGAGCAATCTCTCTGCCTGATACAACCACTTCATCCCTTGCTTGACCTCGGCCCTTTCCGTCTCCACCCACCTGATGACCCCGGAGTACAGATGAAAAATTCGCCGAGCCTTGATCGTAATGCTCGGCTCAATAAGTCATCACACCAAAGCGTTTGCGAGGTCCTGCAGCGTGCGGGAGGGGCGGTAGAGGGGGCTAATGCAAAGGAGGAGTGCGGAAGAAAAGTACCGAAAGGAAAGGAACAAAAATCGAGAGGTGTGTTCGTCAGGGAAATACGTATGTCTACTCGGGCATTGTAACTTTATTATGTAATAGCCGAAGACATGGGGTCTTAGGGAATCACGGTTTGTCGAAAAAAAATTTTTCGTATTGATTTCTCATTATTTGCGGTTGGTTTAAAGGAAAAATTTAGGTTTGTGGTCAAAATTTCATATGCAAAATATGAACCTATTTGACTATTAAATTCCAATATATTAAAGCACCTAAATGAAGCATTTTGTGCTAAGCATCATTAACATGGAACGGCTCTCTTTCGAACCCTCACTTGAGTCCTATTCCGGCGGTACTGAAGGTTATACGAACAAATTTCACAAGTATTAGTCTATCTAAAAATATTTTACTCTCACCATTAAGTTTCACATCTAAATAAGAAATGGAGCATAATTTCCTTCAGTTTTACGTCGAAATAATACTTTCAGGTACTTGACGGCACCTTGCTATGCTCTATTCTACTCTGATACTATATTAGCAAATATGCATCGTTGTGGTTCGGCGAAGGGTGGAGGATGGGCGAAGATAAACTTCGTCATTCATATTTCATAGCACAAATGTACATTTCTGCCAACTTTTAAGGCCACACGAACTAACTACACGCATTAAAAACTGCCAGGGAAGATAATTTTTTAGCAATGCATTTTTCTATTTCTAACGAGGTATAATTCTTACATACTACGAACAAATCTTCTTTAAGATGATTTTCCTAAGTCTAATCTTTCCCGATCAAACACAATAAGATGATCCGCATGAACACGTGATCATTTCCGGAAAGAATAAGTTGGATAAGATATTTGGTGTGTTTTGGCTTAAAAGCATTTCAGAAAATAGAAATTATAATTTACAATAGTTACTGCATGATAAAGATAGAAAACTACAGCAACAAAAAAATCTTAAAACCCACAATGTATACTACTTTAATTTTATGAATATTTTTTACCTATCCTTATTATTTTAAGTATATAAATTGTATTTATATTACTTACTTGATGTAATAATAGATTGGCATCCATCATGAGCTATAGCAAATTTGAAATTGCTAGCTCATATATGCACATTTTTCTTTCGGATAGTCCGTAGTCTCATTAAATTTTTTGTATGATCGGTCTTTCTATCCATTTCTCATTGTAAAATTATATTAATGGTACTGAGACCCCATGTCATACCTCCAATTCTGCAATATTACATAAGCGGTTTCTCTCGACCTCGTTACTCATGATCCGAAGACGACCATAAGAATTGCGAAAAAATGAGCTCTCCCTACGAAAAATGCGGGAACGGAATAAGGCGTGGTTCGGCTCGGCTGAGGAAGATGGACAGATTATAGAGGAGATATAGGATGAACGAGGGAGAGAAGGGGGTTGGATACGGAGGTCTGAAACTGGCAGCAGTGGACGAGTAGCGGCCAAATATGGTGTGGGGTCACTTGCAGGGAGGAGGGGAGATAAAGGGGAAGTAAAGGCTGGGTGTAGCCCAAGGGGGTGTGTGTGTGAGAGAGAGAGAGAAAGAGAAAGGGGGCGAGTTTGAAGGGGTATTTCCAGATTACACACCCCCTTCATCCAAAATCTCTTTGGGGGTTCAGGTGTCCTCTGAACTGGGATCAGAAGACGGGATTTAAGGCCAAGGGGTCGATGGGATTCAGTTGGGCTTCACGTCCATTAGAGACGCGTCGCTCCTTGCGAGGAGCAAAGAGAAACGTGTGCTAAAGGAGGGCATTGTATGATGTGCCGAAGGAGAGGACGAGGGTGGAAGGGGGAGGAGGGTGAGTGACGGGGACGCGACGCCATCCACTTCCTTCCCTTTCCCGCCCTCTCATGCTATTCCGACCTCTTCGAGATACTCAAGGAATTGTTTCTCAAAATAGGTGGCGTTCGTTACCCACCTAACTATCCAAAGTTATTTCGCGCAGGGGAACCAAATTTCCTGTATCCAAAGTATAATGATAATAACTCCTAATAAAATCTTTTATTCAGAAGCGTATTCGTAAAGCGAGCCTGGAGTATATTTGAAAAAATCATTTTGATCATTATCACTACCTACAAAAGGAAAAGTCTATAAAACGGTTACTCATGATATGAAATAACTAATTTTAAATAAATGGTAACAGATTATGGCCTCGGTTTAGGCTAGGTATAAAGCCTATTCGAAGGAAGTATTCTTATAAGAAGTATTCCTAATCTTTATGCATAGAAACATTCCAGCTGAATCGAATAGGTAGTAAGCTTAGGGGGAGTAAAATTCGAAGCATCAGCTAGAGAACTGCTTGGCACAGCGTGAGAAATAAGTTTTATAATTATGAAAATGCAAATAACTCCTCTAACCTTAGACAACATTACCAATATCTTGGAATGGGAGTAGTTTTCCATGTTTTTTCACTGTTCACCCTTAAAGTTTTACATTACCTCCTAACACTGTCAAATTCAAATAACGATGAAATGCAATTCAATAATGATAGGGATAAGAAGTGACCTTACTGATAAAATATTTGACCTATCTCATTTTTGAATACCACCGATTAATAAGAGCATTTATAAATTCAATCTCCTATCAAAGAAAATCAGTAGCAGCATTGCTTCGATGAATATCAAGAGCAAACCACTGTATTTACGGAATAATTGTAGATCAAGATCAATTTCAATTAAATTACGTGGTAAGCCCAGTAAAATGGATTAATTTAAACTCATATACTATTCCAATCATCACTATCAATTAGTACACAGGATTGTTCGCTAATTCTCAAAATATCATATTCTTCTTCATATTTTTTCGCCTAAAAATACATATAAGTACAGCAATAAAATTATCAGGACGAGAAGTATTCTGTATACTCACAAAACAGTACTATGGCAACTATTTACTAACAGAGGTGTGGTTAAGGTCAAAGTAGATATTAATTGCCAGAAGAACACCCAAATGGAGATAGAATCAAATGCTGGAGTGGCCCCCGGTGTGTGTCTAGAATAAAACATACAAATACTAATGATAAAAAAGATATTAGATTTCATCGCACCACTCTTAGAATTATCACTGAAAACGTAGTAACCGAGAGCGAAAGAGCTCCTTATAAAAGTACATATCCTGTATCCTACGCATTAACCTCAGGATAAATCACTAATTTAGTGGGTTGATCATCAGTTTTCTATTCCCAAGGTTTGAGTTTGAATCCTCAAGGCATAGTTTGATAAATATATGAAACTCACTCTAAAATAAAAATACCTGCATATTGTAATAGCTACTTCTATCAACGAGATAAAGACCTCAATTAGGAGATGGGCATTGAGGTAGTGTACTTAAATTGACAGAGAGAACACACACAAACTATGTTGGAAACTGAAAGCGAACCTTTTTAGGCTATATAAAATATTTTACGGTAACATTCATGTAAATTGTTTTCCTTCGTGATACAACAGTGCTATTAGAAAAAATCAGTTTGAAGAATGAACGCAAGCGCATAATTTAAAGGAATTATAGGTTAGTGAACTATAAATTTCTCCCTTTTTACTGCGAAGACATGTAAAACAGGGAGACTAATTAACATTTTGAACATATCTGTGGCTGTAATTGCGAGAAACAAAACAATTTGCTGCAATTACTTTCATTTAAGTCATCGACATTGAAGTCTACCGCCACTGATTTTCTAAAATATTTTTAGGTAAAGAGTATAAAATATACACATACCGAACCTTCCATACCACATATGGGCGGAGAAACTCAAAGAAAACAAAACGGGGCAGTCGTGGGACTGGCCGACAGAAGTGAAAACTGAAATAATGATTATCCATTTATTTTTTATTTAGATTTAATTTATTAAAGAACTAATTTTTCCAGTAATACTCATTTTTCAACAAAAATTGAAATTATTTTTTTCATCAAACAGTTTATTATTAAATATATATTAAAAATACGATGTGTATGAATAGAAAGTAACATCATTTATATATTAAAATATAATATGCTTTTATTTCTTTTATTTAATATGCTTTAAACCTATAATTGTTCACTATGCACATAAAAGAAACTGCCTTAAATTGTACTGACCTGTATTTTTATAGCGTGTACACTCCTGTGCACGTTCATGCACGAGCTCTATATATTTAATGAACTTATACAATATACACTATAGATTTTTATTTTAATATTTTTAAAACAAAAAGACTTTAACAGTCTATATATTAACAATATATTAACAAAGTGTATATATTAATCTCTATTAACAGTCTACAAAATAATACGCACTGTGTAGAAAAAGTACACATGTACAGTATAGAACTAGAAGCAGACAGATGCCAGTATTTAGCAAGTAAAAGTATAGCGGTGACGCAACCTATACCATTGTATACACTATACACACTATGCATATGTATATCTCGCTGTAGCGATCGCGGTGTCGGGTCGGTGACGCTCACGCGAATTCTTTGCTTTTTCCCCATCCCGCAAAAGTGCTTAACGCCGCTAAAGAAGTTTTCACTTCAAAAAGTTCATATTGAAATATTTTAAACGAAGTTCTAATTACATTTCAAATTTGAAAGCAGAAAGAATACGAAAGAATATCGAAAAGATTCATCTTTTTCACGTTCATGCACGAGCTCTTTATATTTAATGAACTTATACAATATACACTATAGATTCTAATTTTCAATTTTAATATTTTTAAAACAAAATACTTTAACAGTCTATATATTAACAATATATTAACAAAGTTTATTTACTACACCTAGTCAGCCTGCGTAGTTGAAATATCCATTGTAAAATTTTTTAAATTGTATGAGATTGAGAAAAAAATTCTGCCCGGCGGGGAATCGAACCCCGGTCTCCCGCGTGATAAGTGGGGATACTGACCACTACACTACCGAGGATAAGATATCAAGATAACAATTTTAAGACGGAAATTTAGATCTCGCCGTAGCGATCGCGGTGTCGGGTCGGTCACTCTCACGCAAATTCTATGCTTTTTCCCCATCCCGCAAAAGTGCTTAACGCCGCTAAAGAAGTTTTCACTTCAAAAAACAAAATTAGTAGTTAGCGTCCACAATAAGACCAAAAATTCCACTAGTTCCATAACTTGGCACCATCCCAGAAATACCAAGATCTCTAGATTGAATCGATGACTTTTCACAAATCTTGGAATTGGTGGCCTTTCGTAGTAGAAAAGAGGTGTTATCTATCGTCATATAAACTGTGCTGTAGTTGGGCCGGTACGCCATGCCCCCTAAAATCCAAACTCGTAATAAGCGTATCGGTTAAACTACCTTTTTACAAATGTAAAAAATAGTCCTACTGTAAATTGTCCAATGGAATTCAGAAAGAAAAATCGAAAATGATAATTTACTTGTTCAGAGTTATCTCGTGGCCCAACTTGGAACTTATAGAAGAGTTGGAGTGCGACATTTCAATGGCGGCCAGATGTTACATATAATACAAGTTCAGCTGTTGGAAATTTTTAGTGAGTACCGCTTAATTTTTTCCCCAACTACAGCACTGCTTATAAAGAGGTGTTATCTTTTATAAACCCTTAGTGTAATAGATGTAAATGATAAAAAATTAAAGGATGAAAAGTCCCAGATAGGAGCAATGACATACTCCATTCAACGATAGAACGTGTTTTTTTTTACTTGCATTTAGCACTGCAGGAAAGAATAACAAATTTCTCTGACACTATGCTCCATTTACCAAAATCTTTGAACCAGCTAATAAAATTCAAGAAAAAGGACGACTAAGCCAAGAGATATAACATTTGTTCGGAAGGGTTCTCAAACACATAAGCTGTAACATGTCGGTCTCCTTTACAGGGCGCAACGTCTGAGGGAAATGGTGCCTTATCGTGATCTTAATTGGATAAAATGATAATTTTATAAATATAACAAAATGTGGCAAATATTTTATTTATAATTATTACATTTATAATTTAACAACAGTTGATAAAAATGATTACTTGGATGCGGGGGAAGCGTTTTCTATCTGTGAAGCGAAGTTATATTAAATTTATCCGAAGACTTGAAAAAAGATCAAGGGTTACCTTAGCCCTTCGAAACGCTCTCCCTGGCAGCATGCCAGACTATGACATCACATTTTGCCATCAACTTATCACACCACAGAGACGATCAGAAAAAATCCACTCAATTCATAAGCCTCCGGGAGAAGGACGCCTGAAAGCGTTTCAGAGGATGAACGGATAACACAGTGCGGCTCAGAGGAACGCAGAAAGAACGCGCAGAACCTCTCGAAGCATGAACAGCGCTCCGTTTATGGAAAGCGCACTCAGGTACGATTTGCCACTTGGGAGGAAAATTTTCAAATCGCTTTACGTGCGCCATTTTATTTATTTTACTCTCGCTCAAAAGGGTGGAAATTATTTTTATCTTTAAGCATGCGGAGATGATTCGGAAGATGAAGGAAGGTTGGTAATTTATGCAGTGTATTTTATTCGAAAAAGCATACAGAAAAGTGGTGATGTCCGCAGACGAGTCGAAGACGGCTATTTATTATTTATCATCGTATATTTTTTAAGTGCTGCGAGGGTGTTGCAAAAAGTGATAATGGAGGTAGAGTATGGTAATTAAACTTATTCGAAAGACTCCGAAATAATGCCCGCCACTCATGTAATACGAAGCTGAAAATTAGTGAGAGATAAGGCGAAAAATATTTGGCAGCGAACGTCCGCTTTCGAAATGATATCATCACGTATCGTCATCATAAATTGTGAGTAGAATAGTACATGCGAAAAGGGCATTTTAAAATAAAAAGACTCAACTTACAACTGAAAATATAGGCATTGAAGTATGGTTTTATTTTATCAGATGCTACATATGGAGTATGTTTCTCTATGAAAGTGAGGCTTGGACATTGACGTCTACAGAGAAGTCAAGAGCGGAAGCATTCAACATGTGGTGTTACCGAAGAAAGATGAAGATAAAATGGATCAACTGAGTAAGTAATGAGAAGTCTTCTAAAAACCTTAGGGAGAAGACGGGAAAACATTGTTGGCCACATCATGTTGCATGATGGCCTGATGAAGGCCATCGTAGAAAAGGTGGAAGGGATGAAGGGCAAGGGACAGCCCCTAAAGAGTTACATAGAACAGTTCACATAGGAATGTGAAGAGAAGAAATATGAAAAGGCTAGCGGATAGGAAAGAGGAATAGAGAACCGCTTCAAACCAATATTACGATTTGTGCGAAAAATCCACAAAGGAAAAAATTATTCGCCTTGACCGGAATTCGAACCCAGATCCCCAGGTTTCCGGTCGAGTGCTCTAGCTAATTAAGCTACCGAGGCGTAAATTCTCTCGATGGATATTCGTGGACACTACCGGAAAAGGCGGTAAGAACTGCTAAGCATATGATGCCACAAGCAATCCAAATCGTGAGCACAGCGCCACTGCCGGAGAGCAAAGCCCGGACTTGGAACACATAGAGGTGCTCACTCTTGACTTGTTTTAAGTTTACCGTGACTAGCCACGGTGATAGCTTTTACGGAAGTCACCCGCAATGCACATATTGTGCCAATAATCCGCAGAGAAAAAGTACCGGTGGCTAGTCCCGGTATATTTAAAACTAGTCAATAGCGAACAACTCTATGTGTTAAGTCCGGACCTTGCTCTCTTACAGGGGTGCTGTGCGAACGATTTGCACTGCTTGTGGCAACATATGATCAGCAGTCCTTAACACCTTGTCCAGTAGTGTCCGCAAATTCCCATATGGAGAAATTACGCCTCGTTGGCTAAAGCACTCGACCGGAAATCGGGGGATCCGGGTTCGAATCCCGGTCAAGGGTTAGGATTTTTCTCTGTGAATTTTTCGCACAAAATATGCATTGCCATTGACTCCCGTAACAGTTAACACCGTGGCTAACCCCGGTATACTTAAAAACACACTTACGACTGCTAACTGATGATAATCATCGTCAGCAACTTCTTACAAAAAGAGATAACTGCCGAAACGTTTGTAGTCAATGAATTCTTCCGGTGAAAAAGAAACTTTTCAGATCAACGACAGGGAAAACAAGCACACAATAGGCTTGCATAATTCGCATGGCGAGTTAACCGCCAGTTGAACATGTTCATGGAATTTCACGGCACGTAACGATTATATCATCATCGCATTCAATATGTTGCGAGTTACAAGGTGAGGAGGATGGCACATGCGAGCGGGGTGGAAGGCAATAGAAAAAAGGGTGCCCTGAGCGTAGAGGGGAGTGGAGGCGGAGAGGTCGGATGAGCGTGCGTTCGAGCGTGATTTGTTCATGTTTGTGGATCGCCTTCAGTCGCGCGTGACGTGAATGCGCGAATAGGAAATGATGATGGGAATGGCGGCGACATCAAAGGGACGCGCGGAACGGAGCGCGGCGAAAAAATAATTCGGAGGGAGAGAGATAAGGTGGAGAGGCAGTGTGATGAGGAATTGGGATGGGATGAAAAGAGAGAAGAGGAGCAGTGTAGAGCGTAAGGGAAAAGGGGGGTTGGACCTAAACAGACGGAGGAGATCCTATAAGGTAAGGTGGAAACGGTATGAAACAGGGGATGCGGACTTTTATCGAAAGATGAGGAGGGGGGCACGCAAATAGGGTTAAGAGGCGAATTCGGTGGTGAATGAAGGCATTGAGGGAAGGAAAAGGAGGGCAGGCGAGTGGAGAGAAGTGGCGAAGAGATTGGGAGGACTGGGTGGATAATTAAATTGGAGAGGAGGGATTTCACGGAACCGGATGAGGAATGAAAAAAATTGCGAGTCAAGGCTCGAGCGCGAAAAGCAAGGTGTATGGGGTTAAGCATAGCTTCAGCTGGTTGATGAAAAAGTAGGCAAAATCGTTCAAAAACGGAAGGGGAAAAAGTGAAACAACAAATTAAGACATGATAAATGAGAGGAGGGATAATGTAAACAACCTGGGATAACAGAGACCCAAATTTTAAATTAATGGACGACTTAAATATATAATACAATGGACTTCTAGTGATCGTATTTGACTTTGAATATATCAATATTTTTTACACATAGAATTTACGAAAATTGAAGACCATTCGTGCTTTTAATGCAGGAATCTAAACACAATTTACAGATAATCTGATTTTTTTGTCATCAAATCATTTTTGAATCATAAATATCGATGAATTTGAAGGGGAAAATGAAAAAAAATATGGTTCCCATTGCAATATTAATCACCTGCATTCATATCATAACATTTTGTAAATGTGAGTCTTGAAAAGTGAGTTGTCACTCAGGATGTATGACCTGAAGTAGCTATACTTTTGACGGAAATTATTTGCCACGCACATAAAGCTATATTAAAAACGATGGTAAGGATCGCAACATTTTTATTTTGCATTCGCCGACAGTAAAATTAAATTAACGGCCGTATACAATCGTTTTAGACTTAATTTTATGGAATAATGCTATATCCATTATTAAAAACCAAATGGTAATTTCCTCACTATTTAATTCAACACTCAACGACCGACCATGATTTCGACACTTTGTGTCATTTTCAAGGTAAGGTAAGGTTTTCCCCTTGAAAATGAAACAAAGTGTCGAAACCATGGTCGGTCTTTCAGTGTTAAATTAAATAGTGTGGAAATTACCACTTTTGTTTCAAATTAACGGCATTTGATAGTCCTGCTAAAATTTTGGGGATGACAGAGATGTTGATTATTTAACGGCAGCATGTTATACCGAAAATTCAGGCTTCACAAATATGCCAACTCTATGGGCGCAAAAGCGTAACATGAGTCATGCAGGTACACGTGATACGACGGAAACGACCCTTCTTCTGGCTGTGACCTGAAGCTTCGTGATTTTTTATTGTTTCTTCATCGCCTCACGTGATTTAAATATTTGTAGTACCAAAAAATGACCAACGGGGAAGGCATTGGGAAGGAATACCCTTCAGTTCCTCCGTACATCTGCAGCAGTCACTAACAACAACTTACATTCATTAATACAACTCCTGGAGCCAATTTATGACCGTATGACGTTAGGGCGATACACTGATGGTCTATGGAATCTTTTCCGCTCATATTTCTATTTTCATTTCAGGAGGAGCATTAGATAATTACCGCCATTTTGAATATTGGGCTAGCGTCTGGCACCATTCTCGAACCGAATCCGATAGTGATATTTTTTTCATTAACTGGCCGTAATACTCATCGTGTTTTCCGTTGAGTAATTTTCTTCTTTTAGAACATTAAATAATTAATTTAAGTTTATTTTTGGCTAATTTTTGCTTCTACATACCAACTTAGGACCGAGGAATATTAATTTGAATTCTTGTTTACCTCCTAGCTTGGAAGAGATAAACCCAGTGTCGGTGAGTGAAAAAGATGAGAAATGCAGATGCCATTCATAAGACAAGCCCGACGCACGTTAGCATTTGTTATTGACGTTTTTGTGTTAACCGGTTGCTTCCTCGTCAAAGATTCCAATATTTTTCTTGCTACACGCCCTAATGTTCTTTTCCATTATCATATTTATTATTCCATGGTTATTTTTATACTGCCGATTGCCTCTCGAATACATATTTTCAGGTTCATAAACAAGGCATTTCGAGAATTCGATATAGCAATCAAATAATATAGGATTTACTTTTACTTGCCGCTGAATAAATAATTTTTAGGTCTAGGTTAAAGGGAAGAAAAACTTCTTAATATATTCCCTGCTAGAGCGCTGATATAAATTTTATTATCCGATTATGTAGGATGGAAGATAAGAAGGATACAAAGCTAATGGGAGCATTAACAACTCCATTAAAGCAATTTCCAACATAAAAACTACTGAGCAACTCAGCACAAATAGCATAAATACATAATATTCTTACGCCTTACTCCATTTAATTATTGTTATTCCCATTCAGAAACGCTGACATTCCTGCAGAGGATACCTTTTTTATTAAATCTCGATTATTTCTAAGTCCTTAGATGGTATTAAAGAATTGTCCAATACAGATAATGAAATTTTCTTCCTCAAAACTCCCTAAAAGGCACCAACTTCGAACATATAAACGCTGTAAAAGGTTTCGCCAATCTTCAAAAAAATTAGCTGTTTTCTCGTCTTGGAAACGAATGGAAAGGAGAAGATCTTTTTCGCGAGGGGAATGAGAGAGAAAATAAAATAAAGGGAGAGAAAAAGTGGATGGGGACCCATTCAATTTGAAAAGCACGCGAAATCAAAGAGTTGATGAAAAACACTCCGCTCCGCTGAAGGAAAAAAGGGGCTTTTTTATTTCATGTTTATTTCCAAAATATTTCTTTTTGGCGTTTCAATGTCATAATATCTTTTCATCTCCTGCCATTACATCTCATCTTCTCTTAGCAGGATTCCCACCCACCCTTTTCCGAGCCAGCATCCCTTTTTTTCGATGAAAACACACCTACGGTGACGATCTCTCTCTCTCAGCCATGGGCTGAAAAAAGAAAATTGAAGGAAAAAAATAATAAAAGCAGATAATACCTCCCTATCACTGCCTCCCAATCACCCTAACCCTTCCAAACGGTCGCTTCTTTCCCCGCTTCATCCAACCTCCATCAAAAAAAAATACTCTCCGCAGCACTCCAGGCCACACGCCCATCAACATCTCTCCGTTTCCTTAATTGGTCCGAACCTTGAAAACTTCTTCATCACTTCCCCGGCCGACCTGCCTTTCCAAAAACCCCTTCACAGGCCCGAAACCGAAAAAATTCCTCCCCAACCCTTTTCCAAACTCATCGCCTCCCATCGCATCTAACCCTTTTTTCCAACTACTATTTTTCCACCCCTCTTTCCATTTAAGGATCCACTCCCCGTCCTCTTTTCTCTCCCCCTTCCCCATACCTTGACTCTCCTCCTCCAGTACGTCGCTTGTTTCAACCCTTTCGTGAGGAAAAAGGGCAAAGGGGGTGGAGGCATCTTAATTTTCAGAACGGCC
This sequence comes from Ischnura elegans, assembly GCF_921293095.1. Lineage (NCBI taxonomy): Eukaryota > Metazoa > Arthropoda > Insecta > Odonata > Coenagrionidae > Ischnura > Ischnura elegans. The sequence goes on along the minus strand of NC_060248.1, from coordinate 70,074,712 downwards.
ATCTTTCATTCATCCTGATACTACTTTTCCAGGCACCGAATGGACTTCAGAGAAGACGGTATTTTTTTCCGCCAGCCCCCCACCCACCCCACATCACATTCCCAATCCCCATCATCCAGACCCAGTCGTGTTCCACTCGGTCGTTATAAACTCGCCAACCTTGCCAAACCCCTGATTATGGATAAAAATAAAACTTTGCCCCAAATGAGATGGTCATTCTAAGTTTAATTTCTACTCTAAGGGGGGCTGGTTTCTATATTACACGTAATTACTCGGTATGCCCCAATGGGATGGTGATAAATAATTTGTATTACTGTTCCAGAATCTCAAGATGTCTTTGATGAGACGCAGATGAATACGATATCCTCTCCAAGGGGAAGCTACCTATTACATTTTATACCAGGTGGACTTTAATCTGCCTTAACCGTTGCGTCGCTACTAGCTTAAATTAATATTGAAGATACTAAAAATGTATCTTCACATTTTCAATAAAAATAATAATAAGGGAAAATATTGCGCATTTGGTTGATGATTAGATGATACAATTAATAACCAATCCTCTTGACGCTATACATGTGTCCATTGCTGCTATTAAAACTAGTAGTTTTGTGAGGAGTTGCTAGGGTACCTAAATATATGTCATGCTTCATGGCAGCCAATACTGTCAGACAATATGCTTCCCAAAATTGTGAAAAGGAAATTCTCCAATGAAAATTATTCATAATTTCATAACTTGTGTAACATATTTGGCATTGAATTGCGAATCCCTTCTTGCTAATGTTGAGTTCTGAACCATGGCTCGGAGATAATTTCCTTCAATGCAGGTGTTTTCTTTTATAGAAGTTTTTTCAAACCGCGATTACCCTGACTTTCAAATATGTTTTTCTGTTAGAACGTATCTAAAGCAACCACAAATATCATTCCAGATTGATTTTTTTTCAACATTGGAGGATTGTATTTAACAAAACTCAGAATATTAGCGTGCAGGTAAGGTGTCTACATACTCGTTCAATGAAAATGTCAAACTAAGTCTTTAGTTATCTTTTGCTGCTCATTGCTCGATTCATTTATCAGTCAAAATTTTACTCAGTAATTATCACGAGATATGACGTTGATTTCATCCAAAAGGTGGCAATATGAAACAGTGTGACGCATAAGATAAGTTAACTAATTCTGTTTTTTACATGGGATCTTTGTAATTATTGCACCTGACAAAGTAAATGCTCACTTACCGAACTGACTAAAGAGATGACGCATAAGCATTTTCACAAACGAGCAAGATCACGACGATATTGAAAATTTCATAGACTATGCAAATGAGAAAGTCTCAAATTGACCCAATTTTCAGCTACTCAATGATGCTCTCACTTTTAAATTACGAGATCCAGCTAATAAGGTGATACTCATTGTTTCTAAATATTCAAGAGAAAGCGAAACGTCTGAAGAAATGATTCATATTTCTATTCAATCACATCCGCTGTTCATTATTTGTCTCCCCCAAGGGAATCAAACGACGCCCATTAAGTTTTTACCATATATTTTTCGGCCGACTCGAATTATCTAGATGCTTATGAATCCGTGAATTTGAGGTTTTTAAACAGATATTTGAGAAACGATTTTAACTATAGCGATCCAGGAATAAACGATAACTAGTAGTTACTTTAAGTACTTTCCCAATATGAGTTAAAGATGACAAAGGAAATCGACAGTCAACTAGGGGTATTAGCTAACAAAGATATACAACCTAGAGTTCTGATTCCGCAGAAAAATTCCATATTAAAAAAAACACCGAGAATTTTTCACTTTTCACAGAAAAAGTATTTACCAACTGGTTTAAGAAAAAATTTCCAGAGTTTCAAGGCATGTTACCAACATTTTTAAAAATTGAAGCAAGATTAAAAAATGTAGGTAAACATTTCTCGAGATTCCCACGAGGTTGATTTATCTATTTTAGCCGACTCTCAACGACAGAAAACGACATTCAGCAGCCCCGAGAATGACTCCCGAGTAGAAGCTCTAAACGTCGGCTAAAATGGAGTATCAACCCCGGTTGGAATCCAGAATAAATTTTATCCGCATAATCCGCCGGGAAAGCAACAAATCTTATTTCAGGATTAATAAATGCATTTAAAAAAAATGGTATCCATAATCATTAAGATTTACACGGGAGTCATGCCGGACACATTATAGAGTATCATTATTTGAAAAAAGCAGCCGTGATATATCCCATGTTTAAACTGGGCTTGCTTATGTCTTAACATGGGCTTCCTGATTTTTAAACAGCTCCAATAAAGTAAAGTGAGCTTTACCGGGTGCCTAATGATGTTTATGACCATTGGTCATTGGTCATTGACCAAGGAACCCACACGCTCCTCGTACCCGTGGCATGGTATGATATTTGGAGGAGGCGATTACAACTGAGGTCATTTTCGTCATGAGGGTAGGTTAAGGAACGAAGAGTGTAGATAAAGTTGCCGGCCTCGGTGGCGGCGGGGTAACGCTCTCGCCTGCCAAACAAGAGGTCGCGGGTTCGAGTCCCGCCTGGGTAGGTTTCCCCGGTCCAGGGCATGGTCGTTTGTGTACGTTTACTTGTTACATTTGTTGGACACCCCGGTGTAAAATGGCCAATAAGAGCTGTATCCGGTGGTTTGAGAATAAAATTAAAAAAATAAAACCCGGCGTTGGCCTGCTCATAACGAAAGACACCATGGGAACCACGCCTTAACGTCCCATCCGACAGACGGAGTGCTGCACTTGAAGAGCCCCCCACAAGGCACTCATGCTAGGATTGGGCTGTCTCTGAAAAAATCTCTGCCACCGTCGGGATTTGAACCCTGTTCGACTGGTTGGGAATCCACTACGCCATCCTGATCTCCTCCCTCCTACGCGTTCCATCGACTCATCGCATTCCTCCACTCACCCCACTCTCTCTCACACTCGCCCTCTCTCTTTACCCCTGTCACCTCCTCCTTGCCCTTCTCCCTCTCTCTCTCTCCCCAAGAATTAATATCGCCGAGACCTCGTTCGTACCGACCGCGAGATGGGAGAAGGGAGTATAAAAAGCAAAGGAGTGAAGCGAAGGAATGGGGAAAGGGGGGGAGGGAAGAACTGGGTGCATGATGGCCGCGGACAGGGAAGGGAGGGGAGGGCAAAGTTCGAGAAATGTATTTCGACTGATTACAGAACTTCCCAAAAACATTCCCAACAAGAGCAATGTCGGCCGCGCGGGTAGCATTTCGGAGTCGATTCCGCTATACTCCTCTTCCCGCCCCCCCTCCCTTTCATACCTCTGGTCCCGCTTCATCTCATCCGCATTCGCCTATCCCTCCCTCATATTACGGCAGCCATCTATCTATCCTCACTCTCTCACCACATATATACATATACCCGTCTCCTCCAAGAGACAGAGGCAACCCATCTCCCTAGCCACCATATCCAGCCGTTCACTTGAAAAAAAAAGTTAAAAAAAAATGAGGAAACGAGGAGGTGGTGAGGGAGCGAAAAAAAAATCACCCTCCCGTCCTTCTTGTGAATTCATTGCTTCAGAGAGAAATAATAAAAAAAAGAAAGATCTGGGAAGGGAGGGTAGTTGGGCTTATTTTTCCACCCGGACACCGCCACTATATAGCCACCCACTCAATCCGTGTTCGCCGTTTCATTTTTTTCTCTGACGCTTGGCGAGATGGGAAGAGAAGTCACGAATGAAGGAGGGTGATGCACTTTCCTTCTCCCTATCCATCTCCAATCCAAATAATCCTCCCGTCATACGGTTTCACTCCTTCCTGTCAATATTTGATTGGTGCTTTTTTTATTTGGCGGATGCATTCCCAACATATTTATCTTCCTTCGACACTCACGCAAAAGGCTGCGTAGCTTGGAGATAAATTATTCTCTTGGCTGTGAAGTAATAACAGAGGCAAAAAATGCGTAAAGATTAATTTAGCAGCAATTGGGCTGTAAAAGATATCAACAACTACATATTTTGAAGAATAGGGAAACAAATTAAGAAGCTCAGCTGAAATGAGCTCTTTGAAAGAAAAAACCTATATCCAATGACGCATTTTACTAAAGATTATATAGCTCCTAAGTTATACATCTCTCATTTGAGAAACAGAAAAATCTCCTCTGCTGGCGATGCTGGATACAGAGAGCGCAAAATTGTAAGTGACATTTATTTTTGTCTCGATAATGACGCTTTAGCTATTGAAACTATATTATAGCATTAAAAGAAGTTTGAGGATCATTATTTTTTGTGACTTATTATTCTTACTAAAGTATTGATCAAAATCCAGTCATGGTTATCAAAAATATTGATGACTAAATGATCAAAATCGTTTTCTGCATTGATTTAAATTAACTTAACCTCTAATTTTAATTAAAATGATGATGGTATAAAAAACGTGAAATACATTTTTTAAATAATTCTAAATAAAATTAAAATTAAAAAATTCCAAGGTACGTGAAATGCATTTTTTTAAATTGATGACATTAGATCTAAATACGAAGGCAACAACTACGTCCACAGAAACAATTGTTTATAAAATAATGAAAATTTTCTCTGATACGCATAATTATCTGTTCTTTTATGTTAGTTGTCTAATCTACGTGACGCGGATATACCCAATTATATATCGAAAGTGAAAATAAATTCTATCAGATCAATTAGATGCGATTCCATAATGGCCATACCGGGTAAACTCCTAATTTCAGCCTTAATTGTTCAACAAATGCATGTATGAACCTAAAATCATTTTTTTTAATGCCCCTCAAAGTTATGCTATTCAAAAGAGAAGAAAAAACAGCAAAAAAATACTCGACGTATTATAAAATTAATTAATTATAGACATTATTAAGAGAATCAGGTCCCAAATCTATTGACGTCCCACATCAACACCATGCATTTTCGAGAGTTCCTGAATCGGCATCCAGCTCCGAAGTAGTCCGTAAGCGTTGCTCATCTCTCGTATGGGCAGGCAATCGAAAACCCCAGTAATGAATAAGAGATAATGTGGGATAAGGAATTATCCCTTTCACCGCCCACGTCGCTGGACTAAGCGTCCTTCACCTTACCCTCCCCCTCTGGGGTTGATTCCACAAAAGAGACGCGATACAAACGGCTGCGGGAGTGGGAGGAGGCAGGTAAGCTGGCTCAGGTCGTTCGGCGGCCGGAATGAGACAAGAGGGTTAGAGGGGGGGTGAAGAAAGGAGGAGGGAGGCTAAGAGTTTTCGGGGATGCGTACATCAAACAGCAGAGTCAATTTGCACAACTAACCTCACCGGATGAACGGCGCGATGAATCGAGAAAAGGCTTGAGAAGCCGAGGGAGGAGAAGAGAAGGGAGGGGAAATCGTGGCGGTAGAGAAAAGAGTTCTGTTCCCCATCCCTCGCCAAGGGGAAAGGAGAGGAGGAACGGGCCAGTGATGAATCCAAGTCGGTTCACCCAAGAACCCAAAAAGCCCGTAATCAGGTAAAGGGGGAAACACGTGGATGGGGTTCATGACGTGGGAGTGAGTGAAAGAGAGGTGGGAGGGGGAAAGAGGAGTCTGGGTCGGAGGAACAGCGAGGGAGACGGATTGGAAGCTAGAAAGACGACGTGAAAAGGCTTCTGCGCTTTAGGGGCAGAAGAAGAAAGAGGGAACTGTCTTTTGAGCGAGAGGAGGAGCAACGGAGGGGGTGGAGGCATCATCGCTGGGGTAACAGAGGGAAGATCAATCGTTTTTGAGACCAAGTCATCCGAGATGGAATCCAACTCACCATATTCTTCCAGTCCCCCTTTCAACCATTCCTCCTCCTCTTTCCTTATTCCTCTTTCTCTCTCACTCTTCCTCCATCCCACTTAGTTTTATCTCCAGGTCTCGCGGTCTATTCACGTTCCAGCTTAAAGCGCTGTGCCAGTCCGTTCAAGCTAAACAACCGAGAGTGAAGTGAGAGGAAGTTATTATCTATTCTACGTTGAAGACAGTCCATTGGTCATATATAAGGCCAGGCAGGTCATTGGTCAATAACGCGATAGAATATTAATTGGTAGAATATAGAAAAGTCAATAACTAGGTAGATTAGAACTTGATAAAATAAATAAGTAACACAAATAAATGGTATCTTAATATCCGATTAGCAGCTAAACATGAATTTTAGAAGAATATTTGTAGTAGCTACGAGTGTCGGTGAATTAAAATATCAAGGTATGATAGATCATGAATAAAAAATCGATGATACATCAAGTATAAAAAGTCGAATATAACGCGTAAAGTATCCTGTTGGAAACACACAGAACACACGATTTTATACGCTGAAACACATGTGTCTATGGCCGATGGAAGCATGGAAAAAATTATCCAAACGAACGGGAGAGTTACCAAATAAATAATTAAATAGTATAAAAGACAGACAAAAATGAAAAAAATAGTAAATATCAGATTGTAGCGGAAAGCTTCAACAAATTACAAAGGTAGAAAATAGCTTACCCGCTAAGTATTATCAGTGTAAATTAGTTTGAGAAGAACGAATAAAAAATAAATATTCAATGCAAATCCAGTGAAAATTCTATAATTCACTATAATAGTCCCAAAAAATAATCTCAACAATAATAATTGTCCATTGATGGAATACTTGGAGAACTAAAACCATAATTTAAAACAATATGTCACCATGGTCTGAGAACGAAGTTTTGCGTAAACGATAATTTGGGATATATTTTACACACGACTTGGCCCAATTTGAAATTCAGGGAAAAGATAAAAGAAGCTGAGAGCGATGGCAAGAGAGCGACCAGAGGAGGATAAGACGAAAGTTAGCCAAGCAGGAAGAAAGGGAAGGGAGGCAGAAAAGCCAAGCGTTTTGGTAATCGGCGAATCGTTGAAGCCCAACGAATGCCTCTGACGAGGGAAATATAGAGGTCTTTTCCACTAATCCTCTGCCTTGAGTGTCTGTTTCCGTCTTTCCTGTAAACGGAAAAATTTAATTTCTTTAGCCTCTGAAGTGGCTGTTTACCTCTTCAACCGTGACCCAAGTTTGATGGATTGAATTAATTCCATCTTCAAAAGAAAAAAGAAAGGAAGGTAGGAATTTACCACGAAAATAATCAATAACTTATTCCTCAACAGATTTCTCGGATATGAAATGTAACTAGGGAAACTGCAGGAATATGCCACGTTAGTTTGGTCAATGCTTTCAAGCATCTAAATTGTCACTTTAAAATGCATATATGGCGACCAGTAACTGACAAAGCCACGTCAACAAGAGTTTTAACTTAAACTTATATTTGCCTATTTTCCATAAAATTAAGTCTAAAGAGATCATTTCTCATGACAATTCATTTCAGGCACAAAGAAGCAGCTTGTGAATTTCTAAACTAATTTTCCTTTGTTTTGTTTGATATGTATCACGTAAGAATAAACTACTTGAAAATGTATGCCTCATGACATAATTTACAATAAATCACGTAAATAATCGATATTCGTTGGTACAAGTATTACTAGCATCATATCATCTCTTTCTATTGATTTATTTTACCAAGAATACCAATTTGAGAAGCTTTCGCACTAATGAATCTGTCAGAAGAATTAATACTTACTAAATTCAGCTACCATAACCTATTTATGGCCAAGTACCCATAAAAAATAAGACAAATAAAAGTAATGCATTCTAGGAGCTTAAAATAATCTGTTGAATTCAAAGATCCTCCTCATGAAAATCATTCATGAATCCACAATTACCCACATCGGATCCGCAAACAATGGCTACTGCCCGCATGTTCTTTCTGGTTCTGATTACTACCGGAATAAAAAACATAACGGGCCTAATTGGGAAACCCGTCATATATTGAATACGTTTTGGCAAAAATTTACGCCACATTACACACAAAAATTGGGATCTATTGTGAGATCAGGCAAAGCCATAATTTATTCACCCGGCTCCAACGTTCATACAAATAGAAATGAATAAAAAAATTTCGACCATTCGAATAAAAAGCGAACATATACGTCGTTGACTTCCAACTTGATGAATATCAATGCCCTTTGAGATAATACGACTTATTGCCTAAGGGGATTGAAATTCATTAACAAAGCGGGATTTTTGCCCACTGATTACTTATTATTTGAATCCAACTGAAAGGAAATTTCTTCAAACGTCAATGAAATACGGGATATTATATTCCTGAGGACAAATTTCAGATCTGTTTGGCGCTAATTAGGAGGTCAATAAATTCAAAATGGAATTACGGAAAGAGCACCTCAATTTGTCATAATAATAAAAACAAAAACTGGTACCTCTTGCATGTGAGGTGGTGATCAACGCCATGGGTATTCAACACCAACTATACCAAAATAAATTAAGGCAAATGGCGCATGAATTAATTTTAACTATAAATTCAATTCTTTTCTGATAATTCAGCAAAATGTAAAGCAATATAAAATTAAATCCATTCCATGGTGGTTCCATGGGGGGCAATAGGTGTAACCTCTTCTCAAAATCTAACTCAACATCAAACCCAACACACGAGATGGGTAATTCATACGCTATATCATTCCCCAGTGATTCGGAATTTCAGTGAACCTTACATTCCCGCCATGAAATCGGACATGTCATTGAATATTTCTTGCTCACACTGCAGTGTTTGACGAAAAATATTGATAACTAACGTTAAAAATAGCGTATCTGCAGCTGGAAAGTAAGAAATTAATACTGATATGAGCATTAAAAACAATTCTGCGTGAAACCGATAACGTAAGGAAATATTTTGCACCAATGAAAGATTCGGCAAACGTTTCCCATTCTAAATAGGCTGTCAAGTCACAAGTGACCACTTATATCGCACAGGAACGGAGAAAAAGCATGTTTTTTCACAGCCTTCTAGAGTCCTTCACAAGGTTCAAACCTTTTTTTTGTATCTTTCGGTTACGCAAAGGAGAATTGGCACCACAGGTAATGACATAAACCATTGCAAATTAAACTCGTTTGAAAAATAAAGGGATGCCTTATTCTTCTCAACAAAAATACCAGCAATCGTCGATGGCTATAGTGATCAATATCCACGATGATGTTTTCAACTGTACACGCTTAATATGATAATTGTGATATCGTAACACAATCAGAAAACTAATTTGTAAAGGACAAAGGCTAGCAGTTAAAACAGGCTTTTACATTCAAATTGAAGGTATCATTAAACATTCAACAGGAGGAAATCATTAACAGGTTTGATACATTATAGAAAACACGCATATTGATAACACAGGCCAACAAAAAAAATTTTTTTTTGGTGCCAGGAGTTTTTGAGCTGATATTAACAATATTTGTGGTGCTGAATCCAAATATGATATCCGTTTTTATGTAACAGCTCTACTTTTTTAGATACGGCGCATTTTATGACTAGATTCTTTTAAATATTTGATATATTTCAGAAAATATTTTTCAAATTTAAATCAATCTATAAATAAACTAATTCATAACCACTCTGCAGTGTTTACTTTGAAAATCACCTTTATACCTTTGATAAAGGGTTAGGGAGGATTTGGAGTGTTTGAAGAAGGGGAGACAGGCGTACAGAGTGGAGACAGTGGGAAAAGATACAACTAAGGGATGTAGGAAACCCACGGTGGAAAAGGACTCTAGTCATAACTGTAGAATAACGACATGTGGGAAGAATCACAGGGGGGGGGGTGGAGAAGAGTAAAAAAGGGGGATAGGGTAAAGATATAGCGTGTCTTTGAAAATGGAGAGGCGGGAGTAAGTAAGGAATAAGGGGATTCCCGAAAACAAATGGTCAAATTCTCAAAGTTTTAGTAAAGCAACCTCTAAAAATGAGCTCAATTCGAAGAAACTGTGTAAATCATTGTGATGTGTTTTGTTACATTTGTGGGTAATATACATTAAAAGAAAATAGGAAAAACATTACAGACATGTGAAACGTGCATACCTGGGATATTTTGGTGTTCAGCTTGGTGACCAAGATAAAACATGGGCACCGCATGCTGTGTGTGAAACATGTACAGAACATCAGCAGCAGTGGACTACAGGAAAAAGGAAAAGTTTAAAGTTTGGTGTGCCAATGGTTTGGAGAGAACCTACAAACTATATTGACGACTGTTATTTTTGCATGGTAAATGTTTCGGGAATTAATCGAAACAATCACCATAAGTGGACATATCCAGATTTGCTTTCAGCTAGACGCCCGGTACCCCATTCAGAAGAAATACCGATTCCAACATTTCAGACATTACCAGATGTATGTGAGAACGAATATGAGCAATGTGAACACATTCCTGATTCTATTGACGATAGTGACAGTGATTACGAGGCAGTGTCAACAAATCCTCAACTAATTAATCCAGATGAACTAAGCGATCTTGTTAGAGAATTGAACTTATCGAAGGAAGCATCGGAACTACTAGCTTCAAGGATGCATGAAAAGAATTTAATGGAACAAGGTACAAAAATTACTTTTTATCGCAAAAGGGAAAAGGATCTGCTACCATTCTTTACTCAAGAAGGAAATCTTACATTTTGTTTAAACGTTAGAGGCCTTCTGAAACGAATGGGACTGCCGCAACATGAAGCTAGAGATTGGCGTTTGTTCATTGATAGCTCCAAGCGTAGTTTAAAATGTGCTCTTCACAATGTTAACAAGTTTGGATCAATACCAATCGCTCATTCGACAGAAATGAAAGAAGAATATGATACAATAGTATTGGTCTTACAGAAGATAAAATACCAGGAGCATCGCTGGGTGATTTGTGTAGATTTAAAAATGGTGAACTTTCTTCTTGGGCAGCAATTTGGCCACACGAAATATCCTTATTTCTTGTGCCTCTGGGATAGCAGTGACAGAAAAAACCACTGGATTAAGAATAAGTGGTCAAAGAGAGAAACCTTAATTGTTGGGTAAAAAAAACATTACTGCTGAGTCTTTAATATAACGGGAGAAAATTACCTTACCGCCCCTTCTTGTTAAACTATGCCTAAAGAAGCAATGTATAAAGGCTCTTGACAAGGATGGACCATGCTTCGGCTACATAAGAATAAAAATGCCACAGATAAGTATAGAAAAACTTAAAGCTGGTATTTTTGATGGGCCATAAAGCAGACGACTTACAAAGGATCCTGCTTTTGTCAAGTCAATGAATGATATTGAAAAAAACAGTTGGCTTTCATTTGTTGAGGAAATAAAAATTTTTCTGGGAAATCGCAAAGGAGAGAGTTATCTCGAGCTGGTAAACAATATGCTCACTAACTTTAAATCACTTGGATGTAATATGAGCATAAAAGTTCACTACCTACACAGTCACTTAGGCTGTTTTCCTGAAAAATTAGGCGACACAAGTGAAGAACGAGGTGAAAGATTTCACCAGGAAATCAAAACAATGAAAGATCGCTACCAAGGAAGATGATATGATGGCAGATTACTGCTGGTGCTTAAACGAGACTGTTTTAAAAAAGTGCTCTCAAGAAAATCGCGCAAAAGAAGCTCCAAAGTGTTGAGTGACGTTTTACGTCTTTTTTTCTTTTAAAGTGTTTTATTTCAGTAAAAAATGTTACTATTTGTATTCAATTGTATTGTAAAACTATTGTAATTGTAGGTGATTTAACAGTCCTATAAATAAATCAAGTCTTTATATTTTGTTGGTTTTATCATTTATGTAAGTATCCCATATTATAATATTGAAGATTTTTTTACGTAAGTAACAACATGTCTGTATCTTGAAAACTAGAGCTGATAGGAAAAAACTAATATCATACTTAGATTCAGCACACCATGTATAGTTGAAATCAGCTTTAAAAGCTCCGGCACCAAAACCACTGTTGACCTGTGTAATCATTTACAATTCACAAGGATGAACCAAATATTCTCAGAAATACTTTATAAAGAAATATATGAGTTTCGTAGAATGGCTCATAAACCTTGCTATATTAATATGATCATAAAACAGGATTTTTATCGTATGATTTTACGAATGAAATTCTGAATTCAATGTAGGGAAAAATAAAATTAAGTTTCTCTGCAAATTTCCATATCCCTGCTGACATCCAAAATTAAATCATGACGGATATCTACTGTAGACGAAAAAAATAGGTAGAGGATAATTAATAGTAAGAAAAATGCCGGTTACATTTTTTATTTCTGCAATTTCTCAATTCTCAATGGTGAAAATTTGAAAAGCGAAAGAGTCAGCAACCTTTGATGGCCAGGGAGAGAATCAAGGAGAATTTTTAATCCCCATTACTAGGTTACTTAATAAGGAAAACCTCGCAGTACACAGAATAGCTAAAACGAGGTGATCATCCTACCACCACGGAGTCTATAGCTCCCATTGCAAGAGGAAGACCGGGGAACGCCACCTATCGAGAGGAGATGGGAAATAATAATCCCTGAGTGCGAGAAGAAAGGGAAAGGGAGGGAATCCGAAGACGAAAGAGAGGAAAGGGTGAAGGAAGGAGAAATGGAAAGGGAAGAGGAGAGGGGAAAGATGAGGGAGGATGGTAAGAATGTGTGGGAGGAGGAGGGGCACACTTAAGACTCGGAGAGATGCGAGAGACCTCTCCTGGGGGATGTGGGTAAGAAACAATTGAGGATAAGGAGGCGAAGTTTGAGGGGGCGAATTGCGGGCCATATAAACGAGGAAGGTGTTATCAGCTCGGATACATGCACACTGTCTAATCTACTTCCCGACCTCCATCCGCAGCCAAAACTGCCCCGATCCCTCTCTAGTGCCCTTCTCCTCCATCACCAGCCCCCCCCCCCCTTCCATACCCCGTATGCCTGCTCCACAGCCCTCCCTCCTACGTCACCCAAGGACCAATCTTCAAACACCCACCCCCAAAGAGAACGACTACACCCCCCCACCACACTCCTCTCGTTTTCTCCTTCAGAACTTCCTCGGAACCTAAGCAATGCAGTGGAATGTACACCGCCCCATTCCCTTTGCCCTCTCCAGTGTGCCCTCTCTGTCACAATCACTCCTTCCTCGCTACATGGCCGTCCTTCTCACCCTTCCCCAGCACGACCGTCCAAAACTACGAAAAAGACCATCCTTTTTGAAGAAGGCTCGATGCATACTTCATTTATGGAACGCCGAGTAAAATCTAAAAAAAACACCTCAATATGAGGTGGTTTACCATCTCATTTTTTAAGCTTGATTTTGAAATACGGGTGAAGAAAGAAAATGAAGGCTAAAATAAAATCAAAAATTCGCCAATTTTTCGACCGTCCTCTACCACAACCACTGAAAACACCACACTTTTTAAGAAACCTTGATATGATTCATGTATGCAATTGCCGAATGAATCTTTAAAAAAATTTATCTCAAAATGAGGTGGTTTAGCCTCTCATCTTAAATCTCATTTTTAAAGCACATATTTTGAAAGATGGATGGAGAAAGACAAGGAAGCCTAAAATAAAATCAAAAATTTTTAAAATTTTCTGGCTCCTCACAGGGGTTATAGACGTAGAGATCGAGTTCAAGACCGAAATCGCAAAATAGAAAGCGAAGGAAAGGGATGCTTCGAAACAGTTGGTAGTATATATTCTCGCTGTATTAACATGCCTCCTTACTCTCATCGCAGGCGCGACTCTCTTCCACCACAATTCCCAAAAACTACACTCATCAGGTTTACAAACCTGCGTTTACTATTTTCATAGAGTTAAATTCCGAGGAAACATTATATAATTTTTCAATCCAGGATAAAAGTATGGTTTACTACGACCTGAAGCTTGATTTTCATTTCGTGAATCCGGTTGATCCCTCTAGTGTACCCATTCTACCTCGGTGTGTTTTCATGCCTCATTCCCTTACAATGCGTGACAAAATTAATCTAAACCTCTCAGAAGAAGCATGTAACATTGGTTGCGTGGAAGAATACCAAGTGAAAAAGAAATCCACGACAATAGAGTGGACTACTATGAATCAAATTGCTATTCAAACTCCATAAAAATCGCGCCGAAAAAATAATATACGTATGGCCTCTCACCTGGAAGCAATAAACGAAAAATAGTGAGAGTTTATGACGTCATCGGAGATTTGATTCCGTTCCTAGTTTTCTCGTAAGGAAATGAACTGAGGGAAACTGCAGATAAAAACAGAAATATTTGACGGAGGTGAAAAGTATATACTTTTAATGTACCTAGTATATTAATTGTATTCCTTCAAAAATTGTCTTTGTTAGTCCTTAATGTAATGGGAGGTGATTTCTTACTCTTGACTTCGAAGTAGGTACCTACCTAATAGTTCTGAGAGTCCATAGTAGTTCGTCAACAAGGTAACTTTGTTGGAGTGATGATGAAAATTCTAGAATTTTATTGAATAATACCCTCCCAGAAAACTTCACAAATAAGAACCATCAATGAGAGAAAAACACATTTAAAGCTCCTTGGCTGTAGCTCTCAATTGCTTCTATAAAACGCATCAGCATTACCCACTCCCTCTTTAAGGGGCTGTACCAAGTTAAATGACAGAAGCTATAGAGAACAAGTAGAAGTAAATAAATGAAAGAACGAAGCGGGGTGCCGTGTACGAGATACACGGAGCGCTACTTATGACAGCTCAATAGGGTAGATCATGGCAGTAGGCTAAACTATTATCTAAGGCCTTCCTCGACCCATAGATTGAAGGCAAGGTTTACGGGGGTCTCGCCATACCTCAGGAATATGTCAAACTGGCACATCAAAAGCCGATTCCTTACCTACTTAGAGTTGAAATATTCCATGTAGACTATAATAAGAGAGGATACAGAGTTCGTCACCGAGTTATTTTATTGGTAACTTGCAGGTTCCAACAACTTATTTTCCAACCGTTTAATATGAAGTGTTTTAGCACATACTGCTATCACTGAATCACAAAAAATAGATAAGTTGATCAAAAATTGATAGAGCACCATATACAGCATGACAACAAGGATAAACTAAAACATATTCCTTCGATGAATACGGCACACAAAGCAACTAAATTAGCTTCCAAATTATTAGCGACTTAATAAAATGAAAGACCAGCACTGTGTATGGAGTGGATATCAATACGTTCAAACGATTTTTCCTATTCATCATTGATTATACCAGTTATTTCGCCTAGTCACACAGCTACTGAAGATGAACAATGTGCATGTGCGTAACGTAACTCTTAACGCCAAGATTAATAGTGAAGATCGATGCCGTTGAAAATA
The DNA here is from genome assembly GCF_921293095.1 of Ischnura elegans. NCBI lineage: Eukaryota > Metazoa > Arthropoda > Insecta > Odonata > Coenagrionidae > Ischnura > Ischnura elegans. The sequence goes on along the minus strand of NC_060248.1, from coordinate 70,059,559 downwards.
ATGACCACAATGAAAAGGTATCATCGCTTGCACAGACGAAATCACCTATGGAGTTTCAGATATATTACCAAACGTTGCGAGTAAAACGCGACGCGATAATTACATATTCCAAAATATATGAGCGAGTATTCACTCCTCGAGCTGATCATATTGGACACGACGCCGACAAAATATATTTTACCGAAAATCCTACCAAACGGAACCAATTAAAACAAGAACAGGGTTCTGAAGAGGGTGGCCGAGTTTCACGGAATGTTTGGCAAAAACGGCTGAGAATCGGTCGATTTGTTTCTCGCGGTTTTAGCGTGATTAGCGCCAAGTGGTGCGCGCTCGGAGAAGCCGAAGGAGAGAGAGGGAGAGAGAGAGAGAAGAGACAACGTTGGAGGGGAGTAACAGGGAGGGGAGAAAAGAGTCGAAGAGAGGAAATGAAGGATTGAGTAAAATCGGAGAGATTTGAAGGAAAAAAGATCATCGAGGTTAGGTGGAGGGAATTCTGAAAAGCTATATAAATATTACCACAAGACCTAAATCGTATATTAAGCAGTAGCAGAGCTGAAGTTGAGAGTTTGGTTACAGCACTTAGATGCTTGATTTATAAATGGACCATAATACTTTCGTACAAGACATACGACATCATGCTCATTTTGCACTGAGTTGACTTTATGAAAGGACTCTTATAACAAAAAGGACAAAATTATGCACTATGACAACGCTGAACTTGAAAAAACACGACCCTAATAATTCTAATACAGCTCATAAAACACTCACAAAAACAAATTAACAAGGCAAGCAACATAATCAGAAGTAGAAACGCAAATTTCAGAAGTAACGGCGGACTAGCCAGCACCAAACTTTTACAAGGTCCCCGCGGATCCTCTTTCGGACCGACAATGTCACATTCATAGTGACCTGTTTCAAGTGCATTTAAGTAGAAATGCCGATTCTTCCACAAAATCTTTAAAAAAATAAATAGAAAATTCTTTTTCATCTAAACAACCGTTTCTTAAGCAGCAATAATGAATCATTGAGCTTAGGACTTAAATATGCTCATTTCTCTTTACTAACAATTAGAAAAAATCGAAGGAACTTTTTCACAGAACCTTGGATAATATAAATTTATCCTTATCCGTAAAAAATCTGGATGTACGAAGCGGAGGATGTGTTGAGGAAACGATAAATTGCAAATAGTGGTGTTGAGATAGGCAATAACAAAAAAAAAACACTGGTATTGCAGTAAGGAAGGGAGTTTAGTGTTTGATCAGGAACTGAGCTCGGAAATGTACCAGAGCCACGAGTGATCGGAGGCTGCATTGGGTGGGGGAAGAAAATAACCTAAGAGGTATGAGGAAATGGAAAGGGACGAAAGAGATCTAAAGTTTGTATAAGGAAAACGGAAGGAATTGGGAGAGTTCGGCGAAGGGTTTTCTGGGGAAATTTTGCAGGAAGGTGCGGGGTGAGATAATGGAGACAATGGTTCCGGGGAGGGACGGGAGGTGAGGATGAGGTATTAGGGGTGGGGTAAGCAATGAAAAAGGAACGGGAGAGGGGAGGGGGAAGGGTAAAGCCTGAAGTAAGGCAGAAGCAGTCTTTTGAGGAGGTGGGTAGTGATATGGTTTGGGGTTGGGGGAAGGATAAAGGGAAATCAAGCGAATAATTAGCCCAAATATTAGACTATCGTTTTACAAGGTTATAGAATAAAGCTTGAGTAATTGGATAAAACTGTGCCCAGGGAATATGGAATTCTTGGCGTCGTTTAAACTCGTCCTTCCCTTTCATCCTTTCTCAACCCCATGCCACCGCGAGACTCCCTATTTCCTACTCGAATCCCTTTCCAAACGAACGTCTACGGCGAAAGATCGAGCAATATTAGGGAAAAATTTTCCAAACCGAAGGAAGCCCAGCCTCATGCTACCTTGCATTCCCATTTCCCTTATTTTCCGGACGACCTTCACGCAGTATCTAGTATTGTTGTAGCAATAACGGTTCGAGGGGTGGCTAAATGTTTCCTTAAAACATGATCGTCTTTTCATCTGTTTCTTATTGATGGGGGTGGTTAACACCTTTCTCCCCTTGACTATGGCACTGGTAATATACTTGCATTCATGCATGTACCATCGGCTTTGTTCACTAACAAAACTTTGCGTATGGGAACATACCAATGCTTTGATTACGAATGTTACATAAGAATGATAACATATGATAAACGTTTTTAGGGCAAAAAAAGTTAATGCAAAATACGAGTTATATGGTAAAATATGTCAAATTCCATAACAAGAACGATAAATACATAAAAAAATGTGTAATAAATTATGCATGAGGAAGTGCTTTTGGGCATCAATGATAAAAGTGGCTTTTTACAGTTCAAGGTTGATTTTTATGACAAACTAAAAACTCCTAACCAACAAAGACTGCTTTCCTATGCGTAAAGAAAATAAATAATTTGCATGTAGTATGCATACCAGAAGTCTGAGATTTATACATATAGGGATATCCACATCCTAGATAAAATCAGACTAAGGAAATGGATGTGGAATCTATTGAATAATAACAAAGAAAAGGAAATAAAATAGAAATTTCTGTTTGAGATTATAAGAGAAGAAAAAGACTAAATACAAGATAGATATCCAGGGGGAAAAACGTTCCGACAGATTTGAGACGGATGATAATGGCAACGAAACATTGAATGAGACCATGGCGGTGGGAAGTTACTATTTAGTGCAATAACCAGGCTGATGAAAATTGGCCAAGACAAGGATTAAGTAAGTACGTAATACAATGCCCAACACAAGTATTTTTTCGCTATCTTTTATCCACTCCCTTTAATTTCGCTCTCTCCCAACAGGTAAGGCACAGTTTCAATCTTTGCCATCGTTACACCTTATTCGCATTTGCTTTCTCTTGATGGAGATCATGCCCCTAATAGCGTCAGGTAGGACAAGCCTTTCGCATAAGGTAATTTGAGGAAAATATAACGTCGAGTAATCAACAGACCATGCAAATATATTGTTAACCTCTAGAATAGATTGCAATAAATGGATATAATTAACTGTTACTAATCAATAATTATCGAACTAGTTTTGCTAATATAATTTTTCAAAATATGATCGAGCGAGATAAATTAGTACTTCACAGAGACGTACGGGGCAGTAAATGAGGCAGTAACGCTGCAATATATATGGTCATCCAGAGTCTTTTTTATGCTACTCAAGTACTTGCCACTTAGTACTAACAGATAAGCGTAAAAACTGTCTTCCAGCTCCAAACTGAAGACAGTAACAACGCCGTTTGTCTTCCTTAAAGAAATAAACTTTCCTGTTTTTGCAGAAAAGGTTCCACAAGAATATCTGAATCCTCTGCAATACTCATGATTAATTAATTATTCTAAAATATAGAAATATCGGTCAATTCACTCTTTTTCGGCATTTAGGTCTGTTTTCCCTGTTCTCCAGTTTATCATCTTCTCTATCATTTCTCCTATTCCGCCCCAACTGGGTAAATTATTTAAGGCTTTTGCACTGAGTCAGTATCTCCATGCTGGCCTATGTAATATAAGACCAAGTATACAACAACTGAGAATAATTTACCCATGCCATTCACTGGGAAAACCAGAAATCTTTCACAGCCCCGCCCCTCTTTTTGCCTCGGTCCCCCACTGCACTGTTTCCTTATCAGCACCTTTTCTTTGCTTGAACGAACTCCTTACACAGGCAAACTTGCTTATGGCGAAAAATTAAGAGAGACTCGAGTGGTTCGGGAGGAGATTTCAGGGTGTAATTTCGTGGATAATAATCAATTAACATCCGCCCACCCACATAGGCCAACTCCTTTACTTCGTCAGCCCTTCTACCCTCCTCACTTCCCGAAGACCACCCACCGGTAACCACCACTCTTAACTCCTTCACCACCCCGCCTCTTTCGCCTTCTTTCCCTTCGTTTGATAATTTTCCACCCCGAATGAATCTTCCGAGCTCGGCGACCGTTTTACAGATCTCAAGGATGCTTTCAGCCCCTTCACAACCCAAGCCGAAATCTCGATCTCCCCAACCAGAGCCAACTCTGATCCCCTCAACCATCTTAACCCTTTCTTATCAATACAACCAGCGATATTAAATGATTATGCGAAGCAACGTGAGGAAATTTAAACAACAAACTGGCGCCTCGAGCGTCTTTCAACGATAAAGGTGCATGGGGCAAATTGCGCAGAAGATTGACAGAATCCACTTTTTTTACAATTTAATGAGGCAAAGTTATGCTTACTTATGGCCAATCGCCTCTACGCAATTTAAAATAAAACAGTTTCATTATCTTAACTGGACCAAAATAACCTTCCCCCATAGTACCCAAATTGTAGAAACGTTTCCTGATAAAACGCCAATACATCACACCCAAATACATTTATATATTTCATTTAAATAGAAAATATAGCACATCACTGAAAATTCAGTCACCCAAAGTAACTCCATGGCAACAAAGTTATCTGTGTCATCCAGTTTAAGTGAAATATTACGGCCAGAGATGAAAGAAATTGAGAATTAATGAGGTGCAAATGTCAGGGCTAGTTGTCAATTTTACTTCAGTAAATATCTTGATTTGTACCAAAGCTAATCTATGTAGAGAACAAGGTCAGGATATCATTCACCTTTCCCAAAAAAGCAGGTATTATGTACACATATTTATAGAGCAATAGCTAATAATTATCTAACACAAAAGTTTAGCGTCACTGAATGATTTAATGCAAGAATTCCTGCCAAAGTATTAAATGTCGCTTTTCTTAGCAGAATATTTAGGAGTACCTAATCTGTTAATTTCTGAATCAAGAGATACATTTGAGGGATGAGATCATTGATTTATTACGGGTGTTTCCAGTAATTTAGTTTTTAATGCTTCCACTCACTAGCACAATGCTCTGACGTAGTCACCTTAAATTCAAATTTTCGTTTTCAGGAGCTCAACACCCATATCTCATGGCAGTAGCACCATTTAGCATCGAAGTGATGCGTTACTCACCTGATTCATCCTTCGTACATGCATCGATATTGACGATGTTGAATATAGTGAATTTAAGACGAAGACGTTAAGGACTATCACCCATTAGGTATATCAAAATATAAATTAATTTACAAAATATGTCTCGGTCATCATAAATATTATTTTTCGCTACTGTATGAAATAATTTAAGTACCAAAAGATCCACTTATCTCAAAGGTAATATCGCTTAGAATAAATTAATCAAATAAAAACATTCCCACATCTTCCATTGGCAATAAACATATTTTTTATTTAAAAGGAGCCGAGTAATATTTACACTTAAGTTAATCCATAATTTTGAAAATGATTACTTAGCTAAAAATACTTTTGAAAAGGAAAGTCAAGAACTTCATCATAAACAGCCAAAATTTTAATTTAACCTGAATAATGACATGGCTCATCCCTCTAAGCTCATCTTGAAGGTAATATTAGACTGCATTCAACGATGTATATTATAAGAGATGAGCCTTTAGGAACGTGTTTGATTTTAGTTGGTTACCAAGACGTTTGTGACGTTGGCCCATCACACTGTCGCCATCGCCTTGAGGGTATAATTTCCTCGAATTTGCACTCAAACGCAACGCGGTGGACTGGCTGACTCAAGAGAAGAGGTGGAATCTGGGAACAGAGTAAGGTATTTGACAACTTTCCATTTATGACCTCCTTTCGTGGAGCAGACGCTCCTTGTGGTGTCGTCCGCGCCTTTGATTTGCATGCGCCAATCTAAACCGACACATCTCGCCCTCCTTCTTAATTCCCTCCTTAAAACACTTCTCCAGTCGCTCGCTTCACATCTAGTCCTATAGACACTCCTTAACCAAATTTCTGCCACCCTTTGTGTAACCGCGGCAACTGATTTCCACGCGTATACCGGGGGCAAAGGGGGAGGTGCGGCCAAACTCTGCTCCCCACATCTTCCCCCTCACACCGCCAAAAACCTTCCTCGACTGCCTTACTCTATTCCACCCTATTGCCACTAGCGCCCCCTCGAAGCGTTCCGACCAACCACCCACATACTATTCCCATTTACTCACCACCCACCAGCCAATACCACCCCACCTCCTCTCCTCTTACATTTGCTATCACACGCATACCACTCGGAAAACATTCCCTGAAGCTCCCGCCTCCAGTTATCCATCCCGCATCGCGATCTTCACTTGTCTCCTCCCTTTATTCTCTCTCCCCCTCTCATTCCTTTCCTCCGGCAGCCACCGCCGCTTCTCGAATCCTTAAATAAATCCCATCCTTTAAACTTCCCTCCTCCTCGCCACAGTCCCTGATTTCCTCCACCTCACACCAAAAGGCAGTCAAACCTCTCACTCTCTCTCTCTCTTTCTTTCTCGCGCACTCTGCAATAAACCCCCACACCATCACAATCCCCCCTTCCCGCCAATTCCCTTTCCCTTTTCTCCAAATAACTCCACTACTTTCCCCAAATCACACACCGACCTCTTCCCCGTCCCCACGCGGTCGCGTCTCTCAGCCCGCGAAGCGATTTTCCTCCCTCCACTCACCCCTTCAGCCCCGAGAGGTCCCGATCTCCAAACCGGCGACATTCGTTTGCTTACGGAATCCTTTCCAGAACGAGAGCACGAGAGAGAGAGGAGGAAGAAGCGACACTGTATAACCCTCTCTCTATCCTTCGCCTTTCATCTTTGCTTCTAGATTGTTCGCTGGCTTGTGGTGATCTGGGTGATGTTCTTAACTCCTTTTTCACGTCGCTACGACTGCGAAATCCAGAGCGACGCAATAATTGAGGCTGCATTTGTAAGGAGGAACCAGCGCTTCAAGTCACACATATATTGAAGATATGGCCATGACATTGTTTTGGCTTAGTTTTGTTTTTCTCACTAAACTTATTATTCTCCATCTATTAGTTGATTTAATCTCATGGAGTAATAAATGAATCAAATATTATGCACCCGAGAAAACAAGTTAATACACTGATCCCAGCATTAGTTACTATTCAATTTGACATGAGGAGGTATCAATAACAGATAATCATTTTCAAGCGTATATTTGTAGCTTGAAAAGGCGTTTAATTTCCAATAAGCAAAGAAATTTATTGTGTCATAAAATAAATCACTCCCTTTATAAATCACTCCCTCCCGATATTTAATTTTACATTCTTCATATGACTCAAAAACTTAAATTTGGCGGAGTAGTTCTTTACTCCTAATTTGAGAGATATTTCAACTTAATACTCACTTAGTGACTAAAAATCGAGCCATCTTAAAGCTAACTCCAGTTCCGTAGCCGTATCGTTATGTGGCCGAGGGCTTCAAAGCGAGAATAATTTTTACACGATTCATTAGAAACTCGATGATGCTTTTGAGCAAAGACAACCATTTGAATGTAACAGATTTTCATAAAAACGGAGGAAACCCGAACTTCATAAATACCCACATACTACTGAATTTCTGAGTATATAAAAATTATATTTCACAACGAGCAAAAAAAATCCTTCCAACCGCCGAAGATTCATTTGGTGTTTTTGAACTATTTTTAACATAATTTTTTGGCGTCGGTTACTGGTAGGAGCACCCTTTGAAACTACCCCTTTCGTCCTTCTCGATCACATCGCCAACATGAGTCTCTACCCCTCCACCAGCCTTACCCTCACCGCAATCCGTCATTCTCTTTTTCCTCAAGACCACAGTCGAGTTAACTCCTCCGCTGCCACCTCCTAAGTCCCTCCTTCAGGATAGTAGGGGAGGAAGGAATAAAACGGTCCCACAAGGAATATCAATGCTACGGTCCTTGACGAAACGTGCGATCTGATCTCGAGCCGTCTTTACTGACTCGCTCTCCCTCCCTCCCTCTTGACGGGTTACAATTCCCGGCTCCTCTCCCCCACTAAGCTTCCCACAACCTTCCCTACCATCACCCTAGCCCACTTTAACACCCCACACCACCTATAAGCCTCCATCGTCACTCGCAAAAGACCTCAGCGTGAAGACATACTCCCTCAACCATTCCGCCGCAGTCCTTAACGAAAACTATCCCTTTCTCTCTACGCTTCGGGAGTTCTCGTCAGAGCCTCCTACGTTTTCCGAGCGTTTGCTGAAGTGTGCCCACCGGTTATTTAACGCTGTCTTTTCCTTCACTTCTCTAACCCTTCTCAAGAAAAAGCTCCCACTCCCCCTCTTTCTCTCGCCAAGCGAAAGAGAAAACTTAATTTTAATTTCATTCATCATTTTCGTCTTCAATAGAGAAAAATAGCAATCGGAGAAACTCTTGCAAATCTTCAATCATACGCTAGATTAAGATAGCTAGAGTGATACAGGACAGATGTCATTAATTGTGACAGCTAAAGCATACTTGGCGAACTACATCATATCTCCAATATCGATGGAAACGGCAAAATAAAATTGAAATATTTTCAAACATAAATGTACGAATTCATTTTTCCTTGTGCTTGAAGCAACCTTTAGAAAAATTAGCAATAAAAATAGAACCAAAATGGAATAGCATTGTTCTTAATCTTGTCCCATCTCACCTAATACGTCTTAACATCTCTCGCCACACAATATTCAAAAAGACTAGAAGGTTGGTATGCTGGCATAAATATGGGCAATCGACAAAGAATCTCACAACCAATCAATGCATCTGAACATATTATCTGAATATAACCTATTTATTGTTTGTCCATTTTATTAAACATAAGCTATAATGTTTCTCTTGATAGGGAACGTCTCCGAATCAGACAGCCAACGGGTAGGCTTTCCAGCGTATTCCCCAACAATTTCCCAAAACGAGAATATTCCACAAATCTTGTTTCTACTAAACTAATTTAACACAGGGGTTACGAAATTTTACAGCACAAACACATCCATTTCATGAGCTTAGGAACTTATGAAAGATGAGAGAGGCTGAGAGAAATGCTGAACAATACACTTAAAAGGTAAAATGTCCAATCGAGAGTCATCTCTGACGTTACTGTGTGGAAAATAGTGCTAACGTAGATAGGAGCGGGTAGAGAATAGAAGATTGTCCAAAGGCCAAAATTCACAAATAAAACAAAATCTTTCTCCAGCTAACATGACCTGCTGACTGTATTCTCTACTCAAATTCCTTCAACCGCAACCTTATTTGCCATTCTCCTTCTTATTAATGTGGTACACTCTCGATATTTAACCCTATGATTTGGTGATAAACGAAATCCGAATCGTAAGTAAGATACATGAGGTACTGTCATTTTAGTACGCATGCGTTGACTTAAGTTAATCCACGAAGACTCACTTCGTGGGACCGAGTATCGATTTTCTTCAGGCATCCTGGCGATACGAATGCAATGAAAATAAAAACTGCCACACGATTTCAATAGTGCTACAATCTATCGATAAAATTCAGCCACTACCACAGATTTAGTCACCCGTGCATTGATTTGTGGCGATTCGTTTCGGTTCCATTCAATACTGTCCCAATCCTCAGAAACTGTCTAAATTCTACTCCGCACACACATCTGCCCACGCACTCTCTCAGACTCTTCCTCTGTACCCTGGGTCATATCTGACGATAGTAGTGTAGGACGGTCGTTAAAAAGACAGCCAAACCCTTCCCATTTCCACACCCCAATCCGCGGAACTAATTTACGGTGGTCTGATGGTGTGAAAAGCGTGAAAGAAGAAAAACAAAAATGGTTTGAGGAAGAGGAGAATGAAAAAAAAATCGCGATGGAAACGGAATTTCTCCCAGGAATCAGCGGCGGAAAAAGAGTGTAATTCCCAGATTAAGTGAGCGATGATGTTGAAAACTTTTCTCGGGAAAACGATTCGAAGTGTTCGAGGTTCGTTATCTGCTGGGAAGTGCGGTTGAGGAAATGACTGCGGAGGGGTTTTAAAAGTTGGCCTTCGGAAATTGCTCGGCAATTAAAAGTCCCTTTACTCTCTCTCCCATCCTTTCCCTCTTAGCACACCCTACCCCACCCTCGTCACACCTCCGACCGCATCCCTCAAAACCCACGCCCTCCCGCTTCCCATTTCTTTTTAGCAAGACGGAGGCTGGTAAATTTCAGAAGCAGGAAAGAAGATTAGCGGAGGGGAATAAGAAACAATTTGCCCAGAAGATATCAGTAGAATTTATCCCCTGCTGTTGCACATCATAACGGAGGTAGCAATTTTCGCTATAAAATTTAACGTTAAATCTCCAAGGAATATCTTACAGCTAGAAAAGTCGCCAGAATATCTTTATAATTTCTTTTCGTAAGGGAATGGATACGTTTATTTTCATTTTCAATAAATTAGCCTCACCCTGAAATTGCCGAAGGTATGGAATCACTTATCATTGGTAGGTCCATATAAGTCAACAAATGCACCGGTTTTTAAAGCAAAGCTTCGTTCAATATGGCAACTCGTAAGTGTAAATATATCCAACGAGGTTACTGCAAGCAAGTCATCCTTATCTTTCCTAAACTGGTATAACAGCCGATCACTAAAATCAGGTAAATAAATTCTAAAATAAAAATTACGATTGGTCTGATGAATTGGCCATGGAATGTGTAAAATGGCCTTTCCATGCAAATGTCTGAATCCCCCAGGGTACGCAACCCACTCTATCCCTGTTCATTGCCAAAGTGAAAAAAATTTTAATGAGAGGAAATTAATTAACAAGGAATAAATAAAATGACACCTGATTATATCCAATGTTGTGCATGAATTCTCATTACACATACTTTAGGTTTGGTGGGGCGCGAAAAATATTTTATTAAATAACTCAAAAAAACGTGTAAACCTTAAAATTTTTACAAAACCCCAAAAAGTTATATTTGTAAATTCTTATTAGAAAAAAATAACCATTGAGATGCTCCTACTTAATTTTCGAAAAACTGTGTAACATCCGTCAAACACCATGTTTATTTAATGAAAAAAAATAAAAAATACTTATATTCCCGCCTAATGACAATACAGAAAATAGAGCAAATTATTGCTCTTTTTTTGCACAATAAATACAACAGAGCGAATATTTCACCAATTTTCTCCAAGCATATATATGAGGGAGGGCGAAAAATAGGGAGAGTATTCAAATTGCAAAGAATAAAATACAGAGTAAGCACACATTTTTATCGTAACTTCACAATTAATCCAGGTCAACCAAAAAAATCTTATTTTCTCTTTTAATCAAGCAAGGGCTGTACTTCAGATTTTCGCCAGCATTCACAAGGAAAAGATTTTCATTTTTTTTAACGGGAAACGTAGGGAGGAGAAAACATGAGGGTTATCAAAAAAATGCGAACTTATGAAAATGACCTCTTAGGGCACGGCGGAGATTGGAACAGTAGTCTTTCCATTCCTACTCGGTCGGTCATTTGAAGGGAAGCCAAATTTCCGGGGCGGTCGCGTAACGATGGTCAAAATGGCCACTTCTTGGCCTGACCGGATGAAAAGCAAGAATAGCAGAAGGAGGGGATACGAGGTGGGCAAAAGAGAAGGGGATGGGAGCAAAAGGGATAGAAAGGACAGCTCTCCTGGGACGAAAACTCAATTAAAATCTTTAGAGACATCAAAAAAATATAAATAACGATGATCAAAGAGGATGATTTTTACGCACAAAGTATATCCACGAGATCAAGGTTATTCTCCTCCTGAAATACCATCCTCCTGGTCCACTCAAAGAGTATAAGGACATCGTTCGAAAATATTAATGGCGCATATTTTTTCACTAATTGGATTCCTTCGCAGACCAAAAGATCAACGATATCCCTAATCAGGATGGCTTATTCTACGCTAAAGCATAAAGGTGCGCTGAAAAATCCATTGAACACGATGAATATCGTTTGCTACACCGTAGCCTCACGTAATTAGTATCTCCTTACGATAAACAAATGAGCTCGAATGTAATGTCTCGCGGTTTGAGTGGAAAATAACAGCATTGAGTAGTTTAATTGGAGAAAAATATTTTACGGGGAAGTATTTCAACATGGTACCACGAAAAGCCGACATTCATCATGCCACCATTGTGAGCATACCTAAATTATCTGAATGAGGAGCTGTCAGTTTCACTTGCCCCTGATTATGGGAATAGTGCGACAAATCTAACTCAATCCATTAAGGAATGGGATAAAAAATTCGCGAGCACTCCTATGCACCTAGTAAACGAAATCGAAGTCCGTATTCTTGCTACCACCTACCGGACTACCCGTATGCAAGGTTCTATCAGTAATCTGGGAGAAACGTTTCTCTTACGAATATTCTTTAATACTGCTGAACTGCGAAATACATTCTGCTTCTCTCCCATACTATAAGTAATTACAGCAGAAAAAAACATTTTAGGTATCTACGATTCTTATATCTTTCTCATTTTACCAAATATGACGTAGTTCAATGCAAAAATGCAGAGCTTATGAGAATGAAAAACTTTAACTCAAGTGAAATTCACTCATTGAGCGTCTACCCAAAAATCATCAGTGAATGTAAGATTGGAAAACATGAGCTCATTCAAAGTCTCTTAAAACGTATATGTTCTCACTTAAAGTATTTTCCATCGCTATGAGAGTTCCATCTATTCCATTAATTTTTCAAACCCTAACCCGAAACGCCAACCTACATTGTGAGTGCAGACAATCTTGACTGAAAGCAAGGAACGAACCATTTATTCATCAACTTCTTTCTCTAAGAAATAAATGCGCAACCAACTCTTCGGATGTTGCCATAAAATCACACTCTTTTATGGATTAAGAAACCTATTGCATCAAGGGAAAAAGAGTAACGATGAGACACTCTTCACAGAAAAAGACTGAAAAAGGAATTAGAACGAAAGTTCTTACAACGAAAGACATTCATATCAAGTCGTCAGATCTTTAACGCCTTCACAGCCGCCACAGATTTAAATGAGACCATGAGAAAGCATAGGAAGGGAGGATGAGATGTGATACCAAGGTTACTACGCGAGTATGTAGAGCTGTTTCCAATTACATAAACAGTTATCATATTTATCACATCCACAAAATAAGCCGTACGATTATGAGCAAGGAAGAAATTATTGAAGAGGTTGTATAAATGTGGTTATTAAAATAATGATATCAATAATTATTATTACAATTTTCGCAGTTATAGTTATATGGAGACGTGTGGAAAAATTAGTGAACATATTCCAGATTGTAAATAATGGTGTTCATGGAGTTAGAACGCTTGGTAGGTGGGCTATCGGTACTGGATAAAAAAACTGGAATGAAGCCTTCGGGTACACTAACAGAAAGTCCTCGCCATGCAAGGCGTCCCAGAGGCCCACCAGGGCCTGCTACCTCGAAAATTCGATTTCCACTGTTTTTTAAATATCTCAGTGTAGAAAGCATATTTTCAATGCAATTTGCGGCTTTTGAGGGCTTACTGAATGGAGCAGATGTCCAATTTGTTTTCGCAACTTTTCAGTGGCATAAAGAGAAATGGCGTCGATTTGAAAATTCCATACTCTAGTTTTCATAAAATATTTTTGAGAGGGCCATAAAGAAAAAATGAGTTTCGAAGTAATATTTAAATACCTTTCGGCTAATGTAATGAAAAAAGAATATTTAGGTGGTGGAAAAACCGCGAAAAAAAAATAAAATATACGATTTGGCCATTTTTTGCTGTTTTTTTCCATGACCTGTGCCTCAATAACACCCATTTCATACCATCTTGCGCATATTTAGTCCTCTCGCTATCGCTCAAACTCATACCGATTGTAATTCCAACCACAAAGGACAGAACTTGGTGGATACAAGCGCCGAAAATGGCTTCATGGCCCTCGAAAATCCCCAAGTAAGCTATTTCAAATTTAAAAAAATTCCAGACACCCAATTCAATCGAATTCGATTTAAAGTTAAATTTAAAATATGCGCATCAAATTTCGCAAGTTAGTTTCCCCGTACCCAATGTAACAGAAAATTTATATCACGTGCACACCATTAAAGAAAATAATTTGCCAACCTCTAATTGCAGGTGAGTTCTTGAAAATTTTCTGTACATGTATTGGGAAGAGTTTTTTTTAAAGAGATAGATAAAATATTAATAAATATAAGTGAAATTAGAGAAGTCAAAAAATAGTGTAATTCAGTATGTACCTAGTTTACCTAAAAACAGTCAATACCTTCGTCAGTCAGTGCTATCTGCAATAGTAATCGAGCAGTAAAAAACAAAAGTGTGTATTTAGAGAACAAAAGGTTGAGGGAAGCTGAATGTAATAAAAATCTCAGCTCCATATATCTGCTAGCTTGGTTATACAGAATCTCACATTAAACCACGATACACATATTTGAATCTTGACGTGTGATGAGAAGGGTAAGCATTTGGACATTCTGCAGGAACTGGGGAGAATAAGGATGGGACTGGGGAGTTTGCATCCCCTCACAACGGAGGGATTCATCAATCAATCGATGAATAATTCAAATTAAATCTCGTCACTTAAGACGAGGGTTACCCGTGGTCGATAAATTCTTAGTGAGAACGGTCATTCCAACGTTTAGCATAGGAATTACCGGTGGTCATTTTCTTACTTATCAGCCACACCAAACGCCAAAAATATGGACAAAAATTCACAGCTTATCAAATTTTAAAACAAAAAACATTATTTAACTGCCCACTTCCCTAAAAATCGTCATCGCTCTTAATTACGAAATGCAACAGTTTAGAATAAATATCTACCTATTGAACCATCAAACTAATTTACTGCTAAGTTCTACTCTAAAATAAAAATATTTACTTAGCATAGCTTAAAAATTATACTCAATATTTGGGTATACAATAAGCAGTAAAAGTTTAAATCACAGCGAAAACTAAGAGTAGATGCTTCAGAAATATTACAATAATGAAGGATAAGCATAAAAAACAATAAAATCTTTCATAAACAAAATACTTATTATCAACATATAAACGTAGGAAAACAATTTATCTGAACTTACATTTGGAGTATGCTTCTCTGCCGAAGTGAGGGATGGTAGTAACGGAGAAATCAAGGGTTGACGCCTTCGAAATGTGTTGTTACAGAAGAATGACGAGGATCGAATGGAGCGACCAAATTAGCTACGAGGAGGTCCTAAGAACAGTATGAGGGAAGAGAAGCCACGTGAAGAACATAATAAGAAGACGGAACAACCTTATAAGCCATATATTTTAACATGATGGCCAGATGAAGACAATCGTCCAGGGACAGGATGATGACAAGAACGGAAAAAGGAATACCTCGAACAAAAAATATGGAACTGGTAAATAAGAAAGTGATAGAGAAGAAATTCGAAGGTATAAAAGATTAGCTTATAGGATAATTGAGTTGAGAGCTGCGTCAAATTAATCATAGGGTAGTTGACCACTGACAATGAAGCACAAAGAGTCATGGCAAATATTTTTATCACAAAATCGGCAGTGCTAATGAGAATGCTTTTAGCGCTCATCTATCGATATTTGCCACATTGCTGAATCTTTACGTATAACATCAAACATCTTATAGGGTAACAAAAGAATACCTCCGGCGATATTCCCTGACAATAGTTATAAACATGGCTGGGCGGGTTAGCTATCGCGCCTGAAGTGACGACATCACTTGATTGCACCCCTGGGCTACCTCCCAGGAGATCAGTCTTTGAAGCAGCAGAGCAGTCCGCCCTTTCACAGATACCAAGCCCATCCCGCATTATCACCCCGAGTCTAACGGCGACGAAAACTTATCGCGCAATCTCTCACAATCCACCCGCCATTTCAAGACGATCCGCCTCGTACACCCCCGTTCGGATCCTTTTGCTTCCTTCACATGGCCACATTGCCGCCGAAAAACCTTCTCCACTTCCACCCCTTGCCCTGCCCTTCCTCCTCCATCCCTTCCCCCAATACCTTAGATCTATCTCTCGGTCGAAACCGCAAGACACTACCCCCACCCCATCTCCTTACCCAACCCAACCCCTCTCATCCGTTCCCTCCTCACTACATTCATCCTCCTACGCTCTCCTACACAGGCACCAACACACACAAACCATTTTGCCCGCCAGGCAAGTAAACAATACCCACCGGTTTCAATTATGGTAAAACGTTCCTTCACGCCGACTTGAGAACGGTAGCCATCGGGAAGATGTTGAAGGGGGGAGGGGGAGGAAGGAGGTCTGGTTGTTGGGAGAAGGTTGTGGAGCTCCAAGACGACGAGGTGGGAGGGCAGGGAGGGTAGCAATGGGGTATAGGGGGGGTGAGATGAGAGGGAAAGAGTTGCGTAGGGTGGAAGGACAAGAGGTCGGGGAAGTAGGAAGGTGGCTGGGTGGGTCCGTGTGATGATACGTGGGTGGGGGCGGAGAAATCTTGCAAGTAGATGGCCGGGAGAAATCTTTGAGCGCGGTGGAGGGTGGTGGTTGGCGGGGAGGAAGGAAGGCATAGCCCGGGAGGAAGGAATGGGATGAGGCGGGGAGGAAGGAAACTTCGATTTGGCAGAGGAGCGCGTGGAGAAGACTGGGGACAGGTTCCCACGAGAGTGTGCATATATTTGTACAATTCATGCGCTCATTTACAGGCGCTAGGCCGCGGTAGCGTTTCGACAAATCCAGCAGGGATAATATTAAGTTTCGCCTCTCTCTCTCATCCACACCTCCCCACCTACGAAATCAGCCTCACACTCCTCCCATGCCCCATATATATGCCGTTGCAAGACAAGGATTCAAAATTTGCACTGTTTTCAACTCAGAATTGATGGAGGGGGGTTTCCATTCAGATTCATGAAGGCCCCAATGAAAAGAGTGAAGTTACCATTGTCGGTATTTTTAAAAATTACATTTTTTCATACTTCTAAGACATAATTAATAGAAGTGCAACAATATTGAAATTGAAAAACTACTTTGCCGCCAACAAGCACCACTACTACCTAACAAGACAATTTCAGTTCCTTATAACACTCTTCTGGAGTAGGTACAGTCAAAGTTTTCAATGTTTACACAATTCAGTGACATAAAAAAACTGAAATTTGTAGAACTCTTCCTATTCAGCTTTAAACTAAATTCATACTTATTAGTGAATACAATACTGAAATCATATCAAAATAAAAATATTTACAACAGTTTATCCATACTTTGGCACAAATTATGGATAACCGAAAAGTAACTGATTTCCTGTAGCTCACCAGAATGCCTTTTTTTGATTTTGTTTCTATATGGTAAAAACTAATTGAAATATAAAATTGGCAGGTTAAAATTGATTAAATAGTAAAAAAAATGCTTTTTGTCTACAGCACATTTTTTTCATAAGCATCTACGAAGGTGATCCATGGACCTCATATTTGATGTTAAAAGGAATACACATTGTTTTGAAATGGGACCTGAAAATTTTTCCTAACCAATATTCAAGAGTGCCATTCTTAATTGATAGGTTAGCCGAAGCACTAGGCTAACACTAGATAAAATATGAAGGGTTTAGAACAGTTTGGATGCCAAGTTTTAGATTTTAACAAGCATGCGACACAAAACTTTTATGTGGATGCAACGAAAGAGTATTGATGCGAAGTCATTCGAAACACAATCAAATTTATTACTTTTATGCCATTGGCCTATTATGACATAACGCAAAAGGCAAAAACGAAAAAATATTGTGGCTAGTAAGGAACAAACTTACGCAATTTAAGTTTCACTGAGAATAACTGCAATTTATCGATATAAAATTCATCCGCATAACAGAAAGTCCACTGTATT
The DNA here is from genome assembly GCF_921293095.1 of Ischnura elegans. NCBI lineage: Eukaryota > Metazoa > Arthropoda > Insecta > Odonata > Coenagrionidae > Ischnura > Ischnura elegans. The sequence goes on along the minus strand of NC_060248.1, from coordinate 70,041,897 downwards.
CAAGGCCCGCTTTTGTATTACTAATATCAATATCCTTTAATTCAAGCCATTCACTTTGCTTAAAATACCAGAATTAATAAATCAAATAAACGTTAGCGTACGTGACGAATAATTTGCGTCAGGGATTTATTCTTGCATTTCATTCATGTACCAAAACGAAATTAAAATACAAAAATTCTCACTAACTCTTTCATCATTTACTGAAGAGAGAAACTTAAAACAACATCCTCGATCTCTAGGAGACTATGTCAACGTGGATGAAACATTTAGAGCCCTAAGTGTTTTTCCTCATCAATTTTCATGGGTATTTTGCTAAATTGATTAGCCATCCGAATAAAGACGGCAAATACAAGATAGCATTTAAAGGGTACTTTTAGTACATTTTTTAGTCTCCTATATTATATCTGAATGGAATATAAAGTTGTTTTATGACAGAAATAAAATGGTACACTAGCATCTTTTTAAATTGATTTTTCGAATAGCAGATCCTTTTGAGCACTTTGTATGAGATTTATAAGGCATAAAAGCCGTACTACAAGGTGTGTGCTATCAAAAAAATGGAAAATAGACGAAATAACAAGAGGAAAATCAGAAATTTTAAATTATAAGGCTTAAAAATAACAAGCTATTCTTGCCTCAAAATTTTCGACTTTAAAATTAGAGCTCTATACTCAGGGCCACCCGCCCAATACGTATTCAAGTCTGTTCATGCGTGAAAATTCTTGAAGCTATTACGACGCTGCAAGTGATGCAAGGTTTAATCGTGAAACACAACTAAAAATGAAAAGAGAAGATCATGAGTATACGACCGTGAGCATAGGTTTGTAGGTACGTTCTCAAGGTGCAAAATGTATACAAGGCCTTCCACGGGTATTATGCGTTCAAGAGGACTTAATGGGAGTTACGAACTGGAAATTGCGTCATAGTAACTCTAATTAAGGGATAATCTGCTCCCAAGAATGCTTCTTACACGTAATCCGAGCATAGTTTCGTAATGAAAAATATTGTGAATTAGGTAGCTATTTGCTCTCATCACCACTTCAAAGTATACACATACATATATAGCCAGTTGGCAAGCCATACTATGTTCTGGTTTTGGGAGAAAAATTTATCACCCTCACTCTTAAGGAATGAAAGGAGATTTCCTTATCCTCAAAATGATTTTTTGAGAAAAAATTGATAAAGACAATCTTAAGAATTTTTGGATGGTGCCTCCATGTTGCAAATCTTTCACTTTAAATATTTACCAATAGATAATTATATTTTAATTTTGAGATTTACTTTACCTACATAATGCGATCAATTTATGAGTTGGTGGATTAAAATACTTTGCGCACGATACTAATTAAAATATTTGGCACTTACTGGCAATCGTAAGCTTCTTGGAAGACTCTAGAAAAGAAAATGTTCGACTTAGTATTTTGAGCAGTAGCGTTCAACTTTATCAAAATAAATTAAAAATGGGTAGTTATCACATGATTTAATTCCCATCTCGTCGCAAAACATTTTAAAAGACTTAAGTATAGGATATAAATTCCATTTTCAGTTGGAAATATACCAGTTTAGAGAAGATGAATAAAAATTTCAGGAAATAGGGCTAACTTCAAAAGTAATTAAGATTTAAAATTCCTCTTGGTTTCCTAAAGTCAAACTCTAATACCATCTCAAGTTCTTATAATACACCACCGGACACCCGCGAGAAAGGGAAGAATTATTACTTCAAAATTCAAATAATTCAAAATATATGGCGTGGGGGAGCAACTGCTAATCAAAGCGAAAATAAAAAAGAGAATTATATAGAAAAATAACTAAGAACATAAAAATTAGTAATTATAAGTACTGGAAGTGAGCGAATCTTTCACCTGGAACACGATGTGAAGAAAATTAATGGTAGTTTGCGTATGAAACGAGCACAAAAAAAAAAGAAAGGCCAGGCTACACCATACTTCCTTTTATGGTTAGTGAAGTGGAATGAAATGGCCTCACATGATCGAATTCAATAATAAATAATCTTTACAAACAGATATTTTTATTATACAGCAGTTGGAAAATTGTATAAGGCGTACTTACACCCTTACCTTAGATAATTTCCCGGGTATGCATTTCCGTAAATCAGCATGAAACATTTAAAATTACCATGGACTATTGTCGGCGTCAAAATGATGTGTCACTGAGCTTTGAAAATTTATACCTGGGCTTGTATGCACGCTTAAATAATGAATGATACGTCATGAAAAGAAAATTTTATTATAAATTCATATTTGATTCTTGTTGTAAGACATATTCAAAAATGTAAGACGGCAACAAAAGATTCCGCTCACCGTAAATTAGCCGTTTTGTCAACTTTATGAACTTTGTAACTTAACCTAGGGAAAACTACAACGTCTACAGCATTTACCTCATACAATAAGTTGCGAAAATTAATGAAAATACATAAAATGGCCTTTGCATATTTTTAAAACACATATTTTTTTATAAATAAATTATTAATAACAGTTTCTATATTGACGAACGACGTGAAATCGATAAAGAGAACCAGAATTTTGACCCTTAAAGGTGTACTTATTACAGTGCAATCTGAAGAGTTGGCTGAGGGAATCCATTCACATTCTCGCTCCGAGAACGAAGGAAAGAATGAGAAATGAGTCATCATTCATTCATTTACGGGGTGAATATATTTTCCTTAGCGACGCCTTCAAGTTATCCTCTACTACCGACCGAGTTTAAGAAAGACAGCCTTCAGTTAATTTCAGTTTAAAAAAATACGGCGGATAGGAGGTGTAAACGAGAGAAATGCGAGATAAGGAGTACCTGTATCCCTGTCTCACAAACCCTTCTCTCACCCACACAACTATCGTCCGCCCTCTTCTTCTCGTTTGCTTAAGGGTGCACACTTTTTCTTGCACAACGGACCCCTTCAACCAGAGAAACAACCCTCTTACATATACACACACCCTAAAAACACACGCAATCCTGCAACACACACACCACCACGGCCTTAGCAAGAGAGCACCATTTCGCGGGGACAAATGACAAGCGGCCGGCGATGCCTTTGATAAAAACACCGGCGGAGAGGTCTTCCCATCCTCCCCCACTCCTGCAGTACGGACCTCCTTAAGACGACCGACCAAGAGCACTTCAAAAATCCAGCGAACCCCACCTCTTCCTTCACCCCCTGAGAAAACCCCGCACCCACCCCCGAAAATTCTCTTCTGCACACCCGACTCCCAATGTTTGCCATCGCCCAGAGGAACGATCCTTCCCCTCTGCGCTAACCCTTTAGCCACCCTCTTCCTTCCCAGAAAACCCTGACAGCCTCCCGCCCACCTAGTTCCTCACCTACGCCTTAAAACTCAGCCGCCCAAAAACCCACCCACATTATCCACCGCCACACACGGCATCTCACACCCCGAAGCATCTCGAGCAAACACATAACGGCGCATATACACCGTCTCCTTATTCTCGGGGAGGCGGGGAGGCAGATTGGTACGAGGTGGGTCGAAGGGTGTGTAGAGAAACACAATAACGTCGGGGGAGGAGAGGAGGAGGGATATAAGGTTTACACCCCCTCCACCCACCCTCCCCTCGCAGATACAGCTAAAGGGCCCACTGGGGGAAGAAACCCGGACCTTCCGGCAGAAGTGCGTCCGTCTTCTCCTTTTCTCTCCTCCCTATGTCCCCAACTCCTTTGGTGGGAGATTGGTGTGGGGGGGAGGAGTTTCAAAGATCCATCCCATTCCTTCCCCACCCCCGTGAAAAGGTTCCCATCGCTCGGAAGATCAACCCAACAAGAAGACGACCCCAGTTACCTAAGCAACGCCTCCGCGGCGATCTTCCTATCCCCATAACCTCCCCCCGTCCCTCCTTCGAGAAGACACCCTTGAGGCTTCCAACACACTGCGAACCCATGCACAAACACAAGCATCGGACCTTCTTACATCACCTTACCCCTTCCGCCGAACTCCTTGGCGGCCTCCGTCCAGCATCTCCTCCCCCTAACTCGCCCGCTACATCCCCCTCATGGACACAAATGCATTTCCATCCGCACACCTTACTTTGCATAATTTGAAAAAAAAGCTAACTTTGCAAATAAAAATTATGTATATAACTTATTTATATTTTGATCCGCATATAAAATCTGTTCTCTAGAAAATATCTATATGATTTCACGTTATCGTGAAGTACGCTGTTAAGCTGTAATAACTCGATACTTCATTCCTTCCCATGAATACGTGTAACATTCGCAGTCAATCACAATTTGATCATTTATTCCACAAAGGAAACAATTCCGCTTTCGAAACATTTCTGTCAGGTATAATAAATCGAGAATGTTGCTTTTAAGACAGAGTATTCACCAAAATTCGATGTGTCATAAAATAAATATGCTATTTATTGTTTAAATCGATTTTTTATTTGATTTTTACTATAATGACCAATTTTTAGAAAAAGTTTTCAACAAAGGATTGTAACCATGCAAATAATAACCCAATTAAATGAAATTAATAATATTGCTCTCTAATAACAATTCATTCCGCAATCCTCGTTCGCTAATCCCACAGTCATCGACTTCTTCATCTCGTCATCCTTTTGCGTCTAAATCCTGTATAAGGGCCCACTGTTCATGTTTAGGAAGCAAGAATCCGCCCTTAGGGTGATATTCATACTCTGGGCAGTGGCGGGTTTTAAAAAGCAACATAAATATCATTCTAAACGCACTAGCTAACCACACATTTACATTATTATTGTTGTAATTCGTTAAATACAAAAGTTATTTGAAAATTGATGTACGTAGGTAGTCGATAACGACATTATCATCTGATAACGGCATATAAGCGTTGAAGTTCTTGGATTTGCGCGCGAAGTTCAAAATGGACGAGTGCAGTCAAAATAGCCAATTGCAAAATTGAAAAGACATATTTCATTTTATTCTTTCTGCGACCAATTCTCTGCACCTCTTAGTAATTTCAGCATGAAGAACATTATAAGTACCAAAATGCTAAGCTTATAAACCGAGAGGATACAAACTTGAGCTGTACTCACTAACGACTTCATTAGCAAGATATTGTTTTCCACGACAATTTAAGACGCCGGACATGACATAAAAATTAAGTGGTGTCCTCTACATGGTCAATTCATTCAGATCATCTGCCCGTACTTCGGTACGTCATCGGTATTTAATGTACTTCAAAAGTAGGGTGGCAGCGCTGCTTAGTTACTGGTCTTTAAATATAGATATTTTTCTAACTTTCTGCAAGAACGGCGATGTAATCCACATAAATTTCCGAGTAAGAAGAAATTTCTCTAGATGGGAAATCATATCACCCACTTATTTGGCTGTTAGAGACAATCTGTTATTCTGTTTTTTTTTTTTTTTTTTTTAATTTCAATCGAATATTACAATAGTAATTACGTCAAGTAAAATTAAAACCCACAAAATTGCCATGGGAGTCAAGGAACATGAAAAACAAATCGCCCTAACGAGATAACTGTAAGCCAAGTGACTGTGGCACGATTCCCAGTCCATTGACATTACTATATCTACCATATACCGAAACTAAATACCTTTCATGCTATAATGTATAAAAATATGAGGAAAATATATCTTTCGATGAATTGATTCGAATTCATCAAATTGATTCGAATTCATCGAATTGATTCGAATTCGAATGAAAAATCTTGTAGATTGCTCATAGATAACTTTAACCTCGATCAGATCGTGTGGCCTGACGATGTCTCACAGCTACGAAGCTAGCCGAGGTTAAAGTTACCTTTGTGAAAATACAAGGTTCTTTATTCAAATCTATAAGGTTTTTGATTCGACCTCACGAATTCACGCCTCAAACAATGCATACAATTCAAAACTTTCGATTGCCAGTAGCTTTTGCCCGCCCCACAATTTCACACCCCTTCCTGTATCACAGCCCATCCTACACCCGTCGTACACTACGATACAAATCCCCTTACCTAATTCTTCTTCTCCACAGACTTCCTTATCCTAACATGTATGCTCTCCCGAACCTCCTTTCCTCTCCTCATGTTTTTCTACTCAACCCCTTTGTCCGCTCGCCGACGCTTTCTCCCAAACCCCACAGCCACACCTCTTCCAACTCCTCACTAGCCATCCTAAGCTTTATCCCCTTCTTGTACCCCCCACCACCACCCATCGTGCCCCCCATCCACGGTTTCAACATCCACTCTCTGCCTAGGCCTCTTCTCCTGCAGGCGTCCCATCAATTCTTGCGTCCAAACTTCCTCAAGCTCTTGCTTGCCCCACGGAGCTCCTTAATATGCGTGGGCAGAATATGCAGATGATCGGCCAGTGAATGTATACACGCCCTCACCAAGTATTTTAAAAGTGGTTGCATTAAGAAGAGGAGAGAGAGGATTAAGCTGAGAGAGAAAGAGAAAGAAGAGAAAAGAGTCTTTACTATCCTGTCGGAGGTAAATATACATGCATGCTTTTCAGCCAAAAGTTTGATTACCGCACGTATTCAAGTAACGTAACAAGGATTAGCAATAGTCTCACATACATGCGCCCAGCCTAAATTAAAAGAGTGCAATCAAACTATGAGCTAAGGCCAATATCTATCATACATATTCTGTTATGGAGTTGTTTTATCAAAATAGTATAACAAAAGCAACACACTTCCTGGGTGCAGATAAGTCAATTTTTCAATAAGACCTAATTGCATTCAAAGGAGCATTTTAAGCCATAAAACCAAACATTTTAAGGGAATGAGTTCATAAGCCGGACACCACTATCAATACATTTCACGTGGAATACTGCTACTAAAAAAAATGAAAATCCGTTTCCTTATTTCTCTGAACATAATGCCTCTTTGCCGTAACTAAATTTTAAGGACAACGAATAGAATATAGTAGAAATAATACCATAACTTGACTGGAATTATAACGGAGTCACATTGAAGAACAAGCTCAAAATATATCTCTAAAATTGATGTGGATTATCGAGTTTTTTCCCATCAAAGTGAGAGAATGGAAAATAATTCATCCCAAACTGATGCCATCTCTCGACCACGCATACGGCAAATGTAAAATAACGAGCGATTCTAATAAAATTTAAAATCTAAATCAAAGCAGGAACAAGGCGGAAAAAGTAAATGAAATCCTGCAGATACATCCAGGAAGGGATCACGTGATTTGTCGTCTCGTAACTTCGGTTATCTTAGACCGCTATGGTGAATTACGGAGGCAAACTCAAACCTTATGCATATGGATCGCTTCCTTAGCAAGTTTGGCCAAGAGGGAAGGCTTTCCATAGAGATTCATACGCGGACCAAATTAGAGGGAAAAATCTCTGTTCGACACAAGAGCGCTACATTCTGAGGGGAATACAATGGCTACGGGAACGAGAAAACTCCCTTGATTTTCATGCAATTTGCAATTCAGCCTGAACAGAAGTGTAGAGCTTATATTTCACGTAGACGCTCTTATCAAATATTACGACACTATAAAAAAGTCAGTGAGCATTATAATAACCTTTTTAATATGTACTTATATGTTCTATAAAAATATCCTCAGAATATCCTGGAATGTTATCAGTAAGTCTGATTATTTAATGAACAATTTCAAAAGCTATAGTTAGGAACGTGAAAGCTTAACGTTTATTTTCTTCCAATGGATCAAGCATTGAGCACAGAATTAACGTTGCATAACCGACTACCCAAATACCTTCCACTATTGTATCACAGGTCATGGCTGTATGAGTCATAAAACTACCCCAAATCCAAAACTAACGGCCTATTAATTAAGAAAGAAGAACGATCTCATTCATGGAATGATATTGTAACCTTTTTTCGTAGAATGAGTCCGTTGGTGCATTGAATTGGAATATATTATGTAGTTCTGCTCTCCCGATACCCGCTGCTACTTTTCCTAAATAATCTCGAGCGGATATTTATCACTCGCTCTCCCTCGCTGGGAGTCTCTGCACTCCGTAGTAGTGATAATAATTAACGAAATAGTGTAATAGCACGTTAAGGTCAAAATTAAAAGGGTTCCGATTGGTCTGAAAATTGGTTTCTCGACGTATCACGTGATTTTAGAATGGGTCTATTCCATACCTTTTTGTCATACCTCGTCTCGTTTGCCTCAAATATTTGTATAAGTAGGTAGTGAGCCAGTCAGTCGTCGGAAGTGGGTTTTATAGTGTATAGAATCCGATGAATTGTTTCAAAATCACTACAATCGGTTAAGACCGGGTCATGTCCGTGCAAAGGATTGGTGGATACACAATTGCATATTCCGCCAGCAGCATGGATACGAATCGAAATTTACTTTCTAAGAAGAAAGAATGTAGATACAGCTAAATATCTCCCGTAAAGTATCTCAAATAAAAAATAAAAAAGCATGCCATATCAAATGGAGATATTTTTCGAGACCAGTCCCTAAATTAAAATTTACATAACGTTGATCGTAAAATATCATAAGTAAAGACTATGAAAACTAAGCTAATTCATAAAATTCAGGCAGCTATCCGCAAATGCTAATAATACAAAATAAAAACACAAATGAGGGAAATCCATGAGAACCTATGCTTGGAGAACAAAGAATGCCCCAAACCGTCGTTGTCTGAAATACACGATACTATGATTGGCACAGGGTTCGTTCATATATTCCTATGGACAATTTTTACCACAGAAGGGAGTGAAATATTTTATATAGAAAGGTTACACGGGTATAAAATCAAAACACGCGTTAAGTCTAGAAAACCTTTGGTTCATCTCTTTGACGTTAAAAATTATCGAATGCCATATAAGAGGTAAAAACAAGCCAACTCTTCCACAGAAACTAGGTCCTTCTAAGTGCAAGAATGAAACAATGGCCGCAGCAATAACGAGAACAAGCATACGCAATATAAGACGCTGGTAATGATGCAGAATATATAGCATAAAAATCATACGTACTCATGCCACAGACATAATGATTATCATACAATATTATTAATAGAAAAAACTACGAAAACTGAGAGTAGTCATTGCATTCCGACAGCAATTCATAAATGCTAACACTATATACAATCATAAATACAGCATTCCCTGAGAACTTAAGAGCACCCAGAGCGATTGACAGTCCAAACTCACTTATATAGTAAGGCTGATGATAGTGCAAAATCTTACTTCCATCCATGTTACAAGAAATATGTGATCCAAGAGAAGGCGACGGTTATCAGTCTGCAAAAGCTATTCTCTTTAGCGTGAAGGAAAGAATTAAGATGGATGGCAATCGCGACCATCGCTAAGTGAAACAAGACTTCTAAACTCTCAATGGCCTTGTTCCCACCGCCTAAAATGCCCAGACGCCCAATTTTCTATCTGACGCCCAATTGCGATTGAACGTCTTATTATCCACCTTATGTGGTCTTTTTCCTTATGTGGTCTTTTTCCTTATGTGGTCTTTTTCCATCGCTACTGAATCCTCCACACGACTCAAAACACTTTTACATTCATAAATTTGACACACAAAATGCCACTACTGCTGCTCTTGTTGCCGTGCCTGTTTGGCCTCATTAGAGAATGGAAAATTCGCCATAAACTAAAATAAAATTTTACTTTATAACGCAAGTATTCAGAAGCGCACGCACTAACATCTGAAAGAGAGGAAGTAGCTCCAAGAAGTATTTGGTATACCCAAGTAGCGGTCGGGAGTTTTGCGTCTTACGGATCACAGGCAATGCGTGACATTTGAATTGACATATTGGTTAATTAATTTTTAATCGAAGTAAACATAGAACTTCTCATTTGAGCCATTTAAAAGTAAATAGTAATATTTTTTTCATGACACGTGCTATTTCAGGGTAAATGGTCTGAAATGTCTCCTAACTACTCTCCAAATTAAGGACATCGATAAACTAGCTAAAATTGAAGTTTTTATGGCTAATCATAAAAAAACTAATTTTTTCACTACATGTCACTATTTGGTTATTAACTCCCATTTCAGTTCAAAGACAATCGAACAGTTATTTAAACCTCCATCCTTTCCAAAACTCGTTTCCCGGCTTCGCCACTATTTCCGAAAAACATAGACTGACGAGACCCTATGAAGCACGCTGGAGAAATTTTTCCTGACAAGGCGCATACACGGAGCGAACATAAGGAGAAAGAGAGATTGAAAGCAGAGACAAAATCGACGGCGAAAAGATAACCAACCGTCTCCAGACGGCCATGTCGCAGGCGACGTTGGCTATACACATTACGAGATCGCAAGTCGCACCTCCCTGGGTCGAAAATCCCAGCCCTAAACAGAAACACGCAGACAATGGGATGTGGGGAGTTTGGGGGGGGGGAGGAGAGGGACACCCTCCTTTCATTACTCATCTCCCCATCCTCCTCTCCAGTCCCCAGCACAGTACTACCCCTTCCCCGACACCTTTCACCCCCCCCTTCCCCACCCCCGGTCGGTCTGGGCACAGACGTACAAGAGAGGGGACAACAATAAGCATGAAGGGAACCCCCTTCACATAGCAACCGCCGACTCCGTAGCAAAGCAATCGTACTCTCTTGGAGGCTTGGGGAGTATTGATTACCTATAAGCATATATCGAGGGTAGAAGGGGTGGGGGTGTGGGGGACACAGAAATAAGGGATAAGGAAAGGGTGGGGATGTGTTTGGTTTTAAGAGAAAGGGTTGGCAGTGCACGTATGCGAGGGTGTGGGTTTGGGAGATGCTGAAGGATTGGGAGTTGTTATAAGGTGGTAGAGGCAAGGGAGAGCCGAAGAGCGCTGTCAACGCAAGGGGCCAACAGCGCTTGTGTTCCGCGGAACGGTTAGCCAGGGTTAGGGAAAGTTATGCTTTCCCACCTCTTTGATGCCCCACAACTCGACACCCTAAAATTCAGCCTCCTCGATCCAACGAAAACCCTCTACGATCACAAACACTCCACCTCATTTTAAAAACGAATGCCTTCGAGTGATTTCGAACAATCTGTCCATCTGGGCTTCCTATAGTGAGATATGTAACCATGTCCCACTTACAAAACGCTGGATAAACTGATTAATGCTTTCAATCATCTCTTAAAGTACGATTCACGGAATCTAAGATAATCAGGCGTAACTCATGCTGTAGGGAGTAAAATTACTGAAAGACAGATTCATTGTAAAGCACAGCGGAATATTTAATTCAAATATTATGATAAAATATTTATATCATCAGAGACAATTATTTTACCGAAAAGATAATTTAAAAAATACCGCTTCTCTCTAATTAGGCACTCAAAAACCGAAACGAAAACATGGGCTGTGAGGGAGGACCGGAGGAATGAGTTCCAAGTCATGTAAATCTATGTAAATACGTTTCCCACCTGTTTTTACAAATATTACAGATTAATTGAATTATAAACTAGTGAAGCATAGTACCTTCTGTTTATCTTTAAGCAACATTTTGGAGCGCGAATAAGCAATGACTTTTCAATCCCTACTCATTGAATAATTCAACTCACCACCTGATACAAAATCACATAAATACTGCCAGTAAAGCTAGTAAAATTATTATAGGTATTCGATGAGGTTTTACAAGGGTAGCCTTTTAAGTGTCGGGAATAGAAAGTTCCTTATCACCTAGCAACTATGAATGGTGTTTATAAACACCTTTTTTAGTTGGTTAATGTCCATGCAAAGTTTCATTAAAATCGGCCTGATAGTTTTAAAACGGTGGCGTGTCGAAGTTCCCAAGTCGCTGTACGAGATGGAATTAAGTCATGAACAGTACCGCTCCATAATTTTCCATAACTTTCGACGAAGCCTCACCCAGCGAGAATTCGTTACTGAACGTTTTATTGTTTCTGGCGAAGAAGCGCCATCGAAGACAACCGTTTATCGGAGTTTCATTGAGGACGCTCTAGCCTCAGTGACGAACCGCGTGAAGGGCGACCAAAAACGCCGTCACTCAAGAAAACCTGGATGCATGATTATGGAAGATCGTCATGTTACATACCGTGAGATTCAGGCATCATTGGAAATCTCAGGGACCTCAGTTCAAAATATCTTACACGAAGAGTTCGGTGTTAAAAAATTGGTTTTCCGCTGGATACCGCACCTCCTCACAGAAGAACAGGAAGCAGCTTGAGCTAAATGGTGTCGAAGTACTCTTCAACGATTCAACTCAGGAGCAAGCTCACACACCGCTCGAGTCACAAAGTCGTTTTTGGAACAGCAAAACGTCGAAATTCTTGGTCATCCTCCATAAAGCCCGGAATTAAGCCCCAATGATTTTTTCTCATTCCCCAGAATCAAGAATATGCTACAAGAAAAGCGCTTCCAGACGTCTGAAGAAGCGGTTGTCGCCTACAAAACATCCATTGTGACTACCCCTACTTCGGAATGGAATAATGTTATAACGACTGGTTCCATTGAATGCAAAAGTGCATTGATTATCGTGGAGAGAACTTTGAAAAACCATTAAAAATTGCGTTATTGTATCTCATAGTTTTCTTCATTCCCGACACTTAAAAGGCTACCCTCGTATGAACTAGAGTTTATATAAACTCATTACGAAAAAATTGATATGAACGCAGAAATGACATAAGTATTACTACAAAATTACATAAAAACATAGCTACACTCGCGATTCATCACTAATTATCGCTCAAGACAGAAGAACTCTTAGCTTGCTGAAGCTTATTTAGCTCATAGATATTTACTCCTTTATTCTTAGCTTTTATTAATAAAAAATGAAAATATTAGTAGGAAGATCCGAGGAAAATTACGGCTGGCTATGCGGTGAGGAGATATTTGGAAGACTATTCGTCCATTTAGATCACGCCATCAGAAAATCTCTACTCTTGGGTCATTAATATCATGTACCATTTAATGGAGCCATTGGTGACGCAATGCGGAAAACTTTGGTTAATTCCTAAAGAGTACAGAGAGTTATTATGGTAAAGGGAGCTTTTGTTACGAGGAGGTGGCACGCTTCGTTAAAGTAATTAAATCATAAATCACACCATTACCCACTATAAGTTAGTCCTGTAAATAGTCTTATGGGGTTAAATACATTTGGTACTCTTGAAAAAAAATTGACAATCTGCTCCGAATAATATCTGAGGATCTTTTGGTAAAGAACATACATTGCACACAGATGTAAAAAACCATATGAATATTACAGCATTAGCGATCAATAGTAACAATACCAAATGGCAAGTTATTACTTTTTCATGAAATCTCGATTTTCTTCCATTATGGAGGTATTTTTGTAAGTATGGTTCCCTATTGAATATACCCCAATGGATTCTGGTCAGCATAAGTACTTCGAATAATAACAATTTGGAGCTATAATATAAAATTTTTATTGCTAATATAAATTTATTCATACGCGGAGAAATAAATTACCTTCAATGTTGAGGCCCTTTGGAGAATTTTAATAGTCATCAAAAGTCAGATGTCTTCCCTTCCTCAAACGATGGTGCACTTTCACCTGCAAGTAAATGAAGAGATATTTTAATCAATAGCTTATCCTTTCGGCAAATAATAAAAAGACGTGAAAATTTGAAATTGATGAGTAAATGCAGGAAGATTTGCTATTGCACTCTATTACTGCTTGTAACTTTTACATGAACAGTGCAGGATTCTTTCAGTCCCGACACATTAAAAATTTTTAACAAATTGATATGCCTATGACCTAACGCTACCTGCTTGTGGAGCTCGAAACAGCATCATTTTTCCCGCAGAACGGTTATTATATTTACTCAAGTTTTAACTTTACAGGTGATAAGAGGCATTACATAAAGGTTACGAGGCTAAGTAGATTTATTTTACAAGAATTTATAATGCATATATAATTGAAAACATACAATGAAAACATTGCATTAAGATAACTTGCTTGCGTTTAAACAACGTGTGAGCATTTGGACCGAAAAGATTCCCGGCCCCATGTCGAACGCGAGGAATGTTTAGCTATATCGTAGAAAATCGGAACGTGATCATTTAGCTCATCATAATCACTAACTGCAATAATTTAACCACGAGATGAACTTATTTTGAACACGTCTAACTTTGCAAACAATCGGAAACGATAGGTTTAATTTCTAACTGATTTAGTAGATCCCTATTTATTGAAATTCCAAAGTATTTAAGCCTCGCATAAATCAAAATATGCCTCGTTTTTAATAATAAACTAACTCTTTATGATTATTAAAACTCTAAAAATTGTCGAAAAATGAAGGCTGCTCTCAAAAACACATATGGAATCTATTTATCACTCTGAAAAAAATGGAAATGGCACGGTAAAGCCATAGAGAGAGGGTAGCAACTGCGGGCAGAGATGAAATGCAGACGCAGCTGCCATCTGTTACCAGCGTTCAGAAGTTCCAAAGGAACAGTCGCGCCGCCGGGAATTCGGGGTTGAAAAGCTCAATCGCTCACCCCTGCAGAAAGAAATCAATTCGGGCGGTCAGTTACGGTTCACTACAGTAAATTAATAACTTTCTACGAGTTTTTAAAATGCATACAATATGATGCCGAGGCTTTTGTCTCATCGAAGAACAGTGGGGATAGGAACTTCAAAAAACGACTAAAATTTCGTAAGTTTGCGAGTACTAGCTCTTTATGAAACTTTTAGAATATTATTAAGAAATAATGACACTACTTTATCTCTAAATACCGATACAAATAACACATTTTATGTTCAGTAGCGTACCCGGTAGACGCATTATTAACGTGATCAAGTAATTTGATGGTATTCTATATTAGATAGGTTCTCATGGGCAGTCTCAAGCGCAATTGTAATGACAAATTCAGCTCATGAAAAATTCATCTGACTTAACCGGAAAACAACATTTCGCAAAATATTGATCCCCACGCAACTTTTGAACACAATCTACTAGCATGATACTTAAAAATTTATTTTAAACATTTATAAATAAGATACAAGCCCATTTTCCGAATTATAATCAATGTATTATAGAATGAAAAAGTCCTACTTCTGAATTCTTCCTAAAATGTTTTGTCGTAATCAGGCAAGAGTTTCATTGGGGTGCTAGCGTCATATCCAGCCGCATGAGATGCATTGCGCAAGTGCAATACGAATTAGCTGGCTAAGCACCATATTATGAATCACATGAAATCATGAACGGTATGAAGTGAGTAGTCCCGTTTAATTTTGGGACGAATTGCCTCATTGGTGGAAATTATAGAGAGATACACCTGCTTATGCATAGGATCGAGGGTTCAACCGGAAGTCAAGCAAACACTATTATGATGTGTGACTTGTTAAATGTGTTACTCAATACGTAATAAGTCCGGTAGCACCGGATTCTCTAAAGCGCATACCATTCTTTAGATAAAACACCAAATATTTCTGGCATCATTCTCAAGAAATTCATTTCCAAACCTCAACGAAGATGATGACTCGACAAATAAGAACACTCAACCGTCTCCTACCCTAATTTTCCCAAATATCTATTGCTTATACGCGTCTTTGGATTCGAGCAGAAAAAAGAAAATAATTTCCTGTCCACCATATTTGAAACGCCATGAACGGCTAAGCAATGAGCATGACGATTTCAGATACTTTAAGGATTGAATCTGTAACAAAGGATCAAAAAGAGGGATAGCAGATAAACTGTTTGAAGGCGAATAGGGGCAAAAGCACTCCTCGATCACTCGCAAAACGGCAATAGTTGAAGCCGCGAGAAAATATTATATCTCGAGAGTGCTGAGCACGTCGGAATATTACAAAAGAGATGAGGGGGAAACAAATGAGTTGGGTTATCCGAAGTGGGGAAATCGGGAGACCAACTGAACTTCGGCAAAAAGGTTTCGGAGACTCCATTGACTTGACACGTCCACCAGAAATCTTCCTCCAACCTCATAATTCTCGAACCGACTCTGCCTACTCCTTCCCCTCTCTTCTGTTCATTCCTCTAATTTCACATTGCCATTTGCACGACGTACAGACAAACATTGAAACACAAACCGGCAGTCATTCGCGGCGGGGGTGTGAATTTTGAAAACCAAGAAAATGCTTTGTTTTCGACAAATCTTTGTGGAGTGAGGAGGAGGTTTGACACGCGTTTCCTGAAACTTCCTCATTGCCTCAAAAGATATAATAAGAGGGAGGAAGATTGGTGAGTCGTAGTAGGGGGAGTTATTAGGAAACACAGAGTATTAGGAGAGCTGGCAGCTTTGGGAACTTCCTTTTTTTTCAGTTTCTTTGCAAAATGGTCTTGTTTTCGGTCGGAGCTGCGTTCAAATAATTCTTGAGTGACGCATAATTATGAGTCAGTTTGATGTGATCTTTCTTGTTTCTCGCTAAATGAATGATACGACTCGGGGCAACGCGTAATCCCGTGTTACAACATTGGAGGAGTTGAATTGTGGGTGACTGATATGATAAAGAAAATTAATTAAAATTAACAACCCCGAGGGAAATTATTCCATCACGCTAAGGTGACATTTTCCATAAGAAATATATATCCTTCTCAACAGTTTTACTTTAAGCAAATGAAACGACCTGTGCTTTGAAATATAATACGAATTATGGATTAATTTTGAATGAGTGGGTATTTATGGAATAACAGAATGAAAGATGAAGACGATGTACTGTCTATAGTATGGATAAATGAACGCTCGGAAAAGATGTTTACGTCGACTATAATGAGTTCATTTACATTACTTCCCTCAGCATAAAAGAGTAATTACCGAGAGGTTTACAATTCTCTAAAGATCATAATACCATTGATACTCTTGAGAAACTGAATTTTATAACATATATCCGAATAAATTTCCTGTTTTTCAATATTTTCTCTGTCACGCGTTATGATTTTCATGAAAATTCATTATGCTACGAATGCAATGTTTATTAAAGCCCTGAAATAATGAGTCAAAGACATAAATGAATGTAAATACCCATCTCATCATGAGAACTGCAGCTTAAAGGCTAAATAAGAAAGCCTAGAATATATTTCAATTTTTATCATAGATGAAGAATGCTGTTATACTTGCCACCGTAAAGACAACGTAATTTCAAGTAGTAAATACATAATATATCTATTTTCAAAGCTACAGGTTCCGTACGTGTTTAAATTTTTAAACTTGATATGAATATCTCACGAGTAAATTAGGCATAGATAAAAATTCAAGTAAGTAATAATAATAAAAAAACTGATAGCCTATGCCTTTATGGAAAACCCTGATAAAATAAAAAAACTGAATTAAAGGTATCATTGTAATTGTCAATGAGAGCTAATTAAGACAATGCATTCCTTTTTCTCAATCATTCATTCTGTTATTCCCTAAATACATACTACTGTAAAAAGCTTCATTCAGTTAGTAAAGGGGCAAATTTCTCATTTCTGGATTGGTTAAAAATATTCACTTAGCACCGTTATACGCGAACAAAAACAGTTACATCGTCCTACAATAATATGGGTACTACAACGTGAAATACAAATCTGTTGCTCAACCAATTGTTGATACTTTGGCCATAATACATGTGCTCATTATAGATGAATACTGATTTTGTAAGTAATTAAGTAATTTAGTTATCCCCGATTAAATAATTTCAATGATATTAGTCCAATATTCCATCCAACAGTCGTACTATGATGCAGTAGATTTAATGAATAAATGCAAAAAGTCTAAATGAGCATGACGCATTACTGCAGCAAATGGGATCGGTCTGTAGTATTTTAAAACTATGTTAACTAACAGATATACGTAGGCGTTTTCTATATCAGTGGTCAACAAATTATCTACAAGACATGAGATTGCACAATATCTTACTTATCTAATCATAATCACGATTAAAAATTAAGAGCTGCACGATTTTAAATGTGACTAAGCAATTTTCAAGCGCAAAAAAACGTTTCTTTTACATAATTCTAGAAGATATAACTTCACATTATTGTAAACGCATAAACCCAACATGTTCACTTCTAAGTCACTGTTGCTCCTTAGAAGCAATGATATAAGGATTCCCAAGAATGCAGTGAGACCCTATGACTACTCGAGTTAACTGTTATATAATTCAGTCAACAATTTAACGATATTCCGCAACGGCTGCTCGATTCCAAGCATGTCTAAATTTTTATCTTTTTTATTTCCACTTTAAGTATGGATGTTCAAAAATTCTGCTTCTGTAGACATTGTCATTTGATCGAAAAGTAAGGCAAATAACATGCATAAAGCTATGCAGCCTGCTAAACGAACTCATCACCTCTTAACTGTGACTGCATTAAAATTGAACTCGCATATTTTGGTTTCAGCTGAAACAGTACCTTAAGGGTTTTTTAAATAAAGTATTGATAGGGGTCTCCAATACTTTTTAAATTTCTAATGGGTGTTTACATTACTCTTTTACCACATCGAAGGGCAGATTCAACATCACATTGGGTGAGGGTGGGGTTATGACCTGGGTCTTGGGAGCATGGAATACCTCCCAGAGGGACGTTTTCCCATCCAACTTTTTTTTAATTCTCATTTTTATCGCATTTTGGAGCCTAAGATTTCATTTTCATTCTTAGCAACATATGAAATTGAAAAATTTAAGTTGTTATTCAGGGATACAAAAACTATTAAACAAATGAAAATTTAATTTTTTTGGATAATTTGGGGGAGGGTCATGACCTTTCTGACCCTCCCCTAGCCCTCCTCCCTTGAGCCCACATCAAATAAGATTTTTTAATCAAAATGACTTCAACACATCAATTGACATCGCACGACGCTGTCCAGATTAACAAATTTCCATGGAAAATTTTACCGAGCTTAAACGGCGCTAGATGCTAAGACCTTGCGATCAATTAAGGATGGCATTGCGAGGGAAATTTTGCTTCCTTGAAGCCACTGCCGAGAGGTGAACTCCTTTTCGGCAGTAACCCCACGCTTATCGGTGAATGTAGAAAATAAACAACCTGGTTAGCATTGTGGTCTGCGCAGTGGAACGGAAAACCAAAGGCCCGTGGTTCGAATCCCGGCAAAAGGGAGTTTTTCTCATGGTAATTAAGGTGCCTGTCACCGCCGTTCACGCGAAAGACTTGTAATAATCCATACGAAATCAATATTGTATACGTAACAAGCATAATATGTTAAGACAAGAATCACAATAAAATAAAGTTTGAATTTAGATGCCAAAAAAATAATTCCTGATCTCGTAGTAAGATAAGGAGGACATAATTGAAAATTTCCATGAAGACGACATTAGCCCATCTTCTCCATGGAACCATCGGAATGCACTTAGTACAAGAAAACGCCTTTGAATAGACAAATTTTATTCATATATGACTATCATGCATTCTCATTGCAGTAAGATTCATTTGGTCATTAATATTGAAAGGCTTCAAGGGAATAAAACGGTACGGAGAGTTCGATTTGAATCCGTTTTGGAACGGAAATCCATTTTCCCAGCGGACGGCCACAAAATAACACCGCTCGAACCTCCCAAAAACAATCGGCCGAACCCGCAAACGTCCATTAATCACCGATTTCGCCGCTTTTTTTCTCTCTCTCTCTCGGCAGCGATAGGTGAGTGGTGGAACAAAAGAAAAAATGTAAAAATAAATAAATGAAAAGAATAAATAAATGGCAGGTTTAAAAAAAAAGAGGTGGAGGCCAACTTTCTGCACTCCGAGGCCGGTATCCACCGGTGGTGAGTACACAATTCATCAACTCGCATTATCCAATTACATTACTCTCCACTTCATCACGCCACCTGTAATCCTTTTTGCCGCATATCGGTTATTCAAATGGCGCGGAGGCCACCGCTGATTTAATTGGGAAGTATCAATTTTTTCGGGAAGGGGGGGAAAAAGCAGAGGCGGCGTCCAGGGGAAAGAGGTTTTTAGATTAGGATGGGAGAGTCATCCGAACACACACACACACACACCTCTGGCTGCCTTTTTACACCCCCGACAAAACCCCATCTGCCCCCCTCTCACCCTTTACGCCGCACCATACCGTCACACATGCGAGTCCGCAGTTCGGCCGGTAATCCCGTAAAACCGTGTTCCGACACCGGCTTTGCCAGTAATCCCCCACCTCGCCACTCTCCCACACCTCAACCCCTCCTCACCCTATCGTCCAAAACCATTCTCCCGGCATAAAAAAATAACCTTGCCATCACACTCCCCCCCCCCCTTCTCTTGCAGACCTGCTCATCCCCCAGGGTTCAGTCCCTATTCAGTCAACCCGCTATCATTCCCGTGGTCCGGTATGCGATTTTTCCCGATTGTCGAGGTTGATATACATCGTGGCAATCCACGAATCATATCGACATAGCCGCGATCAGGAATGATAGACGTTTTCAAGGACGTAATCCGCAAGGGAATCTAGCAAAAGGCGAACGCTGTAAGATATTAGCAAGAGAATCAAAATAAATGTTTAGGGAGAACAAAAAAAAAACAAAAAACGAGAGGATACACTGGCTCGCTGCAAAGCCGATCCTTATTTCTTGCATGAAATTTTGCAATACCTTTAACTCCTCCTAGCGCATTGCTCACAGCCCCCTTTTTTAAGCACTTGGCAGGGTCGAGGTATTAACATTATGCAACTATCCATACTCTCAAGTCCCAAAGGAAGAGCAATCAACCCTCTTAAAGAACAAGCATAACTTACGTTCAAATTTAGCTACACTTAAATCAAATTCACGTGAATGGTAACTTTTGATAGTGTTCTAAGTCAAATGACTAAAATCTAGTATTTAATATATTTCATGATTTCAGACAAAATATCATTATTTCCCAAGGTGATTGAATCCTTAAAAAATGTGCCATGCTTGCATCACATATTGAGTTAGGAATGCTTTTATTAGCACCATGATGGCCTAATGAGGCATATCATAAACTGCAAGGGACAGGTCGCAACAGAATTAATGGAAAGAATGAATAAAAACTATACCACACTTTCTATATTGAAAATAATTCATAATAACTGAGTAGATGAATTATGTGATTATCATCCGAAAGGAAATAATCTGCCGTCTTCAGAGTGTTCTTAAAACCCTGTAAGAGACAATCTTTTGCTTAACTGTAACTGCTCTAGTCAATTTGAGCACTCATACAGGGTCAACACAATTCAAAAAAAATTAACTTCTTTGTCGACTACTTCAAAAATTGATCAACTTGTGGATTAAAGGAAATATCTCATGGAATGGCCGCGATTTCATTTCTTGGGTCTTTCATCCATTCGACCGATTTATACGGCAATTTCGTTCCTGCTCGATGCGCGATGAGCTTCGCACTTTGGCCATCAAATTCCAATAACTCAGCCAGAACCTCATCCCATCCACCACCCTTTAAAAAAAATAAACGTGGGGACGGTATATACTCCCGCTCCGATTCCCATCAACCCCCACGGTTACGAAAACCGATGGTGGCCTTCCAATGGGTCGAATTTTGCCACCCCCTATCATCCCCTTGAAAAAAATAATAAATCCACCACTGAAGCCGCGGCTCATGGCGTCATCACCAGCATCCTCCAACCCCTCTGGGTTCAAACCCACCCCTGACGCAGCGCCCCCTTTCCTCATCCATTCTTTCACCCACAACCTTCCACTCTAAATATAGAGAAGTTCCAACAAATGACGAACGATAATGCACCAGAGAGAGAATCGGCAACACTCGATGGAATCGATGGGGTTTGAGAGCGGTTTTACATTTTTAAAAAGACGAAACAAAAGAGAGAGAGAACTGCACACGAGAGGGTATCTCATGTTTTAGATGGATTGGAATTTTTTATATGGCTTAAACGAGATGCTCGAATATTAATTTTTAAGCGTCTCTAGAAATAAGCTTCAAAAAGTTGATATTATTAAGACAACCAAAATAATTATGAGGCACTTACCTCAATAAAAACTCGTCCATAGATATGACAGTACTGAGTGATTAGCTACACCATTTTATCTGAGACTTTGAACCCCTTAACTGGATATGATCAATGCCATAATAGTGAGACTATGATGACATGAGGTAATTTTTAAGATTCATAGTGTACAAAAATCGCGGTGAATGAAAAACATTTACCACGCTGAATGGTTGGGTGGCAGAGCTCATCCCGGAAACGTTACAGGCCTTGTATGAATTTCATACAGGATAGGGTGCAGAAATATTTCCCTGGACGACTTTGCATCACGAGAATGTAAATGGAAAATGACTATTCAAAGGAAAATAATTGCTCTCTCTCTTTTTAATTATGAGCCAAAAATGCATACGCAGTAATGTACTAGATGCTATACATATACCTAGAATAAATAGGATATTCCAAGAAGGATCATCGAATGCCCAATTTATTATCTCAGTTACAGTTTCTCTTCAACTACCGCAGACAGAATAACTAACCAAAACACTTTATTTGCTAGTAAAGTAAAATAATACATAAATATTGCGCTAGTATTGTTTTATTTCAAAAGTTCCCAGGGTCATTTAATGACGCAATTAAACGATCACTTGCATGGAATCTGTCACATTGTACACTCACTTGATTACAATTTATGCATATTATTAATGAACACTATTTTCTATTGACATTAGATTACCTTAAGAGAAAGAGCTCCAAGAAAAAATGTTTTGAACATAATATTATATCACCCGTGGATTTCTAGCATTTAAATTAAAGTGGCAGTCTTTAAAAACTGTTTTAAACGGCTTACGTTTCAAATGCCATCTGAAGGTTATTTCGGTTGAAGACGTTTCCTTATTCCCTATTTGGAATAACTTTAAATACCATTTAATCATGAGAACCTTGTATTGCGCTTGGAGTAAAATGTAGAACATGTAGGAAATTTTCCGTCAAAATCAGAATTTAGAAGTAATTTTTTTCACTTGATTAAGGATCAGTAAACAAGAAAAAGGAAACTATTTCAATCATTCCCTTGGAAGATTCAGGTCCTTACTATTTGGATGTATCAAAATATATTCAGAAATGCAATTGAAACACAACTCAATGAAAATGAAATGAGCAGGTGAGAAATTAAAAACAGCGTATGGGAAATCGTTTGGGACCATCCCTACTTTTGCTAAGGAATCCTTTCGCCCCCCTACTCCTTCCGACCCATCACAGTCGCCTGACAGCCCATCCCCCTCATTCGGCAGGTATAGTATGGTACTTGGAGGAGGCGACCGACAGCCGAGTTCATTTGCGCCATGAGGAAAGGGAATGAAAGGACGGGTGGAGAGAAACCTGGCACCGGCATTCGTCTACTCTCAACGGAAGGCGCCAAGGGGACTACGTCTTAATGTCCCATCCGACGGACAGAGAGTTGAGCTTTAAATCTCCTGCACACCACATTCAAGAAGGGATCTGGCAGTCTCCGAAAATCTATGCCACCGCCAGGATTTGAACCCTAACCCAAGGGGTGGGAAGCCAGCACTCAAGCCACCACACTAACCCGATCCCTCTTCATTCGACATTGTAGGCATGGAATTTGATCCTGGTATCTCATCGCAGTTCCGCCAGCCGGATTCAAACTGCTGACAGCTTTTTCACTTCATATTGTAGTACAGAATAGGTACTTTTTTAACTTAATCAAGCGGTATTATAACGTATCTTGCAATGAATAAAAACGAACAAACTTTGCATTAATCCACCAATTTATTTACGCGGTACGACTAGTTTCGACGCAGCGGCGTCATACTCGGGTACCTGACTCGCCGTACCGCGTAAATAAATTGGTGGATTAATACAAAGTTTGTTCGTTTTTATTCATTGAAATGAACTTCCACAAATTTGAGCCTGTGACTGTAGAGATTAACGTATCTTACATTTACAAAATGGTCATAAATAATTTTAGTTACGAAGAAGGTCTTTTTGAAACCCTGAAACTTTTGCTTCTTGGGGGGGGGGAACACATCATAAGGTGTTATTTGGTCTTATGCAAATTAGCACGCATGTTTCCTTGTAACCTCTACAAGACCATAGTATCTATCAAAGTTCGGAGTAATTGAAAAGCGGAAAAATATTTTTGCTTGGTAAGATGCTTAGATCAACCAGCAAAAAAATACCTAAAATATATGTAATGCTTCCATTACAGTAGCAAACGCGAAAATACGTAGGTAAATGTGATCATTATTAGAAATTTTCTTCGTGATCCAAAAAAAGACCCTCAATTTTTTTTCTTAGTGTCTTACGAGTAAAATCTGGCGGCGGATGAAAACACAATTAAGGCACAATATCTAGAAAGTTGACATTCTACTTAAAACTACTTAGTATATAATTACTTCCCATACCAATACTGATCATTAACACTATAAGCAATACTTAATAGGAATTACCACTCGTTTATGTGAAGTCAATTAGATTCAATAACTGCATTTACGAAACCTCTTGGTAAGCCACTATCAAAACGTGAACAGTTGCGTCGAATACGAGAATAAATGATAGTAGGCCATAGAAAAGTAAGAAATCATGCATCTTGACACGTATACATAATATTATTATTAATTAATTATTATTAATATTATCTATTTATTTTTATTCTACTATTAAATATAATAGAGTAAAAATAATCAAGAGAATAAAAGAGAACATCTTCTAGAATAGTTCATAAGCTCATGTAAGCTCATATAATGATTTCATAAGTAATGCTTAATAATGTCAAAAAATAAGTGCGCCAATAATATATATGGACATAAACGATAATCTGTGTGTTGTTACTGATAACCATTGATTCTAAAACCTTCCACCAGGAAGCACAAGTCAATCTCGTTGATTTTAAATGTAAGTAAGTACATCGAAAAATATTTTCACGAATTTTTCGCGATAAATTTATTTAAGAATTCATATTTAAATAAAAATTAAAATCTCTCCTCGATAGCAACTCAATGATAATTATAATTGGCCATCTATGGAAACCGTTATTCTCTTTTATGGAAACCGCTTCCAAACCGTACATAAACATCGCTCTAGGTTAAAGATGACGAAAAAGGGAAATAAAAACAAACTTTTCAACTTTCCCCAAAACAAAATAATTCAACTCCATCAGAAATTTCAAAATAAACAAATGCTGATACTTTCACAAAAAATATGAAAAAGTAAATCGAGGATTTAGCGAAATAAAAATAATCCTGACCAAAAAAATAACCACCTTCCCAGTCTCATTAATGAAAGAAAATCTTCTCCTTTTCCGTATTCGAATCGCTTCAAGAGTCCATTAATACAAACCGAACGAGACGAGGTGAGGGGTGCACAGCTTTGGAATACACTTTGGAGAATATTTCTCGAAATGGTTTACCGGCAACAACCACCCTTCCCACAAAACTCACTCCCAAACGTCGTCAGTTTGTCCCATGTTATCTGTCTCTCTCTCCCTTCGACTTTCGGTTTACTCTTTCCGGGCAAAAAGAAGTTCCAGACGAGAGTGGTAAAGAGTGAGTGTATGTGTTTCTCCCGACCAACATCACCGTCATCATCCTCCTCCTCCCCCTCTCTCTCCTCCACATTCGCATATCCAAACCACCCTTATTACCCTCCGTCTCGTATCGCAGTATTGAAATTTTTAAAGCCCACTTCTTTGTATTGGGTGGTGAGAGGGAAACAAACAAGGAGAGAGTCCGCCTTTGTTGACGTTCCAAAAAATTGTTATTCTTTCGCAAGGGATACGCAGGGAGAGGATAAAAAATATTATTGCGACAGGCCACCGGGGAGAAAAACCTACAAAAACCAGTGGGGAATACTTTTCGAGAGCATATTGCTTAAATGAACGAACCCTAAAAATAAAGGTTAAGAAGGATTAATTAACCCTAACGGTCCGGAAAAAAATGTTGAGCCTTAAATATGAATGAGGGTGCAGAGAGGGCTGGAAACGAGACGAGCGACCCGACAAATAAGAACGCAGACAAATAAGCATACGGTCGGACCAAGAGCGATCAAATATCCGAACGATCTTCCCTTGTTTGCGCAATGTGCGGTACTTCTTTTTTTCTCTCAGCGAAAATGTCAGGAGAAGGTCTTGATGAGGATTAAAGGAATTAATGAATGACGGAGACTTTCAAGGACTTTCTCTCGAGTTCTTCCAATCACAAGATATAGCCAAGATGAAACAAATGACCAACTTATTTATTAAGGTGCAGGAAAAAGACGCTCAAAACAGATTTTTTCTTCATGAAAAGGCAATCAATGATATTTGGTAATCATATCCTAATATTTATTCATTCAAAGGATCATCATCTGCACGAAAGGGATCCAGTAACCCTCTTTCCCTCATCGAAGATGTTCATTCGAATGAGGGCCTGTTTGAAAATCATTTAATCCATTACGAAGAAGCTAAGTGGCTTCTCTTCATGTCGCTAATTAATGCCTAATATGAAAGTGGATATTTCAAGTTATTACGACATGGATTACGTAATTAAAGAATTTAATATCAATTTTCCCCAGAGAATTTGTTGATTTTACGACTGAAAATCGACGACATTAATGAGTAATCTTAAATTGTTCCATCATAAATACTGGAACAACATTTACTGGGAATTACAACAACATTTTCATGATTTTTCACTTATGTTCGACTCATTGACAACGAGAGTACCATTGTATTTAACTATTTTGGGCAAAAACGTGTTCCTACTTCGTAACTTGAAATAGATACGATATTTACTGTGAGAACGATTCAGCACTCCGATTTCTCCTCTTAAAAAATGTAACTTTCCTTGAAAAAATAAAAAAAGACGTTGCTGAGGAAAGAAATATTGTACTTCTTTTAGCCATAAACACGGTTTTCCCCGGAACATACTCGTAAATTTTCAGTCACATTCAATAAATTTTACATAAACGTGTATGGAAAAATTTAAAACGTTTAAGAACATGAATTACTTTTAAGGAATAAAATCATTGCATACGTTGTAACTTATGGTTTCGAATACTTATTCCAATGAGTATGGATAGATATGCGCATCTTGAAAAAAAATCACCTATCTGTTACTCTCTCATTTGAATATTTAAAAGTCTGATAAAACGTAAACATATGATGACGAAATAATATTGATAACCTTCTGGGAAGTAGAGGGAAAAATTGACCTCACCTCTCAAGTCCAAGAAGTAATTTAGGAAAAAAACATGCCGCACAAGTTAACAATAACATCGATATTTCTGCGAAATTATGTAAATATTTTAATGAAATGATCCAAGATTTGTTAGTACAAAAAATATAAAAACGTTAAAGCTTAAGAATCCAGTGATGGGTCAAACGCCCAAAAAGTTAGGCTCCGTAAAGTAAAGTAAGGTTCCGCCAAATTTTACGTATTGGATGACCAGGTAAGATTGACGTGATCGTTGTGCTTACGAGCATTGAGATGATAAATCGAATTACAAATCTCATTCAAAGGAAATAACGATAAGGAGTGATTACGTATGTTTAGACTATTTTTCATTATGGACGGGAAGATTTTTGTAAATATTAAAAAACTATCGGCAGAAATTAACAAATATTTAGAAAAAAACTTGTCTGTTCGAATCTTCGAATTATTGGCTTGAAATCCTCACGACCTATTTATGAACATGTTTATTATAACTGAAGACTAACCGTTTGCACTAGAAACTAATATTGGAAAAGGAAAAATGCTAAGGTTGCGATTCTAGTAATATAGGTTGAATGGAGAACTGAGGGCAATGATGGAAATTCCCTAAACCTGTTATGAGAAAGCAGAAGAAAGTATTTTGGGCTCCAAACCACAATGTTTAACAATAGTAGAATGCCGTCAACGTTGAAAAACTAATCCTGGGGACGAATACTAAAAAACAAACTTCTTCCATAACAATCCGCAAAAAATATAAATTGAGTAGGTGTAAGTAAGGTGTCCATTTATATGAGATATGAGAGACGTAAAAAGTATACTTCAACAAAGTATCTTCCACGAAGAAGATTTCATTACGGTTTTCAGACGGATATGGTGTACATATAGGATAGTCGAAACGAATAATAACGAATAAAGTGGGTGAAAGTGAGGAAAGAAAGAACAAACGATAAGATGGTTTGCCTGAGATTCAGTCTCAGATGATATGGAGATTTTTGCTAGTTTCTCTGAAATCTCTCCTTGCATTTGTTTGGAGCAAATAAAAATAAATTGGTCCAAAACTCTCCCTTCGCATTTCCCACGCTTTCAGACCGCCCTACGATCTGCACTCCTGAGTAATCTGAACCGCTTACTCAGGCCCGCCACATTTTTCCTTGCAATAACCGTTTTCCTATTCCTCTCTTCTGAAGAAACACAAAGCAATCATAAAGCATAAAGTCTTATTCACCACAATCGCAAAAATATTCCACCAAATGTATCCACTATCCACACCCCAGTGTAAGATGCAGGCAGTCCTTAGTAATATATAACGATAATTTATTCCATTTACGATGCACAGAAAATTGTTGCACTCAAATTTTTTCAATCGGCACGATATGACCGACGTAAAAGTATTCCAAGCGCAACTAGTGTTATAAGAGAGGCTAAAATTAAAATCAATTTTAAAATTTGAGTAGAAAATAATAATCTAAAAATCTATCTCTCAGACAATGCACAAATGCTTACAATCAACTAAAGTGAAATTTTAAGGCTTTTAAAGCCCCATTTAAAACATGCTAAGTATATATAAAAAGTATACATTATCTTCCCTTAGCACTAACAAGACATTTTTGGGTATCGCCTCAAAGTGATTATCCACATCCACTGCAACTTATCCTCGGACAAAGAGTGAAACCAATCGAGAAGAGTCAATATAACATTTCGTTGCAAAAGTTTTACTACCCGTTAAGCATTTTTTTATCAATGCCACTCCTGTCCTAGAACATGGACGTTTGAAATCCCGCAAGTCCAGCGAGAAAATCATTCACCAGAAAGAATTATGCTGTAGTTTGCTTCGGCTTGAAAATTCAATTTGAGGTCTATTTTTTCTTGCTAAGTTCATTAGGAGTCCGATTTTGCCCATAAAAAAGGAGGAAGAAAACCACTACAGTACATTTCTTAGCATGGAGACCACGAAAAGTCTTTTCCTCCTCGGCCAATCTTCCAGCACCTCTCACTTTCATATCCTCTCACTCTCAACACCTAACTTTCATCCCATCCCTATATCTCCAACCACTTACTCTCCATCACTTCCAACTCCGCTAACTAAAGATTTTTTTTATCCAGAGTTGTGCATTCATTTCGGGGACCACGATAATCAAGAACCTCCCTCTTCCTTTGCGGGTTCTGAGGTATTTTAACTCTAGCGAAAATGTTGGACGAGAGTGATTTGGCTTGTGGAATGGGCAAGAGGAGAAGGGGGAGTATATCCGAGGGTATATATGTCTAAGGATTTCGAGGAAATCAGATGAGGTGGAGACGGTAGGGGTGGTGGTAGGAAGAAACACTAGAGGGGAACTGACGAAGAAATATCCACAGTATCCAACGCGGAGGCGTTAATGCCTCCCAAGCGTTTGTCATGCTTCCTAGCGAATAATTTATGCCCCGAGTTTCGGCCGCCTTGATTGCATCAAACTTTTTCCATAACGGAAAAGACATTCCACACGGAAATATTTCACGGGCAAAAATGACATATTTCTGCGGTTAATGCAGATTGGGAAAAATTTTAGGGTAGGAAAAGAAATAGGAATACACTATGTTCAGTGAATACGTGCAAAAAGTACGAATAGAAAATATCCAAGAAAAAATTGTAAAAACCATTATAGAGAATTAAATGGCTATCACAACAGTTTCATTTAGCAGCATCTTTCCAAAATATTACTTCACATAATTATGTAAAACCTTATTGCACTTATCTACTACTAAATGCAAGAATACGTCATTCCAATTACTTTATCTTCATCATGTTAACTAAAATTACAGTTCCAACACCTATGCACGATTGGAGAAAGGCAAAGCTATCAAGTCAATGTAAGATCAACGACAAAAGAAATGTCTAGTGGTGAATTTTCTAACAAAGGATAACTTATGTTGCTTCAAGCTACAATGAAAAATGCATAGCGATACCATGATGCTATTAAATTGTTATTTCTACGAAAGATTCAATGCTCTTAAGGAGTGCCTTTTTATGACAGATTTCTTGAAAAGTTCATTTTATAATTTCTCATATTTTAGAAGCTCTCTCGGAGAAGCTTTTCCGCTCGTTTAAGGAAATGTAGGTGACAACTAGAATTTAAATATCGTTTGACAACAACTGAAAAAAGTTTAATTATATAAAAACACGACAAAAATATAAGGCAATCAGCCAATTATACCGTTTTCAGAGTAGGAGAAAAATATTTTATCGTATGACTTTGGTTGAAGGAAGAGCAGCTAACTGAAACTGCTGGAAAAGGAACAGATTGAAAGGCAAAATACTGTGGCCATAACCTTGCATTTAACCGAAAAGGACTTCCTAAGGTTAGGCATAATTTTTAAATCAAGATTTGCGAAAAGTTGGAGGAACTCATCTACTCGTTAAGAAGTGCGTAGCCATCGTAATGGAGCGCTTGCAATGGACCCGGGTTCGTCACTGTCGCACCTGACTCTCAAATTCCATTCGCCCCTTCGTCTCATCTAATCCTCGGGTTCCCCGGCGACGGACCTTCCGGGGCTATCCACCTCATTGCCTCGCGCCGAACTTCCTCCCAGTCTCCCCACTATTCTTTCCAAGACGGCCTCCACTACCGTCCTCCTTTTAACGACCCTATCCCAAGAGGGAAACAACGGTTTGATTAACGAAACCCTGCGCGTCTGAATATCACCCAACCAAGCCAAACAATTCCTTGCCATTCTTCTTTCATGACCACGCCCGCCATCTAATCCAACCAAACAGTTTCCAACCCATCCCTCCCAAGCGCCTCTCACTTTTATATTTTCCTCCCCTCAAATTCCTTTTATTTTTTCCACCATTCCACCCACCCAACATCATCCCTAATAAGTAAATTTTCTTTTCCATTCCAAAGTTCTCATCCCAGAATCGGGTCTAATATGGGCAAAAATTATTTCCACCCTCGGCCTTCCTAGGTCAGTCCTGACGAGAGTTGACAGTTTTTCATATCCCATAGCTGTATGAAGAAAGAAAAAGTCAAAGTAATGCAGTCTCTTCGTATCTTGCAATCCAAATATATGCTACAAAATTTGGAAAAATATCAAATTTTCAGCGTTAAATTGAATTTATTGTGTTTATTTAACAAACTACTGTGAATTCAATGAACAACTATACGAAGCGATTATAAACTTAACCTTATCATTAATATTATAAGTCAAATGGTTTCCGGAGTTTTCCATCCAAATTTTCATCAACCAATATCTGTAACAAGACAGAACAATTAATGAAAAATCCGGAAACACCATTCGATGCTCAATTCAGCTCTAAATTTAGTACGTACTCCAGTTGAAATATGACTTTGAGGACAGAATCCAGGAAGATCTGTGCTGTTCAAAACTTTTAACACGATAAATGTGCACGAAGATGTTGTAGAACCAGGGCTTCAGGAATTTGCAGGACCTGATAGAATAAAAGACATGAAAATCGCTCAGCGGTTGTTAGAATTCAACTGAATCAATGAAGATCCTGCTGGCGAAAGGTACAGTGCTAGTGATGAACGATCGCTTCACATATTTCATCAGCAGGAAGGTCGTAGGATACGAGTGGAAGGTTTAGGGGATCAAAAAAAAACCATAGGGTTTGGAAAGCAATGTTAGGTGGACATACACTAAATACACTTCTACAAATGAACTAACATGCCAAATAATTTGAAATTTTCTAGCAACGGTCATAATGTACGGTCAATAATGTGTTAGTCGAAGGACCTCAACAAATAGTTTCCTTAATTACAGACAAATGGAACCACATGGAAAACGCATATTTGCACATAGATAAAATTCCTAATTTTTAGGTATATATTCATGAATAAAAAAAACGAAACTACATGTTCCTTCAAGTATTTAACATCAGAACACCCTAAAACGGAGCACCTGACAGGAACTATTACAGTTTTCCTGAGTAATAGTTATAAAAGCTGTCTGATCGCAGTCAAGTACACGTATCTTATGGCGCGTATTTATATACACGCATACATACCATTGATTAGATTTTGTCAATGTAGAAGTACACGATCGAGACCCGAACCTGTATAGTTCTATTCTCTGACAATTCATCCACTAACTACGCAATGGTAGAATAACACAACTGGCAGATATTGGGGGCTTCGGATTCGAATGCCCGTCGAGGCAAATATTTTCATTTAAAGACTAATTCCACTCATTGGTACCTATGTATACATATAAGTAGGGGCGTATTTATTATTCGTGAATGAATTCCTTTGAAATGAAGTTTATACATTTGTCTTGGTCCAACACTAAACTCGCTACCAACTAGAGTTATAAACACTTTCGCTCAAAGTGCCTTCACACTCATCCTTCGAGAGGATAAGTCTTCCACTGGTATCTTTCACCGCCGTATTTCACGACAAATTTCGACCAAGGAGAGATGGCGGAAAAATAAAATTTCCGAGTCTAATTCCACTTTTACACAGCACGGACTGAACCTGCGGATGGTTTGGAGAAGCTTCGAGAGAGGAAATGGCGAGGAAGAATGAGATGGGTTCACAAAAAAGAAACATTGAGCAGGGGTTGGAATCGGGAGGCCCGCGCTCGGGCTTCAGGGATATCTTGGGGTGGTCCATGAAATGGAGGAGAGAGGGGGAAGTTTTGGGCGATAAAAAACATCTCTCGCGGACGGAGCGAAAATTAGCATTCACACGCGATATACGGAGTCAATTGGACGCCTGCGCAGATTGAAGTAAACTCGTTAAAAGCACCGTTCAGAGTTGGAATGAAATCTGTGAAAAAATATATATATGCGCCTATCTCTCTACGTTTCCGCACATCTAAGGGAAAATATTCGCTCCCGTTTTCGGAAAAAGTTTGAGATTTCTCACTCCTTACTCATTTGCTGTTCCTTTAATTTTATACGAAGGCGTGGAGTTTTCCATTCGAACAGATGACGGCTCTTTTACGAGTGAATTTATCAGGGCTCAGGTCAGATATTTGGGGAAAACCTGACGGAATTGGACTTTTACGAACTCTTACCGCCTAAAATATAAAAAGAATCCTTCTGCGTGTGATAACGTTTACACAATTTGAAACAAAAATGTGTGACTCTTCTTTCGGAGGCAATTATTTAATCTTTAAAGGCCATTGGGTACAAATGAATCAAAACTTTAAGAGTCTAACGACTATTCCAGCAAAGGTGAATAATTTAATAATTTGTTGCAACTGAGTTATCTTCACCAGATATGCCCCTCTGCAATGGCAAAGAACTTTAATAAATTGAAAATAAATCCTCTGTATAAACTACCTGCAAAGAGACTTTGAAAATATTATCTAGTTACAGAAAAGAGGTTGAACTCCTAAATTTATAGGTATCATAGGATTTTTTTATTGAAATTCCACTCTACGAAAGAGACTAAAGAAGAAATTTTTATGCCTAAGTATGTTAAACCAATTAAAGTAAAATACGTTACAGATGAATTTTTTGGTAGGGCTTAATATTCAGATTATGATGAGATCAGAATTTAAAGCTATTTAATGAAAATAATGACGATCATGGTCAAAAATATCCAGTTGTCTTAGGCAGTATTATAGTTATTCATAAGAGATGAAAATACAGCTTGTGCATTATCAGGAAAAGGGCACAGACGTATTAGCTCGCACAATAGGTGATAACTTCAAAAGTTGTTCTCCAGCAAATCATTTTCCAAATAAAAAGCGTCGAAAAAATTACGCAGGATGTGCATTCAGTTATGGCGCTCCATAATGACGCATGCATGTAGTTATCAACCTTAAGGGTAGGCAAAACATGAAATTAATAATTGAACAATTCAGCTTATTCCATTCTATAATACTATTACTGCATCTTGGCTTTGTTTCGACGCATCAAGCGTCATCTCATTTTCATCTCCACAAATGTGATTGCTATTGACTGAATTAACACATAAAATTCGTTCACAATTCTTCGAATAAAGTTATCGGTTTCATATTTCATTAATTTTTAATTAACAAGCTATACACTTGAGCTGAATATTACAGTACTACCAAAACTTTTCTTTATGTGAGCACAGGGAATCAATGCAAAAGGTCAAATAGATATCGCAAAATTTCAGCAAGACTGGAGTAGTATTTTTTTACTTTTGCTGCTAGGAAGATAAGTTTGAGTTCACAATTGATAATATGTACTTTAAAACAGCACTTCATAATAATTTTAAAATCTAGAATTTGCACATTTAAGCTAAAATAAAGTAGAAAAATCATTTCCCTATCGCACTTTCCATGATCAAGTAAATAAGAAAGCCAGTAAAAAGAAATTCAAGACGGATATAAAGAATTTTCAACGCATCCCATGCGTGCAGATATAGTTACAGCCTAATGTACTGAGTGAAAATTGTGGAGCGAAATCATTTTACCTTAGTTCAGACTATCTATTGCATTTATTCCTTGGATTCGGCAAAAAAGGTGTGTTGCGAACAAAGACCAAGAAGTCAATTTCGCATTAATCAAATGCACACACAACAAATTCATAGCTTCCGTCGATGTTCAAAATGCCTTGTATCCGAAAACTGTTTCGCAGGTAAATTACGCTTGTTAAAAGCAGTCCAACAGACTAATTTTGCTCTCCACGTGAGGCCAGATTATAGGATTACAGAATATCGAGAGGTAAAAAGGTAATTCGTTGAATACATATTAATTTTCCGCATTCATGAATGATAATTTTTATTTCAAAAGTATCTAAAACATCCTAATGAAGACATTCATGTTCTTTCATTGCATTAAACGAATCACCGAGCCATATAAAATATGGTACTGAAAGCTAAAGCTCATAAATTCAGTACCCCTTGTTTCGGATTGAATTGGTCATTGTATATTAATTATACCGATTAATATAACTCCATTCAATCGTATTTCTCCCTGAATAATGCCCAAATCTCTTTATAAAAGTAGTATATTTCTCCCTGAAGTCGACGGGGAAGAATCAGAACTGAAAGCGTTATGGCAGGAAACGCCGATGCCGTCTGGATCAACCTCTGGGCGACAATTCGTGGCACAGGCGATGTGGGGAGACGTGCTGGGGCGAAATGGAACGATCGGGTCTGGCGCTGGGCACTTCGAAAGGAAGCAATACCGGAGGGTGAACGAGACGAAGGATTGAAGAGAGGATATCGGGCGTAGGATCGAGATTATAGTCCCCGTTCGATGACCACAGAGAGGGAAGTGATGATCACCGACTTCTCCCGGCCCTCCTGCGGCTAACGATTGGATGGAAGCACCTGCCCACCCCTGGCAAAAGCAACGATAGGGTGGCGCCCACTACTACCTCACATCCGATGCGTACTTGTGGAGAAAAAAAAAGGAGGAGGTCGGGGAGAGGATGATTCCTCGCCATGATCCCCAGATGGCGTGCCGGCAGCGATTACCGTCCCGTGCTTCAGTTGATGCTCAATTTTTTCTCCCTCTCGCACTCCACAGCCGATTCCCTGCGCACATCCACTTCGATGGGAGAGGAGGAGGGATGGAAGGCCATCGGTTGATCTCCGATATTGCCGAAGATATGGACGGGAGCTTAGAAGAATGTGGGGAATGGCGAGGGATAAGAATACGACAACTGATCGGCTGTGGTAAGAGGTGAATTTTTTCTTCACTTATACAAAGAGAGGGCCAAAGAGGGGTAAATTGGCCGAATTCTGACAACCACCAAGAATAAAAATTACATCATAATGACACTACAGTCTTTTTGACTCTACCAAATTATTTACCGACGTTTATAAGACTAGCCCTAATGAAATCGATACCAGTCATCTAAAAATCGACTTCCGAAAATCTCTTATAGTTGCCATCACGTGAATATTTTATCTATTCCAAGAACCATGAAACCATCTTGTAAAAAAATCACAAAATGTTTAATGATCAAATGTTGAATCAATGGTGAATTTATCGCGTGCTACTGGTCAAAAGTTTTAAATAAAAAATAAAGAAGCATGCATTTTTCATTTATTGAGACATTTTTAAATTGCTTCAAATGTTTAAATAGAGCAGATCTGCCATTATATGTTCCTTTTATTATCAATTCCTTTACCAACGCACTACCTCTCTTTCAATCTAAAGATATATTTAAAGTACTTCCAACTCTACTCAAACTCATCATTATAATTACTAAACACTGTATCTCTTTGATTAAAAAAGAGCTCGTTAAATATGCAAACTTGCAAATAGGTATATTGCAAACAATGCAAGGTAGATGGAAAACCTGGACACAACATAGGGAAACAAGATGAAGACTATAGCGGCACAGGACAAGAACAGAGCGCTTGGGAACGCCTGCAAAGATAGGGCAGTGCATTACGACGAACTGCACTGCATAAGGAAAAAGATGTGCATCTCAATTCTTTAGAAAAAATATGATAAGGAAACCAAGGAAATAATCGGACTTAAAAAATTGCTTGACATAGCTTAGTTTATGAAGGAATTTCTAAGGAAATCAATGACGTGGTCTTGCCTAATGATATTTTGTGCCGTAAATTCTGTACTAGTGTGAATTAGGCCGTTTTACTCGGGACGCATCATTGCGCAATCTTACCTATGTACGAAGGCGCAGTCAAAATTGCGTCGAATAAAGGAGTGAATTGCTAAAACGCACGAGAGAATGCACTGCTGCTAGAGGGGAAAATAGCCCCTGCTCTAATTTCAGGCTCGGATTCTTGCAATTTCAACAAATTTTTTCAATGGTAACCTGCGGAATGATTTGCCCCGTGTATAACAGCCTTTATGTATATTCGAAAAGAAGGTTCAAATATCACCGCTTCTACCATTTTCACGCATTAAATAGGAAATTAAAGCTTGCAGCATAGTTATAAACAATAATTACGATTAATCTAAGTGTGATAGGCATTGTTCATGTTAATGTTTATTCTTAATCAATAATATTAGAAACTGATCAACAATCGTTGCTCTCAACAATCAAATCAAATATCCTCCTGGAATACATAGATGCAAATGGCAGAAAGGAGTTATTCGTGTTTTTGACCCTGTTTCACCAATTTTAAAAATCTGGAAAAAATTAGAGTTATACTTTGAGATAGGAGTAACAACATATATTTTTTCGGCGTGTCTTTTGTTTCCTAAATTTTTAATTTAATTTTGAAAATTTCAAACTTATGTAAAAGTTTAGTTTTCACTTCAAAATTTTTAAAAAATATCAGGATGGTAGACCATAATAGTATACACAATTTAAAATCAAGAAAACGATTTTACAAAAATAAAAACTGGAGATATGGTTAAAAAACTAAAAATCGTGTTTCAATTTTTTCTAGGGTTATTTTCTATTGATGAGGCCTGAAACTTTGTGCAAACACATAATTTTTGATGCACTTTAAGTGTATATTTTTTTTCTCAAAATATTGGGGGGCACTTTTCAGCATCTTAACCTGCTAGACCCTTTCACAGATATAGAATACTAGCCATCTAATTCAATGCATGGAGATTAATGCAAGTAACCGATGCGCAATACTACTTCAACCAAGCGGAAATATGTCTTATTCAGTCTAGGAATGATATAATAACCAAGGATGTATGTCCACTCTTTCCCAACCCACACTCAGAAATAAATTAAGATATATTTCGAAATCGGCTCATGAATATAATAAATAAACGGACATAATAAAATATATTCTTTTGACGTGTGGCGTGAGATCAATTCTTTTAATGCATCGGGTATTCGATAGGAAGCCCCTAATTTAGAACATCCCATATTTATTGCTGTATCGTGTGGGCCATAGGAGAGAGAGAAGGGGAGGGGTGCGACGGAGAGGGGTGGAGGGGGTGGATGGGGGGAGAGGAAAAAAACCTCGGCAATAGATGGAAATCATTTTAGAGGTTTTTTTTGGCCCAGTATCATAAGGAGTATCGAACACGCCATCCAATCAGAGGCTGAAAGAGTCTGTTGCAATACAATTTCTCTTTTGGAACCTCTCTTTATTGACACTCATTCGGGCATTGGGAATCAAGCCCAAGAACAGCCGCTCCCTTCCGTTATCTTGAGGTTGCTAACAAAAGACCGGAAATGCAATAAGTGAAATATAAATGAATTGGCCGAAATCACGCATAA
Source organism: Ischnura elegans (assembly GCF_921293095.1). Classification (NCBI taxonomy): domain Eukaryota; kingdom Metazoa; phylum Arthropoda; class Insecta; order Odonata; family Coenagrionidae; genus Ischnura; species Ischnura elegans. The sequence goes on along the minus strand of NC_060248.1, from coordinate 70,003,862 downwards.
ACTAATGGCTTGTTGAACAGATAGTGAGATGGATGAAGGAAAACAGACAGGAAAGGTCTGTAAAACTGCTTCCGAGTCATTTCCCAGCTACAAGATGTTATTCTCAAATTTTCGTCTGAACGCGAGTACAAGAGTGAAGTGTTGGTGTTTTAATTAGAAGCATCTATCTGAGGAGGGCCACCTATTCTCTCATTGGAAGGGTTACACTGCATAACGAATTCATCGTCTCAAATATCAAATCTGGAGAAAACTGTAAAGGGACATGCCCTCAAATATAATTAATATGGGACAGAGGGAGGATGTTTCACTCCTAAAGCCTACAGTTATTTACTCGACCTAACCAGCCGATTTGGAAAGCGAATTTTATGAATATGGCTCTTAAGGGCTAAAATTATAAAATCATTTCCCGAGCAATATTGAGACCACAGACTGCTGGTTTAGCTTAAAAAATGCAGATTTTTAAGATGGTAAAAAGCTCTTGATATATATTTTATAGGCAGATTTATATAAAAAGGAATGAGATTCTATATCCGCGTCCCATTTTGCATGCATAAAAATTTCTTCTCGAACTCTGTCACATCCATTTTGATTTTAACTATACAACTGCAGAATTTTGAAGCAGCGCTATGAAATACGACGAAAGAAGCAATAATAGTTGATTCAAACGAAATTTAGCGAAGTATCCCCAACCAAATCCATTTTCCTCATCATCTGTGGAGGAAGAGTTTCGCTTTATCAACAGAAGTTTCCATCATTTAATTATATTACCATTCCCAATAGGTGAAATAGCTATAACATTTCAGTAAATTGTATCTGATTAATTATGAAATAAAGAGTCGGTTAGAGATTATCATGATACGTTTTCATTAAACAGAAGAATTCCACACATACAAAGATAAAACGTTGTGCACAACGTAAAATCAAAAAGTAACTTGTATTCTGATAAATTTGAGCTCATACAGAGCCTAATAGATTTAGAATGGAGATCTTGATGAATAGGAAATCAATGAAATATGGGAAATGAAAATAAATTAAGCGTAAGATGCTAGCACAGGTATTTTATATTCAAGGTTCTTTTATCTCTCCCTTAAAAAGATTGGATTCAGGCAATGGAAACTTAAAACGTCAATTTTACATCCAAGATGCTCTTGATTTCTTAATTATATGGTCAACTTACGTATATTTTATTTACCGTTGTTATATTTAAACTGAGGTATTTTAGATATTATGAGCTTTAACAATAAATATCAGACATCACAATAAATCTCGATACTAATAAGGAAATGTAAGAAGCTCCTACTAGAAAATCAACTATATCTTCATGAAATTGATATAGATCTTAATACATTAGTGCCTTATCTATGCAATTTTTACGTGTTTTGCTATGATTTTTCCTCTACTTAACTATATTTTTGTAAGCAGGCGATCCATGTGGGTCAGGAGGACATATATATTTAACATTTATAATATTTATGTGATGAAGACAATCGTCGAAGGGCAAGTGGAAGGCAAGAATGGAAAAGGAAGACCTCGGACAAAATATATGGAATAAGTAAAGAGAGATGTGATAGAGAAGAATTACGTAGGTGTGAAAAGATTAGCTGATAGGAAAACTGAGTGGAGAGCTGCGTCAAATCATCACTGGTCAACAATCCTAGGATTGTTGACCAGTGATGATGATGATGATGATGATGATGATGATGATGATGATGAATATTTATGTAATAAAATTACACAATTTACAAGAAACAAAATAAAATATACACCATTGTATGTTCTTTTTGTGTTATGCATCTTTCATTATGTTTCCTGTCACCAAGTTCCACCAAGTGTCGCCATCCAGCCTTAAGTTGATGCACAATTCGCCTTATTTTGCACAGTATAAAATGTACAAAAAAATTTTGTGTAAAGATGTTAGTTAAGATTGTTATGATTTTTGTGTGCAATTTTAGAGTAAATGTTTTTGAATAAAAAAATTATCTCGCTCCGTACCTGAGGATATAAACACTGTCAACCACAACAAATGAAAAGAAAATTCTTGCCTATTTCCAATCAAATCTCTTTAGAATCAAAAGAAGATAGGAATGACCATTGATCACATACAAGGTACCAACAGTATCTACTTCCGATCAACTGTCGTCCTCCCACTTCAATCTCATCGGCATCCCGTTCCCTTGTTTCCCTCCCCACCCCTAATATCCCACCCTCTCTCACACACCATACCGGTTCCTTTTTCCCATCTCCCCCATTCGGATCTCTTGGGATTATGAACATTCGGACGACCTAAACCCCGAACCAATCTCCGAAGAGGTCCGTTCATCTTTATGCCTTCGCTTGACGATGACAAGCCATTGTGCTGAGCACGAGTCGATGGGACACGAAACTTCATTCGACTCTGGAATCGATAATATTTTTTCTTCACTCCCTCCCCATCATTTCCGATAGTTTTTTTCCGATCTTTTCTTTTTCCGAACGACGATGAACAACCCGAGGCAATGATCCACCCCGCAACTGTTATCTTTTCCTCCCTCTCATCTTTTCCGCTCCCTCCCACATCTGTTTTCACATACATGTTCATTACTGTGTCACCCGTCACAATGGATCTGCAGTTTGTTTTGTTCCAAAATCGCGCAAAAATGTCATTTTTCGGTTTGATTGGCTGATGGCTCTATTGAAAAAATCCACCGTTTCGTTTTTCCCCAGTGAAATCTTAATCAAACTGATAGATAGGCTTGCAATCTTTCTTCGAAGACGGCTCGATCACGTCATTTGCCTTGTTAGCGAGTCACGCGTTGTAAAATGTCAAGATATAATGAAAACAGAGGGGGATATTCTGACAGTAAAACTTCCTTCGTGTGAGAGCACAAAAAAGCGCTTAATTTTTACAGTACCTGGGTAGGTATATATCTAAGCACGTGAGTATTTAAGATAATTCCACCGAAGCATATTTACTGATTTCAATGTTTTGACTCAAAACTCCTGTATACGTTATTTGCACGAAGTCATTCCGGGATCATAACCGGGGGAGATATTTCGCAGCCGAGATTTGTAATGGAGATTAATTGATTCTCACATATCTTTAGCCCAATAAGACTTCATCCTCGCCATCTGCCGAAATAAGCACCAGGCATAACACCTCAATTGAAATTTATTAATACCATCAGTTCTCAAGTGGAATATCTAAACCTTAGTTACGAGAAAATAATTGGGTCTCAAAATTCGCTTAACCATGGATAGTCTCGATGGAAGACAATCAGTGACAATTTTAACACGATAAAATTATTTTTTATAAGCGTAGAAAAAATCTCCAGCTGCCTTCCATGAAATTCACTGGCACTCAAGAGCACATGGCGGAGTATAGCTAATACGTCGCTATTACGAAACTGTCATCCTCTTCCGAAAAAATTGAAGAGCCATGGTTTGAACCTGTTTAGTTGCATTTCTCGCAAGGAACAAAGAAACATTTACCATTTATTTCAGAAATATAGAAAATTTTACATATAATTCAAATTTTACTCAATTAAGAGTTCTTCAGAAGCGGTAATGGTAGGATTAGGTGCAATCACGGTGCCAAAACTCATTCATGTGGAAGTCTTTCACTCTTAATTAGCATACCAGCAAGATAAGTTGATAGAGGGAAAAAATAGGGCTTTATTTGAATAACACTATTAACTTTAAAGGTCAATAGCGGGCCATTTGGAAGTTTGCGTGCTGTATCGATTTCAAGAACCGAAAAAAAAGAAATTAAATCACGCCTCTGAGTGGTGACCGCGTCAAAAATGTGATTAAGCATAATACGCTGACAGAAGTGCGATATCACATCTCTCTAATATTTTGGACTTTAAGGCTATATTTCAAAAACCTCTCATGATTTCATCCAATAATGCCCTGCGATTAAGGTATGGTCCTAACAGGTGGTTTTTTTTATGAGCGATTGATGGCAGATTCCCGATTAGGACACCCCGCATACATCTGATCAGAGCACGAATAAACGTATTTTGGTATTTTTCTTTACGGGGAAAACCCTCAGTAAATTCACCCAACCGAAAAATATTCAAAGGTGAATGAAAGGAATTGGAAAAAAATTAAATCAAAATACTAATCCAAAAGAGAGAAAACGGAATAAATAAAAATTGAAGTTCTCCATTTGAATTGAAAGCAGAAAAAGTGTAAATGATAACAAGATATACATTTATCTCAATCAAGTGTTATATATTGCATACGTCTACATTACAGACGCACTCAGGTGGTTTTTATTAACCAAAGTGATATTTTTCATAAGCGACATAACTGAATTTTAATCTAAATCAATTAGTTTCAATCAATCAATTTAATCTAATCAATCAGTTATTATTCAAATCATAAGGCAGAACAAAATGAAACAGCTGCAAACAAAATAATGAAAAATATCTATCCTCGCAGGGAAGATGGTAACTGTCAGATATCATTTCCCTGTAAACAGTTAAAGAATACAAGCGTTATAAATGCATGCTGAGAAATGCCTCAGGTTCACGAGTTCCTTGGCTACAGCAGTTTGAGCCGTAAATAATTTGACCAATATTAATGATAATAGACACTGAAGTGCGAGATTTGCAGGTTGAAATAACGAACTCAAAATATATTGTAACACAGGAGAAAAAATCAGTCAGTCAGTGAAAAAATTTTCTGTCCATCATATAAACGAAATGTTGAAAAAATTGTACGTTTTGGCATTCATCGTATCTACATACCCTCTTGATTACAACATCAAAAAAAGATGCTGACGCTCTGATTACCTGAATTGGAAACTGATAGAAAGCACTCAAGTACTAGGACTTTCTTGGCATTCAATTTATTTCAATAGTTCAGACTACAACGTAATACCGCATTTTGCCACTTCAACGGGATGCTATTTCACTCACTTCCGACTTTTAATTACTAAAATTTTTAGCATGTGAAACAGGAAGACCTAATTTATACATGAATGTATTTACAAAATCCCGATGCGAGAAAAATAAATAAAATTTTATGGACTGAGTGTTGAGTTCTCGGGATCGCCACCGGGTCAGGAACTCCATATCTGCCGACGCGTCGGCATCGAAACGTCGCGACGTTTCGATGTCCGACTCGGTCATCGTCCTCAGGGCTGTGAATGTCGAGTGAGAATTTTGGCTTGCTTATATACAGTCACTCTGGTGGTCAGGTGACTGCTGATTGGCTGTCATCAGCGGCATGCTCTGATTGGCTGGCGTGATGGTTTTGCCTAGCCTTTTGTATAGTCTTGAGCACAGGTTTCCAAGTGCTGCTCAGAGCATATCCGGAATCTCTATCGATGGTATTCTTGGCCAGTCTGATTTCAATAGACTCTTTGATGAGTCGATCCCAAAAGCCATTAGATCGGCAGAGCATCTTGGTGTCGTCAAACTTAACAGTATTTCTGCATTCCATCCAATGCTCTGCGATGGTTGACTTTTCGGGCTGTCCTAGGCGGAGGTGGCGCTTATGTTCTTTGAGCCGCGTATCTATAGTGCGGCCCGTCTCACCGATGTATATCTTCCCGCACCCACATGGCACTTGGTAGCAGTCACCTGACCACCTGAGTGACTGCATACAAGCAAGCCAAAATTCTCACTCGACATTCACAGCCCTGAGGACGATGACCGAGTCGGACATCGAAACGTCGGCAGATATGGAGTTCCTGACCCGGTGGCGAACCCGAGAACTCTTCACTCAGTCCATTCGCCGGGAAAGCACAAAATCTTTCTTCAAATTTTATGGAATTCTAATTGAATAAATACTATGTGAGAGTTGAGGAAAATAAATTCATTAACCTCGAACTTCTACTTTGTTAGAATTTATCTATGTAAAAGTTCAGCAGCTATTAAAGTACTCGGATGTAAAAATACTCGTTACGCCTGTCAATTAAAGGATAACAAGTGTAACCATGCGGCTTTAAACTATTTAATCAAATAACCAGATAATGGAATTAAAAATGGCATGCTATATGCGCTAGTACCTACAAATCCACCTGATTTATTGAACAAATACATTCGAAAAGGAAATTCGCAACTGAGAAAGCAAACTGCAAAGGAAAGCCTTCACCAGAAGCCGACCAAGAAGACGGTTGAATAATAAAATCATTTTTCATTTACTCTTTACCTTTCTACACACTCCACATCAAACCCTCTCGAAAGGCTTATCGTTTATGGTTTCAAAGTTTATGCCTTCTCCTTGGTAAATAAAGCCACCCAACGCGCTGCGCGATGTGTGTTTGTCAGTGCAGTTTGAATCGGGAAGGGAAGAAGATGGTCTCTTTCATAAATTTTCTATTCCGGATACCCACCCAAGCGGGCATATGCGTGGAGATGTGTTTGTGTGTGAGAGAGGAGAGGAAAAGGTTATCGCATGCATACACACAGCTCATGATGTGAGCTTGCGGGGGCTCTTTAACAGAATGGACGAATAAGGTAGGTCGGCTGGAGGGAAGAGAAGCGGAGTGAAGAAGAAAAAGAGGAAGAGCGGAGGGGAAGTGCCTATGCCATAGACGACGCTACCCCTACTACGTTCTTCCTGGTTTCTACTGTGGTTGGGGAGACGGTTTGGCGGAGAGAGCCGTCAGCAGGGTGGGTGAAGACGCCTGGGAAGGCCACTGTATGGGTAAAGGGAAGGAGAGTCGACCCAGACGGATGGAAGGGTAGAAAAAAGAGGGGATGGATATGTGCACCCTCATTTTTCGAGGACCACTTGCGATAGCAAACGATGCAAACATTTCGATGCATGGTGGATTATCCCGTTGGCGGAGAGATGGAGGGACAAGGCTCGGCGTAATATGCATTTGAACCCATTCCATCCATTTTTATATGCCTTTCTTTATTTTTTCACCTCTCCTTACCCGGAATAAAAACTGAACGTCTGCTATGCGGAATCGATATCCTTTTGAAATTAGCTTTGAAAAAAAATCGATGAGGAAGTGAGTTCCAGAACTAAAATATTTATCATTAGAAGGACAAATAAATCTCCGCTTGCATAACTACACACTTGATTATTAAAAAATGCATTCCTTTCCGACACCTGCGTATCATTTTCAATTGAACCTACAATTTTTACAGAGTCGAGTGCAGACAAATATTCCGAAAACGATCAAAGGGAAGATTACTTTAGGAGTGACACAGTAGGCTAAGCATTTCAGTTGATAGGCAGAAATAATGAACTTAATAGGAAATATTAAGTGGAAATTACGTACAGAAAATAAACTATTCTGGAGTTCCACATCTCATCTCTGAACTGCATACCACAAACAGTTTCACAAAAATAAAATTAAATCAGTCGCAGATTTTGAAGAAGATGTAAGTCATTTAAAGTAGACTAAGTAAATTAGGGTAGCCATTTCCACGACACTCGACTATTGCAAAAAGGAACCCTAACTTCATACCCACACAAATTATTATCAATTACGTAATCGCCACTAATACAATATTCTCCGAAAATATAAGAAGTAAGGATGTCTAAAGGAAAGAGTGAACGTCTTAGAAACATATGATTCCGGATTAAAAGCCTCGAGAAATCTCAGAGCACCTTCACCATGCACATTTATGAGCACCTGATCTGTCCTAGGCAGCCGATATGATTTATTTTAGAAGCTGATGAGTTATTTCGAGGTACTCTCTACAGTTACTCATCGAAGTATAAGTCCGACAAACCCATAAGGAAAATATGATTTGCATTAACCTGGACTTAGGTTTTCTATCCCAGGTTCCCAATATCTGACCATGACTTGATATCAGGTCGATGCAAATGATATTCCCTCTCAAGAATATCGGCACTTTTTCTGACTTTGCAGTAATATATGAAGGTCGTTCTCTCACAAACGTACAGAATTATTTCCAAGGACTGCCATTAAAAAAATATTAAAACAAAGCTAAACAGGCTTATTATTTTACGTACCTTTCTACTACTTGAAGTGACAAATTAGTGAAGAAGAAAATTATATTCCCCAAATTTAATGTCCACATCTATGATACGTCATTCCCGTGGACAGTCCCACATAGATTTTTCGAAGAGATATTTATTGTATTATCAAGTTTACTGTATAATTTATTATAAAATCTATCATTAAACAAGTTAAAACACTTTGAACATTCCAAAATAGCATTTTTGGGTTGCTATAATTTCATAATATTTATCATAAAATAAAAAATATTTGTTCTACCCAAAAAAGTAATGTCCTTGGACACACACGAAAAAGGGGAAATTATTCATTGGAGATGATGGCAGCCCTGAACAACCGGTATAGAGAAAGAGAATGTCACCTTTATTGGTATATTTTACTTTTTACTTGATTTAGTGAATGTGCAAATGCAGGAAAAAAATTAAGCTCAGTTTGTTGAAAGAGCCAAGATCATCAGTAATTTCCGTGGGCAAGTAAAAAAAGGTAACTCTGCTCCTTTTATTAATTAAAATTGTGATTTATTTTACGGCTATAAGATGCGAGTTCAATTTAGTAAGGGCAGTGTCCTAACCTATTGTCAGTCCCAACTATAACTTAATTTAGAGGAAATCTTAATGTCCGTGGACACCACGTCCGTGGATGTCATGTCCATGGACATCATGTTCTTGAACTCTGCAGTCCACAGACATTATAAATGGTAACGGATATGATGATACACTAAGACTAGTTATAGAATGTCCAATAACAAGAACAACTAACTTTATCTCATGATTATACACATAATATTCCTCTTCTGTCGCGTCCGCGGACAGATGAATCATGTATTTAGACAACACAAAAGTAAAAAATAAAAACAGGATAAATATTTCTAACGATCTCTGCCACTTACGTCATTAGATTGTTTGATTGACAAACTGTAATTATACAATTTTGGTTCTCATAAAAACAAAAATTAATTTTTTTTTTAATTTTGGCAGCAGAAATTGCACGTTTTTGGGAGAATGTCCCTCGAAAGAATCAGACTAGTAGGAGGTGGTTTTCTAGGCTACCCCTTCCCATTAATAAAATGGTATTTAATAGATCTTATGCACGTTCTGTCAGCATAGCTGATGGAATTGCACCATTACCTTGCACATCCTTCTATAGAACTTACTAGAACAATTCATTCTCGTTAGGATGCATTCCTAATTACTATAAACAAATGAAAATACTGGTTGTTTTCATAAGGCTATAAAGACTGCTATATTTGTGCTATATATTTGTGCTACCGTAAGTCAAAATTGAGAGATAGCCCTGATGGCAAAAGTTAAGGGTGTTATGTGCTAAATAAACAAAAGTTTCCTATTAATGAGAAATGAGAAAAACGAGAAAATTCAATGAGAAAACTGATCTTCCAATATATGAGATTGGACAAAAGAGTAAGAATAAAATTTCTCTTACCTAGGAAATAACTCATGTAGGGACACGCAGAGTCAACAAGAGTCCCTTAGACAAGTTCACACAGCAAACGCTTGCAATTCTCAACATGAGAAGGGAATTTTTACAAATGATAGATACTACTTATACCAAATCATAACAGGAAATACAATGAATAAAAAACGAAATTATTTTCAAAGCACTGTACAATTCAGAAATATATAAAGTTCTAAAATTAACTCCATGTACGTCCTCTCTCACGAATGAGCAAAACATTCTGCAAGAAAATCCCTGCCATACTTTCGAGACGAAGAATATAGAATTCGCTACATGAGGACGTGAATATAGACTGATAATACCTTCCTTATTTTCAGCTGCTTTGGAGAGAAAAATGTGCAGGGGGTGAGAAGTTCCTTCGTGAAAAGTGAAACAGGAAGGGAAAGGAAGGAAGAGAGGAGACAATCTTTTTTAAAGGAGGTGGAAGGGATAAAATGAAGAGGGATGCAAAGGCGGGGAGGTTACCAAAAAGGGTGCAGAGAGACTAGGGGTGTGTACCTGACGTGAAGGAGGAGTATTGGAAGATGGAAAGAGAAGTTAGGACATCGAAAAGGGGATGGATAATGATGCACCTACAATCCTACATGTATTAACATACGACTTGGGAGTATGGCGCCGTGTAAGATCGTACACATACTATTTACTGTATGAAGTGAAAACCATTATTTTATGGTTTTAAAAAATAGTCAAAAATATTTTCATACTATCTGGAGTCTGAGTATATCTTTCTTATCTTTATGTGGACAAATTTCACCAATTTTGATTGATAACGTCAGGGATAAAAAAACTTCAATGTGATAAATACGCCACTGCTGAGGATGACTTAATCATATTAATTAGATACCAAACGATAAACTTCAAACTTTATCATTGACCTATCTTTGGGGATGCCTCTGGGATTAATCGCTCATTCATTGCTTGTCATTGCTTCAGCATTCAAGTCATTGCTTGCGTCATTTGCTACTAGAGCTGGCTCTAAAGGGGGGTGTGTATTGGTCCATGAGGGAAAATGAAGAAAGAGAGTGTGAGGGACGCGATAGGATGAAATGAAGAGAAGATTGTTTTAAAGGGAGCGGAGTGTGTGTCCGGTTAATAATTTAGCCATCCAAGTGATCCGCCTGACACAAAACATCAATGCTTTGCTTTCTGACGACACGCAGGAATGGGGATGCAACGGCAGTGGCTTGTTAGGTTCCGGGGACGGAAGAGGAGAAAGAATAATAAAAAATATACCATTAGGAGCGTGAAGAAAAAGGCTGTCTGGTTTGCTTTTGGCTAGATAACAGTTTCTCTGGCAAAATGAAAAAGTAGGTTCCCCCATCACCTTCATCAGTTATTTTTTCATAAATTCCAGTCTAGCTATCTAAAAAAGTTATCCTTGAAACGCTATAACAAACCAATAAGATGCCAGAGACGCATAATTTAACGCCGAACGGATTAATTCAATATATTTCGTGACCAGATGCTTTCGCACCTGAGCTCCCTCCTGGAGCAATAATTCTTATTTAAGTATCTCAATAAAATATTTAAAACTTTTTCACAGCAATAGCAATTATTTTTAACAAGAATTTAATGTTACATCTGCGAAAACATGTAGGTATTATTGGGTTTTACATAACTTATTTTTTTACATGACGATCGAGCATAGACCATGCAGAAATTTTTTTATTTATATCACCTCTAGGTAAAGCTGCAAGCGAAAATGCAAATATCAAACACTAACCTAATTTATTAATTATATCTCCTCATACATGTAGTTCATTCTTTTAATGAAAATTCAAGCATCAAATACTAACCTCAGCCTTAAAACGTAAGTAAAATATAGAGAAATCATAAGAACTCAATGAATATGATTCAAAATCGTACCTTTTCTCATACAGTAATTAGCCATTATAAAGAGGTTTCTAGTATTGACCATTAAAAAATACCCGGCTAAGATAGGAAAAAGTAAACTTGGGACGGGGAATATCGCGACTGCTAAGCTAAGCAAACGCGAGGAAGGCTTCGGTCGAGTGGGAGAGGGAAGGGTTTGGAACAGGGTGGAAGCGTGAATGAATACACTAAACGAGAACCTTATTTGCCATCGGGGCGAGGACGAGGAGATGTAAAAAAAGATACGATAGAAACCACGGACCGCGGGAGTTGATGGAAGTTCTTTGGAAATATGCAGGGTATTAGCAAGAGCGGGAGGAGCTACGGAGTTGACCTGACTAAGAGAGGAGCGGGCGTGGATCATGAGCAGAAGGAAGAGATTAATCCGTGCGGTATTATGGGAGAGGAAGAGAGAGAAAGGTAAAGAAAGATAAACAAGTTTGGATCCGCGAGCTTTGATATTCCAGATCGGAACGATCCCCATTAGCAATGGTGTAGCCAGGAGTTGATTGGTGATGAACCGCCCACATAGTCACAAGGGATTTTCAATCCAGGTGTATGCTAAAACGGATAACGATCACAGGATAAAGAAAACTTTCATTTATAAAACATAACAATGGTAGGCCAAACTATAAACAAAAATGCAAGCATCGGGTTCTATCTTTAGTCCAAAGCATACTTGGGTAACGGAATTTGGCTTATTCATGAGAAACGCCACGGTTCCCATGTAATACTGTTATACAAATAATATTTTACTCTTTATTATATATATTTAAAGATGAGTCCGATGATTTGAAAGAGAACGCAGAACAAGAAATCCGACCAAATATTAATGTTTTTACTTTATACCACGAACTTCAAATAGAAAAATTCAAAATTGCTGTTTCCTACCTCGAAGGAGCGAGTAGCGAAAATTCCACTTTGTGCCTGTGATCTTGGCCCAGACTAGAACCTGAAATTAGTTGTTATATTTGCCCTACAAGAGGACAAAACTCCGCGGACTGATATAATAAAAAACAATTTTTCTATCAATAAGCATTATTTAGAGACCAGTGATAGTGACATACTAACTCTTCAACCACCTTCCCCAGCTTCTTGACTCGACTTCTTGCTACCCAGCTAAACATAGGAACACGGCTATACAAAGGAAGTGAGCGTTAAGTAGCCGTCCGGAACTATTTTTCCCCCATCCATTCCAAAAATTTTAACCACATCGAAGGGACTTAAGGGGGGCAGGGGAACGTGTGGGTGGTGATGGAAGAGCAGGTAAGGATGTGCTTGGAGAACAGTGAAAAGGGATCCTACGCGAGGATCGTGCACGAGAGAGGAGAGCAAGGATGAGGAAATTTGAAATTCATCCTCGACACCCTTTCTCTCCGGAAAGGAACGTGGGGGTGGGTGTAGCCAGTCTGCTGCGGCGGTGGGCAGCGGATGGAGGAATTATCAATGCCCTGTCGACGGCCTCTGATCAAACAGAGCTTATTGGGCCCAATTTCAAAAGGCATTCATGGGGAGAGAGAGGAGGAGGAGGGATGGGTTCGGATGGAGAAAACGCCCATGCGAGGGGTGGGATGGTCGGTAATGAAACATTAATATTCAATGAGGACTTGAAGAAGTGGTTTAGAGAGGAGGGTGGCGTTCGGATGGGAGGCGAGAAGGGGTGGTTTTAGGCGCGGTGAGATGTCGCGGGGGGTAAGGGGGTGAGAGAAGTGGCTTCAAGGGGCGGGAGGAGGTTATGAAAGGGGGGATACGAAATCGGGAGATGGCTTCCTGGGGATGAGCTCTCCGTGCGAAAGGAGATAGGCGGGAAGGGGGTGCATGGTATTCGGTGCCTTTTTCAAATACCTCCTCCTCCTCCTCGCTCTTTCAAGGGAAAAAAATAATAATAAGGATAATAAAAGTTACATTCAAACACCCTACGAGCCTCACCTCGCTTCGTACCCCCTCTCCTCCATCCTATTGCTCCCGCTCCCCCGTCCTACGCCGCATATCTTCACCCTTTTCGCAAAACCATCCACCCTCGCTCGCAAAAACCAAAACTTCGTCCCCTCCCATGCATTTCTGAAATTTTTTGCTTCTCCCATCTCACAGTCTCCCTGCCCCCCTTCACTGCGACGCGTGTCAGGTATGCGCACCATAAGGTCTCCCCATCAAATGAGTTGGTACGCCCCATGTTATGTCATCGTCTTCAGTGCATAAATAAAACATTTTCATTGCTAACAGAGGAATAGAGATCCTATCAAGGAAGGTTTTGATTGACTCTTGTGTTAAAGATGGACTGAGATACAGTTATCTAGTATTACATTGTCACAAAGAGAAAAAAATTGATTTTAAAATGCACGTTCAACTTTGTATTGTTCTGAAAATATTTTATCTGGAAATTTTCCAAAGGAAGTTGAAACCAAAGTAAACGAATTTATGCGACAACTGAAATATAGGTGTAAATTTATCATTCCTGCCTCACCTTTGAACTTCCTATTTTTTAAATCATCACTACATTCAGTCTCGCAACTATACGGCACCTATTTATCGTTTAAACGGGGACAAAAGAAGGCCACGATACTATATTTGTTAACTCACAGAAAACGAAATCCGAGTGACTTCCTCTCGTCAAATTCAATGTATAACCCAATCTGAAAAGCAGACTGATATAAAGTTAAATTAAACAAGGATATAAAATTTAGTTACAGACTCTAATAACTGTCACTAATAACTCCTCTTACAACGATATTCTCACGTAATAACTTAAACCAAAATGTAAGCAGCAAACCAAGGATTATCTTTTATTACAACACGAAGCACTCTCAGGATAGTAGTAATGGCACATTTCCTAAAACTATATCCAATAATACCAATATTTCCAATAAACATGGCAGAAATACTATTGAGCGCATGATTGATGCATAGGTCACTACGAAAATATCAGAGCTTATGGAAATATTTGACTGCTCAATACTTTCCGTTTTAAGAGATGATTCCATGCTATGCAAAGATACCTTGCTACTTCTGAGATGATTCCTCGTATAGACCTCAACTATATCATATCCCGTTAAAAATCTGTATTAAAACATGCAATGAAAAATATAATTGGACGTCGCGTACGAGGAAAATAAAAAAAGATAAACTTTTCCCCGTCGAGAATCGGAGCATGTATAAAGAATCCCGCTTCTATCACGAGCCATCAATAATAATATGGACTTGAAGTCTCTTTCGAAACGAAACCTTATTTCCCGTATCTTTGGCCCCACTTCTAACTCATCTGCCACTATCCCCACCGCACTCGGGACCTCCGCTCCCGAACCACCCTCACTCAGCCCAAATAACCAGGAAACGAGCAGTCTGGGGAATGAGAAAGAAACGTTTCCAATATATTTGGATGAATGGGGAGTCTATATCCCCAAGGCCATCCACCTTACGTCTCTCCTCCGCTTGCCTCACATGCACTCACACTGCTCCGGAAGGACACATGTTGGCGGAATTTCTCTCCAAATATAAAAACCACTCAGCCACTTACGATTTCCATCTCGTTTCCATAAGGTGATTGAAGAGAAAATCTTGGGACTCTGAGGGCCAATTTTTAAGCAGTTTCAAGTGCAGCGTAAAAATATGATAGATATTATTACTGATTTCACCACCGATATTTATGATTCCATTAATTTTATTTCTCGTGAAGGTAACTAGTCAACAGATAACTTAGGCAATCATATTTAGCTCTCAATATGTCTCAAATTCAGTATGAAATTTTTACGTTAAACGATGACGTCTAATTCAAATGCTTTACTCATAATATGTTTTCTATTATGACTTGCTGAATGTAAGGCCTCCAGAGTAATTAATTCAGCAAATTTGAGCGTTTCTAAGACTACTTCACGAAATCATTTCTGAGAATATAACGCATTTAACATAGTTATTTTTAAACGCATAACTTCTGTAATAATCAAAATTGTAAAAAAATGGGACAGAGCGCTTTGCGAATCATACACTCGGAGAAACACCTTATTCACATTACCTTACGTGATATTCATCGTATCTACAATCACTAAATTAATTACGTCAATGTATACTATCCTCCTCTTCTATCAATACACGTCGTCAACAGAGACACGTATGGATCGTTACGGACATCTGCTTGAGGATAAAACAAATTGCTCCAGCCTCCGTCAAAACATCTAGCACCCCTCAAACAGGAAGTAAGCCACGCAGTTCAATTCCGCCATTTTCTCTCCACTACGGGTGATTCCTTTCCTGCCCAAGTTCGAAGATATGTAATTAACCCGAGGGTAGATCCTCTCTCCCTTGAAAACCTCAAATCAGTGAACATTAAGAGAGAGACGATTTTCAATATGCACTCCCTTTCGCTCCGATCCCTTCCGTGGCCCCTTGAACGAAGAAAGAGGAAAAGAACGAAATGGAGCGATACCGCAACTTCGACTTCCCTCTCAAACCCTTATACATCATCCATTTCTTTTGCCCAGAATCCCTGTACCAGCAAGCGATGAGTTAAGTATTTTCCTGCAGTCTCCCTCGAGGATTGCAGAAAGGAAAAAATATGCCGGGGAATTCCTTTGAAATTCCCTCAAGAAGGCAATATGGAATATTTAGAATTCTCAGCTACCATTGCACTCTTCGATCGATGAATACCTCCGGCTATGGAATGACACGTTCTTTTATTCACCCCGTAAAAGATGTGCTTGATTGTCTTCTCCCGCTTCCGAGTGTCAATATGCCGAGACGTTTTTTTTTGCCTTCATAAAAACGTTTAAGTAACTTTCAATACCTGCGGAATTGGCATGGGAACTATTGTAATAAGGCAAAGTGGAGTCAGTATGAGTTTTTGATTTTTTTAATTAGAACTTTTGTAGCAATTTTATTATTAATTAATACATGAACTAAAAATGGGCGTCATTGAAATCAAGAAGTGAAAAAAATAGCATCGTTAATAAAGATTTTCCACTCCTAAAGTTAAAAAAATCGGGAGCCATGTTAAAATTTAATTATAAAAGTTAAAGTCAACAGTCTCTCATCCTTAATTTAACCTAACAACATAAAACCGCAGACTTTAGAGATTTCTTCATATTCCGACGTCTTCAGTGAATAACATTTACAGTATAATTAAAAATAATAAAATTAAGGTAAATTAAGGTATTCAATCTAATATTCTCGAACTTGATTCGTGCCTACGTTGTAGTTAACAAGATAACTTATCTGCTACCGAAAGGGTCCTGTTTAAATTGTTATGAACACGATTTCATCAATCAAAAGTCAGCCAGGATTTTTTTTCCTTAATATCAATTTTTCCTGTTCTTTTAGCATGACTAGCATGAACTAACCATAGATGGTCTAAACGAAAAACTACAATACTTAAGGTAATACAATTTCTGTAAGAGGTAAAGTCCTAATACAACCATTTTATCTGAAATGACCACAGTTATGTACGACTCATGTATCGTATGAAGTCCAATACACTACTCCACGAAGCATGCGGGGCATCAGAAAGAGAATGAAAGAATCGGCAGAGTTGCTTTCTCACTTGATGCTTGAAACGCTATATAACCGACATGCACGGCAATCGAAGTAAAGCAGCCTATGTGCTCGGATGATTGCCTCCTTAAAGAAGAAGCACTACTCGGCCATAGTGAACAATTTCAGCACAAAATCATAAAAGTAAGAAACGTAGGGAGAGCCGTCAAACGAGGAGAGGTCGGTGTCCAATACTAAATAGGATATCAGATCACTCACAGGGTGACAAGCAGAATGACAACCTGCTGAAACAAATGGTTTGACGGAGAGCAGGATATGCCCTCCCTCATTCTCTCAATGTCGAAAATATTGATCGCCGAAATTTCGTGCGGGGAAGGGGAGGCTTAAAGAGAATGCTGAAAAAACGGAGTTAGGAGCGGAGAAAGAGAGATATCAGGCGATAGTAATACCCCAGAGCGTGTGAGTGGGGCAAGAGGATGGAGAGGAGAAACCAAGTCCCAATCGTAACGCACAATTCTCTCCATCAGATACCGAATATCGGTTCGGTTTTCTGGACACAGAAGACTAGGGAAACGGTTCCATGGTGAGTGTTAAGAGCGGCAAATACCAAATGCAAAGATAAACTGAAGTATAGCAGTGCAAGCTCAAGCCTGAATTCTTAGAGTCACCTCTTTTAAAACAAAGACAAAAGAGAATAAGGGTGACCAAATTTTTGGAAGTGGATTAAGGTTAACATAATGGCGCGAGCTTTAAAATAGAGGGACCGTACCGCAGACACCTAACACTAAGTAGTCCACACCGACGTATCGAAGTAAAATCTGCCGAAAATAATATTATGAATCTCCCAGAATTAACTCAGTAATAGGATGCATAATATTTTTATACATGTGTGATTATACTTTCATACATATTTTATCTAATTTTCGCACTTCTTAATTCTAGGAACTCAATTTTTTTACCGTTAGAGACCAATTTGCGCCGTAGGAACCGTACAGCAAAAAAAAGAATAAGTCCGTACGCCGCCGCCATTAAATTTTCAATGTTGGTGCACGCATTTTAGTAAAAGATGCCAGCTCTAACTTTGTCATTTCCAGATTTTCGTTGAGCTCGAATAGAACAACTGTAGGATAAACCGAAAGTAGTTTATCCATAATGAAGTGACTAATGAATCCATGCAGGGCGAGCTTATCGAACTTTTAGTGGAGACGACTCAAGGTATCAGAACGACTCACCGATAGCCAAATCAATCAGGCTCGCCTTGCTTGCTGATACGACCGATATTTTAGGCGATATTTTTCACAGAACTCGTCAGCTATGCTCGCGTACAAATCAGTGCTTTAGAGTGAGGTCGTTCGCCAAAATACTTCAAATGCACGTTTAATTCTTCACCCGCAGATTAAGAGCTAGGAAAATTAATGGGATCCGACCTTTTCAGTTTTACTATCAGAATCGCTTTCGTCTACTTCCCGAGTTTTGGGTACGAAGACATTTCTTTCCCTCGTAAATAAGCATGGCAAACATCTTTCTACCAATCTTCACGGTCTCTAAGCAACCGTCGCCATCTTCTTACCTCTCAGCATGACGACTTCATAAAAATTTCCACTGGGGTGGCGGCGCACTGTCGCTGTCTTACTACTAAATGCATTAAAATAATAAACGACTGATATTTCTTAGCAAAAACATCTAATCACTGGTAATCGGAATCTCTGGTTTTCAGGAGATGCAACAATGATAGTTTCCCCACCAGTATAGTAATTGGTGTGTGGGGCCAGACTTAGGCGAGGAATGAGAATTGCCAATGGGAGAGGGACGGAGGCCGTTTGACACAAGAGGGAGGCACTATCGAGAACACAATATGCCACCCTACGAAAAGATTATGGAGTAAGTGGAACAGACACACGAAAGAACAAGAGAAGAATGATCGGAGGAAGGGCGAGAAGGGTGGGTGAAAGTGGTTAACAGTGGCAGTACAAACTAGAAGCACGAAAAGTAAATTGAGAGGAGAGGTGATTCTTTTTCCACAAGATGGGGCGATATTCGGCAGAGGCCGTTTGGTGCCGGCGGGGATAAGACGCAAGAAGAGGTGGGAGACGCTATAAGGGCAATAAACAGGGAATGAGGTGGGTGGGTATGGGAACCAAAAGCCGTTCGACGCAACCGATACATGTGGCTCACACACGCAATCGACCCTTACCGCAACGCCCACGCCGAAATTGTCTTTCGACGAATTTGGGGCCGACTGGGAAGCCTACTTCTATGAGGACTAATGGAATGGCTTGGCGTCTGGGCAAACTAAAATATATATACGCTGGGGCAGGGGTGGATACAGATCCAGAGGACGATTTGCCCGGTCTCTAAAGGTTTTCATTGTCTGGATTTTAAGCTATTGGATAAAAAAAATCTACTCTTTTGGGCTATTTGACATTAAATAGATGAAGAAGGAAGGCCATTTTTTAATAACTTTTTATACAAACTGTAGCAAAATTAATCAACGGAAAACTTAATAACCTTTTTATTTGAACAATTCTAAATTTGTCTCTGGTTTTTCGAGATAATTAGGTAACAAAAGCATTATTTGATTTTCTTTAACATAACAAAGTTATTCTCGAGGCACAGAGGCTTCATATAATCAATACAGATGTGCGACCAGATAAATTTTGCTTTTTCCTCGAATCACTTATTTTAAATTTCCATATAAAATCACAACCGTACCGTACCGTAGCGTTCGTTACCGTTACTTCTTGAAAGACGAATGCTAAATTAACTCCGCATGCCATTGAAAAATAATGAAATATATTTGATACAATTTAAGGCCGGAGGAAAGCATGATTATTAATGATGAAATTACAGAAACGTATAGCTAAAATGAGTCCACTTTTCATTGAATGTATTCTGGTGAGTCCATTCAATCGCACGGATTGTCATATGGATGTTTTATTTTTCAACCCTCTGGTAAAATCGAGCTGTGAGTTTAGAAGAGCTGATTGAAAATCGAGGAATGCCGAACAGGATTAACATCCATGGAGGGTCTAAACTAAACAAGCCCTTTGATTCGGAGGTGCAGTTCTTCAAGAAATTGAACTCCACCTTCGATAAAGGATTTGTTGCCAGTTATTAGCAATGAAAGCATTCACTTGCTAGCCTCTAAATGTTCCAACATTTAACAAACTTTGGCGCACCTAAACTAAGCTTTCTCTCTTTTACATAAACACATCTGAAGAAATCTTAATTCCACTCGACTGAAAAATAATACAAGTCTCTAAAACTGTTCTACAAGTACGTTGAATTTCCTTACACTTATCGGCTTCAAAGGCGATGCTTGCATCGAGAAAATAGTTGAATAAACAATACCGAAAGATTTTCTCCGCCAAAAACCTCTTCGAACGTATCCCAATTGACGGCCTTCAGCACCGCACAGCGGATCCGCTGGGCAATCAAAGATGCCCGGTCATGGCACTTGGAGCTTTATGGGGATGGCCAGCCGAAGTCATTTATGTTTTCTCTTTTCTCTATCCCCTTCAATTCTCCCATAATCACACCGATTTCCGCACCTCAACCACGAAACATCCTACCTCGTTCTTACCTACGCTCTACATTCTTTCAAGAAGGCCTGCAATCCCGATTACTCACGAAATGGAGCGATTTCAAATATCATACATTTGTTCGACTTCGATTTGATTCTCATGTATACCATAAAATTCTGGTTCATTTCCATTTTTAGATATCCCGGAGATAATAACAAAGGAAACTAGATAATTGCATCAAATCGGAATAAAATTATCTATAGCAGTATAAAAGGGCTACAATTCGTAGACTTACTAATGGAAAACTCACGGTACCACTCAGAAAACAAAGAAATAATAACAACCTCAAGCAGGCACAGAAATAGCCAAAAACCAAGGTGACAGTCTCTAAATTACTGACCAATAAAAATTAATTTAGCGCAGGAAATAAAGTTCCATGCACACAAATAAAGATTAGTCTCCGGAAACACTTTTCCCACATAATACCCAAGACTAAGGAAGGACATCCAAAGGATATTTTAACCCTTTCAGTACCGACTCCAGAGTTTTGGTCAGAAACTGATGAAATTTATCCAAAGTGAGTGTTTATGACCATAGACTCTCCAGTATTTTTTTCATAATTTTTGCAAAAACCATCTTAAAGTTATTGTTTGTCCATGATCATGGACAAAGTTTCTTGAGGGATAACGTATCTACCTGTTCTGAACTCTGATGATATGCAGACAGAAGTGGGTCACTGGTATTCACTTGTGTGGTTATCATTTGCTTTAGTATAAATAAGAGTCGATTCACATAATGGTAACAAAAACAATGAAAAATATTAAATATAAATGATGAAATTAAGGATCAGCATATGGGCATAATAGTACGTAGGTAAAATGAAAACAAGTTTTAGCATATAATTTGTACATTCATCTTTTTGTTTCAAGGTAGTGATTTAGGTAAAACATATGGCACAGAAATAGCATTGAACATCACATAATAGTATCACAAGTAAGAATACAAATATAATAGTATCAAACGAAACACAAAAATGGATTGGGTACACATGTAAATGCTTCACTTGCACAGGTAAGGTTTATTTCAAATGAAACTCACGGAAGCAATTTCTGTCTTTGCTAAGGCAAAGGTAAATTTGGCACTTTTCACACCTAAAATGTGATTTCCCTTTGCAGCTACCGTTTTTGCATCTTCCTGCTTCTTTTTTCCCACAATGGATGGGAAGATGATCAATTGTGTCATGGCTGATTTCTTTGCTGGGCCGATATTCGTATTTTTGTTTCGGGGTTCCTTCATTTTCATTCTTACCGTCTGATCGACGACCACGTTTTCTACTAGGCAGTGGCTTATTAGCCATGCAAAGAGCCTCAGCCACCCGCACCCTGAAGTGCATTAAATCTAGTACTTGCTTTTGTGGTACTCCGCTTTTGATAGCATCTGCACGGTATTCGAGCCAACTGTTCACAATTGCTAAGTCCACTGCATGGAATATAAGACGCAGAGTCCACTTTTTTGATCTTATAAAAATTCTGTATATGCCAATCAGAAAATCCATTTTGTCTACCCCACCCATCGATGAATTGTATAATTTTATTACTTCTGGCCGTGGAATTTGAACATACTCTTTTTTGATGCCATCCCAGCGTCTTGCCATGTCTGGATTTCCAACCCCTATAAAATTAGATGCGATATTTACGACCCTATTATCCATCCATTTCACGAAGGCGACGTCTTTAGTCTTACTAGTCACTTCTTCCATGTAACCTCTTTCTTGCTTTAGAACTTCTTTATCAGTCATTGTTGGAGGTTTTGAAAATCTATTTGCTCGAGCTGTTCCGGCAGCCAGGATATTCTTATGCTTCAAAGCTTGAAGCATGTTGAAGTTAGTGAAATAATTGTCAAAATAGAGTTGGTGATTTTGATTACCAGTCTCATAAATTCTTTCACTCAAATGAAGAACTACCGCTCCTCCAAATCCAAAAGTTTTTTGTAGGCCTTCCTCTATTTCTGTTGTTTTCCCCTGGTAAATAATAAAGTCATAGCATAAACCACTTTCTCCACAAAGCATAAAAATCTTTACTCCCCACTTATAAGGCTTCCCTTTTATGTACTGTTTGACTGACAACGTCCCCTTGAATGGAACCATTTGTTCATCCACACAGAGTTTTTGTTCCAGGTCTAGTTCTTTGCACCTCTTCTGAACTGCTTGAAAAATAGGACGGACTTTGAACAAACGGTCCTTACACGACTTATCGTGTTCTAAATTATTAACTAGATGGAGATGATTCCGAAGCTTGAAAAATCTATTTTTCGTCATTGCATTGAAAAAATTAAGTCCCAATGCTTTATCCCAGTATAAATGCACCCGGGGAAATTTTAATGCACCCATCATTATATGGAGACCAACCAAAACTTGAAGCTCCTGGCCATTAGTAATGTCAAAATTCAAGGTTCCCTGCTGTAATGCATAAATGTTAGTGAATTCTGCCATTTCCTCAAACAGCTGAGTTGGTATATACCGATAAAAATACTTCACAGGACTCATAGTATCTTCCAAATTATTGTCATTCCCAGGAAGAGGCATCCAATTTGTGTCAACAACTGCTAATGGCCTGCGCTGCCACTTGATGCTCTTGCGGTCTGTAAGATTAACCATTGCGAAGGCATGACTACTCATCATGGGTTCATTTTCGGTCCCCACTTCTTCATTTTCTTCTTCGTTATCAAATTCATTCGTCACTGTAAAGGGAACAAACAATATTATATGATACAATATAATGGCCTCCTGAGTGATTTTTATGCAGTTTAAATAATTTAAAATAGTTACTTTTGGGAACTCATGCACATAGAATGATCAAATTCAATAATTTCATTTTCTTTATAATCTTTGAAGGGCACGGTATCAGGAGTGGTACCGATCCGTTCCAGTGTTATAGTGCATTAAAAGTATGAATTATAATAGTGAAAGCAGTAGGATATAATAAGGATCACTGACAGAAGGAAATAACAATAATGGAAACGTATTTTCAAATTTCCATCCATATGAGGATCTTGTCCACATTAGGATTTGTTTTAGCAAGGCCATGGTACTACTTTCCGTCAAAGATAAACATCTTCATTTGCAACTTATGCTATCATATATTAAAACTTTATAATTGCAACACGACACTGATTCATAAGTCACATAAATACATATGAGAGTAACAGATAAAATGGGTACCTGGGTCTTTTACAGGAGGCAATAAATCAATTTCATTTCCTTCGTTTCCCTCATCATCACTACCTCCTTCTAATTATGACAGTTCTCCATTTTCAAGAATGTCCAGCACAAATGATTCAAATCGATCATCGTTTGCCTTTCTAGCAGTGCATAAGGTCCCTGTAAAAGTAAAATCATAAAACATATAAAGCTGTAATCCATTAACGTGAACCACCATAACATAGTGCTCACAACAAAATGCTTACCTTAGATACTGCTGTCCTCGTTCAAGGACAACGGTATTCATTAGCATATTATGGTAACTAATATTAGAGAATATATCACAAAAATGCTTCCAAATATTAAGTGAATATTTAGGAAACAAATAAACTTAATTCCAAGAACTTGCAAGAAGTATAACTTACAAAAAATATTGGAAATATGAAGACTTACCACGTTGTTTACTGGAACTAGTTGCCATAGCTTCTTTATTAATCACATAGTTCACTCATTTCTAGTAAGGTGGCACCACCAACTGCATATATTGTCTCATAAGAGCCCATGATGAAGTTAAGCAGCAGTAAGAGCCGCAAGATGACGTACTACGCTTTAAAAATACCAATTAAAAACGTGTCCATGATCAAGGACACAGGGACTGAAAGGGTTAACAGTTGAAGTAAATTGATTATTCCCCAATACCAAATAGTTCATCAGATCAATCCGTAGTTGTGAGCACAATTACGAATCAGGCCACTAAATTTCTTTCCCAAATCCCAATTTTTACTAAAGCCATGGAAAACCACGAATTATATTCACAGAGAAATTTTCACACATGCAACGAAATAAAATAATAAGCAACCAATTAGGACACTCCATAATCAATTTATTTCACACCTTTGGCGAGCATACCTACAGAACATAATCTCCTCAATATAAGCAATGGCCTAGCAAGGATATTTTCATTTTAAAAAATAAGTTACTGAGATTTTTTATTTATTTCGTTGTTTGGCAATTTTATATTTCTTTCCTCGGAAACTTTAACATGAAGTCTTCGTACTTTCACCTCAAATCAACTAATATTTTTCCCAGTCAATGAATACCTCCTTTATCTTTCCGTACCACCTCTCGCTATGTAGACCGCCATTTCCCTCAGATTTCGAAGCACTGATTCAAAACCGATAAAAGAACACAAGGGAATGTTCTAGTTCGTCCATTGACCACATAATCTTTCATGTCATGAGATAGGAATACCAGTGAATTATGCAATCCATTGCATAAAAAAAACACGAATCAACGCCTGTTTGAATCACGAAAGCCTTGCGAAACATGCATGAGTTGCATGCATGTATGAATTCAACATGAGGCATTTTTACGCATTATATTGGTATTTAACTTCTTCATTTTCATGATTATCGGCGTCCTAAGATGGGCGAGTACTCTGTGTGTCAGCCTACCAACTTTTTTCCACTTATTCTCTCATTCATCACATATTCTTTTTTTTCTTTCCCCTCTCGAACTCGCACGTAATATCCCCGAATCCACTCCCACGCATAAGGCAAGCCGACCACGAATATCGAGGGCATCGGCCATCAGATATTCCTCCCATCTGCTTTCCCTTATCCTCTGGGGTGGATATCAGCGCCCATTCCCAATCAGGCTGCGATCTCTCCCGCCCCCCCTCCCGCCTTTCTCTCTCTCCAGGGGCTCACCTTTTGCCGCGTCGCAGTCGCAAGGGGTGACGGCCGCCCCGCATTCACTCATCCGCTACCAGTGACGCGTCCCCCCGGGCATCCATTCAATTGGGTCGCGCCGATGATGAGGCGGCGCACGAATGCTGAGAAAAAAAAACTAAAATAAACACATGCGTTCGTCCGTTCCACATGACACTCGTGACGCGTTTTCCGCACGTCAGGTAATGGGGGACACGCTGTCGAACACGTATACCCAGGATTTGCCTCGTCTTTCGCAGTGATACCTTAAATTTGACTGATAAAATCAACGTTTTCAGTCATAGTAATTATCAATTAGTAATGTTAGAATAAAAGTGCAATAAAATCAATTTCATCTGAGTAACGCCACGAGAATTAACATTTACTCAAACGCTAAAAAGCATACAAATTAGAATGATATTTAAATATTTCTGGGCACTTGGAAAAATGGACGTTTAAAAATTGATTTGGTTTCATGGCAACTCAAAGTATAAAAAGTTTAATTTAATTAATGGCGCAAATTAATAATACATATGACCAAAGTGATTAACGTACGTTAATTATCTTTCAAAATGGTTTCAGTCAACACAAGTATCACGAGAATTATCCGTGTTATTATTTTTTTTAACTTGAGGGGTTATACCAAGGGTATAAAAGGAAAAAGAGTCATCGATGGGTATCTGGTGAGAATATCTAATAGTGAGAAAGGAAACGATGGTGTTGGTCTACTTCGGATGTAAAACTAAGGCCTATCAAATTCATCAAGCCCGCACAGATAACCATCTTAGACTTCACCATCCACTTTGGTTCTATGTGCGGTTTTTCCGAAGATATTACTTTGAAAAGTCACGCAACCATCTGATCCTCAATTTTATTAGGAATATTTGCCTAATTATCTATCCTTAATGAAAAACAGGCGACTGTGGTCAGTGAGAATCTTTCATTTCCCTCCAAATCAAGCATTTCAATGAAGCCAGGGATTATTTTAACAAAAAAAATACTGAATACAGAACTCATATCCCCCCTATCAGATAATACATTAAGGCTACATGAATGAAAGTTGATGGGAATCTCCACTTAATATCAAGATAATAGACTAGCACAACTCATATAAGCTACAAATATATTACTTCAGGGGTAAAAACTGTCCCGACCTAATACCCACTTTTCAGAACACAAAATTAAAAATTTCTCCAACTAAGCGAGAAAGAATACAGACCCATGATGGATTTAAATATTATTTTTACCACAATATTTTACACCAATGCAGAATCAATATTATTTAGTAGACAACTTTTTGATACAGTTAAGAGTAGCATAATCATGATGAAACGGTTCTACATCCAGGTTTCACTTTAATTATCTATCATTTTTACGTAGTTCCTCGTTTTAGTTTATTCTTAATTACAATGAGGTTTCCAACAATCAGTTCTCCAATTACTTAATACATTAGCATCCAAATATATTAATCCAGGGGTTCGAATTCTACGTCAGTGGGTCTTTCACCAACGATCGGTGGGGTATCGACGTTTGTAATTGTCTCCCTCGATTTTCATTCAAAGTGGACTAAACGACCAACAGTTCACGAAGTAAAACATCTTATCTACACCATTAAACTAACACCATTTGTGCAAAGATTTAACAATAGATATCGATGAGTTATTGCAAAACAAACCCTTTGTAAATTGTTTATTATCCGCCTTCCTAAAAGGAACAAAATTGATGTCTATTTTTGAAAGAAGAAGGACCAGAGAAGGAGAAAAATAGGGGTAGTATAAAGCAAGGAGTTCAAGATCTGATTAGATAGGGAAAGAGGGACAGCCGAGACAGCCGATGCGAAACGGATGGGGGCGCGGTAGAGCGTCCAGAAGCGTGTGGATTGCGCGGGTGATGAAACCTTAGGGGAAAGCCGTCCTGAAGAATGATCCTTAGGTGAGCACATAGGATCCCTTGAAAGGTGCTAAGGAGCGTTTCGTGTTGAGTGCACCTTTCATCATGGTCCGCCCGGGTGGGAGAGGCCGAGCGGAAGAAGGGGAAGGAAGGAAGATGGGTGAGCATGCAGCGAGTATAAAAAGGAAAACAAGAAAACAAAAAAAAAGAACGCGGCGGAGTAGAGAGATAGGGGGCAAAGCCTTTTAAGCCCGAGAAATATTGAGAATAACGGATTGGATTCGATAAGCTACGTCATTCCCCGGTAATTTACCGATTCCGCGGGCGGAAAACAGCGGAACATGCACACACATTATTCATAAAGGGAAAAAATCGATGGTTAAGTCGCGGTTTAGAGAGAAGGAGAAAAAAATATAAAGCGAGGCGGCCAAAGGTTGCAAGACGCTATTAATCAGGTCGGCGAACCAAGCCTCTCAAGGCTGTGGCAGTTTATATCTTTCTTAAAGAAGAGATGTCAAACGTACAGATGGTCTTGGGTGCTCTAAATAATCGTTTACTATGCGAGAACTCTAATCTATCTATTTCCAAAATATCATGCTATCGAGTATAAAGTTTAATGTTATGCACGCGAATTACAAAGTGAGCGACATACCAGCTTCAATCTTCGGGTTCCATAATTTTCATATCAATAAAAAAGTTTTTCAAACCCTACAAACACCATCTTTCACCTATAGGTACCGCCGAAGTTTTTCTGTATTTAATGAACAGGAAACAGATAGTAAGGATGACCATCACATTTGGCTCCAATGGCAAACTTTAATTTAATAAATGAAAATTAAAAACAAAAAGACAATTACACAGCCATTCACAGTAGAGGTGACTAATAAATGTATTCCAAAACTTATCTCTCGCTGCCGACAAAAGGAAAGAATTCAAATTCCCTGTTCTCTGAAGCAAAGGAAAATAATATGACTTTTATCAGTAAATCGTTAACTTGTTGATATTCCTTTCGCCGAAAAATATACGTTCCGAAATTTCGAAGGAAAGCACGTCAAATATTTCCCACCACACAGGCATGAAAGTGAGATCGCTTTTTCCTTTCATCTTTGCCCTTGGATCAAATGCGAGAAATAAAAAAAGGCTCTCTCTGGCGTTCTGGCGATGTCCGATAAATTTTAGAAGAATACCATTCTTTAGTTAATACACAGACCTGTAAACATCAGCTCTGGGGAAGCAGAGTGCAAAGGCAACCGATAAAATGAACAGAATGATAACCCCTGACGGTGAAGTGGAATGCGGCATGTTGGAGTGAAGTACAGCGTGGAGAAATAACGAGTATGAATAGAAAGGGAGGGGGTAGTTCGGCTCGCATGGGGGCGTTCGGCACGGTGTCGGCTGATATGCGTGGATCTGACCTAATCTTTCGGTCACGCTCCTTCCCCTTTGAAAGATATACGACTGCCGAACAGTTATATTTTTCCCTGTCTTCCCTCTACCCCCTTCTGTTACCCTTACAAAGTGTCCCCTCCTCTCATTTAACCCCCGCATTTCCCTCCGACTCGAAAAGGAAACTTTCGTTCACCCTATCTGCCACCAACCAACCACTCTTACATCACAATCCTTCCCCCTCTCAACCCCTCTTTTATAATAGTTATTGTTTTTCTAACGATGTTTTGTTTTTTATATTTATACCCCTCGTGCACTCCTTATCCCACTTCTCGTTCCAGCGCGAAACCCACTTGCTGCACGGCGGCCTTTCATACCTTAAAAACCTCGCGTGACTCGATGGCATTTTATCCTTCAAAAACCTCCTCAACAAACCCCCGCACTCCCGATCAAACCGCCCCTATTTCCCGCCTCCCCCGCTCACCCCTGTTCCTACATCAGCCACTCTCCTTAACATCGCTCTTCACCCACCTACTTTTTTCCCTTTCAATTCCAAACATCGCTTCCTCCTACACAATTTTCTGGATTCCCTCGCGATACACTCCAATATTTCGACTAATCAGGTTCCTGCTCGCATCTCCGAAGACTACGAGAAGGAAAAAAATAAAATTAATCGAGCGACAACGTGAGAGCATATCTATATTTTTTTTCGACGATACCATCTCTTTTCTCTCCTCCCTTTCGTCTTCAGAGTTTTTTCATCAATTCTCCTTCCCGATGGTAGGAATGGAAAAGAAATATACGGAAGGGAAGGAAATAAGGCATCAAAACCCAATCGAAAACTTGGTTTATTTTTTTTTACTACGTGGTCCCACGGAGATATGAACACAACCGTTGGTGTGCATTAGTGATTCTACGAAGATTATGTACAGCCATTGTCATTAACAATTGTTCATTGTCAATAACTTATAGATCCTCATTCACTATGAAGATTGTAGAACTTTTCCAGTGTACAATAATCGAATGGAACGTGAAAACTGTAGTCCTGTATATTTTATCCTGCATATTTATGCTAACTTTCACATTCAAAAATTTTACCGATAGATTCCCGGATTCTACCCTGGCAGCAATATTTAAAGACTCTATACGGAAAGAAACATAACCATCATACTCGAAGGAGCCACTACAAACCCAAAAATATATCGTCAACTGCCAAAAATTCGTCCTAATAATAGAGCACTTTGCCCCACAAAAGGATAGGTCGAATGCAAGTTGCACATTTACTTCATCGACATTTTAAGTCGGTAAGATTATTTTTTTCCCGCGTATCCTTACCTCAGCATTCTCTCCACAGCGGCGATTTTTTTTTCTTTTTGCATATCGATTCTCAATTCAGGACTTGCAGACAATTTCCCGCAAACCTTTTTCCCGGCATCGTGAGAAGGTTTAATCGTCTCGCGAGCACCACCACCTTTTAACCTCCCCTGAATGACCTCTCAAAAATGAAACAAAAACCCTCCTCCGTAGCCTTCGACCCGCTCCACGAGAGCACCTTTCACCAACACACCGCCACCGCACTACACCAAACTCCCCTACCCCTTCACCGCCACCCTTGCTGAAGTCACGGTTCTGCCACTCGGGTATTCGTGGCGCCGCAGTTTGAGGAGGGAAAAAATTTATTGGCATTGATTATGCGGCCCGATAAACCGATGCCTTATTGCGACGCCGCAGTCGTAACTTTGGAGCGAGAAAGACGCAATGGTGCGGTGGAAGAGGGGGTAAAAAGGGTGCGGCTCCTTGAGACGGTTTGAAATAAAAGGGTGCATGGGAGAGTCAAATGGGGAAGAGGAAGGGAGCGTTTCGAAAGAGGACGATCAGATAGAGGGTGAGAAACGAAGGTGGATAGTGCCGAGCAAGGAGGAAATAGAGGAGATTTAAGTCATTATCTAGGAATGAGGTTGGCGCATAATTCCGACAGGATGACTGATGTGAACTTATTACCTCTCTAATTTTCTGATCAACGATCACTAACGAAGGCTAATGAGTACAGGAGGCTTAATAAAACCTTATTTATGTTATCATTATGACCGCACTCCAATGTAATTTTGTACATTTTTTAAAATCATTATACCTCTACCTAAAAATCGGGAGCGTACTAGTCAATATGGAAGGCTTGGTTGCTAACCGAGGAATTCTCCGTTCAAAACTCGGATGAAGCCCTTAGACTGCCCAATCAAAATCCCTGAAGACTTCAGCTCCCAGGGAAAGAACTGGCCACTCTACCCTAAATGGGTGAAATTAACATGTCATTGGGTCAGTTTGAAGTGAACTTTTTCCTCACCTATCAAAGTCAAACTTCGCGTTAAACAACTGAGAAATATGTAAATATAATTAGGTAATTTATTGAAATTAAGCGCCTGTTCCACAATTTTTTTACATATTTCTTTATCAAAAATCTTTTTGTTTCCCTTGATTAAAATGCGATTTACCATCACCTTAGTTTAATATTCCACAGGACACTGTGGAAGGACAATCTACCAACAATCCTCTTGCTATGCCACATTGCTACATACTGAAGAACAGTTTTCATTTCAATTTAAGCTTCTGAGTATTTACAAAGAATTCGATCGACTTTTTTTCTTAAAGCCGTTTTACACGGTACACGGAATTGCGCAGGTTAGAGCTACATTAATTTCTAAAATGGCGTGGAATTGCGCGAATACATGAACGAAATTAGAACAGGGGCTATTTTGCCGCCTCGCATCCACGCATTCTCGCATGTGTTCTAGCAATTCACCGCTTTAGACGACGCAATTTTGATTGCGCCTTCACATGTACGTCAGACTGCGCAATTCCGTGCACCGTGTAAAACGGCCTTTACAATAACTAGAAGATTTAAAACAAAACCTTCATTAATGATGAGTGAATGACAAAGCTAACACGTCATATATCCATTAAACATCAAAATAATGGTTAATCGTTTCTCTTCAGAAAGACAGACAACGGTAACACATATCTTATGCAACACAAAAGGCAAAAAAAAAGGATTCTCTTTGGAAAAAAATCAATACACTTTACTATCAGGTACTGTTGGTGCAATCAAATTCCATGGATTTTACATAATACGAGTCGCACAGTACGCTGTTGCATTGATTGTGTCGCCGCAAGTCAAAAAATCGACCAGCAACACACCCTTAATGGCGGGATAGCGCCATTCCGATGATGGCGAAGTGAAAACGACCGTGAAGCAGTGGTTGTCTAATCAGGCGGCAAGCTTCTTTGATGATGGCATACAAAAGCTGGTCCCAAGATACGATAAATACCTCAATAGTAATGGGAATTATGTAGAAAAGTAGAGTAAAAGATGGCCTTTCAAGTGAATAAATTATTTTTGAAAAAAATGTACTTGTTTTTTTATATCAAAATGGTATTTAAAACACGCCTCGTGTATGAAAACCAGAAAAATTAAAACTAATTAGCATTCAAATTTCCACCACCTATTTGGGAAGAAATGAAGTTTCCGGTAAAATAAAGCACATAAAATTTTAGAAAGCAACAAGTCAACTCATTGCTCGTGCGATTCATTGCTACAATCACTGGACGATTTAAGTGGATGAAAATATCACAAAGGTGCTGGAATAATATCCCTTTTTGAGGAGACTTGTATAAAGAGTAATATCTATATTCAAGCCCTGAACCAATATTCCAATCGCTAACAACACGTGCCTGCTACTGACCCACACAGTTCTTTGCCAACCCAAAGATTCGCAATAATTTCCGCTATAATAAAGGTAGTAAATTATTCCACGATAAAATATAACAGCAACTATTAATGTCCACACTGTAATATATGACTTCACAACTGATAATGGTTTGGACCCTCTTTATCATTTTAAAGGTTATTATTATTCAATCAATAAACTATTCCTTTTAATTTGAGGTAGGCCATAAAATTAACTGCAGTTTTGCACTCCTTCATTACTTCATCATCTATTATTAGAGTAAAAACAAAAATGATAAAAGATAGAATGGTGATAATTATGGGATATAAATCATTCCAGTTAAAAGAGTCCTTTTTTCCCCAATTCCACCTGACCGTTCGAGTCAGCATCGAAAGAATGAACCTTGAAAATACCTAGGCCCGAACTTAAACCCCTCAGTCCAATGAAACGATCCTATTTGACATCGCTTCCCACCCACTCTTACCGAGCGGAGTAATCAGATGAGGTACGATCTCAGAAGAGAATCGTACCGAGCAGCCGGATGCGAGCCGACCTACCACCGCTACTTCTCGCTGCCACCGCTTAAAACCCTTCTGCAGGCCCACCAACCAACCAACTCCCGAAATCCTGGCCTGACCCACCTACCCACCTTCTCCTGCATGTGCCCACCTCGCACTTCAAAAAGCCCACTCAATCCCGAGTACTCGTAACTCTCCGTCTCTCCATACCCTAACGCTGGCGAGTCGTAACGGGAGGAGGGATCCGACGGGGTACACTCCACAGCATTGCCCATTTGCATGCCTCTGAGCGGGTAGGAGTAGAGGGGCTGACGAAAGGGATGCGAAGACATACACAGCTACGTTAACAAGAGACGTAGAGCATGGCAGAACGCTTGTGGCCCTTGGATGGATTGTGTTTTCAGGAATTCAGTAGTGAATTTGGAATAATTAGATTTTAAAAATTTGAGTTAACGCAGTCCTGAAAAATGGAAATATAATAGTTTCCGATATTTTTAAAGTTTCAACAAGTTGTATTATAAAGATAAGTGCCGTAACACTTTTCGACTTAATTTATTTTTACCACATATTTGCATAGATGAGAATCAGAATGGCATGGAAGAGGAACTATTTTGAAATGCTACCATGACCGTTGCCTTTAGGTGCAACGGCCTTGACATTTCCGCAGCATTCCAAGCTGTTTACATGAGACGCTCAAAATTGGGGATTCTCATCGATTGTATTTTTCCCATTTCTAATAGTCTAGAATAATACAATTTTAGACATAAATGTCTAGATTGGTTTCCTATTGCTGTTACTAGGAAAAGGATATCTGTTCCAATGAGACTAACGATACATTTCTTTATTGTTCGACCTAATTCCCTTTTAATTTCCTAGCAGTTAAAAAAAACAATCATTCAATTTGTAACTTTTTTTTATTACCATGCCCCAAACCACATAACTTGTCCTTCGCTTATTTTCCCTTTGGTTTTGCGATGTCTCAATTCATCAGAACCTTAAGAAGATTTTCTCCAAACATGATTGGTGTCTTCCTTACTCTCAACAGATATTGAAGTAATGGATGGCAGCTGATTTGACGGGAAAGCTAAAAATCTTGTTTTGACCGATAAAAAATACAATTCTAAGTATAAAAAAGTTGAATAAATTCACTAAAATAATTTTTAATTTCAATAAATATATGGAAAAATAATAAATAATTCTTAGCACTATAATTTCTTCAGACGGCTAGGAGGGCATATTTTCTAATTACATCTAGTAAATTCTCAGTAATTTAATAACAGAACC
Organism: Ischnura elegans; assembly: GCF_921293095.1. Taxonomy (NCBI): domain Eukaryota; kingdom Metazoa; phylum Arthropoda; class Insecta; order Odonata; family Coenagrionidae; genus Ischnura; species Ischnura elegans. The sequence continues at coordinate 69,969,877 of NC_060248.1, read as the reverse complement.
AAGAGTAACATTTTATTACATGTAAGGTGCGCTGTGGGTAATAAATAATCAAAAATAAGCCCTTATCACTTTATATGGTAAGTGGTATAAATGACTGCAATTGATAAACTGCAACGTAGATAATTGCTCAAGAACGTAAGGGAGTAAATCATTGCCGCTAATCAAAATAAATTATCCAAAACATATATCTAACCATCTTTTCTCAACCCGATGTTTTTGACCAGGTTAATCAAAGCATAGATAGCGCTAATCTTATATATGGAAAAATTTTATTTAAAGATTTGCACGTGAAACTTATCGCACGTTAGATGGACACAACATTTATATTCGTCAACTTATTTCTAAGTTAGGACGATTAGATTTCTAACACTGCATTTCCTAAACACAAACTATAATACATACGCACCTACTGCAAGATGTGATTTAATCTAAATAGTTACATGTGGGGTTGGATAAGCTCCCAACAACCCCAAATCCCGACGCAATTTGTATTTTACGTAACGACTCTGCAAACATGTAGCGACAATCAATCGGAGAAGTCAAAGTGAAATGTGAACTCTATAACAGTATTTTGAAAATCAATAACAATCTAAGAGAACCACTCATTTACTTAATTTAAAATTTAATGGAGTCCATTGACATTCATTGATTGAGTTCATTGAGTTCTTCATTGCGTTCAGTGACAAATAATTCCAATAATTTTATATTTCATAACATTTGGTCGTTTGAGTGGAGGTGGATAGAGAGTTTTTCAGTACTATATAAGATAATATCGTATGATAAGAAAAGTGAAAAATATTATTCTTAGGCTTAGATTCTAGCGTTGACGTGAGTGGAAATGAAAGAGAATAGGTGGGATTGGCAATTGAAACAGCTTTCTACCAAGATAACCGAAGCTTATTGTGGAATCAATCCATTTGAAAAAAATTACATTTGAGAAATTGTAGTAAAAAATTAAGTCAATATAATTTAGTAAGAAATTAAATATTTAATCGATCCAATGTCCACTTAGTTAATAAGATATCTGTATAAATCCTCATTGTTGTTCACGAGGGCGGAAAATAATATTTGCAACCCCTTCACTCCCCGGCTGGGCTACTCATTCTGTAAATCAAACTTGAAGGTATAATATCCATCGATGAGAAGTCCCACAATTCAGTTCAGATGGAAACGGGAGCCTTCTTTGAGGCTAAAACGATCATTAAGCGCAGCCAGAAACATCCAAGGCAACACACCATCGTATTGAACCATATTAGAGCCATGAATTTCATCACCGAGCGTTCCAGCTCACGAATGCCTATAAATTTTCCGATTCCACCCATCTACTTGCTTCATTTTCAACCCACTGCCATCTTTCACGCACCCAGTGCCCGGCCCGAGCCCGCGAACCGACGCTGCGAAGGCATGGGACCCGTGACGACATTAGCGTGCCACAGACTCTGGGAGTCCCTTAAAAGCACCGAATTTCTTCCTACCGAGCCCATTATCGCCTAACCCTTCCCCCAATTCCACCCCTTACACGCCCCCACGCTCCTCAAAACCCATTGCAGGTTATCAACCCCCTTCAGCCCTTCCGAAATTTGCCCGTCAGGGAGCAATAGATACGGAATATTTACGACGGCCGTTGAAATTCCTGGACGACAATAAGGATTTGTCATTCCGGGAGTGTAATGCATGGGACCATGAGGTGGTTGCCTGAGGACTATATACCACACTCTTGTCTCACGCTATATTCAATCCTCACTGCGGAAGAGGGAGACTCCAAGCTACATCGCCAAACTGTTAACCCCTTTCATACGTGCCCATCCCCTACTTTTGTACTCGAAAGCTATGCTTCAGAAAAATTACTTACCCGCCTACACCTAAAGATATCGAAAAGGCTCAAAGAAGACTCGGTGGACTAAGATCATCGAACCTTAGGTCCGCACAACACAAAATGAGTGTCAATAAATTGATGTTAAATGCCTCAGCAACTAGCGGTAAAATGACGTTTCCTCTACAAAAAAATGATAAAATTACGGGCTTGAAACCCGCTCGAGAGTGAATCATTCTCCCAGAGCTTTAATACCTGTAAAGATATGAGTAACACCTGAAAAGAATGAAAAGACAAAAAAAGCTCAATTGACGAAAACGATAAATTATCGCTTAGTGCCACTTCTCCCGATAGTTGATCCAGACCTAGGTTCCATTATTTTACGGAAAAAACATTTTGCACTAATTAGTTAGAGACCAAACACAAAGAATTTTATCAAAACGAAATAAACAAATTTTACGGTACTGTTGAGCAATGTATGTTTGCTGGACGAAGTCTTGCAGATGCATTCCAACCTATCTAAAATATTTTTAAAAATACGTCTACTCTTGGAGAGATCATTAACTTTACTAATTATAGATATCGGATTGGACGGCGCAATGAGGACTTCTAACGTAATTATTAACTTCAGCCCCGCTAATTATTTTCATCGCAATAGGTTCAACCATCCGTTTGGTCCCTTTACGATTATACGTAAAAATAAATAGTGAAATACAATATTAATTCACTTATTGTATGAAAAGAATTCCACTTTCTTAAGCATAGCAAATAGTTTTTCCTATAACTTCTTCTATCACGCCATGCTCTTTCACTAATCCAAAGCGAAAAGTAAAAAATATATATGAAGTACAATCTTTTTTATAAAACAATGGCATTGGGATTCAAATTATTTTGCTAACTACTTTTCACGTATAGCTGGCTTTCCTTTTCTCAAGGATTAATACACGTTTTAACACAATACTGGTATGTATCCTTTTTTCTAATCTATATCCGAATTATTCGGTCAAATGCTATCACGCGTGACAATAACCCCAAAAATACACGATCAAAAGGACGATTAAACTCTTTTCTTCATCTTTCATTTACACCTGCCCTTCGAAGATAATATCAATTGGTTAGGTGAAAACTAATAAAATATTTTACCAAAGATAAAGATTTCCGGCAAAACAACAGAAAATGAGCCCTTGATCAGCGTTGGCATTAACTACCAATTATTTATAATGTGGTGAACAGTTTTTTTTTCAAGACAAGCTGATCTTAAATGATATAAAATCATCTTAATTTGAATCGTAATTGGAATAAAAGCCAATTTGTTTCTCATTCACAGTAGTTAAATGATTATCAACGCAAATCACATTATCTCCGATTCTGTAAACGTATTAGTGTACATGCAAACAAGGATTATATATCGATATTCCTTTAAGGCGCTGTCTCATGCATGGAAATGAAACGGAAAGTTCTCCTCACTTAAGAATTTATCAGTTTGTTTTAGAAAAATATTAAAGCCTCGAGCAATTATTATCCTTCTAATCCATGGTTAAAGGCTTGCCTATGAAACAAATGGGGGCTTCATTGAAATTCTTTTCAGAGATACTACAAATTTCTTGGGTTTAATATAATTACACCAATAAAAACATTACCTTCACTGGTATCTGACCTTATAAATCTTCAAAATAAACCTCTTAGTATTCATCAGAAGTATTTATAACAATCCGATAAAGCAATGGAAAGTCACTCTAATCAAGCAAATTAATGGCTCTCTCGAAAATGCGACCAAGGCAAAAAGATACTAACCTTTAAAAAAAATAATAAAACAAACAGAGAGACACGGGAGAGTAAACGAACTCGGTAAGCGCGGCCTTAATAATTTTCAAAGGGTAAAGAGATAAAAAAATAACAGTGCGGGAGAAGGGATAAGGAGGAGGGTTTTATAGCCGCGGAGAATAAGAGAAGAGATTAGCGAGATAAAAACCGATTAACCCGAGTGACGGGAGGAAAAAGCTAAGGAATCGAATTAAAATTCGTTGACCGTCCCAGGCTTTCCACATGAACAAGTGGAAGAAGTAGCTAAAGTAGCTCAGGGGGAAAGAGAGAGAGAGGAGAGGATGTAGGGTGCAAGGAATTAATGAAAGCACCCTGGGGAATTTTTAAATACAAAAGGGAAGTAGAAAGACGAAGAGAAAGAAAGATAGGGATGCGAGAGGGGTGAGTTACTCCAAAAAACCGAGGATAACGAAAGAAATAAAACCTCATCAATTTGAGGAAAAGGAAAATAGTTGATAGAGGGATTATTGAGAAAGTTTCACAATTTTTTTCTAATATTAAGTATGATAGACATTGCATCCACACGTTCTTTTCATAACTCTGAGGACATACATCGTGCTTCGCATGTGCCAACCGAAGCAAAATTAAATTATATCTTTTTCCTTTCAATTGATCGATTCCTGCGATTTATATGGCACATTTTAGTAATACCTCTTTCGTTTGAGGAAACTAAAATAGTTGAAAGAGGGATTGCCAAGAAGGTTAACAAGTTTTCCCAAAATTATGAAGTATCATAAACAGCGTTCGCATGTGCTTATAATTACTTTGCGGATATACGTCGTGCTTCGAAAACGCCATCGTAAGCGAAATTCAATTATATCTTCAATTGATGAATTTAGGAGCCATAATAAGCATATGTTAGAATCTATTTCCATATCAAACACACCACTCATTCAAGAAATATGAAAATAGCCACTGAAATTCTCACGTATCAATACGTAAGAGTTTAATCATTTACATTACCTTTATTGCAATCCAATTCTCCATCATCATCAGTAGTCAGCTTTCCGAAGATTGGTTTGTCGAGCTCTACACTTTGCTGTCCCAAAACCTAACCTTTTCACATTTTACTATTTATTCAATTTTAAATCCTTAATAACTTGTACTACATTACTAATTTGTGGCATAACTTTGTCTTTCTTCCCATTCACTTATCCTTCGACGATTATATTCAATATACCATCATGCCTCGTTATTATTTTCCGTGAGCATTATCTTTTAATAAGGAGAAATATCTTTCCCGTGAGCAATACCTTAACTGTATACCCACTATACAGAGGAAATTTAAAAATATAAAATTTGGTAAACGTAGCCATGACACAGCCTGAACAGTGTATGTCATAGCTGTTCAACCAATTGGGTCGTGACAAAAAATTGGTGGTAGATTAAAACATTTATTTTATTTATTCATCGATTCACCCGATTACTATTAACAACTATGCGTATGAGAAAATATACGGCATGGAAGCGGGATAACCATGCCCATGCGGCACTCGAAACTGCGACCGTCAGTTCAGTATGCGAGGACGCCGCCATCAAGATCGGCTGCTATGTATTTTTATGTCACTGAATTCAGTACACTTCTAATGACAATATACAGCGCTAATAGCGTAAGGATTTTTATCAATTTTCAACTTACAAATAACCATCTACATTTTCAGAGAAGGTACGGTTACTTACGATTATAAACAGAATTGAATGTCTGCTATGAATTTTTTTGCACTTGCGCTATATCAAAATATTAGTAGAACTATTGATGTCCACAACATAATATCAGCCTATGATTAAAACTCGCTTCATTGTATATTTTCAGGCGCGGTTGGTAAAGTATGGAAAACCGCTAGTCTAGGTTATGCATTTCTAATACATTTAATCTATCAACCATAATTCGTATTGCAATTTTCAGTTGTTTAATTCATTGAAGGGATGTAAAATGTGCATATGCTTAATGCGATATGCTACCAAACATGTCTTTTAGGAAAACATTTTGCTGCATTGGTGTATAAAACCAATTCTGACACAACCAGCATAACTGTGCACTGGTAACATGACGCTGACGTCCCACAGAAAGAGTACGCTTCAGAGATATCCGCAATTTGCCTAACCAATACATCATTCTCCTGTTGTTCATCACTTAAATAAGCCTTTATTAGGAGGCGATGTCGCAGGGTTAAACTGAGCAAGAGGCGGAGAGCGTTAAAAAGCGGAAGGGGAAGGCAAAGAAAGGAAGCGAAGGGAGACGACAAAAGAGAGGTGGAGATGAGGACGGGCGAAGGAGGATATCCCGCTCGGGGCAGGAAGTAGCGAAAGGAGGGAGAGAGAGAGAGAGGAAGGGAGGGTGGAGAATGCTGAGACCGACTCCACTTCATTCTGCACTTTTCCGCTCTGGCGTGTAAACGCCTCATTAATTTCTCTGTCAACACGAAAATGGCGGTGATAGATTATACGAACTCCCACCCCTCCATCCAGCTTCAATCCCCCCCACCTCTTTCCACCCCACCAACTGTTCCACCCAGCCCTCCCCCTGGCCCGTCACCAGACAGAACCCTTCCCATATCCACGAGCCCTCTAAAACAGAGCGCACTACGCCACCTTCCGAGGAAGTTCTCCCACTACCCCCAGCAAAAAACCCTATCATCTCCTCCTCGTTTAACCGCCCATTTAAACCTCTTTCTTCGCTAATGCCTCCATCCCTCCAAACTTGACTACCTCGCGAAGAGAACCAAGGCTACTCATCCCATTTCCTCCTACAACATCGACGCTCACCGAAGGGCCACAGAAAGCTCCGCCGATGGATCGAATCAACGTGCGAGGCCTAGTAGGGCTCAAAACAAGCGAGCTTTACCGATTGCCTTGATTCCTTAATTTTACTGATGATTATTGCTAGGTTATTCATCATATGCTACATATAGAACATGTTTCCCTATAGAAGCGAGACTTATTATATATTATTATATAGTATATTGACAGCAATAGAGAATGTGTAATATTTCGACGCCTTCCGCGTGAACAGCGATGAAATATACATGAATTGTCATGAGAAAAAACATCAAGTACCATGACTCTCGGTACAATTGCCATGGGAAGTAAGGAACCAGAATAGTGTGGTGGTCTGCGCAGTGGCCCGGAAATCCCGTGGTTCGATTCCTGGTTTACGTGATTTCTTTCTCATGGCAATTCATGTATAGCAGCAGAAAAGTTAAGAGTGGGAGCATTTGAAATTTGGTGGTACCGAAGAATGATGAGGATCAAATGGATCGACCGAGTAAGTAATGGGGAAGTCCAAAGAAGATCAGGAGAGAAGAGAAGCCTCATAAAAACCTTGACAAGATGACGGAGCATCGTCATAAGGCGTATCTTGTGGCATGATGGCCAGATAAAGACAATCGTTAAGGTACATATAGATCGCAAGAACGGAAAAGGAAGACCTCGAATAAAATATATGGAACAGGTAAAGAAGGATGCTAAGGATGATAAATACGTTGGAGTGAAAAGCTTTACCGATAGGAGAATTGAGTGGATAGCTGCAACAAACCAAATCTTACGATTGTTGACTAGTGATGATTTCAAAGTAACGGTGATTTTTAAATTGTGAAGTTGTTCGTTATCATTTCGTATTCATTAGACATCAAGATCTCGTGGACATAAAATTAACTTATTCTTTGCCATGCTTTGACTGAGCTGCTACCTATTTCATTATTCAAGTCACCTTCAAAACAATTCTTATTTGAGGCTAAAACCACGAAACCGTTAGAAACTCAGAAAAAAGTGAAAAAGTATGCTTTCCTATTTCATAATGTACTATGGGGGAAAAAGTACCCCGAAAACAAGTTTGGGAGTGCCAAACAATTCGACTATTAGCTATACCCAAAAGGATACCTCGCTCCCCTTTCCTTATTACATCTCCCGTGATATTTCATCCTGGAATTCACCAGATCCGTACACTATTGACTATATGCATTTACCCACATGCATTTTTAAGCCCTATTACTCAGTAAGTTCATATCTAATTCCTGGAATTGCATTAATACTTTTTAGATTTCTTTGCTCCTCTTCCGCACTCACATTAGATGTTCAACTAATTTTTGTCGGGGCTTTATTTACATTTTTTGGAACTAAAACACTCATAACCGTCGCCAATTTAGGCACAGCAAAAAAAACAAGGAACAGAAAAAAACTAACTATTCACTTCACAAGAAAAAAAGAGAGAATCTTAATCACTTAAAGATTTAAAATGTGTACCAATGAAGTAATGACGTTCAATCGCACACGAGTAAAAAATTGTGACCCAAAGGAGGTCATCATCTCATTATCTTTATCTTGAGTATGCAGGAAAGCAGCATACATCGGTTTCATGAATATGCATTGCGGATTTCAACATTTTATAGAATTTTCAGACATAATTTACAATACATAATATTTGTCTCGATTACTTCGCAGCTGCTCCAAAATAAAGCCATTTGAATAAGGTTCCCAACGTTCATCATTTGAGTATTCCGTTTGCAAAGAATGTAAATGCTTCGTGAGCTAAAAAAATGATGAATTACACCTACGTTTTGTTGCCCTGTATTTTTCCATATGAAAACCGTATGAGGGTGCACACAGTAAGGATATATTCGAAACGATCATATAACCCCACACTCCAAAACCGTTGACGCCTAACAACATACCTTAGCATCCAGAAGTGATGAAGCAATTTGTTTGCCACAGAAGGGATAATGTAACGACGAGTGAGAGGAAACTTTCCCCGGGAATTAAAGGCAAATTCCATTAATGGATTTGAAAGCATAACGAAAATGGTGAGACTAAACCAGTAATTAAATTCACATCAAAACGAATGCTGATTTCGGAAATAGTGATTGTCTCCTAACGGCGAAAATCATTCCTAAATCATTAGGTAAGAATGCCTTTTCTCAAAGCCTTACATTAGCTTAACCGTAAATAAAAATTTACCCATCCAGCAATACATTTATATGCGCAAGCTAAATTCGGGTATGATACATCACGATAAAAAATTTAAGAATGAGTAGCTAGATTTAATGATGGGGCTACGGGGTAAAAATTGTACCTCCAGAAACTCTAGTTTAGCACAAAAGGGAACAAAAACACGACCCTGCATTTAAAACTGATTGTATGACTATAGGAGCCAAGTGAAATAAACATTAGCCAACGACAAGAACATAAATCTACACCGTAAGTATGAAAAATTCGATGACGAGATAACCTCGGGATAATTTACAGTCCCGTCACATTAAAAAAATGAGAACTTTAACTGATTTAACGAGACGGCTTATGAATCTTTGCAATTCCAAAAATTACATATTTTGTGTAAGCATATGATTGTACGATTTGAATTCCGTCAAAGTTTTTCACATGGATATCTGTATATATTTTCAAATAAAATTACGTATTATTAGGGGGGCATATGAAAAGTAAGGTCTCCAAATTTTTTGTTCATTCTTGTTGAGATTTTTCATCAACGCATGTAACATGGTTAGAGAGCTTGAACATTCAGCTATATGACTTTCCGCATCTTTGAGGCGATCTTTAGTGATCCCTCCTCAAACCAGCTTTCCGTCGCTTCCCGTAGTAAGGTAAAAACCGCTCCTTGAAATTCGTCGTCGTCTTTTCGCCCAAATAGTTCCAAATCTTTGCGTGGGCCCGAATATTTTTTAGGGCCGGAAAAAGATTATATCCGTTAGGAACGATATTTGGACTGCCAGGTGGGTCATCAATCACCCCTCATCCAAATTACTCGATGAGCGACGTTGTTTTGTGGACCACATCCTTGTCCCTTGACCACATTGCGCTTCGATTTATGTCGGGTTTAATGATTAATTCGTGTGTATTTACTGCATACTTGCCCCGATTTTAACTGTTGGTTTGTGTTGTGATTATTATAATACCTCCACTGCAAGCAGTTTTGGTGGACTAGTGGAGTAAACATGCGACTGAGTAGGTGGAGAATGTGTGATCGAGTGCCCGACGTGGAAAAATTGGTCATATTTTTTCAAATCGATCACTCGTTTTTTTATTTCTTTATAGATTTCAAAAAATTTTAATTCGCTGTAACAGCATCATATATTTTTTTAGCTGTAGTGAGTCACATAAAAGTTAAGAATATGGAAAGTGTGGAATTATTCTTTTTAAGAATGGCTACATTTAAAAACAAATAATTCAGAATGAGCCGGTGGTAATGAGCGGACAAAACTCGGTATTAGCATTATTGAACAGTTCAAAGACTGGTGCTAGGAGTCACACATTTTGTGTTCTTACTAGAACCTTACTACTCTTTTTCGATTAATATCGGTCTTAATAATTTTCCAGAATTCACTAACTTCGCACTCTCCTGGGTTTTCTGCGTTGTGCTGTCAGATTTGAAAACTTATTTGTACCTTTAAGGAGTGTAAGCATTTTTTGAACAACGATATTGGTTAATTTACATTTTTTTGCGTCATCATATAATGTCTTAGTTGAATAGTTAGCTTTCATCATCATCGCCTACTACTTAACTAGGATTTAACGTTGAATGCGTTCTCTGGTTCTCGATTAATGCAACGATGCAACTAATCTCTCAGAACGGATTCGTGCAATTAATCGGTGGTGAACACAATAGAAATAGACGTTTTTGGTACTTGACCATTTTTTTCTGACGAGAAAAATGATAGCATATAAATAGGAAAAAATAGAACTGTGGAGGATGAGGAATATAGGGTATGAAACAAATTCTTTCAAATTGTAAATTGCAAAGAATTTAGTCCATTGATTTGTCAATTATGGTACAAGGTATCTCATAAGTGTATTAGAGCGTTTAGGATACATCTATGAATCCCAGCCGGTGAAGGAATGCATAGGAAGTTTGAATATTATTTTATATTTTATATTATCAAATAAGGTCATTATATTTCCTGTTAAATTATTACTCGTTGGACTTAATTGACAAGGCACGGCTAAATTGAGAAAAAATAGCGTAAGCTTTAATTTCATTTTTTAAGTACTCGGGACATAGTGTGGTTAATATTAAAAGGAAAAGGGTGACTCTTTCCCAGCGGTCTTTCAAAAGTATATTAACGCTGAGGTCAGATTATTGTCCAATCTTCACCACCGGCTAGCCTTCTGTGCTGCAACACAATCAGCTGGTGTTCATTGTAGAAAATCTTAACAACCTACAGCAATCGAAACCAATTGACAAATTTGCAATAATCGACTAATATGCATGGCCTCCAATTTCTCCAATTTATGGAAGTTACCGTACATCACCAATGCAGATCGATGAAAAACACATTTAAATTCGCAAGCTATCAGAGTCGTAGAAGATCGAGGGCTAAATTTTAAGGCGTTAATAGTGATGAAATACCAAAAAATAGAGAATTAGACGAAACGACAGATTAATTTATTAATTCCAAAAAGGTGGCCATATAGGTAAAATTATAATCATTGAGACACCTCTAAATGGAATGAATTACTTGCACACAGATATGGTACACATATTACAGTCATCGTAATTCAAAGAAATTTATCAAATGAAGCGTCGTCTTCTCCCATACATGGAAAAGATTGATGATGCAGGAGAGAACCACCATAAAGTAAAAACTTGAGTCCCAAAAATTCTGCTTCGAGGTTCATCAAAAAACACGAAGAATAACTGAGAAAGCAAAAAAGACCAGAAAAACAGGACGAATGAGTGAATATACATACAGGGCGAATGGCGAAAGCGATGATTTCCTTCTTTCTTTGACGACGTGATTTCCTGATGTGAATGAATATGTTCGGCCTAAATTTACCGCTCATCACCTTCAATATCAAAAGTTAAAAAAACTCATTTCCACTGAATTTCCAGCAAGCCACAGTCTTTCTTTTTCTTACGAAGAACCAAGTACTCTGCAGTCTCTTCTTTCCTACATTAAGCTCTGAACTTCTCCGACGCCGAACATCACTTCCGCTCTTAAATATCAAATAGATCCCCAGCTTTTCAATTCAAAGAAGTAGAATGCTTTCCCCTTCTTTCCTCATAACCGGATGCTGTCAGTAAACTCTTATTCCTGTCTCTAGCAAAAACGATCCGTTCGCATGGAAATCGCATGTCAACTTTTTCCTGCCATTGCCTCAGCTCACTACCTTTATACGGTGCACCCCCATTCTCGTCAGACCCTTCATCCGTTCCCACACCATGCTCACCCCGATACTTCGAAACCATGGGCCATCAATACACGCTTAAAGTCACACCGGCGGATTTTTGCGCACTCAAACCGAAGCACAAAGTTATATCAGGGAAAAGAGAGCTGCAAAATAAGGACGGATATTTATTGGAATATATCTAAGTTTCCTTTTCCGGCGAATAAACTGTAGGCATTATAGATACACCAGATAGACTTGAACGTCAGCACCACCATCTTAACACAAGTGTTCTTGAAAATTCATACATCATCATTCTTATACTGCATAAACCTACTATGCAAAAGCACTTTTGAGACACAAATAAGATTTTTATAAACCTCCTGCTTGGAAAATGTTTGCACTTGACACCAGTAATTGTAGCAATCACGTTACGCGAACAAATCTGCTCAAAAACCTTAGGTTTTTTTTGCGTCTAAAGCAGTTTTTACATAACCAAACTGGCAACTCTGACAACTAAATACCGTGATCGATAGAAAAATAAAGGCTTACATTCTCACATGGAATTATTAACTCAGCAATAAATATTTATTACTGGAGTTCACAAAATTAAAATTCAGTAGTACCGAAAGATAAAATCAAATTCATAGGTGCCCTATTTGGGGAAAAAACGACATGCGATTATTTCCCAGCTCAGTCAAAAAAAAGTTTAATACAAATTGCATCATTTCAAGTACACACAGTTAATACGCAAAATACATCAAATCAAATTGGCCCAAACAGTAAACGGCTTTCCTTAAATGATTTGAAGTCGCTAATACGTGTCGAAAGCTTCTACACTTTAGTGCGTGAGAGTAAAAAAAAACACATGTAACTTTATTCATTAACGTAAGAGAATGTAAGAAAAATGAATTATTTTTAGGGAAAAATTATTCACTGTAATCATCATTAGTTAACAATAATAAGATTGGTTTCATGACGCTCTCCAATCCTCTATCACACCCACTAACCTCTTCATAGCGATGTATTTCTTATATTTTACATCTTTATTATGAAATTCATTCGGGGCCGTCCTTTACCCTCCTTCCCTTCCACCTGTACCTCTAAAATTGTTTATATCAAGCCATTGTCTCATTATGTGGCCAACTAGGTTTTTCCGTCTTCTGCTTACGGTTGTAGAAGACTTCTCTTGTCCTTCACTCTTCTTAGCACTTCCTCATTACTTACACGATCGATACATTTTATCTTCATCATTCTCGGTAGCACCACATGTGGAATGTTACCACTACTCGACTACCCTGCAGCTCTCAACGTCCCAGCCTCGCTTCCATAGAAAAACATGCTCCATATTTAGCATCAGATGAATTGTTAACTTACTTTTTAAAATTATTATATCGCTGAAAAATGTATCAAAACATGGCATCACTATCTATCAGATTCTAGGCACCTGGAATATGTCTGTTTACAACGGTCCAACACGCAATAATAAAAGAAGCTCCCCCTCTAGGAATCCCAAGCACGCGTAGCCTCGATCAAGGCATTCTTTCCTCCTATAGAGCCATCCATCCCCACAAAATCAAAATCCCCTCGGCCGAGCCCGCTGACGTCTTCCCCGGCCGCTTCGCCCTCCCTCCTCCCACATGTCTATTTTATACATTCAACTCTTCAAAAGTCCAGCTGTCATTCTTTTCTCCGCATGAGAACTCCCATTTTTATGCACATCTTCCCTCTCTCCTACCCCTCTCGCCATCCCTGACATATCCGTATTCCTCCACTCACCCTCTCCCTCTCCTCTCCGAATGATATAAGCACATTTCTCTACCCCCCTCCAGCCGAGTTGCTTCCGGAAATCCATAAAGCTCGTCAGTTTTCCGATGGTTGAAAATGTTGTGATACGCTGCGAGCCACCTCCGAATCGTTCTTTTTTTTATTCCTCCGTGTCCCACTCCATGAAGAGGGTTGGGCACCCCTTCCACGCCTTCTCGTAACCCCGTAGTCTCCGATGGGCCTTCGTCTCTCGCCCGCGCGCACCCCCAGAAGCCTTCATCGCCTCGCTCGGCGACTTGCTAACGATGTCGAATGGGGATTTCGGAAAGAAAAGATGTTTTTCACCATTTCGCGATAACTAGTTTCTTTTTTTTCGCGTCACCGCTCATTGTTCGGCTCTCGGGTGCCCGCCCGCGTGAGAAAAAAAACGTCCGCGTGTGTTTTTTTATGTTCCGTCCTCATCCATATTCGTCTGTTTTCCCTGGTGGCGAAAGACCTCACACGCATTTCGTATTGTTTATTTTTACCCCTACCGTGACATCACCCCGTCTCATCTCCTATATCCCTTCTTCCACTCTCGCTATCTTCTGCCAGAGCCGACAACCCGCCCCCGACTTTTTCCCACACCCCCCGTGCACCTTCCTTCCACTGAAAATCATTTATCCCGGAAATAATTGAAAACACGCGTCCCGAGTAAAGGAAGTTGTATCAACCTTGCCTTTTCGTGTGACTTCCACCTCGACTCGTGTCACCGCTACTCCCGTTAAATCGTTAACGGACATCTGGAGGAGGGAAAAAAACGCGAACAAAATTACTCGAATTGACTCGTTAGCTGTCAACTCCGGCACCAGAGTTCATTATTCTCCGCCATCATCCCGGCATTTCACAAAGTGCGTCTTTGGAAAGAAATGCCTGGCTGAGATTTTACATCACTTTAACGGAAAAAATCGGTAAAATTGAAACAAAAGTAGAGAATTATTACGGATCACTTATGTTTTCTCCTTGAACAATTTAGGTAACTTTTAAGACTCGAACGTTAACTTTGAAATGGTTAAGTACTGATCATTAATTTTACTTCTATATTTATTTTGCAGCTGAAAATTGAAAATAAAATCAAGAAAGCGGCATGTTTTACAAAAACAGCGTCTCCTGATATCAGTCAGTTTCAGGGAGATTCATTTAAGATTCAGTAAATCCTCTCTATTTCCAAGTAATTACTTTGTGCATTTCTATGTTTAGTTATAGCTAAAATAATGAGAAACCTTTTTGATAGAACTATCCGCTTAACGTAAATAAGTGCAGCATTTATATTTTCAATTGAGACCTTTTCGAAACCAAATCAAGAATAAGAAGAATATGTAATTGAACTTAACAGACCACACATAAAATTTTAAATTTTACAAAAATTATAGATTCAGACATATTTAAATAAAAAATATTGATCCGGAAAAGCTCTCACCATAAGTTTTGAAATATTTTATACCAATTAAGCGACCTTAAAACGGCTACTGACATTCAAAACACCTTAGAGAGAGCTCAAAAAGAAAACCATTCAGCTATGGAAACCATTTTCAAAAATATCGTTGCTGGCGATATATAAGTAGTTTATTTGGTCATGGATACGATAGGTTACAGTGGATTCCAGCTTGGTAAAAAATTTCCCAAGATGCACTTAGATGCACGCATAGAAGTAGGCCATAAAGCATCTTACGTGCTTAGTATTGGCCTTAATCTCCCAAAGGATATCTCATCCCACCCCTCCAAACAGACTGTCCTTTTCTTCCTCCCCTTTTTCTCCTAGTGGTCGCCTTAAAAGATGAAGGGGACATAATGGTCGGTCACCGGGGGGAAGTAGGATAGCAAGAAGAATGAGTGGGTTCGGGGAAGGAATGAATGTTGTCAGGCTTCAAATGCAATCAATAAAAGTTCTCTCTCTTTCTCTATCCAGTGGCATGTCTCGGCGGAGGGTTTTGTGACCAGCAGTGGACGACGCCACCGTTCGAAGATGGATCTGGAAGCTGTTGAAGGGAAGGAGGAATGTGCTTGTGGGGAGAAGGGTGGGGACATGAGATAACACAGAGTCCGTGTGAGACAGAACGAGTAAGGTTTTTGATGCTGGGCATGTGGGAGGAAGCAGATAGCTAATGAAAGGAAGGGAAGTCGTAGGGTTTGTTCGGAAGCCTTTTTTCTCTGAGTACCTAGTGATCTTTGACGTTCCTTCTGCTTCATCTTCAGTCAGGTCAATTGCCTCTTCAGATAAAATTCTCTACGAGCATTTTCTCGTTATGGAGAACTTGCAGTGTCTTTCAACAGCCATTTCAACCCACGCATTTTAGAGATAAACAATATTGTTTCATAAGTATACATTTATTTCAAACGAGCGACCAATATTTATTATGCTGAGGTGTTTCAAATACACGGCATACTTTTTAAAGGCAGCTTTATTCGCGCCATTTTGGGAGACAGGTGCGTGACGCATGACTTCCGTTGGTTTCCAATTTAGTTCTCTTTGCCAGGCGTTCTTGGAGGTACCAGAGTTCTTTGAGTTGTTTAAAGTTCTTCCTGTGGATTTTATTCTAGGATTAAATTTTTTTATTTATCAAAGTATTCTCTAGGAGTTCATAGAAGTAAATACATAATACTTACTATTATTACCGACTGATACATCGGCATGAATGAGTACTGAGTCAGATAATCTGCCAGAAGTTAACCCTCTCGGGATATGATGGAGTACTTTATGAGCTGCGACAGTTACATGCCAACTAACATTCTTAATTTCTAAGCATAAGGCAAAGTGATCTCAGTTATTTATGTTGGGAATGCATATGATTGCATTTGGTTTATTTTTTGATCAATTTTTTGATAAAACGAATTCCATTTATTTCCGCGATATGCCCAGAGGATTCCTCCTCATGGCATACAGCCATAGAAACTGCAACTTTCTTTCGTCGGAGAAATGAGGAAACGCTTCTGAAGTCTCCAAGTGCTCTTTTACCAAGAGGAAATCTTCTAGCATCAAATCAATGTTTTTAAAATAACCTCATTTGGAATGACAATCATACATAGATCGTTCTTCTGTAATAAGAAAAATATTTACACGAATAAGAATACGAAAAGCTAAAATACGTATACATTGAAAAAATAGGATAACCATCAGAATTCTAATGCAAAGTATTAGGAGGCATTTTTATTTCTTTGTGATTCCTTTAGTTTCGTTTATCGCTAAAATAATAATAAAAATTCTAAAATCCCAATTTATGCTAATAATAAGACTTGAAACAGGAAAAAAATTAATTGTGATAATAGGTCCAGTAATCCCCTTGGATAAGAGTTTTTCGCAAATGTATAAATAAAGAGTGGTTCTGGCGTAGCAAGGCTCAGTGCTTTGCCAAGGGGAGGGACTAAGAAACGAGGGAGTTAAGTTGCAACTTTCTCTCGTCGGATAAATGAAGAAATACTTTTGTGGTCACAATAAAAGCTGTAGATCGACGTCCAGGAATTAAACTATTAATAATAAGAATTACTCATGATTGAAGTCTGCCGAAAATGCGTATTTACTGACCACCAAAAATACCACCTAGGAGTCCACAGAGTCATCAGTCTTTTGTTAGCATTTTCCACCTATGTACAGAAAAGGCAAACAAAATTTGGAAAAGGCAAAGTTTTTTTTCCTTCAATTCATACGATAAACATAGTGTACGAGGGGGGACCCGAAAATAGCCGGACGGAAATCGCTGCGCATGTAACTCAAATATTTTGGGTTTCCCCCACTAGATGGGTGTAATTACATCATTTATGAGTAAGTATGCGGAACGGCGTGGCTTTAGACGGTTGTTGAGAGCCCCGGTGACAGTCAACATTCGAAGAGTTTTTTGATCACTTCGATTTTTGAAATGGCTGATATTCGAGAACAGCGTTCTGCGTTGAAAATTTGTTCTCTGCTCGGTAAATCTTTTTTCTACAGCTTATCAAGAACACTCCTCAAAAAGAACTGAAGTGCACGATTATTATTCGGAATTCAAATGCGGCAACATGTAGATGGAAGACATTCAACACCCGGGCCTGCCTTCCAGGTCCAGAACTGATGAAAATGTGGAAAAAAAATCGTGCCCTTGTGCACGAGGATATGAGGCGTGCTATTTACGAGCTCGCTGAACAATCTGGTCTTTATTTGAGTTCATTGCAGTGAATTTAAGCTAAAGATTAGCAAATAAGACGAATCGCGGTGGTATCACCCCCCGTTTGCTGACTCCTGATCAAAATGCAGCAAAAGTGTTGCTGCTTGCCGCGACTTGAGTATTTGGTAAAAAATTACATTACATTGCATTCTCATCCACCCTACTCACTAGATCTCGTACCTTGTGATTTCCTTTTGTTCCCCCGGATGAAAATGGTGATGAAAGGAATATGTTTTCATCACATTACGGAGGTCACAATGGAATCGAAGGCTGCCCTACAAGGCATCGGAAACGAGTACCAAAGGTGTTTTGCGCAGCGGAAAAACGTTTTAACCAATGTATCAGTTTAAATGGAGAGTACTTCGAAGGTAACTGGTGTTTGTAACACAAAAAATTAAATTTTGAATTGTTTCAAAATTGTGTCCGGTTATTTTTGGTTTCCCCCTCATACTCTTGATATAGTAGTTATTAAAAAAAAAACTTTTCTGACTTTGTAAGTTAATATTACAATATAGTTTCAAATCTCTTGTAGGTAAATGGATTCAACGTTTATTACTGCGGACTATGTATTTTTTTAAATCTTTAGATAATGAATTTGTGTTTCCTATTGCCAGGGGGATAGGTCCTCTTCATCTCTACAATAACCAAGGCCCTGCACTACAAACCCAGGAGAAGGGCAGCACAAGATGTCTCAGTCGACTGATGATTACAAGGAAACAGTCCGGTGAAGAGGATCGACCCATTCCGTCTCAATGATATCGATCATTTGGTCGTCCATTTTTTGCTCCACTCCCACGGGATTTGGCGTCATACGGTGATGAGTTGCGATGGGGAGAGAGAGAGGCTGGACCAGCGGGGAAGAATGAGAAGGGAACTGATGGTCGCGATAGGGCAGCATGTCTGGCGATGGTGTTCTCCCAGATGTAGTCATTAGCGGGAAGCATTTCGACCATTCCAAATTACGGTCAGAAGCACACTCGAGGTACTGCTTTGTCAGGAATCACATTTGGCAATTTCGACTATTTATTGCGAAGCTCTCCAAAAAAGGAAGCATGGCATCATGATCTGCGCACATTCATTACTTCGTCGTAACTTCAACCACGTAAAATCGTAACATACGAACATAACGGCGAAGTATTCACTAATATCACTTCTTGAACAGAATTTAAGCTTACACTCTAAATTTTTCCCATAATGCTCTCGTAAGTGTCAAACATTCAATGGAAAATTGTCTATAATATTCCGCAGTAGTTCTAAATATTCATTGATGTGATTAACATTCTAAAGATTAGTAGGCCATATGCATAATGCAAGTGTGTGTCGCTGAGGGCAATACAATAAAATAAGTGAATGGCAGAACGATAAAGCTTGTGCGATGCAATCGTTATAAAATTATTATTCCTTCGGTTTCGTAAAAAATTGAACTAAAATTCTTCCCCTCTACAATACTGGTTAACGCCATCATAAAAGCAGGAAATATCATACTTACGCCATCGTTCCAATTGCAAGCACGAACTTAACTGCATCATATAAAACTACATGTACTTACGAACCTTGAGGAATGAATTAGTTTGATAGAGATTAAAAATAGTTTGTTTTCAATTTCTCATGCAATAAAATCAGAAGCAAAATATGACCTTAACCAACGAAGCAATTCAGATAAAGCATATTTGCCAAGTATTTTTTAAGTCTGAGGAGGATTACATCTAATTCAAATCCATACAAATCCTGTCCGACATGTTATATTTTGAAAATTCACCACTTTTTCCAGGTGCTAAGGCTACTGGAGTTCACGGAATCTCTTGTGTCTCCAGAAAACAGCATCAGAAAAGATGTAGACGCAAAATCCGATATCACCGCAAATAAAACAGAAGAGCATAGGTAAGCGGTGAGGGAAGATTTTACCTTGAGAGAGTTTGAGAGGAGAAACAGGTTTCGAAAAAGAAAATCATAAACCATTGGAAATCCCAGGCTAGCGAAGAAGGAGAAATACATTATTTCATAGCACCTGCTGCATTGTTTCAATATTCTGCCCCAGCGCCGCAAGGGTTATTGATGATAGTTTTGCGCTTTCGTCCTTCAAACCTTATTCCCCATCCAACAGCAAGACGTATCCAATACAAAGGAGGCAAATCCACCGTTACCACGATATCCGTTTAAATGATACGCGCTGCTACATCCATCTATCTTGGAGATTTAGAAAACGTAATAAGAAAACATATATCCTGAGAAAGGGATGAAAAATCTTACTTTTATAACTTAAATAATGTACAATTAAGGTAAAAATAGGGAGAAAATAAAATATCGATAGTGTCACGATGGTATTTTCAATTTTGAAATTGTTTAAGTAAGGAAAGCCAGACCAGTGATTTGTATGTCCGCATAATTAGTTGAATACCTCGTTTAGAATAAAACGGTTTTATACGAATGGTGGAATTGGTTATATCGGATTCAAATATACGCGGATATGGCATTTCATTGGATATTGACATCGTATCTAAATTCATCGAAAAGTTGAATCTGAATGATTTTTGATAGTTATGAAAATAAATAGAGGTATATGCGCGACATTTACTGGATATTGAACCAACGCCTCTCTGCTAAGAAAGTGTGGTTACCGCTACCATTCTATTTTCTTCCCTTCTTCTTCTTCTTACGGGTTCTAACTACTTTTATACCATATACATAACGGATATTAATCATATTTGGAAATTTACCGTTAATTATACTATGAATACCCAGGCATTATCGACTATTACATAATATATAAAAAATTTAACCTCCAGTGTATTGCAAAGCTGATGCGGCAAATATTAAAAATTGAGCACGCAATAGATTTTCGTGGGAGATAAGAATGGGGACCAGGAAAACCTAAACGGTATAGGGGCAGGGGACGTTAAACAGAGAGGCATGGTGTCACATGGCCCTCCGATGAGATCCGATGGTCTGTGTGCTTGGAATCTCCGTGACCAGAATACTCCCGGACTTCGAAGTGTGCGGAAAAGATGGAAGGAAAGAAATGCGAGCAATAAGTCATGAGGATACGAGGATGGCTGATGGACGCATGTGTGTGTGCTCAGCATCCCTAGGGAAATTGCATTACACGAGGTAGGGAAAATTGCCTCTCCACCCACAGTGAGGAATCTTGATCGCAAAGCAATAGATCGATAATTTCGACGAAATACCTTAGAACTCATGTTACCGGGAAAGTTCCTCGATGCGGCTAACCTCCGGTCAATAGCATGATTACATTTCACTGATACATTCAAATTCACGCAATAGAACGTAAAATTAGTACCATTGCATAGAGGTACACTCGTACAAATATTCGTTGTGGTCCAGGCAGTGGTAACACCTTAAATGAATTTCTGCAATACGATTTAAAGCACAGAAAAAAGTTGATGAGCATTTTAAGCACCACCACGTGTTGCAGAGTACCAGAATCAAGTACAAAAGTATCAACCAACGCAGATGGGAAGAAGCAATTTATATTTTAACACTTATTCTCCCTTCAATACTTTCCGCGTAAAAATCGCCCAGTCAATCAATAATTCGGACAATGGCTACTCTTAAATACTAAATACGTGGTTAGTGTGCAGTTTTTTTTTCAATATTTGGCCTATTAAATATTTTATTGCGCCAATACAAAGGTTTATTCACCCAATCTACTAACCCTTCTATTTGGATGAACTCAAGTTTTACCAATATGTCCATCCTTCGCATTCATTCATTCATTCGAAACATCGGACCAAATAGATGATTCTAAGGATTCCAGATCCAGCTACTTGAAATTACCATTGCTCTACTGAACCAAGGAAAGAATTTTTCAACAAAATGCCACTTGAATCAGAACATCACTAGGATATACGAAATTGGCAGGTGACATGTAAAAATCTCACAAGTCTACCCCTTAAGATGTTCTATCTGTAGCATTCCCATCTATATGCTGGATATTTAAACCACAAGCTACCCCACACATCATTTACCCCTTTGGCACCCAAAGCCAAACCACGGAATCTTACAACGCGCACCCCATCTTATTCACAGCTCACTCTTTTTATTGCTCCTTCATTATTTCCTCGCCTCGCACGGGAGGGAGGGAGGGGGAGAGACAAGAAGGAAGGATAGGGGGATTGTGAGTGCCTCCGGGCAGTACCCGGGTAGGCGAGAAATTCGTTCATAAACACTCACACATCCTGCCACTCCCCCTTATGCGCCAGAGCGCCCTCTTTTTTTCACACCCTACGTCGTCCTTCTCTCCTTTCATCTGCCTTCCCGCCCGTGGCTTGGGAACATCCCCGCGAGCTGTAATACGTCCCGCACAAAACCGACTACACGTCACTCTTGCTCGTCCTTCAAAGGACCGTGAATGGCAGCCATGCCGATATTCATCCGATCCCGATGAGCTTGTCGCGATCTCCAATGTTCTTTCTATTATCTTTCTCAACCCCCTCCTTAGCCGAAAACGTATCCATCCCCCTCCGCGGCCCCTTCAGGCTTCATTCCCTCAAATAGTTCCGCATTCGTAGCTTGTCTCATTTGCTGTTCTTCGCTGCGATCGAAATAGGGCTGACAGCTTTCCAAAAAGAGTAGGCCATGCGAAATTTGAAGCAGCATGATTTTAGAGTCATTTTCCTGCTTCATTTATACTTCAAGAGGGAATCTACTGAATTGGAGATACTTTTTATAAATGGAACAATATGACTGACAGCTTTCCAGCAATAATAGGTCACGCGAAATTAAAAGCAGCATGATTTAAAGCCATTTTTCCGCTTCATCTATATCTGAAGCAGGGACTAGCTGAATTGAAAATATAATTCATGAATAGAACAATTTAGGGCTGATAAGGGTGATAACTTCCCGCCCGTGGCTTGGGAACATCCCCGCGAGCTGTAATACGTCTCGCACAAAACCGACTACGCGTCACTCTTGCTCGTCCTTCAAAGTACCGTGAATGGCAGCCATGCCGATATTCATCCGATCCCGGTGAGCTTGTCGCGATCTACAATGTTCTTTCCATTATCTTAATCATCACCATAATCATAATAACCCTCTTTTAGGCTATAATGAAAACCAGAGGTTTTTTTTTTAATCCTTCCTCTGTTCAAACTGCTAGTTAGTTAGTAACATTCATACAACATGGCATTCATTTGCAGCGATAGTCGATTCTTGCTGCTGTCGTATAACATCTAATTAAGTCCTTAATACAACATCATGCCATTTAAGATAAACTTACATATGGCTCACATTTAATAAGGTCTGCCAATTACGACTACCAATTAACTTTTGGAATAAAAATAGATAAATAACTAAGGCTAATTATAGATTTAAAACAATTGATACGACTACTATAAACAGTGATTATTAGTGAAAAATGCGGAGAGGAGATGCCGAAGGTAAACGCAGGTTGAATTTAAAACAAAAAAAAAATTTAAAGCAAATTCTGGCGTCAAAACTCAGAGCAAAACTAAGGTTGAAAATCATTTCTAAGCAACGACTTCCCTGATTGTTAATGTCTTAACTAGCTAATTAAAATGGAATGTCTCCGCGACTCCACGATAATTGAAGAAAAATAAAATTCTTGCAAGTAACAATATGCCACGTGATTCAGGGTAATTTCAGTCTTTCTTAAACATTATGTAGACTATTGGCTCCCATATGAATTCATAGAAAATGTTATTTCGCGGAATTATTGTATTTCATCAATAAAACAATAGATGATACTAACGAGGAATGATATGTGAATTAGAGGAAAAATACGGTTAAATTTGATGAGATAACCTCATTATAACGGCTTTGAAGAGATATAGTTTACAAAATAAAAAAGCCAGAGCTGGTAATAATTCTGCTCCATAGCATTTGCCGCAAGCAGTTTCCATTAGACCCCACAAAATTTCTCTTTTTACAATTTTATTTATACGCGCGTCGGGTTCCATTTCCCTATCTCCTTTTCACTCGTTAAATCGGGAATATTCGAGACATAAGATGAAAAGCTGCATTATATCCGCGACCTCTCCGACATTATTCCAGTAAACCTCAAATGTACATTTTTTGCTCTTATCATCTCGAAGAGCTTCATTAGTCTTGGCAAACAAATTAGCAGTTCCCTTCCCTTCCAATTATCGGAAGAAAATCCCCGCCTCCAAGATATTTTTTGACAAACAGCTTCAATGCACACTCCGATATCAGACGACAAAAGTTCTCCTTCTTGAATATCTTAATTAATTAATTAATCCCAAAGCGGGTATCTCATCAGCTTCCTTGTTCATTAGTGTCTAATTAAATGGCAATTTTCACCGGAATCAACCCATTCACCAATCCCTCCGTGAATGCCCTTTAAGAAAAAACTCTTATTAGTTTCCCTGCAGCATGAAAAACTCTTAAGAATATCTTTCTCGGATTTTTCTCTACACCACATTCCAGCCAATGACAAATGTCTCACTTTTTTACTTATTTTAACCCAAAGAGTGTCATTTTTTCCTTGGTTCTCATTGTGCGTAATGTAGCATTAAGAGAAATTCCCACGGACTTCTTCCAGCTCTCAATTCAAAGCTCATACGTCCCCACCTCCTTTTTCACATCGCGGGGAATCGTCCCATCACCCCCAGTTGCCAGTTGCTCTCTCCTTTTAACCCCACGAAAAGAGCATATGGCCCTCTTTCAGGAAGTTCATATTTTAATTACCATCAAGTTAATGAAATAGATTATTTGTATAACGATTGAACTTCCTCGTCGATTCTTTATCGCATTGGGACTCCATAGAACTTGATACAGTAAACCAATATAAGACAAAGTAAAATCAGTATAAACAGCGGCGAGGTAAGAATATGAATCCGGGTTTGTGAACAGTATAAATACCTACTCCTTTTCTGTCCACATCAATACAAAAAAAGCCAATTGATAAACTACAGATTACTTCAATACTTGTGAATCCAGGCAAAAGGATAGGAACAATCCCTTCCGATTTTTTAGTTTTAAATTTCGTGAGCGTATTTCAAACAAATCTGCTTTACTACACGTCTACGAGCAGAAAAACCACGTTTGAACATCTAGGACGACAATCAAAATTTAATTTGAAGTTCTTCAGTTCAGAGTACAGTCAGATATCACAACGGCCCCAGTTTAAAAGTTTCCACAGAGTTAGTTTCCCATTTCACATCCATTAATGATCGAATGTAGCAATAACTTTATTTTTATAATTTCCTCGATAAATGTAGCATTTAAGCGATGACAGACATTGTATTCCTGGCTTGCCAAGACATAGCAAAACTAACGAGTCAAGCACCTGCTATTATTCTAGGAAGCATTTCAAAACGGCTGTCTTTTACATTCAATCAAGCACAAGCTTCAACAATATTTTTAAAATCAAATAACTACAATGGAGACGGCAGTTCAACATAATCATTTTTTTCTTGCACCTATATCGATCCAAAAGTATTTTCAGAGTGTGAATTGTATCCCCTATATAAGCTTGGATCTACACTTTTAGGTATCATTCGTAAGGCACCCACTCCGAACATTACCAAGCACCTTCATCTCCCACTTTCTCTTTTACTTTTTTCCCTTTCCGTTAAGACAACGCCGAAACTCTCTTCCTCTACTCTTGCTCATAATTACTGCATACTACATATAAACTCTTTGCATTTCCCTTTCCTGCAATCAATTTTTCTACTTATCTCTATCAACCTGTCCGTCTGGTATCCAAATCCCGCTTTCTTTCTCCATCCTTACCACTCATATTTATCCACCTTACCCGTTTCTCATTCGCCCGAACCGTGTGATGCCATTCTTTTCAATTTTCTCTCTTTCCCACCTCGCTTCTTCATTGACGACGCTCATCGACCTTCTCCTCCTCCCCTCCAAAAAAAAAACCCGCTGTCACAAAACCTACCCCGGACGCGACATCCTCCCTCCCGCCACCATGAACCCTTTCCAACACCCTCTTCCTTTTATTTCGTCCACCCTCCTCTCTCACCGCACGCTGCCATCGCTCCTATAGCCGCCACCCTCCCATACTTTCCGGCCTTTTCTTTTCCCTCAGCCTAACACACCCCTTCAACGACTGATCCGAACGCCCACTTCCCTCCCTCACAGCTGACACTCACCCTTCCACGGACATTGATTCCACCCCCCCCCCCCCACCTCATCCCCCTCTACCCTATCCGTTCACTCTCGCGGGCACACGTAATTCGGCAAGACACATGTAAAACATGTTTGCCAATATCGGGAGCGAATCTCCCCCTCCCTCCACGCCGTTTCCCTCCCTCCATCATCTCGTCGCAGTCACACCCTCCCTGTTCTCTTCTTTCTCTCCCCACCGTTATCTTCAACCGCATCTACTCCAACTACTTTTCTTCCCGAATGGAGCCCGCAGCCTATAAGCTTGGACATATACCGTTAAATAACTGGTATTAAATCCATAACCACATTGATATACCAACAAAATGGCCATGTTATTGAATTTAACCACATATACCTAATAGTAAACACAAAAGTACCTATCAAGCCGTATTGGAATATTACTTTTATTAAAATTACAGTGACTTGAGACTAGAAATTTGTCTATGAAGATTTGAGTGCTTGCTTGAATTAACTTATGGGAATATTAATGACAAAATGCAAAGTTATCCTATAATATTCCCCATCCACGTACCTCCAAGCGTACCCACTTCCACTCCTTCGTTTTAAAGACACCCTCAGCCTATTGGCGCGAACACACTTTTCAAATCTAGGATCAAACCAGAGCAAAATGGGCTCATCAATTTAGTAACCATAGAAATGAATACATTCAAAATTTTTAAATGATGCTGCCTCCCGAACATACCTCAATCGCACCTAATGCAACTCGTATTCTTTGTCGATATTCCAAAATTAGTCAAGAGGTGTCAGTGTGCAAGGTGTCTCCAAACATCTCTACGAAACCAAAACAAAAGCAATTATCAAAGGCTTTGGAATATAATATTTATTTAAATTAAAGTCTTGAGACTGGAAATTTGTCTATGAAGATTTGAGTGCTCACTTGAAATAAGTAATGGAAAAGTAATATCAAAGTACAAATCCGAATAAGGGCTCAAAATAAATTTTTATCGGAGAAGATCCTGGAATACAGGACAATTAACACCGCCACAACTCAACAGTGCCTGAAAAGGTGGAGTGGAGAGGAATAAATGATTCAACCTGTGATTCATTGATTCAAATATTACATACCATGGCATAAATTACAGCATTTGGATTCTGCGCCACCTCATAACATCATTGCCTCATATCAACCTCATAACATCATTGCCTCATATCAACCTCATAACATCATTGCCTCATATCAACCTCATAACATCATTGCCTCATATCAACCTCATAACATCATTGCCTCATATCAACCTCATAACATCATTGCCTCATATCAACCTCATAATATACATTGCACCATATCAAAGGTAGATATTATGAAAACTGATTCGGTTAACCAGCTGGAACGAAACCAGCGCATTAATATCCATAGTATTTGGGTAAGTCCTTGAATAGGTGACAAGTACAACAAAATTCCTATTTTGCGAGTGCCAATACATGAGATTACGTTGTCACTCACCCCCCTGGTGTTCAGCTAATCTTTAGCTCTTCCGTCGCCCAGCGCCCACTCTCCCCACTCTTACTCATGAGCTCAGAGGCCGAATAACCTTCATCCTAGCCCTTTCTCCCTTGCGGCATTTACCGTGCGGACGCACGCTTTTTTCAAAATACAACTAACCATTAGGAGACTCGCTGAACGTGACTACGCAATAACCAAAGGGTGACCAACATTTAAACCAAGACAACTGAAAAATGACGATTAAATCACGAAAACGAGTAAGGATAATAAATTCACTTTTCCGATTCAAATTCTGGTAATTTCTTCATTGTAAATTCTGCGCGTTTATCCTCGAAATTACAAACCCACCGCTAAAATAAAAATGCTTAAGACGCTATCAGCCAGAAAGTCAGTCATTCTCTGAAAGAATACCGGGATGCTAACGGGTCACATGGGTTTGAGTGTCAATAGTTTGGTTTGCCTCGCATTGAAATGAACCCACAGGTAAGTTAATTTTTTAGAATAAATACTCCTGGTTTTTCCATTTTTCCAGTTTTTCCAAAATTCCACTAGCCCTTAAAAATACTACAGGGTAAGCTAACCTCTCAATAATACGCCCTACTTTAATATTAGATATTTTAGGTAGCGCACGCTTTATCCCGATTTTCTCCACGCTCTCGTTCAGCTCCGAGTGCATAACAATAATTTTCATGGGCGTTTTTGAGCCACAGTGCTGCACGAATCCGCGATCTATATCTGCTATTGTGTTTACTCGCTGATCTTTCTCCCCTCAGAACAAAAGGAGTGAGATTCTTTCGCGGAAAATGGATTTACCGATCTTCAATTATCAAAACCACAATGCACTTGCTGTCTCTTGTTTCACAAAGGAAGTCCCTCGGCCGCGATGCTTTCAAATGTATTAATGATCTCTAAGTATTACTCCGTCCCAAGATAAATGTGTAAGAAGAGACTAATTCTCTATCACTATAAATAGCGATTTCTAGGTCGTATTCTATTTTCTCTCTCTAGCCCACATCCTCAATAACGACGGAAGTTGGATATCAAATAATAGTAAATCTCATCATTACATCACATACTAATACAAATAGGCATAGAAAATATTCAATAGTTTGAAGTCAACTATTTAGAGAAAAATCGTAAAACTATAGGGAAACATAAGAAAATATGTAGTACTATATACTTATTTTGCTCGCTAGCAGTAGAAATAAGTAGATAGCACAATATCTTTGAGCAACTTCAATTCTATAGTAGCCACAGTTGAGTGTGAGAAATATTTAAGAATTATCGCCACAGTTGAAAGCTACATCAAATTCTAAACCAGCATTGATTACTAATTTTTTCGTAACGAGACTGATTTTCCCACCAACTCAATTGAATTTGGTCCAGATCAAATGAATCTCCCTCGTAAGCCACCCGGGCAGGCACTGTGATAAGTTGCATTCGTGAATCCGAAAAAAAAGAACTCTTCCCTCTTCAGGAGCGGGGAAAATTCACCAAAGCGAGAAATGGAAGAGGTCTTAATCAAGACTTTCATTCACTCCAAGTAAGGGTGCTAATACTCGAGGAGGACTACGCCGAACATAAAGAGATCGCGAGAAAATGGTAGGGTGACATTGGAAGAGAGAGGATAGACAGCGAGGCCAGGGGAATGGTGAGGGGGCATTATGGTTGGGGAAGGGGTATCAGGGAGCCAACAATGCAAAAGACACCTCCTATGGGATATTGATCACAGGCCAAGGGTAGTGAGGGAAAAAGGGAATAAAAGGGAACACATGTCATCTCTCAACAAATGAAGAAAGAGTGGGTGTAATAATGGTGAACACACAAATACACAGGCAAATACGTACACTCGGAGATTCCTACCCCGCCCCTTCGATACCGCCATCTCCGTTCTTGATCGCATCCCTCCCTTCCCCATCGGTTTTTCCCTCACACTGCTATGAAGCGACCTCGATATCTCTTGCTAATGACATGTTTCGTTTCAATGTGCCAGTAATTGATGCCCAGATACAAGAGAGATATTGCGGTGAGGTACATTGATCAATATACTAAGAATAATTTGTGAAAAAGATTACCAATGGCTAATGAATTATTCGTGAGAGTATGCTCCACATACATAGTTACTTAATTTTAAAAATTATTCCCGATAACAAGCTAGGAAATTACTTTTTTTAATGAAGGGTTTGAAATATTATTAATTATAACAAAGAAATTATTTTGAGTCCTCAGATCGAACAAAAATATAAAATCTAGCAATGGTCAAATCAGTTATTTATAACCAGCGCATTCACCAATACTTCATCGGGATACCTATA
Organism: Ischnura elegans; assembly: GCF_921293095.1. NCBI lineage: Eukaryota > Metazoa > Arthropoda > Insecta > Odonata > Coenagrionidae > Ischnura > Ischnura elegans. Next base: position 69,940,279 of record NC_060248.1, on the reverse strand, counting down.
CTCTTTTAAAACTTTGCGACACATTAATCGACAATACCATTAATAAATCCTGTAGTTGTGCACATTTGATGCAGTTGCAAGTTTTTAAAGCGAGATATGAAGTTTGTGATTGTAATATTTCCAGAGAAATACGTAAAAAATGCATTCTCGTTAACACTACTAATAAATATTATTAGCATGCATCAAGAGATCTTAAACGGTAGAAACACTAAAAAACGGCTTTCCACACAAAACGGAAAACAATCAATTGATTTTTCATCAGAATTCAATGATCGCAAAGATTTCGTCAAAGCCATTCTATACACTGCATTCAATTCATGGATATAGATATTCTATTCCGTGGTTCCAGTATTACAATGCCCTAAGCTCCCTTACGGTAAAAACACCGTTCCCATCCGCGGGAGACAACACCCGAGAAAGATAGACTTGTGACGTCGGTATGCCGCTGAAGAGGAACGCAATGACGGCCGAGGACCACGTAAGCTCGTGAGTGAGTTATGGATGGCTGCTGTGTAGGGGAGGTGAAAGGAATGTGCTCAGCTGAGGTAATACGGGGGAGAGTGAGACGCACCCTGGTGAACGAGGGTTGGGCTACTGTAGGTGAAGTGGGATTTGGAGCCACGAGGCTTCTATGAATCACCACATGCGTCGATATCGATGAGAAGGTGGGTAACTCCCCATATTCACGCTCCATAAGAGTCAGGAAGGAACCTAAGGGTCTTGAACATATACCTAGGAGTGATATGGTTCGGAAATCATTTATTAAAGAGAAGGTGGACGGTACAAAAATTCAAGAATAGATATTAACGCCATGAGCCTAGGCGTGTAGCAATTCTTTGGGCGGGTCATCGTCAACGCAAGAATGTGTGGCGAGCTACTAAGACAATAACGCTAATATCTATCACCGAAAATACATCATGGACGTGGCAGTGATTGCGGTAGATGAAACTGGTTCTTATAAGAGCAATAGTAAATTGAGGCAAGCGAAAAAATAAAAACAGCGTTAACTTTGATAAAATAAAAAATAGATGATTACATCGCAAAATCCAACTTTAAGGACTCTTTATGCTTGATTTGACAGTGGACATGGTATTCCATTCAGATATCTTCTAGACACACCGATTAGCTCTCCAATTACGGATGACGAAAATATGAGGTAGCTCATCAGCACTCAAATACCCACTATAACCTAGTGTTGTGCCCGAGTAACTTAACTTCATGGGCTTCTTCTTTTGGTATTTCCTTCGCACAGGCCCTCTCAAAAGGCATAAATCTCTATTTTTCCAATAATTTCTTCAATTGATAATTATGGTATGCAAAACGCTACAGCCAATGTTTGGCGAGGAAATTGGAAAAAAATTGGGACAATAATTATATAATCAATCGTCCCTGGTAGAGATGATACGTCATTAAGCGTCTAAAATTTAATGTTCATGACTTTAATTCACAACAACTTTACGTTACAGATTCCTATTTCTAACGAATAAAACCTTTTAAGAAATTAATTAGGTGATGAACTGAGTGAGCAGTAGTATGGATCAGCATATAGAGATTAGCAAAGGGTGTTACCAATTTAATAGACATTGAAATGTACTAAACAACGCAGGTTTATCTCATTTAAATCACTTACGAGTTCAATCAACCACGAATATATTTCATCAACATTCATGCTCTGCTTTTGCACTTTTTTTCATTCGATGGGCTTTTGAAACTGTAAACGAAATAAGCCTTCATTACCAATTATTATCTTCATTATTAATTAACATATGATCGTGAAAATGATCCATGAAAACAGTATCCATAGACTGTAAATCGTATTATTTCTAGGTTCCGGAAGCATATTAGACCTTTATTTATGAGCATGTCCACAACGCGTGTAATATAATGCCAATATAGCACATAGGACACTTCGGCGCACGATTGGTAGAGTGAAACTGCAAGAGAAAATTATGAACCGTAAAATGAAATATATTTACCAAATACCACACAATAATCAGTATCTTTTAGGAAATTGAAGTGCCTTAGAGAAGATAAAGGAAGCCGGATAAAGTTTCTCCAGCAAACAAGTTACTTTTCAAATCTCAAGTCTACCCTATAAACAACAGATTACTTGCTGACGACGAAAATGTCATTTATGTGTAAGGGTTCGATCCTTTTAAAAGATGGAGAAGAATTCATCAATGTAAAATTAGCTTGTTGATTAATTATATCAACGGTCTCAAAATAAATGCTAAAAAATTATCAATTGGGAATGTAAATATCAACCAATATAATTCTCAAAGTTCGCAATGTCAATAGCTGGAAAATCAAATCTAAAAAATAATGCGATGGCAGGAATCGAAATATATCAAAAGGGACGTGATAAAGCATTCTCAAAAAGGGAAAGGGAGCAGTAGCTCGTAAAAGAGCTGCGCAGATTGAAGAGGAGGGACCGATGAAGGCGGTTTCGCGGGGAGGAAAGTTGCCTGCTTATTTCGATTCCCATCTTCTCAGGCACAGCCGCGACGAAAGAGAGACGACGAACCCAAACCACCACTCTCACGGAGCACCGCCACTCTCCCCCTCCCAAATACCGCATAGCAGACCCAACCCACCACCATTTCCCGATTCCGAAAAATCTTCCATCACGCCAAAAATCCATCCGAAAACGACCCAAAGACCCATCCTTCCCCGCCTTCTCTTCCCCCAAAAAAGGCTTCCACGTCACCATGCGTCCATCCAAAATCCCCTCTCGATATACAAGGCAAACACACTAATACACACGCACACACTAACGCGGGCTCAGTTCGGATCATTCTCTCTCCTCCTCCCAATGTCTCACCCTAACTCCCCACCTTCTCGCTCTCTCTCTCCCTCCAAGCGAAAAACCATAGGCCAAACACGTCCGAGCAAAATATCCCACCGTGATCATGTGTGTGTCGCCAAACACCACACGCGCACTAACGCAAACGAACACCCCTTGCCACACACCATATCTCCTCCACCGTCGTCGTCGTCACCCCCACTTCCCTTCCAATCTCCCGCGGCCCCTTCCCCTTCGCACGGCATCCAGCCCGCCCCCTCCCCGCCTCTCCGTTTCATTAAGCTAATGCCACAGAAACACCAGCACGCCAGGCAAGCAGGCAGATTTCTTTTTGCGCGTTTTCAACCCTCATTTTCGTCCCATTTCAGACCTCCCTCCCCTTCCTGGTATTATTATTTTTTGCCAAAAACACAACCCCATTCCCCACCCTGGCTCCACACACCCTCACTCCGAAAAACCCTATGCACACACATATATATATATGTATATCCGTAACCTACCCCCACATAACTCCGACGCTCCTGTCCTGATCTCGACAAATTCGCCCCTTCCCTGTTAGAGCCTCAAAAACCACTCTACCCACTCCGTCCGTATTATTATGATTATTATAACGCTACTAACTTCCCATCCCTCCCCCAATAGCTCCCTCTTCCCACTTACCAGGCAACTTCTCATCCCAAATATATATCCCCAACGAATACAACCCCTCACGTCTCAAACGTGCTTGCTCGTGACAACTGTCAATTTTTTTTCGGAGATGATTTGCACTCGACTTTATTCCCATGTTGCCGCCTGATTCCAATCAACCCTCCACGTCTAATCTTAGTCACTCTCAACCCTTCAAGCATTACCAGCGTAATTTGTCTTGCGTCATAGGAGCACATATCTTAATTACACCCCGATTTTACATATCAAAAGATCGGTCCCAGCGACTCAGGGTATATCATGACTGACAAAAAACGATATTATGGCTTTTAAATAAAGAAAAGTGAATGACTAATAGATAGGTAATGAAAAATAATAAAATCGAAAGCAAATATTTTAACTCAAGCATAAGAGAGAATAAATTATCCTTCAGTTAACTAATTCCAGTATTGATGATTAACTGAAATGCATTGGTTTGACAATGAGGGTGATAAGCATAACACACTTCATTCACACTTAGTTTTTCCTACCGCTCTCTTGGCACATCTGAACTAGGAGTATTTCCCCGTGTAAGCAGTCTTATCGTATTGTGATCTTGACCGAAATACCTTGGGGCTAGGTATGTCGTGTAATTGACCTGATTCAGGACAAGAGAAAATACCGCTAAAGGAATATAAATACATAGATAATCACATTGCAGAATCATAATACTGATAAAGTTCGACCTGTATGAAGATGATACTGCTGTTGGAACTTCTGTAGTCTCTAACTGATGTCAATGAAAAATTGACTAATACCTTGTATGTAAATCTACTATTTATATTTTTATCTAATTAACTAAGTAATAGCGTAACCTCAGGACAACTCATTTCTCACACTCATTCATTTTGCTCATATTTATTTCTTCGCTCATAAATGACATGGTGATACTGCGGTAAAGTAAGAGCAAAATCACGCGATTCTTATAAACATTGAAAATGCTGTAACAAAGCCTTAAATAAAGTAAATATTACGACTACTTCGAATTCAAGCTACTTTTTTCTCAAAACGACAATAAAAAGCGCTAATACTGAAGGTTTTTTATTTACTTATCTGCCAGCAACGCACTCTTGTTTTGCTTTTAAAAATCGAGGGACGCGTGTGACGCATATGATCTGCGTTTCTAAATCAATGTGCACAAACATGTGATAGCTAGTCTTGTTGATCGTGAAGTCGCGACAGAATCCTCCCTATTGGATAATGACACTAAGCGATGGACATCCAAAAGATGTACAACCAGATCAACCATTTACGTACCACCAATAATCCTTATCCGAGGGAAGACAAGCAAAATACATTCCAAGCATAATGAGAAAATCAAAGCACTGAGAAAATGATTAACATAAACAAGGAAAGTAACCCAACCAGATTTCTCCAATCCTTTTTTTTACGTTTCGCTCCCAATGTGCTTCTCCAATTTCGCTCTTTCAATTCCTTTCACGGTCCTGTGCGTTCGAGGGCAAACGCACAAACACATGAACATCACTCTGCGTGCGTCGGGTGACACAAGGGATTGCGGTAGGCTGTGACGAAAAATTTGCGGAGGGCTGACGCGTGATTAGGGAAAGGGGTGGACTGAAGGGTTTGAAAAGGGTAGGCATCATCTCTGCGGAGAGAACAGAAAGGCGAGATGTGTTATGAAGGGCAGGACGGACATCCCAAAGGGCCAAGGAAAAGGAAGATAAGGGTAATGCAATGAACACAATAAGAGGGAATCCAATGACATGGAGACGCAAGCCTGATTTTCATGGGTCGATAGCTCTCCATGCAGATCACAGTGTGCATGTTTTACAGTACTATTATTTTATGACCAGAGCTGGGTCTCTTCCTTGCAGCACAATTCCTCATAAATACAATCAATGTACCCTTGTCAAGAAGTATGCGAGCAAGCCTACCTCACGCTTTGATTTTATCTACACAGAGTACGAAAAAGCCGCATTTTACAATGCCGGTAACAATTGGGGAAGCCTTACAGCACACGTCCAAATATACTGAATCATATTTTTTGATACACAGCGAAACAAGAAAGGCACGCGGTTATGAGGAAGCAATCATTATAAAATGAAAGCAAGAATAAGACCCATTTGTACATTATAACTAATGACTTACGACAGTAGTCAAACGATCAGTGAAAAATCTGATTCGCTTAACTACTGACAAGCCATTTTGAGTAAAGTAACCCCAATGGATTAATATGTCTTGGTGCATTGTTTTTTGAAATTGGAGTTATATTTCACTTTTATGCGAAACTTTTCGGTGTTTCAGATATTTCACGCCTTAATTTAATGATTTTTTTCTGGTGCCATCATGGACCAAAGAGGTAGCTGGCAAGGATTGTATAATCAAAAGAAACGGCAAACGCTTACTCTTTACGGCAGGCAGGGAGGAGACCACTGCTTTACGTCATATCCGACTTGTGAAGATATTCACTAGATGGTCCCTTTCGTATAGCATTTCCGCAGTGATCGGGCTTCCTTTTCTATATCTACCTGACCGCCAAACTAGAAGCTCGGGCCTTAATGATGGGATTCGGGAATTGCTCTATTTACAGCTCTTTGCTATTTATCTATTACTTAAATCTAGAAACAATCAAACTCACTCAATTAAAAAGAATCTGCGGCGCCAGCTTCGAACTTTTTTAACGGTTGAAACGATTTCATCGTCAAATTGCAGAAAACTATCGGCTTATGATCATTGTGTCAAGGCACAATAGGAAAAAATAATTGTATAAAATTTCTCGATTGTCCTCGAGAAACAAAAATACACACATTCCATATCAAATGCTTACAAGATACTGAGGCCTAAGAAAATATACATGGTCGCTGTGAGTCACTGTTCACAGATTGCAAGATACAAGAACTGAACAGGTTTGGTAGGCTTGAAAGAAATAATCGAGTCTCTCATTGTGATTGAAATTAGCACTATAATTGATATACAAATAGCACAAAATGTCTTCTAGATATCTAGAGCATGTCTACAATGCCTTGGATATCTTAAATATCTTCTATTTTTCTAGAAAACGTCCTCCAATATCTTGTATATTTTAAATATCTACTAAATGTCTAGAAAATGCCTTCAATGTCTTGGATAATTTAAATATCTAATAGATGTCCAGAATAGCCTTTTGTGAGCGGAGACTCTTATTCTATATGTCCACTGATATTAGCCAAAAACACACGAACCTTGAAAAAAAGCGTAACTGCTATGCTTTTTGGTGGATGGATAGATAAAGTCATTGTACGCACGTGCACTAAAAAAACAAAGGCAACTCCTCTAGCAAATATTTATAAAAGCGAATTATGGTTACGACAGCTTGTCTTTTAAATATTTACTAGATGTCTAGAATAAATATTCTATTCTATTCTATTCTAATGTTCTATGAAGTATGGCTACAGATTAGCCTTCAAAAATGCCGGAATTTTAGATACCTAGTGAAAGTAATTTAACAAAAAGATTATTTAAAGAAATGATACATATTTCATAAAACAAAAATATTTGCGATAACAGAGAATCGATAATTTCAGCAAAATTTATAATTATTTAATTAATCAAAATTTATAGGTTACTATGAACTGTCTCAGCTTAGTTACCATCGATAACTCCAATACAGTGGAATAAAATGTGCGTCAAAAATCTAGTCTCTTCTTTAAATTAGTTTAAAAATATTTTTTTACTATCGTAAAAAAAATTGCTATACCTTTTATGTATCACAGTTATGTACTCATATTCTTTTATAGCCCAAATAGTTTTTAAATACGTTGGCAAAAATTTGTATTAAAAATTCTTCAAGGCATATAATGCAAGACACTGAATTAACATTCATTGATGTAGTTGCATACTCCTTTGAGAAATCTGAAAGGTAATTGTTAACTGCTTTGGAAGCTTTAAATTTGGAATCAGAGGAAGCCCCTAATAGAAAGAAGCGAAATCCAGAGAGGTTCAATATTCAGGAAGAATACCCAGACGACACCCTACCATCACTAGCTCCACCAGCAGGCTGTCAGTAGAAAAATAAACTCTTATTATACCGAGAGATATCATAATCGAGTCATTAATCTTGAATTTCCCCAGTGGGTCCAATTTTAATATGAATGTCTAGAAAATATCTTCTCAAGATATCTTCTAGATATCAGAAAAGCGGACATTCAAGTATCTAAAAAATGTCTAGAAGATGCTTATAAGATATTACAAAATATTTTCTAGATATTAGCTGAATACGTTCTAAACATCTAGTAGATATTTTGTGCTATGTGGGTTCGAGAGATGATAAGTGAAACTTTTCAACGAATATAAAATTCTCCTTCATTCAGTCACTCAATCATAGACAAAAATCCTGAAAGTTACACCTCAGTTAAGAAGTCGAAATCGTAGAGTGAGAGAGGTACTATATTATACGCTAGGTGATAATTGAATAGTAATTACCACCAACTTAAATGATAACATCATAGAAATTAACGGTAGCAGATAACCAAGCCAATAACTTTCTACAGCTCTGTCAGGGAATGCGAGAACAACTTCGATGTTGGCCACCCATAACTTAACGGCGTAGACCAATATGAAGAAAAAATATATTTGTTCCCACCGCGGCCGCCAGTGGCAGTCATAAATTAATAAGGATTAAAAACAGAAAACAGATTAATATCGACGCAAGTGGCGATTAAAGAAACGAAACAGGGGAGTCTAATAAACTTATGCAAGACTAAAAAAGCGTGGGTAAGTATTAGCTATCCCGAAACAAAGACCACCGTTAGTTAATTTGCCAAACCACGAATATTATAACAAAAGAGGATCCCCATGTGAGCCTCTAAATGTGCTGTCACCCACCGCGCAATTAAATGGGATTACAAAAATCGCTATACTCGCGTCGCTGACGGACAAAATGATTCAATTTTCGCAGAGAAACACGGTATAGTTAGGGGTGTTAACCTAAATTCATTTATACAATGATTAGATATGTCAAATTCATAACTTTTCAATGCTATTCTTCGCAATTACAATTATTATGCAGCAAAAAACTGGAAAAATTGGATCGCATTGCACTCGACGCCGTTTTTTCAAACCGATTAAAATGCGACCGAAGTGGCAACAGAAATCAGCCTTCCATTGGATAGAATTGGCCTGCTCAATGCAGTCCCCTTGTGCCAAACCTTGTGAGGCAGAGGAAACGAACGTATGTGGCGACCGAAAAATCGGGGATAAAATTCACGACAGACGCGACTGCGGTAGCCAGGAGACGACACGACCACGGCAACGGCGACGGGTGCCGATGGCACATACGTGCATTGAGAGGAGGAGAAGGGATATCTTTTTTTCCTACCTTCCCCCGTAAATGGGCTCGAGGAGTTCTGTGGGAGGAGAAAAGACGCGAGGAAGGTTGTGGGGTGTGCGGAGTATTTGGGAAGAAAGGAGGCACTGCATGGCATTGAGGGTAAACGGCGAAGGGGTTTGGAGGGTGGGGAAGGAAGCGAGGGACCGGAAGGGGAAGTGGCGAGGGGGCGGGAGATGGCGAGACGAAAAAAGAGAGAGGGGAAGGAGGAGGAGGGAGAGAGAGACGAAGAGCGGAATGAATGATAAAAAAAAAGAACTGAGGCGGGCGCAGGAGGTTCGGAGGCGATGGTTGCGGTGACAATGAATGGCTGTAATGAGGTGTGCGGTGCATCAGCCATCCACTACGGCCGAGAAGAAAAGACCGAGAGTGTTCCCGCATTCTCTCGTTGAAACGTCTGAAGGAAATTATCATCGGTAGCCGATAGAGAGCACGCGTAATCAACACAAGAGTCGCATCGGACTGCGCAAGCGGGTGTGCGCTAGCGGGGGGAGGAGGATGAGAGATAAAAGTAGAGAAAAAGAATAATAACAATTATAAATGAATGCAGGGGGCCAACAAACCGGTGGGGGTGTGGGTGGAAATAAAAATACACGAATAAGCAAGAGTACACACACTCCTCTGTGCTGGTAATAAGATGAGCGTGTCATTGCTGCGAATCAAGGAGGCACAAAACAACGACAAGAGTGCAACACATAGAAAACAAGGGACAAAAATGGGAAAATTTTCGCGTAATTAACAATCACGAGAGTTCAGTGCTTCGAGGCATGCAAGGACTATTACTTAAATGGGGTCCCATATCTTGAATGCATTTCTTGTTTCTTTTCTTTTACAACTCGTTAGGTTTTCTTGAAAAAAAAATATAATACGACATTGCACTCCACCGTTTCAGTGAACGTACAAGAAAATTTTGACTATGGCTGAGATTGTGAATGAAGAGAATCAGCAATGCAAGTCGTTATTTCCCACTCGTTCATTACTTCATGAATCTTAATTAGGCAGTACTCCATCATCATGAAAAAATATCAAAGAAGGAATGCAGTAATTAGTATATGCTTTCGTCGAGACATTTGCAATGTTTTCATTATTATCAGTACCATGTCTTGAACTCTCATCTAAAAACATCATGAATTTGCGCGCTTTCGGTAACGTGATGCTCTTCTAAAAGGTAGAATTGCGGTGATTTTTCAATCTTAAAATTGATTTATGCATGCGAAGTAACATTTCTTCATCCATATAATCTCCAAAACTTGACTGCGCGAGCAACTCCAAAACTCTCTCGGCCGAACTCCCAAGTTCTCACTCGCAATAATATCCACTCTCCCTTTCCAATTCCTTAATCACTGAAGATTTGGAGTGCTAGTGGCGAGGGATTCCAAGCTAACCCGCCCCCTACCCCTCATGGCCACAACAAGCAATGACAGCCTTCATCAGACTTAAATATGAAATGGAAAAAATGCATTACTACTCCTCTAAGTGATCTTTATGTCATGGCCTCTGTAATCTTGAGGGAATATGCATTACGACAGGCACAGCAGTACATGCACGATGGTATATGCCGAGAATATATTACACGTCTTGCAGTATGCATTACTACTGATTTTTCCAGGGGTTTCGGCGTAAGCACTTTCACAGATGTCACTGCCTTCCTTTCTCAAGATGATAGATTAAATTTCATGACGGGAGAGATGAAAAAAGAGGGCTAGAACAAATGGAAATAACGACAAATTAAGTAGATGATCCGTGGATGAGATCATAACCGCCAAATCATATGCGAAAATCATATCCCAAGTTAAGGTGTATCCCATATTCCCCTTAGCATAATCGTTACGAAATCATTTAAAGTATTTTATATGGTAAATTGGGTTATGGGGCAACGTGTGTTATAAGATAACTCATGTACTCGGTATCAGCCTAAGTGATTAATTCAACCGATTCAGGCGTGATACAGTGTTAGTTTGACATACTGAAATAAGAGGTATTTGCACATTTCCAAGATTACTTAAATAATTGAAATAAAAATTAATTTCACTTTTCCCAAATTATTTAAATAATTGTGGATAAGAGCTACTAACTTTATTTCAATAGAATAAGTGGTTTTTCCTTCAAAATATTTCAATTCTAGTCAACACCTTCAAGTTTTACCAAATAAAAATTTCAGTTTATTTACTATCAATCAGGGAGCGCGATAGCACACTGCATAGAGCGCCGAGCAAATCATCGGAGATCTGGGGTTCGAAGTCCGGGGGAGGCTTAAGACACCCACAGACAATAACCCTCGAAATTTGAGGTGGCCAAGGGAAGGAAGTAATCCCCCTACTCCAAAGGAGAGAAATCACACGCCCCTGCCTTTGCCTGGGGTGAATTATACCCTCACGCGTTCAAGCTAACCATCCGGTTGAATCACTGAGTGAGTGAGTGACATATCATGAATTCTTTAATGGTATTCTCAAAAATTCATGTTTAAAAAACTATTCTTTTTGCCTCTTCCTCATTATTATCATGCATCCCTCCAGAAAAATTGCCTCAAGCACCTAATTTATGTCATTATTTATAACTATTTCGATGACGTTTCCCGTTTTGGACCGTATATGTAACATTCCCAATTATGCCTTATTTTGCTTTCTCCGAAGCAGTGTTTTAGTTTCCGTAAACAGTTGATGCTAAAACAAATGGTTGATGCGAATACAGGCGTTTTAGCACTAATACTATGATATTTTCAGCGGCCCTCATTCGTGTCCTTCGATAATATCGCGCCCACCGTCGCCTAGTTTATCTTCTGTGGCTTCACACAATTGCGTAGCAAGGTCCCTCTTCCTGTTCGGAGTCTATATTCGAAAATGGAGGAACAAAAATTATATCAGTAGTCAGCACACTCATCTGATGGAACAATCGGGAACAAAAGAAACAAATTTTTACGGGGAAATCATCGCATCTGAGAGACAGGCATAACTAAATCTCAATGTTTCAATGTAATTGGTAACAGAACCGAAGAAAAGTGAAGAAATTGAGAGGAAAGAGCTGACGAAAGGAAGAGTATAGCGAAAAGTACGCGAAAAACCACGAAGGGACATAAAAGGAAGAGTGGGGAGGGATGAGCTTTGCTTGCGCATGCATTGGGAGTGGACCGAGAGAACGCGTTGGGTGTTTGCCGCGAGCGATCCAAAGATTCAGGAAAGCGCGGGATGGAGTTGATATGGGAAAAGGGATTGGGAATAAAAGGGGGAGGCGTTCGGCAGGATCCGACAGGGAGGAAACAGCGTGGAGGGATATGAGTTAGTGAGTGAACACGAGGGGTGTCACTGACACCGTGGGGAGGGTGACTAGGGGCAGGGAGGGGAAAGGTGGGATTTATGGGTAAAGAGGGATGGGGAGAGGGGCAGAGTCACTGATCCGCCCCTCCTTTGTCCAATGTTTCCATAAACTTGATTGGAAAATGCCAGACAAGTCGCACCGGGATTCGCGAATCGCGGGCGAACACCGCTCCTCACGGAAGTATTGTGACCGTGACGTGATGAGGCAAATGCACCATCATTAATTTATAGCCATCTCTCACGGAATGATATTTCGGATCTGTCAGTAATGCCACGGAGGGCATTGGCGGATCAACCCAAATTAATTAATGTGTTGCATCGCTGATTAAAACGGGATGGTGTTTTGATCAAAGGATATGGGAAACGGTAGGTGGTAATATTCATATTCATCCACTCACCAGTTTTGTGACTGTCATTGTTATAAATTTACGATACCGATGAGACTTAAACGGGAGGAATATTAGATGTTCTCACTCACATTAATTTTACTGCATCATAGCTCCAGTCGAAATACGCGTGGGCAAAATAAACTCCGCATAGATTTCCTCCATAAATTGCAGGAACAGCTCGCTCATTACCGTCTGCTTGAATTAATATTCGTCAATTTTCCTTGAATTCAACAAAGAAGCATGAGAAAATATTGCAGTTATGAGGCAAAGAAAAGATAGGAGAGAAACGGATAAACATTAAATCTACAGCTAAATATTTTTTACCATGACGAGGTGAACCAAATAATCTGGGTCGGAAATTGGAGGAAATTGTTTTCTCCAGGAAATAATTCAATGTGGTATATCTTAATACTGACCTCTCACTTCTTAATAGTATGTATTCAAAGAATCAAATTCTTACTAACTTAATGACCTCAAGGAAATATACTGTGGGAAAGTTAGGTACTCCAAAAAGAGTGCCACCAGTTAATCATGTGTGTAAGATACATTTTTAAAAGTATTTAATGGGTATATATCAACAAGTATCAGATACATATGATTGATATTAACAGTCACTCCATTACTTTGTCTTAAAAAGACATACCAAGGAAGCGTGACAAAAAAAACAAGAAATATCACTCAATCTATTCACGAATGATCTAATGACCTACTCGGGTTTTCGAATATTCATTAGCTAAAGGGAAAGGAAAGCTCACACTCTTACAACTAACGCGATAAAGCATGAGGACAATACTACTGCATGCATAAATTACCTGCATCTCGGGTATGAATCAAAGCCGGGAATTCGCTTCCAAAAATATTTATTTTCCTAGTACAAGAATAAGTTAAGGACTGACCAATTACTCGTACAACTTGAAATGTTAAATAATCAATTTAAAATATTACAGGATTTTTTCAATCTCAAATGTATATAAATTGGGTTACGCTGTATATAATAGATTTTAAGAAAAATATTAGGGCCCTAGTTTCAATATATTTCTAAAACCATTTGACGAGATCTTGAGGTCATAAATTGTGAACTTGCAGCTTCAAAAATTAGAAAATCATGCCAGAACACATCGTATAAGTAACGGCTAAATACTAGAGAAATGGAGGAATGTTAGAAAATAAGCACTTTTTCATTTGGCATTAAATTAGATGACATAGCAGATAAAAAACATAAAATTCAGTTCACCATACCTGATTGCAAAATACTTTAATTTACGAGAAAAATAATTATTAGCGAAAACTTCCACACTTAGTCACAAATAATTATTTTCAGAGAGATTGCAGAAAAGGCAGCTAGCCTGAAACGACTTCTGGAAATTTTTTGACCCGTTAAAAGCAAATAAACACTAAAAAAAATAAACAAACTGCTCCACTACCCGTTCAACACGGCTATATTTCAGAGAAGTAAATGGTTTTTCATGTTCAAAACGGAAACATGGGTTTATTTTGGATCATTCTGAAGAAAATAAATTTTCATCTTCCATTCTGCTGTGACGGAACATCCTTCAGTATTTGATCGAAACAACGAAATGAGGTGTGTTCAATGAATGGTGAGAGAGAAGCTGCCAATATAATCGGTACTTGAGGAACTCGGCAGGACTGACTTTCCCTCCTCGGGAAACTAATCAATTCATCCCGTTTTCCTCTTTCCCTTGCACAAAACACGCACCCTCACGAAAATAACGCTCATCGGAAGCCCGCACCGTGAGTGCAACGGAGTCGATAATCACGTCATGCAATTCCCATGGGCCCCTTGAACGAACGGTTGATCGCTTTCCGACGCCACCGCCTCACCCTCCGCCCAATCTTCCCTCCTCCACCCGCTCACGACACACGTTTCCCAAACACTCTCCCGCACATTGCCTTTCGGGAAAGAAATAAAAGAAACAAATTATCCAACCTTTTCATTCTTCCTGGATCGCATTTTTCGTCACTGAGGCGAGGGAGAGTGAGAGAGAGAGAGGGCTATATTAAAAGGCATATCATCGAAGAGCGATCGTTAAGGGTGGTAAAAAATGCGAGAGAGAGGGAAAAAGATTAAAAAAGGAGAGTTGAGCTCACGAAAGGATAAAAACAAAAGACGAGAGAAAAACGCACGATCGGTAAGGGGGGATCGCGACTGTTATATCCCCATAGGAATCGCGTCAAACATGGAAGGGAAATGGGAAGGCGAGTATAGTAGAGAGATATTGGAGAGTTCGCCACCGTCGTCATCGGTAACAGGTGCCTGTTCGCTTTTCGACTCCTCTTCATCGGGCCAGACCATTCAATTGATTTCCGCTGCGTTAAGCCCATTAAGCGAGGGAGGAGTAGGGTTCGTACGATCCGCGCATAATCTTGAGCCTGATCCCTCGTTTTATTCACTAGTTCGTTATTTCCCCGGCGCCGATACACCCGATGTGCGGGTGGGATCGCTCACTGCTTGTTACCTCGCGGAATTGGGTGAGCCTTTCATCAGTATTGGTGCGGCCAAGAGAGCCGTCGTTAAAACCAAACGAGCCAACATAGAGGGGATACCGTGGGTGGAGAGAGCGAACAAGAGAACCCCATTATTTTAAACGAGGGTACGTTCATGAAAGAACTCGTGACGATAAACCTGAATGAATCAATTAGTTTCCGGGAATGGCTCGAGTGTGAAAATTGGAAAAGAATGGTGATTTATTTCCGTTTCTCATTGGAACGTCATCGTAGAATGCGATTGTCATGAGTACTTGCGATCAATGTGAAATTTAACCCTTTAAATACACAAAAATTTAACTTACATTAGTGGTATCCGGTAACGTTGAAGGATAAATGCTTTAAATATCTAAAACAATAAGTTTCAATTATTAAATTCGAATTTAATAGAAGAGATATTAAAATAGTAAATACACTACAGGAGCAAAGGAGAACACTAGCCCGCGAATATTAGTGTATCAAAGAATACAACTATATACATAAATAAAATGAATTATAAAAATTAATACAAAACTTAAGAAGGGATCTACTAATTTTAATTTTTTACGCATAATCTTCTTGAGGCATCAATTTTAAGTATATTCATCGCGATAGATGGATTAAGTCCAGATTTTTTTTTCCATTTCGGTTCTCTCTCGAACGGCACTTCAGACCCTAAGCCATTCCACAAGGCTTTTTCATAGTGGTTTAAATTTGTTTTATTTCAAAATTGAAATTTTCTAGGAATTATAGAAATTGAATATGAAGACATCATGCTCGAAACTGCATCACAAAATTTCCATTTAATTCCATATCTTTTGAATTATTTGAAATTCTCAAGTACGAACAATAATAAATTAAAAAAGATCAAGTGAATCAAAAAATTCCGTCAATTTCTTTTAAATATTTAATAACCCCATTATACACATTTCCGGTAGAGATATAGATGAAGTATTGTAAACAGAAGGGAAAATTCCACGCCACCGATTTAGAAATTCGGTTAAATAAATGACGGCTTGAAAACTTAAATCATCAATAAAGCACAACTATAACGAAGTTGATGGTAGGTGAGTTAACTTTGTGGAAGTTACACATGATAAAATAAATTAAAAACACTGTGCTTGCCACACAATTTTAATATTTAGCGACCGGTTTCTACGTCATTTTCAGGGTAGTCTAGCTTGAAAATGACGTAGAACACGTCGAAACTGGTCACTAAATATTACCATTATAACCTCCAAATTCGGACCAAGAGTAGGAGATTCTCTCACGGAAGACAAAACATAGCTTGAAGTTGTAAAAAAGATAACTCTGATCATAAAATTATAAAATTCATTGCCCTAAAAATATAAAAAAGAAAACGAAGTTACTGCAAAAAGCTTTGCGTTGAACTCTCTGATATATGCTCGCCTTTTAAACTTTAAATAATAGTTTCTAATTTCATTATCACATAAGCCAATTTAAAATACAAATGCGACACCTCATGCCTGCGTTCATCACGAGTGCTAGTTGAAATATCTCCAAAGGGAAGCCTAGAGAGAATAAAATTAATGAATACCCCATGACACAAGTTGCTCAGTTGGAAGACAAGATATGTATATTGAATCCTGATTTGAAGCCACGCTAAATCCACTATGCTAAATGGTAATGGTAAACGCATATCATCCTCTAGTCCTCTTGGCTCGGGGCAACCCTCTTCCAAGCCATAGATGACGCCAGAGAGAGAGAGAGAGGATGCATGCACTCACTCACTCTTCTCCAAATGCAAAACAAAAGGATAAAAGCGGGGAAAAGAATGGCAAGGATTTGCCCTTTATCCTTTAGACCGAGGGAGAGACGGATGAAAAACGAAGCATCCAAAACTATAGAAATGCGTAATAAAAATAAATTGGGACACCAAAGACCAGATAAAAATTTCAGAAAAAAAGAGAAGTTGAGAAATATACTTTCGGCAAAGAGAAGGGGATGGAGCTTTGAATAAAATCCAAGAGGATTTTTCCTTTGGAGAAGTTGACGTTCGGAATGTGTGGGATTAGCGCATGACGCAGATATAAATCGCTATCGTATGTGAAGCTGATATAAGGATCTACGAGAACATTTATGCATAGTACGATAGATTTTTTCGATATTTCGCATTCATTGAACGAAGTAAGTTAACTGAAATATATAAATCTTCATCAAAGACTACCAAATGTCCGACAATTTTTTTTAAGTAAGCGTGCACTATGAAGTCCTACAACCTCGCTACCTTCCTAATTATACGATTTTTCTCATACACATTAGTTTTCTCTCTCATCTTCAAAGTTCATGAACAAAAATCAATTAGGAAATTCATGAAATATAACATTAATATTTATCGACTAAGGAAAACATTTGGTCAAAAGCAATGTTGGAAGACCCACATATAGTTTGGAAAGATAGTCACCTGATGACTCATATTGCCCATTTAATTCCTTAATTCAGTGACAAAAAACTGTTTCCAAAGGTCTATGAAGCGTATCTGAGAATGAATAGTCAGTAATTGGATATATCTTTCCACTTAATGGAATCACAATCATTGGGTGAAAGAAAGAACAAGTATAGCAATCGATCAGAGTAGTGGAGTGAAACCAATCCCAAGCCAAACGAATATTGAAATGAAAGATAGCAAAATAACATCCGAACTTCCTCAGAGAGTCGGGTCGGGCGGAGAGGCAATAATATAAGAACCAGATATAATCTCATATAGCTATGAAAAAATACCTATCCGTTTAACTTTTCTGCTTATTCGAAATAAAAAACGACCTCCCATAACCAAGACCTATCTCGTGCGCCTTAAAAAAAGTTAAGTGCCGGAGGAAATTCAGCGGCAGATTCGTATGTGACAACTCGGACCACTGGCAGCATCCTTGACGTGGAGGGGAGGAGCGGGTACAAAAAATGAGTCTACCACTTCGCTCCTTCCTCCCCCTATTCCCTTGACCAATGGCGGATTAAATAAGACCTCATACACCAGAGAGTATCCCTAACTGACCCCAGCTAGCCATTTGGCAGCAACCCTATGTCTCACTCGCCTTACACCACCACCACCACCCCCCCAATCTCCCTCCCCGACAACTCCCCCACCCTATACTCCATGTCCACCCCTGACCACCCCCCTCTACCCTATATTTTGCACTCGCCTACACTTGCATTTCTCCGCCTTCCACCCCAACCCTGGTCCTCTCCCGCCCCAACGTCAACTACGCCCACACACAGCGGCCTTTCAAATCGGGGGGAGGTTATATACGCCACCGGCTATAACCTCAATTTCTCAAAACCCAACGCCAGCGTCTTATGACCATTGGTCATCTCCCACTCCCCTACTACACATCCCTCCTACTTTTCTCCGACTCCAACACAATATACGAAACATCCAGTCCCTTCCTCCCCATACCTACATGCATGCGAGAGCGCTACCCTCTCTCCCGTCCAAAGAAGTCATGGCACAACCAGGTTCACGGTACATTACGCAATAACGGCATAAATAAAGTGGACGGCCGAAAAAAATACGAATGAATGAATGGCTCTCCTTCCCCCCTCCCCCCGGTCAAAGGACGCTTCGGGAAAATATGGGTTTTAATTTAGACTATCCATAGTTTTTATCACCCCTTCAAGATCGATATTAAAAGAACATTTTTAAGTAAATCAAGGAGGAAACAACGTGGAGAAGATGTGCATTAACTTTGAACTAAGTAATTGAATAAGGGTCAATGGAATGTGCCAAAAAGTATTCGTCTCGATTAAATCTTCCTGTACATAGTTACGTCAAATCGTGATACGTTGAATTATCAATGCCGTCATAATAAGTGTATAATATTCATGATAAATACAAGAAAAACTTAAAGTTAGTAGAAATAATTGCTCTCACGATTCCAAAATTTTAATTTTTCTTGGATTTCTGGGCACTTATTACTGGAGCATAAGAGCTATAAACAATGTACTATGTAAGTCTTAAAATACAAGAATTTCAGCTACTAATCTTTTTTGAAAAAAAAATGATATACCTACTTAAGGTTACGGTAGGCAGTCTTTCAATTGCAGAATAAAGATGGAATTCACAGCGTGGCCAATACAGGCGGGTAGGATTTTACAAAATATTACCCGCGCGGAATCCTGAGAAAAGTTTATACATTCTGCAGAAAAGTTTCTCGGGTTTTCCACCGGTTGATGTCGTCCATATCTCCCGACGTTTCGATCCGCGAGGATCTCATGAGGATGATCAGCAAGTCGCGGATCGAAACGTCGGGAGATATGGACGACATCAACCGGTGGAAAACCCGAGAAACTTTTCTGCAACTGATACGCCGGGAAAACCCAAGATCATTTATACATTCTGTTCGCCGGGAAAATGTAAAATCTTACATACCATCAATACACTCTGTCACGCTCCTAAAACACCCACAAGAGTAATACTAAGGGAGCTACTTCACCACACACCGTAATTACTATCCATGAAAAGAATTTTTCCTGTAGTTATAGTTTTTTCTAATATTTCTTCAGTAAAACATGTCTTTCAAACGTAGGACGTTGTTATTTTTCGTGGAGAATGTCCACGTGGTTCTTACAGTTTCTCCACTAGATCAAGCAGTGACTTTCTTAAGTATTGATATAGCTGCTAAAGTGTAGTATGTATGCACAATGACCAATTATTAATATGTCAAAATATTCATGAGTGATGGATGCGGAATAAGTACTAAAACTTGTTAAGTTTATAACTGACAGGAAGCCCGAAAAAACTTTCAGTCTATAAAAGGTCCGGGTCGAGCCTATAAATGCCACCGGACGAATTGTTCTTTTCTTTAACGTATTATTCACTTAAAACTTACTACATTTTGAAATATTCAGGGTACATATTGTACAGCATAATTAATATTTTTTAGTATGTGATATTGTGATACATAACTGTGCATTTTTCCCATACAGAAAAATGTTGATTAGACCAGAGGTTTAACCAACGAGAAAATACTGAAGTGAGATTTTCGTATTAGCGATACAGGAAATGGTCAAAATGGATAGATTCCGTTTGCCCAGAAAATTTTAAGAAGATGCCGCAAATTTTAAGCACGTCATTTAAGAAAATAGATCGGTCGAGTAGATGTCACGCCTCCCCTAAATTTGATGGGTCGAAAAATAAGCAGGAAGAATCCGGACACGGGCAATATATGGTTGCAATGGAGCCTATGGTAAAAATGTACCGATTTTGCTATTTTGACTGTAAACCGATAGTAGTGTACATCAAAAAATTTATTTCTACAGCTATCGACCTCCGATGGTGAACTTTTTTCTCTGATTTTATTGACCATAGTCGTTAGACTACCACAGTAGAAAATAGATTTTCATTGTTAGATATCGAGAATAAATGGACCCCATTAACTATGAAACCCATTTATTCGTATCCAAAATCGGTATCAGGACGCTGAAGTTCATTTTGATCAAGTCAAATTTTAATGACATGTGATCATCCCCATCACTCTCCAGACAATCTGTTACAGTAAAATCTGGCATAAAAATTTATCTTTAATCCTTTCGCTTGACCGCCGACACAAAAAAAAACACCCAACCAACCCCTTCCCCAGCTTCAATTTCCCCTCCAACCTCCACCGCAGTTTTTACCCCCGATGGTCAATCCGAGACGGAAGCTGTAAAAGGATGATAGCTTCGATGCCAAGACGCAATGGGCACGAAATTCTGCAGCAACAAAAAAAATAAGACGACCCCATGAATGAACTTAACAAGAGAAAGAGACCAATTTTTTATCTGCTTTCTTAGTGGTGGCATTTAGCCGTACTTTCCACACGGAAAAGCCATCTGCCAATGGACCTGGGGATGCTGTATCTTTTGTACGTGTTTTTTTTTGCTCTGATGCACTTACCATTTCGATGCATTCCTCCACCACTGCTGCTGGCGGCGCCGTGTTCATACACTGCCGTGCGCGTCGAGCCGTTCTCGTCGTCGAGTCTTTCGCCCACACCGTCAAAGAGCCGTGCCAAAGTCACGCCCAAGAGATAATCACCAACAAGCAGCACTACCCCCGAAATTTCTTCCCTCTCGCCTACGACACAAAGCAACCGAGACTAAATCCTTTGGCACCACGGACTTGAATCCTCTCAGGCCAGATGAAATCTTACAGAAAGAGAGAGGAATCTGGACCTGAAATGACAACAAAGATCTCTTTCAATAATTCATAAAAGGTCTCCAATTTACTTGAAATGGAAAATAAATTCCAGAACGGAGGGATTTTAAGCAGAGTTACTAATTTTTAGGGCCAAAAACACGTGGTGCATCTATAGAGTGTATTTTGCGCAATAAATGAGACAAAATATTACAGCGGTGAAAAATTTGCTTTATTCTTTTGATCATGAATCAACTTCAATTATGAATATGAGACGTGCTGTACCTCAATGCACTTTCCATTATCTTCATTTAGCAGTCTCATATTTCTTAATGATATGAAAATGCTTAGTTAAATTTTATATGCTTCCGTATTTTTCAGCAAATTTGTAGCTATGGTAACGCAATGGTATTTATTATCTAATATTGCAACCAACTCAAAACTAAAAGAGAATTTACCCCAAATGGATACCTACTTATTTTTCCTAAAAAAATTAAACACTTAATTTAAATTGAATTTCTGATGCTCCGGAATAAACTCAGCAATAAGTATCCATAAATAATGAAAACTTGAAAATTTGGTACACTGTAAGGAACAATTCGCACTGCATTTATCACTTACACACACCAAATAATCATTCTTGGGCGATTTTAGTGAATCTACACAAATGAGATAAAAGGGATATTGAAATTTTGAAAGTTATTCACGCTGTTTTAAACAATAAATAACAATTTTTAAGTTTCGTTTCAATAAAAAGTTGATCGAGTATTAAATTCAATATCTCATATCCTTATTCAACAAATTCGACAAAAAAGCTCACAACTTCAATAAATCTGTAGTTATTAGAGCTCTTAATGAATTTGCAAATTTATTATGAATACTTAGTGGAACCCCAACACACAGAAAAAAACTAAGCCCAAGCATTCATAAGCTTAACGGTTTTTAAAGAAACAAGTGAGCTTAAAAATGTTGATTGAATAGCAGTCAATAAATTATCAACGCCTATTAAATTGTCTATTCCATGGTTTCATGCAAGCCTACGCGTTTCTCGTTGATTAGTGTTATCTTCAGGTAAATAATGGCGTAGCTTTAATTCTGAGCACAGAAGCATTATTAATTATTTTCAAACATGAATCCACAAATACACAACGCTATTTGCCTCCGTTTTACACTGAGCGGCCGCCAGTAAAATGCAAAATGATTGTGCACCATAAATTCAAATGACTTCAGAATCACAACGTCAAAGTCATGAGGAATACAATCACGGACTATGACAACACAGTAGGGTCTGGGAACGTTTATACACGAGGTGGACATTTTGTTGAAAATTTCCATGTCATTCTCGGGCGAAATTTTGCAGATGCATGCTAATCGAGCGCCTTCATGTAATCTTTCCGAATAATATTTAATGTAATGATTAAATTAACCACAGAATTTATTCGTCACCTCACCTATTTTGGAAGTTGTCACCATCTTCCATTCATGTGGGGGCAAACTTCATATTTTAGAATAAAAAACGGCTGTTTCAGGTTTATTATTTGAAAAAAAGGCAAAATATGAATCGAAAAATAAATTGAAATTGTTATTTTACCTTTTTTCGTCTTGCCTGATTTGGGCGTTTTTATAATTTAAATAAGCACCGCTATACCAATATATTTGCTGATGCTGTGCAATTGGGAGAATTCGTGTTTATTTGCTTAAGTGTGATTGTAGGGTATCAAAATGGCGTAAAATCTTTGTAAGAAATTATTTCATATTTTAAATCTTTTTAGCTGGTCAAATTGCCGGAAATGTTACTACCTACTACTTGTACAAAGTGAAGCCATTTCAAAATTTTGATCTTATAACGTGCAAGTTTTGACCCAATGGAATTGTATAGCTCGATCAGGTCCCCCCAAAAATCCGTCATTTACTTTAATAATGACAGCATTGCTAATAAAAACATTGGTTTTACGTTTTACTATATATTCAGTCATTACAGATACATATTCACTATCAGTAATGAATTTTCCATCTGCTATCATACATCCAAGATATTACTCCCAATATTTCCGCCTTGAAGTGGTTCTTGAAATCCTAGTAATTCATCAACCCTATTATAACGTATTCCGTGGAATATTCATCTCCTAGTTCAAGGTAGCATAACTTAAACGAATTTTTGCCAATACCTTCATAAATCACACGTGCTGAAGGTACACGTCCTAGTTTGGATGTAATCCGACAAATAACGGACTCAATACTTTCTGGCCAATGCCACCCAGTATTTCCTCACCTTTTTTGCTGCCAATTACTTTGAAGATTGTATATTCTTCTCTACTTCAAAGATAAAAGATCTGCTTCTAATATTAATTTTTAATATCACTCCGTGTTTAAACCCGAATATCAGTTTAGTTAGGTGAGAGAGAAGCTCACCTCGGACTAAGTGAGCATTTCATACATTCATGGTACGAGGGTGGGTTCTTTCCCCTGGTCCACTTTGCACCGATATGATATCAATTTGGGACATACTCATCCACCACCCTAATAGTTTTGGTTCATAAATGAACAACTCAAAGACATGAAACTTGTAAACTTTCTCCATTTTGACAGCTATTGCCATTACTTGGAATGGTAACAACTATAGAGTAGTCAGGAATCTTTCCTGGGGTCAACCACCCAGGCTTTGATGTCTCTCAGCCAGCATTAACTAATACACTGGGTGGAAAATCGAGGGACCTCGATTGTAGTCAAGGTAAAGACAATTGATTTTTTCTTAGAAAAGTTTTTTTCGTATTCAATGATAGCATTGGTAAATATCCCCGCTTACCACGGAAATTTTATCACTTTTTACGCAGAAAAATATAAAATTTACCATTATTCAGTCACTAATTGCTAAAACGTATAAGCACTATTTTATACGATTTTAAAAGGAGTAAATCACATTGACATTCGCAAATGTCTTCTTGTAAATATGAAATGCTGTTTATTTACGCATTGTAACTGATACGTCAAATAAATGCATTTTAGAATAACACTGAGGCAGTTTTATATCAATTAGAATGTGCAACTTTATTTCCTAACAAAAAATTTTGGAATACCTGATCATTTTCCACTGGTGATATGTTCGAAATATTGCACAAAAATCTTAATTAATTCCATTATTAAATATCATATGACCAGGATCTTACTATCTGTTTAATTTACTAGCCTACGCTACGAATTCCACAACGGAAATAGGAGTCATATTTCATGTAATTATGAAATGGTCAATAAACTTGGGAAAGCAAAACATAGAACACACTGAATTGCCTTGCATCAATTTTTTCCTCTATATTTCAGTCACTATTCATTAGAAACGATGCCAGGAAACAGATTTAGAGAGTAGGTAATTTATGGCAAGATCTAGGAGTTGGAAACAAAAACCCTTTTGGGGGCAAAGTCACTTTATGCTTGGTCAGTGCAGGCCTTATCCTTTGATGGGGCATTATTTATCGAGGGTTTTCGGTCGAGACTGCTGGGGCCAAGGGGATAGTGTACAAGAGGAATTAAGCAACGTATATTGCCATTCCGGACATCTGGAACAATGCCATCGAAGTCCGAACCGGAAGACTCGGCTCGTCGAATGAAGTGAGATAGAGGGACTCCGTACCAAAGGAAGAGCGAGAACCAAGAGGGAGGGGCGATGGGCATTGGTCTTTATGGCTAGCATCTACCCGCCCAGCCTTGCCCACCAGCCAATCCGATACAAAAAGTTTTCCTCTGTGCCGAAAACTTGTAGTCCTCCCGACCACTGGACAGCGTTGGATCCGACAACATTACGCAGCACTCCACTGTTAATCAATTCACCGATCAAATAAAATCTAAAGATTCAAGCGTGGTGGAGTGGAATTTTTTCATATGGAAATAAATACTTGCAATTTTATAACCACCTATGTTTCGATGTTACCACACCTTGAAAATGAAATAGTAACATTGGAACCTATGTCGTAATAAATTTTACACTCGTGGAAAATTGTAAGTATTTATTTCGATAATTCACTGATCTTACACACGATGCAGAGTTGAGAATTGAATGTTTCTCGTTCTCGAAGGAAAACCGCACAATGGCGTCAATATATCACCGTTACTTCTCTTAAATTTACTTGAAGAGTTCAATTTACAAATTAGAATGTTACCTTAGTGAACTCATATGGGTGAATATATGCTTACAAAAAATACAGTTCGGTAAAAGAACATTTTCAACCGAGGAACTTAACTATCCTTCGTCTGAGGTCATTCCCTTACAAAAAAATTCGCATTAAAGTAAAAATAGATTCGATTAAAAACCTGAGACTTGAAGGAGAGTAAGGAATCAAGTCTACGCCTGTCTATGTCTTTATTTAAGTAACTGTCAGAACTTTGAACAGAAATTTGGAAATTTTGATTATAAAATGGGTACAGCATTCATGGCTTACAGATACCCTAGTGAAAGGTAGATACTATTATCAGCGATTTACATAGGAATGAGAAGTATCTACACTCAGCGGAGAGGATCGACGAAAACAGAAATGCGATAAAAAACTTCTGGCCTACAATTGACTGTAGTGTTTGTATCTCATTGTCAGTGGCAGTCCACACATACGTAGTTAAAATAAGAAGCATATGAAATTCTAACGAAAAGAAAATATAATTGGCGCATGCACTCCGAAACAATTCATATGGCAATTTAGAGAAAATAATGCATTCATTAAAAAAAATAAAAATGATTACAGCACTCCCTAATTAAACTCTGCCGTTTATTCTTCTTAGTTTAAAATATTTCGCACTCAGAAGCCAAGAAAATATACTTAGAGATTCCAAGTTCATCAAAACCAGCTCGGAGAACGAAGCAGATTCTTTATTTATTTATTTTATTGCAATTTATAAGGCGGAAAGAGTTTTTAAAAATTCAAATTGCGTACTGTGTATTGTACTGAGGAAATGGAATAAATAAACTTAACTTAAAATACAAAACTATTACTTGATCCTAAAACAACCTTACTCGAATACGTTTAAATTCCAAGAGATACGTTCCTTTCCATTGCTGAAGCCCCCCAGCGACAAGCGTTGAGTCAGTGCTGGACTCGGAGTCGCAATGTGGGAACGCTTCTGCCATCTGTTGACAAAAGTACGAACCTTCTCCGGGAACGCTCGAGCCTTGGCGTTGACAGTGCGCGGCTCTTTCGTGCATTGCTTGTGACACTTGCGCGAAAATTTGAACCAGTGACGATACCAAAACTCAGCAATGTACCTAATAACAACCAGAACATTTTTTAAAAACCTTCAAACACTTGAAAAGGGCAATTAAATTATTTATTTTTGAAATCATCAAAATTATGCGCCTCCATAGCATCATTACGGTTCCTTTTAATCAAAGACTTAAATCTTCAATAACAACCCTTCCATAAAGTTTTTTTCATCCCAACCAACAGAATATTGGCTTTTTACGTGTACTGTTTAACGGACGAATAAGGCTATATCGTGCAAAAGGATTTCACGCTGTAGTTTTGCGCACAACCTTTTGTACTTAACACGAAAAACTGGCGCATTACATGTCTTTAAATTCCTCTCAGGCCATTTTTTGTACCACGTCATTGTCCAACAAATAAAATGGCATTTCTTAAACTGCTGATAAATATATTGTCACTCAAATCTAAAATTAAATATTTTTTCAAAACGGTCCATTTTCCGCCAATAATTACGTTTTATTGCTCCTTGCACTCATAATCATATCTACTCGCTAATACGGCTACCTAGGGAGCATTTTTAAATTAAATTTCCAATTTTATCGTTCCGAAAGAAAAATTTTAAATACTGGTCTCAAGAAAATCATATATGAATTATTGCAATGGTACTTCTAATATGAGTAATGAAGTACTTGAGCTGAAAAGGGAATGCATATTTTAATAAACGTTTATTGGATGATATTCACGTCACCACTTGGATAGTGTAAAGTAATAATAATACTTGAAAACCAGGGGCTAAATTAATTATTATGTAGTGTCAAGACCGTAACGGCTGAAAGTAAAAATAAACTGGTTACAATAACAGAGGATCAAGAATGTAAATAACGACCGATACCTTGGCCCCTTTACCTTACTGGTCTAATTCTAAAACATTCCAAGTACTGGGAATAGTACCTACTCTATCAAACTAAGTCTTTTATAATTTCTAATAATTAAAGGAATACTTCACTCTAGCAGTCAATGAAGAATAGCAACTAAAACATTAATTTATTACATTATTCCGATGCTAAAATTGTGGAGACATGTACCATATGACCTTAAAATAACATGATTAAATGATACTCTTGATTAACACATGATACCCTTGATACACGATTTTAAAAGCGATTATTTTTACCTCGACAAATGCATTGTTAGCAAAGTACCATAGTACACTTTAAATTCCAGCGAATCCAATGCAGATGCAAATGGCAGTCATTTCGGTCTCACCAACATGGAGCGATAAAGGAAAAAGGTGAGATTTACACGTCAAATCTTTTCAGCTGGAATGATATCGTCAAAAGCTATTCAAATCCTATGTCGACGCAATAAAATTAGACTACATTTGCGATACAGGAACAGATTTTCACAAATATTTCTTGCTACCCCTTCACTTCCCAATGCATTCGAGTTTAATTTACGACCGCCTTCGGGTGGCAAAATGGAGTAATCTTAGCACTCGGAAATGCCTTTTTGAGCTATTTCAACACGACTGGGTACCATACATACATATATATCTAAGTACCCTTTTATGGAAGTCGGGCACCACCTTTTACCCCATACCCTCACAACTTAAATCTCCTTTGGGATCTTTCTGTCCTCTCCACCAGAAGGAACCTCCGCTCGCGAATATATTCACCATTTCCCTGTCCCTTTCCAGCCCGAAATGAACACATTGGGCCATCATTCTTCGCAGTCTACGCCATTCCTCCCATGTGCCGACTGGTAGTTCCCCTTCACGTGCCTGTTCTCTTTCCCCACCACTGACGGCCGTGCTCAGCCGCTCTCTTATTCCAAGGAGGTACCCCACCCTTTATTGCCATTAAGTTTTTTTTTACCTTTTCCTCCTTCCATATCCTGCATTTGCCCCCTGCTACCTTCAGCCGCCTCGTCCCAAGTTCCCGCCGTTCATCTCCCACAAATACTCATTCCCTTGAACTTCCACGAAGTAAACTGCCACACCAACAACCTCGCCTCAGGTCGACCCTTCCTCCGCGTCAATGCATCTTTCTCTCCATCTATCCCGGTACCAGCCTACAACTTCATCCGTCACTCCCTCAAACGCGGCCAGTGCCAATACATACTAACCAATATGCATGCTTACCAATCGGAATGATAAATGAAGAAAAGATGCCGGAGTATTCTGAACCACTCTGGCTAATGCACTCGGACAAACGTGGTAGGTATGTCATCTTAAATTCAAAAAACGTTTCTCGATAAAAATCTGTAACTCCAAACCAACTACATTGAGAGTAATGGATGGAGAATCGGGATGGGCAGCAAGCAATGGCCGAGGAGTGAGGTAAGGTGCATTGGAAGCTGGAGTAATCGTTATGCAAGAGTTTTAAGAAAAGGCTAGTGAAGAGTCTGATCTGGAGCGTGGCGCTTTCCGGTGAGGTGAATAATATGCTATTTGAACGGTTGACTGCCACGCAACAAATGTATATACTTTATATAAACATACTTTAAGATACTCCAACCAGAAATTTTAAACACTTTCCGCCACCCTTGGCAATGTGATTTCCTCGATGGGCACTCTCTCACATCATCCAATTAAAACTAAACAAAAGAAATGTGGTCGAAAGGTAGTCAGTAATTGGTTGATAATCGGTAAATTGATTTGATTTGATCGTAGATATATCACCGACTATCAATGGAGGGAAATTAAATATCACGATACTTATTTATGAAGGGACACATAACTCCCCCGTTAATTTCCAAAACTTTCCTTCCACGCCTTGACAGTAACTAAGATGTATGCAAGCTACAGTTAGGTAATATTATACATGCATACCGTAACACATTTGTTCAACTCATTTCCACACCCATTTATGCATAAGGAATAAAATCCCCGAGGTCATGACCCTTAAGAAGTCTTCGGCAGCAGAGATAATAGATTTGGTAGTTATTTTAAACTTTGACGCGGTTGCACTAAAAGAAGATCGCTGGAAATACTTAAATCACCATGGCAAAGAAAATATTATGTAGAGGGTAAATGGTGTAGGAAATTAAATCCAATAAAATTGAGTCAGCCTGCTAAAGTGTACCTCCACGTGACCAGTTTTAGTTTTGGGGTATCATATAAATCACTGAGAACATTAGGAATAAATTAGCAGCCCAAGTTCACTCACTCACTCAGTTGTTCAACCTAATGGTTGGTTTGGATGTGTGAGGGGAGAGCTCAACTCAGACCACGTCACAGGTGCGTGAAATACATACATACTGGGTACGGAGGTCAAATTCTTTCCCTGAGCCACCTTGCAAATCGCGGGTTTTAGTTTTGGGGTATCCGAAGGCTAGACTAAGTAGGGTTAGTATAGAGTAGGCTAACCTTTCGGTCTAATGGCCCATACTTCACATAATTAATAATTTTAAAACTATGTTCTCAGCACCCTCGAAGAATGTGAGTTCATTTCCGGGGCATTACGCTGAATAGCAGTCAATAACAGCCTCTAAATAACCCAGTCCCCCTCACACTTATAATTCACCGCCTTGCCTTAATGGCCAATTCTTCTGAACTTTCGCACGATAAAATATATGCTTAATTCCAAGGTCTTTATTGATAGCCTACTTCTAGATTTTCAATGACGGTAATTAAATTTGGCAATTTTCATCACCCTGTAGTTTTAATTACCATTACATGAGGCTGAAACATTCATCACGGGTAGCCAGTGTATCAGGCCATTACGGTAGGACGGAGCAAAATGAGAGCTGCGCACTAGTTCAAGGAGCATAAGACGAAAAATAAATAACGCACGACAAACGTAAGCACAAAGGAATGGAGTTCGTAAGGCAGGAGAGACCGGAGGACAATGTTCCAAGGGTTTAAGGATAAAATAATGCCCATCTTTCCCCTACCATGCCGTCCAGATGTACAAATTGCCACGGCATGAATCTCGATTCAAAAGCAAACGAAGTTAGTACAACTTTAGCGGCATCTTATAAATTAAAGGAATCATAAATTTCGCTAAAGGTGCCGGGTAATTTTGCTGCGTTCCGAGAAGAGAGAGAGAAGGTCCTCGAGGAAGATAGAAAGAATATGGCACGGGGATGGGGCTCGCGACGAGAGAAGAGATAAGGAGACGAAGACTGGAGAAAAGGAAAGGGGAGGTTGAAGAGAACGGGCGAAGGAATAAAAGAAAATTGGATACTCCAACCTGAAGTAGGGTTAAGTTGTCAGAGAAAATATAAGGCTCCCTCCCTCTCGCAAAGAAAATTTCTCTAAATCCGTAAAAGTAATGGTAGCTAGTCCCGGTATTTTAAAATTACGTACCTATGCAAATTTTTATGAGGGTTTTGTATGGAATCTTTCGATCAACTCTCACATTTAAACAATTCCATTCGCGACCCTACGAATAAACGCTCACCAGGTGTGATATTGAGAATTAATATGATTGGTATCAATATATTTTCTTCAAAGAATTGCCAGCCATCTACTATAAAATTCTGAAAAGTTAAAATCAAATATTTTTGTGAAGCACCAAGAAAATTCCGGCCTCGGTGGCGGTGGGGTAAAGTCCTCGCCTGCCAAACCGTAGGTCGTGGGTTCGAATCCCGCCTGGGTAGGTGATCCCTATCCAGGGCATGGATGTTTGTGTTGTACTTTGTTAATATTGGAAACCCTCGTTGTAAAAGGCCGTCACGTGCTGTTTACGGGGAATGTGATAAATAAATAAATTCCTTCCAAATGACCTAGTATTATCTGGTCCTATCCCAGTATCACATTAGTATTATCTGGCATTTATATGCATTTTTTAAGAATACAGGATGAATTTTGCGAATATTCATCGAATGTAGGTACTGCTGACTTTTGAGACCCTTATTTCCAAAATAACGGATATTTTAGGCAACTTTCCAAGAAATTGTGAGTTACTTTTCCGGCTTCTAATAATTATTTCTCAAGTAGTTGAAGACATTTTAGGCATCACTAAGTACTTCAAAATCAATTTCCATATTTAGCATTTTCCTTTTGGCGCAGGATGTGACCCGGCACTGAATAAAATGTGTTTTTTCAGCCATTTAATCTTGCATTATGGCCATGGCATCGTATAGAGTGGGTAACTTGGCCGTATGCTGTAGCTTTAAATTAATATATCATTAGCATAGTCTGAAAATAGATCGTGGTAATACTATCTTTAGATGTTACATATTTTAAATAGGAAAAATTCGCCCTATTAGAGTTTCGGAAACTATTGTCTTACGAGAGCACATGAATTTTCCTTTTCGGATTTGAGCTGTGACTCGGCTGTGTTGCACATCTGCGTCAACTGCGCCCTAACAATTTTTTCGACTCCAGGTAAGTGTTTTTCTACAGATCATTGAAATCAAGGCATGGTTCAGATCAGTAAATGAAATGAGTCAATGTGATCTCCTCTCTCGTGTGAAGTCAATTTTTATTTTTTTTGTGGTGCTGGATGATCCAAGCCGCCATCCCCATGATCAGACTATGCATTTGACGCTGGTTGGTTGTTACCAATGCAAAAGGATTGTGTGTTATTATGAGTGGATTTCATAGAAGAGGCCAAATTCTATCTCATTGAAGGTTGATTTCTTTCGCCATATCGGTCGCAGTTTAATCGGTTTTCAAAAATTTCCACGGCGCGGTGATGAGTGCAATGCGATTTCCCACTTTTTCCAATATTTAGCATCATAATATAATACGGAGGAATAGCATTGAAATTTAATGAATTTTGTACATCACATCATAGTTTGTATAAATTTGGGTTGATTCCCCTAATTAAACCTTATATCCCCGTGAAACTCGGATCGATTTGTCCGTCAGCGACGCGAGTGGCGACTTTTGTAAAACAATTTAAATGCGCAGTGGGTGACAACACATTTAGAGGTCGAGGATCCTCTTAAGTAATATTCGTGGTTATAATACTCAATTAATTAATCTTATTTAATTTATATTGGGGTGCCTTCAGATAAACCGCAGTTTTTTTGTTATCAGGTGCAAGAAGCGGTTGGTTTACTACACGCCAACATGAGAAAGATATGGGTTTTCTAGATTCAGGCCACAAATACTCACGTTGTGATTTGTCAATCGTCTTCTCGAATGCAACACTAATTGCGTATAGTCGCGTGAATCGCATTGATTATCAGTTGTCTTTTTTAACCAAACGCGATCCATTATATACTTTTAGTTGGCTTGAGTTTTGAAACATCATGACCACCGAGCCAACCTTCAGCTGTAAACTGTGGGGTGGTGAGCCAGGCTCATCAAATAAGTTGAGTCTGCGGAAAATCTTAGGGTTTTTCTTCTCCGTAGAAAAAATTTTCCTTTCCGTATAAATATTAAATTATGGTTTCGCTTGCAGTGGCCCAAACCGCCTTAATGACGGCGTTGCGATTTCCCTATCATACTCCTTCGATCGCTATCCTTTCCCTGGCCCTGGCGATGTCTTCGGGCTCTCATCGCGGTGGCGCCTCCTAACCGTTTTCCTTCCTCAGCCCTTCAGGTGTGCAGATGAAAAGTCTCAGACTTAATGACCCAGCCCTCACGATTGTAACCCCGGGAGCCCGCCATGGGTACTCGTAACGAAGACGAAGTCACCAACTATCCATCTGAATTTTTAAACTTCATATGAAAAATTACTGAAAAATAGAAGAGAATATAGCTCAAGAAAAACAAATTTATTAGCCTCAACACCATCATAAACTTATCACCGAACGGTAACCGGTGTCCGTCACCGATTGATCACCATCACTGGAAATCAATACAAGTCATACCATATCTATGCAAAGCCCAGATTCACGCGAACGTTTTATCTCTCCGATGTAACCCAAAAGTTTTCTACAGATATGATTTCAGCTAAGCAACGACTTCTTTAAGATAGTTCCATAGCGCCTGATTCAGCAGGGATTACAGGAAATACGTCACTAATTGCTGGAGGCCATCAGAGGACACTTTAGCTTTTAAATAAAAAAATCAACGAAGTTCTGAAACAAAAGGCACAAATCAAATGCCAACTACTGAAGAATAAGAACCAAGCTAAACAATAAAGAAGAACCAAAATAATCACTGAGTAGAATAAAAATTCACAGCTGCTAACTTTAGCTATCGTAACTCGAAGTTAACAAATGTAAGTAATCTAGACTCTCCAAAGTAAAACAATGGCATTCAAGGTGTTCAAATTAAATAGAGAATGCAAGCGCAAGACTTAGAAGAAACTAAAGAAATCATTCACAAATTTACTCATCCACTCACAGCACAATCACCACTTTGAGAGGAATAAGAAATTATTTCTATTACATTTGCCTAATCAAGAAGAATTATTACCTTGCCATGGTAAAATATCCACCAAGTAAAAATTTAACCAATCACGAGGCACACAACAGAAAGGATCTAATAAAAACTTCACTCCGTAAAATATATTGCACGAGTACAGGAGCGTATCTGAGTTTTTCCTTACTGCATTACTAATCACTTTATTATAATCACGTGTTTTAAACCTGTTACAGATGACGTGCAAAACCTAAAACATGATAATTTATTTACATTGCCAAACAAAAATATTAAAAAAACCGTAAGGAAGTACTTACATTTCGAGTAAGAATCCCTTACCGCATACAGGGTAAAGCTAAACTCGATATTTCTGTAACGACATAGCCAGTGACTGGAATTCAAACAGAACCATATTTATCACTGGAAGTAGCAGCGTACTTACCGATTATTTCTACCATTTGGGTGGTAGTCAACTCGGAGTTGATTATTTTTTAGTGAATTTTTTGGTGCTCATCGCTATTTCAAATGCGTCAAGGGACACTCAGTTCCGAAGAAAAACAGCGCTCGTGACAAGTCCATAGTACACTGTCGACTCCCTGGCAGACATTAAGAAAAAAGTCTATATCACTAAAACGACCAATTCAAGTCGCCATACATACCAACTTAGTACCTACGATAAAATACTTTT
This sequence comes from Ischnura elegans, assembly GCF_921293095.1. NCBI lineage: Eukaryota > Metazoa > Arthropoda > Insecta > Odonata > Coenagrionidae > Ischnura > Ischnura elegans. Next base: position 69,906,008 of record NC_060248.1, on the reverse strand, counting down.
ATCACTAATAGAGAAATCGAACCAAATAAACAGGCAGACCAAGGCTTTCTGCAGTAAAATTTGATTAAAATATTTTCTTTGCACTGGTGCACCGGTGATACTTCTTGCCCCGGTACCTATATTACTTACCGAAGTATAACAACCCTGGCCATAATCACGAATGTGTAGTATTCCAAAACAACGTAGTCATGTGCAAATAAAGAAATATTGAAAATATTACTCTTATATGCATTCAAGAAATTAAGGTACATCAACATTTTCTAGGATTGGCAACAAATACAGATTACATTAAATATCACATTGATTATTTAACAAGAGGAAATAAAAACTCGTGATTCAACAAAATAACAGCGAAATTTAAAATTAATTGCTGTATATTACCAGTCTGATTTGAAACAACTTTCTAGAACAGCTAACTTGGTTAAACAACCTGTGGATTGCAACGTACTTCAACTTCCGGCTCCTCAGAGAATACAATCGCTTTCAATGTCGATTTCGACATATTCGCTGAAGTCAACTAAATATTTAACCTTACCTAAGATGTAATAAAAGAATAACATTGTTCGCCAATAATGTCGCAAATTTTTTACCGAGGTAAACTATTTAGAAGACGCTATGAAAATGGCAACATGTAACGCAACACAATTTATTAATACGGTCAGCAGTCAACGGTAGTTTGGAAAATTCCATTGGAACAAGAAAGACAACATTTTAAAATTCACATATTCAAAAATAGACACATGTTTGCGCCTGTATATTACAAGAATTGTTATCTGAAAATATACAAATCCACAACGATATTCAAATACCTATTATTAAATGCTCATTACCCTCATTACCTACTAGATTTACAGTAGATATTTTTCTGAAGAGGACATTATAATTTTCATTGGTGTCCATAATCAATTCATATGCACCAAATATGAATTTAAAAAATTCGGTTTGAATGTTCACAACCTTTCTGAAACAAATTTCTTACGAATTTCAAACTTCCCAAACTTCACCTCAGAAACGCATTTCGACTGTCGTCTGTTATTTCAAGATGGGAACATACACCGATTGTTTGGGTCTTGGCGGGAGTAACTTTTCTAACGTTATTAAGAAGAGTTTGGAGTGCTCTAAGGGCAATCCTAAAACGAGGAATATTATTGATTGCAATGAAGATATTTTATACGCATGGAACCAGCAAGACAGCTGTCTCATCGCTAAGAATTTAAGGAGCACGCAGCCCGAGGAGCCATCAGTACAGGTAAACAGATGAAAAGCGAAAATCATACCAGGGGCATGGATTTTTGAGTTATTTATTTTTTTAAAGGCTGTGGAAATATATCCAGGGTTCTTGTAACCGATTTTTGTTCTTTAGTGTTACCTAAAATTTGTTATTCAATCACTTGTTGTCACTTTCAAAGAAAAATATAGTTAAAATGTGCTCTCCTTGGCTATGTTGTTCGTTCATCATTCGGCATTAGCTATGTGATAATGTGCATTGCTGTATTAAACGTATTAATATTTTGTTATTTTTTGCTTATTGAACATCGTTATCATCCATTCTTAGCATGAAAGGCGTGGCAGTAAAACGAAAGCGGCACAATAAGTATAATTGTGTATACCTAGTCTAGCTGCAGACTTAAAATTTTTGTTTCCCATTTGAAAGATGTTAAGTTTATATCTAGAGCATCGTTGCCTTTTTAAGTCTTTGCTAAAGGACTACACCAAATGCCAATAATCGTTTTGTCACTTTTGATTTAATACGGCCTGTAGTGGTGATTTGTTTACATTTTTAACATAGACGTTTTAACTCGACCATTCAGGATTTATTTCGAGCTTATTGACCAATGATGGACATAAATTGAATCGCCGCAATAATATTCCTAGCTGACTGCTGCTCTTATCTTTATTTCGGTCTTTTTTCACTTAAAGACACGTATCGGAAAAGATGGATACATTCACCTCAATTCATCTGCTCTTGCGAGGACATATTTTAGGATTTAATGTATATTGCCTATACGATATTTGGATAAAATGGTCATTTCTATTTTGTATTTGTTGCGTGTGTGTTGATTTCCCTGAATCTTATATTTTTTGTCTTGAGCTTTCTGGTATCTTTTGTCTTCATGGTTATCTATATTATTTATTTTTTGTTCATTTGCCATTCATATTCATGGTCCAACAATAATACTGATAGGGAGACTGATAATTATTCATCCCGGTTATCGCTTATTTCGGTATCGCTATAATCGCTAAGCTCTCAAATTTAATGCTTGTCTCAGGTATTATTACTGTCATGCAGTGACAAAAAAGGCTCATAGACTATCTCAATATCACTAGTGCTCTGAAAATGAAGGAACCTTAAGTAGATGCTATAATTCCTTTGGTAAAAATCATGCACACATGTTGAGTAAACAGTTTGAATACCTATATTGTTTGTCTCATTCATCTAAACAATATGTAAAAATTTATATTCTTTTATCATAACTGTTCCTTTCATTGGCTGCAAGTTACTCCAAGATTGCTGTTCGTATCTGATATACATTTCGGTTAAATAACAACGGGGTCTGAAAATAATATAATTGTTGTCAATGCTTGACTATGAAACGTGTAGATTTTTCCTATTCAACTTTCTTTCCACCTTTCTTGCCTACTCCTTTCTTCTCAAAGCTCACATTAGCCTATTGTCATCCTACTAACTCTGCCCTCATATTTCTATCCATCCCATACAATGATATCCACTTAATTGCTATCTCATCTAGTCCTTTCATGTACAGACAATTACCTCCTCAGCGTCAAGGGGCCACGTGTTACCCCCCCTAGATGCTTGAAAAAACAAACAAAATTTTTAATATAGTTCATTACATTCGTTTCATTTTCAGTATTATGGAGCCTCAATCATTTAATTTCATATTAATAACTTTCATGTGAAAATAAATAAAATATTTTTTTCAGTAAATTTTGTAAATATCTTTTTTTTTAATCTTAATTATAACAAGATCATTTGCCTGTAAGACCTTTGTCCCCCTACTCCCAGAAAAAAATCCTGGATCCACCCTTATATCTAGCTGAATGTTACATCTCACTCCCTGAAAGTGGTAGTTAGTAGTATCTTGGGTTGCATAGCAAATTCATTTTATTTATACACGAAGTAGCTTTTTATTTTAATATATTTTGGCAATGATAGTGCCTTTTGAGAGTGTGTTGCTTCAACGTAGTGCATAAATTACTTCTTTGTAATTGCAAACCAGTGCAAACAATACTTAGTGAGTATTTGCTATGATAAGATCTAATTCATATGTTTTGTTTGAGGTTTGAGAGCAAGGAATGTAATGCTTAATATGATATTTCATGGCCAAAGACTTGAGTAGGTTACCCAAATTAACTATTTGGGTAGCAATTTAGAATATATATAACATTAAGACATTAACATAACATTAAGGGTATTAGGAAGAGGGAAGCATTGGGAAAGGATGGTTTCTAAATGAGAAAGAGTTGTTGAGAAGGTAATTGTCTGTTTATGAAAGGGCTAGATGGGAAAGCAATTAAGTTGATATTATTGTATGGAATAGAAATATGAGCACTGAGATAGGAAGATGATAATAGGCTAATGTGAGCATTGAAAAGAATGGAGTAATTAAACATGAAAGGTGGAAAGAAAGTCGAATAAGAAAAGTCTAGACATGGTTTGCCTGTTGAGATAACTGTTAACTATATGATAATAATGTAAAAACTCAGATGCCTTTCTGCTTGCCTCTCTCTGTCTTTCTACAGGGGTTGAGTTATCCCTGATTTCATGCCCAGTTCCTAGCCTAAAGTCAGTGCAATCTGTAACTTGTCTTGTAGTACTTACGAGACTGGGGATATATTGTTAAATTGTTACCTCCTGACTTATTCAGCTATATTATTCATTAAGTATTGCATTGTTTGCAAGTTATTTTGTTTACCCTGTTTTTTGTTTGCTTCATCTTTAGTTAAATTAGTTATTATATCAGTGGTAATGCCTGATGACGTTTTGTCCATAGTTTAAAAATTTCATCTACTATTGCTATGATGGCAACTTATTCAATGAGTGAGCTTGTTTAGTTTTTCATAATGAAATATAATGCATGCGTAGCCCACTGGTTAGAAAGCTTGGCTTCTTTTTTGGCTGGTACTAGGTTCAAATCTGAAGAAGCTTTTGCATATCCTCTGGGAACAATCATTTTAGTACAAGGCAATACAGTGTTAGGAGCTGTCCCAAAGCCTGAGCTAATTACTTATAAATGCTGTTGGATTATTCTGGTGTGATATGTACCCTTCGCCATTTGATCCATCCTTAGGGTTGACTATTTGAGTGAGGGAAAATAATGTTTACCAATTTATAAAACAGGAGTTGTTTTGTTTTCCTCAGGTGTAGTTTGAAATAGACTTGGGGTGGAGTTTGCTTACAATTGCTCATTAATCACTATCCAACCATCGACTCATTGGCGACCCAGTTTGAGAAACAATTTATTAAGAAAGTGTTGTATTTGCTCTTCAAATACCTAATTCATTTCTCGAAACGGCATACTTTTGTCCGATAACAGTGGACACCCTAAATTGGAGTCCATTTTATCGAATGCTTATTCTATTATCTCCAAAATCTAATTTAACCCTAAGACAGTACAGTAGGGGTCACATTCAACCCAAGTACATGTTTCATTTTCGTCTCCCTTCTTTCCCATGGGATGCAATGTTATCCAGAAATCCTATCAGCCAGCGACCCATAGGCTTACGAGTGGTTGAAGTTGCATATTTAGTGGATTTGTATTCCTACCTTCAGCATTTCATGGAGCTCTATTGTTTACGGTTGGAACTAACCCTACCGTATTGTTTATGTTATGAATTGTGTTCCATAATCTTCTCATTATTTGTTGGCACTAAAACTGCCTCAATAGAAATATCTTGAACTCCAGAATATTCCTTTGCCGATAAAATATTAAGTAATTTTTACCACCAAAAGTAAAGGCCGTGTGTTACCATTTAGTTCATCTCTTGTCACTTTACCACATGAGGGTTGAGTACTTTCTAATTACTTCTTTTGAAATTGTTAACTTTTGCATTGATATACATATTTTACGGATCTAGGTAGAAAATTTTCTAATAATTATTTTTACCCTTCCACAGCTAGCGTGCCAAATTAACAGTTTTAATATTTGTTAAATATGTCACCAAATGTTCTATCCATGATAATAATGAAGGACACTTTGTTTATGCTATAGTTATCAGCTATATACCTATTGTTATTATTTCCTATCTATGTTATTGATAACTATTTGACTCCTGGTAAATAGTATATTGTGTGTTGTTAGTAGCGGGAAAAAGAGGAGTCTTGAGGAAAAGTCTTTGAGAAGTACCCTTTATTTCCCATTTTTAATCAACAATGCACAGTGAGTTAGTGCTTTTCTTATTATGTTCTCATATTTAGTAAGATCATTTGAGATATTTTTCATGGGGAGCAGGATTTAATATTTTGGTGTGCCCATTTGAGGATATTAGCGTGTCGTTGGGGTTGCAAAAGGTGTCATTCGTATATGTCCAATAATTGTTTCACTAGGCTTATTTATGTCATTTATTTTGAGTCAAATGTGTATTTTTTTTTTACTCTTTCATCAGGTGTTAGATTATTTAGCTCTTGACTTGAATGAGACACATTGGAAAAGGTTATTAGCATTTTTTATGGTAAAATTTCTGAGTGGTAAAAAAATGTTTTCAGCCTTGTCCTAGGGTATTTAACAAAAATTATGTTATGCTACGATTAGGCTTATTTTTTATTGCTAAAAAAAGAGCCTGAAAGGTTTTGGTGCTGTGAGGCAAAAACATTTTTTATTATTGTCTTATAGATTTTCGCACAACTGCAGCACTTATTGTTGAAAAATTATTCGTTTCATATTCTTACCAGTTAGAAAATGCCAACTGAAATGGAGATGCAATGCAGATAAATAATAAATGGACCAAATAAAATTATTGCAGTTTCCTAAAAAAGGTAGACCAAGGTGACAAACTGTCCAAGGCCTTCATTGGACAGTCTCTCAAAAAGGCTCAGTTCAGCACAAAATATCATCGATTTTTTCCAATAATTTAAATCCTTGTATTTAATCTGACAAAAGCCAGTCAGTGGCCTAATGTGAAATCATCATTTGATTCAAAGCAATCTTTCACAGTTGTGGTATTTTATATCGAGAACCACTCACGACATGGCAATTTGAAGTAAAAAAAGGGTCAAGAAGGGCAAATGCCATTCAGAAGATAAACCTCCTGTATGAAGTGCTTTTGAGGAATGGATAGCCGCTGTGTTGAAAAATTAAAAAAAAACATTATTATGAGGTATATTTCATTTTTTTATTGATAGCACTAAATATTTTTTGCAAGTGGGAGTGTTCAACTCGAGGTTTAGGATATTGTCGGCTCCCAAGGCATTCTGGATTTCATCGCATCTCTTATGATGGCATTAGGGAATTATAACTTCATGGAGATAATTTTCCCCTGACAATGACCTGTTATACCTGCTTTGATGTTTTTCACTTATTTGGTGTTTAAAAATGAAGGTGATTGCCCAATTTTAATGTAATCATTTGCTTATGTACTGAAAATTTGTCAACTATAGCTGAACTGATATGCGTTGATAATCATGGTTGAATCCATGATTCAATATTTTTGAAATTATATGCATGCATTCAATTTGTATTTCAATTATGATGAATGAGCTCCCATCTTGAGCAGTAAATGACTGGGAATAATATCAGCAGTGGAGCTTCTATGGCAATAAATCATGCATACCTGTTGGGTATTGTTTGCTAAATGCTTTTGCTGAAAACGTAGGAAAATCTCCCTGCAAACAAAATTTGCAATACATCAAGCAATAAATTATTATTATCCATTTTTATAAATAGAATGTACAGGTAAATCAATATTATCCATGCTCGTTATTATGGGTAGCTAGAAAAAGTGAGTGATATTTACCATCAACCATCTGCATCTGTAATTCTGCCAAAGTGTATGTTAGCAATGTTGGGCAAACAAAAATTATTTACCATTAAAAATGTAACTATACCATTAATTCAACAGCATGCTTTCTCATTTAATTATTTTAAAGAAAATTCAGGCTCTTCATGATTTTTCGGTTGGTTTTCATTCGTCAGGGGACCCTTAAGAAATGCTCATTTTGAAAAAACTTATTCAAAGTCCAAAATCAGCTTGAAGTAATGAATCCATAGGCAAGTCTACAGTCTGTGCCATGGTATCCACTCACAATCTCTAATTTATTAAATTAAGTGTGTTTTATATTCAGTGGGACACTTGCTTCATAATCATTCATATAAAGAGATTAAATTTATTGAGAGCCCAATATCACCAGCGTCATTATCACCCGTGTTATAAATACCCCTGTGATTGAATCCTAATTTTAAGATAACTGGGAACTGAAAAAATTGGGAGTTCAATGTTTGGAGAGTGTTCTGAGCTCATGTCTGTCATTATATCATTGGGCTACTATTAGGGATAGACTGTTTGTTATTGTCATAGTAACAGTGAAAGAAATGACACTGTACCCAAAGAGGACGTAACTAGGTCCATTCCAGATGCTTGGATTAGTCATAACATTTTTTTCTGCTGCCAGTTCATTCCAACCAAGTTTTTTTGACAAGTTTCTACATCTCTTAACACTGCAAATTGAACAAAATTGAAATAAGGTAATGCAATAATAATAATAGTTATAGTAATGAAATAGTAATAAGGCAAATTAGGTATGAAGCTCTGAAGAATAAGATGGAAATGAGTTTTGTAAAAGATCAACAATCCAACAACATAACCAACATTGGAATTGAGAAACAGGAGGAAATAACTACTAAATTTCCATCTCATTTCATCTCACCACTTAATTCAGTGCACTATCACATCATTATTACTCAGAAAATTAGCAATAGCAGGGATTTTCTCAATTTTGAAGTGATAGACATATCCAAGATGAAGAAAATTGCAATTATGTGTTTGCACCATTGATAGCTCTGAAGTATAAAAGGAAACAGTATCTACCCAGATGGTTAGGTAATTAAATTATATTTTGGCCATAGAAACAGATAATTATGCAATGTGCAGCATTGACAGGCAAAACTTGGTTACTTGGAATAATAATTTGTAACTTAAGGGATATCGATATAGAGGAGGAACAACATATATTACAGAGCTTCAGGTTTAATATTATATGTACTTGTAAATTAAATGTGAGCCAAGTATTTTGATCAATAATTGCTCTAAAGAGCGGTCGCAAATAAATTCACAGGCTATTACAACAAATTTTGCAATGTATCAACTTAAAAAATTTCTTTAAAAAAGTTTTTACATATTTTACAATAGCTCTGGACCCCAGTACCATAGGTTTAAAATGAATTGTGTAGAAAAAAACTTAGTATTCTTTACTACTTCAGAGAACTCTACTGCTTCACAGAAATCATAAATCATTATTAGATGTTACATGAGGGTAAGTTTAGCCAGCATTAATAAATTTGTGGGAGAGTTACCGCATTTGATCTGAATCAATCCTACCAAAAGGCTGATATAGTAATAATATGCTTTCAATGGTATGCTTTCGAACTAAACTCTATCCCATACCATCGTTCCCATACCTTTACCCTTTTATTTGTATGTGAAGATATTGATTCTATTTATTTTACTTATTCCAAAATTGCAACTCATTAGATCAAGTTAGCAATTAAATACCTAAAGTGTTTGTGGCCTTCCATTGTTTCCATTTGGATGGTTAATGGTTGAATAGTGTACAATCAATAGAAGTAATATGAAGATAATTATAAGTAATGACAGGGCTGCAGAAATTTGTTATAACTTTTCCAAGTATCTTGCATGACCTTAGTTATACTTAGTTATGTTAGTTGTATTTCTACTTCAATCAATTAATTTTTACTGATTTATTGTTCAATTATAATCATTCTGTATTGATGCCTATTAGGAACTGGTTTATCAGTGCATAGTTCAGAAGCTAATTTACTTTGACTGAGGGGTATTAAAGGAATCATCATCTGATGGTGTTATTTTCTCGAACTGATGTTGTAGGATCAGGAATCAAAACAGTTTATTTGAAAGTTATTAAATATCAACTAACATTAATTTTTATAGAAAACTTCAAACATGCAATTAATCATTTAAAGCTGTCAAAACAAATGCTTAATTTTACTGCAAACTTTATGTTGCTACAATGTGGGTGTAAAATTTGATGCTGCTTTGTGAATTGAATTTGGACTTTGAGATGGCATTGGTCTTCATGTGTGTTGAAAATATGTTTCTTCGTCCATTAGTTTAGTTTACTTTATACACGGAATCATTGTTTACCCAGCATTTCCTATATCCACTGATATGAGACATAATGAATCCTTATATCTACAGATATTGGCAATGACATCTTGTATTTTTGTGTTTGAGGGCTTTTATTTTCCTCTACACTGTGTGGACTCGAGAAGCTTTATCAATCACCATTTAATTCATGATCTCCATTTTTAAGTCCATGAATCTTCAGGGTTAGAAATTCGTGGAATTTTACCTAAGGTCTATTTCTCTATGACACTGTTTAACTTTTCTGTGTTAACTTTATGGAACCACAATATAGGTAAAGAAAATTTTCTGAATGTGTCACAAGAGTCGAAACCATGGTGTGTAGTAAATCGTCAGTGTGGATTGTAAGTGCTTAGAAAATGAAATTTTCCTCCCATATTACAGTAATATACTTCTCGACTATGTTATTAGAATATCTTCCTAACCTCTAGATGTCTGAAGTCTTATTTCTATATTGTCAATGCCATTAGGTGAAAAATGGAAAATCGTTTAATGAACCAGTTAGCTTTTGTTGCAGTGCTGTATTTAAAAATGTGGTTGTCCTTCCTAAGGAAGTTTTAATCAAATTCCTATTGAAGGATCTTTGCCTATAAAGCATAGTGATTCTTAAGAAAATAATTTTTATTTTAGTTTTTCTGTAATTCGACGGAAATTTGATGCATCGGTATTATTTTCAGCGCCTCATTTGGTACCGTATAGTAACAAATGACGCGCTGGTCTAATCATAGTAACAAATTCCTATTGATTTTTCAGTTTTTTTTCAAGCGGCGTCCATTCTTTTTAGTCTGGTCGATAGGTAATACTCCCGAGGAGCTTGCTGCGGCTCTCTCTTGAGGATCTCTGTACATTGCGGTTCTTCGTCCGCGTTTATTGATTTTTCTAAAGTTGACAATCTATAAAGTTGGTAAATAATACACACCTGCAGAACAGTCTGCGGTACTGTATTCAAGCGATCACTTCCCCTTCAAATCCACGATGGCCATCGGCATTGATTATAATAATTGCTATTAATACCGTAGTAAAATGTTAAAAATCCACTAATTATGGTGTTATTTTACTTGTGCTTTAGAAAGTTAAATGTTTCAAATATTCTTGATCGCGGTGAATGTTTTGGTTTTATGGATTCCTCTCCAAAGATTAGTTTTTACAGAATTGGAAGTTGCTCGGAAATGTATTTTTATTCCTTTCCAGTTTTCAATATTTAAGAAGCTACGTGCATCAATAAAGTTAGATCACTATTTATGGCTTAGTTTGCCAGTTTTACATGCATAATTTTAGGCTTTAGATTGTATTATTTTCTCTATTTTGTATTTCTTGCTGAAAACGTGGTTTGAAAACTGCGAAGTTATCGGTAATGAACTCTATTGGATATTTTTTTGTGGCAATCCATGAAGCTTTCAAGTTCATTAAGCCTACCTTTAGCTGTTAGTCTCAGCGCTTTTCAGGAAGTTAGCTTAGAGAATATATCCGTGATGCGTCACGCGACTCCGATAGCGAAAGAAGACTTCCGGAGTGAAAGTCGCGAAAGCGAGAAATAAAAGAATTGTCACAAATGTGTATGATAAATGGACTCCACATGAGTAGTGTTTGCTTATCGTTAAGAAAAAAAAAGGATTGTGTTGCTTTGTGTGATACTTTCTGTCCTAATCACCATTTTTCATGAGAGTTGATACGGAGAATCGGGTGTCGTCCATGGGCTAATTTATTTGTGAGGTTCATCAGCGTCGTTTCTAATGTAATAATAGATAAGTCGATCCTAGTTATTGTTTATTACCATTACGGCCTGGTCGTCGTTGGGGCAACGTCGCATCCCCTGCTTACGCGAAGGTTGTGGGATCCTTGATCCTGGAGAGGTCTCTTTCCTTAATGGCAAAGAATAGGTGTGCGTTCTTCTGAGTGTTTTAATCGGAAATTAACTTTTGTCACATTTTTATTGTGTTAAATTTTAAATTCGGGCCGGAATTAACGCTCAAATCCGAGAGGAAATAATGATGGGTAGAGATGGTCGCCGAGTCTGCTGAAAATGAGATCGTGGCTTTCATGGCACTGTGTACTCAGTTTCTTAATGCATAATCATTATTTAATCTTCATTATGCACGGTTTAATTCCGTGAACTCAAGCTTTTAGTCATAATCAAGTAATTTATTATTAATTAAAGTACAATAAGTAATGAATTCGCATCTTAAAGACCATTGGTGTGGACGCCGCCGCTCGTCGCACTCCACTAAATATACGCCCAGACGTCTTCGCCATCGAATTTTTATCGCCGGCGCACACGTCGAGAGATATTAGTAGTTGTAATCTAGTCCTTCGAATACAGCGTATACAGGGCGTGGGAAAAATGCGCTACGAAATTTGAACACTGCATAGCTGATGCCCGTAAGAACCACCTAAATATCATTATTTCGACCTAAACATCAAAATTTATAGTAATTTTTAGGTCGAAAACTCACTATTTTTAGCAACAGAAACTTTAAGCCAAGCACTCCTATTGGCCGCGAGGTTACCCTTTTCCCGGTTGCTCTGGGCAATTCACGACTTCGAATGCATTGCTTGTCGGAGATGTATCCGACGCGTCCGGCAACAGGGCTAACTCGCGGCCAATCGAAGCGCTTGGCTCAAAGTTTCTGTAGTATAATAATGGTGCGTTTACGTAATATTCCTGTTTTAAATATTTTTTTATAAGTTTCTATTTCTCACAGGCAACGCAATACACCCACAACAGTACATGTGCGCCATTTTTTAATTTAATCATTGTTAACTGGCTGGTTGGGGTGAGCCAAGGCTCACCGGTACAGCATGAAATCGCGCCTTCGGCGCGACCAGGAGGTGACTATACCTGAAAATCACTAGTAATGTCGGTTCCTACTGGCATCAGCTGTCTGCGGTTCAAATTTCGTGACATAATTTTTCTCCATCCTGTATATTGTATACAGGATTCTCAACCCTTGCGACTCCACTGATTCCCGCCGGTCGCCGTAAATAGTGGCGCTCCAGACGCTAGGATACTTTTCAATATACGTATCAGCACACAAGAGATATGCTACGCGGCGTATTTCATCGATTGATGTTGATCAAAATTAAGCATTTTGATATTTGAAATGAGCTTAATTTTGAGCTTAAACGATTACATTCGCCGCGTAGCATATCTCTTGCTGGCTGTTACGTATATTCATGTATCCTGGCTACTGGGGTGCCGCTATTTACGGCGACCGGCTAGAATCAATGGAGTCGCTGAAGTGGAGAATAGTAGGGCCTCCTGTACCTCCTGTACTAACATAAATGCATGGAATGGAGTTTGCATTTGGCGCCGCGTACATGAACGCCTCAAGCCCTCTCACGCTACCTACTGGAACCGATGTCCCATCAAGAGGGTTGGCGTTCGATCCGCTCTAGATTATTCTGAACGAGAAAAAGTCTATCTAGAAGGACGTGAAGGACTCAAATCCGTTTTTTAAAGCGCATAAACATCTCCACCACGGTTTAGTCTTGTTTTTTTTTCGCTCGGAATTATCTCGATTCAAACTCAACCACCCCTCTGATCTACTCCACATTCCCTTCTCTCCCGCGCCTTGAGCTGCATGCTTTCTGCACGGCGGGATCGCCCGTCATCCTTTTGTTTTATTTTTATACGACCGCCCAACTCACCCGATTCCCTTTTTTTCTTCTCCGGCCCTCATTTTGTATTCCAAGCCAGAGTTAATAAGTTATTCTCCTCTGTACGCGTCCCACCCTTCTTACCTTTCCTGTCTAACATTTTTTTCTTTATTCGCTCCCTTGCCCAGGTCTATTTTCCTTCTCAATCAGTCACTACGAGTCGCGCGTTTTTCTTTTTGCTAATTCACTAGAGATGCCATTAGATTTGGATAACTGTGTAACCAGTGTGCAATACGCTTATTGTGAGTCGTACATTTTAGTGGAGAAAAGGCTCCGTTACTCACGTCGCAGCCATTTCAAGTTATGTTGCACTTGACGTCGCATACTTAGCTACATCATATATATCTCGACTCTTTTATATCTTAAGGCCTGTTTACACGATACATTAACACGTACGAATTAATGTATGTTTGCGTAAATGATTTTTGTGGACAGGAACGGAACATGTGCGAATGCATGAACCAAATTAGAATAGGTTCTATTTTCTGTGCATGCATTCGCACAAGTTGGGTGGTTTTGGTGCATTTTGGCGTTCATTCTTGCGTTCATACATTTAGACATGAACCCGTACGTGTTAATGTACCGTGTGAACAGGCCTTTAAACCCGACTGGTTTGAAAGTTACCGAATCATTATCACTAGTTTCCCAACGTGTCAAATATGTTTTCTAGTAAAACCTGTCCTAATTGAAGACAGCCTTAGGTCATGCTCATTTCATAATATTTATTTATTTTGGAAAATTTCACCCACACACCCAAGAACATCATATTGCTTCGTACTGTTAGATTTACAGATTTTCCCCATGATTTTCTCTTTTTACACCTCTTTGTTCGATACGACATTATATGTTAAGCTCTTGTGAGGACATGATTGCTGTTTCCTGTTATTGTGATGCTCGAAGAAATACTTATTTCTTTCTAATTCTTAGTTGTTGATAGCTAAAAAAATTGCCTTTTTTCTTGTTTACCGATTCAGTACTAGAATTTAAGCTCAGTTATGTTATTTTTATTTTTAGGGTAATTCCCTGGTAATTGTGAAAACGCTTCTCCTCATAATAAGTGGCTTTAGATTATTTTTAGTCATTCATCCATTGACCCATTAGTGATGTACATTTTCTGGGTAAAGTTTGTATTTGTTCACTATCGAATATTGCTTATGTTTTAATCAGAGCGAAAACCTTTTTCGGCAATCAATTCTAATTATCATATAGCTCATAAGTACGTGTCTTTTCAAATAGTTTTCATTACTGATGTAAGGCAGTGCTTGGAACCTATTTTACTTATCATGGATCGGAAATAATATTTACGTCCATCTTTAAGTCTTACGAAATTAAATAAAATAACTTAATCGTAAATGAAATAACTGTTGTTATTGCATTATTTCAGTGTGCATTTTATTTTACGTCATGAGTTTTCGAAAATTTCATACCATTCACTCATCCTAGAATTCGCTTATTTATATCAAATTTAGAGGAATTGAAATCGTTAAATAAATACGACATACATTTACACAAGTCCAATTATCACGCGCAAATTATTGATTTCAATAATATTTTCCTTGCACAATCCATTTTTGCATTTCATAGAAAGCAATGTAGCAAATCTAAGCTTCGTAATCAATGATACATCTAATTTTAATTCTGTTTCAAAGTGTTTAAATTATTTTTATCGCAAAAACCCAAGTGCATATGCAATTTCCACCATATTTTGCCATCGTTTAAACATCCTCGTAAAATATTTTTATTTTAATGGCCGCTGTGAAGCTTGCATTTCTTTAAAATTGTTCTTGCGAGTGCGATTTATAATCTTCGTCGCCCCTTGGCTAGGGCTTTAGACCATAATATGGTCTAAGGCTGGGGCAGTGGGAAAATACAATATCGAATCCTGGCTTCTTGGGGTGGTCTCAAGTGGATTGCCTGAGGATCCAGCCAACGCCAACTCACGCGGGCAATTAGTAACATTGTTCGCCTCGGGCCGTTCATTTGTCCGGAATGAGTTAATCCATTATCGTCGCCAATAAGCCGCACTCCCGAGATTTGAGAGCGGGAAACTCAAGAGCACTCCCCAGAAGTCTTGGCAGGCCGTGGACTGCAGCTAAGGCTCCTCCCCTCTTTGCTTGCCCGTTATCAATGAGTGGGGAAATGAGGGTCTGAA
Source organism: Ischnura elegans (assembly GCF_921293095.1). Lineage (NCBI taxonomy): Eukaryota > Metazoa > Arthropoda > Insecta > Odonata > Coenagrionidae > Ischnura > Ischnura elegans. The sequence goes on along the minus strand of NC_060248.1, from coordinate 69,890,845 downwards.
ATGTTAAACTTTGTTAAATTTGGTTTTACAGATATTACGAAGATAAACGGTTTAATTCGACATATTTTCCATTATATTTTGCTTCATAAGCAATTTTTCAACCGATTCGCAAATGTTCGAAGACTGACTAAAATACTGTATATGCTTTTGATTTCGAGTCGTATAAATAAAATCCGGCTGTCACATAGGCCGGTATGTATTCATTAATTTCCAGTATGTTTGCAAAGGCATGCGTCGCGCGAAAAAAAAATGAATCTCGGAAGCAAAATGACATTATGACTTTTTTTATTTTTAAAGTTCCTTCAGGTCAGTGTTTTGATCACCAAGACAGCTTAATTGAATTATAGATTGTTCTTCCGTTCAGTATAATGCTGGTCGTACACTGGAAGCGTATTTAGGCGGCTTCGCGCTCCCGCTACACGAGCGTAAACAAGCCTCTTCGCGCGGAAAATCCCTTAACCCAGAGTTAGGCACACCAACGTCCACTTCAGGCGCTAACCCATAGCCACCTAGAAAGTTACTCTCTAGGTGGCTATGGCTAACCTGCGCGAAGCTTCAGGCATACTCACCCTCGCGCTACACATCCTGTTTGGGTTGAATATTTCGCTCGTACACGCTTGACCTGTGACATACTTTGTCTAAATTTTCTCTTTACTATTCAAAATATAACGGAAAGTGCCTTATTTCATCCGATAGTTGTAAAAAAAGCTACGGCGGTTCATTTTCCAAATCCATATGCAAATGGTTGTACTCGGCCATCGTCCTCCTATTGCTTCTGATAAACTGGGTTCACCCAGCAAGATCTTTTCGTACCTGTTAGCATCCACGTCTTACGAGGTAAGTACTGTCAATGAAGGATAATTCCTCGAAATCCATGTTTAATGATAACGTTGTTTTTCAAACAGCCAAACTCACGTATGTCTGTAACGAATGCACAAGTCCACTCGCAGGGCAAGATCACTTGCATTGGACGAGCCCTACGCTTGTAGCTGAACATATTTTTGCCGCTTCTTGCCTCTCGAGTACGCGTGAGCGCGAAGCCGCCTGCAAATGCTTCCAGTGTACGACTAGCCTAAGCCGTGAACGTCGGGAGTCGCCTTTTCAATTACATTTGGTAAAAAATATGTTGATATTATAAGAATGAATATTGTTCACCTGTTATTTTCAGTAATTAATCCCAATGAAAACACTGTTAGAGGGTAGTATGTTGGGTAAACGAGGGAGAGAAAGGAAGAAAATGATATTTTTAGATGTAAGAAATGGGAGTAGTTCTCATTATGAATTGAAGAGGGATGTAAACGAAGGAAGGGATGCTGCCAAAATGCTTCTTTAGTACTCCATGGACCTTAGACGGTATCTTTATGAAAATAATACTTTAATAATAATAATAATCCTCCTGAAGAGCCGAGTGCACCTATTCCCACGCACTCAATCCTCCGCTCCGCGAGCGTCCCTCATCGCCTCCTCATCTTTGTTACAGGTGTTTGAGATGTGTTAGAATGGAGGAGAGATGAGAGAGGGGGGCCACGCCCCCTTCCGCATCCTCCGCGGGCATTAAATCATAGAGGAGCAAAACATGGGATCCATCCTGGCTTTCGGAGACTCGCGTTCGTGGAGTGGTGTCGGAGGCGGGGATTCGGTTCGGGGGCCACTACGTAAGATGAAATACGGGCATCTCGCTTCTCTCTCTCTCGCTCGTTCAGATGCATGGTCCGCGCGTCGCTGCAAGCTTCGAGTCATGGGCGGGTTTTAGAGGGTGGGTGGGACGCGGGTAAGGTCAAAGGGCTGTAATTCATTTATGTATGATTACGTTGGGGCGGTGGGAGCTGGCTTGTGGAGTTAGGTGTCGATAGAAATAAGGCCACCAAACTTGGTGCGCTGCTAGTCGAATCGGCATATTGAAATTAAAAACTATTAGTAAATATACTGTTTATACTAGTAGTTACTACTGCGTTACTGGGTTGCGGGTTCGACTCCTATCTGGGTAAGAAGCAGTTCTTAGGAGCATGCGCTTTTTTGGTTGTCCATGTATGTATATGCATTGAAATAGCCTTCTCGGGAAATCAGCCGGGTCAGGATGGACATTGCTACCAACGTTTCGACGACCTTCTCTGCCATCGCCATCAGGGCGAATGATGACGATGTCCATCCTGACCCGGCTGATTTCCCGAGAAGACTTCATCAGCAATTTTTTCATATGTGAGCCATTTAACCCTGGTTCCGTATCGGTGTGAGCATTCGCGTTGCGTTAGTATTCTGCGATAAATATTTCCTAGCTTACCATCGCGCGCTGTGTGCGACGACCTTTGGGAGACGTTGGTGGAAAGGAGGAGTCTTGTTCGTACCTCCGCTTCCCCACCCCACCCTCATCCTGATATCGTGGAACTCTCACCGTCGTTGATTTACCTAACTATAGTAATTGCCTCATTTTATCATGCTTGCTTGCTCCCATAATCCGTTGGAGCCTCTCCTTCCGCATTCTCCCTAGCTCGTCCTCGACTTCATGCCTCATATGCATTAACTCTCGGGAGTAGTCACCCTCTGCAGAGCGCTGCCAATTTTTAGTGTTTACCGCGTCGCGATGCTGGTGGGAGATTTGCCAAGATGGAAGCGTTCTTGCTGATTGAATGGAATGCTGGATTCGCAAATTTTCCGAAGATGAATGACGGTATGGGAAAGCAGAACCAGGGGACACGGCGTCGTTAAGTTTTCGATAGCGCCTACGTCGTGTAAAGTATGAGGCATAAATTTCTACGCTATTTATATCATTTGCTGTTTAAATGTCGGTCATAATTTCAGTTTAACAATGGGATATCTTGAGAGATATTGTCACAAAACTTAGTCTCATCATTTTATATTCGCAGTTCTACACCCGTTCCTAACAATTCAATAATATTACAAGGTATGTTTTTAAAAATTAATAAGCAGAAAGAGATTTTGTAAATTTCAATGTGCATACATCCTCATTAGATGGTGAACAGTTGGAATCCGTAAATACCCATTGCCGGAGGAAAATCTACCATCGTAAATGAGATTTTTTTCTTACGTCAGGGTATCACCCGATTTACATTTTAGAAGAAGCACTAACTACAATCAGATGTATACGTTTCGTTTCAGTCTAAGGGTTAATGCTTACTTGGATACTGGCAATATAAGATAATGATGATTAAGGAAATAATTATTAAAAAATAGTGATTCTCTTAACTTTAATGTGGTGCTATTTAATCATGATAGACTTACTGAAATAAAGCTTTTTTAGCAAGCATATCGTCACGAAAGGGTGAAGTATAATAATGCCGTCTTTATTGCAAGTAAATTTAGTACTTGATTTATATATTTTTCACAGAAGTACATCCATGCCCTGGATGGTTGTAAATCCACCCAGGCGGGATTCGAACCTGGGACCGCTTGGTTGGTAGGTAGGGACGTTACTCCGGTGCCCCCAGGCTGGCATAATATACTTTATTGAAACAACAGTGATGGTCCATCGTCAAAACTTGACTTTCTGCTGCGATCATTGATTCATTATTTGATTATGTGCCAGTCATCAATGCTTTTGATAATAGTCATAGCTGTAGATGAATGTATGTGGAAAATTAAATACACAAGCTCTCATTGTTTAGCATTTCCGTTTATCTATGTCTTCCATAGAGGAATTAATGAGATAGTCCCCAAAACGGTTAAGTGTAATGTCTTTTATTTTTCCTCACTTCAAGCGCAGTGATCCAATCCGTACAATGGCATTTCCAACACGGTTATTGTATTTTCCTTCGGAAGATTCACAGGTCTACGGAATTCCCCTTCTGCTTGCGCTCCTATATGTAAGTTGCCCTTAAGCATCCAGACATGCGGCGTGTCGTCAACTCTCGATTATACAATGGTCTGCTATCCCAAATCGATTTCAGTTTAGCGCTTTTAATTTTTTATTCTCATCCACGAACTTATTCGGAGAATTTTGTCGAAGAGGACCAGAAGTTGCGACAATCACTGCACTTAGAAAAATTAAATGCAAATTTCACGTTGTTACTAGTGAGCCAATGATAACCGGTGCGCGTTGGGCATTAGATGATACCGTCATACAAACGCAAATGGTTGCTTTAAGACCTTTCATAGGTGTTTCATCGCATTGTTGCCTATTTCATCTACATGATACCCTGCGAGTTACTTTAAAGTGTTAGGTGCTTAGTCTACCGCCAAGTGACTCTGATTGTTTTCTGGGGGTGAGTATTTCTACCGAAGATACACTAAGCCACATGTCGGTGCTTTCGCAATTGCTTGGAAATTACGTGTCTCGGTTTTGCCGTCATCAAGCAGGAACCATTCATTCCGTTAATACTACGCAGTATTTAGAACCAGATTTACTCGCATCGCGTACTTTTATTATCGCGTTTTATTTATTTATCATTCTAATCGAATTCCATCGAGTTTAATGTTGGTTTACGGAATTCCAGGGGCAAATCGCCTATGGAAGAAGATTAGGAGATTCCTACGTATTCCGTAATAGTTTTGTTTCCCTCCTTGGACGATGTTGCTATCCCCTCCCTCTTCTCCACCCCACGCCGCTTGTCCCTTCCAGCGCCACCGCGAGAGCAGTCGCGGAAATTCTTTCCGCTAGCTACCACCATTCGTTCCCTCCCCCTGTTCTCTCCCTCCCTCGCCCCCCCCCCCTCACCTCCCCGAGCTTCCCCGCACACCATTTTTGAAAGTGGTCCTCGGTGAACGGGAAAAAGAAAACTGTTCGCTCCTCGACAAGTCAGTAAGGTAGTCGCCCCCAAAGGGGTGCGAGCGAGCGAGTCGGTGGGAGGGGAGGAATATTTTATTTCTGAACAAATATGCCTCTTTTCTCCCCTCTCTGAAGCGCCGTTTTTTTTATCCCCACAATTCTCTTCCTCTCTCCACCCTTCCCTCCCCTTCGCCCTCATCCCCTTTCCCGTAACCCTAACACCCCTGTCCCTTCTTCCTACTCCCCCCGCCCGCCTCACACACCCCCTCATCCACCCTCTTTTACTCGCTCCCCAGTGGGCCACCAAAAAGTGCCGTCGCTCCTGCTTGTATATACGTGTGTGTGGGGTACTTTTACCTCGGCCCCACGATCTGTTGAGCCGCCACCGCCCCCTCCTTGCCTTCTTTTCCGTAGCCACGGCCTCCGCTTTGCCCTCCACCTTCCCTCCCCGCGTTACCATTCCTCCCGTATGCTCCGGTAAATCCCACCCCGTGCAAACTCACTTTACGGCACATATCTCGGCCCCTCCTAACTCTCTTCTCTTCCCCGTTCCCTCCCCGTCATCAGTCTTCACTTTTCAACCTCCGCAAACCTAAGTCCACGACTAACCTCTTTCTCAAGCCAGTGGGGTATTTTTTCCCGTTTTCCCTTCCTCCGTACTTGAAGTTCGTATCCCGCCTGATTTATTTTGCTTACCATTATTTTTATTTTTCCGCTCTTTTTCATTCCTTTACATGCATTGAACATTGAATTTCGTAATATCTGTAACCAATGTATGTGTTAGCTCCCCCATAGATCATCTTCGTATGACGAGCGAAGGCAAGTTAAAAAAGTAATTAAGACGTCGGTCACGCATTATTATCTTTCCTGTTGTTTCAGTAGCATGCCTAGTGTATGTCACTTCACAATTTTTCCTTTCCTTTAATGGTCCACATGTGGTTTGCCACGAAAATTTTCCATTCTTTCTTTAGGATTCCGGACAGTAGCATATTAACATTGTATTTTAAGATACTCAGTATGGGGATCGTGCGTTTTATATTTTCTTCTAGTGTTATATTTACGGTCGTTATAGAGAATTTGGCTCATTAATTTCATTATTACAGCTCCCTTGTTAGCCCACCTGAATGACGAGTTCATAAAGCACTGCGATTGACTTTACTGTTCATTCTCATTCAGTCAGTGGTTTAACCCGCTGTTGGTATTGACGACTTTACCTCTGTGAACACGAAGGAGAGTCCACCGTCGCTGCTCGAATCTGCTTAATATTTGCGACCGATTTTTCTGCTGCAGCAACCTCCTACCAGATGTGGTTCGCTCGTCGCGTTGCGTTTTAGACATAAAATGCTTCTTTAGGAAAATAAAACTTCAGGAAATCCTGCTTGGGTTTTATTAGTGGTGTCGGGAGTTATCAAATCAGTGAAATGTGCTAGTAGAAGAATTAAAAATTTATGAGAGGAAATCTGCCACACATTAGTATCTCTCCTCTTTCTTTTGGCAGTGTACCATGAGCATTTTTTCAGCTGTTGTCTCTTACTCTTGCCTCACATATTGTCCCTAATGTTAAATAGATGATATCTTGTGGATCAGAAGGCATTTATTTTGACCTAGTGATATGGTCACATGATTTAGCTACTGCATTTATGTTAGCTGTCCCACTAATCCAGTGCTAATGTACTGCTTTCGCTCTTTCCACTTTCTTCCATTTTCTTATTATTCTCTTCAAATCCCTGATGTATTTCAAAACCTTTGCTTAATTATTTGAATCTATAGTTCATCTCAACTATTCTTGCACAGGAATATGCCGAACCTGAATCATTTCTTGACTGGAATAAACTTGCAGAACAGATTGTGTTTACCAAATTTAGTCTCTGATTTAGATGTAGGCATTGCTTTAATATTTCTTCGTCCTCTTTCCTAATGTCTTTATCTACCCACATACGTTTATTTTCAGGTTTTCTACAATGTTCGTTTATCCAAATAAAATACCTTTTATTTATATGTTTTTTTTCTATGTAAGAGTTATTTTCCTCATAGATCCATGGGTTATAAAAGACTAAAAAAACAAATAAAAATTTATACTCCCGTATTAATGTAAGTATTTTTCCGACTTCAGTGTTACCCAAGTTTTTCGTTTCCCTACAACGCCGCTCCTGTCGGAAGGTGTTCCGTGGATTGATCCCCACCGACTCCTATGCCCCAGGCATGGATCTCCCGAAAAATAAAACGATCAGGAGTTAATGGAGCGGGATATGGGAGTGAATAGACCTGCATAATGTGACTCACGCGTGTTTCGACGTCAAGAATCGTAGATGTGCGAGGCCCGTGTATATTTTTCTTTCCGAGTGGCCTGGGTCGCGCGCGCCTGGAACCCTCGAATGCAGAGCCCTCCCGGGAATCGGGTGGGTCCGACGAACATTATCGAGGTTGTGAATGTCGTTTGGCGGTTAGATTGGGAAACGAGGACGAGAGAGTTTGTTGCCGAGGATATTTGTCACCTTTCATATGCAAAACATGGAATTCTTTCGTCGCGTTTGCGACGTGGCGAGGCGGGGAGACGGCGTGGGACGGAGGGTGCCTGATGAATGGGGGAATGCGGTTGGTGGAAATGTAGGAGATGCATTTTGGGCAGGAGAGAGCGAGGAAGAAATATTATGTGAATTTGGAAGCCAATATCCAATCCCATGGCCATAAGTGAGCACAACGTCGTATGAAATGGCGTTCATTGTTGAGTCTGCCGGGGTCGACGAAGTGCTGTCGCGGAAGTTAAGTGTGGGAGAAAGCGTGAGCCGTATTATTACCTTCTTCTGATATATGAGTGCGGATTTGTTGAGGTTTGGTTGTTGGACTTAAAAAAATTGAAATTGTGGGAGGCTAGTGAGTTCCCCGTTAGGCAGAGGTGCCGTGTTTTAATTATCTTAGTTTATAGTCACTGGTTTAACTTAATCAGCTCTTAGTAAGGTCTAATGCGTTTCCTACTAAACCATTATTCTGTATTTTTAATGAGCCATCTAGTTTTATGGGTTCTTATCTTTCCCATTATTTCTTGCAATTTTTTCGCGGGTTGAATGGGATCCATGGATTCCATACTTGATTAAGGTGTAATTTGTGTCAATTATTTCAATCGATCCCGAAAAAATATTAGCTGATAAACAGATAAAAACTCCACCAAAAATTAATCTAACCATGTTATGATTTTCAGAGTAAACAGGACTACTCTGTGTCTTAGAGGTACTTGTGTGAATGAAAAATTTCATTATGGGATAGATCGAAATGTGAAGGATTTAACAGGAGGGTAAATCTAGCAAAAATTAAACATGTAATGGTAGCGAGCATATGTTTTTTGTTTTCATTTGTCATAGTTTCTCCATTTATAATTTTTAGCGGTGTGTATTATATCCTTTAAAATTCCTTTCCAGAGTATTTTTTCACCTCATTTGCAGTATTGCTGACGGTGTTTTTTGGATCTCAATGTTTTCAGAAATTCTGCATCAAAAGTGTGGACCATGTTTCAAATTTATTCGTTTAATCGTATAATTTTCCCAATTTTTATGCCATTTTCCCCTTATTATCAGGGTACACATGTAAAAATGAGGTGGTCGTCTCTCTTTGTCCACATCCTTCCGCCAGCGACTTCGTTGCCTTACAAAACCTGTGACTTCTCTTATATTCCCGTGAATACGTTATTGCTCTCTTGCGGCCGTGTTATTTACTATTTTCGTGGATTCCCGTGATAAAACACGCGATAGCATTACGACGCCAACCGCGCGTTTACGACACATTTGCGGGCGCCATTGTCGTCGCAGTTGTGTAGCCACAAAACTATTCTTCCTTCTCCTTCCTGGCGTCATCTCTACCTCAACTGGAGGATATACATATACATACATACAAGGAGGTTCTCTCTCCGACCGGGAACGGAGTTTCACGGCTGCGGAACACCTTTGTCCTACCGGTGAGCAGACGCCCATATCTCGTTTACATGTATTTGTGTTTTGCATGTCTTATTTCTGGTCCGTGCTCCATCTTTCCCGAAACTTGCTTCCTCAGAACGGTTGTCCCCACAGTAGTGGGTGATATAGGTGCGGATGGGAGCCAAGTCTGAAATCTCCGGTGCACCGTATCAAACGGCTGGGCCTCCTCGCGAATGGGCCGGATCTCCCCTTCGCTGAAAGGACTTCTGGGACGTAGTTCTTGGCGTTGTTCTTCGCCGCCTCCTCAGGAAGGGTGGGGTCCGGTGGATCCCGCAACCGAACCTGGCTCGAACCTCCTTCCCTTCATCTTGCAGAGCGAGTTCGTCCCGTCCTTCCGGCTTCTCCTTTGTTTAAGCCCATACTAGCAATCGAGGTTGGGAGGTAGGATACTGGGTTATCTTTTCTCTTCAATCCTTTCTGCCTAAGCTGTTTACCCCGTATATGCCCCGTCATCGGAGTTGAATCACGATCACCTCAGTATGTGGACAATGAGTGGAAACGTAACGAATTAAAAGTTCGATGAAAATTGCCCTTGAGAAAGACCGGAGACAATTATGTGGGTCAAATAACGAAGGGAATGTAGTGTAGAAAAAGAAAGTGTAGGATAATGCGTGAAAAATGGTGTGAGATGGGGAGAATTTTTGGCTGCAGTGACCCATTTAATAAATTTTATCATAACTGTAAAATTAATCACGGATAAACCTTTTTCTGTGAACTGGGGCTGCTTTTTGCTTCTGTCATCTCTGCTTCTTGATTGAGGGCAGTTTTGTATTTTGCGCATGCTATAGTTACCAGCCACATGTGGCTGACTCAATGCTCACTCAATGTTTGTACAGGGTCAAGGATGCATACGTGGAAGGGGGAGACGAGATGGACTGCCCCTCCATTTAGGAAACATTATTCTTTTTTTATGGTTATTTCTGTCCTCGTATGTACGTGATTACTTACAAAGTCGTATGGAGTATGTGCGGAGCCCTTCAACGAGCATTTAGTTTAATTCACGGGGAAAAAGACATTTAGTCTAGAGTTAAAAAGCAGTGATCCTTTCAAGAGTGTGGCTCAAAATGTTAGGAACTATTTGTATAGATATACTATGTAATGCACTTTTTAAAGGTACTAAGTTTTTTCCTTGAATCCACGTTGCATTTATTCCTCCCACGATCCTCCTGCCGCAAAAGGCAACCTAGATGCGCTGCTGAACAGAAAAATTGTTTCTCGAGGAAGTGGTGGATGGCCTGGAGAGCAAGGGGGTGCTTTTAGCTCCCTGTCCTCCAATAGCGCCGTCCTCCGTCTTGAGCGATTCAGGTGTGCCTTGGGAGTCATGCTCTGCCCCTCACCCCCGAATTCCTCTCCACGCTACCTCTTTTCTTCGTCGTCCACCTCCTCTATCCCCTCTCACTTTCTCCAAAAACATAACATCTTTTCTTTCTCTCTCTCCCCCAAACAGATATTTTTCCGTCTCCTTCGGACCGTGCCTTAACGCAGGTGGTAATACTAAGAACTGAATATGGATATGCAGAGAGAACTGAAAGGACTTACGGGTCAAATCATCGTGATGAACATTCGGTATATCCTCAGTGAGCGGTCCAGCTAATGAATTATTAGGATTATATTTATCTCGTTTTTGTGACGGAAAAAGTTTTAATGATGCTCTAATAACGACTAACTCTGTGATCTCGCTTCGGTGTTCTAAAATCGTGGGATGAAAATTTAGCGGCACTATATTTTACTCAGGTGTAAGTGCCGTTTACCTGTGAGTGCCGTTAGTATCTACTCCAGTCATAAACTCCATTTTTTTACTAAATGTACATGCCCCTCTCAAATGGAGTTTTCATTTCCTAGATCCTTCCTGATGCCCAGTGTGTCACATGATGCCCATCGTCATCAATGAACATTACTTGGCATCGACAGGAACTATTAATATGCTCGACAGCCTTATAGATAAATTCAAATGGAAAGTGATCGTAGATGAGGTTACGCCAATCGAATGGACTAGAATGGTAACGAGATGACTTTGACATCCGGGGATTTACAGAATTTGTGGCGGTTTCCCATGATGGCATCTTCCAAAGATGTATTGGTGATTATGGCGAAAAGTATGCGTAGGAAAAAATCATTCGCCTTGATGTTGACATTATTTATATTTTAAAGTTTGCGTTCCCGTCGTAATGAATAGTACCTACTTCTATCAGTAATCTCCTTACCAGATTATGATAGTAGAGGGCAAGCAATTTAGGATAGTTGAAGGGTGTTTTTTATAATTTTTCCTTATGCACTGCTCCATTGTATTTATCTTAAACCGTTGATACGATTACCTCTGGGGGTAATGAGTTATTTTTACGAACTGTGAATATGCAGCCGTCGCTGCTTGACCCGTCACTAGTCAGTATGTGAGAAAATCACTTAATCGTCCCTAAGCTGTAACACATAAAGGTTCTTATCGCTAGTGAGGGGCTTTTATTTCTTTCTTTGCTTTCTGAAATCAGTCGTTGATTATATCTTATGCAACCTTTTGTGGTGGTAAAATTGCGTTGAAACCACTTGCCCTTTAATCTGTCCGGAAGTACAAAAAAGACGTTCTTCGTATGCTTTTCTGCTGGCCTTGTTATCTTTGCGACAAGCGTGCTTCTCTCGCACTTCCCCCTTCCCTTTATCTTTTATTTTTCCGTAAGCTCCCCTTTTAACAGGAGAATTGATGCACACAATGGGTCCTCTATCGGTTCGGCTGTTGCTTGCAGGCATTCACTTTGAAATAAATAAATGAAAGAGATCCAAGCTGTGATGTGTTCGCTCGCCTTTTTGTCAGCACCTCACTCTTATGCTACGGTTCCGTATGCCCCTATGATACAAGTGTCTCATATCTCTCTGCCTGTCAACTTCGTCTTAGCGGCAGGTTTTAAAAAATCGCGAATGAAACTGAATGGAAAATGAAGAGCAGCTGCGTTTTACTGAAGGAAAGGGGAGAATACTTTGGCACGCTGAGCGGGCCTCGTATTACCAATCTTTTTCTCACTCCTTCCACTTCTTGCGTTGGGTGGCATGTGCGATAAAAAATACGCGGTCATTTTCGGAAAGAGGTTGAAAAATTTATCTGTCGTCGGCAGAAGTTATTTTTGTGATTAGTCCATCAGTTTCAGAATATATTAATACTACGGAATTGGTTTTTCTTTTAATAAAAGATTTCTTTCCGGGCGAATTCTTTTGATAAAATGTTCTCGGTTTTGGGAGCGAGTTAGGCTATTTAAGGGCCTTAAAGAGTGCAAACCCGAGAATATTTCATCAGTCTTTCTTTTGTTTAAAAATCTTTCGGGTGTCCTATCGGGTCAGGATTCGAATGCTGCAGTCGTTTAGACGACTGGCCATTGTCTTCATGGCTTATAGTTTCGGTCGTCGAAGGATCGAATGTATTCTAGTTGCTTACCCGGTGGCAGTCCCTTTATTTGCAGTAGGTAAGTATATTCGCCGTGAAAACTAAAATCCATCTGTTCTTTTTCTTACTCGGTAGAAATCAAGTGTATTGAGGTCAGGAAATTACGTGGGGAAATCGTGGGTTTGTGGCATGGGAAATGGAAAAAAAACTCGGGTGGAAGCGCTGTCCCGAACACGTTCTTCGCTTTTAGGGACCCCTCCCCCTCGGCATTTTATCATAACCGTGTCCTTCCCCGCGAATAACCTTCCTCACCCCCGCAATGCCGTCGCGGTCATAGTCACGCAGACACCCTCTCCATACCCACCTCTATGTCAGATCCCCCCCTCGCCCTCCGCTTATTCCTCCCCCCCCCCCTTGCGGTCCCTAGCTCTACTTTAGCGACGACTGGAGAGGAGATAATACCCTCCATTGTCTCCCTGTCTCTGCGCATGGGAAGAGGTTAAAGGATGAGCCGTATCAATCTTTGAAACGGAAACAAGCGTATACCGGGTTTTATAGCTCTTAGGGTCCTTTCTCTCTCTCTCTCATGTCTTCTCTATCCCCCGCATCTACATGCCCTCCTCCTCTTTTTGGTTGGCCCACCCAGTTCCGCAGGTTCCCTCACGTGTTTCTCTTGATTTTTTATCCTCCTCCTACTCCAGCCGAGCACGTAGTACGACACGTCCCTTCATGCTTGTATTTCTCGTCCTCCACGTTGCTCGCTCGCCGCCTCCGACTTTGTCTTTCGTCCCTTTCCGCGGGTCTCACCCACACAGCTCCCTTCCTCCCCACAGCTGGACCTAGAGCCACCTTCCTGGGCGTTGGGGGTGGGCCAAAGGCCGGTCTGCCCTTTGGTCCACCCGCTCTGCGTGGAATCGTCCTTTCCTCGTGGAATGTTCGCTTTTATCTGGAACCACCTCTGCACCATTACACGTCGTATTTATTAATAACGTGTGTGCTTGATCTAGAAAATGCCTCTCTCTGTAATGATGATGATTACTTAATTGAGAATGTTGAATCTTTTGCCCCTTATGTTAAAACTGGCGGTACAAAAAGGAAAAAATCGATAATAATCAATTATCACCATTGTTAGTATCAATTTTAAAAATTGGTATTGAAGAGAACCTCAACCAGAATGATGAATAGTATAAAAATTACCTTTCACAAAAAGGACATAAATTTAGCATAGTTTATCATGAATTTTAGTACATGCCCGGAATATTAATATAAATCGAAGTTGACTTGACATGCTCATAAAATCGTACATAGCCAGGGGTGTGATGAGAAAATGTTTCGAGGCTTTCCCCTCGTACAGTGGTGCTGAATTCTTCTGGATTGTCTTACAAGACTAATTAATAAGCCAATTAATAAGACTAATTAATTGCCTTACAGCCCTTTCTTTTTTCTGTTCAGCATCGATTACAATGTGGAAGGTTAACCTGTGTGATCGGATCCGATCGTGGAATCGAATTCAGTTTTCAAATAAATGTGTGATACAAACTTTTCATTGAGTAGTCAAGCGTTAGAGTTGGTGTTCTGAATGAGAACGATAGTGGTATTGTACCTATTTTGTTTGAATGATAACGCCATGTATATCCATCATCACTTAAACGAGTATGTAATGAACCATGTTATCTTTGAAATATTCCTTAACTATATACTGCGGTAAATTTCATTTGCGTATTTCGTCGATACCTGGGACAGTTTCACTTCGCAGTGTCTCGTCAATATCGTATGATAACAAGCTGCTGGGGAATAAATTGTATTGTAGCTTGGAGCTTTTTATTCACTGATTTCAGTAACAGCCTAATTCAGTGCTGACTGTGCGCATTGTTTGAAAGGGTCTTCATTAGATAGAGATATCGTCAGAGAAATCATGTTTCCTCACTGACACTCACTCGCGCACCTGGATCTGGAAAAGGCTGGGACTTATAAAAAAGAAACAAATTCCGTGGTAGCCCTGTCTTTCCTCTCACGAGGTTCGGCCCAACACCCTTCATTTTAATTTTACTCCACTGAAGCCCGAATGTCCTTTCTCCCGGTCCATTTTTTGGCACTCATTTCATTTTATCATCTACTGCCTTCAACCCTCATGCCGCAACCTCAGTATTACCCTCCACCAAATGCGAGGCTGGCCAGATCCTGCCCCTCTCTCTACTATAGTGCCGCCCGCGTAGTGACCAAAGCTCCGTTGTAGACCCACCACTTCCCCTTCCCTTCCTTTCCCCCTCGCCCCTAGCTCTTCCCCCATATCCCTGCCACTTTTTATTCTGTGGTGTCGCATAATCAGTGTTTTTCACTTCTCTGAGCCTCCCATATTTTATCTCCGGTCTCATATCCTTTCTCTCTCTTTGTCGACCACTAGCATCCAGATCCCCTGGCCCTCCACAATCTGTGGTGCGGTTGGACTAAGTTGCTGCTCATTTTGGCTACCCTCATGGGCCGTAACTTCATTGTTTCTTCTTTTCTCTCCTTGATGTTCGTCCGGTTGAGGTCATGATTGATCCGAACTCCAGATCAGGAAGTGAGCTGATTGAAATCCTTACCTATTGTGACCCTTATATTCACATTTTTGTTCCAGTTGGGAAGAGCTTAACAATTTAAGGTGGCCAAACTCAACTGAATATTACCCTGAACTACAAGTGCAGTAACAATTCCACGAATCAACACCAAAATCGCGCATCAATCTCGAAAAAGAGAAGTTTCCATTGTCCATATAACTGTCGATATATAATTTTCTCGTTCTTGCTACTAGTTACTTTTATGGGAGATTGGTGTTTTTCCAACTAATGACTGATGCCAGTCGAGTTCCGCCGCTTTTAGTTGTTATGATACGGTAGACACACTCCGTAGGTAAGTCTTCAAATTCTTACTACAGTAATGGTTTTTTTCTGTAGCTTTTCCATTCCTCGCAGCCATTTGGTAAGGATTTACCTAAAGATTTTATACTGACGTTTTTGCTATATTTTATTTTACGCGTCTCCACATAGCCAGGAAGTAAAATTTAGTTAACGATCGTTGACTCTTAAAATTAATGTTTTGGCCAGTATAAAGTATTATGTTTTATGAGATAATGCTTAATTTTATTCTTAAAATGTGGTCGTTTCGGGATTCGATGGGCCGTGCCTCGCGGGCTTTGTAATTAATTAATTGAGTTCTTGCGGTGTTGACTTGGTGGGTTTGCATATTTTCCTCATCCTAAGGACCTGTTTTCAAATCCCGGTAACTATGGATTGTGACAATTTCAATTTACCGCGTTAAAAGTGATGAAATTAATATGAATAGAGCCACTTTCCCGAGACAAATATCGCCATTTAATATATTTATTTTTAACTTTGTATACCTCCGGCGGAATAAAATTCTCAAAATGTAGAGCCATCGTAGCTAAGCTGCGAGTTCGTGACGCTTGGATTAGATAAATTAAGGATGATGACAAATTGAGAAAGCAAGTAATACTCTGAGACCAATGTGACAATGCATTTTAATATCTTTATACAATTTAATATCTTGCTATCCTCAGTGCCCTGGATCAATACAATCTTCGCTGCTAATTTACCATCTAAGGAAGACATATTGCCTCATGTTCTTATGATATCATTCTCTTCCTCGTTTTCTCTGATTGATTTGTTCGATTTGTGTCCGCTCTCGTCGTCAATGAGACTTGATGCATATGGTCATAAATGTCCATCGTTCTGTCTTCTTTGCGGGAATGTAAATGAATTTACGAGTAGGGACTCATACCACCACTCGTACCTGTCCTGCATACTCAGAGATCCACACTCATTTTTGGGAAAAAGGGTTGTTTTTCAGTATTATAGGAGCTGAGTTAAACTTTAAATGTGTTGTTGGCTACTTTGAAGAGTGTAAGTGCTCTGTGTTGGCCAGGGTTTTGTTGTTGCTGTCTTTATTTTAGGAGAATTCAAATATCTTCGTCCATGATGATTTCCCGTATTATGTTGCTTTACACCGAGCCATACGAGTGCCTTAGGCTCTTTTTGAAACCCTTCACGTCCTTCGATCGAATACTTCCTCCAAATCCCTCCCCCTTTCTCTTCCCAGAATTATTATTTTTTATGCCCAACCTCTCTCCCATTCCGCGAAGAGAATTACTCACCCCTCTCCTTCGAAAAATTTCCCTATTAAACCACACTCACCCCTGTTCCTGCATTTCCACCCCCTACCTAACTCGCCTCGCGGTGTCACACTTCCTCAACCCCCTCTCCCAAAAAGCCCCCGCCAAAATAAAAGTCCACCTTTATCCCCCCCTCTCTCTCTCTCTCTCTCTCTCAACCCCCGTCGTCGCACCCCTTAAAACAAGGGACCCGTTCGCTGCTTGCTTTCTTCCCATCTTCAAATGATGAGAATTTATTTCCTCGGATGCTTATTTCACCCCCTACGCGAACCCCGCTTCCTCCTGCTCGCCGCTTCGGGTAGGTACTACGTGTGGATGTATTTTTTTTCGGGTCACGATGTGGTGTGGGGGAGGGGTTTTTTAGGGGATAGGCGTTATATTTTTCGGGAGGCACCGTTGGCCTCCTCCATCCTCCTCCCGCCCCCTTGTGAAAAAAGAATGAATTTTTGAATGATACCCTGTTTTGTGCGTGTGCGTGTGGACGACTCTGGAATGAGTGAGAGAGCCAGAGAGAGAGTTTGTGTAGGTAGGGTTTGTATGTGTGTGTGTGTTGGTAGGGAAAACCTTTTGTTCGTTGAAAATGTCTCTGAGGGCGAAGAATTATTTACTTGGCATTATTACCGACCGAAATTTTGTGCGAGACTGTGTGTCGTCGCGGTGGCTTTGGCTGTTTCTGTGTGTGGGGTTTATCTGCAATCTCTACCGAGTCTTTCACCCCTCCCCCTTTGCTTGTTCGCCGTCGGGTGCTCCTTTGGAAATGGTGACGGACTCGGGGAGTTATTGGTGGTCATATTCAGCGTTCCAAAGAAGCAGTACAATCCCCTCTCCGTCGCTCAGCTCTTGAAGTAAAATATCTCCGCCTCTTGCGTCTTGCTTCCGTGGGCGTTATTGTTTCCACTAGGGTGACTTGGCGACATTCGGTCTTCTGCCTTAATCCATTGAAATATATCCGTGACTCTTTCGTGATATAGGTATTTCAGTATCATCTCTCTGGTGTCGTCCCTCTTAATGGTATAATTAGTATAGTGTGAGTAATATAATGTAGTAACAGGGTTAGCAAATGTGGAAGTTCGACTTATCTGTGAAATTGAACACTAGATATCGTAGATAATTTTTCTATGCTACATTTCGTATGAATTATATTCTTCCAGTGGCAGAAGGCGCTGAATAGCCAATCTTACGGTGGTGGACAAAGTAACTGACTCATAGAAACTGCTTGCTTACTTTACATTCAATCGCGATTGCTTGTTTTGCATTCATGTTAATTTTAAATTAATTTTTTTAGATAATTACATGTTACCACTTTCCCTTGTCAACGAACTTTTTTAAATTTCCCCTTCGTTCTTATCATTGCAAGGCATGTATGACGAATGTTCTGCTGTACTTGTGCGAAGTCACTCGTAAAAATGGCATTCTTAGTTGGTAGTTTGCCTGAAGCGGCTTCGAAGCCAGGTGCAAGTGTATAAGTGAGAGAAACTCTTCATAAAACATCCTTGAATTGGCTAATGACCTTACTGCTTTGAATTCCACTCATAATATGCGACTTTCCATCAGGCGTTTCTTCTGTATATCGTCTCGCTGCTCCGGATCCATCTTTGCCTCTACAGTTCCCTCGGGGCCTCTTCCCGACGCTCCCTGGCGTAATGGAGAGCACATCGGCGGGGATGTTCTGCATGGTGTCGTATTCGTGAGAATTCGTTAACGGGTCGTAGATGGTGACGAAGGGACAATAAATATGGTTGATGGATAAAGAATAGTATCAAAATTCATCAATAAATGTCACTTTTAATGGAGTCAAGGGAAATTCTTACGGTTTGTAAAGGGAAGTCAAGGTTTGAGAGGCAGTTTGGAGTTCGAATGGTAGGGCAAGTGGGTAACTCATGGTATCTACTGGTTGAGAAAAAAAGAATGGTAATCGGGAAAAAACTGAATAAGTGGGTAAAAAGTGGAAATACTATCATAAAAGAATATGAGATGTTATTTCGGATGCCGTCGAAGAAGTGCAGCTTCAGATAACGACTTGGCATATTAGTTGTATTATACATTGGGTCTCTGCGGTTCATTTCATAGGAAATATATTTTTAAATAAAATATTTGTGATTGATGATGTTGTTTTTAAAATTTTCATTTTTTCCTGCATTTCATATCATTACTTTGAAAACAATCTGAGCCAGGAATAAAAAGCTAATATTGAAGATTCATACTGAGTTAATTGCAATTCGAGTAATCCTCGCGCGTCAGAGCCTTGTAAAGTAAACGCTAAGAATTTACTCAAAATTCAATGTAGGTAAATAAAATTGGAATTGATTTTCGTTTCATTGGACATAGTAATTGGTGAGCTGGAAAGAACTTAGGGTTACATGACGTAATCATGAATGATATGTAACGATGTGTGCTCACGGGCGATAGTAACTATATTTGTTAAGTGACGTTCGTTTTCGTGTTAAATTAAATGCAATCCGAAGATACACTATGTAGCGATTCTTTAATATATATTTAATTTTTAACTGCGTAATGTTGGTTAAGTCGTAACCAACGGTTCTTCATCTAGCGATGACGGGTTATGTCGTCTCACTCATGTCTGTCGCGCTTTTCGACGAATGCCATATTTTAATTTATCAAAATATATTCACGGAAATAATCACGATGATGCTGCATATGGACGCTGTATAATTTATTTTAAGACCTGACCTTTTAATACATGACATGACGAATATTAAATAGCCTTATTCCCATGCAAGCTATAATTTCGACCTAGTCGGAAAAAGCCGCAAAATCGGATTGCCGCTGAAAAAAAGAGTTTTGATGAGGCATCCCTGATTGGTTGCATGAAGTAAATGCTGTAGTATATGACTCCACATTACCTATGCTTGAACGTTAACGGAGTGTTGGAAAATGATGGCACTGTCTCCTTAGGAATTAAGATTACATCATCTCCTCCGTGGTACTATACGCACATTTCTTCGGCCGTGGATTAAAATTCCCTGCGGATGCTGCGTAAATCATACGCCCTGTGCGTTGATGGTCTCAGCTTCGCAAAGCGAAGAGAAATGTATCCGTGTGATGTAGGAATATTGGGATTCTGTCGGCACCTTTTTGCGCCCGAGAGCGTTAATGCCCTTGTCGTCGGAGACAGTCGGCTTTCGGGTACGTAATCTCTAAATATCAAGTGCGCGTAAATTATATTTATTTATTTTTCGGTTTTTAAGCGAGGAGGAGTGAGGTTTCGTAATTTATTATTTTCTCTGGCCTTTTTTTTTATCCAACCCTTTCTCGTTCCGACCGTGTTCATTGGAGTTGCATCCCCGCGGGTGGTGGGGTGTTTTCTCTTCCGAGTTTTAGGGTGCGACTCCCGTGTCGCTTCGGAAGGACGCGACGGTGAATTTGTGGAGTGGGATATTGGTTGCAGTGGGAAACGGTGGTTCGGGTTCAATAAAAAATATAATTTGGACCGTACAATCAAACGATCGCAAGTGGGAAGGATAATGGGTTGACTCAGATCTGAAGACTTCATAAAGTGGTCTAAAGAATTTAAAGAAGTCTATAGCGAAAAATTCCCTCAGCAGATGTTTGTGGAGTAGAATTTTTTTCAGTATTTTTTTCACTTCATTTTTCTATGAAAGTAACTTCGTTTTGTCAGAAAAAATTGTGCACATTAGTACAGAAGTGTTGTTAAATGGTGTTTATTTGAAAATATTGGGGAAAAGGTTTCCACGCACTGTAAAAAGTGAAAAAATCGAAAGGTTTTCATCACTCTCGTGCAACCCTCGGGCGGGATTACTGTTCTTATGACTGTCGAAAATGTTCTAAACTCAGTTTAATGATTAATGCCTGGCCTGACTGGCGATGTGTGGAATATTTTACTTAATTGTTAGGGTTAAAATGAGCCAAATTATGTTGTTGCGTTTGAGGCATAGAGAAAGCGCCTAGGTAACCGTTGTGTGGCTCTGTTATTCTACCCTATACAATATAAAATCCGTGCTCGTTGCCTCCTATACATCTCTTCTCTTCCTTATCCTCCCGCTAATAAGTCAGGCCAATCACGCACTTGCGTGTGTTTACTTTCCTATGCAGAAACACGACCGTATTCTCATCGAGGAATCCTCACGCGCAGCTTTCGCATCGTGTCCTCAGAGTTTCACCCCCGCAAACCCTTTCATGAGTATATATTATCGTCGACTAAAGAAAAAGACGAATGACCGCTCTCAGCGGGTGGACCGTGCGAAAGTACACATATACACTCTCCCTTCCCCCCACCCCTACCATTACTACCCCTCTTCCTCACTCCATCCGTCCTTTTCCCCCCACCCACCTTTCTACTCATCGTATTTTGAATCATATTAATTTTTTTCGTTTTTTTTCACGACACGCCCTTATCCTTTGTTTTGTCCTGTTCCGCGTCCTCTGGTTCTTGGCGACTCATCGAGGCAAGTAGACTCGGAAGAATTTTGGCTTGATCTCGGCTCGGATTCTATCTTTTCAGGCTTTGTAATCCGCCATTACATCATTGTTTGCGTGGACTCGTTGCATGGATTGGTTTTCTTAAGAGCTAGAATGGAAAATTCCTGGTGTATGATGAATAGGTAACTTGAGTTCTAGAATAATGAAAAAGTTTCGTGTGTCATAGATGTGCGAAATATTATTATTCTGGTGACTGACAATGAGTTAATCCAGTGGCCTGAATGACTCTATGCTTGAGGTGGAGTAATTTTGGCTGCTAACAACAGTTTCTCAGAGATCCCGGATGAGGTATTTTTTCAGCAGACGTCATGTCAATTTCGGGATAGCACGAAGGCTTTTCTTTTGCCCTGTGTGTGTTCTTTGGGTGTCCCGTCGGAGTTGCCTCTCCCTCGGTGATGTGAGATACAAGGAAAAGAAAATTCTGCCTTGCGGCCATCGTAACCCCAGCCACCTCCTCGCATTGATAGAATTATTAGTGCTTTCTGTTGTCCACTAAGGTTGTGTCATCATTAGAGATCTTAGGAAATGCGAGAAAAGCGGAATGCTCGAGAAACCCATGGATGAAGTAATGGATGACTTGAACTGTCATTGAGTACCGTTATCTTAGACTGCTACAATGATTTTAGATTTCACGCATTCAATTTACTGTACCTCAACACACTTAATTGGTTATTACAGACGCCATTATTGGCCATCAAAGTGTGACATTAATTAAGATTTGGAATTTGTAAATAAAATTGCGAGGAAATATTGAAATATTAAATTTTTTTTGAATGTGATTAATCAAAGGTAACAAATGGTGACTCAGCCTCCCGTACCTAGGTAAGGAACTCTGGATTCATTGAGAAATAGTTTTTTTCAAATAATATTTCGTAAATTAATATCCACCCTCAGGAAAGTTCTGAACGGTGAGTCTGTGTGTAAAAATACTGCTGAGAGGCTATTTCTATTCAAGTGCCAACGTCGGTGATATTTTGGATTAAAAACTCTTGATTGTGTCGGATGAAAAATAAGTTCGATTTACGTTTATTACCTGACTCTAAGCTTTCATCAAAACCCTTTTTTGATCATTTCTTTTCCGGGAAATCGTTATCTCTTTATTAATAGAAATCTTTTAAAAATAGATATCTAATACGTATTCTAATTTGTGAGTGTAGTTTTGAATGAATGGAATGCATCCCCGAACAGAAGCCATGAGCATATATCTTCGCGGGCTCTTCCAACCCTTTCCATTCACCATCTTCCGTTACTTTTTTCAATCAGATAGCCGTTGGCATTGCTCGGGATCCTTTCCAAAGAAAATGAACCGAGAAGGGGACGTGAAGGGGTTACGGGTGGAGGTTGAAGGTAGTCTTCCGTCTCCTCCATTATTCACGATATCATTCCGGGCCATTAACGGGTCCGACTTGGTTTTTTTTCTCCTCCACCCACCGAATGGATAAAATACTGCTCCTTGCTTGCCACCGTTCCAAACGGATCTTTGCTTTGTAAAACCCCTTCCAGCTCTTCCAGTCTTCATTTTTTTCCGTCCGGCTTCGTCCCATCGCCGGGTTCAACCCCATCGCAGAGAAATGCGCCTCGGACCGGGCGCATCTTCCTTAACCTCCCCCACCGCTTTTTTCCGGGGACCTCATTGCATTATTTAAGATTGACTCGTGAAACCCTTTTGCTTTTTTGATGCGAACCGGGTCGTCGCAAACTGCGGAGCGTTTTCGGAAGCGGATTTCTTGAGGGTTCACTTGTTTGATTTTTTTTGTTGTAGTTGCCCCTCCATCGGTGTTTTATTCAGTTCTGATATTGCGTTCCATTCTATTTTTGTCGCGCTCTTGTATTAGCCGCTTCTTGAGAATAATTCGTGGACCAGTTCACGATGAAGTTGTCTGTGATGCAGCGAGATGTATGGTCATGAAATAATTTTTTTCGTAATAGGAAATAAATTCATATTTTTATGTACTAATTGTGGATACATGTTTTTAAGAATATATTTTTTCTTGTATTTAACATATGCATTAATATTTTGTGATTCGACAACTATTGAAATACCATTAATAAGTATATCTAAGGATGGCTAACTTATGTTAATGTTATGCACGTGACATTGCTAAAGTATCAGAAGCAATTAAATATTGTGACGGATTCAACAACCTTCTTAATGCTGTTAGCAAGTGTTGCAGGCATCTGATGGGTATACAGTGGTACCTCTTCCAAAGAGGAATCCTCATCAATGGTTTGGAGTGGCAGAGTAAATGTTATCATATATGTATTTACTAGCGCGCTACTGTGACAATTAGTGCGTAATTTGATTATCCTTTCATAGCTTCTTTCGAAAAGCATCCATTTACTCAATTGAAACTTCGTTTTTTGTATCCAAAGCTTGTTTTAATCACTTTCAGGGACTAATGCATTCGTCAATGTTATCCTCTTTAGGAGTGCTTTTTCTTATTCGGTTCACACCCCTCAAGCTGCCTATTAAAATCAAGAATTAGCCTTATTAGTCGAGTATCTCTTTGCTTCATCCTCCTCTTCTCGCGTAGCTCATGGCTTTTGAAATAACCCGTTAGCATGAGCATGATCTCGGGAGTATGAATAAGTCAAGAAGCTGCACCTTGGAAGTGCTGTCTTGAGGGTGTGATTATGCCGGCCCAGGAATGGATATAAGATGAGCGAGCCTGCATTGGCGGCGGAAAGGCGGAAGGCGTCACTTAATGCAGTTGCTCGTCCCTTGATTGAACATCAAAAGCCCGGATCTCATAAAAGTGGCCACGATTCTCATTGATGATGGTTGTATGACGAAACGAGCGTTATTTTATCCAGTAATGTATAGCGTACTTCTTTTGGCGATTAAAATTAAAATTTTGTGTTAATAATTTTAATCCCTTTCTCTATGTTCTACTGAGAGACTTTTGATTACTCAGCAATTCGTCGCTGTTTGGTAGTTCATACAACACTCTTGCTCGTGATTATAATTGAGAACCCACCAAGTAAATAATGCACTAAACTGAAATAAGCAGAGATTATTGTTAATTTCGATCCTTGTTCTTTGCTAATCACACCTTGCCAGTACAGAGGACAGCATCGAAAAAACTTTCTGGTCTTTGCTCTGTGAATGTTTTCACTTTCAAAATTGTAGTTTGTATTGATTTGTTTTCTTCGAAATGCAATGGTTATTTGATGGAACGTGTCTTTTGATTTCTCTCTCGTATTCCAGTCTCGGACACTTGCTTTGCCTCGTTTGGTATTCCGCCAGCGTCCTTGCTTCAGTAACATAATTCGGTGATCCTTCGTCTCTTTCCTTACAATCTTTGATGATCTTCCCTCTATCCTTCAGTCGCTTGCCTTTCGGTTTCTCCGTATCTTTTGAGCTGTATTGGGAGTTCTTCTTAACCAGATTAATCACCTGAGTATGGCATCGTCGGGTCTCGCCGAAGGGCTATTAAGAAACATGCTCATTTCTTGGTTATCAGACCGTTTATGGCGAAAGGCTTTAAGTGCTTGGGTGGGTGAAAACCATCGCGGAATCTCTTTTAGGAGCCGTCCATCCTGGCTGCTCTCTTAAAATCGTATATTGTCGGTGACTCGTCTCTTATGTACTCTGTCTAACTAGCCTCGCAATCACCCCTATGCCTTTTTCACCTATTTTTCCAGGTGCATGCTCCTTGGCCCCCACCGAGGCGCCGCGATCCAATTCCATTTGAAGCCTGCATAGCTCCGAATGTTATACCAAGATGTTCCCGGAACATTTCCTAAAATATCGCGTAAGGGACTATCGATGTCCTCTCAGGTCGAATGCGGCTGCATAGCTCTTGGTTGTGTATCTTTGCTGTAGTTTTATGGCATATCCGCTATTTAAATTAACTTAATCTGAATGGTGGCTTTAAAGAAATTAAACACTGCATAAAGGCAAGTTTTTTCTCTATTCATTAACTTATTTGTAAATTCCTCTGAAACGACATGAAAGCACTTTACTTAAATGAGGATTAAAATTTCTCTTGAAGTATTTACCAATAGGCTTGGATGGGCATTTATAGATGAGTATGCGGTATGGAGGGAGATTCAGTTGTTCGTTTTTTGAGACTTATTGGTACAAAGAATGTGATCCAAAGGCTTATATATTGGGACTGATAGGCTGGGGAATATAAACATTTTGGTATGCTGACAACCGTGAGTAGGGGCTATCAGGAAGGATATTATTGAACATGAAGAGGAAAGATGAGGTAGTATTTTTTGCGGAGAGAAGCACTCTTAATGCCGTGAAGTAACTTCATGATATGTATGTTATCACTAAAAAAAATGGGTGCGCATTCTGACTGAAGAGAGGATGCACCGATTCTTTTTATTAGTTTATTCTAGAAGGGATGCGTTGCCATGTTAACGATGCGAAAGAGTTTATAGATATATTATCCTGGACTCTCCCCATTTATGAAGATGTTTTCACCGATTCGCTCTTTTTCTCTCGTTGGTTGAAAATGATACCTCGAGGATGTCATAGCTTACTCTTACGGAGAATTACGGAGCTGATGACTGCAAGGGGGACGGGCCTTAAAGCCGAATCAGTTGTAAAAAGTTATGCTTTTTCGGTCAGCGTTAAAAAAGAATGTCTTCATCTTTATTGATCACCTAAAGAAAAAAAATCTGCTGCATTGTTGCATAGCTGTTACTTTGTTAGTGCAGAGCTTACCGTACGTCCATAGCGAGTAAGTAGAGCTACATTTATTTCGCATAGCTTCGCATATTCTTGTGGTGTTGCGTGTGGGATGTCCCTCTGCAATTGATGTGTCTTTCAGACCCATCCCCTCAAGCTGCCCTCTTAGAGCCATCAAACCCCTTACTCCTCCGCATTCGTAAGCTCTAAAATATGCCTCAAGGCTTTATTCCGTTTCCTTCCCTTTACCCTTCCCTCCTTTCAGGGTACGTAGGTATATGCCCTTTGGCCCATTCCGAATATCTCTCTCGCTCCGCCTCGACCCAACGCCTTCTAATGCGTTATGGACGCGCACCGCTCCCATGTGAGGTTCTGCGCCAAGGAGTTGGCCTTTAACCCCGTCCCCTTCTCTCTTCGTCTCCTAGCATCCCATACCCCTTCTAGCAGACCCCTCTGAACCCTCCGTGAAAACCCTTTTATCTCTCCATTTCCCTTAAGATTTCATTCTCCCTGTGGCCCCGGGGAGGTCTTTTCCCTGCCCATCACTTCAACCATTCGTCTTCAATAAATACTCTCGAATTCCGTCGTGGAGAAAGGTGTACATTGAAAGGCACGACTTCCCCATCACCCCAAAACCCTTAAAGAGTCCGTTTTCCTCGTACGCTGAAAAAATCTTTCAAAGTTTCTTCGAGTTTTCATCTCTCATTCGTCCCTTCCGTCAAGTCTTGCTTGTCGTCATCTCCGACAGAAATTGATTGGCTGTCTTGAGAAGGTTCTCGTGTCCCTTTCAACCACTCTCCACGTTCTAGCGCACTTTGTGCCTGGTGCGGCTCTTAATGATTTTTTAATTTTCTTGAGTTCTGCTTGTGGAATTATCAATCAACATTCAACTTAAAAAGTAAAAAAATACTCATGTATTAGGAAAAACACTTATACAGGTATCCTTTTATATCCAATATACGTAAGCAAATCAGGTTTGCCACTGCCAATCGGGAGCGATTTGACCGACGGCTGGGATATAAAAGCCAGAAATGATGCTGTCGTTAATACAGTGACCTGAAGAAGCCAACTGCAGCGTCGGCCAAACTGTTGTCCGGAAGAAATTTAGATCGGCATGGACTTGAGCCGGGATGATCTATATCTTCACTTATACGAGTTATACAGGCATGAAGATGACGCTAAGTTTCGGAACCTGTTATCCTTATAATGTAAAATTGAGTTGCTTTGTGCAGATTATTAAAATGTAATTTCTGATTAGACAGTATTTACCTCATTTTGGCTTTGGCCATATTTCAGAAATACGCTCATCAAAATTACCTTCCCCAGTGACAGTCGTCCTTTTTATTGCTATTCAAATGTTAATTAAAACCTTAGCCAAGCTGTATTAGTTAATTTGAAAACCATATCGATGTAGAACAATTCGCAGTTTCATTTCAAGTCAATGGTCGCGTGAGATGCGCATGTGCGAATCGCTATCCATTCATATAATATGTTTGCCTCATTAACGAAAAGTCTTGCGTTTACCCTTCCTCCTATCTTATCTCTCACACCACCTTACCCCATCCTCACATCATTATTTCAATTGCGTCATCCCTTTTATCCCTGATCTGGCCCACTCACCCCTTCCCTGGACCCTACGCGTCATTCCTCTCCCGCCCCTGGCACACGTCTTGTCCATCGCCGCCACCCCTTTCCGTCTTGCCCTCTCGCGCCCCTCGTGCGTCTTAGCTTGGCCCTCCCTAGCAGTCCTCTCTCTCCTCCCTGATGAACCACTCAACGACTTCCCGATTCTCTTTCATCTCCCATGCGGCCCGCCCTCACGTCTTACGTCTCCCTGCCTACAACCCCTCTTGATCCCGCGAAACGAAACGTCCCAACCCCGCGCCTCCCGTAACTCCTCCTTCAAAGATGGATGGATGTGTTAGTGTGCATATCTAAGTGAATGTATCGTGTTCTCCGCACAGGAGCGCGCACGTTATGTGCACGCTCCCAACGTTTCTGGCCCAATCTCGTATGCTCCATCCCTCCTACTCTTGGCCCCCTTAATTCCTAGCTAATTCTCAATGTGTCTGTTTGACGTTCTCCAGTCCTTCACTCCCACCCCCTCCTCACCCTTTACCCCAATGTCTTTCTCTCTATATATATCTCCCTTGGCGTTTCACTCTTTTTTCTCTAGCAATCTCCAACTCCCACCCCTCCTTACCAGTCTAACCCAGCAATACCCTCACAGCACCTACCCTCTTCCATAATCTCCCTTTTCTCTCTCTCGCTGAGACCTCTCCCATTTCCCCTATGTACCCCTTTTGCTCCTCTCTCTTCGCCACGCTGTGTGCCCTGAGGCCTTACCCCTGCTCCGGAAGCTTATTGGCTCCCTTAAGGGTCACTCCCGATGCTCCTTTGAATGTCTTGCCGCGGCGGCCGCTATCAAGGAGCATCGCGGAAATGGGTGGTGCCCTCTCTTGCTCCGTGGTCTCTCCCCTCCTCAACCTCCCCGTCAGCTCCTTCCCACAACCAGTGGCGTGGTGTAGGTTTCTTCCGCCCGGGGCAGATGGCAAATATACCACCCCTCTACCTCCCCTGAAACACCGATTTCCAATATTAATAATTGTCATCAATTTAGAATGACAATGTAGAGTCAGCCATACTCATAACGTGATCAGAAATAAGTCCTTCAAATATATCTTACCTTGTATATATCGGTTGTAATAGGATGGTATCGAAAAGAAGTGAAAATGATATCTATCTTAAATCTAAAAAGTATAATACCGATTAATGTAATTTTTGTACTGATAACCTTTAAAATTTAATCGATTGCATAACATATTTTATATTTATCACATTACAGTGTTAGATGTTTTATATAAAATGAAGTAAAATATTTAATTAATTAATAGACATGGGCTTATAATTAGCTGTTTCAATTTTTTCGAGAAAAGTTCTTATACTTTCATGAATGCAAAAATACTGTTCCTATACACGCCAAGTTTTAAAAAAATGTGTATAATTTCTACGTGCATTTAAAATTTTGATATGAATAAGGAATTTTCCGCCACAAGCTCTCTGTCGCTCGGGGCGGGTGCCTCCGTTGCCTCTGCACGCTTACTGCCCATGTTTTACATGTCTAAGTTACTGCCCATGCTTTCAGCACCTCCAGTGTATATCTCAAGCTGTTCGATGTAGGGGAAGGGGATATTCGTCTTTCGCTGGCCCTCATGTGCTCTCAAATGGCATTAGGTATTAAGTGCTGGGCTCAAAAGGATGTTTGTTCACGGTCAGAAAGCTTTTGCCTCTCTCCTTCCGCGATGCTGCTAACTTCGACTTCTGGTGTTCGCAGTGCAACTTTGTAATGATTAAAGGGGGATTTATTTTGTCATTAAACTCGGGAGAGGCTGGATATGGTACTGAGTTTGATCAAACTTCTTAGTGCTGCGCGTGAAGTACTGCTCGTTCATTATTTCGTACATTGGTTCTTGTTCGGTTACTTGTTTAGGTGGTGAAGGTTATTTTAAATACGTTATATGTTTTAAATGCTATATATCATGTGTATTTTTTATTTCTCGAATTTCACGTAAAATATTATTTGTTATAATTTTTGTGATGCTAAGTGTACAAGTTAGTCCACGATAGTACTTCTGCACGATCGTACATGCATTTCCTTAGGGTTCTTTCATGCGCTTGAAGGCTGAGGTGACAGTGATTGAAATGTGGTTATATTCATTACGTACGTATTCTGTTCCATTTATTGTGTAAAACAATTTTATATCCTTATAATATTTTATATTTGTTCAAATATGAAATTTATTATTTTGTAATTTTAGCTGACGTTGTTAGAGGACTTCTATTTTTCTCTTCGAGACACATTGCAGTCTTTGTTTGACTCTCATACGAGCCGAAGGTAGTTATTTTTATATGCCGTTAGAATTCAGTGTCGATCACACACCCGTTTGCTCGTTGACGTAATGCTTTGAATGTTCTGATAATTTCCGTATTAGGTTTAAAAATGATTAAATTGGAATTTAATTGTAAATGCGAATTTGGACCAATATTTAAGTCAGAAAATCGATCGATGAAAAAACCCTTGTCACCTTATGGAAAAAGTGAGCGTAAGCTTATTTTTGTTGATTGCATTATTTATAAATTTCTGACGGAGAGTAATAGCGTGAATTTCACTAATCTTAATTAAACTAAAATAATCTTAATAATAATAAACTAGCTAATATAATCTTCTTAATTAATTCAGTTCTTCCAAATTAATTTAGCCGAAGTTTTAGTTTTTGTTGCAGCTTTTCTCCACTTCTATGTCTCTACAGTTAATTGCAGGAAGCTAGAGTACCTCTGGGCCAGTTATAGAATTTGCATGAATGTTTCTACTGTGCCCATTTTTTCCTGTTCCCCTGTTATGCGACGAGTTCCTTGGGCAAGGCATTAGCTAGTTGCTCCCTTTCTCTCCAACGAATTGGTCAACATACCGAAATAGTCAAACTTGGGTATACGGAAAGGGACAAATTCCTGTTAAAATGAAGATGCGAGGCGAGGGGTGATTCCTGCCCCGAGTATAAGAGAATAGACTCAGTGGACGTGACGAAGAAATGAAGGCTGCTCCTGTTCTGCACATCCGTACACCCTTCCCACCGAAAACCCTTTCCTACTTTCCCTCATCACTGGCAACGTCTTCGCCGCACATCCCCGCACATCATCATGTACACCGCCCACTTCGCTATCTTTGTCTTCCTCTCGCTCCAGTTCCCTCTCCTCGCCAATGCTCCTTCTTGGGTCCCCTCTTCTTCTTCTAAACAACTCCCGCACCTCGCCACTTTCCCAACCCCCACCCTCTCTCGGCCAACTCATTTCCCTGTTCCACCGTATCATCCCGCCCGCTACCTTGTCGGTTTGAATGTGTATTTTGCTCCTCAACATCTCTCAAGACCATTCCTGTCCCCGTCTTCCAGTGGCATCACCTTCTTCGTCCTCCTCCTCCTTATTCTTGGTCGTGGCCACCTTCCTCCCAGCTCATTCTCCCCATTCTCGGTAGTTCCTTGGACCTATCTCCCTTAGAGACTGGGTCCTAAAAGGGACTCGCGTCTCCTCCCGGGCCACACACACTTCCAGTCCAACCTTTCCTGCGCTCAGCAGCACTTTCTCACCCTCTTGTCTTGTGTTTGTGTATGTATGACTGTGTGGAAACCAGTTTTCCTCTGATCTCGTAATCTGCCGTACAACTCAATCTCCATCCCTGTGGCGCTTTATCTTCCCCCTGCCCTGCCGGCCCGTGTTCAGTGCCGCATGCCCATTATGCAGACTCTCTAGTTTTTAAGTATTTTCTCCCTGCCCGGCGCACATCTCCAAGGAGATAGCCGTTCTCATGTCCGCCTCGGTTTTACTCCACGATAGGGTTCTACGCGATCCAATTTTGGGAATCTTGTATGATGTCAAACTTGAAAATTTCCTTTTGGACAGTTTTCCAGGCCTGTGTGTACCGAGATGGCTAAGTAGGTATTTGTATAGCGGGGTGGGAGACGGGCTGGAAGGTATCACAACCAGGTCTACACGCTCGGATAATTGTCATGGTTCAAGCTCCATTGTTGTTATGCCTGTTGTCATTGATGCTTCATTAGGTTGTATTTGATACTTCCGATGCAGATATCTTGATCTATTTCTAGTGTTCTCCGTAAAAAAGGGGCCAATACTGATACTCCTGAATTCTTTATTAGCACCAAGCAGTTAAGTCTTTCTGCCGTTCAAAAGTCAACGAAATGGTGAAGACCTTGTATTCTGGTTAGTAAAAGCGGGGAGAGGTACCAGTGGGGCCCGTTGCCAAGAATATGTGTTTGGTGGTTGGGTCAACAACAAGTTTTCATTGATATATTGAGACTGTGGGAAGATTTCGTTAATATATTGTCGATGCATTTATTAAATTTCTGAGGAAATAAACTTAGCATACTTCTGCTACCTTAAAATGGCTTCTTTTACAATCCGATTAACATGTATTGCCCTCATCGGCCTATTCGCTTTTACGATTATGTAACGTGATATTTTCGCTTCATCTACTGAGGTTGTTATTTTATTAAATTCATATTCTTGGCTTTAGCGTGAATATCCCTTGCACTCGGATTTCCTTTTTTATATTGCCTTAGTTACTAATGCACACACTTCGTGGAATGGATATCATCATAAATGCTCTCACGAATTATTACATCTACAATCGCTTTTTCAACAAAGTACAATTACGGATGCACAAAATTCGTACTACTCTTGTACCTACTTGGCATCCAAGGGCAAATCCAAGTTTTTTTTTGGGGAGGGGGGGCACAAGGGTCAGAAAGGCAAATGATCTTCTCATATGTGAGATTAAAAGCAACATACACCCCATGATCCTCTAAATCCGCCTATGTTGTCATATTGTGCAACTAGTGCGACTTAATACACGAAATGTATTTAAAGAAACGGGAAAAGTGCTTTGTAGAGGCAATTTACGCTAATATAAAAAACGAGCTACGTAGGTAATGGATTCATCATCTTCCATAATATTTCAGTAAATTTGTAATTCTAAGTTAATTCCATTTTATGAATTATTATTAACAATTCTTTCTACGGGAAATAATCAATCGTTAGAATCCTTAAGTTTCGATTGCAGTGTAAGCCTCAGATGGTAGCCATTATTTAAAGATAATAACTGCGTACTTCTTGCCTAAATGTTGAGCATTTTGTTGTTTTAACTAATTTACATTGCGCATAATTTATTCTGTTGGTTCTAATTCAGCTTGCCGGTTACATTAGTCCCTTGGCAATATCGGGGCCAAAATAATATCACATAGCTTGAGCATTTTTTGATGCCCATAAATCAATATCGTTCCTTACATTATGTATTCAAAGAAGGAAAAGTGTTTGCTGTGGTGATACTTGTGCGAAAAGTCTTTAAAATTATAACTGACGTAAATTTTAGCTTTCCAATCTGGGTGACGATGACAGCGAAGAACGATAAAACCGTATGGCAGTTGAATTTGGGAAATACTCCGCGAGAATTGCACTACGTCACTGAGAATATAATATTTAGCCTAGAACTCAGAAAATATATGATTGGCTATAAAATAGCAAGGTACTTCGCATTATTGACTTACGGCAGAACGTAGAAATTACGATAAATTTCGTCCATAATCGTATGTCGTGCGTCATATTTTTCAATACGGTTCAAAAAAGAATTTCTTTTTCGTTGCAGAGCTTTTATAAAAACATTCAAATGTGTTATTGTTTTATTAGAACACAGAATTTCATAAAAATATGAAAAACAACTCATTGTCTTAAAAGTGACAAATGTCTTTGGTGCAATCATCCCCCTCCATTGGGGGAAAGGGCTCATGATGTTGTTATTTGCAATTTTCAGTTGTGTTCTATGTTTACTTCTTTATCGGTGATGTTTTGTCTTCGTTGGTTGGGGGTTAACTATTTTGTTTATGTACTCAGCAATAATACTGAACAATACTTTCTTATGTGATGTTCTATAAATGAAGTGTCAATCGACCTGAGTTGAAATCTAATTATTCATTTACGCTTAAACTAGTGTCTTACAGCGGGAATATAAGTTCTGGTCAAGAAACTAAAACATTAACCCTTCCCATTGGCCGTAGTTTTAAATTCCCAGATTAACCATCTCGTGGCATTACCAGCGTGATTGAAGTGCTGGGTCTCTTCCGGAGGGTCTCAAGTTGAAATCCAGTCGAACATTGGGTATTTCTAGTGAATTATCTCGATGCTATTTTCTAACATTCAGAAAAAGACTGCTAATAATTAATGTAATAAAAGGACTGCTACAATCTATCCACTACCCATGGCCAAGAGAATATTTCTTTGTTATCCAGGAAATGCATTTTTATAGGCCTGACAGAAACGATAAAGTAAGTGGCGTACGCTACCGAGCAGATGAGTGCAAGAATTTGTTTTATGAGTACTTTATTTCTCTATGTCCACAGCTTTGAGGTGATGTCTATCCAGTCTTTTCAAGGTACTAAGGAATATTGTTGCAAATGCCATTACTCTTGAAAACGGACTGTAATTTTATATCGTAAAGAATTTTTTTGCTTCAGTTCTTCCTGGAATTGTTCATCAGCTACATATTAATTGACTCTGAAAATACCAAATCATATGTTTTGGATAAACATCTTACCCAGTGCACACTATTTCGTTCCAACAGTCAAAATAGTGTATTCCTCATTATTTTTTCCCTCGCGTGAAGTCACTGTCATTCGCCTAACAAAATTGTAGTTATGATTATGTTGAAGCACAGGAGTTCATGCATATCCTGACTTCATATGATTCTCAGATGATTACCTGTTTTTGCCTTTTTTATCTTTAAAAACACCCTCGGTCTGGAGTGGTTAATTCTTGGCATTCTTGCTGGAAAAATCCGCGATAGTTAAGCCGTTGTATCCAGCCTACGATTCATTTTCTGAAATTACTCCATACTCATCCGAATGCAATATAAATTGTATTAACGACTTTATTCTGTGCCAAAAATAAAAAATATACGCCGTGTTCTTTCTTTTTGGCTCGGAATTAACGTCGTTACTTTAGTATCAAAAAACCTATCTTACAAGTGCTTACGATGGTAAGGCATCGTTATTAAGGCGTTGAATTCGTTTCAAATAGTACTTTTTCTCGAGTTGGGAAATCTTCAGCCCGAGAAGAATTTTCGGGCAGTAAAACCCGAGGCGTCCGAGTGCCGCACGTATCGTTTCACCGTAATCACTTTGGCGGCGATCCAAGATCACTTCCTCCAATTCATCACATTAACCCAAATCCTCCTCAGTTCGCCCACGGCTGCGATTTTCCCATTTCCTGCGATTCCCCTTCCCCAACTGCCGCGATTAAAATCGCTTGGTGTGCAGGAGTTTCGCCGGAGACGACAGCGACGGGGATTGTTCGTCTGAAACCTCAAAAGCGTTGCTGCAGCGTCTTTCTCTCTATCTCTCTTGCACAAGGAGATCTGGGCGCTCCTTAGAGGAAACCACCCGCCCATCAGTCAACCGGAAATCCTGTAATTGACAATCATCCCCCCGGAGTGGAGTGCGGCCTTGGAGCCCTTCGTATAGTGGGGGAGTATCGAAAGAGTGATGAGGGAGACGGTGCGACAGGGTTTTGTGGTCGTATCGCTCGTCCCATATGGGTTTTCGCGGGACCGCGAGAATCTACTCGTCACCCCTTCTTGCGCCGCGGTTCGCCTGTCTGCGGCAAATCCATCCCCTTTAGCTTAATTGGGGCAATTATTCCTCGCCTAGATTGCATGATTTAGGGTTTAAAAAATTATTCGCACTTTTTCCTGTGCTGTAATCGCTAATTGCTTGCTCGAAACGGGTTTAAGTTGCTGTTTTCTCTATTAGCGGTGACCCGAATGCATTCTTCGATAAAGAGTGGATACTTTTCAGAGGAATTTCAATCAACATAGATCTCAATTCGTGGAAGTTTTTTAAATACATGTTGATTTTTGTACTTGCTCTCAAAAAAATCTTTGTTTAGGTTTCGAAGCAAGTAATTGAAAAATTCGTCTGGTATTGAATTTTGTTTATCTGTTGCTCTATCACGAGGAGGATGAAAAACGTCGAAATCCGTCGAGATTTAAAATCGGAAAATTGTATTATCACTCGTATTTCATCAAGATGGTTTGTGGGGCGTTTTATAGATGCAGATGTTGGAATCCCTATTTCACTCGATGTCGCAAAAGCGCAAGCCTCTCCTTTAAACCCAACCTCCTGCTTACGTAAGCCCAAACTCCCATGGCTCACTTAGTAGTGATTCCTCTCCAGGTTCTGTCTCCCTTCACTTGTTCTGTTAACACGCCTCTCTCAGGCGGAAGCCTTCCCTCATTCTCCGACCGATAATTCGCCACCACGTCTCAAACCGCTTCGCCACCTCCTCCCCAAGACCTCACCTTTCCCCCATCGCCTTTCATCTCATTCCGTTTTCTTACCCATTTCGACGTGGGTGCCGCAGAGGGGCTCGGCTCTTCCTCCCATCACATCTCCCCGGCACCCACCAACACCACCGCACCCTTTTGCTCCACGTCAAAGACCCATTTGTCCCTGCGGGCGTTAGGTTCGGTGGGAGTGAGGGCATGCCCTTATAAACCTCCTTGAATGCCCAAATGCTCTAATCTCCCTTCATTGCCCGGTGTCTGACAAGTGGGAAGCTCTTGCTGTCTCAGTCTAACGCGTCCTCCTTGTCTTACGTCGGCCTTCCTCTCTCTCTATCTCTCTCATCTCCCGGTCCGATTTTTCCTCTCAAATACGGTCTGCAGTGCGGAACCCTTTCGGCCGTTTGATCTGTTTCTGGGGCTTGCATCATTTGCGGTTCCCACTCTTTAAGGTCCGTCTTAAGTCCACTGAAATGGGTGGTATCAATGACCTCGTCAAAGTGCGGGCATCTCTTCTGAGTCGTGGGATCTTTTTATATTGACACTCCATGTCGTACTCCGATA
The DNA here is from genome assembly GCF_921293095.1 of Ischnura elegans. NCBI lineage: Eukaryota > Metazoa > Arthropoda > Insecta > Odonata > Coenagrionidae > Ischnura > Ischnura elegans. The sequence continues at coordinate 69,855,042 of NC_060248.1, read as the reverse complement.
ACCATTCTTATAAATATTTAGTATTAATGAAGTTAAGAAAGCATGTAGATATACATATATGTAGTGGTTCAGTCGTATATTTTTGGTAAAATTATTATCATTTCCGTAGCGCTCATTTTCTTTGTTTTCATAGTATTCTAACATTTATGTAATGATGAGAAATTCGTGCTTTCCTGAAAACATTTTGCAGCGAGGTCATCCTCTTCATGGTGTATAAAATTATATTGATATTACTCTATTATTAGAGTTGTGAGCATGTTGTCTTTGTTAACTTCTTTGATTATTTTCGTGGTTGCATTGTTTATGGATCTGCTGTGAAATGGTGCATAGTAAAAAATTTGCAAACCGCACAAAGGCCGAATAAAAATAGTGAATATTTACTGGAAATTAAAGATGTTGGGAGTGAATGTATATTATTTAATATTTCGATTACATGGTGCGGTGCAAATTTATTTAAAAAATTATTAAAAAATAATAAAAAATATTTTTCCTGTATCTGTACGGTCACGTTATTTCAAATGGTTCTTCAAATATAATCTAATGTTGAACATTTTTTACTCTCTTTTTATCACTCCCGTTTGACTGTATTTCTTCAGGTATCCACAGTACATTACTCTCACGTTCTTTCACAAAATGATCCTTTTATAATACTGAAAATAAGTAGGGACTTATGAAAAAAATCAAATCTAAATTGTCTTATTTAACTAGTCGTTTATATTTTGTTGAGTGCAAAAATTTGTCAAAATCAGAATTTGATGCGTCTTGTATTTTTTCAAATATTGTATAAGTTATATTTAGGTTATTGTCTTAATGATTTTTTTTTCTCTTTTTTAGGTAAGCTCGGTGTGCAGTCTCCTTCGATTTCCTACGGTATACTAATAGAACTATTTTCTGAGTGAGTGATAATTTTTATTCTCGTATTTGATTGAAATAAGCGCATAATGAATGGTTGTCCAAAGAAGGTATTAAATTAGGAATAGGCATGTAATGGTATCAGAAAGTATTTATGTGACAGGGAAATGCTAGTTAAAATGAAAGGGGGGCAGAGGTTATAGATGGTGTACAGTGTACATTAGGATAAAGGGAATTCTTTAGACTGCTTTTTAGGAAGTAATTTTTAAACTGATATTCGAATAATGGGGAAGAAACACGAGGACAGAGTCGATTGATGGAATATTGGAAGCCTGGTCGAATTTTGTATAAATACTATACAATAGTTTATTTTAATTGAATGGGTCATTGCCATTGTTTTAAGGGGATTTATGTACCGTGGAAATGAAAGGTAGTTGCTTTTTTCCGCAATTATTTAATGCGTACGACGCGTTTCGCTCTTGGACATAACAATTGAAAGGATATTGATCATTATAAGGGTCCCAAGCCCCGTAAGTATCTTTCGTGATCGCCGCGTTAATCTTCCATCAAACATCCTCTTGAAACCGGCAGTAGTCTAATTAGTGCACGAGTGTAAGTATGCGTTATGGTTTCGCCCATAAACTGGAAACAGTAGTGTTAAACACTCCCATCAAATTGCGGAAAAAGTTAATTAAGTTATGACAGATAGCCGTTTGATGTGGTAAATGATGGCTGAAGCAATTATTTTCTTATCATTGAATATTATATCTCAAGTGATTCTGCGACTAGTGCGAGAGAAATAAGCGGTTTATTCAGACAATATTTCTGATAACAACGAATGAACTTTTCGGTCCGAGTCCTTGTAAGGGTGCGGGTTCTTGCCCTTGGTGTCGGGAAGCGAATAATCACACACAAGTATTTGAAGTTTTAACCCAAAGTTTATTTCCCTTTGAAATCCCAGTTTCCAAATCAATTCAATGAATATACATAAAGTAATTTGTGCGTCTAGAATAGCCAATATTTAGAACAGTACCAAAAGTCTCGGGAAGGAGAGGAGCTGCTGGTGATGGCACGGGTGGATAGCGAGGCGCTTAGGTCGCACGGGCCATACGGCCCGTGCTTCGACTCCAACTGTGAGTTACTGAGTGCGTCAGTGTCAATAGCATCTCCACCGTGCCATTATATAGGGAAGTGGAACCAAGATGTTTTCGTCCAAGAGGAAGGGGAAGAGGAAGGTTAGGCGTTCTTGAAAGTGAAAAGGTGCAAATCCCAAGACATAGTTTGTCACAGCTGGCTATTCTGAGACGTCAAAGAACAACGTATTTATGCATATTTTGGAAATGGAAATCTTCCATTTCCGGATCACTACATCCTATACCGCTGGCCAACAATCCCCCACCTCAACTCCGCTGTGTAACCGGAGAGCGGTATAAATTGGGCCCGAGAGGAGGTCGCGTCAAAGTTAGATAAAAAGATAACGCCATGAGAGATACTAGACGGAAGCAATGATTTGCTCCTCCAAAGGTTATGATAACAAAGGAGGAAGAGCGCACGAAGGGTATATTTAAGACGAAGGGGGCAGGGAAGAATAATGAAAGTGTGAGAGAGCATTAAGATTTGGGAAGGCCATCATCCCTGTCTCCGGAAGGAAAGAATGACGATTAAAGGGATATATATAAGACGGAGAAATGCAAACAAAGGAGAGGGGAAGAGACAAACCGCCGTGAACGGAAGGAATGAATATCGGTTGGGAGTTGGAGCGGGGGAGAGAGAGGAAGAGATGGTCCCCGGTGCGTTAAGGGTGGCGGGGAACCGCGTTGAGGGAGAGGCGGAAGGCGATGGCGGAAGAAAGGCAATTAAGTGTCGTGCATGTGTGTTAGGGGGCGAGAGGGTACGGCCCCGGGAAGGGTTACCCAGGGAAGATGGGGGAGAGGAGTGTGCAGATGAAAGGAATTACGCGCAAGGGGTCCCACCGAGGCGAAATGAACGAAATCGCACCCAGGACGCGTCCCGCCATTAGTGCTCGCTAATGAAATGCACCAACCAAAGAAACCTTCTCAAAACAATGGGTTGCGACAAAGGTATGGCAAGGGTTAGAGGCGTTTCCAGCCTCTCGTACCGATTTGCTTCGGTGAATTCGACAAATTTTGCGTAACGTAACTGAATTTGTCGGTCACAAATAAGAGTGATAGATTGTTGGTGGTTAAAAAATTGCTATTTATGTAAGCAGAAGCTCAGAGGAAAGATTGATAGGAATCTCCACGAAATTAAATTGAATTCATGGCTGGTATCGCGATTTAGGAATCGTGTTGGTCAGTAGATTTATTTTAATTTCCGTAAATGTTTTATACATCATAAACATATTGTAAATGGCATAATAGCGAATGGATTTTGACTGCGATATATTTTTAAAAAAACCTCTCTGGGTAAGGTTATCGATTAACATCATGAAGGCTACCAAAATTTTATAGGGACTGATGTTTTTTAACTTCATTCATCATAGGCACCTCGGACCACTTTGAAGCGGCTTTGTACCCGGGAGAAGTTTTATTTAGACCCCTAGCCCTTACTGCAATACTTCCTCGTACCACGTTCTTTTGAGTAAAGTCTTTTATACATCCCCTTACCACCATCATTCCTTACAACCTTCGTTCTTCGTGAGGAGTCTTCAGTATCATTTTCCATCTCCTCTATTTGTTACTCATTAAACAGAAGCTACTCATCCTCCGGGCTGTCATTTATAGTTACCTCTCTTCCTCCACTTATATAGAGTTTTCCATTTCACTTTTGCCGAGGGTCTCCTTTTCCTGACTGTGATATCGAAAATGCTAAGATGTTTATATCATGTTTATCTTACGCCCGTGTAGTTGGAATCGGAACAGAAAATATGCTTGTAGTTTAAGTGAAATATAAACGGCCTCGTTTTCCTGCATTTCATTTTTTGTTTATTTTTCCAAAATTTTCCCTTCTTTACTATCGTGTCTGAATACTTCGTTGCTATTGAAAGGCAGTATTTGTGACTAACTGCTAATTTATAAGGGTAAGAGCTGCGTTTGGAGGTAATAATTCATAATCATTATTTGTTTTTTTTTTGCTTTGGGTTTGTTCAATCAATGTAATTGCTACTTAAATAATTAAATTTGAACTGATTCGAATCATGTTATTGATGTGGTAGAATTATAGCTATTTGGACGAAATATGCAAGGGATCTTTTGGTAGGAGTTATCTCATAATAATCCAAGCAAATGAATGGACCTTTTTTTTAATCCGTCAGTAGTGCCGTTTGAAGTGATTTTTAAGGTCCTCTCATTACCCCTGGCCTTTCCTTCATGAATTTAAGGTCGTGAAGACCTCTTTTAAACAACTACTGACTTTTTTATCGTCTTGTCGTTGTATTTTATATATTTTTGTGGCTTACTAGTCATCTTTCCTTAATTTCTATCCTTGCTTCTTGCTTAACGTTAACGCTTTTTGTATCATTTCTGCGTATCTTTTAGTCAATAACTCATCACAATTAAAGAGTTGGATGCGAAATCTCACCCTGAACCCTGAAGATTATTTTCTGGAGAGATCACGCTTTAAAATTTCTCGTCCGTTGAACCCTTCCCTCTCGATGAGTTCTGCATCGCCCGCAAGGAAAGAGAGAGAGATTCTTCTCCATCCGTGAGCGATTTTCTCTCTTTTATCGTGCCTTCAGCCTTTACCATACTGAAATTTTGGATTTAAGGGTAACGAATCTCATAAAGTTTTCCATTGAATTAAACAAAGCTGATAGATTCGTTTTGCATTTCAATTTTGGTGACCTAAACTAAATATTTTGTTTTATGGTAAGTTGAAACGATCTCATATAATGCAGAGTTCATTTCAAACAAGAAACATTTTCTTTTTCTGGTCATCGACACTGCTAAATTCACTAATAGATTCATTTATGGTAATGTATATGTGGCTTTATGAACAATTAAGTGTATGGATTCTGTTAAGGGCTAGATTCAGTTTTTCGGCAACAGCGTTTGCCTCAATTTGCCTTTTTTTTGCCTCCCAAAATTAACATCAATACTCAATTTTTTATCCATCGGTATCTTTATTGTAAATTGTGTAAAGCATAAAGATAGACATAGTAATAATTGTGCTCTCAAGGTTTAGTAGAACTCTCTTATCACATGTATGACAGGAGTACTACAATAATTATTTTTTGTTGTGTATGTACGTAGTCATGTTGTCAGTTTAAATGCCTTTGTTGGCGTGTATTCATTTTTTGTGTTTAGGTGCGTTTACGCATTTCATGATTTGTTTTTCAATCGACGAAGATCTAAATTAATTTATGAATGTAAATTTGCGATCGATCGTGATGCGTTGCTTAGAAATTAAATTCAAAATAGTGGAAACGTTATGATATGAATTACTCTATTTACATGGTGAAAACTTTATTTTAAGTTCCGGTTGCTGAAGGGTGTGTTATTACAACACACAGCAACTGTTGTATGGTCATTTTCTTCGAGTCTTTTCCTCGAAGCCAGTCCCTTAAACCAGTACCTACATCTAGCAACCGATACACCTTAAGAAGCTTCTCTTCTGCATCATTTTTAGAGGGGGAGTCTTTAGTGATAGTGGTACTGGTGTTATTTTTTCTGGAATATATAGCTTCCACCGTTATTCGAATCACTTTTTTCCTTCTTCGCTTGTATTTTTTCGTCACCCGCAAAGCTTAACAATGCGGTTACTCCGCGTGACGCATTTACCCTCACGGCACCAGTCCCAGAACGGATACCCGTTTTTTTTTCCCCCTCATAACCCTCACCCTACAACCCTGTGCCTTCCGTCCGAGGATACCCCTTTTGAAGAAGTCTCACTACCCTTCTTCCTTGTTTCCAGCCCAGCCCGATCCTTCCTTTCCTTAATCGCATCCTTAAATTCACACCCTCGTCCATGCTCTCTGGCGATTAGTTAAAACCTCGCCCGAGTCCCTTTTAATTTATTTCACTCCGGAAGAAAAAAGGAATGGCAACTGAGTGGGAAGCATGAAGAGGAGTTTCTTCCGCTCCCCACGTTCTCGGCTTCTCCTTGTCTCGTCCCTATTGCTAGGTCGCCTTTTCTTTTCCGTCAGCCAATTTAAATGACTTTGAGATGAATCCTGTCTTTTTACACCATTCTCACAGACAATCCCTTGGTTCGTTCTCTAGGGTCCATCTTATCCTTTTCCCTCATCGGGCATTATTAATGTTGATATCTATAAACCGTTTGGAGCAGAGTAAGTGACTTTGTCTCTCAGAAGGTGGTCGGTTTAAGTTTTTGCCCATGAAATTGAATCGTGATTTAAGATTTTTATCTGAGGCGTTCAGGTCTTCACGAGGACTCTATAAAGAATTAATTCTCTATCGGGTCCTCGCTTGTTGGTCTTTGATGTGTATTCCTATTTTGTCTCCTCTCTCGTTAATTGACTCATCTATTGACATGATTCTAATGCTGGATAGAGATTCAATGCATGGAAGACTATTCAATAGGCAGAGGAAAAAGTTCAGAAAAAGCGTTAGGTGACGCCACTACACAATTCAACTGACTTATCTGACTCAACGGACGAAACAATATCGGATATATTTCTTGACGGCCATTAGAAGGCTATGTTACTAGTGTGGGAAAGCCCAATTAACAAAAAAAAAGATATTCAAGAAGGAAAAATGAAATTTGTTCAGTTAACTCGAAAAATCAATTCAAGTTCTTCAACAGCGAGGAATTCTAAGGTCATTGACGATCCATCAAATGGTTAAACTTTGAAAGTCGATGCCATTAATATGGGTGCCTCAGGGTTTGGAGGAGAAATTTCCCTCATTAATTTTAACCGCAAAGAGTTGAAAGGCCTGATAGGTCCGAAAATATGATCTGAAGCAAATAGCAACTCAGCGATCATTCTAGTCAGCGTATTTGGCGATCTTCGAGAAGTATTACTTTTTTAAGCTTTTCCTTAGAGTCTTCAAAGATCTTCGGAATAAAAAAGGTAGCTAATATGCACCAGGTTTCCACCATTCCCCTTCCCGCACCGTTGAGTGGTAGGCAATAAGGGAGGTGGATGGAAAAAAATCCTTGGTCGGGGTTTTCTGGAACGGAGATTCGTCTGGCTTGTTCGGTAAAGACTCCTAAAGGTTGGAAAAGGCTTGCGAAGGTGGAGGTTGGAAGTGTGTGGGGGCAGGAAAAAGGAGTATCCTTTTCAAGTTTTTTTTCTTAAATCTTTATTTCATTTTTTTAAAGGCTTCTGGATATACGTGCTGCTCATTTAAACGCTAGTTAAGGAGGGTCATCAGGCGTGCTAAATGAGTCTGCACCCCTCCTCCCTTTTCATCCCCTTCCCTTTTCCACCCTGTCTTTTACTCCTCCTTAACCCTCGTTTGGTTGGTAGAAGCGTGGATGGCCTCCTACCCATCCTTCTCCTCCATTATATATTCCCCTCCTCCCCATACGAACCAAACCTCATCCTCTCCCTTCACGCACACCAATTCCCCCTTCGGTACGTCGCATACTCGCTGTGCTTTTTCTATCTTTGCTTCTGCGACGCTCGTTAAGGAAAAGCGAATGCCGCCTCCGCTACCGCTGTTACCACAAGACGCCACCTCCTCTTCCGTTCCTCGAACAGCTCTTCGTTTCCCTTTCCGTTGGAGTTAGTCGGTTTTGCTGTATCTTTTTTTCATCCTATATATCTGGGGTGATATTGTTTTAGTAAGAATATTTTTGGTGAAGCATTAATAAGTATTGGAAAATTACCTATGGTAGATGTTGAAAGATATTTTCTCTCTGATCGCTCTACTCTGGATGAGGTAATGACGATAAATGTACTCATCAATGATTTTGTTTTAGTATTTTTAGCTATTTTTACTCTTTTCTTGTTCAAAATTCTATAGGAAACCCATTTTCTTGTCTCGAATATAGGGTCGTCACAAGCAATATTATGCTATGTTCTATTACATTTTATTATAATTTATTGAAAAACTTGTTGAATGCCAAAACATCCATATTCGAGGATTTCATTTAGCTTCATAATGTCCGACTCCTATTTATTCGCAAATATACCTATTTAAAGCATTCGTAAAAAGGTTGCAAAAAGTGTTCAGATACCTCGCTGAATTATTTATTTAAAATTTCCTTCCCTGCTTTATTTTTCGGACCTATGTCTGGGAGTAGAATTCAATCATCGTTGATTTATTTGGTTCATGCGTCACCTTCATCAAAAAGAGAGCAAGAGAGTGGCTTTGAGTAAATTTTATCTACTCTCATATCTAATTTTCCCCACATCGTTTCTCCGTTTCTGATTCTTGAAGCAGTTAGTTTCTGAATGGATAATTTGGTGGAGGAATTAACGAAGTTATTTTTTACCGCCAAACTACCTGACCATGAGGTGTTGTAAGGGGAAGATACCACATTAACATTGGGCAGGGCTCTTTCATTCGTGCTCTTAATATTTCCTTTTTCGGTCTTGGCTGGATTTTTCTTTACAGAGAATTTAAAAATCCATTTTGAAATGTTTTTTTTTCTTCTAGATCTCCGCCGTTCATGATAGCGTTATACAAACAAGTTTTTTATCCCTTTCCTTGTATCTTTGGCGGAGGCGTACTTTTTTGTCTTACTCCCTGAATCACATTTTCTCGAATTCCGTAATTACCGCACACTGGAGTGGTGCCTTTTGAGAACAGTATCCCAGGTGAGGCGTATTTGTTTCACCAGTTTATCTAACTCTCTTGAGCTTTTCTTAAAAGAGGTTATTACTTGCGTAGAGCAACATAAAGCATTTTTCCACTCGTTCTTATCAATCCCTTAAAGGAAGTTGCGCGGAAGTTTTCGCACCGTATGGCTCATGGGTTGATGCACGTTAAAATATCATGAGCTCTAATGATTAAATGGGCCGCTTAGCATTCCTACGCCATTTTTCCGGCTCGGGGAAATCTTCTGGAAATTTCAACATCGCTAGAATAATGTTTGCCGCATACTTAATTAAACCCTGCAGCCAGAAATTGTCGCTTCAGCAACTGGTCGTGCTGACTGTTAAAACATCCTCGTCGTTAAATTTAGATTCACCTTAAGAGTTATAAGAAGTCCCCGTTCCTCTTGATTACGCTCACTTGTTTTAAAATTAAACCTTCCTTTGAAGATTTTCCTCTTAAAATCTTTTCGCTGGAATTTCTTACCTTAGCGTGTTCCATTTCCCTTATTTAATTCCTTTTTAATCCTTATTGCCTCATTTCTATTGGCTATCGTTCTTCGCTTATGTACTCCTTTATCCTGTAGGCTATAAAGCTCCTAGTCCCTCCCTCTCTTAATCCGTATATAAGTGTGGTGAGCTGGTCCCCCCTATATCATGCAAATGATAAAACGACCCCACAAGAATTAAGAAGGGAGTTAGGTTCAAGGATGAGACATTGGGCGTTGCGTCTTTCATATTTTACTGCGACCTTTCTTGTTTTTGAGATGATAAGTTGGTCGTTTAGTCAAGATACTGTAAGAATGTGTTTCCTGTTTTTTGAATGCTAATGATTCGAAACTACACAGCAACGCATTACAACCCCAAGGTGTTTGGCTGAAGGTGATATGGCGTTATCTGTGAAAGAAAGGAACTTTGATGAAGTGAAATCAGGATGATAATTACTTGCATTCGCTGAATTTTGATTGGGTGTTTTCGTAGTGCAGATTTTCAATAGACGTTCAGGGTTTTGTTGTAATCGCATCTTAGTTCATGGATGGAGTGACTGGGTGTTACAGTTTTTAAAAATAAACATCCAGCCACTAAACCTTTGTATAAATAACAATAACTTGCCTGTGTTAGTGGGTGCACGCTCAAAAGCTTTTAACGTCACCAGAGATCGGTGGAAACACGAATTGTCCCTCAAAGGAAGCGAAAGAAGGGAAATGCTTGGTGCCATCTGAGGGAATTAATTCTCAACATTCGAAATCACATGACCGTAATCGTTTAAATACTAATTGTTGAAGCCCAGCTTCAATTTTATATTCGTATTTCATCAGTGGTATTTCTATTCAGTATTTTGTTTATATATTGTGGTAAGAATATCATCATCCATCTTGTATTTGTTCAGTTATGCTACTGAAGTATATTTTGCCCGTCATTATTTGATGAAAAAGATTATTGCGATTAGAATGACTTCTAGTTTTGATCTTTGAGTATCGTGATTCGATCACCAATTTATTAATATCGCATATGCAGTACATTTACTCAGACCCGAAATGATAAATGTGAGCGTTGTGATTTTTTACACTCCTCATTGATCCTAAAAGATAACTTTTCCAACGATTTACGTTTCTATTACTAAAAATTATTGAAATTATATACCCGCTAATATGCTTGCCTCTTTATTCATCGCCAAGGAAGCTTTGAAAGGAAGTGATTTGTTTATTTCCTTATAGTTAAGGGGCCATCAACGATTGATTAATTTCTCCCTCGTGCCTTTAATTTTTGCGGCTTGTTTTTACGTTCTTTAGGGTGAGCTTTTTGCTATCGCTGACTTTCGACTATCATTTCCTATAATTGGCTTCGCGGTTCAACATACGCTACTTCATTTGTGAGATAATGATTGTGGTTAAAGGGAGTCGCATGATCAAATATCAATTTGATTCCCCCCAGATGCACCAACTTTTTCTGCATTTCCATTCTTGGTAACAACGGGCCCAGTTCTAAAAGCTCGTTATTATCGATATCTTGAAATCGTGAACTTTCCTCGAAAAGTATTGGAACGACTTGGAACCCTAGGGAAATCTATCGCCCTTTTTAATACATTTCTCGTTGGGAAATCGACTATTGTCATTGATTTTTCTTCAACTGCACCGCCGCGCCGGGAGGAAAAGTAGTGCAGGCGGCGTGTACGGAATTTTTGTTGGGCGGGTGTCATTCATGACAGTTTTTATTGTATGAAGTGGAAATGTTGTCTTTTTGAAGACAGTAAACTTAATGTTAAAAAACTCTTAGTGGCCAATTAAATCACTTTAACCCTGAAAGGTAAACTTATTTGTATTCGATCTCATAAAATAATAAATTTTCCTAATTTTGTTTGTATGTTCCGAGTCCTATGAAGCCCGATTTATAAATAAAATAACTGTTGTGTGAGCTCGTATGTGGAATAGGCTCTCGTTACTTATCCTTGAAGTTGCATTTTGAAATATTTTTATTCGAGGATGTCGCTGGCGTTCAAAAATTTGCCATTAAGTTAATTATTTGCCGAATGCCTGAGTAAATGGTCTCTCAGATCGAACGTCATTAGGAAGAACTCAGCAGGTCCTTCTTCTAAAGAATTTGGGTTGATTGGTGGTACATACGCTTAGCTATGCTGATGATGTTCCCGAAGGCACCTTCCTAACTGCCCTTATTTCTGTATGAGCATTCATTGCGTCAGTCTAAGTATTTATAGTTTTGTGCGAAGCACCTTGTAATACCTACATTTTCCCGATCCTTCAACCAATACCTAACCTCGTTTAGGATTGAAATAACGTTTGAAATACGATTTTTAAAAATAATACAATATCAGTATTTCTATTTTTAATTGCATTTCATTCTCTCCAGAAAATGAATATGATGCTGATTAAATAACTGGCTGCGTATTTAAAGCTAATAGAATTTCTAAATTCCCAGAATTATACCGAATCGCATATCGAGAAACCCTATGACTTAGATAGATATCATCGTACACAGACAGGATTCGAACCCGTCTCCTCCTCCTTAAAAAAGTAGTTTTAAAAAAGTGGACAGCGAATGAGGTCTTCATAATTAGTGAAAATTCAGAATCTCTTCATGTAAGTACTAAGCTTGCGGTCAAGACGATCTGGGCCCATCCAAATCCTTGAAAAATGGGATTAGCATCCTTTTTTATTATGATGCTGTCGTATTTATTTTCTTCCTCCTCCATAGGGCGTTGTGGAATCAATCTAAAATGCGTCGCTACCCTCGCTGCGGAGGTGGATAACATTCAATAACTCTCCTTCCCGTCTTTCCAGACGGGATTTTTCACCACTTATTCACAGACCGCTCGTACCAGCATCCTCGAAGCCTTGTCGGGGTTTCTTCGTCTTTCCCGACTCGCTCCCCTGTGTCAAGGTTTCTCTCACGCGGTGGATTTCTGCCCATCCCCTCCCCTTACTCGGGTTGGAGTCCATTTATCCGATATCCCAATTCACTCCTCGCCCGAAGTGTATCCTGAAATGCAACATCCTTCACGGGGTCCGCCACCAGCCCGTCGTTCGCTTCGTGTCTATCCCACCTCCATCCATTTATCTGGCTGCCTTCGCTCCGCAATAAGCTTCAACCGCTACTTCTTCGCCCGATTTTTCTCGGAGATATTTTTCTTCGATGTCTCAAGGGTTTTCTGTGGTGTCCGGGAACAATTTGTGGTCTCTCTCAGCCGGACGCGCCTCACTAACCGTTCTCGACCTTCGTATTCTTCCGTAAATTTCTTGCTTGTTATTTTTTTATAGAATCCTTAGCCGCTGCGACCACTCCGCCTCTGCTGGTGGTGAAGTATTCCGATATTTTCGCGGAAATTTTATCTGATATTGTTTTCAGGGTAATGATTATGGGTGTGATGACGTAGCCATGCAAGAGGCTGGATGTTAACCGAGATGATTTTTTTTTAAAAGGCGGGTTCTTCTTTTACCGGTTGATGTTATAGTGCTTACAGTGAGACCACCTCATGATACTATAACGTTTTTTTATGGAAAGTTATTTCCTGTGCTATAATAGTATGTTTCTTATCGCTTTAAAAAATCTCTTTTTTTCTCTGCATGTCTCAATAATCCCGGACTTCGCACGTTCCTTTTCATTTTTTGTTGTTGTTTGAATGTTTTAATGAAAGATACCAAACCTGTTCTTTACGAAAGAACGGGATATTTGTTAATGTTATTTGGTAATGTGATCACAGCGAAATGAGGTTTGATGTAATGCGAGAAATGGCAGCATTGATTACTCCAATTTTACTTTTTGTTGTATGAAGCCTTAAGATATTTTGTTGGTATATTTTTACTATAGATAGTCGTTATTTGATCTTATTTGCCTATGTGCATGCTAATTTCGATTTGATAGAGGTAACTCGCCTGTTATGGGAATTCATGCTGGTACTATTTAGGCTGCTTGTTAAAAGAATCTTACCGTCTTATCGCTTTTTTTCTTTTTATCTCATCCTTCAATATTGGTTTAGGGTTTGGTGTTCAAGCTGTGACACAAGAATTCTATATTGGCAGAAATTCTGCATATAATTATTACGTTTTTAATTTCCATGGCTGAATGCGCTTTTCTATCAATTCCCCATTATCTGACCATAGTATCGATAATCTTACGGTTGAAAATACCGCGATAATAGTTGATTTTTTTTCTCCTGATTGGAGATTTTGACGAGACATTCTTGAATACCACCATTATCACCATTCTTGAATACCACCAAGTTATCAGCACTTAACAAGTGTATATGCTGAACATGTCCATATTTCAAATCCAAAATCTATATAAAAAAGACTTATGTTAAGATAAAAGTGACATCTCAGTCAAAAACGTGGAGACAGTTCTTTCAATGAACTATTTCACTGTCATTTTATAATCTTATTCCGTTGAAGGTATTTGAGAACCGTAGTTAAGACCTAAATTCATTTACTAATTGTGTTTACTATTCTCGAGATCGGGAGAACATTTTAGCAGAGATTTCATCTTAATACGCTTCAATCAGCTTAAGGATGAAGCTTGAATGGAGAAGCGAACGAGAGATTTACGTAATGTCCTCCTCCTACTCTTTTAAGAAATTTTAGATTTCCACGAGAGAAAAAAAAACAATTACATGTACCATCATTTCTCGATAAAAATTGGACGTTCATTAATATCCGAGATATCTCTCTCTAGAAGGTTCCATTATTTTCGAAGATTCCCGTCTCCGCTGGCGCGCTCTCCTCCCCTGGAAACGACTCATGGTCTTGCGACTTTGCGACTCCGAGAGAATATCCATCCGAATGATTTTTTCGGGTATTGGGCGTCGCTCGAATTTTCACTCTCCCTAATATCCATCCATCAGAGAGCCATCACCTTCGGAGCAAATGAAGGGAAGATGCAAAAGCATTGACGTCCAATCACCCGTAATATCGGCGAATCCTTAAACCTCTCTCTCCTCCCCAATCTCTCTCGCCTTCGGAAATACATCTTCCTTTTCCTTCCTCCCCCTTGGCCTCTCTCGGTTCTCTGCAGATCCTTGAGGGAACGTGAAGAGAGAGCGAAGATCCCCTTACAATCCCTTCCTCATCTCAGCAGCGAGTCACCCATCCACCCCCCTCGAAACTCCTTCCTTCCTTCATTCGAAATAAGTAACATTTTTCAAATCGACGAGAAAGCCTTTCGGTTCGTTCTTATTTCTTTCCGTATCATTTTTCTCCTCCTGTTCTCCCCCTCTATCTTGATTTCTTTTTTTTTGTCCCAAACACACACAGACACACACACACATACATACAACCGACCCTGGCCCTGTGTGCCCCCCATCCCATCTTCGTATTCCGGTTAGGTTGTTTGCCCACCCTTTCTTGTACCTCCACCCTCACCTCTTGCTTCTCACCCTCTTTCCACGATGCTTCCCTCACGGATATATTGACGCTATCGGTGCCGTTCTCCACCACCTCCTCCTCCTCCTCCAAAGTCGAACCCTCCGGATCTCGATCTGTTTCGTTCCATTTTAACGCATCCTCCCCCTTCTTGCATCTTTTCCCCCCCAGCACCTTTAATTTTAAGGAAAGGCGGAGATCTTCCGGAAACTTGTATATACATGCATGCATCCACACGCATTCCTCTCGCCTGCCCACATCGAATCTCCATCGTTCCGTATCTCGTGTTCTCTCTCAGGAAATCACTTTTCTTTCTTACGTCGCAACTCGCCTCCTTGTTCCCCTTCGAACCTGTGAGACCCCGACGTGTTTTCGTAAAAATGTATGTAGGTTGTCGCGTGTGACCTTCGGTGTAGCATACTCCTTATAATCTGGCTGAACGGGCCTGGTCAGCAAGTCGATCACGATCGATACAATGATCGCAACCGTGCTTGAAAATCTCGTGTTTTTATTCTCATTTTATGTTATTGGTAAAATAGTAAATGTATTAGTGCTCTACAAACAGTGCTTGATTCTCAGCTGAGGAAATAATCCCTAGGAATACAGTTTACGTTCTTAGATTGGCAAAGTAATTTCAGTATTTAACATAATGAGAGCTTTGGTCTATTTCCACTCTCCTTTTTTTTCTAACCACCCAAGTTTCGGCACATAATGCTATTTTTCTTGAAAATATCGTTTAGTACCGAAACCTTGGTCGGTGGAAATAAAGAAGAGTGGAAGTAGACCAGTGCTTTCATTGTGTTAAATATCAAACATTTCCACCGAATGACGTAGAAAATTGAATCTTTTATAATTTTATTATGAAGTAGGCTCACCCGGATGCATTCTCTTATCATGTACGAATGTCCAAATTGTTCACTAGTTGTTATGCGTGGTCAGTAGGATACTTAAGTCTCCAAAATTTGTTAACCCATCTCCTTGCTGATATACTCAACAATTCCAGGATTAAAAGTGAGAGTTCTTGATTTTCTGAAACGTTTTGTCCGATTTTTTTAAAAGTAATGATATCGCTGCTGCTTAGTCAATCTCGAACTCAGTATCGTTTTATGATTTGAAATCTTTCAAATTATTTTGTTAGGGGACTATTGTTCGTAATGCATTCTGTTGCATAATGTGTGAAAAATATTTTTTTAATCGTTTACTGTGTGTCGGCCTTTAATTTGTAAAAAAAAAATTATGGTGCGTAAATTTTCAAGCTTAGCATATTTCAAGAAACACATTTTTAATACATAAAATCAAATCTTATTTCCGAGCAAAGGAAGCACAAGAGCAATCAAATTGAACCAATTTATGGTAAATCATCGACGGTCCTTGCCTACTTCTTCTAAGGCAGGATTTCAAACTTATATCAGTGGTAACAATAATAGTTTGGGCTATTTCATTTCAGCTAAATTTATAGGTAGATCTCATTTTGGTCGACAGACTTTATGAACGTTTACAATCGCACAATCAACAAATTCAAGCATCTATCTAAACACGTTACCAGACGACAGAGAACAGTTACTCGTTACGCGTAATAAAAACAACTGACAACATAAAAAGGTCGGACAACCTACTTATGTTCCCATAAATTGTAAATGTTTTCCAAACAAATAGAAACCAAATCTATTTTTCAACAAGAATTTGAATCTCTTCCGCATAGAAAGGTGGCGAAGAGTAATTTGTCCACACCAAGGCCAAAATATGTTATATGCGATTTTTCCAATATGGGAGATGAGATTTAATTTATAAGAATGCGCATATCGAGTTCATTTCATTGAATTTTTATGCAAGCATACATACATCCGAATATTACTCATCGCAACGCTGCTTACCTTCTTGTCCCAATTTTATTTACCCCTAACTAATGATTTTGGCAGTTGATGCAATATTGAATGATTATTTTATTCGTCAATTCAAACTACGTCAATGATATGGAGAATGTAAAGCAAGTGATAAAAATATGACTGCATCAATTTCGAACCCTGTAATTTCATAATTTTCCTCCACCTCACAGTTTCTTCTGTCCTTTTTCTGTTCTATCTTCTTATCTTTTTGTGTGCAATATTTGTTTGAACCTAATGATATTACATGACTGGCCAACGCGCAAATAGAACACTGCATCGTTTCAAACGCATCCAACCTTTTTTATTGAATCATTTATTTTCCTTAAACCTTTTTTTGCTAAAACTTATCCGTATGCATCCGAAAATGCTATATCTCGATAATATTTGGCATCACCGAATTTATATGATAGCTAGATTTTACGTCTCTTTATGTCATGGTACCTGTATCATATTTATTATTCGAGCTATCATAGTCAATCTGCGCCCAATGTAAGCACCTTCGATCACTAGATATGAGTAATAGTTTGATGAAGTTGATGGACGCGGTAATTATCATCAATAAATCACATTCGTTCCACGCGGACCCTAATAGCGTTCACATCGATTCCATTATCATTTATCAAACCTCACTATATCAGTGTCTTGCATATAGTCATGCTTTTATTAGTGCAATCTCTCAGATAAATATTTAGGTGCAAATACAGGAACCATCTTGTTTTCTATGTTTTATGTCGTTCCTTCTTGAAATAGAATTTTTTCTTTTGTAGTGGGTGAGATACGCCATCGTTTACGAAGCATATCACTTAAACTCGAAAGATGATGATTTTGAAGCCTAGGTGAGAGGTAGGGATTTTTAAATTAGATGACATTTTCAAGTGCACACTCGATTTCATTATGAGAAGTATATGTTTGACAAACCGTAATTTTTCAGAAGAGATTAAGAAGTGTAAAATATTTCAGCCGGTAGAAAAAAAAACAGACGAAGTAGATGACACCCTTAGCATGACATTATACAGTATGTGATTATTTAGCATGAGTGAATATGGTGTCACGCATTTTTATTTTACATTCGTTCAAATAATTTGATCGCAATTTTTTATATGCGCTGCTAAAACTCGTTTACTTTAGTTTCCATGTCTTAATTAAGTATATTTAGTTGTAATTTAAGATTTTTTAACTATTGCTTAATTCCGCGTGTCCGTTCGTATGTTGCCAATAATGTCAACATTTTTTCATTTAATCAGGCATTTATTGAATTTAGATTTCATGCTTGGATATTTGCCGTGTTCCAGCAAAAAAGGTGAAGTCTTTAAGAGGAAATGGAAGACTAAACAATACATTTTCCGCCCTCTCCATCCTTCTCCCGTTGCCTGATTTCCCATCTGATATCCTCTCATCCTCACTCCCAATTCATTTGCCAATCGGCCGATACACAGTCACGTGTCCCCCCATTCCCCTTTTCCCCCCGTTTCTTCCCCCCCGCCTCCCTCCCTCTCGTCCCCGTTTCGCTCCATCACACCCGCCATCTTCGCTCTTCCAAGCCAGTCCACCCTCGCTGCCGCCACTCTTCCCCCCACACTGCATTCACTACCCAAGCGAATTCACTCCTATTCCTTCCCAATCTCATATCACCCCTTTCCGCCTCCCTCCCACGTCAAACCCCATCACTCTGAATTCCCCAATATATAGATTCATATTTTCAGTCTTTTATTTCCTTCCCCGGATTCTAATTTTTTTTTTCATTCCCCCTCTTTTTTTCCTCGAACCTCTCTCATTTCGATCAAAAAATTGATGTTTAATTTATTCCCAGTCATCATAACCGTCTATGCAGGTCTCGATACTCCCTCTACCTCCTCCGCAAAAGGCTGTTTTTTTTCTTCTTTCTCTATAAATATATTTTTGTATTTCCATCTCCGTAATCTATTCACACGAATCCCCTCGTTATTATTCGTAATGATGTCGCGGTGGTTTCACATATGGCGTGAGTGGATGGATATTGACGGGTAGGCAGTGGGGGTCACTTGGCTTACCTCTTTCACATATTCCTGGAAATTTAAAATTATGAAAAGTATTACCTATCTCTTTTGACGTTGTTTATCTATGGCTGCGCATCCGACAAAAGTACGAGTGCTATTTTAGAAGACCTGTAATATTGAAGTAGTTCAGATTCTCTTCCATTCGACATTCTGATCATTAGGTAGGAATAACCTCGATCGTATGTCGTTGATGGAAACTATGTTTCAAGCTCCTGCAGACCTTCAAGTTTTATTTCAGGTGGGCTATTTGATGTACATTAAGTATGGTATTACTTAATTACTTGCGATACAAATATTTTAGTTTTACTTTAAAATGTATTTGAATTATCTTTGTGTTCCTTGCAGACCAGACTTGATCCTGTGCGTTCATAATGTTTAATACTTATTTTTGCGATCGTCAATTCTGGCGAAACGCGTATTTATTGGTGTATGATCAGATAGATATTACGTATTTTATGCAAGGGCTGAATGGAAATGGTTAAGGGCTCTTCCAGTAACCTCTGCTGGTTCATCATAGTGATTCGTTTCATCTTTCGTTCTGTCATCTTATCTCATCAACGTATATATGGCTTGTTTTAGGCCCAAACTTTCCTAGTATGTATGGCTTCACCAAGTTTTTTGTTGACTAAAGGCGCATAACGTGGCGTGACGACTTTGTGTTTCCTCATTAAGTGGTAGCAATTTCGTATTTTATTAGCCAATTAGTAGAAAATCACTAAGAATGTCGATTTAAAATGTTTTATAGAAAACCATTTGTAGTTTCCTGATTGATTGTATTCAAACTCATCGAATTGGCCTGTATTTTAATTTCCATTAATTACCGTAAAATTCAAGCCCCAGCCCATGTAATTGTTGGCGTTCCTTTTTACGTCTTTGAGGATCGAAGTAAACCTTTCGATTTTATGACGAACTCGACCCTCTAGTACTGCCGTTGTAACTGTAGAAAGCCGCAGGCTCGTTTCCCGAATAGCATTTTCCTGAGACTCGACTGTTTAAAGTCCTCTATGGCTTTAGTTTTGACTTCACATCCCATTTCAAATCCCGGCGTAGGTAGAGATTTTTCAAAATTTTCCCGATCCTTGCAT
Organism: Ischnura elegans; assembly: GCF_921293095.1. Classification (NCBI taxonomy): domain Eukaryota; kingdom Metazoa; phylum Arthropoda; class Insecta; order Odonata; family Coenagrionidae; genus Ischnura; species Ischnura elegans. The sequence continues at coordinate 69,835,626 of NC_060248.1, read as the reverse complement.
GTGTGCTTCGTGGGCGGTACTTGAATCACAGCAAGACTCCGTCCGTCGGATAGGACGTTAAGTCGTGGTCCCCTTGGGGCCATTCGTTAAAAGCAGGTTAATGCCGACATCGGGTTTTTCTCCATTCTTCCCCTCCTACCCTTGCGCAAATGATCTCAGCTGCTGGCCGCCTGCTCCAATTGCCATACTAATTCTGAAGACCACTAAAGGAAACTGCGATTATTTAGCAAAGAATTTTCTTTTTAGTTACGAAACGTTTATCTTCTAGGAAGCACAGAGTACGGCTTTGATTCACAAAATTGGTTTTGAGTAAAATTATTAAGACAATATTTTTTTCCTCTGAGAAAATCTTAAAATTCTACTGCGCTGGATACACTTGGATTGTAGAGTGGATTATCGGAATTAATGCAGCTGATATTCCTCTGCTTGTAAATGTCTTTCGGGTCTTCCACCGGGTCATATCCTACATTTAAAACGGGCTGTTGAAGTTCATGTCTTGCATCTTCATCAAGAGCTATGGATGACGATGTTCGTACGACGAGACATTACGTAAAAATGCTGATTTCAACACGGTGGACAACCCGAACAGAATTCAGCCACTCCAGACGGCGGGAAATCTTCATGGCATTTTTGTGTTTTCCGTTTTACTTCCATTGCCCCCTCTGAGCAGATGTCCTCTCGCCCCCCTGATATGCCCCCTGCCGTCAGCAATAGAAGCCAACCTCTTCTCCCCTTGTCCCCGTCACAGCTTCCTTCATAGCGGTGTGTACTTTCGTTTCCCCTCTGGATTTTCAACCGACTGGTTGAGAGGGTTGGGTATTTTTTACCAATGACAGCTGGGAGACGCGTGGCAGGTCTTTCAGGAATTGGAGGGGAATATGGCCTTCTTTATCTAAGAAGCAGGATCCTCAAACGGGAAGTGCCGTTGAACGCTATAGCTAAATCCTACACCGCAGCATTTAAAACTGGCGTGGCTTGGCTTATTTTCTCCCTGGTGTGTGGAGTTTAAATTTCCGAACTACCCCTGTTAGTTTTTATTTAACGCCATAACTCCCAAAATGTGACTCTTTTTTTGTCTAGAATGTTTTATACAATAGGAACGCCCTGTGTATTAGGCACATGCCGAGGTGGGACTCGATCCCGAGACCATTTGTTTCGGAAAGCGAGAAACTTTGCCCCGTCCCCACAGAGACCGGCTGTCCAAACGACGATCAATGTGGTTGATTTTTGCGATCCTTGATCATTTTTTAAAGTTTGGATCTGTAATTAACATGGTCATTTTTTAATGTAGAAATGAAGACGTGAAATTTTTATCACAGCATTTTAATGAAATTCCTTGTCTATTTCCAGACTTCTTTATTTCCACCGACACAGGTTTCGGTACATAATGCCGTTTTCAAGGTGGCACCTTGAAAATGGCTTCATTTGTCAAAACCTGGGTCGATTGAAATATGTGTTTTAATAGGCAAGGACCTTCATTATGTTAAATATCAAATATTTCTTCCGAAGTACGCCGGAAACTATCTTTTATTCGGATCTGTGGCTTAAAATGCAATTCTATTCACATTAAATACTTATAATTAAAAAATGTTAACCTTAATGTGAAAGTACGAGTCATAATTACCATTTATGTTCACATTTTACATTATTACATGATTTATTCATTGATATTGTTATTAGCTTCAAAATTCCTTCTGCAAATATATTTTTCTTACAAATTTCGGAGAAATAGATTATGTTAGAGAAGGTAAACGTGTAGGCTTACCTAGTTCTTCGCTTAAATCTTTGGCAGTCGATCTGAAATATGCTATCGATGGAATAAAAAGAATGTTTTTTTTTCTGTATTTATTCTGTATTTAGTTTGTAAATATGCAGGACCAGCTGCCGCATAGATTTTGTACCTTCATTAGTTGGTTAATTTTTGTCACTATCCTTAGTTGATTCTTGGTGCAGAGTACGCTGTTGGGCAGTGGTGCAGCGAGGTTATGGGGGATATAACCCCCCCAGAGCTCAGAGAAATTTATAAGTTAAATCCATTTTACTTAATTACATTAATATTGCTTATAGAGTAGTGTAAGGATTTATGAACAATCCCTCAGCAAGCCGTAAAACTCGCTATTTTGAACCATTTATCCTAAACATTTTCTGGGGAGGGCCCCCGTACCTCCCGCTTATCCTGGCGGGTATTCCATACCCCCTGACACCCCAGTATTAGTTGCGCCTAACACCCCTCCTAGCCTCAATTCCTAGCTGTGCCCCTACTGTTGGATATATACTTTTTACATGAACTTACTACCCGCGAGCCACCTCAATAGACGCGTGGCGTGCTCCTAGCTAGGACACGAGTCGTTAAAAAAATTGAACCACGTTTGATTGCCGCCCAACAGTCGTTAAATCCCATTATTCTTTGAGGGAAACCCATCCGTTCAGCAAAATATCTCTCTTATTGTATCGTTTTTGTCTAGTCAGAAATCTGCTGAGGCTCTAAGATGATGTTCTCCGTGTTACTCTCAAAGATATTTCCATTTTATTTTTCAGGCAATATTTGCCTAGTTTGTAGTATCCGATTATTTAGCGGCGCCCAGCCCAGTCTCCTTTCACTCGAAGTAGTTCTTGAGGAATCGCGCAGCTATCCCTTGTATTTTATATAGTTCACGCATTAAATCTATCTGCCCAGGATGGCATATACGTGCCGCGTATTCGAGGTTCTTCTTCAGGCTTCTGCCAAAAATAATTCTCACTTTCGTTCCCTACGATAGGTTTGCGGTTATCGTAACTCTTAGATGTTTGACTTCATCTTTCCCGTTTATGTTAACTCCATCCACAACATGTACATGGGAACAGCTAGGTGTCCTAGCATGAAATGTATTGCTGATAGGATTTAAAGTTTAACATGAATATAGTGGGACCTTAGTCTGTGAAATAATGACATATTTAAACAAAGTTTAACTATATTTTACCTTCCTTTCAAATGAAATGCACAGTGATAAATTTTTCGTTGTTTATTTTATGTGGATACTAATTTGTTTTAAGATTAATGTGATCTTGATACGAAATGAAAATCTATTTAGCATGCGGTCGCCGACTGTAGCTAATTGGTTATTGTGTGGGAATATTGATAATAGTGATTTACATGATTTTTTATCAGGATAAAATAAATCGGACTCTAGTGGACTATTTTTAAATTCGGGAGTTAAAAATTCTTTTTTTTAACAGGTATTTCGTCTGGTTCAGACACGCCATTAAATCGCTTAAAGCTAGATAGATAGGATAGAATAAATTCGTTCAAATAAGATCATGTTATTGTATTTTTTTTAATCCTTGGAAAACAATTGTTTTATACGAGTCACTGCGATTCATATTTTTTTTCTTCTAAATTCCCTTCGATTGTTTTCTTAAAGATTCTTTAGATGCTTAAATAGCCTGTCGAACTTTTTTACTACCATGTGTTTAGTAAAATATCACTGGGATTCTTATGGTAGGCAGAAATGATCTATTAATCATGCGATTACTTATTTCGTATTTCTGGCTTAAATCGTATACACCTCTAATTATTACCATAAAGTCGTCTTTGCTAAGTAGTGCAATTTGCTGTGTAGTCGTGTGTTTTGCTAAGTAGTATAGTTTTGTTTGTCGAATTCTTCACATTGTGCTGTTCGTAATTTCTTGAAATATTACTCCCCTTGTACGCTAACGCCTAAACTGGTCTTCAACCCACTGCTTAGTGGAATTCATATTTTTCAGTATTTTCTTATGATTCCTTCTCATCATTAATTATTAGGTTCCAAATTTTTTATATATTTTGTTACAAGGTAAAACTTAAGCTTTGAAATATATAGGTTGAAACGTCAATAATTCACATGATTTGCGCATCAGTTGCTTCTATTGGTACTTTCAATTACCCGTTTTCCTCGAAGATCTCAGAAAAATACCGTAGAATATCGTATTCAAGTTATAATATTCAAGTTATTTTTGCACTTTTGGTTATTCTAGTGTTTGTCACAACGTAGCGATTTTATTCTCTAAATAGGACCTTTTTATCTTTAAATCGCGCCTGAAAAAGAATTCATACGAGATTTTTTTAAAGGATTTTGTTTTTGAATTTTATCGTAAATGTGGGATGTTCGTTAGAAGTGTCTTCACCAAACACTTTTTAAGTCCAGTTCCTAGTAATTCATGTGTATCTTGTTTTTAAAGCTAAATTCCGGTTGATCCAAACCCGCTAGATATTCTGTCCTGGTTTGTCGTGGAACAATGTACTATAAAGTTAGACTTCTTTTGAATGCTAAGGATATCGCGATTAACACTCAGATCTATGACTACGTATCTAGTACTGTGCTTGATTTATACTTTCGTGTATGGTATTCGTTGAAATTTCCAGTTTTGAATGGATGAGAGAAAAAGGGGTCCAAATTCTTGTGTTGAATTTCCGTCAGTGGTTGATTTTGCCCTTTATATACCCTTTTCATTTAGCCGGACCTCCATTTCGGCCGAAGTCACGGGTTTAGGACAATATGAAACTACTTTGATGATGTATGAATGTATTCTAGGTAGTAATGAACTATATCAATGAAATAAAATTTAACAGTTTTTCTCGTAGTACATTAAATCACATACCCTTTTTGTTGTTACCACAACGATACTACTCTTTTAAATAACTCCCTCCTTGTGAATCAACGAGCTCTTGTACTAATTGTATTTTAGTACTCATCGCTCATAAGGTTAAAGATTTTAATTTGTTTCATTAAGAAATATTTCTCTATTTCTCATTTAGCATTTTCTATTCGGCAAACGTTGGGTGAATTGGCTGTGGCAGTTTACTAAGGTTTTCTCTCGGATGGATCGAAGTTCGCGAAAAAACTGATTATGAGAACGCGTGATAGAGGGCAGCAGCTCGCAGCAGTTGCCTGCTCTCCTCTGTCCTCTTGACCTTTTCAGTTGGACCTCAAAATAAAAGCTAATTAGTTATTGATGGCATTATTATGAAATTTATAGTAACTCGGTTGCCTGAAAGCATTTTTACCTTTTGACAAAAATACATTTTAATTAATTACCTATGGTTTATCCAATTCTTAAAACAGTTCTACTATCGCAAACCGTCGTGACATAAAAAAAGAGATCTAAGAGACTGGTTGCTTGTTCCCAGGATTTTTTATGTTTTGCCTATTTTATAACGGTATCATGGGTATGAGGGTTGGTTAAATTAATTGGTTTATTTATTACTATTGAAAATTCTGGATGGAAAGGTGTAAGTTTAGTTGCCGTGCAAAATTTTTTAAACCCTTGTTAATGCAGGTTCTGGTGAAGCTTTAACACCTGCTTATGTCCTAAAACAGATAGTAACCTGAAGGTTTAACTATCTTCTGTTTCGATAAGGTGCTGATGTCCGAGTCAATTCATTCCCTAGGAGCTATTCACCACTCTGTTGGCACTAAAACATTTCGCCTGAATTTTTCCTCTTCAACACAAAAGAAAGCAACGTTGCCTTGAAACATGATTTAATGGGATGTTTGTAATGATGACTAGTATCATAAAGCAGTGGCGGATCTATGGGGGGAAGCTAAGGTGGCTTTAGCCCTCCCCCCATAGGCATTCAATTTGCACTTGATAGAATTGTAATTTTGTTCGGACCCCCACTACTGCTGGTAGGTTGACCCCCACTTAGCCCCTCCCCCTTGTCCCTATCCTGGATCCGCCACTGTCCTCAAGTATCATTCTTTAAAAAATCAGCTGCTACAATGTAATCATTATTTCTACTTGGTATATTTGCTTCTTAGTAACCTGTTATGATCTTTTTTGCATCTCCATGTTCTCCGAAGCTCCTTGTATCTCGCAGTTACTATAAATTCATTATTCTTTTTTCAAATTAAAGTCCGATTGATCCCAAGATGTTTTTTTGCAAGTACTTGGGGAATAGGTGCTTTAAATAGGTAATTTAAGATGACGTAAATGCGAGGTTTGGAAGAGAACTGGGTTGATAGAAGACTAGAGATCAGGCCATGTATTGAGAGAAAATTTTTGGAGATAGAATGCCCTCTTGCCTGAACCTTACAATCACCTTTATACTTGCCTGTGTACCTGCCTTAAACGTTAATGTAACCAGGAAACTACTTGAGGAAGAGCAATGAAGTATAAGTGGAAAAGCCTTGTCTATGTTTAAAACTATATTGAATGGAAATTATTTGTAAAAACATATTGAATACTTACATATTTAGATCAACAAATGCGTAAAGAGGCCTGTATTGATTCATCTGCATACCACGAAAGCAGGCTACTCTCAATAACTCTATTTGCCAGGAAACGATATTATTATTTCCCCATACATGTAGGTATGGATTTTATTTTTCTCATAGTAGCTACCTTATTACTAGATCCTAAAAATTTTGGGTGGAGGTTGGAGGTACCCTGCTCTCGTATCCCCGACTGCAATGCCACTGTTGAACGGTAGGCAATCATTGATGGCACTTGGCACTTCAACCCTTCACAAAGATGTTACCTGTGCACCCTCAAGAAGAATGTTTTTTTTTCCCCCATTCACTTTCCTCCCATTGTGTCCGACGACGTGGAGTGGCGCCGTGGGCTCGGCTTCACCCGGGCCATCGCGGCCGGGGCCGCCGCCAACCTCCGACCTCGGTGCCCCGCCAAACATCTCTCCTCTTTCCCCCCTCGTAAGTGGAGGGGGTTGGAGAGGGAAGGGAGAGAGGAAGGCGTTGAAGAGGTGTGCCGCCAGGGAGAGAGGGCGGAGGAAGACATAGAGAGAGTGCGCGGTGGGGGGATTGTGTGTGCGCAGAACGCCGGCCACTTAGGGCCCTCTGTGGGCGTGGTCGGCGCCTTTCGGCAAGGCCCTCTTTCCCTTCCTCCACCGCATCCACTACTCTCTCTCCCCCGCATCCCTCAAAGGGAAGGTGGGAAGGGTGTGTATGGGGTGGGGAGTGTGTGTGGTCGGGGCAGGGAAGTGGTCGAAGCAGGTGGGAAAGGGTTGAAATGAACCCTTTCTCGTTCGGCATTCCCTGAGACTCCTCTGTCTCTGTGTGCCGTTTATGGAAGATGAATGCTCAGTCTCCGCTCAGTAATTTATTTTTATTCGTCGGTATTTATGATATAATAGCTATTTTCCGTTGACTTGAGTGTTGGCTCTCGTTTTTATATTTCTTGTGAGAAATAACAGGAGACTTTTATGATTATTTTAATGCTCGTCAAGCCTATATATTGCCTTAACTTGGTGTTTGGTGCTTAATTGGTGCTTTATTCCTTGCGAGAACTGGGGGAATATTATTGTCATTATTAAGTTGTATCTCTCTTGTTGAGATTTTGTCGTAGGTCTAATCTTTCACCGAGCTCGTGTGAAAAATAGTCCAAAGGACATCTCTGATTGAGGTTATGTCTGTAAATTCGTATATTATGTTTACATTTCGGGTTGTGACTATTATACATTTTTTTGTCCGTTTTTTTCTCTTTTATCTATCTACCTACCCCCAAGTGATATGAATATCGCCACCTCTCTTGCTCCGCGTGTTCTATGAAACCTTCAATCCCTCTGATTGTGAGTACCCGTTATGAAAGAGGTTTGATGTTCTCGTTCAGTACTACCTTTTATTCGTTTTTTTTTGTAGGGTGTTTTCTCTGCCGACGAGGGTTTAGTCTAATATTTTTCTCGTTTATGAGAACGATAACTGTGGAAGGACTATGTTTTTGACTCCCTATTTGATGTTTAAGAATTGCCTATCCTTTCGTAAATTAAGGAAATATTATAGGAGTTACCTCTTCTCTCCAGAATCGTCGTAAAGATCATCGTGTTCTTGCCATTATTGGCTTGATAACTTTAGAAGTTTTTACCCTATTGATGGCATTTTGTGAAACAAATTGTTAGAATGGCGTCAGCAGTTGTAGCCTTTGGCTTTGAATTAGGCTTGATTGCTTTGGTTAAGAGACATGGTTTTAAATGTGTAGCCCTATTTATATGTACATTTATGAGATGATTTAAAGATATTCAAATTTTGTCTTGATTTTTAATTTATTTTTAGTGACTAAAGTTTGATTGAGAGTTATCATTTCCGTCCGCTAACGGGCATTAATTATTTTAATTTCGAGTCCGGTTTTTTTCATATCCTTTCATATTTTGTTGAGGATAGGTAATTCGAAGAATGATTTTAAGTCAAATATTATTTAGGAGAAAAATTAACGTATTTAGCGGTATTAGAACTTTTCTATTATAGAATCGCTTGGCATTTATTCACATAATTTTTTTGCTATTCTTTCTTGGAGTAGGTTTGCTAGTAAAGTGTTTTATGCTACCTGGTGCAATGATTTGAATTTTCGAGGGATTATAAAGAAATGCACCTTTTCCCTTATAATAATGTCTTATTGTTATGCGATTACGATGATTACAGATGCGAATATGTGGATGAAATGAAAATTTGAATTATTTTTATCTCTTTTAAAAGTGAAACCCAGTGACTTCCCAAGACATAAAGTGACTTTCCAAGGTCTCCTTGTTGCTATTTCTACATTTTTTATAGCTATCAATGTTGAGTAATCAATCTTTATTCTTTTCGGCTAAAAATTGCTATGCTTATAGGTACAATAAGTACTCCCATAAATCTGAGTTCCGGCTATGGTCCTAATAAACAACGTCATGCTCGCCAAGTAAGGAAAAAACGTGATACAGGAGTGAATATAGTCTATCCGCGCAACAATGGGTGTTACTGCATACTGGAAGGCCTTGATCTTGAGAGCATTCTTGTCGGTGCGATATCGGTGTACAAGGATAGTTCAGTATTCTCTCCGGTCATTGTGGTAAGCAAACAAATCAAACTAAGTCCTCCGGAATAGCTTCATTTTATCATTTCGGGTCCCTTACACCTCCCACTTCTGATCCTTTGTATCTCCCGCGCATCTTCCTTCCTTTCCTCTCCTCCAGTTCAACCCCTCGTTCTACCTCCGAACCCCCACCTCGACGAGAGAGGGCGAGTCCTTTCAGAGGAGAAAGGGGTGGAATAGCGAAGTAGGGGTAGTGATCGCCGAGGAATCGAGTGGGGGCGGCGGGGATCAGCATCTCCTCCTCTGCTGCTCGAGGGGAAGGGCTTCCTCAATGTCCCCCTCCTCTTCGCTTGCCTTGGAGAGAGGGGTGTCCTCTCCTCGATATGTACCCATCCACTCCCCGCTTCCGCCTCCCAACCGCCTTCCCCGCCCATTTCGATGAAATCGCTCGCCGCTCTGTTCCTCGCCAATGCCCTCCAACCTATCCGACACGCCATGAGGGGGCGGGGTTTGACCCGATGGCGGGCCCAAACGGGATTCGTTCTCATGTCCCGGATGGGGAGGAGATCGTTAACGGGTCGGGTTTTAACGGTTTTGATGTGTTGGGGGTGGCGAAGCCTTCGAGTCGGCGTAGGTGTTCTATTATAGGCGGGGATAGGCGAAGGAGTGAATAATGGTGTGGGTGGGAGGTGGGGGATCACCTTTTGGGATCGCTGAACTATGCGCTGAGGTCAGTTATAGTACATCTCCCCTCCATTCTCTCTCTCCTTGTCTTTTCTTGGGATTATTTTCTGCGGTTCCCCGGGTCTGGTCGATTGCTACGTCGCTCGGCTAATTTTCGACTGCCGTATTGGGTGTGTGTCGCATACCGTCCTTTCCCGTTTTATTTTCTCTGCATTTGCACTAGTCCACTTATTTCAGATATTTTTATTGAATAAGTGTGTCAGTACGTTAAGTTAATAATTTATTCTATATTAAATGTTAATGAACTAAATATTGGCTATGGAAGGTTAGACAAAAAAGCATACTGATAAGAGGGCATTGTGTTTACTGAAATATTCTAATAACATTTAAAATGATAGCTATGCACAAACTCAGTGGCTCTGCTAGGAATTATCTTTCTTTACAATATTTACGGCAGATGTGGCACCATTTTTGTATTTTTGGGTTAGTGTAATATTTTTGCTGAGGTTAAACTGGTTTATATTGGCAGAATATATTTACGTTTACTGAAATATAAATCTAATATAATAAGTTATACCGAGTTTATAAAACTTTAAAGTTATTTTTTTTGAGAAGTGGTAGTTTTCCAGCAATTTCTGGAACCGATCATGGTTATAACTTACGTAGGAATGTAAATTTTCTAGTTCCTAAGCCTAATCTTTCTTTATTTAAAAGATCATTTCTTTATTTGGGGCCGAAGATTTTTAATAAATTACCTTGTTTGATCAAAGAGTTAAAGAGTATAAATAAGTTTTATAAAAAGGCCAAAGATTGGCTGTTATCCCATGGTGATATGGATGATATTTTTGATGTTTGTGAATAATATTATATTATTATATATTATTTTTATATTTTTGTGAAATGAGGAAAAAAAGAAATTAATTTTGTTCTGTCCACATATTATACTTTATTCTTGCTTATTGTAAGGTATTGTATCACATATATGTTTCATAGTGATAATGTTTCAAAAAAATTATATATACTTTCTTTTTGTTTCTGGTCTGCCGTGAAATTAATTTTTTTAAGATGGTGGCTCCCATGCTGGTTTATTAACCATTGGAGCTACCTAAAGCTCCATTTGTGTTGTCCTGTTAAAAAAAAGTGTACATTCAAGCTTGGAGTATTAAATTCAATTCAATTTATAGCAAATTAAATAATGGACTACGTAAGAGCCGATATATTTGCCCGCCGCACTAAAAGGAGTTCTATCGCAATCGGCAATTTAAAGAAATCAGTGAACTCGGGAAACACAATCACAGGTACATTATTGCTGCATGTTCCACAATTTTTAAATGATCTGACCTAGGTTTCGACACAATGCGCTGCGTCATTTTCAGAATGATATAGTGTCGAAAGCTGGGTCAGACCAGCAAACACTTGTGGAACATACAGTATTAGTTTCTCTGTTATTATGTTTCTTGTCACACAGTTCCACCAAATATCGCCAACCACCCTTAAATTAGTGAACTCGTTAAGCGCTGGGTGACACCACGCACGCACTCAATAGAAATCACTGACCATCAATGAAGCGTGCACTTCCGGATTTCCTTCACCACCGAATGTTATTGGTGCACTCACACTCGACCCGCCAGACTCCTTTGTGCATCCCTCCCCCCCCCCCCCCCCCGAAATCTTTTTTATTCCCCTGAAATATATCATGGCTCCACTTCCTTCTGTTCTTTTATTTCTGCACCCACCTCCTCCCCTTCGTGAAGCAAGGGAAAACCCCTCCCCGTTCCCGCCGTGACATCCGTCAACCCCCATAATCGTCATCCCTTCGATAACCCTCATCGCGCATTTCAGATATTAAAACGAAAAGAAAGGGAGCGCGGGGGGACAAATGAGTGGAGGGTGGCGAAGGGTGTATTATTATTTTTTATTTTAGGGTGGAGGTTTTTTTTTGGGGTGGGGACTCCACGCGTTGCAGTGGATGTGGGCCTTTGTGGGGTGGGTCGCAGCGGAGGCTCTTTCGTCGTCGGTCGCCACTCTCCTCCGCTGAAACAATGGACTTCGAGGTGGAAGGAGTGGGGGAGATAGTGCTGGTTGCTCTTGGGGAGGGGAGGACTACTGTCTGGTGTCGGAGGTGGGTTACGGATGGCGTCGGGGTTGAATGGAAGAGAACTTTGGCCGAGGGGTGGTTGTTGTATGGCAAGGATTGTGAAGGAGCGAACGTAATGATGCAGCGTGGGGAATAATTCCTTGGATACCGAGAGCTCGGACACGACTGGTTTCAAATGCGTCTCGAAAGATGTAATATCCTCTTCATAATTTTTTTATCGTTTGATTTAGTTGGGTTTCCAATCCTCAACGTTGAATTAATTCGCTTATGAATTTAGATGTAATAAAGATCAATTTTTTTCGAAGTATATCATCATGTCTATAAATACTAACATAGCCGTGTTGTCGTGTGCTGGTCCAGTTGGTTTGGTAAAGTGTTCTTCTATCATGATCACTGCGGTCCTGAAGAACATTCGTTGAAAAAAATTGTTAACAGGTACTAAAATACATAAATCATCAAGTGGATATGGATAGCATTATTTTTATCATAGTACCTTATGTTTTGATCATTTGAAATTGAAGACAACGTCAGTGTTTACTTAGATGGTATCTACCTCATTTTGAAAAAGTCTCGGTTGAAAACACATTTCAGATGTTGGAGGAGGGAGGTTTTAACACGTGCTTCCCCTGGCTAAGCCTCTGATAATTGAATGTTGACAAGTCTCAGGGATGAGGTGGTAATTTTGTGACGCTCATGGCCTCAAGATGGGCTCCTTATTTTAATAAAATGCACTAATTTAGCTTGGCCTTAGTATTTCCTTTTTTCGCGAGAGTCATTTTATTTTTTTACCTTTTTTTATTCTATCATCGCGTCTAATATACTTTATTTTTTGTCTTTCTTTATTAAAGAATAGCAATTAACCATCTTATGGATTTTCTGGGTCTGGTGGTAATGAGATATTCAAATTGTTCAAATCTAATCTCACCATTGTCTTAAAATAGTTATTAGCCGTCTTTAATGACTAGTGAGCGGTGTTTTTCAGATTTACTTCTATATTTTCAATATACTAAGAATAACTCACTAGTTTTGGTAGTATCACTATTCTGTCTGCTGGATAGTTTTCAAATGAGCTCGTTCGCAATTTTGTTTATTATTTTCGATTCTGGTATTGTCAAAAAAATGAAGACACCCAAAAATCTATGGCCTAAAGCTTTTTGCAAATAATTTGATGCCGTCACGAGCTCATGCTTAGCGCGTGACCGCTTCTCTTGTACTCCTCGACCTTGCGCGTGGACCCTCGCTGTTCATTCCTTCTATGCGAATCTTTCCCGTAGTGATAGGTTCCTCGTGAAAGAGTGAATGAATTAGAACTCTCATGAAGTCTCCAGTTCAAGGAAAGTGGATCGCAACTTAGTCGAGTTTTCTTATTTAAAACTTTTTTTCGTCAGAACTTATCTTTCCCTACCATCTACTGAATTCTTTTAATTAATTACAATTTTTGATATCGGTGAACGACCCCATTCCGTCTTATTGGCCGGTTAGACTAGGACAAAACCTGTTAATTCTTTTGTCAGAAAACTCTAAATTGCGCTTCAGTTTTAAGTAGTTTCGAATAAAGAAATCAGTTTCCGACGAAATTCGGCGGAAATCTTTGATATATTTAATAACGAAACCGCTTGTCTATTTCCATTTTTCGATATTTCAACTGGTAATTAATGCCATTTTTTAAGATATTTGTGATCATGAAAATGGCATTATGTGTCGAAACCTGGGTAGGTTGAATAAAAAAGTGCGGAAATAGACAAGTACTTTCATTACGTGTAGTAAGTAGTTTCCTTGTCTTTCATTTCTTTTGCAGTGGTCTTCATCTATTGCAAGGGTAGAAACTTGTATTTAATGATCCTTTTTTTCACGGCATTTCGTGTTATAATTCATCTCTATAGATGGATTCTTACACTAGTCATCCTAATGTAATTTTGTGGTGCGCGTTTAGTTAATGCTCCTCCGGCATTCGTTATACCTAGGCGTTGCTTCAGTCCCATCCATGCACTATGGGGATAGAGAATAATGTTATCTCTGGTACATAGAATTTCGGTATTTCGTTTGGATGCTAGAACATAGTGGAAATAGTTGGCTTCACATTTCTGTTATTTTTCCGCTTGGAAGCATCGTTTGAAATTTTTGAAATTGGAGCGCCTCGCTCAACCGGGAACTTCGTTTTGCACTAGATCCCTCGACGCTTTTAGAAAATTAAAGTATGGAGCATTATTTCCAGCTCTAGAGAAGAATAAAGAGTGAGTATTTTGTGTTCAGTACCCTGATGATACGCCTCGGGCAGTGAGCACAATTGAAAACTTTAAAAAAATCGGACGTAATATGAACTAGGGGAGAATTTCTTCCTTCGCCGCTGGGAATCGTAGGAAATTGCATTTGCCGTTTTCGGTGGTGACGAGGAGGAATAGGAAATAACCATGGTGAAAATTTCAAGCGGTATGTTCGTGAGTGTATTCCTCTCGTGGGGAAGCATTACGGAATTTCAGTTTCTCATTGCATATATGGTTATTCCTTCCCTCTCACTCCTCTTGTAACCATTGTCTCCGGTTCGAACTGCGAGTGAAGACAATGGCTATGCAGAAAGGAGCCGGAGGAAAGGTTTTTGCGGGCAAGGAAGGGGGAAACTGTGGTATTTACGGTAGGGTCGTGTGCGAATTATAATCAGGAGAAGGTGGAAGTAATAACGCCGCAATAGGGAACTGCCTTGGACGAACGAACGAACGGATAGCGACCTCGTCGCAGAGATATATATTCTTCCATTTTTATTCGAGGAAAATAATAAAAACAAAAAAGTAGAGAGATCGCAAGGCAAGTCTTTCTCCCCCTGGGGAATTGTAGCGATTTGAAAATGCTTATGGGAGAGAGATGGATGGGAAAAAGAAGGGGGATGCAGAAGGAGGTGGTGGTAATGTGAATAAAAAAATATATGCGATAAGGAACGTGATGAGGATGGTGGTTGGGTTCGGGGTGGAAATACCCACGAGGAAATCTGAGAATAAAATATTTTAAGTACGCGTAATGATCCTTAGAAATAATTTTCGAGCGGAGTGGAGTGAGGAGTAACCTCTTTCTTTCTTTCGCTGGTTCGATGCTGAGGTTGGTTGTGGTGCTGGTCGCGTTGGCGACGACGACGTGAGAGTCGCGGATAATAATGGGGTGTTTGTCGAGGTGGGATCGGAGACGGCGTTTCAGAATTGGTCGCCATCGCGTTCTATTCTTCTTCTTCTTCCATCGCTGCCTCGCCTGAACGTCCCGCTTGTGGCGTTCCTCCTCCTCTCCCCTCCCCCGAAATACCCCACCCCCTTCTCCTCCTATGTCTCCCTGCAAATGAGGGACACATGAGGGGGAAGGGGAAGATGATGATGATGATGATAACAAAAGTAAAATAATAATAAGGAGTGTGCTCTCCCCCGTCCCCGTTAAGGGTTTTAACCGATGCGTGTTTGTGTGTCCTATGCGGCTATTGTTCCTCATTTGTTTTTCACGATGACTTCGAAAAATTCCTCTTTGTATGTGTGTGTTTCTCCTTTCTTTCCTTGTTCTCTTAGAATCCCCCTCTCCTCTTCTTAAACTCCTCTTTATTTTCACCAAGAACTGCTCGCTAGCTCTGTCTCGGTGGTTTCAATGCAGAGATTTTTTTTCTAGGTGTGTTCATTAAGCCACAGGAACGGGGCATTGGAAGTCGTGTGGTTTCCAATCTCCTCATTCTTTACTCACCGTTTCGCATTGTGTTTCTTCGAGGCGTTTCTCACCTTTAGTGTGTAATGCTTATCAGACGATGCGGTTCAGCGAATGTTGAAGTGAGGATCTTTCTTATTTATGTTTGAACCTTGTTTTGCCGTGCTAACGGTGAGAGCCGTGATGTACACGTCAATGTACCATTTCTGTATTCTCCGTTGTATTGAGTGACCATAGGTGCATTCATTTATATTTGAATTACAAAGAAAGGAGATAAAATGTTCGCTCTGATATTAAAAAAAGAGCGAGATCTCGTGCTTATCTCGTGACGCTCATGAAATCCCTATACTTATTTCTTTACTCTGGCTTCATTCTCCATTTCGTAAGTAATACTGATAGCATACGTAAGTACCTACTTCTTATATTACAAACTTTGCAATTGTGCTTACTGGCGATGACATAACCTACCATGATTGAGCGCAACTCAGTATCAATTCTTGACGCAGTCGCTTGGTGTTATATCCATTTGCATTTGATTTCTTTATTCTCTCTATGCTGTGGTTAATAGGTTTGCTCGTTGCCAATTAAAATCTTTCCGCTTCTTCATTTGCTCCAGGAATAATGCATTTTCTCATTCCGAATATGCTCAATGAAGCAGTAATGACATTGTCGTATTGTAACGCAGGTAGGCTTTAGTTATAACTTGCATTACAGCTCACGGTTGTGGCTATGTTTAAAATACGTGTCTTACATAACGAAGTGACGAGTCCATTAGCAGCGTGGCCATCCATTTGGAAAACCTGGAAAATCATGCAATAATGCAAATGCAATCGTATTTCCCTTCGCTAAATCACTTGGTGACGCTCCTTATAATAATTTACTAACGCATCTTACAGGAACTGTCACCGTATGTTAAAATCCCTTTTTCATACAAATTTACCTAATTTAAGAATATGTATATAAATTTAATAAAGATTAATAGTATTCCGTAAAAAATTACTTTCAAAAAGGAGGGAAATGTTCGTTAATATCTGAAAAAGTCGTATTGGAATTCATTAAAATGAAACAATTTTGACGGTGTATTTAATTACGCTGGATTGCATTACTTGATATTGCACGGTTTTTCAATTTTTTTGCGCGATGCTGTATTGATTGATGTCGTTCAGTTATTTATTTTCCTCAGTTGAAAATGAAGCGTGGTTGTTGTGCGTAATTATCTCCTCTTTTAACCAGGGAGTTTCCACGTGCGGGCCCATTATGTTATTTTCTTTCACGAAATCAACCGGGGATCGTTTTCAACTGGGGACCCGTTCACTCTTCCCCTCTTCATGCGAGCCATTGTCATGCGAACCCCGCTCTTAACTGGGCGACAATCTCCTCCCTCCTTCTTTTCATCCCTCCTCGACCATTTCCGCCCACCTCTACCCTTCCAAGCGATACAACCACGTACTTAAGCATCCACTAGTGAACTTGGAGAACCTCGATACTATTGACCAATGCATCTCTCCTTAGGTGGTGTCTCTGCTGCAAAGTGAATCAATCCAAATACGAATTAGTCTATATCTTCATATACCAGTATTACTAAAAATTTTAATTTTTCTCATCGACCTAAGGATTAAAACAGAAAGACTTTTCGCCGGTTGACCAGGACATTTCTTCTAAGGAGGTGCATCTGCTTCAAAAGCGAGTTGATCTAAATATGATTTCCTATATACTTCCTTTGGGTTTAAAAAGTTTGAATTTCAGCTATATACCTTTCACCATTTCCTTCTATCTATTAAGAATCAAAACACCCGTAATTGCGGATAGCTATATCATAAATAGCTCTCTTTCCCGCCAAATGACAAGTACGGAAAGCCATTGGGAACTACGGATTATATTTAACATTCCTTAGGTATTGAGATATCTAATTTAGAACGAAAGCATGAAAGTTTTACGTTAGTTATCCGGATAATTCATATGCATTTGTCCTCCAAATTCAACGATTCCTGATCCATTGCCTTAGAAATTATGCTTTTTATTACACGAAATTTTATTTTGAACTCGGTGGTGATTAAACTATGTTAATGAAGTCCTCGAAATAAATCAGCGTTAAACTAATAAGGTTTGCGAGCTGCCCCTTGCAGAGATGTTCGTAAAATGTCATTTGTATAGGACTCTTTATTTGTGATTTTTCGTACTGCGCAAGATGAAGATCAAGTTCATTTTTTTATTTGGAAAAATTGTTGAAATTTAATCATGTACTCTTGACTAAATTTCTTTTTCCACTTTTTCATTGGAAAATTGAGAGAAGGAAATTGCAATTCATTTGACATAACATGGTGAACAGTTCCACCTCATCGACCTTTGAAAGTTATAGAAATTTTATGTCGTATTCAGTTCGAGACTATATATTTCCATATTGTTCCTCATTTTGAAGGGCGTAGTATTTACTTCGTTTCGTGGCAGAACCTTTGGAAAACTGTTCAAATGCTACCACCCCCTTCACTTTCTTACCCCCACCCCTTCGGCTCCCTTCCGTCGCAGATGCCAACCCTCTCACCACCTCTCGAAGTCTCAACTTGCCCTTTCTCTTTCTTCGAATGTTCTGGCGACGTTTCCTCCACATCGGCGTGTGGGTTGGGTCGAAAAGTATTCCAATTTATCCCCCACTGGCGACCTCTCTTCAGCTCCCTTCCTTTTCATCCCTCTTTCGTAATGGTGCTGGTCGTTATTGAGACGCTGGAGAGGACCCTGAGTGACCAAGGGGTCGACTTGGAGGGCCCGGTCGCGATTTTCCTCCCGCAACCACGATCCCCTCTCCAGAATCCCCTCCTCCTTTTCCTCATTCGTCTTGTCTCTCCACTCTCATTTATAGGGACTTAGTTCACCCCAACGGTCTGTCAAACTCCTCTAACTTTGACACAACTTCGGTATTTGCTTGGTGGAATTCGGTTATGGTTAAATAATGCATAGTAATTTTTAGGATCTCACGCTACGAATTCCTGTTTATAAGCAGTCGTGTATGTGATTTGTAGAAAGGCTAGCCAAATTTCTACTTTATAAATCGAATTCTCCCTCAAATTTGACACGTTCATTCTAGAAACGGTCTGATGAGGTCAGTGAAGTGAAATTTTACGTAATGTGATGCTTTATTTATGTATCGTTATTCTGTTGATTGAAACAATTTTGTCTGAGGATATTTTCAACTACCAATTATCTCACGAACTAGAATTTCCTGCATTAGGAAACAGACCAGGGTATTGCCCCTTCAGTGCTGCTTTCGCATGCATGTTATTCGCATAGCTGGAAAGGCAATGTTTTCGAACCATTTTCTAAGTTTTCGGCTTCTCTCATGTGACAGGGGACGGCCTTTTCCATATTTTGGTGATATCTAGCTGTGAAGATAACTCGGAAAATTTCGACCACGATTGTGACCATATTGAACAGATAAAGCTTGAAAAATGTATTTTCCATGTCAAAAAGTGGTACGTGCCATATCGTACTTGGTGTAGTGAATAAATTTTGTTGTTCGCTCTTGACCTTTTTGCGCGTCTTCAGAAGTAAAAAATAATCCCTGGAATTCCATTATTTATTATCCTATCTCCCTGGTATTCGTTGCGAAGTAGATAAGTAAATATTCTTCAGCTATCGAGAATAATTATGGGTTTTGTGTGAGATTTGTTTAGTTGTGGAGGTTCTTGTCTATCTATCAAGTCTAAAGCTGCAACGTATGAAGTCATAGTTACCAAGAAATGAATAATGCATGAACTTTGTATTTCATCTCTTTGATATTTACAACAGCTCAACTGTTATCAACGCATAAAGTTCAGTTTTCAAGACGTGAGTTTGGTCAAACTATCTTGGTTTATATAGGTAGTTATGGAGTGGTGAAAGTAAGCATGAAGTGGTGGTCCCTCATGGAAATGACGCTTGATGTTTTGAAACTGGTTTAAGTCTAGTGATTATGAAAGTGTGGAAAATAAAAATCTCGTCTCTTATTTGTAACAATATGAGTTTCTAGTCGATGAATTCACGTTTGGCTCGCCAATGTTTCAATTCACACCTATTGAGGCTTAAAATCATCCTATAAATATTCCACGTTAGGTGAATAATGTTTGTTGACCCATTGGCAGCCCGCATATTTCAAATAACAGTAGGATGAGAGCGGAACAGATGGGAAGTGACGAAAGCTTGATTGGAAGTGAATAAAGAGAGCGAGGCGATAAAAGAGAGGGAGAGAAAAAGACGCATGGTGGGCAGCGGACGCCCTTTCGAACGTTCTCGGTCGATTCCGAAGTGGAAGTGGGACTTCGGAGGGTTATGGGGGATCGGGAGACTTGGAGAAGGCGGGTCTACTGTTTTATCGGGTTTCCACCGAGGCGAGAGTGGCCCTCGTGAAGTAAAGAGGGTGTGCAGGGAGAGGACGAGAGATATACTGCGGATATGCGGGGTGCGGTGGGACCTGGGACGATGGGTGGGACTCCGATCCGAAGGGCTTCCCCGTTAAGAGGCTGTGCGACAATGGGATCCGGTCTCGATGCTCGACACAAAACGGTTGGTCATTTAAAAGGAGAGGCGGGGTGTGGTCTGGGAGGGGTCGAGGGGTCATTGAGGAGTCTGGACGCGAGGGTAGGTTCGAGGTTTGAAGAGTGGAAACGATAGTTCTTAGGACCGGTAAGTGAGCGTATAAACGCCACAGAATGACTATAACCCGTGGGAAACAATGGAAGGGTAAAAATCCTGTAAACCGCCCGGCGAACCTGAAATTGTTTCCCAGAAATTAGGGACTGCAGAAAGATACCTAGAGAGTAAAATGCATGAGCATAAATTGATTCGTATTTAAGCTCATTTTTTTATTGCTTGCCGTGGTAATTTATGGAAGGGAATTCTGGGAAAAGGATAATCCAAGCATTCAAGTGTCGAATTTACCTTTTAATATGTGGGACTAGGCCGATGTATCGATCATGAAATGTATAGGGAAAATCCAACAGGAATCCTGCATCGACAATAGAATCTAAAAATAAAATTCACCAAAAAAATACAATTGTATGTGAGGAAATGCTGAAAATGGTATACCTGCTTCTAAGGCAAAGCGAATAAGTTTCATTTTAAGTAGTCATTTATTCATTCCCTCTTCATTTGTTATAATGATTCATTTTTTCATCTAAGGTTTGGTTTCCTCATTAGAATCATTTTTGAATCCGAACTTTAATGCTGTAAGATATGTGTTTTAAATTATTGGCTCCAGTTAAACATTGGGTTTCCATGCTATATAATGTTATTAACATGATCGTCTCTTGTTCACGAACTGCTTCAGTAAGTTCAGTGTGCCGTTTCAGTAAGCAGTTACCCGCAGCGACCAGCATTTATCAATTTCGTGATCTTCGACCATCAATGAATAAAAGAGCGCGATGTACGTTTTCTTCTTACTAGTTTTATTGTTTATTCTCTTAACAGCTTTAACGATTGCCGCAGTTCATGTAGTTAGTTAAAAACATCTTATTTTCATTTTTTCCTTTTCGTCATTTCACCGTCCAGGCGACTTGAAAAGACGCATCAGAGAGCAATCCAGGGTTTTATTTTATCCAAAATTGTTTACTGTGATTCAAACGTTAAATATCTATGTTTAGGTGTGATAAGAAGTGGATGTGACGCAAGTCGATTTTTTAGTTATTTTGCTTTCCATTCAATTTGAGATTGTTATGGAATAGGACTCGACAGATAGCGAAATGGCTTTTGTGAGTCAACTTTAGTCTACTCGTGTCAATTTGATCGAAACCCCAGAAATGAGTTTTTGACGAGGTCTGGGCCTGCTCTAAGGACGTCTCAAGCGTAGGAGCATCATCACCACCATAATAAAAAAAATCGGGTGATACCCATAAACCAATCCTGGGCTTCCCGAGAAATGAGTGTTTGTCAGTGATCAAGCTTCATTTCCTTTCTCTAATTTTCTCTCTGAATTGAATAACCTCGTTAATTCTAATTAGTGATGCAGTAGATAAATTAATTCATTCATATCCTATCTATCTGAAGTCAGATGTTTGTAGTCGCCGGTTACTGCTTATCGCTCCCAGAAATCTCTGTAGGGCTTCGCATGCATTAACCTCTGAAAAAATATGAAGAATGGATAGTTGAATGCTGCGGCCTCGGGGCGAACGATTTCCTCGTTAATCGTTATCGGCCCCTTGCTCTTGACTATACCCTCTTGGCCGACCACGCCGTGGGATTGTCTTTTGTCTCAGCGATCGTTTAAGAGGCCAAACCCACCATCGTCTCCTCACCGCAGCGCAGCTCCAGCCCTCATGGATGTCGCGGTCGCCGTAAAACGGCATCGGAGACCATTGTCGTCTCTAATTCGCGGGATTAATCGCTTTTTTGAATTGTTTCAACCCACCCCCACTCACTGATTTTTCTCTTTTTTTATTATTCCGTTTAATGCCCGCATCTTTATTCTCCAGACCCCTAATAAAGTTGAAGAGCGCGCGCACTGCAACAGTGGCCCAAGTGGCGTCAGGAGTGCACTCAACGACCACCGCTCCCCTTCCCCTACTCCTTGTGCTGCACTCGTGAGGGCATAATTTCATCGCCATCACAAGGAGGCGCCTCATCCTATGCCAACGTCTTTGTCCTTCTCGCTTTCGTGCATTTCGCTCTACTTTTTTTAGTCTATTTTTTTCTTCTATTTTTGTTTTTCTCTTGAGGGTACCCACTGCGGCTGCGGAGGGAACCCCCAAGCCTGCCCCTGCACCGTACCGTCCTTATTTCGTCCTTCCTTTCCTCCTGTCTCCCTTCGCCGTCTTCCGGTCCACAATTGCCCGCAAATCCCTTGCCGCCTCCTCTCTCCTTTTGTCTCAGCTCTTTTTTTTTATAGCGTGCAGTCGGGGCGAGGATTACTTGAGACGTCGTCACACTTCTTTGCCCTCTTGCGGTCGCTTCCTCTCCCTCTGTCAGGAGAATATTTTGAGACGAGAATCGTGGAGTTGCACAGTATGTCAAAGGGGTTTGGGTAAACCACTCCGTGATGTAAGCGTTCTTGGACTTTTACCCTTTCTAAATTTGGAACGTGGTCGTGACGTATAATTGCTTTGCTCTTTGAGGAATTTTTCTATTGACACGGAAGACATTGGCTGACTGGTGTCTTGCTTTACGCTATATAATCGTAATACCCCAATTCCCTAACCAAAGGCTTTTTGGCGTAAGGTGAAATATCACCAGATTCTGTGAAAACACTTGGGCGCCCATCAGTATAACGCTCAATTCCGTTGGGTCCGTTTGGCTTTTAAATGTCTTCAATTAGGTGACTCTCCTCGTCTGGATGGAGAATACTTTTCGACGAGAATCGTGGAGTTGTACAGTACGTCAAAGGGTTTGGTTAAATCACGTCGTGATGTAAGCGTTCTTCGTCTTTTACCACTTCTAAATTCGGAACTTGGTCGAGATTTATTTTTGCTTTTTCTCTTTGAGAATTTTTTTTAAATGGACATGGAAGACGTCGGAACAGTAGTGTCTCGTTTTCCGCTATATATTCGTGAGACCCTAATTTCCTTACCAAATGGTTTGTTAGGAGGTGAAATTCCAGCCACATCCGTGAAAAAATAGGGCGCTCTTCACTAACCAGTTCCATTGATTCCATTTGGCTTTTAAATGTCTTTAATTAGATGACTCCTTGTGATTTTTCGAATTCTCTCAGACGATGCGATTTATCTCATGACAACTGGGATACTTCTAGTGGAAAGTTTTTAGTTAAGATAAAATGAAAAGTGCTCCTTTTTTCTCCACACAATTAATTTAATGGGGATGGAAAAAAGTGGAGCGAAGGTTACTCGAGGCTTAGACGAGGAATCACCGGCTACCAGTCAGCCTTGTTTGCCATCTTGTAGCTGCTCTCTTCGGATGGAAAATATTTTGAGACATGAATCGTGTAGCTGTAACGTGTTTCAACGAGTTTTGGGAAACCACTTCATGATTCGTTCGCAAGCGTTCTTGGTCTTCTACCTGTTCCAACTACGGTACTGATTCTCAAACTTTTTTGGTTTCTTCTCTTTGGAGATTTATTTCTCAAGACAACTGAGACGTCGCTACTGTGGTTTCTTGCTTTCCGCTTCACGTGCTTAACACTTTAAGCAGTCCTGAACTGCAGGTTTTTGGCTGGATGTGAAATTTCATCAGCTTCCGTGAAAACATCTGCGTTGTCATCTCTATGTCTCTTTCGTATCAGTCCTGAACTTCTTAATAACCATATGCTTTTGACGAGCTGTATGCGAGAGCTAAACTGCTAATTTGGATTAGGCAGCTGGCTGTTATGATTAAATTTTCAAGTTTACTCGAGCCATATTGCTTAAGTAAGATATAAATTTGAATAGAGCCTACTTCACAATTCAGTAAAAGAACTTGGTAGCTGGAAGAAAAACATGTGCTGGAGCGGAAAACTCAATTTCCTGAACGAGTCCTTCTCTCGCAAGTGTTTAATAAGAAATGTGAAAGTTGCTTCCCCTTTTATTGAGTTGCTTACGTCATTTGAGTTCTTATTCTTTTTTTCGCTCAGGGATAATATTTTATGAATGTAAGGAGTCCCTCACAACAATGTGTAAACAACAGTCAACCCCACAAGGCCGAGGAGTAGTTGAGGAGCAGTGACCCGCTCGCTATGAGCTCGTGAAGTTATCTACTTCTCTACGAATGGGGTTAAGGCCGTCGACGTTTCGTCCAGAATAGCCCTGGAATCAGGCGGCGGCTCAAGGAACGGAAAAATATAGGTCAATTTCTTTCTTTTAACAGCAGAAATCGAGAGCAAATAAATATTGTTGAACTAGACCTTTATCATCTCCTTTCCCCCTTCCGGAGGACCACGGAATTCAGTTTGGGAATGGTTGCCCTACAAAAAAAGATGCCTCCTCTCCCGAGATACTAGACCGGGTCGATCACAGTCCCCACTTTCGCTCCCCCGATGTTGAGTCGTCCGAAGCTACTAACCTGCCACAGGGCGAATCCTCCCGGAGTCCGAGAGATCCGTCGGCACTCAATATAAATGCCACTCTACCCCGCCTTCTCGCTCTCTTTTATTCCCAGCCGGCCCCTACTCCGTGCTTGGGTCCCCGCGGGGGCTGGAGGACGGAAAAAATAAGTCCGTCGGTTCGAGGAGGGTGCGGGGGAACCCCCTTCTTTGGCGCTTCGACATCAGTCTTAAACGCACTCCGCCGTCCCCACCACCACCCCATGCCTTTCATTCCTCCGAAGTCTCCGTGCCTCGATTTTTCTCCGACCGCTGCCCCTCCTTTCTTTCCTCGCGTCACCCTCGTCCTCCCCCGCCATGCCGGGGCGACTCGAGTCAACCTCCCTTCGCATCACCGCCCTCCCGGGTCCCCGTATATATAGACAATGTATCGGCATTTGTCTTGATCAGCGCACACCGCCATTTTGATAATGTAATTTTCTCTCCTCGTGTCGTGGGAGGAGGGTGAGTTGAGTGGCTTCCTACTTCTTAGGGGATGGGGTGAAGATGGGTAAGGTTCTTCCCTCTCGGGTCCGCGAGGGTTGGGGTTTTGAGCGGGGGGGGGGGGGGTTCGGGAGCTTTTCCCGGGAAGAAAATGAAGAGAGGAGCGGAGAAAAATCGCCGATTTGCGGGCGGACGGGAGAAGGGGCCTTTTCTCCCAGGGGTATGGGCCAGAGTGAGAGTGGAATGGGTTAGAACCAGCTGGTCGGATTCACGGCATTGTTTTGTTTGTTTTTCTTTTTGCTTCCTTTTCTTTGTATTGGGTTTTAGGATTTTACTCTGGTGGTGTATCGATGACTCATGTGTTCCGTGCAATTTTTCTGAACTCCTGTGTAGTATAGAAACAATGGTTTCCTTTCAAGTTTTGCCGAGTAATACTGAAAGAAGCCTGGTCAAGAGAGACTTTTAAAAATCCTAAAATTTTGTTAGAAAGACAAGGTCACTAAGAATTATTTATTCTTTAGCATGAAAAGTAAGTGAAGAGTACCCAGAACTCTTAATTAAGAGTAGAATATACGTGTGTGAAAGCAAATTTTTCACATGCGTATATTCTACTCATTTTCACATACGTGTATCACATATCTCTAGTGTTGATTTATGAGGTAATAAACGTTTGTTGTTTATGAAGGCCAGTGGAGCTAAAGAACTTAAGCACATTATCGATGTGCAAATTTCGTCCGCCGTCCTTATCACTTTCACCTAAGCTGTTCAACTTAATCTTTTCAATGTTTCTATTAATCGCATCTTGACGCATATTGACATGATATTGACGCTAATTGTGAAATTAGTATGATACCTTGGCTCTAAATGGTAAGCTGCTATTCTGAGTCAAAATCGAATTATTTTCTGTCCTGGTTAAAAATTCCATCATGGATTTTCTGTACGTTGTACGGAATTCATGAGGATCTCATAGAACCCATATATATCTGAAAAATAAACTTTCGATTCACTTTTTGCCACGTTATACGGTAAAGGCCTAAGAAAAAGAGGGACATCAGTTGATCCCATGCATACCTTTTATAAAGGCTGTAGGTTTTCAGTGCTTTGAAGACAGTCTAAGCGATATCGTGAATAATTATTTTTTTTGTAATTCTTAAGTATACTTTTTCAACAGCTTCAAATGTGCGTCAACCAAGCTGCTTATCATTTCGCGTGGGAAGCGCTGCAACAAGCAATACTTGTTTTGATATCGGAGTTCAAGTGATGGTAACATAGAACGTGCCAGGCGAGGAAAACACAGAAAGAGCAGTGGAGAGTAAAGATAGTATGTGACGGTGGATGGAGTGTAAAATATGTTAAGAGATGGAAGGGTTTGGGGGCCCTGGGCCTATTAAAGTGATTGCCGGGACAACGTAATGAAGGTTGAGGAATGAGCAGCGACCGAAGGGATATAAGAAGATTCGGGAAAGGGGGTTAAGGATGTTCCGGGGGAAAGATGGTATTTTTTTGGCGGGGAGAAGGGGACGGGAAGGCCCTCGGGGTTGCTGGCGGAGGAGGAAGGCATCCACTGGCGAGATTGGCTCAGTGGAGTCGGACCGGGAAGGAGTTCTGTCCCAAGTTGTTTATTTTTTCACTCTTCCGGAGCACCCCCTGCCTTCGTCTTCTCCTTCCATCTCTCCAATACAGTTTTCTCTATTTTTCACTCCACCGGTATGGTCCAAGGGAATTGGCCATGAGACCCAGCTCCTCTCTCCCTTGCTCACCGCACGCACACGAACAAAAGGGAAGGTATATAGGTATATTTACTCCGTTTTATCCCGTATTTTGGGGTCCATGTGCGCGATGTGATGGATTCGGCACTTTGAGGCCACGGGTCCATCATGTTCCACTCTCCTTTAGTTTCCTTCCCCTCTTGTCCTCCCGGGAGATATTTTTTAATGGCAAGGAAACAGGAAACACTTCAATTAAGGACCGGCCCTTTCATACTTTTTTGAAACTCTCTTCCTAGTCCCGTGATTGATCCTCCTGTGCCGCTTCGGTTATTTTTACCGGGCTTGTGAGGAAACTCCGAGGTGGTATCAATCAGAGCCTTACTTAAATTAAGGGGCTTAATTCAATATAAAGGACGATGGTTGGATCTTTTTCTTTGTTAATATTGCATCAAGTCATCACTCTGAATTAACTTCATGTGGAATTACTATTGCATCGCGTTCTCTTATGTCATGTAGAATTTTTACTACGTGATTGTTTTTGCTCCTGGTTTGATGGTGGTAGGAAAAGCAAATAAATCATTGGGAGTAGTTAGCTTTAAATTCTGTTTGCATGCATCAAAGTACTTCAAGGTTTCCTTTTGGCAATTTCTGTCGAAAACGTAGGTTAACATTTTTATTGTTCCCTTGAAAGGATTGTACTTTTAACGATTTCTGCTTTTGAGGCTGCGATTAATTTAGCGAGGATTCATATGCAATTGGTTATCCGATTTTGGTGATCTTAAAAGAGCTAAAAAAAAAAGAGAGAGGCTCTAGAACGTTTGTTATGAACACTTGATGTTTTTCAGTGCTTATATATAAGGTATATTATCGTGCTTTTTGGTCCGTTGGAAGTTTTATGGCTTCAGAAAGTTATAATGTTGGAGCTCTTATCAATTCTACAAGGATATATATGTATTATGGTCTCCAGCTTAGATGGTGAACGCTTGATTCTAGCGGAAATATATTCCACAATTAGGCTTTATTTATGACCACTGGAACTACTTATCATGGAAACGTAATGATTCACAATCCTAAATGCACGTCTTGCATCGATGAATTTACCTTCGTTTCATTAATCAAGGTCAGAATTTAAATGGAAATAAATGTAGACTAGCTAGCTGATATGCTTTACATGGTTAACCGGTACTGAATCAGGAATGGGGAACATGCATGAAATTTGTTCATCATGCTAGTAAGTCTCACTGAATTGACAATTTTCTCACGAGTCCAAATATATAAGCTAAAACTCTCCTAGTATTCCACAAACGTCATTAAGTCCTTATTAAAAGTGCTCAAATATCGCTTGAAGTAACGTGACCTAGAACGCTTTCTGACGTCATTGGACGGTACACCATTCAGAGAGTGGAGCGGTAGAGCCTTGAATGTGAGATAACGAAGTAAAAATAGCAATTATTGTTACCAATTTTACGTTTGAGCCCCTGCATAGACTGATTTTCTATCCATTTCCTCTGTCTTTCATCAGTGGATACCGTACCGTGACGACACGCTCCGATGACGTAGTGTTTTCAAGCAGGCGATGATGATTTACTTTTAAAGACTCATAACTCAGCAAAAAAAACATTATTTATCCGCCAGATTTTCGGCGAGTACATTTGAGGTTGGCTCCTTCTTATTATAGTACCTTAAAAAATAGTCCATGTTCCCCATTCTTCTGACAATGAGTTACATCATTCGGCGCGCCCTAGTCAGCATGATCCCCTGATTCCACGATAAAAATGACTCTATTTGGGGGATCAAGCTCGAGTCTTTGTGTGAACGAATGATTTTTCTTCTTTCAAATTTTCCCGCTGATGCCGAAAGCTGGTATTTCATGTTATTTTGCTGAAATGATAGCGATCTAATTCATCAAACCCGAGATTGAATGATTATAATTTTTCATGGCGACTACTCTCCGCTCTCGCAAACATTTTGTGCACAAACACCTCTTCGGGTGGTAACTTTAGCGTCGTCTCTATTTCTTAGAGAGCCTCTGTCGCTCCTATTTCCGAGTTTTCAATTGGTTCGGCGATACATCGCAATAGTTTTCGTCGCGACGAGAAAATCTAGAGTCGAATCGTGGAAAGAAAAAGAAGAAAGATGGCAATTTAAAGGCGATTTTCGGAAGTTTCTTGGGTTTCGTGCAGACTTGGGGTGAAGAGCCAGTAGCATTAATGGAAGGACGGGGAAAAGATATCGTTGTCGCTCTCTCTCCGTCGAAACTCTCTGGGAAAGGGGCTCTCGCGAGAAAAATGCCCCGACACTCCATCTGAATCGAGTTAAGACGGGAGCAGGAGCGGCGGACCAAGTTTCGTCGTTTTACTCCAGAAACACTCCCCCCCACTCTCCTCGCTGATGTCCTACTCCTCCTCTGTCTTCCAGCTTCCACAGACACGCCCCAACCCTATACTGGCCGCCTCCAAACCCCCTGAACGCCTGCAGTACTCCCTTCCTCCTCCCCCACGTCTCCGACAGATATCTGTCGGATGGATTGCTCCTCTCCGCCAGCCAGCGCGGGATTAGAGAAGATGCCCGCCTTCCCATGGGTGTGCTCCGGTATTTTTTCTTCTTATTCTCCATCCCCCCACTATATTCACCCTCACAACCACTTCTGCTACCTCTACTGCACCACTTGGCGAAATATTCTCTCCATTGACAGCAAGAGTCTGGATTCAATTGAAAAGTTCCTCACGTCATTCCACAGGGAGAGAGGCCTCATCCCGTACATTTTCGTCGATTCGCCCTCCCAATCTTTTTTGACTCCATTTCCGAACGCTCTGATACATATTTTTTCCCCTGTCCTCCCCCTCTTATCGTGTCTCTCTGATGAAATTTTCACGACGTGCCGTGAATCCGGCGTCGCTCGTTTGTTTGGATGTCGTTCGGGGGCGCTGGCTGCGATTTTTCCCGCGTCTGATTAAGTTGGGATGCTGCTCAATGACTGGGGGTTACTTGCAGAGAGAAAAATCTTGCTCTCGTCGGTCCATATAGGTTGTATATGAATGGAATACAAGGCGTTAACGAAGGTTAGCCGTCGCGAAGTGTATGGTAGACGTGTAACTGTCTGATCCGGTGCTATGTGGCGGCTTATTTGGATGTAATTCAATGTGTGCAACAGCTGAATCAGGAGTGTAGGAGTCAATGTCTGCTGTCGTCATCCAACATCACCGTTGTAAGCCCAAGCATAATCTCTTTAAGATGGTAACAGTCACAAGGATACATTACAAGTAGTCCAGGCGTTACCGTACAGAGCCCTAAGCTTAAGTAGTATTTATTCATTTTCATGAAGATTTGGTTTCAGATTTGGGAAGGTAATATGGAATTTCAAGATATTTTATGCCTCGCCTTAAGGGTCAAAATAAATGCGATTTTATCGATAATTTAGTTTTAAAATGAGATAATGCCTTGTTTTTTTCACAATGCTGAATTAACTATGCATGTTGATGAACTCTGATAATGAGTAACGCTTCTCACTTATTTACTGAAGTGTGTTGGTTAATAAATATCACTATGAGAAATTGCCGATCCTATGGTAAAAGGGCAAGAACTGATTCAGATCAAGCAGCCTTCCCCACTCAAAGTGAAACTAATTCATGATTAATTCCGGCGGCTCACCGAAACCATGACATGCAACAGATGGCCGACCCTCTCTCCATCAAGCTACGGAGTGATAATGCCAACCGCTAAAGAAACCACGCCCTAATTTTGAACACCAGGTGATCATAATACGAATTCCAAGCGACATCTGCTGGCAGATACCTGTGTGATACACACGATTTCGCGCTCTCCTAAACCTATTCTCCCCTAAACGTTTTGCTTATTAGATTACGGTGGTCCCCTTCTCTTCAGTTGGCGATACCCCTTCCCAAACAAGAGGTTGGAAAATATTCAGCCGGCCCTTGGAGGAATAAATATTTGCGACGAAATTTTATTTTCTGTGGAAGTGATTGAGGACCGTAGAAGCCAAGGTGTAAAATGAATTTTTTTAATAATTTTGTGGATAAGTGCAGATAATATAGAAATAGAAGCCAAGGGGCTGTAGCGTAGCCAGGATTTTGGAATGGAGGGACGTTCACCAGACATTTCAGGGCCCTTACAGGGTGTATGGAAAACTTCCCAGGGCAAAGGGGGTTCCTCCCGGAAAATTTTGGGATACTTGATGCTGAAAAGGTGATTTTAAGACTAAAAAAATAGTAAATTTGTAAGAGTATTTATTAAAAGAAAGTACATAAATTGGATAAGGGAAAGCTCAAATTCAACATAGACTCATGGGGAGGAGGTTTTAACTCGGAAACGCGAGTGGGACTTTGTAACTTTAACTCTGTAACTTTAATGATTTTGGAGATATGGGCAGATATGGTTGGTTGGGTACACAATATTGCTGTCGCAAAGGGATGCAAGTGAATCACTGAATCTGTATGAAAATAATTATCAGTGATTAGCTAGTATCCCTTTTCAACAACAATATTGTGTACCCCACCAATCATAATCTGCACTTCTCTCCAAAATTATAAAAATCACACTTGATCCCCTTAGCTTCTAGGGTCTTCAATTCTTCGCCCATCCCCCCTTCCTTTTCCGCGTAAAACCGCTGTCCTATCTCGGCTGTCTTTCGCAATTTTCCGGAATCGCGGGAGGGAGGGTGAGGTAGGAGGTGATACAAGCGGAAGAGAGAGCGGTTCCGTTGCCGGGTGCAGATAGTGGAGGGGGGAGTCGGTGTGGCCCTGAAGGAAGCTCGACATTTTTCGGCGTGGTGGGTGTTATCAGTGAATCTCCTCGTGTAACAGATCTCCTCTCCCGACCGAACCACGTCACCTACTCGCCTTGTCGAGCACTGCCCCCACCTCCCCCATTGGCCCTTGCTGTTTAATTTTCCGCTTCCCGTGCGCCTCTCCCAACTCCCCACTCCACTCTTCCCTTGCTCTCTCATGCTCTCCCCTACCCCTGTCGCTGTCTCCTCCCTCTGACATCATCCGCGTCCTAGCCTCCCCCCTCTCTCCTCATTTTCATCCCCCCATCCCTTCGCCCACACACTAACGAAACGCACAGAGCGGAGACAAAAACAGAAATGACGGTGATCCACAGCCTCTTCCCCATTATTCAAATTCCTTTATTAATATTGTTATTATTATTTTATTTCATCCCGCAAATTGCGAGAAATGGAAAATATATATTTTTAAATGCATAAACTTTCTTTTCGTCGGGGCACCCAATCCTCATTCTCCCTTCCCATATTATGCGCGAGACTCCCATACTCCCCCACCCCCATTCCTCAAAGAATGAAATATTATGTTCGTTTATTCAGTCCTTTTTTCATTAATTCGCGTTTATTCTCCCCTCCACCCCCAACCCCTGGCTCCGAACTCGCGCGCGCCATATCTCTTCCTTTCTCGTGCTTAATTTTCGATGCTCCAGTTAGCCCGATTCCGGCTTTGATCTCGCCCTGCGGGTTGTCGCCCGAGAATTATATTTTTTTCCTAACCCCCCCCCTCTCCACCCCACCTACTTCTCTTTCTTTCTCTCGAAATGCCAGCTCGGTATTTTCATCATTTCTCTCTCATTACGGGGGAATTAGCGATGGAAATACTGCCAGCGGGACAAAAGGGAGACCCTCCGAAGTTTTTTCGAAGGAACTGTCATTCTCATGCCGCCGGGATGAGTCACTTCTCTCTTTTATTTTCAGATGAGAAATAAATGAATGACTATGCGACAAGAGTGCATCGCTTGCTCGTGCGTTACGGTTGAGGAGATTCTTTTGAAGCGAATCTAAAATGCCTCCTTATAGATGATGTAATCGTTTTTCACATTCAGTTAGCAAAGAAAGAAACCCAGCTTCATTATACCTTCTAGGACAAGTACACTCAAGACATTATTCATGGAATAACCTCTTGCAATAATGTTACAATTCAGGATACGCCCCTCCTTTTAGAACTCGTTTGTCAGCAGCATAATTAGGTATACTTGCGTTTTATGGAATCAATTATGAATGAAGAAAAGTACACAAACTGTTGATGAAATAATATGTTGAATTTTTGACACGCTTTTTATGTAATTTTAGTAATGCTATTCCTGGAAATCTAGAAATACGGTGTCATCGAAATTTGATAAGAGATTAAAAAAACTATGCTTAGGATATATTTGGCGTTACATCTAGCTATACTTTTTATTTCAGCATGCAAGAAGTATCAAAGCAATTCGAAGTGCGAATACTTAACTTTGTTTTTCCTCTGGGTATAAAAAGTTTTTCCTAGTGATTATTGAAATGGCTCCAGAAATATTTTTTTATGGAATTTAAGAACGTTTAGTTTTTTATCTGTCAATTTAAAAAAATACAATTTTTATAGTGTTGTTATTTTTTCTCACTTACCCTTTCATGGATGAAATATTAAATTGCATTGTACACTTTTGAGAGTTGATAGCCAAATGCTGAGATTAGCCTTTTTCTACTGTGCTAGAAACAAATGGAAGGGAAATGAAAAATTACGAAGAAAACGGTAAAATAATAATATATGATATAATTTTAATTATATAATTCTTGTTAGTTACGAGAATTAACTTTATACCTGTCTCCTATTCGTTTATGTAAGTAGCTATACATTTGATGCAGCTAAAATCTGAAATAAGTGCTGTTAGTAAAATCTAATATGAATCCCTTAGCTTTAAATCGCTATATCGTGAAACCTAGGTGAAGTGCCTTGCCGACGACAGCCAATGATATTATCCTCTCCACGTGGACGTGGACGTTTTTATTGAGAAACTGGGGGGCAGTGGCGAAGGAAGAGTGAGTGAACGATAGGTCAGAGGGTCATTGGGGAGCACGGGTGGTAATGTGTATAAACGTACCACGGGAGAACCCCAGGGAAACGGTGGTGGCTGAAGGTGGGGTGGAGGTCAACCGGGGAGGATGGGACGCGGAGAAGGGTACCGGATGCTGGAGACCGCAGGGAGAGCACGATGATGGGATTTTAGGGGGATTGGGAGGGCGAGCGAGAGTCCTTGGGGATCCAGAGGGTAGGAGAGAGCCGAGGTATTTTCTCTAGGGATCTGAGGCCTCCATCAAGCGGCTAGTGTAAAAGACAACAATTTTCTTGCACTACCATCACTCCTGTTTCGTCTACGTGAACGAAATTGTTTTGTCCTCTTCTGTTGCTCGCAAATTCCATCCATTATGGACACGTAAGAGGTGGGAAAAAAGCTCCCTCTTCGTGATCGGAAATTGACGTGATAATAATTATTTTAATGATTAGAATTTACGTGGTATGCTACAATCGCCTGGGTCATTGAATATTCGCACTTAAATGACGGAAAGCTCGGTCACGCGTCGGTTTTTTTCACTCAACATCACCGGCAGTAGAGATGATGTAGTTTGTTTTATTGTAGATTGCCTTCCTCTCTACTTCCTCCCATTATTCCCTTCACTCCGCCACATTTTCTATCTCTGGGCATACATGTCCCTTTCAAATTCTCTTCATCGTCATCTATCAATCTTTTTTTTAGCCTATTTCTACTTTTCCTCTTTCCCTTCAAATACTTTGTAAGAAGCTTTTTCTGCACCTATATTTAGTACATTCGATGCTAAATTATTATAATTATCTAATATATGTTAGCGTACCTTCCTCCTCGCGCACCTGCTGCAATTCCTTATTACTTTTTACTGTCCTCTGTCCTTCATCATTGTCTGGGCCATAATTCTTTCAAAGGAATTTTTAACCTTATGTGTAGTCATCAATGTCTTGGCCTCCGAACCATGAGCCACAAGAGTGCGGTCAGCGATATCGCCACGTTATATGATAGAGAATGCCTTAATGATTATTCGCCGAGGATATTTGAGTTTCTACATAAATGAGCTATATTCCATTGAGTAGCTGGTTGTTTGAAAACTTATCAGACAGGTTATTAATGGAACAACCTTTATTATCCGCTTTATGATAGGTGTTGTTTGCGCTATGTGTGAAATGAAAACGCGTTTTTATCCAGCTAGATAGCTGGCCACCGAAATGCCTCCCCTCTGTTTTCCTCTTGTGAGAACCTTAAAAAAACAAAGAGCGAAAAAAAGACAGTGGCCCGCTTTATCTGATTGCGTATGGCCATAGTCGATCCCTCATCCGCTTCATTTATTTCCTCTTTGGGCTCACTAATTTAATTTCGCCTCCTCGCTTCCATCCCCTCCCCACCACTCCCTTGCGTCGTTTAATTTTCGGTCACACGCAATTTCCCCGGCGGCAGATAATTATTCAAGCTTCCCTTTTTGACGCAATAGTCCTCTCTCCCAAGGAAGCTGGAGGGGGGTAGGAGGACTTGTGGGGAGGGTTGGTGTTCCGTCTTTCCCGAAGCGTGCTATTGATCCAACATCGAGTACGAGGTTCTTACGCGCGGGGAGTCCTTGGGTGAACCTCGGCCGCTCGGTTGACAGCCTTCGAGAGGAAGAAGGATCGTTGGCCCATCAATAGCCGTGGAGACCTTAATTCCGTCGGATTAAGATGTTCCTGGGCGTAGCAGCGCCCCTTTCTTCCTCACACCCTCCCTCTTTCGGGTTGGAAGTGTTCTCTTATACCTCCTCGCGCGCATCGTCCGCTTCCGTTCTTTATTATTTTTTTCACTCATTCTCTGCCCATTTATATGCCCCTCGAGAAAACTACACCGATGAAATTTGTAGTTACTTGTATATACCGATTCTTGAATATCTCTGAAAGATGGCCATTAATTTGGGCTGGGTGAATTCTCTGTTAAAAGGATATTAACATAGAACTAGTTGGATGAATTTCCTGTTTATACATTATTTATGTAAATAATTAATTAGTAATTAAAAAATAGCGCCCTAAAGTGATACCTACGATGTAACGAAACCTTGGTCGGACAAGGTTTTATGAGTTTTAGAGCTTTGCCACCAGAAATAGTATCTTTGTGACTAATATACAATGATTACCTAAGGAGAGAGCGAGGAATGCTTGGTGACTGCCCGCAGGGTCCCGAGTTCTAATCCCGGGTGAAGCCTTTGGATACCTTCGGCAAGTGCGGGGTGCCCATTTGCTGGGAGCCAATCTTTGTTTATTCGAATTGAATCAGGCAGTTAAACGTATACGAGTACGTAGGCACTATAAAATATTTAGTAACTAAATGCCTTTAAGTCATTAAGCTTAATTATTGAAGTAAGAATATTTTTATACAAGTTTTTACTATTAAATGTAGTTCCATGGATACATCAGTTGTAAAATCAGCTATCTGAAGTACTGCTAATGCCTAAGAAACCAC
Source organism: Ischnura elegans (assembly GCF_921293095.1). Taxonomy (NCBI): domain Eukaryota; kingdom Metazoa; phylum Arthropoda; class Insecta; order Odonata; family Coenagrionidae; genus Ischnura; species Ischnura elegans. Next base: position 69,799,997 of record NC_060248.1, on the reverse strand, counting down.
TTTTCAGCTACGTGTCTCTAAATTCAAAGTAAAAATTTCTAGTTAGCATGAAGGAAACAGACCATAAGAGACTATGGCCTACCTGGATTTTAACGTTGGATCATTATGCCACCGCTCCCATACACACCAACTGTTGAAGAGGCACCTTTTAATGATAAAGGAATAATAATACCGTATCAGTTGTGTTTTTCTCCTGTACTCTCGAACCATGTTATATCTTCTTTCTAACTCGGATATTAGAGCATTTCATGATGTATTTCATGGCGTATTAACTTTTATTTTTGCAGTCTGCTACCATTTCCTATTATGTTTTTCCAAATCCTTCCCTTTTGATGGCACGGAAATGCTTCAGTGTCTGAGGAGCGACCTTTATTGCTCACAGTCGTTCATCCGTGGGGTAGTAAAGTCTTCGACTCTTCAACACCCTCATCCATTAAATTCGCCATAAATCTAGCCTCCTCTTCCCTCTAAACCCCTTTTGCTCTCAAAATTCACACTTTTTCCTCCCTTTTCAAAGCTGTGATATTTTCCGTATTCGGTGCTTTTTCCCGTAATCTTGGAGGGAGTAATTGTCTCGGCCGTAAAACTGGAGCGTATTGACTGGAAGACTGGCGCGTCTAGTGTCTATATCTTCGAGGATTTTGGAACGTTAAATAAAAAGAATCCTTTTAGATGTCGGCAATAATCGCTTCCATACGACGTGAAAGTAAATGGTACCAGCTAACTCGATGTCCATCGCTTCAATAACCTACCCTCGTTGGCTATTCTCGGCAGGATTCAGTCTGCTTTTTTTTCTATTTTCATCCGCGTTGTGTTTTCTGTGTTCTTGGATTTGTATTGTGCTTCACTGCCAAATGGCAATTAACATGTCGTAATTTGTTTCCGTTAAGTATATAAACTTCTTTGGCTTCCAGGTTCTTGTGTGGTATCGACGAATATTGGATGGTATTGATGTTTTTCGAAATAAAGCTGGATAAAGAAGGTTGGAACATTTTTTCACTTCAAGAATGTAAACGACATTAACTGACAACCATCAGAATGTCTATTGTCATTCAGATTACGAAGACTCTCATAGAATTATCTATGAGTGGTTACGTTAGTGAGTGGATTTTTCTTTTGCATTTCGTCAGAAGTAAACGTAGGAAGAATGGCGATCGCTTCCGTTTTGTTATCCTACACACAATGCGATCAAAATATACAAAGACGCGTTATACCCGTCAACTTCCTCAACATTTTCTTAAAAACATATTATTTTTGGGAAGGTGTCCAAACGGTTTCGCTGGTCAATCGTTCTAATCGATAATGGTTCTATTTAAGAAAGGGAACTTTTTTTAGATTGGTTTTTTAGATTTTGCCGGCCTCGGTGGCGGCGGGGTAACGTTCTCGCCTGCCAAACAAGAGGTCGCGGGTTCCAGTCCCGCCTGGGTAGGTTTCTCCGGACCAGGGCATGGTCGTTTGTGTACGTTTACTTGTTACATCTGTTGAACACCCCGGTGTAAAATGGCCAATGAAAGCTGTATCCGGTGGTTTGATAATAAAATAAAATAAAAAATAAGTAAGTATTTTGTTACCGGCGTTTATCTAAAAGTGGTGAACATTTTTCCCATAGAGTTTGGTTCGGTTATTTCCTTACTAAGTTCTTCCTATGCTCTTCTCCCCGTGATTATACTATACACATAGTCTGCATCTATTCCTCTCAAATTATGAGAAGTCGCAACCTAGTGCGTTGAGCATTTCCGTAATACTTTGTCTTTTCCTTAGCAAAGCTGTAGCTGTTTTTCCTTGAAATTCCTCTAATTTTCTCATCTTTAGTTCGTGTTTGCAGTACACTCAGAGGTTTAGGGGATCAGGGTTTTATAGTCCAATAATACATTTGAGTGAGTCCTGTACCTCATACAATTTTTTTTCCATTTCCGCATGCTTCCCGACAAAAATGAAGCTCTTATAGCTACATAATGGAGTATCAGTCTTAGCCAATAGGGATAACTTCCTTACAAATCACCTTTTCGCTGTACATTATTGAGGCATCTCTTCTTTTATTATTTTGAGCCTTTTTTTTACCTTCGGCGGTGACCATTTCCCCTGTCGACACCCGAGTGGAGTATCAAACCATCCGAGACTGCCGAACGAGAGACTAATGCCCGCCCGTTAAAAAAAAGTAACTGATAGCTCCGTGAGGAGAGAGAGGAATAGTAAAAATGGAAAGGGCATTTTAAGTTGTCCCGTGAGGAAGCCCCTTTAGCGTTCAGTTTGAAGGGTGGGAAGTGACTCAATAGGGGATGAACATCTCTTCCTGACTGGGAAGGTGCAGTGGAGGGTAAAAGGGCATCAAACCCAATAGGTCGTTATAGGCGGCGCATCAAAATGTCAGCGATCACCGTATGGCCTCGTGTGGCTTTCGTTCTTTTATTGTTTTTCCTTTTTTTTCTGTGCTTGGATTTTCTCCTCGGTCTAATTCGATATTTCCAAGCTTCGCTCTAGAAAGAACGAGGACATTGCTTTTCATGTGTCTTTCTTCTGGGTGCTTCTCACGTGATAGGATAACCTATTGCTCCAGTCTGGGTATCAAGCAGTAGTTCCGGTTTTGCCATGTGTTTCTCAGTTTGTTAAAGCAAGTGTGTTTATACGCATAAACTTCAGTGCAGGACATCAATTTTCACTGTCTTTTATTCGCCCCAAGATCCTTCCAACTCTTGACGAGTGCTCCAGAAATGATAATGGAGCGAAAACAGGGAAACATGGCTCTAGTGGTAAATTATTTTCCCCTTCGAAATTTTTCAATTTATTTTAGTGTATAACTTATCCAAGGTTATTTCGTAAAAAATTCAGGGTGTTGCAATTATATTCTGCTCTTGCTTTGTAACTTTCTGTCTAGTCACTCCGTATCTGAGCCGTTGTTATCATTTCCGTGGATGATATTTCCGTAAAGTTAGATCGAAGTATTGCATTAGAAGTGTAACTGGTTGTCTATTTTCGTATAGTTTTTGTGAAATTTATTGCTAACTGTATCCTCAACTTCCCTTCGTCTTTGTTCCAGGATGGTCTTCATATCCTTCTCTTCTACCCAGATTTTCTGTTGCCCCAACTGTTGTGTCTTTTCACGATAGGACTGACGGCTTCCCGTTCCCCTTTCCCTCTTAAATCTGCCCGTAAATCGCATGGATATTACCGTCGTCAAATCTCGAAGTAGGCTAGGTTTCGAAATAAAGGGCTCGTGAAAACGCGCATCTTTCCGGTTGTTTTTGCATTGCGACACGGCATTCTTTGAACGGGATGTGTGTTATGACTGTTTCGTCGTGAGTAGCTGCGTGTGTTGTGTGTCAAATAATCCACCCTGTCATCACTCATGTCATTACTCTTCAGTATATACGTATATCTTTCACCCGCGAGTACCTGTCCAATATCCTTTCATATTGATCCCGACTCCAGTCACTACATGTTTATCTCAAATTTTCCTTATCCTCAAGTTGGGTATTTGGTGATGACAGTTTAAGTCGTTGACTTTGTTAGAAAATGTGAATACAGCGTACCTATGGGCCACTAATAAACCACTTTTTTCATGGCAATGGGAGATTTTGTTGTAATTCTTAGCGAGAAGAAGAATACAGCCGAATTGGTCGGTTATGTGGCTGCAATAAGCATTCTTGGGGGTTGATGAAACAAAATCCGGGCTGTGTAAAATTAAATAGGGGTAAATGTAATTATTTAGTAATAATTTTGAATAATGGAGAACAGGTAAACATTTGTAAAAATATTTGTATTAGAAAAATGAAACAGTCTAAGTTCCTCTGAAATAGTCATAGCCTTCATGCAATTTGTATTTCATCATGCTTAACTTTTCATTCTACTTGATGCGAGAACAGTTGTTTTGATTGCAAAAGCTTCCAATCTCGACTCGCAATCAAATTTCCGTCTTGCTAACTCAAGAAATAATGCGGTATCATTATAATTTGCAGCCGTTTTTCCCACTGTAGCGGCCAAGTGCGTGCTTTCAGGAGGGTTTCGATTCGCTCTCCTGGTCGGAATAACTTGCTATTATAAATTTTCCTCCCACAGCTTCTCCTTGTCTCTCACGAGACTGTCATCATCCTTTCAGTCGCCTTTTTCCGAGTGTCTTGAGAAAATTCACTCCTTGACATCCCTCACTCCTCAAAGATTTAAAACGATCTTATTGGGTGGAAGTGAAGGAAGTAGGAGGCATTTTCATTGCCGCGGAGAAATAGGGATAATATGTGGAATGGGTTGGTGTATAGGTATGCGCTTTCTCAAATCTTTAACCTCCTCCCCCCTTGCAACAACGAGTGAAGGAGCGTTTTCTTTCTTCCTCTTTTGAGGGACGACCCCATGGTGTTCCGTGAGATCCTGCCACGCCTTGTCATTGCGACTGTCACGCCCATAATTGCCCCTGTCAGCGTCTCATCTCCTCTCGCCTCGCGCTGCTCTTCTTTTCGGAAGCGATCCGGCAAAGAGGGCGTGAGTGCCATACCATATAGACGCCCGCCAAGTCAGGCCACGCGAATATTCTCGGTGTCGCAGCGTTCTCTCCTTTTTTAATTCGCCGCGAGTCTCTGGAGGGATGGCGGGGGCTTCGGGGGAGCGTTTTTCACTTTTTTCATCTTTCGACGCGTTACAGTCGGTGGAGCAACTGCTTGGAAATGACGTGAGAAGTTGGAAAGGAGAGCGAGCGGGACAAGTTGTGTATTTTTTGCTTCATTGCAATAGCGGATGTTGGCAGTCTCAGAAGTTCGAAGGCATGTCAGTTGTCTTAGAATGTTGGGCATTAAATGGTTGATACCCAAGTGCAATTCGCAATGCCTGACATCAGAATGTTTTGTGTCGGGATCCCCATACCTCATTATCATATGAAACGTAATAATTTCTAATTTTTCTGTTTTGTGTGTAATGGAGACGTGCTAAATTGATGGCTCAATTCTGATCTCAGCTATTCGGACTGCAAAATAATCAGCTCGCCTTGTCAGTAGTCTATGCATAAGTTTATGGGTATTTTAGTGACTGAATATAGCTTTGACTTCTTTTACGTCCACTCGTCGGCTTCGTCGTCTCCTCAATTATTCGCCGATGGTAGTTCATTTCTTTCTCTCCGGAATTACCGAATTCGGTGAAACACCACCTTGAAATCATACCAGAATCTGATATGAGGGATATTTGAGCGGCTTGTTTTAGCGTTTTATTTAGCCTTGTCCACGCCTATTGAAACTCTCTTATTTGAATGCGCATTCTAATTATTGCTGAATTTTGCTTAGCAATTTTTGTAGCATTCGTGAAAAATGTAGAGAATGATGCTGTATTTGGGATCCTTCTCAAAGGTGAAATTTTACTCGATGCCATACCCTCTTATTGTTAGTTTAAGTATGAAGGAAATGGAAGTCTCTTCTTTTTGCGGTGGGTCATCTTTAATAAGAGCTTAGAAATTAAGATACAGTGTTCCATGTGGCGATATCGTGTGTACTTCATTGAATTTTTTTATCACTGCGTAAATCGTTCAGCTACCAAGTCACCAGGATTTGAGCGCTCCGAATGAATCATTAATATTTTTTTAAGTCTCAGAAATATATTCCTTCCCACAACGTTACCACTGAGCAATGTCGTATGACGAATGAATGTAATTCATCGGGCATCCGTTGCGCGTTCGCCGTCACGTGGTCTCATGTAATGGAACATTAATGGCTGTGTGTGAAAATGAAAGCAGGAGCAGCACTTAAAATAATATCTTACCCTACGCTGAACCCCCTCACCCTCCTCTTCAACTCCCAAAACACTCTGAACCCACCATTTATCCCTCCCGATCACCCCCCTACCCCACCCATGCCTCGAACGGTCTGGGTAATCATGCGAATGCTGCTCCCGAAGTATTGGATATGCAGATCGCTCTGAGAGAAATCGGGAGGACTCCAGACGCATCCCATTCCCTCCCGCTGTGGTAAACTCCTCGGGTTGTGCCTGTATGCAATCAACCCCGTCCCCTTTCTCTTCATTTTCCCCTCTCCCTCTAACGTTCGCTCAAACAGTGCTCTTGCCATTGGCAGGGTATCGCATAAATCATAACTGAGCGTTCGATGGAATTCCCCACCGTGCCGCATCGCGGTGCCATATATGCTTCCTAACGTACCCCCTCTCTCATCCTCCATATCTCCTCCATTCCCCCGCTTCGTGTGCTTACTCCGCCCGTCAATATTCAGCCTCCTTGTTGCCCTTTTTTCTTTTCCACTTTTGTTGTATACATTGCGGTATCAAGGGGAGGCGAATGGTAGTTGAGATTGTGTTTGTTATGAGTTACATAAAGGAATTTAAGCTCGTATTAGGAAATAATTTCACGCAGTCGTGTTCCCCAGAAAGTTTTTTTTTTATTCAACGACTTAAGTTTCAAACCAGAATTCGTTATCAGGGTCGGGAAGTAGATAACTTTCTTACATTGCAAAGTGAGTAAATTTCCGAATGTCGTGATCTGGTGTCTGAGAATGTGTTAGGTATATGTTCCGGAGGGACACATTGCAAGAAACCAACTGACTCGGTGTTAGCCTGCTCTTCAAGAAAGACACTGTGGCTTGATGCCCCATCTGATTGACGGCGTGCTGTACCCTCCTCATGACACCGAAATTGGGATCGAAATTCATGTGAAAAATCTGTCCCACTGCCAGTACTAATATCCGGTCATTCGAGATGGGAGGCCTACTTATTAGTATCGACACCACTTACACCGGTCACAGATCATGGCAGGAATGAGACAGCCTGTATTTTGACGTTATCTCACCGTCATTAGTTCTACTCCCCTAAACATTTGCTCTAGATAATCCGTAAGACAGAAGACATTGGCATCTTATCTCACCAATCTTGGCATTATATTTTCCCTTTTTATGTGCCATTTTTAAGTGAAATTACCATAATTTGTCAGGTTTGGAAAGTTTCTTAGATTAATTTTGTCCACCATTTATTATACCCCTGCTTAAATGCCAATTATTTTTAAAAAACGAGAACTGGATGCTAGAGCATTTGATTTATAGTTAAGTTCTCGCATTTTCTTTATAGTTAGGTCAGTTACGTCAAAAAATTGATCTGTATTTCATCTAGCCTCATAAAAAAAGTCAATCTTTTCAAGCAAGTATACCCCTTCAAGCCAACAAAACACCATTGAAATGCGATTGGGCTATTGATTATCCTTGATGTGTAAAATTAGCTTTGAATCAATTTTCTTTACTTTCTTTTATTTTTACTAACGCAATTATGTTCACCTCCTAATTTACTACAGCTCGCACCAAAGTGTATGACTGAAGACGAGTTTTCCTTTTACTTTGGAGGTGGCCAACTAATGGTGTGCGTGCTTTAACAAGCAAGCAAGTTGTCCTAAAGAGGCAAAAAGAACTGAAGGAGCGTTAGTGTTCAATTTGCATGGTTGAAATGGCAACTAAATTTGCCTGGTCAAATTTTAGATTAGTGAAAAAGAATAACTGATTTTTTTAGTGTCTTCTTTGATCGGAGAATATCTTCTTGGAGTGTCTAAGAGTTTTCGGCGCCGTAATACTTCGTCCGTCAGAAAAATGACGCTGGAGTATTGAAACTGGTCGAGGAGTACCAAATATATTGTGTGTAATAGACAAAGTGATCAACTGCTTTAATTAACCAAGAGCTACTTCCCCAAAGTCATTTCGGAGAAAATTGAAGATATTTAGTTCAATTCATTTCATCTGCCCTCGATATGCATTTATTTGAATGTTTTAACAAAAATTAATAACTGTGAATACTTACCTATTTTGGGATCAAAATGATCTTAAGGTGCCTGAAATTTCTTGATGAATGCATCAATGGATATCTCAATATGTAACACTCGTGTCAGGGATGTACCTTTTCGTATTTCATGAGCTGTGGCTCTCAGTAGCCATAAGATTCGTCATTCGTGGTGTAGGATCTTTCTCCTTTCTATCAGGTTCACGAACTTTTGAGAATCGCAATTTATTCTTTCGTCCCCTCCCCCCTTTTCATTCCGCACTTTGTGAGCTGCCTCGTCTCCACCCTCTCCATCATGTATAAAGTGCCCTTACACCGATTCTTCCCAAACCGCATTCCACGTAATAGCCCTCATTCGTCTTTGTCCTCATTTTCCTCCCTGATTTTTATGGTCCTTTAATATTAATGCGCATATATATAACACTTTGTATACCTATTCTCATGTTACCCTCCTCTACGACGAATCCTCTTTATTCCCACACCCCCCTGGCAGTATTCTTTTCTTCCAAAGCTACCCTTTCCCCCTCCCTACTTCTTTCAAAGCAATCTTTTTTTTCACGTTTGTTTCGCTTTCTTAATGCGATTTACCGCTCTGCCCCATCTATCAACTCTCCAATTTGCATCCAGTCTGGGGCGATTTCTGTCGGGAAGTTTTCCAATCATTTGTCTTTTCTCTAGGCCGCTATCTCGCGGTTGCTTTTCATCCTCCCTTGCAGCCACAAATTTCGACGTCGTGTTATAAACCTCCGTCGCCGAGCATTTTTTAAATTTATTTTCCTTTTCACGGCAGCTTTCTACTCCCGGAGTCGATTTTGTTATATTGATAGTTCCCTCCGTAATGTCTCTCTTCTCTCGCTTCTCCCGTCTGCTGAAATCACCGTGTTCTCCAATATATATAACATGTAATTTAAAAAAATATTTTCATTCATTAGGAATAGTTTTGATTCAAGTATTCCAAGTTGTTCGGAGCGCTGGAAGTGGACGTCATGAATACATGGAGTTTATTTCCCTTTCTATTTTCTCGCTATGATCACTATTTTGAAGCCTTATCGAGTGCGTCACATGCGAGCAAGCTCTTGTTTTAGAAGTTCACTGAATATCGGTCCACCATATTATGTTTAAAACTGTGGGGTGAGGGTTAGTAATTGCTTGCGTTTAGCACCAATAAGTTTGCATTGTCCAGGAACTTCCAATTCTGGTAAAGACCTGTTTTAGAACTATTTTTCTAATTAGCATCTAAGCAAGTTTTTTAGAAAAATGATATATTTCATCATATCTTAAACTGCTCATAATTCTCTCTGAACATCCTAAATTAAGTGTCTTGATGCCACCTCTATAATCATGTCGTTATATTGCTCCACTTTCAGTCGTAAGTAATATTCCCTTATTTTTTAGCTATCAAGTTTCGTGTTTCTAAGTCCACAAATTTCTTTCATTATCGTACCGCAGCGTGTACGTTGTCGTAATCTTCTCTGTTGCCGTCTCATTCGTTTTCGCTAAATTGTTAATCAAAGGTACGTATTGTGTCGCCTTGGTCGGCATTGGTCATTTGTCCTCCTCGGTGCTCTCCTTTCACAACTGGCTCTGCGTGAGAAGGATTTTTATTTTTTTGTATCGGATCAGAAATCTCCACGTCTTCTTTTCTCCGTAGCTTTGTCACACCCCGTGGTTTCTTTCTTCCACTCAGCTTCCTCGGCCTTATCAGAATTCAACTCAAAACACACTCCCTCTCCAACCCCGTACACTGCGTCACCGTGCTTTCCCCTCGACTTCCGCGCTGCTTCGGCTTCTCTTTTTTTCCTCTCACTCCCTTCCGAACCCTGTGGGGCATTTAAAACTCCTTTCAAAAAGTCTGCTGCCTGCCGTGTTTCCCATCGCCAAGGCTCTCTCCCTCCCTCACCCCCCACCTCTCTCCTCATCCTTTTCTCCTTCCCGCCACCCCGCTCAACGGCTTAATTGAATTTCGATTATATTTTAAAGAGGCGTTACCCTCTCCACACTTCTTATTGCTTAACCCTCTGCTCCTTGGTCCCACCTTCCCCCTCCCTATGGTTTCTTCGTCGAACTTTAACCCACCCACCCCTTGTTCATCTCTCTCAAAAACTCTTCTTCTTTGCCTTCCCCACTAATTCATCCCTTCTCCTCCCTCTTCGTACGTCAACCTCACACACACAACTACCCCTTCCTCAGCCTCGTTCACCGTTCATTTAAAAGGGCGGACTCGCCTCCCATATCGTTACGGCCATCGCCATCATCTGCAAAGAGTCCACCGGGTGTGGGGGTAACTCGTGGTCGGGTTCAAGAGGCACCATGGTTAGGAGCGGCGAGATGAGGCAAAGAAGTTCGGTTACGACCGTGTGTTAAAGCCCTCACAGCCCGCTTCTTTTGGAGTCATATCTAATGTTCCTCAAGATTTAAACTTAAAATTCCTCCCCCTGATTCCTTTATATTACTCGCCAACCTCTCCGTCTGTTATAAACTTCCAAGCGCCCCTAAGGGTCGTCCCTCGTGTATCGCGGGGCTCAACTTCGAACTGTTTGTGATGAGACGTGCATAATAAGCGGGACGGGGATAGGCAGCCTGATATTAGTGACAGAAGCTTAACAAGCCAGCCGCGGTCGGCCCCCGGGTTGTTTGGGAGGAGTGGAGTTATAATGAGGATTGAGTAGGTGTATGTCGTTACTTTCTTGGAGTTTTCTTAAATTCGAGAATGGGATTTGCTTAGGAATATTCATCCGCTGTTTTGCGTGTCAGTGGATGAAGTTATGCTCTATTTACTCGTCTGGCATGTCACGTTCTCGGATGAGAAGTTTATTTGTCTTCTTTGTCCTACTTTTTCTTTATTTTTTTTCTCTTCTAGTTGTGGTTGATCGTATTTTGGTGGATTTTCCCTTCGAAATTATTCTCTTAGTGCAATCTTGTTTCCTTTGTAATTCTGCACTCACTGTAGGTGTGTGTAAATTATTTACCTGAAAAAGTGGCCCAATCCACTGGCTTTTCCCCATCATTCCATTTTGTTTTCTTGAAACAATCCCTCACTAATGTCTTAGAATGTTCTCCAAATTTAAATCTTTTTTGGAGTTTTACCCCGTCAGGTGGCCTATGAAGAAATGCGTGAATATAAATGGACAGTGGCTAGTGAGATATTTAAACGTTAACAAGTGTTGTGCAATTAATGCTCTGGGGTATTACTATGCACATTTGCAAATAACAAAGGCTGCAGTTTATGTTATCGTGATTGACTTCTCACTATGCTGGTTTTCCATTCTACATACTTTCCCTGAGTCCCTATTAGTTCACGACTGATACATCTCGTAGTTGAAGAAACATGCCATCATTTTTTTACGAATAATATACTTTGTGAAGTCTTTGAGACATTCTGCGTATGAATCCCATGTCTGGTTTAAAGAGAATTTTCTTTTTCTTTTAGGTACACTTTAAATTATCTTTCTGGGAAAAATTTCCTGAAAAGCCGTTTGCGAGTTTGGATACTTTCTATCCAGGATTTCGTTTTTTTCGCATGCATCATTGAAACCTGGCGTAGGGGCAATCCCTATGTTGAAATAGCAGTTTTCCCCCTTGGCATTGAAAAACGTGATTTCGTGCCCGATTATTTTTTTCCCCGCTTAATCGGTAGTTTGCATGTAAATAGCCGGCGTCTGTCCTCATCGTCTTCTGCCGGCGAGCCGGGTACCGCAACGGGAGTTTTCCTGATGGGGTTGAAAGGGGGCGGGTTACGGGCTCTGGGAATTAACGGCGCGGTGTAAATTTGTGGGAATAGTTTGGGCAAACTATATGAGGATCGGAGAAATGGAGAGGGGGTAAGACAAACGATCGCATAAACAAGAACAAGACCATGTCCTTAACGTTTTACCGGTTAGCGCCATAGTAGTAAGCTTGGCATCCTGATTTATCCCTCGCAATACGTTCGTGTCTATCCCTCCCCCCCTTCCCAAACCTTTACTCACCATCCAAGACTCCTCGAAGAGACGTTCAAGTGCCCATTTCATTATACAGACGACCTATCCAAGCCCGCCAAACCCATTAAGGGAGCCTAATAAGGGAGTGTCTTAAGGAAGAGCCTCCCTCCCCATCCTCTGCCTGAATTTTTTTCCGAAGAATGAACTATATCTCTAACCCTTTTCCTTATTCCGCTCCTTCTTCGTGCAGTGTCCATGATTGTACCCATGACGGTGTTTCTAGGGTAAGGGGCTAAATAGCACGTGCGGGGAGTAAGTGAAGTATAAAATAACGTCAAAGCATGAAGTGTATCGGTACGGATAATAATAGGCCACTAAAAATTTATTTCCCCAGCAATATAATGCCCAGAATCCATATCTAACCTCAAAATTATACCATCATTGTCAAAATTTTGAATTATTTAAATGATGTAGCAGCACTAATATTACCAATCTTGGGAAATTTTCGGCGGTCACTACCGCTCACTGCCGTTTTACTAGCCTTAATTATTTTAAAGCCATTTATTTTAACTGTGCCCCTATGATATCTGTTCTTATTTTTTTCATTGAGCTGTATCATAAGTAAATACTTATTCTTAGTTAATACGCCCTGTTCCGAACTGAACGTAAACCTTTAATTTTTTGCGCAGCACAATCTTCTCTAAACAAGATTCCATGTTTCTATGGTTATAATCGAACTTAAATATAAGTCTCGAGTCTTATTTCATGGTGTCGTTCTTCAGATCATTCTCGTGAACTGATTTTACTTATTTCCTTTCCAATAATTTAAGTCCTTAAACTTGCTTATGTTTGCGAAATGTTGAACTTTTTTATCTTCCTGGGGTTGTCCTGAACGTATAGGCCATGTATCAATATACTTATTTTGATTTTTATTTCCAGGTAAGGAGCCTACTACGAGCTCATCATTTACCATCTTCAATAGTGATCTATATGGTACACGTGAGTATGTCTTCCGTTGTTTCTGCATTTTTACATTCATCACCTCTGATTCATATTTTCAAATAATGCAAATATTGAGTGTTAAGCAGGGTGGAATGGGGATAATTCCTTGCTCGTAATTATTTTAAAATATTTTATTTTTGGTTCAATCAAAAAGAGCAAGTATTCTGAATTTACTTATGGAATATTTTTCTTTGGAATATCGCTGCGATAAATTTGTAGCGCTGACCTGTTGTTTTTGAAATTTAAAGTTTTCATATAGACACTTAGACATCGTGTCTCTTAGTTATATGAATTTATATTCCCCGTTTCATCCATTATCGTGGAATAATTTTCACGAGGTCATATTTAAAATTAGCTTTGATTCTTGGAAACTTTTTGACTTGAGAGATTGTATCAATGGAAGATATTGTGCGGCTTCAATGATCTGAGTTTCTCTCTTAGTAATTCATTCCTGAGAGTTAGACCTACAAGTTATTACGTTTTTCGCTCCAATTTTTACACACGGTCAAACCATATTTCCCTTCATATTAGCTCCTAAGAAGCGTCTGCTTCAAGATCTTCAGTGTGGAAAAATGTATAGGCGTCGTTTCCTCTCTTCCGCCGCAGTCACAATTGTTGTGGTCCAATGCAGAATTTGGGGAAAGAAATCCGGGCACTCCCTTTCTTTCCGAAATTCACCCTCCGCTTCGAGCGGAACCAGGAAATAGAATATCTTAAGTATCTTTTCCGCCAGTCTCTCCTCCCACCTTACCGCAACAACCCCTCCCTCTTTCCCTGTTCCCGCTAGGGTTCCCTGGGACTCCCCTCTCTAAATCTGGCGAGCACTGCACCCCTCCACCCTCAAACCTCCTCATCCCCCACCTCACCCGCAGAGTTTCTCTACTGACGGCATTATTCAAAATATTCCGAATGAGGACGTCGCAGCCAAGACGATCAATCATGGACTTTCATTAATCAACCATGAAATTCTCCCTTCCTTCCATATACTCGATAACAGAAATAAGTCGTTCTTCTCATTCTTTAGTCTACCCCCGCAATCCTGGTTTCTCCCCCCAACAGATACACGTATAAGTCTAAACCCTCGAATCCCTTCTGTCGTCTCGTTCGCTGGCGTTCTTGCAGTTGGTTTTATTTATTTTTTACGGGGATTGACCGCATTTGCACCCGATCGTCTTAGCCACGAATATGGATACTGGATATACGTATGAAGAGGTCATGTGATCCACATCCTTGCAACGCCTAGTCGACGTCTTCTCCTTTTCCTTACTGATTCCTGGACTTCGTTCTATTTATTAAAAAAATATCTTATTAGATAAAAATAAATAAACTTCTCATCAGTGGGAATTTATTTTAATGATCCTGACTTAAAATACAGTCTCACAAGTAAGGATAGCTCGGCATTAAGAAAGAATTAGCATCTAATGTTGGTATCGCTTAATAGTACATGGCGGTGTTGTGATAGTCAACGTCCCTCGGCATCGTAATGTACCCAAGGTTTTCGAAAAACTCAGGAAGTGCCGTTGAAAATCAACTATATATGTATGCATGTATGCGGCCATTGATAGATGTTTTTAAATACCATAATACCATAATCATTGTTATCATAAGTACCTAAACCGTTGAAGCTGCGTTGTAGCCTATTCTTGGGACTCATTTAGTTACGAGTACATTTTTAGCCTTCAGTTCTGAGGGACTGAATAAAAATCACTTCGGATGCGATTATTTAATTGGAGAAATCATATTTCACAGTTATCATGATTTATAGCTCATGATGGCAGAGATTTCTCTTTTGGGCACGCTTTTTTCCTTTACCTTGTTATTCATTGTGGCTTAGATTATCAAATGAAAGTTTTCATTTTTATGGCTATATTCTATTCCTGGTCTTCAACGATCGTCAATGTTATTAACTTGCTTTTCGGAAGTACGTAAAACAATCGAACATTTCCATGAACTAGTATTCTACCCACCTTACACGAAATACCTCTCTGAAGAAGCATGACAGTTTTTGTTTCTATATGCCTTTATTCACCCAGTTTCTCGTTTCAATAATTGATGTCTTTCATCAATGAATTTTTTGATTGCATCCTTTTGAAGAAACCAATGGAGGATCAGTGGAGTGTACAGACGTTTGTATAAATAGGTATCTCATGTATTCTCCTTGTAATTTCATCCAGAGTAGCCCTGACGTATAACATACTAGATTGTCTCGTCCTTATTGAAAACCCCTTCCCTCGTATTATATTTGGTGTACTTCCATTCTCAATGTCCCATTTATGACGGACCACTCCTTGGTCACCATTACATGTCCAGGGCACATATGCTAAGTCTACGAAAATTCTCCTTAGTCGCTTGATCATAATGTCGCTGGAAACTACGGTGATCGCTGTTGTCACTTTTTGCCTGTCCAAGATATTTTCTGTTACTGTCGTCTGGAAATTTGCCTCCGGTTTCCCTTTCGGCCCAATGCAATACGTCATCCCTCCCTCCTCTCATCTGTTCTTATTGTGATTTTTCAATCCCCCATTCCGCATGCAGTCGGCTCACAGTCGCCACTACGTTCCCGGCAGATGATAAGGTTTTGAGGTATGCTGGCCATCGCTCATGCCACGCGAAGAAAAGTGGGATATAGCGACAGGGGTGCCTTTTTCCGTCTCCATCCGAATGCGGGTTGGCCCTCCCCGGGTCGAACTCGGTGGGCCGTGGCAGATTGCGACGGACTAGGGCGGTGAAAAGTGGGGTATTTGGATGGCCCGAGGCTAAGAGGTCGCGCCGCCCCCTTCTCCATAGTGACAAGTTGTGCGTTGACGGATCATCGAGAAAAAGCTGGCATGTGGGGAGGAAGAAGTGCTCCGTATCGTCACATCCCCATAAAAACCATTAGGTGTCATGCAAAAAATGGGGCAATCAATATTCATCCTTTTAATATCATTTGGTGAAATTAAATTTTTCCCATGATAATTCATATATGAGAATAATACTAGTAACCTCAGTGTCGTCTTTGCGCTCGAAGTCTCGTGAGCAAAAATATCTTTGTATTGGTAGAATCGATTGGAGTTCTTTCACTGGTCACCATCAGGCTTTCTTCCGAAGTTTCGAGCTGCAAGTCAAAAATTGTCGTCATATCCTGGTTGCGACTCCAAATTGAAACTTACGAAATAGCACCGTATGTTACTCTACGGAAAAAGCCAGGTGGAAGTCATCAAAACTAATCGGCCTTAAAACCAGCTCTTCAGTCTAAGTATAATTTATTTTTCTCTATGACCTACCTGAATATGGATGACGCTGCTTCAGGTTCTCTCCCGCTTTCTTTTTACGAGAATCAGGCTCTATGATCTTACGTTACTATCTTCATTAAGTTGGCGGCAACCTTCGCAGTTCATTTACGAATGATGGCTCATTGAAGAGAAACTGATTTTCTCCATATGCTGATATATTACCCCGCACATATCATATCCATTTTAGAAACAAAATAGCAATATTACATTGAAATAATCCTCGCAAGCTAAAGCCGTAGGGGTAAGAAATATGATCTGTGGTCCTATAGGAAAAGAGAATAATTTACCACACGCAAGGTGAGTTGATTGATAAATTGGGATATTTTTAGGTATACTTATAGGCTAGTGGTTGTCTTAATATTGCTTTTTATCCTTCAACGTTCAGCCTTTGGTTCTCGGATTTATTATTCTTAACCCTATAGCAGGAGGTATTAACTGATCTTGTTGATGCCACTTTGGGCCATAAAATGTTTTTAAAGGTACGCTACTTCCGGTATTGCTATATGACACAGTAATGACGACATACCGGAAGCTGGCTGTCACGTTACCCAGGGCGTAGAATTCTACCGTAATGCGCACTTATGGACAACGATGTTCGCGGTGCAATATCATAAACGGGAAATAAAGTGGACGTATCCAAATTTTGAAGCCGCGGAGGTGAGCTGGGATGCGTGGCGGAGAGTATTTCGCTGTGATCCTCTGGGAGAACGAGAAAAATTTCCCGCTCGCATTGTGCCCCTGTTGATAAATTGGGATATTCTTTAGGCCAGAGGGAGGCCTTTATATTTGGGTTTTTCGTTCATTGTGGGTATTGGATTCCTCAATTCGGGTGCTTTATATTTTTCGCGCGCGCGGCAGAGGTGGGATCATTTTTCATAAGTGACTCCCGCACTAATCGCTAACCCCTTTTAGTCGGGATTTGACGGTGAAAAAGTGAGCATCGATTAATCAAGGGGAGTTACGCCGCTTGGTGGTGGAATAAGCGTTTGACTGGGAGAATTGGCTGTTTATATTCGGGCACTAGTGTGTCGTTTAGTAAGCCCATAACGGAAGTCATCGTTCTTGCGCAACTCCCGATTTTTTAAATATCCTGGTTCGGGTGAAATCGGGCGGTCAGAATGACAAAGGGAGGCCATTACGAGGCTTGCTTGGATTTATATGTTTGTAGCTAGTCATTCTTATTTCTTTCCACGGCTGATGTGTTCCCGTGTTGAGCTCAAGGATTTATGCAGATGTCGTTGGTTGTATCTTAAAGCCTTTTGCGTCACGGGTTAAGGTATATGTGTCGCTATAGAAGAATTTTTTCACGCTCTTATATTTGAAGTACCGAGTCGGTGACTCATATTTTCTGATTTGAAGTATCTTCTTCCTATTTATTTTATTTCCAAGAAAATTACGCACCGAATTTCTGTAAGTTAAAAGTGAACTTATTGTGATAATGTGAATTAATCATAAGCAATTAAATTAAATGTTCTACAAAATATCATGTAATAACAAAATTAAAACTAATTTGGTACCCTTAGATAGTGGATAGAGCGGAAGGGTCTATTTCATTAGGTATAGAATTTATTAGTGTGGAAAGACTGAATAAATTCAATCGTTAATTACTTTGTATCTGTCAAGTTGAGCTGTGGGTAAGTAATTAGCTTATTTTGTTGAAATAAACAGTAATATTTTTACTTCCTCTTGGATTCTAAAGTCATGAGATTCTGCTAATTGATAGTGAAGATAATATTACAACTATGGACGCGTCGCATAGATTTGAGTTTCTTAATGTTACGATTTTATGAGATAAAGTCGTCACACTGTCAGTGGTAATAAGATTAATATTATACATAAATTCATTTACTTAAAAAGCTTTATATATATTGTTGATTTAAAAATGCAAATTACGTACCTATTCTATGATTTAGATTTTCAGGGCAGCCAATCATATACTAGTGGTGAATACTAATTTCAGTCTCTTTTTACTGGTACTTTCTAGTGTACCTAATTTGCGTGGAAAACTTCTTAAGCTGAGTTATGCTCCTGAAATGCCCCTGCCTGTGACCAATACAATTTTAAGTTTCTCTAGGCTGTATTCTGTTTCAAGTTTCATCGCATAAGAATTTGATAAATATGGCTGATATTTTTTTAAATCTTTTAAAATTTTTTTCTCTCTCGGGTTTTCTGAACCATTTTAGACTCGCCATGACATTTTTGTCTTTGGCGGATGAAATCTCATATGCGTTTCAAACTGTGTCCAAGATCTTTATCCTGATTTATATTCCGTCCCATTCGATGGAAGTCTCGCTGAGTTTGAGATGACATATCCTTTTTCCTACATCTCCACCTCCGACTCCATCGTAAGGGTCGCCTTCATATATTATTCTCAATCCCGCCTCCCAATTCCCATTATTTGATCGCTAGCGTTTCATTTTTCTCCTCGTCTTGATCTGACGTATCTCCTCGGCACCCACCTCTGAGATATTTCTATTCCCCGTGCCACTTACCCGCCCAACGCCCCCTCTCATTCCCGCTCCCCCTCTCTTTGCGATCTCGGTATTCCTGCGCCACGCGAGATAGTGAGTTGAGTTTGACGAGGTAGCCCTTTATATTCGCGGAGCGAGACTCCGAACCTGACCTCTCTTATTTTATCGTCCAAACTACTTCCATCCCTGTGCTTGTGTCCCACCATATTTTATTTCTTTTCAATAATTCGTACCAATGTTATTTTCTAATTATATGATATGAAGCTAATATACTTTGTAAATATTTAATTAAAAATGATTCTACTTGCTTTAATGCACTTTAGCATCGTCAGGGTTTCCTTCAGGTAGAGGTAGAATCATATTCAGGTCCTGCTGATGCTGTAAAGCAATGAAATTTGTTGACTCATTTTTAAATAAATGTGTTTGGAGAAAATTGTGATGCATATTTACTTCATATCTTGCAATGCTCTTCCAAAAAGTATCAGTCTCCGCCATTCATGTCATTTTTATTAATAAATTTTTATTTCATTTATTTTTAGACCTTTGGCTGCACTGTTTTTACATGAATAAAAATAATGTTTATTTCTCTTTTACCAATTGTAACAACTGTTGTTAAAATTCAAAAATGTTCTTGTTATTGGTGAAATTTCTTCCCCAAAGCTGAATTATAATTGTTGACGACTTATGGTAAAAGTCCTTCTCAGCTCCACAGAGAATAGCTTGGAAAATTATTGACGTCGCAATAATATTGTGGGGTGTAACGCTTTTTTATTGGCATTTTGTGTCGAATTAATTTTGATAACCTATTTTTTCACGTTCGTATTCATTTATCCTTACATTTTTGTATTTTTTACGAATTAATATGTCAGTAAATATTGCATGCATAACGGCGATTGAGAAGTCTTATGATGCCTTTGTTGCTTAAAAATGAAAGAATTTTCCTGTCCGTTGAGGGAGAGCAGAAATAACCCTAAATACGTAAAATCCTTCGTTTTCTCCAATCTGGCATTTCTTTTCCTCGCTCGCCACCCTCCTGTCGACACAGCGATCCCGCCACATCAGCCACCCCTCCCATAAAGCCTTAAAACATTCTTCCCACTGTTCCTGCATACATCTCTTTCCAACCCCCACTAATCTGCCATTCAGTCTCCTACTCCTCCAGGACGCTTATTCCCTTTCCTACTCAGTCATGAACGCTGCACGAAAGGAAAAGGCAATCTGAGATAACGCGGACACATTAAAATTAGACCTCTATACATATTACTCGCGGTGGTGATTGATGTCAGGGAGTCGGCTGTGGGGAAGGGGCGTTTTGCTGAGGCCCTATGGAGAGGGAGATGTGTTCGGCGTCCCCATTTCCTACCCACCACCACCACAACCCTGCGCCTCAAACAGAACCAAAAGGGGATTGAGCCATCAGGGTGTGTCATGAAGGGGGGATGGACTTAATAACAATAATAAGCATAACTTTATTGTCCTGGAGCCTTGTCCTATGGTACATGTATCTTGCACGTTGAAAACGCTATAGCTACGCGGTGCAAAAATTCCAAATCTTTACCGGATAAGGCATAAGAAAAGGTTTAATAAAATAATATTTTCTTAGATTTTAAATACTCTCGTTATCTACTGGTAGACAATCATTCAAAAAACCATTAAGAAAATTTATTTTTTTATTCGCGGTTTATAGTTCTCATTAAGCAGTGGCAGACTTGTTCAGTCACATTACTCTAGTAAATTCAGTATTTGCGTGAAACTTGAAATTTATTATTATAAGGGTGGATCATTGTGGCTGCACTTGAAGCTAAGAAACGCGACAGGATAGTAAAGTACGATTGTATGTGGCCATATTATGGGAAAGGAGTAGAGCTGCTAATGACGGATTGTGACTCTTCATATCGGGCCGGATAGTTGGTGAGGTAAGAGGCGCGGATGTCGTTCTCGACCGTCATAATTTTTAGGCCCTTTCGATGTAAATGTCTTGTCCATTTAAAGTCCTTGTGTGATTAATTTATCACCTAGGCCTTAAAATGTGCTCCTTAGACCTAAAGCTCATGAAATCATTTATAGTCACATACAGGGTATTATCTCCGGTACGCAATTGTAATTACTTTGCTTTCAATGTATTTTCCCTATCCAAATCACCGGAGTGGGAGACAGAAAGATATGGGCGAGCCTGAGATGTGCTTATTGTAGTTAGAGGGATGAGGGGAAGGATTATGCATTATTTCACGTCCCAATGGTTGCGTTTTCGAGCACGGATGGCGCGCGCGGACGCGGGAATAAAAAGTGTGACTGCATCACGCAAATACTGTCGTGTCCTCTTCCCTTCCCTTCTTTCCTTCGAGTCCTTTTTACCGCGGATGCGACTCCCTGCTCCCTCGTCCCCTTCTTCCTCTCCCCTGCATAAAAAAGGAACAACAAATCTTTTCCGACGACTGCAGCAGCGATCCTCTTGTCCTTTTTTCACCCGTTCGCCTCAAGTCCTCCTGGGACCGCTGAGAATACCACGTGCACTATCCACTCCTCATCCTCCTCGCCGGATGCGTTTTCCTCGAGTGCATTGGGAGGACAAAAGTTGTTTCGCTCGCCGTTCTTCATTTTTTTTATTTATGCCCTTCCCCCATTTTTTTTCGAATATCTGATTCCTGCTTGTTCCTCCAATGCAGTTGAGTTGCTGATTCTATTCAGCTCGTTTTCCCCATCCCCGTCGTATCGGTGCACCCTTGCTTCAGTACCATTTTGGTGATTAAGTTTAAGACGCGTGGATCGTTTGGGGATTGGTCGTGTCGCCATCGTTAAATGCGTGTCTCGAGAGCAGGAAGGGGTACATTTTATTGGCGATATTTAACAGTGATGTGGGCATTTCTTTGTTTGAATGTTTGTCTGTGTCTCTTATCCCTTTTTTATATATTTACCACGACAGAAATCCGAATTATTATTCAAGAAGGATTTTTGAATGTCTAAAGTTTTGAAAACTTGATATTGGGGAAATAATTAAAATTTGCATATTCCGGAAATCATGCTATGCTCTCGTCTTCAAAATCAGCCACTCCATTGGACCACCTAGCCTTTTCTTGGAAGTAGTATTTCTCTCATAGTTAGTTCTTTGCAAATATCACGTCTCATATTTAATTGTCCGAAGTGTTTCCTCCATTCTCCGGTGTAAAAAAATCAGATACATTTTTAGAATCACTTAGTTGCCCTAGGCATCCATTTGAGGGTCTCCAGGAAAAATTAAATCAGTTACATCCATTTTCCATTTCTTATTTGATTATGCTGAATTACAATCGAATGTCCATTTTTCCATCCCCTCTTATCTTTTGAACCCACAATCAGCGTATTTTTTCAAGCGTAACCGTTGAGATTTATGGTTAGTTTTAATCAAAGTAATGCCTTCGCTTATTTCAAATGGAACTGTAAACAGACGTGCGAGACAATAAGTAATTGAAGCAGATGCCGCGAACGGTTCTTCGTGTACCGGAGATTTCTCCAATGTGTTGCATTGGTCATTCACACGTTCCTCGCATTTCCAGTCTTTTTATACGTACCGTTGATTTTCGTCGCTGTCCCGACATTTTTATCCATTCTCAGCAATGATAAGCCTTTGTTTTTGCGAGAAGTCCTTTCATGAAAGACCATTTTCCTCGTAAGAGAGCATATCCGCGTTTCTGTGCAATGAAAACAACTGATATGATAGCTCGCCGCTAAACTCGCCTCGACCGCAGCTTGATGGGAATGGAATACCTTTATGTGCGGGGAGCCAACTCTTGCTCATGCTCGATAGTGATAATGAGACAAAGTGGAACTTTTTCTGTTATCTCCCTCGCCGTTTTCTCTCCCTCTCCATCTGATGGCAAATAATTTCTTGCGTTGGCTCCCATGCATGAACATCGCATGCCAGTCAAGGGGGACAATATGACGTGCCTGAATGAAATCCGTACATTTCGTCCTTTCCGTTACATATTCTCCCCGAGTGGAGAGCGTACTTGATTCGTGGAAGATTTCATCGGGACAATTACCTCATGGGTGTTTCGCTTCACGAACGACTGGGAATCCGTGTTTAATTGCGGTCTGCGTGCAGGAGATTTGCCATTTTTTTTCAAGATAGCTGGTCGGAAATGGGGACAAACTAATGTACTCGCATATGCATCCGTGAAATTGTATATTCCATGCCCAGGCTGAAGTTTTTTTGTTCATCACTCTCGTCGTGTCCAGGAATTTCTCTTCTTGTATTTTGATCGGTTTTTTTAATGCGCACCCAGGTTTTAGATTTATGCCTTAATATAAAGTGTGGTGGAAAGTACATTTGCTTGCTTCAAATCATCGTTTATGTGTACAATTTCATTGACCAATGTCCGAGTGATTAATTTTATGCTCCTGTCGCGTAACTTATAACATTGAATTTCAAGGGATTAAGGTTGTTGTATTCATTTCACATTTACAAAAAATTTCTATACAATATCTCCTAGAGGGAAACCTAAAAGCTACGCCACGTTTACATTTCACGGTGTAGTATCATTTCAGGGGAGGGGTTCACATTTAATTTCGGTTAAATTCTGTCCTGCTGCGCGCTGGTCTATCTTCTAGAGTTCTTATTTGAACTATTTATACACTATGTTGTATTTTAATTTTTTGGAAGGGAATATTTTGGGTGTCCCTCTGTCTCTACAATGTACACAAAGTCTCATCCTAATATGTTATATTTCCCTGGGCATCGCACTACTGCTTATAATAATCTTTTCTCGTTACCGTTTGTCGGATTTAGAATGAGATACCAACTGATGTCAAAAATTGCATCTGTCAAAACCTTTGAACTAAAGTATTATGATTATTTATTCTCTCGATAACAGCATAAGTTGCTCTTATTTTTTCGCATATCTGTTCTGGTTGTGGTGGTTAATTTTTTTGCTGTAGCGTTTTTTTTTTGTTTATTTAAGAATATTTGACTTTTTGTCAGTGTTTTTGTATAATCCCGCTTGTATATAGCTCAATTTGCCGTTTTTTACTATATTTCATGCGTCTACTATGATCAGTTACGTCATGAAATGGAATATCATGGTAATAATTTATCGTTGTAATAATTTATATTGCATTTAATGTAATGTGCTAGAAAAATGTAATTTATTTATGTATTTCAATATTATTTTTGTTTTTACGGAATTTATCCTGATCAATAAGTATTTTTCTTTTTATCTATCTGTCTATCTAGTGTAGGATTGCTTTATGATTACGGATGGACAATCAATATTTTTATTTTCATTTAATAATTCGGATGTAATTTTTATCGCTCGCAAAATGTATCGTGTAAAAATCAAAGTAGTAGCTAACTGAAACCAACGACAAGGAAGTACTTTTGACCATTAATAGGTTCTGTTGAAATGTCGTTAATTACAAATTGAGAATTACTGTACCGCTGGAGCATCATGTTCATGTGAGTTATGGTTATACTATGATATTTTATGCTGTTTTGCATACCTTTGTGCTCCTTCTTACTTTAAAAAATAGGCGCCATCCTCGGATCTTGCAGCTCGTAGGTACTTTCAAATAGTACCAAAAATAATTGAGAGTTTTTGTCTGGAATGTAATGATTTTCGCTATGTGTGAGTGTGATGGATGAAACCAATTGGTGGAATATTCCAACAATCACAGCTCACACACAGACCTCGTAATTCTTAACTGCAAAGTTACGACAAATTTAGGTTTGTTGAACGAGGGGCAAGCCTACCTTGAATGAAATTGAAATGCTAAAAACATAGCTGTTCTCGCAGGTGACTTCCACCCCACCGTGTGCACGTTCTATCTGACTTATTGGACCATATCGGCCTGTTAACTACCGATAGAAGACTACCGCCGCAGGAAGGATGAGATGATTTCACTTCGGGAGACGCAGCGTTGATGAGTTGCTATGATTGGTTTTGGCAGTCACCTTTGGCCTGAAGGAGAAAGCTGTCGTCGCATCAATTCATCTACGAAGCGTGGGTTTCTCGAAAACTCTCGAAAATTGTTTCATTCATTTTACTAGCTTTTATGTTATCATGATCCTTATGCAGACTCTCTGAATTCTTAAGATGGCACTAAAAGAGACGCGACATCATTCATCCCCCTATTGGAAATTCGACATTCATCATTAGTGAGCTTGCAACATAAATTCAAGATAAAGTAACCGCTTTAGATTTATATCATTGGCAATTATACGAGAGCGGAAACCTGACGTAATATCCGCTACATCCTGTCTGCTTTCAAAGCAAAGGTCTCTACATTTTTTGGCTTAATTAGAAACAGTGTTAATAACGTAGTGTAACAAAAACGGGAACATTTTTATTTCCTTTGCTGAACACCGAGTGTGAAAAAACTGATTTCGTTGGCCATGAGTGGGAAGAAAAGCGGGTTCGGTTCACTTAATGAATTTAAACTGGGAGAACAACGAAGAATACCACCATCTGGGTAAGTATTGGTCTTCTTGCGGTGCATTCGTTTTCTCTACTAGCACTTGGAGTTGGAGGCAATCTTAAATACGCATGCTCTATAAGAGAGCATGCCGGCTGAACGATGGGCATTGGTCAGCGACGTATAATGATCGGGAAGTATGCTTCGTTTTGAATGGCCCGCATTTGCCATAAGCGGGCGGCTGGATTTGAAAGATTTCAGGAGAGAATAATTGTTCCCTCGTACATTTCCAAATTAGGTGTGTAAGTGCCCTCACGGAATAAGACGGACGCGTTTGTTTTTAATTTTTGAAATCATTATTTCGGTCGTATGTGTGTTCGCGAGGTTTCATTTTTCGTCGCGCCGAGCAACAAAACGAAAAAAAGAGGACCAGTAAGATAGCGAGAGGAGATGAACACAGGAAGCAGAGAAACTCGAGGACGGGGTGAGAACGAAATTGATGAATAAATGATAAATAAAAAAAACAAGCGAGCGTCGACGTGCGTCCACCCGCCAGACAAATTCACTCGTCCATCAAGCTAGTCTGTCTCTTTCTCCCCCGTCGTCGCGCGCTGGCAAGGGAGTTAATAATGTCTCCGGGTGCTCATTTCCACCTTCACACTGAGTCAACAGTGATGGGAAGGGGGCGGGGGAGGAGAGAAGGAATAGGGCGAAGTGAGAAGTGATATCATACGCGTGTGGAGAGTAAAAAAAAAGTATGAACGCGAGAATGTCGTTTTCCCCGAACGGTAAGAGAAAAAAAAGTATAAGTAAAGGAGGTGTGCGTTTGAATGGGGTAGTTGATAAACATCCACGTGTGTCTCATCCTTTTCCGAAATTAATTAAAAGAATTGGGTGGGAGGAGGTTAGTGCGCGCCCGTTTGGGTACGGGGACCCTGGAAGAGTGGAGGCAGTAGTGACGGTGGTCGCTGTAGTTTCAGGCGGAAGGGAACAAAAAATGGGGTGTATTTTGGGTAATGGTGACAATTAGTGGTCGGAAATCGGAGATATTCCTTATTTCAAAACGATTTCTTAACTAAAAAACTTTTCAGATTTACTTGAAACAAGCTTTCAACTGGTTTCCTCGAACTTGTAGTCCTGAGACACTTTTTTAAAAACTTATTCGTAACTCATGTAACTTTATTTTCACGGTTTTTACGTTCTTTTATTCCGAAAATAATTTTATAAGTTAAACCTCTTCTTAAACGAAATATCTACTTGAAACTAAAATAGTTCTTATTCAAATTATATTCTATTCATGGAACGATGACTAATTTTTGGCTGGCCCGTGTTGATATTTCCATGCATAACTTAAAATTGCGACTTTAGGTGGTCCAACGGAATGGTGATATATATCATAGCCCCAACTGAAGGCAAAAATATGCGCATCCGACGGACGAAATATCGAAAAAAGATACTGCATAGGAATGCAATGTAATCATTCATTCGCTTGATAATGTAACTCGGTGTGGTGCTTGGAAGACATATATATTCCATACTGTCCAAATTGCCTTCTTAAATGGCAGTTTCTCCCTTTCTCACTGCTATCAGCTAATGGCAACTTAGAACTTTCAAACAAAATCCTTTCTGGTGATTTCTTCTCAGGTTACCAACCGGGTTTAGGTTGCATGATGGATGCCCACGTTTCGTTTGTAGGCTCACATCATCTTCAGGTTGTTTAGAAAGTCTCTTTATGAAACGTTGGCATCCATCATGCAGACCACAACCGGGTTGGAAACCCGAGAAAAATCCACCAGAATCACTCACCGGAAATGGCTTACATCCTTCATGAAGGCTTCCCAGTTACGGACCTTCGAATGAGAAGCTGCTGTCTTTTGCCTGTTACAACGCCCTCTCAATAGGATTATGGAATGGTCGAGGCGGTGAAGGGATGGAAGCGAATGAGGCAGTCGTTTAGATGACCGCGGTGGCGTGGCGCTTGGGAATAAAAAAGGGGAAGAAGAGTACGCAGGTGGAAAGGATATGGAATAAAAGTTTGGAGAGGGGGTGTAACCCGCTTTCTCTGTCTCTAATGATCCATTACGGAAGCGGGGGTGCGGCGGCAGATGGGGGTAGGGTGGTGGAGGTAGGTGCGCCCCCACCCCCATAGGACACTTTTTTAATTCCTCTTTTTTTAGTCCCCTGCTCGCTTGGGTGGGCATCATTAGGTGGAGAGTGTGAGGGAGAGAACTTGGGGTGGAGACGGAGGCCGTTAGCATTGGACGGGGGTGGAAGGGTCGCGCACTTTTTCGAAGTATTACTCATCTCAGGTGCTTTGTTTTCCGTATCATTTAACCCCCGGTCGTGTCCCACGTGGTGCGCGGTCCGAGTTGCCCTTTTTTGTGCTCACCTTCAAGTCCTCATCGATTTCTTTCGGGATTTAAATACATACTCGATTTCGTTCGCTTGGGGGACCCTGGTCACTCTTCCAGTTCTTACCATTTCTTCTGCAGTTTGTTTCTTAATCGTTTCATTGATCGTTTTTTGGTAATATCTAGCCTACTCTCATTTAATCCTATGATTACCAAATAGTGATTGGCTTCTTAGCTTTCTGACTGTTATGAAGTGTGGGCTAATTGCTGCCACTATGTCTTTGGTGCCATTGACAAGCTTCTCCGCGATATTCAAATTCATCATTAACATCGATTTTTTTATTCCCGAATGCCCCCAAATAGTAGAGGCATTAAGGCAGTTGACAACTCCCATATAGATGAAAGATTTAGTGCTTCGACATTTATTCCTACGGTTTCAGATAATTTAGAGGGGGTCGATTCTTCGAATTTTTGTCGTATTTCGTTTGCCCCAAACGTTAGTATGAATCAGTCAGTCAGTGTTCGGAAGTGGCTTTTATGGTACATATATAGATAAAGTGATACCTCTCCAAGCGACCTCCACCACCTCTATTCAGCGGCCAGCTCCATCAAACGTCCGCAGTCATATTTTCTCGGTCAACGGCGAATTTTGATGGGGTTACCTTCAGCTTTTACTTATGTTAACTACTTTGGAATGTCAGTTGCGATCGATATCCTCAAATTTGAAATTCTAAGTTTCTAAAGGGCGTTTTTAAGGAATTACTAAAAATACGCCTGCTCCTCCATGGCCTTCAGCCAGTTCTTATTGCTTCATTCATGCCCCGGCGCATCGATTTTATGCATGAAAATAAAATTTGATAGAAGTGAGCCACTGAATTTTTATATGACCTGTGATTCACTGATATCATTTAGCCGCAACAATATCGTGTACCACACCGACCATAATTTGCATTTATCTCCAAAATCATAAAAATTGCATTTGTACCCATTGGCTTCTATGGTCCTCATTAGATCTTTACCCCATTAAATTTTTGTATTTGGCTACGCTGTGTGCAGCTGCAGGTCATCGTCGCTGCGTGCTCACATCTTTTTTTTCCGATTGCCTATTTTCCTGTTGAATAGTCATAATCAGTGATTAATCTAGTGTTTCACTGAAATCCACAGTATCAGTAACTTCCTTAAGCATATCTTCTGTAATTTACTATCGGTTTTCTTTTAAATGGACGGGTCTTTTCCGATTTTTAATCTCGTTAAATAATTTCTTTTGATCGGTCTGCTTGCCATTTTAGAGATTTAAAACCACTAACTTACTCCTATGGAGTGTATTCTATTTTCAACTTTATTGGCAGGATTCAACTTAATTTGATTTTACCTTTTGATTTCATCCACTCGGGTGGTAAAATTGACCCCCTCAACTGATAATTCTCCTCGTTAATTTCAAGATATTGCTGTAATTCATACCAGAACAGCATATCTTTATATGCATCTTTCGATAGCTAAACGACCGTGGTTGAAAATATATTTGCAATTAATGCTCATTCATTGAAAATTATTCAGTATTCACTCGCGAAATAAGTGAAAAAATTCGAGAGGTGTAAGAGCTCTCCGAAGTGATTTATCTTTCGCCATAGCATTCCGCGGTGTAATAATCGTTGTCAGAGCATTTTCGGGCATAGTGGCGTGGAAATGAATCGCTTGGCAATTCGAAAGCCATTAAATGGCAATTTGCGGGTAATCGCCATTGAATATCCGCCCTTAATATTCGGTTTTGGAGGCAAGTCTTTTATGTGTCCACTCCAATCGGCCTCGCTCGTGCCCATTAAACATATTTTCCCCCGCCACCGGCGTTGGAACACTTGTGGGCTCGCGGTTTGACAGGAGGCGTGTGGCCGGGGTTTTAGTGGTGGCCGAAGAGAGACAGGTTTAAAAGAATGTATATATGTGCTTTTATCGTATTTATCCTCTCTTTCCTTTACGGGTGGGAAATGGGGATGTGCGTGCGATTCGATGAATAAATCATCCCGCCTCGCCGATTTCCACGGCCGCCACCACGCCCGAGTGGGGCCTAGCGATCATCATCCCCAATCAGAGAGACTAGGGGATGCTGTTTTCAGTGGTCAGCGGATAAATCCACTCCGGCACCCGCTCGGATGGAAGTGACGGCAGGTGGTGGGCGAGTGCCTCGGGGGTGTGGGTGTTGGTCGGCGGGGTATGGCAGAGGGTGTGGGTTGACTGGATTTGGTGATGCCGAAAGGGAGGAAGCGAATACACTGAAGCCTGTCATCGCTCGCGCACATTTTATTATTTGCGAATCGCCTGCGGTGACCATGTGAAAAGAGGTATGGGAGATGGTTTCCTTTTTTTATATTTTTCTGACCCTAAAGGTGGGAGCGGATCTTGTAAAGGTCGCTCGCTGGTGGAGTGATCGATGGGCGAAAAAAGAGGTACGGATTGGAGACGTTAAAGGCTTGTGTGGGGTTTTGATGGGAGCGTGGATGCGAAGAAATTTGTAATTTTTAGCGGAGTGGTAGAGTAATAAAAGCGATTATTAACCGTTCTCTGTGGGAGAAGAGAGAGGTATCATTAAAAAGAAAATTACTCTTTTTACATTTTTCTCAAGAATATTTTTTTTCGTAGCCGATTTACCTGAAACAGTGAGAGAAGGTTGATCATTGGAGTGATATCAGGAGTGTGAGCAGTGGGTTGGGATATTTGCATCATTAAAGGTGGTTTTGTACCCCTGGAAAGACATCTACTACTAAGAAATATATTACGTTTTTATCGAATCAGAATCGATCGGTAATGCGGTACCACGTAGTTACAATCGTCATCACGGTGATTGGGTGGATAATAACAGTAATATTTCGTGCATATTTTTATTAAACCGATGGGTTTAGGCGCGAAATGAGTCACTGTGCGTGGTAAAATCAAATATTTTTGGAAGTGCCACATATTTTGAATTACTCTTGATAATGCACAGTAGATAGTGGCAATGATGTTACTGATGAATAGTTGTGTGGGATAGAACTCCCATCATGGCGTGGCCTAGCCGGAAACTATTGTATCATGGCTGATTTAAATAGCATTGAGAAGCTTAATAGCATTCGAATTTCTTGTTGAAATGTTATTCAGTATATATTGAGTTTTTCTGTTCATGGTAATTGATGTTTCAGATGTCCTAGATACCTTTGTACCTGGTATGTTTTACTTCTCCAACGTTGACGCTTGGGGTGGGAGAGTATAAAGGCTTTTTAAGGCGGACAGTGTGTGTGAGGGTTTTTCATGGGGACTGTTGATACGGCGGAATCCGATGGGGTTTTTGGCGAGGAGTAGGAAGAAAAATGAACGATTTAAAAGCGTTGAAGTGAGGCTGGGGGCGAATGGCTATCGTTGCGGTCAGGGCTTCGGGATATTTGCGTGTGAGGGTGAGGGAATGGTTCTGTGGCGGGCTGATCCCCTGCGTGTGTAAAAGGCCTTTTTTCATCGCACTCTCTTTTTCCCCCTTCCATGCATCCATATCACCGTTTGAAAACGAAGGGATAGAATTTTATTCCGTGCAGGGAAGGAGATTTGACAAGCGCGTAGCGGGCGCGGTAAATAGTAAAAAGCTGAGAAAACCTTAATATTTGGCTATATTCCGTAGACTAGTGCAGCTAATTGTTATTAGAAGGCATACAGAGACTATCAAAAATTTGCTACTTTATTTTTCTGTTGCCATAATTTCTTCCTATTTTGTGTATAAACAACCTTACATTCATGCCCATGTTTTTAATTGAAAATCTGACTCTAGTTACGTCTTCTTCTGATAGAGTTAAACGTAAAGATCGATGTCACTTATACACATTACTTCTGTGAACTTGATTTCTTGATAAATAATGCGTAATTCATGCTCATTTATCTGCATCAATGGCATCAGAAGTTTCCTTGTCATGATACAGGAATTATTTGCGCTAACACGATTATTACCCCTCACTCCTTCTCCTGTGTTACTGTAAAATATCTTTGCATCGAATTGTGCACTTTCCCGTTGACCTTATTGTTCCTAACTTTTTAATGTTTGTGGATGGCGTCACAACTTTTTCAGTGCCTTAAAAATGACATATATTCCCAGCGTTATTGATTCATAAAAACATAAACAAGAGGTTACTGGTTGCTCATCAATCTGCCTTCCAAAACCGAACTGGGTATCGCTAAGCAAATCGACCATTTGCGATATTGAATTTGTATTTCTGCGCGATTTCCGCTGTTGAAATTCGCTACCCTTGGTGGTTAAAATTCGCAATCTTTCACTCCCCCTTATCCTCCCATTTTAATGCCGCACCCAAACCCCTACCTGCAGTCTTTCGTGATCCCCTATGGAATTTGCCATCAGCTTGATTACCGCTGGCCCACGCGGTTAAAAACTCGTGTATTCCGTCCGTGAGAAATGTTTTTCCCAAAGAACGCATAAAACCCGAGGAGTTGAATCATGGGTGTGAGCCACAACAAATGGCGGAAAATTATTGCCCGCTCCAATTATTCGAAGAATGGCATTTGTGGCATTCAAGGGGAATCGTTTGCATTCGCTTATTCCTGGATAAAGGTGAATGGGGTGTTGTTGGTGATCGCACAAAAAGTGAAAATCGATTGAGCTTGTGTAGTTACTTTGACTGTAATCCTGTTATTAGGTCCATAGGTTTGATGCATTTATATTCACATTAAAGGCTTAATGGATAATCCTCCAAATTTTGTAATGAAAGGATGAAATCTAAGAATAACCTCAGTGTGTTAAAAAATGGATTTATTCCCCTTAAAATAATTAGGTAGGAATTAGATATAATATTTTAACCGGAAACAAATTAATTAGGAATACTTGAATAAATTATCGTTCGAGAAAAATAAGACCTTGAAATTTCTATACTGTGTATATTCCGTGTGACTTGGAATTTAGATACAAAATTGCGAAAAATTGGGTGATCACTAGTTGAGTCATCTAAAAAGAGGCGCATAGAGCACTGGGTGTGTTAGGGTGAATTGTGGTATTTTCCCTGAATTAAAAAGAAAGTTTTTGGATCAAGATAGTTTGTGGTTTAAGGTGTGTGACAAGCTCTCGGGACAGCCGCTTGGTCAGGGACTGAATTTTTGTTAACATTCGATGACAGACATGACCATCGTCCTCATGGCATCCTCAGGGCATCGTCCTCAAACCGGACAGGCCTATCAGCCCTGATAACGAAGGCCGAGTCAGTCCTCGAGACGTGGGCAGCATTCCAATCCTTGATCCAACAGTCCTGAAAGCTTTTCACACATTTTATTCGCCGAGAAAGCATCCAATATTCCCTGTGGTAAAATATATTGAAATGATTTTTTTATCGTAATAATTATGCAGATTATATTTTGAAATTGATCACCGAATAGCGTTTCCAAGTATGTTGCTGAGGATAGGGTCTCTTCTGATAGTTCCCAAACCAGAGGGCCGTTACTCTCGTCTTTTAAGCTTTAGGCTTAAAGCTTAAAAGACAAGAGTAGCACTAATTAAAGATTAAATTTGAAGCTTAACTTGCCATCATGGGGAAGCAATAGGATGCTATGCGTAGAAAAAAGCATGAACGCGATTGAATCAATGGAGTGTATCGGTAATAATATTTCTTTTCAGTATCTTTTCAGTTTCTTTTCCCTGTATCGGCCCTGTGGGCTACTTTTCTTGAAAGTTGGGGCCTATATCAGTCACTGCGAATTAACGTTAGAGTCCTACATGTAAAAATTGGAATGGATGGATCTGTTAATACGCTCATAACTCAATACCCAGCTGTGATACTCACATATAAGGATCCCTTACGTGATTCTGGTCGTTAAGAAATATTAATTTCGTCCATTAACCCACACTCATGAGGGCTCGCCCAGGAATTCCAAATCCTCCTCCCTTAAATTACGTTAAAATAGCGGCCTGCCGTGGTGGCGGAGGAAAATGATATTTTATAAGCGCGAGATAAAAGGGAAAAGAGGGCGGATAGGAATTTAAAAAAATAATTCGAGGAAAAATAGTCTTTTTGAGGTTAGCGATAAAGCTTTCCGTGAAAGAGTAGAGAGAGAGAGAGAATCGGGGAGGGATTGGGAAGAGGTATAAATATCATTCTCTGAAAAAACGTTGGGTGGTTTTAAAAAAATATAGAAATATACACGTGTGTATGTGTATATATATGAGAAGCGTTGAAACGAAAAGAAAAAAAACTGGTCGAAGAGGATATGTCTGTTTGGATAGAATGGTAGAAAGGGGGAGGGGAGAATAGCTACCTACCAGTATCAAAAAACGGTGTCACGCAATTTATGCCCCCGCGCAAACAGGGTGTGGCAGAAATTTCGGGTTGGAAAATAAATATAAGCGTGAGGGAAGGATGAGGGAATGAGAGGCGTCCATTTATAGGAGGGTGGGCGGTTTTCGGAGAACGTCGACACCCCCCCCCCCATTTACGCCTCCATTCCCTGGAATAAAAAAATGACATCCACGATATCTCCGACCGCCCATCCTCTTAGGATCAGAACGTTCATTTCTCTCACCTGAGGGATTTTGCGCCGTTTCCATTTTACCCGCTTGTCACCCTACCCGCGTTCAGAACTCAAAAATCTTTGGTATTTGCGGTCGCGTCTCCATCCGTCCATCACCTGGAATGATGAGTCATTAATGGGCACGTTTGTCAAAAGTTTTGCACTGTTAGAGTTGAGCAAATTCATGACTGTTGAATCAAATCATCGGGGTATTAAAACGAGGTCAGCCATCATTACGACACATTCATCTGCTAGCAGCCCCCAGGGGAATCGAAGAATTGAGTTTCAAAACCGCGCTAGTCCATTCAGCAAAGTTTTGAGACGAACCAGTTTTTCTTAGCATCATCGAAGCCACCAAAGCCTTTTTTTTAATATCTTTAAGTTTTCTCCATGAATGGATGCCTGAATGTAATAATAACTATTGGCAAAAATCGACGCAACGATTCTGTCAATGATACAAAACTTTTCATCCCTAATGCCTGCCTCGTTGACTCGTGCCTTTTTAGAATTCATGGCTTCATTTCAATTGCCGGAGAATGATATCGATGGTATCGTGGAATAACTATAATTTTCCATTTTCTCACCTTTCACCTTTATCAATTTGCGGGAAAAACGCAGGGTGTGCAAAGTGGTCGCCTTTGCAACGTCACCTCCGACGCTTTTGATCGGTTTTATCGAGTAACCGGATCTTTCGTTGATTGCATCTGTAGACGACAAGTTGCATTCGAATATTATGTTTTTAGAATGATAATTCTATTAGCATGTTAGTGTCCTCTTTTATTATCCGTGCTTATTTCAAAGCATTCTCTTCATTGATGATTGGTTTCCGGGTTGATTCCGCGTCGACTCATTTTTGGCGGACGACAGTTTCGGGGGCGTTCCAGCTCCCGTCTTCGGGTCCGAAATGAATGTTCGGGTTTTGGACCCGAAGACGGGAGCTGGAACGCGCCCGAAACTGTCGTCCGCCAAAAAAAAGTCGACGCGGAATTAACCCGGAAACCAATTATCAATTTAATCACCGCGGAAGCCTCTGTAATAATCATTCGCTTCATTGTTTGTTCTTAGGTGTGCACTAAATGGGGAAGTGACCACACTCAATCTAGTCTTCTTATACTATCAGCATATCTAGGTTGATCAATGGACAGCAAGTTTTGCGGTTACTGATATTGATAATAGATTGGTTTTTTTTTCAATGCCGCAACGGTTTTCATTGCTTCTGAGGAGCTTTGAGATACCTTGAACTTCACATAAGGACTCTTTGATGCTGGATTTGTATCATTCAACCTGTTGTAAAGAGCGCTAGAACTCGCTTAGTAGGAATCTGTTTATATGCTTATTTTTCCGATAGGAATTAAATAAAACCATGACGTGAATCTGGCGCTGCATTTAACCTGTGTACCTTCCTCATATATTAATGCAGCGCATTATTTTTATATGAACTCTATCATATGAAAATCATCGAAATTTCTCTGATCTCAAGAGCTTAACAAGGGTGATACCTGTTGTTACTGTTATTTTTATTTGTGAATAGGTTTGACAAATATTGTGGAATGTGAATCCTTGCTTCATTTATAAAAGTTTAATTAAATCTTATTAGTTGCCAGGAATCGAACATTGGAGGTGGATGGAAAGGCGGTTGCATAAGGTTATGTCGAAGTTCTATACCCATTTTTCTTCTAATATAGTCTTATTTAAAGTTGTAATAAATGATCATATTGCATTTTTTTTATTATTAATACATTTAAGTATTTATGTAAAACATAGTTCAAGAAATCTAATCTTTTTCGGGATGGAACCTCAGTAACTCCTCGATAGAAGGCCCATTTTGAATTTTCTTGACGCACGAAATACCCTTCCAACATCTATCTATGATAAACGTCTACCCAGAAAGTAGGGTAGAACTGCAAATTAATACTTAATGAACGAAGCTTTTACGAACTTTTTATATTACTTACCAATTTGACCATATCCGTTTCACCTGCGCTCAACTTTCGTTTCCTTGCTCTTTACACCCAGTTCGCTCTCCGCTTGCATCCCATCCTCTCCCTTCATCCGACTCTCATTACTTTTTATCTTCCGGAAGCATCTCTTTTTCCTCCTCTCTTTGTGGCGGGGAGGTTTAGTGTCGGAGGTTGGCGGGAGGTCGACGTGTTACTTCCCGCTTAGCTCGTTTGGTTTGAGCCCGGGCTCGATGAGGTGGACGCTCACAGGGTTTGGGAGAGACTCCGAAAGGGAATGCGTGGAGTGGGAGAATAAAGTGAAAAAAACACAATGTGGAGTGATAAAGGATGGATGTTACTCATTCACGGAACAAATACATATTAAGGTTTCGCAGGTAACCACGCCCAAAGTGTCCTCCCTCCCCTGTCTTTTCTTCTCTTCCTCCAGCCAACCGTCATATTCAACCAACCTTCAACCCCTCCTCGTGGAGAAAAAAATAAATATTTCGTGGGAAAAAAATAAAAAGGAAATTCTACCCCTGGTTGAGTCTCCCTCCCTACCGCTCCCGTTATTTTTTCCCTTTAACCCATTCGAGTGGCTTTTGGTCGCGGATGGCATGAGTGAGGTGTTTTCTGTGTGTTTGGACTTGGGGGGTCGAAGCGCGTTGGTGGGAGAGAAAGGTGGGGAAGGAGGGTAGTCGGAGCAAATAAAAAAGGGGTATATTAGCGGTGACGTGGGACGTGTGATATGGGGTCGGGGCCTCTGGTGGCAACTGTCGTTGTCCGACCTGCTCTCCTCTGAGAAGGTATTCGCCTCTCAGGGCGTGTGTGACTGACTTTACCTACCGTTTCGGTGGTCGTGTTTGACCATCTGGGTGAGGATCAGTCAGGTATTTCCTCCCTCCCTTCTCGGTCGCTTATATTTATTATATATCCACGTGCTTGGTGACTTATCATTTTTTTAGTTCGTCTTCTCCGCTCTTAATATGATTAAATGACCGCTCGTAAAGGCGACGGCTAATCACGCGATGATCGATTTTGTCCCCGGAGGTTTTTCTTAGCTTATTTTTTCATGCCGAGTCACCTCTAATTATCATTTTCGACCATTTGGTCGGTGAGTCCATGCGTGCGCGTTCGGATTAATTTTCTTTTTTCGGATGGGCATTCTCTGGAGAGAATGATCGAAGTATAACTGGCGTCCTCAGGCGAGCTGTAGTAGCAATTTCTCCTGATTAATGAGCCTAACATGAGCTGATGCTAAGAATGTTCAGATATTTACTCTCTCCTAACCTGAAATGTTGAATAATTTTTTTTCCCATGCTAATCATTTTAATTACATAAAAATTAACTGGAAACTCAATGTGCAGGTCTTTTGAATGATATCGATAGCTTTAATCAAAGCGCATCATGAAATGCATTAAGCTTAATCAATATGCACCGATGATGGCATTTAATCGAAATGAAGAGAGTGACAAAGAGGACCAGACTATAAGACCCTCTCGTTTCCCCCCGTACGTGACGAGTATACTGAAACTTGATAGGTATTCATGCGGTAAGAATGTTTTGATTTCTCGATTAATTGCTTTTTTTTTCTCCCCGTGGTGTCATATGTCATTGATTGTTGTTAGGGAACACATATTTTTGACGTAATAGTTTGGATAAATTTTAAAGTATAATTACTTAGTATTCGTTCAATGAAGAAATCGTAACTTTATTGTTGGTGGTTTTTTGTAGTATAATGATTTTCCCTTCTAAATTTTAGTGGAATCATTTCTAAAGCTCAAATGGTTCACTGAAGAATACTACTTTTCCGGTTAAATGAATCAAATTTTTACGATTTAATTGGTTATGGAAAATGGTCTCCCTTTTACACTGCACTCACTCCACAGAAAAGCGTCCCTAGCTGTCTTTAATATTACTTAAAGTCACTCAAATTTATCGAGATAATCTTAGTGTTCACTGTTACGTACTTCTACTCGTGTGTACTCTTCTCTTTGCATAACGCGGAAACCTTGGAGGAAAAAGAATTTTTCAGTCCTCGAATGGAAGCTTTTTTAGAAGTCCAGCAAATAACCTCAAAAAATAATATAAAATATTTAAAAATCCTAGTAAAACTTTATGTAATTCTTTCTAATAACCTAATTGATTTACTGAGTTTTTAGCAAGGATCCCTTAATCCCCTTCCTCAGAAAAAGTTTTTCTGAGGAAGGGGATTAAGGGATCATATGTTACTTTCATGAACACTTCAATTGTGGTTCATCGTCCGTCGTGACGCTTGGGTAGCAAAAAATAATCTTTCCGCCTATATTTAATGGAAACTACATTTGAAAATCCATGCTTCGGTTCTCATGGTATTACTTGCTAGAAAAATGATGATAAATGCCTGAATGTATCAGTTTTGATAGAAAACTGATATTTTGTTTATTTTACCATAGTCTTGTTAAAAATATAACCCAGACTAATAAAGAATTAATTTTTCATTTTTCAGTAATGAAATGAATATTGTAATATTTATTATATCACGGTTTTGACATGAATTTGACGTTACAGTCGGCTCAAGTAACTGGAAAATTGTCTAATAAAAATATGAGGTGTGAACTACGTTCTGTGCCCTATATTTTTTTTTAACCCCGATGGATGTCTTCTATGATGGCAAACATTTTTAATATCATGCAAGAAACGTATTTGTTTCGCAGAATGTGTAGCCTCTCGCAGGCGCGAACCTACTCTTAAAAAACGCCCAACTTACGCATACACGCCTCTGTACGCCTACAACTCCTATAAAACTCCCTACCACACCACTAGCTGTTACTTTCAAGTCGTACGGGATGGAAAGGAGCAGTATACGGGGAATCGATGCACTGCTCGAACCACTCAATGGCGACCGTGGACATGGGTGCGATGCCTAAGCCTCCCTCCGTCTTAAGCGGACCGCAGGGTTTTGAAATGGAAACGTCCGGCTTGGACTAATATTGCTCCCATGCGTCCGTCTCCTTCGAAATCCCACCGTCCATTGTGCCACCGATGAGCCTTGGCGACGGAGGGTGCAGATTAATACCGGTCCATCTTAATCCCCCCTCTCTCTCTTTCCCCCACGCCTCATGTCCAGCATTTCGCGTCATCCCATACGTTCAAGACCTTCTGAAACTTTGCCCCATCCCATTTCTTTTTTCCCTCGCGTCCAGTTTTCGCCTGACGACGTCCGAAATACCGGGCACACCATGCTATTTATCAATGCCCGCGCTCGACAGTAGGGTCCATTCTTCTCGACAATAGGTTATAAGCCCGTGTAAGTGGTATAGTAAGGATTCATTGCGGTTCGTACTACGATTTCCTACGCGGTTGTCCAGAGCTGGTCGCGGTGGATTGGTGTATATTTGTCGTGCGATCATTCTGGGTGCATAGCGTGATATTTAATATTGAACGTTCGGTGGAGAGAGATCTTCTATGCTAAGGAAAATATGACGTATGCTTTCCTTAAAGAGTATACTTTTATGTTGTATTAAATCGCTCATCAAACGTGTACGCATCATCTTGCTTCAGCTATGAAGGTGCTCCATGGATTTCGAAGCTGGAAATCATAATACTGTTTTTATTGTCATTGGGGATTGTCATTGAGGAGACTATCGAGCAATTAAATTACTCATAGTGACTCATTTTGTAATACTCAACGAGAATCTATTGTGTTTTTCCATTTGTATGGGATTTGATCTCTTATCTCATGGAATTTGTTTTCATGCCTATGTTAAAATTCATCATCCCATTCCTTTTGGAGGAAAATTGTTTTTCACAATTTAATCGTAAAGTAAAATTTTTAAACTCTTCCTCTGGTACTCACTAATATCGAGTATGTGTCACTTGGAATTATTTGCACGGGAACAGATTCAGTCGCTTCAATTGCATCGTCAATTAATTTTCCCATGTCCATGTCTTTTCGTCATCTAGTTGCTATTCTTCCTTGTTCACAGTGATATCCGTGTAAATTGCTGGAGATATTGGAATGTATTTTATTTTGTAGCTGAATCGGAACTCTCACGGGGGGCTCTCCTTGGA
This sequence comes from Ischnura elegans, assembly GCF_921293095.1. Taxonomy (NCBI): domain Eukaryota; kingdom Metazoa; phylum Arthropoda; class Insecta; order Odonata; family Coenagrionidae; genus Ischnura; species Ischnura elegans. Next base: position 69,760,330 of record NC_060248.1, on the reverse strand, counting down.
GGCATTCCTGGATTTTGTAATTTTTATTGTCTTGAGTTTTTCTCCTCTGAAAGTTTTTTTCTAATTTTTATCGTACGGGTGGTGAGTGAGTCTCTCATTGTGGCTTTTCACGCCACACTTCTGCCCGCATTCGTTCTTCGCAGTTCATGAATTTGATTTCGAAGTGCTATTTCACCTTTCCGAGAGAGTGGATACTGTCTCATTTGTCGAAAACCCTCTCCTTCCTTTGTTCGGATGAATGATACTACAAATTCAGAGGGTAGGAGTGTCTACCGCAGCAAGATCTCGCGGAAATCATTCTCCCTTGGAGTTACCCTCACCGCTGCTATATCTTTGTGACGAACCATTCACGTCGTTCCAAACACTTCATTGTGGCCTTCTTGCGTGCGTGTGTGTTTCTATGTGTGTGGTATTTGTTATTCATGTTGTCGTCCTCGTATTGATGGCGTAGCCGACAATTCCAGCCGGGACACTTCACCTCTTCGGTTCCCCAACGGTCGGTTCGGTCTGTCCATCTGCATCCGGATCCCGAGTGGAGAATGCGTGGTCAGAGATATTATTTTAGTGTATGTTTGTGCGCCTAGAAGATGTATTCTATAGTTCTTGCGTATGGGACTGGGATTGAAATGGCAAAAACTGAAATCACCTGACCGGTCTGATGGACTGACTACGACACTTGCGTTAGTATTCATGGCGTTCATTTCGATTGCAAATTTTATTTCCTTAATCTCCTTTATTTTCTTGTTATTAGCTCGGTGTTCTCGTCTACCATGCTGAAGGCCGGGGTCTCGAATCCCGCTGGAATCGATTGCCTCTATGCATTGTATGGATGCGTGTTATTATCTATTGTTAATTGTTGAAATCCGCTGTGTAAAGGCGTCATTTTATTGTTTTCGGGGGTAATTGAGATTAATGAAATTAAAAAATTATAATTCATTAGAAATGAAAGTATTAAACTTATTATAAAGTCTACGTATTGCTATTTACTTCGCTAATTCTTTCCATTACGTGTATAAATACGGAAGTTGGGTTTCAATATTGGCTTTGACTTTTGGTTCATACGCAGCCAGCATGGGCGCTGTTGTATGTAGGTATTTACTCTGTGTGTGTGTATATATGTATATAGGTGGGGTGTTAGTGGGAAGAGAAATATCCAGAGTTTTTGATCATTGGTCGGTGGTCGTGGTGGGAGTGTGTGGGCAAGTTTTAAGGGGTAGGTTTGCGCCATGTTTATTAATTCTCTCACCGCAGTTCGGGGAGCTGTCCCTTTTGTCTCCTTAATCCCTCCTAACCCTTCGTCGCGTAGCCCTTGCCTACCCACCTCCCCCAAGTACAACGTTCGCTTTCCTCTCGGATAGGTACATACTCTCTTCTCTTTCGGTCTACGCTCTTCCGTTGCTAGCGTGCGAAGTACTGGAGCCGAAATATGGAAGGAGGATAGAACACCTCTTCAAAAATCATTAAGGGTTGGCTTAAATCAATGTAAGTGCCTTTGTACAGAGAAGCTTGTCTTTAAAAGCTTTGATTATAGGCACTTAGTATCCCTTTCTTTTTCGTTTAATTGTGTGTACATGGCTGTTTTCATTGTAGATTTGAATTTTTAATTTTTATAAGTGTTGATGAACAATTTATCGCTACTATAATTGTTATTCTCTACATCTTAAACGATGAACACTCAGCGTCGCTGATGTGCTCAAAATCATTGAAAAAAAAGGCCTTATCAAGTTCGAATGAAGTTGGAAAGAGTAAGCCGAGACTTAAAATAAAGTGGCCGGTGTGAAAATAGGGTTGGGAAACCTGAATGGTGGGTTTTTTACCGCTTACAGGTCTTGTGGGCCAGTTAAAAATGTAATTGAATTCAGTGATTGATTGAGATATCATTGACTTAACTACAGCATAGTGGAAACATTTTAATCGCAGTGCGGGATTGAAATTCGAAATTTGTAACGCATCTCCCGGTCCTTTTTTTCCTCGTTTTGTATTCCTTTTCGTTTTCCAATCCTTTCACCTTCTGATCCTGTCCCCCCATTTCAATCCATGTATCCACCTCTCTCCGGCCACACTTCCACCTCTGCACCGTGTAACGCGCTCGCCCGATTACCCTCCGGGACCTGCTAATAGCCCGTCGACTGGATGTGCTCACTCGTACGCATGCACTCGTACACCCGGCGGCGAGTGAATGGGTTTGCGGGGTATGGGTATCCATTTTTATTTCCTTTTTTCTTTTTTCATCCATGCGATTTCTCAGCTGATGCTAAATGGCTGTCGCCGCCATTGCGTTCCTTGGCCGGAGGGCCGTAATATAGTCGCGAATTTTCAATTTAAAGTCTGTTTACTCCTTTTTTGTTAATATAAAGTCTGTAAATAACTTTCCTCATCTATTACCTTTTTCGGTTAGTGGTAGTTTTCTGGGGCCAAGAAATGGTCAGGTATACTGGACGGAAGGGCGAACCTTTTTCGAACCCTTTCTCGGGCTCTCAGCTATAATCCGGGTCCTCGCGGTCCTCGCCGTCACAGTATGAGGTAACCGCTGCCGATATGACCTTTCGTAGTACATTTTTTACTTTACTAATGCCAGTACTTGGAGGTAAACAATTACACCTATCATACTCATTGCCGTTGAGCGATTAAATGCGTCTTTTGATCGAGGTTCTACGATGAGAAATAAGGATTTTACGAAAAGTGATCAAATTGACGCCCATTGCCTCCCCTGACTTGGCAACGCCGAAATTTTGTGAGTGGAGGGGGGAACGCGAAAAGCTCCTTTTTCTCCCCCACCCCAATTTTTAGCTTGTCCACGTGTTTCAAGAATTCTGTTGACGAGGTTCCTCAAAGGTGTTTGGCAGGGTGTGAGCTTTCGCTGACCTTCACTTCTTCATTTAATCTTCTGTATCTACATAACTCCATGCGAGTCAAGGGTGTCTGGCACGGGGTGTCCAATCACCAAGATCACCACAAGCGCATGGAAAAAGAAAAGCCTGTAATCGCCATCTACATAATACCTCTAGGGTGTTTGGCAGAAGGTGACAAATCACCAACATGCAGCATGCAACAGGACCGCCACATGCACACCGCACGGTCATAGAAATATTAGTGTTTGGCAGGGTGTGAGTTTTCACCGACCTGCACTACTTTCTTTATTCTTCTACATCTGCATAACTCCATGCGAGCAGCCTCTCGGGTCTTTGGCAGGGGGTGTCCAACCACCAGCATGCAGCAAGTAAAAGAATCCCCACCAGCGCGCTCCCCAATGGAGCAATGGATAAATGAAAGCATATAATCTACATCATTTTTATACGTGCACATTCATTCGTAGTTAAAGTAGATTTATATCATTGAAGCTATTATCGAGGCTCTTCTATGGCCTAGGGAGACAACAGAATGAAGCCAATATCTACCGCTACATATTACTCTGCAGGCCTCCTACAGAGGTGTTTGGCAGGGGATGATCAATCACCAGCATCCAGTAAGCAAGAGTCTACCTTCTGGCTACCTTCGTCGGAAAATAAACTGCCCTTGGATTAACATATCAGGTTTAATCTAGTTGCCAGTCAACGGTCAGACAAAGATTCCTTTCGAGTTGTTCTAAGAGGTTAGTTACACTAAGGACCTGGCAGCTCCTCTCTCTACGCGTTCTAACTTCTATGCTTAAAGCCTATTTCATGAGGATGACAACATTGGTCGTTATTGATCACCCCCTGCCAAACAGCCTAGTGGTGACTCGCGGGGTATCAAATACATGAAGATGTATTCCGAATGGGGTCTAACTAAAGTATAAACTAACTAAAAATGGGGGACTACGATTAGTTACGATTATCTTGACCTGTCATTTCCCGAATATGTTTACTCCACCATACATCATTATTGAGTCTAACTCCTTCATCTTTTGGAGTCTACAGTCTCAAATTTTGTACCTTGAATGAAATATCTTCGTTGCGGGTACGTTATTTTCAAGAATTCACCATTGCGCAATTTTTCAATTTTAACTTTAACTAGCACGCATCGTAACATGCTTGGACTGCTGTCAGTTTGTTCGTTAATTCACCCCTATCTTCAGTGCAACGGATTTCCGTGACTTTTACTCGACAGATTGATTTTATACTTTGCTTTTATATGAAAAACTAAATTAAAATTCATAAAAAGTGAACTGTTGGCATCTATTCTCCTGCGAAAAAATGAAATTTGTGGAAACTTCCCGTTTTTTCCGGACAGACCTTTAATATTTACTCCACTCCTCCAGAATTATGGATGCCATCTGGATCATTTCTCTTACTTATGAAGTACGGTTTTAGTTATGACTTACGGTCATAGAAATATTAGTGTGGCAGGGTGTGAGTTTTCACCGACATGCACTACTTTATTTACTTACGTAATATTTATCTTGCGGACGCCAACATACTACGGAAGATCAGTTCATATAAATAAAATAAGAGAGATAGATTGTAGAACAGACAGATTCCGAATGTCATATTTTCCACGATCAATTAGAGATTATAACGGCAGCAATAGAACTCGTAGATAGATTGCATGACTTGTAGTGTAGCCTACTAACCTATGTAAAACTTAATGCATGTTTCTTAATTCAATTATTTTTTCTAACAGCATATAGTAGTATAGTTTGTTATTATACGGGACGTTTTTTGGACGGTGCGGTGTGCATGTGGGAGTCCAAATGCATGCTGCATGCTGGCTATTGATCACCCCCTGCCAAACACCCTAGAGGTGGCTCGCAGGGTATTATGTAGATGTAGATTTATTCTTCTACATCTGCATAACTCCATGCGAGCAGCCTCTCGGGTGTTTGGCAGTGGGTGACCAACCACCAGTACATTTTTAGTTTATTATTAAGTCGCGATCATTAGGGGATAAATCCGTGACTCTTTATAGGGACTCTTTTTATTTTTGTATTGCATACTCTCTGTCGCCTCAATGAATTTCTCCTTTCCGCGTAATACCATCCCGGTTCGCTACCTTCTTTTTTGTTTTACTAGGGATGTAGCTATATATTCCCAAAGTTACGAGCGATATAAAAGCTTTCCAAGTACCCACTACCTTTTGCATTACCATTGATTATTGAAACAGGGGGAAAGCATTTTTCAGATAACTCTTAAACCAATCAAAATAAGCTTTTTTAAAAATGAAAATTGTACGTTCCGTTTTAAAACTCCAATGGTATTTAGAGACAACTTTGCTATTGCTACCTTATGGTCACTTATTCCCTCAACAGTGCTCACGTTTATTACCTGATGAGGTATATTTGTCGCTAATAAATGAAGAATACTCTCTCCTCTATTTGGTACGGTTGCTATTTGAAATGATGAATCTGATGTATTAACGACACTCAGATCACTTTACCCCTTTCACCAGGAATGACACTTTAGTCTTCTTCTCTCTTCAGTGAGTAAAAAATGTGATGAGAACGGAAGCGAAAAGGCCATGAATGTTAAAAATGCACTATTGGGTACCACCAAATTAAAGTTATCTACAGAACTGTTGTACGCTCTCAAGTCTACCGCTAATATCAATTTGAATGACCATTCAAATAAAAGCCAATCAAACCAATACCTGAGGTAGCCCTGAAAAGGGCATTGTCAATAAGCTACGATCACAGACGATGTAAGCATTGTCAAACACATGAGCGGCCAAAAGCCTTGTCAGGTTCTTATATATTTTATTTATTTGGATAAAAGTATGTCAACGCTCTAAAAAAATCAGCGTACAATTCCTTCTTTGTATGGTGCCTACTTCTCCACACATATTCCACTAAATGTGTCTCAAAGGACTCCACGCATATTCTACCGATCCTTCTCCTCATATCCCTCTTTATTGTAGACCACAAATTTTCTATATTCTGGGTGTGGGTCAACTTTTCTCCTGGCTTAACGAAGTTGACCGAGTGGTTTACAACGTCGTGGTGATATCCCAAGTCAGCCAGCCCACTATAACCCCTCCACATATCCGTCTTAATTATCGACCCCTTCTTGACGAACTTTTGGATCGCCTCGTTGAGTGTGGAAGCGTCTCGTCGATCAACATGACAAAGGAAGGTTTCTCGGGTTCCTCTATCAATTCCTCCCAATACCCACTTGGTCCTGGTCATCCTGCCACGATTGTACTTCCGGCGACCAAAGGCGCTCTCGTCAATTTCTACGATGTGTCCTGGGCCCCCTATCTGCCGACTCTCCTCCTGTAGCCATACAAGAATGAGCTCCCTCAAGCTGGAAACTATTCTTGCCACAGTGTGTCTTTCCAGCCGTACTTCCATCGCAATGACATCGGCAGGATAGCGATTCAGCCAGCCGACAGCAACCGCCATAACATCGGCTATGCTGGAATGAAATCCTGCGAAGAAAGTCTGCGCCTTTATGGTGGTCGACTTCAGGCACTCCGGATTCCTACAGCTGTTGCAGCACGTAATCACGGTGTTGGTTTTTTCTCTCTCCATAGATATCAGAATCTGAACATCCTTAGCACATTTTGTGGATAAAATCTTCCCCAGGACGTTATTTAGCCGACAACCACACTCGCCCATATTGTAGGCGTTGGCTGGCCTGGTAAAGAAATCATTCTCCTGAAATAATTCTGAGAGTATTTTAAAGAAGTGACTAATGCTTTATCTAGTCATACCTTCACCTCTAGCAGTTGACAACCCTTAAGACTGCCTAGCACTAAGTTCTGGATTTTTTAAAATGAATTAAGCCACTCACAACCCGACATCTTCAGCTCTACATTGAAGGACAAGCTTTTCAGCATACTGATAGGCTATTGATATACTAGTCTCTCGATCAGGTGCAAACCCAGATTTTTCCAGGCGTTGATTATGACTGACGAGACGCTTTTTCTGCTCCATGCCAATTGGACCTAAAGCTTTGCTTGCATTACCCTATGCCTGCATCGGCGATGAGTCCGAGAGGGGACTAGAAGTACCTCGCAGCCTCACTTATTCCGCTATCACCAACTTTAAGCCTCGTGAGAGATTCTTTAAATTGCTCCTCAGCATTATCGAAAGTGAAAAAGATAAAAAAACAATCGATTGAATCACTCAAGTGAATAGTGAGCGATGATCGACATCACCTAAACAAACGACTTAGTCAATCACTAATGGAGATGGGATTTAAATATTACGCAGGTCAGAAGGAGGCAGTGCTGAGAAGAGGAATGTGTCTGCTGCAACAAGTGATTACCTATAGATGATGATGAACCTGTTGCGAATAGTTTTATCATTATTTATATTGTTGCCAAGGAGGCTTAGCTGATTTGTTTATGCTTGAGGCAATAAGTCATGGACTAAGATTGTAAAGGGCATTGCATAAAAAGCTTTAATAAACTGATTCGATAATCGTGGAGATCGTCTCCATACTCATCTCCACAAATCAGACTGTATCAAAGCAATTAAAAATTAGGAGGCACTTTAGCACTCTTCTATTTACTAATATTACTTCTATCCAGTGGCGGATCCAGGATAAGGACAAGGGGTGGTTAAATGGGGTTAAAAATTCCAGCAGTAGTGGGGGTCGATCCGGTAGTAAATTGGATACCCAAGGGGGGGGGATAGCCCCCCTCTCGGGTATCCAATTTATCCCCCCCATACTTCCCCCAATAGATCAGCCACTGCTTCTATCGCATTGGTTACAATTAATTGAAAAAAATACAGGTAGGGAATCTATACCTTAATATAGCACTGGGGCATCTATCCCGAGGGGCATCTATCTCCTTTCAGTACGGGAGAGTTGCCCTTACAGCCAGCGCGCCAACACATCGTCTAAGATGACTTGTCACTGCTCTCGGGCATTTGATAAAGATGCCGCTACAAGTTTTCACCCGTTAATTCAAAGTATTCAAACATTTCAACTGATGCTGACCAGAACCGTTATGCTCTTTCTAATAGCAGAGCGGATAATTCGGAGTACTCAATTGAAATGTTGTTCTAAAGTAGCGTAAAAAAATCGAATCACCGCAAAACTCATGCAGCTTGTCTTTAGTTGTCCAACTAATTGACGGACATCATCAGCAGAGCAATCTTATTGTTCTTTTTCAAACTAATACGATCGGGGCATCTCTCCCGGTGGGGCATCTCACCCGGACTTACCTTAAAATAATGTATAGAGAATTAGCAAATGTGATGCGATTTTCACATCGTTTTCATCATTATATAAATATTGAAATATGACATGAAATATCATTGGCATACAGTTTCCTCCACAGCAAAGTAAAAGAGGTTATTGACAATATAAGATTTTTTAAAGTATTTTTTTTGGCTTATTGGACCCTGTCGAATGCTAATGTCATCTGTGTAATTATGATTGTTGTTACTAAAAAGCGGTTGAAGGTTCAGCTGTGGAATAAAGAGTCAGTGCATCTAGCAAAAGGAAACTTAAAAAGTGAAGAAGATATTCGATCGGTACATGACATGACGAATACATTTTGAAAGTCGGAAAGAAAATTAGCGACTTGCGACTATATGCTGTTAGAAAAAATAATTGAATTAAGAAACATGCATTAAGTTTTACATAGGTTAGTAGGCTACACTACAAGTCATGCAATCTATCTACGAGTTCTATTGCTGCCGTTATAATCTCTAATTGATCGTGGAAAATATGACATTCGGAATCTGTCTGTTCTACAATCTATCTCTCTTATTTTATTTATATGAACTGATCTTCCGTAGTATGTTGGCGTCCGCAAGATAAATATTACGTAAGTAAATAAAGTAGTGCATGTCGGTGAAAACTCACACCCTGCCACACTAATATTTCTATGACCGTAAGTCATAACTAAAACCGTACTTCATAAGTAAGAGAAATGATCCAGATGGCATCCATAATTCTGGAGGAGTGGAGTAAATATTAAAGGTCTGTCCGGAAAAAACGGGAAGTTTCCACAAATTTCATTTTTTCGCAGGAGAATAGATGCCAACAGTTCACTTTTTATGAATTTTAATTTAGTTTTTCATATAAAAGCAAAGTATAAAATCAATCTGTCGAGTAAAAGTCACGGAAATCCGTTGCACTGAAGATAGGGGTGAATTAACGAACAAACTGACAGCAGTCCAAGCATGTTACGATGCGTGCTAGTTAAAGTTAAAATTGAAAAATTGCGCAATGGTGAATTCTTGAAAATAACGTACCCGCAACGAAGATATTTCATTCAAGGTACAAAATTTGAGACTGTAGACTCCAAAAGATGAAGGAGTTAGACTCAATAATGATGTATGGTGGAGTAAACATATTCGGGAAATGACAGGTCAAGATAATCGTAACTAATCGTAGTCCCCCATTTTTAGTTAGTTTATACTTTAGTTAGACCCCATTCGGAATACATCTTCATGTATTTGATACCCCGCGAGTCACCACTAGGCTGTTTGGCAGGGGGTGATCAATAACGACCAATGTTGTCATCCTCATGAAATAGGCTTTAAGCATAGAAGTTAGAACGCGTAGAGAGAGGAGCTGCCAGGTCCTTAGTGTAACTAACCTCTTAGAACAACTCGAAAGGAATCTTTGTCTGACCGTTGACTGGCAACTAGATTAAACCTGATATGTTAATCCAAGGGCAGTTTATTTTCCGACGAAGGTAGCCAGAAGGTAGACTCTTGCTTACTGGATGCTGGTGATTGATCATCCCCTGCCAAACACCTCTGTAGGAGGCCTGCAGAGTAATATGTAGCGGTAGATATTGGCTTCATTCTGTTGTCTCCCTAGGCCATAGAAGAGCCTCGATAATAGCTTCAATGATATAAATCTACTTTAACTACGAATGAATGTGCACGTATAAAAATGATGTAGATTATATGCTTTCATTTATCCATTGCTCCATTGGGGAGCGCGCTGGTGGGGATTCTTTTACTTGCTGCATGCTGGTGGTTGGACACCCCCTGCCAAAGACCCGAGAGGCTGCTCGCATGGAGTTATGCAGATGTAGAAGAATAAAGAAAGTAGTGCAGGTCGGTGAAAACTCACACCCTGCCAAACACTAATATTTCTATGACCGTGCGGTGTGCATGTGGCGGTCCTGTTGCATGCTGCATGTTGGTGATTTGTCACCTTCTGCCAAACACCCTAGAGGTATTATGTAGATGGCGATTACAGGCTTTTCTTTTTCCATGCGCTTGTGGTGATCTTGGTGATTGGACACCCCGTGCCAGACACCCTTGACTCGCATGGAGTTATGTAGATACAGAAGATTAAATGAAGAAGTGAAGGTCAGCGAAAGCTCACACCCTGCCAAACACCTTTGAGGAACCTCGTCAACAGAATTCTTGAAACACGTGGACAAGCTAAAAATTGGGGTGGGGGAGAAAAAGGAGCTTTTCGCGTTCCCCCCTCCACTCACAAAATTTCGGCGTTGCCAAGTCAGGGGAGGCAATGGGCGTCAATTTGATCACTTTTCGTAAAATCCTTATTTCTCATCGTAGAACCTCGATCAAAAGACGCATTTAATCGCTCAACGGCAATGAGTATGATAGGTGTAATTGTTTACCTCCAAGTACTGGCATTAGTAAAGTAAAAAATGTACTACGAAAGGTCATATCGGCAGCGGTTACCTCATACTGTGACGGCGAGGACCGCGAGGACCCGGATTATAGCTGAGAGCCCGAGAAAGGGTTCGAAAAAGGTTCGCCCTTCCGTCCAGTATACCTGACCATTTCTTGGCCCCAGAAAACTACCACTAACCCCTTTTTCTTCTCAAGACTCTTCTATCAGAATAATGGTAGGAATTGGCTTGACATTATGGTGCCAAGAGAATTTTCTTTTTCAAAAAAGTGTTTTTGAACATTTTTTAGTCGGGCCACAGTGCGGCTTCTGGCGCACTGTATATTTTTGCACAAGCCTTGAGAGGGCTAAGGCACTGCATTATATGTGGCCTTTTCCACATTTTTATAGCTTTTTCTCGTATTTTTATGAACCTATTTACATAGGTAGTGTTTGCATTTTTCTTGGTTCAAATGGGATGCAATAATGTGGATACTACATATTTTGAAAGCGGGTTTTGAAACTGACAGCCTTTTTCATCTACCCGTGTGTCGATATATGGACGATCTGTTAGTACTTTTAAGTGATCCATCCGCCTGATGGGAAGTTCAGCGATGATCCCCTTCACGCCGTAAGGTAAGAGCTCACAAACAGCGATTCCGGGTTTCTCTCCACCCTTCCCTCCTGCATCCATCCATGTATTAGTCGAGGAAAGATACGCGAAAAAAGGCCATAATAAAGAAATTTTTGCGTCCTGGACGGATCGGAATGCGGTTTTTTGCATTCGCTTGCAAAAATTATTTGCAAAAAAGTTACCATATTTTCATTTGGGAGAAACCTTTAGTTGCATTGTTGCAGGCCAAAATGCACTCGGAAAATGCAATTTCTGAGACGCCCTTTCGAAAACGTAATAACTTTGTAGAAAAGAGTCAGAACTGGCCCGGAACGGGTACTCGGGGGTTTTTGAGGTCGCTGATCACGATTATGATGTTCGAATTGACACCCGGACCACCTGGGGCTCAGGAACACCGTCGAACGTCATCTCCGTGGAACTGTCCCAGAGTTCATGCGGGAAAGGAAAAACAAGCGGCATCCGGGGTTTTTTTGGGTCGGTTAATTCAAATATGGCATCGGCGAACCTCCCCCGGACACCTGGTGCACCAGAACCTGGACCTGGACGTCATCCCCAAGAACTTTCTTTGAATGACATAATCAGTTGTATTGTGTATGACTTTCATGTTCAAAACTTGATTAACAAAAAAGTTATTAGCGATTAAAGCGTATCCAAGGAGATTGGTATCGATATAACTCGCACATGAATCAATCGAGCGTAATTAACACCATTGCAAAAGTTGACCATTTTAATGATGCTATTACCCTGAAAATTTCATTCATCTAGCTGAAATGGTTGCTAAGATATCAAAGAATGTATGCTCCACAAAAAAAATGGCGACTATGATTTTTCGCGTGCAGGATATTTTTCGGAATTTAATTATGAATTAACAAAGAGGGTTATGGGAAAAGCAGTTAGAACGTGAGGGTACGAAGTACCCTCTACGGTTTTTCCAGAAGATTCCAAATTTTCATATGGCACATGTCTCAACGCCGAAATCCAAGATTGAAAATTCGACCACCTCTACAATGGAAAGTCGAAATCGTTTATTCCTCGGAATTGTTTCGACATATGAAAATTCCGAGATAGCCAAAAAATCAACCAAAAAATCTAGTATCTTGCGTTTCAAGGAATTTTTCCTGCGATGATAGCAAGTTGGTCAAAAAAAGTCTATACGTAGTGCCATAAGAAAAGCATGGGGCACTTTCAAAAAATCATAAAAAATGCTAAATATCAAGTTATCGCAATGAAAACCACATGAAAAAATCAACCAAAAAATCTAGTTTTCGTCGAGGGAATCTCATATTCCTGACAAATTTATAAATACCGAAAAAAACCTTAAAAGTTTTAGTCCCATAAGGCTCCCATGTTAATTCAAGTCGATATATCTCGAAAAGTTATCGACTTTTTCAAGATTTCAGATTTTTCCTCCCGATGAATTTTTTTTTCTTTTACGTCCAATAAGCCAAATATCCACACCTATCACCAGTTAGGCTACTAATTTGTATCAATCACACAATCAGTGAATTATAATTTTCGGGTTGTTTTTGTCGATATTGTCAAGAAAGTTCTTTGGGATGACGTCCAGGTCCAGGTTCTGGTGCACCAGGTGTCCGGGGGAGGTTCGCCGATGCCATATTTGAATTCACCGACCCAAAAAAACCCCGGATGCCGCTTGTTTTTCCTTTCCCGCATGAACTCTGGGACAGTTCCACGGAGATGACGTTCGACGGTGTTCCTGAGCCCTAGGTGGTCCGGGTGTCAATTTGAACATCATAATCGTGATCAGCGACCTCAAAAACCCCCGAGTACCCGTTCCGGGCCAGTTCTGACTCTTTTCTACAAAGTTATTACGTTTTCGAAAGGGCGTCTCAGAAATTGCATTTTCCGAGTGCATTTTGGCCTGCAACAATGCAACTAAAGGTGTCTTCCAAATGAAAATATGGTAACTTTTTTACAAATAATTTTTGCAAGCGAATGCAAAAAACCGCATTCCGATCCGTCCAGGACGCAAAAATTTCTTTATTTTTGCGTATCTTTCCTCGACTATATTCCCAGTGTAGAAAGTGACCTCAGCTGACTCGCTCTCTCTTAGTAACTTATCCAAAATATTTTGGAATCGCCTTAATTACCCTTTGTAATCGGTGTTGGTGATATTTTAGAGGATAATATCCTAGCGAGTTATTTTTATGTTATAGTTATTAGATGATATATATACTATCGGCATTCCTGTTTTTAGCCTGCTTCACAATATAGAAGGTGGGTGGTACTCTTGCCATATAGGTGGTGCTATTTTTTAGGCTCTGCTCTGTGAGTGATTGCATCTTTTCCGTTCGACTTATAATATCAGTTTATTAATGTCTCTGCTTTTCTACAGAAATATTTATACGTTTTGCGATGATTTAATGATTTTTTCATGGCTGTGATCATTGCGTTTCGATCAAATTTTGACAGTCGGAAATAAATACCGTTATTTAATTGTGCTAATTATTTAATGAAGGAAATATATATAGTTTTTATGGCTCTTCATGTCTGGGTCTCAAAATTAATGAACTGCGTTTCTCTCTCTCGTGTGATTTTGTTCACAAATTCCTTGAATGATTGGAAAATTCTTCGTCCGTTCGTCATCTTTTTCTCTCTCAGAGGTCTTGGGGAACGTACGTGTGTGGTTCAGACCTCCCGGTGAAAGATGAGGTCCGTCAACATCATTCCGGTATCTCGGGTCCATATTGTTACAGTTCCCCGGCCCCGTAAATATGTTGAAATTAATTTGCGCCGTCCCGAACTCCCCACCGTAGCCTCGCCACGAATCCATCTTCCTTTTGTCGTGCGACTCTTATTTTTTTTCATTTCGTTTTTCTTTTATTCGTGCTCTCTTTCTCTCCTTCTCGTTCGCCCTCACCTTTTGCCCGACGCATTCAATTATTCGTGGGAATTATTCCGTCCTCCGCAATCACAATGCGCCCGAGACTCCCTCCCCTTTCCTCGCCCCTCCTCCTCCTCCTCCTTCCTTCCTCCCTCCCTCAGCATCCCTAAAACAAACGCCTGTCTCATTCCGCACCGGCAATATCTCAACACAAACAGCCTTCCTTCCGACTGCTATCGTTTCTCGAGTAACATCTACCTCCCCTCCCCCTCTTTCATCCTCCCTTCCCGCCTACTCTTCCCCTCCTTTTTTCGGTTACCCCCCACTCCTCCTATCGGCATTGCTCAGCCTCTTCACCAGCATCGGTCTCCGGATTCACCCTCACGTTCGGACGCATATATATATATATTGGGATAGAGAACAATTGTGGCCTTTTCGACGAAAGTGTTGTAGGGGAACGTACGTGAGTGGTACAGACATCCCGGTGAAAGATGAGGTCTGTCAGCGTCATTGATTGTTTTTGATGAAACCGTGAACTAGCAGTCAGGTCTCTTTTCAGCAATGCGGCTGTTATTGCCGAAAGGACGCTGAGGCATAGCCATTTTCAAGGTAAAAGCATTCCCTATGCCGTTTTCTTGAGGACACTGCTCTTTTCCTTGCTGTAAACCCGGATTTGCGAGTGTCATTGAACCAGGCACAGTTTTCTCGTTCCGCGATTGAAAAACTGGATATCATTACCGGACGGCGAATCCAATCACTTTTCCTTTGCAGTATTTTAGCGGCTTAAGGGAACTTACGGGGCAATTTTGAAGGCACTTGTTCTTGTTTAAGTGCTGGTGAATGATTTTTCTACTGTGAAATTTTACCGCTAGTAAATGTGCTACAAATTCCGAGAGCATGACTGAAATTTTTACCAAGCATATCCTATCTTAATTTTTTAAGGATCAATTCATACGTTGAGACAAATTATTTATGTGATTAGACCCATATCTGACGTTTTATGGGCAGCATTTCAAAAAGATTACCAGCATCAAACGAAACCAGGCTTTTTTATTATGATAACCCTTGGTCTACATCAATCTCAATATAATTTGTTGTAGTACTTTGTGTCTGGGTGTGTCGACGGCTACGATCATTTCGTTCCTTTCTGTTCTTTAAACCCAAGTTAACAGCACAATGATTAGTATAAGTTTTATTCTTGAGTTATTCAAATTCCTTGGTATTATATGCGGCACGATGTGGATCTTAATATTAGTTTAATGAAATATTGCAATGTTTCCACAGGATTTATTTCAACACCACGCGTCTCGCTGTTACAAAATAATAATGCTTTAACCACATCGAATGGTATTATTATTACCACTTGATAATGTTGTTTTATCATCGAAACTCGTCATGTTCCAATACATCCTGTGTAAATATTGCAATGTATCATTTAACTAATATTCAAATTCCTCTCCATGACGGATCCAATTTTAGAGTATAGCTTGTATGTTTACTTAATTATTTTTCATTTATTTTTAAGGTTAATCAGTTACAATTTATAGTTTGGCTCTTACTTTTCCTTTGTGTTAATGTTAATATCAGCCAAAGCCAGAGTTTTCCCCTCGTCCTCCATGGATCCGCTACGGTTCCCCATCCCTCCTTGAAATGCCTCCTTCCCCCATCCCGGAGCACCCGCACCGCCTCCCCCTTCCTTTGTTAGCGCCTCTGCTCCCCCCTTTCGGCGTGTATCTATAATCAAAGCATTTTGCATAAGAATCGAGTCGGGAGAGGTCAGAGGAAGTGGCGGCGCGGGGGTTTCGAGGATTGTGGGCCGAGGGGAAGGGGTTGGAGAAGAGGAGATTTTTCGGGGATAGATTTGTTGATGGGAGGAGACGAAAGGGGTCGAGGTTCCAGGGAAGGGGCTAGGAGGTTCGAGTCAGGAATCGGGGGTGGGAGGGTAGGGGGTCTCTGCTATGGTGAAGCGGCGGTGGCCTGGATTGCGGAGCAGGGATGGAACAAAACAATGAGGGATAGTTCGGAATGGTGGGTTATGTGTTTTTTAAATATATTTTCCGCGTTCGAATCGGTAGACTCGAGCATCTGAGTGGTTTTTCGAGAGGGTTTCGAAGGATTATGGATTATTCCCACCGAATTAAAAATCACCTTAAGCCCAGTGTTTCGTTTTCCCTTGCAACGAAGTCTTTATCCTTCGCTGCGATAAAATTCGTATTTATTTTCTCGGTAGTTTGATACTTTATTGCTTGAATACACTTTTTCGGTCTGAATAAAGTGTTGTGAATCAGTGAAGTCTCTCTCAAGCTTCATTTATTTCTAAGCGATCTGTTTTTTTCTGACGTCGACCAGTGGTTGCTTTTGGGGATTGCATATTCGGAACGCATGATTATGCTACAATGTTTTAATTTTATTTTAGGACTTTTTTCTCTCATACCCAGCCCCATTCGCCTTTAATATCGAGGTGAACCAAGTCAAATTGTGCCTTATTTCTCTACGGTGATGGTCAAGTAATTTGCATTCCAGTATATTTTTCTGACACCTGAAAATAATAATAATAGTTGAAATTAAGAAAGAGAAGCCGCTATTTACTAAATAGTGTACTCATTAGCAATCATAATTTTCAAATGCTAAAAAATAATTGTTCTGTGAATTTAAAAAATGTAACTGTTGATATTTTATAAGCATATGTAAGCTTTCTCGTATGCTTAATTTTGAATAAAAAAATGCGAGGAATTCTTTTCATTCCTATTTTAAATTATCCTTTCTTGTTGTCCCGCTGCATGCATGTAGGAATTGAAACCGCCTTTAAGTATTGTATTAGAACTGTCGGTTTGTTCGACGAATTCATCTCTCATTTTACTCTCACTCAGTTCTCATACAACCATCTCGGATGATTCTTAAATGAGACCAGAGCTTTGGCGGCATAATAATATAACATCAAAGAGCTTTAGCAATCGAACTTAAAAAAAATAATTCCGTCGCCTTCAGCCGATGGATCACTTCTTTTAATCTGGTCGACTCTTTTTCAAACGCCACAAATCACATCGGGAAACGTTCCAGAGAGGGACAGCTCTGCGATGATATATCGGCGACACTTTCGGGACGCATCAGCGACACCCGCCAAGGAGACTCTTGTAGCTTCGAGAGCCCTCCACAAGGATCCTTCAGCACCTACGGGATCTCAAGTGTTGTCGCCGCGGTTGAGGCGATAGGACGAATCACCTTCGTCCCTCTCTCTCGCGATGTTCCACGGGCGAAAAAAATAACGAAGAGGCTACTCCCCACCCCTTCGTCAAGTTACGGGCGCTCGGGGAGGGAGATGGCGAAGATGAGATCACCGAGCTCTAGTGACCGGCCGCGAGGGGCGCTGAGGTCGCTGGTGAGAGATGAGAGATCCTCATCTGCCTGCGTGCCCAATGAAGAATGGAAATCTCTTCGTCATTATCGTCCCGGTCCTCGTTCATCCAACGCGCCTTCAGGAGCTGGTTCGTCCACGTCTTTCCTTTTACCGCCGTGTCGAAATATAACAACTCTGATATTCTCCCCCCTTTTGTTTCCTACATCCCTAAATTAATCTGTTTTTTTTTGTATTCTTACTCTGCCTCGGTCCTCTCCTCCCCCTTCCAGCCTTTCCTAATGCTTTTTTTTCATCCCGCGAGGGATCGAGGCGGAAAACTCAATGAGGGGATCTCTCGGAAGAGTCTGGAATAAAATTAAAATCCCAATCCTAACCCTCTCTCTCTCCCATCTAACATTTCTTGACGTCGCCACAGGAAATTTCCTTATCCCCCCAAACCAAGGCTCTCGGGTAAAAAAGAGTAATGCTATCGCGCATCGCTACCCATTCGACCGGGATATATCCTCCCTACGTGTACTGAACCCTTTCCGCCAATCGTTTTCGCTTATACCGTTCCTCTCAGTTCTCTGTATTTCGGGGGTAGGAATAAAAAAACTCCTCCTCCTCTCTGTCTCAAACTCTGTGGATCTCGTCCCGTGTTTATTCATCCTTTTTATCGCTGTATTTCACCCATCCTTATCTCTCCTCCCTCTTTCTCTCGTTCCCTTCCTCAAATTAATGATTTCCCGGCCCTGCCCATTGCCTCCGTAAGAGTGAAGAGATCTTTTAAGGATCGCTTGGTTTCAACCCCCTCTTGCTTCCCATTTTTTGGGGAGCTTTTAATCTATGTACCCCTCCCGAGGAGTCCCTAGCCTCCTTATCCCTTAACTCTTCATTGCCGGGAACTCGTAGCCGAAGGAAACAGTTGAGTTTCCATATCGTATGAAAGCGTATCTCACATTCGTGACCACGATGGTTTTTGAAGGGTCGAGGTCATAGCAGAATACCTCGAGACCACATGCAGCCGTTTCACGGATTAAATTTATGAATTTTTATTTTAGGTTTGTGGCGATTAATCCTATGAAAATTAGACAGTTTATTATACTCGACTGATTTTTTTTTCGTTCCAATGATGGTGAAATTCTGTAAAAATAGGTAAAAGGAACGATTTCAAAATTCATTGTGATGATTGAGCCGCGTATAAATGATTCATCATGGTCAGAACATGTGATAGGCTGTATGATCATGCAAACACTTAAGGAGAAAATGTATTTTTCGAAGCGAAGTCACATACGACTAAATTTAGGTGTGGGAACTGACTTTCGTTGGATATCATTTTTTTGTTGGATGTTTCTTGCGTCAAGGAATTGACTCATTTCCTGTCTGTAGAACTAAGACCATTAATCATATTTTCATTTGATACTCTTACTCTGTCCATGCATGTGTTTTATGTTAATAAGAAGTTTTGTGCTCATCGGTAATCCAATGGGAAGGACTAATTAAATAACCCACCTGATGGATACAGGTAGAACTCCAATATTCTGAACACTTGCTGCTCGTATCACTAAATATCCATTAAATGACTCTTGTGGTGGTATTGCAAGAGTTTTTCTGTGGTCATCATTACACTCCCAACGAAACTTGGTTATTTATCTAGATTTGATTGAAAATGTGGCTGCCGTAATACTCAAAAGGAAGCTAGGTCAGTACCTTATTATTTGATTCACTTCGATCATGTCAAGTAAAAAGCTTAACTATTATATACATAATAATTTGTATAAGAACCTCTGTTGTTTCCCGTCATACCCTAAGTTTAATATGACCTTTATCTTAAATCCTTTTTCGCTGAGGTCGGAGAATAACACCCGGATTCCCCTGGGTTACGTCGCCTCTGGGTAATCTAGTCAGGAATAGGACAAGTGGGCCAAAAGTGTGGGACCATCGGATTACAGATGAGTGGCTGGTCCCTCAGCCTCTTTTATCTTAACGTCCTTTCTTTCATTTTCATCGCCATTCGTTTCGGTTCGCTACTTTTCTTTCGGGCGCCAAAAAAAAACCAGCGTCGTCACCACCCTATCTCCTGTTCAACCCTTTTCCTCGCCACTTCCACCCAAACTCATTCCCATTGTCCCCTCTCTCGACATCTCTTATTTTTCCAGACCTCTGCGGCCCGAACCGACCCTCCCACCCGGAAAGCGGAGGAAGGCCTGGAAATGTTCATCATTCGATAAGGATTTCCTCCTCCGTTCAACCCTTTTAATGTCTACGGCTCGAAATTCCCATCGGATCAAAGAACGCGTCGTTAAGCTTTGCACCCCCTCTTCCCTCCCAGAAAAGCATCCGACCGCTTTTATTGCAAGGTTCTGGGGGGAGGTGAGGGAGGTAATTCTTCCTTTCAAAACACGACAGGGAACGTCGCCGCTGCCCCGCCGTCCTCAAAAGAAAAACCTTTAAGTCTTTCCGTTCATTTTGTCCTTCCGACGGTGGTGTGGTGTTGCCGTACCATTCATTGTCGCCGTGAAGAATGACCTAATTATATCTGAAATTGTGGCATTGAAATATTTGCGGACTATTTGATTTTTTCACCGTAACATCCCCCGTAAGAGTATTTTTCGGGATAGGATTGTCAGCGTCCTTCCATGACCTGTATCCGTTCTATGGAAAAAAAATTATGACATTGATCACGCTATACCTTTTTTAACTTTAGCCTATTGCTACTAAAATTGAGAAGAGAGTTCGCCAAGCTACATGCAGACTTTTTCCAAATTTTTAGTGGATCGTCATGGTGATGCCAAATTAATGGAGAAAACTTTATTCAAAACTATTTTTATTTTCTTAAGATCCGTCAACGGAGAATTTGAACTTATGGGATTTGCAATGATATAAATTTTTGAACTCCGTTGAAATAGAGTTTCTATTATGCCCCGGCATTGAAAGGAACAATAAAGCCTTATAAAATACATTTCAAGGATTTTGACTTTTGCTAAGCATTTTGTAATCACCCCTTAATGTTTGATGACTTCTCATCTCATAATGTAATATGGTTTACATCGCTCATTGCACACTTCGCTGTCAACTGTTGATTTTATCTGTATGTTTTGGAGGAAGGTAAAAAGAAAATATGATACACATACCTAAGTTTCAAGCATCACACCACTGAGCTCCTATTAGAGAATAGCAGTAGAGATACCTATTTACTCCAACTATAAGTTTTCTTGCTTATAACATAATCTCTTAACATTCGTATCAACTGATTTAGCACCGAAATTTTTTTTCAAAATTTCATAAAATTGACCTTTCTTAGGCAAAGTCCTGTATTATATTGCGTTTTCCTTACTGCTGTTCCCTTTTCGGCCTTATTCGAAGCTTACCGATAACTGTGAATTATCCGTTAAATGAGAATTTGAGCTTATGGAATTTGCAATTATATAAAATGTTGAACTCCGTTGAAAAAGTGTTTATTACGTCCCTGTGTTGCAAGGCACATTAAAGCCTAGTAAAATAAATTTATTTATTTTTCGAAGGATTGATAAAAACTTGATCCTACTGAAGTTATGTTGTTCAGCTGTGAGTAGAATTTTGTCGATCTAACGGCCAAGGAAACTGGAGAATTCGTCGGAGGGAAGTGAGGGGATGGTGTGGGAAATTCAAAATTGGAGATCGGTTAGCACCGTGTCCTGTCTATCGTCCTGGCTCCTCAACGAGGATCAACCCGTCTTTCCTTCTTCCGACATCGCATCACGTCTTCCGCCTTAGCACCCTTTCCTTCGCCCTCTCTGAAGACCTGCCATTTCACGTCGCACCCTCCGTTAGAAATTGCAGTTGTAGGCGCGATGATTACGCAGGGATAGAAGTACGGTTCCCAGGGCGTCTTTAATTAAGGGTGGGTGGGTCGGTTCACTCCGGGTTAGGGTGGGTTTCCAAGGAGGGAGTTTAAATGAGCGTGGATGCAACGGTCGTCAGGGATACAGCTTATCCCACTTGCGACAGAAATAAGTGAAGGCTTTGTTCCGGAATAACTTCTTCACGCCAACTTCGATGCGTGATGATATATTTTTTTAACTTTTTGACATGAACGTGGCCTGGGCTTTTTCTCGACATAGATGCTTCCGAAAGGTTGGGCACGTATATGTGGATAGACCCAATTTTCGTATTCGTAAAACTTTGCCTTTGTTTGTGGGCGATGCCTTGTAATATTTAGATGAGTTGACCCCAATTTTACCAGCTTCTCTTGTAATTCCATACGGTTCTGTATTTTCATTAATTGTTACTGAACACGTTTCCCCAAATCATAATATTATGATATTTTTCACAGCTCTGTAAGACAACATGTCTTATTTTATTTCAGTATTGCTTTTGATATTATGGACATTGTTTCGTTCTTATCGATACATTGGCTAATGTTCAGTCCATTTCCGAATTTCCTCCGGTTTTTATTTATTAGGTTACTGAGCTTACTTTCGAAATTCTTAAATTACGGTGTATTTGCAGACATTCACCGCTGAAACAAAAAAAGTATCACGTTTCACGTTTTCCTTCCAAAACTTATCTACTATGACTTAGGAATGTAGTTGCGATTTGAGTAATGTTCTAAATTTATCCGTGAATAGCTCGTTTTTTATTGTCCTTCGATGCATTTATTTCATTGATGTTCATCATTTAACGGTTTTCATTTCATTCAGGCATATTTTTATGCAATCATTACATGTAGGTAGATCATTCGTAGTTGGTTTTCGTGGCCGTAAATAAAGCTTGTGTATAATCACGTTGGAAATTCTTTACGAACTCTTTCTTTAGTATCAGAGTACACATAAGTATTTGAAGATTTTTCCACTGCATTTAATTGGGAAAACCGTACTGGCCATGGAATAAATCTGTCATGCCTTTATATTATGCAATACATACCTAAGTAAAAACTTGCGGCCAAGTTTTCTTATCTTGAGCCTAATTATTTCAAGGCCTCAGTGTTCTTGTAGGCTTCATTTCATTCATTCATGTTATTACAAGGATTATATTATCGTGCTACAACCCAAGCACCAATTTCCTTCGGTTCTCTGTTTTTCTTCCTATTTTCCTTCCTTATCTGTCCGATTTACTTTTCTCTCGGTCTCTTTCAGGGGGGCCTTTCTTTTAATATTTAGGTAACCTTCAGTATTTCATATTTGGAATTGCAAATATGTCTATATCTGAATTATCATCCAAGTAGCCGATGGTATAAAACTCAGTATTTTCAAATACCTTGTTGCAAATTAGAGTACCCGAGTGGTGTGTTAGAAATTAGGTTATTTGCTTAGAGAAGGCGTCATAATTAATCACACACTTAAATGACGAAGTATAAAATCTTTTCCTTCATGTCCCCAGTTGCTTTGTACAAAAAGGGAGGACTCTTCTATTATTTTCGTAGAAACGGGAGATATTACTTGACAGACAAGTGTAATGTAAGAATGTCAAAGGGGGCCTAGGATTAGCCTATCGGAGAATTGACTTAAGAGCTGCGTCAAACCAGTCTTCGTGTTGCTGATGATGATGATTAGTACAATTTTACATTAGATACATCATTTGACTATACACGTGGATTGCCAACACCAAATGGGTTTCGCTGAGTATTTGCTATTTTTTTGGGGCGCATTTAAGATTTATGCAGCATTATAATGTGTGCACTTACATTGCTGATTTCTATATTGTTTTAAAGAATTTTTTATTATAAAATTTCTTTAAGAATTGTTTTTTGCTCATTTTCTCATTGATAATTACAAGTGCCGTATTTTTATTTTTCTTGTGACAGAATTTGTTCATCTCTCCTCCCTGCCTTATTTTTGTGAAATTCATGCGCGATTCAGTTGGAGCGTGATGTGTTTGGACACATTTAATGAGTAGATATAGCGGTTTGCGAGGGGCCTCATTTCTTGCTATTCAGGGAGAAGTTGCCAACTAAAACATCATCACAGGATATTTCGGTAGATATAAATGCTACCACTCCTGCTTCCAAACCTACGTGTTGACTTTTTCGCACAATCAAAGATCTTTCGCCAATAAAACGACGAGATGAGGTACCGCGGCCTCGTGGGCGTCGTGAGATACGTATTTTTAATTAGTGTTTTCACATTTCCTCTGATGCTGCCAAGCCAAGCGCGGGTCTCCCGCTTATCATATGCAGTTTAAATTCCATGGTGTTTCTATTTAGGACTATTACGCTTCAAAAAATTTGAAACGATGTTTTACGTATATAACGTCTAGGTATATCTTTCTTCCTGTGGGAACTAAGTGGAAAATTTTGTAAGTACAAGTTTTTGAAGTACACCTTCCGCAAATTTTGCGAATGTGGACCTTAAATGCCTGGACTCTTTGTATTTTGTAAGGATTGAAAGTGTTTTTCCTATATATTTCCTTTTATGCAAGACTGCTGTGGTTAATTCCAAGCTTCGAAGATGGAACATGTTGTACTTATGGCAAATTATTATCTAGTTATGAGGAGGATAGATGATTCATTTTGTTGCGTATTACCTACCTTCATTATTTCGAATCCTTCCCGAAATTATTTTGCTTTGTATGGGTTCGCAAAGGATAGAATTACTCAGAGTAAATACCCTAGCTATCAGAGGGGAAAATACCTGGATATTTTTGACTTCCACGAAATTCGCCAATGAAAAAGACTACGATGGTAAAGTTGTGCATAGAGCTTAGTTGGAGATTTTTGGACTGGTAGATGTTCATTTTTCTTTATTAACCTTTACTGTATTTACTGTTTACTTAAAAAGTTGTAACGAATCATTTTGGAGGCAGTCTACAGCCTCCTTGAAATCTTTAGTCATCAATGTGTTGCCAAAATCTTCTAAAAAATACTAAGTCCAGTACCTCATAAATATCCTTTTTAGGAAATTTACCCAAGCAACTATGTGCAACTGCAGTGATGGAATCTTCAGAGCCGGTGATAGGGCCAGTCTGGAATCTCCTGAGGAGTTTGCGGGTGCAGGAAAGGGGCGGCGAGGTCTTTGGAGCCAAGGAGGACGTTGATGAGAAGGAATCCATTGCGAACGCAAAGGGTTGGAAACTGCGGTCGAGATAGTTCGCAGCTCGGAAAATGAACTTCGGTTTAGGGAGGGGTGGTGGCAAATACGAAGGATGCTAAAGGGGCGGATACATATGCGGTCGAGAGACTAGACTCGGAGGAAGATCCCTCGAAGGGGGTAAAGGTAGGGCGTGCATCCCGCTACTCCTGCATAAAAGGTTGGGCATCTTTGAGATACGACGCGGGGTGGTTGGGGTTGTGTGCGGGCTCGAGAGAAATAGTTCGCCGCGATGAGAGTCCTAGGGAAGGTGTGTACAGTCGAAGGCGTCTGTGTGGCCGGATAGAGTTTCGGCGAAGACGTTGGGTTTTAAAGGAAGGGGGTCGGTCGGAAGAGGAGAATAGTTTCCGGCGGTGGTGGGAAGTGAGAGGTTGTATGCAGTGTGTGGGGGGGTAAGATAGTGGGGAGAGAGAGAGGGGTGTGGGGAACATGCTTTTGTGAATGAGGCGAGGGGATGAGGTTTTTGTGGAGTGATGCGGTGGGGTGAGGGTTTTGTGGGGCTTAAAGGAGTCTATCTCTCTCTCCTTCCCCGTTTCTCCTGTTGATGTTGCGGCCAAGTTTCTCAAGAGGCTCCCCTGTGTCCTCTTCGCAGCTGTCTTCCTCCGCGGCTCATTCTCAGTATCACCCGCACTCACATACACACGCCTACGCTAACGGATCCCAAGCAAGACTCTCGTCCGCCGTCCTCCCCGTACACAATCATTCTCCTCGACCCATCGTCATCCCCTTGGTCTAACATAAGACGCCGCCCGTTGCCACTAGTTACGCCGCTGTTTCTCGCAACGAGGCGTCGGGCCCGAATCGGTCCAGCTCCCCCTTCTCCTTGGGAAATAATTCGCCTACCCCGCATCACGGCCGCAGACTGCGGTTCTGTACAATTCTCTCTCTCATCTTCCTACCCTCGATTCTCACGACGAGGTGACCCTCCTCCCCCGAGTTTCTCCATTTCCTCTCCGTGGACAGTCTGGTCTTTGCTCACCACCCCACTCTGGGACTTGTCAAGTATTCACTTTGAAATCCATGCCGAAACTTCTCGGTTGGTTTTGGTGCCGTGTCTATCAAAGTCGGGTTGTACTTGCTTAACGAGGTTGTGGTCGTGGTATTTTTTAGGACCGTATTGACTCGTGAGGTTGCTCGTGGTGATGCGTCGTCCCAGACGTATAATTCTGAACAGGATTATGTAGATTATGAAGCTTCTGGGAGCGTTTTACTTACCTAATTTCTTTAAGAATAATTTTCTTTCCGGAGATATTCTACAAACTTAATTCTTGTAAAGAGTAGTACTCCCTCAGAATCTGTGTAGAACTTCAATTAAACTATGAAAAATTTTTGTAGTATTTAAATAATTTTTGCTAAATTTTGTACCCAATATCTGGTTGAATAACAGCTAAGAATATTTTTGGAAAGATGAGACAGCCATGGTTAAAAAAGTATTTTTTTTTCAAAAGACTTTTATTTTTTCAGCTACATTTAGAAAATTGTGCGTTAGTGAATCAAATTATTTTCTTATGTGCAATGTCTTTTATTATATTTTCGCTTCCCCAGGGATATAAAGATCATGTAAGTACAATATGAAGAAATTAAACGATAAACATTCTTTATTTATTATCCTTTATTTTGCTGTGCAGGAGTATAATGCGTATGGACAATCAAAAAATGTCGTTCTAAAATCAATAATAGAAATACCTTTTTTGAAGCGTGCAAATCTTAAAAATTTGAAAGTTCTCCGAAGTAATGGTGTTTTTTTTTACTTAGCATATGGAAATATTTGTATGCCTGCATGCGTGATGACAGAAAATATTTTTATTCTTGTACCTAAAAACTGTCCAACTTGTAACTACATTACTGAAAATTAATCTCACTCAAGCGTAAAAGCGATTAATTGCTCCATTTCGTGGTTTTGCTCTCACAGGAGATATTGACAATTTGGGCTTTAATATGCACTTCTTTTTTATCATAGCACTTGTCTAACGCTTTACTAAGAAATGGTTCCGTAATGCCTTTCTTATGTTGTGAATTTCATTATAATTTTGTTCCATTATGCATTTTCAATTCCGTTGGACATGTTTTAGTTGGTATTACACGTCTTCTGATTATACAGTTCACCATCGCAATGCGTTGGCTGGTTCAGTGCATTCGAAATCTTTCAGTGAGACACCTCCAGTTTATTTTCCTAATGCCACATGCGGTCACAACCGAGGATTTTCCTCACTTTCCTCACGAGGGTTTTCCACATTAGGTTACACAGAATATGGACAATTCAATCCTTTGTCTCACTTAAATCAATTCTACAGTTGATTCTTTATCCACCCATATACATAGCTGTGTATATAAATATTGATCTGAAATTCAAAGCTAGATCTAGTCGGCCTTAGTGTCATTTTCATGCAACTGACGTAATTTGACTTCAAATGCGGAATAAATTCGGTTTATTCAAAAGTAATATGCTTGCAAGGCTGAATTATGCTTTTATCATGATTTTAATGGTATAATGCACACCTTGTCAATTTTTATCAAAACGATTCGAACATGCTAGCTGTAATAAACAATTTTCGTTTCCTTTGGCTCGTGCCACCGTGATAGCCGAAATAAAAATTATTATTTTCTAATGCAAATTCCTTAAAGTATAGCTAGGATATGCCACATATTGTGAATGGAGTTTTGTTAGGAAGTGTATTTTTAATTTTTTAATGAAAATCACGTATACTCATTTCCTCTCGCTAACCGCCTTAAACGCTTACGTACAGCAGCATCCTTCGTTCGCCGTACTTCACAAATGTTCTCTTCTCGACTCCGGTGAATCACTAATCTATTAATTATGGCAACTCTCCGCCGTCGTGGCCTGATTACTCTGCGCAGATCTGCAGCAGTAGCCGTGCCTCGGCACTCAAGGAGGAAGCGTTTGCATTCTTAAGCGACGGGCTTTCTCACTCGCGGACCGGTCGGCGTCCGAGCGTCCTCATTGCTCCGTACGATTGTTGTCGAGTCAATGCTGGGTGTGTATTACGGGAGGAGAGAGGGGGATACGGTCTTCAGTGGCAAATAAAAGCGGAGATGTACGGATCCGTGGAGTGGAGGGGGAAAAATACTGTTGAGGGTAGGAGCGGGGGTGTTTGTGTAGTATGTATGGAGTTTGCAGGCAGTGGACACTCGTAATTATTACCTGGGCATCCTCTTGGACGCAGCGAGGCGAGGGTAGAAGAGATCTTCTCCCATCCTCCTCCTGCAACCCCTGTATTTTTCCTCATTGCTCCTCACTCTTGGAGCCTCTTCCCCGCTCTGAAACCCACCCTTCTCTTTCCGGGCCCTGCAGTATCGCTTTGTGTCATTGGGCGTTGAGCCGGACGGTGGAGGATGGTACTCCAGAGACGGACCATGGGTCAGGGAGTGGGGCGAGGGGGCAGTGTCCCGCCCGAGGTGAGGAAACTGGCCCCGGGTCGGGAGGCGTGGGAGGATGCTGGGGGTTGCCCGACGCTCCCATCGCGTGCCTCAGCCCCCCTCTTCCAAACAATGGAGAGCAGCTCACTCCCAGCGTTTCTTTTTCATCCACCCCACCTCCCTCGTGATTTTTTATATCATCCTCCTGTTCCCACCCTCGCCCTCTGTTGCTCCCGGCTGTGATTCCTCCCACCTTTTCTTTCTCTTCCCATATTCTTCCTTGCTGTAAACTTGTATCGCATTGCTCATTGCTCTCCCAAATAGTTCTCACCGCATATTTTCCTATGCTAGACCTGAGAGTTTTAGGAGCAAACAATTTTTGTGAATTTTCATTGTGGTATGGTATTCGTCCTCAATCACAAAATTTAACATTTTTTTCGGGTTCGAATTGCTTTAGAATTGTATGCGAATCTTTGTGGGCATCGTTAGAGGCTATTTTAACATCCGAGAGCAGTTGGGATAACCAGTAACCAGCAATATAAATCCTCTTCACTTATGATAGAATGGATAAGGTGAGATGGTGGTTTGTAAATTATTACCCAGCAGATGTTAAAATCTTCCGAGGTTCAAAGAGATTCTTAATTTTTAGTGGCAATGCCAGCGGCTCCCAGTGAGGCCATTATCGGTATCCTATGTTTAACGGAATTTTCATCTTATCGTATTCTTCTATACAGGTATGTATGCTTCCTTCGTATAAACTCCCTCTTAGGTGGAAGTGATAGTGACTAGTTGCAGCAAACAGGAACTTTACTTGGATCACGTCATATAAGGTATCATCTCTCTCAGATTTTCGACAAACACCCTTTTGATTCAATTCTCAAACGTCCTAAATATATTCAGCCGTCTTTCCAGCATATTTTCTCGAAAGGATGTCAATGACTGTCTTGTTTATCTTAACTTGTATCTCAACAGGTTTTACTTCTGATTCCAGTGCGCTGAAGTACTTAGCTCTCAACCTTCTTGCGGAAATGTTTTCCCGGAGCACCTTGACGTTTCGATGCGGTAATTATCCAGATTCTAGAAGCATATTCGTGCTCAAGTGGCTACCTTCCCTCTGCAATGATTTTCGCCTTAAAAAAATAAATTAACTGTCTCAGGTGAAATGTCTCTTCCGGCAGTATTCCTCTTTCCTAAGGCCCAGTCCTCAACGTTTGGCCTCCTTGGTGATGGTACCCGTGGATTTTCGTGGAAAAATTATTTTTCTTTCGTGAGAGAAATAGGGGGGTTTATTCAAGTGGGAGTTACGAGCTGGAGTTGGTGGAAGGAGGGGTAGGGCAGAGAGTTGGGGTAGCAAAAAGATGGATAACAGTGGAAGAGATGTATAAGCAATTAACGGGAAGAATACTCTATTCCTCAAGTTTTCATTTCGGATTCAATTCTTATCTTTTTCTTTCCCCCCCCTCTATTTGTCTTTTTTATCTTCTCTCTCTCTCTCTCTTCGCCCTTATTATTTTTGCGTCAGCTCCCGAGCGTCGTCGGTGGAATGTTTGTACGTGGGTTATTAATGCTCCAACACCTTGGAATTTCCTTTCGATGTTTTGTTCGCTCTCCCGTTTGTTGTGCACGCCTCCCCCTTCTTCTTCTTCTTCGTGAACGTCTCCGATCTTGTCCTCGCCCTGGGGCACACCTTCCCCCTTCGCTCGTTTCTCCTCCCCTCTCCCTCTCGGGGGCACGTAAGGGTCACCTTTCCTCGCCGAACCTCATGATCCCGCCATCTCTGGAGGGTCGGCGTGTTTGTCGTTCTTATTTTTCATATTCCTCTATGATTGTGAGATAAGTAAGGGAAATAGAAATAGGAAATGAAATTTTTTGACCAGTGCATTCCTTATGAAAATGCGTACGTGATTATGTATACCTTAGCGTCAACAAGTGGTACATACAATGGGAATATTGGCGTGAATCGTCAATATCACAGAATCTGACGTAATAGTTAACGAGATATTTAACAGGAAGGCAAATTTATGAGTACACATAAATAACTTCTGACTTTTTACAGTGTAGCACAATATTTAGTTCACTTGTAGTAATATTTCATGGTATTTTTTGAATGGTTTTTCATTTTCAGATTTTTTACGTCGTCTGACAATTGATTCCATACTTCGCAAGTGGTGACATGAAAAGACCTAAAGTAGACAGATGATCGACAGGGAGTAACTATCCATAAGAAATTGTGGTCTACCTCACGTTTTACCCTCGTTCTATGCCAAATTGGCTAATACTGTAGCTAATCGATTCGAAAAGAAACTAATCTCCCGTCCCGTTTTCGGTTCGCACATGATTTTTAATACAATGCGAATAATTGAGAACAATCGAATATTTTAGCCACATTTGATCGAATCATTAATCATATGAGAGAAATATTGCCGAAAATGTCATTGTTTCGTGTTACTTCTTTTGAAAAATACCGAACGCTTGAATTCGATAAATGTTCGGAAACGAATAATGCTGATTAAAATATATATGGAATCCTTCAGTTTCGCTGGATTTTCTTTCGATATCGAGCGGAATGAGATTTCCTACTATTGAGGGCATCCTGTGGTGGTGTGGAAATTTGCGGCAGTTATCGTTCTGGCCCGAAATTTGAAACCGAATATTAACTACATGGAATCCTCTTCCCTAATAACGCTTCTTTTGTTCATTGTTTGTTGTATTTAAAGTCACTCGTTTTTGGATCTTGTGTCTTATCAAATGATCTACTAGTATATGGAGCCCGAACTGCTGATATCCGAGTCCCTAAATTATGGAGTCAATCGAATCCATCGCGAGAACTCGGTAGGACTCGAGCGAACCTCCAAATGCCCTCTGCATTCATAACCACAAATAGTGACGCATCCAACCTTAAATGATCTGAAGTGCCCATCACCTTGCTCGACGTTCGCAAGTATTGGCGTGCAATTTATACTATTGAAGGGCCGGACTTGTGAAGAGGGGTCTCGTTTACTCCCGTTACACCCTCCCGTTAAACCCTACCGCCCGCCCCGCGAAGGTCCGCCTGCCACCGGTGAAGTATTCGGACGAGTCCGTCACGATTTGCTTCTCAAGTCCCTCCTCTTCCCCTCACTCGTGCGCTCCTCTTCAAATGTTTTCCTCCGTCTTCGCTTGAACGGCGTCTCTCTCTCGCTCCTCATCTCTCTCTCCCTCTCTTACGAGGACCCTCCAGGAAGATTCCCTGTCCAGGCCACTCCTGTCCTTCTTGGAAGCCTTTCCTTCCTTCTCTGGACCTTACACGATCCCTTGTGCCAAGCCGTGACCTCTCAGCTGTTCGGCATGCATGAACCTGCAACGTGAGAAACGATTTAACGCTGAAATGACTCCTCGGGAATTGTGTGGTTTGAAGCTCCAATGAAGCTCTTCTAAGCTGAATATCCCGTCAAAGTGAGTTTCTAGTATGCACTAGTTCTGCAATAAGGTAACAAAAATGTACTTTTAAGATAGCTCTCATATTTTTTAATAGAATCAACCGTAATTTCTTCCTCGATCATGTCTCAAATAAAAAGAATTCAATCCAAATTTGGTTCTGTTGAAGGACGTCAAGCACAGGCTGCTCTTCCTCCTGCGTCAAGCATGCGATTCAAATACTATTCGTAATTGCATTAACTCAATCTCAAATTTATAACCAATATTCCCATTTTTCTGTTGAGTCCATCAGTGGAGTTGTTCATCGTAAAGAAAGTAGTGAACCCATGTAGTTCGGCTCTTATTTTAACGTGAAATTAGAACACTATTGCATTGATGGCTTTAAAGACATTATTTGGTGAGAGAATTCTTCCTTTCATCCCGGTCGGCTTTCCAATCTTGTTTGGTCTTTTTTTACTATGTGTATAATGTACCATTCGTCCAGTTGCTTTAATCTTTGAAAGTAAAAAATCTTAATTAAGAACAAATGGATCATAGTGAGAGTCATTAGTAGTAAAGTCGAGGATTCTGTTAAATCACCAAATCAGCCCGACACTGCTCACTTTTGCTCTATTTTTGTTTGACAATTGAAATCAATAAGTTATAGATCTGCAAATTAACGATCTTGCTATCGTCTGTAATTTTCGCGATCAAGTAGTCGTCCATGCACTTTTTTTTTACTAAAACTGAGGCTTTAACATTTGCAACTTCTCCGTTCACATTTATAAATAGGTGAGGGAGAGGTAAGGTTGCAAGTGTTTTAAGAAACGAAACTTTTTGATGACTTTTAAAATACCCTTCGGGGCTGGTTAAAAATATATTATTTTTTCTCTTCCGTGCGGGTTCCCCTCTACTCTCCCTCGCCTTCCCTTTCCCCTTGTAACTCACTCCTCCTCCCTACAAACTGCCCCTGGGTATATAGACGACACTTGGCGCAATACGTACTCACCGGTCAGAGCGAGCTGGAGTGAGCCAGCCAGAGAGTTAGAGTGGGGCGACCAGGAACCGGGCTTGGGTTAAGAATGTCTTTCGCCTCCTCTCTCCTTGACTTCCAGTCGACTCTTCTTTACGACGTCTCCGAGTCTTGTCTTGCTCTCCATTTAATTGCGCGTTCATTGGGATTCTCTTTCAGAATCATTAGTACGTCAACGGCCCGGAGCGTATCTCTCGCGCTCGCTTATGCCTACGTACCTGTCTACCCTCTCCTCCACCTCCACTGCTTTTCCCCTCTCATATCCTCCACGGTTCCATTGCGAGGCTCTCGGGGCTTTCCGGTGCAGGTAAAACTTGATGCGTTGATGATACAATTGGATCCCCTTACCAGAGGTTTTATTCATTAGTTTCGGAGTGGAATCCCGGGCGTCATCTTGAGCAGGGTTCGACATTCTCTCCTCGTTACGGAAATATTACGTTCCAGTGTTCGTTTCCCTCCACATTTTGTGCTGTAGTGCAGAAGTTGATAGAGCCGTCTTCATATAAAATAGATCTTTGCCTTGCAGCTTTTTATAGCTAATTTGGGAGGCGTTTTAAACTTTAACGCTCGTCCTTTAATACTATTTATAGATGTATCTATTTGCCTCCGAATCATCTCAAATATCCACAAATATTTGCGCCATTATGTGGAACCGAATGGCCAAAGGATCATTTGGAATCTGAATTGTGTGATAACTTTAGTGTAATTTTCAGGTTTGAAAGGTAATTTTTTCCTTGTAAAATGTACATGTAGTTCCTTACATTCGAGAATAAGATCATTTCGTTTCCTCTATGAAAATTATGGTTTCTTTTGTTTCACTAACTTAAGTTATTTTTTGGCTTCTGTCGGCGAGATTCCAATTTGGATTCCAATTAATATTTTTATTGCTAGAACGTTTGAAAGTCTATTCCTACTATGAAGCGTGACCTGTTTCACGTTGCTTCTTTTTGTGGTTATTTATATTCCTATTTTTATTGCCTTAATCTCAGGGAAACCAGTCATTTTGGGCGATATATTTTGCTGCGTTGGACTCATACTAGTGGCAATCAAGTACAAGCGGCTTATGAACTTATAATATCGGAATCTATATATTTTTCTCCGTCAGTGTTATTGCATTGCCCTCATAATGGAATTTTTGGTGTAATTTAGTCGGAAATAATCTTTTTAATGCTACTTTTGACTAATGTTAGGTGTAACAACTGTATCTTCCACATGGTCACATAAACCTATCTGTAACGACAGATATCAGTGATTGATTTGTAATCTAGCTACTTTAGAGCCACAAATAATGTAAATGAACGTATGTATGGTGCATTCTCTGTGATAATCTGAAAGACGCAGTTCTCAATCATTCGGCTTTGTGCACCAATTTGCGTGCTACACCGTGGCTTGCCATCCGGGTGTAAAGCATCGTCTCCTCGTCCTGGCGCGCGTGCTGCAGATTCTCTTGCCATTTCACGTCGTACGGGTCGGGTATGTGCAGATGGCTGCTCGAAATGCCTCTTTTGACGAGCTCCATTTCCTCGCTGACTCTAATGATCCGCCGAGCTGGCAGCGCGAGGATCGGATAGGCTTTTTTTTCTCCTGGAACGCCGTTTGCTAATAGCATCAGCAATCAACGAAGGTGTTAAGGCTCTTGGAATTTCTTCCTTCGTCCCCCCCTCTCCTTTTCGCCCAGAAGCGGAACCAGCTGTTAAATGCGCGGTGCAAGGCTCTTGTGACGAGGCGACGATATGCGTGCCATTCGTCATGCGGTTCTCCCCTCCCTTAACCTCCTCTCTCGGTATTCTCGGAGATTCGCGGGCAATATTAACGACACCCAAGATAAATAAGCTCGCGGCCTCGGCCAAGGGAGACGTCATATGCCCGCCGACGGATCCCTTCTCTCGCCACATACCTTACTTAACGCGGTGATTCATGCCGTTCTAAAATTAAATCATTAGTAATCGGGATGTCTCGGTGGGAGGAGTATGTGTGTTTTGTGCTTCACGTGTGAGCGCTGTTCAAAAAGAGATGGAATGGTCTGAAGTCCGGGTAGTCCTCACTCTCACAAACATAGAGAGGAGACCAACCACTGTTCCGGGATGGGGTGCCATTTTTATTTTTTCCCCTCTCCGACGCCGCGTCCGCCCACACCCTTTAGGGGGGCACATCAAAGGCCGAAATGGCCACTTATGCGATGACAGGCGTTAGCGCGCTCCTAAAGGGTGGGTGGTATGGGGGGGGGGTCGGTGGGATAGCTCTCGCGTGTGCAGTGGGTGTCTATGTGTGCGTGAAATGGAGATGGTTCAGCGGGCGCACGAATACTGCAGAGAAATGGACGGGGCGAACGGAGTGATGTGTGGCCGTGGTGGTTTAAGTGGGTGGTCGCTTTTGGTGATGGGGTGGTAGGGGAAAAGGAGGAGTTTGTCTGTCTTGAAGGAGTGCGTGTATGAGTTTTTGCGGACACATTTCACCCCTTTCTTCGTATCGCGCCCCATCTTGTTTTCACAGCTCAAAGTCTCATTCTTTCATTTCTGCATCCAACCATCTATTTCTCTCTTTCCCTGGCATTCCTTTCCATCCCTTCAGCTCCCCTGTCGTACCTTTCAGAGGAAGAGATGGTTTGGACGCCTTAAAAATTCCCTTAAGATTGGTGATTGTTTATTTAATGCAATCTGAGATTGTTTCAGATGTCTCGTATAGTTTGTCGTTGTGTTGATCTCTCGTCGACTTGCTGCGAAACTACTCGAAGTTTCGTTTGTTTCCGGTATTAGTGTGTTTAGTGGACGGACCCAGAACCGAAAATGACCAAGTTAATTCTTGTATTTTATAAGTAAATGCAGATGTATGATCGCACCAGAAATGCTAGAATGAGTACATGATGATTTTTTGTCCAAGGTATGTAAGTGATTTTTTACGATTTCTAATAACTCATCGATTGAAATTTTAACATTCTCAGAATAAATCAATTCATTTATCAATCTGCCGTCTGCTAAGAAGTTTTTAGACAGCGAATTATGGCAAAATTATCGATAAATCCTGAGCCCTTTCGATCGACTCGCTGCGGAGGCCGAATTCCAAGTATGCGACCGTTCAACCGATGGTGTGGTACATCTTTTTCCCCGTTAACGCCGTAATGCATGAAGCCTATGTTTGAGGTCTGTGAGAATTTTACTTTCCCGTCTTGAATGCCACCATGTATCAGCACGAATTCTCAACCTTCATCTCGTAGGATTTTATTTTCCAGGGCTTCGCTCTCGTTCAACATCAGTCTCCTTCAGGATGTCTCGCTTCTCCCAAAAGAACACACACCTACTTGTTACAGCGCCTGTTATTTGTCGCGTGCCCATTGTTCGAAGGAATTGTCCAAGGCGCTCTCCATCTCTTTTCATCCCCCCTTCGTCGTTTTCCTTGTCCTCTCCACCCTTCCCTCCCTCCCGAGGGAAGGACGTAAAACATCCCTTAGGGTCCGCAGGGCTAAACGCATCTCCCTTTGTCCGAACCTTATTCCACCTTCCAAATTCCATCACTACCACCCCATCCATTCAACATTCTCTTTCTTTCTTATAAGTATCCTCCCAGCCCTTATGATATCTGGCTCGGTCTTATGAATACATGCAATTTTTTTCATTCCTTCGGGCACCGTTTAGTGAGTTTGCGCGCGTGTAATATTTTTCTCGCGTTCATGCCGAAAAACATTTCTTCTTGCCCTAGAAATCCTTCTCTTTTCATTTCGCTTTCATTCCGTTTTAGTTTTCATTTTCACCAGCTCGTTTTATCTTCGACCTTTTTCATGCTGTAATCTTTTTTATGGTTATTACTGGTTAATGTGCCATTTGTGCTAAAATTAGATGGAAGCCTGTTCACCGGTCTCATTTTATTATCTCGTGGGTCTCTCATCGTCCATTTTTTAACACAGTTTTCTTCTTTGAAGTGAATGGCTCATGCATTACTTGGTTTGAGGAATGCGTGATTATTGATATCAATCATTAAAACATGCCTTCTTCTAATCTTTTCATATTAGGTGTATATTAGGTACAAGTTATGAAATTAAGGAACCGTACCTAATTATGCCGAAGATTATCGAAAACTGTTGTTCCCTCAATATTACGACTCTTATGGAACATCGAAAGTAATTATTGATTGTTATAAATTTTCTCTTGCGTGTGAATATCACTTAACACTCGTAGCACCCATTCGTTTACCAAAATGTGGTTTAATTACTATCCTGTTTGCGTATACGATTCAACACAAATAATGACATGATTCAAAATTTTATCTCATATTGCTCAAATGCTGATTTCGTACGTGAAATTCTTCGACGTCAAGAAGAGTAATCAAAGTACAATACATTTCTTGCTGATTAGTTGATTAATGCTTGATAAAAGCAGCTTTTTACGTAGCTGTATGATTTTATTGTGGTGCCACTGTATTTATACTTCGAATTTTGACGACAGTCACAGTATACGTATATCAATAACTCCATAAACGAAGTGATTTGGTTGAGTTTACATTTCAGACATTTTATACTCAGATTGTATATAATTATCTACCTTGTATTATTTTTTGTTCGATAATTTGCTTCTTAGTTATAATATTGTATTTTCAATAAATTGACGCATATGCCTCTAGGAACTGTGGAAATTTGATAATTTTAAATTATAAAACTGTGAAAATTAAATTAACCGAGAAAGTCTTGCATTTTTTGCTACTGTCTGTAGAATATAATAATATTGTAGACATCTCGAAAGTTAATATCCCGTTCTTTTCGGAGTAACCCTGTATATATGTATTAACTTAGCTGTCTATTAAATAGATACAGAACGATGGAAATTTGCTTCTGGGGGTAGAAGGCACCAAATATCAGATGTCGGGGTCAAAAAACGCTCTAATTTCTGAAAGTCAATTTTTTCCTGCACGTGGGTCGTTCTCATCCGTTGTCTTCCCTCGCACGTTTTTCCGAAGGGGTGGAAGATAGTGAAAGTTAATTAATCTTAATGGAAGCAATTAAATTAATTATTTGAGATTAAAAAGGAGCGTGATCGATGCCGCAACAGCTCACTTGATTGATATGACGTGTCACCTTTAGGAGATCCCTCTGGGAGTCATGCCATTTCCCTGAAAAATGAGTCGAGAGAAAATAATTTATAGTACCTTTTCGTTAAATGCGTGATTTTTGCCGTGAACTTTTCGTTTCAATCCATTTAGACTCTTCTCTTTTGCACTGCTAGCCATACACTTTCGAGAAGGTCGCCTCAAGAGGTGCTGTGACTAATGCATAGCAAAATTCACGAATTTATTGGGAAGAAACCACCCTATTAAAATACAGCTCTAGATCAGGGGTTCCCAAACTTTTTAGTACCACGCCCCCCCCCCCCTCCCCCGCTACACATATCAGCTTTCCATTTTGCAATACCCTATTTCCACGGTGCCGTTCATACCAACTCCTACTTGTACAAGTACTTGTACTCGTACAAGTATGTGCCTACTTGATTCGGTGAGTAGGTAGATTTTTTTTCACTGATGAATGCGGTAACGCAGAGTGGAAAGATTCAATAATTGTACGCATGATGAAAATTGAAACAAGTATTACATGAAAAGCGAATATAATTACTGATACAAAATTTAACATTGTAACACAGATACATTTTCAATTTAAGGAAGGTGAAGATGCTTCATTTTTGTAAGCAGATGTATTGAATATAAAAAGATCTTTTTATCTTACAATGAATATGATCTATCGAGGTAATTATCACACTCCTATTGATCTATCAATTGCTGTTGTTTATTTTTATGCCTTCAAGTTTCGAAAAAAATGGAGAAATCTTCAAAAATTTATTGATAAAATTTTTGTAATTTTTTTATTTATATCATTTGGGTGTCTCGCCCCCCCCCTGGACTTTCTCCACGCCCCCCCAGGGGGGCGCGCCCCCCAGTTTGGGAACCCCTGCTCTAGATAATATTTGTATATAGGCTGTATGTACCGTGAACATGAATTTCAATTGGAATCATGTGGCTTGTACATCATGTATATTGTTAACTTCTAGAATTTTATTGTTATTTATATTATGTTCTATCTGAATTGAATTGAATGTGTAAAACATTTTAAGTGTATGCATATTGTGGACTGTATTTGCGTTCATTGTACGCAATAATCACGCTCCTGTGAAAAATATTCACTCTCGATTTCTATGAAGGTTACACCTAACATTTAAAATTCATTTATATATAAACGTGCGCCTACTATGTATTGATCACTTCTATAGGTCCATCAAGTGCATAGCATACAATTGTTTAAATTATGTATAGTTTGAATTAATGTATGATATACAGAAACATTAGGTGAAAATTGAAAATGAGAGTTATACCCAATTTTATGATATCTTGTAAGCAGTGTGCATTTTTTCAATTTGCGCACAACTTTTGTTTTCGTGTTATCTAAAATGTCCGCAATGTATTCACCGGGGCAGTAATATCCCGTACCAGAAAGCATAAAATCATATTTCACACTATTCCGTATCTCTTTCATCGGCGTGACTAGTAGTGAAACATTTGCTCTGCCGGAAATCCATTCCGGAGATATCATTCTTCTCGTGGAGAACTTGGCCCGTGATTAATTAGTTGTGCCTATGAAAATTGTCACCGATGCGATGGCTCCCTATTTATCATTCCCTTCCGTTTGAGAGTTCTCCCGTTTCTGATCTTCCCGCTATGGCCATGGCGGTGTTTTCCAGTCATGGTAGTTATTCACGTCACCCCGTTATCTCTCTACTTGCTTTTTATTTTTGCGACCGCGAGAGTTATTTTCTGCTTTTTTTCACGTATCCTTCACGTAATGTGTGCTGACAGCGACAATGCATCAGCTCCGAAGCAGCGCTCAAGGAGCGATATAAATTCGTATTTCGATAAATCCCTTTTTTCGTTTTCGTCAGTGAATTCTTTGTTTTTTTCAAAGTTACTCCGCGCTCCAGTTTTCAAATGGGCGCATCGTGCTCTTGTCCAATATCCCCCATGCATTTATTTTTTTTCTTCCATTTTTCCGTTCGTTTCGTTCCTTTTATCCCACGCAAGCGTTACTTCCTTTTTTCTTTTTTTTTCATTAATAGCAGTTAAATCCTTCGTCACCGTCGCCCATGATGTTTCTCATCCCCACTACTTATGCCTCACCTTGTCCGTTCGAACTCACTGCCTCTTCTCCCCTCGCTGGCCTTATTCACCACCCTCCCACGCAGCGGTCTCCATCCCCTCAGCGTCCCCCCGTGTTACTGTGTCCGCGCGCACCTCCTTTCTCAGCTCATTTGTCTCCGATTATACCGGCGAAACCGCAGAACGGTGAGGCGAAGACACGTCCAGTCATTACTCCTCCCTTTTCAACTCCTATACTCCCACCCCCGTTAATCCGTCCTTTCATCCGTGGTGGCAGTGCCTATATCCCTTCGCCTCGCTTGGCGCACCCTTCCCATGACCATCCGATATCGCGATGTTCCCCCCCCCCCCTCCCCCACGCCATCCGGGTCCTTTGTGCCCCTCTCGCCGACACTGAGGACCCTTATTCCTTCTCGTTTCCCCATTGTGCTCGTCCCCAGAGAGACGGTCGCCTTGACAGATCACGCCATCGCGCGGCCTCCCAAGCATTCCTCCCCGCTGTCGTGGTGTTGTTTGGGGGTGCGCGGTGAAAGAGAGGAGACGGCCTCGCGTGTGTATCGTCCATCCCTGGAGGCTTCGCTGCCCTCTCTTCCCCTTCGGCCTATTCCTCGGCTTGCCCCACCTTTGCTATTAACGGCCGCTCATCTGATCAATGGCCGAAGTCATATCTTATATTCAACCCGCAAATAGGTTGAACATTTAGTCAGGTCGATAATGTATGTTGCATTCTCACGTCTTGAATAATGAAACGCACCGTGCACATTCTACCACTTCTTCTGAGCTTCTACTTTCTGACCTGAGGGTTAAGAAAATATGGGATAAATCGTTGAAACTCAGTTATAGGGAAATATAAGCTCGGTTAAAAAATACGCATGCTTGTAAAATCCAACTTGGAAGCCAAAATAGATTAATTATGATCAATTTTAAGAGGTGTTTTGATTTTGTTACATTCCTACTTTTTTAATGGTTTTAAGGAATTTCTTGATAAATTTTTTGAAATTTTTATGCTGGAGAAACATGAATGGGGAAAGAGTAGAACTTTCTTTTAAGGCGAGGTTAATTAGATGTATGCAGTCCTGATTAATAGAAAAGTTGAAAAGGCTGTTTTTAATTGTATTTGCTCATTTTAGACGGCATTCAGCATTTAGCGACCATCGATTCAGTATTTTATTTTCTTATGCCAGCCATCGACTTCGAAGTCCATCAATTAATCAAAGCCGTTATATTTCGATGGTGTAATTGATAATCAAACTAGCCTGAGAATAAGTGCTCATTTATCACCATTTACAGGTCAGAATTGGTGCCAACACAATCACCAGGTCCCTCTCATATTTATAGCTTATATGGCTTACCATTGAAATGTCCTGATTCATTATTAGTGGCATACTTGTTTTTTTTAACATTATCCCGTTGACTAAGTGCTCGTCTTACGTACTTAGGAACAGCCTAAATGAGGCTCTAGAGAGACAGAGGCCGCAGAGTACTGCATGTGCAATTACGTATACAAATGTTTCAGAGCGACTCGGAAATTCGTTCGGAATCGTTAGAATTCAGGCTTGTAGCAGTTGTTAGCTAGTTTCTTCCGAATAATAAATGATGTTGATTAATGCGTCGGCGTCTTCAGGCAGTCATATCTCCAACTCCCTCAGTACCAATAACGACTAGATTCCTAACGCCGGCCACCCCACGCCAATTGAGGCGGCTTGCGGGGTAATATGTTTTAGTATTTTAAAATCTTATCTGTTCACCTATTTCTCCCATCCCAACTCCCATTTCCGTCCGTATTTCCTATGTTTGCACCCACCATCGCTTCAATTTATTCCTATGCTCACTCCCGTAATCGTTGGTAGTTCACGGCCAATGCGCAAGGTTGACCTGGACCGATTCTGTGGTCCAATGGTCCATATTTCGCGAGTGTCTCGAAGTAGCCCGTCGTCACAATGAATGTGCTGTACCACGGTAGTGATTTTATCGCCAGCCTTTTCATCAATTGTACTTAATACCATTATTTAATAATTATACCTATTTCATAGAAGTAATGCTTCGATTCTGAAAAGCTCAATAAAAGCATATCGAGTTAATTTAAAAACTCATTTGTGGCGGCGTCGAGAGAAATATTTGTCGAAATTGCGTTCTTTAATTTTTCCCTCTCTTTTCTCCATTGCTCATGGACAACTCTCTGCCAGTGCGTAAGGCTGCCCTGGACCGATTCCATGGTCCATTGTAGCGATTGTCTCGAAGCAGTCCGTCTTCCCAATGAAAGTGTTTTGTCGTGGGAGGAGTGATTGTATATTTTTCGGGGGTGGATGGGAGGCGTTGGGCATTGTGACCACGACACGTACCTTCTCCCCTCCTCCGGACGTTGCTCCGCGGAATGAATACTCGTCCTCACAGTTTTTATGACCCCGTAAAGAACCACTCGCATTTTTACCCGTGCCCTCTTCCCCCTCTCCCAGGAGCATCCATTGTGGATTCTCGCCCCGCTCTCCCACTCTCCCCCGATAACCACCGGTTGATTTACCGGACGCACTCTCTTCGTGGCACATCTGGTCGATTATTCGTGTTTCGGTGGCGTGCTCGGTAGTATTAGCACCGTCATCGCCGTATCGTGAACTCTGGCCGAGTCCTCTCCACGCGTTAACTGAGGAACCCCCAACAGCTAACTATAATTCTCGACGTGCATTTTTTTACCTTAATTTCCGTGAAATCGGCAGTCGTAAATCCCCTAGAGTCTCTCCCACTTTTAGTTCGCCTGCGATAAAGATCCCTCACCCATCGTCTTCTCCACCCCCGCAAACAGTGTCCTAGTATTTATGTGAAGCTTTACGTTGAACTAATTTCATTCTGTCCAGCATAACCCAGTCGCGTTAATTACTTGAGTTTTGACTGCACTGCAGTTACTATGCTTTTTTTATTGTATGTAATAATCTTCAATGTGTCAAAATTTAAATTATGTTAAATTTTGGCATATTTTGTATGTGAATCTTGTATCTGATGAATTCACTTCAGAATCTTATTACTTTTATTGCACAGAAAAAAGGAATATTCAGCGACGAAGTTCAACACGTACCTAAGATTTCTAATTACTCTTTCGGCATGCACTTATTTGAATGAGTTATTGAAAAAAGAGGGGGCTGAGCATTATTCCGGTAGTATTTATTCTCTTTGCTCTCCGATAGTATTCTCTCATAGCATGTACTTGCGAAAGACAAGTGAGGAAAATTCTAAATATCTATCATATTTCTTCAGTTAAGGCTTTAAGTTTGAGCTGCGCAGTCCAAAGGAGATACTTTTCGCGTGAGTTATTAAAAAAAAGTTTTTACCATTTTACACGATAAACTTGGAGGCTGAAAAAGAAAATGAGCGATTTTCAATTTAGGTTTCAAGCTATTTGAATTTCAATTTCACCGTGGAACACATTTTATGTCCGACATAACCTCGCTATGTGAAATATTTCTAAACCTGCCGCGTGAACGGCGGTGAAATATACAAGAATTGCCATGAGAAAAAATTCCCCTGGACCGGGAATCGAACCACGGACCTTTGGCTTTCCGGGCCACTGCGCAGACCACTACGCTATCCAGGTTCCTTAATTCTCATGGCAATTATACCGAGGCTTATGGTACTAGGTGAGCCTCGGTATAATTGCCATGAGAATTAAGGAACCTGGATAGCGTAGTGGTCTGCGCAGTGGCCCGGAAAGCCAAAGGTCCGTGGTTCGATTCCCGGTCCAGGGGAATTTTTTCTCATGGCAATTCTTGTATATTTCACCGCCGTTCACGCGGCAGGTTTAGAAATATTTCACATACCGCTTTGCGCGGCTTTAGCGCAGGTTTGAGGCTCTCAACCGGTTGTGGCTTCTTGGAAGTCCTTTCTCCCTCGCGTTGCCATCCTTGATGGACCGCGAGGGCCTAACACCTAGTACCATGAGCCTCGGTATAATTGCCATGAGAATTAAGGAACCTGGATAGCGTAGTGGTCTGCGCAGTGGCCCGTGGTTCGATTCCCGGTCCAGGGGAATTTTTTCTCATGGCAATTCTTGTATAACCTCGCTATTTTATCAGAAAG
Organism: Ischnura elegans; assembly: GCF_921293095.1. Classification (NCBI taxonomy): domain Eukaryota; kingdom Metazoa; phylum Arthropoda; class Insecta; order Odonata; family Coenagrionidae; genus Ischnura; species Ischnura elegans. The sequence continues at coordinate 69,716,972 of NC_060248.1, read as the reverse complement.
AAGTTTATGCTATGGCAGAAAAGGATAATTTATTAATGTTTAGACAAGTATCGCTATGAGAGTTTGTAAAAAACTGCAAATGTAAAAATACAACTGGCAGAAAAACAACCAAAGCACTTTGATAAAAGACGACAGTCTATAAAGTACAGCGGGAAGCAGGGCCGCATTTAAACGAAGAGATGCCCTGGACTATTCCACTTATTAGGTTCTTCACCTTCCATGTTTAAGTTTGTAAATTACATGGGGGGTGATAAAAAAATACGCCATTACTGTGATATATATCAATGAAACATTTTGTTTTTACAGCAGTGCAATTTTAATTTTGCTAACAATTTAAATAATCCCTTCTTGATTTTGAGACCCTAGGCTGATGCTTTGTTAACCTTTAGGAAAATTCTGTCCTGGTTGGGAGATCACATTTTTTGAAATTATCATGAAAATAAGTAGTCTATGCTTCCACCGAAACACCAATCTCCTTTTATGGATGTTAGGGCTGGACATTGGGTCTGTTCTGATTGCTCTGTCTTCCTCCGCGCTCGCGCCACTGCCCTGCCTCCGAAATATTCATAGTGCCCTCTTCGCCTTCCTCCCTCTTGCGTATCTCCAGGTCTTTCGGTCATGGGACGCTGTGCTTCCGAAAGAGAGGGAGCACCGAGGTACCGGTGTGGACGTTCGAGGACGTATAAAAAAATGAGGATTGGGGTGGAAGATGGAGGGAGAGAGAGAGAGCGCAGGTAAACCGGAAGGGAGACGTGCGTGTTACGTATGTCTTTTGTTTCTGCCTCTCGACCAGCCCCCTCCCCCTTCGTCCTGCCGCGACGATGGCTCTTGTGCTCGGACGTGAATGAGGGTTGGACATAAATATGTATGCACATGTGTGTATTCCTTTTTTTCAGTGGCCAAGGGGACGAATGGTCGCGTTAATAAGGAATGATGGAAAGGAGGAATGGATTCGGACGGAGCGAGACTCGGTCGTTGATGAGGAAGCTGGGGGACGTGTGCTGGGGAGGAGTCGAGGGAAGGAAATGGAACGTGTTGTATGTCGTGTGTAAAGCATGGGTGTCGATGTAAGGGCGGAGAAAGGATAGGAGGGGTTCGGGATTATTTTCCGTGTGCGGGGTTGCCGAAATACAAGTGGAAAAAAATCAGTACATTCGTTCCCCGCTTTCTCTTAAGGTTATGCCCTGGACGCTTTTGATGAAAATTGGACTGGTGAAAATCAGATTGCTTTTGCCTGCACATGGAGCACGGAATCGAGAACCATACTTTAATGTCTAATGTAAGCAAGTCATCCACTGCTCGAATTGGCAGATTTTCTCTTTGAAATTTCGTAATTTAATCATAAGATAGGTATATCAAATTTCCATTGCTTACGGTATTGAAAGATACTCTCATTAAATGTAATGGATTTCTGGTGTTACAGCTCACCTGAAAGATGACTAAGACGATGAAAAGCTAGGATTTGCCAGTGTATTTTAATTAGGGAAGTTTTGCGACTATATAATTCAAAGTACATATATGCATGATTACACCTTTTTCTAACGCTTTGACTTAATGATGAGTTATAATACCTCTCTCTTAGATTACAGATTTTAACAAAAAAATGTAAATGGTGGCCTATAGACTGCAGTTAAAAGTATTTTTGTTGGCACGCTGCTGAGTCACGGAAAATATTGGTCCATATGTTTATAATGGAACCTTCACTGGACCAATAGCGTTGTCAAATCATAGTAATTACCCAGATTAGTTAATCAGGGGGAGGGGTTTGTAATAGACTGGGTAAATTTATCTGAAGGTATGTGATATGGTCATATTAGGGTTTTGGACCGGTTCAGTGCTGGTAATAAAGAAATATACCTCATTCGTCGAGTCTGATTATTCAAGAAGACGTGAAGGATTGGTAGGTCCTTGACAACGTTAGCTGGACTGCGACGCATGGGTGGAGGAAGGCTCTGGTAACGGGTGCGCGGAGGTTTAAAATGTGGAAATGGGAAGAAAATAAAAGCCTAGGCTGTCCATTCCTCATATTTCTCTTCATATCCGCCCGCGCACACCTCGCTGAGCCTTCGGTGATCCAGATGGAAGGCGGCCGTGCTCCTAATACCGGCGTTGTTTTCATTAATTCCGTGATGTCCCCGGACTCCGCTTATGATGTGAATAATAGGAGATGGCCCTGGAGGCTGAGGTGTGTTAATGCGTGCAAAGGGGGTGGCAGTGTGGGGGCGGGGAGGGGACATCAGTCCCGATGCCCCTTTTGTTTATTGTGTTCACGCGTCACCCAGTCTTTCCCCCGCACCCACCATCAAGACCTTCCTCCTCTCGGGCATTGACTAAGGGGATATATATGTATGTCCTCACCTTTCATTCTTTTCCCTCTGTCTCATGTCTGTTTGTTTCCGTCTGTTCGTATTTTACGCCGCCCTCCGTAATGAGGATGAGAGTGGGCGGGGGAGATATTCCCGGTCGTGACTGAGTCGCGACAATGGCGAATCCCTTCCCTCCTCTCCCCCCCTGCACGTCCCCCTTCCAATGCCTCGCTTGTCCCTCACACCCCGTCCGATGTGACTGGTAGTCCTCGTGTCCGTCCATCGGTTGCGTTTTTACGGCTCCCTCGTGTGCCGAGTCCGTATACTTTTTTTTTAATTCATTCACTCGTGTTCCTTTTTTCGGCTCTTTCTCTTACCGTCTCTTTCCTCACTACCCAGCATCGCATTTCTCGCGACCCCCCTCCCCCCCACCCTACCACTAGTTGGTTCGCATACGTGTTTGTTGAACCCTGCCATATTCCCATCGGGTGACCTCTCCGTATCGAGTACGTTTTTCCCTTTTGCGTCATGTGAATTACTCTCTGCTCTGAAATGATCGAAGACATCGGTCCAAGCTGTATTATTGGGGTCCTAATTCGTCTCTAATAGTCACCAGTATAGACATCTGATTTTCGAGAATTTTACCTCTCAGAGGAATTCGGGTTACTGGCGAGACGTTCAGTTATAGTTCGAATTTTAGAAGCGCTTTTTTTATTTTTAAGTTACCTCTTCTGTTCTTGAGTTTATCACTCATAAATATGCTTACCTATTAGCCAGTGCTTTTGCTAGATTTGAAAGAGAATCCTACAGAGAAAAATTCATTATTAACCCCGAAATAAGCCACCATCTCAGTTTGCCCGGAGATCTTATCGAAGAATATTCTTAGTCAGTCTCAGGACTGTCAAATATAGAATTTTGAAATGAACCTTTTGTGTAGGTTCTAGCGCTGGATGGTAATGTTTTCTCATAGTTGAAAGAGGAGCTCCTACTAAAAGAAGGTATTATATCTTAACTAATTGAGTTCTGTGAATATTCTGTAGTAATAATAGTTATGTAAGATGAGTTCAGGTACAAGTGGCATCTCTTGTCTTTTTATTTTGCCTCCACTTTGTTAGTTTTGTGTACACCCTTGCGTATTTAGTACTTTTCCATTCTAACCGGGTGATCTTTTCTCAATCATATTTTCAACAGCCTTGATTTACAGTTAATGTCTGAAGAGAGTAAAGGTATTATTATTGTTTTTCCGAGTATAATTCGCAGTAATGGTATAGGATATATTAACTGCTAATTCTTTATCATCATTTCTGTATTTAACCTAGACTGTGCGATGTCTCGTAGCTGCCCACATCTACGCACGTCACTGAGTTCTTCACGTTCGTATTCGTCATGATTTGCGATCCATTTTCCCATCGCTAACCCCCCGCCCCCGTGGCAGGAGTTTCGACCTACCCGCACAGCTCGTCCTCTCTCTGCTCCACCTTCCACCGTCCTAATTTTTTCGCGACTCGTCAGAGTTTTTTTTCGTCATTTTTAATTTACATCCGTCGCTCGGGTTTGGGTGCGGTGATATTACGGAAGGCGTGGTGGCGATGTGGAGGAGGGAAGAGGTCGAGAAAAAGGTTATAGTATGTGCGGCATCCTCTCCGCACCCGTCCATCGCACCCGCTTTCATTATTGTCTTTTTTGGGTTCGCCCGTTATAAATTTTTTTCCTCATAATTTAATACATGCCCCTTCGGCTCTGTGTGAGCGCGTGCCCGGTGCCTATTTCCCCTTGTCCGAAAACTCGTTCGCACATATCTCGCCCCTTGTTTTTTTTTCTTTCTCTCGTCCTAATATCATTCGCGATGTCGCCGATCACGTGATCTCCTTTACGCCCCGGAGTAAATTACAGTCGTGACGTTTTATCTCCTTGTTTTCTTTTTTTCTCTCTCCCACCCCATTCCCGGCTCTAACACACACCATACGCCATTTTCGTCCTTTTTTTTTGCACGTTAACCTTCTCTCTCTCTCTCTCCCGGTACGGCTGGGGATTCCCTTCAAAATTGGGTCTTCAACTCAGGGAGGGAGCAGCGATGGATATTTTCTCTCCCCCCAACCCACGGTATTTTATTTCCGTACCGAGTATGTGTGTGACGTGCGCAAGCGTAATGCAATTCCAAGAGGGAGAACAACTATTGTCGTCGTGTCGCCCTTGTAAGTTTTTTTTTACGTTTTGCTACCCCAGCTGGTAATAAAGTCACGAGTGAAAATTCGGAATTCCCCTTCCCCGAGCTCATGTTCGGCGTCGTGTAACAATATCTCTATTTTTTTTTACTCGTCCTGATTAACTCGTGGTACCGGGATACATCAGTCGGTCCGAGCGTTGGTGTGGATATGAGGATACTTTTTAATAGCTTCCTGGTCCTTATGGACTATTTTGTTTTGACACTGTGGTGGCAGTAATAAAAGAGATGGAATCAGTGGGGTGCTTTTCATTGCCAAAGCCTCTCCATGCTCCGAGATTTTCAGGCATATGAATGAATGATTCCGTGGTTTCTTAAATTGAATCCTAATATGTGCCATCTTGCTAAATTATTGGCCAGCATGACTGATCATAGTTTCTTGGTTGCGATAAAGAAGTTGGTAGTGGAATTTTCGGTTAAGTATATTTTGAGAGTGTGATTGTACTAATATCCATCAACTAATAGCTACAGTGTGTATGTGTAATGGCTATTAAGGAAGGGAAGTGAGAAATTATTTACGTTACTCCTAATATTTTCCATTTTCGTCATATTTGTCTTTGCTAACATACATTTACCTCTGACTAATAATCCCGATCGATATACTGATGTGTTGTAGCCTTTATCATCTGTAAAATTTTTGTTATAATTATTTTCTTGTCTTTAGTGTATGTAGATCTCTGGCCAGTCAGGGTTGTACTGATTACAAAGCATCGACAATTTTTAGTGACTTTTTGACAACATTATGGATGAATATTCAGCTGCGTTTTTCATCTTTCTTGATTTTATCTTTACCATAGATGTGAGTTGTACAGTCATTCCACCGCTTTTTTTCAAATATCCATTAGAGATAAATTTTACTGATATTAATATTTCCCATTTTTATTCAGTGCATAATGATCCATTTCAAATATTTTCAACGATCTGAATTTTGTAGGTCATAGTTTATGAATGTGATCTATTTATGTAGGAAAGTTTCCAACTGATAATTTTATCTTTCAGTTCTGTGAATGATGAAAATTGTTCCCATTCATTTTGTTTAAATTGTTATGACCTAAAAGGTGGTGGGACGTGTGTATATCACTGGAAGGTTTTATGTTAGACAGTACTTATGGCGCAAATATTTTTCGATACGTTTTTATGAATTATTCCTCAAGCTACTGTTTTTCTTTCGGCGTCAGAGGGTTTGCGAATTTAATCAACTAGATAATACGAGTGAAAGTAGTTCATGAAAATAGCAATTTGTATTTCTTTATTTTACCTTGTGACAGTATCAGTAATTAAGTAAAAAGCATGCATTCCGTAGGCATAAACGTCTTTCATATGTTCTTTTATGAAATGTCACCTTTGGGTTATGCGTCGGTGCTATTGTATGTGCAAAAGTGAAATACAGCTCATAGAATATTTACAAGCGGAGTGGGATACATTTCAGAGATAGCCTTGAAATACAACCGAGAGCGGTATTAATCCATTAGTCAACGCAATGCAAGTTAAGTAATTGATAATTGCGATGTTGATCCGGGCCTGGGCTTACGGAGGGTATCCAGCGCCACAACTTGGTCCCAAAACTTTGTGGGCATTCCACTGTTTGTTTATTCATCCCAAAAACGGATAGCCGACAGCTGCTTCATCTGTATTTTCCCCGCCGTGATGACTACTATGAATGCTAAATGGTGGGATGCCCCCTTTTAACATTCGGGAAACTCTCCGGCGTCTTAGGATAATCTCTCCGGGGCTTCTTGGACCATAGGCTGCTCAGATGAAGGAAGGAAGGGTCTTCAACAAACTTCTTCGGAGGTGGGGTTGAGGGGGAGAAACCGTTTTTCTCCGGAGAGAAGAGTTTAAACCCTTATGCATTCCTTCGACCCGAAGGAATTCCCATCTCATCCGCTGCTCCCTTCGAAGAATCCCCATCCCACGGCAGGGAAGTTCACTGCCTTCGAATATGCCCTCGTTTTTCCTTCCTGCTAAACTCCCTTTGAAATCCTATGACTATCTCCTTACCCCTTTCCTCCGTCCCCATGTCCCCCTCACCCGTGCCGTTATCTCTCACGTCCCTTCAGCTAAACCTACTTACTCCCCACTCCTTATCCCCCGAAAACCATTGAACTCATCCCGTCACGTCATTCCCACCAGACTTACGTCCTTTTCATCAAACTCATTAGCGCCTCCCCTGCCCCCCCACTGGAACGAGAACGGAGACTTATTGAACTATTAACCGCCGACGACAAAGTGAACATCACCTCCTTCCCCTTCTTTCGTCGTCCCTCTAATTCCCATCTCGGCTCCTGTTCGAAGTCCCTCACGATCATTTCAAACCCTTCTTCCCTTTACGCTTCCATTTGGGAATCCTTCGCGTTCAACTTTCGCCCACTTGAGGAGTCCCGATCCGCGGCAAACTGCTCTTATGTCCCTTATTGGTTGATATCCACCCTATTCTCCTCGTATTTTTTCCGCCACCCTGGGTCGTTTCAGATGTTTCACGCTCTCGTTTGCAGCTCCTCACGGTGTGATATCTCTCCTCGTTCTTCTCGTGCTGTTTCATCTTCGATATCCTGAATTGCTTTGCTTGATTGGTATCTACATGGTATCTCGCTAGCCACCTCAGTGGTCGTATGGCGGTGGGGTTTAGGATACCTGCATTTGTATGGAAATTAGTCCTTTTTAAATACTGGGAAGATAGAGTATTGTGGAGCGTCATGCGCCGCAGAGGAAACTGGTCGATTGGTCGTGCCATAATATGTGAAGAATATAATGAAGGGTAAAAGCGACGGAAAATTCACCTGAGGAAGACCCAGAGCACCTGGAGCAGATGTAAGAGCATTCAAGAGAAAAGAGCATCATAGAACTGAACGAGCTGGCATTCTGATATAGAGAATGTTTTTCCGTCGGGTTTTTGGGATTTTAGTTCTACATCTACTTCTCCACAGTCATCTCAATTGGCGTGTGGTGGGGGTGTTAGGACACCATCCGTTCACTCATAAAAAGGAAATGCTCTAACGAATTCACGCCTTGAATGTATTGAAGTCTTTTATCGTGCGAGGGCAAATCGAGTTCCCATACTTATCCGTTCGGAAAAATATATCTCTTAATTTATCGTCTCTGTCAGACCTGGGATTGCGGTGGGGGTCTATTATGATGTTCTTCGTGTCGCTCTTAGAGATATTCATTCTCAATTGCACAAGCAATCTAAGCATAGCGCGTAGCCTCCTTGTCGCTAGCGGCTCCCAGCTGTGCATGGCTCATACTATGGATGTATGTTATATAATGGTTGCGAGGTAGGAATTTTTGACGGTTGCGATTTTAATTATAGTTCCATATTGTTATTACAAAACGAATGCCCCGTGGTTTTCGTAGCCATCGAACTATTATCCTTCATATTTTATTGTTTCTTTCGGAGTTGGAATTGTAATACGAAGTTCAAAAATGATATCGATAAGTTCATCTTTAGTCATTTGCTGTATGTTGTTTGACTTAATTGTATTTTTCAATGTTCAATGTTGGTTTTAAATATTATTTTATGCTTTTACTTTCTCTTTTCAGGTGAGTGTAATTTAAGAACTTTCACTACTGTTTGACTACTTCCTACGCATAAGAGGCTGTAATAAAAACTGTGAGTAAAAACTAGAATTTGCCTCTTACTAAAGTCAAACGTAATTTACTTAGTAAAGGTAACGTTATAATTTTTTTATTCCTATTAAATTTTGATTTTTCTTGGTTTAATATTACTTGTTTAAAAATATGTCGGACCCCCCAGTATATTTTTTCCATAGTAATATCTTAAGTTTCATCATAAGGGAAGTCGTTATTTTTGTACCTGATTTTATTGTCTCGTTTACGTGCTCTTGAATCTCATATTTGTTGTTTAAACATTCCTTTAATATTGGTTGAAATTTTATTCGAGTGTATTCTCCATAGTATTGTTGATCTACAAGCGGTGATTATTTTATATCTAGAACTAAATTATAGTATCGTTAAATCTAGGACTCAGTTTGAAAAATAGTAGATAGGGTTCTAATCGAACCTCTTTTGTAACCTTTCATGATCCAATGAAAACATTTTTTCAAGATTATTCATCCTTTATTCAGACCGGACCAAATTTCGAAACTTGGTAAGACACCCGAGTTGCCAATACAGAGGCGGTCTGCATAAAGGGTGTGTAATCACGTATGTTATTTTCCTTATGAATGCTAAAATTTCAACTAAGTGACGCTTCAGATGGTTTCATTTGTTTTCCCACACGGTTTCAACCCTATGGCTGGTTGTTACAGTTGTTTCTATAGCTCACTCTGCGCATTATTCACAGGCGTGTGAAAATTACAAATTCGTAGATGCTGGGACGGTTAATCTCCCTAGGCCAGCTTGCAGTGCGTGCATTTTTGTGGGATGCATGAACCCGATATCCTTCGTTCAATGGCGTAAACCCACTACGCCACCTGTAATTTTTACAGTTTCCGTTTTGGGGAACGTGTCAGCCTAGTGAGTAATGATCTAAAGGTTCTGGGTTCTTATCCCGGATGAAACCTTTGAATACTCCCTAAGGAAAATCCTCTTAGTGCGAAGTGGTGCAGGAAAAGGAAATGGGCCCACTACCCTGAATGACTGGCATCACTCGCCTGCCGATAATTCTGTGTTTGCGCTATATCCAGTTATCCAACCCAAACGTTACGGAGGCTTCTGCGGTGATTCGGCGATTAAATTAATCATTGTTTTTCGGGTTAATGCCGCGTCGACTCATTTTTTTGTAGACTACTGTTCCGGGCGCATTCCAGCTACCGTCTTCTGGTCCAAATGATCTACAAAGCTTATATTCTTTATGTATAGCATTAGTGAGGCGCGCGCTGATTTTCTCGGTTTGAATCCAACCCAACTTTTGGCTTGACTGATTGAAGGAATTTCTGTTTTAATATTGTCATTATTCCGATCGACATGAATATTGGCTTCAGCTTTCAGTCACTACGAAACCTACTCGTACTCTCTTGTCTTAACTCTGAAGTATGAGCGAACTGCTAAGTATCCGTTGGGAGAATTTCTCGTGACTCGTGGCGAAAATGTTTCAGTAGCTTAACGTACCATTTGGTGTGTGGCAGCCTAAGCCGTCTCATGGCTAGAAGGGTTGAAATGTGGTGTGGGTTTGAAGAAACGGGAAGGGTAGGAAGAGAATGAGGGTTTAAGAAAGCCGGAGTTTAAACCACCCTCCGCCGTTCCTTTCCCCTCTCCATCTTTCTTGATATGCGGTTGACTCAAGTCATTGCTCCCTGTCCTAATCAACCAACTCCCAACTTACTTGCCACCCAACAACTCCTCCTCTACCTTTTCCCTCTCGTTCCCACCCTCTCCAATGCGCGCACTCTTCGCCGTTCCCCCGGTTTCCCGACGTTCGGGAAGACTTTTCTCTTACCATGAAAACACTCCCCTTTTCAGCCCTCTTCCCTCTGTCATCCATAGCCCCTCGATCCCGCTGAAACCACTATCCTTGCCTTTTCATGCCTTCGCAAACTTTCGGGTGTTGAAGAGGTGGCGGCTAAGTGGGAAAAGAGAGTGAAGTTTTGCAATCCCTTTTGCCTTTTGTATCATCTCTTTATGGATTTATTTAATTTATATTTTATTTAATAATGGTAAATTTTATTCCTTCTCCAAATTCTGTACAACCTGCAGTATTATGTGACTTGCATTGTTTGCTCTGCACAGTGGGGTAATCATTTTTGTTTGTTGTGTTTAAATTTGTCCGAGATTTGGTCGCTTGGTCTATCGAATAAATCTTGCTTATGAAGTGGCCAGCTAAGATGTCGTTCTTAAATGTTTTCGATTTATATCAAATGAAACCAGTGTGAGAATTTGAAACTATACTACTTGCTCAAATGTAATTTTTCTTAAAGGCTGTGCTCGGTTGTTTGATTTATCTATATACTTCACACATAGTATTGCACCCACAATGCTTCAACCCTAATATTGGTTTCGATAGGTGAGGTTGGAGCTCGCTTCTTGAGTCCAACGTCTCTGAACCTAGAAGATGAAATAGGAAAGTGGCCGCAGCTCCCAAGGCTAGAATGGATAGTCCCCCTCCAAACTATACTTTTTCATTCTCCCTGTGAATAAAAGTGAATCGTATTTTCCAACAGAGTATCATGTTCTCGTCAAGCGAATTTCTCATTCCTTTTTTATCGTTCCTTTGTATTTATTGGGTAATTGAGGGAAATATTACGTAAGGTGCTGTGTAATTTGACGTTTATTTAAGTTTATTATAATTAATGCAGGTTTACATTTGTATGTGTCACTTTTAGCATTTGTATATCTATCATGTGATTTTAATTTTTCTAAGCTTTAGCTGAAATTTGATTAGATTTAAAATAAATAAATTAACCCCATAAGTAACCCCTGAATTTCTGAACCTCTGAGAGATATTTCTTAGCAAAATAAAAGAATCTCTACGCATAAATATATGTCTTGAAAATACATATATTAATGTCTAATGTTGCCGTACCGGTTTGACCTAGGAGCCACAGGTATATTAATATTACCTAACACTAATTTCGCCAAGCAATAAGATTAGTGATTCTGGGGAGGTATTTCAACTCTCAACCTCCCATTTCCCTGTGGTCAACTCACTGTCAGTATCCTGAAGGTTGCAGACTCTCTCGACTTCTTATCTCCTGCATGCAACCCTTTCAATCGCCCCGAAATTTGTCTTCCCCACTCCTGTGATGCTCCCCCGCCCATAGCCATGCACCTCGGTCCTTTATGTCATCCGAGCGAACCACCCACACGTGCGCAAACACCGGCGATTCCACCACTCCCCCCTTCCCGCTGTCTTTTCTTACGGGAACGGTCTTCCATCTTTCCTTCTCTTTCCATGCGAACCCTTCCATCCTCCGTCGTCGTCGTCTCCGGAATAAAGTTTTCGGAGAGCAAAGGGTGGGAGGGAACTCATCTCCCGTTTTAGCGCTCTGCGTTGGTTTTAATGGGGCAATGCGATTCCCGCCTCCTGCCCCCGTCCCCTTGTCACAGTTGGCATCCATTACGGAGTTTCAATCTCCCCTATGCCCTCTCCCCGCCCTCCCTCCTCCATCATCCACTCCAATTCCTCTCTTTTCTTCAAAGGCTGCCTCCGCCAATTCCCCTCCTTACTTCACGTCTTTCACCATTTCCATCTCTTGTAAAATCTATAGTGCCGTTTGTTGCATTTAGCACAGACAAATTTTATGAAAAAATCTCCCCTCACTTGGTTCGACATCTTTTCACCCCCGTTCTGTAGAAGTTATCGACGTCCTGAGGCAATTTATTTTCCATGATGATATTTGATATACATCGTTTCTTAGGATTCTTGTACTCCAATTTTTTATGAAAATAATGAATTCTTACTTTAATTGAAGTATTTAAAGTTTACTTGTAATATGGGGTTGTAACAATCCACTATTTAAAAATCTTTTCTTTACATTTTGAACCCATCATGAGCATTTCATGGGGGCTGCTAGAAATTTATATTCGTCCATGCATTTCATTTTCTAGTATTTTTATTTTCCATTATATTGCTAATAATCGTTAGCATGTCGATTTCCTTTTACATCGATACGAGTAAAAGAATATGTTAAAATGTATTCCAGATCGGGCTTACGTGTTCTTTCGGAGAGTCAAAATGAATGGAAATGTATTACTCCATAATATAATCGATGCCCTCTGAATGTCTGATGTTTTCAGTTTTTGCTGCCTATTGTTGTCATGTATTAATAATTTGCACAAGGTCACCATGGAGTGTGCGCCCTGACACGACTGCCAATATTATCGTATCTACTGTCCAAAATTAGGCCCATCCATTGTCTTTTTCCAGTCGTGAAATTGTTTGCCTTCTCCGAGCAATGCTATAGCTTTTTTCTTCGTTAGAATTCGTGTCCAACCTTTTCCCATGCTTCTTTGTGGTTATTTATTTCCCTATGTAGCAAAATATATTGCAATTTTTATGTAAAAAAAGAGCAGGAATTGTTATCTGTAAACCCCTATCAAGTTAGTGACTCACATTTTTAGTACTATTTGGATTACCGGAAGGGCGGGGTTTTGTTAACTGTTACCAAAACGTTATTGTATCAGATCCAATGTAAACTTGATTTTATTAGTTATTTTAAACATAGCAAGGATAAGATGATTAGTGAGATCTCTTCTGGCTCCCAGAGAGAGAGAAGAATGTAAGGAATGTGGCCTCAGAATTTGGTATGTTGCCAGATTAATTCGAGCCAATTTTATTCCGCGCTCATCTGAAAAGTAGTTGCTTTGTGGGGGTTGCTGATGATTTTGTGATGGAAGAAACCTCATCACTGTCGTCAGTTGATATAACCTTCACCCAATGTTTTAGCTTCTTGGTGAAAAGTTTAGAACATTAATAGATACTTGTATCCTAATGGTGGAATTTGATTTAATGCATAGAGATCCTCTTCGATGTCTTATTACTTCTGCACAAGATTGTAATTCAAGATTTATTTACGGAACCAAATACATTTGATAATAGGATATATCAATTTGATAGTAGTCGTCAATTGGATGTCATTAGGGTTTTTCTTGTTCTTTTATTGCGAGCTCAGCCATTTCTATTTAATTTAACGCTAATTAGTAGGTATGAGCGAGTAGCACTTTTTGATCTAGAGTTGAATATCGAGTCGAGTTGAAAACTACTCGCGAGTATCGAGTCGGATCGAGGATAATAATTTCTGGGCCTGGCAACAATGCATCCTCCAATGTATTCTCATTTTTAAATATTGTGTCTTAAACTGTTCCATTGTCACAATTGAAATGAATTAACCTCTAGTAATTATCATCACTGGTCTACAATCCCAAGATTGGATTGACGCAGCTCTCCGTTCAATTCTCCTATCAGCTAATCTTTTCACACCTACATGCTACTTGTCTTTCACATCCATCTTTACCTGTTCCTTATATTTTGTTCGAGGTTTTCCTTTTCCGTTCTTGCCATCCATTGTCCCTCGACGATTGTCTTCATCAGGCCATCGTGTCTCAAGATGTGGCCTATAAAGTTGTTCCGTCTTCTACTCTGCCTTCTCTAGTAATATGTCGACAATTTAAGTAATATACTGCTAGGAAGAGCCATAAGTAAAGGCATTTCCTCAGCTATAATAAAAATTACATACATACATACTTCGTTAATGAATCATGTAATATTTGATCCTTTCAAATTCTCATTCAAACAAATTGTTCTACATACTCAGGTAACAGGTTTTGGCGTGTCCATGTTGCAGCATTACTGCCTGCAAAAAATTTCTTTTCACTACACACTTCGTGGCTGCACACGTACATAATCTTGCCAAAATTTCTAGATTCGGGAACCTTGGGAAATCTTATTAAAAATTGTATCAACGATTTTTATGGATCTTGAATCTTCATGGAATTTCAGTGGACAAAGTGAACGAAATATAGAATTTAGCTTTAGCTTGGTAGAGAAAAAAGCTATATTTCTCTCGTCGTTTAATCAACCTTAGCGACTCTTGTTTTTTAAGTTCATCAAAGAAACTAAACTCAACAATGGAATAAACGAAAATTAGCATCGGGCTTGCGCAGTAATCAAAAAGGCTGAAAGATGGCATCACTTGTGACCTCAAACACCGGAAAAAACCGGCAAAACCTTAAAGTTACAAATATTTTTTCTTTCAGAAATCTTAGCAATTTTGTATGTAATTACTCCCCGTTTGATTTAACAGAGTTGGGTAGGATACGGAAGTATTGCATAAGAAAGTATGAGCGATGCAGCGGTCCACTCCGATTACTCTGAATACGCCGCCGGGTCGGAAGACGATCGGCCGCCGCGGCTAACGAAATGGTATTCGTCGTCCAGGTCGACAACTATAGTGTGTGCAGCTAGCTGAAATTCCAGGCCAAAGCATTAGGAAGACTTATCGACTTTAAAAACGGTATTATTACATGAGTTTCATGATAGCGCTTCCTGTCGACGGATAGCTGGACTTACTGGCCCCGACAGTTCTGTTGCCGAAACTACTCGACTCGACTCGAATTTTCGAGTACTCGCACATCCCGACTAATTAGTTACTATAATGAAGGTATACTTCCTTATTTGGATAAAATAGCGAATCTAGGTATATATTTCATTGCATTCCTTATTCTGGCGTTCGCACGTTACGACCGTCCACCCTGGGCGCCACGAAAGTTAATATTTTCCGCCATATTTGGTGAGGAAATTCACTTCGTGGGCACTTGCGGCAAGGTCTTGTAGAGATATCAAAGGCTCGAAGCTGAATCGATCATCACGATGCGCTGCTACTGTTTTCTTAGCTTGAGAGTTTTGGTTACTAAAAATAAAACAAAAATTTGATTGCCCACGCACTGTAGGTAAATACCGTGCATTCGAATGAATTAAGATTTTATTTTTAAGAGCTATTGATTGATGTCGAAATTAGAATTTGTTAATATTAGAATTGACGAAAATACCAGAGCAGAAGAAGATGTAGAAATTTCAATCCTAGAAATATCTTTTCACTGATAAATTTAAAACCCATAGATGTCTGTATTTGGGATGCTTCAGTTTAGCATATTATCTTTCAAAAATTATTTCATGTTATCAATAGAATGTGAAATATTGCCTGAAAATGTAAGTGCATTGGTAACTTTACTCAGATGCCCTTGAATGAAAAGTTATGCAGAGAGGGTAAAGGCTGAAAGCTAAACCAATCATTCTAAATTTAGTTATTGCCGCATCCGTTTTGGGCACTTAAATATTTTATTCCTCGAAAACGGTTGATTGGACGTAAAAATGGAAAGAATTTGGTTCAAGGGGGGCTGTTTTTTTACCCCTACAAATGGTATTGCTCAATTGATTTGAAAATTAGAATCATCATTGCATTTCCTACTCTTGAGAGACCTATAAATGTTAAATTATCTACGTGACTTTTTAATTTGTCGATTATACTCCCTTCGCCACATTTTAAATCAAATCTCATAGAAAAAATACAAATCAAGCCACGACGTACCGTCGAGCTACCTCCCTGTGCTCCGAGTGGTCGTATTCTCGGTGGTCACACCTTTAGCATTGGCCACCTCCCCGCGTAACCCCCTCCTCCGCACCCTCTCATTACCTCGTTACTCAGCGCCCCGTGCGGAGTCGGCATTCTTCACTGCCGGTAGCGCCGCCACCGGCCATTATTGTCGCTCGTCCCCTTCCTCCTCGGTATCTCGTCTTCCCGCAACCCCTTCAGAAAATCTCACGCGGGCGGGCGCGCGTTAGTTAATGCATGCGTGGGTGACTGTAAATCAACGAGAGACTTGGCTTGGCGGAAGATGCGGTGAAACGTGGAAGAAGCTTGATGCTGCATACGGGACGAGAAAGGCCGTGCTTTCATGAGTGAATCCGCCGATCTGACCCTTCTCATTCGCTCAGTTGAGGACGGTTTTTGGAGATGGCTAACTTCCTATCTAACTTAACTATTTGAGTGCTTGACCGGTTTTGCCACTTATGGCATCTTCAGGTGCACTCGTTTTTTAATTTAAATTAAGGGATAAAAAAAAACAAGATAAAAATTTTCTCGTTATCGCTCTCGCTTTCTTAAAACTCACGCGGAAAATCCTTTGCACGCGTATGCCGGTAGTGCGCTGAGTATTCAAATTCTGTGTAATAGAGAAAGCTACTATTTATTGTTATAATCATTGCATACTTACCGCTAAGTAACGCCTGAAACCATTGTTTCATGAGGAAGGAGAATAGCAATATGAGTGAAGAGAAACCTGGTGAAGCCGTTCGGTATAGGAAGCAAATGTACTAGCCATCCCACCTACCCGAACTTTTCTTATCTTGGGAATTTTTTTGTCGTAGTAATATTTCCTTATCGGTGCCTTCATCTTCGACTAAAATTCTGCGTTTCCTCTCTTATAATGTCCCTAATTAAATATTCCTGACTTTGGCGTCGCGATGCCTTATTTTAGCATAAGGGTACACATCCTCATTTTAACATCTCTGAGGCTAAGTGAACATAAATATAAAGTTTTATCGTACATGGTGATAATATGCAATTAGCATCAGCAGCTACGTAATCTGTAAAGTTTTTCAAGCAAATTGCTAACCTTCATTCTTCAGGAATTTCGTCGTGCTGTCATGCATGTAACTAGATAACGGCGAATAACAAGAGCTGTGGTATTCCATTCTTTCATTTCTCATGGTTTCAAAAATGTATTTGACAAAGTTTTAAGTTCCTACCGAGCATTTTACGAGTTTCGCATAACTTTAAAATTCATCATCATCTTAAAATCATTTTAATTAATTTTAAATTATTGTCCAGAGTTTTAGTTGTCAGCCCACTGTTCATCTGTTGTCAGTCGCGGGCGTTGGGGCAGATACCCAAAGTGGTTCTCCCCTCCCCCTCTGAGTAAAGTATATGTTAAATTTATATCCTATATGTAAAAAACGGCATTTTGAACGTTGAAATAAATACTTGTTATTTTCCACGATTATTA
This sequence comes from Ischnura elegans, assembly GCF_921293095.1. Classification (NCBI taxonomy): domain Eukaryota; kingdom Metazoa; phylum Arthropoda; class Insecta; order Odonata; family Coenagrionidae; genus Ischnura; species Ischnura elegans. The sequence continues at coordinate 69,699,980 of NC_060248.1, read as the reverse complement.
CTTATAGGCATTTTGTAAAGTATGCTCTCAAACATCGTGGGGAGCTTAACCCCTAGCGAAGAAGGAAATTATCCACGTCCCAGCTCCATACAGGCATATATTCCCGCTGGATGGACGAATTCCCCGCTTGTCGCCCTCCTCAAATCCCTCCCTGGTTCTCCGCGAGATTTTCCTGGATCCGTTCACGTCCTGTCGTAACCCTGGCAATGCATGGAGGGTGGAGTTTGGCTCTGCTCCCTGACGATTACTTATTGTGGAGTGGAGGCGCTAGAGAGGTTTTCATACGGCCATTATTCATCCTCTGTTTGTAGCCCCCGTGAGTTATAAGCTCGTGAGCTCGTGTGAATATATATCCGAGAGTTTTCGGTTACGCTCTCGCGTCCTAGGGGCTTTCATAGAGAGTTGGTTTTTGATGCGGGGGACGGCAGCGTTCCGTGATTGCTCTCGCGTTGTCGGCTCGTGTGGTGCGAGCCAAACCTTTGGGGCGGAGTTCCGCGCTGTAAATCGTCCTTCGCGGACTTTTGAGGTGTTAATTGAGGTCATGAAAACAACCTCTCCGATCATGCTGTTTTGTGCGTTTAATTCAATTCATCAGGGGTGTGGTTTTGCAACGTCCTTGGCCGGAGCATTTATTTTCGGCAGCCGCTGGGTGACGTGGCGAAATCTTGGGATCGTTCCCAAGTATCTAATCTTGCCTTCGTGGAGGAAATATGGCCCCTCATTTCGATGGAAATTAATAAATATGCGTTCCGTTGTTACTTGCTCAGGGAGCCGTGTTCTTCTAAATTTACCTTCCCCTTGCATTATGCTCGTAAATCAAAGATTGCAATTTGGCATGCATATTTAAAATGTGGGTCTCTAGGTTAGTGTTATGGAATGCAGGATATGAAAATAATGATTAAAGTCATGATAACTTCACTGTTATATCAAAGGACCAGTTTCCTGCTGATGCCTTGTATGTTTCCTTTAAAGAAAATATCAAAGTTTTTTTCCGGTAAAATATGTTTTACGTCGATCATGATTGATTATGGGAGCCATTCGCAATAGTTACGTATTTCCTTTCGCCTTTTAAAGTCCGTGTTTTTTCGTAACTCATTTCTTTAAACATTAGCGTGCACGAAAGACTTATCTGGTAATTTCACAGAAACACGTTATTCTTGCCTTTCCAAAATTATTTCAATACGTAATTGTTCACATGTTAGATTAACGTAGGCAACGAAGATTACTTTGAATGAAGGAGTGCTTGCTTTTCTTGTGAAGACAAAGGTTTTGCATTCCATTAGGCTTAATTAATTTAAGCGCAAAATATTATTCTTTCTCTTTTTCGATCTTTCGAAATTCTTTCCTGTTTCCCCGCCTTTTCTATTTACGTTAGCAGTGGATAATTCTCAGTACCCTTTAAGTATTCTACTATGGATATTAGCTGAAATTCGCTTCGTGACTGTTTCTCTATCATAAGAACAGAGGATTTTCGTTTTGCTACCCACATATTCTGGTTCAAATTCAAAGAAAATCGGAAAAAAATCACTAAGTACCAAATTTTGTTCTCCAGGGATTACATAGGTATGTATCAGGTAACCTTGAAAATTCGTCACTGGCACCTTGAACTTAGCATTTGAGTAATGGATTCCACGCGACGTAATTATCGAAAGACCTTTGTCGAGCCGGAAAATTTTCGTAGAATATGATACAACGGTTTCTTCTTGTAGATTGAAATTTCCTAGACAACGTAGTGGTTGCTACTTAGATATATTCATTAAGCCCTAATGTCTACATGTGTTTTTTTTACGCTTTCTAATGTTTCCAGGTCAGGGTTCCCACTCAACCGGTAAAACCTTAAAACCGTGAATAATCCGTGAATTTCGTCAACCGTGAAAAAAACCTGGAAATAGCCGTGAAATTCTCTGCAAAACCTTAAAAACCTCTCAGACTTGATTGTAGATCTACGATTGACGGATCAAAAGAAAAATCGATGTGTCGATCATATTTCAAGGTCAGTCACTCGCAGACACTGTTCACGCATTTATTTCCACACGTATATTCGAAGCGCAAATATAGGTCCTAGTGCCACGACGACACACAGGCCTTAAGGCTGTGATTGGAAGACCGTTAGCCAAAGTGATCATTAACCCTGGTGAGAAATCAGACACCTCTTCACTTCCCTGTCACCCTCCATTTTCCCCCTCACAACCTTTAGCCGGCCCTAAATTTTGCTAACGATAGGCGACGTCATAAGAGCACTTTCGTTGCTGCGTTTGCATTCTCAGCGTTTGTCGTGTTTGCTATATATTTTTAGGTAATGTGCGGCCGGTTATTGCTATGTGATCAATATTTCTTCTTAAAACGGCTCGTCATCAGACCGTGAATTTGACGCAATTTAGACCGTGAAAACCTGGAAAAAACCGTGAATTTTATAATTTAGTTTGAGTGGGAACCCTGCAGGTCGATATGTCTAATATTTTCTTAGATAAAATATTGCAATTGGTAATGATATTTTTGTTAGTGCCCCCTCCTTTTCTTCTTTTGGCTCTATTTGATACCGCCCGCACCATCTGTAGCCGCTGGTAGTGAAATTTTCGATGTAGACCTTAGCATTCATCTTGTTCCCCGTCGAAGGCAGTAAAACCACGGGTACAGCACAAGAAGATCATATAGTGCGAGCGAGACTACCCGGCGGTCCTGCGATATTTTTTTATGGCGCGCAATCTGACACCTTTTTTACTGCCTATATCCCGCGGAATATCCGATGCAAAGGCGAGCTCTCTGTGGAGAATAACATCTCTGGACATGCGTGATTCTCTCCGAGGTGGGCGTCGAACATCAAACAGGTACTGAAATATTGAAAATTGTCGATATGCTGCCACTCCCCTCGTAAACTTTTTGTTTTTACTCACCTTTGGCGGTCGTGGAGCTTGCCTTGCGAGTTACTCCGTGATCACGGAAATATTGCCTCTAAGAATAAAAATATTATGGAGCAACCGCTGCGCATGAGGAATTTTTGGAACCCAACGAATTCCCCTTGGTTATATTTTTTTCTCTTTCGCCTGTTGCATTCATTTTTAAATTTGCTGTGACTTATTTTTTATATTAAATCTTGGTATAGGACTATCCTGTGTAGATAATGACTTCCTGCCGCTGAGAACTTGCTCGCCAATTATCGGATCTGAGGTTAAATCTCGTCGGTAGTACTTATTGTGACTCACCTTTTTGGGTTATTTAGAGACCTTATTCTTCCTTTTCTCCACTGTCTTCTCATCCTTTTTACGGGATTCCATCCGTGAATAATCAGCCGGCCCTTCATTAATACTTCATACGTTTTTGTAATTGGGGGAGTTTGATTTTCTAAATGACTTATTATCATAGATTGATGCTTGGTGATGTATATTCCAGCCTGGTGCAAACGGTCTTCAAATGGTCTGGATGTCATTCACGTTACTCCAAGATATATGTAGAAATGTTTGACCTTCGGGTTCTCATGATGACAGCGGACCTATTTTTAAATTATTTGAATTTCATGAATGTAAATACTTCTGTGCATGTGCTTGAAACTATTTCATTATACCTTTTGACTGTGAGGAATAATCAACATCTTACTTTAGGTTGAATTATGAGTGTATGCGTCGCTATAGAGGTCTGCTGTAACCCAGCTGGCTCATTCGCACTTCTCTTGTGGAGGTTATATTTTGACTGTGATATGAGGAATGTAATATTATTCTATCCCAACTGAAAGGGTTGACAATCGAACGAACCACCACTGAGGAGGGAGATAAATCAATCCGTCGCGTGGTATTTTAGGGGATAGATTGATGGAGGGCTATAAATCAGGTGGACATCTAAGTCGCGATATTTCTTTACATTAAACATTTAGTTGCAATGAAAATTGCATTTCAAACATTATAAAGATCAGCTACCTAAATATTTCCATACCTGAATAAGCTCCACTATCAACGTAATCATGTGATTGAAATAAACCGTGAACTTCATCTAAATTTTTATTTTCATAATGAATAGAAAGGTGAAATTTGTCTTTCTTTGATTGATTTTAATGTATGTGAGTGTTTGGTATTCCGCTATCGTAGTTCTCAGTCGGGTTTCTTTAGTTATTTTTGTGTTACTAATTCAATCGCGATATTGTATTCGCTATTCTCTAAGTCATACAGATTTCACTCGCTGTCTTTTTTTCATAACTTAACTGTGTAACCGTTGCTCACAAATTAACGTAATCTCTTTTTGGACGTGATCAGTATTGCCAAAAATGGCGAATCTCAATTAGTTCATTATTCGTCTTCAACTGATACCATTTCGTTGGCATTATGTGTCTAATAAGGCCTAGGTATAGACTTTATCTATTCTCTGCAACGTGTAATACCAGCAGTGGCGCCGACTCCATGGGGCCTGAGGGGGCCCGAGCCCCCTCAAAGATTCGTTTGGGGGGGCGGAGCCCCCTCAATAATTCAAGAAAATAATAAAGTTATGTTATGCTTTGTGAAATCACAAAAATATATTGGTAATTTTCATTTCCCATGTTTGACGATAGTTACCTTTTAAATAAATTCAACAATGTGTGTTGAAACAAATAATTATAAGGTTAAGCAGGTTAACTGAATTAGTAGTGTGAATCATGGTAGTGTTTGGGTGCTGCGACAAACTTTGAATTTAACCTCTTCCCGGGGAAAGACCTCCGATATGGGCCCCCCCAATATTTTTTATAAGTCGGCGCCCCTGAATACCAGGTGCTATTCCGCTAACCGCTGGCATTGATTATGGAAAAACCTGACTGACAGTTAGAGGCGAATCTCTCGTAAGAAACTCCGACTTAGCTTCATTTTGGATGCGGTAGGAAGGTTAGGTGCCGTATGAGACTTACTTTATTGTGTGGGGAAGAAACTTTGGCTGATAGTGAAGTATAGGTTAAGGAAAGCACACGGATGGAAAATGGCTTCGCGGGGAATTTTAGGAGATTCTTCGCGGAAGTTTTTCCAGGTTGCTCGAAGGACGCTAAGCATAATCGTCATTTTAGTACTTAAAATGGCATCGGAGTAACCATACGTTAAATCATGTGGAGTAAAGGATGATTGCTTCTGATTGCGGATTCGAAATTAATGACTTGTGAGCATTGAAAAAAAGACGAGACTTCGCGCTGAGCTCGTCTAAGAACGTGAAAAGAAGGGAAACAGGTTGTGTAAATCGTGAATTATTTTCCTACCGGTTCTTGGGTCCACTAAGCAATCCCTTTCCAGTCGCATGCTTCCAAAAATGCTAACGTTGGTAATTGGAAATGGGTACAAATAGAAATCCTAAGTAAGCTCTCGAGGTATTAATGCGGTCTTGAGTAGTGTAAACATGTTATTACGTTCATTCCGCGTTGCAATGGTTTTAATACACCAAACCTATGTGGCGCAGTTATGTATATATAGTATAGCATGGCGTATCATACGTCGTAGTGCATACTCTGGTAGCAATTACTCCATCGGGTTTTAGAAAAGTGTGCGTATTCAATAAATATAGGGATTAGTGTTGACGTAATCAACGCTTAATATAGTCTTAAGGCCGCAGAGGGTAATAGATTGCTCGCTGGCTGGAAGAAGTGTGTTACAGATAGGTTGCGTAGGTGATAGGGCATAGTTTTCGTTGATGTTAGGGGTTTTAGGGTTGCTTGGAACCACAGAAATGTGGACGTGGGACGGTTAGGGTTTGGGTACTAGCTATAAGTGTAAGGGCTTCTTGCGTAAAGCATGGGATATAAATCGCTGGTCGCACATATGCAGTCGACTCTCTGAGTATGCTAGCCTTAGGAGAAGGAGAAAGGCTGGCTCCAGGATATGTAGCGGTAGCTTCCACGATAGAGGTGGCGCGGGGAAACAAAGGAAGACTTAATGTGAACTCGAACCTCTCAGCCGTAACTTTGTGGGAAGGTAATGTCATGGAAAATTGGAAGTATATGTTTTATATTTTCCTGCTGATGTATTTGATTTCAAGCAATGATATAGCATCTCTCAAATAATTAACTTTTTTTAAGTACACTCAAAACGAATCTTTATCGGACTGAGAGGAGAAATTTTAGAATCGAAATCGAATCGATGTTGGTAGAGAAGCCAGCCGCCAATATGGCCATGCTCTGAACGAAATATGGCAGGGATATTATGGCTCAATGACCCATCCGACGGTACAAGTTTTCTCATAAAAGCGCCCAGCTAGAGCTCTACTCTCATCGAACGAATCTCCGCCTCTGTCGGGGTTTGAATATGGGTCCTCGCGCGAGGAAACCTGCGCTCTCGGAGTCACGACTAAATAAACCCTGTTATAAGGTGGCAAGAGGTGGTAGATCGCTGGTTTTGATTAATGATCGAATAATTAGCTTGCTCGCACCTCAATTGAGTAATGCCGCAATCGGATACGCGATTTTCCCTCAATGCAGATTTAACACCTAAATCGTCTTCCTTCGGCTACATTTCTGGTCCTCCTTTTCATCTTAATGGATTCCATCAATGTGTCATTAACTAACTTTCGAGTTAGGTGTAAGCCATTAGTTTATCTACCTCGTCTACTCCACCCCAAGAATGGTTGTCCGGTTTAGCATCGTATCCGGTGCTTATCGTATGTTTTGGCTAGGGTGGGTGAAAGGAGCTCATTTAAACGGCTTATCATTAGAAAGAGTCGAGGAAATATGTGAGGGACTCCCTTCTGCTGGCATCTGGCAGAACCTCTATCTTAGGTTCTCTGTAGGTATTATCTAAGGTGCGAATGTTGCGTTTAAGAGGTGTAAGGAGTTTTTATTTTCTCCTTTCTTCCCTCTCCATCCCCCTGAGGAAAAGGAATTCCGGGGGAAATATTCTTGTGGTCTCGGGGTTGGTGGCGGTGCTTCCGTGGCTGAATTCGCCCCCGTAGAATGGAACAAAGAAAGAGTGCGCTGGGATTCGAGGGAGTTCCGACCATTAATCCCTTGGGGAAATAAGAGAAAAACAAAAGCGCTCGAGCCGGTTAGCGGAAATACTTAAAAATAATTAGGAAACGAGGGGGTGATAAATCTGAAAGTTAGGCTCAAAGAAGAATTCGCGAAATTCCAGTTAGTCGTTATGGCAATAGGACTTGTATCTGTTCACGTATCATGGTAAATTGGTAATTGGTCGTTACTTTGGAAACAATGGCGTGGAAAAATTTACATTTTGAACTTCCCTAAAGTTTAGGTTTCTCCTTTTATTTGGCAATTAGTTTCAGTAATGAAGTTCAAGCAATTATAACCGCTAATTGTCTTGACTTTAGTCAGTTCTCTGAATGTTAAAGCTAATTTTCTGATTTAATAGTTGTCACATCTTGTTTTTTCATGCAATTTACCGGACGCTGTACTTTAAAACACATTTTAGCCGTATTTCATGGTCGACGAATTTACAGCGCCTATTGAAAAGGTTATCGTCGACGTTCACCTAAGTCCGTGTCGTGAATATTTATTTGCTGAATTTCATTCCAATTTTTTCTTTTTGTTTATGTTGTTTGGTGTTTTTATTATTTCCCGGACCGTTTTCCTTATGCCTTGTTTTATATTTAGCCCTTTGAATTCTGTTAGGCAACTTTTGTTGTGATCACGTACCTATCTCTTGGTAGGAAGCAAATAAGCCATGAAAAAATACATTAAGTCTCTGAGATTTTGCGCTTGCTTCCATACGTTCAGTATTCTCTTCAATCTGGTTAATTTTGGAGTTTTTATAAGAATACTGCGTACTTCATAGTTAAGCAGAGCACATTTTTTTCTTGCGCAATGTTTGTTTAATTCGCAATTTTGATGGATATTCAGAGAAAAACTCTTGATATATTTTACTCCCTCGTAAATATAAATAAGTATTTTTTAAAGAAAGAACAATTCGTTGCGATATCAGGTATCAGAGTGATAGAAAAAAATGGTAATTCTGCATTGTGCCCGAGGTGGTCTTACGGTTGAAGTGATTGATGTGAACCATTTGCGCGAGGGTTACCGAATATGATTGTTGCCTGCCACTGGATAAATATGTTTTTCGTGAAAATAAACAGGGAATTTCTTGTCTCAAAACATTTTAAAGCCCTTAGGAATCAAAAATACTAAAAGATGTTGGAAACCTATCCCATTTCTGTAGACCCTATGAATTGTTGGGTCAATAATGTATGCGGTGTACCTATCTACTCTGCAAGCATTTACTTATATCAGATAATTAATTGAGGATATTTTTGAGAGTTCGCAACCTATGGTAACTGCACTACAAAGGAAGTTATTTTAATAACTGTGAAATATCCGTCCCGTAATTTCATTTACGGACCTGGGTTCTGTAGTTTCCAAGTTTAAACCCGATAAACTGATTAGTACACTGTTGTAATTAGTTAACTGTTGTAATCGTGGTCGTCTGAAAATATTTTAATCATGTGTAATTTGCCAAATTATCCCCGTAAAATTGATTCCTCCGATACCAAAAATTTATTTCATAACATCAACGGTGTTTTATTCGATCTAACGTCATTTTAACTGCTTTCGATTGAAAACCCATTTTGCCTCCTGTGGTTTTTGTTACCCATACCAGAAAACGTCCCTGCTACAAGAACCAAATTCAGGTGTAGGGGAGGACATGAAGGCTGCGGTCAGCCATTTACACGTTTGGACGAATTATGATGACGTGTGTGGAAGACCTATGGAAGTTTGCCCACACGTTGTGTGCAATCCTGCGTTCGTCATTTTTTGGAAGTTGACTGCAAGCGCTTCAGACTTGGTGGGCATTGTAGTCGCAGCGATGCGCCGTCGTCGTATCCCGCCATCCTCAGCGTATATCACCGTCAAAGCATCCCACAGCTCGCGCGCCATAGTTTCACCACCATCATGCTGATATTTATTCGGCAGTCAAAGTCCGTTGCGGTCTCCACTCAGGAGCTCCGGAGAAGGACGCCAACGGGAGAGGCTGTCCTGCGGATGTCCCTCTCCGCTATACTCAGCGCCATGGCGACAAGTCTTCGCTCCCCGCTGTTACGTTGGGAAGTCGGTCGGGAGTTGCGAGGGGGAAGGGTACTCCGTGGATAGAAAGGGACACACATTGGTTTGAGGGTGTCGCGGTACGTGCGAACGGGGTGGTAGGTGTGTAGAGAGTTTCAAGGGGGGAGGGGTCAGGACCCGTAATGAGAGGACGACTACCAACACCACGAGTCCTGCGGGCGTTGGAAGTGTTGGTTCGTAAGGCGATGTTACGAGGCGGTCGCGGGATCCGGCAGGGATGGGGAGGTGAGGTAGTGTGGGGATGGGTCGCGATGGGACAGGGTTTTGCTGGAAGGGTACAGGCGTTAGGGTGCGGGGAATGGAATGGCTGGAGTGTATGGGTGTGTGTTTATATGTGTGCGCCCGTGTGGGGGCGAGTGTCGTGTCGGGCGGAGGACGGGGACATAATTTAGTGGACATTTTGATATACAAACAATCTTTAATGAAATTCTTGGTCTTCATTAATAACACATTATCCCCGGGCGGGTGAGTTACGGGCGAGCGCCCTTGCCCTGCCCGTTTGGACTCGCGGAGCCGAAATAATTTTGGTTCCTCTGGTGTGTCGTGGTGAGGTGTTTCAGGGGGTTGGGTGGTTGAGGAATGGTGGCGGCAGTGGGGAGAGAGGCAGGGTAAGGTAAAGGATGGCTAGCAGGGATCGGCCGGCGGGAGTGTGAGGATGGCGAGGAATGAGAGGAATTAAGGAAGGGCGAATGGGAGGTGGTGGGGTGGCGAACGGCGGTTATAGTGAATGAGAGTCGGCTACGGGGTAGCTTAGTGCCTGCTCCGTGCGATTGTACTCTCTGTCCTTGTCTCTGAAATAGTAGGTAGTTGGTGCTTCGTCATCGGTGGAATTTTCACGAGGAATAAAAAAATGCTCCGAAAAATATCGCGCGCGTAAGAGTGTGCCGAAGTCTGTTTAGCAAAAGGGGCTTCATCATTTTATGCTCGCCCCACTGCTATAAATTTACTCTCTGTGTAGGAAAGTCCGGATTTGGGTATTGTTTTCAATCAGGAACTTTGCGAAAAGTTCGAATGATTATAGGAAGCATATGAGCATATACCTTCTAAGAATTGGAGTAATATAGTTTTATTTTATTATATGCATGTAGGTGAATTGGCTGTAAAAAATAGTTTAAAATATAGGCTAATATGTTATGTAAATACTCTATCATTTTTTGTTAATTGGTAATATTTTATTTGGTCAAATTTATTGCTGAGCTAAAATCTGGCTACATATAAATGTTCTAACGGATGTAAATCCGAGAATAATAAATTATATTATTATTATTATTAACCGCTCTCCTTTTTCCTATTTGCGAATGTTAATATTTTCCCTTTTCCTTGTTTTTTAGAAAAATTGATGGCATAATGAAATATTTACAAACAAACTTAAAAGTGAAAAAGAGGAGAGAATCATCTTGTGGTCGTGGATGTGAAGTGAACTGAAACTTTCTCTTTCGTTTTCATGCAAAGCTTGTGTTAGTCCTCCACGTGATTATATTTTGAAATTAGAAAAAAATAGAGTATTTTTATATCTATTTTAATTCTGTCATGTTCGATCATTTGTATGCTCAGTCATTTGATCTTGAAATTTGCCTAAACGCTTAATCATTTCGCATTTCCTTTTCTATTAATTACCGTTCCATTGTCTATGATCACATAATGCATATCTCTGAGGCTTTATTTATAATGGTTTTCGCGTTAATTTCTAAGTTTCTGCATGAGTCTTGAAAAATCTTTATTTGAGCAGGAGTAACTAAAGTAGACTATTTGAACTAATGAATGCTCTTAATGAGGGCAGTTTTACTATTATGAGTTTGGCTACTGTATTAGCTATATAATTTTATTAAAGGCAGCGATTTTAAAAACGCAGGCTCCAAGTTGCGGTACACAGTTAAGTAGCTCATTGTAGTTCTTAACTAAAAGTCAATATTTGGATAGGGTCTAACGAGATAAATCAAAGCTACTGTAAAAGACGCAAAATTAGGTTGCATGATGGAAGTTACGTTAATTTAAGGTATATATTTTATTTTGGTGTATATTAAATTTTACTGGGGATTTCGTTTTCGGAATTGCTTAAGAACATTAATGTGCCGATAGCCATGTTTTAGTGTTCAGTCCTTGGGTATGCATGTGGTGGTCGGTATAATTTGTTGCTCTGAATCGCAATATGGCAAATATTGGCTAATTATCATCAAAATAGCATAGTCGAAAATAAAAATATTCAATTGCTATTCTGGAAATAAATGATTATATTGTCCAATTAGGCTAAAAGTTATTTCCACTATTTAGAGAGACATCGTTAGGTTATTAACGGAAATAATTTATTACCTGTTTTGTGGTATCCAACCACTTGTATGGATTCAGGTTATATCGTATTTTACGCACGACAACCTGGAATTGTTTAAAATTTGGAAATATTTCGCTTCGATACATTGCGAACCAAATGGATCAATCGCTCCTAATTTATCGGGAAATCAATTTTCGTTTGTTCTGACCCGTGATACTATTTATCTTCGAGCTGCGCGCAGGCGGTGTAGAATATTGGATTTCCTGTGGGGATATCATTGTGGTATTTCGGGAAATGAATGGTTTTAAAAGAAATACTGCCGGTTGGTAGTCGTTAAAAGTCAGCTGTATTTCCTGCTGACAGTTAGTCGTGCTTCATATATTTTTTCTGCCAAATTTTGTAGAACCGTGTGAGATAAATCCACCGTTACTACATGTAAATATGTAACCTTAACGGTCATTTTTTCTTTTGCTACCGCGTGAAGTTTATAATACTTGATCATGGAGTCTAAATATTTCTGTCATCGCTAATCTGCAGCATTTTTGACGATGAAGCGTCCTCTCGTTTTCGAGGAAAAATATGTTATGTTAAATAGTGTCATTTTCGTATAAAAGATATACTCTCAAGTCTTGTAACTGTCAATCGAGTGTCTGGTTTATTATTTATGTTGCTTCTAGCTGACCGGGCGAACTTCGTACCGCCGAATAATCAATGAACAGTTTAGTTAAACCGTCTATAAATCAAGTTTGGTTCAACTGATTTTAATAATTTTTGAATTATTAGAATAAAATAGGAAAAAAAATAAAATACAAAAATAAGTATAACAATGGCTTGTTAGACAGGCATTTTCTTTATTCAGTCTACGCAAGGTAGACGTATACGCGGGTTTTTTTCAATGGTTTTTCTAATTTTTATGCTTTACTTAGGAAATTTTAGACATTGTGGTCTTATAAAGCAGTTAATAGGGTCAACATTTTATGCGTTCCGTCGCTTGTTAGAAAGGCATTTTCTTTATTTAGCCTATGCAAGGTAGACGTATACGGGTATTATTTCAATGACTTTTCTAATTTTTATGCTTTAGGGGAAATTTTAGACATTGTGGTCTTATAAAGCAGTTAATAGGGTCAACATTTTATGCGTTCCGTCGCTTGTTAGAAAGGCATTTTCTTTATTCACTCTACGCAAGGTAGACGTATACGTGGGTTTTTTTCTATGGTTTTTCTTATTTTTATGCTTTACTTAGGAAATTTTAGACATTTTGCATTTGACAGCTTTTGCATTGCTACCAAAGGATTCATTAACCCTGCCCTGCATTAATCAGTAAGAGTGGGTACTTATTTAAAAAATATTTGCTAATAAACCTAATCACCCATGATTTCGGTCATGTCAACTATTGGTTCGTCCATTCAGTATGTTTTTTTTATTTATTTCACAAGAATTTTATCTCTCTTGACACACTTCTCTCTCGTAGAACGTCTTCTTTAGCTATAGCTAGTAATTCGGCGCCTATCCGCCCGGAAATCTTAAGCCTCCTCATTTTTTTTTAACTCTGGGAATGAGGATTGAGCCACATTACGGCGGTGGAGTTGAAGAAGTGAAGGGGGAGGTAGAAGGAGGAAAAGTTGTTAATTCCCATAGCCTTCTCCCTCTGTGGGGGTGAGGTTTCCCTCTACTCTTGATGCGACACCGAGAGGGCCGTTCGGTGAGCGGTGGAGCGCATGATTCGGCTCGATGGAAATGGCTGTCCGCGGAATGGGAAGCGACTCGTCTTTGTTTGGGGGCCCCGCCTGCTCTCACACTTTGTGAAGGGTTTTAAAAACTTATCCCATTCCCTCCGTCTTATATATTTTTATTCGTCGCGGGAAAGGGGAAACGTAAGGGTGGGGGGAAGGTTCAGTCTACTCCTTCGCGACCGAGGATTTTTCGGACGTTCGAGGGGTTGAGCCCGGTTTTTGGTGAGGCGGTGGATTCGGCGCGAGTTTCGGATGAATTGGCTTTTTTTAAGAGGTGGCACGAGAGTAAATAAGGAGGAAGAAGTAGAAGAAAAATAAGGAAGAGATGCTCGAAAAATAAAAGGCTAGAAGTAATTTTCGCCTTCTCTCCCTTCTCCCGGTGAATTGGACGAATATCTGCTGAATCTTGGGCAAAATTGACGTTATTTTTGCCGCCTCAGGATTCGTTTTTTGCTCTCTCCCTCTCTTTTTCCCCTTCATTCAGGCCGAGCACTTTTTTATCTTTATCGCCCTCGTATTTTTTAGGTCAGGATAGTATTTTCCTCCCGAGTGTTCGTAAACCTCGCCTTTCGTTTGCTTATCATGGAATTCTTAAATCCTTGACGCCAACGATATTGTACATTCTTAGATGCTGCCACTTCTTCTACATATCGTGTTTGCTCGTAAGATGGACGAGAAGCACCGAAATCGACAGCTATTCAAACATCGGTGATCCAGATTCGAAATCATACTTCTAGCATTGGTCTGGAGCTAGTTTTTTCAAGTCAGATTAAGTTCTGGAGTTCGAAATCCAGGAAATTGTTTTTCTTAATATCCTCCATTTCTGCATTACTTATATTTATTTCTTTCGGCCATTTGAATTGCACTAGTAGCTGACGTGAATACATAGCTCTAGCGTAATTCAATGAAATGCCTTTATATTCCATCTAGTGAATCCTAGTTGTATTTTTATATTGTGGTTACCTGGTTTTCGACGTTGGAAGCCCTTACCACTGTACTGCTAGCCTATAAATTAGCCTCATTGTAATCAGCCAGATGAAGAATAAATGCTATTTTTTGTGTAACTCGATTACGATAATTGTAGTTGAATGATATGTAAGATCTGACTTAATCCCTGTCTTTAAGAAGATACATAAATACAAATTTTCTGCATACGTTTAAGTGTTAATGGTAGATACATACGTATTACACTGATTTAGCTTCGCATTATTATAAGCATTGACTGCATGGAAAAATTATTGTAAAAATATATGTACTTCATTTACTACAATATTTAAAGTTGAAGCCAGTATATGAAAATGAAGTTATCGTCTTGCGTAATTTGTTGAAAATATGGCTATTATTGTGATCATACATTAGATGTAATGCATACGATACAACAAAAAATTCATCTTAACAGGTTTGCGTTCGTAGGTTGTGCCTATAGTTTTTTTTTCGGCTATTGCGTTAGTGTAACAACGGAAAAACTGCCTAAAGTAACTGGGGGATGTTTTTAAAGTTATCATTTTATGTACGGACATTTATGTATGCATATCGGGCGTATATGATGTACTCTGGTTAGATTTTGAAATTCCGAGCAAGTGATATCAGAGATTTCCTTGCATTATCCTCCGGTGCATATCTTTCTCCCATTCTTCCTCGTTCGGCCTGACTTCCTTTTCCAATCTCTTCCTGTCCTGTCGACAAAGTCACCCAAGCTATTCACTCCTTCCCTATACACCCTCGCACCCATCTTGCTCCCAAAAATGTTTTTCCATCGGTGTCATTATTCTCCCCTTGTAACATTTTTTTCCCCTTTTCACCCCCCAAAAAGTACGATTGTTCGAGAATGAGACATCTCGACTCTTCATGCCGCATTCAGAGAAGAAAGGCGTGATGGATTGCCTTCAGCGGTGTAAATTCCGCTCTATTAACCGCGTCCCATCTTTCTTTTCCGAACAGATCTCCTGACAACGTGTCCTAATGTGTGATATATCGCTTTATTAACGTTTCGCGTATGACATGTTCCTGATCTCGACATTCTAGTCTATTTTTGTCTTTCTTTTTCTCTCGGAAATGTCAGCAATAATAAATAAATGTCTTTTTTGAATTTCCAGAAAATAACTTTCGTTAGGATGGTGTCCTTGGAAATTCGAATATGTGTAGTACTATATTATATTCTTCTGACATACATTTAGTCTTAGCTGTCATAGCATTTACTGGTTATTTTCTACGATTGCAGTTCAGTTTTTTACAGTTTCGATATTGCATTTACACTCGTCGTCCGTTTTTTGTGGGAAATTACCAGTCTCGAATTTTAACCCGGTTTAATTAATTAAGTCCCGGTATGCATAAATCTCCCATTTAGGCTGGTTAGCTTTCTCCTGGAAGTTATGTATTTAGAATCCTTCGGTAGTATGCCTGAGTAGTATTGAAAACTTACGCTGCGCTTCGATATCAAAGTTGGTTTGGATAGGTGATGGCGGAGTTCACTCTTCACTTAACCCGTAAGTGCCGTTGTAGCCTTGTTATTTTAATTAATAGGATTCATCATCATTTTTTGATTTTCTTTTTCCAAGGAATAACTCCTCAATAGGGAATTGATTCCCAATGCATTTGTTCACGCCAAAAACTCGTGTGTGGTTTTCATCCAGAAGTGTTTGCGTAAAGAATTTGCATTTGTATTTCAACTGAAGATGTAATATTGTATAGCATTATAAGTGAACAACAATAGCTTAGGAAAAGTGTCTGCTTCTGACCTTTATTGAAGGAATTTTGGCTGGAGGTGGACGAAAACACCCCGCATCGCAGCGGCCGAAACTGTGAAGCCGGCTCAACTCCCCCCGCAAATAAGAAATCTAACTCACCGGCCCCCCCAGAGTCCGTCCACGAGTTCACCCATCCGCCCACCGTCCTCCTTCATATTCAACTCCCGTGCTTATTAAGAGAGAGGGGAGGGAGTCACTCTCAACTCCTCCTCTCACCCCACTTCCCTAAAAACCCTCTTCATCATCATTTATTCACTTGGACTCTCATCCCTGCTACCTTTTACCGCGGACCCTGGAAACGTCTTCTGTCGGAGGAGTTTGGTGGATGGCAGACAGTGTGCAGAGGAGGAGTTGAGGACAGCAGTACGAAAGGGGGATAGGGATGAGGAGGAAGAGAGAACTGGTGAGGAGGGGGGGATTGGATTCGCAGAGAGGAGTGAGGAGAGGGGAGAGTCTCTGACGACGAAAGGGGTGACGTGAGATTGAGCAGGAAGAGGAGTAGGAGGTGGGGGAGGAATGGGAGTTGGAGGGACGAGTGGGGTGAGGTGTGAAGGCGCGCAGGTTTGCAGAGAGGAGGGTGGAGGCGGGAGGGGAGGGAGGAGGCTTAGACTAAGCCGTAATTATTTTTCATACCCTAGGGTACTGCGAAGGAAGGAATTATATGCCTGAATTAATGTGTGTGGATTTGTCTATCCCCAGCACTCTTTCCTCCTCCCCTCCCTTCGCCTTTTGCTTCTTCCCCGCTCCTCCATTCCCCCCTCTCATTCTTATTTTTGCCCAAAGATATGCCTCCCATCGTCTCAGATCGCAGTGTCTTCTCTTGCCCGATACACATTCACCAGCAGCTCTACTATTCAGGAATCTGTTTTGTTCCTTTCCCAGGAATCCCCTGGATTCCCTAGGAATATTTTCACTTTTGTTATAAAACTTCAAATGGATGAATTTTAGATAGTCTATCGAATCGTCAGATTCTTGAGTACAAAGAATCCTTGGATTCTGAAGTTTTCGTTCGGCCGACTGCTGTTCGCTTTCAGGATAAATTTTGTTGCAGATGGTAACTTACATAATTGAGCACTAGAATACCATTCCCATTTCGATGATGTCATTAAGGCAGTACTCTTAGCTGTAAAAAAATTTTGTTTCGCAGATTTGCTGAATGTTCTCGCAGGCTTTTGTTCAACTCCACTTATCCAGATTTTTATTTTCAGTGAAAATGGATATTCGGGGCAATGCATTTTATCGAATGGTGTGAAAAATTATGAAAATAGTTTGGACATGTCAGGGAAATAACGGTTTGCTCTTGAAATGGTCTTTTTAATATATTCATAATAATAATTAAAATTATAGGCGTGCTGTAGGTCCTTCGATCAATTTCACTTACATCAACCCATATTTTGCCAGAACTTCGGCATATAACCATTCATCCTCCTCATTCTTTTGGCTTATCGAAGAAGCTAAGTTGGATATGCTGGCTCAGTATATGTTGAATACATGAAGTAGATCCCGTGTGCATTTTATGCCAATGCGTTTCGTAGTTGTCGAAACTTTCTCAAAGGCCCTAATTAATATCCCGCATTGTGTTTACCTTGTATCGAACAGACATTGCAGTTAAATGTCACGCTTAAGGCGCTTGAATTATATCTCAAAGTAAGAAACCGTCTGTAATAGATCTTTATTTGCATCGCTTGAAAGCGTTATTACTAATAATCCTTCCAAGATATCAACATTAGACTTCTAAAATTGACCCAATCGACTTCGTTACCCATTTGTTTTACTGTACTCCTCTTTGTTTATTTGTCAATCGCTTCTTTTATCGATTTTTTCCGATAAAATGGGAATATAAACTGATTTATTGAATATTCTATTGTACCTTAAATATTATCTACTAACATTTAATATGGTGTCAGTTACTGTCAGTTAGTCAGTGACAGATTCAATAAATAAGTTTATATTCCCATACTTTCTATCTTTAATTATCGGTCTTTTCCTCCAATTTGTGAGTGAAGTCATTAGAGAACGGAATTTCGATATTTGATGGAGTATCTAGATTGTCTGCGAAAGGAATTTTTTCCTCCAAATCTTAATGAAAAAAATTAATTCTTCATTTCCTCTTTGGAAATATCGACTATCTCTTTGATACACCTCTCACAGCTAAAGTTTATGGGTTGGTAATAATGCGTTGCGTATTGTGGTTAACGTAATCAATACGTAATTATCTATAGAAAACTTTTCTGAAAAATTCATAAAAGTTGATAATTTTTGTAATTTCCGTTCTGTTAAGAGAGAACTATCATTGCGATATTGCTTCTTGTCTTATTGTCGATTTCATCCCCTTTGCCCGATAAACCTTTCTTCGCCTTTCTAAGTATTTTCCGTGGAGTATGATTTCATCAATTTGAAAGTCAAAAACATTGTGACGATTCCGGTACATTTATATTGAAGTGCTGATGAAAAAATGATGCTGATAAATTTTATAATTCAAGTTAAAAATTAAATGTTAACTTGCTAGCATCAATCCTTTTCGTCCCATCCGTAGTTCTAGTATCTGCTGTTTGTCCATAAATGTATCCCGATTAGGATTTTTCCTTTTTTTACTATATAATAGCTGTTTTTCTCAGGAAAATTATCCTTTTTAATTGCTTTGTCTCTACAAATATCAGCTGCTGCTGTGAATTTTCAAAATAAACAAGGGAAGTGTAGAAGGTGCCAAGTTGAAAAACCGGGTTGTTCTCAGTAGACGAGAAGGAGCTTGATTAATTCTCTCCGCCACATTCAGCGTATCGCAAGGCATTCAGGAACTCATAATTCCATCTTAATGCACGCGAGCTGGAGGTATTCCTTATTTTTTTCACTCCCCTTCCTCGATCCGAACTACCTTCCCGTTGACGGAGAGCGCAGAATAATAGTAGAAAACCCAAAAATAATGCGTGCTAATTAATCCAGGCGCTTGGGCGAGAAATCCTATAAAACCATTAGCTAACCACTTACCTATGAATATCCAGTGTTTTGCCCCCCTTCTTATGTAACTCTTGTGGTGGAGTATCGAGGAAATAGCCATTGGATTTATTTTTAACGTCTCCATAGTGTCCACCCTTGAACAATTCTTTTCAACTCCAGGTGAGATTGGGTGTGCAGTTCCTCTGTGTGTTTAATATAATCATTTCCGCGTCTTCAAATGTTTCTTTTGGAAGGTGTGGCCGTACCCCGCGAGTAGTACTCAATATAGTTATTTTCCATCGGTTAAATTTAACCATCAGTGTATTTTCTATTAGTAGTCAGAAATCTAAAGTCAATTTTTGCAATTTTTTTCAACGGAAAAGAATTTTTCAATTTTGAAACTAAGAACGCTTTTTTCTCATGTTTACTTCCGAATTTAGATGTGACTTCTTACTTCTCCCGTTGATAGTGTAAAATATTAAAAGGCATAGGATTGATCCGTACGTACTCGTTACCTACGTTTTAGACAAACGTCATTCAAGTATGAATTTGATCCAAGTTGGGACCAAACTTGAAGATTTGCTACGTCAATGATTTGGTCAATGGAGGTTCATGTGAAAGATAGATGAAATGATGATGACCGTCATCATGGCCATCAACGGCCTTGATGACGAAGAATAAGTCTTTCATCGAAACGTCGGCAAGGATGTAGATGGTAACTCTAACCCGGATGGAAACCCAAGAAATGTTTACGTCAGTAGTTCGAATTCGTTATTTTTTCCTAATCAGTCGATGATTTTTAACTGCTATCACCATCCACCCCATGAATCGTCCCATTTCCTCGCGGTTGATAGGATAGGTCGGAGTAATTGTAATTGAATCTCCCGTCGTAATAAACGGCCCTTCAGGCTTCCCCGCCCCGTCCCACGGCTTCCTTGCTTGCGGCTATTGCGAGGACGACGGGTTGAAATCGTTCGTCGCCCCAAATTCCGCCGCGTATTAGCGGGGTGGAGAGGAGGGTGGACCCCGGCTTGTTGGACCCTTCCCTTGCGACAATGCAATTGATGCACTCCACCCCTATACCACAACTCCTTCCTCCTATAAAGCCCACCCATCCCTCCTCCTCCGGTCCCGTTACCCCGGCAGCGCATAAAATTGGGCTCCGCTTGTGCTGTAGCCCGCGTTTGGCGGCGCTAGGGTGGCCGGGAGACCTTACCCCATCCCCCTTAATACCGCTTCCCGTGGCATTAATCAGCACCCGCAGTAGCTACCGCGAGTTCGCCGCCGCCGTCGACGTATAAGGTGGTGGACGCTCAGCCCAGGTGTGGGATGGGTTCGAGATCTTTTTATTTTATTTTTGTTTTCCGCTCTCTGTAGGTTCGGGGTGGTATTTTTTTCGCCGTCGGCGGGCTAATAATTGGCGTTGCACCGGAGTCGGCCCCACGGTCTTTTTCCATTTAATTTCCCTCCGAATTTAATTCCGATCCCACCTTTATTAATCTTTGCTCGCTCACCACTCTCCCGGCTCGTTTTCTCTCACTTCCCGGCTGATTTATAACTGCCGCCTCCGTCTCTTTTTCTCTCTACCTTTTTCCCCGTTCATTTCTCCCACTCTCTTTTTACCATCGGATGAAGGCTATATGCAGTTCAGAATACAAACACCAGTACGATTTTTCGGAGTTGGCGGTCGAGAAATATTTTCGCCTCGTGGGAAAAAGGGGGAAAATTCGTATATAGTACAATAGTGATAATGGTTTTTTGAAAAAAATTAGGAATCATAAAAACAAACTGGCAAAAAGACGCGGGGATGAGTCTGTCTGTCTGTGTGGGTGTCTTTTTTCGTTAATTTCGTTCGTAAGGGAAATGCATGGGACGCGCGATGTTGAACGCGTTAATATCGCGTCGCAGGTTCGGGTGCCGTTGCTGGGCGGGCTATCCTGATTAATTTCTTCCCCTTCCGCGGGGGCCTTGGCGGCGCGGGCGTCGGTCTCCGCTCCGTCTCATCGCCAACCCCATCCCTCAAAAAGCAGCCTTCCGCTCGCGATCCGACCTCTCCGGAGATTATGTCCGTGTGGCGTAATTGAATCTGCATTGTTTATGCTTCGGGTGATTTAGTGCGGCTCCTGTGGTGGGGTGGGGACAAATCGCCGTAAATACGTGCCGTGGTGTAATAAATGCTTTCCTTCGTGAGTTATCATCTATCTCGTCGTGAGAACCGCCAAATCTTGATCGTCTGGATCAGAATTTTCCCTCGTGGGGAAAGGTGAAATGAGTGTCTCAAACTGAATCATGGTTAGTTGTTTGGTAGGTATATGGAGGAGGCCACCAACAGCGTATGTTATCCACATCTACATGGTAACCCTTAGGTTGTTTCGATTGGCGTATAGCGGGAGGTGTTAAGGAACCAGCCGTTAGTCTATATCAGAATAATAAAAAAAGCTTAAGGAGCGCGTTGGTAGAAACATGATTTCATGAGTTCGATGTAGCATCTATATAAGTCCTCTCTACGAAATGATGGACATGGTGGATGAGGAGAGGCAGGTTGTTGATGGAATGAAGATGACACAGAAGGTATGGATGGGGGAGTACATAGTGTGAAGGGGATGATGATATCAGTGTTAGAGGATAGAATATTGGGTAAATGAAGAAGGGGAAGAAAGAGAGTAGGATTTTAGGTATAATGAAAGGGAAAGTATTCTTTATTATGAATTGAAGAGGAAAGTGGGTGAAGGGATGGGAGACTACCGTAATACTTCTCAAATGTATACTCCTTGTAAACCTAATTTAATCGGTAGATTAATTTAATAATAATAGCCCGGGAGAAAAACAAATTTCTACATGTTTCCGATCAGCCAGATATACCTAGTATTTTATCGTTTCTTTCTGACCGGGAAATGTAGTGGGTTCTAAGATGATTTTAATGATTTTCTCCGTGTCACTCTGCAGGATATCTGTTCCAAGTTGCTCTAGCAAACTTTGTGTAGCACGTAGCCTTCAGAGTCTCTTGCGGCTGACAGAACAATTCGTGTAAAATGTGTGTAATGCTCTATGCTCGCTTGGAGCTGGTTTTGACGAATTTCACCGCTTTGCTTCATACTGTATGTAGCTCACGAAAGCAATTTTGTGATTTCTGCCATCTGGGAAAGGTCGCAAGGAAAGTGTGGAGAAACTTCGACACGAGCTTACTCCTAGAAAAAGGCACCGAGGAAAATGCGGCTCTAGAAAGGATCGGGCTACGTCTGTAGAAAAAATTACTCCGCAGTCGGGATTTGAATCTAAGTCCACGGCTGAGGAGGTCAAGAGTGAAGCTACCACACAAACTCGATATGCTATTTTGGTTGTTTCTATATGAATCAGGAGTTTTCATTTCAAATTGAGTATCTTTCAGAAAACAAACTGTATGCTTCAGGTGAAATGTGGTGGAATTGTTCCGTCGTGAATGAAAGAGATTTTGCCGGTAAAACTTAAAGTGTATTTCATTCGTTATCTTTCAGGAAATTCTGATTTGAATTAAGTCTCTTAAAGCTGTAAAAATTTATTTTCCATTCCAAACAAAATGTTAGTATTTATGTAGTTATTACGGAATGTACTTACCTCGGTTCAGTATTTTTTATCAGGAAATCTAATAAGTAATACACAAGTTATGCTCTACAAAAATGTAGCTTTTTTGAGGCGCCAAGAGAATATGATAGATAAATTGCGCAAGTTATTACTTAATTAGGAAATAAATATAATTTCAATAAATCTTCATATAGTTGTCGTATGTCGTAACGAAGATTAAAAATAAGGGTAATGTTAGTGCGTTGGCCAGGCAATCTACTGTTATGTTTTAGCTAGGCTTTGGTTTAAATATTTCATCAATCATTTTTTATCAAAATTTCGTCAGCATTTCATTCAAGTGATCCTAACTCTTACTATAGGGAATAGGGATCTAATTTCTTTTCCTGGGACTAATATTATTTCTGTTTTATTTCTCCTTCAGCATGTGGAATGATTAAAAGAGCGTAAAAAGAGGCGTGCCACTTATTTTTCCATGCAAGATTTTTTCCTTTCGATATCTCTCCTTCAAATTATTAATGTCATCACTTTAGAAATGTGTTTATAATATCCTCATACTAGTAATGCACACATAAAGTGTGTGCTTAATTTCCGCATCGTGTATTCCAATCTAGTTTCCTTTTGTTTCCCTTTTTAGTTGTTATATTTTCCTGGTAGGTACTAATTCATTTTTATGGATACATTTCGTGACAATCAATTTTGTCGAAAATTTAATTTACTCACAG
The DNA here is from genome assembly GCF_921293095.1 of Ischnura elegans. Lineage (NCBI taxonomy): Eukaryota > Metazoa > Arthropoda > Insecta > Odonata > Coenagrionidae > Ischnura > Ischnura elegans. Next base: position 69,677,001 of record NC_060248.1, on the reverse strand, counting down.
CTTTGTCATTATTGTATTCTTCTCTTATTAGTTTGTAGGTATTGTTCTCCGTGGTATTTTATCAATTACTCGACGTTATTATTGGAGCATCCTAATTTATTCGTCTTCTTTTCTTTATTCAAACTTGCTTACGCAGGACACGAAGACCGACGGTTGATATTTCTCGTTGAAAAAAATGTCTTCGTTTGATCTTTAATTAGATGGAACAAAGCCTGCTAGGGCGTGAAGTGTCTTTTCATCATTTATCTGAATTCCTAATGCATCCTTTGTTGCCGAGGGAAAACCGTTTCATCGCCCACGGAAAGGAATATTTGCTATTTGTTTTCATTTTTCTGCAGATGACATTTGTTTAATTTTGGAACACTACCTTTCGGAAATTGTATTCTTCTCAGTCACTCTAAAACGGCAAAAGTATGCGATGGGATCTAATTTATTTTCCTGGGACTAATATTGTTTCTGTTTTATTTCTCCTTCAGCATGTGGAATGATTAAGAGGGCATAAAAAGAGGCGTGCCACTTATTTTTCCTTGATAGTGTATCTGGCGTCTGGGCTTCCTTAACTTACTCATTGGATTTCTCTTTTATTAATCCTTTTCGACGTTTAGCATTGCCTCCCTTATTCTCGTATATTTTTCTTTTCACGTAAGTTTTTTTCGTCTTATTATTTTTCGTATCTGTATTACCCTTTGCATTGATTCGTAATATGACATTACGTTGAGGGGCAAGTCTGTGGTAAGAACAGAAGAGAAAAGCATCTGATTCTATTTATGGAAGAGGTAGTGAAGGATGTGAAAGAGAATAAATCCGTATATGTGAAAAGGTATGTTCAAAAGAAGCCGAGTTGCATCAAACCAATCTAAGAATTGTTGACTACTGATGGTGTGTCATTTAAAATACAAAATCGAGGGTGGCCTAAGCCCAAAATACAGTAGATATCCTGATTGGATGTCAAATACACTATGGACTCCCGCGAAATTACCGTGTGGCGTACCTAGTGTGGTGGTGGTGGGCGTAGTGGTCTGTGCAGATTCTGGGAAAGCCGAAGATCCATACCTCGGTTCTGTTTCCAGGGAAATGTTTTGTGATGACAATTTTTTTAACGCGGTATGTTTGACATAACGTCGACTCATGTGTGGGTAACTCTCGAGTGATTAGCCAACAATTAAGATGAGTACTTGTGAGTTATTCCGAATCATTCCTCTATCATTTGCTGTATTCTTTTTGGGCAGATTGATGAAAGATAAATGTAAAGATAGGGGAATAAGGGGCAAGAGTACGCATTTAACAAACAATTATAAAAATTATGCATTCAGGTTCAAACAATAATTTTTATTTTTACACAATTTGTTCATAGTTACATGTCTACAATACTTATCGTCCGTTGCTGCAGAAAAAATAAAGAAGTGCCGTTATTCATCAAAATGTACGAGAAAAAGAAAAGAGGAATTTTGCAAGGGGCAAGTGTCTTCATGTTATGGGGCAGGAGTCGTAATCACAGTTTTCGCTTGTGAACTTTCTTTTTCCAGAATATATGGTTCAAGGTTCTTTCCTCTATATTTTACATGCATTATATACTATCCAATCAACAATTGGTGGATCTGAGCACAATTTTCCACAAACTCCGCAGTGATAATCAGTTTTTCCGGTGAAGTCAATGCCCAGTTTGCCGTCCACCAACTGCCGCTTAGCATCGCAATCGTTAGCCTTATTTTAAGATATCTATCTTCATGTATAGTGTCTGAGTGTAGGTGGAACTCGTAAGAATTTATGAGTTTTGCTTTGAGCTTATATGCCGCTTATGCGCATGCAATGCTATTGGATGTGGTGTAATGCTCTCAGGAGAGACATGTGGCTGTATTATGCATATCTATGAATGAAACGCACTTAAAATTCTGAATTAAGCAATATTTACGTAGAGAAAATTTATCAATTTCTATACCAGCTGCAAGAGAACGCACAGATTCTTCATTGTTACTCTTCAGTGTAGCTACCTCTGTTTGTACCTATTTGTTGTAAAATTTATTTGCGATCGGTTTTTCTCCTAAAGTTCTGCATTTTATTTCAATACATTTATCAGCAAAGTACATGTGATATTTATTACAGAAACTACTAGTTTATATGTAAAGCAATGGTATATAGTGGGGCAGGAGTCATCGCCCGTGGGGCTAGAGTCCTCATGAGGGTGCTTGCCCTAGGACTCTTGCCCCAACGGCATTTGCTACACTCCATAGCACAACCGCATGGTGAGCTGCGAATCTGCTAATGGCATGTATTTTCGAGGCAAAAAATTTATAAAAAGTATTGCTAGACAAACATATTATTTAAATAAACGCCCAAAGCGCAGATAAGAATTACGCGGTCCTACAATTTAGATCAAAGTCGCGTCAAAATGAGGTATAAGAACTCACGTTCTGTCGTTCGTTGTCTTCCACTGAAAGCACCCCTCTGCTACATTCGGTCTCATAAATGGAAATGATTAACTACAAGTTGCATCATCCCGGCATTTAGAGAAATATTTCGGAAAAGAACTTTTGCCCCATGCGGACTCTCGCCCCCTCACTACCCTACTACCCAAACATCTCCCCTTGTGTGCTGGTTCAAACGTCAGATTCATGTGGGCACATTTGCAGAATCCGAAATTATCGCCGAAAGTCGAAACGAATATTTTTCGGACAAAATTGGTGGGAACCAAAGTCAGTGAAATTGCAAGTAATGCGTGTATGCAACTGATTGCATTCATTAGTGAAGTATTCAGTGTAAAATTTCATTGTTTTCATTAAACGCGAAATTTGGTTATTATTTATGTTGAATTACAGCCTAGACAACTTGCTACAATTTTACTCTCCAGTTTTTCTAATTCTTAATGGATGATCTTATTTTTTATTAATAATGCGTTCAACCATTTTACCCAGGACATATATTGTCTTCCTCTTCCTCTCACATAAGTGTGTTTAGAAGTCTTTCCCATTCATTGTTACTTTTGGGGAGATGATTAAAAATCATAGTATCAGTTTTTAGGTAGTTTGGTATGGTATTATTTCATGAGAGATCTAATTTTTACTCTTTTCTTTCCGCGTACACCGTCAGTTGATGGGCCGATGGACCGACCGATGGAGAATAGATCTCAATTAGTTTCGTTACTCTTAAGACAAAGGGACTGCCGCTTTTCAATAGGAATCAATGAATGTGTTCCTTAGCTGGCCTTCTCTGATAATTTAATATTCTCTTGTTTACCCGTCATCTTGTATTGTTGATGAATTTTTAGGGACTACAGCAAAGTCCTTCGTGGAAATTTGGAGAAATTGAAGTTGTCAGTATTACAGTTGATTTCCGGGAAAATTTCTTTGCTTGGACTTGATATTCCTTACAGAAAAACAAAGGAGGTAGCCTTACCCAAAAAGACAGTTAAATTTCCTTATTCATTCTTTGAATAATTTTGCGACATTCTTCCCTGGTGTGCGTAATTATTCGGTGAGCTATGAGTCATCTTTTCGCCGCTTCATTATTTTCCGTCTTTTTTATTTAGATTTGCAAAGAAACGCAAGAGGGTACCTATCATAGCTTTTCCTCATTCCTCAGTCAGGCGTCCTGGATTCCTCAGCGCACTCGATTGTCATCTCCCGTGACATTCATTTTCCGCCTTGGCTAATCGCCTACCCCACCCCCTTTCGCCTTATTATTTAGACCCTCCTCCCCCACCATACAACGCTTCAATTCTTTTTTCCTTCTCTTTTTATGCTCTTCAAGCGGAAAGAACGGTGCGGCGACATCCCTATCGCCCCCACCACTCTCCCTCCTATCTCATCCGCGGGTATTTTTCTCAAATTAATTCTTTTTCTCGACGTTTTCATATAACGTGAACTCTACCGCGACAGGTATGTCCCCTCCTCCCTCTCCCGTCTCCTCCTCCCTCCCAATATGTCTTCCCTAGCATCACCCTCTCTCCTCCCCCTTCGCCCTGCAGAAACTACGTGGCATCGCCCTTTGAGCTCTGCCGTTTGCACCCTCTTACTACAGCGCATCCCTCCCTCCTCCTTCATCATCGTCATCCGCGCCTTCTTTCCCTCTCCAGCATCTATTCGTCCCGCTCCCTCTGAACGTTCCCCTCCACGTCTCCCTCCCTCTCCCATTTTAAATTTACCCAAAAAATATACAGGGAGGGTGGCAGAAAAGAGTTGAGTTAAAAATAATAAAATTATGAATGCTTTCTTCTACGCTTTTTCCATGCATAAGTATGTGTCTAAATTTAGCTTTTCGTTTTTTTATGTATAGATTACCATGTTAAATAATTACAACCATGTAATTTTTAGTGCAGTTATTGCTATCCAGGTATTGTATAGATGACCAAGTCAACTAATTACAACCATGTAGTATTTAGTGTATCCCTATCAATATGTCATATCCTATGCAAGTTCCTCATCTTTTCTACTTATCTCCTCCATCACATCTTTCTATAATATTCCACCCAAAATACTTGTCTCTAGGTCTTCCTCAAGTGACTTATCCATAAGTTTTTTTATCTATGATTTTTCTCATTAAATAGCGGAGTATTACGATGTGGCCAACGCACCGTTTATTCATTTTTTTCGCATGTTGCATTTTACTCCACTATGTACTTCGTCTTTTCTCACCCCATTTGTCAACTTTTTTCGTAGCGTCTTCTTCAGCTCTCTATGGGTCTCCAAGCCATATGGTCTTTTTTTATCAGTGTTTCCATTGGTTCATATTTCGTATCTATATTCTCTTGTCTTTATTTCATTTTAATGCTATCCACACATGGCATAATGGATTATATGTTAATTCCTTTGCAGACCTTGGTAACTCCCAATTGTATCGTATCCATGGTTGGTCGACTAAAATTGCCAATTTGAAGTTTCTCCCTAATATTCAAAGAAATCAAACCAGACGAGATACCTTTCCTAATTCTTCCCTTCCTGCTATCAAGATACTACAATCCGAAATCGTAATCCATGAGGGTCAATTGGAAAAGAAAAAACCGTTATCCATTTCATGGGAGTTGCCGGTGAGAATATCTTCTTCCAGAAGAAAAACATATCTTAAATGAATTTGGGAAATTCATCCATCTTAATCACCCGACCCGTTGTCTCGATTCAAAAGTATGATAGGCTAGGGTCGAGCTCGCCCCGCTCCTTGTCATTTCCACATGGATGTGATACGTAAAGGGATCCTTTTTTCCTCGACTTTTATCGTGAGTTGACTTTTTCCGGCCTCAGTAGAGGCTGGGTGATGTCCTCGCATGCGAAGGCAAAGATCAAAGGTTCGAGGCCAGCCTGGGTAGGTTTGTTTTTTACTGGGCATGGATGTTTGTGGACATTTATTGTTAACATGTCACAAAGCCCCGTTGTAAAGGGATAATATATTTTTTCGGAAATACGAAAATAATAAAATAAATTTACCTTGGCTATGGTATTTGGTCGCAAGTTTTTTTCTTAAATTTAAGGCGCGAGTTTAAATGGAACATATGATTTTGAAAAAGGCACTATTCCACTCGCCGTAAATAATTTTATTGTTCATTTTAGGTGTTATTGGGGCTGTAACTTAGATTTTTTGTGCATGGATATGACCACTATAGTTATATTACTATTCTTGGGGAAAAGTTGAAGCGATGGCTTTCATAGCTTTGAAGTGGTCTCGAAAATTCAATGAATTTACTTATGCTGTTTTGGGAAATCACGACTTTGTTGCAATGCGCGAAAATTTTTCTCGGCAGTTTCACGTTTTTTCCCTTATAACCCATTGTTGGAAGGGATTCTAACTCCACTCATGTGTACTTAAAATATTTTGCCGCACACCTTGGCAAGCCTCTTGCAATAATATTATTGCTCATTGGTTTCCTTCTGTTGTAGTATACAGAGAACGAAGAAGCGATGTAACATTTTGTGGAGGGTGATTCTCAGGTCTTGAGAAGAAGAAATGCTCGTGGTAGAGCGAGGAAGGGATCTCGCGATAGATGGATTGGGATGGTGGAGCGGGCGTTGGGAAATATTTACAAATACCTGCCCGGTGCGACGTAGATACGTCAGATGCATTTTTTTATTCTTAGTCATTTCTTATTTTTCACTCGTGGACGTTATTTTGAGTGGGTGGGCGGTGTGGGTGGAGGAGTTTAATGTGGAGTTAAAAGGGGTGGGAGGGGAGAACAAGGGAAGGGTAACCATGTCCCTTCCCTCTCCTCCCCTCCTCCACCAACTCTACGGTATGAATAATAATTGCCGTGTCTTTTTTTTCCTCATTACTTCCCAACCTTCTCGTGTATATATATTTTTTCCGCGCGCCCTCCTCTTCTTTATTTTAATTCCACTTATTAGTGTCTCCCCGACGTGAATGTTTCATCGCATCCCCACTCCCTTTTGCTCCCGTTACGACCTTTCATATTTTTCTTAGAGCATCCCCTCTCCTCGTTTTTTTCACCGCCCCCTCTCGAATTCGTATCCTTACTTATCCGTCGTACTTCATCCCCTGCTCTACGCATCCTCTCACTTCACCATCACCCTCGAGTGACGACACCTCTACTCGTCTCTTGCTCTCGGTTTCGTCACAAAATCACTTTTCACGCAGGCACAGCTGCGTTACCGATATATTTTGTAGCTCATCAATCTCCCCCCAAGTCTGTGGGAAGGTGTTAAATCGATACCTCCACTGCATAAACGCTCAACAATCGCCCACCGAATCAAAATCGCTCATCTAGTACTATTAGGGTTATTTAGATGAGCGGATTTGATTCGGTGGGCGATTGTTGAGCGTTTATGCGGTGGAGATATCGAAATACTATTGGCCAATAAGCTTATTTTCAGTGTCCACGAACGTAAAATACTGGAACTATATAAGTATTCTTTCATTTTATTGCTGGTGTATCCAGCGCTCAACTGAAGAATTTCCCATTTAACTAAGTATTTATATCACGATCACTATTCTTTATATCGATACAGCTTAAGAAACCTGTATCGCAAAGATGAGATTGAAAGAATTAGTGAGAAAATATTAATTTATCTTTGTAAAAACGTAGAATAAGAGATATTTTCGCTTCTTAATTTTAGCAAATGAGTTAAAATGTGTCATTAAAACATGTTTTGTAACCGATCTTAGTCCTATGAGAGGATTATAGCATCTAAAACTTCATACCGAATATACGTACATTTTAATAATAATGTCTAAGTAAATTGAGTCTGTTTGCCACTAAATTGTGTTAAGTGGGTAAATTTGTTTTAACTATTTGAAAAAATTATTGGTGTTGAAGCCCCTTCATTCTTTCCCCAGATTCGTAGCTTCCATTGTACTTCTTTATCAAATATTTTTCTTTCTGTTTCCAAAAATAATGTGTCTCGTATGAAGCGCAGGTTCGGAAACTTTTGTTCCCTTGATTTTAATTTTTTCGAAGAGTCGTTCTTACTCATTTCTTTCGTGTGCCTCGTCTTGCGGAAGAAGTGAGGGCGGAAACGAGAAGATTGGCAAGTTCCCTGCCTCGTCGGTTGTGTGGTACTTGACGTCGGTTCTTCGAAGATGCTTGCCGCTCGAGCGGTTTGACGTGAGCCCTCCCCAGTTTTCTTCTCCCATGGCATTACCCTGAGTTGCTAAGAGTTGTTATTTTTCAAATTTTATGCTTACATCAATACGCTTCCTCTTGGAGTTCTTGAAATTTCGAATAGCATTATCCCTGGTTGATTGTATGAGTGAAGAGGAATGAATTGTTAGTACATATTACATAATTCTTCAATATATACGACCCATTACTCAACCCATGCAGTTATTTTCAGGGAATTACTGACTCAACTATCAATAGATGCATAAATTGACACCTGAGTCTTTAGTATGTAATTATAGTGAGTATACGTATTAGTGGATATTATTTCATTTCCATGAAGGTACGCCTGTTATCATAATGTTTTGAAGGAGTGAATTTTCGTAAAAAAAATAGAGAAAAATAACGAGATATCCATGCGACTTTGCTGGTATTTAATCCTTGAACCCCAAAGAACCCAAAAGACTACTTGGTTTTAGGGAATTACTGTACTCGCTTGCTCAATCAAATCATTCCTGTCAGTCCATTGGAATATCTCTTTTATCAGCCATTGTTGAATGCCCACCAGCCACATTTACTCATCCCGCTATTCATTTTCTCCAGTTTTTTCTTTTCCTTGACATATCGTTAACAGCTTCTCTCCCAGTTTTATGTTTTTCCTCGTTTCTAGAATCTGGGATTAGTGTTTAGTTTACAAGACTGTCTCAATTGACCACCTTTTCTACCCTATGGTGTGCGAAATATTTTTTCGATGTCCTGCATCGTAGAAGACTACGGCACGCATTTGAGCACCCTTAAGTTTTTTTTATTTTGGTATCAAGTTTTACGTTTATATTTGATGAATGAAGCAATTTATTTTTTTCTGTTCATCTACTGAAGTTAAATTCAACAACTTTGACAATTAGCATAAGTTACAATTTTAAAATTTGTTTTTAAGTATTTCAGTAGACGTCAAATAACATCTGGGCATTATATTGCCATTGAAAAAAGTCATTGAAGGAAAATTTGTATCTCGAAGTTTTATTTGTATTTTGAAGAATTTGTATTTTGAAGTTTTATAATTTGTATCTTGTTTATAAATATTATTTTGTTGATGTTAACCTCTCTATCAAATATCAATTCTGCCTTCGTAAATATGGCATTTTAAATTTTTTGTCATGGCATAAGATTATTTGTTTTACGCTAGCGAATGATCCATTTGAGTGGGCTAATACCCAAAGAGAGATGAATATTTATGCTAGCCATGATTTGAATGCACTCTGGTCGTGTTACTTAATAGGCACCTGCTCCCTTCCAGTGAGATTTCATTGCCTGCTCCGCCTTTGATCTCTTACTAAAATGAAGTAAATAAGATTCTCACAATTTGCGAATTGAGTTCATCTTAATTTCTTTCATAATCCGCCCCCTGAAGCGTGCTCATCTCTCCTCGCTCCTTTTCCTTTCTGTTTATTATCCATCCCCTTGTTTTACACACTACCGCGCCCTCCCAACTCCTTCCACTCGAACCATTATACACACGTATTCCCCAAAATCCAAACCCTTGGGTTTTACGAGCCCTTAGACCACCCCTCCCCCACCTCATCCCGAAACCCATTCCTCTCTATCTTTCCTCGGTCTTGCGAGAACCCCTTTTATCGTCTTTGGGGATGTTGTGACTGCAGAAATAAGGGAACAGGGGGTGAGGAGAGACCCTTTTGACTTTCACGTATCCCCCCTCTCACCCATACCCTTTGGCATGTACCCCTTTTTGTCCCCACTATCCCCCATGGCCTCCTTCACCCCCCACTTTCCTTGGGAATTTGAATGAGATTTTCGGCGGCTGGATTGGTGCTTTCTCATCCGATGCCGCATTTCGTGTTTCAGATGTTTTCATACCTCCCACCCGGCAAGACGAATTCCCCCCCCCCTCTTGGCCCTCCGCCTTTTCGAGGGTTTTGTGCCCGTGTGAATGTATTTACGAGCCAGTTGTCGTCGTCATTGCCGCCTGTTTCTCTCCCCGGCCCTTCTTGTCCTCGCCCTCAACGCAGCAAGCGCGTAGTGTTCCTATCGAGTAGTCCCGTGAAGAGAGAGAGAGAAGGGAAGGAAGTGGTGGTTGAGCACACTGTCGGTGTTAATCTCCGTCGGAGTGAAGAAAAGAGCGGAGTGTGCGAGGCTGGTGGCATGATGAAGTAAGCGAACGGTCGTAAAAAAAAAACGTTATGAAAGGATGCGATTCGTAGCGTTATTTTCTTCCATCCCTCCTTTTCCTCCGCCTTGCGGTTCGAAACGTTTAAAGGTCGTTTACGCTGAAAGACTTTTCGATGGAACAAGTATGAAGTCGTCGATTTCCCCCGTTTATTTATTTTTGTTTCCTTCTTCCTCGTCTTATTTCATGCAGTCTCGTCTTCATCGCGAGACCGGTTGACTTGTCTCCTATGCCGTAGCGAGATCAAAGAGGTTTTTGTCGCCATTCCACGTGTGAAAGGAATATTTTTTTCGCATCTTCTCCGTCAGTTGACGCTGCCTTTAACGTCATCCGATAATGAGCCGCGTCTGCCGTCCCTAATTGGTTTTATGGTGAGCCTGTGATGAGGTTTTTTAGCTGTGTGATTTCCGTGGGAATGATGTTATTAAAATGAGGAGCGCAGCGTTTAATTAAAATCGAATACTTAAGCGAAAATACACTTCAGGTTTCTTGCAACCTCATTTTTAACGAGGGTGTGTATAAAAATCAAATTAGTCCATTTTGATCAGAGTTATTCAACCTTTGTTGAGAAAACTCGTGTATCGCTAAGTAGCTCATGCGAAAATGTGAATTCAAAACTCGTACCTAATTATCCATCAATTTTGTGCAGTAAGATTTGTATTTGTTTCGTGTTAGTTCTATGATAATGGGTCTGGTTTCAATCGGCTCCTTAATGTGGATGCTTTTTAATGCCCCTGTAAAACTTTCTCTGCTAATAGAGTCAAAGAAAAATGAAGGAAAAAGCAATGTTTAGCTAATGCTAATCAGCAATGCTGCATTTAATCTTATGTGCAAGTGGTTAATTTTATATGCGCTTTTATAACTGTTCCTGTGATTTTGCTGAATTACATTTCTGATCATAGGGGCGAAGACGTGTCTAAAGTAAAATGACGGAAATTTATTTTCCACCCTTATCTTGAATTAATTCATTAATTTTGATTTAGATTCAGAATACAGGGCTCTATTATCATACGTTAATGAGAATACATGATGTTACTATTTATCTCGATTATTAATTCATCATTACCGAATATGCGATTTTACCTGGAAGAAATGCTTAATTCTATCTGAAGATAATTAATATTCTTGTATGTTCAAACCGTGAAAATAACAAGATATAGAATCTTGGGTGTCTAGGCTTGTTTACAATGGAAAATGAAGAGGCATCAGTGTCTTGTGCTTGCATCCATCTTTAGCTCTTCTTATCGTGTATGGAGAATTTTTCTGTCTCAGTGGGTCAGTGATTTTAGCTATGAATATCTATCGTTTGTTCTGAGTTCTCGGAGTATGTAACAGTGCCCATGTAAAATTGGTGTACTTATGCACCGGCATGATTTGATCTCAGTCGTAGATTCTGGTCAAAATCGGTCTGTTTTTATCTCGACCCAAACAGGGTTGGAACAGCTAGTGTCTTATAGTTGGAATATCTCTGTACATAAATATTTTTTTGATGTGCTATATGAAAAATTGTTGGAAGTGATAACATTTCGAAGTAAAATACCGTATTTTAATTAGCTTCGTAGTTTCCTGAGAGTGAGGCATTATTTTATTACATTTCCTTTCCTCCTCCATTGGCTGCCTCATAATATACAGTTATAAATCACTCTTTACCTTGGTATTATCTTCCGTCGCTTCCTCAACCCAGCTTACCTCCGCCCCAATGTGTTCAACTTCCCTCATTACACCACCATGAAGAACTCAGAATCCCTCCACGGGAACAAATTCTTTTTAAATACCTTCAAGGGCATTAACATCCGTTATCCCTCCCCTCCATAATCATGATGTTCCCATACCGCTACTATAGGAGCCATTAGAAGTATTTTTCCCACGTCCGATGGGCACCTTTTTTCCAACCAATTTGTTCGCCTCGGGGAATACCGTCTTTATTACCATCTCCTTTGAGAAAAGGATCAAATGGAGGAGAGCGGGAGATAAGATATCGAAGCATTAAGGAAGAAGGAGAGATAATGAGGGTTGGGCGACCCAAGGATTTATTTCTCGCTGGTATTTTTTATGATCCCTCTCCAGTCTTTTTTGGCAATTTTTCCTTAATTCTCTCTCTCTCTCTCTCTCTTGCGAGGGAAGCCCATCAATTAAAATTGTGTTTAATGTGATTTAAATCCGATGTATATTCATTCTTACCCGTTTTAATATAGTTTTAATCCCTGATTAATATTTTGTAAGTTCTGAGATCGGCTGAGATATTTTCAGCTACTACTTGGTGAGATCTATTAGTTTTTTATTGCCAATAGTTTCAGGTTATCTATTTTCTATTCGACGGAATAAAATAAAGGTTTCCGTCAAATTTATATAATTTCGTATACAATGGAGAACTTTACCTCGAGCCTGCATTTCCAGGTTCTTTCTAGTGCAAGCTATATTAAAGGAATTTTTCTCCAGGATCTTCTAATGTAAAAGATTGTTATTTTGGGAAAAATTCAAAAATCTACCAATATTGCATATTATTCAGCGGTAACGAAGCTTCCATTCGGCTCCCGAGTTACTGAAATATTTGGATTCATTTTTGTCTATAATGCGTAGTATTTGCTAAAATAGTAATATAGCTTCTCATTGAATACAAAATCGTGATCGGAGCTTCTTCATATTCTCAATTAGAGATATTTTATTTTATTCTGAATGTTTTTAGATCTTTTTGGCTGAAATATTGGTCGTGCATTGCGGGTGACTCCGTAAAGTGGCTCCGTGGCCAGTCCCGGTATACTTAAATTTGAATTATTGATTCTACAGCTGTTCGAATTCGAATCAAATTTTCAATGGCAGCACGTAGATTTTTATTGTGTATCTAATTTAGTTAATAGGCTGCTCCGTGGTAAGATCCATGCAGCCTCCTTCTAAAGCGAGAAAATTGACGCTTTGCTTGAACGAATCGCCAACTTTTACTCTCTTATTTCTATAAATAAGCTATTTCGATATGAATTAATATCATTAATTACCTTTGAGGAGATTCATGTTCCACGTGCGGAGAACTTAGCGTCTGTTAATTTGAAATTAATACCGATACCCAATCACCTTATCCTCCCCTTCCAGCCTTTCTCTGATATAATGATTACGTAAATTTCTGTGCATCTTTTGAATGCTCCTACTTCATTGGTCATTTTGATATTATCCATACTTTTATTGACTTCAGTGAATCGAAATTTAGTCACGCCTGAATTCCCTCCGATTTTTATTAAGTTTACAAAGTAACTTTTGCTAGATACCTAGTTCTATTTATCAGATGACACAATTTATTTGAGGTGAAGGAATAGGAGAGCCTTGGTAATTGATATGCAAACAACTCAAAAATATTCTGGTAACGAGCCTCTGTGTTATTTTTTTCCTGGTTCTCAAGGTCTAACGCGCAGGACTTGAGTTGTTTTGCCATTATGACTTATGTTAGTATTAATCAACGCTTTTTATATGCTTGAAGAACCATAACCGTACGAAGGTGTGAAAAAGCTTGAAAACCACGGAATATATGTATAATATGAAGCCTATTTTTGTGGCTTTCGGTCAACGAAGTACAATTAGAAGAGTAACTTTTGAACTTCTCAAGAATATGACATGCATCCTCTTCGTTTCTTCAAGCCAACCTCTTTAAATGTCCGTCTTTAACGCAACCCGCAGTATCTTCCGCCGTCAATGATGGCTACTCTCAATGCACCGTTGTGTTGCGTGTGTTTTTACTGAAGATTTAAGGCTCCCAAGGTGCTCCCAATTCTTCGAATTCGAATAAAATTTTCAATGGCAGCGCGTAAAGTTTTATTTTGTTTCTAATTTAGTTAATGGGCCGCTCCGTGGTAAGATCCATGCAGCCACCTTCAGAAGCGGGGAAAGTGACGCTTCGCTTGAACGAATCGCCAACTTTTACTCTCTTATTTCTATAAAATAAGCTATTTCGATATTAATTAATATCATTCATTTGAAATTTTCTCGAGCTATACGATGTGATAGGCTGATGTGTTATTTTAACACTCATCTCCCGGCAAAATGAAATGAAAGTTTCCCCATCAGGTGAAAAGTGAAGGAGAATGAGCGGTACTTAAAAATGTTGTCCTTGAGCAATCGATTTTTCCTCAAAATGGAGCCAATCAGTACCGTCCTCCATTAACACGATTAAAATTCGGATACTTGTTCAATATACGGCCCCCCGGGAACTTTTTAGTTAATTTAATGAGTTTTTCTTTGTAGATTCTGGGAAGGTACTCCTTTAAAAGTGTTGCGGCCGAGGAAATGGATATTTGATTAAGAGAGTATCGTTGTTATTTTAATACTTCCTAGTACTCTTCATATATTAGGGTAAACGTTCTGTTTTCATTCCTTAATCTTGTGTCATCTAATGTGTCTTATTGTTGGAATCCATTATGAATATTGTAATCACTTGTCAGCATAGCCGCTAGTTTCAACTTGAGGTCCACAAATAAAAGTCCAAAGGCTTTTTTCATACAAATAGCAATTCAGTGTGTGTCAATATCATTAATGGCCACGGAGAAAAAAATCACAAAATATTCACCTTCGATGAAATGAGATCAAGGCGAATGCTATATAGGGTTTCCTTTAACTTTAATTGAATCTTTGTTGAATCGGCTGGGCCCGAGAGGACGTTGTGTATTGTGGAACATTATTCTATTTATGATCATGAAGGGTTGTGTTTGGTTCGCACCATGTAATGTAGAGCGCGAAAAAGACTACCTAGTAGGATTGCACTGCTATATTATTGATCTTCAAGTACTTTTAACAACGCAGTTGCTAATTTTTCCTCGCATAGAAGTATCTGGAGCCGTTCAATCACAACTGCCGCTATGATATTTTTTGATCAATATTGCTGAGGCAGATAAATAAAGCAGATATTTTTAAAGAATGGTGGTAGAGCCCGTAAAAATTGCTTTAAAAATCTTTTAAATTCCGAATAGGAGGCGAAAATCCAAGAAAATCCAAGGTGCTTAGAAGAGATTTATCTTGAAATAATAAAGGGAACGGTATCTTGCTGGAGGAAAAAGAATTATCTGAATTTTGCATCACTGGTGAAGCCTTCGAGAACCCACAGATAAAACCCTCGAGAAAGGAACTAGCCCCCCTAACCAGAATGCGTGAAATTCACACACTGAAGTTAGTCAGGGCTGGGATTTACCTTCACCTATTCTAACTAACCTTTGGGTTCAATCACGTGGTGAGTGAGACATAAAATATTTACATAAGGTGGTTCCAGAAATATACTCTTCATTCGTCACGTGAGGACGCCGGCCGGACGGACGGTGGGCGAAACTGCTGTGTGTTACTTAAAACTACGTGGAAGATACCCAACGTAATAATAAATGCACTTCATCGATACAACTCCGCGGAAACCTAAGAAAAAAAATTTAAATACCCACTCCAGGTTTTTTTTGTCGCCGTTACGTTCTATTTCCTGCTGCTTCATTGCAAAGCAATGCTGAAGTTATTGCAAATTGTGACATTAATCATTTTCCAAGTTTTTCTAATTATTCCTGTTTTCTCTTTCCCTAGCGTCTCTTGCTCACTGACCCACCCGTCTTCGACGTCGACCGCGTGACGGTGAATGCCACTGGCTCCCGGGTGGCCCTGTCTGGTACTCGTGGTGTCACTGTCCTCCAGCTACCTCGCCGATGGGGACCCGGGGCGAATTTCCACGGCGGGAAGGAATCCATCTCTTGCCGGTGAGTGTAAATAACCACCCTCTCATTATTCCTCAGTCTCGAAATGGTTGCTAACGTTACCTAAGTTATTTGCTGACGGCGAAATGAGCATGCATTGTGACTATTCCTTGCCTTTAAACGACATACCAACTTCATTTTCTCTACTTGAACCGCTTATGGACACAGTACTCAATCGTACGTGTCTCTTTACCATTTACAAACCGAATGAATAATTTAAGTGCTAAAATATTCGTTCTCAGTATAAAGTGATAATATAATGCCATCCTCGAAACGCAGTGGGTTTCTAAGCCATCTGATGCGTTTAAGTCCGTTGCGGTGGTTAGCATATGCCCATAAAGCGGTATTATTCATCCTCCGCAATAATATCGCTGGAAGTGAAACATGCAGTCGATAGTGGGCGCACTGTACTGGTATGGCAATTGGACATTTTGTTTAAATGATTGACTTTTTTTTAATATTTTACGGAGGATATATGAAGACAAATTGTGGCATTAATTTTGTATATGGTGTTTGTTTTGGGGACCAGTATAATTCAATCAATTATTTACGACTTTTTTCCGTATTTGTTTCTTATCCTCCTTTTTTTATCCATTTCTGCCCGTTATTTCCATCAAATTTAACGGTTTTCTGCATAACCCATGTTCTGAATATCACCTTCCCCTTTACAACACAATGTCTCTCACCACATTTTTTTAAATTAAAATAACTGTGAGGCTGCTCCTCGGGAAAGCTGTAGATTTTTGAAAAAGTTGTATATACAATGAAACTGTAATAATTCAGCCAAAAAGTGTGGAAAATTGCGATGGCCTACTTTGACCGACAAGCGTGGTATCTATGTGCTTAAATGAATTCGACCATTCAGCTCAGATCGTGAATAATGTGTGAGCAAAAGATGGGTAAATGGTCGTAATTATCACGTGTTCTCTGAAACTCGGCCATCAATTGGTTTTGTCAAACTTGCTGCTTTTATGCTTTTATGCTTATGCTATGCTAAGAGAGGTTAGTCGTAACGGAGATTCCGCTTTGGTAAGGTCAACCTACTTAGATACGGAATACCGCCGTTTGATTTAAATAGAATCGCTTTTACTAACTTTCCTTCGTTATTGAATGTCTGGGTCAAAATTTAATACTTGTTTATTTTTCAGTAATCCCATGTTTAGTGGGAACTCGCATTCCAGGTATTTTTATCAGCTAATGTGGCATTTCTTAGGGAAATTGTTTATCTGAAGTATAATTTTTGCAGCTCATCGCTCAATGTTCAAAACGTTTCTCGGCAAGATACACAGTTTTTTTCTGTATTATTTTCCATAAAGTTCGAACCTTCTTAAGAAATCCAAAGGTTTCAGGGATAATTGTTTGAAAATTTTCCATGGTGAACTTCAGAATTACGAATTTTTTTAAATCACGAGCCGGGTTTTAATACGTAGTGTCATCTTCGGTTCAAACCTTACGTGTTGCAACCTGGATATATCCCCTGGTATGCTGACATGGGGATGTAACCTGTAGCGTACCTGACCGACAATTAAGAATTCCAGGTGCGAATCGCGGTAAATTACTGATTTTCCGCGGTAAACTCCACCTCCATTAACCCGTCGCATTTTACGAATGAAGTACAACCTGTAAATGGTGTACTCTCCTCTATGATGTTGTAAGAGTGACAGTAATTCCTTAAAAACACTTCTGTCATCCTGCATTCGAACCATAGGTGGATTTAGGGGGGAACACGGGCCCCCCCAGACGGTTAAAAACAGACAAAATTTTTAATACGGTTAATACTAAGTTCGTTTTATTTTGTGTATTACGGAGCCTCAATCATTTATTTAACATTAATAACTGTCACATCAGAATAATGAGAATATTTTCTACAGTGATTGTTGTATTTTTTTAATCTCAAATATGAGAAGACCTGTCAAAACCTTGTGTCCCCACCAGAAAAAAATCCTGGTTCCACCCCTGATTCGAACCATAGTATTTAGGGTGAAAACTCGAGTTATCCATTCACAAGACAAACCCGATGCCCTTCTCTCACATATATTTCGACTCACGCGGCCTCGGGTGAGCACCCTTAAGGATTAGTAGGATACGGAAAAATATCGGCGCAAAGGGTTGAGGAAAGACTTTCGAGCGCGGAAGGAAGAAGTCCTTAAGCGTGGGGGATACGTATAATGACTATTGCTCTACGCTTCTTGATCTTCCACTTTCTTAAGTTCTTCGCTTCGCGCTTTTCCCTTTTGATCCCTTCACCCACCCACCACCCCGTGGCGTACCCCACCTCTTTTCTCTCCCTCCGAAATCCCGAACGAAAGACTTCCGGGGCCATTATCTAAAGCCGCGGCCTCATCATAATATCGAGTGTAAAAATCGGAGCTCTCATATTTCCGTCACGGGCGAAAGTTTTGGTCCGTCTCGCACCGTTGGGTATTATTTAAACGGCTTTCGCGGTGGCAATTTAGACGCTTAAGAATGAACAGCGTTCCGTTAGCCAGCCACCATCCTCCCTCCCGTTTTCATACCTCTCACTCTTCAGAGGGCGTTGGCTCACAGAGGAGCGATGTGTTCGAACCACCTTCAAGTTTCGAAAGTTTTTGAAACGAATTCCTGAATCCCCCCTCCCCTCCTTCTCTCAAAAGTGTTTAAAATTCAGGGACTCGTCGGAACGGCAGCGCTCTTCTTTTTGTCGTTAGAGGGGGCCCAAGTTTCTCTAAGGTGTTCTGTAATGCTGCGATCCGAACATTAGCGTCGCGAATCCGTACCCTAATTGCCACCGCGAGAAATCCTGACTTTGAGTGTGATCTACTGTGGTGAATCGGTGTGTGCAATCGTACTGCCGCGTACCGTTCTCCGCTCTTCGTAGCGTAGTGAGTAATCGAAGTTATTAGTGAGAGTCCATCCAGTTTTAATTGCGAAGAAGGTTACTGCTTGGTAGTGTATATGATATTTATATTGATGCGTACAAGAATATAAGAGTTATATATCGACCTTCACATTTTTTTTAGTATCAGCAGTGCCCAGTCTTTTAACGATATGAACGTATAACTTCTCCATCACCCACACCCACGATATTTTCGGTAGGAAGAACAAAAGTTTGATTTGTTCTATAAATTACCTTGTGGAAATCCGAGAAATTAATTACTAATCTTCACGAAACCTTTTAAATAGAAAGTGACTCAAAATTTGTTTTGCACACTCTCTACATCACCCCCTGTTATGTCACCCCTTCGCTTGCTTCCTCTGAAAGTGTTATTTGGTAACTTAAAGCTTAGTTCTTTTTGTCCTTTTTTTGTCATTTTCTTCTTTGAGGAGGCTGAAAATGATTTCTAAATGGCTCTAGGTGAGGACTTATTTTTTTTACATTCAAAAGTTGCTCTTGATACCTTTACTATTATTACTTACCCTTTTGTTGGGATAAATTGGATTTTACCGTCTATCTAATAGTAGTTACTTTCCATTCTCTTGGCCACTTCTGTCCACAATGGCATCACCTATATTTTATTATCTGAATTATGATAATACGAGTATGTAAAGTTGGGACTCGAATTGATCGGTTTTGCGAATGCCACGTATTATATACATAAATAACTATTTTCAAATTGTTTGTATCTAAATTATTTATAAGTTTAAAAATAAATGTGGTAATAAACAACTAAGGAAACAAAGAGAAATCCTAACATTGGCGCATATGTATAAATTCCGCGTCGGTTCGATGAAATTATGTGGATTAAAACTCTTTTTCACATCATGAAACATCGCAAGGTATACTTTGATACGTATTGATTGCGTGTGCCCTCTTGTATGTCTCCTTTCCATGTTACTTCGGAACCACCTCATGCGTGATATTTGTAATGTTCATATTTCACTCGTGGTCCCCCTAAAGCTTAAGACTCATGTCGCAGCCCCACCACCCCCTCGCGTCTCCATCCTCACTCGTATGTCCCCCTCCACACTGTTGGCGCCGCCCTCATCTCCTCTTCCAACGGGGCAGAAGTGCACCCTCTTTCCCCTGTCTCCGTACATCTGTACATCCTTCGCTCCGCGGGCCGTTATTTTGCATCTTCCCCTTCCACCGTGGCATGACTTCACGTAATAGCCTTTCTTAATGCTCCCGAATTCCCTCCTTAGTGTATATGCATACTCCTCCCTGGTGGATTCCCTCGGAGGGCACCACTCTGCCTTTCTGCAGCCCACCTCTCATCCTGCATCCCCTCATATTTCCCTCCGCCTTAAGATTTCTTCCGTAGGTACATAGGATAGGGTGGCCATGGTGTCTTGCGTCTTGGATCGCCATCTCTAGGGCTCAGGTTCTAGCGGTGGCGAATGTTTTTCGGACCTAGAATTGTTGATGTGTCTTCTATCCTTGTCTTATACCTTCCTTACCTTATATTTTGTCGTATGCCTTCCTTATCGTACAATGGCAGGTACTACTTCAAGCATAGCTCTATTATTTGTCCAATCAGGTGATGGGACGATGATAGACGGCGTCGTTGGTGCCTTTCCTGTATGGTTTGATAGCGATTAAGTTAGGTATTTCTCCTCCATTCCCTCTCCAATCTACCTTCTTGGCGTAAGTGATTATTGTATGCGTCGACTTCTCCCCATTTACTGAGTCCCTACCAACTCAAAATGATCTAACTAACTCCTCTCTGTGTACCTAAACATTTCCGTGGGAAGAGTAATACCACAAGAGAAAAGGATTATTATAAAATGTACATCTGACTGAAGGTTTTAGTAACGTTATAATTTTCGTTGTGGCATTGCGATTTGCTTTGGTGGTCACCATCGGTGAGGAGAATCTTGAGCCCTTAGCGGTCATAGATTATAACCGAGAGTTGCTGTTTGACCGATAAATTGACACTAATAAATGTTGATAGAGAAATTAGACTAGCCGATGGAAACCTTTATTAAATTATAAAATGTGCGAAGGCCGCGTCCGAATTATCACTGTTATTGTCATCGCTTCGTATTTCCGCGTGATGGGACGAATATTGCCTCTAAAATATTTCATCAATATTGATTGCCGCTTTATTTTAATTGGTTTTAGTGCTAGACTTTGGTTTATCATTCAGAAATGTTTGTTTAAGGGGGGATCTTTCTTTCTTTTTTCATTAGTGTCTCGAAATGTCTAATGAAAATTTTACTCGGTCTGCTTTGAGATCAAGATGAGTGACCACTCTCTCCTTGAAACTTCCACTTGTCTCCTCAGTAGCGTGAAGTTAGTGTCGCATCTGGGCTCCGAATCTCCGATACTTAGAACCTGGGTTTTGAAAATCGGTGGTGGTTTATATGTTATACTTGTCTTTACAGCTGAATGTCATGAAAACGGTCGGGGAAGGGAGTACCGTGTGTATTGTGAGGAGGACAAGGGGATGAAGAGACTTAGATCTTGGCTGGATACACTCCTAACTTGAATGATATTTAGGGTTCTTTTAGTTAACTTCGGTTGAAAGTGGATCATGCCGCTTTGATGGATTTAAATGTAATGCTAGAGAAGTCAGAATTGACGATCGGTTTCTTACCATTGAGCGCCTAACTTTCTTCTTACTGGGTGAATTTAAGTTCCAATTACGGTAAAATGGTTTTGTGAAGGTTAATATTATCTTTAGAAATATACATTTTTACTCATAGCTGTGTACAAATTTATCTTTCCATTTCACGCAGAACCTTGTTGCTTTGTACCCTTGAGACGACAAGAAAGCAAGAAGAGGAATTTATAATTATAATTTTTGTCGTTTAATGTATCGGGAATTTTACCTATAGTAATGGAAATTAAAAAATAAATGTATGAATACAGATAAGTTTACAATTATATTAACGGAATAAGTTGATTATTGAAAACGTAAATTTAACTGAGAAACGGAGAATACATTGGTAATTTCGTGAAATAGGTTATTCAATTCAAAACCATCAAAATGATGTGCCACGTCGAAACGTAGGTCGTGCAGTAATAAATTCGTCTGTAATGACAAAGTTTTTTTTACATTTCATTGTGTTAATTCGATTCCATGAAGTCACGCCCGAGACAACGAATTATGCCAATGCATAGTCAGGTACAACATAAGGATGTGGAACGAAATCTGCATGTTATGATCGATGATAGTGTCCGACTAGTCGACTGAGAATGCATTTGCTTCTGTGCTCGCGCGCGCAACTGACGAACGGCAAGAGTCGCAGTCTACGTTGGATGAAGCTCCTTTTCGGCAAACCGGTTCGCTACGTCGCACCCGCGCGCTAATTCTTTCAAATTATGAAGCGGCTTACGTCGTGATACACCACCACCTTTCGCCCATGTCCCCGCGCTCCACCACCTTTTGATTTATGAAAGTTATTAAAATCCCGGAAAGATTTGTAAATTTATCGCCCGCGTCGCTACAAGTCGAGAGGGAAGGAAGGGAAAACTTGGCGATTCCTTTTTATTTAGCGGGAAACTCCAACCTACACCCTCCACCACCCCAAACACCCGCCAGGTCGTGAAATTGTCTTATAGAGGTTATATAACCCCCCCAAGAGGAGCAGGAGGATCATGGAAGGGAACTGTAGTGTGGTGTTTCGTTTTGTTCCGCTGCCGATGTTCGCCCTGCTTTGTCGTCGTCGTCGTTGTTGTTCGTCTGCTTTTCCATTCGCGCTTTTTTTTCCTAACCCCCACCACCTCGTTGGGGGTCCTGAATCTTTCTTCCCCGTGTCTCTTTCCCCTTTCAGAGTCCCACACCCTCGCGTGTACCCTTAATTTTGATGCAAGGCCCACCGACTTTTCTCCATTAATGCTTTTTCCGTAATTTCTCAGCGGTAACGGTCGCGAAACCCGTTTTAAATCCGCGACCTCCTCACCTTCCCCTTCCCCCCCCCCCCCCACAACCTTCCCGAGTGCTGAACCCTTTCCCCATCCCTTCCACGCCGCCATCCATTGCCGTGTCTACTTTTGCGTCTTACTGTTCTCACCCCCTTCAATTCCCCCCGCTCTTTCCACCCTAGCAGCACCTCTCCATGTTTCTTTCTTATTTATGAGATTCGGCAACCATAGTCTGCGCTTCTGTGCCTGTTCATATCTCTGTCCTCCTCGCACGTGTACCTCTCTCTCGTTCTACTCCCAGCTCTGTAAATTTCTTTCCTTACAACTCCTTCTCATGGGATAGGGCGGGTGTAGTTTCTAAGTTTTGTAGAGGTATCATTTTCTCAGGCCAAGTCACAAAATTCTTGGTATAAAAATAGTGTCAAATGTTTTATATGGTGCTATTTTCAGGAAACTATCCGTCTGCACTATTATTTCTTTTTCTCGATCGTATGATACCAGTTACGTTTTAATATGCGCTCAAAGAGTAGTTCGAAATTCACGATGTCATTAAATTGCTAACTTATTCATATACTCGTTCATTTATACGGCAGGTATCGAACTTCGATGCTTAGCTAATATCACTCAACGGAGCAGTTTTTTTTATTTTATAGTTATTTTATATACAAAATTGATAATTTAAATTTGAACAGGTGATGTAATGAACGGCCTAACTTACTGAACAGCATTTCTGGTTGTGTGGGCGAAAAAATTCGTGTTTTTTTTATTTATTAACTACCCAACTGTCAATTCTATTTGTGAAATTTTAACTTTCTATCAGAATGAACGATTCCATTCACAAAGGTTGTCTGAAAACAACGAAGGGCAATTGTTATAAGTCATCATAACGCCTACTATTGCCTACTAGTGGTCATTTTCTTGTATCCGTATTCAGCTCTTGCTATGAACTCTGAATAATTATTTCTGCCGCTTTCAATTTAAGGAAATAACTGGCCATGAATAATTCCCTCGTGGTAGTTACCGCCCACGTGTATATACGCCCTAGCTCATGGTTTTCTCACACCATTATTTCTTTATCTTAATATTTTGATGCCAGTAACTCCTTTATATGCGAACAAAGAGTAGCTTAAAAATTCTCGTTACAATTAAATTCCAAATTTATTCCTGCTCTCGTTCGCTTGCCTGGCCGTCTAAGTCTCTACCTCTCTTCCTCATGTTTGTGTGCGTAGTTCTTTCTCTGGAGTACTATCTTCGCTCTGATAATGGACAATAAAATAATTCCCTTATGCTATACTGACAGACTTTGAAAGTACTCCAATCGATCCGCTTAGATGTACCGCCTTCATTTGTCAATTTTCTAGGACTTTGCAAATTTATCCCGAAAATTTGTAATTAACTTATGGATAATATTGAATTGAATGATGATTTTACGGAAAATCTCAGTTTTTCCGTGTCGGTGCAATGAATTAGAATGTGGGTTTATCGGGAAATTTTACTTCATTCATTTTCATTCGAAATTCTCGGTTGCGTCTCTTCGCGGCGATCATTGTTTCCCAGAGCTCAGCGTTCAAGGTTCCACCCCCTTGTAGGCTGATTCGAAATCCTTGATGCATAGGCTTATGGTAATGGCCACATTTTCCTTTCCCGCATCCCGCAAAGAGCTCTACCAGCTGGGTGACTAAACTACTTTCGCGGATATCCGTGTTATGTTTATGGAAAAAGGATTAGCCGGTCTTATTCATCGGTGGTGGCTGGGGGAGGAGTGTGGAATGGAGCGGCGTTAACTAGAACTTCTCCCGCGAGTTGAGGATTTCGGTGGAGTGGAAATACTATCTTAACTTTCGTCGGTCCTGAGAACCCGCCATCGGGTTTCGCAAGAGCGCAGCCGTTTTCCGTCGCGAAAGAGCAGCGACTTTGAAGCGGGATTTCCGAAAAGGCCTCCTCCAGGGGATTAGACCGAGGCGGGATGGTGTGGAGTATAAGGATCGGAGTGTGGGGTATTCGTCGCGTTCCAACCGCGAGGTGGGCGTCTCTCGCGGATTGAAAATGGAACGGGTTGTCAGAAGCGAGAGAGGTGAGTCCTCATCCCCCATTAGGGTGGCTACGTGCCGGGCCATTGAACAGCCAGCATATCCCTCTCGCTCGCGAAGGGCGGTAATGTGTTCGAAGCGGATGTATGAGGTTTTTGCCGGTTAAATTTAGTCAAGCTGCGTTTTGCAGTAGAATTAAATCCGCTTCCCTTCGCGATCTCTGCCGCTAAGACCCCCCTCCCATGGGAGCAATGCAGACTGCAAAGTCGCCGAATCCTCAAACTCTCGCGTCGCTAGTTCCGAAAGTGATTTCTGTCAGATATTTGGGTGAATCCGAGGATGACGTGGTTTTATGTCGAATTTCTCCCGATTTGCTTCAGGTTGCCGGTGAAAGTTTACTAATTAATGTGTATTAGCAGAGATTAGATGATTACTTTTAATGTTTTTCGAAAATGGAAGACTGTAGATGATTTAAAAATATTTAGTGATCGCTGTGGTACTTTGCGTTGAATTGACGCTGCGTCATTGCGATTGAAATGAAGTCGGGCAATGTTTTATAGAATTCGCTATGATTTATTCGTAGAGCCAATTAAAGTTGTGAGGACTCCGTGCGTAGTACTTAACTTATGCTGCGGTTCCAACCACAGTTCTTTAATTTATTATGTTAGTTACGCCCGTTTATCTCATTCTCTGGGCTGGAAAAAGGAATTAAGGCATTGTTACACGGGACGAATTGAAACTTCATGTTATAAGTAGAATTGTTGTACTCTACTATATCTTTTTAATTCCCCGGCGATTCTTGGATAACCATCATAAATACGTAACAAAGAGACTTATGTATTAAGATGCTGGTCATTTTGTTTGGGGCATGATGTTAGCTAATTCGAACAGTGGGCATTCTTTTCAATGGTGATTTTGCCAATTATTTGAACTGATTACCTTGCGTAGTAATTTTGTCTAACTTATTTGTAGAGAATCTCCAGCGATAAATATGTAGATGTATAACTCTTTCGTCATGGAGGTATACGTATCTGTTGATTTTTAAAGTTTCAAAACTTTTTCTCGCCAAAAATGCTCATATTTCATTTCTCTTAATAGAATATTCAATGGCATTTTGACGGTGATATTTAGCAAGTTTTTACTTTTCTAATCCATCAGCGATTTTTTGTTTTTGCTGCCTCGTTGAGGCAGTGAGTCAATATACTCTGATAATGTTCTTGTAGCATTCATAAATTTTATAGCATATTTGGATGTGAAATTTTCAAAAAAATCATCGTCGATTCCCGTCATCGACTGCCTGTATGCTGCTTGATAGTTCACGCCAAATTACTAGTAATTTTTTGAATTTTCAGCGTATAAACGGTTATAATCGAGAAAAATATCGTGAAGAACCCTTGTTTTCTTAAATTTAAATTTGAATCCATAGCAAAGCTTATCATATTTGAAAATGAAACAATGGCACATTGTTAAGTTCACTAACGATTTTAAGTGGTCACGATCCGGGTTTCATAATACTGTTTCATGCAATAAAACCCGGATCGAGACTATTGGCATCAAAAGTGAAACACACTAAGTTTTATTGTTTTTATGCGCTATATTCGAAAGTTTTTACATCGGGAATACTGAATATATCAGTCATAATTTTCAGTTTAATTCGTATCACAATGATGATCCCATATTCGTACAAAAAAAGACGTTTGCATCATCCTGGGGGGCTCATTTTTCTACCCTGAAGGAACTTCGTATACGCGACATCCGTCGTAGGTTATCGCCTTACACCCATTTCCGGGGCATTCAGTTCTCAAGCGAGAAAGGGCCAGGGGAAACAATGGTTTTCTCCCTTTCGCTTTTCTCCTCTCCATAGCATCTCGCGCCGGAAAGAATGCCCTCACCTTCCTTCTCTGGCTGCCACAACAAAGCAGCCACCCACCAACGCCCTCCCTCCCGAGGAAACGGAGGAGGGAAACTGTGATGGGACATAGAGAAAATCGAGATAATGCTGTTAAGGCCCATAACTGCCTCGCAAAACTCACCGGGAATGGGGTATGGAGAACTGGCTATGTCTGTGTGTGTGTGCGTTTGTGAGCGCGAGCGCGAGTAATTTGCTCCCTCACCGCCGTTTCCGTCCCAAAACCCCTTCCCATCATGCTCTCCGCTTCCTTCCACACCGTCCTGAAGACCTAACGCCGACTAAATACCCCGACCGCTCGCTTTTTTTCTCTCTCCCGTATTCTTTCGGTCGTGGCTGTGGAGGAAGAATGGGTGCGCGTGTGTGGAGGAAGTTTTTGGGGGGGATGTGTCGGTGGGGGTGGTGCCCACGCCACATATTCCCTCTCCCCCTTCTTCCTGTAAAGTACTCACGCCCCCGTGTCTCCCGCTTCTTCTTCCCGCCTCCCATTGTGCGAGCGGTTTTCTTCCCGGCTGTTACCCTCGTATTTCTGCACACCACTCTGTACTCTTTCTTACGTTATTTCCAATGATACCATGCGCATTGTGTGAAGCACTTCTGGGTTCGATCTTTTTTTGTTGTTACAGTTATAAAAATTATGTTACAGTTATTCAATGCAATTATGTTAGAATGTAAAAGATAATAAGATTTGTTGCTAATTTCCAAATTTTGTTTAAATAAAAGGTATTGATTTGTGCAAAATCTGAAAAAAGTTTTTAACAAATCTCTATTGAAGGTTTAGTTGTACCAATGTTAATTAGTCTTTAATGTATGCCCTACCCTCTAGGTAGTCAATCGGCCCACTTCGCTAGGTGCAATGACCGCTTTTAAACCTCCCACGATTTCACCTTCCTTCCCTTTCCACTCCTCCCTTCTCCTCCTTCGGCCTAAATAAGGCACCACGGTTTAATCCTTATTCACAAACCCCGCCAATGTTCATTAGTCTCATTCTCATCCAGGTGAAGGTTATGGGATTCTCGGCTTCGCGTCTCGCTTATAATTCTACCTTTCGCGTCATCTCGATATTTTACGTCCGTGTAATGTTCCAATTCCCCCCTCGAGTTAAAAGTTCTTTTTAATCCCAGTTTTCCATAATTCTTGGATTATTATAGCATTAGTTACTCCGGCTTAATGTCCTCGAGGTAGGAATGGGGAAATGTATTATCTGTGGCCCTTAAAGGAATATTTTATGGGGCCATAGTCTTGCGCCAAAAAATCAGAAGGCAGCATTTTCTCTACTGTGGGATTTGGTGTCCTCCTCCTCTTTAGCGTATTCTTCAACGCTTTTCTAATGACCCCGTAATGAATATTACACTGTGGAATTATTGTCCTTGAGTAATGGGTTTGAAATTAGGAAGGAAATAAATGTTAAGAACGCTCCTCGGAAAACACCCGGTTCTTACAAGTGGTCCTGGTAATCTATGTCTCGTTTTCTTTCTCTTCAACTGCAAATTTTTATTAAGAAATGTTGGGTGAAGATTAAATCGTATTACTTTTTCACCGCAGTAATTTTTGGGACACAACCTTCTTAACATTGTCCTTTGGAGTCGGCGCCGTTACTCTTAGTCGATCTCATTTTCGTGAAAACCTCAAAATATTTATATTTTTATTGTAATCTATTGACTTTTGAGACCAATCGGACGTTACCCGCTATTTTTCTTTATTTTTAAAGTAAAAATGGGTGAGTTAGGCTCTTCTTAATACGTAGAGAAACAATATTAGTCGTACTGTTGCAAGTGGCGTAATTTTTCTGTTTTCACTCTGACATTTTTGTACTAAGTTGGTGTTATCGTAAGACGTTGACTATCAGAACTCCCTGGTGTTTCCGTATTAAAAAGGAATGCGAATGTGGATTTATGCCAGACGAAGAAGCATCGATGCAATGGTAATACTTGGTATGTTCTGCACTTCTTTATTCCAAATACCAACCGTGGTTTCAGCGACTAATCGTTTATATGCGGTACGTGGTGCACAAATTAATAATTGGAACCAGTAATTTGTGGAACATATATCGTGATTACTACGCTATAAACCGCGGTTGGTATTTGAAATAAAAATTCGTGGAATGTACTATGTGTAATCATTCCAACATGAACGTGTCCCACGAAGTTCAGTCCTACGTAATTTTTTGCAGTTGGATGAAGCATTGTTTACACATTTAAAAAATGTATTGTTTTCTCAACTTGCAGCTCCGAGAAGAAATACCCAAAGCTATGAAGTCCCAAAAAAAAGAGTTTTTGGGACGTAACTATTGTGTTTTCCTCGAAGAAACATCCCGAATAACAAGCGACTTCATGATGATCGCTCCGCGTCCTTAATCCGTCATTGCGTTGAATTTCTCGCGATGCCTTTGATTATTAATTGCTTGTCTTCGGATGAAATATTAATGCGCGTCCCCTCCTTTTTTTAATTCTCTGAAGCCTCTTGCACTGTGAGAGCAAGTGGAGAGAGAAAGAGACGACGAAAAAAAAATATTAACGGGCCCTGGAAGTCCTCGAGGCGAAGCGAGGCGACAGCCCGCGTGTTTCACATTTCACCCCGACCCATCGCCTCATGCATAAGCGATACACTGCAAAATTCTTCGGAAACGCCTCCCTGCAATTTTCCCCTTCCCCTCCCTCGTCTTCTCCCGTTCACCCCGGCATCGTTCCAACGTCTCTTTCGTCCCCCTCCCCCCACTACTCTCCATACCCTTTCGAGGATGCATCTTTTCACTCACCCTTTGACCCTTAACCCTCTCTCTCTCTCTTAAACCGGGATGTGTCCCTCCCTCTACTTGAACAAGTCCACCCTTCCTCTACATCTCCCCTAACCCCTCTCTTTAAAAATCTTTCTGCTTCTATTATTTTTTTAAAGTTTTATTTCGCCTCCTCCTTCCATTCCCTTTCCCCTTCAATCTCCCTAGCCCCGCAGGTAATTACCACTCCATCATTCCCCCAGTTTCTCCTCCTCCTCCACCTCGATCCCAACGCTCAACTATCCCTCCCATCTCTTCTCATCTTCCCCGCTTTTTTTATCATTTTGTTTTCTTTCCCATCCATCTCTCTCTTTCTCTCTCCCCCTATCTTCTGCTACCACTCCGTATCCTTTTCCCTCTTTATTCCTCTTCCCCGGCCATCGTTATCAGGAGACAGGAGTTTGAACCGCCACCCTCAGACGTTTTTGAATTGTTTTCACTCCTATCCCCCTTTCCTCCGAGCTTAATCTCTCTATTTACTTCCCATTAATGATCCTTTCATGGCCCATCCCACTTTCTTCTTCCTACTCACTCCCTCCTTTCTTCTTGTGTCCATCATCATCGTCTTCTTCTTCGGCCCCTCTCTAACCTCCTATTCCAATACTATCTTAAATACCACCTATTCAAAGCTGTAAGTCTGGTGATTTTATCATAGATATAGATAGCGCAAAGACTTATCAGTGTTTGCTATTACTCTTTCAACTCTGGAATCACCTGAAAAATATCATGAGTAATTCCTTCGTTCGACTTCTAAGTTCGTTGATATCATTAATTTTCGATTTTGTGGTGGCTATATGTTAATGGAATTCCGTTATTTGGTAATTTTAGTAAAAACATTTATAAAGGGCAAGCATAGTTTGAATTATATATTTATTGATGCCTGAAAGAATTATACTTAAGGCATATTCATCAGTCGTTTTCATCCCAATTTATTTTCAGCTTTGTTAGGATACATTTCACTTTTAAAATTGTTTTCAAGCTTAGGCAAAAATGTATTTAAATTGAAAATGTTCAATAATGGATGACCTCATGGCCATTTGGATAGAGAAGCCGGTGATTCCTTTAGATAATAATTAGCGATAAGGGGGGTAATTTCAATTTAGATACCTGTAGGTACTCTTTTTTTGTCTCTGTTTCTCCCTCCCACCATTTCGTTTTTCTTTTTCTCTTCTTCGTCCGTATTCGAGATTCCTTGTCGAGCCCCCTCCGGTCCAAACTGCCCCTCCCCTCGAGTTCCTTCTCGACTCCAACCTGAGTTCTCAACGACCTTATACATATGCCCTTCTGCGAATCGCTCCGGTATTTTTTCCGTAAATCCTTTTTCACTCATTCCCCTTATCTGTCCCCCTCTTCCCTTTGTGTCTCTCTCTCTCATTTTCGGATACATTTTGTCATTTTTTGTGCTGCCTCCTTATTTGTCCCTTTATTTGAGGACAGAGACCTTTAACCGAAAGCTGGAAGGGGATGAAAAACGGAGGTGGTATTGTTATCGAAGTTACAATAGGAAAAAATGCGAATATCATTCCATGGCCGCTGTTTACTTTTCCACGCGTATCCGTACTCCAATTGGCGCTTAAGTTCCCGTTTTTTTAGTGAATGCGAGGGTTTGTTAGTTTCTTTTTTTGTCTTCTTTTCCAGTTTACCCGTGTAAACATCACGGAAATGTGATGTCGAAGATCTTAGTATTAATTGCCAAGGTGATGTTTACACGCCAGGGACGGGAGCCGAAAGATTGGAAAATATTTTCCCTCGTGTTGTCTCTCTGTTTTTACGTTACGCTCCGCGTCATTTGGTAAAATTCGCCGCCTTCGTGTGCTATATCTTTTGTATTTTGACTCAAGACCTTCAATTATTATCTTTTCTAATGTCGTCTTTCCACAGAAAGCGTGTTTTCGTTAAATACACCCAACCATATGAATTGAGCTAAAAACTTCATTATGACATGAATTGGTTTAATCGTGATTAAAATGTGTTTCATCTATGTTAGAATATAATTTTTAATTGTTGGCAGTGCCTCGTTAAATCCATTCTTTGAAAATAATTAAGATCACCGAAGAGAAAGGCTTATCCAAACTTGTAAATTTTTATTTTGTTTTTTGTAAGGGGTATTCTGTAACTCAGGCATAGTGAATGAGCTCGGTGTCAGCAAATGAAAATGAGCTAGGCCAATGTTATAAATGGAAAAAAGCGATGAAAAATCAAGGCACGGTCGATTTCCGGAGGTGTTTCTTCGCAGATAACTATTTGAGGTGGTGTTTATCTTTATATTACCCCTTATGCGTATGTCGGTAACTGGCGAAGCGTGCCGCTTCTTGCTGACCCCTGTTTTATGCAATGTACCATTTGCCATCTCACGGCATGTAATGATAATTTCTGAGAAGTATTTTAAATCTAAATTGGAAGCTATTAGGCGGAGGAATGGCTCCATAATAGAAATGATGAGACTTTGTGATTTCCAGAGTTTATCTAATAATAGAGCTACCAGTTTTGGCCATCAAGCCATTTTAATTTATTGGGAAATATTATATCTAATGCCCAGGAGTTTGCGATCTATATCAGGTGCGTGCTGGTAGCGTAGTAACGCGTTCGTTTTAGTGAATAATACTTGCGTGAATAGCTCAAATCGACTACAATAAAAGTAATCCGGGCCTCAAGAAATTTAAAAACGAAATTAAAGCTTTGAAAACCGTAGTATTCCTGAACAGGTAGGAGTTTAAAAAAGAAATGGTTGAGAATATGACAGGCAAAGGCGATATGGGAAGCCGTGAATTTCTCACCAAACATTCGAGTTTCTCTTTATTTCTTTCCCGAGGTTCTTGACTCGTATTTTCAATGAAATATTTATCGATATCCAGTGCCAAGTATACAACTGAAAGGGTCACTTTTCCTCTGAAAGAAATCCTATTTTATTCCTGTATTTCTTTTTCTGTACTGTGAAAGTACTAACGGTTAAAAATTTTACCTCACTAATATGGTGGATACATTATGTTCTTTTTAACCTCCTGGTGAATTTAGTATCTAATTCACCAATATTTTGAGGTGAAAGAACTTGATAAAATGCTTTAAAAGTACTTCCATTCATTCTAAGGTTATAGGAATTTTCCTACATCCTCTCCGAATGAATAGAGGGTACTTAATTCCGATTTTATTACTCTCGACTTTTACTTTCTACGTATTCGGTTAATCAGTCTCAACGCTCACTAAAAATTCGTATTCGCTTTCATATTGAATTGACTTTCTCTATGTTAGAGGAGAGTAATTATAGTTTTTAGATGTGAACCAATCTTCTGAACCAGGTTTTCTCTTTTTACTAATGTATTCTGAATAAATATTTTTCTGGCTAAATACTTGACTTTTCTTATGGGAACGTAGAAAATATGTTTAATCAGTTCCCACTCTCACCAAAATTTGAAAGAGTATTCGCTTACATATTGAGGTCACTTTATTTCCAACCTCTATGTTAAGGGAGACAAATTTGCTGCGAATTTAGATGTGATTGTGCATATCACATATTTATAAACAGTATACTAACATTTAACCTAAATTGTAGGTATATAAACTCTCCCAAAGACATTGGTTATATTTTTATGCCGTCCAGTGTTCTGAATATTGCCGTGCGAAGAAGGTATTTTTCTTTCGGGGGAAGATTATCGCCCACGACGACGGATTTCTCTCTTACGGCCACTTGCCTCGTCGCGAACGAGCCCTTTCGAATGGGCGCAACCCTTTCCTCCCCGATCGATTTCCCTCTTCTCTGCGAGTGGATACAAGGATGAGAGGTGCTCTGAAAAAGAAAAGAAGAGGGTGAACTCGCGAGATGGGCTTTAAATTTTTTAATCGAGTGTCATCCCGTCGTCAAGGGCAAGGTAGGGTTGCGTCGGAAGCGATATCGTCTTGGGAGGCCGAGACTAAATGGAAAGGCTTAGAGGAGTTCCGGTACGTAGAGGTGTGAGGGACGGCGTAAAACTCGCGGAAGAAGGGGATGGGCGCGCTCAGCGAAAAGAATCTCTCTCTCCCTTTGTTTGGTTCGTGTGGATTTCATTTCTCTCCCCCGACCCCTCTGTTTATTTCTTTATTCCACTTCCCTCCATTGTTTCGTGAAGTGAGTCCCTCCATCCTTTTTCAACCCTTAAGTTTCAGTCATTGAGACCCATCTTCCTCCTCCCTTCCCTTTCGGCACCTCGTGTTTTTATTTCTACTCCTTCTTTCAACCCTTCGCCGAAATCTGGCCGCTTATCCTTCCCGTCTTTTTTCCTCGGATGTTTCTTTGTCTTGACTTCTCTGTTATTGTTATTGTTCAGAAATAAAATGTGTTTAAATGCTCCCTTTTGAAGTAATTGGCATAAATTGTTGCTAGAGCCATCAAAGTAATCGTACTTCAATCATTTTTACGTTAAATAAACAGTCGTTTTTTCTCATAGGGGAGACGTCTATTTCGAAATCAGTTTTCTCTTTTTACGAATATATTCTGAATATATTTTTTTGCTTAGATACTTGACTTTTCTAATGTAAAAGTAGAACATATGTTTAAACCACGATACCGAGAGATACTTTTTATTTCCTTGCCAATTTGTTATCGAATGAAGGTCTAAGTGGTCACTTCTTTCTTAGCTCTTCTGATTTCTGATCGTGCTATTATAACAATTCCTTCTGGGCTTGCCGATCCTAGACTAACATGTAAATTATGTTCTACTAACTGTGAGCCAACTCAATTTTAGTTAATTCTTTTGAAGCAATTCATTAGGTGTTCTGCATTTTAATACTTCTTTATTCGTAACCTCTTAATATCTGAATGTGAGTATTTGTGAATTTAAAGTTATTCCAATAAAGTGACATAAATTCCTTTGTTCCTGGTGAAATTTATAATTATTGAGCCTCTAAAACCAGTCCATTGTTACTGGTATATTTTCAATGTTGCTTGCTTTCCTATCCTGGGTAGAAAAGTTTTGGCAAATTTCATTTGATTTTTATTTATAGAACTTGCTGCGTTTGTTATTCAATTACAGGCCTTTCACTCCATTTTATCCAAGTTCATCCCCTTTCTTTGAAAGACTGACGTGCTAGGTATTCTTTTTTGCTTCGGTCATATTTCTCCTCCAGAATTAAGCACCTTTGGGCTCTCACATCACGGAAAATGATTATAACTACCCAATGCTTCTGCAGATGTAATGAATGCAGCTTGCTTAATTCTCTTGACGGAATGAAACCGTATCATTCATCCTCCTCCTTCTCGAGAGAGAGAGCATCAAGTGGAAGTTTTGCCTCAACTTTTCCTATTGCTCCGGAAACAGGGAAAGGGTTAAACGAGCGGAGAAGGTGTCGGGATCCACTCCGCCCTTTTCCAACTCTCATCTTCCAGCCGAACCCCAACGCCCTTTCCCTTTGGATCCGCCGCTATATATATGTAAAGCACTTGCCCATCATCCGTCTGCTCATACGCTTCCCGGTGAATTAAGTACGTTCTGCGCTTCTTTCATGATACATCCTCTCCTTTCACATCCATCCCGCACAGCAGCCGTCCTTCTCCTCCCCACCACTGCCGCAACCTCCCTCGCACCGCGTCTTCACCCGTGGACCAGCCACTTTCGTATATCCCGCGGATATGCGCTCTCCCCCTTCCCCGTCTCATATCCCTTCCAATGGTGGTACGGTGGCGTGCGATATACATCCCTCCCTCCCACGCCTGTCCCTACGCCCTTTAAACTCTTCCTGCTAATTATTCTTCTCCCTCAAATTCCGCGATTACCGTCATGTTCTTCGTCAAAACCTTTTCCCTTCCCCTTTTCTGTGCGTACCTCACCCCATAGATCCCAACCCGCCTCTCCGAGGAGTACAGCCTCCCTCCTGCCGCTCTCCAGTCTATCACGTATCCGGCGCTCGCTTATTAAGTACCGCATCCGGTCCCGCTCTCTTTCTTGCACCCCGTGTCATGCAACTGAAAGACCTCCCTCCCCCAGCACACTCCTTCCGCGGCCTCGATTATGCGTATAAGTATATACGCCCGTTGATACGCTTCACCAATGACACAGTCGGTCGATATCATCCAGTGCCACTGACGTCACTTCGTTTGTATTATCACCTGCGAGCCTCTTCATGGAATGGTGTTCAGATAATTGTTTGGGTAACAGTAACACCTCATGTGGAAATAACAAAGTTGCAATTTCTTCCGACGCTCCTACTCACTGTTCAGGGTTGTCTAATTATTGTCTTCATTAGATCAGGGATACTGATACTATCAGGACAAGTATTAGCCATCGTTCTGAAAGTTAGTTACGTTCCAAGTGATTTTATCGTTAGAGTTGTTAAATAATGTCATAGTCAAGGTATTTTTCAAATTATCCATTCACATAATCCAGTTGAAGAGATGAAAGTAGTATTCCCAAGACTGAGGAAACTCCTCTTTCGTTTATAAGGTTGGAAATGTTATGATTTTCTCCTCCAAAATAAAGGAAATGGGCAACTAATTCAGATTTTCCTATCCGGTTACTCTTAATTATCGGGAACCTAATTCCGAGGAACACATGTAAGTGCTTGAAATTAAAGATGCGAGTTTTTGGACGGAAAATATCCTGTAACTAAAAAAATCAAAGGGTAAAGGTCTTTGAAGCAGATTTTATTCTATTTTGATTTAACCTTCATTTATAGTTATTGCCCCTCGAAGGTCGAATAGGTCACCTTCTCCACCGCCACGCCACAGATGTTAAGTTCTTAACCATTCTCTTGCCTTTCTATGATTCAATATTAACTTTCTCTAAAGTTTAAATCCTTCGTCATTGATTACCGAATTCAGCTGTACTTACATTTCGGTTCCACAGGTGAAAATTGCGCGAAGCTGTTTACCTAACTATATAGGAGCTCTTTTCGATAAATGTTAGCGCTTTTTTTTCAGGTAAAATGCGGAAAATTCTTATTTTATTGGTATGAAACAATGTCATTGAAATAATGTATTGTATTTTCAGAATTAAAATAATTGTTCCTTGTCCAATTCATTAAGTGGAATTTATAGAATTGTTGGGGTTCTGTTATAATTTATTGGAATTTTAGATTGTTATAATGTATTGATCGGAAGTGGCTCAAATATTCACCTGATATGCTTGAATCCATTATATAGCCATCAATTGGCATTTATGTCGTATAATATGCGTTTTCAATTTAACATAGTGCAATTTCGTCAGTGCCTATATATTTTTATGTGCTCGAGTTCATTCATTGATTTGATTATCATTCATAATGATAATCGTTAAGATCAAGACACTCAATAACCTCTTCTCAGTGTGGATGTGGATATATCACCTCTTGTTAAGACACTATCCTTGTACATTTTTTTTCAAGTTTGAAAAAAGGAGATATCCACGAAGAGCTTACTCGGAGATGGCGATTGTTACCACTCACTTATTGATATCACGTTTCCGTTTTTTTCACCTTCACTCTAGTGGTGGATTTTTCAAGCAATGAGAATCCCTAATCCTCCCAGCTCGTCTCTGCGTGTGGTATCCGTGAGAGCTTTTGCACTTCAATCCCCCCTTCCAGCTTGACTCCTGTTCGACGAATACCTTTTCTGCCCCCTTTATAGTACGTCGAGTGCTCGTCATCAACATCC
Organism: Ischnura elegans; assembly: GCF_921293095.1. Lineage (NCBI taxonomy): Eukaryota > Metazoa > Arthropoda > Insecta > Odonata > Coenagrionidae > Ischnura > Ischnura elegans. The sequence continues at coordinate 69,640,463 of NC_060248.1, read as the reverse complement.
TACCTTCCGCTGTCGTCCTCTCTGCAGCAGCGATGACGAAGAGAGGCAGCCATTCCACCCCCCACTCCAAACCGTTCTTTATCCTTCCCATTCCCACCCTCTCCCTTACCCTAAAAAGCTTCCCATCACCTTTCTTCACGCCGCTTCCCCCACCCTCCTGGTGTCTGACTCCCCTACTATCCCCCCACCCTCGACCCCCTTCCCTTCCTCCTATTCTAATTCCCTTCTCAGTTAATTGCTGACACTTCACTGCCATCACCTCCTTTTCCCCTTCCCTCGCAAGCTTCCCTCCCACCCCCTACCGTGACTTCTTAAGACTCATATTCGGCGAAGGTTGAATCTCCCAAGATCGCATCGCTATAACTCTTCTTCCTCTTCGTCGTCTTGCCCAGGAAGTTAATGAAGGAATGGTTTCGCTTTTTTTCCTTTCTCTACTCCTCCTCGACTTCTTCCCCTCCCCCCGTAATCTCCGTCTCATCCCCCACCCCGAAATCCTTAAATGGGGTTTAATCCGTGTGTAATATATATCCTTTTTGCTTTTCTCTCTCTCCCGTACCGCTATCTGTCTAGCGTGCAGAATCTCAGCTACTCTCCCGCTGTGTAAGTATATAAAGCACTCTCTCTCGCTTTGTATCTGTTCTTGTCTCCTTGATATTCGTTTCGGTCGTTTTTTGCGTCCCGTTCACGTTCTCCCACTTCAAAGTTCTGATTATTACTCTTCAGACATCTCTGCGGTGGTCTTAATCCCTTTTTGCCCGCCGTAGTGTGCGTGCTTTTTTATTTTCTCTCTCGCTCTTGCAAACTTAACGCCCATCGCAGTTTTAACAAGTGCTCGCTCATGAAATCGGGACCCAGACTGCGTGGTCGCTCCGTTAAAATTGGAGAGTTTCATTAATCTTACTGGCCGAATTATGTTTAGTACTCTCATCTATCTTTAGTGCTCCTTGGAATCCTCTTTGGCTGTCTTTCTTGACGTGATTGAAGCATCTGAGTTTATATTTTTCTTAGTTTTTGTTTCAATCATGAAAATCGTGATCAATTTTTTTCTAATATTTGTTATTAGGTATCCTATGTAGTTGAATACTATGGATACCTACCATATAGGACTTAAGGAATAGCCATGTTGGAACAAAAATGAACATGGTGACTCAAGCTCAAATATAAAATTTCATTCGCAATTTTCCCTGACTGCTCAGAAGAAACCGAATGTGTTGTATTTTCACCGTCCTCATGCTTCCTCCTCCATCGTTTCTTATTTCCTCGCGACGCACAGTGGGCTAGAATCGAAAAAAACTGGCAAAAACCACAAAAACGATTTTTTTGAGCTAGGAAGTTGAAACTTCGCATACATATTTTCACATAAATTGTGCATAACTTTCCAGATTATTTCTTTCCTTTGGTTACACGTTAACAATGTATGTGAGTTGAAAGTTAAACAAATTTAGCGAAAAACGACCACCCTCGATTTTTTCTGAAAGTTACCAATTTTATCCTCGTGCAGTGGTTTCATGAATAGTTTTATCGACAAAAATGTTATACCATCTTAATTGACACTTCTTTTTCTTCCATTTGAAGGGTTTTTAAAGATATTGTTTCATAAATAACCATAGACATATAACAAAATGGCGGAGCCTGTTTTCAGCCTATTTTTTTAAATATACGTAGAGAAAAAGTAGATATTACCACGGACTTCCGCCAAGATACCACGTCGTTTTATGAAGCTTCTATATTGTGGATTACTTGCAACTCCTAATTTTAAATCGTTTTTTCGAGCGTTCGGTCGACTCCGGTTCTGCCCGGTGGGGGGCGGAGAGTACGGCGACGCGGCAAGCGTGTGGATGCAATATGGTCTCATTCACTTTTATATGTGGGTAATGGATATAATAGTGATAGAAAATAATCACCAGAAAGTAAAATTAATAAATATTGCTATGAATGACTCTTACTATACAATGGCTGGGCACTACAAGAGGTGCACTGAAAGGTTTTTTTCTTTGAGTGCATTCCATGTACTACTACGGAGAATGGACTTAAGTCGTGTGCTTGAAGTAGAGATACGGATTCTTATATTAACAAACAAACTCTATTTCTAGGCAAGAGCCGTCGATGATCCATGGCCTCCACTTCCTAACCTCCCATACATATTTATAGGTCTACCGACACGCGAGTGGTTTTTTGCTGATATTTTCTCGGGTATATTCTCTTTTTTCTCTTGTTATTCACTTTCATATTTAGCTTTGCTTCTGGTGTGATGTCTAATGGTTCTTTTTGTTGTGTTCCTTCTGCTTTTCTTGAAAACCGAATACTTCGATTATTCGCTATGTTGGTTAGTTTCATATATCCAACTGTAAAAGCATCTATTTTAGCGGAAGTAATGTTGATATGCATAAAGAATAGTTATATATTGCTTTGAATCAAGGATAACTATCACGATATCACTTCATTCTAACGATCACTAGCATATAGTCTGCTCTCCAATTGCAGTTTTACAATATTTTCATTTCTTACGATGCTCATGTATCTACTTTATGTATTTCCCTTGGACCGGTGACCACCCCTGAGGTGATCATAGAAGATTCTGTCTGGGATCATTATTTCGAAATTAATCTCGTTGATGGAATGTTCTTATTAAAAATTTGAAGTGAAAAAAAATGAAAATAAATTTTATTTTTAACGAATATAATGCAAGCGCTTTTGGAGAAGATAGACTGAAAAGCAAGCAATGGCTAACAATGGGGTTCGGTTCGATGAAGATTTTTGAAGAACTGCACTGTGCTGTTTCCAGCCATAACTTTCCGTATAAAGTTAAAATCCAGCCCAGCCAACCAACCTATTTACGGGAATAATGCCCTATCTAATGTTAAGCAAATCAGCCGAAAAAATATATTGTCTTGCGTGTCACCGCACAACTTATATAAAATGCTTATTAGAGCGAATTTTGAAATAATGTGACATTACATGCGACACTACGAATCGTGTATAATTAAATATTTCGAGAATCAATGAATAAAACGATACTTCCACTTCAAAAACGCTCAACAATCGCCCACCGAATCAAATCCGCGCAGCTGGCAGTGTCCGGAGCATTCTCCGATTCTCCAAGCTTGGAGGTGAGCGTTTATGCTCCGGACACTGCCAGCTGAGCGGATTCGTATTGTTGGACTATTAGATGAGTTGGATTTGATTCGGTGGGCGATTGTTGAGCGTTTTTGCAGTGGAGTTATCGAAAATTTTGTGATGAATGGTTGGTAGGTGATTGTGCTTTTATTCGATTTCCATTCAGTGGAAGAGCTGTGTCCTCCCACTCCATGAAGCTGATATTCCCTCGCCTCCGTTCCAGTTTGATCATTACATCCATGTACTTAGGTGTACTGAATTCCGTATAACGTCGGGCACCCAGGTCGTTCCATACTTGTCCTGTATAAACCTTTCCTTTTCACCCCAGGGAGTTTTGGATACGTTTCTCCATCTCTCTGTCTTCCTTCCCATAGTGTCCGGATTTGGAGACAACCCCGTAGTATCGCCCGTATACATTCCGGATACATGCTCTCCCCCGACCGTCCCAAGTCTCCCATCCCAGTCCACACCTCTGTAGCTCCTCTTCCGCCCGCTCCTCTTGTCTCTCTGCCATCCTTAACCTCTTCCTTTGACCTCGAGGGCACCCAAACCTCGTCTTGCTCCGCCCACTATATGCGCATCCACTGCTGCCGCATCGCCCCTACTCCTGAACTCGGATTGGATCTATACTTGTCTCTGAGATCTCTCATTTGTTTTAGTGTAGGATAACGTTTTTCCTAATATTCACCTTCTTGTTATTATTGACTTTATGTTCAATACAGCCTGTATCACGCTAGTCATAATTTATGGTAGTTTTATGTTTCTTTGCCCAAATTTAACGAGTGTGTTAGCAGAACTTTTGAATACGTATTTAATTTATTTTTCGCAACTATAAATGTAACTCTAAATGAGCACCCTGTCCAGTGTGATATTTAAACTGAATTAGATTTGTATATGAAAGAAACTGGGTTGAGGATGAAGGGATGTTCTCCCCACATCTAACTCGGAGTGAAGAAAACCGAGAAAAATCAAGTGTAACTCTCCTAGGATTTGTTCGCGACTGACACCCATTTCTCCAAATTCTAGCGATTTTAAGGTCAGGTCAAAGTTAAAGTAAAGGGGATTTGAAGTGGGAAAGGTTAATCAGGAAAAGTTCGGTATATCAGTCATAACGTTAGGGAAAATTTGTAATGCCTCACGAATCAAAGAGGTCATCGCGCTATCAGCTGGTGGAGGGCTTGCTTTTTGACACAGAAAGATGGTATGTAATATATAGAAAATTTCTCTTTAGAAATATGTAGCTAACTATTTCCTCTATTGACCCGAATACGTTTGCTAAGCTAAAGAAATTGCCACGTTTACGTGCTCATAAAAACATTTCTGAACGTGTTTTATAACATTTTTGTACTTTGTTGGACTGAAATGAATGTTGCACTTATATATGTTAATTGTAAGGAAGTGTTTTTTATGGAATTGAAATATGTTTTATGATTTTCTTTCTTATTGACTATTACTCATACAATTTTTATGTAATGAGCGAAAGGTGAGAGTGAAAATGTTGATGTAAATGAGGTTTTTTGTGAGGGAAACCAATTCATTTACTCAGCGAAGGTTTTTTCCTAATATCTTTCTCAATTTTCCATTACTCCTTACTCTTAGGCCATTTTTTACGCCATCTTGCTTCTCACGAAGTTACTATTTCTCATTTTATAGCCACTCCACTGTTTCTTCTTTGGAATTGGGTGTCCACTCTGCCTATTCTGATCCAAATCTTTTATACACCTCCTCGTATCCACCTCGTTCTTTCTGTTATTCATCAGTTTCCTTCTCCAGAGCCAATTGTGGAAGGTTTCAATTTTTTATGATCAGCTTTTTCAAAGGTCCGTACTTCCTATCCGGTAGTGCTGAAGCCCATAACGTTTCCTCATGTCAGTGGGATTTATATTTGAGAGTTATATTATTCCGCTTCGCCAGCAGTCAAACTAGAATTTCCTGAATCCGTTTTGCCACTTTTATTCGAATCAAAGGTAATCCTGATTCAAGTCTTTTTAAGTGAAAATTGTTCTTTCTGAGTGGAATTTACAAACTTCCATGCATTCTAGGTTGTGACCTTAGGGGTTCACCGAGATGCTTTACGTAAAATGTTTTTCAAAATTCTCAAATTTCTAGAAAGTAAAATTGCTGTACGGCGATATTCGCGGACTATATTTTAATTAGCTGGCGATTTATTTCTTTTTCTTGCGTAATTTCGTTATGTCACAATTTTGCTATCGGTACATGCTTTCGATATTTGACCCATTATAACCCATGATACCCATCTCACGATCGCAAGAACATGTATTAACTTTCTCTGTGGGCTAATCAACCATTTTAGGTGCCATTATCGTAATCTTGAATCGGTAGCTTGTATTTTGGCTTACTACAGACGCTGTTTTATCCTGTATTTTTCAAGGCAATAGCGGGTACTTTCGGAAGCTATTTATTTGGGTAAGATATTATGTATAATTTATTATGTATTAGGCATGGTGAAAAATTATGTATATTTTCCTCCGTTCCTCCTCATTCCTCGATTTTCTGTTCTCATGCTTATTTCACTGTGTAGTCGAGTTCATCACGCATGGCTGAGGGATGATTTTGGGATCCGGCTGTTTGCCGCTACGTGCGGAATGTGGCCGATTCCGCCAGCTAGTTCCTTATCCCCGTTCGTGAAACAATAATTCACGGCGCATAGCAGGTTTTTAGTTCCCGATTCCATCTGCGGCACAATGGGAGCACCACTCCCCGAAGTACCCGTGGCAATGTTCAAGGCGACGGCGTTGTATTCTTAAGTCTCCCTCGTAAATTCCACCCCTCTCCCCGTTCTCCTTTATCGAGCATCTTCACCACCGCATCCAAGGGTTTTCATACTGTAATCTAGGGAAATGACTTCTTATAACTTCCAAGCAGGTACCAAATTTCAAGACTTCCCTCCCTATTATTTTTTTCGTGAACACGCGTCCAAATTTTGTTTAGAAACGTAATAGCATCGGAGCGCTTTGAAACTTAATCTCGCCAATGTCTTGAGAGAGCGGGATCATAGATGCATTCCGACCATATCAGTTATCTTTATGCCGTCCCCTTCCTCGAGAGCGCAAGAACTTCTGCCGGAGTAACCCCGGGTGCATATTTACGCCGATGCACGTATTATTTTTGTCCCCTTTGGGAATTAATTTCGGGGTCTGTTTCCATTCCGTGTTGCCCAATGTCTTCCTCCTCTTGATAACCCTAGTTCTCGGTATTCCTTTCTACTTTATAGCTTTGGAGGAAGGGTATCCGTACATTAGACGACTTGGAAGCCACAAGAAGCTGAATTAAGGGCCCTTTGGACAAACTTCGCTGGTCTTCATGAAAGTGTGATAGCGTTATGAAACCGTCCTTACTTCCTCCTTGCCGCCTCCTTCCCTCCCTTTCTCTCTCTCTCTCCTCCCCCTCTTTTTCTGTCTTCTGCTCTCCCAACAACTCCTTCCTATTCACCCGCTCCACCTTATTTTCCAAGTAGTTGGAACTACCTTGATATCATATCCAATGCGTTATCTTTGATCTTTTTTAAAACTTAACTATTCCGTTTTTGTAATCGGTGTTTCTTATTATTGCACCTGTTCCAGCGGTGCGTACCTAATATGTGGTATTCAGGAAGTGAAGTTCGCTGCTGAGATTTTAAGTTCTCGTTGAAGTTGTGAAGAAAATAAGTGGGTATATTTTTTTCCGTCCTTATTTTAACTCAATCAATGATTTTCACTGTTATTTTGTTCTAAGGTTTCCATTTAATTTCTTTTTTCACTATTATTGGGTTGACGAAATCTTTTTAAATGTTTGTGTGGGCTTATTAAAGCATCGCTAATGAATTTCAGTATTACCTTGTCGGTTTTTATGAGATAAGCTTTATTTCTTGTGGATGTATTAATATAAATTATTTATTTATTATTATTTTGGAGGTTAATGGTCGCAACAACGAGGTGGCATAGATAATTTTGACTCATTGATTGCATCTGTGCATATCAGATTTTTATGGCCATTCTCCAGCTTTGTTCATAAGTGGATTTGGATTTTTATTTTTTTATGAATAGTTTTTTTAAGATGATTCCGTGATATCGTAGTATTAAATTTTTGTTGAAATGCAGATTTTTTTAAATAACCGGTATAATGGGCAATGTGGATGGTATTGTGGTTTTCTACGATATTTTTAGTAGGCCCCGCCAGATATTAGCGTTGCCAGAAAACATTTCAGGGGTGAATTTGAAGCCGTCGCAAGGTTGCCAGGCGTGGCTATTAATCACTGATTCCATCATTCTCACTTGATATGGGCTTGGTCCTTTGATCCTATGTTAAACCAACGGATAGGATTTGGATTAAGTCCTAATCGAAATCGAATAAGTAACGACAGTCACTTCCCAAAATATTCTATTAGCTTGGAAGTTGCAGGTATTCCTTTGGTTTGATTTTCATTGGGTTAAAAGTGTATTTACTTTGCTAATTGTTTCATACATTCACGCATAGTATTGCAATCCTAAGATTGGTGTACTCCAGCCCCGCATTTCTTCCTATCCCAAGCTACTTCTTTTACCTCACTGTGGATCTTCTTCCCCTTATCCTTCAAGATCTGTCAGAGGTACTTGTCCCTTGGTCTTCCTCTGCGGACTATTCTATCATTTTTCCTTCCATAAAGTTTCCCACGTAACTGCTGTAGTTCATTATGTGGCCGATCCACAGTGTTCTTTTTTGGCGTACAGTAATCCAATGTATCCATTTTTCTCCTATTTTTCCTTCTATATACCTCTTCATTTCTTACCCTATCCGTCCATTCACCTTCAGCATCCTCCCCCATTACCAGGTCTCGTCTATTCTTATCTGATCACAATTGTTTCCTTTTTCCATAATTATACGGTAGTCATCGTTTCATTATTGATCTCGGGTTTATGGAATTTCATAGCCGTCATACCCGCACTTCCATAAATTTCTACTAGAGGATGATTTCCAACATGGTCAGCAATGGATATTCCTTCCAACAATATCAATATTGCCCGCTCCGCCTTAACTCACTGTTTCATAGCTGAAAATAGGTATTGAAAGGCATAAATCTTACATAATATACATTTGTGAAAAGTCGTGAATGTCAGTGTCCCCTCTTGAGACCGTCGCCTCATCCCGCAATTCTTTTGTCTTCCGCCGCGTCTCCGCACCCAACACCAATGCGACACCCTTGTCCTTCCCGTCCACGCCGCCTCCACGCGGGCAAAGACTCCTCTGTTATCTCCCGACTCTCGCCCATCCAATCCTCCTACTCCGTCCACAACCCCCCTAAACCCTCGGCCCAAACCAAACTCGTACGACCGTCAGCTCGAACCCCTCCTTCCTTCAACTATCCCGCTCTCGAAAGCCACTCCACGGGCCTCGTATTGTGTTATTATTGTAATTCTCACACGTCCCTCTCTCTCTCAAGATTATGCACCTCCTTCCTCCTCCCCGTCTCTGCACCGCCTCTCGTAAACTTTGAGGCCAAGTCCTCCTTTCTCCGCCTCCCTGAAGGCTCTACCCACCGCCCTCCCCCCTACTTCTTGTACACCTCTCTTCGGAGCAGTGGCAGCAGCAAGCCCAATTTTCTCATACACGGCTCCGTCTCGCGTATAGCGGTCCCCTTTCTCTCCCCGGGACTTGTTTATGATCTTCGCATTAATATATCTGCCCGTACCCTCCCTCTCCCAAGATTTCTCTCTCTCGCTCTCTCTTCCACCACTTCCACACGTGAAGGAAGGAGTGGTACCGGAGGCAAATTCGAGGAATTTCTCCATTGTGTGTGTATGTGTGGATCCTCTCTTATGTCCCAGCAAATACACTTCGCCCCGGATTTTCCTTCTAGTTCGTCTTTATTATCCATCTCTCTTGTTCCCTCTCTCTCTTCAGCACTTGTCTATCTCCTCCCCCCTGTTTTCTGTCTCTCTTTCTCTCATACTCTTCATGTCTCTTGTATGGCGTTCTCTCATCGGATTGTATAATGCCCCTTTGTTGCGTCACACCCGCGTCTTCGTATGTCCATTACACTTTTTGGGCGCGTTTGGTCTTCTTATTCGTAAAGTTTCCCTCCGCCGTCTGGAACCCCTTACGGTCGTCCTCTCTTCGTTAATGTTCCTAACTCGTTGGGATCCGTTTCCCCTTTTAGTGGAGCCCTTTATGCTACTCTGAATCTCGTCACCCATGCCATCATCGGAGGCGGACGCTATTTAGCAGCTATGCCTTCTCTGTGAGGAAAATTAGTCGTCTTGGTAAAGCTGTTGATAAAATCAAAGGCAGAACTTGAGACGTGCAAGGCAAAAAAAACTTCGTTGCTCATTTAATAATTACCTGAGTGCTACTAGCAGGTTTACTTATCATATTGGGTTGTCTACCATCTAGTAGGTTTATATGTTTAACAGAATGTCTCTGTAGATATGACGAGACGTATAGTCTTTACATTTCCTTTTAGCTCAATGTGCGACCTACCTTCTTTCTCAATATCCATTAATCCTCTTCTCCTTCCCCGTTTGCCACGTATATACTCCTCACAGATTGGCAAAACTTGGAGAGGAGTAAGTTCAAATGATTGTGCAAAACCTAGAAAAATGGGTAGATTGAATTCGAGCTTTTATTACCAACGCTTCCATAACACGTGAGTGGTCATGGAGACGCAGATGGGGTGGTATTTATAAAAAGCTTGCTCCATCTGGCGTGATTAGTTTTCTTGAAGAATATTCATATGTTAAGAGGCACGTAGAATCGCTGCCTTTTTTCTGTTTCTTAAAATCCTTTCAATATTTTCAGACTTCGAGGAAATTTTTTACGGTGCTAAATATTTTAAAAAAATCAAGGAAAGTTAAAGCCCAAATACTGTGATTTCCCTGTTGTAACGTTCTGTGAATCCCGTGTGATTATTGTCATATGTGATTCATAAATCCTGGATTCTATTGGTGAATTAGCAATCCGAGTTGTTGAAGGATTTGAAAGGGAAGAATTTCGAAAATGTGAAAAGATTAGCTCTTAGGGGGAATAAGTGGAGAAATGAAATTATATTTATCTTTGCTTTACTGGTCAATTATGGTGCAGTCAAATGTATGTCATCATGAAATACTTGGGCTAATTCCTAGGTTTTTAAAAACGGTCTCTTAAAAATTATGAAGTTGTCGAAATTACTCGATCAAACAAAAACATTTTTGAAGATGAGTATAGAGCCATGTCTATAATCCTTCATTACACATTAATTTTTTGTTCCTTTCGTTTATTAGCGGATTCCTTGAATAGTACCTAACAAATAATATTTGCACTTCATCACTAGTGCCGTTTATAAGAAGTATCAGCTTGACCAACCAATTTTATTTTCCAAAAGCAATGTGATGTAGGTACGCCATATAATGTTTAAAGGAGCTTACTCAGTGTCCTTGTGAATAATATATATTTTTGGCGAATCCATGAATCCATCTGACTGGCCAGAAACTGAATGGTATTAATCGCGTCTAATTCCGCCCAAATTTTCACAGGCCCGGTCGTCCCCGGCCTTTTCCACTTCGTTGTTCGTGCTCGTCCAGGCGTGATCTCCGACCCACGACCGTGATTTAGCGTCTAGGAGAATCTCCCGAAAGGAAACGCTCAGCATCCCTTAATTTCCGGGTAACTCCTGAAAGCCTTTTGGGATCTTAACCCACCTCTTAACGTTCCAATGAATTTTTAATACTAATTTCGTGGCCGGATCCGTCCTTTTTATCGCGTCCATAATCCAAACCATTTTCTCTCTTCACTTTATTATTATTAAATTCTGGATCCATCGCCCGCTATCCTCCTTCTCCCTCTTTCTCTTTGAATGTAATCGTCCTTAATTCGTTCGACCGGAAAACGAGAACGTTCTTCTTAGCAGACAAGGAAATGTCTTTCCAGTCCGTGGCTCCCGAAACCATTTTTCAGTGATTTCATGGGGACCTTTTTATTCCTAACCCCTCCCTCTCCACCCTACACCCTTCCATCTTCCCTCTTCTCCTTCCTGGCTATCCTGGCGACCCTCTCCACCCCACTTCACCTCGGAGCCACCCTCCTCCCGCGCCCATAATGTGTGGATGGGATATCTGAGTCGTAAATCATGGCGGAACGAGACTGGTAGCCCACGGGCGGATTCGGGATCCACGTAAGAGGAGGGCCTACCTTGTGGGAGGTCACGAGGTTGCTGATAGCGGCCTTTTTGCGCGGGAACCCGGCATTAGTAGGTACTCGTAATGACGTTTAAGTCTCGGAGACGAAGGATTTTTCCAAGCTCGGTGATGGTTTCTTTTGAAATCCTGTGGAAATGGCAGTTAATTTAATTTTGATAGTTTTCCGTATTTTTTTCTATTCGGTATGCCTTTTGGCATCAGCAATGTGACGCCTTTCAGATGAATATCGCCAGTTTAATGCTGATTTTATATTGATTAGGCAAACTTCAGCTTATATTTAAAAATGAAAGAAAAATTGGAGTGAATACAAGTTATTGACTTCATAGCTCTTTATTATGCCATTTCTAAGCTAAGAAATCAGGAGTGAATGCATCAAATGGATACCAAATTCTTTTTTTTCAAACTGATTTAGTCTCTTTCATCAATTTACAGCATTATTTAAGGCTTTTAAATTGCCTTCTGTTTAAGGCTTTAATCTAGCAATTTTGCTAAGCTTTCCTATTTCTCACTGGCTATCAACATCACGTTGTGTACCTATCTTTAAAATTGCATAATATTATTGACATAGAGATTGACTTGGCCATTAAATGTGAGGGACGTTTAATATCTGTAATAGCTCAAATATAATCTTATTTGAAATGATTTAGTGAAATCAAAGTGGGTACCAAATTTTTCTATTTCTTAATAATTATTTAAGTGAAAATTGAAGTTCCATTTCCATAAAAATTTAAAGCTCTTAAGGAAGCATATTTTATTTTTAATGAGAAATGTGAGCTGTATCGAGGGATTTAAAAATATCCTTGTGGAAGAAAAGTGTAGATCTTACTTTTTTTAGTTCTTGCTAAGTCATGGAACAAAGTTAAATTTCTCATTTATATAGTGTTCTGTATTCATTATCCTAATATTGTTTCAGCATTTTATCGTACTCCCCTCTTAGTGATTCCAGTTTTCGCACATCGTGCCGTTACTCTCCCTTAATCTCCTTATCAAAAAAGACCCTGCTAGATAGAATCATTAGCTCCTACTCCGTGGGAAATTGACACTCTTCTCGACCAATCCTCTCCCACAATTAGCGAAACCGTAATTGCTTCCCGTGCTTGCAACACACTCAGCGCTTTAGTTCCTCCGTTGTCTTTTACGTGGGGCCAATTATGATCGGTCTTAATATTCCTCCAATCCTCCTCGCGAACGCGTCTCCGGTGGAATCCCTAATTACCCAACGTTCATGTTCTCATTTCATCACTTGCCTTGCTAAACGCAGAGAAAGAATTTTCTCTCATCGTGTGGGTCGGACGGTCCATTCGCGTTATCTCTCTTGAGCGGCTCTTCTCGTCATGACACTCGTGCATATACCTACTCGACATTCCTCTACCATTTCCTCTTCTTCCTTTCTATGGGTATTCCAGTAAGGTGAATCTTTTTGAAACCCTTTCTCCGGTCGAATTATAATACTTGGAAAATGTTTTAAACCCGCTGCATTCCTATTTAAGCGATTTTTTCCGAATCCGTTTATGTCTTCTGTCAATTTTTTCCTCTTAAAGAGGCAAGTAAATACTAATTGCGTGTGTTACTTTGTAAAAAATTCTTTGCTTCTATTTCTTTCTTATATTTTATATGGTGACCTGCATTAAACACTTTATTTAATACGCTAGTCATAGGTTCGCAGTCATGCCGTTCAATCAAGTATACTCAAAAATAGTTCTGTCTACATTTAACTTTGTAATTTTTCAATCGCTTCCGAAACTTTCTTATTTTGAGCGACTTTGCATTTCGTGTTGGCGTCCTTAATTGACTCTCCTAAATTATTTATCTTTCTAATTATTTGACTGCGTATATTTTCACGGAAATTCCATCTGAATTTTCAGAATTATTTATTTCCAATAAAACGTACCCCTGCGGGCTTATTAGTTTTCATAGGGGCTTATATCGGTTCCATTTTTCTAACCGAAGCTATCATCATGTTCTAAATTGCCATCTTTCTTGATTAGTATCCCTCTTGATTGCCGATTTTTTTCTTCTTACTGGTTTCCCACCTTTTAAGTGGTACCTTTTTCTTTTTACTTAAAATCTTCATTGTCATTTTTTTACTCGTACCTTATCGTGTTATGATGATATCTTCACTTTATTATGCGTTCCATCGTTTTCTAAGAGGTCTTTTGTCCGATTAATGAATTTTAATGGTTCCAAGGGTAATGTAAATTTTTAATCCTCCGAAGTTTGCTTGGATTGAATTGAGAAAATCCAGCGTAATGGAGCATCATCATTTTTATGCTATGTAGCTCAGATAAAGCGTTTCCATTTGATTCTTAAAGCAGTTCTCATTTGAAAAAAATGATGGCTCTTGATTGCTCCTTTAATGCTTTAAGTTAATCCGAATTGGGTCTTTTCGCATAGGGACAAAGGTGGAGCATTATGGTGAACTGTTGGTCACGTCATTCACTTCCAAAGAACTCGATTTTCCTTTTATCCTTTTAGGTGGCTGCTTTTGTTCCTAACTCCCCCATTCCCGCTATCACTTCTTCTGAAAAGTTTGAGATTTTTTCAGCGGTCATTAATTTCGTCTTGTGAAGCAATTCTTTCTCTTGCTTTATGGCTTCTGTAAAACTAGCGATTTCGGAGTTCCACGATATCGATGAACTAAGTTTGCCGTTAGTGCAGTTATTTTTCTTGATCGTTGATGAAAATTTTCACATGAGTCGTGAAATAGCAGTAACTTCAATAATTGTAGGTACCCTATTTTCTATCGTGAAAATTAGCATAATTGATGGAAATGTGTGTTTATGAAAAAAAAATTATTAATGCCTAAAATATACGTAACAAGTAACCGAGGTTTGGAGACGGTGAAAGAGAAGAAATGCGTAGGTGCTAAAAGATTTACTGAAATAATAATTTGGAGGAAAGCTGCAAATTAATTTCAAAATATTGGAATTGTTGACTAGTGATGGCGATGAAAATCTTTTATTCCTGGCACGCTAGTATAATTCTCTCTTAATAGGACGCATAATTGTATTAGCTGTCGTACTTAATCTTTCTTCGAGGCATATTACAAGTTTACAAGTCTAGCTAATACCGTAAAATATTCATGATATGCAAAGTTGAGCTACGTCAGTATTTTCAGTCTCAAATATTAATATTTCACATGTGAGAAAATACTGAGGTATTTTTTTCAATTTTGAGAATATTCGCAATTTTTGAAAGTGGCCTACTCTACAAATTGTCTAAGTATCACCTCATTCATTCTATATTATTATTAAAGAATTCTACCGGCTAAGGTGGGCTTACATTAAGAATTTTGGGAATCTCCTCGGCCTTTTCCGTCCCAGTCAAGAATTCCTTTTGCTAATACGCTTTATGGCTACTACCTTTCATTTCATCTATAAATCCTTTTCTCTTCCTTCCTCTCCTACGCTTCCCTTTAGCACGGATTTTAACATCCCCTCCGAGATCGCTACTCGCGCCATCCCAAACCTCTGTCTTCTCAGTATATCGTTTAGAAGTTTCCTATCCTCGCCCACCATGCATAGCACTTCGTTGTCTCTCTTCCTCTCCGACTCTTCAGATAAGAGTTTCCTCTAATATTTTTTTCAAACCCTTACGTAACGATCTTACAATTAGCTGTCATTATAGTTAACGAGTTTCCACCATGTAGTTTCAAGTCTGATAACGACCGTTTTGCTGGCAAACGCCGCTAGCCTCTTCAGGCCTCCTCCGCTCTGACCCGAACTTTACTTCTCACCTGTAGATGATGGCCAGATTGCCGTCGAAACCGTCTCAATCAGACTAGAAAAAACGCGGTGGAAACCTGAAAACCGTTAATGCAGTACTATGCATCGCGAAAGCCTTCGCATGAACCTCTAATCAGTTATTCTGTACTCCTTGGAAATTTAGATATGATAGTTAAAGCTTTAAACAAGTCGCAAAAAAAATAGCGGTCGAACAGGAATGCAGTCGTATCCAAGATTTGCTATAATTTTTCGGGAAAATCCTTGAGCAGAGCTAGTGGCACTGTTTGGATAATGCAGGAAAAAAGGGTGCTCTCAGGTGGTCGGCATTGGCGTTAGGGACGAACATGAACATCTATAATCACCCTGAAATTTTAAATAAGACAGCTAAAATTTTTGAACAGGCCGCGAAAAAAATATCGGTCGTGCAGGTCTGCAAGTCGTATTCAATACTTGCCTTTGTTTTTCGGTGAAATTCTCGAGTAGGATCAGTGTTACTGTTTTAGTGATGCATGCGAGAAGGGTGTTCTCAGGTGGTTGGCTGAGGCGCCAGGGACGAGAGAAAAGGCGGAGGACGGTGGAACCAAAGTGGTGGGAAGAAAAACGAAGGCCGAGGGCAGTTGCGTCCCGCCCTCCACCTCCCGGGAGAAAATTAAGGTAATTCCTGTATCCATAAATCCAAGGGGGTATAAAATTCATTAGATTATAAATCCATTAATGCTATGGATCG
Source organism: Ischnura elegans (assembly GCF_921293095.1). NCBI lineage: Eukaryota > Metazoa > Arthropoda > Insecta > Odonata > Coenagrionidae > Ischnura > Ischnura elegans. The sequence goes on along the minus strand of NC_060248.1, from coordinate 69,624,744 downwards.
CTCCTTATTACGCGCCGCGAATTTTAATCTCTCTTGACGCTTTTCCCACGGGGTGGAGCGGGTCTTATGAAGAAGTTGGGGGTTGTGGAGGATGGGAGGGTGGAAAGGTTTTCTGAGAGAGGCAGGTACAGAGTAGGAGTGAGACTGTTCGGAGTTGAAGAAGGGGATGATGGTGACGGGAGATCTGGAAAGGGTGAAGGAGAAAGAAGAAGAGGGAAAGAGAGAGAGGGGAGCTGGGAAGGGTTAGAGGTAGGCTATCAGAAGGGAAGGCGAAAAAGATGAAGAAGAGTGGCAGCGTTGTTTGTGGCTTTTGAATGGATTTGGGCGGGCAAGAGTAGGTGGTAGTCGTTTGGTAAATGCTGTCACACGACAGTTGCTGTGCTATTCTGGCTGCGTATCCAGAAATCTTTCCCGTACAAAATATCTCGCTGTCCGATCACAGCCTACGCTATGTGAACCCAAGAGAAAGAGCGGTGCGTTGCCCCGCGACGTAGCTGTCGATGTCGACCGGTCGCCGTCATTTACTTCAGCTGGCAATACTCAACTCGCTTACATTTTGGACGCTTGCGCATTTATCTTGCGGCTTTTTCAATGTTCCAGCACTTCTGACAATATAAACTAGACTTCGTGGCCATCTGAATAGCCCTGCTGCAAATATTCGGTCATTTAGATGTATGCACTTGGTAGTTAGCCACATTATTTATGTGAAATAAGTGGGATGTCTGCGCAGTACAGTGAAGTATCCAACGAGATCCATTGGTTGTATACGTTGTCATATTTTATGGTTATATTTCGGTAGAACTCTATAAGTTATTCGCCGAAAGCGGTGAGACTGCGTTCCGCGGCTTGAGTGGGCTGCCGTTGCCAATTGTAAACATAGTGAGTGTATCAAGCGTAAAGGATGTTAATGAGTAGTAAAAACTCTGGATTTGTATATTCTTTGCGTTACTTACTCGTAGAATCTATTTTGCACCCATTTCCTGTCTGTTCTCTTGGTCTACGCCAAGCCATTTGGTAATTTGCTCTGGTGCCCAGCATAGAGGGTAAACACTCTTCCATCTTATTACATAGCACTTTTAGAGCAACCTTATGTGTAAACGTGCGCGTCTAGTTGTATGAGAATAACTCTGTCGCTAGGCGTCTAATTCATTACATGTGGCTCCCTTATAAGGGGTGTTGTTTTTGGAAGGTATTTTTAGGTCATGAGCTGTAAAAGGATTAGGTGAAAATGGTTGGAATAGGATAAGGGTGATCCCAAGGTTGGGACAGGAGGAGGAATTTCCTTGGTGTGCGAGGGCGTCTAAAAAGAGGAGAAGCAAGTGATTATAAAGTTGATGAATGCCTGTGAGGGTCTCGCTAATGCCAGGGTACCATGGAATGGGGATATTCCGCGCGATAGGATGATGAGTGGCTAGCACTAGGAGGCGTTCGCTGACAGATACCTACCCGGGAAAAATATTTTCCTGGGCTTCAACGCTGTGGGCAATGACTTTTTCCATGTTTCAACACTTTCTATGATCTAGCAGAACCAAATTAGACTTCTTGCCCAATTAGAATAGCCCTGAATCAAATATTCGGTTATTTAATGCGTACACTTAGAAGTTATACAATCAAAAATTCCTGACGTTCATTCCCTGGGCCTTGCGGGTATATTTATATTTTATTGGTCGCCTCATTTATTACCTATATGCGCTGTGCTGATGAATCTCAGTTAGCTTTTCTCCGATTTATTTTATAGAAATCGTTTTTTATAGGGTATTAAAGCAAATTATCGGCCTTTCAAATGAATTAAATGATTTGCAGAGTGTTATCTGTAACAAGCATTTTGTGTCATTGCTTAATTTTGATTGCAGGCTTCAGAAAATCCCGTTGGTAATCATTGATGCAAGCATTGGAAAGTGATACTTACTGTACCACTGATCTAGGTCGTCCGTAAGAGACTTGGTATGATGGCCTTATCGTTGAGAGAAAACAGTCTTTGAAGCGTATGATTTAACGATTGAAAAAGGTCGAAAAGTGGGGGTGAAATTGCAGAGGAGGCAAGTTGGGTACTTAGTTGGGGTTCGGGTTCTCTCTCAGAAAAAAAGTTAAAAAATTGGGTGGATGATAAATGGATGCTTCATCAGTAGGTTGCCTCTCCATTAAACTCCTAAAAATATCAAATCCAGGAATCGGAGACTGGGAAAGAAGGACCGGAAATGCGCGCATTGACCCCATACCGCTTCATTATCTCCTCTCTATCTTCTTGATATCCTCATCGTATCCCTTCCGTAATTCCCATATCATCCATTTCTAATGCTTCCCATAGCGCCTTCCCCATCGCCGGCTGGAGCAAGTCCTCTGCGTCATAAACTTTTTCGCTTGATTATATTCCCTCCGCCTCATTTTTTACGCCTATGATGTGCTGATGAATCTCAGTAAGTTTTTGTCCGGTGTGCTTTATGGGAATCGTTTGATATGGAGTATTAAAGATAATTATCGACCTTTATGGCATTAACTTCAATCATTTTATAAAATTGCTCTCCAATATCGTTAGTTCAGTGAATCGATGCAGCAGTCCTCGAAGATATCAATCACGTTGCTCTCATAAAATTTTCTTCTTCATGAATAGTTAACTAAGCAAAGCAGTTACAGATTGAGCTGTTGAGCCTACTTCGCTGTCAATATTACTGGTCCAAATGATTTGCTTAGAAATGCCTATTTATTTGTTGATCTTACAGATCTTACATATGCTGGATAAACTCTCAACTTATATAAATATTATAAATATAAAGTCAAATTATAAATATTTGAATTCAAAAGAATAGAAGCAGTAACGATGAAAAATACCCTCTTTTCCAAGCATTCAAATGCTATTACTTATATCTATCTTATTTTTCGTTATGGCAGGTATCTTATTTCTCATGATAACGATTCCACCTCGCTGAAAATATAATTCTTGCCACAGACCGTGACATGTGATTTTAGATTTAATTTCATATCAAAATTAATAGCCAGCGTTAGTGTTATTTGCCCTGATTTTTCTGGTAATATGGATGAATTCCAGTTTACTACTGTGAAGTGGTATTTACACATTGTTTATCTGGAGTGATCTGCGATTTTTGTGCCTGTAATATCTGTAATATTTCCCTGGTGGATTCGAACCCTGTGAGCAACTTTCGTCGTTTCATTCACGGGAACATCCGGATACCGGTTACGATCTGGGTTCTCTCATGTGAATACGACTCGGAAAAGATTCTTTCATTTAATTCTTGGCTCGCCCTATACATTCTTTCAACACTTTGCGGCTGCGTTGCAGCCAAAGGCTTTCACCTTTCTCTCGGCTTAACTCAGCATTTTATATGATTCGCGCGTGGTTCCGTTCTTGGCACGCGATCCGTTTCCTCAACAACCTATCTTTCCTCTTTTTCTGGCGTGTTTCGCCTTCCGTTTTGGTTGTCGTCGTTCTCATTTTCTGCCTTATGGATAGCTTTGGGGATTGTTATAGGTGTTTATTTCATCATTTAAACGCATTCTGACGCTTTCGTGTTACTCCATACCTGGGTAAATTTTCCTGCGTTTCTAATCCTTTTCCCATCTCGTATTATGTTCCATATGAATTCCCCTCAATAGCCACTATGTCTATAACTCCCTCTAAATTACCATACCCTTAAAGTACCTTTTTCTCCTCGTCCTGCCGCTGGAGCGCCTCAAGTGTTTTCTTATTGCCTGATCTCACCATCCTAGTTTTTCGGACTTCTACCCCCTTGGGGCATGGCAACCCAATGGGTAGTATTTTGGCCGACCGCACGATCCCGTGCTGGAATTTTTCTCTGTTCCTCCACCGAGTCATGTTTTCCGTAGCCAATGTTTCGAGTGGAGTCTGGTGTAAAACCTTAGAATAATTCTGGCTACTAGTTCGCTGGGAAAGCCTACTTCCTAAGAGTCCCGTGTTCAAATCCCAGATAATGTCTTCAGACACCTCCAACAAATGAAATCCTCTAGTGGGAAAGGGTCATAAGAAAGGAACTGTCCCACCTACCCTGATTGTGTGAATTTCCTATACCTGTAGCCACTGGCGGATCTATGAGGGGGGGGGCTAAGAGGGCTATAGTAAGCGCTTGTCTCCATCCTGTATCCGCCACTGCCTGTGGCTTAGCTTTAGGTGAGCTGTTCCCGCGCATCTCCAATTTCTTCAAGTCGTATCAATGGGTGAACGAGTCCTGCAAAAGTTTACTCACGATTCAAAAATTTACCGTGGCGACCTCCCTACTTTTGTTTATCAGAGGATTGCAGCCTTTACCTCTTTATTTGGCTATTTCTATTACTTTTGTCGGATTGCTTTTCATTAAAATTTTGATTCTGTTTTTTCATTTTTATCATAAATTTTACTTCGTAATTTGCTTTACCGCATAAGAATTAAAGAATGACATTTAACATGAATGATGAAATTGGTCGAGAATATCACTTCATGCATTTGGATCGTTGAACGGAAGCCTGTGGAAGTACTTGTATTATTTATTGTTTTATTTTATGTACCTAAACCACTCCGAGCACAGCAAATTTAAGGCTCTTGCATCAGGCAAATCCAACACGCTACATTAATATACGGGCACTAACAACCACTCCCTGGATAGGCTCAGTTTCCTTTGGCGGAACTTAAACCTACGACCTTCGGTTGGTCAGGCGAGGACTTTACCCCACCGCCACAGAAGTTATTAGTTTTTAAGCTGTAAGCCTCTTTAAAAATATTTCAGCCTCTTCTATAATTTTTATAAATTTGCATATATGCTTCTAATTCGTTAAGGGGAAAGCTGATAGTGAGACGTTAAACGAAATACTTTTCACGAAATGAAACACATGTGTGAGAGTATTCGCTGCTGTAAATCATGTCAATAAAATTATTACGGGGCCAACGAGTTAAACTTTTATACATAAATTAGAATGATAAGAGGCATAATAAGTAGAAGTAACAGAAGCAGGCGTTATGTAGTGGAATGACATTCTAAGTATTTTAAAAAATAACACGAAGATGGCAATATTCCACAAGTTTATTGTCTGTACTACGCGTTTCGACCGTTAGGTCATTATCAAGTACAAGAAATTCTAAATTCTAAGAAATTCTACGGTCGAAACGCGTAGTACAGACAATAAACTTGTGGAATATTGCCATCTTCGTGTTATTTTTTAAAATACTTATAATAAGTAGAGTTGGATCAGCTATAATAAAACCAGATGGTATATGAAGTTCTAAAACCGAGACCCCATCTGATAGCTTTGGTGACTTCTGGTAATACCTGCGAAATTGCGTGTTTGCGTCAAATCCTCTGGTGATTTAGCGGGATAAAATATTAGGCCGGAATGGAACGATTCAATTTCCGTCGTCCACGTCAGCAGTTATTTCATCCAGAAGGCCAAAGCTAAACGGAATCATCAGACGGAATTCGTTTGCGAGATGAAACCTCAAGATTCACTTAACATCGCACGAGTAATGAGTAGGATTTTTAATTGAAATTGGAATCTGAGATGCCAACAAACTCAATTTTGTAATTCCCTTAAGGTGGGTCCTGCTACCCTTATTGCCTGTTGATTTTTGAGTTTTGTCTGCACGTCGAATTTTCAATCAGAGGTAAATCATTAGATATTTATAATGCTCAATGCGAGTTTCTTCAATTAAATTTTTGCCCTGTTTTTTTTATTTCTTTTTTCAGAGTTATTTTTCGACAAAATTCATTTACCTTCTTCCATTTTAGTGTCAGACAACACCGTAGGCTAGTGGTCAGTGTGTCAAGTTACTATTCCGAGAAAAGCCTTTAGACATTCCCTCAATTTAATGCATTTAAAGCGCCCTTTCTGGTTTGCCATACCTTCACACTAAAACAAAGGAATTTGCTATAGCTTAGTTTGATGTAAGCTCTTTCATCACCACTCGTTGAGGTTGAGGTTTCATTTGAGAGGGAGTGTACTTAAGTGAGATAGTATGTAAACAATCGTTAAATAATAACCTTAGAGCTTAATAATAACTTTAAGTCAGATTAAGATTATTGAGCAACGCTCTATGGATGTTGGTAACTTGAAGATTCAGTCGTGATAATTAAAGTATATTTTTCTGTATTTGAAATTTCCACACCATTAGCGCGGAAAGAAGTTTCTTGGTATCGAAAATGGAGGACATAGGATCTGAAAAAAAAAATCATTTACCCCTGAAAATACAATTTCTTTCGTTTGAATTAGGAAGCTCTGATAGTCAGGCTTGTTTCAAGCCTTATTGACGACCTAACGTTCGAAATTCCCCTTCTACTATTCTTGTGGCATCGGCCATTATTCTCTCCTCTGAATTTGTCTCTTTCTTCATTCCATGATCTTCGTCTTCATCCCTTCCTCTCACGACCTTCGGTCGAGCAAAAGGGAAGGGAGCGAGGTCAGAATTTTAACTTCCGCTTTGATTGGAATCGTGGCCATTGATGCGTGCCAGAGCAACTTAGGGTTCCGCGTTGTGTGTTTTCATTTTATTCATTTTTTTTATCCTCCCTCCCTCGCGCCACTAACTCTGCGGACTCATTCTGGCGAAGTCGACGAGCCGGTCGAAAAAGACTAGCCCGAGCGGATGTACGTCGGATTCCGTGGAGATGCTGGGGAGTGAGAATCGGATAGGGGGAAGAAATCGGAGTTTTATTTTTTTTTCATTTTAATTTTTATACAGTTTGCTGACCGCATGCACTGGGTTGGGCTGCCGGCGGGGAAGCGTCGGCCGGAGAGGGGGGGTGGCGGGTAGGACTTGGCAGAAAGGAAGGGAAAGAAAATCAAGCCATCACACGCCATTTAACTATTCGTGGCCATATTTCTAATTATTTTCCATGGCAAACCCTCTTTCTCTCGTCGGTTCTTTCTGGGAGTTCTTTTGCCCGGGCCGCATGCAGTCCAAAATCCCTACCGATTCCCCGCCATTTCCAGAGCCCTACAGTTTCCAACCGCGGCTCATCCATCCGCGTACTTCGCATTTTTTTCTCTCCTACCCAGATCTTTCTCCACCCCCACTTTTCGCTATTTCAGTCAGTCCTTTTTTCGGGTCGGTTGGGGAAAATTTTTTTTTCTGACTTTAATATATTTTTTTGGGTTGGTACGTGTGTTTTTCGGTGGCTCGTTTGAAGAAATGTGGGATAGGAGGTGGAGAACCGATTTCAACGTTTCCTTTTTTATGATTTTTTTCTTCTCTTTTCGAGCGTGCCTTTGGTCCTGGAAGTAACTCTCCTAATGTGATTTACGTTTCCTCGAGCGGGTCATCTCCCTTCGGTGAAACTTGCCTCCCAACCCCTTCGCGACTGAACCTACGTCCCTCCCCTCCTCTTTGGCCGTAAACCTTCGGGGTCTCTCCCCTCCCCCCATCCTTAGGTTTGAGTCAGTATGCCCTTACTCCCTTCGGTGGTCTCCCATAATTAATACCGCCCCTCACTCTATGTTTGTCCTTTGCTCCACCCTTATTTCCACCCTTTTTCGCTCGTTCCTTTTTACCTCACCCTTCCGCTCTCCCTTCCGCTTTTATAAAAATATATCTTCTTCACCTTTCACCGTACATTTTAACTTCTTGCATCCCGGGCTCCACTTCTACAGTATTAAATCGTTTGTATGCATAGACTCAACCCTTATGCCTGCAAGCATGGACATTGGACGTCGACAGAAAATTTGTCAATTCACCGGCCCCAGCCGTAATTGCTGGATTATGTGTGCGTTTTTTGTACGCCAAATTAAGAAATTCCCTTTTATACAAATCCTATCCAACAAACTTTTAAAAATTCTATCCATAATGTTTGATAAGTCTAACGGTCTTTTTGCTTGTGACTTATCTGCATTTAAAGAAATTAAGAGACGCAAATTGTAATTTTTGTCAATTAAGTAAATCTTGATGTTGGTGTAGAAGGGCCGTATTCAGTAGGTATTTATGTGGTAGAACCACGCCGTTTTTGTTTGCGAGATGTTTGAAATTTGCCAAATCTCCATCTTCTATAGAATTTATAGATTTTTTGGGCCTAAAGTCATAGCAGAGACAGAGAAGAATTCGAAAAATATTCTGGTTTATATGGGTAGGGTAGTGGGTAAATATCGGCTGAAAATTAACACATAGAAAACTAAGTATTAGTATGCCCCAGAAGAGCAGAATTCATTACTAAAATTAAAATAGGGAAGCAAACACGAGTATAGGTGGATGAGCTCTGTTATTTTGGAAGCAGGATAACTAGCGACGCACAGTGGTCCCAAATCGAAAAAAGCTGGCCAAAATTAATTACGCCGTTGTTATTATGTATATATTTGACCTAAAGGTCTATTCTTATTGTTTTTGACCCGCTTATTCTGAATTTATAACTATTTTTTATGTATTTGCAATAATTTTATTGCTATTTCACATTTTGTTTAAACAATTAATTTTTTTAACATTGGAATTTGAGATTATACTGGTGATAGTAAATTAAAATTATACATATCATAAAACTGAATTAGTTATTTAAAACATACATAAATGCATATAAAATGACTGCATTGTTTATTTTTGGACAAATTTTGAACAACTTATTTTGAATGAACCAAGAGAACATTTTCTACTTTCTCATATGTTTGATCGTATTTGATACGAAAAATAAGTTAATATTAATTGGAAATTTATATTATAAATATATTATTAATATTATTGAACTGCATTAATTGTTTAAAAATTATAATATCTAATTCTAATTAAGTAGACAATTTTATAGTTCCTTGTAACGTGCCAATGGATTTGGAAGCAATTTTAAACGGGGTTCCGTATTTCACAAGTTTCAACGGAGGCATTATTACAATCATTGAAATGTTATAAACAATATTTCATAACTCCTATAACTCAAGTTAAACGCCAAATTTATTGATACGCTTGCAATAAGCTCTTTACGAAGTGAGGCATCAATTTAACGAGCACATGATTTGGTACGAAAAATTAAATGAGATTTTCCATTAATTTGGGCTTTTTTAATTATCAAAAAAATAAGTTAACATTTCTCCTTATCTTTCTCAGTCATTGTTACGAAAAAAATTTAAATACATTCATGATCACTATCCGACAAATCCTCATCACAGTCGTCATCCACTCAATTCTTCCAGGATTAATAAACTCTTCTGGTAAACCTCGACTGATAATTGAAGTAATTTCCTTCTTTGAGCCTTAGAAATACTTGATATCATTGCATCTGAAGTTAGGAGTAATCTTTTAAACAGGTCTTCATTCGTTGCTATCCAGGAAAATTTCCTTGCATGGTGCTCCCTGAATCTTCTTATGTCCTTATTCCTCGCCTCCATTGCCTCCTCGGACAAGTGGACAATAGGAAGGGCAGCTTCTTTAGATGCCCGTCGGAGGAGCAAGTACTGATGTTTCGTGAAATTACCAGAAACGATCATGGAAAGGGCTTCTTCGTGGGAGATTTTACTTTGCCTCACATCCTTGGCTCTCCAATTTGATAACACTCGCCGCGCTCTTGAGAGAGTGGTTGTTGTCACCTCATTTATTATTTTCGCCACGAACTCATCACCTTTGCTTCGATAACTCATGGATGCTCTACTGGCGATGTGCTAGCTCTAAGATCCTCCGTTTTCCTTCTCTAGGCCCTTTCACTGGACTTCTCAAATTGTTTAAATAAAGGCGGAGGAAATTTCAACTTCTCATTTAGGCAGTCAGCGAACTTTCTTCTAAAAAACCTGTCATTTCTTTTTCTTTCCTTCCACCGGCGAAGATAATTTGAGAGAAAAAACACTTCTCCGCAATTTTTTTAGGATAACTTTTGAATTAACGTCCTCATCTAACTCTAACTTGTTGCTCCAGCAATCCAATAAGTATTGGTTTTTAAACGATACGGACCCTTTTCCACTTTCAAGAAATTTTTCATGCATCTCAAGGCGCGTGAAAATTTTCAGAGTTATCGAACTAAAACACTATGGGCACTCTTCTTCAACCCCACAAGTCTTCTTTAAAAAGTTCGAGGATACTCGACTTTATCAAGACTTGATCTTCACGCTTGAGGAAACTAACTTTCACGTCTTTCGTTTGGCAAAATCTGAGTAAAACTGAGTTTTGGCGAGAAAATTTCGGGCAAGCGATGTCTAGAAGTAATTTGTGGGTTCCACAGTGTGAGGTTCTCGATGCTATTATCTCCATTTTCGAGGAAATATAACATTTGAAAGGTGAAAAGGCTTACTCCGCTCATCCCCGGTGGCCAAAGTGCAATTCATAACAAGTGTACAGAGAGCGGTGGTTGTGTTTTCCCGATGGGCGCAATCAATAGCCTAGGCCTTCTCGGCCGTCGTTTGCCCTGCATGTGGTTGAGGAGGCCGCTAAGGAGGCGACAGAGGGACAATGTGCCGCGTGAGGGCGAAAACCAACCCGTCTAACGGAAGGAAAGGGTGGAGTAGCATTTGAGGGATTCTTTTTTGTTTTGAATGCATTCATGTTTTACTTACTATACTATAAGCACATCTGCGAACTTTCGTTCCATAAATATATCCTTCCGCTCGAGTCCTTAAGCAATTTTTATGAGAGCATGGGCACGCGTAAATAAAAGGTAAGGTCAAATGGAAACTATTAATGATAAAACGTTCTACGTATGACAAGAGATGTTTATTCATAGGGTAAATATTTTTTGTAGAAATAAAATATCCAACAATGTTGAATAACACCCATAAATACTGGATTTCCTCGAGCCCTACCACGCGCCAGCCAGGCCGCCGCCCGCGTCAGCGCATTGCATCATTACAGTTAAATCAATGCTGAGGTCGGAGTAGCAACTAGTAGCAAAAATTTTCTTCACTACTGCGTTGCATATACTTTTCCCTTTGTATTGGTGCAAAAGACACCGTGCATTCACGTGCCTTTCTAAACGATATTGTACATTTTATTTGAAAATTCGGGTAAAAAACACTAAAAGTTACAAAATATATATAAAATAGTAAACATAGTAAAATCCGAATAAAATTTATGTCTCACTATGTAATAATGTTTATATTTGTAGTTAAAAATGTTTTTGGCCAAATATATCGCGTAAAGGTTGTCCTGCATGACGCTGAACTTCCTCAAAATCGACCGATTTCACGCAACTGTGATTTTTACGGTGAATGCTCCATGTTTGACGGATCACTGCAGCCGCTCTGATGAACAAAAATACTAACTTAGTAGTGTATTTTGTAGACCATATCCTGTAGAATCCGAAAATAAGGTTCAAAAATTCCTTGAAAATTTTCGAAAAAACGACTTTTGGCCAGCTTTTTTCGATTTGGGACCACTGTGCGACGGGAGAAGCAAGAAAAAAATCATCTGTAAAATAGCCCTAGTGAAGAGAGCATTCCACCAAAAGAGAGACCGTCTTACAGGTGTAAACTTAAACATGGAAGTAAAGAAACAATTTGTAAGAACCTACGTATAGAGTATGCTTCTATACGGAAGTGAGGCATAGACAATGGCAACATCGGAGAAAGGAAGGATATATGCCTTCGAAAATTGATGCTACTAAAGAATGATGAGTACCGAGTTAGTAATGAGGAAGTCCTAAGAAGAGTAGGAGAGAAGAGAAACCTCATGTAAACCGTAATGAGAAGAGGGAACAACCTTATAGGCCACATCTTGAAACATGATGGCTTAATGAAGACAATCGCCTAGGGTCTAGTGGATGGAAAGAACGGAAAAGGAAGACCTCGAACAAAATATATGAAACAGGTAAAGAAGGATGTGCAAGAAAGGAAATATGTTGATGCAAAAAGATTAGCTGATAAAAGAATTGAGTGGAGTGCTGCGTCAAACCAATATTTGGATTGTGGACCAGTGATGATGATAATGATGAACTCGCTAAATAACGTCAGCATTTCTGACAAATGCGCTTAAGCCCTACAAGGAATGAAGGTCATTAAAGTATGCGTTTTGCATCCTTCAGAGAAGGGACGACTCAATAGTTATGACGACTTTATGACAATTTACAACCAGGTTATGATCCAGTCATCAGCGTGTCTTTCTATTAATGGCACCGTTTTTAGTAATTATTTAATTAAGGAAAAAATAAAATTCATCAGCCACTCAATGAGTCAGTTGGCAACCTTAGCGATGCTGAGTCACCTTTACTTGTTTTTATGGCATAAAATATACTAATGGTGCGATTGTTTTTCTGGTCTCAGTATAAATTAGCAGGTTATAAGAATTTGGCATAGTTTATCGTCTGGTGATTATCCCGTTAAGGCGCATTAATATGACGCAGTACTCTTGCGATATGGCTTGTAAATTGTCTTTTTCCTGGCTTATGTTTCATTGAAACTACCGTTATGTTATTAGAGGAAAAGGATGAAAGCAAAAATAGATTATTGATTGATTGATCAATCGACCTATTATCATGTTAATGATGTGCTAAATTAGCAAGAAGAGAAAACTTTCAGATAACCATTTAATTGGATAAGAAATGTTATTTTATGTTGTCTTAAAAAATTGAACCTAACTTTAAGGGTACTTCTAATAATAATAATATAACTTTATTCCACTCATATGCAATTACATTACAACAGAAACCTTTTAAGAATGGTGGAATGTATAGGTTCTCTTTGTGAAATCGTTTTGGGGCTACCATCATACACTGTTTACACAGGACTGGTGCTATCAATACATGACTTATAAATTTCTTTCGTTGAATTCGGTGATATTTTTTCTTATCGTTTGCATTCCATTGTGATGTTCCAGCAATGTACATTCACACAATACAAATACACATGGTAACTAACTTGCTATAAGAAACGCAGAACAATTACATACTTACGTACAATATATTGAGTTATATTGTTTAAATATCGTGTGGTTTAAATCAAACGTTTTTATATTGACACCTGCAAGCTGAATTGATTTTACAATAAAAGATTCCATCAACAAAATTCAGCATTTTTTTATTAATCAGAAAATCAATAATAAGCCAAAATGACACTCGGCGTCATAATGTGATCAGCCGTTATCTTTTAAAATTTTTTTACTGCCGGATATTTTCTATTTTATTTAACAAGATTACGTACCAATGCATTGGTCTATTTAATATCTCCATATTTCATGTATCAGTAAATTTTTGCTTTAGTTAATGGCCATTTGCTAATTGAAAATTGATATTCATGAACTAATTATTGAACAGAAAAAAATGGGTTCATGTCCTAGATCCAAATGTCTGTTTTGATGAGACCTCGTGAAGAAAATATTTATACAGTGCATATTTTTGTTCAAATTATGATTCAATCGGAGTATGTCGGACTTAATTTAGTTCAGTAGAGATCCGATCTGTATTTACCTAAACTTTCTACGAGAATACGAGATTTCTGTGTGGCTCTGTATTAGGGTAGCCAAAATAATCTAATGAATCATGATTTTCTGGCTATAGTGCCTTTGATGATTCACAAATGTAACAGCATCATTATTTTACGACTACTAGCAAATTAGGAAATGGTTGAATAAGGAGTGATAGGAAACTTTATTTTCCTCCACTCTTAATCCATTGGAACTCATAGATTCAGCATGTTTATTCAAGTGAAAATTACCTGACGATGTGGAAACTGTTTGTGAATTTAAATGTGTTTGGGATGGCACGCAAAAAAGCATGTGATCACTATCATGTGTATCCATAACTCTCTGTCCCCGTCAATTATTGATATCGTATACAAAAACTAATTTATTTCAATTCAAATTGGTTTAGCTCCTAATTCCTTTGAAATCGGACTTGATTCGAAGGTTCCGGGGATTCGGTGGTGAACTTTTGAGGTGGTTTGGAAATGAAAGGTGAGGTAGGGGATGAGGGTTGTGTGAAGTGGGTGAGTGAGGTGGGGGGGTAGAGCGTGGGAGGTTAGGATGGGCCTCCCACGTGGGTCATCCGTCTCTCAGCGAGCCGCCTCCTTATTGGTCGTTTAATGGACACGCCCACTTTCTTGCGCCGTTAACGCCTCTCGCCCGTTGAGTCCCTCTCTCGCTCCTCCGGAAACCCTTTCGCCTCCTCTCTCTCCTCCCCCTCCTCTCCTTCCCAATATCTTCCCCCCTCCACCCCAAACCTCCATACCTCCACCTTCTCGAACATTGCCAAACTCGTCCTTTTGGAAGGTGTCTGTCTCCCCCCCACTCTTCGCCTCTCCTCCTACCTCATCCTTCACATCTTACGCCCATGATCTCGAGGCGAGTGTAGAGATAGCGCCTGGATCATCTCCAACAGGAAATATCAATATGTCTTCTATGTGACTTCTCTATATAGTTGTGTAACTGTGGCTTCTCAATACTCTTTTGTCTTATTGGAGATGCAACATCAGGAATTTACTTTTTTGGAATTTGTGCCGTCACGTTTAAGGGTGAAATTCGTGAATTATTGGCTTGATTATTGATTACTGATATTAAATGGCTGCACGTGTATTTAAAACACCTAATTATTTAAAATAATGTTATAAATAATTGTTGCTTTAATTAACTATGTGTTGCTTGTTGAGTTCAGCTTTTTATTTTTTTGTGTTCTTCCTAATGTTTATTGATATTTTTTGTATTTTTGTTATGTTTCTTATATTGCTATGTTGTTTTGCAAAAGGTGGATCCGTTGACAATAAATTAATAAGCCCTCCCTCTGTTTTCACCGAGATTGTGGAGAATGGGTGACTGTGAGAATTGGTGCCTTTTAAGGTCCTTGTTCGAGCTGATGAGATGGTTTTTTTTTCTTCAAATTTTATTTGTTGTCCTCCATGTCTCAATTGGGGAGCATTGTGGCCCAGAGGCTAGGACGCTGAGATGCTGATCAAAGCGTCCTGTTTATGATTGAAAATTTGGGAAACCGCAGGAATTTGAACAGTTTTACGCGTTTAAAAGTTACGCTGCGTCTTCAATTGTTCAGTGTGTATAGTGTATAATGCAATGCCTTGTCAAATAAACCTGCTGCTGAAACGTGAATAATTTCTCTCATGTGAAAGTACTAAATAAATAATCTGAAAACTTGAATTGGTAAATTTTGCATGGGTTTACTCTTTCTTCATCCTGTTATCTGAAAAATCAGTTATTTTCAGATATTATCGATTCAGTAATTGTTCAGAAGAGGTTAACTTTGTCTGTAGCATGATTTTCCCCCCTTCATATATATACATATCTTATTCGATTCATGAAAGCACTCCATTGAGCCTTCGCTGGAAGTCATTAGCAAAAAATCGCCGCGGCCAGAACTGTGATGGTCAATTTTTTTTCGTTTTTCTGGCTTTGTGGGCACGCTTCCGCTTCCAAAGACGGATGACTTAAGAAATAAAACTAGGTCCGCCGAGATTCGAAACAGTCTGTAGTTACAAAAAAAGCCTTTTAAGGGTTTAGAGTAGAGGTTCCGACCCCCTAACAATTCTCCGTGGGAGCGGGTTATCGCGTTGGCGGAACAGCGAAAGGGAGAGGAGATATCCTTTCGGGAGAAAAGAGTAAATGCTTTTGCTTCCACTCCCAGGGTGGTTAAAACTCCTGAAGGAGATGAGAGGCAGATGTCGGAGGTGGGGGTGTAAAGGTGGATGGAAGTGGTGGGGGGTTTTCGGGTAAAGAATGGAGGGAGTTGTTGTCCAAAGATTGGAAGAAATGGACGAAGGAGGGAGGGGTTTCCCTCCCTCATCCTCTCTTGTGTACGTTAGCTTGTCCTTCTCTCTGCTCCTTCCTCTATTCCCCGCGAAGTGGAGGTAGTTGGAAGTGAGGACGAGAGAAGACATTGTTTACCTATTTACATTATATTGTTAAATTGCCGATTTCAAAAATATATTCTAACTATAATTTTCCTTATTTTTTATCAAATAATGTCATTTTATCAGTCTTAATTCAGCATTTAATACTCCGATCTGGGTATCGCTTACTCTGAATCATGGTTTTATTATAATTAGGTTGCCCTTTATGCGCAAGGAAAAACCCACCGGGATTATTTTCATTAAAACCCTGCATTTTTATTTGTAGGAGCGTTCAACTTCTCACATTAAATGAGTTTTTAGTGTTGACTACACTGAGAAGTTTTTGCTACAACTAGATCAACTTCGATGCATTGCTTTAGGAATTCACCCGATCGCAACAAATATGTAACCCGGCAAAGCATTGCAATTCTTCTGACAATTTTCTGAAACATTAATTGTGAATATCCATTCGATCATTTTGCAAAAGAAATTTTTATCATTAAAATAATGGTGTGTGTTGTATCGTGTATGAAAATGTGCAATTCCGTACGACAACGGCTTTTAAGGTCCAGATTAATCCAGTCGTGGTCCAAAAATCGAAAGAATTGGACTGGAGGTTTCTCTCTATGCCTCTATATGTGCGCTGGTCTCTCTTTTCTCTCGGTTTCTTCCTCTCTATTCCCGCCGAGTCCCCGTCCGCCTCCCGCCTTCCTTCAGGTTGCGAAGAAGTTTTCGCCCACTAATTGAAACGCGTCTCAGTGCGGCGTCTGTGGTGGCCTGCGGTGAGGTGAGCTGGGGGTGGGTTTCATGCGGGCGTCAGGGGGAGGGAGAGCCGGGAGCGAGAGGGGTGAAATGGTGGGATTAAGCGGGGAAAGGAACACAAGATAGTTGTAAGTAGCAGTCCCTTCTCTTCCTCCGTCTTCTCTCCTCAAAGGAAGTCCGTTTTTGCATCTTCGCTCTCACTGTCCGAGGGAGAGTGTGGGGCCTGCGAGTGAGCAGCCAGTCGGAGTGGTCTCCGCTATCTTTTCTTCGCCCCCTCTCCTCGAATCTAACATCCAAGAACCCCCAATGCTTCCTTGTACACCCACACGTATTGCGCACGCGTTGATATTCTTACTACTTGGAGAAAACGATTTGAGTATATAAATTAGTATTCACCCAGGTACTTGCCCTCGGAATTGGTGATTATCCAAAGTAATGGAATTCAAAGTATCTAATGAAATTATTTTGTGGATTTCCTTTGGTAATTTTAGTTGAATGAAACATTTCAGTATTTCCACTGAATGGCAGTGGAAAATCTAGTGGGAATACTTTAATGATTCATTTGACTAATGTTACGTAATAACTCCCACCTCATCGTGTCACCTAGCATATAAGATATTCCTTCGGTAAGTCTTTTGTTTTAGCCTGTGTACTCGAAAGATACCGTTTGTGGATAACGCGGATGTGATAGGTATATCGTAAACAGAAGGGCTTGTAGGAATTTTGGATATTTACCTTACAATATAATTATTCTTGACTTTGGCCTCATTATACGGGCCATGGTATGAACTATGAACTGCACATGTCTTTGTTGATTGGGTTGTCATGGGTAAAACTTTTTTCTGATAAAAATGGCTTATTCAGCTATAGACAGGGAAATTAATGGTTTCAAATTACGAGTGTTTCTTGCAATTGCAAGAGAGTTCTTCAAAAAACGATCTCGCGTAAAAGGTACTCGCAAATTTAGACTCGCAGAACTTAAACACTCCCGGGCACAGTCGGCTAACCCTGCTTCATTGATCTGTTAGAATAACTGATCACGTTCTCGGGAAATAAGTCGAAGTTCAAAGGCTAGTATAATATGAGTGTAGAAAACTTAACTATTTTCCTAGACTCTTGTATCGAAATCAATCCATCACTGTTTTGAGAAATTATTTTTGGATTGCTATTGTTTCTTTTGTTTTCATGATATTATTTTCGTAGGTTTGAAACGATTTTTCTCAAGAAATTTTACGAATATCCTTTTGCAACTCCTCACACTTCATTGCTTGAGTTTGTGAGTACCAGACTCTGCTTCTAATTTTTCTTCCAACTGTAGTCTTTTTAATTGAGCACATAGTGTATGTTCTGACTGTTCTTTATCCTAATTAATAAAGTTATGATCTCGTGCGTTGAATATTACTTTTTTGTTTTCTCAATATGTAAGCGTGTTTTATGAGAGTAGAGAAAATTATTATTGTACTTAGTTTGATCTTAACCTCAATGTAGTTCTAGTATTATTTGTTTGCTAATTGGATGTCGTTACCGCAAATCTTCCCTTCCCAGCGCATAATCGAATCCGGAGCCGTAATCTCGAATCTTTCGTAAACTTCGTATGATGGAAAATTACGTCCCTGAAGAGGTTGTGTAGTCTTTTGATTTGAACGCCTAGTGTATATACTCACTGTTCTCCATCCTAATTAATAAAGTTATAATTTCATGCGCTTAATAATCCTTTTTCTCAATTTGTCTGTGTGCTTTACGAGAGTTGAGAAAATTATTGATATACTTAGTTTGAGCTTAACCTCAATGTAGTTCTAGTTCCGTTTTACCGCCTTAAAGTGTTTGCTTGCAAATTGGATGTCGTTACCGCAAATCTTCCCTTTCCAGCGCATAATCGAATCTGGAGTCGTAATCTCGAATCTTTCGCAAACTTCATATGATGGCAAATGACGTCCCTGAAGAGGTCGTGTTCATGTTTGTCTTATTTTCATTGGCTTCCCAGGGCTCTTAAAGCAAGGGGGCATTGAAGCAGTTTCCGCGCATGTATTTTTGTTTCGTCCCACACCACCACTTCCCCCACCCCCCCCCTCCGTCCAAAACTCGAAAGTTCAAAATTAAGCAAATATCAGTCTTATCTCCGCTCATATATCTTTGATGCCTTTTCTTTGTGCATTTTAACGGCGCTGAGGGAAGGAAGGAAGGACGGGAGTTTTCAAGGCAGGGGGTGGTGGATGGGATGGCGGGCGGAAGGGTTGTGAAGGGTGGGTTTTACGGTGGGAGGTGGGAGTCTTCGTCGTCGTCTTCTTCTTTGAGGAAACTTATTCGGATATACACACTCGGCGGGGCAGCGGGAGTAGCAGCAGCAAAAGTTTTACTGTCGGATTCGCCGTCGTGGTTTTCCTTAGCGTCCCAATGTGAGTAATATTTGTCCGTATTTATGCCGTCATCGCATTTGTGTGTTTCTTAAGACTCCTCCCCCTCCCTCTCTTCCCTTCCCACCTTCCCCGTGCTACACCTTCCTTTTTGGAGCGAAATTTCTCTCCCACACACACACAAACGTTGCACGCTCTCCGTCGGAACCTCAAGAGTTGCCTGTACCCAAGGAGTTTCCACAACGGGCGCCTTAACTCCTTCCTTCCCTACCTACGGTCGCCTCCTCCTTTTGGCCCCCTCCTTTTGGCCCCCTCCTAAATCCGCCCACTATTCCCCTCTCTCGCCCCGGCTGATCCGCCCGAACCTCTCCTCCCCCGACTGCTCTCTTAGCCTCCCCTCGCTCTATCAGTCAAATATCTCCATCCTCCCAGCGGGGTAGCCAGGAATTTCGTTCGGGTGGCGTCCATAACCAGGGGGAAAATGTTTGAAAAACGGGGTATTGAGTAGAAGGTTTTAAACTAGTTTTAACACTTTTCCTAATCGAAAAAACTTCATTTTTCCAAGAAATATTTTATAAATTCATGTTTTTCAATATTTTTTATATAGGAAAGTAATTGTGTTTTTATATTTCGGGGGGTTGGGGTTCGGACCCCCCCCCCCTCCGCTACACCACTGCTTCCTCCTCCTATTCTTGTTTCCCCTTTTATCTGCTCCTTTTCGCTCGTATTTTTTTATTCCCATACCCAAGGAGACTACACAGAGGAAGCCCAATTTCATCCAATAGAAGTATGATTTCTGTTGCAACTTAGGTCGCATTTTAATCGGCTTTCAAAAAGGTCCGTGGCGCGGTTTTGCGATCAATTGTTTTCAATATTTTGCAGTATGGTCTTTGCATATGTGAGGAATAGCATGGAAGAGGTATGCATTTGATAAATCACGTCATCATGAATGTAAATTTCTGTCGATACCCCTAATTATACACTATTTCCCGGTGAAACTCGGGTCACTTTGTCCGTCAGCGACGCGAGTGGCGACTTTTTTAAAGCCATTTAAATGTGCAGTGCAGGTTACAACACATGTAGAGGTCGACTTGAGGATCCTCTTTTGTAATATTCGTGCCCATAAAATCGAAAACAGCTCTATATGGCATTTTACATTGGGGTTTTCAACATGTTAACAATTTGAAAGTACACAAACATCCATACCCTAGATACCGGTATCCTATCCAGGCGGAACTCGATCCCACGACCTCTTGTTTGACTGACTAGGACGTGATGCCACTGAGGTCGGCAATAAATATTGGAATTTTCTCCTAGTTCGCTCTCTCAGGCGAAAGACATTGAACATCGAGTCACAGCACCCGTATTCCGGAGGGCCGCGCTCGAAGCTCTCACAAATTCATCCCTAAAGTTTTGTCGTCCTCCCTCGCCAGCCTATCAGCTATCTTCTCTCTCATCCTTCGCCCACTCCTCTTAATTTCCCCGTGCCCATACTATAGTCTCATCCGTGACGCGGTGCCACCTGAAAGGTGATTCCGGATCTCCTCAACGGTCGTATAAAATCGTATCAGGCTTGACTTGGTAGAGGTGCGATATATCCATGATAAAATATAAATTTCAAATAGTAATTTCCACTCTGTAATATAAATTCCACTACCGAACATGGTTTCGACATTCTGTGTCATTTTCAAGGGAATTTTCCTTGGTTGCCGTGCTTGCCGTGGTTGGATCGCTATTATGATTCAATTACCCCTGTACCATGATTCAGGAAGAGCTAGACGATTTATATCCTTCATTTGATGGTTTCGCTCTTTCGATATGGTCAATAAATGTAATTACTCCGTGGTCGCTATCATGGTTCAATAACCCCTGCGCTAAAATCGTAATAGGCCATTTGTTTTTCAAATTGATTGAATCAGATGAAAAGTACTGGAATTTGGTGAACAACCTCATCGTAACCCCATCAGCTTCCCCCTTTTTTCGGCCTATATATTTAAGATTCATTTAGAGTTATGTCTGAGGATGATCTAATGAGTTGAAACCGGTTATAAATGAAACTATGTGTAATAACAAAGTTTTCGTTCTCATTTATTTTGAATTTTGTCAAAATCTCCGAGGAAGCCAACATGGAAAGGATATTGGATTACTGTTCTGCTCTATTTTCCTATGATATCAGTATTATCATTCCTCCGTTCCTATTACATGTAGTTTGTGTTCAATGAGTTTCGTTTAAATACAACTTATCGTATAATTTTGCCTTTATCCCTAGCTGCGGCCAATTTTAATTTTCCACTTATAATGAATACATCTCTGAAGTACATACTTAGGGTGGTACTTCGGATTTTTCTTCCTTATCTCATCAAAGTGTAATTCCCATGGATATAGTTCTTAAATAATTATAACATTTCAAATATATTGAACATAGGATTTTTTATATTTAGAGCTTTAGTCAGAAAAATATACCAGTGTATTCCTTCAGATGATTCCGGTAGCATATTGGAGGATATCTTGGGGCAATAATGTAGAATTTGCTCAGACGAATTGTACGGGGATACTTCATGCCTTGTCTCTCCACATTTTGAGACATCGAGGACAATGGATCATTTTTAGCTGCTACTCTTTATTTTCAGTCACCAAATGCTGAAACAAAATATGGTATTATTATTCGAGTCATTTGTCAAAATAACAGATGCATCATGAAACATTATCTTGATTTGACCAAAATAATTTGAAGCCGTGTATTAAAACACGGCACTCTTCCATCCATCAAAGCTTCATGTACACCACTTTCTAAGTGGATCTTCAAAGCTACCAAATAGGCATTAGTGCAACCTAAGAGCCTTCAATGCAACTTTTCCTCATGAATAGATGTGTTACTCTTTGTTACATACTCGTAATTTTTATTTTTTATCAAAGCTACATAGACCCGAAAAAAACGCCTTAAAATATTTAATTCTAAATTTCTACCTGGTGGACCTGTGCTGTATTTTAAATCTGAACTTCATATGTACATGATTTTCTGTAAATGTAGAGCTTGGATGAAACTATGTCTTTTCCCAACATAACAATAAAAATCATACAATAACAAAATAGGTGATTAATCATTAACCAGTAGCTCGAAATATATCGTCCTAATCCTTTTTCATCTTTTAGAACATCCAAATCCCGTCCCTCCCCAGAGGCGGACACATGCGACCTGGCCGAAGTCTCAAGACCCTTGCAATCCCTTCGCGGCCACCCGGTATGAAGGCGGGCACATCAGGGGGCCGTAGTGGGTGCCCCCGGAGTAGTCTGTTGGAGGAGGGTGTCGCGGGGGAGGCCGCATGATACGCCCCCGGAAGTGGCTTCTTATCTCTCTTCCCCGCCCCCAGTAGCCATTCACCCCCCCCCCCCCACTCAGCCCCTTGCCAAGATTCTCCATCCCGCCCTCCACCCTCCAAAACTCCTCAACACTCGTCACTCATCTTCCCCTTTCTCTCATCTCCGAAACCCTATTTCTTCAACTTCTGCCCTCTCCGCCACCTTTCCATTCCCCCAGTCCCCTCCTTATAGCCTCTCCTCCAAGGAGAGACCCCCCCCCCTTTCCCTTCTTCTCCGGCCGCTACACCTTTCTCATCTTCCCTTTTCCTACTTTGTCTAATGAAGAGCCCTTTGAATTAATTAGCCCCATCATCTCATCCAGCTCTTCCCCCTACAACCAACGGATCTAAACCCACCCTCACCTCGGCTTCTCCTCCGCCTCCTCCTTATCCATCTGCCATCCCCCACTACTTCCACGGCACACATATACGCCCACGTCCTCGCCACTTTCTTGGGTCTCTCAGGCATCGGAGGGTAAGGAGATGATACGGTAGGGTGGGAGGTTGTGGGGCAAAGAGGGAATGTACGGTATAAATGCATGCACACACCAACTCGAAACCTCTTCTCCTCCTCCTCTCTGTCGCTTTCTTATCCTCTCTTATTCCTCTGGATAAAACTTTATACATCTCTCGTGTACAGCCTCTCTCTCTCTCTCTACCTTGTACTCTTCCCTGACGTAGTTTGAATTTCCTCCACTTTTTTCTCTCCTTCCAGCCCCCGTACTTATCTTTCCCTACATCCATCCGCCCTCTCTCCCTCCATGCCCTTCTCTCTTTGCTTTCCACTGCGGACCGTTCCTCATCATATCATCCACCTCAAAACTTCAGTCTCACTCCCACCACCTCTCTCTCCTCTTCCCATCTCCTTCCTTCCCTCAATTTTTATCATATACCCTCCGTCTCTCCCCCTCCTATCCTCTCTCTCTTTTTCGCTCTACATGTTCCCATAATGCCACCCTCTCCTCACCGTCAGTCTTTTAACCCGAAGGTGCTGCCCCCGCCACTCTCTCTCTCTCTCGGGCCATCTTCCATATTAACATGAGCTCCGCTCACTCATTCGCTTTGCCTCGTCTCCAAATAACCTCCGTCGCCTGCGTCAGATTCCTCGCTCCTGCGAACGATATTTTTTCTTCCTCAATAGCTTACTAGTTCCATCTCGTACGATCTTAGGCATGTATTATTTTCCAGCTGTATTGATATGGTGACAGATGAGTTGCGTGTAGCTTGAGGACTTCGCGGGGACTTTCTCAGTTACATATGACATTTCACATAAATTAGTCCTCAATTTATTCCATAAATACTGATTAGGCAGTTCTCAAAATTCGTTGTCTACATTATTTTTCTGCCCGTTTCGACTGTGTCTCCACGGGTCTTTGTGTTTCACTGGAGGAAATCACGGAGGCATTTCTTTGAGCTACTCCTTTTGAGCTTTTCCTTATTCTTTTGATTTTTAGTCCGTATGTATCCTCATTTGCCAATCCGTGATCTCCTTTATAGTGTTCGATCCCTGTTGCTGTCAGCCGGATTAATTTTAGCTGTAAGGGTTCTAGGAGACATATATCTCTGCTAATTTCGTGATTGAAAATAAATTATTATTGAAGATCATGAAAACGCATCGTTATTCACAAATAGCTAAATTACGCTGGATCAAGAAAGCACGAATCCCTCTCAAATGTTCGAATTCGAATATAATTATCGTGTTATGAAACTACAAGGTATTAGCATATTGCTCCATCTCAGAGCTGTTTTTCTCCATTTTTCTTATGACTATTTTGAGCTATTTTTTAGAAGAGTCGATTTCTTCGATTAATCTTTTGGTTCGATTTCTATTTTTGTTGAAAAATCGAGCCTTTCATTTCGATTAAAATTCGATTGCTCGAAAAATCAATTTTAACCGACATTTTTCCATCACTAAATGTAGCACCATGATCCGAATTTCTGCTCAAGATGGTCAAATGCGCAATGTTTGGCTTCACTCACGGATGGGCAATCTTCACTCCATCTTATATTGAGTTCAGTGCTCGCCGCATTCCTTACTCGACCCAATAATAAACTCGACCTCGCGCTATAATTATCGCTTCTTTCCGGACGATTTCGCAGTGCGCACTTCATCGAAACTGAGCGCCCCGGCTTCCCAGCGAGCGTATGTCGGCGCCAGGCGCTTCATCCTCTCCCCATATCCCGACTGTCCCTCCTTGATAATCAAGGATATCATCTGTCTTAACGCTCTCTGAGTTTTTTGAGGCCGCCTACTATTATTTGGTTCGCCGGGATGCACGTAAGTCCACCCGCGGAAGAGCTAGTGGGCGGTTGAAAAGATTTCTAGCCGTCACGTCCACCTGTTCGTCGCCTTCTTTTGACTCACGCATCACTGGGGCTTAGACGTAAACCATGACGGTCAATGGTCCGGTCCTTCTTTGATCTTGCCGCATTCGTGATGTGATGAGTGGTGTGATGGATAATTCTAGTTTGCGCAATGCAAATATCTGATAAATTTTATCTCGGTTAGATTTCTCCATCTAGGATAAGGAAGGAAAACAGGAAAAAATGTTATTTTTATAATTATTTCGCGATATTCGTTGCAATAAATTTTATCATAGCTAAATAAATTTAGTATAGGTCATTATCAGTGGTGGATCCAGGGATGGTGTGGAACCTCCCCCCCCCCCCCCCCTTGGTTATCCAATTTACTTTAGATGAAATGGTAAGTTTGTTCGGACTTCCACTGTATCTGGGTGAATAACCCCAGGGAATGCTAATTATAATTAGCTTATTGCAAATATCTGCATTTTTGTCATTAACCATTTTAGCATGTTAGTATTTTCTTGATATGAGTCTTTCGTTTTCTATTGAAAATATTTTTGTGATCATCTTACGGATAGGAGAAAAACGAGGAGTCATTTCAAGTTTGTAACGCATTTAATCCGAAGCTTAAATCAATATTCCCAAGTTACCGACTCCGTCCCAAAATATTTTTTTATTTGAGATTTATTTTACTATGCATCATTCCGCTAGGTCTAATTTCTCAAAATTTTATTTTCCATAATACTGGTCGATACTTTTTGGTTTTGTGATGTTTGTGATACCGTATGTATTAAATCTTGAGTCACGAATTACTTTTTTTTCCGAAAACGTCCGCAAGCTTTCGTGAGGAGATGAATTATTGGTTTTTGTTTACTCCATGACTCGTATTTTCAAACGAGGCCGTGAGGTGGGCGTGGCGGCTGGACGCACCTTTCACCGAACGACTTTGTTTTTCAGAGGTGACTTTCCTGATGAGGGAGATTTTTTGATGTTGTATGTGATTGACTGATGGCCACGCCCTCTCCGGTAGTGAAGCCGTTGTAATATTTAGGAATTGAATTCTGCTGGTTTTTTCGGGTATTCTTCCGCGTTTATCCATTTGTAGGACGATATTTCGCCAACGTTCCAGTTGGCTTCCTCAGGTCCACTGAAGTGTTGATGCAGAAATTTGTTCATCTTATATACACCCCGTTTGCCGCCTTTTTTTTCTCGAGGTGTGCCCTGATTGGTCAGGATCTTTGAAGACCCTTTTCCACGCGCTGGCGAGATTGTAGCCGTCTTCACGGTTGAAGTTCTTTGTCGTTTTGGCGATTTCAATTGCCTCCCTGATTATTCTCGGGTAGTAGCGGCCTTCTTTGTTCAGAAGAGAGGCGTTGTCAAAATCAATATTGTGTGTCGGTCCACTCCATTGGTGTTCCGCCACCGCTGACTGGGTGAAATGTCTATTTTTTACTGCCCTTCTGTGCTCTTGGACTCGGCATTTCAGTGCTCGTGATGTCTGGCCGATGTAGGACTCACCGCAGCTGCATTTAATTTGATATACTCCTCCACAGATGTCATTAGGGTGGTGGTCTTTCGTGTTGACGAGGATATTCGACATCTTGGTGACGCATTTGAATCTGGTCATGATGTTGTGTTTCTGGAGAGCTCTCGCGATCTTTTCCGTGGTACCGGCGACGTAAGGTAGGATAGCGTGTGCCCTCGCCTTTTCTGTAGTAGGGCTCTCTTCATTGGTCCTTTTTGGGGCCATCCGCGACTGCTTACGTTCCACTTTGTGGAAAATCTTCAAGATGTTTTCTCGCCGGAAGCCGTTCATCTGGAAAGTTTCCATTAAATGCCGTTTTTCTTTTTCGATGGAGGCAGCGTCTGAGATGGAGCATGCTCGGTGGAATAATGTTTTAATTACTCCGAATTTCTGTTGTGGGTGGTGATGGGAGTCTGCATGGAGATATCGGTCCGTGTGGGTATTTTTACGAAAAACGGAGTGTCCCAAAGTCCCATCTCCTTTCTTCTCGACCAGTACGTCTAGAAAAGGTAGGCGATTGTCCGTTTCCATCTCCATGGTAAATGTTATGGCAGCATTTTGTACGTTCAGGTGGTGCAAGAACTTCTGGAGTTCATCTTTTCCGTGGGGCCATATCACAAATGTGTCATCCACATACCTCACGAAGAGTTTTGGCTTTTTGTTGAAGGACTGCAGGGCTTTCCGTTCAAAATCTTCCATGAAAAGATTGGCGATTACCGGGGAGAGTGGGGACCCCATTGCAGCACCATTTGTTTGCCTGTAGAATTTTCCGTTCCACGTGAAGTAGGAGTTTCTCAGGCAAAATTCCACCATCTTTGGGATGTCTTCTGGGAGGCCGTCACTTGTGAATGTCTTGATAATCTCTACGGCTTCACCAATTGGGATGTTTGGTGAAGCCGTTTGGACAAACATCCCAATTGGTGAAGCCGTAGAGATTATCAAGACATTCACAAGTGACGGCCTCCCAGAAGACATCCCAAAGATGGTGGAATTTTGCCTGAGAAACTCCTACTTCACGTGGAACGGAAAATTCTACAGGCAAACAAATGGTGCTGCAATGGGGTCCCCACTCTCCCCGGTAATCGCCAATCTTTTCATGGAAGATTTTGAACGGAAAGCCCTGCAGTCCTTCAACAAAAAGCCAAAACTCTTCGTGAGGTATGTGGATGACACATTTGTGATATGGCCCCACGGAAAAGATGAACTCCAGAAGTTCTTGCACCACCTGAACGTACAAAATGCTGCCATAACATTTACCATGGAGATGGAAACGGACAATCGCCTACCTTTTCTAGACGTACTGGTCGAGAAGAAAGGAGATGGGACTTTGGGACACTCCGTTTTTCGTAAAAATACCCACACGGACCGATATCTCCATGCAGACTCCCATCACCACCCACAACAGAAATTCGGAGTAATTAAAACATTATTCCACCGAGCATGCTCCATCTCAGACGCTGCCTCCATCGAAAAAGAAAAACGGCATTTAATGGAAACTTTCCAGATGAACGGCTTCCGGCGAGAAAACATCTTGAAGATTTTCCACAAAGTGGAACGTAAGCAGTCGCGGATGGCCCCAAAAAGGACCAATGAAGAGAGCCCTACTACAGAAAAGGCGAGGGCACACGCTATCCTACCTTACGTCGCCGGTACCACGGAAAAGATCGCGAGAGCTCTCCAGAAACACAACATCATGACCAGATTCAAATGCGTCACCAAGATGTCGAATATCCTCGTCAACACGAAAGACCACCACCCTAATGACATCTGTGGAGGAGTATATCAAATTAAATGCAGCTGCGGTGAGTCCTACATCGGCCAGACATCACGAGCACTGAAATGCCGAGTCCAAGAGCACAGAAGGGCAGTAAAAAATAGACATTTCACCCAGTCAGCGGTGGCGGAACACCAATGGAGTGGACCGACACACAATATTGATTTTGACAACGCCTCTCTTCTGAACAAAGAAGGCCGCTACTACCCGAGAATAATCAGGGAGGCAATTGAAATCGCCAAAACGACAAAGAACTTCAACCGTGAAGACGGCTACAATCTCGCCAGCGCGTGGAAAAGGGTCTTCAAAGATCCTGACCAATCAGGGCACACCTCGAGAAAAAAAAGGCGGCAAACGGGGTGTATATAAGATGAACAAATTTCTGCATCAACACTTCAGTGGACCTGAGGAAGCCAACTGGAACGTTGGCGAAATATCGTCCTACAAATGGATAAACGCGGAAGAATACCCGAAAAAACCAGCAGAATTCATCATAATCTCCGCGGAAGCCTACTTGGAATATTTAGGAATTTTTTCGTTATTTTATGATCAAAAACAAAAAACATATTTTACAAATTTTCGTAAATGTCATTTATTAAAATTCTTATTTAATTTGTCGTTGGCAATGAGAAAAGACGAAGCGGGTATACATCAAGCTTATTTGTCGAAATTAAATTCAGCTCTTTTTTTCAGCCGAATAGGTCAACTTTAGCCGTATTACAATGTGCGAAAAATCCACAGAGAAAAAATCATTCGCCTTGACCGGGATTCGAACCCGGATCCCTCGATTTCCGGCCGAGTGCTTTGCGGAAATCGAGGGATCCGGGTTCGAATCCCGGTCAAGGCGAATGATTTTTTCTCTGTGGATTTTTCGCACAATTGTGCATTGCGGGTGACTCCCGTAAAAAGTTATCACCGTGGCTAGTCCCGGTATACTTAAATTCGTATTACAAAGGTACTGATATTGGTATTTGTATTTTTACAGCAGCCATTATATCACTCTGCTAAGGACTAAGAACAATACTATGTTTAATGTTCACTCTTATCGTGTGACGCGCCTGGTATTGTTTATGATAAACGGCTATGGCAGTTTTCTGCGTGTATGAACGCATATTTAATCAAATTTTGCTCTAAATTATCTTTCAGTCATAAACTATGAGATTTTTTGGTATTTCTTGTATTCATTAGGGTAAAAATGGTCTAAAAAAGTGGTAAACTGGGTACAAGTTATTCGACTCAATCAGCCATTGCGTAAATCCACGTCGCTTCTAGTTCCTAATGCCTAGAACTGCAATCCTCTTAGGAAGCAAAGTCGCACCTCGCAAATCTCCACGTATTGCTGCTGAGTTATTCACGAATTCGAGGCAAGGACCTGACGAGACGAGGAAAGCGAGAATGGAGGTGAGAAACGTCTCCTCCGGGTCCCGTTTTTCAGCGCTCTCCCGCGGGCAAATAAAAAGGTTTTTGAGAATCGCTGCTATTGGGAGGGAAAGGGTCCCACGGATGCTGTCCCCCGAAGGACAATATAAAGGGGCTTATGTTGGGTTTCCTCATGGGTACTGCGGCGAATTAGCGAACGCTGTCTCCCATTGCAACGCTACAACAACCTTTATCCTCCCTCTACTTAGGCATCCATAGCTTTCCCCTTTCTCTTCGCCTTCCTCTTCCGTACATCAGGGACGTTTTTATGACTCCTGAAGAACATAGCAGAATCAAGAATGAGACCCCTTTGTTATATTCTTTCGACCAAACAGTAAGTAAATGACATAAAGATATCATGACTCAATATTAAGATTCTATGAATCGTTCGACGCCATGTTGTTTCTTATTATTTACGTGTACATTTATTATTTCATAATAGATGTTGCACGTTTAAAAGAGGGTGGTTGCACTTTTCCAAAACTATTTAATTCCACAATTATACTTTTGGAAAAGTGCAATTACCTTATATTTAAAAATGTCGAACTTCCTCCATAGCACGCCTGAATCGAATGTATTTATTCGAAATGTTGATCCCTAACATAATCTAATTGAACAGAAAGTATGATCTAAAATTCTCTGCTAGACTTGTTTAACCAATGTATCAAATGAAATGCTGGTGTAGATAGTTAAGGTTTTTAATTCAACCGGCCTCTGTGGACGATTTCTAGGCCTCTCAAACCAAACATAGATTCAAACTCTGGGTGGTGAATTCCTCCCTGAGCTTCGATGCTTTTCATAAAAAATGCGCCTACCTGCTGCTAAGACTTGAAATCATAAAAAGCGCTCTCATGACGATAGATATATCCACTGATTTTAAATAGATTCCAATTTAACAGCAGTGGAATAGGTTAGAAGAATAAAAATGCTTTGAATAACTACTCGCGACCCTTGCAAACCCCCCAAGCGTTCTTAAGGCCCCCAGCGGCCTCTGTGTACGCCGTAGGGTAAAAACGACCCCGATGTACATAAATAAATGCTGTAAATATATGTGTATTTTTCCTCGCTCCGTTTCTCTCTCCCTCCGCGCTCTTTTGCCTTCCCATTTCATAACCCTCTCACTCTTCGCATCCTTTCACAAACTCGGGCGCGAAAGACACCGCTCCGCCATTAGTTTTAATGTCCCCGAATGACGATTTAAGGCCGAGAGGTGGCTAATGGAGGTTGAAGGGGTTTTCGGGGAGGGTGGGTGTCGTCGGGGCGGGAGGGGATGATGGAGCGGGGGTGTGGCGGGCCTGCATTGTCACCCTCTCCCCTCTTGCCGCTGCTTGTTCCTTGCTCTCTTCTCCCCCCCTCCCCTCCAGCACTCCCTTAATTCGTCCTCCTCCCTTTGCGGAACCCTTTCATCTCAACTCCGCATTCCCGTTTTTCCCTTTCGTACCGTGTATATGTATCTCTCGTTCCTGCCACATCCGTAGATATTCTCTTCCAAATTTTCTCTCTTTCACCCCAATTCTCCGCATTTCCCGTGTCTAAAGTTATTGTTCTTTTCCTCGGCCCCAGGGATGGTGAACCCATCGGAGGTAGAGAGCCTTGTGGCAATCTGTACATAGATATAACGATTTTTTAAATGCCTATGAGGTAATTTATGTTTTATTTTCCCACCATTTTACTAGTTTTTTTAAATTTTCAGTCGCAACTTTTGTTAAGTGCAACTATATTATTAGGGAGCACAAATGGTGCGTGTATAAGGGTATTGTACTTTGCCTGGGCTCCATGAACAATGGGCCCATTGGCGGCAGAGTGCCTAGTGTGTCAATCCGTCGTCTGAAATATATAAATATAACGATTTTTTAATTTCTAGAAGGTAATTTATACTTTGTTGGCCTATCGTGTTACTAAATGTTTTAACATTTGCAGTCGCAACTATTATTAAATACAGCTATTTTATTAGAAATCACAAATGGTGTGTGGAGTGTTTGAAAAAATTATTTTGTTGAAAATTCTTTTCGCAGTAAAAAAGATCATTCCGTCAACTAAAAACTATCTTCAATACGGATAACCTTAGTCTTACAATTGAAAACTTTTATCAATTTTTTCCGTTTCGATCTTGTAGCATTTAATATCAGTTGAATTTCCCGTTGCGCCCTCTCAGTTCCGCGTTTCATAGGTCCACCAACTGCGCCCTATTCCGTGATAAAGAGTTACATGTGATAACCCCTTTGATTGCTTCATGTGCCTCGGATTTTTTCAAGTATCCACATGGAATAGAAGCGTATATTTTTTTGGACGATCATAATCGACCATTAGTTATATTCTTCGTTACTGGACGTCGCTCACAGTTTTAAATCGTTTGAAGTGGACTATTTCAGTGCTTCCCGGTATTTACAGTCAGTGGCGCATCCAGGATAGGGATAAGTTGTAGAGGGCTAGTTAGGGGCTTCGGGGGTAACCTCGTTTTTATATGCGACGACTGAACAAAAATGCCATTTTATCTCGTGTGAATTGGATACGGCAAGGGCCCCAGCCCCTCTCTGGATCCGCCACTGCTCACAGTACTGTTGAGGAGCCGTGTCTTAGGTGGGCATTTGCACGAATAACGAAAATGAATTTGGTTGTTTAATAATTTCGATATTCATTATCGCGTCACCGACTTCAAAACCAATGCCTATACAATACGTTCATTTCTGGATGATTTTGGTCCGGAGACTGAGATCACGAAATCACTTGCAGAAGCCTTGAGTTCACGGGAGGAAGCACGCCTTTTAGGATCAGGGCCCGTGAGGGGGGTTGGGTTGGGTGATGGGCCGCGACCCCTTCGCGCCGCCGCCGGGCGCGGATGAGGGAGTGGCCGGGCGGACGGTGTACGACGCCCTCTCGAAGCTGCATCGACGCCTGGTCGCGAAAGCGATTGATTGGCCGGCCCGGATTGATTCTTCGGTTTCGGCGCAGGACTGGGCGGGATCGTGGCGCCGTGGGGAGTGCGCGCTGGACGGCGGAAACACTCGAGAGGAGGGGCCTAGCATCGCGCCGCTCTCTCTCCTTTTGCTGTCTGCTCGGAGCTGAGGAGCCTTGTCTTACTCATGGGAAGAGGACCCGGGTTTACACGAGTAGCGATAATGAATTTAGTTTAATTCAATAATTTCCACATTAATTACCGTGACAGGGACTTCAAACTATGCCTATTGAATACGTAAAACATTTCTATGTTGGATTGGATTGTCGACGAGTTCACTTTGTGGAAATTCATCGATGTTTATATACATCGATATTTGCTCAACCGGTTTCAATGTGTTCACATCGTAAGAATTCATAATGATATGAAATCATCAAAACCGGTTGAGCATATTAAGAGGTGTGGAAAATTACTAAAGCTGTTTGCATTGTTACTATTTCGATGTTGACTTTTTTGAAGTTGTGGAAATAAGATTCTTTTAATCGATATGTGAGTCATTGGTATTTGAGAAAATTCGGTCCATCAACTCTGCGCTACCCTTGTCGTCTCTGTCGTAACCACGGACTTAGGATAATAGTCATAACTATAGCGATGTCAGGCGATGTGAAAAAAATTTAAGACAGGTACAGAGATATACTTTTCAAAATTAGGAACAGAGGTTTTCAACTTGTAGTCTTTTATCTATAAAATTTAAACGTGGGACCTGGGGCCATGGCAGGATGGTTTATATTTTTATTTTTAGTTTGAATAAAATCGTTGGGTTTGACATTATTTTTTAA
This sequence comes from Ischnura elegans, assembly GCF_921293095.1. NCBI lineage: Eukaryota > Metazoa > Arthropoda > Insecta > Odonata > Coenagrionidae > Ischnura > Ischnura elegans. The sequence continues at coordinate 69,591,846 of NC_060248.1, read as the reverse complement.
TTATAATATTTTTTAGCCAAGTAGCATTAGGGAAAAGTAGGCTAGGCTTCTCTTAAGATTGACCATATGTCAATTGTAATTCATTTTTCTGCGATTTGATAAGAACTAGTGCTTATTTGTTTCTCTAATAACTTGCAATAAAAAGTGTTTACTTTTTTAAATAATTCTATTACAATATTCTATATCTAGCCGCTTACATAAATTTTCATTTTCTGCTTTTTTTCGGTCCAGTTACCACCTAAAAGCAATACATACTCGATAAAATTATATTATTCCCGCTGTGAAATGACATTATGTCTCACTGGGTGTTATTAGAGCTCTTTTTTGAATAAAGTGTTATGTTATAGTACAAGGAAACTACCTAATGGAAATACGTCGATGTACAGAATGATATCCTGGGAGGACTTACTCTCTCTACTCTCTGCGTAGAATACTGTAGCATCGCTTGTGTAAATCTTTTACGCTGTTTAATTGCATTAATGACGGTGTAATGGAAATTGATCCGCTGGAGAATTAAGATACTTAGAGTTTTAATCTTTGCAATTACCTGGTGAAGTGTGATTCTTTAATAAATATTTGTTTTATTTTTTACTCGCACACATAAGATTGATTTTTTAAACACTCTAGCTTCGAATTATTTACGCAGTTCCTTTCGAAATTCATTCGTTTACTCCACGTTTCCTATATTTTACAGCAAAGCATCTTACGAGATAGGAGCCACGTGACGGGATGCGCACAAAGTGCATTTTTATCATACACTGGAACCCCGATTTCTGTCACATGCCATGACAATAACTGGCGCTTGGTGTCACATTTTGCAACTTATGTTGACTGGATGACGAAAGCAGCCTTCGTCAAATGTGTGACTTCAGTTTAATCCGAAAGGTTTACTTGCTTCCAAAACGGAGTATCAGGTGGTGTGGAATGTAGACTAGAACCATTTGAAAAAATATTGAAGACGGACGTTATACATTGCTCACAGGCCTGCACGGCGGCCCGGAGAGCTAATGGTCCGTGGATTGATTCTTGGTTCAGGAAAATTTTTTCCCACGGCAATTCATTAAATGTTATTCAACCTTCATTCGTAATGAGTTTCAATATTTCGCGAAGCTTTTCGGGAATCATCTTCCGCTCTTCCATCTGCGGTTCCTTGCCAAGGGCTCTTCTTGCCGTTTGATCTTCCGAGTGTCGTGAGCACACAGTTTCGTGAACAAACTCGGCTCGGCGATGTAGGATCCTCACTTCTCCCAAGATCTCTCTTCAGAATAATTCCTGCCGCCTCAAAGAAATCGTTAATCTTGTGTTTGTCTTTGTTTTGCCACTGCCCAAATTGCAGCGCGGAGAAAACCTTTTCCTTGTTTGTCCTTTCCCTCTCCCTCTACCTCCCTTTGACGGAGTAGGGGGGAAAAGCAGAGTTTAATCCCTTTGATGTAGCCGCTACCCTCCCACCCTCTTTCTCTTGGACAGGCTTCCGTGCCTTCTCCATCTTCTTGGCCAAGGATCCTTATGCTCTCCACCTCCATTCTCTTATTCAGTCCGTCTAGTTCGCTTCCAGTGTTTGTACAGCCGTCGGATGGTGGAGAAAAGAAAGACTCGTCTGTATGCCCCGAATTCCGTCATGTTCTACGAGCATCCGTCTCTTGATAGCTGACCCTCACGTTCCTGGCCCAGAAATGGCCTTGAAATGTCTTGTGACAGACGATTGGGAAGTGAACGGAGGGAGTATAGCTAAACTTTACTTAATATAGAACTATCCATTGTAGGTAAATTGGGAAATTTTTGCTTTACTTATTTTGAGCATTCTTGGTATATGTGATGTACCTAACTCTTAAGGCAGGGTATTATAGGGAGAAATATGTTTAAATACTTCAGTTACATATCGTCTTAGTCCAGTATCTGTAAAATAATCCCTGAGCAATATCTTTCAAGTTCGTAAGTGGTAGCTCACGTCGCCTGTTCATGAGGGATCCTGGTTCCCGATCTCTCCTCCCAGTCTTCCAAGTCCTAGATCAATTCAGATCTCGAAAGCAGTGCTTCTGTATCATGATTCTAAATAATTAATGTTTCTGGCTTTGCCTAGAGTTCATCCCCCACTAAGTGTAAGATTATTATTATTTTTTTCACAGTTTCCCATATTCCTAAACAAGTTTTGTTGTGGTTCCGATAGGAATGATAATTCAATTTTTGTATAAACAGTAAAATGATATCTTGAAAATTTAAAATTTGAGCCGGATTAAAGAACTCCCGACCATACTAAAAGATGCATGTCTATTCACCTTTCGATTAATAATGATTATGTGTTTTAATTATCTTTTGCGACTGAGAGAGGTAAAAGAATATCGTGTGATGCTTTCTTGGCCCACAAAGTAATCGGTTTAAGGATGGGGAAACCAAGGGTCAACCAAGTTTTTACATACAATATTCAATTTATGCCATATGTTCATTTAAATTTTTAGCCACGTTCAGACAGTGTGAGTGAACGCAGAGTACTCACTGAAAAAAATGAAAAATTATTTGTGTTTCATTACATCATGCATGCCGTAAAATTGTAATATTCTTTATGCCTGCAGAAATTCTTTCTCCCATCCTTCCGTTCTCCTTAGCTCCCACTGTCCATGGTTTTGGCCCACCTTGAGTTTTCGACAGGAGTTTGTCTCTCAGTTTTCTCTGAGGTACAAGTTTCGAGATGTTGAGCAATGTTATCAACCATAATATCTGAGATATCTCGTTTATTAATGGATAAAATATTTTATAGTTTTGTTGAACCGAGCCAGGTATCAGAAACAGTTTTCCATTTAGCTACGTAGTTGCTGAAACGGAAATCCTTTAAATTACTAGCGCTTTGGTATAGTTTTCGAAACTAGGGATAAAGGAATATCCTGAGTATCAAAGCTTCTTTATGTGATGCATCCTATCCATGTTAAAGTCAAAGCAGTCATCACATATTTTTATTTTGCACTTTTGTGGTATGTAAGTGCAAATAATAATCTTTAATATTATATAGTTTTGGGGTTATTATAAAGATAGTTTTTTAAGATTTATCTATATTATAGATCATCCTTTAGCGTTATAGTATGAAAATGCCCGGAAAAAAGTGAAGCGTAGGCGTCTAGGATAGTAGCAATCATTTTACTCTATCATCTTCTCTCCTTTCATAATCCCCTCTAGTCTTACCTGTCAGTCCATCCCTCGTGCCTAGTCGGCGTCCTTTTCTAGTTCTTCGCTTTGGAAACGTATCTTCCCTCGGGAATAGTATTGTACTCATATCCACAGCAATTTCTTAAATTTCCAGCCCCCACCTCTTCTGGATGCTTAGCGATGGTAATTCCGCCCTCTTCCCTGGCTGTCATAAGCTCTTTGTCATCTTCAAGGGGCTAATTCCCCACCCGCAACGTGGCCGTGTCCAGTTTCTCCTATTTTCGTCCTATCTCATTTCTCTTTGCCGCTTCCTTTTTGCCAATTCGCCTCTTGGTATCGCACGTCCTCCTCCACATTTTTCGCAATAGCGTCTTACTTTGATCCGTTCCATTTATAAATATGTTTCTTTGTATATTCTATTGGATTACTTTTTGCGAACCTCTGTACATTTTCCCGTTAGAATTTCATTAAAGTGGTGAGTCAGTCTTCAGCGAAGAATGTGCCATAGGAATGCGAACACCTCATTGGGTAAAGATCTTCTTGATTTGAGCGTCGACCAATACCTCCTATTAAATGTAGAGTTCTTTAACCAATAAAGCTACTTTCGGTTCATCTATTTCTCTTTGTTTTTTCCTTGATTTGAGTGAGGATTCTTTGCTGTTCTCTATCCCCTTGCGGTTGATTCCGTTATGGTATCCATCTGCGAGGCCGCGTTTTAATGCTAATATCAATGTGAATCATATGCCAATGCTCATGAATTTTTTGTTCCAAAAATAGTCCCTTGCGCATAAATCATATACCAATCACTAGACTTAATTTTGCAATGGACCAAGCATCTATATCCACTAAGCTTCTTCCATCCTGTTGCTTTGTATTTGCTAAAAGGTCTTCGTATCAGTCAAAACTCCCTGATTCAAGATGATCTTTGTAGAATCCTTTCGAAGGTCCTTTTCGCGCAGAACGATCATTGCTTTCATGCTATTGAACGCCATGATATAAAAGTAATAATAATTATTGTTACTATGAGGATATTATTATTAGGATAATTATTAGCATTATTATTATTACTAATGTTTATTCCACCCATCATAATTACAAGTTAGAATTACATGTATTCTGGAATATATATACCGATTTTGTAGAAACTCCATTTTGGGGTTACTGGCTCGTTCTTGCATGTAAAATGCTTTAATTTTGATGCTATTTCACTAGATTGCTTTGTTTAGAGAAAATTGTGATGAAAGTAAAATGCTATTATAGTGCCGATGTACGTTTGTGTTTATCGCGCTTACATAGCCATAAATAGTGCCGATTAATATTACATAAAAGAAGTTGAATAAGTCACAGTTGACGCAAGTATCCTGATTTTTCGTATTGAAAACATTGGGTATACCTACGAAAGCTTTACTTCTTCAACTTCAGGTGCTAAAATTTAAAGAGTGTTGCATTTCGAATTTCGTAGTCGCGGTACAGCCTCCATAAACTCACGAAGAATAACTTTTGGCGGAGGAAATGAATAAAGGTTGGTTTGAGGTGGGAATCGGGAGTGTCACTATGGAGGGGGGGATACGGGGAGCGCGTCCTAAGGGAAAGCGGGCGAGGGGAAAGCTTGGAGAAGGGGTATACGGGAGGCAGGGTTCACTTCTCTTAGCTGAGGAGAAGGAGGGGTGGAAGGAATGATTATCTTAACAGAATTTTCGTGTTTTTGGTCAAGTGTGAAAAATCGCAAGATTTAAAGGTTTTCATAATTAGATTTCCCTTTCATTAATATGCAAGGAGATCCCCCTAGGGAGAGTGATGGTTTCTCTCTCTCTCTCATAGTAGCTGTGCGCGGGGTGTGGGTGCTTTTTTTCTTCACCGGAGGTGTTGGAGCGGGAAAGTGTGGGAGGAGAAGTCTTAAAGACGCCGTGGAGAACTTTTGGTTTTAGAGATGTGGAAGGGAGAGCAAGGGCAGGGGTGGCTTGAGAAGTGGAAGGGTTTAAGGTGTGTCCGGAAGCAGGCGGGAGAAACGATGCCGTCTTTTTAGTTTTAAGATAGAGAATTTCCTCCCTAATACCCCAAAGGTCGTGCATGCAGTGTTTCTGAGTCTTTGGCTGGTTTTCTGAATTTTTCGTTGGCGATTCTGATGGAGTCATACAAGTACTTCTTTCGTTCATTCAGCCGTCTAATATTGTTAGTTATGTTATTTTTCTTCTCTTGACCTATTTATTAAATTTTGATCCAGTATATTGGAGTATAGGTCTTGTGCAGTACATAGACTACACTCCAACGCGCTGAATCAACACAGTTAGTTATCTTTATTGTTTCAGTTTATCTTGAGATTTGGCCAATGAAACTTTGTATTTCGCTCTTTGCCTACGTTTCCACTTATTCAACGTAAGTACCAACACCCACTCATGCGCTGCATAGCTGTGCAAAACTTGGTGTTTTCACATCGTGAATATGACGTTCCACGTCGAAGCCATGTCGTCGAAGAAATTATGTGGAATTACGAATTCAAACTAAATTCACATTGATTAGCAAATTCCAGCGAGTCACGCCGGAGACTGCTACTTTTGTTGATAAAAACAACCGTTTAGTAATTCATAAAATATTTTATATAATTTTTCAATATTTAGGATTTTTATTATGCACAATTTTTAATGAAGTTCCTAGCTCTGGGAATGACGAATAAATATGTCGAGACGTGCGTAGCTAAGAAAAAAATACAAACTTTTATTGACCAAACCTCAATGTTAACTAATAACGATTATATTTTCTCAGTGGTCAGAAAACATATTTGTTAGAGTTTTCTGCAGTGATTTATCGAAGTTCTTAAGTGCCGGTCATCAGTAATCTATGAAATTTTCACGGTAATTATATTTGAAACCTCATGATGTCGATCGCTACTCTTGTACAATTGCTAGGACGTCTTACGTTACTCTGATCCCATCTCCTTCAGAGTGCAGTCTGGGCTCCAAACACGTTCTCTGGCGACACGTTCAGTGTCTTTTAATGAGGTGGTAAATTACATAATATTTGAAAGAATGAAAAAGAATAGCAAAATGTGCAATTGACAAATTGTTTTTCTTTTCAAATTAAAATCCGTCAATGTCAAATTTATTTATACGCTATCCATTCAGGCTTGTTTGACCCCACGGTATTAACTCTGTGGAGTGCCATGCATGGAATGTATCTTTTCCCATTTCCTCCCATGGTCTTCAGCTCACGTAAGCTCAATCTTCTTATCCTACCTTGTGTTTGCTCGTTTTGCTTAGAATGCTGGTGTATATGTTATTCGTTTGATATTTGACAATGTACGTCACTTCATAAAATATGAAGTTGAAAAATGAAAGCAAGTAATTATTTTGGCATTACCTCTTCCGCCTCTCCATTGCTTTCATATTCGTCCCAGACTTTGTACTGAAGTGGTGCTTGGTCTTACCCGAAGAAGGCGGTTCACGCAAGATTTTTTCTTGGACCCTTTCCCGATACTTTACGGCTCCAGATCTTTTTCTCGTTCGTATTCAGCCATTAAGGTACCATCCCTTTCCTTTTTATTATTCTCAAATGCAATTAAAATCCTGTCCTTTTTCAATTAGGAGGGCCACGACGTTGTAACTCCTAAAGAGACCGTTTTTCGTCGCTTCTTTTCGCCTGTGGCATTTAACTGGGATCCTAATCTTTGTGCCCTCCCCTTCCGGCCTGGCGCTGTATATCTTTCTTTCCTCTTGCTCCTCATCTGGCTCTTCCTTTATGCTTCTCATTAAGCGACGAGACCCGGAGTATTTTGCGACCACCAAGTGGGTTGAGATACTAAAATATCTTTTCTCCTCTTCAAGAGAAATTTAATGACTCCTAATTACATTTTTTTCTTCATAATTTTTCCCTTATCAGTACATGCGGATTGGTGTGTTCCTTGCTGAATAGAAGTGGTGAGTTTAAGTCCTAGAGAGTTGGATCGATGTCAGTTTAATTGTTCGAGAAAGTGGTATGTAATGAGACATTTCAATATAAATGACACGGTATATCCATGTCGAATAGATAGTAGCTTTAAATATTTCGTAAGATAGAACATATGTGAGGCTAGTATAAAGAAAATGAGTTAACCTGAAATTTTAGGCCGCTGAATTGTTTTAATTCATCTATGGTTAGAAGGGGAATTGAAATCGGAAATTGATAGGGATCGCATGCATGCTCTAAATAGTGAGGTCGATGCAAGTTTGTTGTGCTCTTTGGCTAACTTCGAGTATTTGGGGGTCCTTTGATCTCGGATACCGGAGTTCGTCGGAATTTAATGTATTTTAAAACCAAGTAATAGGTCGACTGTTTCGCTTGGTTGAATATTTATAAAACCATTAAAATAATCCTATTTATACTCCACGTTTAATTTCTATCAGTTTAATGCAGAATTATGTGGCCCGTCGATAAAACTGGTTGTGAGTCATTATGAATTCAGTGTGGAATGTAACTAAGTGTATCCTTACTTTTTATTATTTATTGATAATGCGTGACGCTTTAAGAAAATAAGTTATTATTCGTTTAGAAACAAGAATAAAGTATCGTAAAACTTGTTTGTGAGATCCCTAGTTATTGTGTACCGTCTTCGTCTTGGATAATTCTGTAGCATTCCCATGCTTGGATGCCTCCATGTGGTGTTCAAGTATTCATGTGTGTTCAATGCTCTCATTGTAAGCATATCTTCTCGCTCTTCAGCTGTGGAATTTGTCAGTATGAATTGGGATCTTTGTGAACCATAAAAATATCCGGTAATAATTAAGGGATTGTGAAAATTTTTCACCTCGTTGTACAATACCTTCCTTGTTGCACATTTGCTTCTTTACATCTCGTTTTTCGGTGCTCTTTCTAATTGCTTTCTTTGTTTTTATCGTTAGTACTTCGCTCTAATTTTCGTTGAGATGATAGTGTAACGTACCGTTGAGAAAGACGATACAAATTAGAAAGTAATATATTATCGTTTTCCTTTATGAGTAACTCTTAGAGCGATAGTTGATCGGTTCTTTGAATGACGCCAAAATTTACTTATTTTCTCTGAGATTTTTTTGTGCACTCTGAGAGATGAGACATTTTCTATGTGATTCTTTTTCTGTAAGACCCTGTTATGCTGTACACGACCTTCATGATGTAAACGTCTGAAGAAGGCTACACTTACGCCGCCGTGGAAAATGTCCTGTGACCAGCAGGTGGTTCGAGTCGTTGGTATTATTATATAATGGGTGAGTGAGTGAATAAGGCGAATGATTTTTCCTCTGTGGATTTTTCGCACTATTCACATAGCTACTTTTTGCGCCAAAGTGAGTGTGTGGACCTCTTACCCTAGAATATCCTGGAACTAGATTGCAATAGTGTAATGAAATCGCCTTGGAGGAAAGTACGGTGAATACGAATATCTTAACCAGCAACAGGAACCAACCGTTGAAAAGAGTCTCACAAAGAGTAGCAAAGGAGATATTGATAGATGTGTGCTGGGAACTCTATATCCTTCTCTAATCAACAGCGATTTTTTTTTAATTTACCTATTTATCCTCTTGTATCCGTCCTATTTCTGGAGATACGTATTGAAAAAGTATTTTGTCATGACGTTCACAAGAGCTCAACTTTTATTTTGGCATGCTCTACAGTGTAACAACAAAACGCAACTGTAGCAAAATTCTTCAGTCTATTTTCTGAAAAGAGGTAAAAATATTTTGAGATAATTCAGTGTAAACTAAAACAGATAAAACAGTGTAAACTTGACAGACGTCTACTTTCACTAATGTGTTCAATGATCATTCTATATTTAGAAAATATCAAGCTTAGTGGTTCTCTGTCACTTCCCTCTCTTTTTATGCATGATCGAACCACTTTTACCAGCATAGATGCATATTATCTCATGGACAGACCTAGGCAGTGGCTTAGGGCGTCGTCAGTGCATTTTACTTATATATTTGTTTATTTTTATTAATGGAACTCCGCCAGCTGAAATTTAGTTGTGAATGTCACCTCCCAAACTTTCAATAGCCTTCTGTGCGTCATATATTTTTCATCCCGCGGGCACCCCTGATCTCACCGTATAGTTCACATATGTATCATAAATTACGTGGACTCATTGAGCACCTGGCCTAACACCTGTTTTACTTGATGGAATGTAATTTTGAATCAATAAAGATAAGAGCTTATGGTCACTCTTTAGACCGTAATCCACTGTTATATTTATCACAATGTAAAATTTGTGGTACGCAACGTGTCAGGGCGTAGCATCCCGCATATGGAACAATATTTTGTGGCGTGTACACCTGTAAAGGATATTTTGATATGGATTAATTCAAATGCCCGTCGAGTACACCTCGAAATGCGGTTGCTTAGGTAGCACCTCGCCGTGTCGATTTTTTCCGTGCCTTTTTTTAGTCTTAAGATGGGACCCAACAAGCAAGGGAATAACCGTGAAGCTTTCTCGGGGATTAATTATTGAGGCCAAGGAAGGGATGTCGGTCTGGAAGAATTGAGGGTGGCTGTTTTCGCGGGGGTTGATGGGTATTACTCCCACCCCCATTCCCACTCATTTCTCATCGCCATTGGAAAATTTTTTCTGCCTCGTCCTTTTCCGCACTGAAAATTTTTCCTCCTCTTGTTAATCCCATGTCATCTTTCCGTGCCTAACGTCAGCCAATGAAGGGGGATTCGTGTAACTCCCTCCCAAACCCCCCCATACCCCCCTGGGCCCTTCGTCCTTTACCCGCCGAGGAATAAGGGGGTCGCCGCCACCCCGTCTTTAAGACGACAGGGGAAAAAATGAGTATGGTGGCAGTGGATTCTTGGGAGACGATGAAGATAGGGTCGAAATTAAGAAGTGGGCTGCAGGGGTAGAAGTGCAAAAAAAGAATGGAATTAACGTGTTCAATCCATTGGTAACGAGTTGCTCCCCTTTTTTTCCCTTCCCCACGGACGAGGGTTATTAATCGACTACCATTCCCACTTCACGCCTCTTCAACCCTCCCTCCCGCATCCCTCCACCCCTTATATCTCCTTTCGTTCGTCTCATTTTCCATCCCGCACAGTTCTATACCCACTAGTGGTGGGCCACCGCTGTCTCTCACGGAGTTTCCATAATGGTTTATTTAATCAATTCAAATATTTTACGCAACCATATTTAGGTATGTGTGTTGATTAAATAAACCATTATGGAAACTCCGTGAGAGACACCTTTGCGTAACCCCCCACCTCATTAGCCGAAATGAATTTCAAGTAAATTATGGTTATTTTTAATAGTATCATAGGGAAATTGCTGCTATCTGTTGATGCCCTTAGGTGTTACCATAGAAATAGTATTATAATTATTTTAATAATATTGATCATCATTGCATATAATGATTTTACGTGCGAATGAAGGGCATTTTTAATGAAAATTTTGCACAAATACTAAAGAAGCTCTCCTCCCACCCTTCAACTACCTACCCTGGCTACGCAATGGCTGTAGTATTTGCCATCATTTAAACCTGCTATCTTATAATACACTTTGTAAATTCGGTCCCTCTCTCAGTTTACAAGTATTGTCGTATTTTAAGATAAATACTAATTCCATTATCTCTTGTTGATCTAATTTTTTATAGTTTGTCCAAATAGAAATAAAATCATATTTGCTTCGTTAAGACGTGGAACCTTTTTAAGGGAACGCATAGCTCCCGCTTGCCCCATCGTATTTTATCTTTTTTCGGTACGTTTTTGCCTTTTAAATACAAATGTTGAACACGGTTTCTCTTTGCGCTCTTAAAATGTCAAGATGATAGCCTAAATTTTAAGGTAGCAATACGTCACGAAATAAGACTTGTCGAGCGGGAGTGATGTGTTCCCTTATGGGAAGATTCTTATTCTCTGTCTCCACTGCCCTCTGCAGTCTTCAGCCCCTCCCTACGTTGGGGCTTATTTCGACCAACCTCCCTCTCCTAAAACCCTTTTTTTCCATTCCTTTGCTTCAGCCCTCGAACTCATTGAATTAAAAAAGAGAAATAGTGTCCCATACCGAGTACCCCTACCCTTCCATCGTGTTCCCGAGTCCGCCACTTCTTCCTCCCCTCACAAAATATCTCCTTCCCGACTTCAATTAAGGCCTGGAAACCGAATTGGAGGTAGTTAACGTTCTCTATCCGTCAGATAAGCTTTTTTCCTGTTGTTATTATTATCTGTCTGCCCGCCGTGCATTTTCCTGGTAAGAATATTTCCTTAGCTCACCGTGATTAAGTCGAAATGCGGAGCTGTGAATTGTCGGTTGCTGGCCATGATTCAGATCCTAACTTACGTCTTCGCAAATGCAAAGGTAGATCGGCCAGATTGTATTATTTAGTCGTGGTAATAATTTTAGTGGAAAACTTAAGTGAAAAACAACTCTGCATAGCCTTTAGCTAGAGTTTCGTATTAACTTAACGCATGCTTTTCATTGCTCGAAATGTATGACTCTGAACGACAGGAAATGTGCATATTTATATTAGGGATTACAAATATGATAGTTAATTATAACGGAGACGAAATTACGGGCGTACATACATTGCCATGTGGATATTTTACTTTTGCATAAAAAATACAAATAAATTTTCTAGTATGCATGGCTTACTGCGAGTTAATGCTTACATTGATTAAAATTCAGTTGTTAGAAATATTGATCTCAATTACGAAAACAATACATATGATCGCAATATAGTTTAATATGTTGTTTTGGAAGGGGTTAGAATTTTAGTTTTTAGTTATGTTATAAGGCATAGTATTTTCCAGTGAACGCCTTCTTTAACATTTGGATTTTAATCGCTTAGCCCACTTGTATTTTATGTTAGATATTATGCAGAGGTATGACCACACATCAGGCCCTTGTCCTTTTATCAATTTAAAAAAAATATTTTCTTGTAGAAATTCCTTATAAAAATAAATATCACTTCACTTCATTCAGGGGAAAATATTTTTAAGATATTTCTCCTCTTGGGAATGGCTAAGCGAAAGCGAGTTATCGCTAAAGAGCGAGAATGTGTTGGTGAGCTGTTTGGATGAGGAAATACGGAAGGTATAAAACTATTCTCATACGTTTTCTTTAAATTTTACAATAAAAATAAATAACTGACAACTGTTTTGGTTTTATTTGATGAAACGGAATGAAAAAAGTATGTTTCAAGTTTTTTATTGTTGTAGATACGTGTAGTTGTGTGTTATGAACCTCGAAATGTGAGCTCATTACCATAACCGAAATTTTTTCGCCTTAGCTTCTCTAAAAAATATATCCATAACACCTGCCAATTCCGAATTGATTCCTTCGTTCATCATTTTTGTAAACTTTCTGGTAATAAATCAAACTTTTTGTTTGAGTTACAGTAAACATCGGTGACGGCAGTACCTAATTTATTGAGCGCGCCTTATCTTGAAGTAGTCGAAATTGAAAAAAGTTAAAAACTTTTGGTCCCTAAGCAACCCATCCTGATCGTCTTCCTATCTCCAGCTGAAAAAAAGACCGGATCCCCTTTTAAATCTTTTTCCCTATAATCGAATCTCGTGGATGAAATCGCGTTCCTTTGCGTAGCGTATGTATTTTTCTCCGTTTAAATTTGTCTTCTTCCAACGTTATCACCATAAAAGAAACAGTTCGGTATTTCTTTTTCTTTTATTTTTCTAACGCTTCGAAAATAAAATCACCCTTCAGAGGTCTTTCCTGGTATCGGTTTAAAAGCAGAGGGCATACTTGGGGGATGGGAAATTCAATCAAATCAGGCGAGAGTCTTTCCTTTACGCATCCACCCTCTTCTTTTGTTTTTTTTCGCTCGAGAAAAATCGAGAAGAGACGTTGAAAAAATTTCGAGTTCGAAGAAAAAAAAAACACGAAGGGGTACCAAGACGAGCGAAATAATTAGAAAACTTGCGATGGGAAGAAGCGCTTAAGTAACGAAAAAATTGGGAATGGATTGATAGGAGACGGAAGATGCTGTCAAGTGGTGGAGGAGGGAAGCAGGAAGGTCCAGGCTGAGAATCTTCCCTTATTTTTATTCTTCGTAATGGAAAAAACTGAGAGGATATCGCGCAGGGATATGGAGGCAGGTACGAGCGGGGAGAATCCAAACGCATTTTTTTGAATCGCTTATCCTGCTCTCTCTGCAATGCCACATTCGGTAATAATCGCCTTTAATGTTTTGCTATTAGTCATTAATTAACTTTGTACACCCTGCGATCATGTGTACGGTAGTACTAACGTTATATTTTTAGTTACAATGGTGGAAAGGAAAACAATGCAAAAATTGTTTGCATTCTAATAATTCAAGTTCGGTTTATGTTTTGTTTCTTTTTTAACGCAGTTATCGTTAAGTGTGAGGCATTTTCTTTTGCGGTAGAAAGTAGTTTTAAATGTTATTTTCATTGTGGGCTTCCGTCACCGCATTAAGATTGATGTCTTACGACGGTGCTATCCGTTGATCCAAGAATGCTTTTCTTCTCAGGAGTCTTTGTGTGCACATGGGTGGTTGCATTCATTGTAGCATTGTTTGCGAAAGTGGCTTTTAAAAATGGTCCTCATATGAACTAATAGAAATGCTGCTATCATGTAATTTTTAAGGTGATGAGAACGGATGGTGATAGTCCCTTACTTGTTCTCACGAAAATTAATTTAAAATGACCACACATCATTTAACGTATTGAACTCTTGTTATACATAGAATAAAATAAAATATTGAGAGCATTTTATTTTGTGAAAAGGTTTATTATTCCTCCCCAAAGTCACCCATTGTTATTTAAATATAGTGAATTCCTAAAATTAGGCAAAGACTAACGAAACATTTTGTCGTATCATCTCCCCTCGAACATTTAAATTCTTCTATAATAATGTCACTTATTCAAAAAGTATCGCCATTACCGTCAAATATCTTAATTGAAGTATTAAGAAGTTTAGTTGCCTGATCTCCTATCAAAATACTTAATTTATCCGTAATCACATGAAATTAATTTAATGCTATAATTGCCGTCAAATATATCGGAATGAGATGTAATGGCAGCTCAAAGTATGGTTCTTATCCTCGACTTTTTTCGCATCCTTAAGCCGGCCTCGATTCTTCCCCTGTCGTTCTTTTATTCGAGAGACACCCTCGCAGCTCCTCACCCACGTCTTTCGGTGACTGAAGTAATCGCCCACGTCAAGGAGGGGCCTGGGCGGGCGTGCCAGGGGGTGGTTCAGATGGGAGAACCGGTGATTAAAAAAATAATGAAATTGTCGGCAGGCCCAGCGTGACTTAAACGCAATTGCGAGTTCAGCTTAATTTTTTCCCTCTCCTACCAACGATTCCTTACTCCCCCCATCCTACTCCAAAACCCCTCCTTATATAACTCTCTCCCTTCCTGCCTCAGATCCAAGCCTCCTAGCGTAGCGTCCCACTCACGTAGTCCAGAATAAGAACGGTAGTTTTGCACCCTTCCGCCCACCCCGTATCCCTATCCCCAGGGCAGAAAAGAGAAAAAAATTGGTGGAGGAGAGGCCCGAATTTTTTCGCATTTTTTAATCCCCCACACCCCTCTCCGCTTCTTGTGTCTTACGCCCACTGTTACTCCTTACCCCTCCTCAATACAGCCCACTTCTTCCTCACCCCAATTGTTCGGCCCCTTTCCCTCCTTGGACTCGATCCCAAGCCAACCCCCACCACTCTTACTCTATCAATCCATTCTCCTCTATTTTTTTTCATTATCCTCCGTCCTTACCAATGTTTCCTCCCGTCTCAAGGATTTCTAATTCCTTTTCATTCTCTCCGTCCACGCTTTTTCCGCCCGATACGGTCCCACCCCCATGGCCTGTCAGTAAAATGGTTATTTTTTTAATCTTCGTGGAGCAGATTTGCAAGGCCCATCAACGATTATTTTCATTCCTCCGCTGATTCTCAGTGATGGTGTCGAGGTTGCCAAGCCTTTTTTATTTTGAGGGAGCTCTCGTATTCCTAATATTCTTTTCTTGGTGTATAATGGCGCAAATACGTTTCAGGCTATCAATAAAAACTTTTTAAGTATTCCTGTTCTATTTGTTTCTTTGTTTATGTGCGTAATGAGTTATATTCTGCTCACAACTCCAAAAGAAATTGTGATTCCTGTGTGACATTTTGTCGATTCCCTATTTTTCATTTTTTTCGAAAACAAGTTGGCAACTCTGGGTGGTGTCCTTCGCCAGAGAACTCTCCTATCCATCTGCATCCCTCATTCCCTACTATGGTAGTTTGTGGATGTTCATTTTTTAAGTGATTGACACGTCGAAGTAATTTCGCTTAGGGTTGGTGACCCCGAACACGTAATTTTAGATTTTTTATTCATTTTGGACTTTCATCTTGTCGGCATATTTTTCATTTTGTAACTCAAGTAAATAATTCCAGCGAATGTTTTGAATTTACGGTAACTGGTAGCCTTTTGTTGTTTCTTGCTTTCCTGCTGCTGTTTTGTAGCATCACTTCGTCTTCCGTACTTCTCCGCGCGAGCTCGTCGAATTAAGTATTAAGATTGTCGCTTGCGTCGTCGAAGTGCCAACGTTTGGATGGAAGCGGCTTCGCAAGCTCGTAGAGCCTTCCATTTTTCATGCACTCTTCCCCCATGAAGGAGAAGAGTGGGTTGTCTTTAGCGTCGTCGTCATTCGCTTGACGTATTTGACCTTCTTTTTGTCATTCATTGGTAATATAAATGAAAATTGGTGTGTTGAGGTGCCTTTGTCTTATTTTAATCTCTCTTTTAGTCATTAAATCCTAAGAATGGTTGGATTAGTTGACGGTACATCCCGGACTAAGCTCCATAGTGTCGATTTCACATTTTTCCCCCGTGTGCCACTTTGTTCTTTGAGGCGTATCGTTTTGGAGTGTCCGAAGGCATCATTCTGGAGTCGATCCTGGATCTTGAATTATTGCGCTTCTCATTTAAGTTTTCGTCTGAACAGTATCTATATTCTAATATGACAAATAAATACTCCCGTCGTCTCTATTATCCGGTTCGTTGTATTTAATTGCATAAGTTGAGGTTTTTTCCTTCTCTTGACCTCTATATTTAATATTAATTCAGTGTCATGGAATATAGGTTTTGAAGACTTTTAAATGCAAATGTTTGCCAACGATTTGGTATAGTTATAAACATAAACGGCAATATAACGGTGAATGTCAAAATTCTAGTCTTTTCTTTTTTTATTATTTACTGCTGAATTCTTTATATTTTATTATTGTAATAAACGTTGTCATAGCCTTTGATGAATTTTATCAAAATAATGTACTCACATTCATTCATAGCCCTGATTAGGGTGTATAAATATTACGAAACGTTTGCAAAAATTTGCATTTAAAATTATTTAAGACCTACTTCAAGACGCTGAATCAATATATATATTTACTTTCGTTTGTTACTTTTACATGCAGTCCTTGATGTGCGCTGGTTATAACTCAGGGTGGTTAGAGCATGAGACTTACCGTTAAGTCTAATTTTTTTATGATGATACTTTTTAATATCAACCAAAGGAAGACAAGGAAAACAGCAATTTATGCGAATCCATAGCAATATTACAATAATAAATGGATCATGAAGGTTTGGTCCTGCTAAGCTATTTAAGGCTTGTCAGCCGGTGCCGTTTTTGAATTTACCACTAAGAATTATAGTATCAATGAATTTATATTGTAAAATATTATTTTTTTATTTATCTTACACAGGGCCAAGACTGCTGCGTATTTAAATTGACCTAGAAAATGCCCCGTATAGTCTGCTGATCACTCACAAATATTTACTGTCCACTTTTCGGCCCAGGAGATCATTAGATCTTAACTATATATGGTTACAAAAATAATATATGGTAAACTATAACTATATATGGTAAACAAAAAGGTTTTCATGCTTTGATAAATTAAAGTTCCTTTTATGATTCTGGGCCGATGTCGGAAACTTGATATTCACGGACTAAAATCAACCACAGAAATAACCCACTAATTATTATTGCGCATCAATCTCTGAAACTACGGGTTGATAGCCTCTCTCTATTCCGGGTAGAAATCTCCTCGTCCTTAATTTACGGGACCGGTGTTGGTCGATTTTTCCCGGTCTCTTTTTTTTTCTCGTGTGGTAACATTTTGAAAATCCATACAGGTGAATTACACATTTCAATTAGTATACCAGAATCTTCAATCGATATCAATCTTGAATTAGTATACCAGAGTCTTCCTAACATCTCTTATCACTTTGATTTCCTGTGTGAAAGTTCCTCTTGTCCTATTATTACACACACACACCTTCCATCATCCTCCTACCTGGACTCTTCTCATCTCTTCCATCATCCTCCTACATCTACTCTTATGATGCGTCTCTTTCCTATACGATGGTTTTGTGATAGCTACAGCGATGTTTATGGCACTTAGGGCCAGTTTTTTTTATCTCAGATTGATGATAACAATAAGATGATAGCGCCTTTAACATTACCTAGAGGTGGTTGAAAGTTCTGGATAGCTTCTGTATAAGATTAGATTCCGGTTTCATTGTTCTTTTTTTATCAACAGTCAGTACTTTCTGTATCTCATGGCGTTTTTATATGTTTTAATTTCAGGAGCCATTCCCTGGACGAACGTTACTTCCTCTGCAGCCCAAATGTCCTCGTGCAGCAGGTTCGCTGGCATCCCGGATCCCCTACAGACTCACATCTTCTGGTCCTCACCTCGGAAAATACCTTCAGGTGAGTTGGTCAATAATCAAGAAATTGGAATTCTGGAAATAGTTGTAGCCAAAGCAACTCGTCCATAAAACTTGTGCGCATAGTGTCATGTAAACTCTTCTTCGTTTTCGAATATTATGACGCGGCTTCAGCCCAAAAGTGACCAAAATCATGACCGTTTAAGTAAACATTTTATATTTTTTCCCAATGATGATCGTGGTGGTATCTATTAAATGCTTAAGTTATCATACCAGCATCAATTTCCTATCAGTACTTGATTCATCCGTAGTACTATTTATGCATTCTCATAAATAGATGATCATCTAAAACAAATTTCAGTCCTTTGGTCTTATTATAATTCGTTGTCTTTAGCTACCGCGTTGTTTTATGGCTCCTCTTAAAAAGCTGTGCGTTGAGAAATTTATTTTATATATTCTTCTCATTTATAATTTTCATATTTTTGAGGACCATTGAACGATAACCTAGCAATATGTTGGATCTCATTTTCGTAAGGAGATATTTTTTCTTAAGTACTCATGGTCATGCTGACAATTTTTCTCCCATAATTACCCTCTTATTTTTATGTTCTGGTACTTTGTCTTCATCCCTGTAGATTCAATTGCTTTTGTTCTCCTGTAGTTGATCTTACTCCATATTTATCGCATAGCCAGACTTGGGTAATTGTTAAAATCAAATGGTGTCTTTTCGTTTATCTTCCTCCAGTTTTAATTATTTCTAAGGAGCGAATTTTTATCCCACACGGCACCTCGACTACACGTCAGCCCATGCGATGCCTTCGCGCATTCATCATCATAATGCGTCGGACGAATTATTTTCCTCGTTTTTTTTGTGTGCGCGCGCGCTGGTAAACTCAGGAAAAGAACCTTATATATTCCGTACCGATTAATTTCCATCCACCGCCGGAGTTTTATTTCCACCTTTAATTACTCCGGGGTGTTTATCATATTTAATTAAATTCACGAAAAGAAACCACGCCACAGTGTTCCGATGTTCGCCACATTTTTTGAAATGGGAATTATGCTTGAAGCAGAAGTCATCCGTTATTTTATTCTTACATTTCGTTGGTCGGTCGGTCGGTGAGGATGGGTGGCGGAAGGTTGTAGGTGTGGGAGATACATATTAAAAAATAATGATAAAATTTCTGTAGTGAGAGTGGGAGAAGACAGCACACGGCCTGGTGCTGGGTGGATGGTGCGTCTCAGGGAATTAGTGGGTTTTTGACATGATATCGTGCCCCGTGCCCATTAAGGCGCGCCTTTTTCGCCGCAAATCCTGGAGTTTTATGCCGTTTTCATGTTTTCCTATGCGCGGGTGACGTCTCTTCCCCACGCTCCCTCTCCTACAGCCACGGTCCGAAAAATCGAGCACTAGCCACTCTCTCTTTCATTGTCAAGGAAAGGGGTGTGGCTGGGAGGTAAAATGGGAAAGCTTCTACCACGACTGTATCAATTAAGTTTGAGCGGCTAATTGACTTCCGGTGAACGTTTTTGGAGAATGGTTGTTTGTCTGATTAGATCTGAATATTCGGTTGCTAATTATTTTTTTTTCTTGCTCTGTCGAAGACTCCTGATGGTGCATGTAGGTGTATATTGGCTTCAGAAAAGCCAATGGCTTAATCTCCGGTGTCTTAGAGCCGGGTCACCAATACCCCCGCCCTGAACCTAGAAAGTCTCAGGCTGGGCTTTAACCTGCCACCTTGAGATAGCAGGTGATTCCCTACCGCTACCAATGCTGGCTTGAATACGAAAGATACAATTATCAAAAATATTTTATGTTGACTTAAGCAGCCATTAAGGGGAGAATAATAAAAATATTCACTTGAGTAGTAAATTTTAAGCCTGACTCATGACAGATTAACACATATTCTCAACCCTAGGAGTTATCCAATATCGACCGAAAAAACGGGTCGGAGATATTATCTCCTGATGTAACTGACATTGAATTTTTATTATATTCGGAAACATTTGCCGATACGACCAAACTTATGGTTTCCTTGTTTCTCCCTCTTGTTCCTCCCGAATTACATTTCACCATATCCCGTGTTAGTTTCCTTACTTATTTATCGATGGTTCTTCTTTCCCTTGTCTTTCTTGCTTTTCGTGTTGTCTTCCTCTGTCTTTCCTATCAGTTATCCCTTACCCATACCTTCATTATGTTTCTCTCAAAATTTCTGCTTCTTATGACGTGGATGCTTACCAATCCAACGTGTTCTTCCTTGTTATATGGCGCTTCTCAATGCCCTTTCTTTCGTAAACCTCCGCATCTTTCACTTTACCCGTCCATTTGCTATTCAGTAACCCTGTCAACCTCCAGGTCTCACAGTTTTCTATTCCTTATGGAGCAGTTTTTCGAATGCTGTATTACCCAGAGTATATATAGGCCAAAGCCTCCTTACATTAATTTTTTCCCATTTCCTTCTCTCCAATCTTATGCTCTTCAAGGTAACCTTTTTGTCAAGTAAATGCCCATTATTTGGGTTATTCGTCAGTTGTTACCAGCCGTGCTTCGTCCCGGTATTGTGGGGAAACTTTGTATACCTTCCAAGAGGTTACTTGCTTTGCTATTCAACGTGGGTCATGTTATTCTACTTCTCATTGAACGACTTAGAACGAGAACAGTGTTGGTTAACTTTCGGCACCCATCGGGAAGGTTGATTTGACACAACTTACAGATCTTTCATTCCTTCTCTTCTGACTATTTTTCTACTCTCCAAAAGAATTTCTTAAAATTTCTTAGCTCCGTATATATGAAGTTAAAGTTGATTTTTCTGTGAATGTTGAAGTGCTACGCGCATCTTAATTTTTGAGATGACACATTATACCATTTCCTTATCCAGGGTGGGGTTTTGTGGGTCATAAACCCCCTCACCCATCAATTGATAAATGCACTTGATTTTTTTTATTTCATTCAGTACATTCTATTTCTGATTTGTATTTGTATCGCCCTACGTATCTTAATCTTGTGTTTGCCTCGTCATTTCCTTCCTCAAAAAAAGGATTGTGAAGTGAGTCTCAACAGAAGGATTGTGAGAAACAGAAGGAGAGATTGTAATGGTTCCCCTTATGTTTCTCTAGGGAGTTTAGAGTATAATTTTAAATTTCAAATTGTGTAATTAAGTCCGAAATAATGTTGTCAGAGTTTGAAGACCTCTCGTCATTTTGGAAATCATTTCTAAAGAAAATATCCACGAGTCTTGAACGACCATTTTTTTGTATGATAGAGAATTTGAAAGAAGCATACTCGCTTTTACAGTTCTGACTTGATTCTGCATCTCTTCGAAAAATGCTGCATATTCTGGGTACGAATGATTTCATAATTTCTACGAATTCGATGGCCGAAAACAAAGAACCGAAATTTTATATTGAGAAATTCTTCATTTGTAAAGTTATAATTGTTTAAATTTTAATAATACCTTATAACGCATGCATTAATTACTCATTATCACCTTTCCTACATTACTTGACAGCCTTTTACTCCGCTCCGAAGTAGCAGCAGCATTTTGAAGCAGCCAATTGTTAGTGGTTACGGTTAATATTTGCATTTTGTCAAGAATTTAGTGAATATTCTTATTTTTAATTTAAATGTTACTTATAAAAACACTTTCAAATTTCTCTCATTTATAACTAGTTCACAGTGCAATTGAAAACTGAAACAATTGTGTAAATTAGTTTCTAATGTGCTATTCATATGATTAGAAGTGGTGTGCTAAAATACATCATATGGAGCCATTGGAGTTACCAACTACTTAAAACTGCTTGATGGAGCGGTTAAAAAAAAGCTTACATTTAGGATGTTTTTCCATCACTAGTTTAAATGATTATAACTTCAACCTTGGTGAAAATTAATTTGTATTATATCAGCCGATGCAGCAGTAGGTACATTTTCAACACACCTGGCAGTAGGTACTTTTTAAGTAGTAATACCGATGAATCGTTGTTCCCATTTTCCGCGCTATTTTTTTTTTTATTTTTCTTTAAGTTTTTAGCAAGTGGTTTATTGACGACAAATTACGATTTTTTGTATTCATTACAATTTTCCCTCCGCTTTTACTCCCACTCTTGATAATGAGCTGAAGAGGTGGAAGTCAATTGATGGCGGTAACAAATAGTTTAGTATGATTTTAAATTTGAGTGTTTTACCAATTATGTAAAAAGGTTACCTGCTTAACTCCTTGGCTATTTATTCTTTTCATGCATAGTCGTTTTATTCGCTATTTCCGTTATATTTTATTCGTTGTGGCATATTCAGTATAAGTATTGATTATTCCTTGAAGGCACTGCATTGTTAACATAACAGCCGATACAATGGCAGTTATAATTTCAACACACCTAGTGGTAAATCAATGGCAGTACTTTTAAGTGGCGATACCGATGAACGATCATATTCCCATCTTCCGTTATTTTTTCCTTTAAGCTTTTGGTAAGTGCTTTATTGAATCGAATTCATAAAATTGTGAAAAATCTGAAACGACCCTAATTAATTTTTTTTCAGGCTGTACGTGATCGGCACTCCACCTTCGCACGACCTGGAGAGTGCGGTGTGGCTGCAGGCGGTGTGGGCCGTGGGTCGCACCCCGTCATCGGCCATCGCGTCGCACGCTCTACCCTTCCTTGTGGGCCTCGGCGACACCGCCGTCGACTTCGACTTCGCGTCGCCCGAGGAGGCCAAGCGGGAGCCGCCGACGCCAGGCGCCGGGACCGCAGTGACCGCCCTCGCCCAGGTAAGGAGAGTGGCCGCCCGGCTAAAGGAGATGCGGGAGATCCTATACCTACCTAATCCTCACCTCCTCCAGTCCTTAGGCATTATTAGATTGTATCTATTCAAAGATGTATCCGACGGCGGCGGGAAAGGGAGAGCTAAGGAGATATTTGAGTCTGGGAACACCTCGGAAGTGTATTAATTTCTCACAAGAGTAAGCAGCAGTGAAGCATTGAACATACTAAGGGAGTTAAGTATGTGAGAACTACCCATCCATCATCTCTTGGAATATTTTGGAAACAAAAGGGTAAATTCAGTCTTTCAACCTGTTATTTAGCTATGTACCGTATTCGATTATGCCTTGTTTTAATGCATTATCAAGTTATTGTTATCTTATTTTCCCATATATCTGCGTAATCATTGTAAAATATATATTTATACTTCGATACACTTCATTCGGGGTTGAATATACCCCTCCCGTAGAAAAAGATTGTCTGCATCGTTGACTGCGGTCCTGGATGTAGTAGGAATGCTGATTTACAATTTAATGAGGTATTAAAAAAATACCCCTTTGCTTGCAAACTTTTTCATCTAACGCATCTGAATGCAATGTTTTTATTTTCTTGGCCTTGGTGCCGTGAGCCCTCTAAACTTTATTTATTAATGCCCTCGTGACTTTATTTATTTATAAACTAATTCCCTGGCCTTGAGTTGAATGCACACCATTGTATGTTTCCAAAGTTTTATGCTATTTCAATTGCCGAAAGTCGATTTTAAAAAGTGTACTTAACGGAAAAGTCGATGAAAATGTGTAAGGAACAAAGTGAAGCCTTGAATTCCAAAACGGCCAAAGTCTATTTCCGCCTTTGCAGGAATTTTCATATCTTCTGAACCACCAGATCTGTTGCTTCGAATTTTTCATGAATGGAATTGACATTCTTCACTTTTTCTAATCATAGAGAAAATGCGAAGTTATGGAGTTTGTGGCTCTGAATATTTACAGAAAATGTAGTATATCAAAAACATTTTGTTGAATGGACTGTAGCTGTTTTGAAATTCTTGTTTTCAGTGACTGATTTTTTTATTATTTGCAAATACAACGTGGAATACTTCGAGAAAAGAAATCGAGATTCGTTGGACGCCCTGAACTCTTTTGAATTTTGCACCTATGCTAAAATTTTGGCCTAGTTGCCTTAATAAAAGTAATGTTCCATTAATTCTGTATAGATTTACACCTCCGAAAACTTGTCTTGTTTCCTCGAATCAAGCTGCTAACCTGTAATTAAGTTTAAAAATCACCCCTATGTGTGCTGGATTTCTAAGATCTAGTTATCAAGAGTCTAATTAAACCACTTATTATTTACAATATTCGTCTTTTTGGATTCTTCTCAGGTACTCATACTAAGTCATGTTATAAGACACGCTGTAACGGGAAAATTTTTTCGTGAAATGATGAGTTCTGTAAGTTCCAATGCCTACGTCCCAGGTCTTCGGCCGGGCTTATGGTAAGATTCAGACCTTCGTAGCTACCCAATAATCGATTACGTTAACTTTTCAAATGCATAGAGCGTAGCCCTAGGAATACTTTTTTGAATAGATTCTATGTAAGCTGGTGAAAGACTCGCGGGTTACTTAAGTGTTCAGCTGACAATGGAATTAACAAACGCACAGAAATTCTGTGAGCTTTGTGAAGTATATTGAGTTTTTTTATGCAACCATATGCGCGGCTTCATCTATTGGATATTGCGTTGCTTCATGTGTTCATGTTGGATATTCGTTCCCTGTCTATGAGGAAAAAGTTCACGGAAGCGTTGAATTTAAGGTGACAGATATTTCCTTTATAATCTTAAATCCTAATCAGTTTTTTGATGTGCGGGTCGTTTCTTCTTTGTCGCCATACATCTGTTTCTTACATTTTCTTCAGAGAGGACCTAGGTTTTCCCCCTTTATTGATGTAGTATATGAAATTTGTTTGACGGAAGGGGTACGAACTCAGACGGTACATATTTTTGAGGAGGAAAGAGTAGTAGTTAGAGATATTTTAGGTATTCTGTAAACTTGTGAACGTGAATAGAACCTCGTGCATTTGACTCTGAGTAATAGGGAGATAGGTACTATGATTTATAGGGTTTAACTGCTTGGCTCCTTAATTCCTGGACAAAAAACTAAATGTCCGGCGTATTACCTATGTTTTGTCGTAGATTTCTGCGAATGATAAAGATAGAAATGTGTAGCTATGTTTGTAAGACTCTAAGAACGGGTAATATTGAATTATTTTTTCAAATGAACTGAGTACCTTGCCTCCTCACTGCCACTCACCTGGAATTCATGCAGTTTATAGTATATTGCTCTTTTCAGTCGACGAGGTGAGGTTTTACTCGCCTTAAGTTTTGTTAATACATACTAATACTTTTGCGCACTTGCCTGTAGTGTACATACTCAATATTTTTGGTTATTTGAGTACGAATTTTTTATTTCTCTCTGTCTTTAATTTTACAGCTGTGGCAAAATATCTCATAGTGTTCCGTCGCCATTTTTGATCTTCTATTAAAATTACAGCGTAAGATATTTGCTCTGAACTGTAAATGGTGTTTTCTTGATATTTTATTTCTTCCCCTACATTCCAAAGCATGTACCAGTATTTGCAAAACATCTTTATGTTTGTAACTACGAATTTGCGAAATAGTCTATCTTTGACTTCATTAAATGTTTAGCAAATGAATTATAATTTTTTTAGAGAAAACAACTCGAAGAAAATTCCATTTTTGCTGGCCACCCGAGCCCTCATTTGATAGAAAACGCTAATTTTGGCAGAGCTCCTTGCGTAAATAATTACGACGTATGAATATTTTGGAACCTGGCATTAATTTACATTCCCGCTCCTTTGAACTGGAATCCACTCTTGAAAATGCTTTGAAGGTAGTTTATTTCAGGGGGTGTGTGCGAAGTCAGGGGAAGCTGGACTTCTTTCCTCTTCTTTTTGTGGTTGCGGAGCAAATTATTTAGTTGGATCAAGTATCGGTGTCGCATCTAATTTTCGGCCGCTGTTGGAGCGTGGATAATTCCGTGCATGCAAATACCCCATGCGTTGGTTCGGTTTGGAGAAATGTTCACCTGCTCTGTATGGCGCTACTTTCTTCCTCGGAGACTCGTTTCGTCTGGAAACATTGTTTCTTCGCTACGTTTTTCTTGCGAGTTGTTGATTAAATTTTGATGAGAAATAATATCTTGAAAAATACTGCCCACAACTGTTCCTACCACGCCTTTTTTTCGTGTGTTCTCACCTTTCCAATGAAATTCTTCTTTTTTGTGTCGTCTTTGCGAAGATAAGGATAGTATTGAAGTATTGAGTCGTGTTTTACTCATCGTGATAATATTAAAGCCAGTTAAAAACTTTGTGGAATCCGCAAAACGTTTCACTTAATAGTATGACCTGCTTCTCTCGTCAAGGTTTCTTCAGGTCCGGTCGTACCAATTAAAAATTGTTCTATGAATGTTAGCAAGTTTTTAACTTTTTTTTAATTTTATCATTAAGATTAAATTCCATTAAGTGAAGACATGATTCACCCTATATTCGACCCTGCCATTTTTTTAGCTTACTACGTACCGAACTATAATCGAATCCATTAGCCATGATTATTAATGTGCTGATGATATATTCGTGCTAAATGTAATAAATAATAGTCCCATTTTATCTTTTGTGTTAATTAACCGTATGCATGCATTTTTATTTGCTTTTTCCTCAAGCCAGTTGATTAGTTTCCCTAGTTCCTATCCCTAAATAACTATGAAGTAATGAGAAGGTGTCAAACTGGTCACTAACGATTTAGAACGAAATTAGATCATGTAAATCTAAATTTTTTGTTATTAATTTTTTTATATTTTTCTGTTTCCTTGTAAGTGTTCGAAAGTGTTGGGGAACTACATCCTTCAACAATTAGCTAGTACGGCTTACGGTTAGATAGTACGGCTTTGCTCGAATCCCCCCCACCTTTTACTCCAAATCTACCCGCCGGGTTATATTCCCGCCTCTCCTTTGACAAGCTTCCAGAACCTGGGATATCGAAAATGTTCGTGATATAATCAGCTATAGTATCTTCGTCTCGGAACCGTAAATTGGAATAACTTGCACGGAAAGTGTCGATACTTGCAGTTTTCCTATATTCCATTCTTATTTACTTACAGTCGATAGTTCGGGGTGAAATTCAAGAGAGTATTTTTTGTCAGGATTCCTTCCAATTGGTGTTTGTTACCTAATAGTATAAGCAGTACAGTTTAATATCGATTAATCAGTGAGCGATCAAATTGAGGATTCTCAAAGCACTTTTACGTAAATTATCTGTTTTTTGTGCGAAACTTATTGCGATCGCCTTTCTGCGTATGAAATAAATAGTCATGTTACGTGGGTGGCATTTCCTGTCTAAGCCGAAAAGTAGTGTGGCTGTTTTAAGTGCTTTCGTGGCATGATTTATTGTGAACTCAGAGGACACCATAGCATGAGAGCTAATTTCAGAAGCATGGTTATGTTTGGTCGAATAGAATCCCATGTAATGAATATAATTCAAGGTACTTCAAGCCCGAGCGAACTGAGGAGCTCATTGGAGCGCCGATTCAGAAAGAGTTTAACCTCGGTATGACCATGTAATGATGTATTTTTTTCTCCATTTTAAATTGATTAATATGGTGATTTTCGTTGCTTTATGCTATATTTTAATGAGATCAACCTCGAGAGACCTTGAATATTTTAATCTGATTGAATGCCATTGGCTA
This sequence comes from Ischnura elegans, assembly GCF_921293095.1. NCBI lineage: Eukaryota > Metazoa > Arthropoda > Insecta > Odonata > Coenagrionidae > Ischnura > Ischnura elegans. The sequence continues at coordinate 69,564,569 of NC_060248.1, read as the reverse complement.
TTGAATGGCTGTATGTTTTATTGTCCTATCGATGAATTTTAGCAAATAATGATATTAAAGTCTGAAAAGGATATTTTAAAGCGTGTGCATTTTTCTTATTAGTGTTTGAATATAATGTTACGTGACCATCGGAATCTTTTTAATTAAACTATAAATATATGCTTTTGTCTGTTTGAGCCAAAACTTATAGTGTTCGATCAGTAAAGAGTTTAGTAGCTCCTCCGGAAGAATATTCTCTTTACTTACGCGTTACGTCAGTTTAGTTCCTGCAAGTGTGGTTGTTCCATCGTGAATATTTGTTCTTATCATCAGTATTTTCTTGTGTTATTTATTCCTGGTTCTAAACGAATATTACCCCTTCCCTTAAATATTTGTTTTGCATCCCTACTCAATATACGCTGTTGTATTCCATCCAGGGCGTAGAACATATTGGGGCGGTCAGGCTGTTAGAATACGGAAACATAAATGGAAAAGAAAAGGGTATGAGTGATTTTAATCGCATCAGTATCTTTTTTGCCCCATTACAGTTTCCTTGTTTTTCTGCTTTTCTTGCATCAGGGTGACGTCTCCTAATTCCTGTTTTTACCCAGATTTTCCTCATGCAATGTCCTCCTGTCCTCCATTCCCAACTGACTTCCCCAATGAAAAAATTGTATAAACCTGTTTCAAAATTTTATACAATTTTTTCATAGGGGTTGAGCTCCCCTTGCGTAGAGTTCCTGTTTCATTTTCTATCTTCCTCATTTATTATTCTGAATCATATTAATGCTTCATTATTATCACAAAAGATTAAGTTTTTTTCTGTATCGTGGTGTACAAGACTCATACAATATTAGTTTTTTTTTAGCATGAATCTCTTCGAAATTTTAACAAATTGTGTCTCCAATATGTTTCTAACTTTCCCTCTTTCCTCGTGAAACGCATCTTCATGTGAATACCAGTCCTTGCTTTGTAATTGTGGGCAGTATTCATATCAGATCAACTTGGGTGTTCGCTTTGCCGCCTCATCGATTCAACCTTCCCTTTGCAGTTGGCCCAGACGCCACCACGAGGAGCAACACAGCAGGGCGACACCAGCGGCATTGTGTGGCCAATTCTAGTACTACGAGGGAACGGTGATGTGTATCTCGTTACCGCCTCGCTTGACGTGAAAAGGTTAGTACAATATCCAGTTTTCAAAATATTTTCTTGTTTTTATTAAGGAAATCGCGTTTTAGCCATATTAAACGCCATTAACTTTAAATCCTACAATTTTAGTAGATGATTTGGATCGATGTCTTTAATTATAGGCGATAAATTTTTTCATGACGATCGCTCCTGTAAATTTAGTTTTTGCTATGAAGAACCTATTTATCACAGATTTTCTGTAATATTAGACTTTTTTGGTAAAGTTTCGTAATTGCTAAATCTTATCTGCAACCACCATTACTAGTCATAGTAAACCATAATTATCTGTACAATCTCCTGCCGTTGGTAAGGGACTATGCTGACTAGCTGCTACATTTTACTATAAGTGATCATAACCCATTTGCATCCTTAAATTGTACTGTCTCATCAAATTTATAATGGCAGTGTTTTCTTTTGAAATATCAGTGCTAAAATAGTTTTGAAGCTGCATAATCCTCTTGGGCTACTTCTTCAAGGAGCAAAGATTTTATTTTCACTTTTTCATGCACAAACTCTGTTCATTTTGTCAAAATGGTGTCATAAATAGCAAAATCAGTCCTGCAGTTGCTTTTGATTATGTACTTACATAATATAAAACCTATTTCCTTTCCAAGGGAGGCCACATACCTTGCTTTGCCTTTTTCATTGCCATATTTTTGTTGTTGGTGAATATAGCATCATTAGCACTTTTGGAAGTGGTCTTCATTTACCCTGCAGCTACCTATTCAATACTTTTTATTGCACTGAACTTTTTATCTAAATAGCTTAACGTCCAGATTGCATTTGTAGTCTATTGTTGTTCTAGAATTGATCTCCTGTATCCATTTCTGTGCTAAGAAACTATCTACCAATATGATTTAATTTAACATGATGATTAAATCTGGTGTCATCTGTACTATATTAATATTGATAAGGTCAAAAATCAAGTTACTGGAATTCAATGATAGAGAATGTATTGTATTAAGTTTGAAGGAATGTTTGAGGAAATTATTTGTTTCTGTGATTAATGAGTGCAAATCACACCTTTTTCCATGTCTTTTCCATCAGTCGCCGCAGTGAAGCAGATCGCAGTGTCTACGTTGAGGGCCCTTTGCCCATGTTTCCACAAGCAGCTGACAACTATGGCTCTGATGCTTGTGCAATAATTTGCCCCAGCCGCTTAGTTGATCCCCCAGTTGTTGTAATTGCATCTTGTTCAGGTGCTCTATACCACTGCCTTTTGATTAAAAGTAATGGTGATTATGATGAAGGAAACCAGTCATTAGAGCCAGAGGATGTAAATGTCAAAGCGAAATTAGATGCCGTTGGTGAGGTATGTGTATAAGATAAAACAAAGGGTGACTTAATCCCCATCTTATCAAAAATTGGAAAGTAGATGAAACATAAGTCACCTAACTAATGGCTTCACTGACACTCATTCAGTGTCTCAACCTTAACACAAGTTTGAAATATGACCTTACTAAGTGAGATTCTTTCTATTGAACTGATAAATGCCTTAATTCTTACATTTTGGTGGGAGATGGATGGATATTTCATAAATTACAGCATGTTATTGAGTTTTAAAGTATGTATCTAATTCTCAAACATGATGAGGTACTAAAACTATTTCTTGTAATTTTGTTTTAGAAAAACAATATTTTACCTGTCAGCCTGGTCATCAAATATGTGATAGAGTTGACATGATTTGTCCATGTCCTCTGTTAATAATTATTTACATTCCCTAGGGTCGAACATCATCTCCTTCACCATGGTCATCTAGGCGTGGATCTACATATAGCCTGCAAGAAACATGTGTTGCCCTCCATGCATTTGAATGCGTCGAAATTGAACTTGGGCTCAGTCTGGCACCAAGCAGTGGTCCAGAGGGAGTTGATGAGGTTGACACCTCACTTCCCTGCCCAATTCATCTCCACCATGACCCCTCAACTGACTCGAGGTAATTGGCACTGCAGTGATAGTTATCTTTTATAAATTGTATCTTACAGCTGCTGTCTGAAGTGCAAAAATTCCACAGAAAAATGCATAAGTAATCATTTGCCTTGATCAGGATTAAATAGAAGACAAAACAACCTGATCAGTCCCATCTTGAAATATGATGGCCATATGAATGTAGCTGTCGAGTAGGGTGGTGCGAAAAAACTCAAGTTACAAATTCAGTGTCGTAATAGCGCGGAAAAGTTGCGATACGTTAGTACAAGAAAAACAAAAAAAGAATTATTAAAATTGGACGTCATCTTCCGATCCCGCAAAGCACCTGAAAAAATGACAAAAATGAAAAAAATTGTTGTTTTTTTTGTTGTACAAAAAATTAAATAAACTTTATATTTTTTAACGCTATAGCTAAAAATGATTACAAATTGTGTAGATTATTAGTAAAACATACATATACATGGCTTTAAACAGTTATATCCGATCGCGCAAGATCATTAAAAATGTATAAAAATTGCAAATTAGCCGATTTTTCAGAGTTATGTAATAATTACTTATGACAAATTTTAGTGAAGTTTTAGTTAATCCAGTAGATCAAAAAGAGACAATATAGCTGACCACTAGACTTGAAAGGCAAAATTATGCTTTAATAAGGCAGCATGTTAACCCTGTTGAAATCGAGAGTGAAGATGTTGAGGTTTTAAATGACGCCACGCAAAATTTAACAATCAAGGAGCAATTTGATGACTTTGAAGATTAAATGTCTAGTACATCCAAGAAAAATTTGTCACCACGGCAAATGAGGGTAAAATTACAAACTACAGCTTTGCATTGTGATTTTGACCGTGCAGCTGCTGTTATAGAATCAAGTGCACTTGAAGACATTGGTGTTATAACTGAAGGAGATACTTCAAGTTCATTGAATGATGTGATATAAGAAGGGAAAGGAGAAATACTAAAAGCAATTTACAGTAAATCAAGAGGGGTAAAATTACAAACTACAGCTTTGCATTGTGATTTCAAATTGATTTAGGTGAACTACACGGGTAATACTTGGAGGGAAGGATAGACGATACCCTAGTAATAGAAATTATTGATTCGAAGGAGTACCGCTGGACAGTTAAAGAGGAACACCATTCCCTAATAAAAGAACCGTCCTCTGTGTATGTAAGTCATGTTTATCCAAGCTTCGGGTCTGCTAATCCATAAATAAATACATTTGGCCTTCATATTATCTCATTTCTCTGATCAAGGAGTATCGTTGAAGTACTTAGATTTAGTTTGCTGTGATGTCACAGCACCAACATTGGATATAAAGGTGGCACTATGAGAGAGATCGAAGAACACATTGGACATCCTCTGCAGTGGGCAGTTTGTTTACTTCATTTCATTGAATTACTTTTCCGCCATCTTTTTCAGTATTTTGATGGTGAATTAACTGGCCTAAAATCTTTAAGTGGGAATTATAAAACTGAATGATTATGGAAAGCTTCCAATACTGCATTTCCAAACAATTGAATATGAAATTCTACAAGTGGATGGATAAATTTTGAGTAAGGGCCAAAGATACCTTATTAACGTAAGTCAAGCAATTATTTGTGGTGACTTTCCAAATGACTTAGCAAACCGTGATCCAGGACCATTTTCACATGCTAGATGGCTTACCTATCCAAATCGAGTTCTCCGACTTTACGTAAGTACCGAAAACCCCTCAGATGCTTTTAAAGACGTAGTTACTTTTATTTTAAATCTTACATGCCTGTTCGTGTGTACAGAGCAATAGAAACCTCTTGATTCTTGACTTAAGATTAAAATAAAGTAGTTTTCCCGGTTATTGAACGGAACTCTTACTTTGCTCACCCAGAGAACGTATTGATGGCGATGGTTTTTTTTATTATAGAAGGCACATCAGAGAGCAAGGGCTAAAAAGAGTATTAAAAGCCACAGACTTAACCAAAAGGCAAACCCATCGGAAACTTAATTACTCCTACCATGGAATTCAAAGCAACTGAATATATGGAATTGATTGACCGGAATATAGTAAAAATATCTACTCCACCTCTTCCTCGGAGAATGACCAATTAAGAAATAGCTTCCTTCATTGAATCAGGCGATAAAACAGATTGGGATATTAAATCTTACCATGTCACACGCAAGCAGTGGAGTCGTGAGTGAAATTGGTAACAGAGGCATCCCTTAAGCTTTGTGGTTATCTATCCAGAGATGGATTTATTAGGGCTATATTCAAATGAAGATCCATTATGTCAGACTTCACCACCAAATCGTAGTATAAAGTAGCGTTCAAAAACTAAAAGCTAAAAGTAGGACAAAAATGTAAATATTGTAAGTAGCAATAACCCTTGCATTGGTTGGATTTAGGGAAGGGAAAGGGTGGAACCCAAAGTCCCCCCTCAGAACCCAGAACCTCCCCCCGGAGAGTTCTGGGATGTTTAAATATTATTAAATCATATATTAATAAAGGAAGAGCTGCATAATCAAACATGTATATTAGACTAAAATATTACCTCAAGTAATTATTACACAACTCTGAAAAATCGGCTAATTTGCAATTTTTATACATTTTTAATGATTTTTCGCGATCGGATATATTTGTTTAAAGCCATGAATATGTATATATTACTAATAACCTATACTATTTGTAATCATTTTTAGCAATAGCGTTAAAAAATATAAAGTTTATTTAATTTTTTGTACGACCAAAAAAAAAAAACATTTTTTTTCATTTTTGTCATTTTTTCAGGTGCTTTGCGGGATCGGGAGATGACGTCCGATTTTAATAATTCTTTTTTTGTTTTTCTTGTACTAACATATCGCAACTTTTCCGCGCTATTACGACACCGAATTTACAACTTGACTTTTTTCGCACCACCCTACTGTCGAGGGACAAGTAGATGCCAGGAATGGAAGATGAAGACAGCAAATAACATATAAATAGGGTTATAGGAAGAAGGGAAAGAGGCATTTAGGGATGAAATGATTAGCTATCAGGAGATTTGAGTGGAGAGCTGGGTTGTGGACCAGTGATGATGATGATAATGACAGGATCAAATGAGTTTTCCTCTGTGGAATTTTTACTTATCAAATGACCTTGTGAGTGATTCTGTAAAAGTATGCCTCTGGCTAGTCCAATGTTATCATTTTAAATATGTAATAGCTGCTATATATGTATTTTTGTCTTCTTATGTTTAAGTGACCTTGTGAGTGACTCCGTAAAAGTATGCCTATGGCCAGTCCAATGTTATCTTCTTAAATAATAGCTGCTATTTACGTCTTCTTATTCTATTACATATCTAATTTAGTTTTAAATATCAATTTCAGGATGTCACAAATTTGAGTTTGACCCATATGCCTCGTTCCCTATGTCAGAATGGACTCATGGCAGGGTTTTTTTTTCTTCTAATTACTGATATGGGTTCCAACTGGCTTCCATCAGCCATTGTAACTTGCAGGTTTTCTAATGTATCAGTCACCAAAAGCACATGTATTGTAATGGAAGATAGCCAATCAACGAAAAATGTCAACAGTACATATATACATTTATGGACCATTTATTAATTCATTAAAAAACACATTAAAATTGTTTATAGAGTAATTAGAATGCTAATTGTTCCTATTCCTTCCTTGTAGCTGCCTTAAAATCAGTTGTGTTGTTTGTAGAGTGACTCTTTTTCTCAAGACCAATGGTTTTTTTTTTTATTTTTTTTTTTCTCTAACAACCGATACACTTATATGTTACAAATCGTGGTATGAAATTGGCTGCCATTTTCATTAAATTAAAATATTTTGACTTCTGTTTCAAAATGTCACCGATTGCTAACAATGCAGAGATGAGGTAATATAGTCAAGTGCTTACATTTCCCGTGAATCAGGGTTCTTATGTTATAATGTGTCATAAGCCAGTTGTTTTTTGTCAAAACAAGATTTATAGTTGGTTAGTTATTTATATTTGTAAATTATTTTTTAACTATGCTGTGTCTTAGACTACCGTATAAGCTCGTGTAAGAGGCGCACCTTTTTTCCCAAAAATTGCAGCCGAAAATGAGGGTGCGCCTCTTACACAAACTTCTTATCTTCCCCCCTCCCCTTCACCGGTCGCGAGTCTAAGGGGAACTGAGTGGCCTTGGTTTTCAGTGTGAGTCAGTTATCTGTAATCCTAGGTCAAAAACAAGCGGCAGGCAGGGGAGTTTTTCCCTTAGTGACGTATTTTTAAAATGCTCCTGTTTGCTTTTCTTGTAAGCATTTCGCCGTCACGTCGGTACCCCAGAGGTGAACATGGAAAAGATCGCGCGGGGGTTTTTTGCTCCGGAGGGCGCGCTAAATTTACTGCCACGAGTGGGCATCCCGCGCCATTTATACTGCATATAGTAATCGCTTATCAAACTTAGAGAAACGCGTATTTTTGAATGACATACCTGGTCAATAGTCAATATCTGTCTTGCCGAGTAATTTCCATTACGCCGAGGGCCTGATTTTCCAAAAATCATCTTCAGACGCAAATATGACGATTATTGCAACTGAAAATTATATTGGTATCAAAACCTGCGCTTTAAAAAATTCGAACGTGTTCATTGTTGGACTAAATTGTGGATGGAAGAAATCAGAAATGCTTGTAAGTGAAGAGCGCGGAAGGAGAGGTCCAGGGGAAGGAGCGCGATCCCTCCGTCTTCGAAGCGAGCGACGAAATACGGAGGGGAAGGTGCGCGCTCCCTCCCCTCCGTATTTCAAGCTACGAAGCTATGAGCGAAGGAGCACGGGAAGAACATGTCCGATCTTGCATTTGACGTCGTTGCCTTCAAAGCGAAGGAGCAGCAATGTGATATACGCAGTTTGCGTTGCATGAAGTTTCCAGTCCGTCTCGTCTTGTTTGAATGCGCTTATGCTGCGCTTGTTTCTTCCGAAATTGTCCTGTTTGGACTATTTTGAATATAAGTAGCCTTGTTGTAACTGTAAATCTTTGTGTCAAACAATTAGATCTTAAAAAACTTAAATTCTGTCAGATATGCGTCTCGTTAGATCTCTTTCTTTTTTTGAACCTCGCGCGTGTCATACAATTATTGAAAGCTATCGAGATATCTTCGGGCTCAGTTGATGACTCACCTAGCATTTGGCCTCCAGAAACTGGGAGATCGATCAAGGTCAGTTGGTGAAACGGGGTAGCGATGAAACACGTTTCCATTGTTCCCCTGTAACTTGATGTTTTCCTGTGGGGTCTCGGAAAGGGGAAAAAAAACGGCAGAGGCATTGGCTGATGGAGGACCGAGGGTGGTTCCGTTAAATCTACGACGTGGTTATTATCCTACGGCGCTGAGATTGCCCGATTGTTGTCCAAGCTCTTGGGAAGGTTCGTGCTAAATGCCTGTCGTGTTTTGCCTTAAAATTTTCCACGGCTGCAATTCTATTGCAGTACTCCTGCGAGAGCATTTAAACAAAATTGTTCGTGAGTAGGACAAGCATCGCAGAGCAACGGCGAATGCGAAGGGAGGATCGGAACTCTTTCTACTCCCTCTTATACCGCTATTACCGCCGCAGTTATCAAAATTTCCTCTTTCAATATTAATTGAAAGAGGAAATTTTCCTTTCCTTTCCTCTTTCAATTAATATTGAAAGAGGAAAGTTCGATAACTGTCGAAATTCCCGGCGTACGTCTGCAACACCGCGCGATAGTATTAAAAAATATGCCGTAAATTTTTTTTCTTTATAGCTCCGATGCTCAAAATAGGGGTGCGCCTCTTACACAAGCTTATACGGTAATTCTTCTTTCTATAGTATTTTTTGCTCTTTTAATATTTAAATATTGATACAATTTTTATTCCATTGATTGAATGTCTGTTATATATGTACTGTATACTCATACAAATATTGCCCATGGAACCAATAGAGAAATTTCAGTTTTCCAATGCACTTTTTGGATAATATGATATGGAAGCAGAATTTTTCTGAAACAACCAATGAGGAGGATGAAAAAGGAAACTTTGAATAAAGAATGGGAGTTTTGAATATTTTGTGGGAGCGAAATTCACATAATTTTGCTGTGAAATCTAATTAATGACAATTTGGAGCATAGCCTCAGATCACAAAATTTGTCTGAGTGGCCTCCTCATACTGTAAAATTTATAATGAGCCAAATTCCTGTATTCTTGTATGTATTTATTTTTTATTACCTTCTATCTTCCTATCTTTCAGGTACTTTTGTTCTCATGACACAGGGGTGCATGCAGTATCTCTGCCCATTATTCCTCAGCTTCTTAAAGCTGCCCATAGCAAAGAAGGTATGTCTAAAGATTTGAATATAAAGTGATAGTTTGTATCAGTATTATAATACTAACATGGTAAAGCAATAGGCAGTCTGTCTCTTTTTATCTTCTTTTTAGTGTATATTATTTTAAACTAATAGTTCAATAATTATTTTAAATTTCAACAGAGTTCAATGCATACTCTTGTTTACTGCTACAAGGTAAGAATGGTGATAAATTTTTGCCAAAACTATGATAGATATAAAAATACTTCTTTGAATCCTAAAGCAAGGAAAATGATGAAATGTCATTTTAAATCATGCTACAAGTATTGGAAATTGCTTCTAATGTGCACAGTTTGTACCAAATATTTGCACAGAAAGATGGTGATTTTGCAGGATGATTGTTAAGATAACCTGATGATTGGTTGATGTGTTTAAAGGAGGCTCATGGTCATTAGCTTCCACAGCCACCTCATGATGTGACATGTGTACCATTTCTGTTCTAATTCTTCAAATAAATGGTAGATATGTTATTCATGCCATTTGTTTCTGCAGCAAATTTATCCGTGAAAATGGATTTGGTGGGTCGATTGCGGAAATGGAACAAAAATTGAAGAATCGTCCTCATAACCAGGGATAAGCACTTCGCTAGCACCCACCTTCTGCTCAGATTCAGCTGAAGTAATATCGCATTAAATTCAAGAAAACTCATTTATTTCTCAACACAAACATTATTCAGGGAGTACACATTTTAATTAACATCAGCTTAACTTTTAGGCTGTGTGAACGTTTTTAAACACTTTTTATTTTTGGGAAGGTCAGGGAGAATTAAGCTGAAATAGTGACCCCTACAGTGTGGAAAGGTGCTCTTGGGTTCTACCCAGGTAGCAATAAAAATGTTGGGAAACTGAAGAAGTTAGTCGAGCAATGGTCAAATGTTTTTAAAAAAATTTCCGTAGTCAGCGTACAAAACCTATGAAAATGTTCCCGCAGTCTACGGGTTCCGGACACATAATGTGCATTTAAAAATATTTTCTCCATTTCATAAAATATTTTAATTCCCCATTAGACTTCAAAACAAAAAATCGTTACATCTTCTGTTAGCACTTGTAAATGATATTCAATAATTAATGAGACAGTAGTTGTTCTACGGTTCAATATTCTGATACAATAGATAAAATGAATAATTTTGGCTCTCATCAAATTCATCGCCTAAAACCTGTGCTTAATGTCAGCCAGAGTGGTGTTCCAGCACCTCTCAGGGGAAATAGGGTCGTGTCAAAAAATTTCATCATTTTTTTAAGTTTGGTTGTATGATTCCTAATTGTAACTTTTATTACAAGTTTTAAAAATCATAAGTTTTAGGGGCTTTTATTTGAAAATTGTATAAATTAAGTATGTTGGCTTGTACTTAAAATTTTAGAAATTACTGCATTGCCTCAAACTAAAATTGTATACATCTCATGTATCCTCAATAATGGTAAGAAATGAAGTTAATGATGGTGATATTGAGATAAAATAACAAAGAGGCAGTAAAAATTTGAACTTACCTTAAGTTCTAAAAATAACTTTATATACTTTGGTTAATAGAACTATCCAAATACACTGCACGACCGAATAGCATAGAGGTTAACAATATATGTGAACGTCTTGCTGATAACCATCTAAAAAAACGGTTCTGCCTTTTTTTTGCTTCCATTCACTTGTTAGACATTAATTGCACAAAATAAAACAAATTTTATGAATTATTTTCACCAGAAATCCTATTGCTAAATGGCTTCATCAATCTCCTCTCATCAGTTGGTTTTCTGTTATATTTTCAGATGAAGATTTAGATATGCCTGCATTATCACATGAATCAAGCTCAGCAGAATATCTGATATGTACTCGAACCACATCTCAGGCATTGATTTCATCATCAGAGCAAGTACAGGATGAGAAGATAAACCCTGTGTTTGGTTTATGTTTCTCCATTCACCAGCCTCCATCTTCCCTCATATGCCTCCTTTCCACTGGGGAAGTAGTCAGCCTCCCACTCACCACAGTCTACCTGCCTCCAATTCCTGTCACAGAAGACTCCACCTCTGTATCATCCCTCTTACCTCCCCCACCTCTGCCAGCCCTCTCCTCACACTCAGGAGGTACAGCTGAACTCACTGGAAAGGTATAGTCCACCACATTCTTGAAATCTGTCCATAATGACATTGTTGGAATCTTTAAGAATATTTTTTATGAACTTGAATTTTATGCCATACTGTAGCCGCAAGAAGTTAGGTTATGAAACTGGTTCTATATAATTCTAAGAGACTATACTAGAGAGATATTTTATTTATTACTTTACTATTTTTAATGATGCTAGTTAATAACGTAATCCTTCAGAATACACTCTTTTATAATTTTTCCTTGTGTAAAGAAACATTCAAAGCAATTGAGTGAAACATGTTAAGCAATATTGGCCCTAGAATCAAGGACTTGCCTTTAATTATTCAACAAATCCTCCTTTTATTTTTCATATTATAATGGTAATTTAAAGTTGAGTTGAATGTATGTAGTAGTGTTTCAGTTGTATGGAACAATTGAACCATAGTCTATTCTGGTTACCAATCACAAAACAATTGCATTGAAATTTAAATTTAATCATCTATTACATATCTATTTTATGACTAAAATATAATCATATTACAATGCAATTTTTATGTTCCCTTAGTAATCTGTGTATGCATGTCACCAAATACGCGTAATGGTTAAATTAAGCTGTTCATTGGTTATAACTGGTTTTTATGCATGCAAGTATTGCATTCGTAATGGATAGTTTTTTATAGGATAAATGTTGCATGCTGGTTCTATAAATCATTAAATACAATCAATAACTATTGCATGAAATTAGTATTTGCCAGTACTATTTATTCAAAATTCTTGAAATTAATGCATAGTAATATATTTGATTTATGTTTTTGTGATTGTCCTGCAGCTTCTCCGTGAACCATTTGATAGTCAAATAAAGAAATTCCTCAAGCCACAGAATACGCAGCCAATACTGAAACTATGCCCTGAAGCGAATCCAACTCCTCAGGAGTGCCTTGAGGTAAGACAGCATTATAGTTGCAAGATAGGTCTTTTCAACCCTACTAATATTCATATGTCATTTTCGTTCTTTTTATCAGTCTAAAAGAGCATAATCCTGGGGCTTTTTCAGTGGTTATAGTATCTGTTTTCATCAATTCATGGAATTCACATAATGTAATGAATGTATTTTTAAAATGGCTGTGTACCAGTGTTAGTAAATTTTTCAAACTGCCCTTTCATGTACCTATACGTGCCCTGACAGAGGCTTGACAGCGCACAGGCTACCTTCATAATTTTGGAGGGCCTTACAAAAATAAATGTAAATTTTGAATAAATTAAAATAAATATCTTTAAGAAGGACAATGTGTGTGTCACTTGCTGTAAATAGTAGCCTCTAGAAATATGTATGTATTAAATGAGTTTTGGGAGGGAAGGAATATATCATCTACTTTTGTAAGAGGCTTTGTCATCACATTGGGGGGAGTGGTTGGGCACCCCTTTCATATTTGATAAATAACTAAATGAAAGATATTTTACTTTTTTATTCACACTATTGTCTTTTTGCTTCTGAAATAGTCGTGGGGCTATAGAAGACTACCTGGGCTCATAAATTGGGTATGCATAATTTAATGGACCACTGTTTTTACATATACTTATTCCATTAAGTTGTATGTACTACATATGTACATGATTATAATGTTGATTTTCTTTGGGCAAGGCTGAAGACGGAAAACATATTTGGGGATTTCACTAGAGGGAGTACTTTTGAGGACTGCATTTCAAAGATGTGCACTTAATTCTTGTAGATCTCCAACATTTTAGGAGGGTTTGACCATCTTGACCCTTCCCCCTACTGGCTACTGTCCTGATTGACTTAAACAATAAATAAAAATCCTTTGAAAATATATCAAAAGCTGGTTTTTGTGTTATCTTTCATATTACTGGGATTATTTATGAAATATTTTGATGAAAGGAAACAGGATAAATAATTACATATAATAAAGTGTGGAAATAACTGGCAAAATGAGACATAATTTCTTGATCGAGTAACTGATCAAACAGCTACCGCTTGCACGATGGTCTTCTTAATTTTTTCCTCAACAATCTTGTATATGAGTGAGGCATACTTGCTAAATGTGAATGCAATTGCAAAAATAATTTTGGAGTTTATCTTTTTTAATGGAAAACTTGCACAGTGTCATCCTGGAATGAGTCCCATCAGCTTTAAGAAGGATGGCTGGTTTTTCATTTCTGAATGCCTTGCAAGGGGGCAGTTTGTTAATCAAGGCCATAGCCAGGAAAAAATATTTATGGGTTCACATGGGGAGCTTTACATTTGGAGGGAGGCTTTTATAAGGGGTTGCGTGAAGTATTTAATCTCTCAAGCATTTTGGGAGGTTTCAACTTGTTCCACTTGAAAATCTTGACACTCCTTCAGCACTACAGCTTTGTCGTTAAAGGAGTTTTCATTCATGGATGGCATTCTTGTATAGTGGGCTAAGATTAGGTCATGCGTTCAAAATGCTTATCTTTTAATTCTCATGAAATTTTTTATTAGCTTTTAGGTCGTGCTACTCAGCTCTATCGAGAAGAATACATAAAACGGCATGATCGTGCTAGAGAAGAAGCTGAAAAGAGGTAAAGATCCACCACTATTAGCTGAAAATAAATTCACTTATAGAAATGTATTCCCTTGATTTTAAGAATTAATACACTTCTGGTGAGTATGAAGTTGAAATCGATTTGGTTTTTTGGATTTTTTTAAGGAGACAGGTAGCACTACCACCATTATCTACTTCTGATGTCAGGTTGTTAAGGTTTATTTTTTATCCCTCTTGTTATTAAAATGTTTATAATATACGTAGCAAGACTTTTCATATGCTCTAATATTTTTTTAATAATTCCTAATTTTTTATCTGAAGCTATGAAAAGTTAATTTTTGTAATAAATTGTATCTTCCTAATGCATATTTTACCATTATAGAGGTGCTTTGTCTTTAATCATTGATTCTTTCTTAAATTAGGCATACCATGAAATTCTGTCCTTAACTATTGATCTTAAATTTTTTGCAAAAACCAAGTGGTTTGACTTTCGTCCTTGACTTGAATTTGTGAAGAATTTTTTAAACAAATTAAACAATGCTAAACTATCACATGTGAGAGTTAGTAGCCAGTGCAATTCTCACAATTTTTTTTTTTTTTTTTAATTTTGCACCACGATTCAATTTTGAGTTTCATGTATCCATCTACTGACATGATTACTCTTTCTTGTGTTGGCATTCTAATCATTTCATGTCGGGCTGAAGAGGTCTTAGGCAAGGTGTGATTGTAAAAAACTTTCGTGACTTTTGGGAGCTTGGGGTCAGAAAAGTTGTCTTGGGGGTTCATTAGAATGTATTATTTTGTTAGGGTATTTTGTCAATGCCTCAAGCCCTCCTTATTGGTTTAATTTTACCAAATTTAGGCCATTTGGTAAACATTCTAAATATGCTAGAGACTGCCCATCTTTTGCAAGAAACTGTTACATATCACCATACCTAGGGCTAGTGAAAAAGGGCTGAATAATGGCAAAATTAGTGCAGAACACCACAAGGCGGTATCCAGGATTTTTTCTGGGGAGGGAGGGGGGCACAAAGGCGTGATGGACAAACAGACTTCTCATGTTTGAGATCCACCCTATCGAGCCGGATGTCTGGTGTAGCCAACGGGCTTTTTCATATGCAGAACTCCAGATGTCGGGTATAGCTGTTGCGGATTTTTCAACGGAAATGACCAGACGTCAGCTCTGGCTGACCGGAGGGAAGGGAAGTGACTGCTGAGGTAGCAATTGTCTGATGCATTCAGGCCCAGCCTGAGACCCAGCTTAGCGAGTCATCATGGCCACTCGTCAGCAACTAAGGCCGACCTTCCCACTCATTTACGATCATCCTAATGGCAGGAATCCATTGCAAAGTGCTCATAATGTCAATAGTTTTTTTCTTTGATATATTTTGTTGCATACTACAATTTTTATATACTTGGAAATGAATTCTTCGTTTTGTTCTGTGCATAAGCAATTTTTAAATGAAATTTTGGCATTAAAAATTACAGACTTCTGGACTTGTAGTCTTAGTACCTTATGTTCACTAACTTTGTTGTTTTTAACGCTAGAAATCCATAGAAAATTCCACAATTCTTAAAAAAATGTTTGTAATTCCTTTAGAAGAGTAAATCATTGAAAATCAAATGCAATATTTGGTTGAAAAACACTGTAACGCTATAAGTTGACCGTGGATTTGTGCTAAGATAGGGTTAGAGGGTCTAGACCAGTGGCAGGGGTAAGGGACGGGCTGGGTTGAGTTGGGTCCCAAATCTGAGGGACAAAAATACCAGGGTAACTCCACCCCAAAATGAGCTCCATGCAGAGAGGTTTAAAATATTTGTATGCTACTCTTAGCACGGAAAATATTTTCCATTTGTAGGCACCAGTAGGAAGGGGTTAAAAACAACATAAACAATCACTATACAAAGTATTCTCTTTATTTTAACATGAAAGTTAATAATATGGAAGGTAATTATTGAGGCTCCTTAGTACACAAAACAAAACAAACATAATGGTAAACATATTAAAAATCTTGTCCATTTTTTAAGTATCAGGGAGGGGCATCCCCCTCCGCGTAAATTTGCCTATGCAACACTGACATTATTAAGTTATTATCAGTGAAATTGGGGAACTATAAATTTTATTTCATGCCAGGGTTCTTAAGATACTGGACGAGGTACCTGGAATTTGGATGAGTGGATTGCATACTTAACCTGTCAGTGCCCAAAGTTTATTTTTAATCATATATCGTTCATTTTTATAAAATGTGGTTAAATCATATGACCATTGAAGATCGGTACTAAATTTTTATCCCGAAATATTATGTAGAACCAGAGTTACATGCCGGTGCCATATGGCATCCTTGGACATTAGCTCTTCGCTGCAATAGGCATTTTGGGAAGAATCAAATGCTGTCAACTATGACAAAACCTCTGTTTAACTTATTTATTTTTCATTAGATTTTGAATGAAGTAGCAAACCATTCAACACAGAGACCAACATTACATTTCTTACACTCGTTTTTGTTTAAGACATGCAATAATTCCAAGCAAGTTTTGTCCTGCTTCCCTGTTGAGTGGAAATAACAAGGTGGTTTATACAATCATGTAGTATAATATTTGCTGCAAGGCATCCGAAATTTTTCCTCAGCAGTTGTTCCTGATGTGAGCGAGTTCCGTACTTAACTAGGTATACTTGAACAACGAGCATCCATACCTCTATTTGTGATATGTCCACTCCTCCAAATCCAAGTGTTGTGTTCACAGACTCCCAAAAACTACGTAAAAATTGGCCACTACCATTTCTCATGGCACACACCCACTGTGTAGCTATTTACCCCTCAGTCCATGAGATCAGCACCACCCATTTTCTCAATGTACACCTCAAATGCTATTGGTCTCGTCACAGAAATTTACTTTATGGCACCACTCGAGTACCTTAATATGCTAGTCTAAGGATGCACACCATAATGTGTTGATGCACCCATTACAACCCCATTGTCCACCCATTGAACAAGGATTATGCATGATTCCTCATCACAGCTGTACTCGTAACTTCCCTGTGGCTCCTATTGAAAAATGGTTTTCGGGGTGAGATTTCTTTTGGCAAACAATTGCTCCAGAGTGTACCATTGCCATTGTATGCCCTCTTCTTCTGCTCCACTAGGAGAATCAGTCCATCAAAAAAACCAAATCGTCTTTTCTTCTCCTTGTGGTAAACAGATAGTGACATAATTTTACATGAACTAGAAATATGCTGCCAACCTGTGAAAAGGTTGTCGAAAAAATGTTATACTGCAGGTGCCGTGCATTCTCTCTGAGATTGATAACATCGGAGCTGTTGATTTTCCTCTCCTCTTTTCGTATTTCCATAATGCTTTTTTTCCTGGTAGGCCTCGAACTTGACTAGGTATCCATCTGCACTGTTCAAGTGCCACACCATGTAGCTGAACCTAATAGGCTTGGCTCATATGAATTGTTTATATCCATGGAATCCCTAGTACGCTACCATGATCCAAGAACAGTGCATGTATGTTATAACCTAGTATGGTATTTGGTTATGGTTTTTGATAACCTAGTATGTTGCCAATTCCCAATAACACTTTTTACCTCATTGAAGGAATATTAGGTGAAGGGCTATTACAGAACAGCACATAATTATTGCTACTACTAACTCAAAAAATAGTTCAAAAGTATTCAGATAATTAGAGGACTGAATTGTCAGCGCGAAGGAAGAAAGACTGTACCATTGATATCTTGGTTTATTTCTGCCATATGAGTTTAGAAATTTCATTCTTTTTCTTAAAAATACAGTTAGATACATCTCCATCCATTATCTCTCTCTTGTTTTTTAAGATCCTGAGATTAGCTCCTTTTCAAATTCGGCGACATTCCGGTGTCAGGTTCACTCTTATTAGCCTTGATTGTTGAAAAACTACAACCATTTGCTCATCAAATTCTTCATCTTCATTTTGTCCTGCTTTTATAAACAGTATCTCTGCTTTAGCTCTAAGCTGACGACTAGGTACCGTATTCTTCCAAATGTAGTCCCCCTCTGAATAAAGCCCCCCCCCCCTAATTTTGAGGCTTGAGTTTCGGGAAAAAAATAAAAAAATGGGTTTGAATATACTCCCACCTTAACTTTTATCACGGGAATTTTGGGAAAAAAAGGTATAATTATTCAGACAAATACGGTAAATTGTCAACCGAGCCACCGTCTTCATCCCATGATTCCTCACCTATTTCCTCTTGCAAACAGAATGTATCACTCTGTGCATGAAGGAAGCATTTCATCAATACACTGAGACAAAAAAGGGCCTAGTGTAAGAAAGAAATTAGACTATTTGAATTATTTTTGAATTTGGATTATTTCGAAAGGTTTACAAGTTATAACCTTGAAATTAACCTACAGCATTATCAATCCACCAACTAATCCCACGGTGAACCCAGAAGCCACGAAAAAATTTGCAAGTCATTGCCTCAAAAATCTACTGGTCAATATTTATATTATTTAAAAATTATTTAATAATATTTTATATTTAAATAAGCTTTCAACATGGCTTACACACATTCTGAATACGTTCATGGCATATTTTTGTTAAGATAATTGCTTTATGATGAATAATAGAGCTAAAAATCGCAGCCGTAAGCAAAATTGAATGCAATGCAGGGTGAATTGATACGGGTAATGCTCAGTGGTGCGGAACGGCACCACTGATGCTTATCTTCACATATCTCAACTTTGAATCGCCCAACACTACTATTTTTTTATATTAACTTGTCCTTTACAATTTACGAAAACATTATGGTTTAATTTTTAAACTAATAATAATTATTGGCAACAAAAGCACTTCCCTCAATGGAGTACCTATAACTCATGGGTCCATAAAAAAGCCTTTTGTTGTGAAACTGACCGGACTATCCAGTATGGTGAAAAACACAAATCACATTGAGTGAAAAAGAGAAGAAACCTTCTACTAAGTACCTGCAACAAAATGTACGCTAAGAAGCACATATTATATACATTGCAGGAGCGTGGGCTCGGCACTGCACTGCGGTGCCGTATGGCACCCATGGGCGTTGATGGGTTAAGCCATTACTTTTTGAACATGATTGAGATCACTGCACTCAGGGTCTTCATTTGTGTATGATACTCTTCTTTTCAATGCCTATGCCATGGTTATAATTTTTCTCAAATTTTTTTGATGATTCAATGATGAGTTTCACATTTTCTTCAATTAATACACTAACACTGAATCTTGATGGTATTTTAGCCATTTAAAATAGTAGATTTGAATATTTCATCCTTATTTGTGTTTTTAAGACCTCAATACTGGTGGAAGTTGCTAAGATATTGATGTTCTAAGATTTATCTGTTTTTAACTTCCAGGGTAAGGACTCTCACTGCCTTGAAGAACCAGCAGTTGGAAGAGATAACTCGTCTGGAGGATGAGAGAGAAAATTTGAGTAGAGCAGCTGAAGCTTTGGCTGAAAAGTATGAGGATGCTAAAGAAAAGCAAGATATGCTGGCAAAGAGGTGTGTGCATATGCTGTAATTTTTTTCATTGTGATGATACAAATGGTATTGACTCATATTTTTTGGCAATTTGACTTATGGTGGAATTATTTTTAATGTGATAGAGCTGGAAATCTTCTGAGACTGGCTACTCTTAAGCAACCTGTGATTTCCTACGCTGAGAAACAAGCTTCAAAGGAACTCAAATCTACGGAGAATAAGGTGACTGAGTTGCTGAATGCTTTGGAAAAGGTAGGCACATGTGATTTTAGTCTATTTTAGAAGGGTTATTAAATATACATATCCTTTTCTAGTAAAATTGGTGAAAAAGTAAATAATAAATTAGCACTTATTCATCTCACCGTGTACATACCACATTGTATTTGATGACTAGAAGGATTATTGCAGTGATTTTCTGAGCAGAAATATTATGGCAATCAGTTAATTTTTTGGTTGACACTTGTGAATACATATATCAAAAATTTACTTGAATGAAATTACATTACATACATACATACATACAAATAAGTTGTTGAAAATAACGCCAGCCTCTGTAGACTTTGAAACCAATGGCTCAATTGAAAATTTATTAGTACTCTTATGTACTGTTGAATTTAAGAAATGCCAGTACTTGAAGAAATTAGATCAAAAATTATCTTGGCCAATATCATTAGTTTCTAGTTTTCAATATCATTTTAGTAGTAATTATTTATGCAACTGATTGCCTAAGTGTTACTATAGCTCAGCTGTGGGAGAGGGAGGATAAAAGACCCATGTGGTTGCCACCAAATTGGCAGTAGCTAGTAGTTCATGTCTCATAAACTGTCATGGTTCATTACACCACAATGCACATTATGGCATCATACACGGCTCCAAAAAGCTTTCTCCCTCACCAGACAAAGAACATCAACATCCAGCACTCAAAACATAAATAAGTATCACTCAATATTAGATTCACTACTGATATTCAGCCTAAATATCTATGTATGTAACTGCATAACTTACCTTCTATAGCACTCAGAAGAATCATTCATTTGAGCCATTGGTTTTGAAAGTTTGCAGATGTTCGCGTTATGTACAACAACTTCTTTAATTTTTGTGACATGGAGAATTCTTTTCCTGCGAACAGTTGGGAATAGATCTAGCTCCCTATAGAGTCAAAACTTAAACTTATAGGAATGAAAACTATCAAAATAGATGTTGCTCAAAGTTGAGCAATGTGATTTTAGGTGAAGAAAACTGGTTCCTTTTTTGAGAAAAAATGAAGTATCAGTACCAGTACAACGAGGCACCAGATTATTCAAACCATATGACCCAATATCACTTTGTTTGGGCAGTAAAAGTCCTCAAACTGTAGTGTCTTGCTGATTTAGACATTAAAAGTTATTTTTATTTTAAAAAATTTAAGTGATTCCATATTTGCTCCAATCCAAGTTTTTTTCCTCTCTGCTCAATCTGAAAAATAGTTTTTCTCGTAACTGACCTCATTATGCTTGGACAAGTACAATGTTTTGCGTTTAGATAATACATATTTGTGTTAAAAGAATTATGCTGCTATTCAATATTATTCATGAATTCTATGCTTCTTTGAGTTATGATTCAAATGATTTTAATTACCACTTTGTACAATTCCATTGTCCTTCATTTCAGGTAAAGACAAAACAAAGTTATCAGCAGATGCAGATAGAACAGTGGACCAATACAGAAGGCAAAGAAGGGAAGAAAGCTGCTCACTTAAGTGATCAACAAATCCAGGCCATCAAGGATACCTTTGTGAAGAAGTAAGTTTCAGCGAGAACTTATACTATTTTGCTTTCAATTTTGTTGTCAATAGTTTTGGAGGACCGTATTTTCATGGTTTAATATATTAATTATAGAAAGGCCTTCCTTTCTAATGGAAAGATTTTTAATAGTTTCATGGTTGGCTTCTTTGTTAAATCAAAAACCATGCGGTGACTGTTTTTTTTTTAATATGTTAGTTCTGTAGAAATTACTGGTCATGTGATCTGTGAGAATCGAAGATTTGAATTACTTATGTCTATGAGAAAAATTAATCATTGAACTATTGCTCAAAGAAGCAATTTAGAGAATACAATCTGCTTTCTGCACATCATTTAAATGTGATTAGTGAAATTCCATTGCTCACTTATCAAATTATCAATGTCATATTTGATGCACATGGGTAAATTATGTGATCTGTGACTTGTGTAAATCATCTCTTATGGCCTCTTTAAACTCTGTTAATTTAATTATGAACTTAATTATACAGTAGAACCTCACTGATGAATCTTTCAGTGGACAGCCTTAAAAAGTTTCCTTAGTGAGAAACTTTCATATGTATCACCATCATCATCACTGGTCAACAATCTTAGGACTGGTTTGATGCAGCTCTCCACTCAGTTCTCCTATCAGCTAATCTTTTCACACCAACGTATTTCTTCTCTTTCACATACTTATTTCAACTTACTTGTTCCATATATTTTGCTCAAGGTCTTCCTTTTCCGTTCTTGCCTTCCACTTATCCCTCGACGATTGTCTTCATCAGGCCATCATGTCTCAAGATGTGGCCTATAAGGTTGTTCCGTCTTCTTGTTAAGGTTTTCATGAGGCTTCTCTTCTCTCCTACTCTTCTTAGGGCTTTCTCATTATTAACTTGGTCGATCCATTTGATCTTCATCATTCTTCTGTAGCACCACATTTCAAAGGCCTCTATCCTTGCTTTCTCCGCTGCGGTCATTGTCCATGCCTCACTTCCATATAGGAGCATACTCCAAATGTATGTTCTTATAAATTGTTTCTTTACATCCATATTTAAGTTTCCTGCTGTAAGCAGGTCTCTCTTTTGGTGGAATGCTCTCTTCGCCCGGGCTATTCTGCTGATAATTTCTTTCTTGCTTCTCCCGTCACTAGCTATCTTGATTCCCAAATAACCAAATTCATCCACCTCTATCAGTTTTTGCTTCCCTATTTTAATGTTAGTCTTGACTTCTTCTCTTCTGCTGCATACTAAGATCTTGGTTTTCTTCGTGCTCATTTTCAGTTGATATTTACACATTACCCTACCCATATTAATGAGAATATTTTTCAAATCCGTCTCTGTTTCTGCTATAACGGCTATGTCATCAGCAAATCTTAGCATGCTAATTTTCTCTCCCAATGATATTCACTCCCAATTCCTTTTCTTTGATTTCATTAATGGCTTTCTTAATGTAAATGTTGAAAAATACCGGTGACAATGGACAGTCTTGTCTCACTCCTTTCCTAATTTTTGCTGCTTCACAGCTGGGCCCTGATTTTATCACCGCTATTTGGTTTTTGTATAAACTGTGGATGATTCATCTGTCATTGTAAAGAACCCTAATGTCTTTTAGGATTCCAAGCATTGTGCTCCAATCCACGTTGTCAAATACCTTCTCTAAGTCCAGGAACGTTGCCTTGTTCTTTTGTATTCCCTTCTCTGTGAGCAGTCTAAGGGCCAATATTGCTTCCCTAGTGCCTTTTTTTTTCTGAATCCAAATTGGTCCTCATCTAAATACTCTTCTGCTCTTCTTTCTATTCATCTGTAGATGATCCTGGTCAGTATCTTTGACGCATGTGTAGTTAGGCTTATGGTCCTAAAATCTTTGCAGTTCTCCGCTCTTTTCTTCTTAGGAATAGGGATTATAATGTTCCTCTCGAAGTCGTTTGGCATTTCACCTGTCGAATACATTTCACTAATGATTTTGTACAGCTGGTTTAATGGCTTCACTCCTGCATTTTTAATTAGCTCTGCAGGAATATCATCAATGCCAGCCGCTTTATCCTTAGGTCTCTTACAGCCACATCAAATTCTGATCTTAAAATTGGGGCTCCCATGTCTTCGGCATCCACTTCCCTCTCGTTTTTGATAGCATTCATTCTTAGGCTGCTTCCTTTGTACAAATATTCCAGATATTCCATCCATCTCTTCTCTTTGTTTTCAATCATTAGTTCTCCGTTTTTGTCCCTCAGGGTATTACATCTTACTTTACATTTACCTTACTTACCTTGCATTTCCTTAAAGTGGTTCCTCACTATCCTATAGGCAGCCTCTACTTTTTTTCATATGTATGTATATGAGGTTGAATTTTTAGAAGGCATGAAACACGTTTCAACAGTCTGATTTATTCTGAATTTTAGTGTAAATTTCTTGGGTCTAGTTGTTAGCATGACTTGCAAGTAAGGTTTCATCAAGCGTAGCAAATTTTGTACTGATGTTCATTACAGTGGTGGATTAAGAAGGGGCAATAATCGTCCAAGTAATTGAAGAGGAAATAGAAGAATAGTTATCATTGTCTAAGTTTTCCATTGAATTTTAATTTCAACACCTCAATGTGCAATGTTTACGCTTCTGGTTTGAGTGTTATTTTGCTATTAATTTTCTATAAGAGAACCATTGAAATTAGTTAAGTGGATAGGTATTGTATGTGGTGATTCAAGATTTAGCTTGTTGTCATCTTGGAGGCAGTATATCTTTCTTAAAAATTGCTATGCTTCTTTTTCTGGGGGAAATTTTTTTTATAATTCATGTCATATTGTTCGCATATTCAACTTAAGTACTAATTTTATTATTATTTTGCCTCCTTTCATTTTTATTGTTTGATTAGAGTTCTATTTATTTTCACAGGAATGAAGACCTGAATTTTCTGAAAGACAGGATAGACAGAATACTTCAAGAACTAGGAATGTGAACAAAAGTGCCCCATATTTGTAAGGCATTATTGAAATCTGTTCAAATAGTGTAATTTTATGTCATGATGGTTTTTATACTCAATAAAGTTCATTTACTAAGTGAACCGTGTAAACTACTACATATGTATGCAGAAAGAGAGGTTACACAAAATCAACTTTATACCAGGTTGGTACGAACTTATTACTATTTCTACAATATACATCAGCTTTGTGTAATAAAAAAGTTTATTCTAAAATATCACATTCACAAACATTCTCTCATTGAAGGCACCAGAAATGAAAAATAATGTTATTCTTAGAAATCTTGATCAGTCGTACAGTCATTGTATTCAAAATAGAATTGCACTGTTAGTTTCAGTACTGTTCCTTTTGCATTGTGAGCATTCAGGTGTTGAGGCAAAACTCTTGGATTTTTAGATATCATTTTATACAGCATTCATTCAGATATTCTTCCAAAAATGCACAAAAGAATTTTTTTTCAAAAATATATACATTATCTCAAAGTTGTTATCTATTCTACCCAGCTACCAAAATGTCTCAGAGAATATGTTTATCTTCAGTTTTTACAAAGAAACTACTAGCTACACATTATGACCCTTTCAATCATGTCTTTTTTGTCATCTGAACCAGTGGCAACCAGCATTGGTCAGTGAGCTGTGTGCCACTGAATTCAGGATTGTCGAGAGTACATATGTATATATTATCATGATAACCTATTGCTATATCTGTGATGATGATGATGATGACGATGATAAAATGGAATGTTTCCGGCAGTGGTCCAGTTTTAGGTCATAATAAGGATGCAAATGCAAGTTTTTTCCTGAGTTTTGGTAGCTGCTCAGTGAAATAGTGGTCCCCAAAAGTGTTTGCTGGGTTTTCTCTCGTCTTCTGTTAGGAAGAATTCCCTTCCAGTCTTCACAAACTCTTTTAGGCTCAGAATTCCATCGCCATTGGTATCAATGGCATTGAAAGATTTAATTGCTTCCTGCAAAGAACAGAAAACAAGAAATGAAACTCAAATATCTCCTTCATTACATCTATGCTGCATAACCTTGCATTTTGTCCTTTTTCGGTGCTTCTATATTTGCTCCATTAATTCTAACATGTTATCTCAATCAATCAATTTCTTATTGGTTTTTCCAATTACCCTCTGCAAATATCATTAAGCTGTACAGGTAGAGCTAAGGTATTGAAAATATAAATTTCCATACATCAGATTAGTTTTTTGGACCACAATGAGTAGCATATATTCACTAATTAGGGCTATGTTTAAATTGACTAATAATTTTAATCTGAAATATTTCATGGGTTGATTGCTATGATTCATTCCCATAGGTATTTAGTCAGTAGTAGAGTGCAGCTCTTAAAGAAACCCACCACAGGCAAAGGTTTGCATGCATCTCCTAGTTTCCTCCCTTCCACTGCCACCATCGCTTGCATTTTGAGATCAAACTCTTTTACCAAGTCATCGCAATGGTTGAAGCAAAAAGGAGATATCTATGCACAAAGTAATTTATATTTTTCTGTCTGTAAACAAAGGATTTCATTCCAAATTTGTGAGGTATGTACAGCATGTTAACTTTTAAATTAATTTTAAAGATTTATTCCTGCAACATAATACCGACACATTCATTTTAATATGAATACATGCTACCACTCATACTGTTCCAGCACATCATATGAGGTATGGCATCAAGTGATGCAAAACAACCCTTATTATTTTTTATTTTTATTTTTATTTTAATAAAGAGATACACATACAGCAATACTGCCAATTTAAAGTGCACTTATAACAACACTAATTAAATAATAATGATTTGATTACAAATTTAAATAGAATAAAAAAGAAAAACAAACATTTATCCGGCTATCTAGTCATTTATGCGATAAATATGTTAATGCCCGATGAGTAAAATTTTTAAGTGTCAGACCAAACGGATCAATATCACTGGGCAGAGTATTTATTAAAAGGGAAAGCCTATGGAAAAGAGAGCGCTTAATTACAGATAGCCTGGGTGTAGGAATGTGGAGTAAAGAAGTAGATCGGGTGTGGCGGGAAGGTACTCTAATGTTGAGGAAGGAAACAATGTCAGGACTGTCAAAGTGGGAGTTCAGGGTATTATAAATGAATTTGATGTCTGATTGAAGTCGGAGAAGGGATAAACTAGGGACGGATAAAGAGGATAAAACTGCACTAGTAGGTGACTCGCGGAGATTTGGGTTTCTAAATTTTACAATTTTTGCAAAAAAAGTTGTAACACTGTTAAGGGTGGCAAGATTAGTGGGGGCAGACATTGACCAAATTGGGGAGCAATAGTTGATCACCGGAAGAACTATGGTTGAGAAGTAGCATTGGAGGGCCTTAGTACTGGAGATATCCATGAACCGGTAGAGTAGTCCTAAGAGTGACATGGCTTTAGATTTGATCGCATGAATGTGTTCAGAGAACAGAAGTTTTTGGTCCACAATAATTCCAAGATCTTTCATGGATGACACACGATTAAGAGGCAAGGAGTTAATTGCATAATCAAAAAGGATAGGAGTTTTCTTCGCAGATATTGGAGATGAACATCATATAACATGAAAAATTCAACCACTTCAAGCGTATGCATGAATGCAATGTGAAGGATAAAGTAGGAGTGAGAGCCAGGAAACTACTGTGAAAAGGTATTTTACTACGCACTTGGTACATAATTAAGTTCATATTTTGATCTATATATTTTTTTCCAATGGAATTCAGCTACTCTTGTATCAGATGGGGATGATCAAATAGTTCATTTCCCAGCTTTTTCTAACACATGTTACACTCTTGCTTTTCAAAATAATGTTCATATCTTATACTTTCTGATGAGAGTCGTCATGCCTATTTTATTCCTTCATTGTATCAGTTGGTGTAAGACTACACCAAAAGATCACTGGTTGAGTGAGAATTTCATTTGGGAAGGTTATGCTTTGCGAATTCATAAAGTGTATTTATACTCACACCCTATAATACCTGAAACGAAGTTATCTTACAATGGAATGGCCAACTGAGGGGGTGAGGATAATGTACAAAACTGGACACCTTAAAATGCACAATCAATTTCATAGTGTTTTTATTTATTTATTCAAGTATTGCTTTGATTAAGGTAAGTTTGTGTGGAGTATTAGGGGTGAGTATATTGCACAAAGCTGGACACCTTAAAATTAAAAATCTTGCCATAGTGTTTCTTTTAGTTATTCAAGTATTGTTTTGATTAAGGTAGGTTCATGTGGAGTATTTACAGTATTCTGGAAGTCTTCCCTTCCTTCATGGACTTCTCTCTTAATTTACAATAAGGCCTACTGCTTTTCATTACATCTAAATATACCATTCTCTCTCTTCCTCTCCCTCATTTACCCAATATTTTACCCTTTATCACTGTTTTCAGCATCCCCTCCCCATTCAGTACTTGCTCCATCCAAACCTTCCATCTCCTCCATATCTCATTTGGAGGCTGCCTCTCCTAACCTACCATGTCCAGCACTTTGTTGTTCCTCCTCCTCTCCATCCACCTCAGCTTCTCCATAACCATGACTTAAATGCCTCCAGTCTTTTCTCATCTTCCTTCCTAAGTGTCCATGTTTCCGCACTGTAAATCCCTATACTCCAGATCAGTCTTTTCAGTAGCCTTTTCTTCAAACTTCGACCCCTCCAACCTGTATCTGCTGTCATACATGCTCCACATGTTTCTTACATCTACCCTGAATTTCTTCTTGCTCTCTCAGAATCCCACCATCTTCAGCCTTAATTTTTGACATGGTTTGCCCTCTTTTGCTGCCTGATAGTGGTAGCAACTTTACTTGGTTTGCCATGCACTTAACTCTCCTTCCATCTGAAACTTTTCCATTTTCTCACTTCAAGCCTCCCCTTCTCTACGTCTACATTCTTCCACTTTCTTCTCTCCTCTATTTCTTTTATCATTTCTTCTCCTGTCTGGGGTTGTTTTACTCCTTCTACCCTCAAAGTAGCTAACTGATGACATGGCTGCTTTGACTATTCCTGTTTTAATCTCATCCCTCCCATCCTCCTTAGTCTGCCTATCTCCAATCTCCCAAATACTATTCTCTGCAAGTTCCTAGTATTTTCTCCTCTTAGTCTCTTTCAGAGCTTTTGCATACCATTTATTCACCTTTCTCTCTTTCCTTAGACTTTTGAATCTAATGTCGCATTTCATAAGCACTAGGTTGTGATCTGAATCTGCTTCCATCGCTGGGTAGCTGCATGAGTTTTTCACAGTATTTCTAAACATCTGTCTGACTATGATGTAGTTTATCTGATATCTCCCCACATCCCTTTGACTCATCCATGTGTATCTCCGCACTTTATGATGATTGAACCGTGTGTTTGTGATGGATAACTTGTTTCTCCTGCAAAATTTTGCAGCTTTCTCTTCCCTGTCATTCCATATTCCTAATCCAAATTCTCCTATTTCATTCCCATCGCTCCCTTCCATGACTATTGCAATTAGTCCCCCAATGCTACAGTATTTTTCTTAACAGGGATTTCCCTGATAATTTGCTCATGCTGTTCATACACCTCACCAACTTCTTCCTTCCTATGATTCCTTGTGGGTGTGTAAACTTGGACTGCCATAATGTTGGTGGGTCGCGCCTTAATTTCTTACATCACAATCCTATCGCCTACCTGATCTTTACCAACCACTCTCTTACGGAGCTTTACCTTTAATAGAATAGCTACTCCCTGTTGACTCTGAAGATCCTCCCGACCACTAAAGATAGCCTGTACCCATCACTCCTGTAGTTCCCACAATCCCTTCACATCACTTCAGATAGTCCCAAGATACCTTTCCTCCCTTTCTCCATTTCCCTTTCAATATTTTCTAGATTACCCACCCTGATGATTGTTCTACCACCCCATGGCCCAACAATCATAACTGCCTTCATTTTCTCCATCTTCTTGGTCTTATTTTCTTCTTTCCTGGATACTACTGCTAATGATAAATATGTAATGGCAAAAAAGAAAGCTGGGAATTCAACTTCCCAGGTGATCATTATGATTAGCCCTGATTACTATCGATGAAAATAAATGATCAAATTGTTGGGTTAAATACAATTGTATCACAAAAATCCATTTTGCAGCTGAAAGAGCAATAGCATCATACCTGGCTCTTGATTGTGTGCATACTCTTCTCTAGCAGAGAATTTCTTTCTAATCTCCAGCACATTTCCTCTGTGATCTTCCTTTAATAATTAGGTATGTAATTCCAGAAATATCATCTTAACAGTTTTGAGTATATAGGGCATCTATATCTGAGCATTAATCTGCAATGCAGCTAATTTTCAAGGAATTTAAGTGAAATTTAGTGACTTCCTCAATAATGGAGCATACAGTCTCTCTGTCATTCTTTCCAGAAACCTATCAGGCTTTTAACACTATCTGCCATTACTGAAAGAAATATTGATATGCTTACCTCTTCATCCAACCCAAGGCATTCAAAAAATAATTTGAATTCAGCCACAGATATTGATCCACTCCTATCTTTGTCAACGGCCTGAAATTAAGGGAAGCATATTACTCCATAGTTTATACAAGAAAATATTTGATATAGTCAAACTTAGAAAATGTTAGCCACTTACCTTGAAGAGATAAGGTAGAAATAAATGTGCCTTTTTCTTGAGGCTCTTGTCATTAATAACATGCGTCATATTTGTGACATATTGTTCCATAGTGATCAGGTTATATGGATCTTCAGCTCCCCACTGTTCCTCCCAAACTGTCTAAAAATCAAAAGTACCATCAACTTAGTTTGGCTAATGATAAGGAGTAGATAAACTTAAAGTGGAACGTATTTTATGCAAAATTATTTTTTAAATTCCTAATCAGAAGCTGAGCATCCCACTAAAAATAATCCATGACCGATAGCATAACAGGAATAATGCCGAAAATAATGACATGAATTTTAATATTTTGTAAGCTAGGTCTATGCACCTTATGGTCACAATGGTCATCACTAGTCAGTTGATTCTTGTAAGAGTGCTCTTCAGCATGATATTTGAATACTGTAATGGCCAGTGGTATTATTATTGTTCTCATTGTTGATTGAAAAGGGTTACTAATATTTTACATCTGGATTAAACCTCACTAATTGCATTAATAAATATTTGATGGAGGTCATGGAACACCAGGGATGATAATAATAATGGTATAGTATTTTGGGGAGGCAACCAACAGCTGAGGTTATTTGCTCCATGAGGGAAGGTTATAGAAGGAAGGGTGGAGAAAAGCCTGGCATTGGCATTAGCCTGCTCTTAACAAAAGGCACCAATGGGACCACAGCTTAACGTCCCATCCGACAGACTGAGTGTTGCACTTGAAATGTTCTCCACACAACATTCAAGCAGGCACTGGGCAGTCTCTGAAAATTCTCTGCCACTGCCGGGATTTGAACCCAAGCCCACTGGGTGGGAAGCTATCACTCTAGCCACCACACCAACCCGATCCCCAAGATAATAATAATACAAGTAGATTTAATGGTGCCAAAAGATATGCAATACATATATAGGACTCATCAAAATATAAAAACACAATATATATTTACATTCATATCCACACATGATTAGCCGTAGTGGCCGTATACATAAGGTGGCCATAATATTATCAGCAGAATGAGAGTGACAATCTTCAAATTATGTATGCACATTTTTTTAGCCAGTGTTATATCTCTACGATGCCAATGGTAAAGCCACACTGAACTCACTATTTTCATTACAATGAACTATCATTCTGATAAGCATAATGCTGCAGAAAAAACTAATACATACTTTTGCAACTCGTTTAGCACCCAGTAGTCATGTCCTTAGCACATATATTCACAAATTGGATGATTGTGCCAGATTTATGGCTGGCTTTGCTGCCGCTGTCCATTATGCACTATTTCCATCTGAGACGGTGCCAAAACTATTCATCTAATACATCTATGAGAACATTGATGCAGGTAGCAGAATCTAGGGTGATTTTGGTTATTTTCAATCATTCACTGATATTAACCCATTAGTGCATAAAGTTATTTTTGTCAAATATTTATTTAAAAAGTTATTATTCTGGCAATTAAGGTTCATTTTAATTAATTTATGCAATTTTTAAATTTTTACAATAAATTGTTTAAATAATACAGCCCGTCCGATATATCGGACGTCATGCACGGGGGGCAGTAGTGTGGGTTGCTGTAGTGCATTCCTATAGAAGTTTTGCTAAAATTATTTAATAAATGAGTACAATTTTCATGACAGTGATTCGATGTTAAAAGACGATACATAAAGAGCATATAAACAAGAAACATTATATATTTTGACACTTTTATATGATATTCGTAGAAAAATTTTGGATGAAGGCCAACGTTGCATTTATTACAAAAGAATTATGCTCTCCCTTTACAGTCTACTCTTCGTCTCTAGATAACAATAAATTGTGGCCAGAGGTTCAGGCAATCAAATCTAACAGAATTAATGGGAACATGAGTTTGATATCCTTAGATAGATGATTTTCAAACATTTTTAGCATAATCAAGGCAAGTGACCTTCGATGTTTCAAAAGAGACCTTTTTCTGTCCAGTTATTTTTCAATAAGGAAGCCACGCATTTCTAACAGCAACATCGAAAAAAATAGGCTAACTTTAGCCACCACCATTTATTCTATCTTATTCTGGGCCTATATGAAGCAATAAACTGGAACATTTGATCAACTCCACCCATCCCTAGGCTATGAGATGAGAAAACTGTTGACTGAGCAACAGAAATCTTGCTTTTCTTTTCTCTTGACCATCTTTTTGTGGCAAAGACCGAAAATTTTCATAGTTTGTTGCAATATTGACAACACAATAATCTTCTCACCTGATGAGTAGAGCATTATCATAACTTTTAAAGCAATAGGCACTTCTTTCTTCCTTTTTCAACATTAACTTTATCTTGAGAGGACAATTTTCCACTCTAATCCCCTGTATTGTATCACTTGCACAGATATTTTTAGAAGCAAGGTGCCCTATGAGTTTCACCGAAGTGAATTAATAATAAAAAATACTCCCATCCTATATCTTTTGCTACATTAGCAGCATTTAAAAGGGGTACAGCAATGTCTCCACTAAGAACAAATTGCCAAGGTTTGTGTGCATCTTTACCGGAGCACACTTGAAATGTTAGAACTGGTACATGAGGCCCAATTTTTAAATCCAAATGAATTGGCTTTCCCTAATACATTGTTTTGCATAATGCTTCCGATAATAGGGTATCATGCTCTCAACAATCGATTAATTTTCTTACAGGCCCAAAAGATTGGCAGGTAGTTTCAAACATCGTCAAAAATAGTCTCATTTTGAACAGACAGTCACTTCCTTCACTTTTTGAGCTGTCATTCAAGAGTAACTGTCGTAATTTAATTTGAAATCGATTACAGCAAATGCTTTCCGGTAAATGCATGAGCACATGATACTCTTTGGACCAATACATGCATTTATTAGGATACTAGCACCCGGCATTGCTAGGGAAGGTTAGTACCTAGAGACGGGGAAACTTAAATCTTGGAACTCATGGTCATATTGATCTCTCAATGGGAAAATATGAAAGGACGTATGAAGAAGCACGATTTGTCGGAATGCACGGTTAAAAGGTCAGCAAGGGTCTTCGTGGGCCATTTACCTTAGAACGGTGAAGTTGCGAGAAAAGGCAGTATTGGAACTGGAAGTTATATAAACATGGCAGAGTGAATGGGGATATTATTGGAAGGTGGGAGAGTAAGCAGATGGTGGGGAATGGGTACTAGGTGGTGCTAAGCGCACTTGCAGGGTTCGGTAATGAGAAAATGATACTAAGGACGCATGGGACGCAACTATAAGTAGCACTACAGGGTTTGGGAGCATGAGATGCACCTCTGTACAGACTTTGGCCACAATCCATGCAGCTGTAAGGAAATGGGCAGCGGACAGACAAACAGACATCCTCTTTTATACATAAAAAAGATTTAGCTTGGCATGACATTAGCATATCACCGAGGAATGCCATAACTTCCTCCTTCTCCAAAGCTAGGTTTACATTTTTATAGTTAGTATATATGCAACTGAGTCTGCAAATGTAATTTTGCATCATTATTCACGTACAGAGGTGATATTGGGTGTTTGTTAATTATTCCCAAGGCTGATAATTTTTTATGGATCATTACTTACAGTATGCTAGTACTCCACCTTTAAATAAAATTATGTAATTCAATTTTATAATCATACCTACAATATTAAAACAAAAATTTGAGGTTGTAATATAAGAGCAGCAATCTTTAGATTAGTTACCAGAACTGACCCCCGTGCATGGCATCCGATATATCGGACAGTCACTTTTAATTGTTGATATAAAATACAAAATAGTATACCAAAACTTGAGGAAATAAGAAAAAAAAACATCAACCTTTAGAACAAAAATAAGGTAAAAGTTATCAACATATTGAGCAAAATACTTTTAAAAAAATAATTTACACACCCCATGTAAGTGACTGAAAATTTTTCAATGCCAAGTCTCACATAAATTCTTCTCAAGCCGATAACTTCAAGAAGTCAACTAAAATATTAGCAGAGCGGTGAAGACAGGCATTCATTTGAACTTAATGTAGTATTACAATGTAGCACATGTCAACTGGAGTCTAGAAAAAAAATTCAATATGCGCGTCCGATATACCGGACGCTATGCACTAATGGAGTTGTGGGGTCAATGAAAGTTGTTTGGGTCCACATTAGGAGTATAATAGTTAATAAAAATGGGGTACATAGTAGTTTGGATTTCAGAGGTTTACAAGTGATTATGTCAGCTAGATTTGTTTGCTGCCATCACAATTTCATTCATCAGTAATTTGATAGCTTTTCCATGAATGACATAAATATTTATAAGTTTGATAGTTACTTAGATACTTAATAGTTTTAAACTATTTATTTAAAGTTTTCTACCTATTCAGAACTGTATAAAAAGTCTGCCAAGGAGTTCATTATTTTCTATCCATTTACTGAAATTAACTTCCTTCCTTTTTATTGCCATTATCTATGATTAATTTTTGTTGAACAGTTGAAGGCAGCCAGACCTCAAAAACTTTTTCCTAGAGGTCATTCTTTGGTATTTTCTTAAGACCAAAGATTTTGACAATAAGAATGTAGTCTGGTCATGATTGATCTCATTAGCATCCACAGACATATTCTTCTGAATATGTACTCATCTTTTTCACTACCATAATACAGTCTGACTTGCCTCCAAGAGTAGAGTGTACAAAAGAAAATGTCCTTAGACTGAATAGAAATAATAATAAGTGTACGCCTAATGAGACTCGAGAGATCCTAAGTCAAATAATTGTTGGTGGCAAAATAAACTTACCTTTAAAGTTGAACGAAAATTTTCTTGCTGTTTTGGTGTAAGATGACCCAAATTTACAAATTTGTCAGCAATAATGCGGAAGTCATCCCAGGAAACCACTCCGTCATTGTTGATGTCCATCAAAGCATGAATCGTGTACATTTTTCGCCTCCAAAATGTACTTGTGCCCTGTAAATTTTGAGACATTAGTTGTTAAACTCATACATAGAATGAATGGTATTGATCATAACAGTTCATTTTATAATATAAATATTAGTACCAAAAAGGTATCAAAAGGTATTTTTCTGATCATAAATTATGCAGTCTGCCCTAAGTTCATTATAAAGGATGAGCAATTTCTAATATTAAACATATATCAGACTAAAGATTGAATTAAGTCTTAATTGACTCATCTGGAGAGGACTAGTAGGACATAGGTTTCCTGAAAATTTTGTAAGCTAGAATAGATCCAGGCTAGTATACATCCTGGTACACAATGCCATTTTTATTTTTTTTAAATAGTTGTTTAAACCATGAAGGCCTAGAGAAATATAAAAATTTATACTATTAATGCACTTTAATATATTTATGGGACCAAAGCTTTATACAATGCGAATAATTATTGAAAAGTTTAATGGATCATGTGAGTTCCTCTCACATTATTTTCAGATATTCCTTGAATTTTTAAGTCCAACACTTCAACAATGTACAATCATTCATAAATTAATTTTGCAATGAGAATTAGTTTCAGAGAAACCCGTCATCATCATTAGCCTGCTCTTAACGAAAAGCACCAAGGGGACCACGGCTTAACGTCCCACCCGACGGACAGAGTTGCGCTTGAAATGTCCTCCACACAATATTCAATCAGGGATTGGGCAGTCTCTGAAAATACTCCGCCCCCACCGGGATTAGAATGTGAGAATTAATCAGGGGTCCTGCTTGTGATTCATTTTGATATCAGATATTTTAATGCCAAAAATTGATTTAAGGAAAGATTGAGATAGATTGAATTAATATATGATCTTATTAGTGGGCACTTCATATTGAATAATGATACTCGTATATTATGGGTATAACACAGCGAAAACTCAATTAGTGAACTAAGTGGTTTAGGCCACTCAGGTGGAACTTGAACACCAGACTTTCGGCAGGAGTACTCGGGGACATTTTGAGGCGTAGGGAGATTTTACATCTCTCCGCCCCACCTTTAACCCCTTACATGCTGAAATTCACTATTAACGAACCAGTATTTTGATTTGTAGAAATCAGATTTTTCTCAGATTGTGATCTGATGTATTTTTTATAGATTGGCTCTTTATATTTTTTCAAATCCTTTTTCTATATTCTGCAAAATAATTCCCAATTTTAATAACGAAGTTAAAAGGCTAAAATTAACTCCGGCTTCTAAAGTTTAAGAACGCTAAACGCTGAGATCTGCTTCTAGGGTTCAGGGGGGGGGAAACTTGCCCCCCTTGCCACCTCCTCTGGACGACCCTGAATTCGGATTTTACCCCGCCGCCACTGACGTCGGAAATTCTCTCTACCGCAGTCTCCAATCTTCCCATCAGAACTCCTCGTGCCCGCATGCAAGTCTCCGCACTCAATGTAGATAAATCCGTCGGCCAGTTGAGCGGTTGGCCCATTCCATTCAATTTTTCACCCGCGAGACAGCAGAGAGGGACACGAGGCGATGCACGTAGGCACCCGGTGCATCGGCTTTGGGCCCACGCGTTCGTTCAAGCGAGTTTGTCTACGCCTCACTCCACCAACCACATCTCTCTGCTATGCACGCGAGTGGAAGGGACGTCGAGACCAGCGGCACGTATTTCCCTCGCCAACCCCCAAAACCAAAAGGCCCCGAAGGCAGCCCATCTGTCTGCACTCCGCAGTTGCTCCCTCAAGGTACTCACGTGCAAGAAGAAGAGCACATACTTAAGCAAAATGTATTGTTTGACTTGATATTCCTGGCGGGTATTCTTATATTCCGCAGTGTGCAATAACTCCCATAAGTTACTCATGAGCAGAATGTTAAGGAGGAGGGAAATGATTATCAATTTCGAGGTGGACTGATTCACTTACTTCTTTTACTCTTGAGACGTGCTCCATGAGGCTTCGATAGACAACATCAATTGTCCGAGGAACGATTTACCCGTGAATGAGAAAGCCATAATGTTGTATTGATTATATAATGTTTGATGGAGTATTTTTAATGGCCATTACGGTCACCGAACAGAATTTCGTCAAAAGGTCTAGCGATAAAATTGAATAGTTAATTCAGAGCAATAATTATTATAACTATTGAAAAATAACATGTACGCGAAGTGCAGGGTAAATAGGTGTCATGGTGCCAGAACGCAGTTCCGGCACTGATTAACAAAAGACATAATAGTCAAATAACACTTTCATCAATTTTGTATAAAAATGTCAATAATAACTTAGACCGAGTAATATTTCACTTCTAAAAAAAGTTAAGGAAAGAGCGTTCCGGCACTGCTAATTTGCCATGACATCACTGTGTATACATCTATACTATATTAAGCGTTACCAAAAAACCAAACAAAGCGTTACATATTCAAAAGGAAAAACGTAGGGATTCCTCTTTCGAAGGTAAATAAGTACTAAATACGGTTCAGCGTTTCGTTTAAAAGATACTATCTAACTGTAATCTACACTATATTCATTATCAGGATGATAATTTACCGCGGGAAGTTATATTTAACCGTCATCGGCGCAGACCCCAATCCTTGTAAAGATAGGCAGCCATTCATTCAAGTGATGAATAATTTCATTGTCTGGAAAAGACCTGCACAGGTGTAACGTGAAACGACCATTCGGGGCTTCCCGAACAAATACTGTAGAAAAATGTATTCCGAAATTTTGATTAGCAGATGAAGTCATGATATTCGCTTCTAATTTAGTTTTAGGATTTCTTAAATAATTTTTGTGCTCATGGGTTTATTCACTGCCACCTGAGGAAATTAATATTTCGTACGTATTAACTGATTTCAGCAGTGTGACTTAACAAATTTAGAACATGGCCTTTTTCCAGATATTATTCCCTGACCACTATACCTGTTAATGAATGCTTTTGAATCGCGCTCGAGGTAAAATACTTGTATTTTCCGTTTACAGGTCCAGAGTATTTGTAATTGTATGTACGGTAACTGCGCAATTTATGGTAATTATAATTGCCTGGGGGGTCAGTGCCACTTTAATTTCCACTATGGTACCTTTTCTATTTTAAATAATTGTCCATAAATATTTCTTTAGAGTACAAGCTGAACTCTACACGACGCGCCTACTCTAGGAAATGCACCAAGGTGTGAGATTTTCTAGGTATTATAGATCTTTTAGAAGATCCGTGGGGGGATGCCCGAGGCTTGAATAGCACACAACACAGACCTAACCGTTGAACTGACCTTCGACTTGAAGGCGATTAAAAAAAATAAATAAATTAAGTTCAATCATTCGTAAAGATGGATCGCATAAAAAATGCAGTTTAAATGAGGTTGGGCGAGAAATTTATTTCAAAGAAAGTGTCCGAAGCAATCTATTATGGATAGAACCGGTATAATAAACTCCGAAGCACCGTAAAATGACATGTTCTACGATTTGGGGAAATTTACCTTATCCCACCTAGATGGGTCCGTAACTTCCCTAGGGGTCCCAAGTGGGTCATAATAGACCACGCCCCGTCCTACCTCATCATTTGACCTGGTCCGTAATCTATTTTGTGGGAAGGAACACATAAATCAAAGCCCGAGACGTCGCAAGTCGCAATCTAGAGGTAGGCAGATGGACACATTAGATAAAAAGCTTTATAGGTCCCATTATAGCTAAATAAGAGAATTAGTATAATTAACGGACGGACTCAGGAGGAGTAAGAAGGCCGATTCACTCCTACATTTTTCAACAAAATGATATAGCTCATAGCGATCTCACTCGCTTACAGCTCATAATGAGTTTTAAACTCAAGATTTCTTTTCATTATTTGACACTTGATTGAGCAATGCAGTTCCATTTTGAAACCAGTCTTATCCTAAATAACTGTGATAATGTATATAACCCAATGTAAATGACTTCGGGACTTTTAATTAGGTTATGTCGCGATCAAATGTTTACGTTTAATTCAATTATTTAATGTGATGAACAATGTACACCCCTTTAAGACGGTGGCGTAGATCAGGAGCATTGAAATCTATTTCACTATTATCCTATTTTTTCGATAAAAATATGTAACAGCTCAGTTCTCCGTAATGATCTATATTCTTAAAGTGACATGCATATACATTTATATTTCCCTGAAATGTCAAGTATCAACTGGCCATGGGAAGAAAGAAGATAAAACCGTTACGACGATACCAGTAGGTTTTTTCGGGAATCCAAAAATGTTCCAAGTAAACGTAGAAATTCGAGATAAACCCGGGTGAACTATTTATCTCAAAGTCAAGATAAATAGCCACCACGTCGTTTTCGCGTTCCGGAAGTTATAGTGGGCCTCAACCACGCTTCAACAAAGGCAGTTGTAGTATAAATATGGAGACAAAAATTAATGGGAAATCATTCCAAAAGCAATAATTGTAAACGCGGAATGTGCGTCGTTTAACTGTTTTCGATCGGGAAATGGTGTGTCTACCCGAACGAATGACCGTTCATCAACTTTTACAATGAATCGTTTATACTTATAGAAATTTATGCGTCAAATTAGAGTTTGGATGAGTTAGGTTACAGATTCTAAAACAGCTTAGCATTACGCACGACCTTTAAGGACTTTTTATAACAAGATCTACGTAATTCCCGCGAACACTGAAAAGGGCGTGAAGTTGTATACTTAAATTGGTTGTATAAGAAACCCTCTCAAATTATAACATGCTAGAGCCCACGTTCTCAAACGCTCTCTCGCCGAATTCACGAAGATTATCATGGTTGCGCTTCCAAATTACATTTTTGTCCGAAATTTTGCATTTTCAAACTTACTCGGCAGTGCATAAAAAATTCGGTGTATACCTATAGCACTAAAATGGGTTCACTCTAAAATTACAATTCAGCAATTCTACTTTACGGCGTTGGCAAGATGACAGTTATTTAGGGGAATGATATCTAAAATACTCATCTATACTATCTATTTGTAGGTGTAAAAATAGATGTCTGTTTGTCTGTCCGCTTTGCGTTCTATATGTCATTTAGGATTGCCACCGAAGGTAGTACATAGGAGCATCTAATGCTCCCAAACCTCGTATTGCTACTTTCGATTGCATCCGATTCATCCTTTCCGTCGTTTTCTCATAGCCGTTCGTTATGTCAAATCATTCAACTTCTGCGGTTGGACATCCTGCCGGGTAAGCACACCTCTTAACACGCACAAAAAGAAAACAAAAATTCTTTATGATCATGAAATCCAAGTTCCAGGTTTCCCACCTCTCTGGGTATTATCCTTCCCGAGCAACGCCGGGTGGCCTGCTAGTACCCAATGTAAATCATACGAAATAAATACACTATTATTTTCTGGCATCAAAAGAGAATCTAAAAAAAGAAGTGGAGCATAAAAAAATCGAGTTTTTAGATATTGATCCGGTAAAATAACGATGCGTACTTAAGAGAGGTACATAATTTGCAAAGCAAAAGAATAGCAAGTACAAGGAGCCATAATTTCACATGCGTAGGGCCGAAGAAATAATGAAATAATGGCGTTAACACCCGTAGCATATGACTTCTATACCTCCATCTCGCTCCTCACTGGCAGTCATGCAAAGTGCTTACATGCATTCATACCTATTTACAAAGGATCTACCCAAAAAGTCGGAAATTCAAGAGTCTTTATAACAACACAAAAAAGCCGAGGAAAAAAACTTATTCCCTTACGGCAAGATATTTGAAACTCAGCGATATCAGAAAGTTGAAGCACAATCCTCAAGGCGCTCCAAAATTAGACTCAGAATAGATTTCGAAAAGATACTATCTCGACTCTGTTTGAAGTTCAATGATACGGAATTTATTTGTCCAAAACTTATCAAAGAGATATTATGTCTTCCGTATTCATTCCAACATCATCGTTATATAAAGCGGCTACTGAGTGAGGGAAATAGCATTAGATATCCTGGATGAACTCATCGTTCGTGTAAGACCCGATCAACCCAGGCGAACAGGTTTATAACAGAAATAACGAAGAGCTAACGGAGTCCATTTTCATAAATTAGGGGGATCATGCCGTAAAGTGAAAGAACTTTTAGCAAATAGTTCTCCTCCTCTCTTTTAATTCAAATAAGGCCAAGACGAGGTCAACGGCAGAAATTCGTGTAGTGTGGGACAGAAATACGGATAGAAATTTGCCTGGAAAAATTACTGTTCTTAAGCAAACAAGGAGAATTTTTTGCTTGCAAGGGTAAAACGGGGAAACAACTTCCAAACGATCCTGAATTTTGAAGTTTCGTTGAAAATGCTCAGAGAACTTTTAAAAAACCAGAGATTTGGCGTTCTCGGTTCATTTTGGTACTTACAATACTGTACTCTTTACACTACGAGGCGACTACTGCTACAGGCAATACCAGAATAATCTCCCGATAAGGGCACTGGGCGGTGTAAACTTGTGTCTACCGTAATACATGGGAGCACCAGAATAGAGTTTATATAGTAATTTGACTGGAATGAGAGTTATTTGGCATATGTTAAGGTGATTTAGCGAAAGCTGAACTTAACTAATAAAATCGTCATTAGAACACCAACATCCACCTTCTATTTTGAATAAGGAAGTTACGGGGTGAAGGTTAAAAGGAGTAAGATGATTCGTGTCCTGTTATGACTAGAAAATACATTGATAATTCAAGAATAAAATGATCCACAGGAATATTTCATTCTCTCCAAAAGAAGAGAGTTAACTTCGTTACAACAGGATCTACAAGTGACTTAGGAAATGCAGCTCGAGGAAAAGCAGGCGCTCAACATATTCCGTACCACATGTATTTGTTGTATAATAGATATCATTTCATTTGTAGAGTATTAAAACAAGTAAAATACACAGAAATCCTATCATTAAAATATGCTTCTTTGGATTTCCTAAAATCCTCCTGCATAAATATTAATTTTTGATAAAAAAAATAATTCCACTCGTAATTTTTCCAAAAAGTTTTTAATTCTTCTCATTTCTCATACATTGAAACACTTACATATTTGTTTGCCTTTAGCGCTAATCATTTACAGTAAAAACTAACCAAAATCAGGGCGTTAGCGCTGAATATTTGACAAGTCTTTTACAGAAGAAAGATCTGCTTTTTCTTAGTAAGGAGAGAATACGGCGGTCTTGACAAGAAAAAATCGTATTCTTTCGGCGCGCTATCAAAGGTCACACAGATATTCGACTAAAATGTACTTGGTTACTTTTCTGGATAGCTAATTATTCAATCCCACGTAATGTTCTGAACAATAATTCATTCTGTATCAGTAATATTTCGAAGCCGACCGCGTGAACGGCGGTGAAATATACATGAAATTCCATAAAAATAATTCCCCCGTATCGGAAATCGAACCATGGACTTCTGACTTTTCGGGCTACTCTGCAGACTAGTTCGCTATGCAGGTTCTGAATTCACATGGCCATTGAGCCGAGGCTCATGGTACTAGATGTTGGGCCGTCGCGGTCCATCAAGGATAGCAACAAGAGAGAGGAAAGGACTTCGACGAAGCCACAACCAGTTGAGAGCCTCAAACTTGTGCTGAAGCCGCGCATGGCGGTATTGTGATACAGTGGAACTTGGATAAATCGAAAATCAAGGTACCAGTTAAAAAACTTCTAATTTTCCAAAAATTCGAATTGAATAAGTCCGTAAAAAATAGGTCCAAAATAATAAAATTCATACTTCCAATCAAAATTTTTTACTAAATCGACACTTAAATTATAAATACTTTTACTTACGCCTATTAACAAGATTAAAGTAGCCTTAAAACAGGAATATTTATTTCAACAAACTACGAAGTTGGTTTGGAACGGTCGGCGCGGCGGGCGGGAGGGGAGGGGTGAGTCATCAGACTCTACGCTGGCACGCATTTTGTCTAACACAAACCTTTTGACAATAGCGTTAATAAAGAATATTTTCCGATGGATTCACAATTATTTCGAGTCGCAGATTATACAATTTACCATAATTTGGCATGCCAAAAATTCGAATTATCCAATATTTTTCAGCATTGTTTGAACACAAAATGCTAGGGACCAGGAGAAATATTCGAATTAAAGAGTATTTCGAATGAAAGAAGTTCGAATAACCCAGGTTCCACTGTATTTCGAAGCCTGCCGCGTGAACGGTGGTAAAATATACATGAATTCATTGGTTGATTAAAAGTAAGACTCATAAGAT
Source organism: Ischnura elegans (assembly GCF_921293095.1). Lineage (NCBI taxonomy): Eukaryota > Metazoa > Arthropoda > Insecta > Odonata > Coenagrionidae > Ischnura > Ischnura elegans. Next base: position 69,521,630 of record NC_060248.1, on the reverse strand, counting down.
TCCTCCGTCACTCTTACATCTTCCGAAATGCATTAACAATCATACGCCATAGTAAGATGGTTCGGCGTTCGTAGGTATCGATTCAAACCCGATATGTATTTGAAGAATGATCGTAGGCTTTCCCGGCGTATAGAATTGTGGAAGGTTACTCGGGATTTCCACCGGGTAAGGTTCTCCAACTCCATCTCGGCCGACGTTTCGATAGGCGAGTTGTCCATCGTCTTCAGGGCATGAAACGTCAGCCGAGATGGAGTTGGAGAACCTGACCCGGTGGAAATCCCGAGTAACCTTCCACTGATGTGTATTTAATCATTTAATTAGCCTGAGGGTACTCAGTGCTACTCCAGAATAGGCAATAAGAGCATGTTGTAGAAAATCCAAACTCTACCCACCACCGTTGAAATAGGTGGCTAGGTACTGCGCAGGTGTGAATAAAATAAATCGTACAAAAATGTCTCGTCTGTAGGAAACTTGACAACCTTGTCATAATATTGCAACAACTCCATCTCGGAGTCTGACGTCTGCACTTTAACCGCCGTAGAATATAATGCAATTTTCATTCCCCAAGGACTAGCGCAAGAGATAAATGCATCTGCGAGTCGTTATTATCGTATATGCAGCGCTGAGGGCAATACCCTGCGGCCGAGCGCTGGGATTTCTCTACCACCTCCTCGGCGTGACCGTGAGTGATAGACATCGAGTTTGAGTCACCACACGTCACGCAGGAATAGATCTAAGTCATGGAAGAATGCGTTGGCGAAGTCTCATGTAACTTTCGAAGGAGAACTGCAAATATGGTGGTATCCTATTATTTTTTTATTGCCTAAATCGAAATATTATTACTCCTGGAGTACGTATTACACGCTTTTAGATTTTTATGCCACGATATCTATTTTTCGCGATTAAATGAAAAGTGAAAATGTTCAAGCGCGCGAAAACGCGACGGGTAAGTATGAATGCCGGGAAAAACTCCGCGTGACGTCGTTCTGCTTCCCGCTGCCGCAAGTGAGGTGACTTAAGGGCGAGGCTCTGAGCTCTGATACGACGCAGGATGCTAGCAGGTAGCTGAGTACCATGCTAGCTGTTAGCGCTTGGCTTAAGTAAGGATTATTAATACCTTATCAAACGAAGAAAACTTTACGACCTTAGCCAGTTTTAATAGGTGATTATTAAGAGATGTTTCCCTGAGCTCTGTGCCTCATGCATGCATTGGTAATCTCAGACGACGTAAAACTCCTGACTACTCGTATAGCATCTAGGTCTTTGTGACGTCACGTGGAGTGGCATCGCATGTGCGCCAATCAGGCCTTTTTCAAATGCTGTTAAAATTGACCATTGCCATTCGTCTGAACTGGGATTTCTAAAACCAAATAATTTGTATATTATGAATACACTAATGGTGGGTAACGAATCGCAATCAATGCCTTTCGTTTTCTTTGATGAAGGAAACTACCCTATTGAAAGATCCCGCCAGTCGACGGAATAATAATAATATTCAAACCTAATTCTGCAACAAAATCCATGAAAATTCACTGAAGTTAATTTTAGTCGTGGAGCATTACTTGACAGACCTTGACAGTCCAAAAATTTGGCCGAATTGAGGGGAAACTTTGTTTTTCAGGCATGCTGATAAATTTTGAAGGAGCGAGGGAACGAAGTAACTTTTAACTTGGATAAAATTCGCTACGCCAAGTGCAACAATTAAATAATAATCGGCTGCAGAGAATACATGGTGCCTCAAAATGATCAAATTATTGCCACCATCCCTGAATTTACACTTGAAAAAGTTTGTAGCTACTAAGCCAATATCCACGAACTTGGGCGGAAATCGCATGATTCAGACTAACTGTAAGTGGTCCAAACAAAGCGGTCTGAGGAGCGCTGTGGGCTACGACCTTGAGCCGGAAGGGATAATTATGTTCGTCTGGCGTTGAATCGTCCCATGACGCCTTTACTGCCGGTTGCTTGAGCGATACTTCTTACATCCGGAGAACCCTTTGTTGATGATACTCAAATAAGCTTGAGTAAATCATCAGACCCATGGAAATAGTAAATTTGTCGATTGGAAATAGCGTTCGTTTCATCATAGAGTAAGTATATATACTTACTCTATGATTTCATCGAAGAGATAAGGGCAGCAAACAAAGTTTAAATTCGTATGATAGTGATTTTCTCAGCTGTGTTCGTAGATATCCACCTGGGTGATCGTTAATGCCTGGCTTCATGATACATTAACCCGTACTACTAAATGTCTGATTGGATGAATAATTTTGGTGGACCGGATCAGAACACATACGAATGCCTGAACCAAATTAGCACAGGGTCTATTTTCTGTACATGCGTTCGCACAATCTGAGTAGTTACACGGAGCATTTTGGCGTTCATTCTCGCGTTCACACATTTAGACATTAACTCGTGCGAGTTAATGCATATTATAACCAGGCTTTAATGGAATATTCCTGCGTTTCGTCTTATTCTATAATATAAACTAGCTTTATTCCTAGAATGGAAATTTGAGATTTATAGACCATTGTGAAAGACGATATATCAACATTTATTCTTAGGCCGAATTATATAATTTATTATGATAATTTTGGCCGAAAATAATAATAGTTATTATTATTGGCCTGAAGACGCCTGGTGTAATTCAGGCGAAACTGTTGTCAACCTATGACAAACAACGCGTCGAGAACCCGAAAGATGGAGAGATCATCTAACCTGTTGTTTATGTTCCGTGAAGGCAGGATAAAAATGAAATTTAAAGATACGCGCATAACTTTTACTTTATGCTCGGAACATTTCTACCGCAGAATTCTCTGGGCTTTCAAATAAACTTGCCAGCTTGGAAGAAGGGTCACAAATAAATACGCTCTATTATATTTTTTGTAGTTGTAAGAATTACTCCAATGAAGACTATTTTCCGAGCAATAACCTGAATAATTCTCGTACATATTATACTCCCAGAGAAAAGATAACTCATATTTAGAAGGCAGACAGTATCTGATGGCCATTATAATTTTTCGAAACTTTTATCTCCCTCTTTCAAAACCCAGGTCCACAAAAAACCTCCACGTCAATACCAAGTCTGAAGGATGATATCACTCACTTAGGTATACGCCTGATATATGCCAAGACATGTTTGAAAAATATTGACGCTTCCAACTATACATAAACGTGGGCATTTTTCGTTCACACCACCATCGTTCACGTTCACCCTCATGACTTATTGTTAGACAAAACCTTAGGCTCAGGTAACGAGCACTGCAAAGAACAAGTCGTGTTATAAACAGCTAGTCAGCAATAGACTTCACCCTGCGCACTTTGCCCATATTTTATACCGCCTTACCGTTCCCGATTGCAAAATTTGTCACATAATTCAGAATTTATTCTTGATACGATTAAAGGTCGAGTAAAGGATATATCGTAATTTATGCATGACGCCACAAGTGACCTTTGACTTCATGAAACCGGGACGATAAATATCCAATAATACTCGAAACTAATAAATCCGTATGCATACATGCGAGCAGCAAATAATATTTTCCCGACAAATTACACGCACACTTTTTTTTCTTTAAACGCCAACGTAATGATACTGATGATAAGAAGTATGATTGGAACAGAAAGCGGGATTAACAGGTAAACGAAAATTCAGGTCTACGGCATGGAAGTGATGACAAAAATTAGGCTAAGATCGGAATCATTGGTTGACTTTTGGTAGAATACAGACATATCCCATGAAAAACAGCCTTGGTTTATTCAGTGCATGAAATTAAGCATTTAACTCAACAGCACCTACTCAGGCCATTTTTAAGGCTTAAGTAATGGCCACAGATATAACAGTGTTCCAACTTCATAACATTGTCAGTTCACCCATTCGAAAGGATTATTTTTGACACTAGGCAAACTTAGTGAGGTGAATGTACGAGGATGTCGGTAAAGGAGTGGAACAGATTTAAAAACTTTAGAGGGGAAAAGACCACTAGAAAAAAATGCAAATACCACCTTGCCATTCTCAAGGACAAACGGATTAGATAAGGGTGGAGGGAAGCATAAATATAGACATTAATACTTCGGGTAACTCTAACTCTTTGAGGCAGTTCCATCTTGATAATGCCCATAGAAGTTCAAAACCGGTCATAAGCATAAAATGCTAGTTTCTGTGATGTATTAGAGTTATGCCCCCAGGTGATTTACTCCATGATACAAAGTATGCTTTGGTTTCAGCCAAAACACTTAATATGTGAGAAGCTTTATTCGCGGGATCCTCGCATTTCTGATATTTGTTTGAGTGCCTCAGGTGCGTAAAGAGAAACCTCGATATAAAATCCTCTAATTAATGGGTGAAGGTAAAAGTGAATGCTTGTTCGAGGATCCAAGTCACAGATCAGGCGTTTCCATCACAGAGCTGCTTGCTATTCCGTGATGGAAACGTGAACACGGCCTGAAGCCCGCATCGCTCGTCAACCGTGATCAGTCGGCCGTAGTAATGATGGCAACCGCCATCGATGCTGGATATTATTTCCCAAAATGTAACTCTTTAATTATTCACCTGGGAAGGGAATTCACCAATTAATGTAAATCTCATCAATAATTTGTGAATTCTGCCTATAAATTGCTGGAAACTTAGGCGAATGAAAGAATCATCATCGCCCCCCATGAGATTAGTTGGCGAAGTTTGCGCAAGATAACCGTGGCTAGTGAATGGTAGACAATTCAAAGCCTTATAGAAAAGCGGAACACTAAATCACAGCGAATATGACAGACGTGGGGACGTAAATAAAATGCTAACAAAAAATCGGAACAAGAGAGGGGCACATTAAGCTGAAGGACACCAAGGCTGACACGCTGAGGCGCATTCTCTAACGGTTGTTTTTTAAGGAAAATGCTAACATGAGGAAAGTTAAAATAGGATGTCTGCGGCTAAACATCAGTGGCATGCATGTAAAGCTTCATGAAAACTACCTGGAAACAGTTAAAGAGCGAGGTGAGTAGTCGTCGCAGTTAAAGCGGCACGTTTGAAACACCTCATAAAGTAATTACTTAGATTTACACAAAATGTACAAAAGAAACATGGACAGGGCAATAGTATGGGGTATCCCATAAAAGTCACAAAGAAGGAAGAACCTAAACCCAGCAATGACCAGCTGTCAAAATTACATGGAATTCCAGAGAAGAAATTGCTGGAATTATAATAGCCTAATACAATAATGTTAGGAGTGGCGCACCGTCAGAAATAACTTCGCACACTAAACCGCAAACGAGCAAAGGCTTTCGAAAAATTGATCACCACAAACGAGGATCGTAACGCTATAATTTCCTGATTTTTTTCTGTCGCCTAAAAAACTTTTCCGTCCACGCACGCCTCTTTCATAGGATACCATGATCACGTATATGTCCATAACTACGCTAATAAGATGGCTCCTTGGCTACGCGTGATCTCTGATCAGTGCAAAATAGCATTTGTCAAACTAACTGAAAATGACACTTCCGAATAAATTGCAGGCAATTTTGCCTTACGTGAGCTGAGAAACTTGTGGCCTGTTTTTTCTCGTTCTCAAATTAAATGGAGTTTCCTCCATAAATGGATTGGCAAGATGCTTTTTTCTATTTCGTGCGGTCTCAAGCATTTTTCAGCAAAAGTTTTACTTTTTTACAGCAATAGAAATTTTTCCAGTTTCTTTATGGGCATAAATGACACTGATCCAGTGGTTGAGTTTTGAATGCCCGTTCCGTTTCCATTCTAAAAGAAACAGGGTTAACGACAAATGGCGATGAAATCGTGGGTAGTTTTCGGTGGTCATTCACGACTTATAACGAAAAAAGGTCGATTTAATTATATAACCTATGGGACTTTCTAAACAAACTATTCTGCACCACTTTCCCGTGACATTTCTCACTCCTTATCATAAGGCGCAATTCCTGGTGCTAAGAAAATATAAAGCTAGGTTCCTTTAAAATATGCGTACTATTTACATGGGAAAGCTTACAGGGAATACTTTTTGAAATACATATTTAGAAGACGCAATCCTATCATTTTTGCCTGATTTATTCTCATTCATATTCGTCCTGATTTATGGCCCTAGTGTCTAAAACAATACCACCTATTACACAACTTCACTAAAATTCTCAGTTCTTCATTTTAAAAATTGAAAGAAATTGCACTACATTGCGCCACTAACCATAAATTATGAGCAACACAGACTAGAAGAAAATTCAGCATACAGTACAGAGTACACTGAAACAAAAGAGCGGAAACGACAGCCCACACCTTGACAGAAATCTTCACTCCATCAGCTCACCATAGTATATGAAACCACCCCGTTCCTGATTCGCCGAGAAGACAGCCCATTGGCTGGGAGCTTGGAAGACACCTATAAAAGAAAACTCCGCTTGGCTTGGCTGATGATAGCCCACAGCAGGAAATAATTTTAATTAGTTAATTAAAATTCTCATATGTATTGATATCAAGCCCGCATTTACTTATTTCTAAACAACACGAAGCAGCACTTAACATCAAACAGCTTATCACTTTACAACAAAATATTATGTCAACGCCGGTCTCCGTAAAACAGGAACTTCGGCAGCGTATACGATTAACCTCTGTATAGGTTCACAAGCGAAGCTAAATCTCCCATGCGGAACGACGATCGTGTAGCATTGAAATCTCCGAGATCAAATGGAATCGAGGTAGTTCCACCGTGAAACGTATCACCTGCTATTTTCATGAAAATTTCTAATTATTCCTTAATATTGTACTCAGAATACTGCCGTTAAAATAATGTGCTTTCCATAAATATTTTATTCAATATTTTTTTTCCATTAACAGAGATTTCCTCTACTCGCGTGGGAAAAAGCACTTACAAATGAAATAAATTTAAAAAAATAAAAATGGCTTTCATAAAAAGGTGATAAGACTAATAATCAGATTAGTTACATTAAACTCACGAAAAAAGTGAAAAATCGGCGTCCCCCCTTGCTCCTTCATTAGTTATTGGGAAAAAAGAGCAACTGAGGCAAAAATACGCAAATTGATGTTGCAGCTGGCTCAAACTGGTGAAAAAATGTTCACCTATACGTGCATTCACTGAATAATATGTATGCTACTTTGATTTATCACATCGAAGGATGTCACCTTATGAAAGCCGAGGTTTGGAAACAAAACATCAGAACAGCAATAAAGATTTCTCGAGTTTCACATCGGGTATTTCCTCCAAATCTCCTTCCGACGTTTCGATGTGCAGCTCGCTCATCACCCTCAAGGATTCAGGAATCAAATGTTTGAATACCTGAATTCATAAATACTAGTAATTAATATAAACTCTATGCCTGAATGCCTGAGGACGGTGAGCGAGTTGCACAATGAAACGTCGGAAGGAGATATAGAGGACCTCACCTGATGTGAGACCCGAGAAATCTTCACTGCCATTGTTCGTAGGGAAAACAAACCATACATCACATCAAAACATCTGAAAAAATTTTAATCTAAAATTGTTTGATGTGTTAGCGTAATCGCAGCGTTTTTGTTAGCGTACTTGCCGCAAAAATTACAAAAGTGACCGTATTGCTTAAAAACAAGAATCCTCTCTCTGGCCGCGCGTGGTGCTCGGGGTTTTCGGGAGAAATTCGCGCGCGGAAGGCATTACAGCGATGCCTTCCTTCCATATCCCAAGGGCGTGGAGGATGCCCACACTACGACGAGAATCCGAGGTCATCGAGGAAGGGCTGGTGGAGTGGGCATGTTTGCTGCCGACGTGGAAGGGAAGGGCTTTGCGCTGGAAGGGCAAACTGAGGAGGGGGCGGGCGGGCACGTGGTTTGTTGGTAGGGCTGCTTTCGCTGCCACGGAGATAGGGGGGAAAGAAAGCATTCGACGGAGGTGTGGGGCGTTAAAACCTTCAGCGAAAAAATATAAAAATGTCCGTGTCGCGATTATAAATAGAAAAAGAAGGCGCAGAGTGTGTATGGTCGTGAGGAAGCTAAAACGTACTCTGGAGGAAGATAGTCCTACGCCCGCACGGAGCCGTGCGGGCGTAGGACTATCTTCCGTTTGATACCGTGCATACATTACGCACGCGTTGTAAGGCTTGCCGAAAGCGAGGAGGACGATACGGAGGCGTGTATGCCAAAATACAAGATTCCCTCCTCGTAATTACTACGTATCAACTGATTCAATCAACATATCCAACCTTCCGGCGATAAAATGGTCGGTAATAATGGCTGAGTTGAATTTTCCATCCTTATTGGGGACAATATAGGCAGATATGAGCGGCTTGTTATTATGCATAGCCATTACGACTTCACTTTCCATTTCGTAGCCACTTTCGTCGCTAAAAATAACCTCCCATCAAACTCTATGCTTCGAGATACGAAGAGTCGTACTCAGTTGGATTGCCAATGTTTTTTGGTGATAACTTCCTATGGTACTTCTGAACTCGTCAGTAAGTTTAATAATTCAGGCCCAAGCGTAAATTTATGAATATAAAGACTCTCTTGCTTACCATTGAAATATATTACAGAACAGTAGCGTAACTGGGGATTTGCTTAAGGGGTGGATGGGGGGGCGTGGGAGGGGAACCCCCCCCGGGCAAAGTAAAATTCTTAAAAAATGACATGCCTGGAAATACAGCTTACTACATTTTAGCGCTTGAAATTTAACTCGAAGCAGATGCAGTTATTATAAGCCAAAAAAAGACAATAGGTTAAATATTTTTTTTATTTGTCTGAGGCTTTGGGGAGGGATCTATCCCCTCATCCCCCCATAGTTATTCCACTGTTACAGAATGTGCAATCTGAGAATCGCTTATAGTTTTATACGTAATCATGATGATGCTACAAATGTACATGGTTTGATTATCCTGGCTTCCATGTGGTACGTGCATTCTTCGTGAAACGGATACAAGTATCGCTGCATCATTTTGAGATTTGCGATGCATAATGTCAAGTTTGTATTCCCATTTTACGCAGCAGCAAATTCTCATTAGGAATGACAAGCCTTTTTAGAAAAAAATTGGGGAAAATGATGTAGGGCTAATCATGCTGAGCGTTCCACATCTGTTACACAACCTAGCGAGAAATCGCACAACTGATTTTTCGAAAGATTACTATTCTATGAAGCTGCCTGCTGGAGACTAACTTTGGTCCTGATTTAAGTTATATGTTCAACATCATAAATGGCATATTTTATCTTGGAATCGAGCAGTTTTCATGACCCAGTTTTTATTATTTTTCGGCACTCCTCACCCGAGTATTTCCCATGAAAACCCTCATAATGTTTGCAACATAGGTTGAAAGTACGAGAGCAATCAGAGCTATGTCGGAAATGTGGAGGTATACAGCACAGCAGTGACGTCATGGCGAAATTAGTAGTGCTGGAACGCATTGTCCTTAACATTTTTTGGATGGTAAATATTACTGTGTGTTTTTTATTACAAGTTATTATTTGCATTTTATTACATTTTTGTTTTGATTTCGAATTCATAGATTAGAAATTTCGAAAGCAATCAAATTAATAAAAGTGTTATTTAAATATTGTCTTTTGTTGACCAGTTAAGACATTCTGGCACCATGACACCACTGCAGCACAGGCAATCATTTTTCACTCCAGATCTCAAACTTACGGAGAAGACAAAGAGTAAACTGTTCCTATATGAAAATGAAATAAATCAAATGCTTTCAGATGCATGGAACACATTCTACGAGCTCTTCAATATCTCATCTCCTTCGCTTATACTCAACACATGATGATCCACGTCATTTGGACTTTAATTGCCTGGCCGTTAAACTTTTCCGCGCCCAATATCACTTTACGATGGAGTACGCATTAGCATCTTAAAGATTTGGAAGATGTTTTCTTTGGCTGTTAACGGGGCAGTGATGAAGCCCAGTCTTTATCCATTATTCTTCAGCGTATTTACCATAGCTCATCCTCATTCTAAATCTACTCTCCAACCGGCATCAAAACGCTCTCACAATTAGGTATAGTAAACAGCTGAGAGAGATTTTATTTGATCTCATTCTCATACTCGAGAAATTCTCTGGGGGCTATTTTCCCTGAAATAATCAAAACGTATCAAACTCGACGCTTTGATTTCCGTGTATCTGCCACCATTTTGCCTTTATGTGCATAAAAAATGTGGAATAAAACGCTTTTACATGTAATGCTTTAAAAAAGAACACATTTAAGTGTAAATATTCACATTGACAAACCTATAAATATTTAATACGCTAAGCGCTGAAAATTGTACAGATGATGGCATTGAAGTAGTTAGGATGGGGAACCAGTACTACTAGTAAAATGGCTGGTACGGAGCCACCAACAATACGATTCGGCGACTCTATCAACCAAGAAACTTGAAGCGCAGGAAAATTAATGGCGGAACGAAAGTGCTGTGAAGTACAACTGTTTCTAATTTCACAGTTAACTGCACTCGAAATTGGTTAGTTGATTTCACTCTCCAAAGCGAGTGTGGCGAGGTAAATGAAGAAAACATAAGACTCTTGGTTGTTTAAATGAAGAAAAAGGGCCTTTAATTTTTTATTGGATACACGGATTATATCCTTTGAGCGTTTATTCAGTAATAAACCTTCAAATCATCAAACCAATTCAAAATAAAACCTATTCTTTCTGTACATAGATATATAATGAAAGAAATTTATAGCAAAGATAATTTTATTCCAAATAATTTGGTAATGAAATTCCGAAAACAAACGATTACTTATGCATGCACATTTAATTCGCCGAATAATGAGTAAGTTCATTAAGTAAGTCATTCACACGTGTAATAATGACTGCTCCGAAATATGGCAACAAAGAAATTCCAAAATAATGACCTCCTTCCTCGATGAGGATGAATGACGGGTCGGTAAGGCAAGATTATTAAGTTTTTAACGTCACAACCAAGAGAGATCATGCATCAGCACGAATGATGTAACAAAAGCAGCAAGCCCGAAAATTGCAGAGCTTGAAAAGAGAAAAACCGATGAGGGGGGCATACTTTTTTGTGTGGAGTACATTTTACAATTGATGCGCAGATATTCGCTAACGTAACACATAAATAGGCACAATACATTTTCGGAATCAGTACCTGTATTTACCATCGATACGAATTTTAAGTTAAGGATAATTAATGTTCTCTGAGTCCATTAATATATTTCCTTCCGGTTAATAGTGTTACTTGTATAAAAATAAATATTTCTTTCTAAATTAATGCCAGGACAAATAAGCTGCGGCGTTTCAAGATACAAGAAGAAAAATTAGGAATTACCTTAATTTGATTCAATATTTTTCGGGTGGATGCGAAAATACAATTAGATAAGAACTACGACACCAAATGCGATTCCAAAGGTACGCAAACTGATAAGCTTTGCCATAAATTACAAATGAAATTGAACATTTAGCCATACATTTCCTGCGATAAGCGTATTTTTATAATAATTCTGATTGTTTTTTCAATGTTTCTGAGGTTATCAGTATTTCGAAGAAAAAATGCTTGGTCCCAATTATCTCGATGGCAACAACTTTGAACAACCAAATGTACTCGTAAATAGCGTTATATAATGGGATTATAAGTTAATTTTATTGTGAGGGGGTACCTCCGCAAAAAATCAATCAATCCTTGTTATTTTCAAAAGTAATCTGTAGCTTTTTTATTTAGGCTCTTTAATATCTGTTGCTGAAAAGTCTTTGTTTATGAATATACATATTTTAATTTATTTACTAGTCGCCGAGATTTTACATGGAAGGAGGGACTTCGCTATAACCCCGATGTAAGGTGCTTAGGTCGGGGTAATAGTGAAATGCAGTAGGTATACATAGTTTCATGCAGTGCCTTCATATACACATTATTATCTCCCTTGGGAAAGAAAAAATGCGCGCTAATGATTAACCGGAAAGTGCCTAACTTAGAAAAGGGAAGAACAAGAATGCAACTACGTGATCCTTTCGAAAGTTTTGCCTTTAGACGGGTGGGTGCGACGAATGGACACCAGATTAATTCAACTCGACTAAAGCAATTACATAACTATGAAAGGTCGCCTTTGAACTTATTTTTGACCCCTAGCATTGGTATTGGGCGTCAGGAACGATAATTTTTGCCACAATTTTTCTCACGAAAAAGATAACCCTATCCACACCTTGATTAAACGATATACTGCAGAGTTCGTGATAAAATCTGAAAAAGGAAAAATATAGCCATGATAATTAACAACTCAATCAAACTCTAAGTTACGCCCAAAAAAATCTCACCTTGGAATACTTATCCACTATTGGATCTCCCAGCTGATATAACTGTTGTCATTAAACTGATTGTCGTTTTCAGCCTGAAATTCAGATGTTCTAGTTTTTCCCAAAAAAAGCCTTACATCATCGAAACTTTCTTGAGAATACGTCCTTAAAATTTTGTGCCAGATGAATACCATGGCACAGCAGTGGATAGGCAGCGTGGTAGAGAGGCTGTTTCTAGTCTGTCATTATTTATGATCAATGCCAAGGTTCGGCAACCTTTTCACACCTGAAGTCTGTATCTCGAAATGGCAACAACAAATAGAAATGCGAATAGTTGAACGTTCATAAAATATTTTCGTTTATTAACTTCTTAGCCAATTTACTTCCTCAAAATGTACTTATCGCAAGAATTAAAATATTCAACGGCCATTAGTTAAGGGCTGCTTACAAAATATGTCCTGTGAATGGGGAGATAGAGCTAACAAAGCCTGGGCTGGACCACCACTGCCCCCTGGCATGCTAGAGTGCTCATACAACATATTGTGTCACAATTTTCTACATAAATTTGAAAAAATCTAATATCCAACATATTTGGTAGAAAATTACGACGACAAATATTCTTTTATGGATGTAAGTAACTTCCACGAAAAGGGGTTTTAGATCGTAAATTTTATGTTAAGATATGAAGTAAGTCGCAATTACGTAAAAAACATGGGAGACTACGTAGGTGGAATATCCACGCGATAAGGTGAAGAGCAAGATGATCGACGATTGATGAAACGAATGCAGTACATCTTCAGAGATACCAAAAACATACAGAACGGAATGGTGAGAAATCTTCATTCGTGCTCGAGGTGCGAGAAACAGAAACTCAAAGCAAACGACGGAAATAATGAGAGGCGTTGTTAATCTAAGCTCAACTACGTTCCCCTGGCCGTCTTTCAGCTGCCCCACAATAACGGTCCCGCAGACGACAACTAATTGGTCAAATAGGTACTTTCGGACGACGAAGCTTCCCGAGGCTATCGGCGCCATCGTGGGTACGATCTATACATATTCATCCTCTTTAGAACAATACGTTTTAGTCGTTTTCGGTGAGTCATTTGAGGTTACTTCTCGCGAAACTTGATTCAGCTCGCGAATAATCACGGGGACTTCACATTAGGGACGTAAGCCAACATCATCGCAGTCTTACGGTTTAATAAGGTCAGAAGTTTTATGCATGTAAAATAATGAACTTTCCATGACCGTCTCTGAGATGAATAAAATTCATCCAATCAAATAAAATCTTTACTCGCTAGAAGTGATAGAATCGGTCATCATAGGATGCCAGATTTCATTCATATTTATCCCTAAGGAAGCTCTCGGATTTAGACATTTAAATTGTGCAACAAATAGAGATCAATGCTAGATATGTTAACACTGATGACAGGACAGGTCATGACAGTGGGTATTTGAAATCGTTCTTCAATACTGAACAAGGCACTCCAGAGGAAGATAAAAGTACGGCCATAACGCAAGATATTGTCAAGTAACCATAAATAAACTGTGATATATTTTATTCTAAGTATTTTCACCAATAAAAAGCCGCCTTTCATGAGGAATCGTTAAATAATTTTAGTCTCGAGGTAAAACACACAATCATTAGGCCGCTGGATTTAGAATGATTAATTCCGCTACAAGTTTAAGGTTCAAAAAATGTCAACCGAATCTGCACATGCCGACGGAGGGAACCCGCAAAATGAGGCGCTAGGGTGGATCAAAGGGGCACAGTTGGTGGAATATAATCTTTGAGCCGAGTTGTGGGCGAGCGGTTACGATCTCTTGGATGGTGAGGGGGAGAAGGAAGGGGAAAGACTGATAGAGATGGGGAGGGGGAAAGAGATAAAGCGAGGGGAGGGTTGGAGTGGGAGTTGGAGGGGTAGGTAGGGGAAACGCGGACTCGGCAAGTCCAACGAGGCCTTGAGATTTCGGATGGTGGGTCATTTAAAACGGTTGACGGAAGAGTCTAGTTTCGTGGTGACGGCAGCACGTCGCGTTTTCGTTACACAAAAAAGCCGTGATCGGAAGGAGATTTGGGAATATAGATATCGAGTACCATACGACGGGATCATATCTTTTCTCGTCATGTAGACGGAACGTGGGAAGCTGATTTTGGATTGAAAAACGAATAATAGATATAAAACGCGCCTCCAAAGGTGTACGGCGGCATCACATTCCGATGGTCACGTTAGGAACCACAAAAATTGAATAGTATTGAGCCCAGTCATTCGATTACATTTATTAATATAATTAGCATATTAGCAAAAATTTAATCGGAATATTATGAACCCGTAGTAATATTGCTATAACCTAAAGGATCAGGGGCGGATTCAGGATTTGTTTCTGGGGGGGGCACAGGCAAGGCCGTGTTCAGGATTTTGTTTTGGGGGGGATGAAATATACCTCGTAATACAAAAACGAACGCAATGATAATGAGACTTTATTAAAACCTTCCATATTTTTTAAGGTTCTGGGGGGGGGGGCACGTGCCCCCGTGCCCCAGTTAAAATATCAAGCACTTCAGTCAACAGGTAGATGCTACGATAAAAATATAGGCAAAATTGCCCACTACTCCTGACAGAAGGGATTAATGAAAAAGAAATCATACAAATTATGCCCACATAGTACTCTGCAAGCTATCATAAGTGTCTGGGGACGGAAACAGTCGGAATGTGATGTAACAGTAGCACTACGACTTCCGCCCTGAAAAGGTGAAGACCTAAACCCGGAAAACATTAACGCAAATGTCCCTATGAATATCTAATGAGTGTGATATTATTCTCCTATTTATTCCAGAAGAAATCTCACAAAAAGGATTGATTCATGAATTCAGAACTGACTTTAAAATGTGACAGTTTCCCTAAGTTCTGCCTTTGAGGCCCCCTTCCGGTTATCGCTTGTATTTTCAAGGCCTCCGAGTCACTCAATGTAGCATTTATTTCCTAAAAAATATAAGCATGTGGTACTAAAAATTTAAATTTTAAACATATGTTAAATGCCTAGTAAGCGCTGAATATTTTCAACTAAAAAGGAACCAAGGAATAAAATCGGGCTCTCTTTGGCTGTCATAATTCATCTATTATATGTGTATTTAGAGATTAAATTTGGTACTTGAAATAGAAAAAAACGCTATGTAAATCAGAAGAGGATGTTCAGAAATTCCTTGTGGTGTAACATATGATCTATGTTCATAACACATCCTAAAATAAGTAAAAGGTTTTAATCCAAATATATTCCGTCTAGAACGCAGAAATTCGGAATAGTTACGCTGTGTTCTCACCCTTTCTCCTTCGGAATCAGAATCCGAGTCTGAGTCGGAATCGGATGCTGACTCGTAGCTCCTTGCCGTCCCTGCCCTCCCAGATGACTTACTCGCCAAATGCCTTAGTGCTGTGAAGAGGGCCTGTGGAAGAAGAAAAAAACAATGATTATTAAAAAATGTACACACTCAGCCTCCACCTTTCCATGTAAACAAGAAGACAGAGCGTGAATGTATCGAGTCATAATCGAGACGATGCCAGAAACCATGTGAGAGGCAAGGTCGGTATGTATAAAAAGCGGAGATATGGGAGGAACAGAGAAGGGTTAATGGATAAACACTCGGAACAGAAAGAGATTTCTTTTCAACCATTGACAGGAGACGCTCTCTACGAGACAGACTTGTAAGGTAGACAGATCACTATCACCCCTTAGAGCGGACAATTTTGGCCCTGGGTACAGTAAGTCTCTTCTGAACTCATTAATAGGGGAGAATAGAAACATCATGGTGGAAGGCCGTCTCCATATCCTTCTTTTCGATGGCTACAGGATTGCCAGGCACGAATAAATCTTTCATTATTGCAATTGAATATCCCGCTAAGAGCATGTATGGAAAATGCTCTCTCCCCAACGGTGTTGCGGAGACTTCAGTACACATATACCAGTTTAATGTACCAACTTAATTCGGATGATTGTGCATTTTTTTCATAAGAATATCATCAAGAAGAATGCTCCGATTTTTTGGGTGATCCTGACTTACTATATTACATAAATTCGCTATTTTTTATTACTCTTAAAAATCTTTTAGACGTTTATGTAGTGTTGTTATTCTTTATTTCGCTGAAAATACCTACTTCTTACTTTAATTGTAAATGACTTTACGTTCATTTAATCGAAAGCTCTATTTCGCTATCTTCACCATTAGGGCTGGGCAGTATTTCAAATACACTACCTGAATATATCTTGTATTTTGTATTCCAAATAATTATTTTTGGTATTATCCCATTCTAAAATATAAAAACCCCAATTGTAAAATACTTTTGAAGTAGCGCTGATAACACCTCTGTAACATTATGCTTCATAGATAGATTCGTTTTCTTCATGTTTGCAACTATCCATAACGTGTCAAGGCAGGTTATATTATTTAAAGATCTCTTAGTTTCCACACAAATTTATTTTGTATTTAAAATACATTTGGAGCGGTATTTTGTATTTCAAATACTCCTCGGTCTGTATTATGCCCAGCCCTGTTCACCATTCCAATTGTTTCCAAAACGTCAGAGGTTTATTGCATAGGGGGCGGCCATAAACTACGTGAGGTGATTTTGGCGATTTTCACCCCCCCCTCCCCTCTGGGTGAGAAATTTGGCTTGAACCCCCTCCCTCTAATCTCACGTGAGATTGTTCAAAATACGTATTTTCAGTGTAAATACGTTAATCTATGCTCCTTTGCGTTGTATTTGTTTTTGATTGTTTAATTCGTTTTGTTTAATATTAGTTAAAACTAGTATTTAAGATTACTTAGATCGTAATTTTACACTTTTATTTCGGAAAAAAATACGTGATACTAGCCAGGATCTCTCACGTGAGATTGGGTGAGAACCGGCTTGACTCTTCCCCCCTCGCCCCCCAAAAGCCTCACGTAAGTAATGGATGCCCTCATATGTATAATGCATTTTTTTAATTTCTTTCTATTCATTTTTGCTCATTATATTACACATCTAAGACACAGACCCGAAAAAATTGCTACAAAATGTACTCATCGAGGAAAGCAATAAAATTCAAGAAATTTTCGAAGCGCAGCATTGACATAATAATTTTATTTCCACTCCTTATTTTACATCATACCACGGACTTAGATGACAGTCGATACTTATTAAGATAGTTCTTCGCTCCTTTAACTATTCAGAAGAATTAAATGGTAACTTACGGCAAATTTATCTTGAAGGCACTGGAGAGACACCTTCTACCTGCTTGAAGCTCTTAATTGGCAACATTCTTCTATTAAAAAAATTTCTTCGAATCTCTTACAGCGTTTAAAAGGAAAGGTTGTCAATCCCACTTACTCAATGCATAGAGCGGAGGAGTCTTTGATAGAGCTAAGCAATTTGGAAGCCAAAATTCTCTCGCAGCGTTGGCAAACAATGGCTAACAAGGAGATCACAAAACCTGCGTATGTTACGAAATGCCTCCATGAGCCATATAGCAGAATATATTGCAATATTTCCATGCATGAAATATAATAGCACTTCCTATGGCTCAGCTTTTTCTATATAACATTGGTGATTAACTGGGCGCGTAAAGACCATCCTAATATTTACATTTAACACAGAAGTAAGGAATTGAATCAGTGCATGCTATTACTCTTATAATATTACCATCTATATCCCGTTTTCCGACTCATTTTAGCTTTTTGTTTCTCAGGAACCAGGGTGGAAAGTTTTACTTAGGAAATTATTGTCACTTACCAACTGAAAGTAGGCAAAAACTCAATAACAGAAAGACGCGAACGTGGTTCATGCCCTTAGGTTTTCTGGATAAGAAGTCAGGCAATTCAGGAACAGCTAAGGGTTTTCACACCACCGCAAGAGGTAAGTTGCATATAGATACGACCCATAGCTGCCAGTGTATCGTCAGTTACACCAGAACTGGCAATGAAAGACAGGCTGTGCAACAAAGAAAATCTAGGATATAGACACGAACTCAGCGTTCCCATTGCGAACGTATTACTTTTCCAGTTCGCTTCATCCTAACGATATCTCTGGCATTGGATATGGGATGGTGCTATTGAAGCTGAAATGGTTTGATATGAAGTACTATTGAGGTGCACCGATAGGAACAGGGAAATCTTCCCTCACTTGTCATTTTCATAGTACCGAACACCTTGCTCCAAATCTATATTTTGGCAGGGGTTGAATTATAAATAGTTGAAACTTTAATGATAAACGCACTTCAATCACCATGAATGAAAATCTGGAGGTAAAGTATTTGTCCAAGGAAAGGCGCTCTACGTCAACGATAGTCGAGAAATAAATTGTACTTTGGCGTTTCGTTTACGTTCAATACGTCCATAAAATTCATCATTTTCTGTTACTACTGCGTCAGTTACTGTGGCGAAGACAACAGACACTTCTGAAACCACTGAAAACGTCGCTGGCACCACTGAAAAGCGTCTTCAGGTCAAAGACGGTCGTGCCACCGGACCGACGCGGAAGTAACCGAAAATGAAGAATTGCATAGCACACCGCGGAAATCTCCGTCATCAAAATACATCCTAAAAATCTGAATCAGGTAATCAATCACCTGAAAACCTTAAGGGCAGATTTAGCAACACTCAGCATATTGCTGCCATTTAAGGCGACCGTCTTTTAATGGGCAAATAAGACGTTAGTAGTTATCAGTAAGAAATGAAGCCCTTGACAAAATGAGAGTTTCAAAACAAAACCAAAAAAAGTAGAGAAGGGAGATATTAAGATGAGCAGTCAATTATGCAGAAGCTACACATTTTTAAATTTGAGTGATGAAAGATAACTTTTTAACCCTAAACCAAATTTACCCTCGAAAGCGCTCGAGTTTCTCTCTCCTCCCTCTCTCTAAATCCAAATCGATGGTAAAACGACAATTAATCTATCATAAATAAAATATTCCAGCATAACACAAATTATAGCCTTCGACACAGAATCTATTGCACAAACACTAAATATCGTTCACCATGAGGTTTTAATTTTTACTTACTTAAACTTACCCCACACGTTTCGCCGAGATAGAAAAAAAACAAGTCTCCTTTAGCTATAGTGTTTTCTTCATTCCCCATGTCGGACTTCACGTCCCGGTATCTATGAATGCTGCCAAGATGTAGCAATCCACATATCCTAATTTTATTTTTGCCAATTTCTTGCAGATGGTGTCTGCCTGAGTCCATAAGAAAAGTAAATTATCAGTTTTCTGTTATCTGAATACGACGAGTAGATGAATTTTCTTATTTTATACATTGTGCTCATTTTTAATCGAATATTTTTTGCAGCTTACTTTGCCAATTTATAAAGATATATTCAGCATAGTGTTAACTTTTCATAAACTAAGTTTCACTCCTATCACAACGAGCGTCTTTAAGAGAAAGTAGATTTTCCTCATATTCTAAATAGAACCAATATCGTTGGGTTATTGAATGAATGGCAGGATGAATGGCAGGGGTCTAGTATTTTTCCTCACATGAAATGTGCAACCATGTTGCTCGGCTGGTTCTCACCGAGTATGCACCATCTATCCCACAACCTACGGCGGTATGAAAGCCTAGACCTTTGAAGGCAATGAACATACATTATATATTTAAAACACAGAGTAAAAGGTTCTTATATATTGGCCATTTAATACTACTGGGCGTATTATTCGGAAATATTAACTAAATAATAAGCCAAGTTACTAAGCTATTTGAGCAATGCATCATTTTTTTATCTCGGTGAATGCTCAGGCCGTCTCATATCGTTCTGGGGAAGAATGAATTTTTGAACCTCTTCGTTCGAAATACTTTTCTTCATACATTTCTGATAAAACTAGAACGCTCTTAAGCTAGGTATGTGAGGTAAACATGAGTCGCACATTTGACTGCACTCAACCAACACTTACAAAGCGTCCTCGAAATCAAGTGACCGAGCTCGTGTAAGAAAAACATCGAAACAGTAGCGAAGTACGTACGCGAGCAGAGTGGCCACGTCTGTTTACGTTGCGGGGGTGACTGTGTTCAGAATCGCTGGAGGCACGAAAGGAAGTGGGCGGCGTCTGGGACACCCTCTCCCTCCCTCCAGACGCTCATTTGTCTGGCGTAGGGGGATCAGGGGGATGATGCATGAGGGGAAAATACCAGCAGCTGTACGAGAACAACTACACGTTATGGGGACAAAACCTGTCGACGCGTCGCACTCGCCGATCACGGAGATGGGCGTGTGTGAATAATCCACCTCGAATTATTCCACAGTGCAATGCCGTGATTGTCAACACCCCCTCAAGTTGTCACAGCAATAACTTTCGAGATTCGATCATTGATTACATTGCGCACATGTCATACCCACGCATTTTATGCCTCATGCATCAGCTAATTATTTTTGTTCACTGATCAGTAAGAACGCAATAAAATCGAAAAACTCAACTTTTCTCTAAAAAGAAAACATCCATCTCAGAAAAGTTTGTGCACTAACTAGCTAGATATCACTCCCGGGATACAGAGGAAATTTGGTTTAATAACATTGAATTGGGTGAAGGTTTTCATCACGCTAGTTAATCGTTATGTTCAGATCAAAAACTCAAGTCATGGTACTTTCTATTTGCCTTTGCTGAGGTCCAAATGGTTCAAATATTTGCGCAAGCTCCTACATGCGTAGATATTTATCGTGACAATAGGTTGTATTTGTGGATTGAATTCGTAGAAAATGGACCCTAATTAGCGGAAAGTTGAATAATACGTCAGAACAATGTTGATAAACAACCTATGCGTAAAAACAATAGATCAATATAAAACCTTACAGTCAAATTAGATAAGTGTCAATTCTTTATTCTTCAGCTGCACAGTTTCAATTGGCATTTACATTTATGGTGTTTAGGTACAGGGACGAAATATCATTTTGACCACGAAAAATGGCTAATCAGAGGCAGGATGGAAATAGTCCAAGAAATCCAACGTCTCACCGCTGTAAAGCGACTTTTGTAGTCTAAAATTAATGTAACATATTTTATGGAGAGCTTGAGTTAAATGTACACAGAAATAGCACCATAGTTAGTAATTCCAAAACACGTTATAATACAGTTACATTTAGGGCGTGGACCACTCGTTTAAATGTCAAATGTTGAGGGATTGCAACGGGAGCTTTTTAATAAATAAAGGTCATACCAAATTGAGAATATATAGTGGGTAATCACACAGCCCTACTTATAGCACTGCGAATGAATTGATCGCGCGATAGCTAGACATAGGTCTATCGAGATGAAGCGTCCCTTCCATTCAGCCATTTCGCGTGTACCACACCGATCAATTCTTTCCCAGTTTGTGCCCTAACCCTCGCCACAAAGAGAGAAGAATTCCACCCCAAAGACAGACGTGATCCACAGCCGAGGTGCGATGGTGATCCCAGGCCGCGGCAACGCATGAATGCGTCAGGGTAACGTACAACCCATTGGTAAAATAATGCAAGAACTGTGAAGGCATGACGATTAAGAAAACCTGAGTGTTCTACTTCCGAATCATGTTCACTCTTACTTTGATTTAACGTATTTATGCATTAATTATTGAAGATATTTATCTTCTATTGACACGTAATCACATTTAATTCCTATGGACAGGCATATCGAACGATTAATCACAACGAAATATTTTATATTAAATACGTTTTTTTCTACATAACTAACGCCAAACCGTTACTTTCTACCATTTAAGGCACATTTTAAAACGATTTATTGTTTAAATGCTTATACGTCCCGTACAAGAGCCCCTAATCAACCCATTACTAACATCACATTTCGCGAGGAACTCTCGCGAACCCAAACAAACCACAGCAACATCACCACGAAATAACAGTGCCCTCCCAATCTCGCGCATGCACTCTACCGCATGGCTACGGGCAAATCTACCGTTACGTACAAAAATAGCGTGCGGACAGCCCACGAGAGGAACCCACCTGGTTATTCCTCAACAAAGGTCTTCCCTCGAGCAGTGCCTTCCCGGCAGCCGAGGAAAAACTCGAGCACCGGCACACGACGATCGTCTCCACAGCCGATGGCATGAGGGAAACCGAAGGGCCCATGCAGTGGGCCGCAGACAGGGCTCTGTAGCCGAGGCGTAGAAGAGAAGCCATGGTGGCGAACGCTTTAGGAAATCGCAGCCTTCGTTTGGATCATATGCCGTAAGGACTGAAGAAGATGATAATATCCGAACTTCCGTCACGAGATATCCACAGGTGTCCCGAAAATTTAACGCAAAAAAATATCAACGCTCCGTAGAAACGAAGTCCACGCGGTATTCGGACTGTAATCCACTATCGCCAGCCAGTGCTTCTCACTCCAACCAGTTTTGGGTCGCACTGGGTCCCGCTTTCGAGTCCGACGCGTCTTGTTGGCCTCTTCCCCCGCCCCCCCCCCACTCCTTCCTTGCTTGTTTCCGAGCGGGGTCCCTCGAGTTCTCGCGCATGCGCACTGTTAACTTTCACTCGTTGCCCACATGAGGGGTCGCCGCCCTCGTTTAGAGCATGTGAAGCGGTTGCTTGCTGGTTGTCGCCTCGACCGTGCAGACGTGGTTGCATCCTCTCTCAGGGGCAGATGAGAGTACGTGCGGGCGGAATGATAATATACCGCATCCAGTATCAATTTTCCAAATCGGTCACGAGCACTCATGCCACCTGCGGTTAACACCAGGGGCTTCCACAGGAGATATTAACCGCTATTTGCGCCTTTGAAAAAAATTGTGGGACTTAAAAACTACATACATTACACTGGCGGGATGGAGTTTGGTGGAATTTATTTATTTCAACACCAAAAACGGCTCAAAGGCTTTTACATTGGTTGACCTCAATAAATAAATAACAGCTTAAAGATAATGGAATTTAAAAAAAATGTTTAAAGCCAAGGAGGTTGTAAATACACAACCTCCTTGTTTAAACATAAGAAGAGGGATCATGGGTTACAGAGTAATGAATGGAATGGTGGAATGCGCTATCAGCATTAGGGATATGCGCACCCCTTGTTTACACCATCTATTTACTATTTAAGGAAATAACCGCGGACTTACCAGCAGCATGCCTTGACGGAGTCACCCGCAGGATCACGCTTGGTGTAGGAAAAGTGCCTTAACCCAGTGGCGGATTAAGGTCGTCGTTGGGGGGGTCGGGCGAATTATTACTTCCCGCGGCGCCTTGGTGGCAAGCAATACCTCTCATCGGCCGTAGCTCTGAGGTCTGATATGCGTAGACAAATGGCTTTCGGGTATTCATCATTATTCTACTTAGAGCATTTATTATTTATACACATTATTAAGCTAGTGAGAGCCGCTTTCATTAGAGCCACCAATGAAAAATCGAAATTATTACCATCCAAATATAACCATCGAAAAGATAACCATCAAAATACGGCATTCGAAAAAATACCTATCTTTTCGATTTTCCTGCAGCCGTCCCCCCCACCCTCCTCCTTTACTGCCTTGACCGGGACACGAACCAGGATCCCTTGCATTCGTGCCAAATGCTCGAACACATAACTTACTTGGGCATCTTTTTCTGCTGTGTTTTCTGAAGATCTTCAGAGCTAGTACATGTTCAGAGCCTGGTCAGAGCAAACGATTTTTCCTCTGGAATTACCGCGACGTCTATTTTACGCCGCAGAGATAGTAAATTGTGCTGATTGCGTACTTTCCCCCACTGCATGCTCGTCGGCTCACCCCCTCTCGAAAACTTATGTCCCATTAAAACTGTTGATGTGAAAAGCATCCTTGAATCAGAGATATCCAGCAAATCAACCTCCTCTTTCTCGTAAGATAACTATTTTAGGGACTTATACGCAATCACGTATATTTTTATTCATTAGTTTTATTTTTTATCAAATAAAAAGAGGGCTAAACAGCTGTTCTTACCAATATATTTTACGCAATTAATTTTATTGGTTCGTTTGGTTTCCCCTAAAATGCATTTATTGACTTATTTTGATTACTAACCGTCTTTAAAATTTTTGGTTTCGATTTTAGTGTTTACGTCCTGTAGGTCTGTTTACATTCATCAATCCATGATTTGGTGGGGGTTCGCATCGCATTCTCACATGTATTCATGCCATATTAATTTCACCGTACACTGGTTAACTCCTTCTAATACAAAGAGACCTTGGGATGGTATCGTGACAAGAGTTGCCTTCCTATTCAATGAAGGTGGGTTCACATCCCAGGAGTGACGAACACGACGTTTTCAGAGGTTGTTG
Source organism: Ischnura elegans (assembly GCF_921293095.1). NCBI lineage: Eukaryota > Metazoa > Arthropoda > Insecta > Odonata > Coenagrionidae > Ischnura > Ischnura elegans. Next base: position 69,497,157 of record NC_060248.1, on the reverse strand, counting down.
GATCTCTTTCCGAGTGCTGTGTGGCAGACATTTCAAGTTCAGCATTCCGTCCTTCGAATGGGACACTAATTTGTTATCCCCTTGGCGCCTTTCGAGCTGGCTGATGTAGGCAGTGGCGCAGTGAGGGGGGGGTTTGGGGGATAAAACCCCCACAGAGCTCAGAGAAAATTTTAAGTTTGATATATTTTACTTAATGGGATTAATATTTCTTATAGACAAGTGTAAGGAAAAATAAAATATCCCTCAGAAAGCCGCACAACTCACCATTTTGAACCATTTATCTTAAAAAAATTTCTGAGGAAGGGCCCCCGCACCTCTCTCTTACCCTGGTGGGTATTCCATACCCCCAGACCCCCCAGTATTAGTTGCGCCTAAACCCTTGTCTTAATTCCTGGCTGTGCCCCTGGATGTAGGTACCTGGTTTATCTGCACCCTTCCTTTACACCCATCGCAAAGGCGCAAATGACTTCTGCTCTCGTTCATCTCTTGCAAAATATCTATCTAAGATTCCCCTCTGCCGCTCACCTGGCCCTGATGGTCTCAGTCCTATATTCGTTCGCAACTGTGCTCAGACTCTCTCAATTCCCATTGCCCTCCTTTTAAATCGCTGCTTCCACTATGGCATATTTCCCTCACAATGGAAAATAGCAAATGTTATTCCTATCCATAAAACTGGCCCTAGAAATGACGTCTCTAATTATCGGCCCATCTCAATACTTCCCGTTCTTTCCTCTGTCTGTGAAAGGATCATCCTTAACCGACTTTACTACTTTACTTCTCCCTTTCTCTCCCCTGATCAGCACGGCTTTCTTCCGGGTCGCTCTTGTCTTACAAACCTATCCATATTTCAGCAACATGCCGTACAATCGATGGCCGAAAAGTCCCAACTTGACGCCATCTTTCTTGACTTTTCCAAAGCCTTCGACACCCTTAACCATAAACTTCTCCTGCATAAACTCGCCTCCCGCTTTAATATCCATGGCAACTTCCTCAGTCTCTTGTCCAGTTTCCTCCGTGACAGATCCCAAAGAGTAATACTCGCTGGTATCTCATCTTCCTGGTCTAACGTTACCTCCGGAGTGCCTCAAGGTAGCGTTCTTGGACCTTACCTCTTCAACCTATTTATTGATGACCTTGCCCCCATTGTCCGTTCTTCCCAAGTCAATACATTACTCTATGCTGATGACTGCAAACTATTTAAAAAGATAAATAATCTCGCAGACTGTAATATGCTACAGGATGCCGTAAAAAAGACCACAGAGTGGTGCATTCTCTGGAGGCTGCAATTGAACTTTAAAAAGTGCACCACAATGACAATATCTGCGAAGAAAACTCCTATCCTTTTTGATTATGCAATTAACTCCTTGCCTCTTAATCGTGGGTCATCCATGAAAAATCTTGGAATTATTGTGGACCAAAAACTTCTGTTCTCTGAACACATTCATGCGATCAAATCTAAAGCCATGTCACTCTTAGGACTACTCTACCGGTTCACGGATATCTCCAGTACTAAGGCCCTCCAATCCTACTTCTCAATCATAGTTCTTCCGGTGATCAACTATTGCTCCCCAATTTGGTCAATGTCTGCCCCCACTAATCTTGCCACCCTTAACAGTGTTACAACTTTTTTTGCAAAAATTGTAAAATTTAGAAACCCAAATCTCCGCGAGTCACCTACTAGTGCAGTTTTATCCTCTTTATCCGTCCCTAGTTTATCCCTTCTCCGACTTCAATCAGACATCAAATTCATTTATAATACCCTTAACTCCCACTTCGACAGTCCTGACATTGTTTCCTTCCTCAACATTAGAGTACCTTCCCGCCACACCCGATCTACTTCTTTACTCCACATTCCTACACCCAGGCTATCTGTAATTAAGCGCTCTCTTTTCCATAGGCTTTCCCTTTTAATAAATACTCTGCCCAGTGATATTGATCCGTTTGGTCTGACACTTAAAAATTTTACTCATCGGGCATTAACATATTTATCACATAAATGACTAGATAGCCGGATAAATGTTTGTTTTTCTTTTTATTCTATTTAAATTTGTAATCAAATCATTGTTATTTAATTATTTAATATGTGTTGTTATAAGTGCACTTTAAATTGGCAGTATTGCTGTATGTGTATCTCTTTATTAAAATAAATAAAAATAAAATAAATCTCCTCCAGCTTGGTACCTACCTATCCAAATATCACTGCCGAATGTGGGTTTGAGGACAGGTACGGAGCATGGGCGTACCCAGCGTGGGGCAGTGGCCCTCATGAAAGAAAGATCAAATTCTGCCTCGATCAAACCTTCATACCCCACCTCCATTGCTTTTATGAATTACATTTGGGACTCCCAGAACAAAGTATTCATCTTGAAAATAACGTTTTCTGCTGAAATGCGTCGTAGGGATAAATTATCTTCAATTGGTAATTTGAATTCGTTCTTTATTTCATGATGGAACATTCTTACCATATCACGATTGAGACACCTATGTATATTTGAAGTGGGCTATGTTACGCAATCACACAAGATTTAACTAGAGCAGTGTAACACGATGGGGTTCAAAGTATTCGATTGACCTATCTGCATTCATAAGTGGTACCAATTTTTTATGAGCTGTTCAGAAATAATCATGCTCGGAAACCAAGGGCGTACCTAGGATCATAACTGGGGGGGCAAGCCAAGTTGTGACATTTTAGCATGGAAAAGGTGAATGAAACCAACATTTTAAGAAAATTATAACAGCGCTTTATTAGTTTATGAGATTATTTCCTTGAAAAAATAATTTTATTTTAGTTACATATCTTATACTAATACGTGTACTAATAAAATATACATTTTTCGTGGGTTTAAAGAAAATTTGTTGAATACTTTCTTTCAATTCAGTACTGATTTTGCTTAAAGACTTTTGCGATTTTTGCTTCTAGGGGGGAGGGGGCAGCTACTCCCCCCCTGCCCCTCGTCGGGTACACCCATGGATAATGCAAGAAGCAATCACTTTACTTATTGTTAGTGGTAAGCACTTCACTGATTGTGAGTGCTTCGATCCGAAGATAAGCTACGACTGGCGAATGAAACACTTAATGGGTTTTCGGACCACCTATTTTCTCCGAAATAACCAGCACCGCAAGGATTTCGTTCATGGGAGTATTCAAATTTCACCGGAATTTGAAAGCAGGATCCTTCGAGCAGTAAACCTTCACTCATTGAATTACCACTCTCCTTAAAACATCAATAAAATTCAACAAAGACTCCTGAAATCAATTACGGCGGTTGCTAATCAATTGAGGAGGTTACGAGTGCACTAGATAAGGGTAATTGAAAACTACAAAACTTGGATCGCATCAATATGATTTTTACGTAATGGAGTGTAGTCGAGTGCTGATCATTCGACGATTTGTCCGCTAATTAATAGCACCCTTCTCCATTTAACCTTATATTCTGTTCAATCCCCTCTCCCTATACATTGGAGCGCTTCCGTTTCTATTCTGCAATTGTGTCGTTCTACATTACTCACACGTAAGTATTAGATTCCAGGAAATCAATTCGCAGGCTATTTACGGTGCTCTCCACCTTTTAAAGGTGAATCCCCGGTCCTTGGCTCGTATGCTAAATTTTTATCGTCAATTCTATTACAGGGGTGCCTACTCCCTTCTCTGCAAAGCCGTTGCGACCCGTTGCGGGGAAGAGGGATTGGTTAATTCATTTCTTAAATAACTATACAAATTGGTAAAGAATAAAAAATATACACATTTTGGAAGAGTAAAAGCCGCCCCGAAATGTTTGAGATATATAGATAGCCCATGGTATATTTCCTCCAGCTGAACCTCCCTCAAACGTATTCCCCTTCCCCCTACATCCCTACGAAATTCATTTCCCCTCATAATTTAAGGCCGTTTTACACGGGGCACGTAATTGCGCAGGTTAGAACTGTATTTATTTCTCAATATGGCGCGGAATTGCACGAATGCACGAACGAAATTAGAACAGGGGCTATTTTGCCATCTCTCGTCCGTGCATTCTCGCATCCGTTCAACCAATTTATCGCTTAACACGATCCAATTTTGACTGCGCCTTCGTATACACGTCAGATTGTGCAAGTACCTGTCCCATAGAAAATGGCCATATACTAATATTTTACTAGTCTCCTCCACCAGATAACATTTTCTGGTTACGGCATTGCTGACTCGATGACCCCCAAATATAGCGACTTAGTTACTCCAAAAAACGGCGCCCCCTTTTAAGGGCGGATCGGGATTTTTTTCTAGGGGGGTGGGGCACAAAGGTCTGAGAGGAAAACGGTCTTCTAAAATTTGGGATTAAAAACAACATACGACAATTATTCTACGGAATATACTTTTTATTTTAATATAAAAGTTATAAATATGAAAATATTAATATGTTAAATATATAATAATGACAGTTTCTTTTCCTATCTCCAAAGCATTTCAGGGGACTTAGAACCTTTGCTACCCCCAACGCTCGCTACTGACTTGAAAGTATGTAGCTCATGCAATGGTATTACCAGGAATATGCTTCGGGGAGGAGTGGTGGGGCCTGGGGGGCTACCCTGTATGTATAATGTATTTCCAGGCATGTCATTTTTCAAAAATTTTCCCACACTGGGGAGGGTAGCCCCCCAGGCCCCTCTAACCCTCCCCAGCCTGGGAAAATTTTTGAAAAATGACATGCCTGGAAATACATTTTACATCATTTTGCCACTTAAAAGTTAACTTTAAACAGATGGAGTTATTATACTAGACAATAGTTTAAATTTTTTTAATTTCTCGGAGGCTTTGGGGGGTAGGATCTATCCCCCTCATAGTTATGCCACTGAGCCCATGTATGCTACCAACTTCTCCTTCAGCATGATTATTATTCAATATATTCACCACAAAGTGGGTGGGATGTGCTTCAATTTCTTTGCCAGAATCCTATTTCTAATCAGATCTATGGTTACTACCCTCCTACCCATATTAATTTACAATACTAGAACTTCGTCTAACATTTCGCCCATTATATATGTATGTTTACCCCTCACTCCAGCAGTCCCCACTCTCTTACCATTTGTCCTTGCACAGCTCTAACATCATATAGCCCTTTTCTTGATTTGTGCCTAATTTTTTCCAGCTAACAGAGCAAGGTGAGGCAAAGAATAGGTGGAAGGATTGAGTGTATTAGCTGTATGACAGGGAAAATAGGACAGAAAGACTGACCTTCAAGGAAGAAATTAAGTCGCTAGAAGATGATCACTTTCCAGGGATCTTAAGATGCCGAAATCTAGAGAGCCCTATGGAATGTAATGGATTTGAAATTGGTGAGAGTGGGCAATATCCTTTGTGAAATTCTTCATACAACCTAGGCATGTCTTTTTGCTTTGTCAGTTTAGTGATACATACATAGTATTTGATATAATGGATTGGACCGAGTAAATGGGCATTCTATAGAAAATATGTGAACATATGAGGGATTGGCAACTCATTTGCAATATGTTTATGTTTCACTCTGCTCAATTAAGGGTAGTAAAGTGCTCAAGGGAGGCAGGGTGGGATAAGCATCAGGTTGAGGTGTAGGACAGGGTTGTCCACAATAGCCTTGGCTGTGTAACATGCACGCTGAGGAAATGGTGGGGGAGGTAAAACATTTAAAATGCTGGTGTGGAGGAGAAGTGAGAAGGGGAAAGAGAAGAATAGGAATAGTTTGCTATGCATGGTCAGCAAGGAAAGAAACCTAGATAGGATACAAAGGGTTTGGAAGATGCACCTGTTTGGAAGGGATACTATAAAAGTAAATACCATTCTAGAAGGAAGAATGCCCGAAAAAGTGAAAATGGGGAAGGGAATACTATTTAAAGATGAAATAAAAGAGAGAAGGACTTAATGCAAATTGAAAAGCCCATAACAGGAAAGGAAACAGCCAGAATAACTCACCAACACTCTGTAAAGTAAGTAAATCTGCTTTAACTGGCACAATACCACCTTCCCAATAATATTAGTTCAGGATGATTGGTGGAAAAGTGATCATTGCTTGGGAAGGTATAAGCCTATTTAAGCCATATGCATAAACTGAGACTATTCTCATTCAGTTTATACTCAAGAAAATTACCATTTTCTTCAAATCTTTCATTCAAATGCCTTCTGCAAAGCTATATTATTATTATTACAGTATTCTACCGAATACGGTAGGTTTCCACGGAGTACTAAAGAAGTGATCTGGGAGCCTCCCTTTCCTTCCAGCACTACCTTCTTCAATTCACTGTAAGGCCTACTCCCTTTCAATCCATCTAAAAATCCTATTCTTTTCCTTCCCCTCCCTTGTTTCCCTAACATTCTACCCTCTAACACCATTTTCAACATCCCCTCCTCGCTAAGAATTCGCTCCATCCAGACATTCTGTCTCCTCCGTACCTCATCAAAAAGCTGCCTCTCTTCGCCAACCACATCCAGCACTTTGTCGTTCCTTTTCCTCTCCGTCCATTTCACCATCTCCATCCTTCTCCATACCCACATCTCGAATGCCTCCAATCTTCTCTCGTCTTCTTTCCTCAATGTACACGTTTCCGCACCGTAGAGCGCTACACTCCAGATCAAACTCTTCACTAACCTTTTCTTTAAACTCTTACATAACGATCCTCTCAGAAGCTCCTTCCTGTTCATGAACGCCTCCTTTGCTAATGCTATTCTCTTCCTAATGTTCTTACTACTGTATCCGTTTTCCTCTAACGTACTGCTTAAATAGTTGAACTGCTCAACCTGCTCAAGTTTTTCACCACCCACTTTTATCTTAAGTCTCACACTCCTCGCTCGTGATGCTTTACAAAACTGCATAACCTTAGTTTTCTTGTGATTAATCCTCATACCATACTCCTCGCAACACTCGTATAACGCATCCACTAGAGCCTGAAGCCCCCTCGCTGACTAGCTAATCAACGCCTGATCATCCGCGAATCTCACTGATTTGAACATCATTCCTCCCACTTTTATTCCAGCTTCTAACTCATACCACGCTTCCTTTACCATCTCTTCAGCGTACATGTTAAAGAGCAGCGGCGAAAGAGGACAGCATTGCCTCACTCCTCGTCCCATTCTTGCCCACCCAGATTCTCCGTCCGCTACCCAAACTTGCGCAGTCTGGGCCATATACAGATTACGAATCAGTCACCTATCCCTCCAATCTACATCTATTTTTTTGAGAATATCCAATAACTTTACCCAGTTCACTCTCTCAAAAGCTTTTTCAAAATCCACAAAGCAGGCATACATGTCCTGCTCATATTCTAGGTTCTTCTCCACCAGGGACCTCATTACTGCTATTGCATCACGAGTTGACTACCCTTTTCTGAAACCAAACTGATCTTCGCCCAAATACTCGTTTGCCCTCACCTCCATTCATCTGTTCAATATCCTTAGTACCACTTTCGCCGTGTGCAATTTTAGGCTAATAGTCCTGTAATATCCGCATTCCACAGCTTTCTTCTTTTTCGGTAGCGGAATTAAAACCGTCTTCACGAAATCCTCCAGCCAACATCCCTCCTCAAAAATCCTGCGTACTAGTTCGAAAAACCTTTTCTTACTTTCCTTCCCTAGATTCTTCAGAAGCTCACACGGGATGTTGTCCACGCCTACTGCTTTCCTGACCTTCATATCATGAAGTGCTTTCTCTATTTCCGAATCTAATATCCCTGGCCCAAGATTATCTTCCTCTACTTCACTTTCATCCTTTAAAGTCAATCTCTCTGGTCTGTTCCTTCCTTCCTAGAGATACTCCATGTATTCCTTCCATCTACTCTGTACCTCTTCTCGCTCGCTTAGCATCCTTCCATCTTTAACCTTAATTTTAGGCATGGTTTGCCTTCTTTTGCCACCCTATAACGACTTGACTTTGCCATATGACGCGCCTACCTCTCCTTCCTTCTGAAACTTTTCCATTTCTCCACACTGTCTTTTCCACCGAGCCTCCCTTGCTCTCTTAGTTTCCCGCCGTAATCGATTATTAATTTGTCTATACATTCTTTTGCCCTGTTCTGTGTCCAAGTTCTTCCACTTCCTCCATTTCCTGTATCATGTTCTCCGTTATCCACGGCTTCTTTATCCTTCTACTGTCAACATAACCAATTGACTTCTCATCCGCTTTGACGATTCCAGTTTTAATATTATTCCATCTTTCCTCAACAGTCTTAGTACTTCCAATCTCCCGTATACTAATGTCCACTAGTTCCTGATATTCTCTCCTCATACTCCCCTTCAGGGCTTCTATGTTCCATTTCTTCACCTTCCTAACTTTCAAAAGTCTTTTGAATCTTACGTTGCATTTCATAAGTACTAGGTTGTGGTCTGAATCTGCATCTGCTGCTGGGAAGCTGCGCGAGTTTTTAACACTATTCCTAAACCTCTGTCTTACCATAATGTAGTCTATTTGAGATTCCCCACATCCTCTGGACTTTTCCATGTGTACCTTCGCCTTTTATGATGATTGTACCACGTGTTTGCGATGAATGACTTGTTTCTCTAGCAAAATTCTGCTGCTTTCTCACCCTTGTCGTTCCAAATTCCTAATCCAAATTCTCCTATTTCGTTTCCATCCCTCCCTTCCCCGACTGAAGCGTTCCAGTCCCCCATTATAACCAGATTTTTCTTACCCAGTGTGTCTCTAATTATTTCCTCAAGCTCCTCATCTACCTCTTCCTCCCTATGATTGCTAGTGGTCATGTAAACTTGGACCACCACAAGGTTGGTGGGCCGTGCCTCAATTTCTACCACCAGAATCCTATCGCTTACCCATCTTCCCGTTTAATACTAAAGCTATCCCTCGCTGGCTTTCCTCCCCTCCACCATATATAACCCTATACCCATCACTCCAATAGTCCCTCCTATCACTCCACCTCACCTCGCGTAATCCTAAGATATCTATTTATAGCCGACTTCTTCTTCTCCATCTTCTTTTCTTCGTTCTTCATTGTTGCTGCTGCTGCTGATGATAGGTCTCTGCAAGGATTTCGCATGCTGACGACCCCGAGGACCTTGCCGACCTCGCTGCCGTGCCCGACACCCGCCCTCTGCGGACGGGTGATGAGATTCCGAGGCTCATTTGGTTGTACTCCATGTTTTCACGGAAGAGATAGTTGGTATGGTTTCCCACTTCCATTCCAACAGTATTTTTCACGTGACACCATCACGTGGACTACCTTTCATCTGACTCCTACCCTTCGACCTATCTGACATGGGTGGCCCTACCGGGAATAATTTAGAATTAATCCCGCCAGTGCAGCTCTAGGGGTCATAGGAACACGCAAGCCTTTCCACAACAACAAGGTTGTAGCGCAAGGGAAAGGGCAAAGCTATATATTTCTTAAAAATCATAAATATTTTTGCATCTTTCAATTATAAGGAATATTTTTTATCAAATTAATCATATACCCTATGAATGAAGGAAGAAGTATATAGCAAAGTGGATTTCTTTAATAAATGCACTTATTAAAAGGAACATTTTCATACTTAATAGAATAGATAATAACATTGAATGACATTTCACAGACTAAATTAAAGGTAAACTAGGAGAATCATGATAGATAATTGATAACGAGACTTCAAAGAAGAGAATATAACTCCCTACACAGAAGGGAAATTTTATATACAGTAGAGCAATATATATATTAATCCATTTGAACATGCAATTACACATTTAGCTCTTCTTGTACTCTATTCTTTCCACCTTTACTTCATCACCAACCAATTGGTAGACATATGTAACAACAGTAGAACTCTGAATATCCATCAAAACAAACGAGGGGTTAACAGACCTGAAAATATAAAAGCTTTTCTGTAATCTCATCGTACAAGATACTGCATTTATATAAAATAAGTGATAGAAAAACTGTGGCATACATACACATGAAATGATCCAAGGGAGGATCCAGGACTTTTTTTGGGGGGCAGAATGTTTGACAGTCAAACAGTTTTCTCATATTTGAGATTTACCCATGATGACACACGTGGGCGGGAATTCCCTGCCCTATGTAAGTTATCATCGATAAATACTAGGACAGCCCTTATTTTTCAGAATTGCAAGAAGTTATGTTTTCCTAGTCTCAAAATGATTCAAATGAGGTTTATATTCAGGTATTAAAATTTGGTACTTTAAAATAACGGCAACCCTAAGTACTGAGGACCCTCAATTGAGTTTTAGGGGCCTAAAAAGTGCTATCCCTATGTAAAATGTAAATGTGGTGATATGTAATGTGAATGTGGAGATGTATGTGGTAATGTAAATGTGGAGATATTGTCCGTCGTAATGCAATACACTCCCCATGGCACTACTCCACACCATGGTGGTCGACCTCTGGGTAATGCATGAAATGTATCAGACATTTTGGGTTCTTTGAAATTTTTTTCGCATGATATATTATCAGATATTTTACCCTTAACAGACACAAAAATTCAAAGTGTGCAGGGCAGTTTTCGGCATCAAATGGATGGAAGGGAAACGGACCTAATTGAAAGTTTTCCTGGATATCAAACAATTACTTATACCACTAATTTAAAAAAATAAATAAGTGGTATAAGTAATTTAGCTTGATATCCAGGAAAACTTAAAATGGAATACCACAAAGTTAATCAAGAGTTAGTGAATTTTGGACCTAATTACTGAAGGCTGTTTTGCGATTATTAAATTTAGCTGAGGTGCAAAAGCCGAACCATGAAAATATTTTGATCTCTGGAAGGCAGATGGAACAGGATCTGAATATTTTAGATTTGTAAAGGCCTGTTTAAACAATAGGTTAACAAGTACGAGTTAATGTCTGTTCGCATGAATTATTTTTGTGGATCAGAATGGAACATGTACGAATGCATGAACCAAATTAGAACAGGTTCTATTTTCTTTGCATGCATTTGCACAGGTTGGGTGGTTACACGGTGCATTTTGGTGTTCATTCTTGCATTTATACATTAACCTGTACTAGTTAATGTACTGTGTAAATAGGCCTTAAGAGGTGTAAATAAGTTAAAAAATGTTAAGATTTGATAACATTTGTAAAATAAACGAATTGAAGAAGAAAAATTTTTCCCCCAATTAGGTACACTTTCAAAACATTTGTCAGTACATGCCGAAATAACTACAGTATGAGCAGCTACAGTAAATGAGATGCTTCCACAATTTGGGGTAGATGCAGTTTCCATGTTTACATGCCAAACAAGCTGCCGAAGTATGGGATCAAAATATTTGCCAATTGCGATGAAAAAAATACACCAGTAATATGGAAGTGCACGTTGGAAAACAAAATCAGCGCAAAGGTAAAATTGATTACATGCTAGGCTCAGTGATAAAAAGACTGGTTCAGTACATTTATAACACTGAAAGAAATGTCACCCTTGATACATAAGTGGTTCCTGTCATACCTTTTAGCACTGCAGCTTCTAAAATATGTCTAACATCAGTAGAAATGATAATAATAAGGGTAAGATATAATCCACACATAATAATCCACCCCTATTTATGGCTAAGTCAAAAGATAGAGTAGTTGGAAATATGTAGTACTTAAAAAAAAAAAAAAAAAAGTGACCCCAGTGTCATACAAATAGCTGAAGCTAGCAAAGTGTATTGCTCTTATCTCGAATCCCCACACTCAGATATTACGCCCGTGACGCTATCCTTTCCTCCCTCAGGATACCTAACATAACAAGCCGCCGTTTCTTATCAGGTCTCATGTTTCTACATAAAATCTTTAGTGGTTCTCTACGGACAAACGAAATTCTCCCTCTTTTCCGATTTCATATTCCTCCTCGCCCCTTACGAAATAACTCTCTGCTGCACATTCCGCGATTCCGTCTCTCCATCTCTCAACGCTCTCTGTTCTTCCGAATCCCCTCCTTGTTTAACTCCATCGCTTCGAAAATCCCTTCCCTGGACCTATTTTCCTCTGCTACTAGTTACAAAGCCACCTTAAAATGCCATCTCAATAATTCACCATTGTCTAATCAATAGTGCCCCTTCTCACATTTAAAAATTTTGCTTACTGTTACTTTTCATTTACTGTGCTATTGTTTGTTATCTTTTATATATTATTTATTTAGGAACAGCCAATGTAAAGGCCTTTGTGCCGTTTTTGGTGATGAAATAAATAAATAAAATAAATAAATAAACCATGCATCGAGATGAAAATGTGAATCCTCAAACAAATAAACATAAACATCTTCTGTTTAACAACTCCACGAAAGGAGATGTAGACTTTTCAGATCCTTTACACTCCACTTACAGTCTCTTTTGCATATCATACCAATGGCCGCTAACTCCTTTTTTTTAAGTGATGAATATTATCGAGATAAATAGTATTGTTATTTACAAAGCAAACTCAGGTACATCTATCAGTTGTAGGGAGTATTTGAATAATCTCGTTAAAATTTTGACCAGAGAATACATGCTGAAAAGGGAGAAACAGAAAAATATTCAATTATCTCTGCGACTTATGGCGTGGAAAATATCGGGTATACCCGAGAGTCGATAATGTGAGCTGCCATGCTGATGGCCTAGGTGCTTACTGCCTATCTATAAAAATAAAAAAACGAAGATAGCATGCAATAACTGTAAGAAGCCCATTTGCCGGGAGCACTGTGTATTCAACTACTCAGCTTATTTCCAAGCAGAGAAACAGATTTCAGGTTTACAAACGCGATGATTTTAGACTTCTGCTAAGTGACATTAAACTGGACGTTGGAAAACTTGTATCATGTCATCAAGCTCATCCTTTTAGTTAAAATTTTATTTGATGGAAATATGCACTTAATTTTAGCAGTAGAATCTTCCTAAATAACTTATAGACCTTGAACAACTATAATAAAAAGTTACTACAGATTGTTGAAATAATTTTAACAAAACATGATTGGTCACTCTATTACTATAAATTGAAAATTTTCATGCTATATAATTGCTTAATTTAAGTAAAAAAATGACGTAAAATTCTAAAAAAGCTTTCTGAAAATTATTTATTTTATGTCAAATGTATACTCTCAGTTAAGTTCCTTTTTTTGTGTGTTAAATCATTTGTATAAATGATTAAAAAACTATACATCCATTGGATTCATAGACATTTAATAAGTCATTGTTTTTTATTTCATTATTACAATTTTCCTCGTTCGGTTAATTAGTATATGAATATAATTTTAAAGATACCGATAAGGGGGGCGTTGAGGTTTATGGATCCAAGGGGGCGGTGGCTCGAAAAAGTTTGGTATACACTGATATAAGACATTACGTAACTTACGTGTCAAGTGGATTGTAAGCTCCAGTTGCAGACCCTGGATTTATATAAAACTTGTTTTCATGTTCATAGGCCTCAAACTTATGGGTATGGCCTGAAATTAAGATATCCACGTCGAGTTGACGCTGTATCAAAGCCAGAGCTTCAGGATCACCCCAAGGAACAACTTGGTGTCCATGAGACAACCCTATTCGAAACTGACCAACAGTAACCACTTTCTGCTCCGGGTAGTTCAGATTCTGTAATAATGTATTAGAACATTCTTTCATTGAGCACCACAAAAAATACGTTAGGTAACAAAATAAGGTAACACAATTCAAAAGCCATCACAGAATGAACCAAACCTCGTCAAAATCTCCTCTGACAACATGAACATCACTCGCTAGGGTCTTCAAATAATCGAAAGTTTCTTTGGTACAAAGATTTCCAGTGCATAGTATGTGCTGTATGCGCCCTGGAACCAGTAGCTTCTTGAACTTCACAGGCAAGCTGCTACAACGATGGGGAATATGAAGATCACCTAGTACTAGCACAAGCTAGAAGAAATTCAAAAGCCTTAAAATCATGTCCAAACACTTAATTATAGCCATGTAAATGTTAACATACCATCGTCAAAATTATAAACTTAAGTGAATGTTATTTCAAAGCCTTGTCAAGTTTTCTGTAATTTAATGTTGAGACACCCTAACTCAAGACATCCGATAAACGCAAATACAAGCACAGAGGAGAAACGATTGGACAACTTGGGAAAACTCTTTGCTTCAGAGGAAAATATTTAATGACGATTAGTCCTCGTTATTCGATGATTTACTGTCTGAAACACAGTGCCGAAAAAGCTAAATTGAACAAATGAAACGTGGCCTGCGCAATTAAGTAACCAATTGAAGGTCGATATTCGATATTCCATGCTTGTAATTTGAAATGAAAATATTTACTTGTGTTTCATTGTTGTCCTATGGTTTATCAAGTGATATATCATAATTTAATCCTCAAAATTAATTTTGTTGTTAGCAATGAAGTGTATGATCCCCGGTATCAACGTCAAAGGTAGGATATAATTTTGGCTGTTAGAGCTGAGCGTTGTTATTTTTCTATTGTAACCAATCAATCCTTGTAACTGATCACTTCTATATCACTTTAGTATTAGCGAGGGCCATTCATGCTCTTGCAAAAATTGGAGATGAACTATACATCGAGCCTCTTCCTGAAGGAATCTCCTTTAGAACTGTCAATTCATCTCGGTCAGCTTACGCCTCTTTCAATTTCGCTCCGAGTTTCTTTATAAATTATTCTGAAGGTAATCTCTCATCAGCTACACAAGGAGATGACGAGGCAGATACTGTTAAATGTAAAGTGTCGATGAAGGTAAGATATATTCTATTCGAAATATACATGCTGTAAGTTATAGTCTGTTTTTGTGGTTTTCAATTGCTTGTTCTAATTCCAGTCTTGTATAGCAGTTTTCAAATCTCCGAATAGTATTGACAAGCACGTGGAGACTTGCATGCTAAGGCTTGATCCTGACGACAATAAGTTGATTTTTCAATTTCGATGTCGTTATGGAATATTGAAAAACCACTACCTTCCCATAATCGAATGTGAAACGCTGCAGGTAGCAAAAATGTTTTTGATTTGCTTAATTGTGAATGTAAATGGCCCATTTCACTAATATTTTCATCTTTAAAGGCTGTGTATACCAAGGATCTGGCACCGAACGTACTAATTGCTGAACCAAAATTGTTGGTCGATGCCTTGCACAATTTTCAGCACAATCAAGAAGAATTGACGTTTGCTGTCACGTCTTCAAAGATAGTGCTCAGAAATTTCACAGATTTCTCCAATGGTAATAACATTTAACTTTAATCCTCTTAAACTTGACCCTCTTATCAGTTGAATTGATATTTTAATTATTATATTTTTTTTCAGAGCCACAGAAGGTTATACGAACCGAATTATGCCTTGAATCAGGCGAATTTGTGCAGTTCAAAGTCAGAGGTGATACATCAATTACGTTTTGCCTAAAAGAGTTTAGAGCTCTCCTTAGCTTTGCTGAATCTGTAATGCTGCCAATTGCGATTAACTTTGATACTTCTGGGCGGTAAGTCAATTGCAGGATATGTGTGATACCTGGATGGAAATTTAATGTGTCTATATAAGCCGAAAAGTGCACATCCACTCTCTTAAGCTTTTCTTAAACAATAATGCGTATGAAATGGAGGTGTGTTTAATCGTTTGGTATTTTTTTCATAGGAATGTTGAGTGCAACACTGCCTGTTACATATTTGCTTCTTATTTTATCTTTTGAATTTCTCCTACCTTATCCTAAAGTTATAATTGCATGATTAAGTAGTCAAAAGTAGTCTTCTTGTCTCATGCTCTCTTTTTATTTTTGTATTACAGCCCTGTTGTCTTTGTTATCACTCATCCTCAAACATTTGAGGTAAATTTTGTATTAGCAACATTGATGCAACAAGGAGACTCACAGCAAGTTCTAACCCCTCAGCCAGCATCTAATGCAACCAACAAGAGGCCATCTTCGATTTATAAACCGAACAGTAGTTTTAACAACTCAAAAAGAGCTAAGTTTGCCGCCCAGGACCCATGCTCGTCTCGCTCTGTTTCATTGAAAGAATCATGCAATGGTGAGTAAATGGTATTATTGTCCTCAATTTCTTCTTATCTGCTGTGTTTGCCTTTTCCTTGATAAAGTTATTTATTAAGTGTGTACTTAAATCCACGAATATTAAATAAGAGGATCCTCAAGTCTGCCTTTAAATGTGTTGTCACCCAAAGCGCATTTTAATGGGTTCACATAATTCACCACTCATATTACTTACTGACAAAGTGGTCCGAGTTTCATGAGGAAATAAGGTATAATTAGGGGTATTTTACAAAATATATTATATACATGATGATTTGATTGATCAAATTCATAGCTTTCCAATGCTATTTCTCACTATTACGAACATTATGCTGCAAAATATTGAAGAAAGTGGATTACATTGCACTCATCTCAGTATCACGGGCTGATAGCTGATTAAAATGTGACTGAAGTGGCAACGGAAATCAGGAACTATGGAAAAGATGTTAAACTACATATCAACAATACTGACTCGTTAAGTACTTAGTAAGCCAAAAAAGCTAACATTTCAGCATTTTTTATGCATTGTTTTTCAAATTTCACTGTAAATCATGTGGAAAATGAAAATTGATTGCAGGAATAAGAAAGTGCATATCTTTTTCTTTCTAATGGTATATGTCTCAACTAAATGTGACAATTGCCACTAATTTAAATATGTAAAAGAGAAAAGGCCTGCAGGCATCAATTATGAACATTATATGTATTTCTTATAGAAATGATTCAGGGCCCAATCCAGGGCCTCACGGGCCCTGCGAAATAATGAAAAATGGCTTATATCCTCTTCTCAGACATACTGAATACACACACAAAATTTCAAAGGAATCGGTCCAGCCGTTTTGGAGGAGTTTGGCTACAAAAAACTGTGACACAAGAATTTTATGTATTAGATGCACCAGCTTACAGATAATATTGCACATTAAAACGGACATTAAGGGAAAAAAAGTAAACAAAAATAAAAAGTTATCGCCATCACAAGAAATGAAAATAAAATCATTTTTACCAACCTATATTTTATGGAAGTCTTGTTTCAAAGTCTTTCTACTGCAATCGTGTATCGCCAACAGGACACAAACTATAGTCAACAGCATGAATCATGTTTTTAAAATGGCATTATGTGCACTTTTTAACTATGAAATAAATAACAACTAAACTTTTGATGTAATATACCAAAAACAATAGGGTAGTTTCCTTCATCATAGAAAACGAAATGCATTGATTGCAATTCCTTACCCACCATTAGTGTATTCATAATATACAAATTATTTGGTTTTAGAAATCCCAGTTTAGACAAATGTTAATGGTCAATTTTAACCGCATTTGAAAAAGGCCAGATTGGTGCCTATGCGATGCCACTCCAGGTGACAACACAGGGACCTAGTTTCTATACGAGTAGATAGGAGCTTTACTTCGTCTGAGATTACCAATGCATGCATGAGGCACAGAGCTCAGGAAAACATCTCTTAATAATCACACATTAAAAATACCTAAGTTCGGAAAGTTTCCTTTTTTTTGATAGGGGAATAATAATCCTTATTTAAGCCAAGCGCTACCTGCTACCAGGGTACTCAGCTACCTGCTAGTAGCCTGCATCGTATCAGCGCTCAAACCTCGCCCCAAGGTCACCTCACACATTTGCAGCTGGAACCAGAATGACGTCACACGGACTTTTCCCATCATTCCTACTTTGCTGTCGCATTTTCGCGCTTGAAAATTTTCACTTTTCGTTTAATCGCGAAAAATAGATATCGTCATTCGAAAATCTAAGAGTGTGAAATGCACACTCCAGGATCTTTCGATTTAGGCAATAAAAAAATAATAGGAAACCACCCTATTAGTAATTTCCTACCTTATATTTCTCGGCATTTCATTTGAATACGCTTTGATGCAAACAAATGTTTGTTCATGTGGAAAGAAGACTTAAAGAAATGGATTTTTAATAATTACTCTCTAAATTTCCTACCTTATCTTTATCAGTTTTTCGTTTAAAATCCTCTATCTTCTTTTACAATTTATCTCCTCTTGCATAAACAATTTTGTTGCTATGATTGTTTGTTTGTATGATTGCCGCGCCGCCATTGGATTTTGTTGGCCATTTTTTGAACTAATCCCCATACTCAATTTTAATTGAATAGACAGATAAATAATTGGAAATTTATTGTTTTCATTATTTTTCCTGGGGTTTCGGACAATTGTAGAGGGGGTCTTCATAAGTCTTTTTGTCGTATCTTGTCTCGTTCACCCCCAACATTTGTATGAGTGAGTGAGTGGTCATTAAGGGGCTTTATAGTGTATCTTAGATATCTTTTCTGAACAATATTCTGTAGCTCTCATTTTCATTCTATCATTATTGCACTTTTTCTTGATGCTCTGCTTGAGGAGTTTGCTTAAATTTGAATGTCTATAATTAAAATGGTTATATTATTATGTTTTGTTTACATGATTGAAGCCTAATACCCGTGTTATTTTCATTAATTAAGGCACCTCTGTGAAGAAAAAAGGTGCCTCCAGGGATGGAATCGTAAGCCACAATGCTAGTGAGGACTCTATTGTTTTAGATAATCTAGGGGAAGAATTTGATATGGATTGGGAGAATGTGAATGATGCAGTTGCTGGTACCAAAGGGATTGAAACAAATTCTAAAACTCCAAAAGACAACAATGTGAATATGAGTGTTTGTGTTGATAGGAGTAGAATTACTGAAAATAGATCTGGAATAGCTACCGTGACCCCTCCTTCACATGACTCTTCAAATTACACGAAACAAAGAGAAAGTGATATTACAGACACTCCTTTATCCAGTGTGAGTGTGGTGTATAGGCGGTGTTTTCAGGATACCTTTCACCCCAGTCACTTACCAGGCTATGATGAAGTTTTGGCTCCAGATTCTGATGAAGAGCCTGATTGATGAAGTAAGTTCCTTGGAATGAAGGACCCATTTTTTTGTTTTTGGGACAATTGTAGTGAGATTCTGGTGCAGTCACAATATCAACTTCACAATGGAAAATACATAATTTATTTTTGCACTTTTTCTACATCGATTGTCCTAAAACTGTTATTTGTTGAAGCTATTGTGATGAAATAAGTGACCAATTATATGCTCATCTATTACATAATTTTTTGTTTTCTATCAAAAAATGAAATTTTGTTTTCATCCAATGTTTGAAACCCATCTAATGAATTAAGCAATGTTTATCTGATTATGTGCACACACCAGTTTTTTTTCAAAATTCTTTAGTCAAAAACAGAGTGCTTATAAAGGAAGAAAAGAGCTGACTGGTGGTCAGAGCCATGGATAGTTAAGCTTTTCTCTGTGATACATACTTGCTCTCAAATTACGGTTGACTTTTCTGAGCTTGGACTCAGGTGAGTAACAGTGTACTTTCCAGCTGTCGGACTTTACTCAAAAGGGCAAAATCCTGGAATTGAGGTGACTAGATTTCCAAGTGCTTTGCTCATCTACCATTTTCCAAAACAATGATTTGTTAATATTTTTGGCTTACTTCTTCACTTCAGCAGACTGCTCCCAAATAATCCCTGAAGGGTAGGTTATCCTCAGAGATTTATCTTCCCTATTCCTCATCTTTGTGAGTATGACTGTAATATGAGGGAATAGTAGTTAAGTACCACGGAAATATGCATGAAAATCTAAAAAGTTTATTTATGAGTATGGTATCAGAGAGAGGTATACATTTCTCAGGGTATATTTCTGTCATTCAGGATTAAACCCAAAAGTTGGTTGGGATAGGTTAGGGTAGAGCTCACCTCAAGTTAAGCCACAGGCATGTTGATTTCACACTTTCAGGGTAGGAGGCCAGTTCTTTTCCCTTAGCCACCTTGCATTTCAAGGATTTTATTTTGGGATTTCTGAAGGCTTCACCTGGGACTTGAACATGGGACCCCCTCAATCAGCCGCCAACCTGCTTTACTCTCTAGGTTTACTTTACCTGCTCTTCCTCTACATAATCTATAAGATATCATTTGGAGAGATAAGAGATTCTTGGGTTTCCCACCAGTCATACAATTAAAACAGTACCAACAATTCGATGACATAGTCTTCAATTGTCTTTAGGGATAATGACTTTGTCCAAAAGTTATCATATTTACATCATTGGGTCTTCTCTTTCATTCTGTTAAATGTTCGATTATCCATCCGTCACTCTCTTTATGGAAGAACATTCGTCTGTTCACTCAGTTTTTACAATGATTTTGTGTGAAATGTCAGGAATCTTTCATATTTTGCTTTTGTAACTTTACATTGACAAACATGCTATGATAAAACTACAAATGGTGACAAAATATAGATTATTGGTATTATTGAAGTTAAAATATAATAAAGTTTATTGCATTCAACTTTTGTCCTGGCACTCAAATTTCGTACAAGTTTTTTTTTCCTGTGAGAGCTGCCAACTGCATTATTGCATACAGTACATTGCACTGTTGTCTTTTTATCCTCTTTTCTTGGAATCAAAATAGTGATATAAGGGTTAACCAAAAGTAAGGTTCCCATGTTGAGCGAAGGTGCTAGGCTAAATCCCACAACAGTGCCGTGCGCAGTGGTTCACCTACTCTCGAGTCCTCCAGTCCGCGATTCACTGTGTCGCTCATTATCAGCTTAGCAGCTGTCAACTATGAAAGTGATGTCATTCATTTTCCCATGTCATTTTATCCCCATTGTCGAAGTTGATAATAGGGATAAAAAAAACCATTGCATGAATAACAACATTTCTTTACGAACCTCTGCAGCGAAAGTCCACCCTGGGCTTTTACATTATTTTGTATAATCCGTTTCCTGGAAATTGGAGGAATAATGTTCCACTGAAATCCAGACCTCGTCCTGTATAAATGTTGGCAATGAAATTTGTCTGTAGTAATGTCTTTGGGTAGCTCTTGATGAAGTTCATTCTTGAAGTCTTCTACTTCCTCTAGGTCATCTTCAGTGTGTGAAAATTCTCTTCAAAATTTTCGTCACTTTCTGCCAATAGGTATGCACTTCAGCCTTCTGTAGAGCCTTCTTTTCATTCTGAAAGTGATTTTCAGGCTGAGCAACAATAGAATTATATTGTGGGATTGCGGATGAGGGCGTGATGTTATATGCCTTCTCCTAGGAAGCTAAAATTCGTTTGAGTTTCCTATACACATTGTATCAGATAATTTTTTGACAGTTTTCATAATGTTCTTTCTGTACAGACATTAGGGGTAATTGTGAACTCATCTAAAAATGTTCCCCCCGAAATTCTCGCACGAAAAAATTTCTTTACCCAAGGAGTCTCAGTAACATTTTATGAAATAGTCGCTGAAAAATCATGTAATCTAGTATTAAGAAATGGAGGACAACATTAAAATGGTGACTGCTGACTTCTAAAACTAAATGTCAATTTCAACAAATGTGAGGCACAGTAACTTGATAGTAGATAGCAGCTTCTCCAAATGTACATAGCTACATTGTTGGAGAAGTTGGTGTCTACCTATATGGAGGTGAAGAGCTGAGATGCATTTATGATAAACGTAGTAGCGTGAAGTTTTAAAATATGATTTTTGGCAATTATAAATATATTTTTATGGAATGCATGAAAGTTTCATTGAAGAAAGAATGTTGGGGTAAATGAACTACGCCACACATGCAGTAAGTCTCACATTTTATGACTTCCCATCAACAGCGGTGCGGGGTTACTCAGTTATCCCACCAATAAAAATTGAAGTTTTCAAAAACAATTTAAATATTAAAAAGCATTTGTTCATCACCTAAATAACAACAGTGTGGTTGTGCTTAAATAAAAAAAAAAATTCCTGCCAAATCTGGGATTTCCTTTGCTAATGGTCAAAATTCTCTTCCATTTTTCTCTTCTGGGTGATACCCCTAGTTTCTGTTGAATTTAACATTTTTTTCCTATCCATGTTGCCTCTCAGACAAGACGGGGATAATATCTAATACCTTCTCACTATTACCTTGGGTTCATCAAATTGAATCCTGGAGTCGAAACATGCTGTGCAATGCCTACCAATTTATGGCTAATCATCGTATTTCTGTGATTGCCTCGGCCTCTATGGCTTACTCAAAAACTACCAAACAGGATTCATTCAATTGAGTCTCAGCTTTCATTTTCGGTAGAGTTAGGCCTGCATAGTTCTTTTGCCAGCAACCAAAATTTATGTTGTTGCTTCTGATGGCTTTATAGGATGAAGGATCTTAAGAGATTGTGAAGGGTCACCCCCTTGATATTGCAAGTGATATATACTGCTGCTACATGCTTTATTATTTGAAATTGATTAAATTCAAGGCTGAAAAAATGTATCTTTATAAATATGTATATTATAATGACTATACATATTATTATCTTGGGACAAACGTGTAAAAAGATTTTTTTTTCAAATAAATAAGAAACATATCTGTATGTACTATATCTGCGTGTATCTATATAAGTTTTAGCAGGATGGTGAAATATCTCATGGTAATTATTAAAAATAATATTTATCGTAAGGTGTCAATAATTTTTCAACCATAAGTATCAAGTGATAGATTATGTCATTCTATTAATATAACTTTCCATATAAATCAGAAATTAATGGGACAATGATATGTAATACCCTACATGGTTCAACATTCCTTCTTGTTATACTTCTTTATGTTGTAAAGGAGTCCATTGGTTCCTTCCCCATGTAAGTTCCCCTTATAAAATTCTGACTTCCTCTACTGCCCCATTAAAGGGCACATTGCCTACGAGTGTTTCATGAAGTGTCGGGCATCATTGCAAAGTTTGGGTGCAGGAACCTACTAGTATGCCTGTTGCTACCAGTCGCTGTTGTCACTCACTACTCGCAGTTGGCTGGGAGAGGAATATTGAGCAGAAAGGGCCCCTCATCCAAGTGCAGCTCTGAGGGGGGCTTGAGAGCTGATACCAGGTCAGTCCAGCAGACTCATCATCAAGGATATTCCGACCACCATCTGCTGTATCCAAACAAACCCCCTTACCTGGTGTCCAGCTCTTCAGATTCCAATCAAGTAAGATTAATAGTTTTTTTATTCCCCTGCTTCATGCCTACCTCCTACCAACATTCTGGTGAAAGTAGAATGTACATATTTCTATTTAAATGGAAGTGGATAGATGGGCATGGCATGCTATTGTTGCTCACACACTTTATAAGGAAACATTCTTTCAGGTAAAGTGTCCCACAGAAATTAAATTGCCATATTTACTTGGTCTAACTGAAGATTATACACTATGGGGAAGTGTTTTATTAATGCTACTGACTTCAACATAGCGTCAAGGGTATTGCGCTTGGTGGGTACTGATATAAATACTAAACTTAAGAGGCGTTCATAGTTTAATTCTTCAAAGATTAATGTATTGCCAGTTGAGAGGTCTAGCGATTGTGGCGGTCTTCCTTTACAGATTTTGGATTTTTGACGTTTTTTTCTCCTGGCTTTGGTAAGAATAGGACATAGTCTAGAGAATGATGCTGAGCCAGTATGCACCAGGGGCACAGCTAGGAATCTAGGCTGGGGGGGAGGGGGAATTAGGTTCAACTAATACCGGGGTGTGTGGGGATATGGAATGCCCACTAGGATAAACGGTGGTTGTAAGATAAGTAAATTGTGGAATTCTTAAGATAAATGGTTCAAACGGCTTTCTGAGGGATATTTTATTAATCCTTACTCTTTTCTAGTACATAGTAATATCAATTCAATAAAATAAAATGAATTAAACTTAAACTTTCTCTGAGCTCTGGGGGGAGGGTATTATCTCCCAAAGACCCCTCGCTGCGCCAATGGTATGCACCCATTTTTGATACGCAGAGTCAGTTTGTTTTGCTTCATTAGATTAAGGAAGAATCACAAGAACATGAAATTGTGAAGTCAGTTGCCTCAATCAATCTCAATACTGGGTCATTGAGTCAATATGTGTACATATGTATATGCATAGAGTGAGGTGAAATTTTTCAACACTACATTTTCAATTTATTTGTCTTGAACAAGGGAGACTCCACTAACTTCCAATGAGATTTTTAGTAGATCTTACTCTAATTTTACTGTCTTAATTTCCACATAACTCACTTTTTCTTTAAATGCAATTACTACATTATTTATGGATGACAGTTGTTTTAGAATTCCATGGAATTTAGTGGTGAAAATAATAAGCAAAGCACTGTTTTGCTTACTTTGTTCATGAGTGTCACTTGGCTCTCTCTGAGTGAGTCCAATTTCTTTTAAACCTCACTGAATAGGGTGGGCATCTCCATTGCAGTCATCTATAGTGTCCCTGACATAGACTGACTGTCTACTTGATCTAAGATGTTGTAGGCTGAATCAAAGTGGATGGTCCCATTGGAGTATTGTCACATTGATTGATTGATTTATTAAGTCACCGTAAGCATTTGCATTATGCATGGCTTTGTCAAGGATGTTACATGTATTACACAATATGAATGGAAAAACAATGCTCAAATAACAAAACAATATAAAAAATATAAATACATACAGTTTACAATTTTTTTTTTGTGAACACATTTCAATTACACACTTAATAAATTTTTTTACATTAAAAAGTCATCCACACTATAGAATAATTTCCTTAAAAGTAGTTTTTTCACGGCACACTTAAATTTAAAGGAACTTTTGATATTTTTTACATAGCTTGGCAATTTATTATACACAAGTATTCCCTGATGGTCTATGCCTTTAATTGTTTTATTTACTCGGTGCTGACTTACATGGATTTCATTTTGGCTTCTTGTATTATGACTATGAATGTCACAATTTTTAATAAACATGTCTTGGTTTTTTTTAATAAGAGAGACTGTTTCAAGAATATATATACAAGGGAGTGGTAAGATTTCCAGTTTTTCAAAAATAGGTTTGCTGGGAGCTCTATTATTGGAATTAGTTATTATGCGAATAATCTTTTTTTGCATTTTAAATAATTTTGGTAGGAAGATAGAGGAGCCCCAAAATGGAATACCATAATTAAGAAGTGACTGCACATAGCCAAAATATATCGTTCTCAATACCTGAATACAAGTGATTTCCTTGAGTACACGGAATGCATAACAGATTTGTGCCATTTTTTGAGTTAATTTATTGATGTGTTCTTCCCATGAAAGATTAGAGTCAATCCAGATACCTAAAAACTTTGTTACCCTAAGTTCTTTTATAGGGTAACTGTTAATTATTGGATTAAAATTTATTATCTTCTTCTTAAGATTGAAATTTAAATAATGGGTTTTTACTAACATTTAAAGATAGCTTATTATCGGTGAGCCAGTTCATCAAATTGCGTGTAGTTTCTGTTACCTCATTCATTAGCTGAATGGGATTATGGTTTTTAAAAATTAAGTTAGTATTATCAGCGAATAGTATTGTATTGGAGAGTGGTACATTAGCAGGTAGATCATTTATGAAGACTAAAAATAGTAGTGGTCCAAGAATGGAGCCCTGCGGAACTCCACAATTAACAGAAGTTGTACTTGATACAGATGAATTCATTTCCATATATTGTGACCTATTTGTTAAATATGATATGAACCAGTCCTATGCATTGCCTCTTATGCCATATGTTTCTAATTTTTTTAAAAGAATCCCATGATTAACTGTATCAAATGCTTTTTTTAAATCAATGAAAAGCCCTGCAACATGAATATTACTATCTAAGGCATTCCATATATTCCTTGTAAATGAAAAAATGGCATCATTAATGGACTTATTCCTTCTGAAGCCAAATTGATGATTGTCAATGACAGAGGATTTATCAAAAAAAGAAATCAATCAAGAAATCAATTGCCAGCCAGGAGGTAAAATCACAGCAATTAACTACTCATTGTCTTTAGTATTACAGAAGAGGAAGGAATAAAAGCGCACCTTAATTTTACACACCAGTTGGATTTTAGATCATTATTTTTTTGATTTTTGGCCTACAGGCATTCAAAATAATTTTCAGCAGAATGCATCTTCAAGGCAGTAATCTACAAAAAATGAACACCCATTAGTTGACATGATGATAAAGCAATGACTGGATACAGAATGCAATGATTTTTCTAGGATTACCAACATTGCTCCATGTTCATTTTACCACAAATACTTATTCCTAGCTACCCATGATCATGTCTTCATCAAAAGGCAGGTTCCACTAGGAGGGTGACATTACGGTAGATGAGTGCTCAAGGGATAAAATAAAACCTAAAATAACAAAAATCAAGGAAATTAATAGCCTGGATTCAACACTTAGTATAGCTAGTAATGAAAACCCTAACATCCCTGGAGAAGCCTATTTTTTATTTCCTGCAGCAAGCAAAAAATTGGCTTACATAGGCTCTTCAATCTTCAGTTACCAAACCGAGTGTTGTGTTCTCTCTTGCTCTCTCCCTTTTCACTCGTAAAGGGCATCATCATGCCTTATGCTATGTGTGGCCACTAAGTTAAGTACAGCAGAGCTCTGCAATGTGGCACGTGCTGTAGCATACACCATCCAACATGTACGTCTCTGACCCTGGTGGACCTCAAAAAATGCTGGACCTATATGTGTCTTCAGAAAGACATAATTTTCAGAATCCAGAGTTAATAAAATACTACAAAAATTACGGTAAAATTTTGAGAACTACCATTACCTTAGCAAAAAAACTACATATCAGCTCATTAATAACAACATTCCAAAATTTTGGAGAAACCTGAAAGTAATGAAATTGGTCTATAATTCTCGATGTTATCCTTCTCTCCTTTTTTAAACAGAGGTTTAATTTTTGCAACTTTAAATTTGGAGGGGGATTGACCAGCACTTAGCGAAAGATTACAAATCTCAGTCAGTGGTTTAGCAATAAAGGTGGCACAACTTTTTATAACAGCATCGGGTATACCATCAGGGCCACATGAATATTTATTTTTTAACTGATTGATTATCCTCAATACTTCATACCTATCACTCGACCATGGCCCTTCCATGCACTCGACTACCGTTCCCCTCCTAAGATCGGTCACTCGGCTTCACCCTGCTTGCTATGGGTGATCTTGTAGTCACTTGACTCCATTCTGTGCTTTTAATTTGCTCATTTGCCCCACCTTACCGGATTCTAAAAAGTAGCAAGCCAGCAGAGTGAGGTGTGGATCGGTAGTCTAGTGATAGGGTGCATCTGAGCGGCCGAGATGGAGCTCCGCCCGAGTTAATTGGGGCCTTCCACGAGGATACCTCCTGATTCATTATGTGTGCCTATTGACAAGTCATTGAAATTCCACGATATTTTCGCTCCAAAGCCCATGTTTTCGTCTTAATTTTCGAGGTTCTGCCCGGCAAACATAATGTACCCGGTGGTATTCTTGTATAAGGCCCTACTTAACTTTGTGCTATACATTCATACCCAAAGCCGTTCAACTCGCATGGCATTGGACGGGAATTTCGCTGATCCGAGCACATGAGTTACAGGCTGTGAACGACGGCAGTCGAAGAATTTGAGTAGGAACCCATTAATGATTAATTAATTATCTATATTTACCTTCAATATTATTTAATTAGTCATTGTCTTTATTTTGTTTATTTGAGTATATATATGTTGAAGAAAACCTCTCGTCTTTCACCTCCAGAAATAGTAGACAAACCTAGGATTTTCTCTCACATTTAGATGCTATTAATCCTAAAAAAAGGCAAACACTTCCAACTGTATTTCCAATTTAATTTCTATGGGTAAGATTTCTTGTACTTACCTAATTTATTAATGAACCAGGTCACATTTTTTTAACCAAACAAGTTTGAAAGCCATGTTTGTGCTCCAATTCCTCATCAACTATAGTTGGTATAGTATAGTATAGTTGGTAACCTATAGGTTCTACCACCGAAACTTTGGGCCTTGAAGAAACAGTAGTAGAGTCCATAGGCGGATCCAGGGGGGGGGCACGGGCCCCCCCCAGACCCTCAAAAATATGCAAGATTTTTAATACGGTCCCATTATCATTGCGTTCGTTTTGTATTACGAGGTATCCTTGTGCCCCACCCAGAACAAAATCCTGGATACGGCCTTGCTTGTGCCCCTCCCAGAAAAAAATCCTGGATCCGCCCCTGGTAGAGTCATTAAAATTACTATTTGAGCTTGAATTAATATCCTCTCCCTAGTTTCTACATAGGATTTCTGTTCTTCATAGAGAAATCTTTTCTGTCAGTAGAAACATCAAATTATGGTTTTGCTAGTAGTGGCCCACGTCGCCCTAATGATGGCATTCAAATATCCCTATCTTTTCCCTGGAGGTGTTGTCGGGTTCTCACCATGGCGGTGCATCCTTTCCTTTTTCTTCCTCTCCTGAGTTGCATGACTTGGTTCACGGCGCTCAAAGTGTAACCTTTGCAGGCCTGCCCTGGGTAGCCGATTGTGATTTAGTTACTACATTCCATTTTATCTCCCTTTTTGTTTATAGGAGTTATCAACGCTTCATTCCAATCATAAGGCATGGATTCTTTCCTCCATATTTCCAGGATTAGTTCATGGAGATAAATCAGAAGTATCTTCCCTTTATACATTGCAATTGGGTTACCGTCATTCCCAGGAGCTTTTCAATTGCTAAGCTGTTTGAAGTTTTCATGTACTTTGGTGATAGATAATTAACATGTGTCTGGTTGCACATTTTGCAATACATACTCCCTTCTCTCTTACACCATCATTGACATTGTCATTGCTGTTAAGAAAATTTGTAGAAGTACTGCTTTCAGGTGCTTAGCTACATGTTTCTTTACTTCACAGGATATGTTACCATTTTCATCTTTGATGTCATTGATTTTTGGGAAATTTTTGGGCCCTGCTGGAAAATTATTACTTATTACATGCTAAAATTATTTAAAGATCCATATTATTTTACAGTGTAAAATGTCAGGAAGCTGAAACCATCATTGTATTTCGTCAGAAAGAAAATGTAACTGCATACATACTGTGAGTCTGTTATTGCACCGCGGTCACCTGAGCTAAGACGGCCATGACAAAACAACTGCACCAAGATGTCCCATTCCCCCTTCAAGACTAGTAATATTTACTTCTAGAAATAAGACTCTCTTTAACAATATAATTCAAACTCCAACAAGAGGACTATAAACTTTACGATGACTCCATGAAAATTCAGACCTGAGCTCAGCCCCTAAATGGTTCAGAACTCTACATGGGTCGGAAAAATAACCTTGACCCACCCATTCAAAGGAAATAATTGATAAATAAATATTAATTTTTTGTTTAAAGTTTTTGAGCTTTGTGTTGCACCATTCATTTACCTTTAATGAATCCAATGGTGGACCACTTTGCTCTCAGTTATACGGAAATCCATTTCAAAATCAGAGGAGCTAGCAATACAGTACCTTTGGCATCGCATCAAGAGTCTGCTATCTATACTAGAATACTTGTTTAAAAATTAAATGTCTCAAATTAACAAGCCTCAACGCCAGTGATTAAAAACCAGGGCTCGCACTCCACCTAAACAATGAAATTCACTGTTTTTTCAGTTTTTTTTTTTAAGTTTTCATGGTCTCAATGTCGTCAAATTCACGGTCCATTAATAAGCCAACAATAAGACAATCACCAGCCATATGTTAGCTAAAAATTAAAGTATGCGACAGATGCCGTGAATGTAAACGCAACAATGAAAAGTGATATCTGTTATGACGTCACCTATCGTTTGCAAAATTCAGGGCCGACTGAAGGCCCAACCCATCCGCGCTCTTGCCTGGACGCCAAATACCATGGCGTCCTTTAATATGTAAATACCCTTAGGACCTTCTTCCGTCTGGACACCGGAAGTTATTTTTTTATTCCTCGTCGAGAGATTGCTTTTGCGCACGTTGTTATTACCGCACAGTAACCAAATTTCCCTTGCCCAATCTTTCTGAGATTACGGAAAATATTTTATTCAAATTGTTTGTTGAAGGTAATAAATCAAAAAAATCAATTTCATATAATTATAATGCTTTTGGTTTGAAATATGTAAAAACAAAATAAATACCTGCTGAAACAAATTATTTTCACTTTCACTATATTATTCACATAAACGAAAACGAGGTGAGCGCAGTCTATTGAGACCTATTGCCATAAATTGAGAGCCTATTTGCCGTAGAAATTTTTCCTTAAGTAAAATTCCAATGGCAAACTCATATTTCGAAGCATATGGCATGTGCCCTCATTTTGTGTGGGAACCGAACTTTGAGATACAAATCAGATAATTTTTGTAAATGGTTCCTTTTCTGGGTCTTAGAAATGCAAGTTATTTCATTCGTCCTTTTTCGAATACAGGGCCATCCCAAGCTATCGCTGAAATTGAATAGGAAATTGAAATAGGCAAAATAACAGACTTTCGCCACAAAAATGGAAAATATTGGTCAATGTATCGTCATATAGTACTGACCAATTACTACACTTTGAATATTTGTGTGTAGATAAATGCGTAGACTTTTATTTGCTCACAATGCTAAAATATATGGCACGAAATAGTTGCAAAGCACACGAATCAGCAGTCAACCTGAAAACAAGACTACATTTTATCTTAAGTAATCAGTCATAGGATCAGTACAATTGCAAGCTTGGGTTGGAAGACATGACATTTTTTTCATTTTATCCACTCCCAGCCTTCAATTGTAGTTGACTTCACATGAAAATTATGAATAATTAAAATTTAATTCACTTCATGATATAGTATAGATCAACAAAACATAAAAAATTTTCATACATAACATAAATGCAAAACTCTGAATATCACAATATGGAATATATTACAAACAAAATGCTGAGGAGAAGGGTTTGAACTCAAGAAACTCATATCAGTCATATACTCCTTCAGATCCCTGACTTCCATGCAAAGAAAAGTAGTCTTCAAGCACATGAATAACATCTAATGAAGATCCACCTTCCAGTTTGGCATGTTCTAGGAGGACTTGACTGTTCCCAGATTGTCGCAGAAAGATACAAGCCCTGAGAACATAAAAGTGGTTTTGTCCATTATTTCACTAAGGTGATTAATTCATAATATTTACTATTAAAAATGCCTCATTACTTATTTTCACTTTGGAACTATATGTTTAAACAATTTCCACAGAGTATTACACAAAAAGAGCCATAACTTCTGAACAAAATAGGTACACATAACAGTTAAAAAGATCGATGAAAAAACTTCTTCCCCACAATCTAACACTGCAATCAACCTAGAGGCCTGTAATTGAGGGTAGGTAGATAAATAATGTTGATGATAACTGCCGACAAAAAAATCAGGATAAAAATAGTGACTTTATGGCACTTAGCTCTTTCCTAAACAATATTGCTTCTCAACACCCTACATGAAAATATGTATAGCCAGCTTCCTTAAGTTCAACTTTTACTTTGATTACTGGATTGCATGATGTTCTTTGTTATCTTGAAGGCCACATGGAAATATGAATCCCATGATTTTTCGTAAGATAAGTCATGCCAAGGGAGTATGGTCTGAGGTGCATTATCTACAGTCTCTCTGATGCGACATTCAACCTATTATTCAAAAGCTGCAGCACTTCTCGGTAACAAGCTCCTTGCCACAACTGACGCCTAAGTGTTAGCATGTATTAGCTGTTTCTCATGACATCTCAATGACTTTTCCAAGTGCAGAGGAAATGGAGGGTTTTAGGGACTTGCATGAGAGAGGAACTACATACATATCTCAGTAGTTGGGTGAATTGAAAAGTCAATAGCAGGGATATGTGGAAAGCATCAGGAAATCACCATATTAAAGACCACATTGGTATTCCTAGATTAAGTTATTGAAAATGATAAGTCTTTTGCCCTGATCTATGGACTACATGAGATGCCATTTCTTTTAAATGAATGGGGAGAGAATATCAACCTGAATTGCATGAACTTAAAGCTGGTAGATTTGAAAACCTATCATCAAAATTTTATGGGGTATTTAGGTGTTTCTACAAGGGCTGACAAAAAATACTGAAAAAATATTAATCTGGTATGACAATATTAGACCTGGCATAATGCTTTCAAATGTTCAATTTTTAGAGATCATCGATGGAACCATCATTTCCATTTCTCAAAACTCTCTACATTTGAAAAAAAGAGTAGCTGGTATTCTAGCAACCACTAAAGACATGGGAAAGAACTTTGGCACACAAGTATGCAACTCAACGACGGTTCATCTGCATACTACCCCGCAAGCTGCCTCAATAGACATGTATCAGGGAGTTTTAGGCCACCAACCGTTTACACATGAGAAGGAAATGCTCTGATGAAATAATGCCTAGGATGTATTTTATCATGGATACCTAGGAAGTCTTTTATCGTGCGGGGGGAAAAAGAAATTCCGATACCTATATCGGTTTGCCAAAATATCTCTTTTAATTTATCGTTTCTGTCGTACCTGAAAATGTAGTGGGTTTGTATTATGAAATTATCCATGTCACTCATAAATATATCCATTTTCATTAGGTCAAGCAATCTAAGCCTAGAGCGCAGCCTACGAGTCTCTCTCAGCTACCCACCTAATTCATTTAACATCTGTGTAACACTTTCTTTATGCCCGTAGCACTTTTTGACGAATCATGCAGCTTTCCTTTGTATTACATTAAGTTCACAGATTGAGTCTTTCTGCACCGGATTCCATATACTCACTGCATATTCAAGGAGTGGCCAGAAGAGTGCAAAATAGCTCTCTTTTACATTGTCATTGGTAAATTTACTTACAATACGCTTGATGGTTACCACACCTTTAGTTTATATACCTCTTGGGAGGGAGGAGGGGGATGGGACTTTCTCACAGCTAAGCTGCCAGCTGGGGTGTGAGACTTACATTGCACTACTTGAGATTTGGCTCCAAAATACGGCTTATTCTGGACAAAAGAAGGGTAATCAAATGGTGAAAAGCCAGGTACAAAGAGAAAGATTCACAACAGTGGTAATTCAGAAGGCCAAATATTTGTGCATAAGGTTTTTTACAAGAAGAAAACAGGGAAAGAAACACATTAAATTGTTTACAAAAGGTAATCCTATTTTATGTAGAAGTATGTGAGGTAAGAATATTTCTAATTCATTGGAATGACTTTTTTATGAGATTATTCCCTCAAACCAACTTAACAAAAAGAATATGTACATAGATGAAATAAAATACCGTATTTATCTGAATATAGCCTCTCTTTTTTTCCAAAAATGCCCATGGTAAAAGTAAAGGGGGGACTATACTAAAACACATTTTATAACATTTTGCATGAAATGGAAGCCTCAAAATTAGGGGGGGGGACTATATTCAGAAGGGGACTATTTCTTATTTACCTGTATAAACAATAATGGTCAGTTTCCGCCAGCTTGAGTAACCTCTTTAAGGTATTCATGTCCTTTATGGTCTGAAAGAAAGAATTCAGTTTTTAATTACACTGATCCACATATAGGGTATGTAAGAAGGAATCATTGCAAGACTAATTAAACTAAAAATGATGTATTTCAAGGAAATGTCCATTGAGACACATGTTTATGTATTCATTCATTACTTTGATCAAAGGGAACAACAATTATTATGCACCACTCGCATACACCAAATACTCAAAATGCGGGCGTGGCATAATGAAGATTGGCATGTATGCAAATCAAAACAAAAAAGTATATTATCTGTGATATAAATTACTATTTTTTTCTTCTATAATGATTGTGTTATTGGGCTTTGGCCAATTCATTTTTTATGGCTGAGGGTTTTGCTCCTATTTTTATTTGCTTTTGTCTGGAAAATTCATTATAATTAATACAAAATTACCTCTTTCAAATTTTTAAATTCATACCCTTGCTGAAGAAAATAAAAGTTTTCAAAATGTTGGCTATGAGAAAGCCAAAACTTGAGGGCTGCAATACCATCAAAGGAAAACTATGTGCTAGCTGCAATATATTTATTAATTATATCCCTTAATCAATACCCTTAAGCACTCACTTCCAGACGAAATGCTTCCAGCACCTTCTTCACTCTGCAAGCACGACTATGCTCACTGACCCCAGATGATCCAGCAGCAGCCAAGCGCTTACCCCACTCCGCAATACGTGCATCAATCCTCCACCCAGAGGGCACCTTAGGGCTCAGTGGATATGGACCGAGGGGAGTTCTTTCAAATAGAATTCCTTTTTCAAGGAGATGCTCTATCTCTGAATATGACAGTCTCTTGGCAGCCAGCAGACGAGCCACACCACATCCAGATGCAAGCCGTTGTACATCAGCACACAGCTGAGGATCAACTTCGGGTGACATTTCCAGAGGTCGGTCTTGGCGAGCCTTAAAAAAATTCAATGTGAAACATTATTCAAGACGGCTCAAACAGAAAAAAATTATCAGAAAGAGGTAAAAATTAGAGGAGGCAAAAATCGTACACTAACACCGACAAATGCAAAATACATAATCATACATGAAGAGAAATTCAGTATTTAAAATAATGAGGTAAAAAATGGAATTTCAAGTTTAATCTTCAGGTTATAAAACTGATTACCTAATAAGATATTGTACACAGCTATTATAAAAAACAACATAAACAGCATCCACACATAATTTACTTATGCTGGTGAAGTACCTTTTGAATGATGCCATGCTGAGTTTATATTTTTGTCATCAACTTTCACTTCTAAGCTGATTTTATATGCTAAGTTTTACTTGAGGGGAATTAATATTCGAATTATAATATTTCAATTGCAATTTCATGGACCCCCATAATCATCACCAGACAAACCACGCCCATCTATTTGGTTATAGGAAATACTATATTAATAAAAAACTGATGGGGAATAATCCTGAATGCATAGCCTATGCTAAAGTATTTACCATTTGTATGTTTCAATGTATTTTTTTCATGCACACTAAATACAATACATTTCTGCCACTAAGACATATGTGGAAACATATAAAGAGTTCCTTAAATTGTCATAGGACTGATCAGGGCCGGATTTACCCAAAGTTACACTATAGTCCCTGGCGAGCCATTGAGTGCCCCTCCTCACTTGAGCCCCACCCCTTCCCCAATTTTTATGTTAAAGCATAGCCACTCACATGAGGTAACAGAAGGCACCCCTTGGACTGCAACACCCCTAGGCATGTGCCTATTTTGCATTACGGTAAATCCGGCCCTGGGACTGATACCTTATAATTTATAAGTTATTACAAAATATGTAGATATGAATGCCCAAATCACAGAATATTTATTCAAGACTGTACAAGCAAAACATAATTCTATCCATGCTGTTTGATTTTCAACTTAAAGCAATTTTCTTAGATACAAACTAAATTAATAGACATTTTATGATTTGGAAATGATCTTATGGAACAGATATACGATAAAATTTGGATAAAAATTGATCTTCTCATAAATGAAGATTATTTGATAAGGCGAATTCTTTGATAGTCAACTTATTCAATTTATAATGGCTGCCTTATTGTTGTAAAGAATTAAAATTGAGGGTTCCCGTGATACTTTAATGATAACCTACTATGATTTGGCTAAAAAAATGTTTAAAACAGGATTTATTTGGTCTAATATTATTGTATTGTATCTAAATGCTTATTTGGCAATGAAATAAACAATTCTATTATTACTATCCAAAATAGTAACTGACATTAAGATGAAACCCTGGTGGATTAGAGCACTAAGACATTGGTAAACAGAAATTTTTATAGATCCAATGAATTTCACTAATATGCATCATTAATTTCCACCAATCATTGAAGTGGAAGAAAATGGTATAAAAAAGGCTTTTGCATGAAACAGGGGCATACTTAAATGGGTTTAACCTATTTGCTATATGTATATAACTAAAGAGTACGCACAGAAAAAATAGCCATATGCCATTTAGTTCTGGTCTGCATTGGGAACAAAACAATTCTAACTAAGTTCCCCCTAAAATTCTAAGTCGAAGTTATTGATGGTTGTCCCTTCAAGGGTATAAGGGGATAGCATTTGAAAATTCAAAATAGCCTTTCAGGATAACCAGAGGAGTATCCCATGCTCTAAGACACCGAAGGGAGTTTTAATGAGTAAATGAAATCAATTACCATCAACAGAAGATACGCCAGGCCTTCTGGACCCAGGGCTCTCACAACCCTCACAGTGTACAAGACACATGCCCCATACCATTCTTTCAACTCTTCCTCCACAGATGATGGGCATGGCCCCTCCTTTCATTGAAAAGAAAGAAAAGGACTTCACAGACAATAGTCATAGCATATAAACCAATTCTAAAGTCTTTCTAACACGTTGTCATAGATAATTCAAACAGACCATCAGTTACATGCAAGATAGGTTCCTGAAAATATTCATTTGTTGGATTTGTGCATTAACTCAACTTCTAAGTAGCAGTACATTGTTTCTGCAGCTAAATCTGCAGAAATTGCTTCACTTTGAGCTCTAGAGTGATGCATACTGAACATTTTTCTTCAGTTGATTAAACAAACATACATACCTATTTTCTATTAAGCTTTCATTGCAAATGCCTTTGTTAGATGAATCTTTGCAACAGTTGGATTTATTCTAATAATCCTCATGTGGTGTCTTGGGAGTATGTCTGGGTAAATGAAACAAGTTGACCTTAAGAGGGAGCTAAGTGGACCACAGAAGTAATACTCAGTGCTTCAACATAAGGCTGGTATTGTTAGGTAAGATTCCAGATTATAAGACAAAAGCATTTGAAATTAAAACATTCAGGGTGTTAGGGTCAATTTTTTACCGCCGCCACCAAAAATTTTAAGGGTTTTTCACTTTCAGGTATCCTAAGACTTCATCAGGACTTGAAACCTCAATCCTTCAATCAGCACAGCCAAGTGCTCTACCTCCTATGCCACTGTACTCCTCATGTATTTATTCATTACATTCTAAGCCGTAATTCTTTTTCATGAGGTGGAAAAGAGTTGAATTTAAAAGTGAAGCACCTCAAGAGTTTTGTAAATTTGATTGCTCTTTGAAAAAATTGGGTCAGCACTAGATTCAAATAT
Organism: Ischnura elegans; assembly: GCF_921293095.1. Lineage (NCBI taxonomy): Eukaryota > Metazoa > Arthropoda > Insecta > Odonata > Coenagrionidae > Ischnura > Ischnura elegans. The sequence continues at coordinate 69,460,336 of NC_060248.1, read as the reverse complement.
CAGATGGTACAATAAATTAGCCAAATAGAGAAATACCAAAAGTAGTGTAGCATGTATGTAAGAGTAGGTATTCAAAAGAAGAATATGGCTCTAGTACTTGATGAGCGATACAGTTCAGCCAAGCAAATAGAATTAATGAAATTTTAAAATTAATATAAATGGTTCAGTTCCCTTAATTGGTACAAATAAGATAAAAAATACACAATCAACCCTCCTACCTTCAGAATACGATGAGCAATAGATTCACAGAACTGAGTCAATTCTACTTGAAATGTTTCAAGAGTGGTTTCGGAATCAGAAAGTAAGCATATAATGACATCACGTCCATGATTTTCATCAGATTCAGATGCTGCATCCTTCCGACGTGAGGAACATGGCAACAGGATATAGAAGCATACACCAGGGGTGCTACATCCCTCTCCAATACTGTTGTATGCAACAAAAAATACGAATAGTCAAATGTTCAAAAGGACTTATGAATTTGAAGTTAAAAAATAAATTTTAATAATAATAATCTAAAAAATTAATTCCATACCTATATTACTAATGTGCTAACTCTTCATTAATTTTCAAGCTATTACCCACAGTCACCAGTACCTAAGCCTAATAGCTTCCAGGATTCCTATACAATTAAACTATCACCATGAAAACAATCATGCAGTCATTGATATTTGTATAAACATATGCGTTAATTAACGATGAAATAGTACCTTTAATATACAAAATAAACTAAAACCTATGAAAGTACAGAAAATCTAACAGGGTTGACAGAAATTTTGGGCACATAAGCATTCATAAAACTACAAAAGGAAAAATATATGGCAATAAAAGTATGATCCTCTAATCAGGGATAGAGCTAGGGCTTTGAAATTGTCTGTTTATCGAAATTATCCCGCAGTGAAAACATTCTGGGGGCAGACCCTGACAATGCTAATGGTCTCACATGAGTAAGCACAAACAATCAATCGCATGCATGTATAACAAGACTATATAACCGTGCGACTAACAGAATATTCCCTAGTAGCACAAGAAATGTTGAGCATATGCTCAGATTATGTCAGGGAAATATGTTTTGCACACAACATTAGCATATGCTGAAAATATGTTCAGCAGATGTTTAAAACCACATGTTTTCAACATATGCTCGAAATATTTCCAGCATATGTTCAGACGATGTGTTGAGCATATTTTCATAGAAATATGCTCCACATGTGTTCAACGAAACATGTTGAGCATATATACGTAGACATATGCTCCACATGTGTTCAACGAAATATGTTGAGCATATATACGTAGACATATGCTCCACATGTGTCCAACGAAATATGTTGAGCATATACTCGTAGACATATGCTCCACATGTGTTCAACGAAATATGTTGAGCATATTTTCAAGAAAATATCTATGCGTTCTGAGAAATATTTCGTCGACAAATCAGCGATCAGGATGCGAATACTGCATGCTGTAGTTTTATAACTAATGTAAAGGAATATATCTAGTTCTAGTTTATTCTAATTCAAGTATATCAATTCATAATTTTAACCAAGGCCCTGATTTTAACACTTTTAAAATAATTGAAGAGCGAGACGCATGCGTCGACGTTGTTGTGTGTGTTCATGTTGCTATGATTTCATCGCACGTTGTTTACGTTACTTTATACAAGAGGAGAGAGCCCAGTTACCTCGGAATCTTCTAGAAGCATGAAATGTAAGTACATTGGTAGATAAATATATGAAATTACTATTTTACAATTAGTACTAACTGTTCTTGTGTGATATCGTAAAAGTTCTCAATCGCTGTTTATGAACGGATGAATGTATGATATTACTATTTTAGTTCTAACTGTTCTTGTGTGGTATGGTAAAAGTTCTCAATGGCTATTTATGAACTGAATTGTGGTCGTAAATGCCGTATTAAGTTATTCCTGCCCAATGTAAATACTTGGATCGAATATGATGCATGTAACCGAGTGAGTGCGAAAATGTTCGATCAAAATCAATCATAGCCACAATAAAATGTGAAGGGAGTAATAAATTCTTGGTCGAGGCTTAGAGCCTGTTCTAATTTCGTTTGTGAATCTATTCATAAACTCTTTTTTTATTCATGCTAATATTGTAACAAGGCCATAAAATTATGATAACTGCACCATTTCATGAATGCTAAACTAATCGCTGGATGATGAATTAGCCCTCTCTTTCATGATATCATTTTGAGGCATAATTAACTAATTTGTAACCAAGTATCATTAACGAACTTATTTTGTAAATAACTGTCGCAGCGAAGTGCTAACAGTAAATATGAGTAGTCTCGACTAGGAATCATGTTAACACAGTTGCACTCTGATATGAGGGAACGAAGCAAAGAATTGGCATAGGTAACCCATGGGGATGGCTCAAAAGGTGTGCATGATACGTACTATCGTTAGTTTTTCCATCAGATTACTAAAAATTTACTTTAGCACTTAGGCGATTCACTCAGAAGTAAGGGGACAAAAATAATCGAGTTGATTTGCAGTATCTACAGTATTCCTGTGGTTCGTGCCTCAAATACTAACCAAATCTGGCATATATATTGCTTGGGTTTCACGGATTTCAAGACATACACCATATGCCCATTGGTATTTATAATTTCATGGACAATTAGAGACCAAAGTCACATAATGTGTATCTTAAGCGATTTTTTATGGAATATAAGGCTCCATATTATAGTGGAATTAAATTTAATGTTGTCAATTGAACCGTTTGTTCTGTTAAACATGATATTCTCAGGTTCATCATAATTTTCTTGCTTTCCATATTTCATTACATATTTTAAGCACAGCAAAATCTGTTAATGAGAAATGTCTGTTTAGTCACGCAAAAAAATGACATTTTTATTTTTTGAAGAACTTCACCCTCTTGCATGGAAATGAATCGGTGTCTTAAAATGTTCATGACCTCACTAATCTATTAGTATTATCTTCATCTAGCACTCAATAATTGTATTATGATGATGGACTTACATGGAAATGTATTGTAGGATTATTGATATTTAAGACCAATGTATATAAACTAGCTGACATGAATAACTTTTACATTACATATTGTGTGAACTTATGATGCAATACTTCCCTTACTGCTGCTTCCTCTCCTTAGTCTGTCTCATGCAAATTTTAAATTTTGCAACTTAATGTTAATTTACCATTCATGAAAGATGTCAATATTCACCATTTTCAGGTTAAAGAAGTAATAATTTTTTGCTGTTTAGTGCTTGTTTAGTGGATAAATATTGATTTCTGTTTATTTTAATCTACAGATACTCTCCACTCTTGTCTTATGTTTAGCAGTGCTGATAAATGTGCCTTTCTTGAGTTAACTGGGGAGTGGCTACGATGGTCGTGCTGCCTGAAGAAGACTGAGAGAAATCAAGGAAAAGAATAGGCTTGAAATATTTGTTGATAATGTTAAATGCTTATGTTTTTTTATTAAAATAAATCTACTTCATTATCAAATTGCAGAACTATGTCATACTTGATTCTCCTATTATATCCTATGTAATCCATTATCTACCAATTGATTACATATTCCGTAGGAGCTCCATCAAAGGATAAAGTGGCAGTAGACTTTAATAATTACAAATAATTTGGGCTAAAGCATTAGTGGCTCATGATAGGTACCACCTATGTATCAATATTCTAATTAATGTTACTAAAACATGCCTTAGCCCTTTTCCTTGTTCGTTCAATCTTTTGTACGTTTGTAATCTAGCAGTGTGGAGTGTAATGCTTTCAGATGCACATGTGCAGTGGAGCTGGTGAGAGCTGTACGATGACAGGGCTAAAGAGGATGTTGAAGGGTTAGACAACATGAATGTTTTGCAGGCAGTCGCTATTACCCAAATGTACCTTTCTCTCTTGCCTACTCATACAATTTCGTCACAGGAAAAAGGTAATAATGACTGCATCCCTCTTGTTTGCCCTTCTCTCTCCATCCTCTTTTCTGGATTGTCTTCGTAAACCCTTTGTACACCTTCCGTGGGAGTTTCCCATCCTGACCAGGCAGCATTGCTGCCTACCACTGACTTGCCTCTTCTGCCTATCATCAGACAACTCTCGTTGGCTCAACTTTAGGAATGATCCGTGATCAAATTACGTACATTATATGGCTAATTAATTACATTATTTGGAATGCATAAAATTTTCATTGTTTTCAAACAATAGAAGTGGGGAAATCTCAGTTGAACAATTTGTGGGAGACTTTTTTTTTCCAGAGATTCACTTATTCCTTGCTGTTCCTTATGGTTGATTAACCATTTTATTTTGCAATATTTTCAGCTTTTCTGAAAGGCATCACATGTAACTAAAACTTTATTGCTTCTCATAGTAGAAGGTTAATCTATTTTTTATGTAATAAGTTTCAGGGTGTAGTACTCCCTCATGACTATCTCATGTGTAGGATTTGCTCTTAAATCACTATCATGGGATGTAGACTGTTTAGATGCAGCAGCAATTAAGTTGGTAATTAATTAATCTTTGGTCATTATAAGGATGTTGGATCAGAAGCAGGATCATGGTAATTTCCTTCTGATAATCAGTACCATCGATGCTTTATTCTGTCGAATGCTTATCATTTATAAATTTTAAATTAACATTGGCGATTTCAAATCATTGACCAAATTCAGTTGTATTAATGATTAAACATTTTCAATTTAAAGTGCTAATCTGATAACTTGAGTGAATGCAATGTGTAGGTCTGACATCATGCCCTAAGTCCACAGTGAAAGGCAGGAGCTGTAAAAAGGAGAGGATTTGTGCATCTATAGGTATTGCAAGGTTGTAAGGGAATACTTTTCATAAGGGGGATAAATGGATGCAACCTCACCCTAGTGAAAATCTCCATAGGATTTCTTTTTCCTTTAGTAATTTGACAATGGGAAATGATTGTTCCTATAGGAAAAGTTTAGGTTCCTATGGGAAAATAAAATTTTCCTGTAGGAACATAAAAATTTCCTATAGAAACAAATGTTTCCCATTGTCAAATTACTATTGGAAAAAAAATCCTGTAGATATTTTCACTAGGGTATGCTGAGCATATTTTGGGAGAATGATGGGCATATGTTAAAAACATATGTTGGGCATTATTGGATACCATGCTGAGCATATGTTAAAAACATCTGTTGAGCATAAGTGGGTAATATGCTGAGCATATGTTAAAAACATATGTTGAGCATGTGTGGAAAACATGCTGAGCATATGTTGAAAACTTGTGTTGAACATATGTTGAGCATATGCCTTGCCGGACATTTACATATGCTCAGCATGTGCTCAAATTATGTTGAACACATCTTACATATGTGTTGAAAATGCCCTGAGCATACTCTGAACACAAATTGTGCTACTAGGGTTAAGCCAAACTATTGATGTGATTAGGTTGTCGAATACTTGTGAGTAAAAAGGTTATAACACTGTACAATACCTTACCTGAAATCCAGCCCAGAACAGCTTCCAGTCCCTTTATAAACTGCACCTTTCCGCAGTCTTCGCAATAAGAACTGTCGAAGCTGGCTTTCCCTATCTGGTGTTAAGCCACTGTAAATTAATTCCACATCCTTTTCCCCATTTGAGTTGCTATCGATAACAAAAAATGGAACTATAAACTTTTTTCGCGAAAATTAATGCAAATTTTGGTAAATTAACACATGAAAATTAGTTGTCACGATTTTTGGACATTTTTGACACCTTACCAGGAACAAAAATACATTGCTTGCGATATAGAAATAGCATCTGCATCCACAGTTTCTACCGCAGCAGTTTCAGCTGCAGAATTCATGATTTAAATGCAAAAAATACACGACACAACTGTTAAATTTACACTTCCTGCACGGATAATTGAAATCCCATGGAGAAATCCGCTCTTCTGCTTCTATGGCGGAGTACGCTTAACGGTTGTTTATGGCTCCTTGTTTCGACCGGCACTTGTTTTAGCGGGGTGTTTGTTTCACCTCGGCTGCATTCCCTGCATAGAAAATTATCTTTGTCGATTCTAGTCCTCGAACATGACAGCACCATAGTAATATAGCTTATTTTAAATAGTATTATTTTAGCTGAATTTATATTTTTTCCTCCATGAAAATTAGGGCGTTTTCTATAAGACCATTGTTTAGTGAGAAATGAAAACTTTGATATATTTTTGAATACCTCACCATTGTTTTTCCATAAAATTGGTATCAATGTATGCATTTCGGGGTAAACTTGAAGATGGGCGACTTAGGGTATTAATTAAAGGCCTTACTCAGATTGATAACAATTTAATTTAGCAATATCATTCCAATTGAACCAAACTCCATCACTGTAATAAATAAGGGTGCCTACCATCAAATAATAATAGTGAAACCCAATATCACTAGGCTTTAGCGAAAAAATAAAATGTTTACTTGAAGAAGGGGTGCATTTTGTTATAGGTTTTTCACTTTCCAAGTATCCAGTGGATGAAGTTTGATCCTATGATAAATGTCTTTAATTTTTATTTTTTGATAAGATCCATGGTAGCAACATCAAGTATTGGCCGTTATTAAATTAGGATCATAAATACTTTTTTCAATAAACAAATCCGGGTAGCTGCTGCCGCTGTGCTCTGCTGACAGTTGCCGCGAATTTCGTGCTTTTTACTTAGTGCCTACGCGCGCGAGTATATTTTTACCTTGTGCTTCGACAAATTTTACCGAATAAAGAATAGCGTCAAGACGCAACGCGCCAATCGGCGCGAAGGACGAGGAATTTCAAGATTCCGAGCCACAAGGACCTTGGTCCGAAGACGAGGACACCCGATCCTCACCGGAATCACCGCCGACCAGCCCGCCCCCACCCGTCACAACCAACCCTGTTCCGGACTCGGTGAGTCCAAGCATTGCATCCACTCCTTCCATTCCTTTGCCAGATCCTAATGTAATTCCCGCTAAAGATTCAGTTCTCAAAAATTCAAACTCCACAGTTCAAGTAACCTTGCCATTAGAGAAATTCCAAGATCCAAATGTAAGAGCCATTCTTGGGCTCCCTCTACTGCAATCAATAGACGCTACTGCTTCACAGGACGGTTTTACAGAGACGAGAAAGCGTAGACGTGTGTTAAACTCTCCTCCGCTATCGCCACCTCCATTGTCGACCAGCAATAGGTTTGCTCCTCTAGAGCCTGAGTCTCAAAATGGCCCTCTTCAGGTCCATCTTCCGGAATCTTCCGCTCTGCCGCCAGCTCCTGCAGATATTTCTCGCCAAAACCGTAACCAATCTTCAGAAAGCGGTTCTTTTCAGACCCCCAGCATCGGTAGTCAACCTAACGTCCGTCAGGCGCCTCAAAATACTAGAAAATACCGTATTCCACCTATTTTCCTCGAGGACCAATCACAATGGTCCTTAAAAAACCGTGCGATCATCACTGCAACCAGCAAACCACCTGTCTGTAACACCACGGGATCCCAAATCCGCATTCAGTGCCATTCGGCGGAGGATTTTCGTGCATTAGTCAAACTTTTTAATGAAAAATCCTGGGAATTTTATTACTCCCAATTAGCAGAAGACAAGAAAACCTATTTAGTTGTTCGCGGCCTCCTTTCTGCAACTTCAACCGACGAAATCAAAGTATCTCTCTTAGAGCAAGGACTAGAAGCTGAAGACTTAATAAAACTAAGGACCACCAGGCCATTAAGATCGGAAAAAGACCGCCGCGAGCGCCTTCTGCGAGAAAAACCTGATGAAACTCTGCCTCCACTTCCCATCAGATTACTGCCGCTCTTTCAACTAAAACTCCAGTCCTCCGCAGACCAAGATAAATTCATGAAAGTGATGCATTTATGCGGCTTAGGCGTCAAAACCGAAACCTTCCGTCCTTCTCCCGGACCGCCCCAATGCACCAGATGCCAGAGACACGGGCATACTTACAAATCTTGCGGTATGCAAACGCGCTGTGTCCGCTGCGGGGACTATCATTCCCATACAGCATGCCAACTCTTCAAACCTGCTCCTGCGAAATGCGCAAATTGCTCCGGCGACCATCCGGCTAACTTCAAGCAATGTCCGAATTATCTAAGTTTTGCAGAAAAATTACGAAGCAACCGCCGACCGCCACAAACCAGCCAATCAGCGTTCAGCGCCGATTCCCTCCCACCGTTACCGCAGCAGACTGTGCCTGCCGCTCCCGCCGCCGCACCTTCCAGCTCTCCGCCATTACAGGCAGCCGACTTTAATATTGCATCCTTCATTTCGTCCTTCCTCACGCCAAACCTCAAGACAAAAATTTCTTCCTGGTTATCCGGTCTCATCAAAAAGCTCCTTACTCCTTCCGAAACTCCAAAATCCGAAATCATCATAACTGAAATTATCCAAATAGCACTCTCCCTGATGAGCGATGGCTAATCTTCCAGCAAAACAGCTCAAGATTCTCCACTGGAATATCTGCGGAATACACGACAAGCAAGAAGAGCTTCGCGAATTAATTAAATTGCATTGCTGCGACGCAGCCTTCATTCAAGCAACCTGGCTCAACGAAAAGAAATCGATTTATTTTCCTGGCTTCTCTCAATACCGGCTCGACCGTCACGACGCTAAAGGCGGCGGTGTTCTGCTCCTAGTCAAGTCATCAATTCCTTCTTCTCCACTGCCTAATCCTAACAAATCCTCCGTATAAGCTGTCCGCGCCAAAATACGAACCACGCTCGGCGACATCCATTTGTGGTCAGCTTACCGTCCGCCGAAACCGCCGAAAATTGCTGATTTCGAGCATTTAAATTCCATCCTGAAAGCGCGGACGATCATCGCCAGCGATTTAAACGCGAAACATATCAACTGGGGCTGCAATACTAACAAAAAAGCGGGAAAATGCTTCTCGGCTTGCTGCGTCGGCGGAGTTGGGAAATTATCGCTCCTGATTCTCCTTCCCACTCCTCCTTCCACGGTTCTTCAGACATCCTTGACATCGCTCTCTCGCTAAATATTCCTTCAATTGGCCATTCTGCTCCAATAGATTACCAATTATCGGACCATCTTCCAGTCACCTTTACTATCAACTGTCTTCCGGCGGGCAACTCCTCCCCAACGAAAAGAGGCATCAATTACAACAAATTCAGTCGCCTTGTTGGAGACAACTGTCATATGCTCAAAACACTTCCGATTTCAACTCGTCAAGAAGCCAACTTCTTCGTCGAAAAACTCCCTACCATCATCCAGGATGCCGCAAACGACGCATCATATGAAATTCCGCCCAAAAATCGTGCTGAAGCTCTTCCGGCCGACATCATCGCCATGATCCAGCAGCGAAACTCAGCCCGAAAGATTTGGCAGCGAAGCAGATTCCAAGAAGACCGCCTACGCTACAATACGCTTCGAAACAAAATCCAACGCTCGATCAAAAGAACTTCGAAGTAAAAACTGGAACAAAAAAATTGAATCCCTTCGCGGAGAAGACGGAACCATATGGCCCATTGCAAAAGCTCTCAAAAAACCTCGCCGACAAACTCCTGCGCTCAATACTCCATCCGGATTAGCTGTCACTAACGATGAAAAAGCGCAAATCTTCGCAGGACTTCTAGAAAAACGTTTCTGCAATGATCTCTCTTCTCCGCGTGAAGATGACTGCTGCACCAACTGGCTTAGTTTACTTAACTGTCCAATCTCCGAACCTGAATTTACAACCCCGGCTGAAATCATCGCTTCAATCAAGCTGCTGAAAAGAAAATCGGCGCCCGGCACTGACGGCATTAATAATCGGCTATTAAGAAACCAAAGAAAACATCAGCCAACAGATGTGAACAATACCGCACATTGAGCCTTGTCACACATGCCTCTAAAATACTGTCTATCATTGTACTAAGCCGGATTGAAGATGAGGTTGAAACTCTCCTCAGCGAAGACCAATTTGGATTTAGAAAAGGACGAGGAACCAGAGATGCAGTACTTGCCATTAGAATCATACTAGAAAAAAGATTGAGTAAAGAAAAGAACACCTACATAGCTTTTGTTGATCTGGAAAAAGCTTTTGATAGTGTTGATTGGAAGCAGCTCTTTACCATAATGAAAGAAGCAAAGATAAATTACAAAGATAGAAGAATTATCTGGGGTCTCTATAGAGAAGAAATTGCAGTGCTGAGATTGGGACAATACGAACAGCAGGCCAAAATTAGAAAAGGAGTAAGACAGGGATGTTCATTGTCACCTGCGCTATTTAACTTATACCTACAAAGAGCACTGGACGAGGCAGAGAGCAACTTACCGGAAGCAGGAATTAAGGTCCATGGGCAGAGGATATATAAGCTATGTTTTGCGGACGACTTAGCAGTCTTGGCAGAAAGTGAAGACCAACTACAAGAAGTGCTTAGGGAGATGGAAGTCACGCTGGCTAGATACAATCTAAAGTTAAGCAGGACCAAAACCAAGACACTCGTTGTAAGCAAAACAGGAATACCAGCACATATAACTTTGGGTAATACACAGCTGAACAATGTAGAAGAATTCACGTATATAGGAAGCAAGATCACCACGGGTGCCAGAAGCAAAAGGGAAATAAGCAGTAGAATACAACAGGCAAAAAAAGCTTTCAACAAGAAGAGAAAGATATACGTTTCAAAAAACATGAGTATCAAGATTAGGATGAATCTACTCAAAACTTTTGTATGGAGCATAATGCTTTATGGTTGTGAAACTTGGACGATAGGAGCATCAGAGAAAAAAAGAATTGATGCTTTTGAACTATGGTGCTACCGTAGAATGTTAAAAGTTTCATGGGTAGACCGGGTAACGAATGAGGAGATACTGGAAAGACTGGGAGTGAAAGCAGACCTGTGGAGTATTCTAACTGCAAGGAGAAGTAAATGGGTTGGACATTTACTGAGACAAAATAATGGATTGGTAAAAACAGTTTTAGAGGGCACTGTGGAGGGGAAGAGGGGCAGAGGAAGGCCGAGGTTGAGCTATATCACCCAAGTAATGAAGGACATGGGCTGCAACAGCTACCTAGAGCTGAAGAGGCTGGCGGAGGACAGACAGAGATGGAGAGACTGCTGCAAACCAACCCAAGGGTTGATTACTTAGAAGAAGATTAAGAAACCTCCCAAACCCGATTTTTCGAATTTTGGCTCGTCTCTTCAACGATTTATTAAAAATTTCGTACTTCCCAACAGCGTGGAAATGAGCAAAAATTATAATGATTCCCAAACCGAATAAACCGGCTTCAAATCCATCTTCATACCGTCCGATCAGTTTGCTAAATACTCTATCAAAACTGTTCGAATCGATTATTCATTCTCGCTTACGCAACTTCACGCAAGAAAACAACACCATCCGACAAGAGCAAACCGGCTTCCGCAGCAACACTTCAACTACTCATCAAGTGTTGAGACTGGTAGAAGATATAACCGCCGGCTTCAATTCAAGATTGATCTCTCACTGCGTGCTGTTGGATCTCGAAGCTGCCTTCGACCGCGTATGGACTCTGGGCCTTATTAAAAAATTAACTGATATCAATATTCCTCCTTACGTAATCAAAATCATCCAATCCTTTACTTCCGATCGATCCTTTTTTGTCCAAATCTATTCCTCTGCATCCTATTTCTATCCCATTTCCTCCGGCGTGCCGCAAGGCGCAATCCTTTCCCCAATCTTGATTAACCTCTACGTGAATGATACTCCTTCCCTTCCTCAAACCCGCCTTTATCAGTATGCCGATGATACAACCTTAATGGCCCAGGGATCCGATCCGCATAAAACAACCTACATTCTCCAAGACTACCTGGACGAATATGAAGATCGGTCGGCCGAATGGAAACTCAGCGTCAACGCAGATAAATGCAATCATAAAGTTTTCTCCAGACGACCGAAAGCCGGCGAAGGCCATAATGTTTACTACGGAAATAAGCGTATTCCGAAATGCTCTACTGTAAAATACCTCGGAGTTACGCTAGATTAACGCCTCACCTGGTCCTATCACATCCTGTCATCAATTAAGAAATCGCAGGGAATCTACGCCGCTTTATTGCCACTGATGAAGTCGAATTCTCCTCTGGCTTTAAAAACTAAGCTTTTACTCTACAACTCTTCGATCAAACCGCTATTAACGTACGCCTCTCCAGTTTGGCTACACGCCGCAGCAACCCATCTGAAGCGCATACATACTTGTGAAAATAAAATTATTAGGAAAATAATTGGAGCACCATTGTTCATTAGCAACCGCCAAATCCGAAACGATCTCAAAATAACACCGATTTTGTCATTTCTTAAAACCGCAGTAGAAAAATTTCAGCATTATTTTGGCAAAACTAATAACGAACTGTTAATGAATCTTTGGGATTACATTATTCCAACTAAACCTAGACATAAAACTCCCGAATTTGCCCTAAAACCTTCCCATATTCCTTTCCCCACCTAACCCAATGCAATGCTTAGTCTGAAACCTCAAGAAAAGAAGCCAACTATACTATAAGAAACCATCCCGTTCCTGAATCAACTAGAAGACAGCTGATTAGCTGGGAGCTAGTACTGCTGCTATAAAAGAAAACTCCGCTTGGCTTGGCTAAATACTTTCTTAATGGCTGAAAGCAACAGTTGTATGTAGAGTCACATTTCTTGTACTCGCTTTTGCTCGCTGGGGACCCCAGACCCCCTGGGAGAGGCCTTCGGCCTTTGGTGGTCACTCTGCTATGTAATGCAATTTTGTCTGCAGTTGTTCCCTTGAGGATCGTTTTTTAAATGTCGTATGCAACCTTACCTCGATTAAAATGTGTAGGTGCAGATTTTTAGTTGTGTATTGTTATACAGAAAGATGCTCCATATATTCCAGATAGCTATACCTGCAGCTGCTCAAATTATCAACGTAAATAAATTGTATCGCGAGATAGTAATATTGCTTTTTCTTACGCTAATTTTCCGTCTCGACGAATAAAAACTACTCTGTCAACGATATGTTTGTTACCTCATTCATTAGCCGCGCATTACGCGTTTTCAGATTCCTGTCAACTGAGGCTGGATGTAGGATTGGAGAGCCATGTTTTTATAATCGCTTATTTCGGTTTATTTTTACGAAATAAGGTGAATAAAACGAAACGCTTCAAACTAAGAATAATAAAAAGATTAAGGCAAGTAGCAAAGGGTAGTAGGGGAAGTTTAACACAAACTCAACTATTACTTAACACACAAAGTTAACTACTTATAAAGGAGTCAAAGTAATATTTCTTGATAGACCAAATTTTTAGCGTACGGCACTCCATCAAGCAGGCTCTCGGGGTGAATGAGCAACAAGAAGTCATCTGGCGAGCGACTCCGAGAGAGGGCAACATAGGCCTGTCCGTGCGTAAAGCAGTCTGATCGGAAGTCAAGGGCAGCTTTGGTAATTGTTTGACCTTGACTTTTGTGTACTGTCATGGCATAGCATACCTGTAGGGGAAATTGAAGTCGGGTCATTTCCAAGGGACTGCCGTGTACGATGGGAAACTTAAATTGTATCCTTGGAATACCAAACTGTTCTTTGCTTCCAGGCTTTCTGACTTGAATCAAGTGTGGACTAATGGCTGCCACAATTACTTTGGTGCCATTTACCAGCTTCTCCGCGATGTTCAAATTCCTAATTACCATGCACAACGCACCCACTTTCAAGGAGAAGACATGGTCAGGAATTCCCGTGCCTTGGGTATGGTTAAGCAGATCTGCATCAATATCAAGTGCCTGCATGTCTTTAACGGTATCAACGCTATAGAGGTGATACATTTCACCAGCCAGAGATGCCAGCATCTGCGCGTTAATGTGACGTACATTATTATTGTGAGTGGAAAGTATGGCTCTACTCTGACAAACATAAGGGTCAGCAAGGACCTCTGCGGGGTATACAAAGTCTATGGCATCCTCAACTTTATGAGCGGTTCGAAATTGTGAAAGCGCAATCAATTTTTCGTTGCTGCCTGCATCGCCGAACACATAATGCGGAAAAGAATCGTTGCCAACTTTCAAGAGGACCTCAGTATATCCTATGTTTCCGCGTGTCCACTGGGGCACCGTCAAATGGAATTTTTTGAATTTGTCCCACAGGAAGGATGAACGTAAAGATGCTGATACTACATCGGACGGAGTTTTGGCATTCACTACAACAGGCGGAATCTGGCGGAAATCACCTGCAAAGGGCACAATTTTGCCTCCAAACATTTCATGGCACTGCATAAGATCCTGCAGTGATCTATGAAGAATCTCCACAAGATACCTATATGCCATTGGGGCCTCGTCGAAAATTATTAATTTGGCCTCCCGGATGAGCGCAGCCCACTAAGTGCCATTGGTGAGACCCCAGTAACCGGTACCGTTACCAGTATCGAAAGGCAGCTTAAACATACTATGTGCCGTTGTACCACCAGGAAAATTGAGCGCTGCGATGCCTGAGCTAGCAACACAGAGCGCAATCTCACCGCGCGAGCGAACCAGCGCCGCAATCTGCTGCAAGCTGAGCGTCTTGCCGTACCCCCCAGAGCATCCAGGAACATAACACGAGGGCTATCTAGAAGAGGCACTGGCTGGCTACATAGATTCTCCAGGTACTGCAGGAGCTCTGTTTGCTCTGTAGTTAAAATTTTCCCCCACTGATTGAGGAAATTGTTCTGCTCTGCTACATCGTAAGCCACGAGCTCGCGAGCAAGCTCCGTGGAGTCGTCCTCCACTTCAGGTAGGCCGTGATTAGTCAAGCGAGATCCATGACGACGAAGACCTTGCTAGATTTGAAGCAAGTCTGAATTTTGAGGGAAACGTTCAAGTAAGTCTTCACAGAGGGAGTCTTTGAACTGGGGCCATAGAATGGCTCCAGGGGCGCCGATATTGCACAAAAGCACGAAGAAGGAACGCAGCCTGGTTCCTGTCATGAACACCATTGCCTCCGTTAGAGCGCAATGATGTTCGTGTTCATCGTCGACGAGGCCAAGACAACGAGCAGCTTCTTGAAAGGAGGCACATCTTTCACCGCCCATATTTTTCAAATCCTGGAAACTACGGCAGGGGAACCGTGAGAGAAGAATACGGAAGTAATATAACTCTCCTTGATTGGGGCCAACCCAGTGAAGACGCGATACTACAGGGTCTTTTTCTGACTCCTGGCGACGCCTTACAAAATGACGACCGTCCGGGTGAGGAATAATCGGCTGTCGTGAGTTGCGGGGAATGTTAGTCATGATGCGGTATTTTTCATAAAACTCAGCATAAGTGAGTTCGTCAAATTCACAAAGAAGTGGCCTATTTAAGTACACTGTGAGTTACGACGAAGAGTTGTCGAGAGCTTGACGTTCTTGACCAGGACGGAACGTCACAAACTGCCTGTTTTCTAAGAGGACTGGAAGCATATGTACCGTGGGTTATCGGCCGATCAGAGGAAATTCGAGAATCCGCCAGGCAGCATCGCTAGACCCAATGTACCGCTGTGTTACATATTGATCAACCTCATTACCGTCATCTACTACAGTGACGCGTGACAATAGATTACCTTTGGTAATATATTTGAATAAATATTAGACAATTTTGCGTGTAGAGGCTAGTTCAAGATTAATGTGGCAGTCGAACTTCTTCAGGGCCGCAGCATTGTATGGTACAACGTTGCAGTCGCTTATCTGCACATCTTGGCCACGATACTGGATAGCTGTGGTATTAGAGCCATCCCTCTTGTAATGTAGAATCCTGCGTCATCAACAAATGTGATATCCACGTGAGGTTTGGGGAAAAACTTGGTACATTTCCCAGCATGGCTGTCCCAACATGGCAGATTCGTTTTGTTAGGAGGTCCACAGGGACCATGAATCATGTGGCGAAGCACAAACTGCTTGAGTATACCGCCGTCTTCCTCTGCAGTAGGGATGTCCGTGCGGGTAACCCTGTTTATATCAGCACTTTGGCGGGGACCACCTCCCTGAATGCGAAACACGCAATGAAGGTGCGGCAACCCGCGTTTCTGAAATTCAATTACATGAATTATGTATCCTAGTTTTCCGAAGAACGCTCCACTACGAATATCTCGCAGGAGCTCCTGGTATTTGAGGTGGAAAACTCTGTCGATGACCATAGGCTCCCCACTAGGGTTGTTCGGATGCGTCGATTGTTTAACTTCTGGCCACTGAGCATTTGCTGTCATAGTTAAAAAGAAGGTTGGAGAGCCTAGCCGCCCGACGATTGCCATGGCATCGAAATATTTGGATTTGTACCATCGAGGACTTCCAGTGAACGACTGCGGCAGATAAATTCGGCTAGGAACAACTCCTCCCTCTCCATATATGGCTTCATCGTTCCAAATGGCCGCCGGAGTGTGGTTTACCACACCCGGGGCGCAACCTTAACGTAACTCATCTTTGGGGAATGGAGTGCCGCGGCTTAAGCTACCATCGCTATAGACCACACCAGGTCTCGCTTCATGTCCTGAGGGACGGCCTCGCCCAGCACCTCTACCTGTACCACCCATGTAACCCTGATTGCGGACAGCATACTGCAACTCTTCAAGAGGAGCGCCCCTAAGTGGCTCTACCTGTCTCTGCCCTGCAAGATGAAATTGCAAATTGTTCTCTTCTATCCGTGCGTACATGTCCACGAGCCATGTCTCAGATAGCCTGCCGAACTGGGAGAAGCGTGGCTCAGACAAGAGTAGACAACGCGTATACTCTAGAAGAGACAATGAACCGCCGTTGGAGTTACGGCGCTCTGGATACCAGCCAGGGGTTCCGTGAGGGTACAAAAGGGGATATTTCAATGGCTCATACAAGGGATGAAGGATGGATACATTCTTAGGGTGTGAATCCTACCTGTTTTTCTATATTGTTATTTGGCGAGGATTGTAGGGAGTGCTCTCAGTAGCAAGGATTACAGCTACCTCCCTGGAAATGGGTTGCTCAAATTGAGCACCATATACCTGCCTTGTGGTGGGCTCAAAGACAATACGCGAATTTTCTGCTACAATCATCCCAAGTTGCCGGTAATGAGCGATGAGAGGATTATGTTCTTCCAAGTATGTTCTAATGGAAATAGCTAGAGTGTGGTCAAGTTGTTGCTCTTTGATCAACTGATAACGATCGCGCTGACCACCATCGTCAATATACATGGCACTGTGGTTGGGATAACGCCCTCGCCAGTTAATGTCGTACACCTTGTGGTACATTTTGCCTTGTATTTTGATGAAAGTCAGACCGTGGTGTGGGTGTTGGAATCCCTGTTGAATAACAATGGCGGAAAAAGCAAAGGCGTCATTGTACTACCTAGGCCTTTGAAGAAATTGTGGATCCGCGTAAAATTGGGCATCAAGGGCAGGAAGCGGATTACGGACGTTGTAGGCCCCTCCACCACAACACCACTTCTTACGACACTTCTCTTCATTGAAGAGGCGAGGTCCACAGTGTGGACATCTAAAGCATTCAGGTGACATTAAGGATGGGGCTTTTAGGCGATATGTCTTAATTTTTCCTAGGTCTTCTCCAGAGTACTCTCCAATGAGCGTTGCACGCCGTAGTGGGTGAGGCAGGTGCCGCACTCTCTCTTGTTCGTACCGAGCTAACTGTTCCCGCCTTGCCTCAGCGTGAGTCTGGGCGTATTGACGAACAGCGCAACGGTTCATCTCGGGGTTTTCGTGTGCATAACTTTGAACGGCAGCACGGTTGACTTCTGGGTTGGCCCGAGCATACCGCTGCACGGCAGCACGTTTCGCCTCGGGGTTTTTGTGTGCATAACGTTGAACGGTAGCACGGTTGACTTCAGGGTTGGCCCGAGTATACCGCTGCACGGCAGCACGGTTGACCTCTGGGTTGTCTCGAGCATACCGCTGCACGGCAGCAAGGTTGACTTCTGGGTTGTCCCGAGCATACCGCTGCACGGCAGCACGATTGACTTCTGGGTTGGCCAGAGCAAAGCGTTTGCTAGCAGCCACGGCCTGCTCGTTGCGAGTGGATTCGAGCACCTTAGGTCTTCCCCGTTTACGTTTCGTCGGCCTCCCAACCCCGCTGCTGGATGGCAAAGCAGTACTGTCCTCGCTTGTGTCGTGCAAAGAAGACAAACCAACCGTAGAAATCAAAGTGGGACGGTCTTGTACATCAGAATCACTATCACTATGATGTAGGACAGTGAGGGAAACGACGGAAGATTCCGACTCAGGCATAATAATGCTGCAACAGAAATGAGAACACGGATTTAGTATAAGGCACAGAATATATGCTAAATAAAAAGGCTAGGTTAAAATAGGCAATGGCTACACTTTCATTGGTAAAAACGAGTACGTAGTACGTAAATATACTATAAAAATAATTTTTAATGAAAAAAACGTTTCTATAAGGAACAAAAGAGAATATCAAAATAAAATGGTTGCATTAAAAATAAGAATTAGTTCTTCTGTCACTGGCAAAACGATAGTTTTGAATAAAAATTAAAACATAAAAGTAATATTTTATGATAAAAAGTTTATCTATCTAATATATAAAAATCTCGTGTCACAGTTTTTGTAGCCTAACTCTTCCGAAACGGCTCGACTGATTCCTATGAAATTGAGTGTTTATATTCAGTAGATCTGGGGATGTAAACATTTTTCATTATTTCGCAGAGCCTATGAGGCCCAGGACTGGGCACTGAATCACTTCCATTATAAAAATAATGGAGGCAGGCTAGTGGACAATACGGGTATAAGTCAAAGGTATTGTCCTTATACCCGTATTATCTACTAATTGGAATCAAAGGTCAATACGGAGGTCAAAGGTCATCGAGGTAAAAGTCAAGTGAGCGGTACAGTACACATATCTACTGCCTTTCCCGACAAGCCTCCTTTGCCCTCTTAATTTCATGCCGTAGTTCATTATTTATTTTCCTAAACATCTTTTTGCCGTGCTCTCTCTCCCAAGAGGGCATGGGAGGCCTGTCGGAGAAGACTGTGCGAGGAAATGAAAAATTGTCAAAAGGAAGGAGGGGTAGGTACGTTGCATATGCCCACCACATCTACTTTGGCATTCTTTAAAACCTATGGTTCTACATGTTGGTTGTCACGTGGCCCGACTTTTACCTCGATGACCTTTGACCTCCGTATTGACCTGTGAGGTGAATTAGTGGATAATACGGGTATAAGGACAATACCATTGACTTAGACACCATTTAAAACCCATGAATCGACACCTTTGTTGGTATGGTATTCTTTTTGCCACCCATATGACCTTGACTATGACCTTACTGGGTCAAATGTTGAATTTTCGTAAATAAAAGTGTTTTTTTTGCGGTTTTCTCGTGTCCGGAAACCTACGAATTGACATCTTGGCCAAAGAAATTCAGAATTTCTGCTATCTCGATTTTTTTAACATTGAAACCCCATTTAAGGCAAATTAGAATTTTTTGTTTGGACCCACATTGTGAGGTCAAAATTGTTAAATTTTGCTTACGCTCAACAAAACTTAGTGCATTCTTCGATAAGTGTGTCAACTTTAATAAATATTGCTTGATGCAAAGTTACTAAAATTAAGAGTCAAAAATGACACACGACCTGTGGGACAGTCTGTATTTGAAGAAATACATGTTAAGTTCGTTATTATTGCTTGCAGATCTTTTTTTATCTGAATATTTTAATTAATAATAATAGTCACATGTATTTAAAACATATGCCATTTGAAAGAAAAATAAACACACATTCTTATTATTACATTCGAACTTCGTTTTCCACGTCATTTACGGTGACTTTTGAAAAAGAAAATCATATAGATGCTGAAATTTTAGTGTTTTGGCTTACTGTCCCCTTGACGACCGACAGTAATGTTTATGTGGAT
This sequence comes from Ischnura elegans, assembly GCF_921293095.1. NCBI lineage: Eukaryota > Metazoa > Arthropoda > Insecta > Odonata > Coenagrionidae > Ischnura > Ischnura elegans. Next base: position 69,440,575 of record NC_060248.1, on the reverse strand, counting down.
GGAAATCTCTTTCTCCGTAAAGTCTCAAAATATACCCTTCGTTATAGTCGTTAAAAAGTTCAATAAGCTTTCTCTCACTTACTTAAGCTTAGGTTTCTCTTTACACACACATTGCTTGAATTAAAATTAAAACATTTGAAATGCTTGAATCAAAATATTCACCAGAAATAATTTATAATGCAAAACAACTTTTGCCGGGTCAGGTAGTAGCACTATAATGATTGAAATAAATTTTCTATCGGCCTATGTTTCACTGTAACACTCCCCAAATAAATTTCTTACCTTATCTTTTACATTACGACACTCACTTTTTAATTAACATCATAACGCAATGAAACTACGAAACACAGATGCCATTACGTAAAGAAATTACGAATAAAAATTAACTATAGTTAAATTATATACTCTCTTAGGATCATAGAATATGATTTGTTTTTGTATTCTTTCAATTGAGTTCCTTGAAAAAACGTTGTTATGATAATATCGATCTTAAAGTGATTGCAACAGCAAATAAATTTCCTACCTTATCTTTCTCCTCTTTTCGTTCCAGCACTTTCTTATTATTCTTCACTTTTCCTTTGTCTATTTCTCTTCAGCTTCTCGTAGACAAATTTCAGTTCAATTAAACTTTTAAATTAATTCTCTCTGAAAACTCAAGCAATCTTTAATACCCGTTGTTGTAAACAAATTTTTGTTCATATGGAAACAAGTCATGAACTTGTCTGACTTTTCAAAAATTATATTGTAATTTCTCTACCTTATGTTTTACTTAAAGCTCCTCCCTCTTCTTTTCCACTTCTGATGCTCAAGTTTGCATAAACAAACTTTTATTTTATATTCTTCTTCTTCTTTTAAATGATCGCAGCGCCGCCATTTCAATTTGGTGGCCATTTTTTGAACTAATCCCTATACTCAATTTTAATTGAATAGGCGGATAAATAATTGGAAATTTATTGTTTTCATAATTTTTCCTGGGGTTTCAGGCAATTTAAGAGGGGGGTCTTCATAAGACTTTTTGCCGTATCTCGTCTCGTTCACCCCAAACATTTGTATGAGTGAGTGAATGAATGAATGAGTGAGTGAGTGAGTGGTCGTTAGGGGACTTTATAGAATATAGATAAGATATAAATGCTGATAACTGGAAATCTCTTACTTACCTGATTTAACACTAATGTGGTCCCTCTACTTTTGTTACAACCAGGTTTGTAAAAATGCCAATTGGAGAATTCAAATCAAAGTTTTTTCTATATCATAAAAATCTTTAATAATGTACATCTATATCTTTCATAATAAAGTCATAAGAAAACATCTACAAGAAAACGCTGCTGAACAAATAAATCTGGAGGTATCAGTATGTACTCATAGAGGTGCATATGAAGAACATTGGAAACATAGAAGCAAAAATTGTGGTCAAATATTGTAAAAAAAAGTTGTTATAATAAAGACCAAGAATGTAACAAGTACAGCATAAATAAAAAAGTAAAATTTACAATGAACACTGTTAGAGTTATGATGCCGGTAAAATACAAATAAGAATCACATACAAGAAAAATTTCCAACAGTGGGAGGCACTGGGGAATATTTTTTTGGAAATTCATCCTGCTGATGATGGAAGAAATTTAAAAATAAATTTGGGGTCACAATCCCAAGTAAATCTGAGAGGAATCGTATACTCGCAAGAAGAGGAAAGGCATGTTCCAGAAGGATTCACAAAGATTGCTTTACTTTCTGTTTTTCTACAGTGTGCTGTACCTTGTCAAAACATCTTTACCAGAAATTAAGAGTTAAATACGATTTTAAACTTATAGGCTCAATTACAATGATGAAATCATGAATTTACAATTTTTAGTCTTGCTGAAACAGCGGAATAATTCATTTAGTCTGAGGGTAAATATGAAAAGTCTGATGAGTAACCAGAAACAGTAGGAGAGGCACAGGAGGTGAGTAGTACCTACTTAATACACCCAGTGGTATCGAATTTGATATGGTTCATGGAATAATAAAAACCAAGGAGAGATATTTTAAAATGAAATGTCGGAAAATCAAACTGTTTCAGAAATGATACTTGAATAAATTAAAATGTAGACAATGCAATGACTTCATAAAATGTCATGTCATGCATCAATCGATTCTATTCGAGAGAAAAATAATCTATACCTAAATGCCTGAAGGATTTATTTTACCAATTCTCTCAACAGTCCAACACATTCTCATGCAACTTTAAGCATGACTTCGTATTCCACTGGTGATGTGTTTGAGGAATTTCATTCAAATTTTCAACAAAGGAAAAACAATATTATTAGTAATAAACAAAGATATGATATGTGAATTCCTCATGTGTAGTGTAATGGGTCAAACTAAATAGGTTGCTTGGGAAGGTTTGTGAGAAAAATATCAATATCAAAAGTTTTGAACAAAGATGTGAATTTTACGCTATCGTTAGAGCTCAATTCATAACGTGCTAGAACAATGCTCAGGCAAAAATATAGAAATTATAACCAGACATAAAATTGATCTTAAAATCAAGTAGATAATTAAGTTCACCTTTCTCTCCTGTTAGGCAAGTCCTCAATTAAAGCTATTACAGTTTTGATTCTAATCAGTTATGAGAAGGAAGCGGCTCTGAATTGTGAGTTTTGGCCTCCAGGATAAGTCCGAAGAATATTTTAAAGAATAAGATAAATTTACTTCTTCGTGAATTTCTTTTACATAATACAGGTATTGTATACGACTGTTCACCCCCAAAATGTACAAAACTATTAAGAGTTTAGACGTCTCTGATAAATCTCCACATGATCATGGGAGATGACCCTCATCCATCAATAAATACCACTATTTTATATACGTTATATTATTATTTTCCCAGCTGGAAGCGATATGTATTATTGTATACTCTCATACATTTACATAGAAAAAATTTTTCTTTAAAAACTATGACCGAGATGGTTGTGTCGAATGGTTCAGAGAGATAAAAGGATAAAAAGGGCTAAGGAGATTTCGGAAGTATGACTTGCCATGAGAAATACATTACTCCTTCCAATTTTTACAACAGTTTGAGTCCTTTTTTTTACAAATGAACATGAAAATCATTTCTCTCCTATAGCTCAACCATGCAACAACACACGCGTCGATCGGGAAAGGATATGTGAGTACAACCCTAATATGTGATGCTGGGCACTTGGGGGTAATTTGCTAATGCAATGATGTTCTCCCATTCAGCTCCATCGTAAAGCATGACCGAGTGGAAACCCTCTCAGAGTGCTTCTCTGTCATTTACATCCCTTCGTAACATGCCCTAACTAACAGAGCAAGATGATCACTAGGGATGGAGAGGACAAAAAGTTGAGACAAAAAATGCAGACTTAGGGGCTAGGATGTTTGAATCACATGCACACGGAGCTGAGTTTGGAGCCCAAAATGAATGTACATAATGTCATCGCTATTAGTCCGGTTGGATTCAATCGATGGACAAAAATTCAATTTTTCCCTCGATTGAAAAATCTATGTGGCGAGGGATAAACAAAACGAAACACTTCAAAAGTCTCTCTACAAGAGTCTAAAACACTTCCCGTAGGTCACCGCAAAACAAGAGATCACCATCACACGCACACACACACACACAGAAAAAAAGTTTCCGTAACGCTGAATACGAGACACAGAAAAAAGAGAGTCATTTGGTGTCTTCCGTTCTGCACATGCGCCGCGTTTGTCTTTTGTTCTTCCACTTTCGTAGGAATTTATCACGCGCCGCTGGCGCAAGGAGCTCCACAGTCGTTAACCACAGCATCGTGTCCGACATGTTTCCTTTCATGGGGGCAGTTTTGTAGTTGGTGTTGCGGAAGGTATCGGAGAAGAGCAATCGAGGAGACGCGATCTGCTCATGTGTTTTGGGTCGTCCAAAAATGGGAACCTTCTCGCTGCGGCATCTCTAGGTGATGGATGCGAGTCAGAGCTTTTGGTCTTGAAGGCCGCTCCACCAATACTCCCCATCTCCTGAAAGTAAAGAAAATAATTATTTAGACTGGTGGTGAAAGTGAGCAGAGGAATGTACAGCCTTTATAGGGATTGAAGACGCACTGGAGGCGTTAGGACGAGTCGTGTCTTCATCAATTCGTTTCCGCTACGCGACCTCTAATATTAACAGAGGATGTTGAATAACACGACTAACGCTCTGAAAGATACAACACTAACCCGCACAACTAAACAATCTATTAGAATAAAGATCAGAATGAACTTAAATGTCGAAGATAAGTACTCGGACCAAAGGGAGGAAGCATTCGTAGTCACACTATTAGCCACAGTCACATAAAACACGCACCGTCAACATTACGTTTTCATCTTGTGCTATCAGCTCATCTAAGGTTAGCATTTTGACATCGGTTGGTGCTGACTGCCGTTACAAATTCGGAATGTAACCTTGGCCAGCTCTATCCTAAGTAAGATGGTCGGCATGGAAATGAGGCATATGAGATTTGAGCGTCCAAGGATGGTGGTTCTGGGAAAAGTTCAAACCACACTACTACGGATATTTTAGTCTCCTAGTATGCATAATACTTAGAACAAAAGTCGAAGATACGAGGGAAAATTCTTCTGGCAGATTTTTCCGTACTTAGTTAAGGAAAAAAAGCAAATTTCAAACCCTGCGATGGAGTAGTGTTGATAATGGCTCACCAGAGTACTCCGATTTGTCCTACTTTGGCAAAATTAAACCAAAACAACTCGAGTATCTCGATTATCAACTCCTTACTTCCTGTGCTAAGTCCTAATTGTTAACTTGATGGCTGTCACACTACTAAAGCCATGATGAGCAGGAAGATAGGCTATCAGTGAGGAGAAGTGAATAAAATTGTCAAAGCAGGATGTCGAACTTTTTCTCGTAAGGAAACACTCCGATACCACCTTCAGTTTTTTTCAACCTCGTTGATAGTGTCCCTAAAGAGACAAATTCCACGGAAGTAATTTAATTACTGTAAGCTCCCTGAATGAAATGTATTTTCCGGTATACACTGGGAACTAATGATATTTTTTATTTAAAATAGGCAACCTTCAATATTCATTGTGATTCGCGTCTTTTGTTCAAAAGGTTATAGGCGTTTTTAAGATTTCTATGTCCCAAAATCAAGGGGTTGGTAGTTCTTCGTTACCGAATTTAATTTTTAGAGGAATGTCAGTCTCTACAAGGAAGTTGCACAGAGCAAAAATGCAGTTCCCCATGCGTTGAATAAGATGTCAAACTTCAAACTATCGTCACCTTGTATTCATGATTGGACGCAAGAAAAATAAACCAACCAATCACAAATTAACAATGCCAAGTTGATTTTATAGCAACAAAATGGTCTCTTGGTATGAGGTGCTTTGTATAAATTTAAAAGTCCCTCCAGATTCCATTTACTCGCCAATCCTTCTTAGTAAAATAAATAAGTAGGTTCTCAACAAAGTTACATTAATAATACACTGAATCTACGGGATATATAAGGTCAATAAGAAATCAATTACGAAAACAAACTATAGCTATGCAAAAACTGAAAAACGTTCCATTCTCATACTACTTTTAAGTAGCGTAATTAGGCCCTCGATATCAGTTATGGGATGAGTTGAAGATATAAAATTCAGCACCCGTAATAAGACAGAACACTTTTGAAACTTACATTGCACTGTCAGGTGGTGCCAGCTGGTGGGTGTCGTCTGAAATCCAGTGTGGGTGTGCGCGGAAGAGTGCGCTGGCGCAGGCGCGAACGGAGCGAAGGCACTTTTTTCTTTCGCCGCTAGATGGCTGAACTGGTATTGAGAACCGCCATATGAATTAGGAGACGTCACTGAAATATTAAAATTATGTTAAAATGAGCTTTTTTCAATGACATGAGGAATATTGTTGTTAAAATTAGAACTGGGTTCCTTCACTCAATGTTCTCTCAATTTAAACTCAAAATTACTCAATAATTCAAATCGGGGGTTCCGACTTAAAGTCAAGACGACTTTGTAAGTTTCATTAAGGAAGTAGATTTTGAGCTCTGCTGGTGATACAAATGGATAAGATTTAGCACAGGAACGTTCAACAGAAAAAATGGAATTACCAATTATCTAAATCAATAATATCAAAAATATAATGAATAAGATCTCACCCGCCTTGAAGATTCCCTTAGAGGAGATCAGAAAATAAATTAAATTAATTTGATCGTGAGTTCAAATGAGAACTAAGCCTAATAAATATTCACTCTGATTGTGTGATAACAATTAATATTATTTTTAAAAATCTGTAAGACCTTCCAAAATGTCCAAAATCTGCTATAAGCGTTCAAAGTTGAAAAAACGACCCATTGGGAAAATACACTTGAAAATTGAACCACTGCCATTCCTTGAAAATTTTTGAACAACATACGTTTAGATATGATAGAAAATTTTCGATGAAGAAGGAGTATGCTACAGATTAGTTAAGAAAAGGAATTAATTTTTAAAATAATATTGTTAAAGGATAATTATAATAAGAATTCATATAAATTTTCTCATATACAAGTTGCTTTGTTCTTTCCTTTCTTATAATATGTTGCAATAATTAAATCTTCTCACGAAATTTTTATTGACTTAAATTGCTTTGCTGAAGGTTCAAGCTATTTCACCTTAATCCTTGGAATTCACGTCAACATTTTAGACGACACCTATTGATTATGGTATATTGAAACTCAAATTGCCAAAAACATAATACTCACGCGATGTGTTGAAGAAGCTTCCTCCCGATGCCGGCGAGGTGACTGGCGCTGCGGTCGAGGAGGCGGGCGAGGGGGCGTAGTTGGCGGCGGCGGAGGAGGAGGAGGCGGACGTGGTTGTGTAGGGGGCGGCGGCGGCAGTGGAGGAGGAGTGCGGCGTGGAGGCGGCCGAGGAAGCGTAGCCGCCGCGCGGAGAGGCGCTCTGCTGCCCTCTAGCGTACTCCTCTAGAAAAAAAACCCTACCAGTGAGACAGAGCAACGGAGAAAGAGAGTTAAAATAAGACGGCGGATTGGGAGGGAGACATCTCTCGGGGGAAACTCTTTTAAAGACACCCGAAAAAACAATCTAGGAATACCATCTCCATCGCCAAAAGGGGTTTTCAAGAATTACCCCGTGGGAGGGTTTAGACAGACTCAAGGTGAGGAAATTTATCCCTCAGAAAAATTTCATTGCTAAACTTGACTATCAGAAAAATCCCCCTCCTTTATCCAGCCATTCAAACACGACCATAAAACTCAAGAAAAAAACTTTACTATACACCAATTTATCCGCAAAGCATACATGGCTTTTTGAAAAGAATACTGCCACACAAAGATAATTATATAAATAGGATTACAAAGTGTAAATAGGTTGCAGGTCAGATATATTTTATTAGCGCAATTATTTTTATGAGTGAATTATTCTCAATATAAATTATTGGCAGTTTTCATAGCTGGTAAATTGAATAATGACAAGTGCCTTAAATATGCATAGAAAATCATGTAAACATGCAGGAAATGAGTATAATTCTGTAATTAAATCTTCGTTGAATATAGAATCGACTTATTTAGTAAATTAGATTTAAAGAGAAATAATTTGTTCCGTATATTTATGCTTACACATAGAAGATAATTTATTTTCTCGGAATATGGAATTGATACACGATTTATCCAAATATAGGCTTGTGTAGATAATATACTCTCCGTTAGTCAAAACGGGAGAAAGGGCATCAAAGTTTTCGATGAAGGTAAACAAAATAAAAAGACGAAAAATGAAACCTTATCTAACATCAACCTTATCTATTTATTCTTTTCAAATTTATATTTAAAAAATACTTCTCGGTTGTGCTAAGATGAGCAACACCCTTTGTCATTCTGATAGAATAAAAGCGTACCTCCTGTGAGTTATGCTTCTGGTGACACTTAATTGAATTGCGGGTTGTATGGAGAAGGATAAATTAAATGAGTTCAATACTAGGCTCTCCAATCCATTATTCCCAGGTAATTAATTTTATATGCCATTCGTATTAAAATCGAACTTTGTGAGTTAATTTGATCTCTAAATATATTGAAGTAGCCTGTTAACATAACTTCGAACATATAAAAATTCAGTATTTCAATATCAAAGCAGCTTTGTCAAATAATGAGCTCACGAGTCCGCGCAAGCATAAATGCATAGTTGGTATGAATATCATGTTACATGTCCAAGGAGTTTCGAAATTTTATCAAATAAGTATTGAAAATAATGAATTAATGTGGAGTTATTAAAAAAAGATTTTTTCGGAGAGGAGATTGATACAAAAGAAGGAAAAGAAAGCGTTTTCATGCTTCGATCTTCTTTTACTGAATTAATTTTGCCTTTCAATGAAATAACAAGTCTATCCTGAGCATAAAGTTGTTACAATAATGATAATCATATCACGACAACTCATCAGTTATAGAGGTAATTGATTTTCCACGGTACCTTTTTGTCTATCAATTAGAGACAGGGCTTGCTGCCTCGAAAAGAAATGAAAGCAATCCGATCCGTATGACATGGGCTGAGCTAGGGATGAATCCTCGTCTACTGCCAAACACCATCATATGAGGAGCAAATAAAGACGACACGATAGAGAATGTACTTTGGTGACGACAAAAAAATAGCTCCTTTTTCCAAAGTTATCATTAAATCATCATGGCATCTTTCAGTGTTCAGAGCAAGCTATTTAGGAGAAAATAAAAGTTTGCGATCCAGAATTCACGATTTAAAAATTCACAGGGAAGTAAGAATTTTCAGTAAATAGTTATATTGATGGAAATTGAAATCATCATAATAAAGTGAAATGTAAGCCCTTCATCAAGAGATATTTTACGGATGAGGCTTATGGTGTTAAGTTCACGGTGATTTTATTTGAAGATTGTTTTCCTGAACACATTGATTACAATCACTAGATGATTCAACCTCTTGGTTGGTTTGAATGTGAAAGGGTAGAGCTCACCCCGAACTAGGCCACTGATGTGTGAATTGCACGCATTCAATTTAGGAGGGCCTGTTCCTTTCCCTGGGCCACCTGCACTTAGAGGATATTTTTGGGGGCGTCGAAAGGCTTCTCCCGAGATATGAACCCGGTACCCTTCGATTAGCAGCCAAGCGCACCACCAACAAAGCTACCACGCTCCTTGGTAATGGCAACACATTAGTAATAGTACTAATAACAACGACACTTATTAGCAGCAGAATTAGATTCTCCCTGAGACTGACTGACATTATTAAAGACTTTGGCACCCAATCATAGGAAAATTTATTTTCCAATAAATTCCAGATAAACAATAAGTAAACGCCGCCGGAAAAATTTGGATTAACTTTATGCTTAAAAAACGTCGTGGAGATCAGACCACAATAAAGCGGGGATAGAAGAGGATTTTAAACATTGACAGGAATGCAAATAACAATCTGCGTGGATACATAAATCCAAGGTTGAATAAGTGATTTTGACATTATTAAAAATGCTAATGAAAATTGAAAAGTATATCAAATTGATAAGTGTGAATTGAAATGAGCATAAAAAAAAGCATGAGTTTTATAGCAAAGCTTCATCCATCCAGGTCGTCCCTACTATGTGGTGATGGTACAAAAGTGACAGAGGAAACGTTTATAAATACAGTGAGGTACAAGCAATGGCGGTCACCGGAGTCCTACCACACAAACACACAGTCACATTACATCCATGTATTGGCCGCACCTTCGTTCCACTGACCGTTTCCGTTCTCCTGCACGCTGACCGCCAGCTGGCCCGTGTAGGTGTTGAAGCCGGCGGCGGCGGCCGCCGCTGCTGCCGACGTCATCCCGGCGGCCGACGCGCTGCCCCCGGAGCCGTTGGGGACGCCCGCGGCGGCGGCGGCCGCAGCTGCGGCTGCTGCGGCCGCCGCCGCCGCCGTCGCCGTGGCGGGGGAGCGCGGGGGTGGGGGCGGCGCCGACGCGGCCAATGCCAGCTGGTTGTTGCGCGGCATGCTGTACAGCGCCTCCGCCAGGTCTGCCGCTCGCTTCAAAATGATCTCCTGCGGGAAAATGGTTGAGTGTTTAGAAAGTATAAGATCGATTGATCGGCGTTTTAAGTACAGTAAAAGTACGATGTAAATTTAATGGGATGTGCAAGGATAGCAAATGGTAAAAAACCTCACTGGTAGGTGAGTCACGATTGATTAAAACCAAAGTAAGGAATATTTTACTTTCATTCCAAGAAATATTAAAAACTGCCGAAAAAATTTACTTATTTATAGCTTTATCACACTGATGATATAATATTGAAATAAAAGCATTTCAACCCAACATTCTACTTTGAAATGGATTTCTACGAAGTATCGACCATATTTTAACATTGTTTACTCATCAAAATATAGAGAAATATAATATTTCTTTCCAAAAATGTTCAATCGATCGGAATAATTAGTCAATCCAAGAATGAATCGTTCAAAATAAACAGTGATACTGTTTCATAGTTTAACTATATTTATTTTAAAGCAGCTGTGTCGGTTTTTATTTTTAAGAATGAATGCATTGGCAATGGCACTCAGAGGGAACCACCATATTCATTGATAGTTGACAAAAGAAGCAGCACTATACCTTCGGAAGTTTCTCCGGGTCCCCTGGATGCCGTGGAATAAGTTTTTGCAAACGCTGAAAGCCGTAGTCTATTGTAGGTTCGTTGAGAGCTGTAAAAATAATTCCTCTATGTTAGACGATCTTTCAGAACGGATATTGGGGCATGATCAAACAAACAAAAATTTAAAATATTTGATCTATTGAAATAAATGGAAAATGTATGACCTTTCTCCTTCCCTTACATCTATAGTTCATAAAAATAACATTGGTGTAACTTAATTTCAATTTCAAATCGTATTTAAAAAGGAGAGTAAGTTTACAAATCTCAACCTGTCGTCAGCCAAGAAACACTCAATTTCGTATTAAGTTATGTAAGAGTGAATATATTTAGGGCATTTGAAATAACTGAAGTTTTATAAACAAATGGGATACCGGAAAAAATAGCGTGTGCCATAAAAATTTGACTCGGCGAAATATTGATTTAAAAATATACAGTAAATTTCAATACATGAAGTAATCGGCAAGTCGTCTGAAGAGAATTCAGAAACTACCAATCCCAGTCCAAAATACCACCTGAGGAATCTTAATTTAATGAATCAGAATACTTTGAGAAGACGAATTACTTACAGACATAAACGAATCTTCCAGGCGCCCCTTTGCAGAACTGCTTTGACTTGTAAGATAACGTGACTTCTACAACTCCGGGAATATGCCGTGGAGGAGTTTGCACACGTATTGCGTGAGACGTGATGAGCTGAGGAATGGAAGAAAAACAATTCTTTGAATAATTGGTGACTTATAAATTTGACAATACCAGTAATAAACTGAGGAAATAGCCAAGGGAGGCAAAGGGAGGAGAAATGGAACAGAATATTGTTAACACAATAAAAGAATCACTCTGGCTCCAAGAATTTGACCCATTTTCAAGGTGATATTAATCGCATAAACCTGAAAAACGCATGAAAATTGGAAATATTTGAAGTTAAGTTTTAAGGGAAAATTCCAAAATTTTTCATGGCCAAAGTAAAGCCAAAGACTTGCCAAAAGACTTTACAATGATGTTAACAATACACAATAAATACCCAAAACCTTAAAAAACATTATTAAAAAAACTAAAACTTATTTTTGATGCCAATTTTTTAGAACCAAAGCTCGGTTTTTTCCTTCACCTTAGCGAAGTCTTATTAAGATTTCTTTTATTAAGATTTCATTACTTATAATTTAAGGGAAACTTTCTTAGCTCATTTGCTGTGATCAGTTATGAACAGAGATAAGATTAGTAGTAGATAAAGTCCCAGGTATTTTTCGGGTAAAAAGTATCTTCAAGAGATATAATATAACAGCGTTCATGGAAATAATCAGTGTTTACGAAACTTTGAACTTTTGAGGTAAAATTCACGGTCATTGTGGTCAACCCTTCAAGTTTTCATTCCAATATCAATGAATATTACTTAGTGGGCAATAATTTACCGTACGGTATTTAGGCTGACGCCCTTATGGATCATGCCACGGTGATATGTAGTCGTGTCGAGATTAACCCTCTATTAAGATAAGACTTCTTTAGTAGTTAATATTTTATGTCTCATTTTAATCATAATACTTTTGAAAAAAACAATTATCAGTTCTTGATTGGAGGAATTTGTCATATTTACAGGACGAAAAAATGAAATTGCTCAGAAACTGGAGCCAAGCTGTTGTATTCATCTAAATGATTTGCAGTACTGGTTAAAAAAATAACTTTCCAATGTCAGGGGCAGATAATAACCTCGTCAAGAAATATGTGAATCATGATATTAAAAAAATAATTATTATTTATCCAATGGTGCAATATAAAATATTTACTGAATGAATAAAATTTAGTTAACTCAGGCATCGAAGCCAAGCTACTGTACTCATCTAAATAATAATCAACAGTACCGGTTTAAAAAAGGTAACTTTCCAATTTCAGGGGAAGGAAATAAATGGGTGCTTACCTCGCTCCAAACCAGCATGGTTCCGAAGACGACCTGCAGGCCATCGAAGAAGTTGTCGCCGATGATGATGACGGTGGAGCCGCCGGATGTCCACCCCTCGCTCGGGCTGATCGCCTTGATGCACGGCGTGGCTACGGCAATGGGAGGGTACAACCCTACAGTTAGAGTGGAGGGCGGAAATGGGTGAGTCAGCGAGAGGCGGGGATAGATAAAGAGTTTGCCATTTGAGGAAGGAGAGGAAAGGAATGGCAATTGGGTGAAGGAGGGGAGAAGCAGAAAAAAAGCATACGAGGATCACTAATAAGCCAAAATAAACTATGCACTAAGCAATAATAGCATCGTTTGAAATCAAGCAATTGACGGATAAAAATCATTTTCACATAAAAAAATCAACATTGGCACGGTGTAAGTATCAGTCTAAATGCAGGCGTAAGCGGGTAGCAATAAATTTACAACTTTTCCATTATATCTTTAGATTTTTATTAACGTTAATTTACCTTTCTATGTTTCAGGGCTTGTCTTGAGTGATTTACTTTAATTTTAAAACAATAGTAAATTGAAAATCAAATGTCAGGATATAAAAAAAATGTGAATAGTCAGCATAGCAATACGTAAACACAATCGTTTAAGAAACAAGTGGTATTTTGAGAAAAGTAATTCTTAATACTGCTATGACATTGAAACACGAAAAACTAAATTTTACTTAATCATATCAGTGCATAATACATTTAGAGTAGAATTCATACTCAAAACTAATCACATGAAAGGTTTGAGAGGACAAAGTTAATCGTCTTAAAATCATGATCACATAAGAAGAAAGGAGAGCATTGAACAATTAAAGGACGTCATAATTGTGAATTTTAGATACTTGGATGAAAGGATATCATCAATCGCAGAAAAAGTTAAAACGACGATTTTTTTCGCATACTACTGATCAAATTAATAAACATCAATAAAAAATAAAAATAGAATTTGCGCATTCAAGCTTTACTCGGAGGAACTGATTAACAAATAGTATTACTTCCATACCAAACCAAGAGAAAGATGGCAAAACAGGAAAAATCACAACAATCCACCATGAATTTTATATGAAAATGAACATATCAATAATAATATTCCTGTTAATTTTACCATGCACCACGTGATTTATATTCTGGAAATGGTAAATCCGGGTTTTTAATCATCAAGGAGTTCATATATTTAGCGCAATGTGCCTGATGAGAAGTGGGTCAAAAAGAAATGTGGAGGGACGAGGCTAAGAGGAAAGCGAAGAATGACGAAGGTAAACAAATGTAGGGAGTGAGGCGGTGAGATCAGTGTGGCGAGGGAGCGAATTGTTTAGGGAGAGCGTACGAGCGAGGTGGCGGACTTTTCGAGAGTTGCTGCGGGCAAAAGGGTGGGATGTCTTCCCCTCTATCTCAATGAACACCCCTTCCTCCCCTACACCTGTAAAGGGTAGGGCAACATTCGGCTATCGAGCATGTTAGTCAGAATAGGCACTATATGATTTGGTTCTTACACGGCGTATAATACTGGTGAAATCTTCTTGGATTTTCCATCGGGTGTGTTGGTCGTAGGCCTACGTTTCGATGGCTGCCTCTGCCACTGTCCTCAGGGAATCAATTTCGTCTAGCCCTCTAGAGGACGCCTAGGTTTCACCAGAATTGGCATTTGTAAGTACTGGTTATATTGGTTTCTCCTCTTAAAGATTCTAATTTTGACAATAATTTTTTCGCAATAATGTGAGCGGCGTAAATATTGGTTTTTGGGTGATAAAACCCCCCTTAGAGTCTGATCGCGGTCTCATTAAAGTGTGGTTTGATCGCGTAAAACATCAGAGTTGTCAAATATTATAAAATAATTCGGCATACAACGTTCCATTTTCATTATTAGTGTAATCAAATATAATTACCTACTATGGAAAATATTTCTTTAGAGTGTAGTTTTTTTCAGTACAAGAACTTGTAAAAATGTCAGCTTTCCCCAACCTCCAGGTCGAACCTAGGCTATGCTCCTGTAAATACTGCTGTGACAGTAAAGTTATCCATTGATTTTTTAGCTTCTTCATTACATTTATCGTTCATCTCCTTAGCTCAATTCCCATTTTGGTTATCTTTGCTGATGTGCAGTTGAAAAACCTTTTTCAATGGAAAATATTCGGTGCTTAAATAACAATAACTTATTAAGGATTACGTGGTTCGTATAATAATATAAAATCCATATAAAATAATTGCTCATGCCTTTGTTCTTCTGATACAAAATATTTTTAGCTAATATTTCTTATGAACACGTTGCTAGTCGTATTTTATTTTTGAATAAGGGGTTAATGAATTTAGCAACAAAAATAACTCAACGATAATTTTTATTGAGCCCTTCTAATTTAGCTGATCCTCCTATATTCATTTCAAGAGTCTACCTTAAGCCACGTGGTTCAATGTTGACTGTGATTTCACGCCACTGCGCAACTATCCCACTCACTCAACGTAACTCTTCGTGGGTCTTCCCTTCTCCCCGTTCCCTTCCCAGTCCCCCGGAGTCTTCTCAAGGTCCCCCTCCCCCGCCCCTCATTTTATTTCCCGCGTCGCCATCTTTCGGACAGTGGCCATCTTAGACGCTGGCACCGCCTTCTTCCCTTACTTCCGCCGCCGCCGACCCCCGCGCCACCCCTCCCCTCCTCTCGCCCACCCCCTTCCACCTTCTCCTCCTCCTCCATCCTCACCCCTCCTCCTTCCCGTCCTACTTTCCGAGAACGCATCGTTGCCCCTTCTCACCCTCCCCATCTTTGTCTTCCCACCCACAGCCTTTTCATTACCAGTGCTCTAATTCGTTTACCAACGTCAGTCAATCTTAAAGAAAATTTTCATGCTCGTCTCTGGCGTGTTTACACGATCGCGCATTATGAAATTAGCTCAGTAGTTTACAGCCGAAAGATACTTACTTAAACATGTGCTTCATTCAAAGCTACGCATGGGGTTAACTGCAGTGAGTAGGGGTTTCCGACGATCGTATGCCTTAGATAATCCCAGTTTAAAATGATTACAGGATGCTGGGAGAAATATCACAATAAAAACAAATTAACGTTTTAATATATGAGAGATGATTACATAAATAACTGAAAATGCTGAAAAATATTATTTAGGTAATCGCGTTTTAATGCATAATTCTAATGAGGACGCCTATTAAAGTAAGTCCTTCAATTTCATAGTAAGGGTATATGAGGAGAAAAATTAAGTATTATACAATTTTATATTTCGAAAAAAAAATGTCAAATGCAATACATCCCATTCCCAATTGTTTTGTTGATTGAGTATTCAGATAAAGTGTAGCTTTTTATGAGTTAAAGTTTAATCCGTTGAAAAGCTACATTTTACCAATAATATAAAAAGAAAAGCTATTCAAGAAAAAAAATATTCCGGAAAATTCAAGGCGTTGCAAGATAGGGCTAAAACTTTTTTTTAGCGAATTTTGAATTTTTAGGCTGCGACCCGCGATACACAAGAGAAACTTACAATTTATCAGCGTTTTTATCCATTATTCCTACCCTTTCGTTATGATATGGCATGTACGGCTACCAACTCGGAACGTTATTTCTCCTTTCCTTTTCAATGAGATCTATTCGACAATACTCATATCTCGTGATGCACAGAACGGGTTGAAAAATGGGTAATGGCCACGCTTTTACAGGCGAAATAAGGATGTTCCTGTGCCAAGAAATTAAGTGAACAAGACATGCAGAGTAAGGAGGATCTGTGCATTAAAAAATTGGCTGTGCTGTAACCCTAAAAAGTTTTGCTGCTAGCATTTGTGCCCCAAAACTATGACGCTCACAATCATTTTCGCTATCAAAAGATCCATCAGCTCATTTACTGTATTTTCTAAAAGCATTCCTAAATTTTTAAAGACGCCAAAAACCCCACGGAACTACTGCGCCATTTTACTCATCCCGTTCTACCATCGCAGATGTATCGAAGATGCCCGCTTCCTTGTTATTTCATGTTCAACCTCTTTCCCTTTGCTTCAGGAAGACTTCGTTCACTCCCTCGAAACACTCCCGTATTCTTTCTATCTCTCCGAACAGCCTAATACTCTTCTGTCATTTTTACGAACTCTGCAGATAATATTTAATAACCAGCAAAGAGCAAAATGTAGCGCCTATGACCTCTCAGAATCATTCCTATTCCCTAACAAAAGTTTTACTGCTTGCACATATACCTCAAAACCATGACGTTCACAATCATTTTCGCCACCAAAAGATCCCTCAGCTCCTTTACCATCCACTGTGTTTGCTGAAAACATTCCTAAATTTTTAAAGACACCAAAAACCCCATGGTACTACTTCGCCATTTTACTCATCCCGTTCTACCATCGCTGATGTATCGGAGATGCCCGCTTCCTTGTTATTTCATGTTCAACCTCTCTCCCTGTGCTTTAGGGAGACTTCGTTCTCTCCCTCGTAACACCACCCCCGTCTTATTTCCATCCCTCTGACCAACCAACCCCGATCCCGTCTTCCGCGTCCTACCCTCATGCACCGAACTCCCCTCTCACCTTATACACACACGCAGCAATCTCCATTCCCCCCAAAATGCCCCCGCCACCACCACCGATCCCCCATTTCTCTCCTCCCCCCCCACAAAGAGCGCACGCTAGCCGTTACTAAGGAAACTAAGCCGTGAAAGAAGACCGAAGGGGATAGTAAGGGTTTTGCGGAGCGGAGGGAGGAGGTTGTTTTCGTGTGGAGGGTGGAGCGAGTAGGGAGGGAGTTAGTTATAAAATGGGGTGGAGCTGGTGGTGGTGGACATGGCGGTGAAGCAGAGGGAGCGCCTTAAAGAAAATGGGAGGGCGAGGGGACGACTGGGGAAACGAGCGAAGATGACGATGAAGGAGCTGTATGATCATAGACACCCTCAGATGGCGGAATTCAGGGGACAGGAGACAGAAATGTTCATGCACTTCAAGTGTGCCATTGCTGAGGAATATACTGAAAATGTGAAGCTGAGAGAAGATGCGAGCTCAAGATTTTACATTGAACTTACCATTTACTTTACGAGTACTTCAAGATTATTTACGAAAGTGATTTGGGATAAATATTTTGGAAGAAGAGTGAATAAGACGAAGAATGGGAATGAAGCTGAATTTTCGATTTATTAAATCAATTATCATAAATTCAATATTTTATTCGTTGAATAAAGCACTGGTACATCAATTTGAGGGTTTAAAGCGTACTATTTGCCTAATAGTAAGCGAAAGTGATCATGAAGGTATTAGTTTTTGGGCAAAGAAGTTTGCATTACATATTTTTTTCTGTATAGAAAATATTGAGTGGTCTCATGCGCTCAGTCACGCATATGTTATTGTTTACTCTAAAATTCAAGTAAAAAAGAATTCAAATACTGTCATGATATTGAAAGGTAATCCATACAAGACTTTTTTACAAGTTCAAGGCCGCCAAATTAGTAAATGCAGTTAATTTTTATCTCTAAAATAATAAAAGACTGGCGGGGGAATTAGGCGGAAACAAAGATTCTCCAGGGAGGAAGTCTTCCAAAAAGGGTATATTTCATTGTTTTCATGTAATGACACACAAGAAAAGGAAGATATAACTTAATATTTTAAGCGTAACTTAAGAATAGAGGAAATAATTGCGGGTGTAAAGAAATGGAGGCTTTTAGAAAGGAGTATTTTGTGAAACTTCAGCTGTAAAATCATTTCTTCGCTTCTATACGATATAATACAAATTAAAGCAATCGCAGAGTGGACAGGAATTAGATAGATACTGCCTCATTAACAGGAAAATATATTTTCGATTACTATAGAGTAAGAAAAATTAAAAGACCGAAATTTTTTGTGATATCAACTGTTTATGAAACATACCGATGACATAAAAAAGATTTAGGGTGGTAAATAATTTTCAGAATTTTAATCTTTTTACGAGTCACTAGCTGATGAAAAGATTGTTTATTTCGGCAAGGAATGTATCTCATTAACTACTCAAATCACGAATTTCATTGAGAATTCAGGCCTGAGTCTACAGATTTCCTGAAGTAAAGGCTCGCTGTATGGAAGCCAATTTTCTCAATTACTAAATTCGTAATTATGAAAATGAATAATTTATGAAAAAATATAATCAATGACCCCCTTTCTCAATTTAAGTTTTTATTCCAGTCCGCCGATCCCCTGATTGTAACATTATCTATTGCAGAAAATTTTCAAAATACATATGAGTTATATTGTAGTAGTGATTGAATTTTTGTTTACCGTTGATATTAATTTCTGTCGTCAATAACATTCAGGAAGGAAATAAAAACTTTGCTTCCTACAAATTAATTTTCTTTGTCGACTAGTTTCGATACAGTGTATCATCATCGAGACTAATCTGTGCATCGTGGCTATTATTACTCACGAACATGCGTGACTGCGAATAGGCTCTGTGATTGGCCGAATGAGAAGGAGGCGGAGAAGCTGGTCACAAAAAGGATTTACTCCTATTCCTTCTTATCTCTTCAGCCGGGGAAGATTCTTTTCCAGGGTCACCTCTGAGAGCGAGAGAGGAGGCGAGCCCGGGAGGAGGGTGGTGGCGGAAGAATATAAGGAAAGGACAGCGCTGACCGGAAGGGGAATGGGGTCTTGCGTCCATCCAGAAAGGGAGAGAGAGAGAGAACAGCAGGGAGGGAGAAAGAGAGAGGGGAGGAGGTGGGGATAAGACGTGGAGCTTACGAAGATGGGGTGGGGGGTGCGGGCAGAGCAAGGGTGGGAGGAGGAGGAAGACCGTTGGTTGGGTTTTTCCCGTGGGTCGATAAGGGATGTCCCCAAAAGGGCCATTTTCAGACGTGGTGGGGGATGGGGTGGAGGCAAAAGGAGGAGGCGAAGGGGGAGTGAGGGAGGCAGGCGGGAGGGTGAGAAGGTAGCTTGGAGAATGGGTAAATTTTTTTATTCGCTTTGCGATGGGAGGAAGTATGGCTGGGCTTCCTGCTCTTCCTGCCCGTCGCCTCAAGCCAGCGAGCGGGTGTGTTTAGCAGGAGGAGTTGGTAGAGGAGACGACGTTGTTTGGGGAAGCAGATGGGATGTCGAGGAAGTTCCGAGGTTTTGTGACGGTGTGGGCAATGGGGCATGGTGACGGCGGGCTGTTGCACCACCCAAGTCGCCCGTTCATTCACATGCACCCGGTGTGTTTATAGATTTTCTCTAACAGAGACTCTACAAACAACGTGATGAACTTTAAGCCGCACTAGGATCCCATCTTCCTCGATCGAGATACATAAATACCCAGCCCTCAGAAGTAGTGAATGTTTTCAAGTTTTTTTGGGAATAAGGTAATGAGTGGTGCCCAGAGAGCAGTTAATGTAAAAGGAACTCGCTTACGGTTTAAATATAAAAGCGATTCAACACCGATCCCAATCACCAGATAATTTTTGCACACCCCTAACAATTTCGTTGGTAAAAATATTCCTATTGTGGCTTTCCTGCAATTTTTTATAACTTGGTATGTTTCCTGGATGCTAATACCACAAGGAAAACGTGGTCAATATTTCACGATATTTAAAATTTGAATGAATGCATATTATTCCTAATTTGGAAACAAAATTAAGAAGCCTGTCGGATGTAAAAATCATTAACAATAAGCTGTTTATACTTAAAGTTGTTTTTAGATTAAATCTGCGTATATGAGAAAGATTAATCTTTAAATGGTAGAAATAACTATTCGTGATGGAAGGAATGCGAAAAAATATGAGTAAAAGAGATTGAATGGAAAAACAAACTAAAACTTGCATCAAGCAGAGATAAAGGAAAGAAGAGGGTCAAAGAGAAGGAATGAAATTGGAGTGGTAATGGAAGGGGAGAGGGAGGTGTTTTGAAGGCCCGGATAAAGAGTGGAGGCGGCTCATTCGCACGTCCGAACACTCCCGCAAACGGCCTCTTGCTCGCACTTTAAAAACTCGGCGAAGTGCGTGCGAGGCGATTTTACGGCAGAAAGGAAAAAGGAGTCTATTACTTCGAAAACAATCGAATGTTCGCAAAGGGTTAAAGAGTATATAAACCACTCAATGCCTCGAATAATTATCGGTTACCCCGTCGATCGACTCACTCATGGGTTACCACATGGGTTCGCTTAGGTACAATTGTGTTTAATTGAATATTGAAAGGAATGAGGAAGAACCCCACCAAAGAATGATACCTGAGGCGTATTAAAGGGTGTTATTAGCTCTCCCAAAAGTATAAAAGACAAACTTTAAGTATATAACGGTTTTAGTGTTTAACCCTCACAAACGGTGTAAATGGGCTAACGATCGATTTCTTGCCAAGTGGAGGATTCATTGAGGAAATAAAGCCTAAAAACTATAGCTAATTGAAATTAATGCTAAATACTATTTATTTTAATCTTGTATCAAATTCATTAAATACATTAATAATGTCCTTGGAAAGGTGTTAATACTGGAATTTGCAATATCTTACTATCCCAGGCAAATTGTATGTTATTTTCAAATAAATACTTGTTTTAATTTGTTTGTGTGAAATAATTTGCAAAACTCAGTTAATGGCTAAGATAACTCTAAGGTATTCTCGCATGTACACTTGGATAACAAGAATGCACGTGATAAAAAAACGCTCCGCAATTATAAGCTAAAAGCTTAACCAAAAATAGATTATTTTACTTCAAGTAAGAAACATTTTCTTTTAAAGTAATAATTCTTTTTATATCAATTTGGGAAGAATAATGGTAAAGATGATCATCCCGGGATATCCGATGGCCCTACTTGGAATCTCAGGCATGCCACTGTGCCTTGAGGAAAGCTAACATTAAACTCAATTGACGTAGTTACTTGGCTTCTGCAGGAGTGGGATGTGCAACAAGTAGACGGCATACTCAGCACATAAACGCGTTTATTAGCATCACAATTACCAAATGAGACCAGAGAGGAACGAAAACCACCTCCTGCATACGACGATGAGAATTCAAGCAAAACGCAAGACACTAAATAACAGTGAGAAATGAACTCTGAGAGGAGGAAAAGAGATATAATACGAGAGAAAATCCTGCTAGAGAAAATTAATTTGAGCATGTTCCGTGTTCTCTCTTCGCATATAAATAAAACATTACCCTTTTATCCGCCAAATTTGTCCAATAATCGAACGGTATTGATATAATCACTGCTTAAACAGATCCGCTTTGATATTTCAAGATTGAGGTCACTTTTATTCACAGATTAATAATATTTATCAACTAAGGGTATGTTAACTACGTCATCTTAACTTAGGTAACGTTAGGTAACTACGTAATCGGTAAATTTGGGTCATAAAATGTCTGTGTGAAATAAATACGCTTTTTACGACAAAGAAAATAATGTTTGAGATAGAGGTGGAAACATTTATACCAATCTAACCTAGAGGCTATCGATCCTTTCCCAAAATAATATTTCGTATTATAAACCACCACCGCCAATAGTAAGGTTGAAGGAAAAGATTTAGATACACTGAATTGAAATTCTGTTCAGAGATATTAGAACGAGAAACCAAGTCCACGAGTCGACTTCAGGATGATAACTTAAATGAGTTCCCGACCTTCTCCACAGGGTGAAAATCAATCAAAACGCCGCAACGCACTTGGCAGCGGATTGTGACCGTAATGAAGTGAATCGTCACGACCACAGCGCTAAGCACCAACCGACAGCCTTTATATCCTCTTGCACAAAACGGGGATGACTACAACATGGCAATCATTACAATCCGCAATTTTGTCTCTAGCATTCCTCATTTTACTGTTGTTTCAACGAACTCTCTCACGCACAGATTCAATCCTAGAGTCATTTCAAACCCAAGGGAAGAGCTTAACCCGTTCTATGCCATAGGAATTATAATATCACAAATTCTATGCAAGGAGCCAGGTCCTTTTCCTGGATGAGTCACCGTAAATCTTCCACTTAGTTTTGAAAATCACATCATTGCACAGTGAGCTGTTCAGAGGATTCATCCAGATGTAAACCCGGGATTATCACATTCGCAAGCCGGCGCATACCGAGTGAAAGAATAAAATATGCAAGAAATTCTCCTAGGATGACAGCTGGGTCAGGATTTCGGAAGCCAACGATCCGATGACTAGCTCTGTCTTGATCATGAATAAACTTTCACTTCAGCTCCTTAATAAAGATAGCAGAGCTATCCAACGAAACGTCGACTTCTAGAATCCTGTCTGCTTTCGTCCTTGGAGACATAAAACGGAGTAAATTGGTGTATACCAAATCGAACAACGAAAACGCCTTACTGATAATTGTATTCTCCCGAAAGAGAGCTAAATTAGACGATTAAAATGAAAATACTAGTGGTGTGCAGGAATGAAACCCAAATTAGATCCAAATACACAGCCTGAGCTCGAACGCTAAACGTGGACACGACGCGACTTCACTAGAGTGTCTCTCCGAGAAAGGCAGAAGGTCCGACAGAAGCGCGTAGCAGCGAGTGCCGGGAGCCGAAAATCGCGGCGTGTGACGGGCGGCGGGTGCGGAAGGTGCGCGGGGGAGGGATAAGGGGACGGTGTGAGGAAGCGCGCGCATCTTTCGCGCCTCCAAGTGGCGCCCTTTCCCCCACCGTGCACCGCGAAGGCGCATGCGCAGAAAATCGATCGCAAGCGGCGGCGGCGGCAGTGGATGGAGTCCTGAGCGAGGGGTGGATGTGGGAAGAAGAAATGGAGAGCAAAAGAAAGAACTTGAATGAAGGCGAAGAAGCAGCCAGAAGGGGGAGGTGGATTGAAGAAACGGGAGATAGGCTGAGAGGTGGCCAGGAAGCTGACTGTAGAATCAAAGGCTGACTGGTCAGCGGTGGACGCGACGCGTGAAAGTGCAGACACAATAAATCCACGGAGGAAAAATCATTCGCCTTAACCTGGAATCGAACCAGGATCTTTAGTGGAACTTTGGCGAGGAAGACTGATGGTGACTTTGGGAAGTTTATGCGTAAATAATCATCATTTTTATCACATTGATGCACATTGAGTTGTATACTGGTATTATCGATGTAATTTGCTCTTCTGTTGCGTCTAATATGCCATAATTTCACAATATTCACAACTGAAGATTTCCAATAAAACCTTCGTGGACTTGGGAGAATGAACAAATACCTAATAAATTATCTAAAAAATTACTTAGCAATGTTGGCCTTAATTTCATTACTGCATTTTAAACCAATTAATCTTCAAATGAGTAGGTAGTAACATTTAACATGAAATTGTATTTTAAAAATAAATGGGAAATTGTAACGGAATAAAACAAAGATCTCACATGGGAAACGATACATTTTAGATGGGCTACTTCTTGACTACAAGGAAAAGTTATGCCTCGTAATGCTAAAAACTAGAGCATATTAATCAAAAAAAGCTTAAACTATTGGAAAATAGGTGGAATTGCTTGCTTTCTTTTATCGTATGGGAATCTCATATTATAATCCTTTTCTTTCCTCCATAATCTTTGATTAAGTTCTTTCCTGTCCCCAGATCTCCCTCCAGCGTTTCCCATGCGTCATGCTCGCCCCCTTGGCTCTGAACGTTTTATGTAAGTACGCACTACGGACTTTTTCACTCGGTCGGGATTTCTTCCACGGCTCCTTTATGTGGTTAGTACGCGACTAAGGAGCACAGCAGCGGTGAGGGAAGGATATGGGTGTGGAGGGAATGCGGGCATTGGGAGCGCAGAGGGGGTGAATCATTCTGGGAGGGAGGAAGATGCCCGCATTCTTACGCCTTTAAATTTGACCTACGGCTTCTATATGTCGCACCGCACTTAACTCATCACTGAAGAAGAACCAAAGTGGCAATGAAATAACACAAAGTGAACAAGAGATTGCCGTGAATTACCAGAAAAGTTTTGAAAACTCAAATGTAATACCATCAAGCACCCATTGAAAATCTATGTGTTATCCTGAAAATTGTATGAAACAAAGGACTCAACGCAACTGCCCCACGGAAAGTTCACATAATTTTAATATTAATTACCATATGCTTTTATGAGTATATACCTATTTTGCGTTCATGACCACTGCGATTCACTCACACTTATGCGACATGTGGTTAGGTATTCCTATGTAATACGAGAGAACCCTGGGATAAAATTATGATGGCTCATCCTCCAATTTTTTTTGCGACCATTTGATGAGGCTATCATTTCATTCTCTGCAATAAGTGCGGTAAGCAGCCAAGAGGATCAACAACATGGGGTGAGGGATGAACTGAACCAATCTTTGAAGATCTAAAAACTAGCCCGTAAGCTATAAATTTATATGCATCCCTTATCTTACCATAGAGATTCATTCTCATAAATAAACTAACGTCATAATAAATAATTTCATCGATATATTTTAATGAGCAATAAAGTTACAATTTATGAATCTATTATATGTATTCCTTATCTCAGCATTCAAATATTAATACGAATAAAATAGCGTCATAAGTAAGAAATTCATCGATTTTTTTATGAGCAATAAAATCTCACAATATTAGATCTGCGAATATTTACTCGGATACGGAAGGTTGGACTAAACTGGAACTATCGAGTAAAGCATATATTTTTTCCTCTAGTATTCTACGAAAAGCATCACAACTGTGGCTGAAAGCCATTCACATTCTATACATATTGCAGATAAGTTATCGTCATAAATTATCGGTGGTGGCGGGGTAAAGTCCTCGCCTGCCAAACAGGAGGTCGCGGGTTCGTGTCCCGCCTGGGTAAGTTACCCCTATCCAGAGCATAATTGTTTGTGTGCATTAACCTGTTAAAATATTATTAACCCCGATGAAAAAGCACGTATAAAGTTGTTTTCGGTGGTATGGAAATAAATAAAATAAAATGGATCGATGATTTTTGATGAGAAATCAAAACTCACGATGTTGGGTCTACGAATATTTACTCAGGTATGGAAGTAAGGATGTTACTAAACCACAACTATCTAGGAAATCAGATGGCTTTTCCTCTAGTATTTCACGAAAGGTATCACAGCCGTGGATTAAAGTTCATCCCCCACATTTTGAGTGATGAGCAGCCGAGAGGAGAAACGGCGTGGGGTGAACCACGGAAGCGAAAAAGACTCGCGGTCGGAGGCGGCAGTAGACTTCCAACTTCCCCAGATAACTCCTCTTCTTTCCTCATATCCCAATTTCCCCCGCACTACCTCCTCCTCTTCATCTTTTCCGTTCCGCTAAGACGGGAAACCCTCCTTCACCCAATCCCCCGAACCACTTCTCCTCCCGTCCTCATCCCACGGGAACACTTTTCCACTCCCTTCCTCCCTCCCTCCTCTCACTGCGGCCCGCCGCAAAACTCTGATTCAATTTCCTCCCGCGCATACGCCGGGAAAAGGATATTATAATCTTTTTGAAGGGAGGAATCAGATCAGTCGCTCCCTTTAGCCGGCTAATTTTGTTAGCACTGTTGCCCGGGCTTTCCTTCCAGCCCGGGAAACATTCAATTTCTTCTCATTTAAAGGAATGATTTTTTATGATTTTATTTTATGGTTTTAGAGTTGTTTCATGAGGCAAGGTCCGTAGAAAAATACAAATGATCATCTTATAATTATGATTAACTCCAGTTTCATGAAACATTTTGGCCAACTCCTATAAAAATGTCTCTATTCAGCAAGTATTTTTAATAAATTCTAAAAATAGCATTTTTTCATTTCAACAATGCGTATTTTGTTTTAGCTTACATTCAAAATGAGAAGGCTTCTCCTCTCCTTCACTGCATTAAACTAAAATAACACAGAGAAATTCCAAGCATACAGTAAACCTCCTCACGAAGCCATGCTAATTTTCTGAACTCTTAATTTTCTCCTTCATAACATAGCGTATTTAGTATTTGAACAGGATATCATAACAATAACATTTTACATCTAAGAGCATGCGCAGGGAAACAAAATCCAACTTAGGCCCCTTACTCTTAATGCATTTTTAATCTTTTCCTTGATAAACTATCACTACCCGACATAAGTGAAATTATGTGCTTGATCACTTTGATGGGGAGAGACGCATTGCTAAAAAGAACCACCGGGATTCCTTCCAATCTCCTGCTATTACTCCTGGGGGGTCTACCTTTTTTGAGGTAAATCTATCTGGGAGAAATATACCTCAAACTACCTCTTGATAGAGGGAAAAAATTGCATTAGTAAATACCCTAGGATCCACCGCAACCTCCTTCCCTTTCCCCATTTTCTCGGCTCGTCTGATCGTAATCTTGCCCCGCTGACATTTTGTCGCATTTCACGCCAAGTGCCAATAGCAGACGAGATGAAACGTCGTCGCTTTTGAGGAGTGAGCCGGCGGGCATTGTTCCCCGGGCCCATATTTTATTAAAGCGACGACCTTGATTGCGCGCGATCTCACACTCTGCAGGAGAGTCGCTCTTCTTCGGCGGCAGTAAAAGTTAACAAACGAGGAGGGAAGGAGAGAGAGTCGCTAAGTCGACCCTCTTGAGTCACACCTCCCTTGAAGAAGAAGAAAGTCCGTGCAAGAGGAAATTCAGATCGATACCAGCCAGCATCGATGTTCTATGATCGAAAGTCGATTTCAAAACATATTCATTACGTACACAATATTTTAAAATCAAACGGATCAATGGAGTTTGGAGTAATTGTGCGATGACTCATTACAGAGAAATGAGACCAAAACGAATAATCCGAAAATGTCAGGAAAGAAAATATTTGGGAATGGTAAAATTTTACATTCAAATTTCTGAAACAAATGAACAATACTATACCTTTAAAAAAAACCTAAAAATGTGATGGATAAATTTAAAAAATAGGGAATTTGTAAAATCGTTAAAATATATTTATTAAAAATTTGTTTCCTCTATTACAGCAATTATTACGCAAGAACGCTGATTTTTAGCTCTTTCGAGGGGAAACAAAGTATCTACACATAGCATTATAGTGAGTGAATCACCTTTAATTAGGTGAAGTTCTGTACTTTTTTGCTACATCTTCCCAGCTGTATACGTCGTCAATATAGAGATTGTGGATTTAAAATGATGCATTAATATGATATAAAGAAGAATTTTTAAACTGCTATGCAAAACCAATTGGACCTACTGCAAATTAAGGACAAAAACTAACCGATCTCGTCCTTTAGAATGTGAGGCAACATTCAACATGAAAGAGGCTGACTATAAGGAAACCATGAAGACGGGAAGCTAAATTTAAATGGTTTGCCATTATGGCTCGCTATTAAAAAGACTCCTACGGATCCTTAAATGAATATAAGGAACGATATTTTCTCTGCTAACTCTAACCAGACTTTGAAACTTGTAGGAGTTAATTGAGGAGAGGTGGCCTAGCATGAGGTCGCAGTCCATTTTACGGAGCTAGACTTGCTAGTAAAAATAGAGAAGAAGTTTAAGAGGGTGCGCTTTCCGATTTAGTTTATTTACCACGATTTTCTGCGAAAATAAGTCCTTTCACATTTTAAATTTATGGAAGTGCTCGTAGTAATTTTTAAACGGACATCGACTAGAGAGAATATATTGGAGCTTCAAATAAGAATTACCCTTTTTAACTATGGGTGTGATTAAACATGTATTAAGTAAGCGTAAGCGATGCGTTGAAAGAAGTTTTCTCAGAGAAGAGATGATCTTAACGCTATAGGGAATTAAACGCAGGGATATATACACTATTATATAATAAACTTCACGGGATTTGACTCGATACGTAACGTATCGATACCATTAAAATAAAATTAACTCATGAAGTTCTGAATGAAGTATCGATATTTCGATTTGATTGCCCATCCCTTAGGACGGGGTCGATGGGAGAGGTTGGGTATCTGCTTTCACGGCGCCTCCTCCCAAGTCGCCATTTATCGGAATATTGACTCCGTACCTCAAGGGAGGTTTGGTTCCTCGGGGGAGTCGGAGGCTGAAGGGAGGGAGAGGCAGCTGGTGGAAGGGAGGGGAGTGAGGGATGAGTGGCTTACCTTCCGATGGATCCAGTCGCTTTGCCCGGCGACCGTGCTTGGAGTTGTTGTGCACGAACATGTTGTCGGAGACGGCGAGGAGGGGACCGTCGACGCCCACCTGCGTTGATATGACCACCTGCAAAGGAGCGGGAAGAAGCCCCCCCGTATTAGATGCCACGGGAGAATGAACGATTATTCTGCCACCCAAAAGCCTCGTGCACAAATACTTTGGCGCAATTACAAAGTGAAAAGAGCGTTTTTTTTACAACAAATTAAAATGGCGTGACTCGAATCCGGATAGTTATGAACGGTAAACGTTTTGTACATGTAATAAAAAACTATGAAGTCGTTTTTATAAAACTGCTCATTAAACTTAATCAGTTTGGGCTATTGCTTACAATTAATTAATTTGTCGTGACGGTCAAATTAATTTAGCATAGGAAAACATCGGCCATGAAACATTAAATCACTTTTATAACCAAAAATCAACGGTGAACTAGAAACATAAAAATCTTAGAAACACACATAAGCTCAAACTATAAAGTTTGCCAAAATAGATTATAATCTTGAAAAGCTAGCGTTATACCACGTTCACAATAAATACTAAATGAAATTCACCTGGTCAACACCTCTTTCCAGCATAGTTAATAGCATGATCAGTCACAAATAATAAAGCACTTGGAATCATTACGATAAAATTTCTTCGATATGATAAAATCAAAGATTCTTCAATAGGATAGTAATAATATCCTTGAAATTCGATTATCATATCAACCCTCATTCAAGAAGGTAAAAATATTCGAAAAAATATAAGAGATAAAAAAGAGTTATCATGTCACGTGATTCGTTCAACTCAATTGAAACTTAGTCACTGATGGAGACAGAATTGAAAAGCGTGTTCGACGCAGAGAACAATATCCGAATTTCAACACCCTGCAGTCGCGAGGGTTGGAAAAGGCGATTCTTCACCGAGACGTTTATTGTGCCATCGATTCGCAAACACTTAATCCAACAGCTTTTACTCAAGCGATGTACACCGAGTGCAAACTCTTGCTTATTAATCTAACACGTGAAAAGTCAGCGGCACTTCCAAAAAGAGGGAGATTCGGCATTAATTTTCATCAAAAAGGGGGAGAGAGAGAAGGGGGACTGTGGCAGTGGAAAAGTTTTCACTAGCGCCAGCAATAAAGAACCCCTCTCTCTTGTTCTTTTTTTACGAAAAAAACAATAAGCAAGGAAACTCTTTTTTCCGAGTTCCACGGCAGAGAAATGATTTCGGCGAGGCAACGCAAGCGCTTTACACGCACGCTGGAGTTTTGAATCGTAACTCGTGGCTCCTCCACGGGTGCGACGCCACGAATTAAGAGTGAAAGAGGTTTGATAAACTTCCCCTAACCGACACCAGAGCCACCCCGTGAAAGCGCCGGCGGCAAAGGGAATTAGATATGGACACGTTCGGGAGTCATTGGGTTGGTGCGGTGCAAAACGAGGTGTGGAAGGGGAGAAGTAAGCGTGGTGGATGAGAATGGAGAAGGAGACGAAAGGAGAATCATAGTGAGAGGGGAATACAGGC
Source organism: Ischnura elegans (assembly GCF_921293095.1). Lineage (NCBI taxonomy): Eukaryota > Metazoa > Arthropoda > Insecta > Odonata > Coenagrionidae > Ischnura > Ischnura elegans. The sequence goes on along the minus strand of NC_060248.1, from coordinate 69,410,556 downwards.
TTGAAAAGTGGATCGAAAGAAAGGGAGGCGAAAAAATGACAACGATAATAAAGCCTGTGCGAGAGACGAGACAGGAGATTCCATAAAGTAGGGGGCGGATGATGGTACAGACATTTCGTCGAGGCGGCTCTGTTGAATTGGAGAAGCTCTCTTGAATTTCAAGAGAATTATAGGGGAAAAATCCTGAAAGTAATTTTTTCAAGTAAAATGTGAATACAAATAGATATTTTCTTTTCAATTTGCGTTTCAAGTGCACGCTTAAAACGAAATCATATTTTACAAGCGTCCATGCCTTTACTGGTGCCAGTATTTAAACGGTGTTACACAATAGTAATCACTTTACTCGGTCTCTTATTTTTTATTCCAGTCCATAAGGCGAGCGTCAATCATTTGCCGAAATCCGTTTAATACATGTTTTCTAAGTAGTTGTGAACTGACTGATTAGTACTTTGAATATAAATATTTAAAAAAATAAGTTTCATTTTAAGCAAAGGATAGGGAATCCTTGTTTAAATTTCAATTTGTAAACTACAATGTCACATTTTGATGAAATAATACCTGCTTAATCACTGTGAGATGAAAAATGCACGCCCCAGAAAAATCAACCAATCCTCACAAAAACAGGGTGAGATTCCAAATATCATGTACTAAAACTGCTTTATTTCAAGCGCCTTTTCACATTAAATTAGCTACCAAAATAAATATTCTGTTTGGCGTAATCCGTGAAAAAAATACATCCATATGAACATATTTTGCTTTGAACAATCTTTTTCAAGACTATTAAAAAAAGACTCCTTAAAAAGACGGATGCCTTTGTATGTATTATTTGGATGTAATGTTGGAAAAAAAAATTAGCAGATACAATCCAAGAAAGGCAACGGAATCGAATGGATAGGAGGAAGTCTTTAGGATAGGGGGAGAGAAGGAGCTCAAGGAATGCGGTAAGCTGGCGATAAAGGGACTGAGAGGAGACTAAACGAGGCTAGGAGGTCGAGGAGAGAAGGAAGGATAGGAGGGAAGAGAACAGTTCGGAGACCCTTCCACTTTCGCAAGGGAAAGTGCTAAGGGGTGAAACCAGAGGGGAGAGGAAGCGGGGGGGAAGGGCACGCACACAATCTCAAACTCACGCCCATATCGACATGAAGACACAAGGCCTGTGGAAACGCTCGATATTCGGCGTGGGAGGAGTGGAAGAGCAGAAAGGGAAGACCACTAGAGACGTCTCGGTGGAAGATTCAAACAGAGAGAGCGAGTGAAGGAAGACGAGACGGAGTGACGAGAGATATGGATATAGAAGAGAAAAAAAGGGACGTGAGACAAATGCATTCCCGAATCAGGAAGGAAATGTGAAGAAAGAATTCACGCTTAATATAACTTGAACATATGGAGCCTCAAGTATTTAGTAAGCTTGAACTGGGGTAGTAATTTGTCTAATGAGTTATGAAGTGATATAGAAAAATTGTTGATTTAATTTCTATACGATTTATGATGCCAAGTGATTTCATGCATAGTATAGATGAATAGTGTAATACTTAAGAGGAACATGTAGCAACTGGCTAAATGCTGTTTCGCGAGGCTTTTAGAGCACCTAAGTCACCAAAAAATGCTGGATATTACTCGGCTAAATGATTAGGGTTGTTACTTTAAGTTTTAAATATCCTATTATTTTGCATCACTTACGCAAGGCATTACATTTGGTCAACCTAGAGATTTCAGATGGTAGAAACATCTGATCATCAAAGGCAGTAAATAACTTGGCGGAAATAGTACTCCTCGCACCAAAAAGAAGCATCTCATAACTCAGCTCAGTTTCAAAGGTGAAGTCCTTCTAATAATTCTTTCACCCCACCCGATGAGTAATTGATATGAAGTGACAAATAACATCTACCATTGAAGCACATTGATGGTTTCTCTATTTTTATTGAACTGACAATTAATCACTTATATCGGGAGAAATTGATTGAGTTCGTATTACCTTCTCAAGTATGAATACTTGTTATAATTTTTAAAGATTACGGTACCAATTTATAATTTCTTGCGAATCAATGTCATTAAGCGGAGGCAATGTACAATTCATTTGTACGAAATTCTCACTAAATGAAAGCACTATTCTCCCAGTAATATTAGCTGGTAATATTACTTATTCTTTTATCTTGCCTCGACCGGTTTCCGCCATTGAAGTTAATTTTTGTTCTTCTTGTTTACGTCCTGACAAGGTTAACTATCCTTCGGGGTAACTTCAATAAATAGTCCATATCACATAGTTATATACCTCGCTTCACCACACCGGAATATCACTTTGTTTAAGGAAAAGGAGAAGAGTATAAGAGGACTTTTCTATCATGAACCCATTAATCCAAAGACAGCTCATGATTAAAAAATTTAATAAATTATACAAATAACAAAATAATGAAATACACCGTCACGAAACTTGGCATTTCTAGCTTTTCAATGAGAACCTCGGTGCGCTCCCAGACGGAGCCTCATTTTAATGAGGCCTCAAAGGAAACCCTATTTTGGCTCTGGGAGGGGAGGGGGGAGCATGTATTAAAAAAACTTAGTCTACCATCACCACTGACATGGCACAATTTCAAAGAGAATAAAAACAATCATCACGCATTAATCTTTCCCAATTTTCGAATATTCGATTTAGAATATTTCTTCGTTTGAAAAGTACAATTTACGTTTCTATCACGCAAAAGTTATGAGAAATGGGGACAAATTAATCAAGGAAATCATCCCGGACGAGGAAAATTTGAGGTATTTGAGGTTATTCTGTAACGCGGAGGTGAACGAAGATAATATGAAAATATTTAAAGAAATAAAAGTTTGTAGCACTTTTCCACAGAATTCTTTACTGCGTAAAACGCGTTTCGGCTCACAGAGCCATCATCTGGTACAAGACCAGGCATTCTAATCTAATAGATACATTCGTTGTCTTTTACCATGATCGCTCTATGAGCCGAAACGCGTTGTACGCAGTAAATATTTTTGAGGAAAAGTGCCACAATCTTTTATTTATATAAGTATGTATAACTTGCACCAATTGAAGCCTGAATCTGTTGAACTTATAATATGAGAAAAATAAATGCAAGAAGTAAGTAGAGCCGTGACAAAATATAAACAAAAAATGGTAAATTCCACACTTTAATGAAGAATAACTCCACCACCGACAATACTTTCGGCACTCCATGCGATTTTCCTTGTAAGATAAAAGTTTTATTTTCCTTGAAAATGACATACAGTGTTGAAATCATGGTCGGTAGTAGAGTTATTCATTAATGTGTGGAAATTACCATTTTTGTTTTTATTTTATCATGGATATATCGCAATTCCACCGCGTCAAGCCTGAAACCATTTCATACGTATGTGTAGTAACGAACGAAACACATGTAGATGATGAAGGTCACGGGAGAAATTGGCACGGTCGGACGAAGGGAAGAAAGATAAAAGAAGTGGGAGCAAAATTGCAAAGCAGGAATAGGAGACGGAGGACGGCGAGGATTAAACGGATGGAAATCTCAAACGAGACGGAAAGTAGGCGACGGGGAAAGTTCAAAATCTCAAAAAGGAAGAATAAATAAAGAGAAATCGCTCTCGCTCTCGTTCGTGCGGGATTAAAAGGCCATGCGACACGGAGGCGGTGGGGTGCGAGATGAAAGGGTTGGCGAAAGACTGGGAAAGGGTCGCGTGGGGGTGAGGGGGGGAGGGAGGGCGCTGACGCGGTCCGGGTTGAAATTTTGCGCGCGTCCTCTCGTCCCGCGTACACGCCGGGAATATAACTGCCGGTCGGATTATTCGAGATGGGAAAAGGCTGCGGGAGAGAACCACGTGGCCAGACACGTAGTCACGGAGGGGCTACAGCGGCTTTGACTTCCCTAGAATTTATTCAAGTTTTATCATAATGTGGGGTAAAAATAGCGTTTATTTCATTTTTGATGGTAGCGCGCAACTTTATAAAATGCCTCCACAGAGGGAGATTTAGTGTACACTTCGACTTTGGTGTTTAAATTCCTACGGGAATCCTCATATCTCAATTAAATAAATTAATTCTTATAGAAAAAACAAATGAAATGAAAAATTAGCCGCTAAAAATGGCTTTTTTATAAATTCCAGTAGTAATGGATTCCAATCCTTTCATTTACACAGAAACGCGACGAAAAAACGGTATTCAGCAAATATTTTGGTGAAGATGATGAGCAGTCAGAGTTAAAAACTCGAGTATACTTCTGATGAACATCAATTTAATCTGTCCCTTTTTTTTAGGAAACGTTATACCCTACCCAGAAAAAAGAAAGAAAATAGTGCATGCAGAAAAAAGTAGCATAAAAGAAATAAATGGGTCTATGAGAAAGAACAGAGTCAGGTTAAAATCAAATAAATAACTAGAGGTTGAAAGTGAAGAGAACCGAACGTTTTAAAGCCGAGGGAGTGAAAGAGGATGGGAGTAAACAAAAACATCGTTAATAAGGCATCGAGTTGGGTTGAAAAAGAGCTGGGAAGATCAGTAATTTGAATACGTACTGAAGGCCGCAGTTTAGCTTCAGATTATTATGCTGGGACGAATGTCAAGAGAGCTTATGAAATACATACTCCATCAGTATTCTAAAAGGAGACACATTGCAGCTACGAAGCAATTGTTTGAAGATTTAGGCGCATAACCGAGTATTATGAACATTGGAATAAAGAAGGTATTGGGGAAATTTCATATTTTAAACTTATTTTGATTAAGTAAGTGCAACTTTTCTGCCCAAAGTAACTCGAAGGAAAACAACACAATCGCTCCTTAAGGTCATACAGCCCTTCAAGGACCCAAATATCGAAAATGAATAATTTTTGATATTTAGGCCCCTGAGAACATTCCCGATGTGGGGTTTTTGCTATGGGATGAATAAGCCACAGTAAAGTTTTAAATGCACCTCTGAATAACTTTCAGGATTCGTATTTGGGATTTTATATTTGGCGTACTGTATTGGAGTTTATAAATCCAATTTTGTTGATTTTTCTTAAGGATTAAGCCAGTTTAAGACACTGCCAACCCAACCGAAATAGCTTCCTTCGGAACCATCGTTCGTGTCTCACTCTAGTTCTCTCTCAAATAAACTCGGCTTCATCTAAACACGGAAAATGGTCGGATGAAAATTCTACCATCTTCACTCATTCCTCTCGCTCCGCACAAATATAACTCCCCGCCAGCTGGGGACTGTGGTCCCCCGATCTTTTGATTAAGTACGAGCAACTTTGATGTCCAAAGTTACTCGACGGCAAACAAATTCATGAGATGAATTTCTCCGCCCCACCGCTGCTGCATCGTCCGGCCAAAGAGATGAAGGCAGGTTCACAAGTGGTCAGAAATTTAGGGTAGGGACGGGAGGAGGAGAAGCGTCGTGCACACTACGTGTATTTCCCTGCAACTGAGTCAAGTTAACAGCGATAGAATTATAGCAGGGACCCCTTCCGTCCTCCGCCCCGAGCAACCTCAAAGTTTAAAGGCTCCGAGTAAACAACCGATAAATAACTTAGGCCGAGCAAACAAAGGATTGAAGATTTCGTTACGAGACCAATGAGAAGGTAAGGGCCCGCCGTGTTTGCTCTCTTCGGGAAGCAAATGTGCTTGCGCTCTTGTTTTTTTTCCGTTCTCCACAGAAATGGGACAGTGAAGAGACACTGGTCTTAATGAAATGCAAATAATCCCTCCGATATCGGTGATAGCTTTGGAACTGTGGCCTAAGGAATGACATGATGGACCTCTATGAGGAAATGGCAGTAGCACGACCTTTCACCGACAAAGTACCCAGGGCAGAGCATAATTTTCCGGCTTTCTACTTGGTGTTCGAAATATATGCAGTTGAAACATGCATAGCATACGCAGAAATTATTTTCCAGCAAGAAAAAACTATGAACATCAAAAGTTAACGGAAAGATTGATCAAGATCATATCAGAAAATTGAGGATATTCCGTTGCAGGCTTTGACTGAATGAAATGGATCATGTCAAAATAACTTATGCGGTAAATGAAATGCAAATGTTAGGTCTTTCAACTACAGATTGAAAATAAACGACATTTTCACAACATATTTGAGGATTGTACGAGCGATCGAACGCTGTCTGTTAATCTAATACTAATAATTTGTTTCAAGACACACATATTCACTTCAAGTACACTATCATTACGTCGATGGATTCTAAGAGACTTTGTTTACTTTTTATTGCAGTTATAACTTGTACCATCAGTGTATTTTCAAGGGGAAATATTTCGCACAAAATATTACAGGTTAATAACCTATCGTTGTGAATACTTGCGAGGAATTCTAATTGTATTGTGGGGATCTAAAGCGCGAAGCCCGAACTTGCCATTGACACTAGTTTTGACATTCCTGGAACAATATGTGAATCGTATTTCATACAGTTCAGTGAAATACTTGACAGAAGTCTATGATATTTCATGCTATAAATAGAATGTATGACGTAAAATGGACCAGTAATTAATATGACTGCTTTTTTGGAAATATCTGAGCAAAAATTCTATCACGGAACAAATTTATAGAGCATGAAAACAATCAATGCCTGGGTAAACTTATCACTCAAGTTGGAAGAGTGAAAGGGGGATAAGTGCTTTCAAGGAATTTGGCGTGATTATTCTCTCGACTTCTTTACGCGTCGGTAGAAAATCAAAGGTAGAGAGAAAAATATATCCCAAACTCGTCGTTGATACGAAAAATGTACTGGACCGCTTGCTATAGCCCAGTATATCATTCCACCATGCGAATCAGATATGGGACCGTGAGGTGGGTTGGTGAGGGGAGCGGGAAATGAGGCTCTGCGGTTAAGGGAGATGAGATTTACCGCCACCCCAACCAGTCCCTCTACCCCCTCATACTACCAGTCCAACCTCCTCCAACAACCACCCACCCCCTACACGACGCGAGGAAAACAAAATAGAGACGAAATGAGAGGGGCGACGAACGCGGGAAAGAAAAATTTTTCGCCATCGTTCGCGTACTTTTTTTTAACCGACGCAATAAATCGGAAACGGCTGGGATGGAAAAAAATGAACATTCCCTCGTCCATCATTTTTATATGAGAGGTTAACGTCTAATCATGGCGATAAAGTATGACGGCGTTTAAGGTCTAGGGGAGAAAAGGAGAGGATGGAGCCGGAAAAAAGGGGGCCGGGTTGCCGCGAAATAAAAACAGCATCGCATCATCACCGCAAAAGTTCCACTAGACGGAGCCGGTGGTCGGGGAGGGAGAGATGACGGAGGTGAAATTTAAAGCCGGGGGAAAATTTCAGGAAAGTGGACTCTCCTTCCTACGCAGCACGAGAGGAGAGTGAAGCTTAATGAACTTGCCGTCGATGGAAAAAACAGCAGACGGATGAAAAGACTGAGCGAAGGGCTGGCGAAAAGAATGCTTAATAGTTTTTTTGGCTGTTTGCTTTCGCAAAGAGACGGAACTCGGGCACTGGGATCACCGAATGTGGTCAAAAATCTCAAGTCATCCGGGCTCAGATTGAGATGAATTTTCTCTTCTAAAGAGTTGGAAATAAAAATACTTTAACGCTAAATTAATGACGATAAATAGATTAATACACTCACAGTGAAGATATCGTAGTAGCACAACAGTATCCACACAGAAAGGACTCGGAAAAATGTATCCAGGTGAAGTATTCCAGCAAAAGCGTGACTGCAGGAGCAGGTTCCCTTGATCTTACGGTTCATTCAGTATTCAAGATAATTATTTGGTACAGATGCTTACTATAATTACGGTCATATAGCTTCATATTTTTAGCATTTTTTTCACGGAATAACGAATGCAACTTATAATTTGATTTAAATCTTTGCTTCAAAGCACATCTATAATATTGCATTACACAATGATTAATTTCATGGATGGGAGCAAGAAGCTGGTTTTTGTGGCGGGTTCGTCGCGGAGGCCCCATTTAATGACAACCCCGGATTAGACAGCGGGCGCCGAGGTCGCGGAGCTGCGGGAGCCACGGATATAAGAGGCCGTGTCTTGCGGCGGACGGGGGTTATTTTGCTGTAAAACCAGACAGTGTAAAGTTGTTTGTTGGCTACTCAATAAAAAGGCCGAAACCCGGATCGGAGTTTACTTATTTTTACGGCAACAACACATGGTGTCAGGTGTGTTATTATGTCGAATAAGCAAGTCGAAGGGATAGGAGGTCCTACCTGGTCCATACCCCAGCAGTTTTCCTTCGTGGCGGAAGATTGGCCAAGATGGAGTCGACGGTTCGAGAGGTACAGACGAGCTTCTGGACTCGCCAAAAAGCCAGAAGATGAGCAAGTCGACGCATTGATTTATGCAATGGGTGACGACGCGGACGATATACTATCATCCTTCAACCTATCGGCGGAAGAAGAAAAGAAGTACAGTATCGTGTTTGGAAAGTTTGAAGAGCATTTTGTCCCGAAGGTAAATATAATTTACGAACGTGCCCGTTTCAACAAGCGACTGCAAGGAGAGACCGAAACGGTGGAAGAATTCGTTCGTAATCTGCATATTCTCGCTAAAAACTGTAAATTTGGCACCCTGCGTGAAGAAGACACAAGAAGACGTGCACAGGCAACAGACGCTGATAAGGAGTAACTCAGGGGAAGATAAAACAGTCCACTCGCAGGCACGAGGATCTGAGGTGGACGTGGTGCGGAAGAAGGCTCCACGGCACCAGAAGGCATCGACGTCAACAGCCGCCCTACCCGACCAAATGAAGGTGAGTGGTCGCAAATGTCCACGGTGCGGGAAAACGCCGCAGCACGCTTTCGCACGATGTCCGGCGCGTCAATCTGCGTGCGCCCTTTGTAAAAAGAAAGGACATTGGGCAGCAGTTTGCAGAACGAAGGCGGTTGCTGAAATTGACAAGCGGCTACCGGGTGAAGACGACCATTTCTTTTTGGGAAGCATTTCGACGGGAGAAGAGCCATGGAGGGTCTCACTCGTCATCGGTAACCAAGAAATCCCCTTCAAAGTCGACACAGGCGCGGATGTCACTGTCATCGGCGCCGAATTATTTAAAACGTTGAAGGGAATACAACTCGAAAACACCACAACATTCCTCCGCGGCCCAAATCGAAGCAGATTGCAGGCCAAAGGAAAATTCCGGTCACTTCTACGTTGGAAGGATCGCGTGTACGAGGACGAGATTTTCGTGGTGAATGGAGTGGAAGATGCGCTCTTGGGACGTCCAGCTATATCATCCCTGGGAATTTTGACTTGGCTGCGAGAAATAACAACTGGCCGTCCGGAAGAAAATTACCAGGAACTTTTTCGTGGGCTAGGAAGAATGCCGAAACCTTACGTCATTCGCATCAAGGATGAAGCCGTGCCCTATGCGGTATCTACGCCGAGAAGAGTGCCCTTGCCATTGAGAGATAAGGTTGAGAAAGAAATCAAGAAAATGGTGGGGGAAGGAATAATAACGGCGGTAGAAGAGCCGACGGAGTGGTGCGCGCCCATGGTAGTAGTGCCTAAAGCAGACGGAGGAGTTCGAATATGTGTAGATTTCACTAAATTAAATAAATGCATTCGGAAAGAACAGCACGAACTGCCAACCGTGGATGAATGTCTAACACTGATGAAGGCTTCAGAAGCGAAAATTTTCACAAAATTGGATGCTTGCAGAGGATACTACCAAATACCACTAGAGAGGGAATGCCGTCCGCTGACTACTTTCATTACCCCTTTTGGAAGGTATTGTTTTAACCGGATGCCGATGGGATTATCTTCAGCTGGAGAGCATTTTCAAAGACGAATGTCTGAAGCATTGACGGGGTTAAAGGGAGTAGTCAACGTTATGGATGACATACTCGTATTTGCAGCGACGCAGCCGGAGCACGACGTGAGATTGAACGCCGTCCTCCAGCGTCTTAGAGAAAATGGGATCACGTTGAATCGCGAGAAATGCCTATTTCGGGTCGCAGAGACAAAATTCTTAGGTCATGTCATATCGGCCGAGGATGGAATCAAGCCAGATCCTGAAAAAATTACGGCAATAGAGAAATTGCCGCAGCCCGAAACGGTAGCAGAGATACGTCGATTTCTTGGAATTGTGCATTATCATTGAAATTTCTCCCTCACTTGGCGGATGTTACCCAACCGTTGAGAGAGCTGATGAGGGAAAAAGAGCCTTTGCCATGGGCTGCTACGCACACCAAAGCTTTCCAAGAAATCAAGCAAAGATTAACTAGTGCCCCATCATTAGCCATGCACGAGACAAATCGACCGACAAGAGTATTAGCCGACTCATCGTCATATGGATTGGGAGCTACACTGGAGCAGCGGCAGTCAGATGGTGATTGGAGAGTGGTATGTTTTGCGTCACGGACGTTGACAGATACCGAAAGACGCTACGCCCAATTGGAAAAGGAGGTATTAGCGCTTACCTGGGCGTGTGAAAAATTAGCAAATTATTTAGTAGGCAAGAAATTTCTTCTATGTACGGATCATAAACCACTCGTGGCACTATTGGGAACAAAACCCCTCAGCGAATTGTCCGCCAGAGTGCAGCGTTTCCGTATGCGCCTCATGCGTTTCGACTATCGCTTCTTTTACTTCGTCGCGGAGGCCCCATTTAATGACAACCCCGGATTAGACAGCGGGCGCCGAGGTCGCGGAGCTGCGGGAGCCACGGATATAAAAGGCCGTGTCTTGCGGCGGACGGGGGTTATTTTGCTGTAAAACCAGACAGTGTAAAGTTGCTTGTTGGCTACTCAATAAAAAGGCCGAAACCCGGATCGGAGTTTACTTATTTTTACGGCAACAACACAGTTTTGAGAAAAGAAAAAGAAAAATAAAGATGTAAGAGTTGATGGACCACATGCAGTTTAAATGATGGTTCCATTGATATTTGTATTTCACAGTAAAATTTTCATCCAATGAATCCAGGGAAACTATTTATGAAGAATACATATTGCATATATCCAAATACTCGAAAGTAAGTACCTATAATAAATAGTTTTTGGGTTGTTCAGGCAAGTACGAATGATCCAGGTTAATGAAAAAGTTCATGCAAAGCGTAACAAAGCCTTAAACGAGCATTTTAAAGCATTTTTAAGAAAAAATAGTATTTATTTCAGTGAAATATATGAAAATTAATCAATAGGCCGTTGCAATTGTCATCTCAACGCGGTGTGATAACTAGGTGTAGATCAGACCGCAAGGACGAAGATATAATTTGGAATAAAAATATTATTTGACGTTCTCCAGCCCCTATTGGAAAATCTCAGCTCGTAATTAAGTAAATACAATACATTCTGGAGAAGTAAATACTACGGTTTTCGTAAAAATAGACGAAGAACAAAGAAAATAATCTTCTCGATCACGACTTTAACCACTGATTTCTGGAATTTGAATCTGATGAACATGATTTAGAGAGTATTGCCACAAGATATTGTAATTACTAAGTTCTGATGAAAATTCAAGAGGCTGAGAAATAAGTAATTTGAATTACGTACTTCATTGCTGAAGCCCTGGTTACATGATAAATTGACACGTACGAGTTAATGTATCGCAAAAATGCACCGCGTAACCACCCAACTTGTGCTAAAGCATACACAGAAAACAGAACCTATTCTAATTTGGATTATGAATTTGCACGTGTTTCGTTGCGGTCCAACGAAATAGTTCATGCAAACGCATATTAACTATTGGTTGTTAATATACCGTGTAATCGGACCCTAAGAGACTATTTCGATATACAAAGAAATCCCTCAATCAGACACCTTTCTCGACTCCCTTTGTGACGTCCTTCACGTCTCTCGGTAACTTCCCGACTTGTTTGGCACACACAATACTTTCACTGGCAATCACGGCTCCCCCTCCGACTCTTACTCTCTCACTCCATGTGTCAGGTGACAAGTGTTCATTAATAGGAGGTTCGAGTGGGGGAAAGGTTTTCAGTGCCCGAGCTCGGCACGAGGACTTGAGGGAGGGGATGTAGTGGGAGAGGGGGCTGCTTCCACACCGCCCCCTCCCCGCCGTGGGTGGGGGCGAGGAAGGAAGAGGGAAAAGATGGCCCCCGCCTCAACTGCTGGAGCGGCTGTGGCGGTCCCTAAGGGGAAAGCCATCTACACTTGTGCACAGATATCCCCTTTAAAAAGGCCGCTACATATACACTTCCCTCATATCTTTCTCGCTCTCTCACCAACTGATTTTCTCTCTCTTCTTCCCGGTCGCCTCTACTTCCAAAACCTCGCCATCTCTTACTCTTCCCCTTTTTACTTTCTCTATAGTTGCCGGCAATGAGATATGGGGACTGAAAACAATATAAACAAGCAGAGATAGAAGTAAACGAGTATAAGAAAGTGAGGAAATGGTGACGATTCCTGTGTTTTTTATCAGGGAATTGTTTCACTACGCGTGTTCTTATGCTACCGTAGTCTACTCGTTTTTATTTTCATAACGGTACATACACCTTCAGCATTACTATATCGTTCAATAAATTCATATTCAATAATGAAAGATAATCGTCTCCATCAAATTCTCATAGATAGCCATGGCACCGGCACATTCGATAGTAAAGAATTACCAATGCTTGAGATGTAATTTTAGTTAAAATGTGTATATTGGTAGTATACTTATCCCTGTAAATAAATCGGTGAAGCTTTTTTTGATAAAGGAAGTCAATTGAATACTAGGTAATAATAAAAAAACGCGTATTGAATACATCAAGTTCTCGGGACTAAAATCATTCTTAATAAAATGATATTTTAAGACTGAGTAAAAACGCGATGAATAAAGCTAAGCCTTGTGGAGCTTTTGCAAAATTTTTATTTCAAACGTGAAAAAATCCTCCCACTCTAAATTAACCACTAAGCCTATATTTTCATTCTGCAAGTTTAAGTGCATGCAGTTTATAAAAGTTAGCAGACAAAAGGGGGAAAAACAGCTGATGAATAGTTATCAACTAAGTTATTTCATCTTCCAGGACGTTTTATCCGTTAGGAAAATATACAGGACATAAATGCCGTTGTTATATTTTAGTACTTGATTATGTTAGGAAATATTTATCCATCAAGGAGCCATAAATTATCTCCACGAAATAATGAAAGATATTTGCCCATTTAATTCGTTAAATACACTCCCTATGCTAAATTAATGCTAATGATCCATTTGCGTGTTCTTTAATCTTTTATACGAACCGGGCAGTTTAAAAATATTTCACGATTCTGCCGTCATGTGGGAAATGGAAAATAAAATTTTGGATGGATGGACGTTTTCTGTTGAGACACATTCCTTTCGCTAATTACCCCGACTTTGCAGCCCTCTCTCCCCTGTAATCCTCAACCCTCGGCTTCAAAAACTTTACCTACGGATCTGAAAGCGTTTTCATTCTGAGCACAGCTCATCATGCTTCCAAATAACCTTTGATTGCAATAAAAATACGACTTAAATTTTGTCCAACCAACACGCCTTTGTAAGCCATTCGTCTCGCTTTAAGCCCGCTTCCTGCCATAGTAAAACAAAGGGTTGATACTCGGCGATTCTTCACTGGTAATCCCAGAAATCTAAGCGTCGAGGGAAAGTCTTTAATGCAGAAGCTCAGATCTACCCTCACCTACTTTCGTTCATTGAACATAATTTTTCCATTGACAAGTATTCAACTAAAAATGCATTCAAGCTATTAGAGCATTAGAAATGATTAAATCAAAAACTAATAAATGAACAGAACTCGACGAGAACGAAACTACGGTCAGCTGAAAATATAAAATAGTATGCATCAATATGAACTTCATTCTTCTTCCTGCTTAAATGTTTTCTCGCAATATATTAGGTAATAATTTATTCATCCCTTTTTTACAATTGACCCGGGATTGAAATACATGAGCACCAATCTAAGTAGGATTCAAACCCGCAAACTTTGTTGCAACATACAAGGGCTTAACTCTACAACCACCGAGTCCCATAATCGAAACTAGAATGTGATATAAGTTTACCATGCCGCGCTAACTGCGATGAAATGCGCTATGATTTCCACGAGAAAACAAGGTAAATGGGGGATGTTTTCCCCACGGAAATTATTGTGAAGAGATATGAATTGCTGAAAATCGCTGAACTCTGTGGCATAGCACACTTAATCACAATAATATTTAGTTAATGGTCGAAGTACGGTATAACAAGGAGAACTTGAGGAGAGGGCATAATATCTACCAATCCATCTGTACCTCGCCCTACCAGCCACTAACGCAGGGAACGCCAAAACAGCGAGCCACGTGGCTCTATCCAAGAGAATCTGAGAACTATCGGCATACAACACCGTCTCACAGAGTAATTACTGGGCTCAATACATTAGGAGCGGAACGGAGGCTTTATACAAATGAGCATTCCTAATGCCACAAAAAAAATATTAGTACCTAAAAACGTGTAACTTTACCTCATCATTAGCGCGTGGAAATGAAATCATATGGGATAAACTATTTCCCTCAACCACTGATAAGATCATTGCTAATACGTTCTAATCACTCTATTCATCAGAGATTTTAGAAGCGTAAACACTTAAATTTACTTTCCCAACCGAAAGCTTGGACCACTAAACATTTGAAAAAAAGGTGTCGAACCCAAGACAAAGCGAACTCCGAGGATTGTCGCGCACTGGATTTGCATCGCTTTGGTTCCGTAGCACGACCGAAGAACCGCGGAGCTCTGTCTACTCGGAATGGAGAGCATACATATCTATCATACCTTCTTCGGCCAGCACCGACGCCTCCTCCTCCATTTTGGGACTGCGCGGGGGGAGGAAGGGACGCGGAAGGTCCGAAGGGAGAGGGGCGTGGGGGGAGGGATGGAAGCTCCACCCCGCCTCCCCTGGGAGCTACTCCTGCCCCCTGGGAATGCGCAGAGGGGCTCTATACCACCACCCCGCAACCCTCCCTTGTCCACAGCGCCATCTTCCTCCCCCGCCCAGGCGGCTCCTTATACCCTGGCTCACGCGCCAACATCCTTCCCCTTCGGACCGGAGACGGCCCTTACCATTCCTCCTTCCTTGCGGGCCCGTACGTCTTCCGCACCCCCTTATTCAAACCCCCCCTCTCTCTAGATCTCCCCTCCGATGGTGGGAGTGGGATGTTTCTCGTTCCCATGGGAACGGAGAACGATGACGACTAGCTCGTTCGATGAAGCCAGGCAGCGGTCTGCCCGTTTGCTTCACCACCCACACAAGCTACTACCCCTCCCAGACGCTTCCCTCCTCATCCTATCGTCTTCATCCCTCCCCTGCTTCCACCCTACCTCATGCGACTTCCGTAGCTTCCATCGCAAATCCTCCTCGGCCCGCTATTCTTGCCTTGCTTGCTTGCTCTTCCTGCCTTCGTTGGCGAGGACCCTTTATGAAGGGAATGAAAGAGCCTTTTCCTTGGCTCAAAAACACCGGAGGGGGAGAGGGGGGGGAGGGTTGGTTGGTTGGTTGGTTGGTGTGTGCGCGGCGGCGACCAGCACTACTAAATGGGGGATGCGTTTGACGCGCTTCGGAGTTATTCCCAGCAGGGTCTCGTCGAGAGGGACGGAAGTTAAGTTTAAAGCCCCCAAAGTCGTTAGCGCCATCGGCTTAGGGATAAATTATCTCGTTAGTGGGACGAGCCGAGGGAAAAATCAAGGTAAAATCAACATAACCACAACAAAATTTTCATTAAGTAACAGAGGTGTCAGTTGGAAGGGTTGAGGGTATATTTTTATATTTTTATTTTATTAATTCCTGTACTACCGAAAACAGCTCCATTGGCCATTTACATCGGAGTTTTAAACTTAACAAACAAATGTACAAGAACATCCATGCCTTGTAGATAGGGACAACCTACCCAGGTGGTACTCGAACCCCCGATCTTATGTGCGGTAGGCAATGAGCTTTTCCCGGTGCCGGCAGGGAAAATACATAAATCAAATAAATAAAGCCGCCAAAAAAATGCGAGCGCTGAGTTGCCTTAACAAAAGAACGAAGCAAAGAATAAAAAAACACACCTTAAACACCAAAAAAATTATTAATACGTTTAGTAGTTTTTTCTGGACTTTCTTCAGGCTACAATCGAAAAAACTGCTACTAGAAACGAATGGTTGGTTAATTTATTTATGAATCATTCAAAATAAGCAAAATACGAACTTGTGTCTGCAGTTTTTCAACACCGTTGTTCATTATCTACTCCAATGTATACTTCAAAGACTATGGTGAGAAATTTGATGAGATATTCCACCTAAAATTCGGTAGAAGACGGAATTTTAACTTCAGTCCTTCACACCCACTAGCCTTAATTCTAATCCTGGCCTTCATCTCCTCATAGATCCCCTTATATTACCCATAACTCTCCTCTCTCTCCCTCACACGGCCCTTTTTCGACACTTTTGAGAGGATATCCTACTCGGAGCACGCCCCTCATCACTGACGAACCCACGAACCTTTACCCCTCTTATCCCCCCCTTACACCTCTCCCTCACTCCGAATCCTCATTTCACTCATCGCTTACCGACACCAAAACTCAGCACTTTCCTCACAACCTGCGTCGCCATCTCTCCAGGGGCTTTATATCCTAGGCCATGCGTCCCTATCGCTTTTGGCCGGGATAGAGAGAGAGATTTGGATTGAGGGTAAGGCAATCGTTGACCCCACTCCGACCGAAACAGAGTCAAAGGCAAGCTTGACCTCCTCCCACTCTCATCACATCGGCAAGGAGGTCGTCCTCCTCTGAATTCCTGACTCGGGTCCCCCCCAAGCCTTTAAACTCGCCGATGTCTCCCTCAATGGATGAAGGTAGGCAAATAGGGGATACCTACTTCTTCAAACAGCGGGCACTCCGGGGCTGACCCTCATTCAAAGAAGTTCCGGAGGTAATGAGTGAGGAGGAGGATCTGTGTCAAAGGGCTGGCATGGGTCCGGGGGACGCGGATCGTGTTGTGTGCTTTCTCTCGTCCCTTGACCGGACAAAACGGCGATGCGTGCTCGGTGGACCGGAATTGGAAGTGTCCCGGCTGTTAATCAGAGGAGGAGCTCGGGCGGAGATACGTACAACTAAGTTTATCGCCCGGCATTAATTTTGCAGAAGGGTTAGAGGGATCGCTCACTGCTATTCCACCATTGGGAAGAAACGCTGGAGCCGGAAATTTCACGTGCCCATAATTATAGGTATACTTTAAATAGCATAGTATGCACGAACTTATGGAAGGATTTGAAGTTTAATTTTTATGGAATTTAAAAAAGAAATTCCTTAGATATTAAATTGAGAAGGGGAAGTGGTGGATACCCACCAATGGTAGTGATAGAGTGGTAAAATTTATGGGATCCAGGTTGGAATGCCGGCCAAGGTACACGAATTTTCATCTGATAAATTCTCACGAGGATTCAATTTTTTAATCAAATGAATAGCATATTTGCTGAATTTATGACTTAATGCATTCACTAAAAACGACTTGATAATGGGTATAATTTCGAAAAAAGTGGTATGCTGTTAATCTGAAGGAATTCGTAGTACCTAAAACCCTGTTTCGTTACTTGGACATAGTTTCAACGCGTCAACCATGAATAACGCGAAGAATTTTCAGTTCCGCTTGTTGAAGGGAGTTCCTCATTTATTTTACTCGGCTCTAGCTAAAGAAAGTTAATTACTAAATTATGTTTGTACTTATAGATGAAATTAGGGATGACGAAGATTGATTTTAACTAACAGTTGAGTTAAGGCTATAAGAATTTTTATACCATCGTTTTTAAAATCCAGGAAAAAATGATATAGTACTACAGTACTGCTTCAAGCTGCTACGGCGTAAAGGTGGGGAGAGATGACAGAATCCGATATTTGGCACTAAGTTGTGCCCTAGTAAACACCTTTGCAGTATACATTACATATAAATGGAAAATGGAAGCAAAAAATGCTTATTTTACATAAACTAATCGAATTATTCATAACTGAATTAAGGCATTAGCTTCAAACATAGGGGTCAGGCGGCTAAGATGAACTATTTCAGAACAAAGCAAGCTGTAAACAAAGACATTTTGGAAAACAACCAGCTGCCTCCTGGCAAATAGTTTGAATTAAAATCTCTCTCAGACAAATGAATGTGATATAGAATGAAAGCATTGAATCTCAATCAGCTTGAACGAAATAAAAACCCATGACACCAGTACATACGCAAACATTTCACAAATATATGGTCGGTTTGCACTCATTCAACTTTTAGACTGACGTTGAGCAACTCCATTCTCACCGATAAGATCAACTTGAGGCAAAACGCGCGGCCGAGTACAGAGAGAGCCACGGAAGCCGAAGAGCCACACTTCAGCATATAAAATGACCATCTAAAATTCTCATAATAAACTCCCCCATCATCGATTTTTTCCAAAATTATCTCGGGCGCATGCGTACGGGGGAAGGTCGGGCCAAAAAGAAAACAGAAAAGGGGAAACCCCGGTGAAAATAAAGGAAAATAAACCAAGGAGGGTGAGGCGGGAGAAGACGAGAGAAGAGGGGTGTGGGGATCCGATGAAGAGAGTAGGTGAATCGCTTTCGCGGTCGCCGTTTGCCATTCCCGGCCGGAGGGGAGGGAGTCTTGGGGCCTCAAGCAGGCTCCGACGAGACTGCGCGTCTCATAAATAATTCTTTATTCTAAGATTTAACGATCAGTCCAGTGACACATATAGTAAATTATGACGGCAGGTTTACAACACAGCTGCTCAATCTCTACTTCAAACAAATACTTTCACGTTAGGTTTAAAATATAGCGAAATGATTTAGAATACCACGTAGGAGTTTCTTTATGAACACCACAATATGGAAAAATAAATTGATGTACTTGTGCGACTATTTTATTTACATCGTGAATTGTATGGTCAATACACCATAATTCAGTTTTTTGCCAAATTATATTGCCATATTTTATTCGTAGCTCAGTTTTTTTTTGCACGAAAGCAAAGAATGCACTTAAAATCATTTTAAGAATGAATTTCATGAAATAATATAATTTATTAAAACCAGAGAGGATAGCACGATAGCATATTAGGATAGAGAATGCTTAGAAACGAAGGCAGTGTTTCCTCACAAACCTTTCACGTTTCTTTCTCATACACCGGTGTAGAAAAGTACGCAAAAAGATATTGCCACTTCTTCAATAAGGAAAGGGTGCGGGTGTGGATGAGAGGAGACTAGAGAAGGCAAAATATGGGGAGAGTTTGCGACCAAAGGAGAAATGGATTGGTTGGATAAATGAGAGCATCACTGAAGTGACTAAGATACACAAACTTAGATTGTAGGAGTGAATCAGGAACTCATATACTGAAAAACCTTTAGCTGGTCCATTACGGCTGTTTAAATATTATACTATGTCCCAAAATGATGTCCCTTGAGAAGATTTGTCAATCTTTGTAACATAAAAAAAGTCACATGGACAAAAGTCGAGTGTATAAGGAGGCTGAGGAGCCACCGATGTGTTTTCACTGGCCAATAACTGATTAAAGAAATCGTAGAGTGAGAACTTTGTTCGAAATTGATGTCACTAATTTTTAGAGCGCACTGAAAAAATATTTTTCGCACAGCAGGGAGGAGTCATCTAAACTGGCATTGTATAAGTTCTACGCAGGATTCGAAGATCAAATATGAGCGGACAAGCAGATATTGCGGTATTTTTTTATGGCACTAGCATAACGGACGAATGACAAGGTATATTTTTCCGTTCAAATCCAGAAAAAGTAAACAACAAGCGGCAAATAAAATACCCCCATTCGTTTTTTAAAACATTGAAATTCCTTACACGAGATATTTTCCGAATTTCATTACATTATGATTGATTTCTTCAGCAGAACATGGTTTTTACTGATGAAGACTATGAGCCGTAGAACGCAAAAGTTTTACGGTTTAAGAAAATATTGGGAATCGATTTAAAAGTTTTGTAATATTAAAATACAAGTTAATGCTAAGCAAAAAATGATTACAATGACTCTGGGAAGAGATCCATAACAGAAATTGCACCAAAGTAACGCAGTACCAAAAAATAACTCTGGACTACGTGACATTTGAATTGCGAGTAACGAGCGAAAACACTCCTGATGAGTTCAAATGAGATAAAATATCTTACAAATATCCTAGCAACAAGTTAGATAGTTAATGTAATTAAAAAAATTAAAAGTAAAACATTAATTCTCTAAAATTAAATTCTAAGCTAAATAATGTTTGGGATAGTGTATTAGATAAACGGGTAAAATGATTATAAACAATTTTCTAGTAGAACAGAGAAAATTGTTTGAGGCTTAATCCGGTGGAATTCTAATTTACTGATTGATTAAATTCACCGGAATTTTTAGTGCAAAAGTTGCCGGCGAATTTTAATTTATTAATATTCTAATGGAGATATAAAGGCATGAATCTGAAAGGAGAATTGTGTAATGCTTACCTGGAATCGCCTCATATCCCTCGGGTTTCCCGCATTCTTGAGGCAGTTCTGGTTGCATTTGAGAAAGAATTTCAGGAAAAACCTGCAATGAAAGAATGAAGAAAAACATTAGTATAAGATAAAAGAAAATATTTAATGCATTGTATTCCCTCGAATATTCAATGATAAGCCGTTTAACGAGAAATAGTTCGGCAATTCGGAAGCGCACCGCAAAATTTACCGTAGTCAACACTAAATACCAATGGAGAAACATGATGGGATGGTCGAAACGATATATTCTAAAGTAAATATAGAAAGTTTGCTTTAAGAAAACGGATCGAAATACAGACATCTACGGCGCTTCTAGATCAGTGTATTCCTTCCTTTTTTCCAACCGCTGCATCGGAAACCAAAGAATTAAAAGGGGAACATTATTCACTACCCAATGCATTTACACTTGTTCAAGTTGGTCCGTATTCAGATTTTACATCAATGTTATCCCATTATACTGAACTAAAATTACGAAAATTGAAGAGCTCTTACATGTTAGTCTTAATTAATCAGCTTCAATCTTGCTTAAATTGGGCATTTTCCTGCAGTGGATTTTTCCAATAAGGACTAAAGGCAATATCCTCAGGTTTTTCCCACGCTTGCTCTCATCTATTTTACTTGGTATGAGTAACTTTCTTCACTTTGCATTTCTTAAACACTGCTACGTCTCTATTTTTATAATTTGACTGCTTTAATTTCAAGAGTAACTTGACCTATGTTTTCCTCTGCAAATATTTAATGAATGATGAAGGGTTAGATGGAAGATGGGACTTTTAAGTCCCAATCTCGCCCAATAAAGACGAATTATTAATACAATTATTATTTCATTGAATTTCCCGTTTGAATCATGAGATCAATGAGGGGCGTCCATTATTTACGTGAGGTGATGTTGGTAATTTTTGAACCCCCTCTCCACATTTAGTGAGATATCGTGAGATTTAGACCGACCCCTCCCTTTAATCTCACGTGATACAATTCAACATGCGTATTTTCAGTATGAATGCGTTATTCAATGCTTAATTGCGTTGGATTAACAGTATTTCACTCTATTTTTCCACTTTTACTTTCATCTCCCCACCAACAAATCCAAAGATAGCAAATTCGCTACCCCTCGAACCGCGCGAACCTATCATCGAAGCCGAAGTGACGAGACTGTGAGAGAAGCAAGTGAAGGGGGCATTTATTTCAAAATGGCGCCACGAATGTAGTGGGGGAATAAATTCCCCCCAAGTTATCGCGCGACCTGTTTCTGCAATCACCGCGCTTGAGTGCGAGGAGTGTCCGGTAACGCCTGAATTTAGAGCGCGGTCGGACCGATTTCTCCAGCCGCCCACTCCAATTTTCTCTCGCCTTTCTCCCCCCTCTCTCTCTCTCTCTTCCCACCCCCTCTCAAACCTCCCCTTCAATTCGAATGCGGCGGTGGAAGCCTAATTGGCTGTTGAATGGGAGAGAGAGAGAGGAGGGGGTGCGGGAAGGGGTTTTGAGCAGAAACCATTGAGATGAGAATGAGATTTCGCTTTTCATTTCTTCTTTTTTTGTCAGATTGAAGGGGCGAAAAGGGGGTCAAGTAAAGGAGGAACAAGCTGCGGGCTCAATTTCACGCATCCTTCTCTTTATACCACTCTTTAAAGTTGCCATTAAAGTGGTACAGATTGACCAAACAGGGGGTGGTGATCGACAAAGTGAAAGTTATCGAAATGCGGAGATTCCAAGGCAATTCTGGCGAAAGATCAGATGTTTTCGCTTTTTGGTGGCATACTTTCTATGGAAACGATCTTGAATTATTCCGTTGTATGCCTATAGGCACCTTTTCTACAATATTCCAAATTTATATTTTTAATTTAACACTATCATTCCATTCCTTTTTAAAGTTTGAGATCACCGATGAAAAAGACTGACTCCACAAAATGAAGACTTTTGCGCCTGCGGAAATTTATTTGAAATTACTGAGTATTTTTCCCAGATCAATGGATAGTCTACCGGTAAAATCGCCAAAAGAAGGCTTACCCAAAAACCACAAGAGAATAAAAGTAAACAATTCAATACGCATCGCTTACAAACTAAGTTGATGTCACAGAAAGAACAATGATGCGGAAAACCTCACGGTTTTGGGACCAAATTAAAATAGCATAATGTTAAAGTGTAGTTAAGTGACTATGGATTCTTAAAGAACCATTAGGGGGAAAAAATCGAATCATTGACGAAAAGCGATTCCAAACCTCCAGATAGCTATGTCGGTATATCAACTGATATTGGTATCCCATTCCTTCATTATGCATTACCTGTCATAAACTGATGTCAGAGTACGTGTGGAAGTATTTCTCCTGCAAATGTTTCATTCTTAGTGATCAAATTTAATAAAAATATCTTCAATTTATGAAAAGTTAAAGAAATTATACGTGAAATAGAATATAAGGCATAATATAGGAATTATTTAAAAGCACAATGGCCCAAAAAATGATGAATAACAGTTAAAAACGCTACGAACTTACTTAAAGAAAGAGAACTTAAGATGAAGTATGAACAGATGTGTCATAATGAAACAAATGGAAGGGATGAAAAATATTCAAAATATCACTATCCTAAGAATTAAATACAGACGCTATTGATGATAAATTCCAAAGTACTCAGTTGAAAGGTTTCTACGGAATTAGAGAAAATTAAAGGCAATTCAAAGAAATGTGGGACCCATTTAAATCCCAGGAACCAATCATGCCACTCTGGAAAGGGAATGCTCTGAAACGCGTGATATTGGAGCCTGCGACGTCAACTCGGCATTGGCGGCGGCGGCATTTCGTGTAGTGCATTGTTGTATAAAATCGGCGCTCCTATGGCAAGGAAAAAAATAATTAAACACTCCAATCACTTTAACGCCGTTTCGAGAATTCCTCGATCAAAATTTCATACCACTGTTTGATTGACTGCTGCCACCAGTGAAGCATTATTGGTCGCTCGCGAACACCGAACGGCTTTAGTTTCCATTTCATTTTCGGGGCAATATTGAAAGACAAAGTTGCATACCGGATATGAATTTTTGAAAAACTTTCGCGTTCCAGTAAGGGTGTGTGAAAGGGAGAAAAAAAGTATACTCCAGCGTTCACAGTTAGATAAAATTGAGTCTTGAGTATACTGCGCAATCTTGTTTTTTAATATTTAAAAAAAGATTTTACTAGAGCGAATAAATATATCATGTTGCGGGAACCTTTGATGTTAAGTAATACTTCACTTGTAATTGCTCTGCAAAATTGGTTTGCTTCTTTTTTTGCTCTGGAAAAAAGAAGTGGAGTTTTTACGCATTAATGCACCTTGGAATGTGAGTTGTAGACATCAAGTCCCATGTAATCATCATCCTCATTTCAATGGATGGATTACCACCCTTTTAATTTATTCAGAAAAGTTAATTACTACTCCAATATGTGCAGGCTATTAAGATTTAAGATCCATGTCGTGCCTAAGTAGGGCAGGCATCGAGAGAAAAAGAAGAATTACGTGGTATGGTGAAAATACGAACGGTAAACACTGCAAGGATAATAAAAAAAGCAGGACCATTATACATTGCTGATTCATTATTTGTGATTAAAGACCAATACTTTTAATCTCACTTGGTGGTTTTTTACCATTACCACTAAAATAGGTATGAAGCGGTAGGAAGAACAGTTTACGCCAATATTTCCACACAAAAAATCTATAAGAATTTACATTATTTACATTAAAGTATCCATTACTTCAATGGTAATATTTATCTGGCTATTTTCTTTCCTGATTTCATCACCAGCAATAATTCAATTTTAAAATAAATATTACCGGAAGCCGTTTGTGTGCTGTTTCGAGGAGAATCATTATGGTGAATCACGATACCAGTACCCACTTGGATTAATTCACCCCTTCTGCCCTTCGATCAATTCACATCCGAAGCACTTCCGTAAGGAGGATAAATCCTCTTCAACCAGTGACATCTGTCTACCGGGATGGATTCAAAAAAGCAAAGCAAACACGAGCCCACGCGACTCCGAACAGCCATAGAGAAGTGGAAAGTGGAGTCCTCTCCTAACTTCAATCGCCTCCATCCACCCGCTCCTTCTCCAAGTCGCGGAATAAAAGAACCGAGTGGGGAGGACCGCGGGGTGGGGAAGGAGGGGTTCGCTTCCCGGCATTCCGCGCGGGTACGCATTCACGCAGCCCAATTATCACGACAGTACGAACACTCCCACCCCGACTCCACGGCGAAAAAATATAATTCGAACCCTTATCCCCTCTCCAAACTAGACTCTAGAATTCCCCCGAACTGCCGACCACCCCCTTATAAAACCCTCCACTCCGGCACCCACAGTTCAAATATTTCCCTACCCATACTCCCTGGCACTCATCGGAAAGCGTGGGAGGGGGTGGGTAGGGGAGAGAGTATCGGGACCGATTGCGGAGTAGGAGGGACAACAATCCGGCCATATGTGACCGGGATGGGGCACCCAGTCTCCCCGCAACAGAGGGGGTGGGGGTTGCGGCCGTGTAGAAGGGTAGAGTGGGGTGGGAAGTCAGGGTGGGGGGGTTACCCCCGCCCGCGCTCCCGATCCACCCGCCTGGCTACCACCCGAACCCGCGGGCTATGCAATCGAACGTCCGGGCTGATTGGATTGCACTAAACTCGTATACGTGAATGAGAGGAGAGGTGGACGCCGCACCCCTGGAGCTATATGGAGTGGCCCCAGGCCCTCGGGGGGGTTGGAAGTCGTCGGGGGGTTCAGGCCTGTGGGAGGAGGTCGGAGTGTTGGTACCCTGAGGCTGAGGGAACGGGGGTTTATGGACATGCAGGGGGTACTGGCTGAGTAGGGGAAGAAAGCCAGGGAAAGAGGATCGCGTTGTATACGGTTAAGAAGACGTATTGGAGCCACGGGGTCTTCAGGCAAAAGCGGGGATTGCATCGTTCTACAAGGGGGTCTCGCCTTTTGTTCCCCACACATGTCTCTGTTTAACATTCATTACATGCTCGGGTTAACCAGATAAAATACGGGCCAAGCCGCTGCCACCCTCAAGGGGTTGGTGTGGTGGAGCTAGACTTGCGACTCAAAGCCCGGAGGCGAGAGGAAGTCAGATAGGGGCAATGGAGTTGACGGAGGGAGTTGGGAAGAGTGGCAGTTCTCGATGTAAACCCTTCAAAGGATTTCCTTCTTCTTCTTATCCTGGGAACTTGTGCGGGTCAGGGAGTGAGTCCGCGAGCCTTTCCATCGCCGGGTGCAGGAGAGAAGGCTGTCGCCCAGGGAGCAGTGGCTGACGGATTTCTCGCCGTGACCATTTTTATTCCTCGTGAATTCTACGACAGCGACATGGTGTGCCGGCGCGTGTTCTCGCATTCTGAGCGCAGAGGTTGGAGTGTGATGAAAATCGACTGACACTGGATTGTGGGAATACCATACTGTTTGTAGTGCCTAGAGGGAGACTATAGCGATTTTATTCTCGGCAAAGCATAGTCGTACGTAGATGTAAAATATCGGTAATTTTATAAAGAAATATGGAATACCAAAATTATAAATACGTTGGTATTTACAAAGTTTTTTTCAACTCACGCGATTACCATAAGCTTTCAAAGCGTGAAATAGTAAGAAGCAGCGATAAAAGGGGTAAACATTTGCTGATGAAGACAGTTTTCAAAGAGGCGGATCGCATTTACGAGGGACGTTTTTTGCTTAATCATTAACAGTCATGATGAAAAATTTTCATAATTTATTTAAAGGACTTTACAGAACAGCTTTTCTACTGGCTAATTCACAAAGAACTCCTTTGCTAGACATTGCCAAACCAAATTACTATTTACAATTGATAGATCTGAGACGTGAAAAACATATGGAATTCATTAGTTAAAAAAGAAAAGCGGTTGATCAAATTCCATCTGAGTTGAGTTGTTGCTGCTCACGAAAAATCAAAGTAATCCCTGAAATAATAGAACTGCTATCGGTCGGAAGAGGCATCAAATAGGTTTATATTATTAATTCTGAAAAGTGGATAGACGATACTGTGTGTTTCAAGACAATTTTTAAGCAGTTACGTTGTCACTAATAGAAATGGTATTTATAGTTATAATTACGAAAATATATTAGTCGTGCTTAAAGATTAACGAGAAAATTCATGAAATGAAGAGAGTCGTTGATAACAAGGCCCCGGGCATGTCATTTGGGGAAAAAATACAAAAACGTTCTATATGGAAAAATAACTGATGTACTTTTATCTGTTGCTAGTATTTGCGCTTCATGTAGAAAGAAATTCTAACGAAAGTTTGAGCACCGCAATCAATCAATTCAATCATTCAATAATTACTCCTATCTGAAGCGTTTTTCAGCTTTGTGGCACAAAACTTTGGAATAAATCGGGAAAAATCGTAATCAAAAAGTTGAATGACACTCAAAAGACAATGAATCTAAGAGTGGGTAGTTGGAGACATGGTGAAGATTGCAGCAGCCGAAAGAGGAAGATAAAAAGTCACGACGGGATCACACGATTGGCTGATGAGCTAAAGGGTGCGAGAAGAGAGGAGGAAAAAGAGAATATAGGTAGGGGAGCTAAGGAGGGCACAGAAGTGTATTAATTTCCTCCGAGTCTGGGCAGAGAAACAAAGCATCGGAGAGGGAATGAGGAGGAGGAGAGAACCCGAGGAGTATGGTGGGTGGGTGAGGATTAAAAGAACTAGATCTTCCATTAGCACGTTTCCTGAGAAGAGGTGAGGAGAGGGGAGGTTGGATGGGTGTTGTGTGGACGGCGCGCGGCGGAGAAAAGGTATCGGGGCTCGGGTAAAAGAAGAGGAGGCGGTGACAGGGAAAAGAGAGGCCGGGAGATAAATCTCGTCGCCATTGTATCCGCGCCACAAAAGGAGAACTCTTTTCCGAGTTGGGATAATAAAAGAAAATAAGAGCGAAGGAGATAGGGCTAGGAGACGTGGCTGAATTCTCCCTTTGCTCTTCTGCTAAGAATCCGTAAGGAATTGGTTCGTAGATGAATATATGCCATGAAGGAAAATAAGCGCAGGATGTGAGCGGCCGGAAAGAGGATAGATCAAAAGAAAAATGATGAATCAACAAATTAAAGCAGTCTCGAGATTTTTTCATCCTTCAACAGAGAGATATTGGTTGAATATGGGATTTAGTAGGAATATTTTCAATTACCATCAATACTATTAAAGAAAGATACTGATTCAGTTTTCTCAGGTCTAGAATAAACATTTGAGATGCATCTGGAAACAGAAATGTGTTCGAATGAGAGATATAACCAAGCATACTCATTATCAACACTCAGGGAAGCAATTAAATTAATATGTCTGTAATTCATGTGTTCGATACCAATGACAAAAAGCTTAAAACATGAGCCTAATCAGCTATGAATCATGCATGGCTAAGAGATGGATAATTAGCTGGATCAGCAAATATCTGGAAACTTGAGAATTTGAACTTAACTGTATATACTTGTAAAATACAAGTGTAAATATTTGCCCATTGATGGATACATATGCAAATATTTGGCCTTTATTCATAAATTATATCATCGTTCTACAATATTCTACTAACATTTACTTATCCTATGAAAAAGTTCTATGGACACTGTACCCCAGGAAGTAGCTAAGCAATCATATTAAGCGCTCTCGTACATAAAATTTCATATCTGCGAATTTTGATGAAAAATTGTCCATTAATATTAGCGCGGAGCTGCAACTTGCGAAGAGTGATGTCGAAATGTGAAATAATGCAGCTGAAAGAGGACTCATTACAGTGAAAATTGGTGATTTTTGGAAAGGTCTCTCTTAATTAATATCACCATTCTAATTATGTGCTGACGAACAGATTTCATTGTGTACATCATGGGTCAGTTAAATTAAAGTGGCGACCGTAAATAACGTTCACAATTAATTTGCCCCTTGTTCATCATCATTTGAAAAGTCGAGGACATAATTTTTGGTACCACTCGTCCCTCAGACTGTACAAAAAAATCAGTAAAAATACGAATTTAACTATAAAATATTCAGGATTATTTTCATCCACAAAAAATCTTGTCTTATGAGGCTCATTTCAGGCATTACATTGTAGAGCTTAAAATTAGAACTGATTAAATTTCTCTGAGAATTTAAATAAATATATACTCCATGGATACTATCATTAGAAAATAAAAAAACACGTTTAGCCAGAGCAAATTACTTATAATAATAAAATATCATCATTATTAAGACCACGCGCACAAATTGCTGATCGAGTTTTAGGCATGGTCTAATAATTCATAAACGAATGCGAAATTATGCGGGAAAAATAATAGGAACTCAGCATCATCGGTAAGGGCATAATTTACCAGTTAAAAATAATAATAAAGCCTTTGAGGTCTTATTTATTTTAATTATAGCTGGAAACTTAAAATCCCTTTCTAGCAAAATATCTATAAATACTACCTCAAATTGTGGCATCAAGTAGTCCCTGCCCCGAAAATAGGAGCTCCATTATCTAGGAAATCGACAGTGCTTACCCCACCTGAGAGACATGGTCTAAATTGGAACGCAATAAATACCGTAAGTTATGGTTAATGGAAATGGTTCATGGTCTTAAAATGAGAAAACTACATAGGAGTTAATTCGATGGGTCTCAACTGGTTATGCTGGCACTTTAACTATTCACTTATACATCGTCAGACCTTTAATTTACCTTTCCATGGATAATACATACAGATTTTGAACTGCAATATTGATGCATATAGATTTTTTATGGGGTGAAAATTATTAATTGCGAAGATAGATAAAATAAACTCACGATCAACCAAATTATTTCTTTAAAAACCCTGACGAACATAATGCTTAACTTTAAGAGATTAAAAATTTTGTAAGTAGAATGTATCAAAAATTTCCGTCAGAAAACTCAAATATATACTTAACAAATACTACAATGCTACAATGGCAGAAAAGAATTTCCTAAATATTGGACATGAATGAATGCAAAATCCCCGTAAAAGAACTGAACATAGATACGATTCTGGCAACGTTGGCAAAGCTAACATAAAATGGAGAGCAACGGTATGTTCAAAGCCTCTTCGTGGGCAAGGGCTACCTTCGAAGTGTCGACGTTTAACGGCTCCATACCGGAAGCTGTGAGCTGTCATTCAACGCAGTACACTCCCAAGATGAACTTCCGCGATCACCACGCTGCCTTGGTATTCCTTGGGGAGGGAAAACGATGGGATCCGCCGGCTCTAATGGGACTTCTCGGGGAAGGGGAAACTCTCGCGGAAGAAGGAACGGCATCGGAATGAGGCGAAAATTTGTCGGCTCAGCCGCGAAGGAGGAGAGAGCGGATTGGCACATGAGAGGGGGGAAGGAGAGATGAGGCAAATGCCACTTTAAAACAGACCCAATGACTCTCACTCGTCCGGCAAATTTCTTCCCTCTCCCGAGGTCGAATTTTAGCTCGAATGGGGTAGTGGTCATAAAGTGTAGAGTTCTCATCCAGGCTGCATGCGTTCGCATCCCGTGAAAGATAACTGCATGTTTAAAGATCGCGGTCTTTCCCGGCGAATACAACTGATAAACCCTAGAAGATTTTATAATTGTTGTTTGTTGCTGGTCTCGGTGGCGGCAGAGTAGTGCCCCTACCTGCTGATGGTTGCGTATTCAAATCCCAACTGGGTTTTGAATGAAAAAAAATCGTAGTGAGAATCACTTACTCCTCCGCTGTTTGTCAGCCTCTTGTGCGGCGGGATATCGTACGAGGCCGGAAAACGTTAAGGTCGTTTGTCCGAATCGTGATTGGTGCCATCACCAACATCCAGGGAATGGATGTATGTTTTTGTCCAAATGTAAATTGCATAAAAGAAAATGGTATTCCTATTTTATACCGCGAATAAAGACGACATAATAGCTATTTTTATGAGGTAACGAGCGCTAATAAATACCGGAATAAACGCCCTGGACCCAAAAATGTGTCAGCTAGGCGAAACGTTCTCCATCGGCATCCCTACGCTGGGCGCTACTATACTTCCCGACCTGAGACCTATCCATTCATCTCCTCTTCCTCCTCCCACCACCGACGATGCACCACCGCAATCGTCCTTGGCTCTCTCCTTGCTCTTCCTCTCTATCGCCTCATCGGTTATCCCCATCCTTCCTATCATCCTTCTCCTCCTTGCATTTTCCCTTTCTCCCTCACACTCCCTTCCCCGAGACTTTCTTCGGATCGTGGTAATGGAAGGCACATCAATTATGAATGCCCTTTGATAGCTCTTAGTAATTGATGAATCCTCATATGGGGTGGGGAAGGAGATGAGAGGAGGGTGGGGGAAATAAAGATATAGTGGGGGGAGAAGGGGTTCGCGTGCAATGCTTCGGTGTAGGGCAGGGGGGGGAGGGGGTGATGGTGAGCTTGGCGCGGCGCGGCGGAGGGCAAGGCAAGACTGCATAATTCATTGGAACCTCCCGAGAGATGGACTGGCGAGGAGGAGTGGGGAATTTGAGGAAAGGTCTTAGGGGGTTGGTGTGGGGAAGGAGTTATATATGGAGGGTGGGAAGGGTCCAGGCGGGGAATAAAGAGGGAAAGAGCCGGACTCGGGATTAGCGTGGGAGGGAGAGAACTTTTCCGTTTGTTCTCCCAGAAAAATTCTCCTTCCGGCTACTTCGTGCGCCGCCGGATATCGGGAGCTCAAGATGATGCTACTCCCTCCTGTCTCTCCCCTCCAATCTCTCGGCGGAGGGTTTCCCCCGGACAGAGTCGTCAGCGTTGTCTAACTTCCACTTTTTCTTCCTCTTCCATGATGGTAGGTTATACGCACCCCTCCATCGCGAAGGTTCGGCCATCTCCTTTCATTACCCTTCCCGAACCGGACGTAAACTTACATTTGCATAGAACTATCTTATGTTTATATTTCTTCTTCATGGAATGGCGGGGTCAAAAACATTTATAAATATTTCAAGTCTTTATTATTACGTCAGTACAAATCACTCGTCAAAACATGCCCTGAGTTAAATATATTCTTTCGCAAAATGTTCCAAATATAGGAATGAAGACTGCTGGATCTACCATAAATGTAAGTGCGTTCGAGGTCAAATGAGTTCTAAAAATGGATGGAAAAAGAAATCTATGACAAAAATGTGTCTACATATAGCTAAGTGCTCGTTTTTTTTATATTTTAAATAATTTTAAAATACTGATAAAAATAATTTATGGAGTGGAATATTTGTGATAGTGATTTGTTTGGAAGATTATGAAAAAAGCATTTTCAATTTTTCTATACAGCCATCCACATAGGTTAAATCCTTCTATTACCTTAACGTCTTACAAAAATGCTATAAAATATTTAGCATCATAAATTCCATATATAAACATTAAAAAAATCAATGAAAACGAATAGAAAATCCTGCATCGCATCGGCAATTAAGTCTTTAGCGTCTTATCCATTTCGTAATGGAAACGAAATCGTACTCCTCCAAAACAACCGGTAGCGAACCCTAACTGATAACATTACCCCATCTCTACGATACAATTCCGCCCCCTATATACACTCTACCTACTTTCCCTCTCGCTTATTCACGCCCCACGGTTACTCGAACGACCTCTCCCCTCGACACCTGTCGTCCAGGATAATAAAGGCGGCGATAATGCTGAGGCAACCGGCTCATCTCCTATCTTTTGGGTCTCTTAGCCGCCGCCGCTCCTAACCAGTTAAGGGCCGCGCGCACTTATCCCACCCTTTTAACATCACGTACAACCCCAAAACGTGTCGAGTGTCCTTGAGTGGCTGGGAATGCGATACGGCGACCTGTAGGCGCTCACGACTCCCTCCCACTTCGCCCGCCCGCCCGCCCTTAACGAGGTAAACACGTTATCATGGCGGGGCGTGGAGCTCCACCCGTCTCTTGGGTCCTCTTCTGCGGGAGTCTCCTCTTTATTTGGTCCGCGGCGGCAGAGATTGTGAGACGCGGCGAATTTTTTTTTATTTCGAAGGGAAGGGGAAGTGGGGAAACATATTCCACGAGCGGGAGAATCACGAAAAGTATTTTTATTTATTTAAAGCCACCAAATAGAGATGAACCAACCAAACACAATTTTGCGATATCCACAAATGTTTTCTCAGCGACTACCGATTTACGATAAGATACGAATAACTGTAGAAATTTTCTACATTGTTTTAAATACTGTGTAAAAATAGTGTGGAAAATTACTACAGATGCTTCTTTCTTAAATCAATGAATTTCCACAAAACGAGCTCGGCAACAATCGATATGACTACCGGTTTATGGTGTTACGTCATACTCAGGAAGCATAATACGCTCCAGCCGTAGCTGCGTTGAAATTTCGTGGAAGCGATGTGTTTGCTTTAGAAGAAGAATAACTTTCCACAGGGAAGGAACTTTGAATTTGTTAAGCCCTGGAAGAGGAAACAAGTTTCTACCTACATTATTTTAATATAATATCATCTAGGGTGGATAATAAACGTTTAAAGAATTACCTTTAACTTTCAGCCATCTGATATGGTTAATAAAAGAACTGTTGAAGTAATAAAAGAATTTTGCTAGAGAATTAAAATAAATTTAATGTAGAAACACGTGATTTCAATTGAATTACCAATTTAATATGATCCTCCAAATTATACTTCTGTCAAATTTACATGGCAAAGCAATCTCAATTATTAAATACCATACACCGACTAGAATCTCTAGTACGTTGACTATGCCACTACCCTCTTCTCCAATACCACTGGGTTTGACAAAAACGGACAGGATTATGCGAAGTGAATTTCGGCGGAAAGATTTTCTTCTCTCTCCTTCCGCATGTATAGCCATCCCTTCGTTATGAATCAAAGTAAGTAAGGAAGATAGATGCGATGTTCCCTTTGGATTAGCTAACCTTTTAAGACAGTTCAGCCTGGGTGTTTCCGAGGACGTGCAAGGAGATAAGGAGGAGGAGAAGAATGAGGGACAGAGGGAGGGAAGGCGAGAATTGAGGTGAAGGTTGCGGCTTGAGAGAATAATGGGCACTGGGGACTCTTCGCTCTCCTCCACGGCGAAGAGAGGCAAAGTCATCCCCAGGGCAAACGTGTTCGACTACATCCTAAGCTACCTGGCCCAAAGCTACCTGCCCGGTGTGGCCTGCAGATTGCTTTTGTACGTCGGCATCACTGAAATGATTTTCATTAATCCTCGCG
Source organism: Ischnura elegans (assembly GCF_921293095.1). Classification (NCBI taxonomy): domain Eukaryota; kingdom Metazoa; phylum Arthropoda; class Insecta; order Odonata; family Coenagrionidae; genus Ischnura; species Ischnura elegans. Next base: position 69,376,986 of record NC_060248.1, on the reverse strand, counting down.
AGGTGGCCACATAAAGACATATTCTTCCGCAACTTTATTTCCATCTACCGATTCCTCAGCAAAAGAGGAGCTCGTGGATTTGAATGAGATAATAAAAGGATTGCTATGCGAGAATTTGAAGAAGAGGCTAGTGAAGTGCCTGATTTGGAGTGCAATGCTTTACGGAAGCGTAGACTTCGAGGAATGAGGACCAGAGGAGACTGGAAGCGATCAAAATTTGGCTATGTAAGAGAATGGGGAAGATGAAACGGACGGAGAGGATAAGAAATAACGAAATGATTGCTTTAGTGGGCGAGCAGAGGAAAATCCTTTATGAGATGGAGGAGGCAGAGGGTTTGTACACAGCGCGTAATGAGTGAGGAGTGAATGTTAAAAACCGTCTAAGAGAGATGGATACTAGTTATATATGGAAAGGGACGGAAGAGAATAGAATTTGTGGATGGAATAAAATGGATAACTTTATTGTGAATTGAAGAGGGAAATCCATGATGGGAAGGGGAAGGCCGCAATAATTCGCAAATACTCCATGAAAAATCACAGCAACCGGTATAATATTTTAATAATACCAACTCATTGCATCTACACACTGTTTATTAGCTAATCTCAGTAGCGGTGAGTTTCAAGAGGAGGCACCAATCTCCCTTGGCTGATTCTGTGTTTCCTTGATTTTCTGACCTATTATCTGCCAAAACATTTCGATAACGCAATGAAAATTTCAGGATGTATGCAAGATAAAATAGACCCCAATCAAGTTTCGCATTAAATCTATTTAAGTTTTACGCGAGAATAGGTACTGAGATAAACGGTTCATATTAAAGATAAGGTTGACATGATATACAACATATACTCCTCCTTATATGCTGAGAAATCATGTGAGAAAAAATTGATCACATTCTACTCTATCTTAATCTTCTCTAAAATTTCAATATGACTGTGTAAATTTTAAAGAGGCAATACACAAGGAAGTCCAGAAAAAATGCGACCGTTAAATCGGGAGCAATAAGTCTACTTGAAGGCTTTGCCCACCAATCTGAGGGTCGTAAGTTCGAATCCTGCATGCAAAAATCATTTACCGTTCCTAGTATTGACTATTGCTTATGAATACAGTAATTGATAGTACATTAAGAATAAAAACTATTCAATTTACTCCTCAATAAAATGCAGTTGCAATCTCTATGAAAAAGCGATTGAGAACTCAAGCAATCAGGTTATTAAGGTATAGATAAGGAATAAAGATAGGAAACAACATCAATATCTCATTGAACGACAACCATGCCTGTGAGGTTGGAATTATTATAAAGTTAAAAGAGCGAGTGCCTTCACCCATAACAAATCCCAGAAAAATCCATTATGTACACAAGAAATTGCTGAGGCTAAACAAGATATTATTCATGCATAAAGTAGGAAAAAATTAAAAAATATTGAAATAATAAAGAGTGAAGTGGGAGATCAATGCTTAAAATGTATACTCTAAATTATTCAACAGATTGAATGAAAAATATTTTCACTTGAAAAAATGTTAATTTATATCATCCACGATTAGCACTTCATTGAACGACACAAAAAATAAATACGGAGGCGTTGAATAAAAGACTCTTGATAATCAAGTTGGTCTAAATGCTGCTCTACCGTTTTTGATCTTGAATCATTCTTAGCTAGAAGGACAAAAATGCGGTCACTCTCTGAACCAAAGAAAACGCACGAAGTGCAGGGTAGATAAAAGAGATTCAAAAGAAAATTCTTTCCGCGACGACAGAGCAACGCAAGGGACTGAGTCCCCCTACAGTCCCGAATCCACGTCCACGAAAAGGCAAAAAGAGAAGCAGGGAGGGAATCTAATGGGGAAAAGGTGGAGGGCCACAGGAAAAGAGAGGGGAGGGAAACTTGCTAGAAGGGGAAGCCGAAAAGGGATGAAAGATTGGAGGGAGAGAGGAAAACATGGAGGCATTTTTTCCCTCGCGCAATAGAAATCACTCAGAATTTGGAGGAATGCAGAGATAATTTGATTCGGGTGTCGCGGGGTAGCAGAAGTTACGTCCTAAGCCTTTGCAAGGGGATGCGGAAGCAGCAAAGGAAAAAAAATATTCGAGAAAGAGATGAAAGAGGGACGAAGAGCGCTGGAGCGCATAAAGGAGAGAGAGAGAGAGAGATGACCAGTGAATGAAAAAACAAAATCCGCAAGAAACTAAATATAAAGTTACACATCAGGGAAAAATAAGGGACCAACTCATTGGAAATTAAGCATTTATGCTGTGCAACAATATTTTCTACAGATCTTATCGCGAAAATTCAATATAAAATACACTTTACAGTACAGTCCAAACGAAGCTACTCAAGAGTTAACGAGAAATTATTTGAAATTTTAAATAAAATTGTTTTACTATTTTCCTATAAATTTAAAATTTCTTACTTATGCATTACCGAATGTTATGAATTGTATTCTACCGAATATGTCGGACGATAGTGAACTTGTAGCAATAGAAATGTAGCGAACTATAGAGAACAATAACATGCCTTTACATAAGTGTTTTTTTTGGTAACTAAATTTGTGAATATGATAGGATCTATCTGATATCATGACAACTGGGTAGCACAAATGTGGATTAGTAACAATCAAAATATAATTTTCCCTAAAGGCATAAAAACTGACCAATGTCTACTGGAGCCATGATAAAAAACAACTGCCCCTCATCTGATTTTTGAGATATTAGTAATCAAAGATATATAATTGAACTTGAGATAAATTCGTTAACTGAACGTGCAATTGGGAAAACAGTTTGAAAAAGTCTTAACTCAAACATACGTTCAGGGACTAACCTGAATGGTATGTACCTCAATCATGCTAAATAGCAAAGGATGCCGACTACGAAAGCAGGATTCTTTAAGATAACATGAATGAATAGTTATGGACATAAGAATTAAAAAAAATAGTGTAACCTTAAATTATACTAATTCACTAAGCTGAAAGCAAACATGAACCCTACTTGCTGTAATGTACTAATAAATTTCACGAAGACCACCAATGAGAATACGAATCTTCATTCCCTCTGCCATCCCTTCCTCTCTTTGAGTTTCGTTCGAATTCGACAAGTCCGCCCGACGGATCCTCTCCTCAAGATAGAGCCCTCCCGAGCTAACTCACTTTCCACCGTCCCAGTTCCGGCGATATGCCCTCGCTAATTCTCTTTCCGTTTCGCACGTCTGCTCCTCGACCAGGATCCCGGCAGCCCACTCGCCGTCCCCTTCCCCCCGTCCGCCTCGGTCATTCGCCGGGAAGGGATCCCTTGTCGCTACAGCCCCTCAAACGCTTGCTCCCGCCTCTAATAAACACACGCCTTATCTCTTCAAGCGGCAACGCCACCGCACCGCCAACAGTCGCTTTAATTTACACCCATACGTCTTCTCCCATCCTCTCATCAATCTCTTCTTATCACCTTCCTTAACCCCGTAAAACCTCCAACCAACTCTCCCGGAATCTATTTTCTTCCCCTGAATTATCCTCATTCCCCCGCAATGTCCAATTTATATCTTACGTTTTCCCTTTCCGCACGAGGAAGGAAATCTGATTGTCCATTGCATGATTTGTACGATATGTAGGACAACATTTTTCAGGATTAAATTTAAACCATTCTACCTCAATTAAACAAACATTTGAATCTTAGGGTTTCAGATTTTGATGAAAATATCTGAATGGGTCTATATACACCTCAAACTAAAAACCCAAGGACTGTTTAGAACTCTTCCAAAAATAAAATTTAGTGACAACTCATATGGATTTTCAGAAGATATTTAAACATTTATATTTTCCTCCCGCTCGACGTTCCCGTTACCCCAATGGAAAAAAACATGCCATAAACTTTTAATATAGGTCTATGGTTGTGATAATTGCTCCAGATCATAGTAGAATGGCCTGAAAATTCAATTATACACCCTAAACGCCACTAATATTTGTTAAATGTATTATTTACAATCAGGATTTCTATCGTTGGAAAAAATTTAAATCCTCAATAAGACCAATCTGATCACATGTGGAAATAAAACTTAACTTAGACGTGGATTACTTTTACACTGGGATGACTTTAGGCGATATTTCCTCATTGATAAAACCTTTGATAGGAAAAGAAAAAGATTTAATTCGATCCGATGATTGAGAACCGAGGAACGGATGGGAATGTCTGAATCAACGGGATGAGACAGAGGATGTCAGCGAAGCTATTGGAGCGGAATCGGTGACGAGGGAGAAAATGCACGAGATGAGAACGAGGAGGGGGAAAGAAGGATGACTTCTGACGCGGGACACAGCCACAAAGTCGGCGAGACCCCCTTCCCGCGGTCGGAATTTTAATAAACCTTATTTAAGGAAAGGAAGGCAAAGGCGGGGGTAATGTGAAAGCAGGTAGAGGAGGAAAGGAGGAATGCAGGAGAGAGGGTTGTGTTTGGGAGGGGGAAGAAATCGAGTTAAGAGCCGATACTGGAGAAAGACAAGAAGTTATAGAGGGAACGACCGTACTCATCTCCGATCATGTACGATCGAATCGAATACTTAACACTATCGAATGACATTCGATAGAGAATCTCTATGTAATGAAGGAATATATGGACTTATGATAAAGCTCCTTTTATTTTTGTCAGAAAATGTGTACATTTAAGTTTGGAGTAATAAATTCATTCATTCATTACGTGACCTACAAGCTACATGATGAGGGTCCGTGCACCTTAATACAACACCTATATTGGTCCAATACATTTGCGGAACGAATTCATTGTATTCAGTGAGAGATTTATAATGGCAAAGAAATCTAGAATTAATCGCAAATGAAATAACCATTACGTAAGCGATTATTAAATAGCTTTGTGATGCAATTTGGGCTACAGTGTTTAGTTATCATCGGACTATTTTATAGTCAAAAATGAAATAATCACAAGCAAAAGTGACTAAAATGATACGGCAAGTACGGAAAAAGTATTTACACTTAAACATTTTATAGTGCTAATACTAATTAAACTTATCATAAGAATAAGACTCAACGATACGCACCGGATCATACGCATTGGAATGAAGTAATTTCAATTTATCGCGGGGTAAAATCAGAATAAAACCTATGGAGAAACCAACATGACATCAAGGGAGTGGACAAGTTGGGGATGGGCTTTCTGGGCTTGAAAACTGAGGGGAAGGAAAAATTGGTATGGGGACCATATCCTTTTGCTGACAGATGTACGAAGAGGAAAGAGAATCCCCGTTGAATATATGCGGAAAACCGAGACCAGAGGAAATTAAGTGGAGATAAAAGATAAAGGGTGAGGAATGCTTATTTTTATGCGTTTCGCGTGAAGAGGAAAACTTCGTTTTGCAGTTTCGCTTTACACTCCCACTATTCATCTTTCCGAGGCGACGAAGGAAATCAGAAGGAGAAGAATGCGATAGGAAAGTCGGAATGGCTATATTTCCTTGCTCCACCCCTGTCAAGACTTATTTACGCTAAACACTTTGGAAACAATCGGTAAACCGTAGCGTGGCGTCATAAAGTCGAAATTTTGGACATGGGAATGCGTCTAAGCAGTTGGACTAATCGTACTTCACCCAATAATAAAATTTACTCCTGTTAAACATCTTTTGTCTCCTAATAGTAATGGTTTGTAGATCATTAGCTCAAGAATTTTATTATTATATACGAATCCTTTCTGGAAAAATCGTATTGCGTTCTATAGAAATTACATTTTAATTTCAAACCGTTTAACTTACCACAAATTGTTGATGATATAAATTATCAGGCTAGGAAAACAAAAAAAAATTTTTTCGTCATTACCCTCAAGGTATCTGAGACAAACAGTTGTTTTCTGACAAAAGTCTCATCCTATTTATGAACTTCCTTGATAAATATATAAAACCTCAATGACATGAGTGAAGGGATTACAAGGGCATAAATAAACAAGGATATTTAGCTCCTTTTCTCCCTAATATTATTTTTGTACTATATTTGCCATGAATTGCCAAGAAATTAAAAAAAAGCACAGATAATTCAGGGTTTTCGACAACGATCGCTGACCTCCAAGACAAGAGACGGAGGTGTGAGGTTGGATCGTTGGCTTTAATGGGGAACAATGGAAAGGAAAATCGAAATGAGTGCCGTAAACAAAACAAAGGGGCCGGGAAGGGAAGAGGCAATGAAAGGTTTCCCGGAGGGAGCGGAGGGAGTGAGGGCTGAGGAAGGGGAAGTCGTCAGTGGGGTTGGGGTGGCCTGGTGGAGGGTGGTCGGTTGGCGTACGGGGGACGAAGACGGAAGGAAGGCGGAAGCAAGCAGGGAAACGGTGCGAGTAATGGAGTCTGCGTGCTGGTCGATCTTCGGGAAGGCGAATGGGGGTTGAAGCGAGGGTGACAAGAGGAACGAGAGACAGATAGCGGCGGATAGGGAGAAGTATTGTCTCAGGAACGATGCGATCCAATTGGGGTAGAATATGCTTTCAATAGTTTTCTGTCAGAAAAAATTATTTAATGGAAGAAAATTCGCGAACTTGTCTCGAAAACCTTTCTATGGCACCAAAATTCTGGAAACTAAAAATACTTGAGATCAATACACTTTTGCAAGAAAAGGAGCCACCATTCTGCAATTAGTGAGACCAATTTATTTTCTATGAAGGCGTTGTAAAAAATTCATCAGCATTTCACTCAGATATCTACCAAAATTTATAATCACCGATAATAGACCCCTATTTTTCGTTTTTTTTAATCGCTCAGAAACTTTCGCCGACCACGTGCTATCTATCGGCGATGAAGTGTCACCTTTTATAAATGGTACACCACTTTACGGGATGAGGCATGAAAAGTAGTTGACTTTAGTCGCTACTCGCCTCCAGTCACCATGGAGTCCTCGCAACATTCAGTCCACTCCCGATATCGTTTTATAACTTAATGTTGGTGGAAGGCAGACGAAATTTTGTATTTGAAATAACAGTTTTCTTCTATGTAATCGCTGGTATGGCTCGGCGTAAGGCTGGTTTACAGACAGAACTTAGGGATTTAAATGAGGCGCATTAATATCAGGTGTTCTTACGGTTGCAATAATTATATCAGAAGGTTTACATAGATAACTAATCAAATGAATCTCACTTTAACATCATATAGTAAATTTTTATCAGATTGTTATTATTAAAGGCTGAAATATAAGATTGTTATTATTAAACCGAATTATTAATAATGATATTGTAATATGGAAAGACTATAATTCACATAAAATACAAACTTATGAAGTGTGCAATGTAGCGTATCAAATTGTAAAACTAATTAGTAACACAAAAAATCTAGCATAAACACGTTGAAATTTTATTTACTCGTAAAATACTGTGGAAAAAACTGACTAATTTAAATATTTTAGAAGATATGCATTTTTGAATATGGTACGGAAAAAATTCCATTTTAAGGAAATTAAGGCACAGGCTCACTGTTGCCCTTTTTTAAAGCATCATAAAAACTAATTTATCGTCCAAAACACGGAAACATCCGCCTCTGAACCGCAAAGAGAATCAGCATGCAATTATCAACACACGTATTCGATCCATTAACTTGAACATGGAAATCACAAGGTCGAGCATTTTTTTATACATTGGGGAGGCTGCGTTACGACAACAGCGGCCTGTAATATGGGAGGGGAGGCGGGGCGGAAAGAGATAAATAAAAACGGGGAAAGCGAGACGGACCAAACGAAAATTTTTACAGCATCCCACTGAAAAAGGGTGGCGATGTTTACATATTTATTCTATTTTAGTAATGCAGGGAGGATGATGGCCAACTTTGAGGGCAATATGACGACGACACGAAAAAATAAAACAAGCGGAGTTGTAGGGAAATAACAGAGGAGAAAAAAATACGCGGGAACCCACGCGGTTGACAACTCCATTGATGAATAAGTGAAACACATAATGACGCCCTCCACGCTGCACAGGAAACGAGTGGGGTCGTCTCGCTTTGAGTTGGGCGAAGGAGGCGAGGGGAGGGAGGGAATGCGAAGAGAGGAGGAGTGGAAGAGGTTGCGAGGGTTAAAGGGGAGATGGAAGGACACGATTCTCCGCCACGGAGTGGAACGGATCGTCCCCGTGAAGAAATTCATTCGCCAGATGAAGGAAACGTAGTAGATATTATTAGGAGGTGACCGATACCTAAGGTTATTTGCGCTATGAGGAAATTGGTAGGTAAGGAAGGTAGGTAAGAGAAACCCGACGTCGGCATTAGCCTGCTCTTAACGAAAGGCGCCAAAGGGACTACGGCTTTACGTCCCATCCGACGGACGGAGTTTTGCCTTTGAAATGTCCTCCACACATCATTCAAGCTGAGATGAGGTATTCAATTAAAATTCTCTGCCACCGCCGGGATTTGAATCCGAGCCCACTGAGTGGGAAGCAAACACTCTAGTCACCACACCAACGCGACCCCTTACCGAAAGAAACGATACTTATTCGAAGTTAATATGAAAAGTAAAAACCACTGCTGAGCGTATGATCTCGTCGTATCCTGGGGAATGATGTCTTGTAGTTGAAATCGGGCTGTCCACCGGATGAACCTAAATTGATGCCTACGTTTCGAAAACCAAGTCGGTTTTCGTCTTCAGGGTGTGACGTGACTAGAAATGTGGCCGAGGGTGAAAGGCAGGTGGCTGCTTATAGCTCCGATTTTCCCGCCTTTTTCTTTTCTCTTACTCCTTTGATCAACCTCAAAATTGGCCTCAAGGCAGTACTTAAGCTGTAGTCGTTGTCTCGGTTGATATTTTTCTTTTCCGGTCTGATCTCGATGGCTTCCTTTGTGATTCTGCTGAGCGACTGAGAACAAGGAGTTCCAAAATCCATATAAGCTTTAGTAATTAAATAGATATGATTTAACCACATTAAATACATGAAATTAATTAAAATATATTAACTGTAGCATCATCGCCATCATCAGTAATCAATCCTTAGATTGGTTTGACGCATCTTTACCCTCAATTCTTATGTAAGCTAATATTTTAACACCTTCCTAATTCTTCTGCTTTGCATTCATCTACTTTTTTGAAGTTAATATGAAAAGGAAATAAACTCCTGCTGAGCGAGACCAGGGATATCCTAAAACCATGCTAGATCTCGTCATTTAATAAGCATGGCCTAACCATATCCGATCTATAAAATTAATAATATTATCATTCGATCATCAACATTTTCCCTTGACCTCATATACTATTTTATAGTATAAATACATAATAATTTACTCCTGGTGATGATGATTACTTATCAAAACCCTGGTCGTGTTATGTAAAACAGAAGTGATATACGTAAAAGTAAACTAACCAAGAAACCCTAACAATAATACCTAAACTGCAGCATCATCATCATTCATCAATCCTTATATTGGTTTCCTTCAACGATAGTTTTCTCCATGCTATCGTGTCCCATGACGTAGCTGATTAAATTGTCCATTCTTCTAATAAATTTTTAAAATAGAGATCTCTTCAACTTATGATTTATGATTCAACAAAGGTAAAATAATATTCTTGAATTCAATCGTATATAAAATTAAAAATAGAAATTTCTTTCAGTTCCCGTAGTAAGTCATACTGATACAAAAGTAATTTCTTATAAGTGTCTTTCCAGTCATCGGCAGAACTGAATTTTCTGAGCTACAAACAGAATCTTATCGTTCACCCAAGTTGATCATTAATCAAAAATTGAATGGTGGGATACACCCAGCAATATCACTATCCATTTGAGATATCACACTACGAGGGAGATCATTTTAACATGCAGTGTACATTACGAAATGAAATTATTTTCACAAAAATGGAATGGAACGTTGAAAAAAATGTGTAGAGTAAAACTCAAAGAAAAAAATGAAGGATCAACCAATTAAAACCGCGGAAACCCAAGAATAAAAAGATATTTTTGCGGATTAGATATAGTAGCAAAAATGTTAGCTCTAGCCGTTACTTTAAATTCAACAGAAGTTATTTACTTTTTTCACCATCAGTAAAAATTCATTCTTTACTCTTAAAAATTGATCATTCATTTCATAGGATGCTCACCTTTGAGGTTGACGTTGACATATTTTCCACCTATAAGGCAAAATCTAATCGTTGGATTGCTAGTTCAGTGGAAAATTTTAACCCAAAAGAGAGTATAAAAAAAGCAATCCATTTATTGTAGTCCTTTCTTATTTTAAAATACTATATTACGCGTTTTTTTATTTAGCCATTCATATTTAAATTATCCATTCATCTATCAATATCTTGCACAACTGATAAAAGATTAAAGTATTTAACACCGAACATTTTACTTAAAGGAAATGAAAACGGCGAACAGCCATTTCCAGATTCGCACATTTTGTGGCAGACGGTTTTCTGTATCTCAACTCAACCGCGCGGTACCTTTCCTCACTCGGCTCTCAGACGATGATTGCACTTATCGCCATCCATCACACCGAAGATACCGTCGCGGGAGAAATTGAGATAAATAAATCCTAAAAGCCAGTAAGGTGTTTACGGGGTCGAAAACCATTCGCGAAAACTACGCCTCTCCTCGTTCGGGATCACCGTTAACGCTTACCTTCACCGCCGCCGGAACCTCGTTAATTAAACCAATCAAACGGGGTCTCCTACACTCGCGCAATTAATCTTCTGCGCGCGGTGGAAGGAGGAATGGGGGAGGGGGGGGAGGAAGGGAAAAGACCCAACGAGCGCTCAGGGAAATACTTCAATCGCATCGACGCGCACGGAGTGAGAGAGAGAGAGAACAACGCCTTTAGCGGCCAAGGGGAAGCGAGTCAATCGGCCCCGGGGGCGGGAGAAAGACGTCTGGGGGCGGGGAATGGGAGAAAGGGCGGCATGGGGGGGTGGTGGTGTGGGAGGACATAAGAAAATCGTGTGAATGGCGAGGAAATGTATTCCTGTGCAAAACCCAAGCGGAGAAGATGGGGGGAGAGGTTTGAGGTTGTCTGCAGGGGGTGAGGAAGGTGGGGGGAAGGAATGGATCCTGGGGGGGGGGGGGCGGTAGATCGGTAAGATTGAGAAGGGGGGAAAGAGGAGAGGGCGGAGAGAAAGATAGCACTCCTGGGAAAGGCAGTAGGAGTCGATCACGTGATGCAGTCTCTCCTACGAGATGGAACTCGCTATCCTTCCTCCCGATCCCCTTCTCCTGCGAAAACCCTGCGTCTTCTTCCTCTTTTACCCCCACCACGACCCCTAAAACCTTCCCGCCAACCCCTACACTTCGCCGCACCCCCATCTCGTATATACTCCCGAGAAAGAGTGTGAGAGATATATAGTAAGAAAGAGAGTCCTACTCTTCTTCCTACAATACCCCTGCCTTCAGCCTTCGAGAGAACTTTGAGAAAATTCCATCCCCTGTCATTATCGACAAATATTTTACGATAAACATTCCCCAGAGTGTAATTGGAGCGTCTCATTTTGCCTGAATGTTTGTTCACCGTGCGTATAAATTCATCAGTATATCTTAGAATACTGAGGCGAAGTAAAATCTCTAGTCATCGCTCCTTACAGGGTTGCACTTCGAGAAGTGCGCTATATTACTATATATACATCTTCTTTCATATTATTTCCTCTAGCTTTACAAAAATGAATACAATAGTGCGGCTTAAGTTATTCAGATTAAATCATTATCCACACTAAATTATTTGTGGATTTGATTGATATGTTTGAAACGTATGGATATGGGAAACTAAAACCCTGACTCTCCCTCCATATCACCCCCACCGCACCCCTAACACCCTTAACGCCGTTCCCCACTCCTCTTTGCAACTCCCTCACCGCACCCCTATGTCGAATACATCCTACTCCTGAGAAAGAGTGAGAGAGAGAGATATCGGGTAAGAAAGAGAATCCTTTTCCTCCTTCCACCGTCATGCCTCCTCCACCTCCTCCACACACACTGCACCAACCCCGTGCGACCCCTTCAAGAAATCCTCCCCCGTCGCCACCCCCGCTCTTCTTTTGTCACGGGGCGTCGAGTGTTGGACGTGGTCGTCATGGCAACAGGATGAAGTCTCCTTTCCGCTTACAAATACGTCCTTCTCTCTTTGTGTGCTTCTCTTCCACGGCGGAGGCGGGCATGGAGGAGGGAAGACGCCGCCGCCGGGATGGCAGAGAGATTGGAAGCGCGAGTGATTGCGGGCTAAAGAGATTGGGAGCAGGCAGGTAGGGCTCAGACGAAAAGAGAAGAGGATTAGAAGCTGGGCGAGACTAAATACAGTGCTCGTATTTCGCTGCTGAGCATTCAAACGTAACGCTAGTGCCAAGTGTTTAGGTTCCAACGGGGCATGAGGGCTACTCGTAAAAGTACCACTTATTCGTCAATATTTCATAATGCTAGTAATTGCTAGCCTCGGTGGCTGGAGGTCGCGGGTTCGAATCCCATCTGGGGAGGTGGAACCTATCCAGAGCACGGGTGTTTTTGTTGTGAATTGTTAAAGTTGGGACCCCCGTTGTAAAAACCGTTATGTATAGTTAGAAGTCGGAGATTAAAGAAAAAGTATTAAAAGAATGGATAGTACTGGTCCAGATGTAATGAATATGCACAAAATACACAAATACACAAGCTACACAAAATAAAGGACTGGAATTTAACCGATGAGCAGTATATACATAATAATGCACATATACAATACGGAAGTGAAAACCGAAATACATGCATAGCAGTGGCTTGTTAATAAACTAATTTGACACTAACATTTTTACTCGTCAAACACAAATAACAGGAACCAAGGACGAGGAAGAGTATTCGGATGAATATCCCAAAAAAATACAAGGAAAAACGGTTTCCCCGGTGATCCATTAATTTCGAGGAGTTCAGCCAAAGAAAATGAGTTTCTAGAAGGGAAAATTTGTATTTCCGGAAAATTTCCGTTATCGCAGTTCATGTTGTACATAACTTTGCACATATATTGGCCTGGAAAGTTTATGATTAGTGATTAGACACCCTAAATCTAAGAATTTCCTCTCTTAAAAATATGAAAATAAAATCGTTGGTAACGCGACATAAAAGTTGAGTTTATGCTGAATTTACTTAGCAAAATAATGGATATGAAAATAACTTTCTAAGTTCCACAGCAATACATAATTACACACCGTGGTTTCAGCACTACTCTATGTTTTAAGCACACGATAATGACATATTGTCGAAACCGTGTTCGGGATAAAGCACAAATAATAGTGGAATATACTAAGTTAATTTTCATTTCCTACTTCGTGTTACCTGCCACAAGGGAAACCAGCAAATTTTAAACTTAATTTCCTGTAAAAAATCCGCGGTAGCATTCAATATAGTTCCTTACTTTGTACTTATAATGGCATGGAAAGCTCAAGACCAGTGATAAATTTCCCTAAATCTAAGAATTCCTTCTCATAATAATATGAAAAAAACCATCGCGCCGGGATTCGTTTGATGCGAAGCAAAAATAGTTGAGACTATTAAAAATAAGAGATAAATGAGACAGTCGTAGTAATAATTGCATTTTTTAGGCTCATTCCGAATAATTAAAAAAAACAAACTGACAAAAGAACACAAATTGCAATTTGCACATAATACCAACTGACCCAGGTAAATTTTGGGATTAAAAAGTGTGGAAATTACTTTTTATGTTCTTTCATCATGGATGTATCGAACACCAAATAAAGCTAGAAATGGTTTTATATAAACTGAATGCAATTAAAAAGCTCCAGCTCAATGTTCACTACTAAGATCCCCACACGCGACACGATCTCCTTCCTTTCTCCTTGAAGGACTCCTCTATCCTCCCATGTTACTCCATCACAAGGGTCGCGGAGTCCTCTTTCTCCACTCGGAGCGTCACCCCACGGCACTCGGGTGCCCTCTCCCACGCGGCGCGCCGTATCTCGGAGTCTCGGCTTCCGGAGAGAGAGAGAGAGAGGTCGAGTGTGCGTTGGGCGGAGGAGAGAGGGTGGCGGAGTGAGATAGCAAGCTGCACGGCGAGATGGAGAGCGGGAAGAAAGATCGTCGCCCGCCTTCCCTCTCTGACCTTACACATCTCTCGAGAAACGGGATGCCAGCGGCGAGAAGAAGCTCCCATCCCCCACTGCATCTTCCTCACGACCCTACAACCACACCCACCCCAACCTACACGCTCACCTTATGATCACACATTTCATACGCAATATATCACATTTACTCTCATTTATAGCAAGAAAATATGAGGGGGTGAGAGGCCAATGGGTAAAAGTGATTTTTAAAACAAAATTAGGCACAGAAATTAGGCAAGGAAAACAAACGAGATCAACTATATATTTAATTGAGCATTTGATTTTCTACTAGATGTCAGCACAGAGCAAAGACTCTTTCTTATCCCGTAGCATTCCAAGTTTTAGTATATTTATTCTATCAATTTCTGTGCCAAGCTCTGCTTAGGGAAAAAATCCCTTGAGCCCCTTGGCTTCTTACTCCCACACATGTAAATCCATCGCAAGTTTTTAAAATAAAAGTTTTCGATTTGATAAATTACAACATGTTGAAACGAAAACAGAAATTGATTGTTGTATCTTTTGGATTATAATCTGTTATGTGGTATTATGCACACATATATTCAGTATATTTGAGTTGTATTTACTGACTATGTTTTGTGTATTTGTTGTTTATTTTTATGCATTTTTCGTAGTTCATTTATCTATGTCTAAAGGAACAATGAGGCAACGACAATAAATGTTTATTATTATTACTATAATAATCATAGAACTGAACTCAAAGCAATGGAATGTTATACCGGCCGCAATACAACGCGCACGGAAACAGTTGAAGGCAGCTCGGCCTTCCAAACTCGGGCGACATCTACTTATTATAATGTGAAAATGCGCAAAATAGACGGTAAGAATAGTGTCTTTTAAGGTATATAAATTGTTGTGCGGGATCCAAGTCGCAATATTATACAAATTTATCTTCTAAATCGCAATATTATCCGGATATGAGCTGGGAAAAATTCTAAATCGCGTGATTTCCCATGACTTTAAATGGAGTGTAATTTTAGAAGTCCTTCCTCACGATGGTCAGTAGACCAATTTATAGAGTTCATTGAATCACCGCCAACAGCTAACCACTAAAATTTCTCATCTTTTCTCACCCTTGACAAAGTAGTGTATCATTCACCCAATGTTAATACCCTTTGGATGAATCGGATGGGTGAGAATAGAGTTCACCTCCGATTGAGTAGCAAGAGTGTAAATTTCTCACATTCAGAGTAATGGAGCCATTTTATTTCCTTATATCACTCCGAAGCGTTTAACTATGATTTGAACTCGGGCACCATCCGTGACTAACAACTCGCTCTACCCACTAATCCACAACTCTTATGAATCAACTATAAAACCTGAAAATAGTTTTCTGTAGCAAAATAATCTTCCTGGACTTATCTTCTAGCTATTAACCCGAATGACCACTTAGTTACTTCCTCTAAACTACAAAAAATGGAAATTAAATTTCGAAAGTAAATTTGAAGTTTATGGAAATTTGGAGTAAATTTGGAGGGGTTAAATAAATCATATGTAAGGAATAACGATTTCCAATAAATAGATCAATTTTTAAGACATATCAGTGAGACTAAGATATTTCTAGAGCTAAACTGTGGCCGCATTCTCTTTCATCCATACCACTCAATAAGAATCGTTAACCCGTCACTAAAGCAATGAAGTATGAAATTACAAGGACCTTAAATCTTTATAAATATCCAGAGTATAAATAGGGAAATAAAGAGAGAGGGAGAAGCTTGTGAACACATTCTTACTCTCATTTTGTGAAATAAAATGAGAATTTCGCTTGCCTCCTCACAAGTGTCATGGTTCTAAACCAATGAAAAATTAAAAATTTCCTTGTAGTCAGAGAATTGATTAATTAATACAATATTTACATGAATGCAAACTTTTAAATCAAGGCAATTAAGGAATCTTGAGGAAGGTTTAAGATGAGGTTTAAGGAGGGTGAACATAAAGAGCATCAAGGTAGATGAACAATCGCCACAATTTTCGCCAGGAATTCACGAGACCTTGGTGCCTTGGCCTTATATAATATATACGAAACCAATAGTGAATATAATTTTTTATTTAAAGAATTATTTATTAGAATTTAAGCCTTTGATTTGAAATGTATTGCGATTGATAACATTTATTCGAACCACTCTTTATTTTAATTGCAACACATTTGTGTGCATGAAATATAAATACGTTGCAAAATCTATGGACTCATACTTATTGCTGCTGTCATGTTCCATTACTATACCGGTAACAAGTAATATTATTTTTTATTGTCATTAGAATGAACGGTTAACTTCTAAGCAAGAGCTTTTTTAAGGAGAAAACTAGTGAATTAGTCGGGCAATTTCATACCATTTTTCAGTCGAGAGACGGATGGTTGAGTAAAATAAGAACAATTCGAGTAAAATACACAATGCAAATAATTTATTGGAAAGAGCGAAAGGGTGAATGAGTGTCAGATAAATATATAGGTACGTCATTCATATCGGAAACCTTTCAATTAGATCCAATCTTGCAGCGAACTTAACAACGCCATTCAAGTACCATAAAACCCTACGCACCGTTTCGAGAGACGATCGAGCTTATGCTCCTCCCGTAATTCCCAACGTAGCCACCGTGTCCCTTAAAATGATACGCGTGTCACATTAAAACCCACACGCCCGTCCCCCAGGCGCGAGAGAATCTCTCCCTTTCTCCCGACACTCGCAAAGTTGCAAAAGGGGAGGAAGCAAGACGAGGGAGGAGGAGGAGGAGTAGGAGGGGAAGTGGGAGGGGAAAGGCATGTGGGATGGGGGACAACATGTGGGAGGAAGGGGGAGTTAAGTTTTAGCGGAGAATGAGAGAGCGATGACGCTGGAGGCGTCGGCAGCGAGTAAACTCCGTCCGTGAGAGAGAGAGAGAAGAGAAAAAAAATCTACCCCACTCGCTCTTTAATAAATGTCTTCGCAATTTAGTTTAGCGCGGGCGCCCTTTTCGGAGCGATTCACTTAAGGCTCCTCCGTCGCCGCCGCCACGTTCCCCTTTACTTCGCCCATTTCCTCGCTTAGCCGCGAGAGGGGAGCACTTTGGCCAGCCGTCTACTAAAGCTCTGCAGCCATCTCCCTCCCTCCTCCACCACCGCCGCCTCACACGCTGCCGACGAAGCCGCGACATCCCAAAGTCATGCCCGCGAATCAAATGAGGGAGGGAGTCCGTGGTGGCGGGCGACTTTCCTCAGCCCTCCTTCCCTCAAAGTCTATCCTTTTCCCTTTAGTCTCCGCCTCCCCGGTGTGGCAAGGTCGCAGTTTGTCATCCACTCCTTACTGTAGAGATTGCTCGGGTTACTCTATCTGCCACTCCGTGAATCGATCTTGAGACCAGTGATTAGATTCCCTAAATCTAAGAATTTCTTCTTTTGAAAATATGAAGATACCATCGCCGGTTACTCGACACAGAAGTTAAGTATACGCTGAATTAAGTTGGCAAAATAATGAAAATTAAAAATAACTTTCTATGTTCCACAGTAATACATAATTCCATTCCACAATAACATGTGATAGAAACACTTGATAATGGCATATTGTCGAAACAATGTCCAAAATTATGTGCATTCACAAGTAATGACCTGTGGTGGTTTTTTTACCCTTATCCAATGCATCAAGAACTATTTCAACGATACATTTTATTTATTATAATTTTAAATGATGAGATAGTAGCACATACAGAGTTTCATTCCTAATTGCATCATATTTTTACCACGATGAATAACTTAGTGAGATTAATCTTTCACTTAATTTACCAACGTTTTCACCTACATGTAGGTTCTCTTATACATCTCGTCACGGTCAGCAAAATGGACAATATCCGTCAACCGATCAGGTTATATACAAATCAGGGAATTACCTCTTCTTACCTAACTTCTATAAGAACGAAATGAGGCACCATTAATTCGAAATGAAATGGACTGCTTAGACAGAGATGAAACCGATGTCTACTGAACAACATGAGCGTCATGAAAACCAGCTGATTTAGCCTGACTTCAACGCAAGAAAAAACGATTCCGCAACAGTTAAGAAAATTAAAATACTAAATATTGAGTAATTTAGAGTAGGCTTACCGCGCTGCCCACCAGAACAATCGCTGTATAACTTTGCTTCATCTAATCTTGGTGACATTGAGTGCAATTGAATCAGGCGTTCGCTCGCACAGTGATTCAACTACATTTTTCAACATTGGGTCCGCAGAGTGAACGATATGGTACAACATACTGGACTGATAATGACATATTTATCGCTCACAATCACGAAGTTAAAATATGGAAGGAAGTTGTTGAAATCCTCTGTCGATCCAAAGAAACATTTCACTAGATATTTACAGTGATTTTTATACAGTCACTATAATGGGATAAATAAGATGATCACGTTAGCGTATGAGTTGTGTTTTTTATTTTATTTATTTTATTACCAAACCTCCGAATACACATAGGCCATTTCAAATCGGGGTATTCAACAAATTCAACAATTGCACGTAACAAATAACCATACCCTGGATAGTGGTAACTTACCCAGGCGGGACTTGAAACCGCGACCTCTTGTTTGGCAGGCGAGGACTTTACCCCGCCGCCACCGAGGCCGGCATACAAATAGAAATAAAGCCGGTGTTTACAAATAATGAGAAAATGGACCGATATCAGCTGCTCGCGTGCGTTTTGTCATCTACAATGAGCGGCATTTAAGTCAGAAGCGTTTCATGCTAACCAACAGGCTCCTCAAAGTTAGCTCACTTTTTCCGTTTTCCAGTAAAACGAGAGGAGAGAGATGAAGGGGGAGGGGGTTAATCGACGAGCGGATGATGGCAGGGGGTGAGGCGAAAACATCCCCCCTATAGCGCATCCCACACCCTCCTTCCTGGCACGCACACCACCGGAAACTGTTGAGGTAATGCGCGTAGACAACCCTCACTCGCGCTAATGCTAATGGGAGGGACTTGAACGAAACAAATAGCCCCACCTCCTCCCACTCTTTCCCCCTTTCAAGTCCATCCCACTCCACCGAGGGCTGTTTTAACCTCACCGCCCCCTCCCTTCTTCCACGGCTCCTGGAGTGCCCTCAACGCCTCCCTCCATTCTCTCGCTGCACGGGGATCCACTTGGGCGCTTCAAGTCGCCGCGAGAGTGGAGAGCTCAGTGCTGTATGGGTTGCGGAAGGGCGCGGAGATGTGCAGGGGTGGAATAAAGCGCATGACAGATAGATATACGGCTGCTCTACTGGCGCTATTTGCCATCGACTGGCGACGATAAATTGTAATAGATTGTAATATAATCACGGATAAAATAATATTGCATGTTTCACAAATTGTTTAATGGCCTGACCGAGGTTTCGACTCTATGTCCTTATTGCGTAAACATAACGCGGGCTAACCGCGCTGCTAGCAAACATATTTGCTGTATAACAGTATTAGCTTTAGTATAACCTTGGTAACATTTAGTGCATTTGGATCGGGTGTGTCGATACCTGGGTCAGACCATTGAAAAATTTGTGTAACTTACAATATTAGTGTACATTTGATTATGTTTCATGAAACACAGTTCCACCAAAAAACGCTATCCACCCTTAAATTGGTAATACATTAATTCGATGACGACGGTGGCCATCTAAAAATTGTTTATAGAATCGACGATCGGCTTCGAATATTAATTGTGAATGGCATGGTATTTCAAGGATTCAACCAACAGCTACTGTTTTTAACCATGAAGGACTGGGAACAAATGGCGGAGAGAAACCCGGCGTCGGCACTATACATCTCTTTAAGGGAGTACAGGAGGGAGTGGTGGTTCTAGACGTTGGGCTTGCGACCGAAGGGTACATGTGCTGGAAAAAATTACTTCCACCTTCTTCAAACCTTACGAATCGCTTCATTTCATTGAAGTTTACAGGATGGTAAGAGGATCTCAGGATAAAGACTTCATTAAGTCCACTCACGTATAAAGATATCTCCACACTAATGTCTAAAAATCGTAACCAACAAAAATGTGCCATTGATAAATAAATTAAGCTTTTAAGAAGGAAATTAATATTCCTTCTTTATGCTGAACCTAACTTATGCTATATATTCTAAAATTATGGTTTTAAATATTTATTAAAAATTTAAACATCAATAATCAACTAAATCAGACGCAAAAATGTCTTAGACAGCAGATGATTGATTTATTTCAAAGGGCAGTGCATTCACTTTCGCGAGATGTGGAAGAGGAAGCAACTTTAGACGGAGATAAAATAGTAATCTCATTAATATCTCCTTATTAATAAATTAATTAAAATGAAATCAATTATAAAGTAGCATTCTGTACTTGTAGATAAGAGGTAAATTCTCTCCACAGCGTAACAATGATCAGATGTTTGCCCTCTACTTCCGAACACAAGTCCGTTTGAGTTTCATCGGGGCCACGTGCCGTGTGCCACTTACTTTAACCCCGCTTTTTGTGAATGAAATCTTACGACACACGTGCAATCAGTACGCGATAGAGGGCGAGAGCGCTTACTCGAGCCCCAAGAGGCATTGATGGACGCCGGGGACTACGCTGATTGGCGAACTGGGAAAAGGGACTCCCCCTCCCTCCCTCCTCTTCGGGTGTCCCTCTCTCCGCCAGATGGCAGCAGGAGCAGGCGGCCAGGCATGTAATACCGTCGCCACTCGAAGTGGGGAAAGGGGCTCTTGGAAGGCATTTTGGGTAGATTGGTGAGCGGGCATATGGCTGCCAAAAATAAGATTATTTATGGGGCGAGGACATACGTCATTTTATGCCGCTCAATCCTTTTATTACCCTGAACCTTTCTGATACATTGCCATTATTACACTTTTTATAATCGCGTCTATATTATATATCGGCGTAAGAAACGATGAGTATGAATACACGCGATGCCGTTTTTAGTCAATTGTCAATGATTCAGAATTTTTTGCGATTAAAGCATGCAAAAGAGACCAAAATAATCATTCATCAATTACCGAATTAATGAAGTACACATGCGTAAGGATAAATGAGAGTTAACGGGATTTTCCTTTCGCCTATAGGAAAAAATGCTATCAGGGTGGGTATCCCGATTAGAACTATGCCAGTAGAGGCACGAGAAATGAGAATGTTGGTACATAAGCTGAACAAGTCTCATAGGAAATTCCAAAATTAAATATTTGGTAGGATTCTGCCAAGTTCAACAATGAAAATATGCGTATTTCTTCTCTGTTTCAAACGCAAAACATTTCATATCGTCCAGTACACGGCCTGAGTAGCAACAATGAGATTCACAAAATCCAGTGTACTTCTTCCATTTAAATATCAAAAATTATTGACGGAGAAGATAAATTCTCGCATTGGGGGATAGATTATAGATTTACAACTAAGGCTCATTTACCGCAGGTAAAGTGGGTATGACTATTTTAAACTTCTCGATCTTATCTTTAATATCCTGCACTGTTATCGCATATGCATGAAATCCTGTTACAAGGTGAGAATCATGAAACATGTACCCACTGCCAGTAGCGGATCCAGGATAGGGACAAGGGGGGCTAAGTATGGGGTAAACTCCCAGAAGTATTGCGGGTCCGAACAAAAATTGCCATTCTATCTATTGTAAATTGGACGTCCAAAATGGCTATAGCCCCCTTAGCCCCCCATAGATCCGTCACTCCCCACTGCCTCCTCGTCATCAAGACTTCCGCGAGAACAATATCCAAATCCATTTCCATTACGCGTCCCTCTCATTGTGATACATTTTTTATTTTTTCTTAAATCCCTTTACTGTTTTTTTTCATCTTTCGATCCTTCCATTGCGTTCCGTAAAGGGCTTCGAGTGGATAGCGAGGATTTTCGTGTCCTGGCAAGGGCCCTCCAGGGACTGGCTTGGACACTCAGTTACGTAAAAAAAGAGGGAATTTAGGAGCTAAGAGGACGCATGAAAGGAGGCCGGCGGAGACATTGGGGAATAAAAACTAGGGAGTGATGACGGACATCGTTTCTTCACTGAGAAGTCCTTAGAATTGCTCAATTTTACTGAACGGATGTATGGCAAAAAATAAGCCATTCGTCTCATTCTACAAAACTCGCACAAGGAACTAAAATATTAGGAGAAAAAATTACCTTCCTGAGCCGTATTAGTTCCTCGAATTTTCTGATTTAAAATTATGATCTAGTACTTGAAAAAATGGACACCGTACAATTCCGCAATATTTTTACTACCCAACGGGTTTCATCATTTCATTGCCATTTTCAAGGGCTTGACAAGCTTATGCATGGGGGAAAACTTTTATATTAACCCGGCATGAAGGAGGAAAGATTATATGCATCAGGTAATGCAACTCACTCTATGCAGTGCTTTGAAAGGGGGAGTTGAACACAAATGTCAAATATTATTTGAGGTTAAATACTAGGTAATATCATTGGGGTATACCATCGTTTATCACAATGAAATTTTACGACATTAATTAGCAGTTGAGCGTTCCAGGAGCGGAGAGGTTTTGAAGAGTAAGAGGGTTGAGTCATGCGATGTGGTTACAACTGGGGGTGTAATCAGCAAGGGTCAATCAGAACAATTGTGAAAAATTAAGAAAGCTGCATTTATGCTCAAATTTGTTGAATAAGACTGAACTTTAATGAACTTTTCGCATAAGATGAAAAAAGGTAATGCAGTGAAAGTATTGAATGTATATTTAATGCCGATTTACATGAATAACGGTGAGCCATACCGACATACGAGTGAATAGGAAATAGCGTAAATATTTCGAAAATTATTTCGAGTAATTCATAGCAGTCACTTAAATAAAGTGTTGGAATTGGCCAAAGTACTTACAGTAATAGAACAGTAGCGAGGAAAACGTTAATTTTGAGTTTTTGTTTCCCACATATTTTACTAATAATTACTTTTAAAAAGTCTTTTGGCATGTTAGTTTTTTTTAAATTTTAAAAGCTTAAGTTACTTTAAAATAATAGCCAATAAAATTGGAGATTAGATGAGTGGCATTTCCCTTATTAAATTTTTAGAGCATAGAAATAAATGGTTCAACGTTTAGCAGCTATTCAGGGACAAAAACTTTTCATAATGCCGGTGTAAACGTAGTGCAAGTAAAATTGATAGTTTCTTAGTTTCTCAGCGTCTTTGTTGCTCGTCGAACATGCACTTAGGCGTGCGCCCGATTTATCGGGCAATATCTATTTTTTTAGTAAAAAGCAAGGGGTGAACCGGGTGCCGAGTATGACCCCCGACCATTGTAACAATCCCAACACTTACCGAACATTATCGTAAAATGAAACGCTTTACCGTCACGCTCCAGAGCCCATTGGCGAAACAACCCATATCGCATGTGTAAGCACAAGCACTTCGTTTCGAAGAAATAATGGGGGTCATTAGGTAATTGCGGGCCAAATTCCGAAAACAAATATTCACGGTGATGGTGCCATTTGTTCCATAGCCTTTGTGCGAGACATGGAGGGCCAAAGTTAAATCATGTCCACGGCCCTATTGGAGGGTATAGCTCGCATTGTTCAAGGGTGTATTGAAGAATCTATCCCGGACTGGATGATTAAGTTCGTCCTTTCGGCGAGCAATCATCCTTACAACCTCGTTCTTTTCCTCCATCGCTACCACGAAGCCTAACCCTTCGTCCTCCCTTCTAAACCCCAGACTTCTCTACCTATCTCCCCCTTAACCGGCAGTTCCTACCCTCCTCCCCTTGCCTCCTTTATTTAATCTCATGATTGTGTCCACCCGTGACTTGGCAGGCTCGCTCGTGACCGTGCGTGAGACCACGCTAGCGTGTCGTCCGATGACGCGATGGGGGTCATCTGCCGTGAGGGGGGATGGGAGGATTGTGGTGTGGTGGGTGGGACGAGGAGCGGGAGGGGGAAGTGGAGAAAGGGGGGGGGGGCGAGGAGAGGTCGGAGGGGAAAGCTGAGGAGGTTGAAGGAGAAGGTCCGAAATGCGGCCAGTCCGTCCTTTGCCTCGGAAACTAGTGTTCGCTAGCCAGGATAAATTTGGCAAAAAAAGCTCTGATGTTGCATTTCTATCGAGAATTTGACCTACAGAAACTTAAAGCAACACAATAAAGAGGAGGATGAACGCAAAATTATGTATTCAGTCTCGGAGGACTTTCGTGGTTTATTTTCAAAATTGGCTCACAAAATTGGAAAGGGCTCTTGAGAGACAAATAGTTGGATATATCAAGGTGAAATATTTATCCAAACGGAGAATATCTATCAATTTTATCATGCAGCTCTTTCGTGTGGCTTTTAATGCAGTGAAATCATAAGGCATTTAAAAATAATAAGCTATATCACACGATGATTTGTAATGAAAGTGCCTCCGTACGAATATAATCTTCCTGGACTATCTCGTAGCTGAATTAATGTAAACTATTTTATTCTAAACACGTTTTTTTTGCCCATTTCCATTTCCATTTCAAGTTTCAACCACATATGAAAATATTTCATCAAGCATCTTTTTTCTCATAAAATCATCTTCTTCAACTCCTCCGAGCACTGATCGGAATCTTATGGCCTAATACACATTCAATATTGCATTATCAGGAACTAAAGCAAAGCATAGAGAGCGATCATGTGCGTAGCAATAACAGGGAACGATAAAAGCATTTTTGGCTCAGTTTTACATTTTTTTCTACGGATTATCTTAAAATGTTGTCAAAAGACAATGATTATGAAGGTGAAGAACGAAATTGAACTCTATTCAAGATAGCTCTAGGATAAAATCTTTTTTTCGCCGCAGAATGTATCATCATCATTTTATCATCAACTTATTGCATACTGCCAAATTTATTCGTAATATTTAGAGCTGGTAGGGCTTATATTGCAGGATTAAAGTATCCCATTTTATGTAAAATTCTGATGGACTTAAAAAATATTCGGGGAAAACATTGGTAATTTTAAAGCAGGATATATTTAAGCGATGGACGCAATGCAATACCGGAGGAGAAATGAAAGGAAATATGAAAGAGAATGCAGAAGTAAACTACATTGCACTGAATTAATTTTGATACCAGTGAAATGATAATAAAAAGAATAGAGTTTTTGAATGCAAAGAATCACCTTTCAAATGCATTATCCCATTCTCTAGGTGAAATATATAATTGTGTATGAAAAGGTAAATAAATAAGAGTTTTCTGATGTAATATTTTGTTTATATTTCATCCATTTGACATGATATTATTACCCACACGTTTTTAAAGGAATCTTAAAAGATGGATTTGCCACTTCTACAATTTTGCTAAGTGTCAAATTTTGCTAAGTGTCCTTTCTCGGCCTTAACATAGACACTGTCAATAAGGCAAGCTAGAAAGATACACACTTTTCCATTTTGTTAATGATCGCCTCAGCTAACAAAATATCTGTTAAGAGATTTGATTTCGTAACTGTTATATTCGAATATTTATATATATTAGAAAACATTCACAACAATTTCGGTTGAATCGAAGCAATTCTACTTATTCTAAATTATATTAAAGAGACCAAAACATATAATCTCCAACAGGGGTAGAAAAAGTCTTGAACACTTTTCTTTAAGAAAAATTATACAATGGCGAGAAAATGCGCGAACGGTCTCAAAAAAATTTAAATAGTAGTGTCTAAATTTTGGAAACTAAAAATATTTGAGATCAATTCAATTTTGCAAGAAAAAGAGTCACCATTGTGGGAAAAAGGAAATTTTCACCTGCAAACTAGTTTTCTAATATGCTGGAAACACTTTTTAATGGTCAGCAATAACTTGACGACAGTCCCTTACTTGATGTTCATGGTATTCCATTATTACGATCGCCAGTGAGACTTTAATTGCTTTTCCTAGTGTCTATTGTCACCAATTCTTTCATGAACTGCCAACTCCACAGTGGCGTTTCACCGCCTCGGGGAGATATTGCGCGAGCACTATCGCCAAAACGCGTAAACTTCGCGTGCTCGACAGAGATATTGGCGCGCCGCTAATGAGAGCAAAGAGGTCCTCAAAAGGTGTTTATCTTCGCGGCAGCAACGACATGAAAGACCTCCCCCGACTCCACGGCATTAATCCACTAATCAGTCACCTGTGGCGCCAATTTGGGTGGCGCCTCCCCCTCGTGCGGGGTGAGAAACGAGGCGGCGACACCCAAGGGTGGCGACACACCCCTGCCGAGGCGTAAGAGTGGGCGGAGACCGGGGCGGGCAAAAAGGGAAGTAGCGGAAAATACTGCGGGAGTAAGGGCGACGCTTATCCGCGCATTCCACGCCTATAATAACTTCTAGAGGGGGTCATTTTTCATTTTGTGCGACCACGCCGCAAGCCCTTTGTAGCTTCTTTTTTTCTCACAACCTCTCTCCCACCCTGCTGCCAACGCTGAGTGACGTTTAGGCAACCTCGTTTCCATCAAGGTCATAACGGGTAAGGTGATAAAATTTTTCCATATGCCACGACAAAAATTTAATGAAAACATGTTCCCATCCCAAAAAGAATGCTTCATTACCATTATATTTGAATGACAATGACTTTTCGAATGCATAATTTTAACAAGAGTGCATTGCATAAATTTAATTATTGTTACTTAATATTTTAAGAGAAAAATTATTTGTATTGGATGCACCCCACGAAAGGAAATCACATGTTAATGTAACTACTTAATATCAATTCTGCACGGAAAATAATAAAAAACTCCTGAAAATGTCAATAATATTTACGCAGGAAATTATGTATTACAGTGTTCTATATGCATGAATTGGACCGGATTTTTGAAAGTTTCTCCCTCCAAAACTCTACGCCACCATAATGAAGAGCGAAAAAAACCCAGCAATCTGGCAAATTTTAAATAGGAATACATATATCGTTAAGCAACATTCAATCGCAAAAAAAGAAATTACTCCTCAATCAATCCACTCATCTACTCCCAGCTCTTAATATATCTCACGACCAACTCACAAGCCTATCCTACCACTCCGTCCGACGGCTATACACAGGTCTTTTTTTTCGCTCTCTCCCCACCATCTCCATTTTGTTTCTGCGTGTTCCGCAGGGCTCTCTCGGATATTACACTCTTACAGTCTCGCGTCCGGCGTCGCAACATGGAATGGTAAAGGGAGAAGGGGGGGAGAGGAGTAGTCTGTTGGACAGCTTTCGTGGGAGGGAAAAAGAGATGGACGTAAGGCTTCGGCTTGCCTCCTTCTTTCTCCCCTCTCCCCCGCGAGGTACCGTCCTTGCAGGGGACGCCGGCGCCCTCTTCCCCGCCCCCCGTCTCCATTCGCGGCATATATATCTTCCCGGGCACCCGTCGTGATTAAAGTGAGCGAAGCCGGGACATGCACGCGCGGGGCACTCGTTGTGCGGTGCTCGGAAGGAGAAATCTAGAGAGTGGAGTGGACTGTAATCCCTCCGTTACTTTTTTCTACCTCGACGCCCATTCGAAAGGGGATGAGTGTGGTGAGAATATTTTGGAGCCGGGAAAATCTACTTATTCACATTGAAAGCTATCCACTAATGTAGGAAGGTTTGCGTGAAAGTCGAGGAATTCTTTAACATACCACGGGTCGGCATTCCGCGGCCTCTGAAGCAATTTTGCTATCAATTATTTAAACACTTCAGGCAATGAGAGTGCTGTGACTAGACTGTATTTATCAAAAATAAAGTATTAATAACTAATTTTCATTTTCTTAATTTATAAAATGAATTTCATAAACTTACCGGTAGTTCGCCCCATGCAGTCAGTATTGAGCATGCATTATGGTTTGCATGAAAAAGTGTTCGACTTGTGTACAGGGGTAAGTCCATCAACTCCACCTGCCATTGACGTCGTTGAAATTTATTTTTCAGAAAGAAGAAGGTTTCAGATCTCACTTGTGAAAGGAGGAATTTATTTATCCGCAACTCGGGGATTCTTCTTTTACAACGCACCAGGTCATCGCCTCAGGGAACTATAACTCTAGCCTTATTTACAAAATTTTGGACTCCTTTACGCACTCTTTCCTGACAGTACACTAAAAATAGCAATGTGATAATTATATGCTGGTAAGGAAAAAAAAACAAGATTGTTAAAGTTTTGCTAATCGAGGTCTGGTGAATGTCGATTTCGCAAAACGATATTAAGGGAATTTAAAGCATTCTAGTTATAAAGAGCTGAGAGGCTTCTTGAGGGCCATTTTATATTTCAATAAAATAAACAAAACATTCAATTTATAGATGGAGTTTGCACATTTTTATCTACCCATATTTTGGAAACAGAAGCGAATATAACTCTAATTGGACAAGGTAGTTAATTTTCTTTCCTCATCCATACCTCTTTTTACACATATTTGCCTCTAGGTATTCTCATCCTGTACTCACCATTTCCCTTCCCCTGGGAAAAGCGGACAAAGGACTTCCACTGAAAGGTCGTATGAGGAGAGCCCTTTGTCCCTCCTTGGACAAATGCGAGTTTATACCGCTGATCGTGACTCGGTTTCTTGATACACTGCAGGAGAAGGAAATGGCTCCCCTAAGTAAGATTAGGACCCGCATCTTCGAAGGAAATAAATAGCTGCTAAGCAAAATCCAGATGGCGCTATTAAGGAACACTCAGATGATTCTGTCACGGAAACCTGGGAATCCAAAACTCGCCTCAATCGCATGCTAGGGCAATAAGTCTTGAATTAGCAAATTAGATATGAGTTCACCGTCATAAAAGCTGACAAATAATAAAAGTATAAAGATTGCCGACTATTCACCGGTTTCCTTTTAGGTTATTATAAAACAACACTATTTCTTGGAAAACAAAGTTTGATGGAGTAAATAAATAATTGACCTAAGACTACTGCATGAATGCATTTTACGATTTTGAAGGAAAAATGCTGAATGGAAACATGAATTTTTGTGAGACTTGTAGGGAAAAGTTCGTGTTAGCACTTTCAAATTTTTCGTTTTAATGGAGACGACCAATAACTTGAGGCCATTGATACCGATGAGGAAAAATTATGAACAAACTCCGGATGGGCGAAGGAGGTTGTCCACAAGTAATGAAAGAAATCACAAGGTCAAGGGCTAAACACGTACGAAGAGTCGCATATGAAATTCCCTTCACAATACACCTACCTAGGGATCTAGTGGTACGTGAAATTTCTCCATCATCACAAGGATTTGAACCCAGAGGGAAGGAAATGGAAGCCTATACACTAGCCACTACAGCAACCGGATCCCTTCACACACCATAGTTTCAGGTTTGCCTCGCAGTAGATGAGTGAATAATGTGTAATGGTGTATTATCAATTTTTCATACCGATAACATACAAGAGCCGTACCTCTTCCAACTTTCACGCAGAGTCATAACACGACTTGATAATGAGACTGGGTGAAGAATATAAAACCTTGAAACGAAATGAAAAGCGAAACAATTGCTAGTCTCTGACAGTGTTTGAGCGACTGCTCATTACAACGCCCACTTCCTCCCGAGCTTTTCATTACCCAAAAACGATCCCCTGGAACGTGACAACTGAATAATGGAGCCACGCAAATGAAAATTATGCAAGTGACCACGAGGCCGATGGGTGGCGTGGGACGACGGCAAGGAAAACAAGTGAGGCGAGATGTCCATTAATCACGCTTCCGCTTGAAGCGTCCTCCGTGGGAAAAAACATAAGCCACTGCGACCTCTTACGGAACCCCAAAAAGAATTTTCGCTTCCAACTCTTTTTCGAGAATCGTAGATGCCGAAGCCTTCGCGGAAAAACTATCTTTTTTTGGCGTTTCCTGCCTCGGCGTTGACGAGTGACACGTTATGGCCAAGGAGGAACAGGGTATACTCGACTCCGGTGGGGAAAGTAGGAGGAGGATGGGGAGGCAGAAGGAATGAAGGGGAGTGAGTTGAGTGGAAGGCGGGGTGAGGGTAGTGTGGTGTCTCAGGGCGGAAAGAGTGATGGCGTGGAAGACGAGACGGAAGTGAGAAGCGGAGGGCGTTCTGCCTCGGAGAGGAGGAAGCTTGTCTGGCGGGCTGAGGGAGAGGAAGAGAGGTCACTAGGAGGTAACAAATATGAGCAAGAGGATGAGATACCGGATCATGCTGAGGATAGCGAATAATATAGCTCGTAGCTGCGTAGTCACACATTAGGCCCTCATCGAGCAATAGAAGAT
Source organism: Ischnura elegans (assembly GCF_921293095.1). NCBI lineage: Eukaryota > Metazoa > Arthropoda > Insecta > Odonata > Coenagrionidae > Ischnura > Ischnura elegans. Next base: position 69,346,871 of record NC_060248.1, on the reverse strand, counting down.
GGCTAAAATAAAAAAAAAAATGCTTGAAAATTTCCGCGACTACAAAAGTATTATTTCTACCACCTATGTTTCAATGTTAGTTCATCTTGTGGTAACATTGAATCCTTGGTCGTAATAATTTTGATGACCTTAGAAAATTGCAAGTATTTACTTAAAACTTTGACCCATCTTCAATCGCTCGATGAGGACCTAATGTATGACTCCCATCTACGTGCTATTACCTGCTGTTCTAATCGCTGTCCTCAGCTTGATCCAGTGTGTGATCCTTTAAATTATAAAATTTATTACGACATAGTTTTCAATGTTACTACACCATGTGATTGAAACCAAGGTCGCACTAAATTTTACTAATGTGGAAAATTGATAAATTTATTTTAAGATGAAAAATACCACTCCATCATGCTTGAATCTGCGGGTAAAATTTAGTTAACAAATCAGGGAATCCTGTGCTTTCCTGAATCACAATGCTGAAAAATCCTCTCTCAAGCTTTCTACCGAGGAATTCAATTTCTGCTCCAGCCTTGAAGACGATAAACGGGTTGTTTGTCAAAACTTTGGCAATCGTGGAGATCCCTACCCGATAGAAATCCAAAGAAGATTTTATTTAAACTACTGGAATAATTAGGAAAACAATAATTACGTTTTTAAAGATACAGAGTCTGGCGTAACTCGGTGGAAATCTTCGATATTCAATATGATGAAAAGTATTTGTCTATTTCCAAACTTATTTATAAGAACAAACCAAAAGTTTCGGCACCTCGCAAATGGCATTATGTGCCGAAATCTGGGTCGGTTGGCATAAATAAGTGTGGAAGTAGACAAGTAATTTTCATTAGATAAATACGTTTTTAACTAATAATTAATTTAAAATAAAACGGATAATACCGAAACATGGAAATCTCAGGCCGGAAAGCGGATAACCGGATGGAGTATGCGATGATTGCTATTTAATACCGAGAAAAAATATATTACCTACATTGAAAGTGTGGTGGCCGGATAGTCTCGAATAATTACAAGCCAAGAGTTTTATCTGCAAAAGTTGTAAGTTTATAGAGTACCCTAAGAAAATTGAGCGCCAGAGAGTCGAAAGTACCTACATTGACGAAAATGCGACCCATACCCGGCTTAAATACTCATAGTTGACCCAAGAAAATGGAAGAGCTGTAAATAATTACAAATTTTGAAGAAGAGAAAAAAAGGAAATGGATTCAATATACGCATAAGACGTGCGTTGTGATCAGAAGTCGACCTCTTCCAATGCGTGGGTTTGGAGAAAACCAGCCCTTTAAATGAGAATGGATGGTAATTCGTCGGTATGGAAAACTAATAGCTGTAATAAACAGCCGATTTCATAGGAAACCATGCCTCATTAATTATTTACTCAAAGATATTCCCTGAAACTGATACTATAATTTATGCCATAATTGAAGAGCTAAGATACAGTTCACAGGAAGAAAAAAACTGCCATTCTATTTATTCCGTGACCAATTGATAAACAACCAAAAATTATGTAATGGGAAAAAAGATGACTAATAGTAAGTTAGTCAACTCAAGCGAGGATGGATTGAAAGCTGTATAATTTCATTTTTCAGAATAAACTTTAAAGACAAGACCCTACACATAAAATTGAGACCATGATGATCAACCCCTTTTGAATGGAACACATTCATAAAGCAGTAACAACTTTGGTGAATAAAACACTGCAAGTATTACGACCTTGCAATGATATGGAACTGTGATGTCATAAACGTCAGGATTTCGAGAAGGAAAAGGTCGCGTGAACATGGGCGTCGCGTGTTTATTGCCCGTTTCCCTAAATGTACGACCAGTCATCTGCCTTTTAAAAAATGGACGGGTCCACAAAAATTAGCTGGAGGCCGTTGTAATATTTAAATGGTTCCGTTCTCCTTGGAGCTGAAAATGTAAATGGCCAAGTTTACAGCTGACGTCTAATGCTCTCGCATTTGTAGCACAACGTAATCAAACCTTATTTTTTAGGCCCAATAGAGAAGGATAGAATAATTCCAGAAATGAGATAAGCTGTGCGGCTACAGAGAGCATTATCTACCCGGCAGGAGTACAAAAACTCTCCTTATATTTTTTATTGCGCTGGAATTATTTTCAGTAGAAGTCATCGCCCTACCAGATTACATCTTTATTCGTCAAATTCTTTAAAGATAGCATACTCGTTATATTAGACTCTAAACTTGAGAATTAAACGTACCTCAATTACCTCCAAACAGAGTTTCCATAGAATTGTCTAGTCCCGAGCTTGAAGGTCGTTGATCCCGTGAAAAGCCTTATTTTCCCAATTTATTCTCCAAAGGTAATAAAAATCGAACGATGTAGAAAAAATTACGGACTGTGACGAAAAATTAAAAACAAAAATGCGAAAATGGCAGGTTAAATCCATACTTGTGAATAAACGTAGGACTAAGCTCTGCCCATGAGAAAGATAAACTTGATAGGCCATACAATAAAAAAATGTTTTTCTATAAGACGCAGAAGTTCTGGTAGAATTTATCGACGAATGAACGCTATACTTACATTGTTTGTCTTGTACGGGTTAGTAATCCATACCATATTCATCAGACGCCCTTTTTGGGCTCTAGGGGGCACGTTTGTTTTGGTGGTTAAACAGTGCTGAATTACTGAGCTAGTTAGGACGCTCTCAAAGGGAGAGATTTTGGAAAGAGGTTGAGTTTACGGGGACAGGGTGTAAGCGGGGATATGGGGTGCAGGGCACACGGGCGACTCACAAATCAGCCAGTGGGAGAGAATGGAGCGGGAGAGACTTCTTGACATCGCCACCCGCTGACGGTGCTAAGTACTTCACGCCTCAAGTTTCGGGTTCACCGATGGTCTTATTCCGGAATGTCCGTGTCAACCTTCCAGGAAAAACACTAACCGGCAGAGACAAAACAACCCCGGCCAACCTCTGCTGCTCCCCGAACGAGAGGCCATTCCTCACGACGAAGTTAATCGATGCGCTGTAAAGTACCCAAGCGGAGTTTAAAAAAATATATTTAACCGCCACGGCGAAGCAAAAGGTATACAAACAAAAAGTAAATGGAGAAACTACGTGACCGTAAAATGGTTTTAAAACTTAATCAAACTCTTTTGCCGTGATAATACTTTATCGAATTCTAATATCTTGTCTCATTCAAACCTTTGCCGCCCGACGGAAACTGATACGTAATAAAAAACCGAATCTGAGAAAAGAATCGTAGCCAAAGGTATGACGGCAACTTTTTTGACTGCCCAGGAAATTAAGATTTATAAAATTATTCAAATAAAAGTGACAGTGAACAGTTAAAACATTGATATTTTGTGAATTTGATGGTTTTCTCAATCACCATTATTAACATGTAAAATAGAAGGTAATCAATTATCCATCACAAAGAAATTTCCTGAACCTAAGTAGAGGCTATCCCCACAATATAACGTCATTTTAGATGTAATGGGCTTTTATGGCGACCAGCATTTTAGTATTCTGATCTTCAGGGGCAATAGAACAAGCATTGTTCAGACTATGGGTCGGAAGTTCTCAAGTTAATTTCCGGATGAATTTGTCGAAAATACAAAATTCTCGCTGTGCAATGCTACGATCAAACAGTCAAAATTTCGGTTGGTATATTCAGAATATCTGGATCTACAACATTAATTATATGATTTTTCACTGTCTATAACCAACTCATACAATCAAAAAACAGCCATAAGGTCGATGTCATTAGTAAGTGATGATAATTCACCAGACGACCCCAAAAGTTTTTAAAATAAAATGTGAAACGCACCCTTAAGCATAATGCGTGAGGGAAGTACCGTGGTTTAATCCAAATAATTCATTTAGAAAATTATGTAGGACCTCACGGATAGCGAACGTCAGCACGCAGTTCCGACCGTGGAAGCTCCCCCGAGGCTCATGTTAGTTCGCAATGAGCAAAAGCTGTCGAGCACGCCTTCGCTCAACTCATCAAATCCAACCTTAACCCTTGGCTTACAACTTTTAACACGGCCATAAAACATCGTCGAACGGTTGACACCCCTCAAGACTGAGTGGGTATCATTAACGGCAACTATGGCGTGGTTGTCAGAAAGCAAAAAGGTGATTAGGAGAAAGGTGTGGAGGGATGGGACTTGAAACCCGGTAGTCGGGAAGTCAGCTCCCGAGGCATAAGCAAAACAAAGACAGAGCCTTCCTTGCAGTGTGACCCTCGCCAAAGCACCAAACCTACCCAAGTGTTCTCGTGGGAACCAAAGTAAGGGGGCTAGGGGTTTGAACCGTGGTTAAAGGGACTGTGTAGGGACTTGAGGGTGGATGTTTCACCTCAAGGAAAGGAGGGGGTGAGGCCGAAGAGTCCTCGGAAAAGGACTTGTCTGAGATTTGCAGGCGACCGTCCTAAATCTCCACGAGTCCCCTCCCAACTCCCTCTCGAAGCAAAGCAGACGCCTCCGTTGAGTTTTTATAGAGCTCACGGACACTATAACTTATGACAAAAGAAGGATCGGGTACCACGCGTGCGGCCCCGAACCATGACAAGTAAGCATCACCCTATAAAATTTCAAGGCACTAGCGCCGTAATATTCATGGGTATTTCTGGGGAAACAATAAAACTTCGGGTGAATATTCAACAGAATTACTCAACTACGTAAGCCAAAAATGCAGGATATTACATGGGTATTGTAAAGAAAACGATAAAAATAACCCGTAGTGGAGTATTCATTAAAATATGGCGGCAAAGGGTTCGCAATACGAGTTGAATCAATAGGGAATTCAGAAGAGTGGGTGAAATTCATCTAGAAGTATTATTTAAGTGTAAAAAATATGTGGAAAACTCCTTTAAAACTTAAAAACAAAAAGCCTTTAACTTACAATTTAATAATTTTCTTATATTATAAGACATTGGGTTAATAAAGTTACTAATTTAAATTTTCTTGCGTCAGTTGAAAAACGTCAAAGACTTTAGCATCGACGAACAAATTAAAATCAAAAGTAAAAAGATCAGCGTTGGAACTAAGGAATGAATACATATTTTAAATTAAATCTCCTTAGACTACATGAAAATAAATATTATTATGTGGGAAGAGAGGGGTCGCTGAATAGTGGTTACTTCTACCTAGAAAAAGATTTCCAGAAACGCCAGCATAGAGCAGCCGGAAAAAATTACTAGTGTAATAGCTTTATTAAGCTAGAATGCGCATGGTGTCATATATTGATTACGAACTTAGTTCCGCAGGACACATTCCTATAGGCTGCCGGAAAAGCTGATGCATTTACCAACTTTTGCACAGACCTTCCAAGTATCCATGAATGAACAGGGGTTGGACATATATATCCTTCTTCATCTCACGGCGAGGACAGGGACGTGTTAAAATAAGTCCTCAAGTTTCCAAAATGTTTTTCTTGGGGACCCGTCTAAGGGTGAAAAGCAAATTTTATAGGTATTTAACTCCCGTCAAGACGAATTCATAATTCATTTTTCCTTCGAACTGTCAAGAAAGATGAAACCACCAGGAGGATGGCCCATCCTTTCTCACCACCACCCGAGGATCTAGAACCTCAAGGCTGACCACCGTTTGGGAGCTGAACCCTCCCCGTAACAAACTCCTGCTCCTTCGACACTTTGGTGGACGTTTCCCTTCTTCTCAATGTCCTGTCCCCTGGCTCCTGTCATCGGACCTATTACTTGGAGCGCTCCCTGGGTGCACGTGGGGGTGAACAGAGGCATGACATGTAAGCAGCCACGGGAGACTGACCGGAGGTAATTAATGTCAAGTGGTTCAGAGAAAACACACGGTCCCTCTTTTTGAGCATCATGAAGCCATCATGCTGAGAAGGTTTAGAGTCAGACTCGTTGATTTTAGTCACCATATAACGGATGTGAGACATTGAAATGATCGATTACGATTTTAAGCAATGCTTACATGAGCTTAAATACAGAATAGAAGAAAAAAATAGGCATTTATGAAATGTGCCCACCCAAGACTGGAACGATGCAAGTATTGATAACAAAATAACAAAAATTGCTGTAAATTATAAAATATTCGAGAAAAGTCATTAAAAAATACAAATTCAAGCATAAAAATCCCAAATATATTTAAAATGGTGATTACTGCGAACTCATAGCGGCGATTAAATAGAACACAACAGAATAAATTATATACCCATGCGTAGATAAACTACCTAGTTATTATGAATACTCAGTATTTCGTTAAAAAATGATTTCAACTGCTTACAGCAAAGTAATCTCACTCCTTACATACACTCGAATTATAATCAGTGGTGTTTTTACCAATTACAAGATGATTGAGTTTGAAATAGTGAGGCTAAATTATATTGCTAAAAATAATCTGGAAATATGAGATGATTCGCAGTATTTTGTAGTCAAGAAAATATCAACCACTTCAACAAAATAATATTTTTTACATGCGCAGAAAAAATTGAAATTGAGTTGAGTCATTGTTATTTCTAAATCAGAGATGATTGTTCCCTCGCATAGATCAATTTTCAATAGTTGAATGCGGAGCGGGGCATACATACGTTTTGAGTATGGCGTTAATAAAACAATTTGCACTACCAGTCAGCCTTTCGGTCTGATAAAGATTTGAAGGCGGCCTGTCGCATGCCCATCACTTCTGGCCACTAGCGCAAGGGTGGCTCTGTCTATAACACCGTATTGTCGCACGCTGGCGTTCATTTGTTTCAGCGATTGCCACGCCGCTCGCAATTAATCACGGACGACATCGATGCGCACTTGACGGGCAGGAGAGATCGGCGGAATGGGGATGAGGGAACAGGGGTGCCTTTTCTACTCCCCCCCACCCTTCCTGCTTCAATGCCGGGTTGATTCCAGAATCGTGTAACGCGCATCAGAACACCGCAATGCTATTCCATTCCATCGAACGTCACCGATGCATGTCCGTCTGCTGGCCATGATGCCCGGCGTGATCGTTCGCGGGACATGAGACCCACTCTCAATTGACAGTCTGCTTTGAATTTTAAACACGCGCGTCAGGGAAATTGTGAGGCCAATGCTGCGAGTACGAGGCTCATATTTCCGGAAAAAAATTCCGGAGAGGAACTGAACAAATATCATTTAAAAAAAGGATGATCGAAAAAAATTACTTCATTGTCGACACTGTCCACGCGCTTAGGCCCATCTGGAAGCACTTAAGAAAACACAAAAAACAAGTTTGGCAGCAAATTTCTCTTTCCTCCTACACCAATAATTAAATTATTACCAATATGACGGTCGTCAGTTAAAATTATGACACAATTCTCGATATTGAGGGTGCAATAGTAATGCTTACTGCATAGTTAACGTACGACACGCAAATCGTTCTAGATATTATGGAAGACCAAAGGAGGCGGAGGCTGTGGATGGAGTCCTGAAATCGGGGATAGGGGATACTGGAAACAATGGCAGAAAAAAGGATGAAGGAGAATCGAGGAAAAGGATAGAGAAATACAAGGTTAATGATTGAAATACGGGTTTATTGGCCTTAACTAAACTGTAGAATAGGGTTCATATGAATGCGTATACGAAGTATTGGTTATCAACATTGATAATTCCCTGATTCACTTAAACCTGTCTTAACCTGTATATTACCTATAATAACACTACGTTTGAATTTATTTCTTAAACTATACATCAGGCTCTGTCAAATATCGGCTGGGAAGTAACTAAAGAATCTTGTAACTGGAAAAATGGTGAACGATAGGAAAGAATAAACAAGGATTGAAACGAAGGACTGGAAAGATAATAATTCTGAGTAATAAGGAGAAGTGTACAGTGGATGTATGGTGTAGCGGCAGAGTTAGTTATGCGCATGGGGCGATCAGGGAAGAGAGTGGCGGGGTAGAGACATAAATCTTCTCGACGCGAAAATTTCACGCGAGTTTACCGATGAGGGATTTGGAAATAGCGACGAGGCGATGTGGCCGAGTGCTTCGCTGTTGCGGCAGGGAGATGACGAAGGAAGGGAAGCAGAAGGAAAAAGAAGCATTGAAAAGAGATAAGCAGCAAAAGATGGTGTTTCCTCGAGGACGAATTTCTACGGAAGATGAGTAAAGGAAATGATAAAGGATATTATGCAAAACATCTATCGAAATTAAAGGTTAAAGTGCACGACATTGCGATTGGAAATTTGAAAAATATTCCAAATGTTGTCGCCGGCTCGTAAAGTTTGTTTCGTCACCAGTACTTTCGTCACCGTCCTTAGTCTTTTTGATGCCAAATTCTATTAGAATATTAAAATAACTTAATGAAAATTTTACTCGAAAATTGAGCTCCTATTTTCGATGAAAATATACAAACAAAGAAAAATTTAACCCAAAGTAATAGATTGTTTTCCCCACGCTATCGTAGTGTGAAAGAGAAATTTGGTAGTTGAATAATATTTTATATTTAAATGAAAATTGTACCGAAAAAAATATAGTATACAAAGAATTCAATATATGAAATTGGTATTTATGATCGAGCGTGATTTTTGCATGAATCATGTGAAATATCTTACCAGGTCGAATCGAAATTATGATATTCCATGAAGGTTAACAGCCGAGAGCCCATTTACTTAAGGACTTAGAAAGGAATGCGGCCGGAGGGAACAGCTAGGAAGCAGCGGGTGACGTTTCAAGACGCAAAATGGGGCTTCTTAGACCAGCACGTGATAAAAAGGATACGGGGATGCAAGGGTTAAGGGAATAGGGGTGGTCGGGAATGGAGAAGGGAGAAAGGGAGGGGGTGTGTTGGAAAGTAGGGGCCTGATTAGATCGTCTCAGTTCGTTACTCAAGTTCCACGAGTAATTGTTTGCGGTCGTGACCCCCTGGCCGCAGACTCCTCCTTCGCCTCTTCCTCTCCTGCCTCAGCCACTCACCACACCCCAAGCTGGGAAAGGGGATAAACTCTCTCTCTCCCGTAACTCCAAGCGCATAGCCCCACACAATCATCCTCAAGGAACCTTCATCAACGATCGTATTTTCTCCAATCGAATGGTTTTCAAGCATGTAAGTTTGTCAGATAGGACTCGAGCCGTCACATTGTGGAAGCAAAACTTACTCATAACAGCGAATAAAAATACTTAACGCGTGTATTCTAGACAACATTTTTATTGAGTCGAATAAGGTTTTGTTAAGTTATGTCGTTATCAGGATCGGCTTAATTAAAAAGATGCGAGTAATTATAAGTATTTTATTCGTTATGATGAACTAAACAGATGACAAGGAATGAATTGCTCTTTAAGTAACGAATAAAATTCGATATTGGAGCTGGATATTCATATGGAAAAACAACGAAGTTACTTTTGACTTGTTTTTCTCTTCTGCTTACATTGCTGCTGGCATTTTACCATTCACTTGAAATATTTCAAAGATTTTAAAACTTAACTAGCAAACCCTAGGTAAGTTAAAATTAACAAATTCTTCTTTCGCATAGTACCGTTTCTTTTGTAATTTCAATCTTCATACAGCATTCTCTTGTGATTCTGTATCTATATGTTTAAGCATGCTTCCGTGCCTTGAATTATAGCTCGATGGGCATGTCATGGGTCCCTTTAGCCTGGGATCTCCGCAAAGGAAAAGTGTTCATTCATCCATCTTCCCTTCTCTCTCATTGGCCGCTCAATCCTGGTATCCTTATCATCCTCCCGGGAGATTTCCCTTCGCCCTTGGTGCCCTTAGCACAGTCGACACTCTGTGAACCCCCTCTCATCATTACGGTAACCCAATATAGCCGCGACGGGTGGCGAAAAGAGGCAGATGAGGAGAAGTGGAGTGGAAGGGTTGGAGCGACAGTAGCTTCAGAGAATGGGAGTAAAATTCTCAGCGGGGCGGTTATCGGTAAGTGAGTATTAACCCACGTAAATAATCAATAAAAGAGAGGCAGGTACAAGAGTAAATCAGTTTTTAAGACATTGGTAATACATGGCCCATAAAGAATTACAGTACCCAAAAATTGCCTTCAGAAATTGAATTTTGAATACCTACCTGCATTCAACTTCATAAATACCTTGTATTTTTGTTGTAACTTATGCCTGGATATTTTGCTGGAAAAATACCTTGGAGTGAGGCATCGTGGTGAATAAAAGCGAGGGGAAAAAGGATAAACGGTTGAAAATGTAAAATAATACTTAAAGAACTTCATGGGTACAACGTAAGGCAAATGAGGAATGCATGAGGGGGGATTGATGGTAGAAGACATTGATAAGGAAACAGATTTCGGCAAAATCTGCGTTAAAGAATAGAGAATTCTCCGAGTGCAAGGGTGGTCCAAGACGAATGAGCGTTCAACCTTGCCAGCACTTAAAGATTATAAAGCATGCAGTGCAATGGGATCATGCCTGAGTGTGTTGAATTATCTGCTGCTGCAACGGCTGAGAAATCAGAACATTGGACGAACTTTATTCATGATTATTTACACTAAGACAACATTTCAGGATGATGATATTAATTTCTCAGTAATAGGTAAATACTACTCCACTCTTCATATTTGCCATTGTGTACGTACTCAAACGACCTATCACACAAAAATGTCTTGCCAATCGTGATGACTTGAATGCCATTCCGTTCTTTGAAGAACGCGACAGAGCATGGAGAATATCATATAGATAAATAAAAATTTATATAATAGTTTTATCCTATAATTCCGCAACGGAAATTTTCACCTTTCCAGGGTAGTATGCACGATATGATAGGAAGTACAGATGATATCATGAAATTATTTTTGATCCTAATACTATCCATCGTAAAAAATAAAATATTTTTCAGAAGCTAACTACTTTCTCCCTTGCTTGCGTAAGGAGCATAAGGTTACAACAGGAAAAGAAACAATTCCACCTAACTTTGATCACAAAATAGGAGAGAAAGTGGAATTAGGGACAGTCAATCGACATTACAAATATGAAGAGCATAATTCAGGCGTATAATAACTAAGAGCTGGATACCATGAATCCTGAGGTGCAATTTCCGTAACTTACTCCGCTCATGCGAGTTAACATGAATCGGCGTGAAATGAACTTCCGAAACAGATTCATTTCGAAAGGGGCGCTGCATGTCCCATTATCAGCTACCTCGCATATCAAAGTGATTATGGAATGGGGAGATGGCTCACGTGTAAATGGCCTACGTTCGCGAGAGTTTATGGTTAGGACAACAGATAATGCGGATGAAGCCTCGCAAATTGGGTTCCCGAAGAGGTTTGCAACAGCACTTCGTATTTAGGAAAACGAGTGGAAGGAAAGTAATTAATTACATAAGAAATTGTAAGGAAGTTGAAATGAGACATTGAAAAGATATTAGAGATAAATAATGATCTTGTCACTGCATTTCTCTAGCCTGAAACAATGATTTTCCTCTATAGCGTTGATAGTATGGTATTTAAAGCATCTCAGGCTCTGTTATAGGAGTCACATTTGTTGGGTGGAAATCGAGAGTGGGGGATTGGAGCGTGCCAACATAAAGATGACTGACGTCACCTTTCAGCATTCCTACTCCTTAACGGATGATGAATCGTCACCCATACTTCGCAAAGTAAAAAATGGATGCAAAATCGGAAAATTGAGTGTTTCCGCTTCGCCGACTTTCGCTGAACTCAGTCGGTTATTGTAAGGATATTGGCATACAAGTCCGCTATTCAATTTGAAATATTTTGGACCCACGTCGTCGCGTTCTAGTTCTGGATCCCCCAATCAGAAATTTCGCCCTGCACTTTCGAAAAGATTTGGACGATTGGAAGGAATTAAGATACGACTATCAACGTGCTGGGCACGTCAAAACCCACAGAGTGAACATAGGTTTGGCAGGGAGAATCTCGTAAACTCAGCGGCGCGAGTGACCACTCCTCATAAACAACAAACTTCATGTAGTCTTTGAAAATAAGAAGGTATGAAATGTCTGCAGATATTGATGCGCTTGATAACATTTAAAAAAAGCGAATACCAAATAGATATGTGGGTTGAAAGCGACACACATTGTGCGTTCAGCCGCCCAGTGATCATTTCATCATCGTGTCGTGATCACTGATTATGAGATAGCATCGAATTCAACGGTACGCAGTATTATATTTTATTTTCCTCCACGTTCGGTTCTGCGGTGATCAGAAGTGAGCGGAGATTTCCTCGCTCACTTCTCGGCACACCTATGGACGCACTCAGACGTCCTGGGTGATCTTCACTGATCCGTCCGCAAGCTAGTGGTGTGACGTCATGGTATTGTCTATAGGTGAGCGATCAGTTCCATGACGACACGTCACTAACATGCTCACGGATCATAGAAGATCACCCAGTACGCCTGAATGCGTCCATCGGTGTGCCGTGAAGTAACTTGGGAAAACGAAATCACGCACGGGAAATGTTAAACGATCGTTGTAATTCATTTTATGAAAAATTCGCCCCTTCATCCTCTCGATTCCATTGGCTCCGTTAAGGCCGCCCGGATGAACAGCGTGGCGGCGCTAACCCCCAATCACCCACCCCCAGTCACACACCCTTGTACACTTGCGCCGCCGCCGACGCTACCACCCCATCGAGTGCAACGGCGGCCAAATCACCCGCCGATAACGACGGGGAAAGGGCGCAGGACCGCCAACCGTAGGATGGGGTGGTGCCCGCACGGATCGGCGGGAGTCGCAGGCGGTAAAATCGAGCGGGATGGGATGGGGTGCTGGCGAATGGGTCCTCTCCTACGCCCCAAGGCAGGCCCCATTCATCATTCCCACCAGATCCACCCACACCAACGGATACTTACACACACACTACCGATCATACTCACACTTCTTCTCCCACCACTCCCATGCCTTGTTCACAACAACTTAACTTTGCGTAAATATGGACTGGAGAACTCAATAAGAGCTTCTCTAGGTCCACGACAACTTAAAATGGCATAAATCGGCTTCAAATAAACTATAGTTGGTAAAAGATGAACTTTACGTTGATATAAGCCAGTCGCAAGTAGAATAGGTATGCATATTGAAACTATCGCAAGTCATGTAGAATTGGTTTCGATATTGATGCGCAATATGACCTGTCCATGATTAAATATAATAATATATGCCCGTCCATGGTCGGTAGGGGAGTTATACAGTAAAGCAGGGAAATTTCCATTAGTAGTTTATATTTTATCATGGATATATTGCATTTCCACCACGTCAAGCCTGAAACGATTTCATAAATCTGAGCTGTGATTGGAAAAATATTTCAGTGTTTTTATGGTTCATATTAATTCATGAGACGTTTAACGTGTTGTGAATGGGACTTCATTTGTCTAAATCGCTCATTCCCCTATACTATTCTAGCCAGCTAACTATCAATCCCTCCAACTCCTTTCCCATATCACTTTCGAGCTAGACCAACACTCCCGAAAGCTTCTGCACCCACTCCCAATCCAACTACAGTGTTCACATGCGAGTCACACCATCCCCTCCACACCAGCTTGGACTCCCCATTCCACCACGTTCGGTAGACTTGTGCCGACCCCTCACACTCCCTCCTCCCGCTGCACGAACGCCCCTTTACCGACCCCTGGCTCCTCGTATTCCTCAGCCTCGTTAATTCGGAATCTGACGTCCAATTTAGTCGATTAAATCGCCGCTATTCCCTCCCTTCCTCGCCGCCCAAACACTCTCCCCCTCGTATTCCCCTGCATGGCCTTCCTTCTCCCGGACCAATTTGACTCACTCCTCCTACTCAAATCAACTCCCTCGGCCGTCTGTGCCTCCGACTCTCCTCCGTCCTTGAGGCCTTCTTGCAGATCACTCACTGCGGAGTAATTGAGCGGTCGATGGGGAAGATACAAAGGCGGCAAGCGCCTATGGAAAGTGCAGGTTTCGGTCGTGAGGTGTCAATGTGAATAATAATACGTCCACAAGTTACTGAGGTCCTCCTTCATACAAAAATTTCAAGAGTGAGAAAAATACTTCTCATTAAGTTACATGAGATTTTCTCTTCAAATTTAGCAATTATTTCTGGCGTCAAACAAAATTTTAATTCAAGGAAATATGTTTCTAATTAAAAATTAGAAAGCTATCGTCTAAAATATGTCTTTACATAATGAATAGCTTTCATGACAGGAAATTACCATGAATGTAACATAAAGACTCATTAAAATTGAAATATAAAACATATAAATTTAATTGAAACTGCGGGGAAAATAATTTTCTCATCAAAATTAATTAAGGAAAAGAAACATGTAATCCCGAAAAACATTAGCTTCACTTCACCACTGGTGAGCATATCATACATTTTTATGCACAAAATTTTTATATAATGTTTTCACACAAAAAATTAAAAAAAAAATATACAGTTTCAATTTGGACCACTATCGTAATGCGCATAATCGAGCGAGGAAATATTATATATTTATATTATTATATAAATATTATTAACTCAAAGATCCAAAGGAAATACGCGCGGTTGGAATAATCAGGATTCTACGATATTTATAATTTCCTTTGATCATGAAGTTGACAGCTAAACGATAGTTTTCATAGAAATGATTGCCATCTATGCTTTAAAAAATCGACAGTGAATCACTGACTGAAAATTATGCTTCCTCAATGCCAATTGCACTGTTCCGATTGCGCATCGATATCAACTACCGATAGTTTATTAAATCTGTGATGATGGAAAGGATACATCGAGAGACGTCATAGTGGCGTCATCATGAAACGATTTCTTCGCTGGAAGTTTCCGCTACGAAGGAATAGATACGAGGATACCCTTAGTTTTTACGCAAATTACACCAGTTTTTCCTACTTCCGCCTTACTCTACGAATGGAGAGGTGGAGTTTTTTTTACGAGCGAATAGAATAGTTTTCCATTTCACCTTTGAGGAACTCATCGCTGTCAGGGACATGAAAACGCTTGGCTCCCTCAAAAAATAAATATTTCTAATCAAGTACTGAATGCAAACGATGTATGCCCACTGATGAGTGAATAGATAATTCCTCCATAAACGTTTTTAGTTATGTTTATATGGAATATTGAAAAGTTTTGAAATGAAAATTTGTAATGCATGTAGCGAAGAATGGTTCCTTCTACTCCCTTAATAAGACAAGATCAAAAAGTTTATAGTTTACATTAGAAAAATGACATTAATTCCGGCTAAACAAACATTTTCGTTGTTTTGGAATTGCCAATATTTTTTTATTATATCAGTTCACCGTATCGACCCTATCTTGTACTTGATCATGAATATTCATTTCATATTCATGTATTATGACCATACGGGGGCATTTCCTTAAGGCTTTCATCAAGAAAATTAAATTCGAATATGTCAACCATTGAACGTAAACAAGGGAATGAACCGTCCGTAAGGGTATATAAGAAAAGGAATGCTTGAGTATCTCCTTTTGTTATCGTTAATTGAACCACTTATAATCCTACATTTGTTACATAAAATTATTACGTTCGGCCGGTCGATTACAAAGAAAGAAGTGACTTTAAAACATATGTAAGCATATATTCAACCAAGATGGCATAATAAAAAATTATAAATCAGATGATTCTATCCCTTAAAAAAGAATTTTATCCAATAACCTCTCGATATACAAAAACAACGACCGATAATCGCTTTGCGCGTGTCCAGCCAAGAGGAGAGAAGACGGCATGATAATGCTCATCAGTCGGTAGACTTCGGTCTGGGCCTGACGATCCATTAAAAAATTAACGACCTGCCTCATGCATCCCTGAATAAAAAGTCCACAAGTAACAAGATTCCTTTTAACGAACGTCCCTAAATTTTACGCAGACACCAGAAGGTTACCGTGCAGGGTCGCAATCGATTAATACCGTGGGGAAAAGCGTCCGAAGGTTTCTTAATTCACTTAAAAGTCCTGAAATTCACGTGGGGTGAGAAGTGAGTTGGATGATTCACGGAAACGCACGAGTAGACTCTAGGACTTCTATGAAGTCCTGGACATAGACGAAATGGCTGGGTTAGTCACTTTAGCCACAGCACCCTATCAAAATCACATAATCGTCCCAATTACCAACCATAGCAGGAATGTTCTGTAAGCATTTCCAACATTGATTATGCTACGATTTGAAAGATAAAAAGACTCTACGCTTTCCGAATAATTTCAACTGATTCAGTCGTTATACAGTGGAAGTGCCACATATTGAAACGAAATGTATTCGCAATTTTCAACAATAATTTAATTCGTACGACGCGTTTTGCTCACGGAGCTATTCTCTGGCACAAGACAAGGCCGAAAAGAGATGATTCGAAACGTGTCGTACTAATTAAGGTATTGTGGAAAAGTATCGATTAATTTCATTTCAATCTACGCTTTCCTTTTGACAATCCATAAATATTTTATTGACCCTTGACAGAAAAATGAAATCAACGTTCATTTTAACGATTTTCATATGATATGATCGTAAAGCCAATGTGCTTAGTTAACGTAGTGAATTACCTATACTTTAAATAGCCCTCGTTACTGCCTAAAATGAGTGCTTTATGCTAAGTCATGCAGTCAGAAATCAAATCCATTGAATGTATGAGTAGTTTAATATTAAGGATTGATGCCTACAAAAAATCTCATTGCTAAATCATTTAAAATATGAATAATTTTGAGACTTGCGTCATCTCGATATGACCGAGGCAAGCAAAAAATCTTTGAAAAACGAAAAAATACTAAGCCGTGTTGAAGCCCCTTTAGCCCGCTCTTACGCTTACGTGCTCTCGCTGAATACATTTTTAGTAAACGTTTCATCCCGGTTTATGACGCCATGTAACGCGTGATAACCCGCGTAAATCCACATGCCACACCTCACAGGATACGGCAACAAAATAACAATGCAACACTGGCATTCGAATACATCGCACAGAGTCGTATCCTCGCTCGTGTGGGGGCACTCGCTACTCCTTCATCTTAGAATCCCCTCGCACACACAAGACTTGGGACCTCTTATCTGGAGCACCCTTTAGCAGCGGGGTGGGTCGGCTCCCTCTCGCATTATTACCCAAACACCCTCCACCTCCTCCCATTATCCTCCGCCTCCATTCCTAGCGAGCGCCCCCTCCCGCCCCCGCGGCACACGGCAACACAACTCCCGCCCCCACACGACCGACCCGCGCGCACAAAACCCGTTATCGCTCCCATTTCCCAAGCCACGTGACAACGCTCCATTGAGTCGCAAGACGTCTTTATACTTCCACACGCGCTGCCTCTCTCGCTGACGACGTCCCCTCGGCTCCAATCTGAGCGGCAGCCACCCCGCCCTCGCCAGTGGAGCGGGTGCTTTCTCGCGGAAGAGGAATGGGTGCTCTGTACGAGAGAAGAATTCTCTTCGTCTTCGCATTCTCACCTCTCCTCCAATCCCATTAAATGCTACTAAACTACACTTTAATCTGTTTGAGTTGGTCTATAATATAAATAAGCAAAAAAAATCATTGATACTTTGGATAACATCTATCACCGAATAGTGACTGTGTAGGGTTTTCTCTTCGACAGTGTCTAAGTAAGCTTCTCCGCCTTCTGAGCTATAACGTGAACATGAGACGGTAATACTTTTCTCGGTAAGTTACATCTTAAGTCATCCTAGATGTCAGTTACAATTGCTCACATATAGAAATGAAATAGGTTACTTAGCTTGTAGTCACCCGCATGGGCTCAAAGTATTTATACCTAGGGAGAACTTTACCATTTAAAATTATATGGCTTTGGGTTCGAACTAGAATCTACCGGCTTTAGGATTAAATTACCGAGCAAGGTGTTAGCGTCTTGCAGCCACATTGTTACATAGGATATGTAGGTGCTTACTAAGGCACTGTAATCGCGGAAGAGGAATGGGTGCACTATCACAGAAGAATTCTCATCTTCGCATTCTCGCCTTTCCTCCAATGTCACTAAATTCGACTAAACTACATTTTAATCCGTGGATGTAAGTTTTGCGGGTTTGTCAATATTGTCCTTGATGTTAGTCACATTGAAGTGCAAAGAAATGCACGAAACAGGTGACTTAGCTCGTTGTCACGAGCACGGGTTCAATTTATTTACTCGAAGGGTGAAATATGCTATGAAAAATAATATGGATATGGATTTGAACTCGTCCCGATTTTAGACTGAAATTACTGAACAATATGTTAGCGTCTCCCTTCCACGCTGTAGATCAGGAAATAAAGAGCTTACAACAGAGATGATAGATATACTCCCCAAAATCCTCCTTTCGACATTGCTAATAGCACTATGGAAAAGAAAGCCCTACACAGTCGCTATTCAGCGTCGGGCATTTTCCAAAGCATCAATGAATTTGCAGGCTTCTTTACATAATAGTTATTTAACTTTTAATCCATAACAATTAGAGACATTTTTACATAAATAACGGACATTTTCTGAATTGAACATGCTTCTAAGTCTTTCCGGACCTCTGCGAAGACCATCATGGCAACCAGGTTCCATGATTCACGAGGAAATTTTAGTGAGGTTCATGGTGATATAAATAAGGTCCTCGAGGTCAATTCAAAATGGTAAAGTAAGGGAGAATGGACTTCCGAGAAACCACGACAAGGTTAGAGCCTCAAACCTACGATTAAGCTCGTGAAAATGTGAATTTCATCACCGCTCACTTGTCTGGTTTGAAATACATCACACTTGTGCAAGATTTTGAGAACTATTTATCATTCCAGTTGAAATTGCCTCTTATTTTGCTTTCCATAAGTTATATGTACCAATGTAATCAGAATTCCTGCATCTTCCTATCGTTAAACGGTGGAGACTTACACAGTGATTACACCCTAATGCCTTCCATCTCAGGATAAAACCTTTTGATTACTTCATTGGGAGATTAATTTCCTCACTGACCAATTTCAAATCTTTGAAATCACTCAGGCGACTTGAAATGTCTCAGCCCCAAAACAAGAAATAAAATTCCTTCTGCCTTGACGGAATAGGGAAGGAAAACTATGATGTTTTTCATGATATCTAAGAAAACGTTTACATCCGAAAAGGAAATACCTCGAGTTGAGTTCACTGCCCAGGAAAACAGTGGAAGATGAAGGTGTCTTACCTGCAAAAGAGAAAAATTATTAGTTTCAGTTACGGAGTTTAATTTTGTAACAATGAGAGTAAAATTCAAATTATCCTAATTATCTTTGCAATTCCATTAATAACTACTATTCAACATACATACTGTCAGATAAAAAAAAGATTTTGCCCAAGGATATTTCAATTGTTCGTCATTATATATTAAATTAATACTGCTCATATATTGTTAGACAACTGGTATTGGAAACAGTATAGATCCTTGGGCTGCCTTCATTCATCAAGAAAATTTAAATTATCTCAAAAAACATGGCTAACAATACGTAAGAGATTTTTTTAAAAAAGACGCAACTTAACGCAATACGTATTTTCAGGAAATTAATAATAAATCAATCCATTCAAATGCGCGTGAGATAATTGGAATAAATAAATATAATATCAGAAATAACATTAATTTAAAACCCAAATAGACTAATAAAGCGATGAATTATAGCCTAACTGATTGTAGAAATTCTATCTGAGTATGCCCCGTTGATTTTGAAAATCATTTTCAAAATATTAACCAATATTTTGCAACGTAAACATTCTCATGTCAACGATTAATGATTCATATTTCGGGTAACAAAATTTTTTAAACCCAATTCAAGTATGTGAGAAGAAATGATGTGCCTAAATCCCGGAAAATTACATTCCTGACGGGTCGATTTATAATAATTTCTGCTAAATTTATCTTTAGATTGAATCTCCTCACTCTAGAGGATAAAATAAAAAAATGACGGTGCCCTTTTCGAAATGCACAGAAACTGCACACAGAAACACATCGAGCGAGAGACCATGAATCAAACAAGAAACCACGCCGCAAAAGATCGGTTATGCGCAGACAGCATTAAAAAATATTCGATTCCCGTTGCTATTTTTTCTCTCTGCGGAGAATTGATGAATGAATGCGCACGAGATTATTCAGATGGGGACCCTTTACCCACCACCCCTGCAGCAGAGAAGAGGCAACGGGAAAACGAGTCGGAAAAATAAAAATAAAAAGCAGCAGAAGAAAAGGGGGTAGGTAGCACCAGGCAGGAATCGAAGGAAGTTGGGGAGTTATTTTGGGTTTGAAACCGGTAAGAGACTGAATTCTCCTCCTTTCTCGGGAAGCAGTCTCCAAGGGCTCAGGTGAGGTTCTCTCCTGAAGGAGGAAAGAGGATGGTCGGGGGTAAAGGGGAAGGTGGGGGTGGGGGAGGCTGGATGACGGTCCGGGAGGAGGAGGAGGAGGAGGGGAAGAGCGAACGGGAACTCGCATCTACCGATGGCTTTTCGAATGCAGATCGCCAGAATGGTAAACAGTGTATCTTTCTCCTCTTCCCATCCTACGGAGGAAAATAAATGCGAAAAAAATCCTCCTCCCAATCGGATAGCCTACCCATCCCCCTACCAGACACACAACAACGCTCTCCCCACACCCCTCCGAAACCCTCTCAGTCTCACACTACACTCCCCTGCTCTCGCATGAAGCAATCGTATCTTTCTCTCCCCTCTTCCTTTTTTTCGCCCCCAACCCCGATCCGCACTACATATCCCTCCCGCCCTACACCAATTCCGCTGCCCGGCGATTCACAAAACCCCCTCCCTACTCCCGCCCCACCACTCTTACTCCTCCATTCTCCATATCCCCCATTTTGCCCCCCTTCTTCCCCTCTAACTCACCCCCGGCTCTCCCTCTCTTCCAAACCCCTCACATGCACCCTCAATGTACCCTACCAACACTCCCACCCCTACACTCCTCCTAGCGCACCGCCTCATACATAATGGATGGCGGGGCTTGGACTGCTATACACCCCCTTCCCCTTTTCCCTCTCTCTCTCTCTTCGTCTTCTCCTCCCGCTGGCTACTTCCTATCTCTCCTCCTCACATACATCTTCTCTTCCTTGCTCTCCATCTTCGGTATGTCCCTACTACGCCAAGGCGCACTCACGGCTACACACGACCTTGTATTTTTATTTTCGTCCGCGCAATGCCGAAGGAATAAAAGGCATAAATAGGGTGGTAAAACCCCTCCCTTTTCCTACACGCGGTAATCTCCTTTCTTATTCTTCGACTTCTTACGCGTTCGCATGTATCTTTCCGCCGTTTTCGCCCGGCTATCGCCCATTCCATCAATGGTAAACGTCTCTGCCTTCTTGACGTAGCGTAGCGGCGGAATGTTGGTTATTTTCGGCTGAAGAAGACCGAAACCCAGGGTTATATCCATCTTTGAAAACGAGGGGATAACATTTTGTAGGGAAGACACTGAGAAAACAGACGGAAACTGCGGGACAGTTACCGCAATAAACATGACATGGCATCGAAAAAGGTACACAGTAGTACACAGCTGAACTTTCCTACCAGCGTATATAAACAAACCATATGAGCATCAATAAACCAAATGAGATAATGAAATGGTCAAAAGGTTGGAGTAAAGAAACCTCACACTGTGGTAAAGGAGCTTCTAAGAATTAAATGTATTTCATTACTCCAAGAAAATAAACGGCTTAGTGTAGTGAGCTACTTTGATTTAAGGAATCAATAAACACCATCAAAATTAGATTTGTTATCTCATTTTACCTTCCATTTTTTTTCAGAATTTAGATAATTAATTAACGTTTTAAATCATGTTTACAACCAAATTTCACGTCAACTTGTGAAGTACCATATAACCATAGTAATTTTAGTTAATTTGTGATTATATTATATTTAAATTTAAACTCTACCTACCTGAAGATATCGCAAAGCAGCGAAATTATTTTTACAATTAATTAAATACTTTGTTGAAAATTAAGAGTCATTAATGTGTTTTTTCATGTTGCTCTACAGAGTATTTCTTCGGGAAAAAGATTAAGTGCAATTCCACATCTAGGAAATGTCACCAGCCATCATGAAAAGAACCTGCGATGCACGCCGTCACTGAGGCCAGGATGTTTAAAAAACTGAGTAAGAATAGGAATTATATTGCTTTACTCAAGGTCAACAGCAGCATTCAAAGGCGAAACCAACGGATCCGCGGTCAGTGCATGACGACCTCAATGAACTGATTTTCCTTCATGTAAATAATCGTAACTCCATAATATTAATAAAAAAATACTCTACAAGACTTAATTATATGAATACCGCCTTTTTTCTAAGAATGAAGTCTGTGAACTAAAATACGCTAGAAAAAACGGAGAAGGCAATTTTTGATGAAAAATATTATTCCATCTGTGCCAGTTCGTACACCTGATTTCCTCTTTTCTCACACTGTTTCTTCTCAGCGCTCACTGTTTTTGGATCCCTCTCTTTTGTACCCATCCGCTATCTACACCCATCTCACCATAAAACCAGCTTATTGAAAAAGACCCTAAGGCGGAGTGGGGTATCTCGGAGCATCGCATCCGAAAGCGCTTCCCGGTCCCTCCCCTCCCCCCATCGTAAATCACCCTCGATTTCAATCTAGAGTAAACTATCCGATTTCGAATACCTTACATCCCCTCGATATACTATTCCTATTGTGGAGCGGCACTTGGAGGTTAATTCACGAGGTACCATTTAAAAGTTGATCCGAGATGGGCCAGTAAACCCTGATGTCGAGAACAAGATTAGGCAGCGCGTGCTCCTATGTTTTCTACTCTTTCCGGCTCAGGGTTCTTTACCGACCTGACCTTTTCCTGCCGGGATGGTTTTGAATGCGTATGGTGCTTACGAGTGGTAAAAGTTTGGTATCTTATTGTCGATAGACATTGGGTGAAATGGTGAATAATAATCATATCGTTATCATACATATATTTATGAAATATAATAGCTTCCTCTTTCCGATAGAAGGGACTGGTGTTCACAGTTTGTGTGATGTAACGGGTCTTCTCACTTCCATCCCTGCATCATAGCATAAATAGGAGTGAGGATTTCATTTGGACGCACGCGATACTCTGAAATTATTTTTGTAGTTGTTACAATTTGGAGTATCTAGAGATTTAACTTCACTGCCAAAGTCGTTTTTAACCTTTAAGTAATATTTTCCAAGGGAACCTCCCTGGAATAATAGGCTCAAAGAGTAGCTCGGTACGATGTGCACTGAAATTCACTGAAATAATGTTTTATAAAATAAAGAATTGATTGAAAACTATTTGCAATGACAAGACGAGGATTTGAATTTTCCCAAAAAGGACAATTTAGCCAATTTAAGAATTAATTCTGGATTGGGAATCATAATACGAATTCATTAAATCACTTATCATTTAAAAAATCCAAGTTGTAAAAAATAAAGAAATTGTGGTGTAATTCAGTTCTGAAAGAAGGACTAATCATAATAAAAGCCTGGATAGGATGAAATGAGATATCTGGGACTTGATCACGCAATAGAGTAGTTATACAAATATACAGAGTAGCTATAACATTCTGCAATGTGTAGCCTCAAAATTTACGTATTCAAAACAGTTTCTATAACCAGTCCAGAATAAACTTACAACAATTTTCCAGTAATAGGTAGCGTAGCGGGCTGATTAATTTTCTTAATCTTTATAATCGCGCGTCCGCTCATTTCCTGTGGAAAAGTGAGGAGGCGATTCGTTAGTATCGCTGTTCGTTAGTGCCCGTAACAAACTCGCACTCAATCACGCCGGCGGCCTCTCGATTTGCAGCGCGCTCAGAGCCGAGGGCTGGCTCGTCCGCAGTGGTGTGCATTGGCGGCGGGGTAAACGGTACGGCAGGGAACCTTATCAGCTGTCCGGACAATGAATGGGATTCGGGGAGTGTTTTCTCTGCCGCTCACTTAACTCGCTCGTTCGCACTCGGGGCTGAGGTCGTGGATTTGCGGAGAAAGGAGACGGAAGAACCCTCACCCGCAGATATTTGCAAGACTGAGACACATCTTTGAAAGGGGAGTCGTTAAGGACGGATTAGCAGCAATGCTAAACAGAACCTTTTAATACGTAGGTAATCTTTATAATAGAAGATATTGCTTATTTTCAGCCAAAATTACGTTATTATAGTAAATAATCGCTGCGGAGTACCTCACAGGAATCACCCGTAAGTGGAAGCAAAAGGCGAAAATTTAAAAATTATTTTCCCTGATCAGGATTCGAAACCGAATCTTCCGAGTTTCCCTTGTAGCCGGTAAAACTCCGTAGAGGAGCAAGGTTTCTGTGTAGTTTAAATGGTATAAAATCTGGCGCGAATCTCTTAGACTTGGGTTCAAATTCCGGTCAAAATAAAAGCATAAGGTAGAAATAAGAAAAAAGTTTACTCGGCAGCAATGAAAGAGTTCTCACTGATTTTTGAAGATCTCGATACCCATGCTTAACAGAGTAATGGATATACAAATTCGTGTCGGCATTTTTATTTATCTCCACAGAAACGTTCTAATATGTCATGATATTGGAAGGTATTTAGCTACGTTTATTGCTTAAGCATGAAAGTCAAATATCTCATGTCAAAGCATCTCTTTTATTGAATGTTACAATTGAAGCACGATAAAAGAACCCGAAGGTCCAATTACCTGAGATTATTCTTAATCTCCATCTAAAAATTACAAAACTAATAGAATATCTGACATCGGAAAGACAGAAGGAGAAAGGAAAGGAGAGAGGGCGCATGATAGAAAAGGGCCAAGGTGAGGTGGAACATAGCAAATAACAATGAAATAATATAATTTAATAGAAAGTTTTTGCGTAAAAATGGGCTCTCATTTTTATTAATCAATATTGTGTTTTATACTCATTTATTTGTTACGTCAGGCTGATTGGTTTGTATTCACTACAATAAGATATTAAAGATGCTCAAGGAGGAACTCCTATAGAAGAAAGATAAGAATAGGGAAATAAGAGTTAACTCTGGAATCAAGGTACGAGAAGGAGAAGATAATGGTAAGGGTACGTAGGAAGGAGAGGACGAAAAGGCTAACGGCTTAGTCTGGCCAAGTGTGGGCGGGAGAAGGGCCACTACCTTCGGGGAGGCCCTCAACCCACAGCATCGAAATCGATTGAATACTACTGTTGAGGTAGTCGCGTTTCGCCGGCGCACGTGCGAGCCAAGGAGTCTCAAATCTAGCGAGCGGATTTCGAATTCAGGAGGAGACGGCTAAGTCATGGAGTGGTGACCCTGGCGTAAATCAACGACTTCGGCTCGCAGAATTTTACAATGTCACCCACATTCTTTGAAATGGAAAGTGAAGGAAGAGATAAGGCAAAAATATTCTTCCCAATGGATAATAACTATACATTTTCACAAATAAATGGAACGATATCATAAGAAGTTACGGCATGAAATATATCTGTGCACAACATGCCGAAAAAATTGCGAAAAAGAGAAGGATACGGCATGATATGGTGAAATTTCAGCATAAATCAGTACGGTTTAAAATTTATTCCAATTGACTAACTGGATTTTAACTAAGTTTTGATATTTATTCCACCAGTGAAGATTTGAGTCGCGTATTACCCTTCACATAGAAAAACTAAAGTAGCTATGACTTATAGTATAGGTGCTTCTCTTTCTAGACCTACCAAAAATCCCACTAATATATGAACAGGATATTTTAAGGTATTAGAAGATCAGCTGAGAGCTGAAGACATGCTTCCTAAATCACAGCTGTGTGCACAAGTTTTTTGATTGAAGGCAAACTGCTATGGTCCTTCATTTTCGGTGGAAAAATTATTACTTCCATAGGTTTGACAGTTTATTTCACTTGTTTTATTTTGGCCGTTCATCGATAGAAGGCGCCTCACAAAAATGATTTCCTTTGTAACACAGGAGTATGACCGTTCTCAATGGCTTGAACAATCTAAGCCAGGATTTGGTATGATTGAGGAATACAGTTTTGTTTCCAGAATCCAAAGCCGAAGAAGGAGTAGGTGAGCTATTGAAGCAGACGCTGATGGGGTATGCAGAAGACTCAAAAAGGAACATCGGGGCAGGGCACAGCGGAGGCAGGGCGCATATACGATGAAGTCGTCTGACTCAATGAAAGTACTTCCCCACCGACCCCCGCCTCAGCCCTCACCAGCACTGAACATCAATCTAATCACGAGCCCTTCACCTAACCTCCTCCCCCTCCGCCCCCGGGGGCAGTGGCAGATGGGAGGCGGTGGATCGGAATCGGCGTGTAGCGGGGGCCACTGGGTTGGGCGGGAGGCGTGGGGGGGGGGGGGGGGCGAACTCGGGAAGGAAGGGGGCGGGCAAATGGGTAGTGCGCCCGCAGCCGCATTGCCCTCTGGGATTGCATTCCGCATAGTCAAGGCGACCCCGACCTCCTTGTAAAGCCGCCGAAACCCGGTAGCCCTCTCCTTCTCTCTCTCTTTGAAGAATGCATACATACACTCTATATCTCGCTCACTCATCGACGAACGGTTTGCCGAACTGTGTCGTCCACGCTATCTCCCGCTTGCATCTCCGAAATGTTAAGGCCGCTGCGAGAGCGCCGTTCTCGGACGCTTGAGAGAGAGGGGCACTTTTGACCTTTCGAGATTTTGGTCCGCTTTTGCGTCGGGGCCTGTTTGGATTAGGTCGTAGGATGTGTTAGGAAAGGGAGAGGGGAGGAAGCATCTTGATTCCAAGTGTCAACAGTGAGTCATCCGAGGGTTTTGCGGCGCGTGTTCTTCAATCAGGGAATGCATGGGTGATGTCCAGAGGATAAGGAGCCGATATTGAAATAAACAGGCAGACTTCCAAAGATAATTAGTAGATGCATAAACCATTATACTTAGCGAAATAAAATCAATAATGAAAGCAAGATCTCAGTTTGTCTCCAATAGTGATAATGAAAAACTCATAGTAGTATTAAAGGAGCGCGGGATATAGGCAAGTTTATGCTTATTATCTCAGCTTCGATTTCAATTTAGCTTTCCTACAATGGAACCATTAAAAGAACTCCATAGATCCCTCCAAAATAAAGGAGATTTTACACAATTTATGGAGAATCTGAATACGAAAAACCACAAAAAAATTGTTATTTCACATGTGCTCCTAAAATATGAAAATTGCTTGGTAAAAAAATAATTTAAGAGTAAAACCACTGCTAATAAGCTATTTTATTGCAAACATACGAACTAATGATTGAACCCAATTGCTACTCATCTTTCTCATTTTAGTTCCGAATTTAGAATTTTTGTTTTTTATCTTGTTAAATGTGATTTTTCTCGAAATGAATACACGAGCAATTTTAAATATCTATTATTTTATATCAGCGTATATATAATACTTTGGGTCGATAATAAAGTCTTCCAATTCTTCAACTAGATGAATACTCTCTGGTTTACGTTCCAAATATTTATTAACAAATGCTTAGTTAGATCAAAAGTGTAGCACTATGGCTTATTTGCTTGCAGCAACATAAATAACATATTTTACGGTTATCTTTACCTTTGATTCTTACAGTCCACTCGGAGAGTTAAAATTAAATTAAAGAATAATGTCGACGACGCGAAATTTAAGAATTCCCTCTAATAAGTGCTTTAAAGTCACTAACTAAATATTTTCAAGGGTATATAATTCTCTTTACTATTTTTAGACTTCATAATTGCTTACGTAGTCGCATTCTTCATTTTTCAAATGGGGGTTCATTCTTGGACATAATTATACTTTTTTAGCTCTAAATCATCCTTACATTTTTCCTTTTATATTCAATTCGCGTTCAAGGTAATATTCTTAGAGATCAGGGGAGGAGCTCAAAATAAATAGTAATTCGAATGTAAGGGCTTGATGAACAATACGATATTCAATGAAAATATGAATTCAATAATGTAAAATTAATATAATGGCAATTACCAAAAATTTTACATTATCATACTGACGCTGAACAGTAATAACCAGTTATAAAAATTTAATGTCAATATGTAGTTTCTACACGTCCCATCAACCAATTCCCTTAAATAAAACAAATATACTACCTGCCTTAGGACTCACACGCTGTCAATCATACGCATGGGAACTATTGAAGTAAATAGAGCACGGGAAACTGACCTTAATTCGATTCATTTTCAATCAATAAATGACATTCGTTGCGCGACCATTTTTTCAGGGGAGATAGAGAGAGATAGGATAGGAAACAAAAGGAGGATGCGCGAATATACGCTGCATTGGATGAGAACGAACCAGGCGCAATAGGAAATAAAAAGGACAAAAGAAGTAAGAGAAGGGGTGGGTTGCCCGTCGAAGCGGCTCAGTTTAACGGGACGCTGATTCTCAAGTACCAAAGCGCGACCGACAATGACTCCCTTTTTCCCCGAGTGACAGACATCCCATCGAGGACTCTCGCACGGCGAACGGCAGCGAACACCGACTGCACCGACCGCCGCCGCCGCCGTCACTCTACGGGGAGAAGCGACCCGTATTCCAACCCTTTCTGAACGTCCCTCGCCCTACTAGTTCAATTGGCCACGCGTTTCTCGACCTGCCACCCATTGCCAGCAGGTTGAACGCATCGTTTAAGTTGGCGACAATCGGCTCCAGATTGGGGGACGTGAACCGCACCTAAAGATTTGAATGAATACCATTCGAAAGGGTTGAATAATCTGAAAAATTCTATAGTCAGGTGGGGCTCAGAACTATGATTAACGGGTTCACAATAAGGGTTAAGAGGATGCCAAAAATTATTTTGATTCAAGTTAGGAGATTTCTCTTAACGAAAATTTTAGAGTTGAAATTTTATTACAGAATATTTTGATCGATTTAACCATGCTTCAAGGAATTAGAATAACAAGATAGTTTGATTAATACATCTATGCACTTTGAGCCATGCGCAGAGTCATACCACGAGCTCGTAGATTTAGATTCCTTAGTAAGATAATGGGAAAAGAGTATATGAATATTTGGAATTGATTTCCTTGAAGGAGAGTAGTAATTAATCGTGTAAATTTGAGATACGCTCATGCCCACGAGTGACTAATTCAGAACAGTAAAAGTTATATTAAGGTGCGAATCCCTTTTTTTGCCAAATCTCCCCTCAGTATTTGGTTGCAATCATCCAATCATGTGTTAAATAAAATTAAGTTATATTATTTGTCCTTTTTCAAGATCAATATGTCCCCTTTTGTGATAAATATGTCCCCTTCTATGGTTGATTTTTTTGATTTGACAATTGCGAGCGGGAAAGTAAGTCACTTTCACTTCCCACACGATCACCAAGCAAACAATACATCGATTTCCCTCCGGGTCACCTCCGGATCAACATCTAACATAATGCTGACCCCAGACAGTCTCAGGATGTGATAATAAACTTTGCATCCGAGAGGGATCAATCCCCGAATCCTCACTCCCCAAGCAACACCCTCTTGAACTCGACCCAAAACGGAAGATCGGCACATCCCGCTCCACCCCCGATACAACCCTCCCACCGTCGGCGGCAACCCCCTTTGGACGACTCCGCGTACTCCACTCACACCGTAGGGGGGGGGGAGGAGAAGGGGGTTCTCCGCCCCGGAAGAGTCGCGTGGCCATCTCCGGATGTGTTGACACACACAAACACACGATCCGTCCTCCCGACGATTTTCCGGTGGCTTGGAGTCGACGTCCGCCACTTTCCACTCCCCACTCTGCGACCCTTTCCGGCACCCTCCTCCTCCTTTACAACGATGCCCTCCCTCCTGCGCCCGTAAAAAAATTGCTTCCGAAAAACCTTTCTCTTGCTCGTCGCCACCCCTCCCCTCGTGCGTTTTTATTCTTTTTCCTTTCCAGTTCATATCTCATTTCCTTTCATTTCTCTCTCATCATCGACTTCTTCAGAAACTTATTCCTCCTTTCAAGAAACCATACACGCATCATATACTTCAAATAATGTCTGCCCTCTCAATGAAATCCAGTGGAATAACCATTAATGACGTAGATTTTAAGTTCGTTCAAACTTGAAGGCACCGGCCTCGGTGGGGTAAGGTCTTCGCCTGCCAAATCAAAGGTCGTAAGTTCGAATCCCGCCTTGGTAGATTGCATGGCATTTTCTTTCTTGGCTTTCAGGGCATGGATGTTCATGTACGTTTTAATTGTTAAATTTCATAAAAACCCCGACGCAAAGGCCAAAGGTGCTGATTTTGCTGGAGTGGCAACAAATAAAATAAACCGCATTCGTATGATAGACATGCATAAAAATTTTGTGCTTTCAATGAACTCCAGCGGGACAACCATGAATTACATAGAATTTTATATTGCTTCGAACGTGAAGGCATGAAGAATGTAGAGCTGATGAAAAAAGTAATTAACGACAGGAAGAAATCATAGACTTGGCTAACTGCACTTTACATGCAATAGCATGCAATTTATCATACAACAGCTCCAGTTTTTGCAAACACATACACAATGAAAAAATGGCAAAGAAAGAGCATTTACAAACTGAAAGGAAATCAAACAAGAGCAGGCAACATTCATAACATCTTAAAGGTAGTAAAAGGGAAGGCAAATGCAAAAATAAGGCAATCGGTTTTGAAGTAACAGAGAAGAGTACTTAGGCCCATCTAGAGATTGGCGGTGACAAATGACGAAGCTTCTCCGCTCACCACTTAGGTGCCCCAACTGACGATGGGCACTCAACGCATGACACCTTACTACAAAAGCAACCAGCTCCGACCTAATCGGGGGTCGCGTCTACGGGCTTGCAGCATCCCTTTTCCGTTCGCCTCAGCAGCAACCCTCTAAAACGTCCCACCTATGCGTCCCACTCCTCCCTCATACCATTTCGGACGGGACCCGAAAGATTCCGGACCGGCAATCTCTGGCCGAAGAGATAAAATACGACACTCTCTTTCCCTCGCTCTACATCTAGTTGGGAGGCGGGTTTCAGATACGGACGGAGGGGAGGGAAAAGTGGACAGCGATAAAAGGAGGCCAAAATACAAAAGGGAACGAAGCGACCGGGGTTGGGAATTCGGCGGAAAAAAGACACGGGGACCGATTCCGGCGCGGGGAAGCGGGATTTGCTGAAGGTTTTATTTTTCTCCCGCCCCAGGGAAGTGGTGGGAAACCAGAGAAGCGAATTGCGCACGTGCTATCCCATCAGCGGGACGGGCGGTGAACAGAATAGATGTCTAAAATGCAGGGGTTTCGAATTATTAGGGGATGATGCATAAGTGCGGTCTGAACGTTTCCTGATTCGGAGACTGAAAGGTGCCGCGTGGCGCACGAGTAATGCGCAAGCTTAGTGGCATGGGAGAGGACGCAAATCGGTCGTTGAGGGTCTTTGTCGGGTGGACGTTTCGGAATGAGTTTTGCCGTTTTTCAAAAGCAGGCACCGCAGATATGATACTACGCATTGGAAGAAAAGTGAACAGTGATGTTAGTATCTCGACCGCCAATGGATTCAGATTAATGTGACCAGTTTTCCGATACTACTCCACAGGATGATACATAACCAATGAGAGAATATGCCGAGAAGATGATTGAGAGAAGGTTCAAAGTGCTTGCAAATCACGACGGAACAGAGTGTAACCTACATTATTTATCTCTCCTATCATTTAAAATTCGATGGATTCTGAAGTTGTTGGAACTTAGCTTTCCGGTGCGAGTTTACTAGAGGTGGAGGAGTTTATTAGAGATTTATTATACGGGTGATAGTTTAAATTTATGCAGGTTATTGAGTTTCACTAGCATATATAGAATTGCGATACGCTTAAAAATCGATTAGATAGCAATTGAAAACTGCAGTAGACTTGTTGGCTCAGGTTCGCCACCACCATCCATAAAACGTATTATGTATTTCAGTTGGAGATTCGTACACTGCTACCTTTCTTGAAGTAGTAAAAATTTAGTGACTTGAAAAAAACTGTCTGTTTGAATTCCCCGCTGTTGGATTCTAGCAGTATTAGGATATCTTTACAGACGGGTTGAAAATTTCTGCTGCGTAAAATTTGTTTAGGGCAATTCAAAAATATTTATCACTTCATTTCGGTGTACATGATCAATTTCCCATAGTATATACATAGGAATAAAACATTATATTGACCTCAATGAAAAATCAAGAAAAAGATAAAAATTTAAATTACTCAAGATCAAATTTTAGAAACCCAATTCTGTTTAACCGACATTTATCTGAACACAAAAAGTTACAACTCAGCATGGTTATCTTAACACGAGCAAATTTGGCAGCTCAACCATTCTGCACAATTCATAGTATATTCAGGTTCTTCTCGGAAATATTGCCTCATTCGCAAGCACACTTTATACGATATCGAAGCGCTTATCTTGACTTGTCCTTTCATAAAATTCAGCAGCGATCCACGAAGGAAAATTAAATACCCAAACACTGGCCTGATACCCGATTAACACCATTTCCTGGGCCCACCTCCATTTTCACCTCACCCTAGCGCCACCTCAGTCCCCAGAATCTTCAGCATACACCTCCACCGAACAAAAATCTCACACCTTTTTTTTACCAAGCCTTTTGATTCCACGAAGGCCAGGATTCCCCTACAAAAAAGGGTAGACTGGGCCGTGGTCGGTAGTTTAGAGGCTAGTCCCTGGACCATTTCTGCCGTAGGACAGAAAACTAAGTGAAAAAACCGATGATTTGATAGAAAAGTTGGCGTCATCGTCATGGACTAGATAGGGCTAATCCAACGCGAAAGACTACATATTATTTTCGTGAAGATTCAATCGCATGAGATTTTAATTGCTATCGTGCATAGCCGTTATGTATGAAATTGGGAATGAAAATGATCACTGACGTCAATTGCCGTGAACACGAAGATTACTACGATGTATAGACCCATAGAAATATATTGACATAATAGCGGTCTAAGTCACTTGAAATGTCCAAGAATATTTATCAAAAATAAAAATCAAATGAGATTATTTGTTTTTCGATTGATATTTGAATATTTGTGGCTTGATGAGAATGTATTTGGTAAAAATCACTTAATGAAAAAAAAACTTTCAGCTAAGTGCACAAAATTAAGTTAACATATTAGTTCATAAATCAGTATTTGACTATCAAAGGCAATTATGTACACGAAATGGTATACATTGGGTCAAAGGAGGCCAGATATCCCACTGCGATAAAACTGAACTCGGTGTTGTAAGGATCGCAGCTCCACAAAAGGGGGGTTTTTGCACAGTTGCCAACTTTTTTGAAAAAGGAACGAGAGATCAAGGAATCGAAGGAAATTTTACATGAATGCACTACATTTGTTGAGTTGCGAAAGGAACGTAAATCATTATGAATAAATTAGAAAGCATACTAAAAACGTACACGAAAGAATAATTTGATACTATGAAAAGTGATTATTTCGTTGATAAACAGGGGGCCTAATTTACAAAACCTGGTCAGCGATAAACGTAACTTGATACAGTCGTTACTTTAACCTGAGAAAAGTCTAAAATTACATTGAAAGAGCTGAGAATAAAGATCGATTAAACTCGAGGCTTAGGTACAGTGAAAAAACTACTCAAATTAAATTTTCATTTCGTTGAAAAATGTTAACTAGAAGTAATAAAATCGGCCCTTGAAAAGTAATTTCACGAACACTGAAGCATATGGAATACGCGTTACGGTTGGTAACCCTGGTAGTTTGGCGATCGGGGCAGGGGGGACGGGAGAGGGAAGGGGGCGTTGGTGGAGTTGGAGTCTCTCAATTGGCTCGTAACGCACCTTTGGGGAGAGATAGCCACCCAATGCAGCACTCGCTTAAATCCGTTCACCCTTCTCATCAACGCCGTCTACTTAGCGAGGTAGGAGTGGGGTAGATACAGGTAAAGGGGGAGGAGTGGTCCACGAGAGAGTGCAATGGAGAGAAGAGGGAGGGGAGGGGAGTTAGGTGGAGATACTACGCTCCCAGCATGCCGATTTTAGCCTGTCCTTTTTTTTCCTATTCTTCTTTTATTCCGCTTCGAATTTTTTCCGTTCGATTTTCGTCTTTCTCTACTTTTTTTAGCCTTTACGAAAGGGTCAGGGGAGAGTTAGAGCAGAGAAAGATAATTGAGCAACGCTCCAAGGTGAGAGGTGAGTGTTAGCGTGAGGATAATTTTTGTGCTACGTCAAAAATTGATTTTACTCTTAAATAAATGACATTAAATTGAGTGAATTGACATGGAAAGAATATTTTTTAAATGCTCTTAATTACGCTCCGGACCGCTTCTTATGCATCCAATGCTAATCGCTATTGTATGTGGAATATAAATATGATTTCAGCCATATCATAAAGAATGCTGTATCAGTAGGAATAAAAAACTTGGATTTTTAGACTCAATATTTAAACTCCATAAAATATTACCAAAATGAATAATGAGGGAAAATTATTTGTATTCTACCCGGCAACCAAAGCATTTTTCATTGCAACTCAAACTAAGTGGTACGCTTAGAAATCTTGTTGCCTGAAAGGACGGGTAGATACAGTGCAGTTAGCTCCTCAAGATAACGTGGTCATTACCTCGAAATGAAGATAGCTGAAAGATTAGAGATGCCGTATGAAATAAGCGTCAATGCGTCACGGGGATATTTTAAACGAGGGATCTCCACATCAATCATTTACATCTCAAAATCTTTGGCTTTCATGATCTATTAACCTTCTCTAGAAATCGGCATTATGAAAGCGAGATCAAACATATTACTAATCTAAACTGCAGAAAAATGATCCGTATATGAAGCGTCAATAGACGTCACTAGTTGACACAGCTAGGCCACCATCATCCATAAAATGTATTGCCCGTTTCAGTTCGAGATTCATTCAACGTTATCATTCTTGACTTCGTAATCATTCCGCAAATGTAAAACAATTGTCTGTTTGCATTCCTCGCTATTGGATTCTAGTTTTTATCTATACAGACGGATTTAAAATTTCTGTGACGAAAAATTTGTCTTGGGCCATTAAATATATTTTAACCACCTCATTTCGGTGTACATTATTAATTTAGCCCTTCAAAGATACAGGAATAAAAAATAATGCTGCACTCAATGCGTCTAGACACAATGCCCTAAATTGAGAATTTCATTCCCTTGAATACAACATCAGAGGGATAAAAACCATTTTTCACGTATTGCGAACGTTATCGTTTCGTCTCGGTACACCTTGCGACGCCAACTACGGCTATTCAACGATTCCTTCGACATCTCCGCCAAGATCTCGTTCTCTCCCCTCCTCAACCTCGATTCCCCCGCCCAATCACAATCAGGACTTTTCCCGGGGGCACCGGTCGCCCTTCCGCCGGGGCCATACGTGCGGCTTCCCATGGGTCATCAGCGCGCCCCTTAAACTCCCTTTAACCTCCAGACCTGGCCTCATCATCGGGGTCAGAAACTCCTTTTAGAGCGGGAGGAGTCATCTCACGCCCAAACACACTCAGGAGCATGGTGGGAGTGAAGAAAGAGGGAAGGGGGAGGGAGGCAACCCTCTCCACTCCCTTAATCCTTGCCTCCCTCCACTCGGTCATCATCCCCTCTCTTAGCGGCGTCTCTCATCGCGATTTGGGTGTGTGTAAATACCCAGTTCTTGGGGCATTTTTGATTGGTTTTTAACCCTGGTAAACTGGCCCAAATGTCATGCTGGTATTTAATTTTTATAAGCTTTAACACAAACCAGGATATTTTAGACTCAGGGGATAAAGATGATCATTAAGGGGTAAAAATAGATCAGAGTTTGAATTATACATTTTTATCTTGCTGTTTCGAAATAAATATTAATCTTTTGAAAATACCAGCTCATGCTCATTGGTCGTCATTGATATCAAATTGGTATGAACAAAATGAGAATTGAGGGTACGTGCTGAATAACACTGACTGCCCACTAACATAAAATTTTGTAGTTATCATAAAATATCTTATGTTTAAAATTTGAACTGTCATCCTCATCCAGAAAAAAGGGGTTGTGATTTAATTTCAAATGATTTGATTCTATAGAATACAAGAAATTGGAAAGGATGGGGAGGTAGTAACGAATCAAACAGAGAGAGTAAAAACTATGAAATAGAAAATTGCCAATGACGGATTCTCAGGACTCGGAGTGAGCAGCAGACAACCGGCGAAATCTTTTGACGCTGCATCGTACCTCTTAAGACTACTAGTTCAACCTTATTCCCGGAAGCAATGCTTTGTGTTCTATTTGGAATTGATACTGAGGAACAAAGCGAACTTGAAAAGCAGTCTAAGGCACTAGGTGCTTCCTCAGTAAGACGGGAGGCGCAAAAGCTCAACCAGGTAGTAGTAGACAAGAGACGAATCAGCGGCTCATTGTGTTGCATAGTGCAAAGGTCTCCTTCTTCAATAGGGACTCATGGGACAACATCTACTTGGAATCCATGGGGTCCCTCCAATTTCAACCTGCCTTCATCCAAAGCGACCAAATACTCATTTTACCCCACGTTTTCAGGAACTGGCCCATCACTGACTTGCTCACTCTTACTTGAGTCTAGCTTCTGTACTCGTCGCAATACAGATCATCCGCAGTATTATCTCATCCCTAACACATTAAATTGCTTACATCGTAGCTACAATTTTATCATCCTATGTACGTTATTATGTAAAAATGGCTTGAAGTTGGCCCGAAACAAAGGAATAAATTTGTAATAAGTAGCATGATTTAAACCAATAAGAAGGTCCGTTATATAATATCAATAAGTAGTTGTATATCAAATATGATAGCTAGCCATTGGTCAGAATATTTATTCACTACCACCCTTTAATTCAAATTGTCACCAGCAAGAAACTGGTCTAAGCTCGCATACTTGATTTGATATCTCTCATAATTTTTATTTTACGTTTGGAGTATATACAGCTTGAATATATACGAGCACGTTAACAAAGAAAAACAATGATATAAGTTCGAAAGTACAAACATAATCCAATTAAAACATTACAATGATATTACCCAAGGTTTTCACATATGAGCCTTTGTATTGCCGCTATCCTATCCACCTTTTTCTCAACGATGGTTAATGGTAAGGATGATCACCATGTCGCTATTTAATAATAGATAAAATCGATCGAAAAAATTAGCCGGCCGATTTATAAATAATTTTTTAGCGTTCACCAATTTGATTCTCATCAAAAGATGACGGTTTCTAAAACGTAATGATTCAATAAGATACGAAATGATGTTGAATTCAAGCCTCAATGATGAACGGGAATATGGCAGGGAAATTCTCGGACGGACTTGAAGGGCGCTTGCGAAGGATGATGAAGGCTCTGTACCCTTACGGGTTATGGGCCAACGGCCAACACAAGCGATGCCTTGATTTTGAATGGCCGGGAACGAAGTGGAAGATATGGGAAGAGCTTCGGAGAGCAGAGGAGAGAAAAGTGGGGAAGAGAAGAAGGGTTGCCTTGGAGCAAGAGGTAATCGAGGCAGGAGTTATGGAGAAGGAAACTGCAGGAGCAGCAAAAAAGACACGAGGGTGGGATTTGAGCATTATTGAAAGGATTGGTACTTGGAAGATTGATAGAAATGCCAGAATTAGGACATTGTCTTCATAATCAAAAATGTACTGCTGTTCAAGTAAGGAGTACTGTAAGAAAGGTCGCTGAAAAATTATTATTGGATGGATTATGGATTGCATTATAACCAAATGACGTCATTTATTGAATACAATGAGTATCTTTGAGTAGAATCTCTAAAATCATTGTTCAAATGATGCCAGAGATTCTACTCAAACGTTGGTTCGAATTTTGGAGGGTTCAGCTCATTTCAGACTCAGACAAAGGAGTTTTTGAAATAACTTTGAGAAATCTGCCTATACTTACAAATAGTGATAATCTCACAACGGCTTTTAAAAGGCAAAATATTATCAAAAAAGATCAAAATACGGGTTTAAAACGCCGTAATGCAAACAGTAACAGTTGTCTTGTATGGTTCAGAATTGTGGGTAGTGTGAATGCAGACTGAAAAAAAGCTGATAGTTTTCGAAAACAAAATTTTAAAATGCATTTATGGTCCCAAATATAACGAGGAAATATGGAGAATCCGAACCAACAAAGAGCTACGAGAACTTTTTAAAGAACCATACATGGTAGCACGGAAGAAAAGTAGAAGACTACGGTGGGCAGGTCATGAAACAAGAAGAGAAGAGGACACTATAATAAAAGCGATATCAAATGGTGGACCAAAGAGAAAGCGACGATCGGGACGGCCACGTCTACGCTGGATAGATCAGATTGAAAAAGGCATAAGGAGAATGGATATTTAATCTGGCTGGATGCGAGACCGAGAGAGATGGAGGGGAATTGCTGGTGAGGCCAAAAAACTCCTAAGGTTCGAGTGGCCTATTACGTAGGTAGGGAGGATAATCTCATTTTAATAATACTAGCCACTCTGATCAAACACATTATGCCGGCAGATGTCTACATATTTTTCGGGTGTTCATCACTATGATTTTTATCTAAATATAATAGATTCCCTATTTTCTTTCCCTTGGCTACCTGCCGAGGTTTTATGTTGGGGTGTCCAAAGGTTTCACCCGGAATTTGAGTTCGGGATATATCGTTCAGCAGCCAAACGCTCATCACATAAGGCTTACATGATCCACCTGCAGTAATGTACCGAGTACAAAATGAATTTTTTTATTCTACATTTCAAAATGAATTTTATATATTACACAGCATGTCTTGAAAATATTGATGCATCCCTTTTGTTAACTTAACCATTCGGATTGATTCTCATTTTTGGAAAAATAAACATCCGAGTGAAGGATTTACTGGAAACACTGGGAAGGATTTACGACAAGAATTTGAAAAGAACCAGGCGAAAAGAGGAGGGCAATTTGCAACGTTGAAGAGTGGAGTGAAAAGAAGACAAACGAGAGACCTGAGCTCATTTGCTGGGACATTTTCCGGGCGAAAGAGCCGAGGGGGAGGAGGCGGGGAGCAGGTGCGACGCGAGTGTGAAGGCGTTGACGGCAATGTCCGCCCGAAACTGTCTTGGACCCTCCCTTTTTTATCGCTCCAGTCCTTCGTCCCGCTCTTAGCGAGGCACTCCTTAAGGTCAAGAGAGACACTCACGCTGCATCCCTCACTTCCCTCGATCTTCCTCCCTCTCCCACCTCAACGCCGGCTTCGACCTCTCTCCCCAGTCACCAAAACTTCTTCATAGATCCTTCGGGAGAACTTAGAGAAACTCCAGTCTCCTCATGCTATGCACGAAGACGATATTCTGATTTATGAAGCAATGTCACCACACAGATCGAACACGCTAACTGGTAGGTGTTTACGTATTTTTTCGGGTGTTTATAACTGCCTTTGATGTAGTATGGTCTGTTTTTAAAAAGATAGATTGGCCAGCAATCTTTCCTGGATTTTCAGATCAGAAGTCGACCAGAGTGCAAATAAATTGTATAATATGTCCGATGAAATAGTCCTCTTACAAAAAACAACCATTGCGGCGAACACTTGAAAATTAACGAAGATTCCTTCATATATTGCAAGAGCTACTTAGTATTATTTTGCCTTTCATTTTGCAATCAATATCTTGGTTTTTGAATACCCAGTTCGATTCTCTAAATAAACAATCGATCCAGTGAAACTCATGATATAGTTACAAATGTATCAAATACAGTTATTTGTTAAATTTTGGTAACTTTGATAATTTGGAGAATAAATCATTGTAGAATAAATAAATTGCCCTAAGAATATCTATATTAACTTTTGAAAAAAAATTGTGAGGGTAGTACGGTTTCCAAAAGAAACTGTTTTTGGGTCATGTAAAACGCACTACGAATTGAAAAAAAATTATTTCGTTTTTGCACCTGTAGATCAAGGTAGTTTAAAAAGGAAATTGTTTCTCATTCACAAAAACTATTAACAATTCGAAGGAATAATCGTATAATCATTTATTGATAGAGTTCAAAACTCTGCCATGTTGATAATTTAACCGCTCAATTAATCTCGACTTTAACAAGGACAGAAAAGAGGGAAGAAAGCGGAGAGAAAGAGATAGCGGATGCGAGGGAGAATCCCAAAGTGTAAGAACGGCATTTTCCGAGACGCGCTCCATCCGTTGCTCCTTCGGCAGCTTTCTAACACTGTTCTAGCCGAGACGACGTCTGCGAGAACATGTCCTTCCCCTCGGCCGCATCAACCCAATTCTACGAGATAATTCCCCCAGGGCCATTCTACCACTAGAGTCACACCTACAAGCACTATTTTCACAGCTCCCTTTCACACCAGTGACTTTCGGTTTTTAACCGCATATAAGTTTCAGTATTTTTAGCTAACGGAGAGGCATCAAACCAAGTGGAATGGAGTACCAAAGGGACTAGCCTTAAAATACAAATTACTATGATCAAACATTTCACTATGCAGGAGCAGTTTAATCAAGAATTATAAAGGAAGCGGTTTATTCTGCGGATGCAGCAATAAAACCCTCTCCTCTTTCCGTCAGGGCGTAAATTAATTGAGCAATGGAGACACTGGAAAGAGAAATAACATTATTTAATCTTTACCTGCGTTACACTGCCGATAATTTGCATAAAAAATGCGATTCTTGGTGAAAATTGACATTTTTTTATCGAGAGAACTTCAATGTATCTAAAAAAATTATTTAGAAATTTTAACCTTGGATTTTATGGGAAATTTTGGGATTGTACCATTTCATCTACCTCTCTCTATTAATTACTCCTTTAAAAATCCTTCTTTCTGGCATTTAAATCATTACTCATTTTTATATTTCCACACTCTCTAAGCCACCTCATTTATTGCTGCATTGCCTTCTTTCCCCTAATTTGCAAATGGACTAGATATGCGATACAAGTTGGGGAAACTGCCAAGGATTAAATTAATTGTGTGAAAATGCATAAAACTTTTAAATTCAAACAAAAAATTATCTATGGATTGAATAACGTATACGCGGTAAATTTACTGTAGATGGTAACGAAATTCATTGCAAGATATAACACCTTCATCCCTTCCCTTCACCCAAATCATTTTTATGCTAATGAGCGATAGTATAATATTGACAAATGTAGTAAAAGGGAAAAAGCATTAAATAGAATATTGCTCTAATTTCTGTCGAAAAAATCTTCGCCAATCATTTTTTTCCTGGAATACTTTCTATTGCAATTGCATTTTTAACCTCCATATTTGCTGAACATAACCAATTTACAATTTCCAGGTAATCAGCTCCAGTTGCAGTAATTACGCCAACATTCAAATATTTTCCAATTGTCCCCAAGAAACTTAACGTGACAGGGCCAGTGCATATATACACGTATTTTTAGCACAAAAATGGTAAAAATTAAATGGATGTTAATTTAACAAAGGAGAAAAACAATGAAATGATGAGAGGTAAGCCCCGTGCTCATTATAATTTTTCCCAACGTACGACGAAAAGCACCCTAGGGGAAAATGAATGATATCACAACCCAATTAACTCTAAAAAAAATTTTCTTGAATAAATATTTTTATACGGAACGCTGTCATTGCTGATCACATTGGCATAAGCGAAAAAAAACGTGGAATTGAAAAATGCCGCAATAATACGACTTGGCAGCGCGGTGCCACCGAAGCGTCAAATTTTCCTGGGACAGCCGTCCGCGTGCATTACAGAAAAAAGACCAGCCTTCGAGGGTCATTTTTAACGGTGGAAATGCATACGCTTAGGCTTAGCTGACGGGAAAAAAACGATATCCTTGCGAAAATTGTGGATGTTTCTCTGTCAATTAAATTAATCGAATTACACAGTAGCATTACGATCCAATACTAAGAACCTTACAAAACTGTAATGTTCTGAGTTTAGTGAAGCTATATCGAAAGATATAAAATAATAGTAAACATGTCTAATATTCATTGTATAATATGATATACATCGCATCTTCTGTCATCAGCATAAAATTATTTCCCTAGGCTATCGATGAACAATAACCTTCGCGGAATAGTCACGTCTCTATTGTAAAAAACAAGCTGCTCCAAAATGGATTGTATAAATTGTGTGAAAAATGCATAAAACTCTTTTAAATTAAACCAAAAAATTATCTCTGGATATGTTCCACCTAATTTCCATGTACTATCTATAAATATATTCTGTCTGGGTACAAATTTAAATCGATATTGTTGGGTTTTGCATATCGCCAAACTGTCTAGAATGACTTCAGGGCTTGAGCGTAACCAATAAATTGGTTTGAATAATGAGACTAGCCTAGGGATGTGATGTAAAGCACAAATAATAATCGAGTAGCTAAATATTTACGAAAATGATTGGGTTAGCGGGAGACAGAAAAAATAAAGAAATTAAATACAAA
The DNA here is from genome assembly GCF_921293095.1 of Ischnura elegans. Classification (NCBI taxonomy): domain Eukaryota; kingdom Metazoa; phylum Arthropoda; class Insecta; order Odonata; family Coenagrionidae; genus Ischnura; species Ischnura elegans. Next base: position 69,304,748 of record NC_060248.1, on the reverse strand, counting down.
TTTGGCCCATAAACATAAAATTCAGGGAAATTTTTTGTGGAAGCAAATGCAAAAAAAATAAAAGAAGATGACAATCTGAGCCTTTGGCGGAAACTAATACCACTAGCTACAAGGAATAGGCTGAAAACTTATCCATTACTACAAAACAGGCAACTGATTGCAAATACGTTGAAACGATTTCGAATCTATTTCCATATTTTTCACATACAGAGCTCACATATTTCCATAAAAACCTAACCTAAGTTAAGCCTTGGTGGTTTCGTAGACCACCCGACCAGCCCCAACACAGAATGCTTTCCACATCAACAAGGCATATCCTAAACCTGTTATCCGCATTCCCTTTTGAGCACTTCCTTAAATACGTTAACTACGAAAGAGTGACTGCACCCGCAACTGAATTACAACCTAACTAAGCGGATGGAGGAGTAATTAACTATGATTTCCAAAACTTCTACCTGATTAACTCCCATCTCCATCGCCATTCGGAGAGGCCCCTTCCCACAATCTCCTCATTCCTCGTCGCTTCCATTTACTCGGCGCATCATAAACGAATTTCTCCATTTGCTCACTCCCCTCCCATGCCAATTTCGTCTGCTGCCACGCCTCATCAATCAATTCCCCCGTAGAAGAAGAAACATAAATCGATGCATAAAATCTATGACGAAACAAAATATTGCAAATATTCAAAGAGAGAAAGCGACACAGTCTTGGCTTGGTTCAAGGTAAAGTACATCGCACAGGCTCTAAACTGATCCCATTTGTCGACGGCGATGATCTTTTACGAAAATTTTAAGTCCAAAAATGTGGGCGATGCAAAATGAATGCCGCTGCCCTGAGAAAAGCGGAGTGACTGCTACTCAAAGGTATGAGCACGCGAACATGAGATAACGCTGAAAAAATCTAATTATGGAATACAGTATCTTGCCATAAGCAGAATAACTGAAATATTTAAATGAAATATATGAGTTGCAAGATGGAAACTGTACTTCACATACAGGAAGAGCTCAGCGAAAAAAATAAGATACTTGATTGAATTTTCAACTCATTTATACCGAAATACTTTCATAACATCGAGAAAACTGAGCAACGCTCTTACTCATACATATCAGCATTACACGAATGCAAATAATTTCACCAAAGCTTTGAATATTTTCAGGAGTAGTTACACAACTCAAACCAAAATTGCAAACACATGAAATAGGTACTGAAGCATAAGAATATGCAAAGGAGCAATGGCAATGAGTGCAATAAAATGAAATGATATTATTTTAACGCGATAATTCTGGTGAAAACAATATAAAAGAGAAATGTTGCAAGTGTCATGGAAGACATTAAAAAATCCAATTGTTTCTCACATTCTGTCTTTGTTACAATGTTAAATGGGCTTATCGTAGAACCTTGATGAGATAAACAGATTGGTGTATCTGTCAGAGGTACTCACTTTTGATTAGGATCACTTCAATCATTAAGAGCAGTGAGAGGTACGGGCAATATACTGCTTATGATTCTGCATCTCGATTTATTGAAAACAAGGCATAGACATTAATTCTCGATTTTCTCAAACAGCAAGTTAGACGACCATACACTTCGCGTCGTATAGGCGAGAAAGAAAAACTTTTCGTGTATTTGGTATACCTCAAATGGTGCTAATATTGGCTATAAATATATAAACTACTACTGATTTCGTCGAGATAATGCCGAATAAAGGTATGCAAAGCACACTTAAAATAAGCAACGGTACTGCAATCAATACCTACCCTCATAGCATTTTACAAAAAATAAATTCTATTCCTTGGACTAACCCACCTAAATTAACTCGCTGGCTATAAAGCCCTTCCCGATATTGGATCATTAGCCATTTCGCTTACACGGCATTTTTTCGCAAGAAAACTGCTTCAGCCTACAGCGTTCTCAACGGACCACCTCACTCATCCGCTGCATAGCCGACGGTTCACTTCTCACGTCTCCTCATTCAACCAGAATTCAGGGTATTAAACGAAGGAAACTGGCCCCGTGAGGGCAAGGATCAGGCCTTAAGCATTTGCAAATGTTATAGTGCACACTCGCATTAAAGTTTGCAATACATTTGTGAGGAAAGGAGGTTTTTGAAAATGCTTGTCGAAAAAAAGTATGAAAACAGATGAAAACAGCGCAGGTGGGTGTTCGAAACAAAAAGATTGTGACCGTACTTCGGTTAAAATAAACAATTTTTTCAGTTATTTCCATCCTCTAGTGTTGTTATTTCTCTCGTGCGCGTAACTGCGAACTAAATCATTTGTCTATGCATTAATATTTAAAACTAGAGATTTATCGTTGCTGTATGCAATGATTTTTATCAAAAGGAATCATATTTCAGGCATTTTGGAGACAAAATCGAAGAGGATGGAATATTGCAGGAGATTATCCCTACTTGTGTGGGCCCAGGGGCTAGGAATTTCTCTGGGTGACCCTGCCCGCATCACACTAAATCCCACCCCCACCCAGCAGCACCAATCCATGCAATTCGCTCACTACGAGAATTCCTGACTCGCATAAGCCATTCCAAGCCATACGCGATTCGGGCCCGCCCGGATCCAATGCCAATCTCATGCATCTCCCAAAGGCCTCCCCTTCCCGAGACTAACTACGCCACCAACTTCGCCCTTCACGGATCCATCTTGACCCATTTATTAGTCCTCATATGGCCGCTTATCTCATTCTCCACCCGTAATTCTCTCTTCTTGTTAGCCGCTTCATCTTATTATGAAGCATTGTATCCAGAATTATATTTCTATGGTTACGAAAATACATCTTGTCGAGGGTTGGTACTAGGTATCAGCTTTTTACCCTTAAATATAATACAGACTAACTGGCTGCCTCCAGATTAGCAGTGTCGCCCATTAAAAAATATCAGAGTATTCAATTGCAAAAGAATAAGGAAACAGTAGGATACTTCCGTAGGAAAACATCGAATGGAGAAGTTTCTAAATTCATATTTTTCAGGACTTTTGCCGAAAAATTCTAGATAACCCATATGCACACGCTATTCTTAAGTTTTCGACATTTATAATCAGACAGATATTCTGCAAAAAAATAACTATGTAGATTCGACCACTCTTTCGTGAATCAAAAATTGTTGAAGTTGAAGCCAATTTCAAAACTCTGTGACATTACCAGAGATGCGAAGGGAGGCGAGGGATGAATAATAGTGTGTAGCGTCAGCGTGTGGCCAGAATCAGTTTGTGACGTCAACAACTTTCCACGCTTCATCCACGACAAGGAGTCAGAGATTGGACGTTTCTTCACCTATAATTCGAAATTATGGTGGAACGGGGAAATCTAGTGAGTGGATCGATCAGCCGGGATTCATACACCTGTGAGTTTGTCCGGGGTGAGATATACCCACACCTACCAAAACCAATCCTCGGGTGGAATCACTGAGATAGTGAACTCGAAAAGTAGGCGACGTATTCAGAGCGGAAAAAGACCTTCCCTTTTTGAGGACCCTACTGCGACGGGAAATTTAAAAGTTGGCAAACGATCCCATCGGCTCCGACGTGAGTGCACTACCCACTGCTTAACTCAACCGGTCCCTACGCATGCACCTCCCCCAACGGCTTCCACCCAGTTCCCAACCCTACCCTCTCCTCCGCACCTCTCCACTGACGCGGCCCAATTAGCTCAGGCGAAGCAGAATTGATTTCATTCCTGGTCCCTGCGCCGATTAATAGAGGCGGAAGGAATCGTAATTACTTCCGATTCGACGGGCTAGAGGGAGAGGCTGGATGCGGAGGGTTGTAGAGCGTGGGATCTGCGAAAGGGGTGGGGAAACGGTGGGCTGTTGCTGCGGCTACGGGAAGAGGAGGGGGTCGAGGGATGGCAAGGCATCGGCCGCGTGAAATTGCGGACGGTGGAATTAAAGGGAGAAGAATTTGCAACAAAAAATGAGGATGTTGGAAGATAGGTAAGATGTCGTGAGGACAAAAAATTCTGTACAGAAAAGATCTGATACTTTGGTCGGCCACAATTATTTGGGTCTAAGATAGAAAACCGCTCTCCACAACATTGTAGATTTAACTCGAAATATAACTAGATGCCTTTTCCATACCAAAGATTGCGAAGACAGAGAGTATTTTTAAAATTATTTGGTACAATAATTATAAAAAATAATGTATCAAATTAAATTACAGGCATTTTTGTTAATCTCAGTCATGTCTAATTGAGCATGGTACAGGTACAGATAATTTTCCTGAAATATAATTGAGGCAATATTTGACATACCTATTCAAATAGAACCAATAACTTGTCAATTAGTAACTCCCATTTGTCTTAGCAGTTTTACACCGCAATAAATGTTTCCAAACTTTGTGTTTAAATGTTCGTAGTATTACAAAGAAATATTTTTAATACTACAAAAATTTCATAGCTGATGACGTGCGAAGGGTATATTTAAAAACATAATCATAATTGTCCAAAACAGTGGAATAATTTGTACTACAGTACAAAAATTAATGAAACATGTAAATATTCATCGCATAACTATGATTTCTGTTCTACATTAACTAAATTACTACTTTCAAATTAAATTAGTAACTTATTTAATGAAACATAGGAAGTAAATACGCAACTATAGATGAGCATGGTAAATGAGTAGAAAACAAAGTTAGTAACTTGCCTCATGCATTATTTCTGTAGCATAAGATAGTTTGAAGATTCATTTCAACACTAATTCGTGACCAGCAGTGGGACGCAATACACGATACGAGTGTCGGTACAATCTCTCAGTGCATCTCGTGGCACACATCAGGTGCATCTCAAATTTGTCCCCATGAGCCGTGTAAGCTACAATTAAGAAACTCCTTCCTTGGTAAACACAAGCTATCCATTAAAATTTAAAAAAAATTAAGGCTGTCGATACACATCGAGCTTATGCTTCGTGAGCTTATGTTTGAGGAATGTTCAACGGCTAAACAGACAACGGAACAAGTTCATCAGGCAGCCCTGAGGGTCAAGGGGAAGTCTTCAATAACCTAACAGGTAACTGAGTGATCCGCTGAGACGATGGATTCGTCGATGAGGTGGATTAAGGAGCCATGTATGGAGACAGTCCGCGATTCAACTAAGGAGGGGTATCAGAGGAATGGGGTTGTGAGAGGGAGGAGGAGGGGGAAGGGAATCGTTGAAAGGCAAAAGAGGGGAGGAGTTAAGATGGAGAGCGAGAGTTAAGGATGACTCTTACCGAATGCGATCCGACCAAGCGTTCTGAGATGATGCTATGATTAGTTAGCAGTTAACGATGCTCTTAGGTGGAAACTATTAGGAAAGTGAGATAAATAATTAAATTGGAAAATGGAAAGTTTCAAGAAGTCGCTCTGGCCTTGAACAGCGGGGGATAAAAACTATTGCGAAATAAATGCAACGAAGTCCAGGCAAATTTTTCTTAAAATTTAAATTTTGCATAACACACTTTGTGTGGGTAGGTCTTTAGTTCATTCATACTAGCTAATCACTCGTTCCGTTGTTAAAAATGGTAAACTGCTTCACGACGTACGGTGGAAGCTCACATCCGCCGGACATCCATGTATGCGTTAATAATTCGACACATGGCTTAGTTTATAAAATGGTGCACCGGTGCACGATGCTAAAAACCAACTTCCAGCCAGCGACTCTTGTGATGAATCAAATAGTGGTACTGCGCACTCATTAAAGCGAAGTACGTTTAAAAATTTCACATTGTACATACTTGAGAATGATCTGACGGTCGAAACGCTTCGTACATTATTCAATAAATATGTAGAAAATTGCTATCTCTCTGTTTCAATAATCGGATATCAGTTTTGGGATTCAAGGACACATAGCGGGAATAGTTCTCTCTATTAGCAGTACACTCGGAGCGTGGCTGCTTATAGAGGTATCGTAGAACGTGGCATTAGTACACGGTGGAGGGACAGAGTGGATCCACGACGGGTTCTGAGAGTAATTCATGGAGTCGGCCAGTGGCGTCAGTTCCGTCGGGGCAGCCACTAATCTGCGGATTAGAAAGTCACTGCCCCGGAGGAGGATGTAATTCTGCATCATCTCAAGGAAGCCGGCGTGTGCTCTGCAACAGGTTACCTCAATACTTAAAGCAAGTTGTACCTGCGACGTTAAGACAACGATTCATAAGCCATTTCGGGCATCATCTTAAATGCATTCGACTACCGGAGTGATGAAATACTAACAGAATTGGTTCAGGAAGCATTGTTGGCATGGCAAAATAAATTAATTAAAAATTATGTCGAATTACTAATAGGACTGGTTCAGGAAACCTATGGATGGCATTACTGAATAAATTAATTTATAAAATGTCTTAGACTGTTGGAAATAATCTCTTTTTACTTTCCTAGCATCTAAATAACACGACCAAGCGATGGAATTTTTCAAGGAAATAAGGTAGTCACCAACATAGATTGCCTCTCATCCTGAAGCAAAATACAGAGAATACTGGAGAAAAATATGAAGATAAGGTGAAATTTGCGAAAAAATATAAATAGATCCAATCAGTAGCTATTTTATCATTCCCGGCTTACGCGGTGACTGGTGAGAGCAATCTCACTAAACTACTAACGCGGGAATACACTCCATCCACATGTAGGTATGTACCTATAAATGATAATGTTTTTTTCATTATAACAGTGATGTGTGGAACTTCATATACACTTCACGCATATTCAAGAAAACTACAGCACCTCTGGGGTCGCTGAGAGGTTATTATCCTAATGCATTTCCATAAAGGACCACCGCTGCGTAATATACGGTGATTTTCTAAAATTTAAAATTACTTGCACATTTTGATGAGGCCACATTCCCTTGCTGACAACTGTGAAGAATCGCATAGATTTTTTTAAATCCTTGGCGAATGAGAACACTCAACAGGGAATAACCGGACACTCCTATGAGTCACCCGCCACCACTACGCGGCCTTTGGGAGAAGCTCGTTCTCCACGCCTATGATATGGGCGAAAGACTCTTCGCACCCAGGGATAGGGCGAGACGTCATGAGGTAGGTTAGGGAAGGCGTAAGAGAGAAAGAGAGAGAGAAAGGTTGGGAGAGAGGGATACAGAGAAAGTAAAGGGAAAGGACGGGAGATGTGATAGACTTTGAGTGGCATTAGGAAACGTCTCGCCCGGAGTGAGGACGGCTGCATTCACGGGGCCGCTCCTCCCGAAGACGAAGAGGGGCGCTCAACATTCGATATATATAAAATATATGTGAAGGGAATAGTACATGAGCCGTTCAGTCCGCGCCCTGCGGCGCTGGGAAGGGGCCCCAGGTGGCGCGGCGGGGCTGAGGATGGGGAAACGAGAAGAGATTGGCGTCGACTGTGTTGGTGAGGGAAAACATCGCGAGGGGTCTCCGAGAAATATGGCAGAGAGTGAGTCACTGGTTTTACGGGCACGCACATGGGAGCTTCCCCGACGAAAATAAAGGAGTTCGTCCCATTCCCGTCGACGTCAATCTGCCCGCGAACGGAGCCCGGCGACATTTTCCCGCGAGCCCCGTGTGGATGAGTGCCGACCTTAAAGTTGGTCGTTCTCCTATTTTTTGTTACGCGCCATCCCGGGCCTTGGACGAGATCATTCACGACCACGAGCATTGGTGATATGAGTGCGACGGAATGTCAGTTCACAGTGATGAGAACTGGTCGTCAAACACGAGGCAACGCCAGGCTTACAGCACCATCGAGGTCTACGCAACCTTATTTCTTGAGATGTAAACGGGGATGATGATAGGCGAGTATATTTTGAAATATTTCTAAGCGATTTACAACAAGTTTTCTCTGATGTAGCTGCAATAGTTTGGATGAAAAATAATTAGCGTAAAACCTTCACCCTTTCCATTGCTAAGAGAATGGATATAAACTATATTAATATATTATAGAACACATATATACGTACACAGCTAAGCTCAAAACTTTTGAATAATCAAAATATAATACAAATTAACAAAGGCACTTTATACACCGCGCGAGTTCCAGGCTTAACCAAGGAATTCACGGAATAATTCACGAAAATATAATTAAATTACCCATTCTTGAAGGAAGAAATAGATATAGTTGGCGAAGTTACTCTTAAACAATGCAGTATTTGTGGTTATAGATTAGATGTAACTTGAAAGTTAGAGATATTTTTAAGCTAAACTTTAAGGTAAACTAAGATTTAATGTTAGAAGATTAAGAAGCCGTTGTTGATAAAAGTAATAACTAACAATCATCTGCGTAAAAAGTCTATTAACTGATAACAACGACATTAGACCTCAACGAAAGCGAAGACTAACACTAATATTCATCACGTGCAAAATACCCACGCTCAGAACAACATTATTGTGAAAGTTGAAGACTTGGAAAAAAATATCTAATAGAAGTAGTTATTGCTAACAATTCTTTCCGACTTTACTTTTAACTTCGGAACAAACTGGAGTGAGAAAAAGACGATTTGTTAGTCTTCACGTAAAGTATTCCAAACTTTATTACGTTTCACTACTTTCATAATTAATTGCGACCAGGAGACAAAAGAGGGGAGAAGCGAGATGAGAGGGTTAGATAGGCAAGAGGAGAAAAAGGGTGGGGAGAGGTGGTCACAGTGTCAGGCCACGCTAGACCCTCACTGGCCGACGGGAATGGCATATTTTCCGAGGAATATATTTCAAGTTACTACGCGGACAACTTTTATTTTTTTAAACTCTTTCATCAAAACTCTCTTCCCCCATGCGGTAAAAAACGCGAACCACCTCTTCGACCAAAGTTGTGCCGGTGTATAACACGGATCTCACTTGGCTCAGGGACCGCTTGCCACCTTCCTCCCATGGCTCCACTTCATCTCCGGTGCATTTAAAATCCTTCCACATCCTCTCCTCCGCTTCCACAGGCCATAACTCTCTCCCTCGCCACCCGACCAGATGACAATCCCCCACTCATTACACCTCGTTCTCTCCGCGCGCTTTTCGCTCTCGTCCCGTTTCCAAGGGATCTTTTCCTATATCGTACCTTTCCGCTTACTACTCACCCTTGTTGCAATTCTCTCTACTACCTTACCTTACTGGTACTTTGATCTGCCTAGAATTATTTGCAGATATTCCTTTCGATTCTCTATGAACATATATTTGCATGTCTTAACACATTTCCTCACATAAAGTGGGTTTAGGATCAGAAAATTACCTGCCGAACCCCGTTTTGTTTGCCATTTATGTAAGATATTACTTCTTAAATTTTATGCATCTTATGTACCTACTGATTAAGTTCTCGTTCAAAGATAAATGAATGAATAATTTTTGAATTTCAAAATTGAAAGAATATTAACAAAAATAATCTTTAAAACTGGAAGACAATGGCTTACATATATAATTCTGATTTGAATCCGGTTTAATAAAATATTATATAAGACGGAGCTAAATAATAGCAATGAACACATCAGAAAAAACAGGCAAAGATCGCAATAAAACTTTAATACCGAAAATATGACCGTAAATAGTTTAAAAATTGGATTTGCGGTTGGATAATCACTTAATTTAGACCGTCAACGATATGAAAATAATTTTTTGTTTTAGCTGCATTTAACGATGGTTTGGTAGTATTCTCCTAGTACTAGTAATTTGGACAATTGATAAAGGCTCGGAGTGAAAATAAACCATGTCTGGTGTTGCCGTAGCAATATTCTATATTCACATGAACTCCCAAACTTTGCTGGTGGTCACATGTTCTATCTTGAGATTTCACGATACTTTACTGATATTGAAACAATATTCATACTCATTGAGACACTCGAGAGGCTCTCTGTTTATATTGAATCCCAGCTCTTTTCAGTCTCAGTATTCAACACCATTTCCCACCTACCTCCTTTTTTTTGAAATTCCTATTCCATCGTTAATTTTGGCTCGCAAAACTCTCTCTTTTCCCGCTGAAAACCATCCACTTTCCCTCCAACTCCCTCTCCTCCTGCTCCCTACCCACTCCCCTCCCTCGCTGAACCTCCCCGCTTTAACGTCGTACCCCTTCCTTCAACGCCGGTGTCGCTGGTTCACGGCATTTGCCACGCACGAGGCACGGCGGGCTTAATTATGCATGTTAATTGGTTTGCATAAGGGCTCGGGGAACTGGAGGTGGGGAGATGGGTGGGGAGGTGTTGGGTGGTCGCGGCGGCGACGTGGAGTCAGAGGAAGGGGAAGGAGGAAGGGTTAGGTTAGGGGCGATAGTGAGGCAGTTGCAGGGATGAGGTGAGCGAGGAAAGGTGTTGGCGCGCACTGGTTTCGATATCTAGTGCCGCAAAGTGGCGAGGGCGCGCGATTATTTCAAGGAGGTTGGTCTGAAAAACATAGCTCATGACATTTTTATGATAATTACGAAGAATTTCTCTTCCATTGGTACCCCAATGACAAATGGTCACAAAAAATAGGCTTTACCCGCTATATTTCTGGATGGAAAATGAAAGAGGTAAACTATTATAAATAAAACATTAGAAATGTTTCAAATAGATTATTGAACCTTGCAAATTTTATTCCTCCGTTTTCCATAACGAAAAGGTTTCACACAGTTAATCCTGAAATCATCAGCTATATATATTCTGGAGTTTGAAGATCGGAAAACGCACATATATACATGGATTCTAATAATGATACTGATCTTAGAGCCGGACAATGTGTATTGGTACTAATTGCTGACAATGTTTGTTTGTTTTTTTGACTAAAAACCATCTGACTGCTGTAATTGACCAATTTGCAAATAGGTGATGTAATTGAAGTCAAATCACAGTAAATGAATTACATGGCGCCATCGTTGGCTCAAGTAGTTGGAAAAATCGTTGATTTAAATAGTGTATCTATACATGTAATTATATAGATAGAATCATTCACATTCACGGCATACTTATTTTGCTTTCAACCGATATGGCTATCATCCAAGATGACTAACGCCTTTTAAAATAAAATATGCGAAGACTATTTCTTTTGAATTGCTCAGTTAAGAATCCAACTCTTTGAATCATGAGAGTTCATTGAATGAAATCAGAATTGATGATGTAAAATGCAAAAAATGTGAAAGTGACGATGGAGTCCCGACGAGAGCGAAAGGGATTCAACTCGGATGGAGGGATTATTCCGGGGAGAAAGGTATAACTCCTACAACATTTCTAATCCATTTAGAGTCGATATGTTATTTTTAATAATTTGCCAGTAAAAATAAAAACTTCGATTCCGACAGGTGAATTTTTAATTACCAAAATCTATTGAAAAATTCCTAACTTTATTTCAAATTCATAGTCCGGGAAGTTGCTATTCTCAATTACAAATTATCATTTAACACTGAAAATAATCGTAATTTGAGGAACACAATATTGCTCCAGAAACTGGAAACTTATTAGCAAACATAAATAAAATTGGTGAAGATAAATCTAACACTAAAATCTGCTAAGTATATAAATTATCATCGTCAAAAACAAACTTTCGCGGGGGATAAAAAATATAAAATTCAAACGTAAATATTTTTTCAAGACATCAAATGGCCAACTGAACCAATGTAAGTGCACTAGCTCTATCGGTATTTGATGGACCCAATGGGTACGAAAAAAATAATTTATCATATGGAAAAATGAAAATTAACTGACTACGGCGGGATTAAATAAATAAGAGAAAAATATTTTGGAAAAATCCGCGTCACCATATAAAAAAATGTGGGTTTCCAAGTGTAATTACAAATTCACGAGAAATATAAGCACGAAAGATGCTTAATATTCAAACCATAAAAAATGAATTCCTTTTTTATGAGCACACAATTAATTGCGCAGCTACTCATAAATTTTATATTTTTTCTTCACACCACCCCTAATTTCATAATTTAAAATAATTAAGCGGAAAATCTAATTAATTATTTAATGAAGTTGATTAATTTTAATGATCACATATCGATTTCATGAGAAAATCCTCATTGAGGAGAATAAAATATAATTTAATGTAAAATGTGGTCAATGAAATAATTCGACAAATTCCAATTGCGAAAGGTACATTTAAAAAAATCACAGATTGAAATCCCCAGATCAAGCCCCTTCCTTAAGCGAATTCTGATCGTTATTATTTGATGAAATGGCTTGTGGAAAAAATTAAAACATTTGCCATTCACATTCATAATTATTACTTATTAATATTCAATGGAATTAATTTGTAGCAGCCAAGAATTTACTAATTTTCTGGTTTACAAATGAAATAGTTTTAAGTTGAGATACGAGCAACTAACAATTTTAAAGCAAAATTGCTGGAATATATCCCATTGTAAGTAAATGTGTCAGAATGTTTTATTCATAACATTTAAAACTTACGTAAAGTAATTACAATTTCTGAAGTAATTAATTTCTAGTGTTATTAGTGGCACCACTTCGTTGAACCCAACATATCTTTTAAGTGTTGACATAATGAAGTGAGATTCGGAGAATCCTGTAAACCTGTTGAAAAATATACAGGCCACTCAGTGCAAGGTATTGGTATCTTATATGATGTGAGGTGCGATGTGGTGGAAGTTCTTAATATGTATTAGTAAAATTGCACATTGGAACACTCAAACATTGCAATGTCCAATTTTACTAACTAGGTATTGGTAATAAAATTTCGAGATAGATGAAGTGATAGGAAAGAATTACACGTTGGTGACTAATACCAATCCGCGTTAACTATTAGATAAACGGGCATACAACGGGTAAAAAAACGAGAAGATTATGATTCTCTAAAATATTGATAAAAATTTAATTATTCTTCACTTTATAATACTATCACTGGTTATAAGAATGACGAGAAGTATGTCATAAATGGAGCCCAATTGCCTTCTATTTAATCCACCAATTGGTCAATCTGCCCCAATTACAAATTGGAAACATCATTTGGAAGCACTTAATTAGATTTTTATAGATACGTTATGTTTAGCGAGGGATTAAACGGCACAACAGACTTCATAGCCTTGACAATGCCAATCTCCCGTTGAAGATTACTACAAGGCTATGATCGGTTAATTCCTAATTCCCATACTAGATTATTCGCGAGGCCCGTAATGAAATACTCAGCGGTAGGCGTACATTCCTTGGATAAAAAAATTTTTTACTCTTTACCGAGAAAACTCACCGGAAAACAAAATGTACGGAGTGGGTGTGAAACGAGGAGTTGTATCACGGAATTGGGAAAAGGAAACTGAGGAGCATCATCAGGAAGAGAAAGACCTGCTATGTAATACATGCCATGATCAATATAATGGAGGGATAAATGGAAAAAAAGTGCCTTGTGGAAGGCCAAGCGTAAGAGTAAGTAAAAGGGGCAGATTAAGACGGATACAAGGAAGATGAAAACCAGGAACTATAAAAAATATCTTAGGAAAAGAAATGGATCCCAATTGCTTTCCTTTTACATCCACCAATTGGCCAATCTGCCCCCAATTACAATTTTCAAACATTATTTGGAAACACATAATTAGATATTTATAGATACTTTATGTTTAACCAGGGAAAAATAGAGGGCTGTGGTAAACAAGTATGCAAATTGCAGCATTACGAAAGAACGGAACATATTCTGATAATGAAAGTCATAGTCAAAAGAGTCAATTATCGGTTAAGTAGCACGGTTAAAATAAAATGGCAAGAGGATTCAAGGACAATATATAGGAGGTGAGTGGCTTACCGCGGCGACGAACATCGAAGGAGACATTGATTGGAGGGGGGGCTACACGACCAAGAACGATCCCCCTTCTCCCCGCCTTCGCCCCCTGTCCCCAAGGTTCCTCTAATCAGCCGTATCTAAAGCCCCACCCCTTCGCACCGCCTCCGTCCACTTCCCCATTTTCCTCCCACGCTTACGTCTCCTCCAAGACCCCCGCGGACTTAAGACACTGTGTTAGCGGGCGGTGGGGAGGGGATTGATGTCGGGGTAATTAAGGGTAGTGGGGCGGGCGCGGGGGGGTGCGGGTGAGGGGAGGGTATTGAAAGGAGGGGGTGGGCCGAGCGGTTTTGGGAACGAGGAGCCAATTGAGTCGAAACAGCAGGCTATTACATTAATCGCGTGCTCTTTCTCTCTTCGCCCCCACCTCCTGTCCCCACTATCGACTTCACTCACCCCATCTTTCCCTTTCTCTACGAAAGTGACGGGATGGCTTGAAGCATTCTTTCAAAGCAAGGGAGGACATTTAAAGGACTCGTCCTTCCTTCCCAAATTGTCGTATTGTGCCATTGGTCGCGATGATTTACTCCCCTAAAACTTGCATCCTAATCTTGAAAAAAAAACACTACAACATTTGCGTGATTCACAAATAATAGAACTTTGCACCCAGAAAAAATTGATGCACAATTTTTCATATTTGATAAACACGAAAATGTTGAATGATATACATTCCATTTTATATAAAAATTATAAAAGGATTGCGTAAGTTTTAACGGAGTGGTAATATCGGTGAGGTAGGTGTGAAACGTTACTTTTATGTTCCCTCCAAGTCATCTCGTTGGCCATTACGAATTGAAACTTCTGTTATGGATAATAGTAGCTTCATATTACTGTGAAACATTGAATTTAGGAAATATTTTCAACATTTTTACAAAATTCACAAAATTCATAGCTTCAGATTTCATTAAAGTTATTTAAAATTGCAATTTAATAAAAGATTAACACATTTCCTGAAATATCATATTCACACGCTGTGAGACACCAGGATGCAGAATTGGTATGTGTGGGTTCTTTCTCATTTTGCACCACACATTGCTAGAAACGCGTGGAGCTTATTTAATAAGAAATTTCTAAAAGAATATTTTAGAAATTTATGGCTTTTATTGAAATTCATAGTTCACAATCAATAATTCGCTGCCTTTAGTATTCTACCAATATAGCTGTACCAATGTAAAATGCAGTGAACGAGTTGAGAGGAATGAAAGCGTTATAAAATCGCAGCACGACTCTCACGGCGAAGAAAGGCTTCAAAATTTTACCATCAGTAAAGTAGTTTACGCGACTTTGTCAGGTTTAAAAAATTTAATAAAGAAACATGGTTAATGGGTAAAAAATAATTTATATACCTCACTCCGCTTTAATTGAATGCCCCAACACCCTTAAATTATTATTTTTATTTATTTCCATTAACCCCGAAAAGAGCACAATGAGGCCTTTACATCGGGAGTTTGAACAATCAACAGTAGACGATCATACACTCCCATGTCCTGGAAGGGGCAACCTATCCAGGCGGGACTCGAACCCGCGACATTCGGTATGGTAGGCGAGGACTTGTACCCGCTCCCACCGATGCCGACACAAAATCTTATCTTATAGCCTTATCAAAAGATACTGTACACCTGGAGTCGAAAATAAAAAAACTGCATCTCAAGATGTTGAAATCTTGGTATCAAGTCATCCTGATCAAACCTCAAAAGCTTACAACCATTCCACCCGGTCTATGGAGAAAGCCGGGGAAAAATTACCCTTCTAACGAAGTCGATAGACATGCATGGATGGATAGGAATACACGAGGCTGGTACAAGAGGGAGGGAGGGGGGCGGACATCGGGATCACGTTGCACACCGGGAGCCCCTGGGCTTGTGTTGAGAAGGGGCGGAGATGCGGTGCAAGTAGGGGAGGGGTAGGATCAGCGCCGGAGGACACTTCTGGGCACACCATGTGGTGCCAAAGTAGGGACACCCGCTACCGATGGACCCTGCGGGGGGGCAGGCATTGCATCAATGGAAGGGGGAGGATTGTTGTCGCTGGTGCCCGGAGGGAGGCTTCAATGGGGTATGCGATTGCTGGGGTTGGGAGTTGGTTAAATGACGCAGCGGGAAGTGAGGATCGGAAGAGGGAGGGAGGATAGTTTGATCGCAGACGGGGACAAAAATGCGGGGGATTTAGGCATGCCAGGAGGAGCTCGAGGGAGGGCTAATATTCGGTAAAGGACGGGGATGAAACAACTGTTGATGGAACGACAACTGGTACCAGGAGCGTGCACTGAATACCTATTTAGACACCATTTAGCGGATGTTTTTTCAAAGCCGATTTCGTGATACCATGACATCTTGATGAGAGAAAGACTATTTTCCAAAAATTAAAATTTAGCGGGACTCAGAAATACCAAGGAAATGGAAATTGGGTATTCAAATTACTACTATCGTAGAATATCGTAGAAATAGAAATAAATTATCGTAGAATTATATACTTAATGGGTGCGTTTTGTATTACAACCATTAATAACAAACTTCAACATAAGGTAAATGATAATTTGAACATGGGGCCGCATCAAAAAGTTCTGTTAAGAGAGCAGACCACTTGGTCAAACCAGAGCTAGATTATTATATGAACGAAGGAAAAGTACCTAACTGTTTACTTTCTTTTTAACATCCTTGAGGAGTGCCTGAGCTCTTATCTTACACGGCCTCATTGCAGGTGCTTCACAATCGCTTCAAGTCGGGGATGAGGACAACGCCGGCCAACCTATTTTGCCTCGCAAGGGAAAAACCGTCGTATCGAGAGGGTTCTTGGCATTCATACTCCGTCATCCTACTGCTTCGGGAGGAAATCGCGAAAAGTCGGGATGAGGATGGGAAACGAGAAGAAAAAGGATTCGGGAAGAAGGGAGAGAAAAGTGAAGGCAGGAATTCGGATCGAATTTTCCCAGGACGCCTATCGGCGATCTCTTTTTTTCTTCATCTTTTGGGTCGTTGTGGAAAAGAGTCGGAAGGGCCTTTCTTACCCTTTCCGAAAATGGAAGGATGCGATCCTTCTTCGGCTCGTTCTACGAGGGGAAGGAAAAAAAAAAGATTGAGAAGGACGAGAGACGATGGAAATGCTTGCCCACAATGTCTTTCCCGCCCACCGGGCATCACATACATTCCTGATGCAAGAACTCCTAGAAATCGCAGGAGGGAAGAGTGCTTCTCAGAATTTACCTCACAGCACTTTGCTATAGTGTATGCACGTTTTACAGTTTGAGCCTCCACTCTGTGAGCTGTCGGACGCTTTAGAAACTACAGTAAAGGGGGAAACCATGTGAAAACCTTAAAATGCAACTTATACTGCGCGCGCAGACGAAATTAATGAGAAATTGATCTTCTAATCACAGAAAAGTCGAGGACAAAAAGGGATTAACAGGATAAATTGGAGCACCAACGAACTTATTTTTAAATTCCTCGGGGGAATCTTCTATTATCATTATTGATGTGGCTATTAATATCCAACCTGAAAAGATGCAGGCTAAAAAGGCACGACACCTCAACTTAATAGGCCGCATCACGGTTTAAACAGAGAATAACGAGTTTTTAGACAACCTCACTCATATCTCTTGCTTGACACTTCTTGATAATAGCGTGTGAACGTTGAAATCTGTTGAGCGAATAAAATACAGTGAAAAATTGCTGCAGCTATTTGTAACTTATGAATTTCTACAAAGTGAACTCGTTAACAATCGATCTGAACCTACTTACAATCAAAATACGAGTAGTACTGTAAGCTAGCATATATATGAGTACGCACCATTCATCGCGTCTAACTCAAACTACTCCCATGAAGCCACTCCTACAAATGACGCGACCCGCAAGTAAGGACACTCTCTCGGCCTCTTGCTTGGATCTAACTCCTTTTGCACACCTCCCTTTCGCGACATAGTAACTCCGCCTCCCCGACAAGACGAACGAGAGGAAGAAGAAGAGGAAGAGGTCTGGGCTAGACCGTTGGGGAGAACCCGAGCCGGATAACCCCACCGTTCCCATTCCACAAAATGCCCATCCACCGCCTCCCCTCGCTCCGCCCGTAACTCAATTCCAGGCTAACACCCGCACACACATATATACTCCTTGCAAGTGCGAGCTTGCGTCTCCATCACTTCTCAATCCCATCTTCAGCATCCAAGACCGATACAAAATCCACCTCCACGATACATTTCCCTCTTCTCACTTATCCATTCTTATAGGAGAGGTAGCCCTTTCCCGGAGTGAGGAAGAAGCTCGGCATCCGGGAAGGGAGTTGAGTCCTGTCGGTGAGTTGGCAAGGTTACTCCCCATCCCGAGGGCACGAGTTCAAATCCAAGTGTTGGCGGAGATTTTTCCGAAAGAGACCATTGCCTTTTAAAGAGTTAATTCGGATTTGGATCAATTGCAATAACAATCCGGATGCATGCAATTTTATGGCAGAGGAAACCTGATGGATTGGACCTGAATGGATGGATTTTCTGGTATGGAAAACCTGATGGATGTCATTCAAAAATGAAGGTATTAATGGCACTTGTAATCAAGAAAATAAAATCGGAATGGGAAGATTTTGAGTGGTGGTAGAGCTTCGTGGCAGCAAAAACTTTTCATCGTGTTACCCCATGATTCCTTGAAACAGCAATTACAACAGCTTCAGCGGTCATCTTCAGATCACTTAAATAAGTCTGAATCTACGAAGTTTTACCCCATTTCATTGGAAAGTACACACCGATATTCGATTCTAAATTCGAGCGCTATCGACGGAGTTGGTGTACCAGCAGTTTTCTCCGTCAAGGATTTGTGTAGGTGAGTCGCGTGACCCGGATTTTGCACTCTATGTCGCGTGCGCAGGAGCTAATGATTACTTGTTTATCTTCCTTTCTTATAGATCACTACCACACGCCTTCTCATTTCCTAATTTGTCCTAATATTCTCAACCTCACACCAAGGCGGAACGGGAGTAAAAATGACGTAGATTTCTTCCGTTTCACATAGATTTGGATAAGAATTCATTTCTTTCCAGCCTCTGAGCCTGGCCTATCTCCCAACTACGCCCCTCTGTTCCGCCACGGCTGTTTACTAGCCTCTTGACTCACCCTCTACCTCTCCCCCTGCAACGAACATCGTCGCATTGAGAATATGAGAGAGGGAAGGAGCAGAGCGAGAAGAGAGGGAATACATAACTTGAAACCCATATCGAGCTCTTTCAATCTCCTCTCCAATTCTTTTTCACTCACTGCCGTGAGACAAATTTTTGTGGTATAGCATTGGAACTGTAATGGTGACAGCGGCTTGGTTACTAATTTCGAAAATGAGAAATATTTTTTGCACGGTTGTTGAGAAAAATGTTGGCAAGAGGCAAGGAAAAAAGATGCAAATAAGCTTGGACAGATTACTAAATAAGGTATTGGCCACAATGAAGCATTTAAACTGTCTCCTAAAAAATGACTATACCCTAATTTCGAGGGAAGCAAAGAGTTTCTTAAGAAGGACCTCTTGAGTATGCACATGCATAAATAGGATCTGCATGCACATTTGTAAAATTTCTTTAATGTAGTTCAGACTGGACTGGAAATAGGATGACAAATTATTTGAAGGCTTCAAAAACATTTGCGCACATTCGATCTCCACATATTTTCCAATCAAAATAAATGAGTTATGCTCTCACGCCAGCCACCGGTTAAGCTGCTATATAGATATGGAGCAAGGTACTTTACAAGGTAAAGATCGCTATTTATTTATGCTGAGTAAAGCGGAGGAAGCAACCTATGTACGAGCAGGCAAAATGATGCCAAAGAATATAGACAGGAAAGGTAAAAAAAGGTTCAATTTAGTCATTAGTCTCGAAGTATCTCCTATGCCTATGTTTCAGTTGAGGCGTTCGTGACACGCGAAAGGTGAACACCATGGTCGCATAAAACCGAAGTGGTCTGAATTCGGTAACAATATTTACACGCACAGATGCAAAGATGTATTCTCTCTCCTCAAAAGTAAATACGATAATATTTCTCATAGTTAATTCATCGAGAGTTAAAGAGAGAGAAGGAGAGCAGTTCATACAACGACATGCAATCACAACTCATATTCAAATCACAACTTGAAATTACTAAACAGGCTTGAAAACCTGTGTGTCCTGATAAAAAATTCAATTTACGTATAGTCCCATTGATGCATTAAATTAAGGACACTTTTCAGTGAGCAAAAAAAACTACCCAGTTAACTTTCCTCGACACATATCAAGAAAATAAAAAAATGCAACGATTTCCTAAGAATTCATTGGGCCAAAGACTTGTCACTTCGGTTAGCGACATTCGCGATTGTTTTCTCAGCCTTAGCAATAAAAGAAATTTTATACTCTGATAAAGAAATACGTTTTCACATAACGGTTTCTTTTAACTTTACGATCCCCGCGAAGAACACTTCCCTTTCCTGTTTCAGTTGTCGAGCGATCAAATTCCCTTCAGAGCCACTCAGCCCCAAAAACTCTCAACATTCAACTTGAATCACTTCTGGCATTTACAGTAGACTTAAAAGGCTTAAGTTTGAATATAAATGGATCTCTTGAGAGGGTTTTATATTTTTAGTCTCGAAAAGTGAGGACAACACTTCACTCACATAAGGAATGCTGCTGCCAGAACTCGAACGCTCAGAATGCTGGGACGACGAGTAGGTAAATTTATCGCAAGCACCACGGAGACTAAAGTTCTTTTAGCATTAATACAACTTCAAACTCATCAATCACATCAAAAGATCATCTAGTTCCAATTAGACACTGATTGAAATACATATTTATTAAATGATATTAAGGCGAATACCTGTATGTACTACAAAAAAAAAACTCCATAGGTTTTGGAAGAGTAAAACATCATTGTATTCAAAGCAAGCTAATTTGTCACGCATTTTCGTGATAAACATTAACTGAGAAAAAATTGGAGCAATTATCAACTGTTTTTTCTTGAATTAGTACGTTTAGGCATTAGTTCACGATGACATTTGTTACTTTGTTGCAAGGCATTTTCTCTAAGATACAGTAGTTATCATACAGGCATAGTATTATAATTTGTATTACGAATCAAAGTTCATAGGCGCAAATTTTTCTAGTAATTGTGTTCTACTCCTAGGACACGTAAGTTTTTAATATAGTATAATAGTACAGATTAAAATAGAGGAATGATGTCCTAAATACGCCCGACAGAAAATGTATCAATTTTATCGAATATAGCCTGATTTGAACGACCTCTGCCAGCATCCGAGGAAGCACTATGCTTAAGATCCAAACAAATAAAAACGTTCGCGAATTTTTTTATTGCCGCATCCTGCAGGATACTCCAAAAAAAACTATATTATTTTTTAATTAGCACTTTTTAGCCATCGTGGGAGAAACGTCATGGCTTAAAACCACTGAGCCACAAGGAATTGAATGGGTAGAAAGCGTCTACTGACGTTACTCTACGCTCTCGACCAAAATGGTTATGTATCCAGCATTTGCCTTTCCGCAATTTATGGGAGCAAGTTTAGTAGAGTCAAAGATCATATTTTGTCAAGGAAATTCTAAGAGATCAGCAGTTATAGCGAATTTTTTCCATAATAGGCTAGCGATTAACTGAATTTTAAGCAATTTTCCTTCGATAAAAATCTATTTTTCCAAAGTTATACCAGATTCACGGCTCAATTCGCGATTTTCGGTTATGAAGTACGACTTTACTAAACTCATGATGGTTTTAAAGTTGTTAGAAGAATCAGTCGTTTTAAAGTCATTGCCTAATCCGTAAAACTTACTAAAAATGCTAATTCTCTGGTCATCTAACCAGCCAATTCGAGCAACACTACCATTGCATTCCTGTCAGAGAGATGCCTCCACATATACTATAACCCTATTCAACCTCTACCGCCCATGCCAGGAGAAAAAAATAACATTATTCCCACCAATCTTTCCGTACGCTAAATCCCCTCCTACGTCCTAAAGTCTTTCTTTCCGACTCAAATCCTATTCCATATCGTCACCGGCCATGCCAAACTCACCCATGGACGGCTGAACCCTTGAAGGAGACCACGGTCCCGTGACGCGAGAGGGAGAAGGCCAGAGGAGGGTTCGCCCAGAGGAGGAAAAGACCAGATCCTATAGATTTAGGGGACGGGAATGTTTCGCTAAGGGAAAGGGGATAAGAACAAAGGGGATGGAGAAGAGTGGGATGATATTATGTATGATGAAGAGACTGAGGGAGAGCCAGGGGGAAGATGGGTGGAGGGAAAGGAAGGAAGTGAGGAAGGAACTGGTGAGGGTAGAGTGGAGACGGAGCATGGGTGAAGGTTAGGGTCGGCCAACCCTCCCGCAGTCTCCTAACTCTCTTTCTTGACCACCCTCCAGAGGTTGACGTTGCCCTTCAACCCTCTGATATTACCCCTTATCTTATTCTAACCCCTCAGCCCCTTCTACGAAAGCTGCACCTGCACCATCATATCCGGTTTTTTCAATCCATATGAGTAATCCCGCTTGATTCCGAATTGGAATACTCTTCATGCACCATGATTCAATTCACATTATTAACGATAAAATTGTACCAGGCACGATAATACAAATGCTATTCTACTAGATATTTAACACTCAACCATGTGGGTTTCGAAGTCAGACATCAGCATCTCACTTCAATCCTAGAGTCAGTTATAAGCAATCGTACTTTGCTTCCTATACTAAAATGATTCTTTAACTAGCCTATGATGATTTTCTTCAAATCCCCATGATGAAAAGAACTTTTTCAATGAGAGAAAATACTTCCATGATGGAAGAACACAAATGGTAATTTCTGCACTTTTTGATTCTAAAACCTACACCTAAAATTTTATATGACACAATGTGTTGAAACCATGGTCGATTGTTGACTTTTGGAATAAAAAATGTGGAAATTATCATTTGTGTTCTTTCATCATGAATATATCGACCTTCCACCAAATCAAGCCGAAAGGATTTTATAAGAGCATAGATGTTTGATTTTCTTTGCCTTTAATAATTTAGGGAATATTTAACATAGCATTATTTTTTAATGATCCGCAGAGCTATTGATTTACATATATTTAGTGATTTTGGAAATATTTACTGCTTTTGGTGAGCATTTTATAATGGTCAAACAATAAGATGGTTAACATAGCCGTCATAATTTTAGAAATACTCACTCCTTTAGGCTAATTTTTTCTCGCCAAAATAACCTACTAAGACGGAAAATACCGAGAATAAACATAACGCCATGAAACAGAGTTTCGACTGACACAAGCCTCACGACCAAAACCTCTTCCCCATCCCCACCTAAACGCCGTATTCTTTCAATTCCTCCCTCGCCATTCTTCCCCTCTCCTCGTCGTATCCACTTACATGCACCCAAATAGCCCAACCCTGCACACGGCCCCTCCCTCCCGCGCGCAAATGCACTTCCCTCCTCCCCCGCCTCCATTATCCTCTTCCCTCTCTCTCTCTCAAGGAGGCTGCCCTCCCTCCTTTCGTTTACTCCCGTTCCCTCCCCAACGTATTTTCGCTCCCTTGGGACCTTCCGCGCCCCCCTCAGTCGGGCAGCCTGAGATGAGCTTAGTATAAAAGAAGGAAGAGAGAGGTCGCATAAAGATGGGGAGGAGCGGGAAAGGAGAGGTTTCCGAGGAATGGATTCTGTGGGTTGGGCTCGGGATGGGCGGGTTTAGACGGATCGCAGGGGGTGAGAAATGCTCATCGGCGGTAATACTGCCAGCCGGGGGTAGCAAGAGAATGGAGGTGACGCTGCGTGGTGTTCGACTTTCGATTTGAATTTTTCTTTCCGAAAGACGCCACGCATCACTTGGTGAGGTGTAATGTGAGGCTAAGTAACATTAATTGTCAACAAGCTTACTTTCTTGAACTTGTGGCTCACTTAAGTCTGTCGACAGGCTTATTTTGCGGTGAATAAAGAATTAAACTTGGTAGTATTCCACAAACGTCAAGGATTGCGAATTTAGGCTTGTTTTTTTCATAACCTTTCGTTGCTTGAAATGATCGAAGACAAATAAATCGTTTTTTTCGCGCGGGAAAATACCAAGTTTCTTTTTACCCTACGAGTAATGATTTAAACGAATTTTCTCTACACCGGTGGCAAATCCACGACTGGTTTTCAGCAGTCCTCCATCTACCCTTGACTTTGTCATTTCAGCCAGAGCGGTTTTATCTATATTACCGTGCGATAAAATTGCACATTATACACACTTAATAGAAACCCTAATTTGAATACTTGCTCTCTTTATATCTCATCCAGACACTATATTACAATATGAGGGTAGCAATTCAGCGTTGTTCGCACGAATGCTATCATAATTACCTGGTAAAAGTGTACCATTTTATGGTAAACGAACGAAATTTTGACCGCAAATAACTAGAAAACGCGTCTTGCTATCCAGATTTTTAGTACCTGTTCCCTCAGATAGCTGAGGGAGGTATTCTGAAGTGGATAGACAGTTATGGGGTATTCGGAGGAAGTGACCGATAGATAAGGTCAATGGCGCCGTTGGGGAAGATATGAAAGGAACTGTGGAGAGAAACCCAGCGTCAGCATCCCTGCTCTTAAAAGGCGTCATGGGGACCACGGCTTAGCGTCTCATCGAACTGATGGAGTGCCGAACTTGCTGAGTGCTACCCACCATGCATTCAAGCATAAATCAGGCATCGGAATTTGAATGCGGGCCCTGAAATTAGGAAGTACGTGCATAGAGTACTCCATAAAAGCAGGCACAAGAACATGGCGGTTAAGCGTTACATCTTTTGCCGTTTCGCGCACATTTTATTCGGCGACGCCACTAGGCAGATGTATCTCTTCAGTGTGACTTTCGCCATGAACCGTTGTGGAAGTGGTCTTTTTACTTTAAAACCGTATCGCGTGGTTTAAATGTGCGGCTTATAATATTTATTGCCTCAATTACATATTATTATCTTGTATTTCCTCGTGAAATGGATATAGATAACAGGTAGCGCTGCGATTGGCGATTTTAAAATCTGATTTTAATGCACGCTTAGTGACGTCAATTCCAGCGGCAGACTTGAGAATCCTCCAATGTAGTAATCGTGGTACGGACTTTACTAACACGGCCCTCCCAGGAGGCTTGGCTCTGAGGTTCAGTGAGGCTACTGGCGGTATAGGCTTAGCTCTCGGGGTTGGATTCCTCGGTATGGTTGATATGGAAAAGCGGGTTGTCCTGAGCGTGGGAATGTTCGGTGGGAGAGGAGCGGAGATGTTGCACAGCGCGAGAAAAAAGGTCGCGTGGGCGGAAGTCTTGAGAGGATTCGTCGGATGTGTGGGAGAAGGCTGAAGGGGAGAGAGTAGGCAGAGGCTGCGTCCTGGCTGAAGGGAGTCTCATCGAATAGGAGTGCGAAGGGAATAAAAAGGGGAAGAGAAAGGGATCTACACTCTCGAAAGAATAGGGCCGTTGGAATAAGTAGTTGGGAGCGTATACATACCCGACGGCTGTGAGATGCGAATAAGAATGTTAGGTGTCTCCCTTTTTACTAGTACCTATGTAAATTGACAGAAAATAAGCGATATGGGTCAATTGGGTCATGACGCCTTTTTAGGGGGATTCAAAGCAAATCAAATGTGATGGATTTTTTTTCATACTGGGGGTTACCTGTAGAAAAACACAGTCCGCAATTAACTACGTATCCTCCACATCTCCAACCAATTTTTCATACAAACTGACCTTGTTTTTGAAAGGTGTCGAATGCGAAAATTAGTCAAACTTGTAGTTTGAGATATGCTTATGCCTAAAAGGGAAGAACTTGTATAAGCAGATTACCACCTAATGAATTAAAATATCTTCTCTCAAAGAACGTAATCAACAATCATCTGTCACGCGAAAGAAGGACGATGAAGTCGAGCTATTACACTCCAATGATTATGGAGTACTGTCCCGCGGATGCAGAACTATGCATGAAAAACTATTTTATAAGCAAAATTGATTTAAAATATAACTTAGAGCATTAAGGTCGATGTGGGGGAGCTGTTCCATCATGTACTTTTGAATGAATTACGAATAGAAAAATAGTAATATACTCAACAGCCCATGGTTATAAATGCTGAATTTCTCATGTTTATAGATACACGAGTGAGTGTGGAAAGTAAAGAAATGATACCATAATTGAAAGTGACAGAAATTTAAAGTAAAATTTGCGGTCTTGTATTCACTAGCTTACTGGGACCGTTAATAATTTACACGCGACGAAGGAATTGTGAAGGCGAATTTTCCTCAATGCTAGCATATAGGAAGAGCTAATGTTTTAACGATCACTTGGCACAGCTACTTTGTTCTTGCCAAGTTTGGCACCCTCTCGGTCTGGCTGAGGCTCAAGGTGCATAAAAATGCAGTCGAATAAGTCTATATTTGAGTTTAAAAACGGTAATAAAATGTTTAACTGTTGATCTATGGATAGAAATTTCTTAATTTTACAAACAACAGTAGCAAAGAAAGAAAGTGTCCTTACCTGTCTATGATGACTGGATCCGACGGAGTTTCGTTCCGATTTCCACAACTCTTCTTGTCGCAGCAACGACTGAAAATAAAATAGAAAATTATTATCATCACAGAAAGATTACACACTAAAAATTCTTAAATGTAAAAGATATATCAAAGTACTTCGCATCTATTGTTACATGTAATTAGACATAGCTCAGGAACAGGAAGGAAAATACATTCGCAAATCATCACGATAAGGTCAATAATGGTTCCAAAACCATGATAAAAATCTAAAGTCGGATAACTTTTGAACTGAAATTTGATTTTGCAACGATACTTCAATTAAATAGTTAGTTCTCTAACTGCATAGTAAATCTCACCTGCACATAACTTCGTGAGTGAGCAGAACACGACACATTTCCGGGTTCTTGTCCTGTCCCTCGTACATGATGGCCTGTAATGAAAGAAAGCATATTTAGAAATCATCAATCAGTGTCGGCAGTTGTCATTTTCATGTTACGAGTGAAGATACGGTGAGCCTGACCAGAAAACAACTGTGAATTATGATAAAATATGAGGCGTGTAAAGTAGAAAGGTCAAATGTAATTACAATAGATATATGATAATATATTTTCAATATATGTAACCATGGACATTGCGAGCATCACACAGTAATAGTTCATTAGTATGCGTTTTCTCTCTCATGTTATCGTAAAAAGGTTATCCTGAAACAGGTTATTTCACATCCAAATTGGAAACTTATAATTTCGAGTGATAAAATAAAATCTTACTAAGAATTAACTAAAAAATGTAAACAATATTTTTTATTAAAAAGTAGGAATAAGTTAAGTTGGTGCGGCGATAGAGCAATACCATCGAAGGCAATAGATAAATTTATTGAAAAACTATTCAGAGATCCGTCAATGTGACAGGCTAGATAGCGTTTCCCTTACTATCAAAACTCAAGAGCATACCAACCCACAATTTCCACTCTTTCTCCGTCTCCCATTGCCCTTCAAAAGAGCGAAACCTTTCCCTGCAAGTCCTCACCTTCCCCTTCCCACTCCACACCTTCACTCCAAAACCTCCCTCTCCACCCTCCACACACAACACCTACTTACCCCATCCACCTTCCTCAAAATCCTCCCCTCCTCGAAAAAGGGTCCCTTTTTCTTGAGATAATGAAATCCAACATGGCCACCTTAATTTGTGACGGTTAAAAATACACCGACTTCTCCCCCACCCAACCATTCTCTTCCGCCTTCAACATTCTCAAACACCCTCAACCCATCCCTCGTCCCCCTAAACTTCATTCCCACCCACCCCCACGATTTCTTTCCCGCACCTCTACAACTTCCACCTCGTCCCTACCTCTTTTCATGAACCTCCCCTCGGCCCACAACAGAGGCGCCCCTACCCTAGCGAGACGCGGAACGCTTCTCCCCTGAGGCATCCGAGTTAGCGCGGGAGGGGCGGTAAGTCGGTGTAGGTGGGCGGGGGTGATTGTTGAGCGGGAGGGGTGGTGGGGGAGGGAATGGGGTTAGAGTGGAAAATCTGGCTGGGAGAGGAGGGGGCGCTGTCAAGACGGTTGACGTGGGAGGAGGTGCATTTGAGGTGGAAGGGAATGACTCCGAGTGAACGCAAGGAAGTGCAACGGATAATGGCATAGATATTTTCAGTTGGGTCCGACGATGAAAAAATGGAGTTTCACTAATTAGGTAAAAACTGAAATGAAAGGTATTTGCACTTTTCCACAATTATTTAACGCGTACTTCGCGTGTCGGTTCACGGAGGCATCATCTGGTACAAGACCACATTTTGTGAGGAAAATTTCGCACATGAAGGATCACTTATTTTGAGGATGACTTAACTTATAGGGCATCCTCAAAAGATGAATTTGAAAGACATCAAAGGATACGATAACACAATAGAATATTTAGTGAAAACATTCAGGGAATTCTCTGAGAAAGAAATACCCTAGTACGCAAATCTCATCTGGTCTTGTACCATATGACGTCTCCGTGAGTCGAAACGCGTCGTACACATTAAATAAATGTGGAAATGTGCAAATACCTTTCATTTTAATATTTCGAACTTCCACAATATCACGCCTGAATTGGTTGACTTTATTAGACACAAAATCGTTATGCCATAGTAAATGGCGGCACACAAAATAATTACCCAATACCATGCCTGCAGAAACGCTTCTCATGATGGGCTCGTAAAAATCTTTCACCGCCTCAAACAAAGGAAAAAAATGTATCTCCTGAGGATGCCCAAACGGTGATGACACATCCACAGCGAAATTTTCCTAAGAAAATGCTGTCGAGGGTTCAAAACTTCCCTGTATTTATACAAAATATTTAACACTGTATCTTCGAACTTCAAGGCGTATTCGTAATCAAGATGATAAATGATTCACTTGCACTCACTGTAGTAAAAATGTGATGGTTTTCACTTTTACTTAAATGCACTGTCAAGAATGAAGAAGAGACATCGATGAACGGAAAAACGATGACGCGGTGAATCTAAGAAAATGTAACACTAATTATTTAAGATTCACAGACGTATATGGGCAAACTACATGATGTGGTATCCCTTGATCAATATTTCCATTATTCCTAGTTATAAAGTCTTTGGAAGGCTATACTTCCCTCCTCTTACGTTCTTCTCGTAATAATACCAAAAAATGGAACTTAGAATAAGACGTGGTTGGTATGGATGAGTTGCACACAAGCGTTACCAAAGCTGTTGACATGCTCGAGTCGGTGTTATCATGATATGCAGAAAGAAATAGAATGAATAAGGTGTTGAAATATAAAAGATTAGAGATTGAAGGCGTTGGTTTGGATAATAAAGGCAACATCTGCGGAGCTAACGCAATGAAACCTACCACTTAGTTTTAAACGCATGAATTCCTTTAGGATCAATGATAATAGGAATGAAATGGCAAAATAGAGATATCGTGAAAATTCCGAGCATAGGGGGCTATAGTTACCCGGATATAAGTATTAAAGCATGGTATCCAACCCCAGATAACTCAGAGTCATGGCAAAGCAGTGTACAGGTTATCTTAGGCTACAAACACCGAACCTAAACATACATATATCATTTAGAATAAGCAAAATCAAAGAACTAAAACTTCAGGCTAACAGATAAGAGTGGAGACTACCAAAACAAAAAAACAGGAGAGGCAATCAATATAGAAGATCTAATAAAAATGAAATGGGAATACCTTAGAAAATAAATCGAAGAGAACGGCACAAAACAATGTAGACGGACAGGAATAAAACTGAAAGTAAAACAAATGTATCCTATGCCAGGAGAGTGAAGGGAGGGGAATAAAAAAGGAGAATAAATAAAAAAAATAGAAGACGAAGAAGATAACTGGTTGGCGGTTTGACGGGAAGTTAGGGGGAGTAACAAAGGCTAGAAGTGAAAGAGGGTGATAAAAGTGGGGGTAACTGGTTCTCTAAGACATGCAAGGGGGTGGGTAAAAAACAAGGGGGAGAAGAGAGAGGAGATTGCCAGGGAAGCTGGCTGGGGGCGGAGAGAATTTAAAAGAAGCGGAGGGAGAGAGAGATGTAAGTGGCAGGGGGTGGCACTGGGAGGCGGGAGAGAAGAAGTAAGGAACACGAGTTGGAATTAAGAAAAATTAAAGGGGAGACAGAATGGGAGATTTCGTTGGCTGGAAGGGGGGGTGAGTGAGAGTGGGTGAGTTGATGGAGGGGGTGAGAAGAGAAAGAACAGCGAAGGGGGTGGGGGAGAAGGAGGAGGGGGAGAGAGGCGAGACCCAAGGAAAGGAAACGAATTAATTTGAAACGCCGCATAAGGGGAGTGAGGGAGGCGGGGGGGATTCTCTCCCGTCTTAAGCCATGACTGCGGGAAAGGGGTTCTGAGGAAAAGAGGACGAAAGAACGTCAGTGTGGAAGAGATTACTGAACGGGTAGAAGACTGGTTAAGAAATGGGAATAAACATTAAGGCGAGGATAGAATTTTAGACATTTTAAGTTTTCCCACCACATCCTTTCTAAGCTCCGTAAGATATATTACCGCCACTCGGGCAACGAAACCAAATGTTTCCGAGTGTGGTATATACATTCCCGTTGGAATTCATTCTACTTTTAAACTTTTCTCGATATTTCGGTTGATGAAAATTTCAATGCTATGTAAATCGAAGGGTTAAATCATACACCCCTATTAAAAAAAGAGAAAGATTACCGAACCTTAGTTACCTTAGCAAATAAAATAATTTTAAGGATCACATTTACAATGCTCTTTCGATCGCAGACACCTAAAAAAAGAGACATATTTCATGGGTGAATTTAAAATGAGGAATCTTATAGAGAAAACTGAATTTAAAGAAGCATATAATTATTATAATAGAAAGATAATTCTATCAAAGTGGGGTAGGAAAACAATGCATGATGTACATTTTATGTGGTCCATGAAATAGCCAAATATTCCATAAAAATATTAATTCATCTCATACATGGTACCCAGCGTAATTAGTAGGCATCCTGTTCTTTTAATTTATGTGGACGTATTAGGAATATACGCGTTGAAAGGATGACGATTATTAGCATCATTGAATGAATCAGATGCGAAGTCCTAGTTTATCAAGCTTCATTAAAGATTATTTGAACACTAATGCTCCATTACGAAGATATATAACCAATGGTGTTTAACCTTGAGAAAGCTTTAGATTCGATTGAATTTTTTTCTTCATCACGCTACGAGTTGGAGGACTAGTCAAATTACGTCATTCTTCATTCATGCAAGAGTCAATGCTGAAGAAGAATTTGAACCATTGTAACCGTACAGGCAGAAAATCTCATTACAAAATAATATCTCAGATTTTGAGGATAAAATTCAATCCCGTATCCTATTCCTAAGGGGAAACTCTGGCTTTCTGAAGAGGCTAACAAGGTATAAGACGTTTGCCTTATTCCAGGATGCAGCGGGTAATGGGGAAAACCACTGAGAAAGAGGGTCAGGAGACAGATGCGATACGAAGTAGCTACTACTACACCCTATGAACTCGGAATATTATTCAAAGCTTAATATCAGAACGCTAAAATAACCGTTTTAGGATCAATAAAAGGAGGGAAAAATTCATAAATAGCAGAAAAAACGTGGTAAAATAGGCAAAAGAAGCCATTGCATAAAATGCACAGCAAAGTAATAATCTCAACAAGTGATCTAAAAACCCTGGTTATCAAATCAAATATAAAGTTATAATAATAAAATAAGTATTTAAATAATAATGAGTGAATAAAAAAATAATTGTAAATAAAGATAAAAGTAACTAAATGTGAATATCCTTTTCATTTAAATGAAAGCTCGATGTTTTTGTACCTTTTAGGACAAAGCGCGCCAGTTAAAAGTATAGACAATTCTTATATAATTCGGATATTAGATATACGAAAGAGTAACTCATTGCTATGTATAACCTTAAAATCGTACAGTAAGTTGAAAGATATCATCAATTTTATATCTGATTCCCATGAAAAATTGCATATTTATTTATCTATCCCATGACGGAGCTGTTCCACCCTGTCAATTGTGATACGTGATAGTTAATAAAAAAAACCGTAACTTCTTTTAATTCAGACAACGTAATCTTCTACACTCGTACTATCGTAGCAATGGAAATGGGTGAATTAAAACGAAGTGTTCGTTGAGCTACTTGATAGAACAAATACCAAAAGAACTTCATCTAGTTAGAAAAGGGAGCAAACATTTTGCGGCAAAAATAATTTATGACACCAAAAGCAGCAAAGACATTCAAATAATGATTCAGTGAATTATACAAAATATATTATATAATCTGCATTGATATGCTAACGTTATGGTTGCCCTTATCAATTTAATAATCAATATCGGGAGTCGGGTATCTTAAATGCCAATGGAAAAGAAGAGAAAGAAGAAACATATAGAATTAATTATTATTAACTGAAGCCAAGTAAATATCATGTTTTCGCATCCCCAACTACGGAATGACTTCAGAATGTAAGAGGGAGAAAGACCGTTTCAGAGCAATCTCAAAGCTTTCCTTAACCTTGGTGAAAGGGCGCTTAAGACACAAACCGCGAATGACAGGGATAACTTGCAAAGGGGCTGTAAAAGTGAAACGACACTCACTTCCACGGTTATGAGGAAATAACAGACATGTCCCATTGAGCGAGACCACGACCCTCATTCTGAAACATCTTGAAGTACAACCTCAGATTAATTACAATTTCAAAGAAAGTGATTGGAGGAGGAGGGATTTTAACAACCCTCGTAGTGAAAAGGAAGTAGCACCCGCGAATATTCGCTTGAAGGTGTAAGCTTAGCATTAGTGCCAATTGATTAAAATAGTTAACTCCTGATAAATTTCGTGGGCGAGTGTTATTGGGTACTGTAGTTGTACCTGAATAGTTATGTGCTGGGAAAACATAATTTTTATAGAAGAGATGCCTTTGCACCCTCCTGCTTCCAATCGGAGATGATGACTTATGGCCGTATACAATTTTGCTAGAAATATCGCTGTTGGTAAGAATGACCGCAGAGACTCTTAAATTTGAATATCAACTCATAAAGCGCATAATTCTACACAATAGATGGGTGGGTATCATGAATTGAATTTGGTAATTATGATCAATGGCAATTGCTTCAATTGATCACGGTGGTACGAGAAGGAATGTCAAGAAAACTGTGCAGAAATACAATTTCAATATAATATACCATGTAACCAACTGAAACCCAACTGCTTTCGCGGCTTAAAATCAAAGCCCTAAGACGTCATTAAACGAGCAGCTGGATTTCTATAGCCTTCGTGGGAATAAATAAAATAATATAAATATTTTTTACGATACCAATGAATTATGCACCGCAATTGACTTAAAATTAAACACTCTATGACCATGAAAACTTTTAGTCTCCAAAATACATTCATAAGAAGTGTGGCTACATATGGAGAAGATGGAATGCCATACGGGCATGAGACATCAATGCCACAGAAGACGAGCTACTTCCTTACCTGACATAAGCGGATATGACGCTTTAGTCATTTAGAAAATGAATTGTGGCCAGCAGTAACCCTCCCTCGCCACCCTACCGGAAGATCGGAACATGCGTGGCAGGGGACTCATTGTCAGTCGGCTTATTTGGTCAAAGGAAGGGGGGACCAATGCAACCGTGTCAGGTTACACGAGCGCGCACACAAAAATTGGTTGCCTCCCACCCGCCTCCGGCAGGAGCCGATGGCGGGCAGGAACGGCGTCGGAACATGTTAGGAAAACACTGTTTATGCAGGAACGAAGGCGAGGATTGAGCAAATTAGAAAGAGATTGGCTTCGTGGCCGGAGGGGACTTGGCTGCAGGCACACGACACGGGAGCGGCGGCAGGGGAAGAGAGGATGTGGCCAGACAAATTAGGAAAGAGGGTGGAAATATGAAGCGCATTAGCCACGCGAGGAAGTACGCATCAATATTAAAATTGCCCAGGCTAACCAAATCATTGCATTTTAAAGGAACTAGGCAAACGATATTAAGATTAAGCCAATATAGGCGGAAATTCGATTATTCAAAGATGACTCACTGAATATTCGTGAAATAATAATGGAAGGATACGTGATCACAAATCAAGTGTGTAATGCATGTTAGAATGTGCTAAACTAGTTTTAAAACAACTGTAGGATTGTAAAGCCATTGAAGACGGATTTTAATGTTTACATAACTTCCCGGAGATAAAATCATAATATAAGCAGTATTATAACTATTCAGGCTGGTTTCAATACCAATGATTCAATTATTGCTTTAACAATTCAATCATTTTCACGGCGAAAGAAAGTTTACCGTGTTATTATAATAACATTTTAACAGAATTAAAGCGTAATGGGGGAGAAAAAATGAAATTAAAATAAACAAGACATGATTCACCATATGAGATACTTTATGAAGCAATCCATTCCTACATAGGTCTTTTGAAACCTCAAAAAATGAACCACTATAACTGAGAGTAAAATTTCTCTTGTCAACCCCTGCCATTAGTAGCGAGCATTCCACATGGAAAGTATAAATGCAGAATAAATAAACGCTGCTGCCATAAATTACCAGACGTTACCGCATAGTGACTGAAATGAACAAATTCAAATAGCTAACATTTACATGCGCATAAAATCAAATTTATAGTTCGTTAGTTTTTCCTGGAGTGACTCGACTCGAAAGATTGGTCGTTTTACATACTCCTGATACCGCGTCAATTGATATGATTGGTCTAAAACTACTTTTTCATCAGCATGAAGAGCGTTCATGCACTCAAAATATCCTACCTCAATATTTTTATAAGACCAAAGCGGAAATAAAAATGAAGAAAAATTCCAAAACTGCAGTCGAGCCGCGCGAGTTGACCCATGATAGAGGACAGGGACGGGGGACCCTACTGACATCACGAGACATCACGCACGGCAAATCGCTGTCTCCCATTTATATCCAACATCCTCGCTTTCCCATGCAACGTTATCACTTGTACGTGAATCTTCAGGATACCATTTGGCATATACCTTCTTTCGTCATAAATATAAACGGTGTATTGACCCCTTTCTTTGCTTAGCCTTCCATTCATCTCTGACCGCAGATGTTAAAATTTCTGACTTTGAAACCTTACCACAACCCCTCTTTGATCCCTTCTACCTGTCATGGAAAAACTATAGCTGGCTCTACTGTAATACTGTCATCATATGAGAGTCCAAGGATTCCTGAAAAACTTCACCAAAAGTGTTGACAATGAATTAAACTTGTCCCTTTCTTTTTCCCATAAGTCATGCATGCTTCAACCCCCTCCGGTGGCCTCAAGAAAGCGCACTCTCCCTCTATCTCCCATTCCCACCACGCCCTATGCGAACGGCTTTGCTTTTTTACATTCACTCCTCGCAATTCTCCTCCCTTTCCACAAACCCCTCTTGTCTGCCGTAATCCCTACCGCGTGTACGTCGTCTCCCCAGTCCCTGCGCACGCGTCACCCAACCAACCCGCCCCCGGCAAACCTTCCACCCCCAATGTCTTCCCCGTCGCCGGCACGTGGGCGGTGGTTGGACGGCCGTAGGCCGCGGCGAAGACTGCTGGGGAGACGGAGAGAAAAGCGTGGGGGAGATAGGATCGGAAAGGAGGATTAAAGAGCATATTTAGGGAAATGGATTAAAGAAGTGGATGAGAGGCGTCAAGGCGAATGATTGAAAAAACTTCTCTTTAAAGAAACGTGAACTCACGGCAAGGGAAACGAATTCTGTTGAAAAAAAAACTCGAAATTCCTGAAATATTATATCTAAAAAAATAAATTTTTGATCCCCTCCCCTATAGTGTAAATAATATTTTTCGATCAAACAAAATCATGGTCCATGAAATTTGGACCAGATGCAACAAATTTTGCTCTTCTTTTTCCGACGAAGAATGAGGATGAACAGAAAATTGAAGAGTTTCTATTCATCGGTTCCATTCTTGAGACAAGTATAGCAGCCCTTAGAAAAATCAGTATTTGATATAATTAAGTAATTCAAAAGCTTAAGTGAGATACAACTGGTTTCCAAGATTACTAAACATTAACTGACACAGATATAAAAAAATAAATTTAAGTCATTAGCACGGTGAAAGAAAAACTTCCGCGGTAAAGACAAATGAAAAGCATCACCTCTGTAAATAGGCAATTTTTTTGAATTTTGCCCTCTAATTACTTCCTTCGGATAACTACTATATTGAGGGTGGATGAGACGGTGGGAGGACCAGATAGAAAATTGATAGAGGGGTGCTACCTCGTAAAAAGGTCAGTCCAATCCGGCAATCTAGGAAGAGTAGTCCCTTGCCACCGAATGAAATTAGAGGGACAGGATCGGAGGTCCAACAGTCGAAGAGAAGGGGTCAAAAATGAGAGTGAGACGGGGTTTATCTGGCACCGTACTCGTTTGAGTACCCCTCCTAATGGGTAACAAAAAGTTGTAAGGACCACTGTCTGCGAAAGCTGCTCTCAGTCTTAAGAAGTTCCCTAACATTTATCTTCTTTGAGGCTATTAAGATTTTTTTACTCAGACGCTGAAAGACGACCGCGTGCATGAGAGAAGTCGTTTCCCTCAAGATAACACGGTGTAGTTAAAACAGTTAAGCAAACAAAAATGCCATTTTGGGAATCGGAACGTGAGAAAATTTTTTTGAGCGTGTTGACCCGCCGACAGAGATTTTATACAAACCCTTTTGAGGACGTTCCACCAAGGATGATGAGGCATTCGGAGAAAATTGCGCTTTCATTAATGGCACGATTCAGATTTCGGCAAAAATTTTCGCCTCACAGCTTTAATAGAAAAGCCTAATACGGAATTGAAGGTAGTTTTCAGTATCATTGAAAAATACTTGCGATAACCGTAATATTCAAAGAAAAAATATATCGCATGAGATTTGAAAGATTTTATTTTTTCGATAAATTTAATTTTTGGGAAATATATTTATAAACTGATGGGAAATGTAAAAGAGAATATAAAACAGCATCAAATAGCTAAATAATACCAAATTTCTATCTGCAAAATAATTTATCTAGCGTTTTAGTACCATAATTTTTCATATAATCTAATTAGACAAACGGTGTCCTCATCACTAAAATTAATGAAAAACGTCAATGACATGTACAACCGCTAATCCCACAATTTTCATACATAAAGGATTTTTACGAAATATACACTACGTTGGTGCATGAAATATAATTTTATCGATGTATATGGCTTTGAAGGAGCTCATTGACCATGACAATGAAAGCAAGAGAATATGGTGTTCTGTGATTTCCGTTGGGGAGGCATACTTTTTATTTATTAAAATAAGAAATTTAATATCATAATAATTTAATAGCTAAATAGCAGTGAAAATAGGGATTTCAGATAGAGAACACAGTACTACCACAGTTTTGCTGAAATGCATTCGTATCCCAAATTACTTTGATTTAGTCAACTTCCAAGGAATTCACCGAAAGGAAGATAAAATAAATATGGCACAAAAGCTAAAATAATACAATTTACTGCAAAAAGGAACTACAGTCATTGATCCAAAAGTCATAAAATCAATCACGATGGGAACAATGGTATGGAGGACATGGTAAATTAGATTAAATAAATTGTAGTTAGGGCACTCAATACCAACTTAAGTTTTCTGAAATGCAAACGTAACCAAAATTATTTTATATCAATCAAGTTACAAGGCATTCACTAAAAGGAAGATAAAATAAATATTGAACAAAAGCTAAAAAAATACAATGTACCGCAAGAAAAACTATCTTTCCCTGAAGCCAAAGCCACAAAATCAATCACGAAAGGAACAATGGTTTTGGAGGACATAATACATGCTCCACTAAAGACGTGTCCATATTGTATCAAACCGAAAGCCAAGACCCAAGCACCACTGTAGGCTAGGGAACAGTTAGCGAGGAGGGATTTGGGACACTCGGCGATCGTCGGGAGGGATTCAGCGGGGAGGAGGCAACTGCTGAGGTCTACTAGGGGGGGCTTGGGAGTGAGCGGAGGAGGTTTAGGTCGTGTGGGGGAGGGGGCTTTGGCAGGCGGGTGGATGCCGCACTCGGAAGAGGAGAGGGGATATTTCGCAACACTGTACGCAGAGGGCGGGGGATAAGGGAGGGAGAGAGAGAGAGAGGGAGGCTCATTGGTGTAATTACCGAAAAGGCATCACGGGACGTAATCCCAGATTGGACTGTGGTGTCGAAGTCCGCTTTGGTTAAAGGGGGCGGGGCGGGAGGGAAATCCCAAACACACTAGAGTCCCCTTTTTGGCTTATTCCTCTTCCCCCTCATCCCTTTCACTCTCTCATATCTATTGGCTTCCACGACAAAAATGTATGCGCAGATCACAAAGAGAGTGCCGACCTTACGTACACACAACCCTCGGCTCGGTGAAAAATTCCTAAACCGACGACTTAAATCCCTCAATCCTTATATAAACCCTGTCTACAAAAAAGTGCTCTCTTCTTGTCCCTCACCCAACACCCTTCTCTCTGATTACTGCATTGGGATACGGGCTACGGAAGAGCGATTTCCGATCCTATTGACTTTCAATGGGTAAAATCAATCGATGGATGCCTTGTCAACGATAAGCATACAAAAATCGGGAACATGCATAACCTTCTAAAAATGAATGGGAGAGAACATCAATAACTCATTAGTTTGCTTTTGTCTTAAAAAAGTAGCTATTAAATACTTTCACAAAAATTCCTCCAAGATTTAAAATATTACACAGCGGAGGAAAAAACTGCAACTTTGAATCCAAAATCATACGATCTACCCCGGGGAATTGTAGGTCCTCTAAAAAATGCATAACAGAATTTGTAGCTTTAACCGTTGGTTTGATATATCATCAGTTAGTTTTAATTTCATAACAAACTAATAATAATCTACCATATTTATATTGACTAAAATTAATTTTAGGAGAAACTTTGTTAAAAACGAAAGCATTTCTCCAGGTCATCCGTGACACTAAGTACTAAGTGAATTCTCACAAGAGACATTTTTTAGGTAGCAATAAAATATTTACAGACTCCTTCCACTCTTTGGATTTCCATCATATACAGTGATAAAATGTAGCTACTACACATAATGTGTTAAAACACAAAGACATTTAAAAAAATCCATTCCTTTTTTCTATTTCGTTAGCAAATGACCCATTAGTTACCCAAAAAGAAACGATTTCCGAAAAATACACCTTGCGTAAAAAAACGGCTGAGGGAGTCAAACCGGAAACAAATGGAGACGAAAAGTTTGCTTCAGAGACTCCGTATTTCGGAATAAAAACAAAAACGAGAAAAAAATGCAAATGCGATCTGGCACAAAATTAATCATGGAAAAGTTTACAGCATACAATTAAAAACTAATTTGCAGCGCTGTTTCGGATGATGAGTTCGGAACGAAACAGCTTGGATGAAGGAAAGAGATGAAATCAAACCAAGGAAAGTAAAAAAAGAGAACATTCGAAGGAAAAGGTAAAAATAAAATTGTGATTTGTAATAAGCTGGTGGGTAGATTTGTCGACAAGGAAAATATAACGTAAACGTTCACAGGAGGGTACAAAATCAGCAAAAGAATTAATAATGTAGCGTGGTTTACCAAAATAAAATATTAGCCTCGAGATGAGGAGTATTTATCCCTTTTATCCTACTATTTTTCTAATTCATCGTATTAAAAAACAAGCGAGCGATTGGCACAACTAAATTTAATGCATGGAAAATAAATCTCCACGAAACGAGAAAATTAAAAAATTCATCCAAGCAGAGCAATGGAAAAATTGATTTTACGACAACAAAATATACAGTTTTCCGCTAAAGTCAAGACAAAAGTGATATTTAATGTTTAAAGCCATGATTTCATGTCAAAATTCCTTTTGTATCAGTGCAAAGTGCCAGGAAACACCACCATTCTCGCAGAAATAGGGACATGTTACGATTCTTCACTAAATACTTAATTAAATACCTATTTTTCCGTGCTTTTTCATGTTTTTGCATTTTTCCCTTTTCCATTCCCTTTACAATCTTTTATTAACCTGGGAACATTTGTTCAAAGATTTTTTTCCATATCGTTCATGAAGTTACGTACTCCACCGAAACCATGAGGTAACGCAGTTCGGTTTTTTGCCAAACGAACTAACTAGAAAGGATTCACGTGGATGTGAGTTCTTCAGGTTTAAAGCACCGTCAAAAAGACCTGCAGAATCTATAACCTCATTAAATGAGGGTCACTGCTCACTACAGAACATGACCTAGAAATATTTATTTTGAGAATTTGAAACCTTAAGCTGAACTTACATTTCTTAAGGATACCAAAAAAAAGTTTATTATACACTTAGTGAAGGTAAATAAAGAACCTAAATAATAGGGAGGTAAAAACGTATTTACTTCGGACTTGATTGGCTTCCTTTCTACCTGTTCCCATTTAAACGCTATCAGAGATGCGGAAGTGATCGACGAAAGTCACTCCGGAATTCTGATTTCCAACACTGATTCCAACCTGAGATGCCAGGATTAGTTAATGTACGTCTTAAGCTGGAGGAAGCCATAGTCTTCCCTGATCTTAGGAGGTCGGAATCGGAAACCTTGACCATAACCTTCTGTACAGGAAGTAGGTACGATTCGGAAGATTATCAGAGTGATTCCTTATGTAACAAATCGTGAAAACACTATTAAACTCCTTCAGAGAAGGACTCAGAATTACTGAATTTGCACAAATAATTCCTGAAATCATACAGTTTCCTCACAGCTCCCAATTTGGGATACAAATTCCTGCCAGCGAGCATCATTAGATGGCGGATACACAATTCTTCCTTGAATCTAAGAAGTCTGAAGCTGAAATCTTTACGATATTATAAACCAGACAACGCTTGGCCAATGTATGCGAAACATACTTTTTCAGATGAAAACTGCATCTGATTGAAAATACTCAAATCCAATTGATGAAACCACTTCTTTACAGGATAAAATTGAAATCACGAAAAGAGAGGATAGAGTGAACCACGGAGAAAAATTGATAAAGGACGACAAAGGGAGAGGATGAGGACACGGAATTACTTACTATGCAAAAAGAATTTCTTAAATAATGCAGTTCCCTCACTGGTACCAATTTAGGACATTATGTCCTACCAACGAACATCCTCAGCTAGCGGATACACAATTCTTCAGTGAATTTAAAGGCCGTTTTACACGGGGCACGTACTTGTACAATCTGACGTGAGAACGAAGGCGCAATCCAAATTGCGTCGTGTAGAGAGATGAAATGCTGGAACACATGCGAGAATGCGTGGACATGAGTTGGCAAAACAGCCCTGTTCTAGTTTCGCTCGTGCATTCGCGCAGTTCCACGCCATAAAGAGAAATGTAGTTCTAACCTGCGCAATTCTGTGCCCCGTGTAAAACGGCCTTAAGAGGTCAGAGGCTGAAATCTTGACCGAGCAATTCTGACTCAATATCTTAAAAAACATACTTTTTCAAATGAAACACGCCTCTGATTCAAAACACTCAAATCCGATTCATTTCAGGATAAAATTGAAATCACGAAAAGAGACGATGGAGGGAACCACGGGAGAAAAATTGATAAGGACGGTAAAGGGAGAGAGAGGGATGAATCACCACGCGGAAAAGATGAGAGAGTTGTGAGGGCGGGGTGAGCATCCTGGCCCGCTGACAATCCCTTTCACCGTTCACTCTCTCTCTCCCTGGCCCACACACCCTACCTGCCCCTTTTAACTCCAGGGTTCAAGCCCGCGAGAGAGAGAGAGAGAGGGAAAGGGGCAGGCAGGTTTAGGAGCCGTTGGGAGGGAAGGCCCGAGATATCCGAGGGTCGACCGCGGAATCGTCGTCTGGGATTAAGGGCGCTTTGCGAGTCCACCGGTCGATGGATTCTTGTTTAATGGAATATGTAATGCGGATAGGAGGGATTCGGATGGAGGGACCAAGAGGAGGGGGCGGGGGAGTGGAGCGAAGTGGGCGTCGAGTGGGAGGGGGAGTATTTAGGGGAACTTAAGGCAGCGGGGAGGGTGGGGAAGGAAGTGGAGCAGGAAAGAAAGACAGGGGAGGAGGAGGAGGAAGAATGATGAATGAGAACTGAATGAGAGGAACGCGGTGAGGAAAAAAATGGGTCGGTGGTAGAGCTTCACGGGGTGATTTCAGGAGGGGTCTTGGAAAGAAAGTTTGTTGTCGTTGGAAGGAATGTTTTGCACGAAGACCAGGGCTTTGAAATTGTGTTGAATAGGCTTGAGTGATTGTGACTCCCATCAGGTTTTCCAACAAAAGGGACTGAATCTTTACCTTATGATTCGACACACTTGAATTTGGAGGACTTATCATTTCAACATAAATATAACATGAGTGACTGATGTACTGAGGTATGTAAAATAGTTAGACTATAATTAAAACAATATTAACTGAATATTACCCATGGTAAATTAAATACAGCTGGCTACGACGAATTCTAGTGCACCGGGACTATCCACGATGATGACTAAACGGAGTCATACGTAAAGCACAAACGTGAGAAATTCCGCAGAGGAAAAATCATTTGCCTTGACAGGGGTTCGAACTTGGATCCCTTGATTTCCGGCCCGCGCACTTTAGCTAACTAAGCTACCACCTGAATCATACAGAATACAATTAGGATGAGCAGCGAACGAGTGTGGACGGTCGATTTACGAAAATAAAAAACAGAAAATATTTTGATAGCTAAGTTACTTTTATACTATCGAGTACAAAAAAGTTTGTTTGCTAATTAATGGAAATACGTAAATGATAAAGTAGCAACTCGTAAGCCCATGCAGATGAAGTGGAAAGTGTGATACGACGGGATAGAGCGGTTAGGGGAACGAGAGTACAGAGAAGAACAAGGGATTGGTGGGAGAGGAAGCCCTGCAGCATCCCCATGAAGGGTATTTGTAGAAGGGATTTTCCGAGATTTGAATGTTTGTAATTGTTCGCATCAACAGGCTCGTCAATCACACGACTCTGTCCAGTGACAGAGCCGGACTAAGAGGGCAGGGATACTATTCAGCCGAAGCCAACCCTTTGCACGGTTTCACGCGCGGGATGAAAACATAGTTTCCAAACCATTTATACATTTGTGAGCATTTATACAGTGATAGAGTTTTATTACGAAATGGAACGATACAAAAGTGCAAAAAATAACTCGCTAAGATTACCTTCGCTCAAATAGAAATGTAATCACTGGAAGAATAAATTAAAGAACAAACAAAAACCTTTTCTTCCATAACATAATAATTATGGCGTCTGAAAAACATGAAAAACTAAGATATTTACGGTAAATACAACCAATATAATCAGTCAAAATACGGTGCTTAAGTGCGATCCTCCATTCGATACGAATGTAAGTGTGCACTGAATAAAGCCGATTGGTATTTTTTCTTCTCCCTTAATGATTTCCCTACTATGAATTACCTTTTCCCAATCAAATATACAAAACTTAATGACGGTAAGGCGTTGACATAACATTCGCCCGTTAAAAAATCATTGGATGTTCCATTTACAACAGTCTCAATATACAACGCTTTGGCCAGTTAGAAGTTTCCAACACTTTTATCAATGCAATGAACAGTTACCGTGAACGTTAATATTGTGGCGACACATCTTTATAAGTACCTTATATTTTTAATATTACTCATTTTGTATCTAATTTAAAATTTATTTGATTGAAATTTGTACCCCGTCACGACCAGGTGAATTACTGATAAAAGTAGAAGTGGAGTGCCATAAGAAGAACAAGCTTTTTATCTTGTGGGAGTAATTACCTGCACTACAGAATTCCTCCTTATTTCATAATACGCCACGACTGAACCACCAATTAGTGGCACTCTTTATATTCTTTTGATAGGCAACGTATTTTTCTCACTTATTCTCTAACACTTCCCATTAAACCTTTGTTTTCCCCAAGTATCGAAAATATTTATTTTTAATTGAAATGATCGGCTTTCCTCAAGTAAATCCACCACTACCCAAACAGTGAAACCTGACAACAAAGTTTCATACCTTCTCGTTGCTTCCGGGATACTTTACGGGATTGAGCGATCGTCTTAAGAGGCCACGCAAGTGCCGAAAGGATGCGCAACATGTGCCTGGGGCGGCGAAGTGCCCTCGACGCGAGCAATGGGGAAAAAGCGATCGGAGTGGTGGCAGACCTCTGGACTCTGGTGGCTCCGTGAGTGCGTGGGCAATGGAGGGAACATAACGGGGGATGTGGGAGGCCATATCGGGGAGGAGTAGGATGTGAAAGGAAGGATCTTTCGAATTCAATCGCGGGCGGGCGGAAGGCGGTGGCATTAATGGACACGGAGCGGGAGCGGAGATGAGAGCCGGAGCTGAGGAGGAGGGTTTGGTTGTCCCGCACGCGTGCAAGCGCGCGTTAGTGGATTAAGGAAATGGACGGGCGGTAGATGCGGCGCGAGGATAGCGTAGGGCAGGGGAGAGTTCGAAACATTGGAATTGGAAACAGGAAGGGGGAATTGATCGGGCGGACGTAAAAGGGAAAGGAGATGGGGTGCGTAGATTTTGAGAGTGGTGGCCTTGGATTGAAGGGGAGAGGGTTAAATCGAAAAGGAAGAAGGACGCGTAGACATATATATAGGTGGCCCCAAAAGTGGTTATCCATTGCACTACTACCCCCTGCCACACACCCTCTCCGACACCCTTTTGCACCGCATAGCACATGCAACCCACCCCGCCCCCGGGACCTTTTGAGACAACAACAGATGTTGCCGCCTCACGGGTGCAGCAACCCTTAAAACTGCGGATCGTGAAGTACCCTGCTATTTTTGTGTCGAGTGAGGAGGGGGTGGGGTTAGGGTTTAGTGATGCAGGTCCTCCCCCATTGTCACCCTCTATATGTGTGATGGGGAGGAAAATGCATTGGGGAGGAGATATACGAAGTAGCATCTATCGGCGGGGCGGGTAAAGAAGGTTCGATATCGTATTCGAGATATGGATACTCGATATAAACCATTTCGTGGTTGCGACGATAATGTGCCATGAGCGATAAATATCACCATAGTCAATGTCAAGATAATTAGATGAATTATTGCATATATCCCATAAATAAAAACATCATTCAAATGAATAGTCTATGCCATT
The DNA here is from genome assembly GCF_921293095.1 of Ischnura elegans. Classification (NCBI taxonomy): domain Eukaryota; kingdom Metazoa; phylum Arthropoda; class Insecta; order Odonata; family Coenagrionidae; genus Ischnura; species Ischnura elegans. Next base: position 69,259,940 of record NC_060248.1, on the reverse strand, counting down.
ATTTCTAACCTATCCTGCCTCGTAAAATGTGATGGGATGTACTCAAGAATATAGTGAAAATATATTCTTCAAGAGTGCGAATCACACCGCAGACGTCAACATCAATGGCAATCATGGTCCCAACATGTTGAGAATCAAAGAAGGTTGAGCTATCTTAAATCCTCGCGTAAAGTACTTTGAAGTGACGGATATATTTGATGATTTTCGGAGAAAATTCGCCAAATGCGCTCATCGCAATAAAAATGAGACTACTTCATTTTTAGCAAGAAAAGGCAATTTTCAACGCCCAATGATAATTGCCGTTGAAACAATATTCGTTTCAAATAATATTCATCGAAGTAATATGATGACCTCTCTCAAGGTGATGAGAAGACAAATGGGTACATAGAATTTTTATGAGAGTTAGCCAAAACATCAACGATACAACTTGGAAGGTATCCAGGAATGAAATGACACGAATAGTTTTATTTAAAATCAATTCAATAGACTGAAAAAACAAATGCTCGCGCCCACGCACTGTGGAACTGAAATTTCAGGGAGGAGGACTTTGAAATGATGATTCGGCAATGCAGGTGGTGTAGCGCAAGGAAAAAATTGAATCTTGCGAGGAATTGTACGCCCACTCCTTCGGTTATACATAGAATCTGCCTCACCCATTCCGCCACCCCGACATGGTTATCACTCCACCTCCGCCTTCCCCTATTTTATTTGGATCCCTTGTGGGAGCTTACGAGGGAGACGGAAGAGGGGCACAATTGAAGGGACGGGAGGGGGAGATGTCATAAGCCGATTGGCAGCGGGACTAGCGCAGAGGCGGAGGGGGATTGTCATATGTTTTCGTAATTATAAAGAAAAATCCTATTCCCGATAGTCTTCCCTTTGGTGCCTTTCGACGAAGGGAATGATCTTTGATGAGTCTGCGTGGGAGACGAGCGATGTCTGTGGTGGGCGCAACAAAGAACGGGATGCACGAGGTACATTAATCGCGGTTTCGACAGTTGCGGCTGAACGCGGGACTAATTGAATAAAGGAGTATGCGAGGGGAACGACAAAAGGGAGACGCGAAATAACGAGAGCTTTCAAGGAGCATTTACGAGACTTGGATCCACTAGTTGAGTCATATCGTCGGATCTTAATTCAATCACGTACTTATTGCGCCTCGAAATGAAGAGAATTTTTGGTCAATTGTGGTCAAGACGATAAGAATGGATATAAATGAGTGCTCACAAAAATTTTCATTGAATCACTTAATCGGAAATAAATCACTAATAAGATATGAAGCTTTCCCGGCGAATGACGTGGGTAAACTTTTCTTGGGATTCCCATCGGATGAAATACTCCATTTTATCCTAAGGGCTGCTGAATGCCGTTTTTTTTAAACTTATCCATCAAATTGTCCTTTCAACTAGTGCAAATACCACTGTCGTTTTCAATCAATATGTATCGTTCACGTGTATCATAAAACGGCAATCAGTGGCCCAGAGGATGAGCCCCGAGTCGAAGCTCGAAAATTTTGCTGAAATGGAGTATTTAACCCAGTGGGAATGCAGAGAAGAGTTTACCCACAAATCAATCAAGATTTGCTATCGTAAAAACCTCAAGGCCATTACTACTATCATAATCTGATAATGTACACGGATCACTTCAATGCAATTCTAAGAGGGAATGACAACCATTGAAATCATTTTAAAATATCCATTTTTAAATATTGAGAGATATCCATTATAAAAGCAGTTATTTTGCATTTTAATTCCGCCAATAACTAAAATAAATTCACAATTAGTGTGAGAAAGTGTAAAAATGGCTGGGTACAGGGTTTAAAATGCACGCTTACAAAAATAAATACGTAGTGACTTACACATCTTAAACATTCCTTAATTCCACCAAGTCATTACTTATCAGTTTCCCTGATTCTTATCACGCCATTATGAATGGCACCATAAATATATTTATCAATATCACTCAATCAATTACGCATAGAAATTAGCAAAATTTTACTCCAAATTAAGGAAAACGACAACTGTAAGAGTAATAACTTATCCAAAAAATTAAACGACTGACACAACTGCTTTTACTCCATTTGAGAGAGTCGAAATCATCACAATACATGAATTCAAGCTAAGCAAACGTATTCAAAAAGGGGTAACAGCAAAGTATGAAATAGCGAAACTCATAGATACATGATATTGACATATCCAGCCACATTTGTTCCTGTTATAGAATTATTTTACTATACATCCATTCTTCATCATACCGTGTCTATTTATTAGGTCACTTCTTACTTTTCTTTTAGAAAAAATTCTTATCATTTTATATTCATTTCTTTAAAAAAGTATATACCGCAAAAGAGATAATCTTACCACGCCTAAAAGGATTGTTTGAATTAATCCAAAAGACTCGACAAAATTAGAGAAGAAAGGTAACACGCAAAGCCTGCTTCAGAATTAGGATTTTGTTTCACTCTTAGTTGGAAATGAGTAGGAGGAAAAGAGATTTGAACGTTCATGGAAACCGTCCAAAGAAAGATGGAAAATGGAATTATGGAACGGAAACTCCTAAGGAATGGTACAGAAAGGATGCAGAGAGTGATGGAATGGGAAGATTATTACGGCCTCGGATTCCGCTGCATTAGGGAGATGGAAGAAATCTTAATCATTTAATTACGGTTGAAGTGGAATACGTTTACGGGGTAGGAGTGAAGGAGAAAGGTCGAGTGATTCAGTTGATACGCTTTACTGCCAATACCTAAGCAACCCTATCCTCTAATATTCATAAAAACTTTAGTCCTTCTTCTATCCGAGAAAATTAATCCTCAGTCAGAGTCTTCAACATCAATATTTTTTTCCAATCTTAAAATTTAATAATTTGAATCGATTTCATGTTTGATATAGTTTATTAGCGATGAAGGTCCAAGATAAATTCAGTTCAATCTACGCTGCCTCAAATCTCTGGATAAAGTTGTACAGGCTATACATATTGCAAACTTTTCGACGGTAAATAATTTCTCGCTTAACTTCAAGTGTCCCGAAGTGACACAGTTGATGCAATTTAATTCCTTAAGCAAGTGATGCATTAAGCTGAAATAATTTATTCTGACACTATTCTAACCAGAACAATCCGTAATACTATAACTTGTAGCTTAAAACACTTGTAAGTAGATTCAAATCATCTTTCTGTCCCTCAATCCCTCATTCCAACCCGTTTTTCAGCAATAATTCCATTCCCCGAGAGTACCGTCTCTGTACCGCGAAAACAAACTTCAGTAAAGGGTTGGATTTACCTGGAAAAAATCTCCATATCCATGATTTTCCTTACCGGCGCATATATTTTGAAATATAATTCAGAGACCTAGAAGCTAATTCAATTGGAATCCCTTAAGGACTGTATCTCATAACCTTTTTTAGCCCATAGCAATGAGGGCGAGAGTGGAAAGAAAAAATGTCTCATCGATTAAGACTCAAGTGCTGTATTATCATCAATAAGTTAAACCAAAGCCTTTAAACATAAGAGACTTGCCATTCTGGACTTAAGGCTACCTAGTAATAAAATTAACTTTTTGAAGGATGTTCCATCTCTTTAAGAAAAAACACGAGCTATAATATTGAAGGACTCTACCACCGAAACATCTTATCTACTTCAAGGACATCAGCTCTCAGGAGACCGACAATGCCCAACGTATTCCTCGGAGAGAGAGAGGGATGTTTACTTTACTAGGTGTGGGCTCCCTACTGTCCAGTCTTCGCTAACCCTTGGCACACCGCTTCCTCCACCCTCGCCGCTAGTTCCCGCCATCTCCCTCCGCTCCCCGTCGGCTCCTTCTGCCGCACACCGTCTTCCCTCCTGCCGCTCCCCCACCTCAACGCCTCCTCCTCCACGCACCTCCCAGAGGAATCTTCCAATCGAAGACTCTCTCTCCCCCGTCGTCCCGTCTCGTCGCCCCGCCAATTCCCGTGGGAATAGACCCCAGGGAGAAAAGTGCGACTCCCGAAAGCGGGAACGCACGAGCATCCCGCGACATTCCTCCAATCAGGGCACCCCTCATTCGCGCCATTAGTGTATACCTCTGCGCACTGTTTCGTCACGCGGATACTTAAAATTGTTCCAGAGTCACACCACGTGGTGTCGGAAACGATACGTGAAGCGGAAGGAAGGACTAAATAATTTCTTGAGAAGAGCAGCATATCATTACGATTTTCTATCTGACAGAAGGCCAAGAAATGTGGGATGATCGGCTAATGCGTACAGTAAAATAAAAATATGGAGAGCAAAAAGACGATACAATTTGCTTGTGTAGGTAATTTTGTTTTTATTTAAGGTAAAACATAAGAGTTGAATGTGAAGTCCTCGAACTGTATCAACTTACAACAGGCCACCTAATTTTGGTGATATAATTTTGGTTTCAGTACTTCGAAGAATTTTCATAATAATAGATGAAACACCGATATTATTTTCTATATCAGTTATATTTTGCTAATATTGATAGAAGAAATAGGTTGCGCATAATTACATTTATATTTAAAGCTTATATTTCAAAATAAATGCATCTGAGGTCTTGTCCATGCACAAAAATTTAGAAAAGGAATATAACTACCATTTCAAAAATGCACCACGAAGAAATAGTATTCCGCGTATTCAAATCGGAAGAATTATAACGGATGATAGTGTGCCCTTATTGAATGGACATTGACGAGGAAATCATGCGGGATATGGTGCGGATACTCAAAAAAATGAGCTCCTGCGTGGGTTGAGTCAGAGTCACAATAGGCAGATGCACACATATTTTTTCAGCCGCGTACAAATACGGATAATAAATAGAGACGCGCAAACAAACAGCTCACTGAGTCAACTTAATGAGGCAGAGGAGCACATGTATTACGCACACCCTCTTCGGGTGGACACCCTAACACCATCACCACCACCAGCCGACACCACCCTCCCCCTCCATTCGACACATTCGGAAAGCCATCTCGGCGACACCAAACCCTCACACCCATTCTCCCTTCCGCCCAACTGCACCCTAACCCTAGTGGGGCCATCCCCCCCATAGATGAGCCCTTATCCTTACTACCCCTTCCGTAGTTATCCTCGTCGGCCCTTTACCCACCTCCCTTGCAGTACCTCCCCGAGGGGATAGAGAGATAGAGAGGGACCTCGTCACCAGGGCGGCAGCATCCCATGGGAATTGCATTTACATCGGGAATTAAGGACATAAATGGGTTCTTACGCGTCTCCCTCCCTTGTTGCGAGGGGCCTCACGGGGGGAGCGCGCTGGGGTGTTTGGGCTCGCGGCCCACGGAAGAGGGTGGAGACTCCGTCGCCCACTCTTCTCCTCGGACCAGATGTCCCCTCCGTTCTGCCCTCTTCTCCCCCACCCTCGGCTGCTGGGCCCTCGAGGGGTTTTTCTTCCCATCGGCCCCTTTCAGGACATCTTTCCTCCACCCACTGCCCACCCTCTGAGGACCACCCTAAGACTACGCAACTATGCCAGACAAAGTCTTATGCATCGAGTCGGCGAGGAGGATTTAGTATTAGGTCTTGGTTCGAGTCCCGGATGAAGTTCATGAAAGAAGAAGATGAAATACGAAATCGAACTTGGTGACCTTAAAGTCAACTTTTTTTTCGAAGATATGACGCGGAATAACATATTGATGAAAAAATATATCTTATTGCCCACTAACTTTATTATAACAGTTTATAACACGTGCTTCGATTACTACAAAATAATCATTAGGTACTAACAAAATCCCATTACAAATAAATTAAGGGGGCATACGATATGAATGTTTATCATTTGGTGAACTTCTACATTCATACACTCACTATCAAAAATAATCAATCATAGCAGTGACTAACACTATTATGTGTGGATTTTATATTATCCTATCTCACTGGAAGTCAGTAACACTTTAAGAAATTTTTCTCATCACCAAAAGTCATTTTAATGCAAAGGAATTCTTCAAAAATGGCAAGATCCAAAATTACAATCTACAATGAAACACGCTCATTACGAACAAAACATCATCATTGGGTGCATACCAACATTGAGAACGGAAATCATAATACACGCTGTAGCGAAAAGAGCAAAAATATTATCTATAGGAAAAATTTGTGTTTTTTTCTATCATGATGGAAAAGTTTCATCCTATACCCCTTGAATACAATCCTTTCTCGTAAAAAGGAAGCTATTTTTTCAGCCGAAATGCGATTTCGAAATACTTAGCAATCTCTGAGGAATATAACTCCTTTATGGAATTAATTTCGATCTTTTATAATTATTCTTATAATTATTATTCGATTACTCATATAATTCACTGTGAACACCACCTTCGCACCAGAGTCTCCATTTGATATGAAACTTAGAAAACAATATTCACATATGTTAAGGCTAAGGAATATATAGGGGGATCGAGAAATATGTGTGGTTAGTATTTTAATTACAGATATTTTTATCTGACGAAATAAGTCATTTCGATAGGAAACTATTCAACGAATATGAGTTATTTTGATAGCTAGATCATCAAAATTTCCACAACAGTGAGTCTTCGACGTCTTACTCCAAGAAAACATAACTTTCACATCACCGAAATTTTCATCGGATTTAAAGCAGTTACGATAAACCCACTGGGAGCAGATGAGCCGGTCCTTCCCAGTGATGCGGAAAGGCGGAAGGATTCAAGCGAAAAATGTTTTCGGTCGAGAAAAGTATTGCACCCATCTAAATAACAACCTCAGTCACTTGAAGGCATTAAGAGATGGGCCCCTTGCGGTGTAGCTTCGAGCAGTTCACTCAGGCGCCCTCCCCGGCTAAAAGCACAAGCGGTGATTGATTCCGAGTGTTCTGGCCGTGGATTAGATGAGTACATTCAAAGCTTTCCGCTTGAAAGTGTCCTTCGATGTGGAAATTGATCAGTCACTGTTCGCGCTCACTGGGCTGAAAATTGATTGCGTCAGTGTAGCAGTGGGTGCATTACAACTGAAGTTACTTAGGCGACACGGCAGTGACTTTTTATAAGAAAAATGCACTCTAGCCTAATATTAGGATCTCATGACTATAATGGATGACTAGGACCGAGAGTGAGAAGCAATCAATTACTATAACTCCAAATTACTCCCTGCCACACGTCTTTTTTAGGCGGCTTGCGGGGTAGTTTGTAGATGTAGATGAAGACATCAACTCTAATATGAGGCAGAGATATCATTCCACAAAGCAATGAGCGCGATGAAAATGATCAGGTTGCCCCATCACTCAAAGAACGCATGATTTATTCTTTCGATAAATTATGAGGTCCATATCGAAATACCGACTCATGCTCACGATGAAGAAACTAAGAATAATGTCCTGCAAAATAAAAAAAGAACCAAGTTCTTAAGATAATGAAATTACAAGACCACTGTTCTATTCCGATTCTGGGTCAAAATGAATGGCGGAATGATCAATCCTCTCTTGATCAATCTTTAGTGCTACAGTAACTACTGTCAAAAATTACGTAGCCTGCGTTAGAAATGTAAGTTTAGGATAAGAAAAGTAAGCGTCAGGATAACCTACCTTCAATATTGTCGTCATAAAAAAATGCAACAACTCTCTCTGTTGGCATGACACATGCATCTTTTTGCCGACCCCTACTAACAGCAACCATACCAACGAAATAGGCGAGTATTTTGAAAGCGTGGGAGATTCTGTCGCCGCATGTTTTCAATGGATGATCAACAGCTCTCATCGAACGCGTAATTTCATCTCCGCTTCGAGGCTTCGTTACCCTATTGATGTCGACGCCGAGACGTCAATTCGTTTTCTAGCACATGGTGACTTCAGAATTTATCGTGGGAGAAAGGCCATACGGCATCTCCCCACTGCCTAGTAGTTCTATAAAGCGATTGACTCGTTACAGGGCGGATTATTCCCTATTTTTGCGTACATTGTTCAGCCTTTTTTAAGGAAAGGAATCACTCAATTAAGGAAGCAATGGAACTATCGCAGCTCTCTAAATTTGATAGTGTATTGCTAAACTTTTTTGTGAAAAGAATCGAAATAAATTTAGGAAATAATGAAATTATCCCGTCGCAAGGAATTTTCATTCTAAATGAAGCACATTTGTTAAAGTGTAACGGGCTAATACAAAATATTTTGTGGAAACTTTCCAAGTGAATATTATAAAAAATACGAAATGATGGTGGCCATCCAGAGAGCGACAATTAAGAAGAAAAATAAAGAATAATTACAAATTACGTTACTTTTCCTTTAAAACTGTTGTTCGATTAGGTATAATACGACTACATTAGTTATGCAGCTCCTGTAGCTGAGTAAATATATGTTAACCAGCTCAATCGCCCTTTAGTGGAAATTACTGTTTCCAAACAAGATAAAATAAAAAAAAATAGTTCCATCCACTACAATGTGAAATATTATTCATCAAAGTGACAAATACAAAATATATAATAAATGCCTAGTTTTGAGAGGAGGGTTGAGAGGAATTGTATACATAGGAAAAAGGGGACAAGGTAATTAATAAATCCTTAGAACCTTCAGGAACAAAAGATTCCTAGCGTTAGTAATAAAAACTTTCATGAATATTAAAGGGTTATAATATTTTTTAATAAATAAAGGGTTAAAAAGGGTTGAAATTGTTAAGTTGTGAAAAAAGGATTTTAATATTTTCAGCCTTTTTCTGGTATGCGCGCATGAGATTTTATTCATATAATATGGATAAATCAGCGCCGATAATATGCTTGCACATTTGGTTAGATTTCTATGCCATTGCAGACCATGGATGAAAATTATAATTGCCGTATTTTCAATATCATTACAAACCGGTTGACTCTCTTCACGTCACGTTACACATTGGCTGCAACAGCCTTCAAATACTAGCCCTTGTCTTCACCCTCCACCTCTTATTCACCTCCTCCCTTTCCTCCTTACTCTCCCCTGTACTTCTCCTACTCCTCCGTAACCTCCCCTCCCCCTCTCCCGGCGCCACTCCTCGCTGACTGCCCTTAAGGACCTCGGGGCCCCAGAGATAAGGCCGCCACGCTCGTAACGACCGACTCCGCCCCTCTCCCCACCTCTACCCCAACCTACGGGGACCGCTTTCGCTCATAACCCTGCCACGTTGTGCCTACCCCTCTCTGAGCCCGAAACCTCCCGCGCCACCCCTTCGCCAGGCTCCCTACAACCCCACTATCTCATCTTTGTTATGTGCCCGCAACAATAAACTAAACCATCTCTCCCTCCCTCTCTCACTCCTCTATCTCCTTCCATGCCACGAAGTTTTGTTTCCCTCGATCGCCCGCACGATCACTCTTCGTCTCTATTCGCATTTACGCTGAGCTCTTCCGCTGAGATTTCGTGTATGGTATTTAATGAGCAACCCTTGTATTCATTTTTCTTCACCTTGGCGTAAGCAGTGAATACATGGTGATCAATAACCTACGGATATAAGTGCTGTCCGAAAGTGTCCAAGTTCTCAAAGAATGACAGAATGAAGGCTTTGCATATTACTTTGTAATGTTCTTAGCCCTCATGCTCTATGTAAATTGTTTTATCACACCGGATTAAATGCTTCTCCATACGCAAATTACTCTGCGTCTTATAAGTAATAATAAAATTTCTCCGCAATGTAGAAAAGTTACTACAAAAAAGGCGTTATATTAAGTACTGTAAACTCTAAATGATCAAAATGGAGAGGTCGTGAATAGTATTGAAGCAGCCCTTGCTTTCGTTTTTGTACCCTGTCGTAAGAAGTGAAAGCATACTGATTAACAACTTATAAGCGCTGTCCGGAGGAGTTCTCAAAGAATGACAGCCTGAGGACTGTGCACTTTACTTCGGCCGTTACCCTGTGGAATTCCATTGCATTGGTTATTTCGTGCCCTTACGACTACTATAAATGCGTTACGCAAATATTTATATGCTCTTTGTAATAATCCATAGATTTCATTTTACCCTCTTAGAGCAAGGCATTGGTTCCTCTACAATATGTTAAAACCGGTAGAGAAAAAAATTGTCACTCTATAAAGTACATTAGTTCTAATCACCCATGGGGGCTTATGCATTAGCTTACGCGCGGCATCATTTTGAAATCGTGATAATGCTTTTCAATTCTGTGATTATTTTTTAAAATAAAAAAGCGACACTTTCGAATGCTTACACTGCTGGTTTCGTAAGACCAACTGGCTCAGTTATGAAGGTTGAAACCTGAAATCTTCATCTGAACCAGAACCAGCAATAAAGGTTCCCAAAAGCGGAGGTTTTAGCCTTTAGTGTTGAACCAGATAGCCAGACGAAGCCAGCGATAAGGATATGTGATATTGTCTCTCATTTTTAAACAAATAATAGCGGAACCCAAAATTAATAACGAGTTTATAATGATGTCATGCGTAAGCTAAGAGATCAACCCTCATGGGCGGTTAGAGCTAATGCATTTTACAGTGGGACAATTTTTTTTCTCAACCGGTTTTGACATGTTTTAGAGGAGCAAATATGTTTGACTGCAAGGGTAAGATGATTTCTGTGTATTATTACAAAAAGTATAAAAACAGGTATTTACCACAATCGTGGAATATGAAATGATACGAAATGCAATGGAATTTAGATTAAATCTTTGCACGAATTCTCCATTTTTATTTTATTTTCTATATTGCAGAGAAATAGTTTTAATACCTATAAAACACAGATTAATTTGCGCATGGAGATACATTTGATCCGATGTGATACAATAATTCTACATAAAACGGAAATAGGCACTACAAATACTTACATCTAGTATTCTATGTAAAATTCAGCTATTAAACATAGGAAATATCCAATGCTATTGATTTTTCTTTCTGTTCTACATTATACTAAAGTAAATTATAATATCTAAAATTCATTCCGCCGTAATTCCAGAGTTAAAAGCGACGGAATCAATTGAAATGGGTTTTACGAGGTCATGAAACTATGTGACATGTTAAAAGAAGATGAGAAAAAAGTTATTTCAATCGAACAAGTTTTCATAAAGAGTAAAAATGCACATGATGTGGAGCATAAAGCGTTAAATTCTACTTGACAAATTATACCGAATTCTCTATATACTAACATTGAAAATGGACCATTAAGAGATAGGAAAACATTTTCGTCAGGCTATAGACCCATAAAAATGAACTGTGAAATATAAAAACCATTAAATTCCCATAGCTTTGGCTATAAAAAGCAACTCCAACGACCACTACATTACTTTTTGGGGTCACACTTTCACTTTGTCCGTCTAATGTCACCCAAGCCTACCCCGTTTATCTGCTATCCAATAACTTCATTTTGCGGAAACGTTTCTTGCTTACAAGAAAACGAAACTTCATTCCCCTCTTCAAGTTTACCTGATAAATAAAAAAATTAATCTATGTTTGAAATCTATTCGATCCGAAAACTCTTAAATATATCTTTCGCTGATCATAACGTATATTAAACAGGATTAAAGGTTATTTACTACATCACCGAAACCAATAGCTAAATTTATAGTCTGAAACTAAAAAAAAAACACGCAATATTGTGTTTGTAGACAATGGACCAATGAATTCGCGGATAAGGAGAAATATAGGTAAGATTCCCCGGATTCCACTGTAAGGAAATATAATTTCTAATACTTTTAGGGCTGTCACCATTTCTATTTTCAGCGTATCTGAGAATACTCGACAAACACTCAAACACTAGATTATAAAAAAAACGTAGGTCAGATTTTCCGCAATCTTTCATCCGAAGAAATGTCGCCTAATAATACGCATTATCTTTCCCTATTCATAATGTATGTAAAACAGCATTAAATGTTATTTACTATATGATCGAACCAATAGCTAAATTACCATTCTGAAACTAAGATTTTACTCACAAAATATTATATTTGAAGTCATTGGACCAATGAAGTAGCTGGAAGGGAGCAAAATAGGCAGGATTCCACGGATTTCACTTAAAATAAGTATCCTTTGAATAATTATATAGCAGTTACCATTTAAATTATGAGCGTTCTTGAGAAAACACGACAAACACCCAAACACAAGAATCTCAAAATAAAAACATTAGCACTTGTTTTCCGCATTCTTTCACTCGAAGAAATTCCGCATAACAGCACGTATCATAGGAAAAAACACTTTAAAAAATCGGGTTAATAATTTCTATCTTTATCCTTATGACACCAATTATTCCGCCATCCTTAAAAATCACATTTGAGAAAACACGGATAAAAATTAAGCAGTGTAGGAGCTCAAACAAAACTGAACGCCGCATTTCCCTTATTCTCTCACCTAAAACCTCATTTCAAATCATCACACAAGCTCCTCGGTCACATTCCCCGCCCGACCTCCGCTTTTCAGACCGTAGCCCCCCCACCACCCCCTGTGACTCACCTCTCCTTCCCCTGAACAGAGAAAAACCCTCCACAGTCCTCTCGGCGTTCTCCAGCGCCTCTATTTACGCGGGCCAAGGCGGCTGGAGATAAGAGAGCAAACGGTCCTTTTAATATTTATTCTCCCGGGATAAAAAAAATATAACCGGTCCACCTTCCTCATCTTTTAACCCTTACTCCTTCCCTCTTCTCCCTCTTGTTTACCACGTGGAGTAGCGTCATATCTCGCAATAAACTCCGTCGTGGACGCGTTAAAACGTCCATACCGCACCGAATGAGCTCCGTAGCACCAATATCGTGCTCTCTCGACTGCCAAGGCAAACGCTCTCCGCAGGTTTAAAGGGAATAATTGTAAAAATAACATTTAATGGTGGAACATGAGGAAATTTTTGGCAATGATTTCATTTTTTTTAATTTCAAATTTTGACCTTTCTCAAAATTAGAGCGGGATAAAGATACAGAACTGCGAGAAACAATGGAGATAATTTAGCAATGGCTCAAGCATCAGTCGTGAGGTCGAATTGAGAAATAAACATCCACAAAAGTGGACAATGAAAAGTGCATCATTATTACGCTAAATAAAGAGGCTAATGAGTTCATTCATGCTCTGTTGCAACTACTCATATATACATTTAGACCCTAACCTTCCTGAACCTGATTTACATAACGTTCAATTTTATATTCGGATAAAAATAATTCGTGATAACGAAAGGGAATGTTAATTTTCTAGTAAGATTTCATTTATTAGAACCATAGAAAACCACACCTAATTACTCAGTCTTTTAAAGAATTATATATAAAATTGGAGGAAGTCCTCAGAAAAAGCTGAAATGAAGAAATGAACCACAGAAAGACTACCCACGACGTAAAACTTCTAATATTATACAGTCGTGGAGAGATTATTTCCTGATATCAGAATAAAAGATGGTTACCTGTATAAACCGGAGAAACGGACACACAAAAGAAGCTAAACGGAAACTTCTTTGCCATAATCAAAATTCACTTGTTGTGCTAAACGGTGAATATAAGTATAAGACTGACACTTAGTGTAACGATGAAGTACAAATTAAAAATATTCAAACATATAAAAGTGTAATAAAAATAAGATAGAAAAATAACTGGAGAAAAACTTACCTGTTTGGTGACGGAATCGATGAGTCGAACGAATATGTCTTGCTCCTGACGCACACCTGAAAAAAGAAACAATAATTAATGTTAATTCATTTCCAACTCACGCTTCTGCTGGCATGGACTTTAGACTGAAAAACAGCTAGAGCTTTAGTACATATGAAAGATATACCATGAGATTGTGTCTACGATGCTCCCAAAAAACTTTGTTTTCAATTACTGAACATAACTGATTGACATAATGGGGTAGACTGATCCACTAGATTTTACGAGGAATAATTCCACATATCAGTCAGTGGAGAATCCAAACAACTCCATCGGAAGCATGTTTTTTAATGTAACGATTAATGAATAGGCTTCCCAAGCTCTACACGTGATAGGAAATGTAGTGCATGAAGGAATATCCTAAAATATGCTCGATAGTACCACGAATAAAAAGGTAATGCTGAAAAACGGTATTTGCGAGTAGGATAGTCCGATACGAATACGACATACGAATACATAGTATATATAAATATATGTACGAATTGAAAGTGCACATAAGGTTCCACGTTTGAGTGCTACCGGGTATTAAAGAAGGAGAGATGCCGGAGAGGGAGTAGACAAGATGTAAGGGTGAAGGGTGGATGGAGGAAGAGATAGCGAGGTCTTGAGGATCCGAGACTCGGTTTTAAGAGCGTGAGATGCCATTGGGATGGACGTAACAAGTTAAGATCCCCCTCGCAGTTCCCCGCCGCCTCCTTGGAGACCTCTTGGTGGTTTAGTTTATTACGAATAAGAAGAGACGAGAGACGGGGTGGATGGATGGGTGGAAAAAGGTGGGTGAAAGGATGGCGTTGCGTAAGTGACAATTCAAAAGAGAGCGAAGCAGATGGAGGGAATGGGAGAAGGGGGCAAGATAATATTGCAATACATGCGTTTTGTTTCTTGTTTCCTTCCTTCGACCAGGTGGAAAATTTTCTCTTCAAGTTAAATCATTCTAAAATAATGAATAAATGAATTACATTACATCCCATATTGGCGACCAGGCCACCAGTTTATAACACAAGGATTTGTAAAATCGCCAAAAACTTCGATATTAAAAAACTTAGCTGTTTTCATCGAAGGTTTGAAATTTTCTGCCTTGCAAGATTAGTATTTTTCTGGTGGAAAATTTCAATAAATTAAACCATGAAACATATACAAGCTATATGTTTATTCATAAATTATCTTAACGTACAAAAAGGCGAGGTATACGATTGGTTGAGAGAGTCTTCGAAATTCAGAATTTGTCGCTCAGAATTCAGAATCTGGAGGTGTTATGAAGGTAACACATTCTGATTTGCATCACAGGGGAAAGATTTTCACAAATGAGTACTTAAGAAGGTGAATTAACTACTTGGCCTCGTGTAGACTTTGGCGTCAACAAGAGGTTTAAACAAGTAATCGGAGTTTTATACGGGATCTCCACCTTCTTTATCTAAACAATGCTTCGTAAGCCTTTTTGGTCCAAATGCGGTGAAAATTTCGAAAACCACTCCACTGAAAAACATTAGTAGATGACCAGTGATTTATGAGCCGATATCGAGTGAGAAAAAATTAATTTTACCGAAAATACAACAATAAATGGACCATGTTAACTTCAATCACCAGTTCTGTCACGAATTAACGTTGCCGAGTCGAGAGAGGGATTACTATCTCTGGACGAACGATATGAGTATATGGTATCGCTAAGTCGGCGATAGATTCACCGCTACGGTTCGGAAGGGTAAGGTTTTACCTCTTCCCACCGTCAGAAGCGATCTTAGGAGGAGCTGAAAAGCGAGGGAGGGGAGAGGAAGAGACGAAAGCGAAGGAGTTCGGGTGCGTATGAGGCGCCGTGGAGTGAGGAGTGGGGTGCTCTCCGTGTGATGATGGGCGTACTGGCCTCGTGGGAGCCCTTTGAGGAGAACGCCGGCAAATGAGATAAATAGGCGAACAGCACTTCTGGAAGCATGGATGGTGGCGGGGATGGGCGGGTTTCTCATCTGTAGACGCCGATGGTGGCGGGAGTGGTAAATGTCGGGGGGGGGGGGGGGGAGGTGTTTCGCGCCTTTCTTTCTTTGGGGCGCGTGGCTGCGTCGACACGAGGAGGAAAACATTTCCAAGTGTTGAACTGCTAGGGAAGTGAAGGGGGAGTCCTTAAAGCTGGAGATGAATCAGAGCGTAATGGCCGAAAGCGGGAGAGTAAAAGGGAATGGGAAGGCGGTGGTTGAGGGAATACGGAGAAATGTGCGGCGGACGGGATTGGTGTGCAAGGTGGAGTACGAAGCGGGAGAGACGGAACGAGGGGGGAGAGGAAGCGGTTTGAAGCGAACGACGTACAATGTGACGACGCTTAAAGTTAACGCTCGGAGCGAGTAACGCTGGAATTGGAGCTCAAGGGTAGTAGGTAGTACGACTTCTCCGGTAATTTCTCGGAGGGAACAGCAGCAAGATATGCCACAGTCGAATCCTGGCGGTGTTTCTAACGGTGATTAGAAGCCATATTGAGAGTATCATGCGCTGAGTAATGTTACATTCATGAGGAACGAGGATTCCAAGATGCCACTGCAGTAGCGATCTGATCCATATGAGTCAAACTGCACAGATTATGTGATGCAGGCGTCGACGAGCTATTCGAGGGCCACAGTTTATTAACCGTGGCTTGGGAAAAATATTCTAATTCATTATAAAAACTCCTGTTTCTATAATAATGAACAACCAACAGATGTTAATGGTTGTAAGTTGTCTACCTTTGGTTTACTCGCCGTCGTTACATATATGGTAAATTTTCACTAAACTATTTAATTAAACGTGAAAACCTGCTAACGTTTAAATGCTCAATTTTATCTGTACATGGAAAAAGATAAAAGAATAAAGAATAAATCAGAAAATATTCATACGCAAGTAGAGTATAAAAGAAAAATAGTGTAAATTGAAAACTCAATTCCTTTAACATTGTTGCCTAAAAAAAAGATTGAAACAATGGAAGCATGTAATAAATTTTTCTGATCCACCTGCCATCTGCCTCACGGTTTAGCTCATAAAGATCAATGAAACAGATGACGTGGATAGAATAAATACATAGGAGTTTAGATTTATAACTCCAAAGGAGATTTTAACTAAGGAAAGGAAGAGCCGGCAAAAATGAAACTCGAGAGATAATATTGCGACTGCACTTCAACCACAATTCATTTCCTATAAGTATATATCCTTATGCTCTGAAGTCCTTGAAAGAAGGTGATTAAGTTTAGGGAGTGTTCGGTCACGTCTGAACGGGGAAGGAGTGTGGTTCGCGGATTGAACCCGAAAGAGGGGATTTGGGCAGTACAAGACATAGGCAATAGGAACATCAGATAAATGTAGAAAGGATGGATGCTGTTACACCCGCTACAAGACACTTCTCCCACCATTCACGATTCCATTTCCTCTCATAAAATCAGCTCGGATTGGAAAGTAAATCACGAATTCATTCACTCGATGATGTTTAATGGAATTGGTGACATGCATATATTTTTCGGCTTCAACACAGGCAGGAATCCATTGAGAGTCCATTGAGAGTCGTGAACACGGGAAGATATAGTTGAGACCAAATGAGAACACAATTTTGTTGAAAATTTTGAAATTTGGTAGAGTAATTTAAAAGAAAAATATGCATTCATTTTAATCAACATATTATATAATTGAAAAGAAAGATAATTTATATGGAAATTAAGAGTTATAGATATCATTTAAAATAAATATATAGCAATAATATTTTTTAATAAATTATTTTTAATGAAAATTTCGAATAATTACTTGATCGATTTCTCATTCCTGATAAGACGCCAACTAAAATTCATTTTAGCTCTGGGGGTCTATCATCGAAACCTCCGTCCCTGTAATAACTAAGTCAATGTTTTATATGTTTTAACTAATGATAACTTCAAGGTAAAGTATAAGCCCCATGCCAACCGTGGAGATTTTACGGTATGTACCTACTGTGTAGCTTCGCCACTAGTTCTTCGCAGTCTACCTCAATGGTGAGAATTCTCCCCTTCCTTTCCACTCCCTCCGTTACCGCACCCGACCTTATGGGGAGCCGACCCCCATCCACCCCTTTTCACTTCCGTGCGATGGCGGCGATAAAACAACCGCTCACATCACCGCGGCAATACTCGAATCATCCCATGCCTTCTCCCATTCCCATGTCTCTCGGCCGGCCTCCACGGCACGGAAGTCGAGATTTCTCCAGTGCTCATCCTCAACGCCTACCGCCCTCGTTTCGGGAATTGATTCGAGGGAAGAGGGAGTTCTTTTTTATACTCTTCCCCTGCACCAGACCTGCCTCTCTTCCCTTCTCTAAAAGTGGATGGCCGCTCCATCGTAACTCCCTTCGCGCCTTTCTCGCAAATGCTCCATTACTCATCGCGCGAATCAAGGGCGTATCTATGAGGATTCAAGGGGTCCCAGCACCCTAGCAAATGAGGAAATGTGTTGGCGTTAAAGCTACCTACCATTGGCCCCAAATATAAATCGTAGCTCTTAAAATTCATCTGCCACTAGGTACTATGTTAGGTATTTCCTGAATTTGTTTTCAATTTCACGTTTGTTTCAAGTACACAATATCATGAGGCGTCTTTATTCAAACTTTTTACCTAATCTTATATTGTTTTTGCTCGCTTCTGAGTTATAAGTAACATACGCTAGTGGTGTGAATTGTTCTCAGGCCTCCGACCAGGTCAGGTTCTCTCTCTCCACTGAAGTACATCTAAGGAGTTATTCGCGACCTTAAGGGAAATCACAGTCCCTATGAGAAAATTTGCCTGCACTATTGGCTACTGTTTTGGCCCTCTGGCTCCAAAACATAGACCCAATACTTTGATTCCTAGAATCAAACTTTCCTAAATATGATAAATAGCTTTGCAGTTGAAACGTAGGTGAAGATGTATAAAGCCAGTCGGAAGCCCAAACATGTTTCACCCCACGCGTTCGCTCGGATTACGTGAAGTATTACATCAACGCTTCTGCGCGCTGGTGCCACAATACATTTCCAAAGTATATCCGCCAAATGCATTGACAAAAACTATGCCCTCCACCAATGAGCACATATCAGTTATACGTTTGGTAGATGAAACAAATTTCGGGTGTAGCATGCAATTTGGGCATAGCGGGCCAAATGATCAAATGTGATTTGTATTTTTTAAACTTGACTCGGGTCAAATTAGTGCTGCAACCATGGTACTTTCTTGATGGATATAGGTTTAGGATCTAGTCCTGAGAGAATGGAGATATTTTTTCAAGTTAATCTGATAGGTTAGTAGCAGGTAAGTATTTTGAGGAGAATATTTGCATACAATACAACGTCTTCTGTCTTTTTGAATTTATTTTCCATTTTACATCTTTCGTCGAAATCGGATACAGTGAGTGGCATCCATACTAATAATTAAAAATGATACCAAACAAATTGATGCCTGATTTTATAACTTCATTTATTTGGATTCCTCGCCATTGGCAGATCAATATTAAGGTAAAAATTCAAATTCTGAGACGAAGAAATTACTGATAAAAAGCTAAAAAAAAAACAATTGAAAATAATTATAAAGGAGTTGAGAGCAGGGAGTACACGATGGAATCCATACAATTTTTAATACATATCTACCGTTTTATATTTATCCAATCACATCCTAAGGTTAATTATATACTCAAAACACTCTTGGTCACGCCGCTTTTGCATTGAATACATAAAAGTTGAAGAATGGAATCAGGAACTACTACTAAATGTGACTGTCATCTTTAGCTACTGGTAGACATAAGCTACTTCTTTGATCAGTTATGTTAAAAATTGTTGTGAAGGCACAATTAACTCACCATTTTTGCCAAAACTAAATGAGAAAATCAAACTTATGTGGAAAGAAATAAAAGGTTACACGAAGATGATAGATGAGAAAATATAAGTCTAAGGAACACGCTAAAAGGTGAGGAAACTTATAGGTGAGGGAGCCAGGGGCAGTGAGTTGGAAGGAAGGGATGGTAATAAGGGGATCGAAAGTCCTCCCGTATGAGACCTTAATGAGAAGAGGGCGACACTCCCGTAAGACGCGTCCCGTTGCGCTGAGTGATTGCAAAGCCGAGTGGGTGAGGGGAACGAGGCAGATAGTTGGACGGAAAGAAGAGGATTGGTCGGAAGCTTGGGTGTCGACGCAGAATGAGTGCCCATGGGGAAGTTGAGAGGGGAGTCCTGAAGGCCACACACTCCAGTGGCGATCGCAGGGTGAGATGGGGGACTCCGCGTCAAACGGGAGAGTTAGAAGGGGTAGACGAGTGCGTTGTGTGGATAGGGGGGCTCCTCTTTTTAAGGGGTAATGGGACTTGAGAACCAGTTTGACATTTCGCCATCTATCGAAGCGCGAAGCTGGGTGAGAGAGGGAGGTAGAGGCGCGAGGAATACCGACTGCTTTGGAGACGTGAATGGAAAATACGGCGTAGGGGGTTTACGTGACGTTGGAAGTGAATGGAAGCAAAAAAATAAACTGATCCATATGAAAATGAACACGAGTCTCTGAAAAAATAGTAAAAAGGCGATTTCGTGAATATTTAAATCTTTTTATAAATAATAAAATTGGTATATTTGTAAAAATGATCAGCACTGCCAGTATAAGTTACTATTATTGGATAGAATAACTGTTCAGAAGAGAGCCTTCACTTTGTGTAGTCCAATTTCTGGTGCTACCGCAAATTTAAATTCTCCAATTTATTTTTATCTACACCAAGGGACTAATATGTAGATAAAAATTAGCATATGAATATTGAAAATGCATTTAAATAAATAAAAACGCAAGATATTCACAAATTAGAATGTAATAAAAATGATGTGATATTCGCATCCTTTTCTCATTATAATCGAAGTAGAATATTCAAAATGGAAAATGATACTAAAATTAATACTTTATGATATTTAGCGCTTCAAAATATTCCATGCAATAATTCCCCAAAAAGTTTGTGAGAAAGTCATTCCCAAAAATACCCTGAAGTTTGATTCCATGCTAGAGGAAAGCAATCAGATAACCATGTGGGATCATAACTAAACGGACCATAAGGCAGATCCCCCAAAGGTGCATTGGACTTTTGAAAAGGGGGAAAAAACTCTTCAAAATGGGAGATACGAAAAGATAAAAGAAAATTTCAATTACTCCGAAAGTGATAAGGAGGCCATTAATTCCATTGGCAAACAGCCTCAACGGCTGCAATTCCTTCATTTCTTTCGGCACTTAAAGAAAGAGCCTTTTCCCTGTCACGACCACTCTTCGCTTCAATCCGTCTCCTCAGCACTCGCTTCTTCTCCCTTCCCCTTCTAGCGACTTCTTCCAATCCGTCATCTCTTTCCACCCGTCATTCTCACCCCTCCATTTATTCACTTTTAAGGGGAGAGAACAA
Source organism: Ischnura elegans (assembly GCF_921293095.1). NCBI lineage: Eukaryota > Metazoa > Arthropoda > Insecta > Odonata > Coenagrionidae > Ischnura > Ischnura elegans. Next base: position 69,239,025 of record NC_060248.1, on the reverse strand, counting down.
AAAAAAACTACTCATCCAGGTTCAAGCTCTCTCGTATGCAACAGCCCGATCTCGATGAAAACGTGTTTCAATAAATAACAATGGAAGATATTCACAAATTAGAAAAGATTAAAGGAATTATACAAAAGATATGCACTTTGATATTACTCGGAAAAGGATGTAAATATCATTTCATTTTTACTGTATCTCTCTCAATCTCGCACAATAAAAACGTATTGGTTACTATTATTGTCTCTTTTCCCCCCGTCATTCTCATCCATCCATTTATTCACCCTTAAGGGGAGTGAACCAGAAAAAAACCACTCACCCAGGTTCAAATTAATTCGCATACAATAACAGTTTCCAAACTACATTGACTTTAAGACTACCATATACACTCCACACATCCATTTGGCGAGAAAATGGGATCGATTACGTTGTTCATAAACCGATAGCTGAAGCTATTATGACATCATGAGGCTTCATAATAACGGCAATAGTGTATAAAAAATGGAGACATATAAAGGATTCAAAATATTTTTAACTTAAAGCTATGCCACCAATGCGTATTCTTCATTTAATGGCAACAGCAGTCAATCCAATTAAACAATCCAAGGTGCCACATGTTTTTGATAAATATATCAAAACTACATTACTAATCCTGCCGTTGGACATAAATCAATATACTGGAATTGTTGGGAAAAATACCCTTAATGGGTAAAATTAAAAGTACACTTATGGTTGGGTGAAACATGAGAGGAAAACTCATGGAAAGTATTATACTAGTCTGATGATAGATATTTGAATGAGTGCAGAAAAATAATGAATGAAGGCCGTATATAAAATAACACTCGATGAAGATTTTGTATAATGAAGAGATGAAGTATGCTAAAATGTCGATGATGTTCCCCAAAATAATAAATGCAACATGGATTTTATTAAGCCATGGATAAAGAACTCTATCACTTATAAATTGCTCACATTCTACGGTAGATCTTCATCAGTGACATATTTAATTGAATATATCTTGACATTTAAAGTACATATGTCGGTTACACTTGTAATTTTATCTTTATAATTTCACTATCTTAGCTACTTGAAAAAATACAAAATGTCACAGTATCCTATTCTTGTCAATATAAATCTAGGAAATAATATTCTTTCATTGAAAAATGAAGGTATTCACAGATGAATATATACGAAAATGAGCAGTCATCATTATTTTAATTTCGACTATAGTTCGACAAACGCTTTTTGTAAACCTCATCATCAGGCAACCCTAATCGGCAATAAAACCACAAGAACACAAAGATCACATTTCTCACGAATGTGAATGATACTTAAAGAGATAGTTAACGAGATATTTCAGCATTAGTATCATAAGAAATCAAACAGTTTAAAGAAGAAATTTTAAGACAATATGATAAATGAAAAGTGAAAGTTGGAGATCTTAATAAACAATTTTTTATAAATCTCCTAAAATATGGCTTAAAAGGTAACCATCTAATAACATAAAAATGTAAAAACTAATTTTCTACGATAAAATAGAAATAATTTGGGAATTGCCGGATTTTATCATTTTCACTAAGAGCTTAGATTTAAGGTCAAAATCAATCAAATGAATTGAAAACACGTTCACTTTAGGACATGGTTTTTATTAAAAAAATGCTAAATAACATGGAAAATAAGTTCACATGTTGTCTCAAAAAGACGTTCAAATTCCTAACGCAATACTATTTATCCAATAATTAAAAATAAATACCCTTTTTAACATTCATATTTCAAGAAATTTGGGATTAAGCACCTTAATATTTGCATCCAAACGTATGCAAATGGAGCATAGCATGTCTCTATTTAAAGTACTCAAATATACTGCATAATATTTATCGTCCAAAAAACATGTGGTACCTGCTGGCTTAAAGTTTGGTCAGCAAGAACCCTCGTAAGTCCCCAAGTCTGCAAAGCACAACCACCAAAGGGCTTGGCAAACTTTGGAGTATTTCACCATTCCACATTACAGCTCCCCATTACCTCCAACTTCGACGTACTTCCCCAGAATTCCTCCTGCTAACTTGCCCTGCTCCGAATTCTCTACACGTATTTTATGTCTTGTTACACAACCTGGTATCAATGCTGGCTCATTACTTTCAATCAGTAGCATATTCGATGTATATATAAACATGCAGTTATTTAAGCTGGCGCTCTAAATTGTGTATTATGAATTGAATTACTAGAGGTTATAACTAACTATATTTCTAGGAGTTGTAACTAACCTAAGGTTACTTTGTGGAGGAATCTTTGCAACAAATATATTTGGTTTACAAAAACGGATCCAAGCATCGTTCTATCAAGCAAATTTAAGTAAAACTTAACACCTTTCAACTGTTTCAGAATATTCTCTCAGTAAAGGGGATTGAGGTTTGAAAAGTAAACGAAACTGAGCATCCGTTAAATTTTGAGAAAATAGTAAATAGTTACTAATAAGAACAAGAACTTAATCCAAGAATAATTAATAAGGGTTTAGTTTAGTACACAAGATATTTTACCCCTTTAAATATTAAGATGGGATTAATAAATTTTTAAATGGGATGTTTTGGAGAGGAGAAACTTAGTTATCCTCAACATTTATTTTATTAGAAAAAATCGAGTACTTAACCTAAGGCTATTATTCATAAAGATCTAACGAAAACAAATACTTTGAGACTTAATATTTTGGTGGAATATGTCAAACAAATACAGGGAAAAATTTATGCATGGATATGAGGTGTAATACTGTATTAGAAAATTAAGTTTAGAGACATTGAACCGAAAAACTAAATGCCAGCAAACAATTCCGCTCAGTCATGAAATAATGATGATACATTATTAGGGTATTAAAAATGAGAGCACAAAAATACAATGCAGAGGGAAATTGCAGAACTACCAAACTTTTTATCTAACCACCTTATATAACTCAAAACAGTATGATAAACATTCCTGTTTGAAAATAAAAAATATTTCATTCAAATTTAGCTACAAGGAATCAAGGAAGTGCTACAAGAATTTAGCTCGACGTTACGTCAAGGCACATCTGGCATGACTAATATCAATAGCTGTCAATAAATATGCTATCAAACACGTCTTCTAAAAAAAGAAAGAAACTTAAATTCCACAATTTACCATAGAATTAAAGGATATATACATGAATATATAGCGTCTGCAAATTGGCCAGCCAGCACCACTAGGTAAGCATTCTAATGCGAGTTTTGAGTTCGAATATAATATACTTACCAAATATTAAAATCAACATAGTTGATATAAAATGAGTGTTTCCCATTATTCACATTTTTTTTATTTAGGCATGTATATCATCGGTAGAACCAACAGAGTAATGTGAAACTCTACCTTGGAAACTCTCCCCAATAGGTTCCTTGTTTTGGCCGTAAAGCTAAACATAATAACAAAATTTAAAATCTGCGACGTAATGATTAGCTGACAAAGCAAGAGAAATACAAAGGTAAAAAATGGACTAGATTGTATAACCAGCTCCCCAAAAGATTTTCAAAAATCAAGAGATTTTTGGGCCTGCTCCAGACAAAGCTGATGATGCAAACTACATCCAAAAATATGATATAGGTACGAAATTATATGGAATTCATTTTACTTTTAAATTGCTTAAATTATTGGTATTTCTAGCTTAATTACCGTGGTTGATAATTATTGTCCAACTGTTGACATGGATGACTTTAATGGATATTATTTTTGGAACTTAATCTTTTTAACGCTTATGTAGTGCGTATTTTACAACACCAAACACGAAAACTCATCACAGCCGCTATCGGGAAACCTCCTTCAGGCGCTGACATTCACGCCAAGAGCGACATTCTGAAACAAAAGGCGGTCGCAAAGACTCAGCCAAGAGGGAGGAATCCCACCCGACCCCACAACTAACCCCGTTCTTTTCAACCACACCCCCGTCTCACTCCAACTCCTCAGTTGGTGTCGAAGCTAACCTACTGATCGTAATATTCATCCAGGATCCTTCCATGTTTAATAATGTTTTTATTTATCATATTAGAAATATCTAGACAGGAATGATTGGTTTCGTCTTATATTCGGCGACACCATATATTATGACGATGTAATAATTATCAATAAATATCTATAACCGTTGTATAGATGACGTGAATATTTCCACACACGATTTTGTAATTCCCTTGAAGAAATGACAACATGCAAATCTGAAGTTATGGAATTCATGGACGTTTTAATTTTTTAATTAGGTACAGCATTTGGAATTCAGTATTGGTATTGGGATTCCCGTGGAAATATTGCAATCTTATCTAACATAATATTTATTTGCTTTTAATTTATACGTGTATAATAAAATATTTACTTAATTTTTATTTTCATTTAACTCATTAACTTAATTTAACAATATCTATGGCGAAGATAAACTACTAATGCATCTCTACCTATCCTAATAAACATGATAAAAAGTCATATCCTACGGCACAGTTTTTTCCCTGAAATTGGTCGGAATTTAGCTAATATTGTACATTTAAATTGGGTAACTTAATTACCATTAACCACACCATTTTCCAGTAGATAAGTTGGAGGCGATGATGTGTGAGTTTCTAATTCTTAAATGAAAATTCTCCACGAATTCAATGGCTTCAGATTTACGTGTCGTTATTTACTGAAGGGAACATGAAAATAATTAAATTAGTAAATGAGACATTTGCAATATTTCCACAGGATTTCCAGGAGATTTGCTATATCTCATTTAACTAATATTTAGAACTTCCACCATATCGTGCCGCGTATCGTGCAATGTATTAAATTTTTACAGTTCCGTGTCATCTCATCCCACATCCTCGCGTACAACGGCCAGTTCATACCCGTTGAGGAGACACGTGTTGGCCCTCATTCCGCTTGTATGTCCTTCGCGACTGGTGGCTAAACATCGTCCAGGGGGAAGAGTGAGGGATTCCTTTCCCTGCCCACATCCCTTCCCACTGCCACCCCCATCGCCACCCCATCGTCCTTCGGGTCAACCCGCCCCTTTCCCTTCCCGCGACCTTCTCCCAACAGCATCGAAGCCACGCTTACTCCCTGCGTGCATTAAGTGGTATTACCTAATACTACCCGGACTCTTGCACGTACGTGAGCCAGTGGGGGCAGGGGGATTGAGAGGGGTTAGAGAGAAAGAGAAAGGGAGAGGATGGAGCGTAGGAAGTGGAGTAAAAGAAGATGGAGATGGCAGAGATGATGAGAGGGATGTGGAAGCTTGCGAGAATGCATAGAGATAAGATGGCATTATTATGTATTTTAGGCATTAAAATTATTACATGTTGAGTAGTAATATTAAGCAGTGGTAATATCAGGCTGCTTATACAAGTTTAATTTGAGAAAGGGAAACGTCCCATACATTAAGCACAATGAAATTTTTTTCAAACGATCATTTGTATACATTGGACCAAAGGAATATAATTTGTCAGATAAAATATATCATTTTTAAAGTTGTAAAAATGTTTTAAATTTAATTAAGTCATGGATACAGGCAAATGATGACGTTGTAAGATTATATTGATGTTATCAAATTTTGTTTTTTCTCATTGCAAATAATTTACTCGTTTTTTGTAGTTATGCTAGTATCACATCAGTAATGATTCAGATACCAATAGTATTTGTTGCTTATTGATACCCTTAATGAAACTTTCACTTTCTATTATCACTTTTGCATGAAAAAATGGAACCGTTAGTGATGGATATAATATTATGAAGGTTGCTTCAGCACAGGTTCTCCTTTGAGGCAACACAGGTCCTTATTCTCTTGTAAACAAATCAGTATTTGGGAATGTTTTGTTGAAAGCAATACTTTTACTTTCTTAAAAACTGAAGTAATAAAAGTTACTGGAGTAGCCGATGCTGGCTGAAATACATTAGGCAGACTTTAAACCAAATGTGGTACACAAGGAGAAGAAAGGGAAGCATGCATATGTTAGAACATTTATACATTGTTCCGGCTGTTATAAGTAATACACCCATTACTAATAACCACGTTTTTCTCTTCAATTCCTCACTTCTCTTCCTCCCATGCGTAACCCAAAACATGTAAACGGTAAACGGTAACTATGTGTTCAATCTTAATGTGATGCAGTACATTAAAACATGTTATCTAAAATACATAAGTGATGATTTAGTGGTGTTTTGCAAATTTTGATTAATTTTCTCTTATAGTGAAAATAGGCATATCAATTTTTGCTACAGAGGAAGACAAGTAACAAAGTGATTAACACCAATTGGGAGATTGAAACGTCCGCCTTTTACTCGAAGAAACACGATAGAGTCAATGTATGAATATGCGGGGATATTAAGGTCTTTGATTAAATTAAACTAACTTATGAGAGAGAGAGCGCAATAAAATAAAGATGGAGTAGGTAGAAAGAAAGAGAAGAATAGGGTTTGTTCAAGGATGCGATGACAGAAAATAGGATAAAATGCAGCGGAGAAGCGGACAAACAGTAAACTAATACCATGTCGAAGGACTGATTTATGCTGAGATTTAATAGACCATTCTTAGTCAACAAAAACGCTTTCCTTCACTGAAAGAAGCGTGAAAGTGTAAATATACAGCATCATTACTTATTTGTGTCAAAGATAAAATAAACAACAACTGAAAAAGGAGGCTATCAAAAATAAACCTATTTAATCAATGGAATAGCAGAGAGAGTACGATTAATTGTGAATTGAGGTTAATACGGATTTATTAATAATTTAAAAAATAAACCGACACGAGGGAGGAATGAAGGAAGACGATGGAAGCATAGAAACAAGCATTATGGTAGAAGAAGAAAGAAGGGATTTGTATAAAATATTATTAAAATTAGTGAGGAGATTATCTACACACATATAGTTTTAGTGTTGCAAACTTAAAGTAAATCTAACGTATGAGAATTCTGAAACTTTTAACGATTCAAATCCTATATTCAAATTCAAATTATATGGTATATATGTGAAAAGATTGAATGTTGAGATGTTTTCTGTGTGTTCATGGTCTACACATTTGTCCAAAAATATCTGTATTCTATCTGTTTTGTTGGTTAACCAATTGTCACTGAATAAATTATCGCTGTACTTAAAAATAAAAAAGAACCATGTTCGGCTGGGGACTTCATGAAGGGCAAAAATCATTAGTTAAAGATCGAAAGTCGATGAAAAATTCCTGGAATGGAAGGAAGAATTATACATATAAGTCGGGAAAAGAAGAAATAATTAAGTAAGAGATGCATGGTAAGGAGAGAAATTCAGGTTCTAGTGAAGGAATCATCTTAGGATTGTAACGAAAAATGTAGAGGGAAAAAATGGGTGAGAGACAAAAATTACTAAGGCCGAAACTGCTGACGTCAATTGAGACCTAAGGAACAGTGATATGAGGTCATAAAATATCTACCAGGATGTAATTATGCAGATTCACTAACAGAAAATTTCCTTGTACATCTGACATATCCGGAAGAGTTAGTGTTTTTAATCCACCAGGATTATTTTTGCATTATTTTTGAATGCAGAAAAATTTTGTTTTTCTGAGGGAGCTAGATTGATATACTTTTTTTTGTTTTCAAATGAAATGTAATACTAGCAAGTGATTTTTGGGATCCGAGGGTAGGAAGCTAGATATACTACCATATAGTTTTTTACTACTACCATACATAATTTATTCAACTTGCAATTAATATTAAATGTTTTCTATTTATTAAAATTTTATAGCAAATCATCGAAGAAAAACCACGTGATCTGGCACTATTTGCTTGCTAACGAGTAAGAAACACAGATTTATAACCAAGGATAAATGCTTTCCTTGAGACATGAATGTGGCACCGAAATCTAGTCATTCTCTCATACTTATAAGGGAAGCAAGTGGCCGGAAATGTTACCCTTTAACTCATAAATTTAATGGAGACTCAATTTATTAATATCTATCAAATTTATATCTATCAAATCAACAGCAATTTATAAAATAATTAGACACGCGTGGTCTATGGTAAAATACAAAACTCTCTCTGAAAGAGAACCGAATAGATGAAGGTATTTAAAACGTAATTCCCCCAATAAAATATTTTCCACGTAATAGCTATGAAGAGATTTAATTACAGAAGTTGAGTGGGTAAAATTCGATTTGTTCCAATAGGATGGGAAAAGGGAGGTCGAAAAAATTAAACTGGAGATGCAGGGAAAATAATCACGATAGGAATGGGAAAAGATCCCAGAGTAGGGGGAGGATGGCGTGGGGGAGAATGAGAGGAAAGATGTTAGAGGAGAGGGGACTGTCGTATGTTACTGTTACCAGAGGGATATAAAAACCATCCCCCTCCCCAGACGTTATATCATAATATAATAAAGTTAAATTTAATATAGGTAGGGGAATGCTTAACTTTTTCGAAAAAATGTAAAGAATTACTGAGTGGACTAACAACATTTCAACAACTTGAAAAAATTAATACAGTATTGTCAAGAGAGGTCTCATCATCATCAAGATCTTTATTAATACCATCAAAAATAGAATAACTAAATGGCAAAAAACTGACTGATTTTTCTGAAAAACTTTTTCAAAATATTTTCAAAGAAGATAAATTTAAGCAAAATATTCATGATTAAGAATACACTTACTTTAAGAAACATTCGCTGTCAAAATTTAAAAAATATATAACAATGAAGAGATTATAAAGATCCAAAATCAGAATTACACATCCACAAATAGAATAAATATGTGACTGATGCAACATTTCTACGTATTTTCATCAAAACGGGTTTTGAAGCAAAACATCGTAATAGAAAAGTATATTTTTAATAAAAATTCTCTTTCAAAATTTGAAACAACTATTTCAATGGAAAGAAGTAATAATAATGAGCAAAATAGTTAAAAATCTGCTTCAAGATTCTTGGATCTCTTTATCTATAAAATTAAAATTAATTCAACAGCATAATTTATTTCCCTCTAAGTAGTTTCTCTCGGAGTTCTGATTTTGCCATCTTCTCTACTCTACGCAACGCAACAGGAAGAGGGCGACGAAGAGGAGAAAGGGTGGGTGGTGCAAGGGAGAGTAGCCAGCAGGTAGGACGTGAGAAGAGGATTGAGCAATTGGGGAGGGTTCGCAAGAGGAGGGCTTAAGTGAGGAGCAAGGAAGGGGCTTTGGTGGAGAGTTGGTCGGTGGGGACTTAAAAGTGGGCGGGATAGTTCGGGGAATAGGTTGGTTCTTGGGTGGGAATACGAAGGGGTGGTAAATAAAGAGAGAGCGGGGTCAGAAATATGAGGAGGAATCGGCCGTGGAAGGACCGAAAAATGTAGGGAGGGGGAGAGGTCGGTAGCCCTTTGCTTCCACCGAAATCGCAGCACAGCTGATTCAAAATGAGCCCAGATTTAATTAAATAAATATTGATGCGGGAATAAATTCTATGATAAGATGAGAAAATTTCGAAATACCTCTCTTAATATTCCTCTCAGAAAGCAAGAGGTTATTTATCATCGTTACCACCGTTACCAATTACACATTTTAATATACGTGCCATTCGTTTTTCTCTACCCACTAAAATATCCATAATGTTAAAGGCTATTAGAGGCAGCACATGATTTTGGCGGTGCATGACCTCTGCTTCCCAACAAAATAGTAGCGCAGCTGACGCAAAATGAGCACAGATTTAATTAAATAAAAGTGGATGCGGGAATCAATTCTATAATCAGATGAGAAAATTTTGAAATTCCTCTCAAAATATTCATCATAGAAAACAAATAGTCATTTATCATTATTACCAACATTACCAATTATACATTTTAGTCACATATACGGAAATAACAGAAAGGTGACTCCAAAAAGGACAGATTCAATTAAATAGAAGTTGATGCAGAAATCAATTATATGATCAGATGAGAAAATGTCTGAACTCCTCTCAAAATATTTTATTATCATTAACACCGATGCTAATCATACATTTCAATACGCCATTTTTATTTCTCTACCGGCTAAAAACTTCATAATGTTAGAGACTATAGCGTCGTTACATGATTTCGATGGTATTTGACGACATAAATTTAAAAAAATACTACGTGTGTATTTATGAAAGAGATTGAGGGCGTTGGGTACCAATGTTAGAAATACCTGACAAAATGATAGCATAAGGGTTAGATGTAATTGAGACATCGACACAAATTAGCTAAGATTTAACTAACAAAAAGTATCCGAGGGAAAGTATCAATCAAAAAGTTATGATAAAAAATTCAAGGAATACTCGCATAATACTAGAATCTGGATAGTGAGTCATCATGTTTTGTTCTTTTTATTTGATGAAGTACAATAAGTATATGTGCTAGTACGTACTAATTGTACGTTTACTTTGATAAAGGGTGACATGAATAGCTGTAATTTGTAAAATTGGGGAAAGTATATAAAAAATATTATTTTTTTGAAAGAAGATGAAATTCAGCATAGGAAAAATATTAAAAATTAAAAAAAGCAAATGAAAGGGGAGAAATCGGCAAAAAGGGATTAAAAAATTTTCATTAAATTTATTTTTGATTTAATAATTTGGGGGTGAATTTCGATCATAAAAATGGTTAGTTTAGAGTGTAAAAAGACAACGTATATCCCATCGTATCATAATTATGGTATAACTCTTCTATTTGCGATATGGAAGAAATCAATTGGAGAGAGAGAATAAATTCGTATGAAGATCTTTTACATAAAAGCTATGAAAGCACAATTTCAAATAATACACAGATATTAAAATGTAGTGACATATCCAAATTTCAATCAAAACAACTTTCAAACTTCATACGACTAGTTGTAGCATTTTATTTTTAATTAAAAAATACTATACTTAGGCAATGAAAAGATTTGGATTAAACAAAAATAACGTTTTTATGTGAATTTAAATTTTGAAGAACTTGCATAAAACATTCGTTCGAATTCATTGAGACAATATTTGAAAATTTAGTTAATTACATCAATATTTGTTTTTCTTAATACATTTTATAATTTGATTATTTATGCTAATACTAAGGAAAATACTAAGTCAGTAGTGTATTTACCGTTGGCGTACAGCAGCTGTAACCGGTATTGAATGCCATTGTTGGTCTTCTGCGGTTCGGCCTCCTAGGAAAGATGGGAAATTTGGAAAACTTAGTGCATATAAAAATATCTGATACCACAATTACACTATAAGCACCGACTAAATTTGGATTTTTAAGAAAATGCAATGAAACATGTTACGAAGAAATATACACTGGTATCATTTATCATCTCAATTCGTAATAATTTTGATAGACACATATTTTAAAACTTTTAGGTATATTTTGGAAAAAATGACGACAAAATTGCCAAGAAATCACACAAATACATTAATATCTTATGGTATTGATAAATTATGTACACATCAACCATAAAGAGATTCAAAATTCTTTATGGAGAATTCATGTAATGCTATAAAGTATAGAATGTTCCACAAACAGAAGACAATAGCAATGGGAAATGTATCACATATATTGGCTGCCATTTAGGCTCAGAAAATGCTCTCTTATAGATTTGTACTCGGTACAAGAACTTGGGAAACATAAATAACCAATGAAAATTTAATTTGCGCTTTTGGTTTTCTTATTGTTGGACAAAATACGAGAAAAAAGAATGAAACACAGGCCCTTTTGTGTTTTTTCATGCATCTCTCTCTTTAGTGATAGATACTCTCATTTTTATGGATGGTGGAAAAAATGTATGCAAGCACAACCCTTAAGGTATTTTAACTAACTTATGCCTATTAGAAAATTTTACACATCATCATAACACACAAAAAACAATTTATATTTGGAGATAAATACATGCTGAGAATTTGAAATAAATAATATGAATTAACTTGAACTTTTTCCGCTTTGTGAGCAATGGTAAACAACCTTTTCACTTGGAATTTATCCTCCCGATGTTACAATCGCTATATGTAATATCGTTTAATAACATCCATTAATTAAGAGCAGGGAAGACTTTTCTTTCTAAGATACTCAGGAAGTGCATCAATGACCGCTATAAATTTAGTTTTATATACAATTATCCTCCGTACATAGGCAACCAGCTGAACGTAAAAGATAGTCCATATTGCCTATTGGAAGGGGATGTGTGAAGAAGTGGACGTATTGCCTAAACTCGGTCATTTGCTCATGCAGGTCCAAGATGAAATTTCTATAACCAATGGCACAATTTTCACCTCCATTCTTCATCCCTCAGTCCTCTTCTTCATTATTCAGACAATGTACCATTTCCACCTTTTCACCAAACTATTTCGTTCTTCTTACCGTGCCATCAAGAACATCCTTGAGTGAGCAGCTATTCCTTATCATAATCCTTAGATTATCCGTCAAAACTCACTTTGTTAAGTTGACCAATCTTTTTCATCATCAGTACCACAACAGAACATATTCATCTCACTTAATCATTCTTGATTCAGTACAACAAGTAGCCTTTTAATGGAAAATTACCCTAAAGCTGGAAAAGGCTTCAAAATAAAACGTTAAGGAAGTATTTTCAGCGATTAACTTCATCTGTGGATTACATTTATCCAGGGATTAAGAAAATAAATCTGGTTAAACCAGTAAATGTTCTTAATATAAAGGTTAACGGCACAATGGAAATGATTTTTCTCAAACTTATAGTAATATAATAGCTTGCAAAAATGTCTTAATTGAAATATACCCCACACTATTGTGCATTACCTTGGCAGCGAAGTTTTTAAAAATAAAATTGCGAAATGGCTGGCGCATCCCAAGATATGTGAAATACACTACATTTATTCTTTAAACTGAAAGTGATATCCATAACGATGGAGGTATACCCACCTGGTCTTTTTCGATGAAGCCGATGAAGGCCGTTCTTTCGATTTCCACTGGCTGTCCTGCTCGGTCGTACAGCGCGATGACGAAATGGAAAAAATTCGACTTCCTGAGGTTGCTTGGAGGCTGCTTTTCGAAATGCGCCCGCCCAATGCCGACACTACGAGGAAAAACAGATAATAATATGCATTATTATCAATATTGAAGGAAGGAAAGAAATCAAGTAGTACTAAAATAATTTGATTTTCACTCTGATTCACTGTAAAACGATTTTTTTACAATTAAATGTGTTTCAGAGAAATTAAACAAGTAAAATAGTAAAGATAAATAGCTGGGAAATCAAAAAAAAATTATCCAATATCATTGACCATATTAAATTATATTAAATACATTGAAAAATTTTCAAATACCACAAAATCTATAAAGATTTGTTTCTTAACTTATTATGATAACGTGGAGAATATAAGTTTTTTAATATAAAAAAGTTTGACGCATAGTTACAGTGGATCGATTTGCGAATTTCACTTTTTACACAGAAAATGTAAATTATCATCATAATTCGGACTTTGTTAATGAAATAGTTAATTATATGCTAGAATTTGAAATGAGCCACAATATTTATAGGTATGGAGGTGGAAATAACTTTTTTAAAGAAAATATGCAATAACAAACCAATCCATTATCCACCAATGTTTTTGCACCGTATTTTCATCAACACACTTATAAAGCACTCAAATATAACCATAATATTTCCAAATTTTTCAGAAATTACTCCGCTTATGTATATACCCTACTAGATAGTCTAAATTAAAAAAAAAGCAATAAGCATAACAAGGAATAAAACTAAGTCATACACTACAAAAATAAAGTATTCAAGCCGGTTAAGAGCGAGAAAACTAATTATCACGATGATAAAATATTATAAAATAATGGTGGATACGTGTTAAAACGGAGTCATCGCCCAAATGACATATATTCAGCCGTATTCCTCTGCAAGCAGACGAGGGCCAAGTGAAAAAGATGGTTAATATTGAGTTCCAGCCTTTAATTAAAAGCCAAAGAAGGCTAAATACAATTCGATCACAATCAAATGCATTGTTAAATTCAATTACCTTCATAAGACTAATAATTATGCCACCTATCGATTTAAATAACTAATGTGGCAATAAATATTGAACACACAATCATCGGGCTCCTTTATCCATCATTCAAAATCGGTTACAAACGCTTTTAATTCACGGGATGTTCCAGCGACATTTTTGCGAACAAGTTCAATTGAAAATAAACGACAAAAACATCGACACTTGGAGCAAATGAATATGACGTTCGAATAAGTTTCAGTATTGTATATTGTAATTAGCAAGGGTAGAGTGTTAATGAGGGAAAATTGCCTCGCGGCTCTTTCCCTCACTCGAATCCCTGAGGGGCGACGAAAATTTAAAAAAAGAAACAAATGACAAACGAATTCGAAAACGAGCAAACCCATCGATACATTATTATTAAACGAGAGTGTCGTAATGGAAGGGAAGGGGGAAGTTTTTGGATCTCTCGCAGGATGTGTGACTCAATATATCTCACATGTTTTTTTCCTCGTTTTTTTTTGCAATTTTTTTCACGAAACCATCGGTATGGGTTACTCCACCCTATTTATTATTTTTTTTCATCGAGCATCTTTTTTCCTCCCCCTCTCTTCTGGCTATACAACCAGCAATTCGCGGGGTAACGGTTAACTTTTTCCTCCCTTCCTCCGAGTAAAAAAAATGCAAGCACGCAGCAATTCATCCACACATCGGTTTGCTTCCTCCGTTATTCTTTTTTTTTTCGCGCAAAACGCACATGCATCAATCGTCGAAGGCAAAGTCATTTTCGGTCATTACAATGGAGTCCTGTTTAGGGCGATCGTGGGAGTGGGTTAGATGAGCCAATGTGTGGGTTACTGAAAGGGTTAAAGGGGGTTTGGGGTGATAGAAGGGGACACACTCATGGAGGCATGCGAGGCTCCCTGCAAAAAAAAATATCTAGTGAAAAACGAGCGGGCTGAAAAAAAAGTGGACGGGGTTACGACGAAAAGGCAGGCGGGAAAACGGCCGACAATAAAAAGGAGACAATAACGCTTGAAAAAATTCACAGTGCACGAACAATTGCGCCTGAGCAAGGTGGAAGGAGGGTAGTGACTGTGGAGGTAAAACTTCGATGAGCATGCAAAAATAAAGCGTGGCAAAAAATCAAGTCAGACAAATTCGGCAAGCTTTTATTCCTCCAAAAGTGCAGTCAGACTCATGCAGTTTCTTCAGGTGAACTTGATGGATTTTTCCCTATTCTGGGTATCAATTTGTTCACTCTATTGTGAATCATTTCAAAATCAGATAGCATTTCAGTTTTCAGCGAAACTAAAGAACGAAAAGGAAATGGAGATATGATATAACAAAGATGGATAACGCCCTAATGTAGATAAATGTAAAGAAAGACAGTAAATCTAAAGTGGTTTCCTAGACAAATTAACTTAGAATGCTGTCAAAAAATAATCTTTCACCTCTTGCCCAGCCTTTTTGCGCCTTTGATGTTTATATCTCCTCATACTCTCAATCTCCTATCTGGATTATTCATTTTACTCTCAGGGACCAGTAAAAAATGAAATAATTCACATCCCCAGATATTCCAAAGTTCTTTCTAATGAGGAGAAATGGTTAGTAAAGAAAATCTGAAGAAAGACCTAAGAACGCTTATGCAATTTAACCTCACCATTTAATTGCAACTTTATAATATTGCTCCTTCCTGGCATTTTTTCACCGACTGTCTATAATAAAACGTGCGCCTATGAAAATAAATTAATCCATGCACTTCATTTAGTTTTACTTTTTCAGGTCCTTTGATCTCAGTACATTAGATTAGAGATTATCTGATATTGCTCATAATTGATAAAGGAAACAATTTAAATTTTGAATTAAAGATTTTTATACTATGATTTTATCCTAAATAACTGCCAGCAATACTTTCAACTTGATGTTAACTTGTCCCCGTTTAAATGACAAGGAACCCAGATTATTCAAAATAAACTGATGTGTGCGCGCTACCGATTTCTGACTCCTCGAGATTAGTGACCCCCCTTTTTCTTCTTCGTCAAAACTTTGTACATTCAGAATCGTTTTTAACTATCTAAGTGTAGGAGAAATAAATCAAAATGCAACAGTTAATCCAAGTAGAGTTTTTGAAAATTGCCAAAATAAAGAAATTTGAGTACATGAAAAGCGACCCGTTTGACGAGGAATTGAAAATATACTTTCCTCAGTATTATAAAATATAACATCTGAAACTGCTTTGCAATCTCTTAAAATTAGAATTGCTTACTCTATAATAAGGTTGTAATACATATGTAAAAAATCATAGAAAACCAATTCAAAATCCACTGGTTACGGGCATTTCAACTAATTAGACGGCGTGATTCACGTAATTATTGCTATCAACACTATCCATAGAGAAAAATCCAATCAAGCCTCTAAGTATGCGACTTGAACTCTGCAAATCATGTCCAAGCGAGGGCGAAACCAAAAATAAAGCTGATACGTATGAGAACGAGAAACAAACCCCGATGCACATAATTGGCCTTCAGAATTAATCAAACGCGATGGAGCTTACAATAACGGAGGTCTCTCGGAAGAACGAGAATTGGAACAGCAAGCAATTCGATGATGAACTCACCGAAAGGTTAATTGAAAAGCGGTTTTCTCAAAGTGTAATTAATAGAAGATTCCTCGAGAGGTTTGTCAGAAAGCAGCTCGAATCTCTTTTGTTACAACCAAAACAGGTGTTTCCGAGAATGTGTTACTTCGAACGACGCAATTTTAATATAATTTCATTCGCTGATAAACGGCATTTCACAAAATGCAATCGTTTTATTGATTGTGTGCTGAAAGGAGGAGGGACTCTCCCACACAAACACGGCGGAACGAAATTACCAAGGTGTATAACACTTTAATTCGCTCTGAACATTCGGCTCAGTAAATTAATTGTGGCATTAAATACAGCGTGAGCGCAAATTTTTCTTTTTTTTCACGATTTACAATCGCATAATCCGTTTCGCGCCTGAATTAATTCACTACCTACTGCAAGGTTGCGGAGCGGGGTTTTAAACAAAAACACACGCGCGATAAATGCCTATCACTTTAACTCACAACGGAAGCTCAGAGTCGAAAATGAATACAGCGTCCCTACATATTTAATCGGGAATGCGTATGTATTTATATATTGACAAAAACCATGCATGGACATAAGCTCACACGAGCCTTGCATCACAACCGTACTGCTTAAATAATGAATTAAAAAATTCCATTCAGACCGGGCGGCGAACGTGTGAATAATTGGCTGAAAAAGGCCGGTGTTGGATGTGGGTGACTTGAAAGTGTGCAATTTTTTTGCGCCGTTGTTCCTTCAGTTTCGGGAAAAAAGAGAGGGAAATGTATTGGGTGAGAGGGATAACGAGAAAGCGAGGTATAGAAGGACATAGTGAAAGAGAGAGAGGAAACACAGGGAGTGGGGGAGAAGAGCAAACAGCCGCTTGTTGTCTCTTTGCGGTGGTATGTCAAGAGCGTAAAACGTCAGAGGCGCTTCGGTCCGGAAAACAAAAGAATATTAAAAATCCGCATGCCGTGCATTTGTCACGCCATCTGTTTGCTTTGCACCCCTCACCCTTCTCTTGCCAACTGACCCCTGGTTTTTCCTCGCAACGCTCACATCCCACTTTCTCTCCATGTTCGCTGAGATCGTCCAACCATTGGCCGACCTCGGAACGATGGATCTGACACCTATTTTACATCCTCTTCCGAAATATGGCAAGATAAAAAGGAATTCATAGATTAAATTAGATATTTTGTTGCTGTTTCTTTTAATTGGAGGTGGATGACACAGAATTTTCTTTGGTAAGATAGATTAAGGCTTTATTGTATACAACAAAACACGTGCCTAGTGGCAGATCATTTCAAGCCATTAAAAATGAATTCGCTCTCTCATGATTTCTAAGTGAAATTAAAACTGAAGTATGTACGCATATTTACGTTAAAGGTGATAATATACTTGATAATGTTCCCAGACACAGTACGATCGCCAAATTAAGCTTCTTTCAAGTAAAAATAAATCCAATTTCATAATAATCAGAGAATATTGACGATATTACGAAAAAAGTTTAACAAGTAAAACCGTTATTCCCTCTCCGTCAAAAGGTATCATCTCTTCACGAATGTCACAATGAGGAACAAGAAGAGTAAGGATGCGTAGACGGGGAAGGCTTACCCAATGAACACTAATCACGCCTGTCTGAAATTGCCGAGAAAACAATAGATATGGTAATAGTTACTCCTCAAAGTGATAAACAGCATAGTTCTAAGATGATTTGGAGAGAATCGAAGCTTTATCAGGACTCAAAAAAGAAGGCGATAAAACTTAATCGGGCATATCTTGAGGCTTGTTGGCCTCATTAAGAAAAAAATTAAGGGAAGGAGTGAAGGATGAGAAAGAGGAAAATAAATAAACTTAGGAGCGAAAAGACAAGCTGAAAAGAAAATTTAATGGAGGGCTGATAAAACCAATCTAAGAACTATAAAACAGTGATGATGATGACAAGACCGAAGAAGAGTTCTACTTGATGTGAATAAAAAGAAATATCACAATACGTAATTTGTCAGGTCAAATGGAAGAAAGCAATGTTGGAAATTACCAAACGACAAGAAAGCTGGCCGAGGTTTGCATACTATCGCAAAAGATTCTAACCATCGTTTCTAATGAATAATATAGCCATAATTCTACTAAACAAGCGAGCGAAGAGATTTTTAGAAATACGAAAAAAATTAGAAATACTTAATAGGGAAACGTTTAATGGGAATTGACCACGATGGACGAGCATGGAAGAAATCAGGAGTAGAAACAGAAATGTTTTATGACTTACCTTGGGAGATGGAGAGGGGGTTGAAGGTGGGCGAGGGTTTGAGTATGATTGTCGTCGTAGGGGCGAAGCTACGGGTTTCTCTCAAGGGTGCGATGAAAAAATGCCGAAATTGAATCAAATATGACACTCTTGCTCTTATGCTCGCTTCAAAATCTCACTCTTTCTGGTTCTCTTTTTGTCACACACTATGTTTCCCTTCCCGTGCTCTCGAACGTAGTGGTATTCACTCATCCACTGTCCGTCGTCGTGGACCTTTTCTTTAGATTCTAAAATTCTCACAATTCTTGGGTCCTTCTTCCTCCAACGGCCTTAGGATGACCCACGTCAAATCAAGAAATTTAGCCAATTTTTCAAGCATACTAATAAAAAAATCGATGTCATAAATGATGCGTCATTACGTACCAAGCTATAAAATTTCCCCTCGGTGAATATCAAGGAATTATTCTAAGCAAGGTTAAACAAGAAAAAGTACTAGGAGGAATTCGTAATATAACGGAATTCTATCCAGCTGCTACAGCAGTCAAAAATCTAATCAACGAAACCTGACAATACTGCGTATTTGAGTAATATCCTCTCATCATTTATTGCCCAAAAATACTACTTGTAAGAGCTATATTAAACAGCAGAACCTTTCATTTAAAAATCAGGACGCTCTTTCGCGGAAGAAGGCTCGGAAATAGTAAAGCAAGTGATTATAAATTTAAAAAACGGCACTCATTCAGTAAGCAGATGGTGATGACGTCGTTCATCGTAGGGGTACAAAATTTTTACTCCAAAAAACAAAACGAGGAAATTTAAGTCTTATCGCGCCCTGATTTCATCGCTGAAAGTGCTACACTGCTCGAAAGTAGAAACGGGAAATGTGCAGCCATTTGCGATCTCGTACGGAATAATTCAATCGGAGCAATCCAATTACGCTAACGCGAGACCTTTTACAGGGATACACTCTGGCGGGCGCGGTAAAACTGAAAGGTGATTGCGCCGGAGGAAGTCTTCACACATCAACGCGTGCCATCAAATGAGTGCGATACGCATAAAGCGGGGTGAAATAGCACATGGGAAAATCAACAGTGGTTAAAAATGATATCGGTGGTGAGTGTTGTAGAATTTAACGAAGTTCCATACAAAAATCAATTGATATACATACTTAAGTAATGATGTTTTAACCAGGAATTGAAGACCCAAATATACTTTATTGCCTCCAAATATGTTCATGAAAATACCATAATTGAAGGGGAACCACCAAAATTCCACTTTTTATCTTGTAGCAGCACCTAAAGCGAAAAACACGCTGTTATCATATTTGTCACAACTACGACTAAATATATGTCAAAAGGAAACAGGATGTAGATAATTTTTTAAAAGTTTTCTGGGTAAAAAAAAGGATGCAAATATATCATAATTGAATGACTAATATTTTGTTTCGTTCAAGTAAAATTAGAACTATGTTCATAGGTCTGATAACACGAAACAAGCTTTTTTAAATTTGTCTACAGGTTTTTTCGCCGTAATAAAGCTACAATTGCGATATAATTTTATTGGAATAAAGGTAGAGAGCTGCCTAAAACAAAGGTATAAATTTTGGGAAATTTTACTTTCGAATTAAATGTTACATAGCTAATATGTGTATTCAATACGTACATAAATGTATATACGCATCTATCAATCAATGTATCAAACGTATCTATCAAACCACCAAAAACGACGTGAAGACAAAACATAGGCTCTCACGGGTACTTTCAATGGGAATCACAGAAAAGAGGCAGAGGGCTTGACACAAAATCCGATGGAATAAGTCAATATTAATGGGACACGAGGTAATGAATCTTAATCAAGCGCGTCTCTTAAGGTGTAATTTAGCTTGAAAATTCTCAATGGAAAATTAAGCCAAACATTCCGCTAAAGTGAAAAGCAATGAACATATGCCACCATCCATTTAATGAGTCGTATGGCCTTCACATGTTTATTTTGAAAGGGCCAACCCTGGGTGCAGGTGCTGCGATAAATTTAACGTAATAACAGATTTACTGGGCCATGTCCGAGCAATGGTCGCGATTGTGGCTTTAATGCCGTGGTTCGATGCACTCTGTAATCCTCACAGAAGCAAATATTCGGCCTGGGAGGACATCATTCCAATATCTGTGTTGATGGTCGGAATAATCAAATTCAAACACGTTGTCTTTCGAACAACAGGGGCCAGTAACGCAATATCTTTCACCCAGGCACCTATCATTATTCCTTTGAGTTAGATGTTGTTTCACCACGAAATTTGAGATAAGAATATGGCTCGGGAAAGAATGCAATTACATTCGATCAGTGCGATATGAGATACTGCAGTTCAAATTTTGTCCCTATGGCAAAAGTAACCTATAAAGGCAATCTACTATTATTCCGGGTAAAGTAAGTTCAATACCGATTCGAGTGACATCGTCTACCGAATCCATTTCGGAGAGATTAATAGTTTTCATCACTGAAGCATTTCATGAAGAGTTCCTATTAATGAATGAAGCTTTCCTGATATCCGACCTGTTCCTGAGGCATGGGTAAAAAGGTTAAGTTTTTATGGGCATTAGTACAGTGCTGACTGTACATCAATTTCAAAATTATCAGTTTCACCTGATTAAGATTCACAATTTAAAATAAATTCCTTCTTCCGAAATGAAGAGGATTTCCTAATGTTCAGTTCACGAAGTATTTTCCTGAAGTGCAAAACCTTTATAATAAATATAACACGTAAAACTGTGGTAGAGACAATGTTTTGCACTAAAATAGTTACTCACCAAACCCAAAGACAATTTTTGGAAAATTTTAGCTACGCATTCGAAAATCCATCTAAAGTATTCTCTATTACTTCACTAAGTAACCCGATCTTAAATTAACCTTATCTCAAAGCAATTTTAATAATTCACTCTTGCAATAATTATTATAGATATATATTATTTTTAACTATGTATAATTATTTCATCTTATTTTAGGGAAATTTTATGTGCTATTTGGACTCTATATTTATGAATAGATGTCCACAATAGTCTATTTATTGCATTTTTGCGGAATACTTGTGGTTTTTACAATGAAATCTTTCTTCACGAAATTCGACAACAAAATAATTTTTACCAAGTTCTAGAGAATAAATGATGCAATTTTTCATGCCTTTGATAGACCGATGGTATTAACTGCTTTTGTGATCATCACGTAATTTCAGCGCGAGTCATTTAGGAAAGCATCACTGAGGGAATGATGACAAAAGTACTTGAGCGCTGCATCGCGAGAGCTCCATCAATCGGATGCCGAGCGCACCCCTTAATCCGAAGATGGCCCTTAGGCTTTTCCTCGCCTGTAACTGCGCCCGGTGGCGGCAGCGGCGGCGCCAGCGGAAGGGTTATACATCTTGGGCCGGAACGAAACAAACGACGCCAGCGTCGGCGCTCACTTTTCCCGCGTTCTCTCCCGGCGGGCTCGTCGCGCCTAATCGCCGGCGATTGCCATGCCGGGCAGGCGAATTAATCCACGACGGCGGGCGGGAAATTTAGCGAATCACGTGGTCGCACGAAACCAACAACCCGTGGCTCGCATCTCTTTTGCTCTTACGGACATCTAATCCGGGGAAACCTCGTCTCTCGGTCCCCGATCGTGTCTCTCACATATTTTCAACGTTGCAGAAAATGCCTCGGCTTCCATCTCAATTATCCAATTCATTTGCCTCAAAACAATTGTTTTACGATGGTCGTTTTACTGGATGATAATACTCAATAATTTTTTTACAAATCACTAAGGTAAATCGATCATATTATCTGCAATCGTAAGCCTCACCGTATGAGATAGCTGTCTCTTTTCACCTACTCCAGGCGCTCAAATGTTGCTCTTCAAGCTGGTTTTAAAATTCCATTTGTGTATATTTTCATAACAAATACGATAAATTAAATAAAATGGGAAGGAATCCTTACTGATCATTTATTCTCCTACTATATGTATCATATTATTAAATAAGCAACGAATCTATCGATGCATCTATACAAAAAATAATACTACCCTTTCCATCCTCCTTCATACTCACTACAACAAGCTGTGCAAATGTAACTGGTCCCCAAGCATGTTAGGTCACGACTTTACTACTTCAATTTGGTTGCTACATGTTGCAATTTTGGATATTTTGATTGTATTTGATTAGACACGGTTCGTAATTTGATCTGTCGGAATGGCATGCCGACAGCTATGCCATACGGATGATGATTCCGAAAGGAGACGATATTTTCAACAAGAAATAACGAATCATTTTTTACGCGGAACGCAAAGGAACAAAAAATGTAAGTTTCCATATAATTGCTTAGCCAATTAATGAAACTATGGAGTTCATTGCATTTAAAAGTTTCTATTTGCTACTGATATAAAACAGTTGCATAGAACGGTCTCATACACAAGTCTCATACATAAAAAGGATGATTAAAATGACCACCACACACCTCCGAATGGACTGGAATCATTCCAGGATGATATTTTTATCGGGGCTCGGACACATTAATATCCCCTCCACCACCCAACGGTAATCCGTCTCCCCGAATTCCTAGAGCATTGTGCTATCCACCCAAACGAACACAACATCCCTTCCCTGGTCGAAAAAAAAACAAATGCTGCCGAACAAACACCCAAAACCCCTTCCCCGCAATAGCGCTCATTTACCTCATCCCTTCCCGTCCATCCATCGCTCCTCTCCGGCTCGCGCTCACCTGGGAGCACTCATTCACTTGCTAACTCCACCCCGCCCTACCCACCCACCCCGAAAACCCACAGTCCGCCATTTCCCCCTTTTTCGCAAAGGGATTTATTGTCGATATGAAACAGATTTCTCGGGCCGGACCAGTAACAGAGGACGCCACACGGGTGCCATTATCAAAACCCTCTGCTTTGAACGGTAGATGGGGGATGGGGATGGGGATGAACGGAGCGAGGACGCAAATCCATCTACACGCACACGTGTACTTATGTGGATGAACCCCTCAGCGTGGGAGGGGGGGGGGGGCAAACATACCGGGCGTAGAGGGAAAAACTTAAGAATGCTGTTCGTCGGTAAGTATATTTAAGATATTTCGAGTGTCGTACAGTGATTATTTTAAATCGCGGATAAATGATTCACAAACTCCATGAAACGCGAGGACAGATAACTTTGATAAAGCTGAGAGTATATTTCGTGTAAACCTTCAAAACCACCTATATAAGCCATACAAAACAACGTTCGGGCAGAGGCACGGAGATGGTGATGATTATACTTTTTATTCATATACATCGCAGTTAGCACTCAAAGTATTTAATTTCTTTAACCCAGAATGCTAGAAGAAAACTATTTTGGTAAAATTATCGAGGGCAAAGCTCAACCTGGACTAGGTGACTGATGTACGAATTTAATAAATTTAGACTAAGGGACCGGTTTATTTCAACGCCTCACTACACACCGCGAGAATTTTTAGGGTGTCCACAGGCTTTCCGCGGATTTGAACTCGGGACCCAGCGATCAGTAGGAAAACACTTTTACCATAAGTCCATCACAATACCCAAGTTTCCATGTTGGTTTCCACGGAGATTTTGACTGTAGGCAGTGATTCTTCCCGTTTCCTTCCGCAGGGCCGGTTCTAGACATTTTTAATAGTATAAGCGAGCAACATTCGCCCCCCCCCCTCAAAGATAACCTCAGCGGTAGAAGGGATTCTTTGTGGATATATTTAAAAAATAAATGCAAATACTTTATGAATAAGGGTGGAGACTTAAACGTTAGCGTGAAATCATAAATTGCTTGTTCATATATATTCATTGTGATACTTTTAGAGTTTAAAAAACCAATTATATACATACATATTGGACTGAGTACTTAGACTTCCCCTTTTGCTTGGCGCCCTACGCGGCCGCGTACTTTACTTACCGCTTAAAAGGCCCTGTCCTTCCGCCAAAACCCATTTTTCTGGACAAATGGATGAACGAGGAAGGCATGCCGGAAGAATCACTGCCAACAATACCTAAGTACAAGGGCGGATCCAGGATTTCTTTCTGGGGGGGGCATCAGTGTCTGACAACCAAACGGTCTCCTCATCTTTGGGATTAAAAACTACATGCAACAATAATCCACGAAATATACTCATAATTTTACAAAATAGAAAAGTTATTAATATTTAAATATTTATATATTTTATATTAAAATTTTATAACATTTGCATTAAAAATCTCGTCTATTTTTTTGAAGTGTCTGGGGGGTCACGTGCTCCGGTAGCTCCCTCCCCCCAAAGATCGTCTATGCCCAAGTGTTCATCGAAAATTTTGCTGTCATGTTTACACTGGTGGTGGTGTGACGCAGTTGTCACCCCCGTCCCTGACGCCCCCTGGTGTCCGGGAGTGCATGAACACAAACACGAGAGCACGGCCTCCCTCGTCGACGCTTAAACTCTCAATCACGCGCCCACACGCACACTTGAGCAGAGCACAAACGAGCCTCCCCACTCACCTCTTTCTCCCTCCCTCCGTCGCGCCGTCCCAACCCCGACTACCTAACCCTTTATCTAACTCTCGGCTCTCGATCGGCTCCATATTTTCACGAGGACAAGATTAACGCCCTCACCGAGTGGACCTTCCGGTCGCCCGGTTGAACTTTTTGCCCTTCCATCTCACCTTGAGTCGACCCATCCTTGCCCTCGCAGACATCCCGATGAAAAGAGCCACTGTTGGACCACAGGTGAAATGGGACGGGCATAAATACCTAGAGCATCGGGTTTACAATTATGGGACATAACTTGGTAAAATATTGAAATATAATTCAGGGCGCATTTATGATTTTAAGAGTTGTAAATAACGGCAACTTTTTATGCTGATATTCTTTGCAAGAAGTCTTTTTAGGCATGAAGTCTTTTTTTGTAAGAAGATTGTTTCACGAAGTCATGCCTCAAACTGTCCATTTTTTTAGCAACTCTTTAATTATATTCATGTATCGTAGAGTAAAAAAATTAAAACTTGTCGTAGAAAGTTGACATAAAGACTTTTTGCTAACTTTTTTGAAATGAAGAAAGTTATTGGCGAATAGCAAGCACCCCTCTCAAAATACTATATGCTTTACTTCTTACTGCTTCATTATACGTATTAGTCTGCCATAAAATAATTAGTAATAATCAATCAAAATATTCTAGTACTTATCGATTTTGAGTATACACTCGAGAAAATTGTAAGGGTGTATTTATAGAGTCCTAAATATCCATGCATTACCACGGCTGTGCGAGAGTTTATAAGTGTGCTGGTAAAAAGGCGCTCTGATGAAAGCCTTATCCCAATTTTCGGTTGTTGCCTCACCAATTCGTCCACCTATACAACGTCATTCTTTTTCCTTTCCTTCTCTCTCTTTTCAGATCCCAAAATAAAATATACAACCTTATAACGAATTTATTATTGGTGCCGAACGGATAATCGCCAGGCCACCCCGATTCTTCTCCACAGATAAAACCTAAACCTTTTTTTCGCCCCATTTGGAACTCTTGCTGGTTGCTTCGTTTCCCACTTCATCTTCCTGTCTTCCCTCTCCACATTTCCCACCATCGTCTCAGCACACGTCCTACCCTTTTTAGCAGTATTTAGTCCCCTTTTCCCCACTATACATATACTCATCCCTACCCTGCCGTCGACTATCTTTTTCCACTGTCGTAAATTGGAAGATCAACTATAGGGTAGGCGAGCCAACTCGATGAGATTAGGGGAGAGTGATAATAACTACAGCCACTTTATTTATGAATAAAGGTGCATTCATCTTTTAATGTAATAATCGTCATAAAGATAAATATACAGCACAGCCTTGGAAATAAAAATCCATATCAGCAGTAATTGCTTCTACAATAAATACGCAGATCTCTTTCGAAATTTTTTACAATCAAATTATTGAGCATTGGCTGACGAAGACACAATCGTAGCATTTTATCGATAAGTGTATCGAGTTTGTTGGTGGTGTTTAGTAGAAAAAATGGAAATTAATAGTCGTGCAATGAATAGTATGATTAATTTGATCAGGCTTGGTTTTCCATGTTAATTATTGCAATCCTATTTATGAGGAGATGCTCTTGCAAAAACTTCGTTATCAACGCAGGAGGTATAGCAACATATTTCAAAAAGTGCTGCAAAGTACCTTATGGAATACCAGGTCTGGTTAATTGAGACTTTGGAAGAGATATTCGTGGAATCTTATTAAGGTTATTGAAAAACTAGATGATTCCCAAGAAAATTCAATAGCTAAGATAACCAAGTGTAACCATAATTTTCGCGGAGAGACTATCGGGATAAGCCGATAGGCCTTAAGATATGACCTAATGGGTACATGCAGATTCGTGACATGCTGCTGCACCAATAACCGCACTCTCAAAGCGTAACCCGTGTCAGTACTTCACCTCAAAATTTCAAAAGAGTAAACAAAAACTCGTCACGGGCAATCTGCTCTACCCCCACCCCAATCGGCAAAATCATTGCTCGCCTACCCTCATGCACGCACACGGCCGGAATGTATGCCGGCAGTAAATCTGAAGCGGAAGGAACGCGGCAGTTTGGGAAATCCACCGTTGCGGATCATAACTCCATAAATGGATTAAAGCAATTCGCCCGAGTTAAGTGAAATCACTCCACTTTTCGACTTATGGGATTGGATGGGTGAGGGTTGGGTTTCGGTTAAGGCATATAGGCTATCGGGACAAAGAGAAAAAAATGAAATAAGTTGACAAAAAAATAAACGGAGACCCTTCATCCTCACCATGTAACTGTAAAACTGGACATATTGATGTTCGAGGAAGAGTTAGTGAGGGCATCATGTCCCGGGAAAGTGTCCCAGAGGATGAGATGGACAAGTGGGCCGGTGAGTGATAGTTTGGAGAGGAGATACTCGAGTCGGGGGATGAAAGGAGCGAATAGGGGACAAAGCAGTGCAGATTGAAAGTAGTTGAACGACGCGGTCTAATGCACATTGAGCGGGAACGTTACGCGGCCAGCAGAGTAGGACACGGAGCGTGAGATAAGATAATGTGAAGACAAAGAACATCCCGCCCTTGCAATTTGCAGGAAACAAGCGTTTGAAGTCTTCATTGTTCTCTTTATTTGCCCTAGTCGTGCAGCTCGACCCTCTTACAGTGGTGGGAGAGTTTAAAATTACGCCTGCTAAAAAGGATGAGTGAGGCATGGATGTAGATATGGAGAATGAAAAATAATTATAGGGCGATATGATGAGGACCAAGAACTATTAAATTTTAATGGAAGAAACCTACTTGATGTAGCTATTTCCTTCTCCCTAATTACTTTTGCTACTGATGATTTTCATCTAAAAGACGAAGACCAGGGCATGTACACCAAAAAATATCAAGTCTCTAGAACTCACTTAAACTTAGAAAACAATAAAACTATTTTGCAGACTTCCTATATACTTAACAGCAGTGGCTGAATAAATTAAAAATATATCTGTTATCAATTCAAGTAATTATACCATATGATGATCTAATGTAGATTAAGATGAAATTAATAGAATAACCTCCTAGGATTTTCCTGAATAAAAGTAATCATATCCTTGTAATTAGAGTGAATGTGAAAAAAATAAAAAATAAAAAAAATATTAAATAAACCTACTGCTCGAAGAGCAGGAATAAGCTGCTTCTTAGTAGTCATTATCTTCCATGGAAGGACACCGTAAATGACACTGTTATGACAAATATCCTATAGCTACATGCTTTACGTACCAGACAGGTCAATAAATTATCCATTGAAAGCTAAGCTGGTAATAAGGGGATAAAGAGGTTACGTATCTGATTTCCAAGTATTTTTAAGAGGCGGTAATTGGTGAACGGGGAGATGAGTAACGGAGGGAAATAAAGCCAGTTAGTGTCGTGGCAAACCGGTTAAAAATACCCCTCCAGTCATACACCTTTGTACATTGTTTTTGAAGATAATTTATGAAAAGAGCATCGAGCGATGGGGTTGCAAGAGGAAGCCTAGCATGGACAGCAGGTGCCCTAAGGGAGAGACTAAATGAAAGACTAGAGAGGAAATTATGAAGGGACGCCTATGGTGGCTCGCTAAGCTGCTATCAATTAATCCCCAACCGGGTCAATTTCGTCTATCTCCAGTCGATCCACACGATCCATTGAACGGGAATGTGGAAGCCGGGCCGTGGAAAGGATACGTAACGGGCGGACAGGATACGTAACGGGCGGACAGGATCGGGAACCGGAGGAGATAAACAAATTGGCGGCGAAGAGACGGCGTAAATGAAGTGGGAGACGAGGAAATAAAATAGAACGGAGAGGGAACGAGGACAGAAAAAAGGCGAATGAAAGAGGGAAAAAGGGTATCGATAATCGGCAATAAAACGCGGGAACGGCTGTGATGGTGATGCACCTGCGACAGGCCGACGTTGGCGACCGGAAGGGGAGACGGACGATTTAAGTGGGATGGGATATATGAAGCGGATGGGTTTCACGGAGAGGTGCGGGTGGACCACGGTCCGTCCGACAATGGCTCGGGGCGGGGAGGACCGGACGAGGCGATCGGGGAGGAGAAGGGGACAGTGCCCCCCCACGGAAGAGGTGGTATGTACACCTACGTCCTGACGGAAGAGAAGTTGCGTCCTCGAAATGTTTTTCGAGTACATGCGCCATGTGTCGCGCGGGTCGGATTGGAGTGGCCTGAAGCCTTGTCGACCCCCTACCTGGGTTTCGAACCAAAAGGGCTAACCAAAAGGGCTTTGAAACGAAGAGAATCGTAGGAAAAAGGCCGAGGGAGCGGAGAATGGGGGTTTCACACGATGATGTACACTAAGTTTCCATTTCCGGAGGATGGAGAACTAGATACATTTCGAGAAAATCCAAATAGCTCAGGTAACCAAGTCTAACAATAATTTTCGCGGAGAGGTAATCGGGATAAGCCCATTGACCCTCAGATGTGACTTACCAAGTAATTATAGTGGCCACATGCAGCTTCTTGGCATGTTGCTGCACCAATAACCGTCCCCCGAAACACCACCCGCCACGCAAGTAACACTGTATCACTATAAAAATGAGTGATGGAACTAAGAAATTATTATTCTCCAATAGGATTTCCTTCAAAATTTACATTCTTGCAAGCTGTAAAACGAATCAATTAGCCAAATTTTATGTGCATAATAACAACGGTATTATATATTTATAGAAAAAGTATGTATAAATGATAATAATCTATTTATTTTGGGAAAATTAATATAGCCAATGCTACAGAATATTGCCCGTCGAAAAAAATAATACTGATAATAATCAGAGTTATAATCAATTTTTTATCTAACAAGTAAAGGAATTAGACAAAGAAAAATTACTTAAGTCAAACTTTAACGTGGCAAAAAAATGTGTAATATATATTTGAATTTCGGATTTTTAATCTTCTCTATTCCCCTCTAGTACTACAAGGGGTGTATGGAATAGTTTTAGACTTGACGTGGTGGAAATGCGTTAAATTCATGATAAAATATAAACGACAAATGGTAGTTTCCATACTTTAATATATACCTCCGCTTCCAACCATGGTTTCTTCACTATTTCATTTACATCCTAAATTTATTTTTTCACCAGCATTTATTTTACTGTGCAACACTCTATAGCATTGACTTAATAGATGCTGTCGAAGAAAATAGATTTAAACCATTTACCTCATACTTTTCTGTAGTAATAAGTCATACCATTATTGTGATTCACTTAAGGCTTTGCCATTTGATTTTTTATAGCTGGCAAGAATGTAATTTTCACCTTGAAGGTGACATAGAGTGTCGAAACCATGGCCGATAGTGGAGTCTTATATTAAAATGTGTAATCTACCATTTGTTGTTCATGTTTTATCATGGATTATTAGGGATGTTGCAGTCTCTAGGAAAGGACCACCTTGGTCAAGCGCCCCAAACCCTACGCCATTGGTTTAACTCACCCTGCGACCGTAACTTCACTCCCTCCAACCTATCGAGTTCTCCCCGCCGCCGTCGGATCGCCCACTCCACCTACACACACACTGAGCACAGCCCCACTGGGTCGTAACTCATTGACTAATGCAGGTGAAAATTATTGGCGATCATTCGAGAGCGTGCTCCGCGCATGTTATACAGCCTATCAAGAGGTTATCCCGCCCGTTATTCTGATGGGGGGCAGCGGCGGCAGCGGCGGACGACTCGTTTCGGGGTGCGACGAGCTTTTTTGGACATTGGAGCGAGGAGGACGGTGCGGGGAAGAGGAACGCGACGAAATAGCCATTCCGAAGATCCCTCTCGTGTTTCCCACCATTTCCATCCTTTTCCTTGCTTCGCTGGTGATGATGGTGCAACGAGACTGGTTCCACGTTGTCAAATTCGCTCTCAAACTCATGTTCTTTCTCCACCCGTCAAAGCAACACGAACCAATTGCCGTTCTTCACTCCACAATTGGTAATGTCTCTTTTCTCCTTTGATACTGAATGCAAATTTCATCTTATCTGGTTTATTTTTCATGATATTTGAGAGCTGAACTTTAAACATGAGTTCATTTTACAAAAAAAGTAGCGCTTAATGTGCGTAGCGTTTACTCTACGGCTTTGGACCAGAGTTGGGTTTTCTTCCTCTTTGTCTCGAGTTTCATACCATTTCATTCTTTTCCTTGCTTCGCCGCTGAAACGAGACTGGTTCCGCAATGTGAAATTCGCTCTCGAACTCATGGAGCAACACGAACCAATGGCCTTTTCGAAGAATGCGTTCCTCATTCTACAGTTGGTCTCTTTTTCTCTTAGTAGCTGAATGCAATTTTCAACTTAACTGGCCAATTTTTCACCATATCTGTTAACAAAATTTGTAATATGAGTTAGTCATACAAAAAAATATGCGCTTAAAAATCCGTGGCGTCTAATCTACGGCATTGAATCAGTTTTGGGTTTTCTTGATCTTCGTCTAAGTAAGGTTCTGGATTCTTCGACTCACAGCTTTATGCCTCTCTACTCTTTATTATTTTAGGCAAAGTTTACCCCCCATTATCAATTAAAATGGTACTATTAGATCAAGAAAATTATCAAATATGCATAATTATCCTCTCCTACATTTATTACAAAGGAGCGGAAAATCGCAAGGGGTGCCCTTTAGAAACTTTTTTTGTGAGACACTGGTTCGCACGAACTGCCTTAATATCCATTGAGAACAGAACAATGCTGTAAATGCTTGATAACTGTATGAAAAAAGGAATTTCAGTGTGAAAGAGCTCCCTTTTATAACTTGATGTGCCTATTGTTACCTTGCACGCCTGATTTCTAGATATTTTCATGAATCCCTCCAGAAGTAAAACGATACAGCTTTTGACTAAACTTTACGACTGTGATAAAATAAAGTTACGTTAACGTTGTAGGTGTCACAGAATAATCAAAGAGATATATAAGATTCAATTCGAAAAGTATTGAAATAATTTATAAAATCGTCATCCCATTCAACTGACTTTTTCTGGCAGTCATTCAAATGCAAAATAGAACGTTACTACTTTAGTAAAGTGATTGCTCTTACAATTCATGTACACTTCACAGAAATTATAGGAAAATACGCGACAACATTGCCAAAGGAATTAATTTCTGACATTAAAATAGAACTTACACATAAATAATAAAAATATTCTGCGGTAAAATTACTTGAAAAAGAGACGAGAGGTAAAAACAAATGCTTTTAATGCGTTGGTTTCTGGGCGATATTTCCAAAACACACTAGAATAATATTCTCTTAACAAATAGCCATGTTTTAGAATAAAAATATAAGTTATAAACCGTTCACACATCTTGAGAAAAATCTTTGAAAATGCGTCCGGGTAAATATGAGGATTTTGTGCATTGAAAATATGTGATAATCGCATTTATTAATTACCGCAACGCAGCCATCTTTTATGTTAGCGATACTTCACTTGTTTATTGGGAAATTAACACACTTTTGTACAACGGAAGGTGGCAATGTGAATGTAATAAACAGGTATGTTAAAGGCAAACAACCTTTTCACAATGAATAACGGGAAGAGGCATCCTTAAAATCGAACGAATTGAATACAAATGAGCATTCACTCCCTCCAAGCCGGAAACCCACAAGAGGAGATCCACAATAAATCTTCCAAAGTACCCCTTCCTTCCTACGCGGTGCGAATGAGAGATACTTAAGCTTCGGAGAAGAAAAAGGAGAAAAAGGCATTAATCATCATTTCCATGAACAGATGAGAGGAAAAAGAGGAGAAAAAAAAAACAATAACTGGACCTCAAATCTATGTTAAAACGCCTACCGCATCGTAAAGCGGTAAAGCGAAAAGAGAGGCAATCTTAATGCAGGAAAGTCATAATAACTTGATCAATTAATAATTTACGTTTTTGACTGACAACGATATTATAATATGATTAATTGGATTTATAAAATAATTTTTGTTATTGCCGTTGAATTTTTCAGTTTTACTTTACGATTACCTTTCGATTCTCAAACTCATGTTCTTACTTCACCCGTCATAACAATACGAAGCGATTGCCTTTTAAAATTATGCGTTCTTCATTCCACAATTGGCAATGTTTCTTCTCCCCTTTTATTATTGAATGAAATTTTCAATTTATCCGGTTTATTTTTCATCATATTTGAGAACTGCACTTGAAATATGAGTTTATTGTAAGTGTTCATATTTTTGATAATTGCGGTTAATTTTTTCAGTTTTGCTACATAATAAAGTTTCCATTTAAACGCCTGACAAATGAAGCCATTTACATCACTGAGAAAAAAGACTGAAGGAATAATGATACGAAATTAGCGTTGATCATAGGCTATTCTTGACGAAAGATACCCAAGAATTTAATCCCACTTAAGGCATAAGTGGACGTACACGGTAGACATAGTGCTGTGTTAGCAGTGTCCTCCACACAGCTTTAAACCACTGGTGTTTAAATTCGGGCCTAAAACTCCAACTCAAACTCTCGCTAAATGGATTTCAATTCCATTCCGACACAGTTCAAAAATTACAAGCACATTTCCAATTTATTATCGTTTGCCAACCTTTGCCTTACCGTCGAAAAAATTGGAATTCTTAAAATTTTTTTCGACTTTGTATAACTTTAGCAATACATAATTTTATATATACATAGCTTTATAACAATAACATTTTTTCGAGCAACGGCTATGAGCGTTATAGACAGCGGCTGGTATTGGGCTGATACAGCAGTTAGCGCATTATGATTCAAATAAATACTATTTTGAGAGAAGATCAAGTTATTAGTATCATGGAAGTTAAACGGTAGCGTCTACAGAACGCCTTTTACAAACATCAATCCAACACCGGCGAATTTACTGGATTATCTAATAAATTGAAAAAACGTAGATTGTATACAGCTATCTCAAGCCATCAACAAATCCTACTGTTGTGAATGGCCTCGGTAATAATGGTTAGACTCAAGAGTTTGTACACATTGTTTGAACTTAATTTAATACTTTTAATTTCTTAATATTTCTTACACAAGTTGACATCGATGAAAAAACAGGCATCGCACTAGTGAACTCAAATGCTTCTCTGCAATGATTTTTTGCGCATACATTCTACCAAATGAAAGACGATTCTTTGTAGAATTACCCGGAAAAACTACACCTTGGATCGATCTTAGCTCCCTCCCGCGGTCCGGAGAAAGAAGAAGTAGAAGAAGACGACGACAGCAAACGAGAGGCAAAAAGAGAACTCCCTAGTCCTCCTCCTCATCTTCTTCTCCTCCATTCCCCATTCTCCTTCCTCGCCAATTCCCACCTCCTCTCCCCACTCCTATCCTCTCTCTCTCTCCCTTCTTCTGCCTCCCACAACACCCTCGTTCTCCGCTTCATTAATTATTCTCTCGCCGTCCTTCTCTCTCCGCGCGCCCAGCTCGCTACCACCACCACGCCCGCCTCCCTTCCAAACCCCGACTGTGCGAGCCTCAACAACCCACCCGCCTCGCCGAGACCGTTTCAACGCCTCTTCCCTTACCCTCCCGACTAACTGCCAACTGTTCCACCCACCACCACCAACTCCCTCGCAACACCTCTTCTAGCCCCCCCCCCCCCCACGGAAGCCCACTCATCCCTCAACAAGACCGCCCTCCTCCTCTCCCCTGCCAAAAACGTAACACGGCGCCAAACAGCACACACGGACGCTCCTCTTCTGCGAAATGGTT
The DNA here is from genome assembly GCF_921293095.1 of Ischnura elegans. Taxonomy (NCBI): domain Eukaryota; kingdom Metazoa; phylum Arthropoda; class Insecta; order Odonata; family Coenagrionidae; genus Ischnura; species Ischnura elegans. Next base: position 69,204,082 of record NC_060248.1, on the reverse strand, counting down.
AACTCCGGAGACCTCCCAAAACACAAAACGGTCGGCGCAAAACTAATCGGGGGAGTTTTGGAATCTCAAAAGCTTCTCTCTCCCTCTTTAGCTCCGTCTGTCTCTCCCCCCTCGTCATCCGCACAAAAGACAGGGAAAGGATGAGTTGCCCGTGTTTTTGTACGCCACACCGCTGTCGCAGGTCGGTGGACATCTGCTCGATTCTTTTCCGTGTATCGGTCACGACCGGAGGGAAAATAATGGCGAGTCCACTATGGAAAACTGTCAAACACGGACGGCGTCAGGGATACGTTGCAAAGGTCGACAAGTGGCATCTTTCTCCAAGTTTTTTTAATGGTTGAGAAATAGTTGTAGTGAGGATGATGGAGGTGGGTAAACAACGAAGAAATATACTAAGCCATCAAAACACATTCCACTTCTTTCCATTCTCTCTTCAGATTTTTCTTTGATCTTGGTTCTCTAAATGCTGCTATTTTACGCAAAGTGGTGCACTTGTGAAGGATGCCAGAAAATAGTGCCATCACCATTTGGTTCAGTGGCTGATGAGTTGCAATTAATCTTTTCACGAGCCCCCCTCAAACTATGAGAATGTTTCTAGAGGGGCTGGGCAAAGAATCAGGACGAATTAGGAGACAGAAGCATGCAGTCATTTACGCTGATAGATAGGCTTCATTGCAAAATGGAAGCACTAAATCAAACGCAATAGCCGCAAGATTATTTTATCAAATAAGTTTTATTAATGACCAGAAGAAGAGCACCGTGCAGCTCCCAAAACCGAATCACTCGTTTCAGTTTTCTGGCGAAGATTCTCAACAAGAATGGTAAATATTAATGTGTTAACTTGAGGAATAAACTCATAGGGTAAAAAGAATGCGAAACATAATGTGGGAGGTAAGTCATAACTGCAAATAATCAAGGCATCAAATCTTGTTCTTACCACAACAACTTTTAAAATCGCTAAGCTTGAAGATTTCAAAATACATCGCAACGCTCAAATTAATTTGTAGACCATTATTAATAAATTTGACATTTGAGTTATGTAGCTAGGTTGCTGCCGCCGAACTGTGATTGTACAAATACTTCAGCGTCTCATACATGGTCTTTAATCCAAGGATAATTAAATTCAAGTCAGTCAGGAATTCTTTTGGTATTTTCAACTCTCCTAAGCGTTTTAAGGTACTTGCCTTATTTGAGCTATAAAACTCTCAGATCGAGAAAAGCTTGAAGCATTCGAAAATTATTCTTCGAGTAACATTTCGCTGTTATCTAAATGATATGATGTTTCATAATAATTCATAGTTGCACCATTTCAAGATAATAGGTTTAAGGCTTGGCACTTTATTCACCCATTTCCTTGTCATTCCGATCTGTTGACAATCAGCATATTGCGTCACCATCTGCTGGCGTCGTTCTACGGGTAAAATTATTATCTCGTTCGTTTAATTATATGAAAATGAAATTTAGACTTGAAAACATGTGGAATTCACATCATACTGATTTAGCTTTGAGTTCGTTTCTCACCAATATTTTATTCCACTGTAGTGATTTCTTTTTCTGACCCCCGAAGGGAATATAGTGCATTTAGCATGCATGCGTCAAGTAAAATAAGTATAAAGCAGTGCAAATAATTTGGCGTATAAGGATGGTAGAAACAAATATTTGCACCACAGAAATACGTGTGATATTTAGACAACTAATTCCATAAAATTCCACCAAATGGACAATGGGTAACTGCGGACACATGGAATATAAATGAAGTACCAAATGATTTATTTTGAACAGTAGTAAATAAAAATGTATTTTCTAAATTTCTGTCACATTATTATGATTAGGAGTAGAATTACACCACCAAGATCTGAGAAAATTTGAATGTGCATAAGAAATATATTTTGTCACAGTATTCTACTGACGTTACATTTTCGGTATTTTTAAAGAGAATCAAGCTTCAAATATTTCGCTGATTTATTGATAGCCATTGGATAAAAATATAGATTTTATAGCAATAATGGAGAAAAAGAATATTAATTTTCAACTCCTAACGTTAAGTACCCTTTTAGCTCTTAACTTCCTTTTAGTTCATAAGCGTTTTTAATTATAAAAATACATTTTTATGGACACAGAATATAGAGCCTAAAAATAAAATAATTCCGTAAGGCTCAACGTCGTTTCGAGAATAAATTCCAATGCGGTAAAATCCTTTTGCCGTACTTAAATCTGCGTGGATATCAACCTTTTAATTCAGGAATGTAGTGCTTTAGAAGGGATACTAAGACATATAAAGCACAAATCTACTCGAATCCACACTCACGCAAGAATATTACGAGTTAACACTAAGATAAACCATACGGTCACGGCGAAGTACTAACTTTCTGAGATTATCATGAAATACAAATATAACATAAGTGTAAGTATAGTTCGTAATTATTCTGAAAAATAAGAGAGCATAGTTTAAAGTATGTTTTTCTACACATAAGGTGGCCGCATATTCTCTTGATGAGTTTTCCTTATTGTTGGTAGTTACTGATATGAGGAACATTTTTCATGATATATCACCCTATGTGGGAATATTTCAAAATGTAAAAATTTAATGAGTAAATAGTCAAAATTTAATGAATTATCTAATGCACATGAATATTCAGGGCCTTACAAATAAAGCAATTTGATAAATACATTGCCAAGTTAGCCAGAAGCCCATGATCATGGAGTGGTTTTCACAGTGTAATAAAAAATTACAATGAAATGTCGGGTCTCAATGATTTAAATTTCAAAGGAAATATTTGTTTTTTTAAATAATCCCATTCATCGTTGAGTGTTAAGAAAGGATTACATAGAATTGGGTAATTTCTGAATGTTATAGACAATCACAGAAACGAAGTCTAGTAGCAAATAAAAGCTTAAAAAAATGGGCAAACTTAAAGAATATTACAATTTGAATTGTGCTATAAAGTAGAGTTTATAATGTTTATGCCATTAGCGAATGTCCGAAACGAAGTCTAGCAGTAAATGACAGATAACAAAATGGGTAAACTTATAAAATATTTCAATTTGAATTGTACTATAAAGTAGAGTTTATAATGTTTATGCCATTAGTAAAAAAATCAATATTTGGAGAAAAACTTGAGAAAAATACAGCAAGGCATAAAAAAATTTCTTGCGCATGCAAAACAATCACTATGGTAAGAGAAAAAAATGACAAAAAAACAAGAAATCGGAGAATATTCAAACTAATTTTCGAATAATGCTTTGTCCAAATAACTAGACGCTATTTTTCTACAATGTCATACAAAGTATTTACATCTTACATGAGTTTTTCAGGACCGTCTAGAATTATTGTTTGCTACTACCATATGCTGAAAGGACTCTTACGAGCGTTTTAATCACCACAACAGTCTATTTAGATTATGAAATTAATGTCAATTAGTAAATTATTTCTTCAGAGAAAACAAATTGAACTTAAAAACAGTTCAACACGACAAGTTTGATCTTTTCTACGGGAACGAGCGCATAGCGGAAAATACAGCATGCTTCAACTAATTATCGAAAGCTTTCTTTGGGAATTATAGCATATGGAGTTACGAACAGCTTTTGTTAAACAGGTACGATCGTTTGAGTAATATAGAGTTTAAAAAATACTGGTATTCTTTCAGGAATATATACAATTCCGATGACTATCTTCAATCTCACTTCATTGGCGGGAAGCGCAGTTAAAGTAATGTATATTCAAGCGAAGATTTTGCGACAGTAGAAGAAAACAAGCTTGGAAACTATTGAAATATTTATAACGCCATTTAACCCGCTAAATACAAGCGCCAAGTGCGACCGCAAAGCTCCCCTTAGTATGCGACCCTCGCCAAGTTCTGCGCCACGGCATGCCCTGTGAGGTTGCCGTGTTACAGGATAGCGTGCCGCCGGGCTCCCACAGACACAAATCTACCGTCCGACGACCAGAGGAGGCTCAATTTGGTCACAAAACCTCAAATATGATTAAAATATAATCTTATGTAATGGAGACTTATGGGTATAGTGTGCAAACGACGCTATCGAAAACTCAATCGAACTATGACATAATTTTTGACGAAAAATAGGACTGGCAGCCACACATTCTCCAACAGGTGTAACAACAACACTTCATGTAAGCATGTTAATTGAAATTTCTTGTGTGTCAATAAAGAATTCAATTCCAAGTAAATACCGCGACTGAATATTTTCTCAAAGAGTATGGAGTGCAGGGATTATTTTATCATGATTCGAAATGGTGATCAACAGAAAATAATATTCCTCGTGCATAAACCAATATCGCTCTCGGATAGTCTTCAGCTAATATTTAAGAAAATATAACTCAAAGCAGCTTCCATAAAACTTTTAGAGACCGGAGACGCGTCACTAATGAAAGATAGCCGTAATATGACTAAACTGGTAAAATGTTTTAGGACCTCCGACTACTTATTTGACGCCGAAAAGGAATTCAGAGAATTAAAACTAAAAGTTAAACGAGCAGTTGAAATGTTATCTTTGCGTTTTGTGACACAATAGCAAGAAACATAATGTAAGAGTGACGTTACACTTTCAGACCTCACACAGTTGTTTCTCTAAATTAAAACTTAGCCACTGACTACGAACTCAGGTATCCCAAGATAAAGTAAAAATACGTACTTAAAAACATGATTTCAAGACATTGTTGACCAATTTGAAGAATATTTCCTTAGACAATTGTTCAAAACAACCTAATTTATTATTCAATAGTGAACATATGCCATATTTCAAAGAGAATTTGAAAGTATATTTGGTAACAATTACATATGTTGATACTATATATTTTAGAAAGTTACTATTTCAAGATTGTAGCTTCGTTTTGAAAATTGAGTTTGCATAATTACGCAATGAAAAGGATTTAATTTCATAGATGATCAACAACAATTTTAAGAATAGTTACAAAGACCTTAGTTCACGAAACATTGGGAAATACTAAATAATACGTACTGGTTCTTTACCCACTATCATAACTGAACGAAGAAACTATGAAAGCATTGCTGTTAGAGCGGATTTTGACTAATCTCCCTCTAAGTAAACAAAAACTTAAAGCGAATTTCAAGGAGATTAAAAAGTACAAGGAAAATAAAATGGTTAAGAATGACTCTAAAATGGAGTAAAATATCAGACATATAGCCAGTATAAATCGAAGATATACATCCAACCTAAGGAAAATAGAACATGCAGGGAAATCCTTTGACGTGGAATTTTGCACATCAATAACTGCTTATATTACACAATATGGGATTTCGAAATTCTCTTATTTGATAAGGTAGTGTAAAAATAGCTGAACCGGAAAAATTTTCATATGATAACTGATAGTAATATATTGAGTGTAAACAGAAAGTGGGACTCACCTGCTTTGGTCCACGACAGGAGGTTGCATCCAGGAGCGCGCGGCCGCCAGCTGCGACGCTGACAGCCCCTGGGGCGGCTCCTCCTTGAGGCCCCCGGAGAGCGGCCCCCGGCCCCCGTGGAGGCCCGCCGCGGCGGCCGCCGCAGCCGCCGCCGCCGCCGCGGATGCCGCCGCGACACCGTCGGGCGCCAGGCCGAACATGAGTCCGGCGGCGGCGGCGGCGGCCGCGGCCCCCCTGCCCCCGCCGCCCTGCGGGTGGTGCTGCTGGTGCAGGTGGTGGTGGTGGTGCGCGGCAAGGTGGTGGTGATGATGGTGGGCGTGGTGGGGGGCGGGCGGCGGCGGGGGCGGCGGGGGCGGGGGGTGGTGGTGCTGTGGATGGTACAGCTTCCGGCCCCAGGCCGCGGCGGCCGCGGCGGGATCCAGGTGGTCCTCGTGGGGGCCCACGCCTCCGGGGGCGGAGGACGCGGACGACACGGAGGCCCTCGCCGACGAGGAGGGCGACGGCGAGGCGGTGGTGTACGGCGAGGACGGGGGCGGGGAGGGGTAGGGCGGCGGGGGGAGGAGGGGCGGCGGGGGCAGCGAGGATGACCACGGGGAAGCCACCGCGGAAGGCTTTGTGTGGGGGCCTCCACCACCTCCTCCGCCTCCGCTGCTACCAGCCTCCTCCTCTTCTCCTTGCTTCCCTGGGGGCCTCCCACCACCTACTTCCTCTGGTCTCCTCCTTAAACCCTCCCACTACCTCCTCCACCCTCTCCGGGGGCTGCCACTCCAAGCGCTCCACCGCCCCCGGGGGACGTGTCCCAAAGACCGCGGACGTTCCCGCAGGATCTGCTGGACGTCGTCGTCGTGCTGATGGTCCGCGTTTTCTTGACCTCTGTAGACTGTTTTGGTCTCACCGTAATCGGCCTCGCGGTTGCGGGAAGGCCCGCCTCTACGAACGGCAGTGCGAACCTCTCTCGCTGAAGTGCTCTTCAAGCGTTGTCCTCCGCGCTTGTCTCGTGCTCGCACTCTCCGGGGCACCTTGTTTTCGACACTGTGAGCCGGCCGACGGGACGGGCAGTATGCTCCGGCGCGTTTGACGAGTGGGGTCCGTCTCCGCGGGGGGCACACGCAACTCTATATCCCGCTCTCGCCTCCGGGATATACAACCCTCTCCCCCGAACAAAACGCACACTCACACACAAAGAGGAACAGCGCCAAACACAGCCCTCGCCCCCTCCACAACTTCCCCGCTGGGGGCGGATCCAAAACTCGCAGTCTCCCCCCTTCCTCGCCACCGTATCTCACCCTCCCGAGCCGCACCGCGATAGCGGGAGTCGAGCAGTGCACCCCGTGGAGGGGGTTCGCCCGACGGGGGCGCGTAAGTCCGCTGCGCCGACGGAGGCCCTCCGGTGTTGTGGTAGACGTTGCAGTCAAATGTCCAGAAGGGAACGAGGGTTCGTATGTTGCACGTTTCGTACCTATACGTCTCCCAATGTGCGCAACAATCTACGCAATGTAGAACTGCAATATGCGAATAGGGTGCAGAGTAAACAGTTCACGTTATCTTCCTTTTGACTTGGTTTCGTCTTCCCTATCTAACCTTCGCTATTCCCTCCTCTCTCAGCATTCCACAGACTAGTGCTAATGCTTCCCTCTCCAGAGCGAACTCCTCACGACATCGCCCGCACGCCACGGCTGGACAATTCGATATGGAGAGGTTTCCCTGCTGAGAGAGAGAGAAGAGACACGAAAGCGATCTCCGTAAAGAGAAAAGGATCCTTCTCGCCGCCCCCACCACCGCCACCAGCCCCCGCCCCCGAGCTTCGAGGTGGAGAGGGGAGCGAGGGCCCCGAGGGGAGTGGAGTCCAAACTTCTCCCCAGACCCCTGGCCGACCCTGCATGCCGCCTCTCCCCACACCCTGGTCCCGCGAGGGTGGCGGGAAGGGGGCCGGCCCTGAGGGCGTGGGGCCGCACACGCCCCGCCTCGAGGCGTGGTCGCGGACCAATCGGCCTTCCCGGGGCTCCGCCAATGGGAGAGGCCTGGGGGAGGGGAGTGCGGGGGCGGGGGTGGGGGCGGGAGGGGAACCGGCGCGGAGGTACGCTTTCTGCGTCAGCCGCGCCGCAGTGGGGCGGAGGCATTGTAGATACGCTTCCCGGGTTGCGAGGGGGTCGGTCCCCAAGCGGGCAGAGGTGCTCCGGACGCGGTCAGAGGAGCACGGCCTTCGGGTCCCGGGAGGTTGTAGTCCGTCCGGTGGGAGCGGAAGACGCCACGTGGCGGCGGCTGAAAAAGAACGCGGATTGTTGAAAAACCCATGGGTGAGAAATTCAATTGGCCTGTCAAGTAAAGCGGGGAGAAAAATCTCAGGGAAAGGGGACAGAAGTGTGTCACTTCAAGAGGCACTCTGATTATGATGGTCTAAAGGCAACGGAATTTGCGGGTAAACACTTTAATCCAACTTCTCGTCATAATTGGGACTGCTAGGGGATAGATCACGGAACCAATTAATAAAAATTGAAGACATAACCATTTTACTTTCTGTATATACACATTATCGATGGCGTAATTTACAATAACATCAGGGAGCCCTTCCCCTTACGATGCATAATGAGGTAAAAATATTCTATTGAGGAAATTAATTACGTACCAACTGTATACATGTAACATTCCCAGTAAGAGTAATGTATATTGATAATAACGTATGTAATAACTATTAACTGGGACTATTGTTTGACCATCATCTGAAAGTACTGATTGAATGGGTTTACGAAATCGTGCTCCCAAAAATATTGCCGATGGGGTACATAAAATGTAATTACAACGAAGATAGAAGTTATCTTTTCTGGTTCTATTCCAGCTCAAAATTCGGCGCAAAAGTTGTCGATCGACTTTTTAAGATAGCAAAAATAATTTTACGTGGTAAAAAATGTTATAAATATGTTGCTAATAGACAGATAATTCATAATTTATCTTTTATTTCGGTACTTAGATTTATTGAATCAATGTAACCGCGTATTACTGACTGGATAGTCAGAACCTAATAAACACGCTGATCGAAATAATTGGATGTAATTTTGTGTTCCAAATCGATGAGGGAGTGGATGACGACTTTGTATGTTAACAAGTTGCAATCCAAGATCGAAAATACATTCCTTTCATAAATTCGAAGAATAAAGGCAAAATGGCTATAATATTATTATTTCTCAATAATTTTTAGATAGCCTATAAATCTAGCTGTTTTTCTGTTGCTTTTGGCAGAGTGCACACAATCTCTTTGTATTTGCTCGAGAGTCTAGTAAATATACCGCGGAAATTCGACAATTATATAATTTTTAGCATTGATAACTCTCGATAATTAATTGAAATGTTATATTCTTTCAATTCATTTGATCTATTCTTCCTGTGCTTATTTTATATTTTAAGTTCACCTGACCTGAAATAAATTGAAAGATTATTTACCAGAAAAATGGGCGCACGGTCAGCCCGAATCTGAGAGATCCATCCGCAATGAAGCAATGCAATCGCAGGTCCCCCTATGCCATAATATCATTCAGCATTATTCGCCAATAAGGAGAGTATTTACCGGTAGCGATAAATACCACTCAAATCTCTGCCATGAAGCGAAAAATGCCTCTTTAAGGATGTCTTTCTAGCCCAACATTTTGACACAGAAAGAAAATTAACAAAAACATATTTCACTCTATTGACCAAACTAAGATCTTATGCGCGTCTAGATTCCTAAACTTGCTCACCGTAAATAAAAATTCACATTGATTGTCCAGAGAAGAAATACGCTCTTTAACAATATTTCAACTCCTAGTGCAAGAAAAAATTCAATTTAAAACTACTGACCGGCACTATAAAGAACCGTAAAATAGTCAAGTGAGGGTTACGGATCCCGCATAGAGTAGAGATCTGCACAATATTCCCGAAAGTCTTTAGTTCGTACTATTTTTTACCATTCCAGGAAATTCTATTCTTTCCAAATGATTATTCCGAATGAGGATTCCAGCGCCGGTCATCCGGATGATCAAAAAATATTTCTAAGGAAACCAATCTTTAATACGTACAATCAGAAGAACTAAGCATGATGGAGTGGAATTTTTCCATTTTAAAAGAAGCACGTGCAATTTTCCACGGTTATGTTTCTATTCCCGACCAGGGTATGATGTTATTACATAATCTTCACGGTAAAATATTGTTGTACAATTTTGTAATAATGTTACTATTTTGTATTTTGAAGATGACGCAGTAATATCGCAACCTAGGTCGGAAATAAAATTTTATAATCGTAGAAAATTGCATGTGTTCATTTCAATACAATCTTTAATACCTATCTAACAAGTCGGCGACTGGTAAACCACCACGATTATGGAGGCCCTGGCGAGAACGCGTGACTAGCGACGCGACTACCGCGATTGTGACGCACCAGTGAGTATGTTTCGCCAACCATCCATCCAAGCGGCAGGGAAGCTTTACGGCCCACGGAAGAGAATGAACTTGCGGGCGCATCATTACAAGGAGTGTGCTCAAGCGGGAAGAGGGGGAGGGAACCCCTGGAAATGAGATGTGAGAAAGGGGGAGGTGGGGTCAGGGGAGCTGGCTCCGGAGAAAGGTTGAGTAATGAAGAAGAGGTCGCTGATCCGAGGGAATGGGTGGTAAGGCGGGTTCAGATTTATTTATTTTTTAAGGGACGCAGAGAGAGGGAGCGGGGGGTAGAGAAGAATTGACAGGATAAAGGGGAGAAGGAAATGAGAGGGGGGAGGGGGAACGCCGTGGTTTGGCGTGAGGGTTGAAATAGGGTGGGGTGTAAGATGGTGAGGGGGTAAGAGAGTGGAATGGTTGGAGCACAAGTGCGAAATCGCTGAAGCTTCCCGTGGTGATGGACGATTCTTCATCCTGGTCAATGTGGGGATGAGTTGCGCTTGGAGAAGCCATCGCACGAGGCTGTACCAAACGGAGACTCCACCAGGGTACGCAAACCCGAAAAAATCACCCCAAAATAATATGCAGTGGCGGGCCTGAAAGAGATAGGGAAAACTTACTGAGGTAGGTTGGCGACTTCATGGCTCAAAACAAATACTTTAGCGTTTAATAAAATATAAAACTTATAAATACCTACATTGAAAATTTTTTGTAAATTTGTAAAAACTTTAAGATACTTACTTCTAAATATTTACTTCTAAAGTTGGCGTTGGAATTCTCATTACGAATCATCTTTCGGAAATAATAAAATCTCCTGGACTGGTAACCTAACTACGGGATAAATACTTTCGGATCCATTGTGCAGATATCTGCACTATGCAGGAGCTGTACTTCGTGCAAAATAAAAACTTTTTGCCATTCTGAAAATTGATGTTCAAAAGAAAAATATGGGCATGAGTTGTTCGAGGATCAAATGGATGGATTTGAATGAAGTAATGTAGATCAAATAGATAGATTGTGTGATTAATCCGTAAGAACCGGCCTCAGTGCGGTGGGGATAAGTCCTCGCCTACCATACTGAAGGTCGCGGGTTCGAGTCCCGCCTGGATAGGTTGCCATTTCCAGGACATGGTTGTGTATTTAATCGTTCGTTGTTGATTGCTAAGATTCCCGATGTAAAGGCCTCATTGTGCTGTTTTCGGGATAATTGAGATAAATAAATAAATCATCTAAGGAAAGTAAGAGAGAAATCTTTTGAAAACCTTGGCTGGCAGACGGGAGATTTAAACTGGGAAACACATGAGACAATTTGGTCTAATGGAAACTACCATTGAAGGATAGGTGGAAGAGAAAAACGGCAGAGGAATGACACGGATGGCATACATTAAGCAGGTGATGAAGGACGTAAAGCAGAAGAATTATGTTGGCGTTAAAAGATTAGCCTATGGAAGAATTGATTGGGGAGCTGAGACCAATCCTAAGATTAAATTGAGCACCAATCTAATCTTAGGATTGATGACTATTGTTGATGAAGGGCACAGGGGATGTGGATAATTTAATCCATACAAAAATTAAGGCATTGAAATGTAATTTTTATAACAGAAATCCCTATTTTTTAGCCCTCAGTCGATGGAGTTTAACTAGAAGAGCTAGACAGTAAATGCCAGACCAGGGGATAGTGCCATAGAGGACAGCTCATGTCAGAATTTCTCTATGCGTAGCACGATTTGTATCTCTGAAGTATTAATTGTATCGGTAAAGCCACGCTACTTAGCAGAAGTTATTCAGAGCATTGGTCAAAGTGTTTATTCATAGATAGGTGAAATGAAATGCTTCAGATATCCTTGGGCCAATAGTCGAGTGTCAATCGGAGTTGTACATCATGCAAGGTGGAGAAAGATTGTCTCACGAAATTTCAATCATAGGTGACTGATTCGAGCAGAAATCAAAATGACTGTGATATTTAGGTCAAAAACGCAATATTTTTAAACTACAGAAACATCCGGCAGCAGGAAAAACAAGAAAACAAGGGCAAACTCGCGGTCAATCGGAGAGCTTTGCTCAAAGTTTATGTAGTTTAAAAACGGTACGTTTTTGACATAAACATCATTACTTACTTTGATTCCTACTGGCATCAGCTATTCAGGCTTAAAATTTCGTGACATAATGTTTCTCCACCCTGTATTTTTCGAGGAGCTATGAGTTTCTCCGGGCGGGCGTAAAATTCTACACCTAAGTTTTTAACAGGCAAACAAAGGCAAATCAACGATTATGGTTTCAATTGACAGTTACATAGAGGAAGCCTAAGTAGTGAGGGGTACAAAATCAACAGAGCAAAACACGAGAGGGGAGAAAGAACCGGAGGTTCACGCGCTCAGCCCCATTTGTGACAGCATGTTTACGCGACTTTCAGGATTCGCGTGCACGCTTATGAATCCATTTTCATACGGGTGCATTGTCTGCCGCCTCACGGATCCTTTGCTGCTCGCTGGATCGAGGAGTTGTTTAACCACGGAAGCTGAGAGAGAGAGAGGGAGAGAGAGATGACTAGACTATGCGAACAATGGATACGCGCTCTTTTTTATTTCGGCAGAAATATTTTCCGCTGGGACGCGCGCGTGGGGAATGGAGAATACGAAGATGTGAGACTCACGGATGAAGTGATTTGACGCCGCGTTTTCCGTTGGGCGATTGAAGCACGCGTCGCTGATCACCCGTTCCAACGTTCGCGAAAAAGGGCGGAAGTCAATGGAGTAATGGGTTTTTAAAAATCACCGGGATAATGACGTGTTTTTCATCAAATTTTACGCTCATTTCAATGAGTCACGGCTTTGACGTGGTGGGGGAAGAAAATCAGAAAGCTTTGGTTAAATGAGAAAAATAGTTGAAATGAGAAAACATTTCGGTCTGACACGTACCGACATTTATAATAATATATTTTGGCGTTGAGCAATACGAGATCCAAAATGCATAAGCGTTAACCTTAATGGGATGCATTTTTCAAGCAAAAGTCATAAAAAAGCAGGCTGAGTAACCTATATAATGACTAAATGGTAAGAATGATAAAAAGTGAATATGTTTGGGTGCCTCATGAAATGTTAAATAAATATTTCATATTTTTTCAAAAAACTACCAAATTCCTATTTATTACATCTCGAACACCACTAAAATTCCTTGTAGTAAAATCAGGTAAAAGAAAAATATTATGTGATAAACATGTAATATTAATGCGGTAATTACTCAAATGAAAAATGCATCAGGTTTGATATGCTTTTGAAGGAGATATTTTAAAATTTCTGAGCGATGTAAAGCCTGGAGCATCAATAATTAAGTGGCGATTCGATGATAACCACCATATCATGATGGTTTTCCACCGCTCCATCCCTAACCAGCCGGCCTTGGGCCGAAATATTTGGAAAGAATTAAATTTGAAGCCCGCCAAGCACCGACTACTTCCCTAATAATCATTTAATGGGGCCGATGGAAATAGCCAGAGAGTTAAAGAGTGCATTGGAGCGCAACTCGAGAACATCACAAAGAAGATGTCCACAAGCTCACGTATTACTTTGCGAGCGACTGTATCAATGAATTAGTGCCAGAATTTTATTCATTTGATACTAAAAGCTTTTCCTTAGGTGTGGTAGGAGTTATAATATAATAATAAATTACTCGTAGAAATTACTTCAGGATCGACCTACTGCACATTTATTAACTGCCAATTTTTAGAGTATTTTCAGTTCCAATAAGGACCGTGAGAGTGAGGAGGCTTTTTGGATAGAGAGCTTGGCCACTGATTGAAGGTCCCTGTGTTCAAATTCCGGATGAAGCCTTCAGACTCTCTCAAAATAAATGCTCGAAGTGCGTGGAGGCCCAGGGAAAAGCACAGGAAAAGCACACCCTCTAAACTGAGAGAATCTACGGGTGCGGGAGACAGTGAACGGACCATATATTTTGGATAGTCCTCGTATACAATTGCCAAGTAACTAAGCTATAGGAAGTTTCCATGAAACCGACACTCATAACTGATCAGCAATTAAATTTTATTCCGATGTTTATTGAGTTAATATTGCTGTCACTGAAGTGTAATAAAGCGTTAATCAATATCATTGAGACAATTATTTCACTAGCTTATTCCACACAATTCATCGAAAGGATTATCGAAATCTCCCTCTCTGCATCACTATCCCCTTCCGTCTTTTACAAATATGTTATCAAGGCTTTCCACTGGGTCAGAATTTTGGCTGTTCACGAGTCTCCCCTTGAAGCCTTTGAAGCCTGGAGGATTATTTGTCTGGACAAATTGGCACGGATAGACACCGAAATGTCCTTAGCAATAATAATATTTACATGATGGAAATTTCACGAATATTTTACGAGTATCGCAAAAAAATTTAGATCCGTCACCCCTCATCAGACATGATAGTTTTTATGCCATACTCATCGCATAAATTAAAATACTCCAATGATTGGAGTCTAGTAGTTCATTTCACCCATTCAATGCAGATACGTGCAATTAAACAAATAGTACAACGCATTTCAATAATCTATAAATGACCCAAGAACTAGTATAAGACAGCGGTGGGATACGAATTTGCTATGTGATTATTTCATTAATACCTTGGAATGCAACCTTTCTTACATTAACCCGCTAATAGGACATGCCGAAATTTACCAGCAGCAAAAAATCTTCCTACACCTCCCTTCTCAACCTAAGTTCCCGAAAAAAAATTCTTGAAAGCGCTTGACGTTTCTTTTTATAGTTTTGCCCGGCGAATCCATTCTGAGTCTTCTTCCCCAAGGCCATAAATTCAGAGGCTTGATAGTTTGAACGCCATTCATTAAGAACAAAACGCGCATCCTGCTTCTTCATCCTCCCCTCACTTGCACCCTTCTCCTAATTAAAGCGATAAAAGAATTACAGAAGCGAGTGCGAGGCAAATCGGGTGCGGTAATCGGGATGAAGAGCTCCCTTCGTTTGGGGACGGGTCGGGCGCGGTGGTGTGAGGACGCGCTGGCAGAGAAGCGGAGAGTGGGATGGGGCCGAGGGAGACGGCCAGTGACGAAGTTTGGCTAATTTTTAACGGGAGGGGTGCCCCCTCGATGGCTTCACTCGGAGAGGGAGCGGGCTAGTGGGGAAAAACGTGGAAGGCCGCGTGCGGGACGCGCGAGTTACAAAGGCAAGCCATGGGAGTCATTTATGCAAATAGGGACAGGGCCACTTTACGGCTTGTTATCTCACTCACCTCACTTCGTGAGTCGAGGACAAGGAAGTGGGAGGATCTGCTGTTTCGGCAGAAATATTTCACGGAGAGCATAGACCACTTGTGCTGATTTACTACGCAATTTCAATTGTTTTTTTTCCAGGAGTGTCTTGTTTCACACCTTTAAATTCGTTAAAGTGTATAATTAAGCCGGGTAAAATTAAATGGCCTTGTTCATAAATATTTTTATTCGTCGATTTTAGAGTTTCAAAAAAGGGCATATTTTTCTGTACTGCGATCCGTCATCTTCTTTTCTACTACGATGAATTCCACTCGGGTATTACACCGGATTAGATGGTCCATGTTGCCTTTGGTCCATGATGGTATTCTAGTATTCGTCAGAGGTCTGCAAGCGAACGCAGAGCCAGAAATCTTCCTGTTCTGGCTCCTTGGCCGCCTTAACTTATATACGGCGTTCGGCTCTCTGCCTTTACCGCGATGAAGAATACCTTCGTAAAGAACATGTAAAGAAGCTTGTTGGCGGCAGCGGCTACAAGAACTTCGAAGGGATTTTCCATAGAGCAAATGCTTTTCTGCTTATAGACTGCATGGCGGTCATGCGGATGCCCGCCTCAGTTTGGTCTCTGAATGAGTCAGAGACATTCGGAAATATTCGTGCAATACAGTGGTGAACATAAGGATGTGCTCTATCTTTTGCTCGTTCTCACAGAGGTGGCCACTTAGAGTTCGTTTACGCGATCGCTTGCAGGCCTGCACTATTCGAGCTATTCGGCATTCGGTCAACCTGTCCCATCTGACCCGAGAACAATTCATCCAACCGATGCGCCGGGAAAGCCTTAAATCTTTCATTACTTCTCTATCCACTGTGGAAAATCGTCGTCATTGATCCTTACGCCGATAAACCGATGAAGCAATGCGATATCGCCTCGTGTGATTGGGGTTCACCGTTTCATAGCCACTTCTCAGCCTCGCTTCGCTCATTTTCTTTCAGTTTCTAGGGAACGAATCCGCACCATAGTCGGCGATTCTCCCTGGAAGAGTAAATGAACTTTACGGTCATGTGTTCCATATCAACTAAAATAAGTAGGACCTCTCATAACCTTATTTTAATTCTATGAGATAATAGTTGAATGGGAAATTTTCTGTCGTTGTAACTTGTCCTTCCCTTCCATTCACCAAATTATTTAACGAATTTCTACTTATGGACTCTGTTGTTTTGAAGTGCCTTTATTTTATCCTTTATGTTGATTTTTAAAAGTGCATACTCATTTTTGTTGAAGTAAGATTGCATTCTGTTATATTGGTGATTCCATATTGATTTCTCATAGTCATCAGTAGAATTATGAGAACTAAAATTGATTTCCTCAATCTAACAGAGCGAAAAATCGAGAATCACTGATTACGCGTCAATACCCCCTCGAGTTCGTGCCATAGGAAGTCTTATACTATTATCTCCACTCGCTTGGTTTGTTATTTGTTGTGCGCCCGTTGGGATAGAGTGTAATTATATAAAGTTATTGTTTTCGTGGTTGTTGGCCGTGAACGCTGGACTTGTGAATGTGTCGTCGTGTAGGAAGGGTCTCGTGCCGACGCTGCCTGAGGAAGTCATCGACGGGAGCCCGGCATTCAGGTGAGTGGTACTCCCGGTTGGATAGTATGGGACTCCCGGCGCCTATGCAAAAATACAGTCCAGTATTAATACTGTCGTAGCGCGCGCACAGTTTTTGGTCCATCAGGCTCGATACCTATTTCGTTTGTGTATCATGGCTCGGATTGAGGAATTATTAGTTAAAGAAGAACTTTCGTAGCAAAAAAATATTCGTATGAGGAGTTCGCTGTTAGGATCGAAAGGGATCTAGGTGACGCGAAAAATGCGACATTATTCAGGGCAATGATGGATGTGTTAGATGAACTTGGTTCTAACTATCCTGAAATAATAACGAAAATAGTCTTGCATTACAAGAAAAAGGATGTTGACCAAGCCGCGAGGTTTCAGGCGAAATTGTGTAGGGTAGCGCAGTTCGAAATTATGTGCGGTAACATTGAAGAGATAATGGCCACGGCAGTTCATACTGAAGGATCAGGGTCGAATGCAGTAGGTTCCACCTCTGTGACCCCCATAACAGAAGCTGGAATATCGAGAATTGCGTTGCCCAAGTTGAAATTGATCGAATTTATAAATTCAGAGGTAAGGAAAGAAAGGGATAGGAACATATAATGGAAAAAGGACGAGGACAACGGTGCTGTGGTAGCTTGAATCTCAATGAAATCTGGTATGCTAATGTTGTGACTATCCGCTGAGTGTAGATAGTCTATCTCAGCCTTTTACTTTATTCATACAGTAAGGTTATCTTCTAGACATTATTACTGACAAAGTCATTGCATATTAGCTATAAAAACCTGTATTAGTGACTTTATTTTATTTTCTAACTATTATAATAACAGTGAGCGGATTTCATCATAAATGCTGAAAAAAGTTTTTAACAAATGCGTTTTCCTCATGATGAACTTATGTTCTAGATACAATTGTTATAAATATGGCTAAAACCGTCGCCCACGATATGCGGCTCGATGAAGGCATGCTTGTGTGCAGTCACAGAGACGGATGAGTCGGTGGAGAAAAAAAGAGAACGTAGGCAAGCGTGAGCACCGCCTTCGAGGCCATCCCTCCCACTTTCCCTACTGCCAACTCCCTACATCTCTCCCTTATTTTTCCGCCCGAGCCAAGCCACGCCAACCCGCGCCATTATGTTCATTTTTCGTCTCCGGGGACATTGGAAACCTCTCCGACGATATGGCTGCAATGGCAATGGTGGAGAAATAAAAGGAAGGAGAGGGAGGGGGTGCAGGTATGACGGGGAAGAGGAGTTGTTTGGGTATAATGGGTGGATGCGCGCAGAGGAGGGGAGGGGAATTGCTCAGAAAGATCAGTGGGGAAGGGATGAGGGAGGAAATAATATGCATCCATACACATACGCTCGTATGTGCGTCCGGGATGTCGGAGCCGCAGCTTTCTCAGACCGATATAAGAATTGAGGCTTCTTTGGGTGAGAGTCCTGGATGTGTTGCCAGAAAGTGAATAGGATAAAAACGACTACTTGAAGGAGGACAAAACAGAAGGGTCACGTGAAAAATTGTGAAGTTTTAACATGACGAAAAAATGAAAAATAAAAGACACAGAGATGGTAAATTCAGAGAATAGTCGCTTCAGCTTTCAAAAAAAGAATATTTTGCATTTGAGGCATTTCACTGTTTTAAAAGTCCTAAGAATTTTATGCAATAGAGTCGGTGAAAGAAAAAAAACCATGAGTCCATGATCGGGATAGTAGGTAGCTATCACATTATAACCGTATCTAGATTATAAAAATAAATAATCAAGCAGAGTTAATTAATTTTATGGCCTAAAATATAAGTATTGTGCATTGCCTGGATTGAAAAAAGAGCGCAAATATATATGAGGTGCAAAATTGGTTATTTTCTTTAGAAGATGTATCAGTTAGAATGCGTGAAATGGTGTGATTCGTAAGAGTGTTAGATTGACATACTGGCGTTCATTGGATGGATTAAAAAAATGGGCAAAGAAAAAATATGAACGGAAGCGATTGGCGAAATTTTAGCATCTTGAAAAATGGAAATACAAACTACGTCGACGGATATTGTCCGAAAATAAGTTCAATAATGACTAAATTCATGAAACGCCATTTGAAGGTGGAACAGAAGATAACCGCAATTGGATCAGTCTGGTGTCTAGGTTGCCAGGTTTGTACACCAAAAACCTAAAGGACGTCAAAGGGAAATTATATACGTATATGTCATATATATATTTGAAAGAAAAAGGGAGATAACAGGCAAAGCCCAAAATGAAGAAAGCCAGCGTGAACATATCCCATTCAACGACCAAATGAGCTGTTCTTAGCCAATGGAGTGAGTGCCTACGGGTGAATAATAAGAGTGATCTATCGACGAAGACAGTAGGACAAGATAATAATAAAGAACCAACTTACGCAATCGTTCAAAAATGTGAAAATGTTGTCCGGTGATCAAAGAAAATGCAAATGGACAATTCAAAAAGCTACTATGGGGCAAAATTTATCATTATTACACGCTTTATTTTTCTGAATGAATAGGAAATTAGCTACCCAGGACCGTGGTAGGGTCTTATGCTGCAATGAAATGGATACTCTACCACATTTTCTTCTTCACGCATGAGACCGGAAACATTTTATGAGGCCTTTGCGGTTTAGGGGTATTAAATGAAAGGTTTAAATCAATACAGCATCCAAGATCGAAGTAAATGATGGGTAGAAAATTGAGGTACACTTTTATTTAATTAGATGTTTCAAAGCTTTTGAGAGGGTAACACGCTTTTTGCAATACGAGCCTTTTCGATAACACTTGGGCAACTTTCCTTAATCAAGGATAACTGCTCGAATTTGCTCAATTCCACTTAAATCTCACATTTATAATTTCACAGCATTTGCGTTGTGATTAGTAGCGAAAAATTGGGAAATCGTCTACAGCGGCGAGCGCAATGAAGTGATTAGAAGGAAATCAGTACCTGAAAGAAGACTACGGAAGAAAATGCTGCCTCAACCGAAAAATTCAAGGTTTTTTTCCTAGATAGTGCTGCATTAACGATTTTCGAATTTTTTAGCCGTGGTTCTACGTACTTGAATTTCGACATAATGCTTTATTTCCAACACTTGATGATATTAAGGCAAATAGGAAACTCTAATGCGTCCCGAGTAAAAAATAACGCTGGTAAAGAATATATTCATACCGCCACGATGATGCGCTCACCGCTAAGGTAAACAGAAAAGGATTGAATAGATTTTGCCATTTTTTCTACTTAAAATAAAAACATAACTTTCCTGGTTTTCTTCAAAATCCGAAGCAGAGATTTCTTTGTATGAGTCTTAATAAGCAAGACCACAAAGTTTGAGCATCGATTCGCCTCTTAATGAGTCACATTCTAAACCTCTATTATAGATCTTCACAAATGATCTGTGAGAAACTCATTTTTATTAGGATGTACATTGAGCAAAGAGATGATACATTTAACTCACTTTTTATCATATGTCTTACGTATCTAGGTTGTATATAACTAACAATTCCAGCACTTCCAGGACAACTACTATATTTTGACCGGTGCATTGTTTGAAGCCTCTATATTTTTATAATTAAACTCAGTTAACTCCTTGTAGTTTTGCAAAAAAACGATGAAGTATTACGTTTCCTTGAAAATTTTTATTTAAGATTCGTATTCGGTATAATTAGCCATTAGCATTTGAATTATAAAGTCGTCTGAGAAAATTCTACATGAATTTGCTTTTTTCACTCCAATTACTTTATTTCGGTGAGAATTATTCATGTCTATAAATTTAAATTACTAGCGTAGTGAATAATTACCTACTTCCGTCCATTTCAACATGTATTTTAATCATCATTTCCATAGAGAAGGGACTCATCGCGTACATAACGACTGATAGAGTTAATTACTCTACCCGCAAATGATTAGGCACTGATTTTTAGTCATCGCGTGAACTTTGACCCACTGGAAAACTTTCCAAAAAAAATTTAAACAAAAGAAACTAATACACAAATTAGAAGACTATATTACAATAATTATCTACATCACCATGGGTACATAAAATTGTATTTTCCTAAGATTTAAGATGGAAATATTTAAGCTGAGCGTAGGCATATAATCGTTCTTTTGATTTCAAATAGGTAAGACGGGCAATGAGACTTGACATTGAGTTGAAACAAGTTTCGATGTAGAGTAAGAGATAAGGGGATTTACTAGTGTTTCTTAACCTGAAATCTTTCATATACACAATTCCCTCCGAGCCATCTCAACATTATCATGAATCACGCAAACCAGAACACCACCTTGCTGAATGCATGTTGACTCTAGAGTGACCCACGGGCTACATTCATAATGAGATCCGATGGCCTGACAGACAACGTCATAACCCCTCATGAAAAATAACCAACATACTAGGCCTGCGAGACGCGAGCTGACGTAATGAGGAGTGTAGACCCTCAAGTGAGGCTGGTTGATTATGGGGACGGGGGAGCAGTACCTACATATACGGTGGACCGAGAAGGCTGAGTGGATGATGCTAGCGCAGGATTGACAGGTCACCCCAAACAGGCAGAGTAGGACGCGCCGCCATAAGAGGGACATGCGACTTATGATAGAGACGTCGGTGCGGAGTGGGGGCAGTATTTGTTTTATGCAGGGAGTCTCGAAATTATGCCCATCGACGTATTGGAGGACGAACGGCAGAAGGGGGAGGGTGGGACACGGATCTGCGCAGTCGAGTGTAGAGGGGAATAGAGAGGAGAGATCCAGGGAGGAATAGTGGTTGAAGGAGACGCAGTACTGAATTACAATGGATTAAGTGGCTTCCGATCCTCTCTATGCTCTCATGGGAAATGGGAATACATTTCTACTCCAAAACAGAAGCCAGAGTTTCATTCCCCCCTCCCCCAGTCTCTTCCCCATCAGTATTCTCCCATCCCCTGCCACTCACCCCTCACCCCGCACGTGTTCCATCAGATCCGACCACTCGTCCATCGATTATACGGCTCGTCGCTGGCTCTCTCGGAATCGTAACCAGCCTACTTTGGAGTAAAAGTTTTAGGTTTCCCCTTCGACTATCATACTCACGTCTGGTCGAAGTACGCACTCATCAATATGGATGGCTTCAAGCCTCATTAGTTATACCATGAAAATACCAATCTCGTACCTATATGAGTGATACAATGCAGGAGTGCCATTTCCAGTGATTGGGATAAAATTTTACCGCAGATATTGGAATATGCCCGTGGTATAACTAACTTAAAATTATAGCATAGTAAATAATAATATTTTTTACTAAATTTTTCAAAACTAATCCATGTTTCGAGTCTACAAACTATTTATTATTTACGAGGATTTATACATGGCTCGAATCCGTGAAATTTTGGTATTGTTTTTAACAGAGAGCATATAATGATTACAGATTTAGGTTCTGAGATCAAGTAAACAATGGTCGCAAGTGATCTTCTGACGAATAAGGTACAAAATTCTTCTCGAACTTTAGACCGAGTCAGATTTTCGATAATGGTCAACGGCGAGAAGAATTGATGCTTAATGCGTGCATTATCCTGACAGACTAGTTGCTGCACGAACTTTGATGTGGTATAGAGCCTAGTTAGTAAGGACATAAAGTATTTATTCATTAATTTTCGATATAAGTGACAGACTACATAATGCCACATCGCCATTGGAATACATATCATACTGTAAATATAAGAAAAGTTTAGTTTTACGTAGATGAGGATCATAAAAACTCCATGATACACCTCTAATTTAATATGGTACCATCATGAATATGAAAAAATGAAATATTCCAGAAACGATAGTAACAAAATCAGATTAACAGCAGATGTTTCACGAATGAATTCAAATTCCAACAAGTATCACTAAATTCAGATCCTCAACAAAGAAGAAAGCTTTTCCCTTGAATTAACTGGAAAGAGAAATATTCCTTACGCGATTCCAACAAAATATATTTAACGGCAATTTTTTTACGCTTGAATTTTTTATGAGTCTAAGGGCGATTGAGTTACTCGGGATCGTTGAAATGACTTGTTATAGCATTCACTCGTGAATACGAGTGGCACCAAGCATCAATAGCTACTGCCGGCTGTCCCTCGAGAATAAAGACATTATTTGAATAGTCGACAATAGGATTTCCTTCTCCGGATATGGAAATAGGTAATCATCGGAACGCCGCGCCGGCTGGAATTAATGAGTATAATAACTGGTTACTTCAAAGTATATAAGGGCATGAATCCGTCGCAAACGTCCGACCTAATTAGAAAAATGCATTATATACTTAGGCAGACAATGGACTAGCCGTGAATTGATTCGCTGCCCAGTTAAGTCGGCAAGACTCAGAAACCGGAGACATTTAAAGCAGAAATTCATTACGGTTCCTATAGGGATATTGCGAATTATAAGATGTTGTAATATTTATAGATGATATGCTTCATTGCCGATCAGGAGGTCCTCTATCACCGGTAAATTTAGCTTGGAAGAAGACGCAGATAATAAAGAAAAGTTTTAGTCGTTCTACTTAATGCAATTGTATATGAAGGAATGATGATGGTTTTAAATATCGGCCTCTTGCTGAAATGCCTGGACACGCATTTTAGCCAGGTTAGGTATATTAAAGTCAACATTTAATTTTAATATTTTAAGAATAATTGAGGTAAGAGATGTAAACCACCGAACGACTTTTCCCAATAAATGAAATTTGAATAATGTCGTTCAATTCCATTCTCTTATTCGCTCCGACCAAGAAAAGTTACCCAAAACTTCTCTGCTGGTCAATTTAAATGGAGATATCAAGACCTTTGAATACTCAGAAAAATACACCTCAGGGGGTTTTGCATTCCATACCCTAATTTTTAAACAGAAGTAAATTATACGCTTTTAAATAGCCTCTCAGGAGTGAAGTTCAACTTATGATCTTACCGTATTCCTAAAATGACCCAATATTCACTCAACAAAGGTGTGACACATTTGAAAGGAAATCATAATTTGAATTTCCCGGTATTCGAACTCGAATCCCTCAGAAAAGGGACAGAGAAAAAGAAATAGTACGATGAAAGAGGCAATAAAGATTCATCACCGCTAATAAATAATTAATCGTGCGAACATTAATTGAAGCACACTGAAAAATATATAGAAAGAAAACGTGCTAACTTAAAACTTAGAAAGTGCCCTATTGCATCATGATTTGCACTTTCTACAATGGACTAAGGTAAAAATCCCCGTCGTACATTTATTTCTTCCTAAGAATACAGAATAAAATTTCCATCATTGTCATTTGAAACTCAGAGCAGAATCTTCGATCGATACATTCATTATATAACTAATCACACAGATTCATCATTCTACTATTTCATTTTCATACCATTATTTACACGGGCTTCTTGGTAAGTTACTGCTTTCCTTAGCAGTTTAGGGTGATCTCCGGCAAGAATCTCATACTATATTCGGCCAAATGCTAAATCATAACGCGAGGTGGCAATACATTCCACTTATAACTAAGGCACTTATTTATAACCCCACCCCAAATTCTGTTGAGAAGTTACGGGAAACTTGCTTTGAAGCCGAGAGGGGAGAACAAATTCAGATTAAACTCTCAAATGGAATTGTCGTGTAAGCTTTGTTTTCACACTGAGAGTGGAAGAAAGTTTGGCATGTACACTTTGGCGAACGAAGATCGTGGGGACTGCAAAAGTCAGAAGGGCGAAGATTCTGCATGCATAGGCTGTATGGGGGCACAATCTGCTAATTCCTCTTTAGCTGAATTCAAGCCTAATAAGATGCCCGAAGAAGTTAGCATGAGGATTGGTCCATTGCACAAAAAATTCTATACCAGCCCGCAACTTCTTTTTTATATCCATCAGAATAATGCATTCATGCACATTCAAGAAATTCAAACTCGCATTACGTGTACGAGATCAAGCATAAAAAACGGTGACGGATGCCTCAGCCAATAATCCCTCGATTTTAAGACAAAGAAATTACAATTATCTCTCGTAAATTCGGCAGATATCGGACCAGAGCACCGAGAACGGAAACGGAACTGGAAATCATTTCTAATGACGCAATCAAACGGCAGAGGCTATGCTTTGTTGTATACACACATGTATATATTATATAGTGTTACACACTACATAAGTAGGTACATACAGGCAATTGAAGTATTAACGTAAAGTAAAACTAACATAAAGAAAAATTAAACTTACATTACAGGACTATATTTTTTTCGCATCAATAGTCCCCAGGTCTACCCCAAACATTCGGCTTTATTTTCTTGAGTCTAGTACCTCATGGTAAACAACAGTTTTTGTTTATTATCGGGCTCAAAAACAAATAAAGCGGATTGTTTATTTACGTCAGATATAATTGTCATGTTCACGTGATTTTACCATCACGTATGGTAAAATCACGTGAACATGTCAATTATATTTGACCATGATAAAATAATGGGTTTGAAGATACAGGCCACAAACAAAATCTTGTGATTTGTTAATCGTCATCGCGAATGCAACGCGAATCGTAAATTGAATTCATTTAAACTCAAAGGGCATATCGGTCGGGATTATGAAAATCCTCGGAATGAGAAATTATTTGTCTTTGAATTTTCCTTTGAGTATAATTGAGTGAATCACATTGATAATCAGTTTTTTTAAATCACTAAACGCGTTCCATTGGATAGTTTTAGTTGGTTTAGGTTTCGAAGCATCATGACCACCCCCTATGAAAAAATTGTATAAACCTGTTTCAAATTTTTATACAATCTTATACATTGCCATGGCAATGTATAAATTTTTGAAACAGGTTTATTCAATTTTTTCATAGGGGACCGAGCCAACCTTCAGCTTGAGATTGTGGGGTGGTAAGCCAGGCACATCCAATTGGCTAAAAAATCCAGAAGGATAGTTGGTGCCTTCGTCTTTGTTTTTAGACAGTCAATACATTTGAGTGAATGCAGAGTAATAACGATTTGATTCTGAATTACGAAGTTGATGTTAGCACAAAACAGAGGCTCATTCGCATCCCTTAGCAACCAAGTTTTGGCGTATTTATTTTAACAATTTCTGTACCTAACTCTGATTAGAAAGAAAATCACTTGTACCCCTTGGCTTCCAACCTCCTCAAATGCATTGTAACGTTTGATATTTAAAAATTGTTATTGACTGTTGTCAAGCAGTTGTTGATTGATTGTCAGTTGTCGGGGGGATTGTTGAGGTGAGAAGCAAAGGAGAAAGTTGCTTGAAGGAGTGAGACGATAAAAATACTTTAAATGGAAGTAAATAAAGAGTTGTTTTTTTCTGGAAATAGCATTCGTCTGGTGTTACAGTATTATAAGCGTGTAATATAGTTCATATGAAGGAAAAACAGATGCCATTGCCTTTCGGAATAAAACTAGTAGCTGTATCATCGACGCTCACTTACACTGGAAGACCGTCAGCATACCAGGGTTTAATGGATGGAGAAATATGGGTTAGATAGTTTGTAGAGATGGCCAGAGAGAGATGGCTTTGGAGGTGAGGGATGAGTCTATGCTTCGAGTTGAGAGCCACCAGTGAGTGGGGGAGGGTGTGGAGAGAGGTGGTGTTCCGTGCGGGTGCTTGGTTCGTGGGATGCAGGCGCCACCAGTGGCCCCAAATTGAATTTACGCCGTGACCCCGCGGGGATCTAAACTTCAACTCTCTTGACGCCCATCCCCTCTCTTCCTTCCATCACCCCCCACCCCACCTCCGATCCATTCGTCAGGTCTCCCCCACCTTCTCCTGCCATCCGAGCTCCTTCCGCGCCGCTGTTCCTTATTCTGCCAACACTTCGCCACATTCTCCACTCAATGAACTTCCAACACAATCACAACTTCTCCGCATAGTTTTCCAATCTAGAGAACTCCTCTTTACTCGAGAAAGTCCTGAATCTTCCCGGACTCCTAAAAAGCCTCCCATCAGCCAATATTGTTCCACCCGTCGTATTCCTCCTGAATAATTTCACTTTCCTCAACTTATTCATTCTTCCGATAGCTCAACTTTTTTTCAATAGACTGACCAGAGGACAGTTCAGGACAGGACATTTCTGAGAGGACAGTTCAGCCGAGGTCCACTTATAAAGAATAGGTATATAAGTTTGGGTTCGTCGTCGCTAAATATGATGCGCTGGAATATCCATCATACTGTGATGAAGGGTGTAAAAGCAATTCGGTGGGCATACTTTGTTAGGAAGTTTCCAGAATGATGTAAACTGAATAATCTGAGGGCACATCAGAAGATATGATTTAGAACTGGTTTGTAGAAGAGATTCAACATAATATCATCCTTGGCAACCCATGGAGCCCGATATATAATGTCAAATGAAGATACTTACACTCTTTTCTTTAAAGAGAAGTACTTTTTAGGCTTAAATAGTGAGAAGCGAAAGAGTTAGAATAAAAACACTGCAAAGTAAAATGTTGTTTTTGCCCGTTATATCCCGTGAAAAAGGACCCTGAGTCTTGTATTCGTTTACTGAGGTTGGAAATAAAGTTCCAAAGTAACTACAAAATAGAAGTTGGAAGCACTAATATAATCAATTTAAGTTATGAGATGGGTTATGGGGGAATAAAAGTCGTCCGTCACTTGACCAGGGTCTTTTTTCTCGTTCAAAAATTATCTGATGAGGAAAAGCAAAATGGCTCATCCTCTCCTAAGCCAACGCAATCTGATTGAAAATACTTTTATCAATAAGGCTTTCCGCAATCTCGAATATTGACCACAGTACAAGAATTGAGTGATTCACAAATATTGCATAACTAGCTGAACAATTGTCATTTCATATTATTGTGAAACTGTCAATGATAGGTTTATAATAGTGGTGACCAAAGACCACTTTACCGTATACCCTTGGGCCAGGCACTACTTAAAATCAAGGGATAGGTATAATGTGGATTAATTCAAAAAATAAAATAATATCAATACTATCGTACATCGTCCACTCAATATATTGAGTGTGAAAATAATTTTAAAAAGTAGAAAAACTATGGTTGAATCATTATTTCACGAAATTTTACTAATATAACCCAGAGAAAGAGAGGATTAAATTGGAAACCGTATCGTGAATTAACCCTGCCAAATGCATTCAAAATAATCAGTTTATAAAAAATGCCAACGCTATTAAAACAACATTCTAATAGCAAAATTTTCATAATATCAAAAACCCAGCATACTACCTACTATTGGGATGATATGGAAGATGAGGACGATAAAATACATTAGGTACGGCCGCTGAAAATAAATTAATAGCAAAAAACGAGGGTTCAGCATTTAACGCGAGAGGTCAGCCATCGACACAGTAAATGCTCCGTGAATCAGGAGTGATCCTTTCTTCCGCCCTAAAGAAACCAAGGATGAAATGAAGCCGGTGCGGAATGAAAACTCATGGCGGGGCGGATGATGGAAGGAGGGACTCAGCGCCGAGGCAAAAGAGCGGAGACGTAATGGGAGGGATGATCCCAAGGGAATCGGCCGAAGCTTCGAAATATTCCTATTCACCAACCCCCACCCACTACCATCCCCCGACTCCTGGAACTACTACCCCCTCCGTCCCCCTCGCTAACGCCTTTTCAACTTCCCAATCCGCTCCCCCCTTCCCTATATGGCAAGCAGGCAAACACCCGCGCGATGAGCACGCGAAGACCGCCAACGGTTCCCGCGATTCTTTAGTCGGTGGTGGCGGAGGAGGTGGCTGAGGCGAGGGTGGGGTGGGTGGAGGAGGAGAGGAGAGAAGTAAAGGAGAGGGGGTGCTGGTGGGAGGGGGGGGTAAGGGAACGCTAAGGAGGCCACCGAAGATGGCGTGGTGTGGGGTGCTGTACCGCAAGAATCTGAGAGTGGTGTGGGAGCGGAGGACGGGGGGAAGAAGAGGGGGAGAGGGAACTCGCGGGGGTACGGAGGCGTAAGTGGAAGGGATGAAGGAGCAGTAGGAAGCGTGATGGATTGGCCGAGTAGGCTGGGGAGTTCGGAAAATCTCAACAGGATCCAGCACTCGACTCCGAACAGTGATTATTCTCTCTGCGGTAACATGAGTCTCTTATTTGTCGGCTCGACACAGCGGGCGAAGGGGGAGGTTCCAACCGCGGGCGAGGAGAGAGGATGGTCGGGAGTGGTTGGAAGAAGGAGTGGAGGATGAATAGGAAGAAGAGGATGAGGTGGGTGACTGAAGAAAAGCGGCGGAGGGGTGAGATCAAAGAAAGATGAAAAGGGAAGAGGAGAGAACTGTTATGGTACGAGAAGATGGTGCAGGGAAGGGAGGTGAAGTATTCATCCGAATAAAGGATGATGAAGTGGCGCTCCGAGTCGAGAAGGAATTTTGTGAAGTATTATGAACTAGGATGAGGTTTAGGTTGGAATGTGTAGCGAAAGTAGCGAGGAATCTAAAGAATGGTAAAGGAGCTTCTGTGATGTCTAAAATCGCAAACATCAAACGTCACCAAAGGGCACGACGCTACTCCTTGATGACCGGCTTTCCTTCTGCAATATTATACCTACAGTTGATCTTGTAAATATAACATTTAACAGCGAAATTATATATTTAAATGAAGTTATTACCTAAAGAGTAGAATAAATATTACTTCCAGAGGTGCATGGGACTTAAAACAGTTTCAAAATGTTATGAGAGAGGGAATACTCAAGAGAACATAAGGGAGATAAATTTTATATGTGACATGAAATATATAAATAGAAAAAAAAAATAAAAATAAACGAGAAGATGGGTCAACCATTGGATACTCACGGAAAAGGATCCTTAGTGGACGGACCGATGACGTCTCCTCTCAGAGAACCTTCTTCGTAACTTCTAGCAGAATTAACCAACACTTCGACTCATTCTCCGCTCAATGAACTTCCAGCACAATCATAACTGGGATAAGTGCGGGGAGAAAAGTGAAATATAGTTTCGAACGGAAGATGGGTTAACGTGGACGAAAATCAAAGCCCTCTATAGAGAATTCGCTTCCGGAAACATTCTGCTAACCGTGAATAGCATGGCTACAATGGGGCAGTGATCGGGTCCCCGAAAGCAATTGTTTGATTGCGGTTGGGCCTCCATTGACAAAAACAATGCATTCGGCTATGGGTTCGATAATGATTTCGGGCGAGTACACATTAAATATTGCATTTCCCGATTGCACAATTCCGGATAAGGAAGAGCAAAGTGATGATAAAATCCGTAATAGATGGAAGGTGCTCCCCGAACTTAATATATTGGACTAGCGAGAAAAGTTTATGGCAGGGAAAGAGAGGGATGATTTTATGAAGACATGGTGATAAATGACACGCTTTTCTCAATGCGGGAGAAAAATTTCTCCTCCCATTCAAGTCCCACTTAAAATTAGTATTAAAAAATTCATAATAGTATTAAAGAATTCATAATAGTATTAATAAATTTATAAATAAATTTCACCTTTCTTTTTATTCTCAACTGCTCCCACCCGCTTTTATATGGTACAATTAATAACTGAAATTATGACAGGATTGACATATGATTGACGCTGAATTAATAACAAAGAGGCTTAACATTGCTTACTTTATCACTTACACTTCAACATAAACACTTTTGAACTCGTATGATTACTATGACACTGATAAGTTAATTTAATATCCACGTTTTTGAGTCGCATGTTTTGAATTCTCTCAAGATGATGTTTAAATTCTATCCAGCGTAAAGAATTTCGCCTCTTAAAACAATAAACACTATGATTATAATCCACGGACTTCTCTTAACTTCATCCATGGACCTCCCATGATGGCTTAATTTTTCCTCTCCGAATGCATCCAGCATGTGCATCTGCCCTCCGCAGTGACATCACGACCCCACTAACCTCTCGTCCAATCACATACCACGCCCTATTCACTCTCTCCACCTCTTTCCCCGTGCTACCACCCTTCCAGCTTCCTCTTTGCTTTTTTTTGTTTTTTTTTTACCCCATCGCCATCATCTCTCATCGCGGGGATTTTCCGCGTTTATTTTTCTCAAGCCTCCTTCCCACCACGGCGCCGTCGAGTGGTTTGGAGACGAGATTGCGGGAGATGCTTCAGGGGAGAAGGGCTGTGGTGGTTATGTGAGGGTTAAAGGGATGGATGGAAATGACAATGGTTGCGGGTGAATGGGAGTGAGTGGTTGGGAATGGGTGGGGAATGGCGCGAGAGCCTCTCAAAGCGAGCGAAAACCCAAATCGGACGCCTCTCTCTCCTTCGACGAGCGCGGATGAGAAATGCGTACCTACGTGTTTTGCGAACGCGTCTAAATATGTACAGATGTAGTCAGGTTTTTGTGCTTCGGGATGGTGAAATTTTTTTAGCAATCGAGCGCCTAAGTTTCTGGAATGAGAGTGGGAATACTCTTGTCGCATGAGACCACTATTCTCCCGTAAGGGTATCACTACTCTCGAGTTTTGGAAGCATACAAACTTAGTGGTTTTTAAATAAGAAAAAAACAACCACTAAAAATATAGGAAGGTATTCCTCAGCAATTGCCCAACTGTGCAATGTCACCTGTCTTGGATGTCCCAAATAAAAGATAACAATGTGGTAAATATACGCCGAAGAATAAATCTGTAAATAAACCAGTCTAATAGGTTCTTCAGGTAAATAAACCTGAAGAACCTAATAGACTGGCTGACGACGCTGTCGTGATGAATTAAGGAAAGCTAATTATATGGCCCAAAGAAAAGAAACACATATTTCCAACGGTTCCACGATTGCCTTTGTGAAAATTATATTAATTAAAAAGCAAATTTAAACATCTTTACTCTCTTAATACAGATGCTTCATCCACATGAATTCCACTCATTGTCTATGTAGCAGAAACATATCCTGGGTATGTAATGAAGCCCTGAAAATACATCAAAAAGCTCACTCGAGGTCGTTCGTACCTGCCAACCTTACGATCTTGACTGATTTGCTTTATGATGAACAGGTCTTTCCTCAGCAGGTCTCCACACACTATTTCAACTCCGTGACAGACCTTTCCTCTCCATAGCAGCTGAGACTGGAAGTCTCTTTATTTATGCAGTGAAAGGGGTGCAAAACATCACCACAAACACAACAAAAGAGGAAATGTCCTAAGATAATGAGATTTTAAGAACATTAGGAATGCGAATTAAAGGCTCGTCTCCTCACTTGAAATTTCCTTCATTTTTAGGCAACTTCAGGACAAAAACTTCACTTCTCACGCAAGAGTTTTGTTTACATGAAGTGGCTACTTATGACCAAGAATGAAGTTAAAGGATGAAATTTTTTTGCAGTCATGAATTTTTTTCCTAGTTTTCAGTAGGTATATTTGATATGAGAGGGTGAGAAGCCAAGGGGTACAAGTGATTATATTTCTAAACAGAGTTAGGTAGAGAAATTGATAAAAGAAATATCGAAAAATTTTATGACCAAGGAATACAAGTGATTCCCTGTTCCGCGCGGACATCGAGTGGAAAATCAAATGCACTCATAATTATCTGCTTGAACTCGTTTATATGCTTTAAAAATTTCTGTACCTAGCCCTATTTAGAAAAGAATCCCTTTAACCCCTTGGCTTCTCACCCCGTCATATGAAGAACTTGTAGGAAGTCATAGGTTAGTAATAACTTATGTTGAATCTTTACGCTGAGTTATTATTGTTTTTTTGACAAATTAAAATTTATTAGTGACAGAATTTTCAATTGGGGGCGAAAAAATAAAACCAATTACAAGATAATCAGGTAATTACACTACAGTGAAGCTATTAGGCTAATTTAAAAGAAAAAGCACATTTTGCCTATTGAAATTACTTCTTAGCTGGTATTAAAGTCAACGCTGCATCAATGCGAAAGGTATAAAATGGAAGAAAACAATCATTTGTCCGAACGAAAAAAAAAATTTAGACTCCTAATCTAATTGTAAATAAACAAGCGCAGTCACTTAGTATCCATTTTAAAATGCGAAAGAACTAAAGAGGCCCTCTCTACTCCAAGCGCTTCCTCAATGCGCCATTAAACTTCGTTCTCATTCACGAGGTGCGCTTCAAGATGGTATCCGGGGCATTAATCGCTGAACCAGCCGCATAATTCTTCCGCTAAGAGAAACAAATGCACCGATTCCCAGCCATTGAAGTCGAGACGCGGGTACATAATGAGGATGGAAATGCCTTTAATGTAGACACTTGAAAGCATGAATTGCGTCGCTTTTGCATAGGGGCCAAGAATGTGAGGACACGGCTGATAGAACTTCTTGAAGAAAGGAAGGATTTCAGGAGGGAATGAGGCCCTTTCTTGAGTAAAACAAGAGAAAAGGATGGAGATATGGTTGAAGTAGAGTTGGAGGAAAAGCGGGTTCGAACGGGAGAAGGTTTTGATGGCAGACCGGGGAGGACCAGGGGTTAGTTTGGGAGGGTTATCCAATTCGTTCCGGATGCGAGCTATTGGCCCAGGCAATTAAGCCGGCAGATATAAGAGTAAGTCGGGGACGGGATGGGGTAAGGGAAAAGCAAAAGGCAAAGAAAAGATCGGGTGTGGAAGAGAAGAAGTGTGGCCGTTATGTGAAAGAGGGTTACGGAATGGAAGATACAAAAATACCAAGAAAAAGTGAGCGTAGGGAATTGAGAATGGGAGGTTCGGTTTGGACGGCAGTGGAATTGCTAGAAACAATCGCAATAAATAAAGGAAGAGAATGGGCTGGCGAATAAATTTCCTCCGATGTTGGACCCACATTAGTTTCGAAAACGTTCGCTCTTTTAAAATTAGTGGCCCAATTACGCTTGAAATGAACGACCGGTAAAAAGCTATTGGCCCCCGAGTGTAGGGATGCGAAAGAGCTATCTCCATTCACGAGTGATTTAAGATTTGAGACTCAGCAGCTGCAGCCATGACATTGGAAACTTAGGAGAGATAAGTCGACAAAGCACAAATTGTTACCTATGAGCATAATTAGGATTAAAGTGTCTTCTTAACATAATGATTCATTCGTGTTCATTACGGACACTTCCATTAGCAAAGCATCCAGGACTACATGGATCGACTCTCATGAAATGTGAAAAAACAGAGATATGAGAACAGGATAGGTAGCACTATATCTAAGAAGATACCACTAAAAGCTTTTCCCGATACGCTTTTAAATGGTGGTGTTATTTAATTATGATTCATTTCCACCGAAATAATAAAAATGGAGGCTAAATTGATCTTCAGAGGTCACTAAAGGTCTTAGAAAAGAGGCATGACATTAAGGTGAAATAGAGTACTTGTAGTAACCATATTTTGTAGGCATACGTTGCATTATTTCTTAGGGAGGTTTGTGAAGAATTAATTTCTCCAGTTGAGTCATAGGGATATTTATTATTAAGAAATCATTACTTCAGAAAAAAAAATTCAATCAATGTTTCCATATTTTAAGGTTCGTTTGCGAAAAAATTCAAGGTGCTCATTACAATTATTTGAAATGTTTCATTAGCTATCCATGGAATAGAAATCGTTTTTAAAAATGCTGTAAGTTTTTTATAATTAGCTCCTTGTTGTGTCAGATATTATGAAAAAATGAATATTATGATAAAATAAAACGGGGCTGTCGTGGGACTGGCCGACAGAAGTGAAAACTGGAATAATTATTATCCATTTATTTTTTATATAGATTTAATATTATTAAAGAACTAATTTTTCCAGTAATACTCATTTTTCAACAAAAATTGAAATTATTTTTTTCGGCAAACTGTTTATTATTAAATATATATTAAAAATTAGATATGTATGAATAGAAAGTAACATCATTTATATATTAAAATATAATATGCTTTTATTAATTTTATTTAATATGCTTTAAACCTATAATTGTTCACTATGCACATAAAAGAAACTGCCTTAAATTGTACTGACCTGTAATTTTATAGCGTGTACACTCTTCTGCACGTTCATGCACGAGCTTTTTATATTTAATGAACTTATACAATATACACTATAGATTATTATTTTCAATTTTAATATTTTTAAAACAAAAAGACTTTAACAGTCTATATATTAACAATATATTAACAAAGTGTATATATTAATCTCTATTAACAGTCAACAAAATAATAAGCACTGTATAGAAAAAGTACATATGTACAGTATAGAACTAGAAGGAGACAGATGCCAGTATTCAGTATGTAAAAGAATAGCGGTGACGCAACCTATACCATTGAATACACTATACACACTATACATATGTATATCTCACTGTAGCGATCGCGGTGTCGGGTCGGTGACGCTCACGCGAATTCTATGCTTTTTCCCCATCCCGCAAAAGTACTTAATGTCGCTAAAGAAGTTTTCACTTCAAAAAATAACTCTTGCTACCAATTATTATGCAAATTCGCGAATATAAAAGATTTGAGTAACGTATAAAAAGCATTGCAACGAAGTGTGTTTTATTCATAAGGAAAGCTACATTTTTAAAAGAAGCTAAGAAGCTAAAGTTCTGTCGTAAAGCGATTTAGAAATGAATTTTGTGTTTTTCTCGAGTGTGACCTATTTAGTTAGTATTTTTTAAATCACTTCACTTTTAATTTTTGTACTATATATTGTGACGGTATGGCCCGCACATGTAACGTTTTGTTTTTGTTCTATCTTTCGCTTCGCTCGTTCCCTGTCTCGAGCTTTTGCTCATTTCAAATACGCGGGCACAGCATTACACAGGCGGCCAAAAAGCTCTCAACTACACAAGAGTTTCGCATGCCATTTGTGTAGTGTGTCACGTGAACGACGGTATAAAACGGGCCCGGCGCAAGGTGTCGAGGTGATATGTTGGTGGACGGTGCAAGGAGGCAGTCTCATATACTCCGTAAGCCTGGCAACAAGAAGTCAGCGGCGCACCGGGGAGCGAGAGAGGGAGAAAAGAGGTCCGAGGAGCTGCGTCAAGGAGATTTCGTCAAGTCGTGTAACGCCAATACGCCGACCATCCCGTAAACCTCAGGCAACCAAAAGCCTGTGGGTTGATGACGTGCCCAGCGGTGATTTCGACGTGGAGCCAGATCTCGACACACAAGTACTCTACAAATCCTCATCTTCCTGGATAGTGAATTATCCACTCTCCCTTCTTCAACCAGCATTTCTTCCGCTAAGAAGACACCTCGTGTGGAGGTGATCGCTTAAAACAGTGACTCAGGAACAATTTCACTTAACGTCAAAAAAAAAGCTTGTCACGAAGCAAAACCCTGTATAATAATAAAACGTTATTGTACTTTTCCACACGATTTAATTAATACGACCGGTTTCGTCGCAGAGGCGACATCATCAGGTACAGAATCCGTTATAATAACAGTTATTTTGTTCTTGTTTATCTGGTTGCTATTACGTTGGTAGGGGAGGGTTGCGTTGGGGTTGGAGCGTCACTCAGCTTCAGGGGAATCTCCAAGAGCGGGGAATAGTTTACAAAAATATTTTCATTTGCTAAAATTCCATTTTTTATATGCTTCCTTATCTCCAACTCCTCCAAGCAGTCCATCCTTCTTCCCTTTCCCTCAAGGTGGAGAATTTCCGGAACAAAATTGCTCCTGTGGTCACTCTCCCATAGATGTTTCGCAAAATGCGATTTTTCTAATTCCCCGTTTCTCAAATGCCTTCCGTGTTCCTCTGCTCTTACTCGGAACGAACGTCCAGTCTGGCCTATGTAATAGGTCTCACAGTCACTGCACTTGAGTTCGTTCCGAGTAAGAGCAGAGGAACACGGAAGGCATTTGAGAAACGGGGAATTAGAAAAATCGCATTTTGCGAAACATCTATGGGAGAGTGACCACAGGAGCAATTTTGTTCCGGAAATTCTCCACCTTGAGGGAAAGGGAAGAAGGATGGACTGCTTGGAGGAGTTGGAGATAAGGAAGCATATAAAAAATGGAATTTTAGCAAATGAAAATATTTTTGTAAACTATTCCCCGCTCTTGGAGATTCCCCTGAAGCTGAGTGACGCTCCAACCCCAACGCAACCCTCCCCTACCAACGTAATAGCAACCAGATAAACAAGAACAAAATAACTGTTATTATAACGGATTCTGTACCTGATGATGTCGCCTCTGCGACGAAACCGGTCGTATTAATTAAATCGTGTGGAAAAGTACAATAACGTTTTATTATTAAGAATGGATTTTCACAAAGTAAAGCCAGAAACAATCAAGTTTATTTAAAACCCTGTATAATTATTTTCCCGTCCAAGCAGTTTGTGCTTAAAATTCCAATAGTGCTGGACACTTTAGTACGAGCGGACGTGGAGCATGTGAAATTGAAGGTGGACAATCAAACCGACATTAATAATTGTAGTAGAGATTCCTACAGAGGCCATTATGAATTTTGCTATGCATTGTTAGTATTAGTTTTTTTGTTTTGGTGGGGTATTGGTTTTTTTTGGTTCTATTTCCATCAGTGTGTCATCCAAAAAGATAATCATTTCATCCCTCATTAGATTTAAGAGGGAAGCTGCTTACGTTCATTTTACTCTCTTTGTTTTGCCAATAAATGTCTAAAACCATTCACAATCTGAACAAGACCGTTTTTCCTGCTGTGCTTCGCATTGAGGTTCAAAATTCCCGTATTTTCCTTTCGTGATCGCGTGCCGTAGAACCCACGTGGTATTCCTTTTAGGTAAGATCCGTTCACCGTCAGTGGATTACGTGAAGGTATGCACTCTCGCCGCTCTTCCAACCAGTGGAGCCGGGGATCGAAATCGTCCAACATTAGAGTTGGCGAATTCATCTGATGGTCACAATATATTTGTTTTGGATTGCTCATCCTATAATTATGCACACATTGGGCCAACAATAAATAAATAAGCTATTTCCCTTGCCATCAATTTCTGATTATACCACTCCCAGATAAATATTCACATTTTCACCTTCGATCCAATCATCGTAAGCAATGTGTGCCACGAGAAATAGTTACAAAAAATCAGCCTTTAACAAGCAACCTAAAGACAATTTTCCATTTGGAATTAAAACAGGCCTCTAGGAATAATCTCCTCTCCAACGCTATCGTCGCAACGGCAGCCAATGCGATTTTTTGGAAATCTGTCGCGAGGGACCATGGAGCGTCGTTCCCTCCCTCGAGCGCCCCTCGTCTCCATGCGGCGTGGAGACGAAACAAGGCTCCCGAGATGGAACAGCGACGACGAAATACTTGAGGGAGAGAAAAATGAAGTGAGAAGGATAAACGGAGGCCGGGGAATTGGGTGAGTGAGGTGAGACAGCAGGAAGGAGCAAGGATCGGAAGGTTTAAGGAGAAAGAGGAGGGAAGATAATGTCGGAAAGAGCTTGAAAGAGGAGAGCCTGTGGCTGGAAAGAATGAAGAGGAAAGAGGATGAGAATTGGCGATGAGAAAATAAGGAAGGGGGAGAAGAAAATAAGAGATGGGGGCCAAAGTAAGTGGTTTAAGCGGGGGAGGTGGGAAGGAGGGGTCCGGAATTGAGATCGGGCCGAACAAATTACCCGCGACTAAACGAATTAGCAATCCTGATAGCAAAAACTTATTCCTCCTCCTCTCCGTCCCTTTCCGTGGGGTCGGTGCACCTTTCCCTCCTTCCCTTCCACCTCCATCAACCCTCTATGTCTTCGCTCCCCAATGAAGACTCACCCTTTTCGTCCCGGCTTCCCTATACCGATCTACGGAAGTCCACACCCTTCCTCTCCGTCCCTAATCTCAGAAGGCAGCTAGTATAATAGGAGAACAAGACACACGCCTTGTATCGAGCGCATCCGTTTCTTGCTATCAATATCTGGCACTTATTAAAGGATGTAACCACGGAACCGCCCGCCACGTACCTATACGGAGTTCACATATAATATAGCCGACAAGTGCACATAATGTGCCAAAATATACGGGAAAAAAATCATTTGCCTTGAATGGCACTTGAGCCCGGACCCCCTGAATTCACGCCAGGTTTTATACCACTAAAACTACCCAGAAATCTTCTTCCTTTGCGGCGTGTTGTACGGCGTCAGAGAAGAAGGTGGTTTTACAATGCCACAAGGCGGCATATTTGTTCTTAAAGCGCTACATCCCGGAGGGGAGATCCGAGTTCGAATCCCGGTCAAGGTGTATGATTTTTCTACTTTGAAGTTTTAGTACAACCTATCACATGTTATTTGACTCGTGCCTTAGCGGAATACGGTACAGTAGCTTTTCAAGTTTCGGTCGTTATTGTACTTATGATGGTGTTTACTTTCTACACGAAAATTGGCGACTGGGAATATAGAGATTCGCAATGCATGACAGTGAAAGCTGGCAAATAATCAACTAAAATTTTTTTGTGGAACTTCACTAATAGTAACCTGAAATTATATATACATTAATTATAATTGGCATTTGAAAGATATAAATGCTACGAGAAAGTACCTATTCATTATTAATCATACTATCACGATTTATTTCTAGATGTAACAAATTTGATATAGCAACATTCTTTAAATTAGTTTTGTTTGCTGTCATTAAATTATATTGACCACCAGGCTTATCAATCATTTTATCGTAATATATAATATAAATAAAAATTTCAAGTAATATCCGTAGAATGCCTTGCAAAAGTTAGAGCTTCCACTATTCTTGCAAAGAAATAGATATTTCATAGCGATTAGCAGTATAAGTTTCAATGAAAATATAAGCAATTCATTCCATATGTTGATGCAATCCAATTCATAACAATTTTACTCTACTTAAAGCAATTCTTCAAGAAATTGATATCCATCCAAGAAACTGTTGGAAATACCAACAATATTATTATTGGTACGCCATTTACTCTAGTCATTTTTTAGAATCAATATATTTTAAGCTACCAAAACGAAAAAATATAATAAAAAAGGTGTTTTACACACTGTGTCTAAAAAATGAAATAAAAGTAAAAGGAATAATCTTAAAACTGAGGCGAGAACTTCAATGTTCACACATTTGACATTGGACTCGGAATGCAGTGAGTGCTTTCGGAGCCATAAAAGGAAAAAAGACCAGCGTAACCCAGGAAGGAAATGAAGTCCTGCAGTCATCTCCACCCAATGTGTTGGGTGAAGCAAAATGACGCCGTGGAGGCCTATGCATAGGTTACGAAGGGTTGCTGTACCCAGAGCATTTTTAAGTGTAGCGGAAGGGTTGTCGAGACTGTCGAGATACGAGAAAGTAAGAGTTCAGAGGAAAGAAGCAGGGGAGGGCGAATGGGACAGAGGGTGAAGAAACGACTTTAGATATGGTTCCTGCCCCCATCATCCAGTTCTTTCATAACGAAGGGGGTGG
This sequence comes from Ischnura elegans, assembly GCF_921293095.1. NCBI lineage: Eukaryota > Metazoa > Arthropoda > Insecta > Odonata > Coenagrionidae > Ischnura > Ischnura elegans. The sequence continues at coordinate 69,164,242 of NC_060248.1, read as the reverse complement.
ACTGAATGGGTTTTGGTTGCATAATTAAAAGGATTGAGGTAGGAGACGGCCGAGGAAATGCATACTGAGCAGGAGAAGGGAATAAGCAGAGAATTACACGGTAGAAAAAAATTAATAGCAGAGGGAAAAAAACAGCAATGTTTTCCCAGAGCAGATCCCACGACGAAGGAAGTTGCAATAGGATATTTTTTTTAAAACGCTGAAGGATTGCTCTTCAAACTAAATGGCATCTGTGCCTTTTGAGAGGCTGCGCGTGCTTCTTCTAGAAAATTCTTGGCGCAGAAATTCGATGCCAAAATTATTAGCAAACAACATCATTTTCCAAGACTAAACAAAAGCATTTTTATAGCTATGAATACCATCACATATTCTGCATACTCACAATTGCCATCACAAAAATTCCTGCGGTAAACCCTGCCTTCTAAAATGGTTTACTGAAAAATACTCATCTGCATACTTTCCTTTGAAATGTTCGTTGATAGATTGTAAAACACATATAACTGGAAAACATAATGAAGTACATACGAATCATTCCGACAAAGATTCGAGCGCCCAATTCTTACCGTAATTAAACATTTTTCCAATTAAGATCCACAATCCATTTCGTCATTAGTATATGACAGTGAAAATAGCAAACCTTGTACCAAAATGTAGGTATATAGACAATTTTAAGTGGAATGTTACGAATTTATTTTCACTGATAACGCTACCCAAGTGAAAATAGTAGAAATCGCTAGAAAACTAAACTTATTTGAATATTTAGCATAGATTTTACCAACCATAATAATATGACATTAGATGTCATATTATAACCATAATATGACGTGAAGGTCAATCATCACCAATCAAGGTATATCTTATATGGAAACCACGATCGGTTGAAATAATCAGTAGAACGCAAAAGATGAAGTCTTACATCATGCATATGCTAAAGCATGAACGGTGCCACAAGCTCCTCTAAAAAATAACGTTAAAATTTTCTACTCTCCAAATGAATCAAAATGTATAGATGTTCTCAAAAGGATTAAATAATGAAGCGATAAAAATTCAGAGCCACGAGTTTGAAAGAGTAAAGTAGCTTGGTTTTTACATTCATCGGCTCGAAGGCGGCAGGAGCTAAAGAACGCCGGCAGAGGATGGGAATAAAAACGGATTGGTTGAATAGACACTCAGACGCTTGGTATAAAAGGAATAAAAGCACTTTGGGCGAAAATATGAAAACGGCATTTGCCGTGAAAAAATGATGCTTTTAAAAGAGCAAACGCAGGAGGAGAGAGTCCGGCGGAGTGCGAGGCAGAAAACTGTTCGAGTAGAAGCGGACTGAATTGAACAATTAGGGAAAAAAAGAAAACGTGGAGAGAGGCAAAAGGGTGGAGAAGGAGTGGACGATGAGGGTAAGGTAGGATGAAGAAATGAGAATGTTAAGAGATGGTGGGGAGGAGGGTAGGGAGAGGAACCAAAGGGTGAGGGAGGTGGGAAAGAGTTGAAGGGTGGGCCGAGGGGAAACGAAGTTAGAGGGCTGGTTGGCGTGGAAGCAACCTTTACTGCGGGGGTAGTGTGGCAAAGGGTGCGAGCGAAGAAGGAATTCGATGCTAATCAGAGCCGGGAGTGGATAGATAGTAAGACTGCAAAAAGGTCACCGTTGGATCTCATTATTAAGCAGAATTAGCATCTCGAGGCCAATTAATATACATAAAAGAAACACAAAAGTTATTAAACTTAACATATTTTTGTCAATCACTTGCAATAGGACGAAAGTTGATTTGACATCCAACGATTATTATCCAACCTGTAGCAAATTAGATTGGCGTGAACCATTGCCTTGTACTTATAATTAACTAAATCCCGGTCAAGGCGAATGATTTTTCCTCTGTGGATTTTTTGCACAATTTGTGAATTGCGGGTGACTCCGTAAAAGCTATCACCATGACTAGTCCCGGTATACTTAAATAACTACACATTGTTTATCGAACATATCCAAACTATAACGCTGTTGCATATTTATTTCCAATCGCATTTTTGTGTTATTAAAAATTTATGTAGAAAAATATTTGTTTTTCTGCTTCTTAGAATCATTTTGCGAAAGAAATTCATTGAAAAGCCATAGATTTCCGTCTTGCCCAGCTATTGAAGGTAATAATTTAACATTCAGTAATTATTGTGTTTCCTCATGGATTTTTGATCTATATAGGATAGATTTTGAAAAAGAGTTAAACCCAAAACGAGTGATGAATTTCACGTGTAGAAGAAAAGCGGGGTAATAGAGGCCTGAGGTTGAAGGGTATGCGGATTAAAGTGTATTAGAATAGAATAGGATATTAAACCTTTTGTTAAAAACAGGTAACCGTATAGTTATAATTCTTGCCTCATTGCCTAATCAACATGTCATGATATATCTATATATATCTATAATAAATCGAAATGGATCTTTAGCGATTAATTGTTTGGCGGGAAAACAAAAAAACTGATAGAAAAGACGACACCGGTTTTTCTAGGAAATAATGCATTAAAGGTATCACTACATTGAAAGAAAACATAACGCCTTAAGGCCTGTTTACGAGGTATATCAATTTTTAGTTAAAAAATTTGTAAATTTCACACGTGATTTTTCTTACGACCAGTTTCGCCATTGTGCGACGTTAGTATAATCACAAGTAAAATTTACAGAGTATTTATTTAAAATGTAGCAATTTTACCAAGTGTCGCCTCAAACCATCAATTTTACGACATATTAACTCGTGCGAGTTAATTCATATATGTATGATCGCGTGAATGAACACGACAATATAGCATTTAACCACCAAACTTATGCAAATGCATGCACAGAAAATAGAACCTGTTCTAATTTGGTTCATGCATTCGTACATGTTGTATTCCGGTCCACAAAAATCGTTCACGCAAACAGACATTAACTCATAAATGTTTATGTAAACTGTAAATAGGCCTTTAGAAATTCAGTCTGAAAATATCACTGCGGTGAATCCCAGGAATGATGCAACGATAGCATAAGCGAAGTAACAAAGAGAGGGAACGAATTTGATTTCGATCATTCTCCAGAAGGACAGCCAGCGGATTAGGATGAGTGAGAGACGAGCTTGGAGTGAGAAGACGGGAGAGAGTCAAGTTAGATGGAGTGGCACGGAGTTGAGGGTGTTCTGAGGACTCAAGGAAAGTGAGTCGCTTGGCGGGGAAAATAAAGGAACAAGAAAGCCTCGCCGTTTTGGAGAGGCCGCGAGGATAGCGACCCTAACTCCCCTCACTGATGACAAACAGGCTGTAATAAAGATGGATTGCAGCCATTCATCACACGAGGGAGGCAAGTAACGTGGGATAGGAGAATTCGAGAGCAAACGGGAGAGTTTGGGGGTTGGCCACTTAAATTTCCGAACTAGAATACCGGGAAGGAATGTTTTCCCCACTATAATGCGTTAGTATCGCGTATAGTTACTAATATTCTAATCTATCTATGTAAGGCTGTAGTGGTCATTTGCCGAGGAAATCATTATTCTAGAAGACTATGCGCAGATGTCTAAAGTTCTTTAAAACTCACGCGCGGCAATGAACGACGTTAGGAATTTCGTTGACCATTCATAATAGTGACCCAGGGGAAACAACCGGACTCCTTCTAAGATAGTTTCCCTCAACAACAACATGTCAACATCTGGGCAAGGTGGAGCAGCTTGTATATACATGGTAAGTCCTTCTATCAAACCAGCAATTGATTAGAAATTCTCTAGTAACGTTAGTAAAGTAATGGAGTATATTACCGCATATCGAAGGCCGATTTGAGAATGATAAAAGATATTTTGAGGTACGAATAAATGGCCCAAAATAAATATCATTCTTAGTTTCGGTTTAAAAATCAGTATTTAATAAAATATTTTTTTTTCACAAGGAGTTTAAAGCATTGATAACCCTGGGTCGAGTTGTAAATATTCAGAAACTTGCGACTGATATAAGATTCTCAAGATTTTAGGTTTCTCATGCCGGTTAAATTTTCTGAATTGAGACTTGCGGTTATGAAATTGAATTACCTTACGCAGAAATATTCTCTTTGTAGACGGTAAGATACAACACGCATTTCAATACATGACCGGCAAGTCCATCAATCAAAATGATCCTTTCTGTAACTATTTTAAACCTGCTTTCCTCTGGCAGTTTTTTTTTTTAATCCGCGCTTTCATGGATCAAGGTGATATAAATGCCTTTTATTTCTTCGTGATGATTCTAAACATGGCGCCATTTTCGCACCATATACACTCACAATGCTAATGCATGTTTGTTTGAGTAATCCTAATTTGAATCACTAACAGCAGAAATGCATCATGTCCAAGTGGCGAGCGACAACCGGATCCAATGAATATGAAAACTGAAATAATGCAGTCAAACAATCTTTTTCTTCATTCAATAAATTTTTACAATATAATTTGTTTGTATACTGATTGTTCTCCATGAAATGTCTTAAAACATTCTTGTTTACGGCAGAAAAGAAACATTTCCTTAATTTCAAACGATCTCCAGTCGACTCTCTTAAAATATTTTAATTACTATATTAAGTTCAACAGATTCAGGCTTCAATTGGTGGAAGTTAGACATATCTAAGTGAATAAAAGTTCGTGCTACGATCCAATCCAAAGAAAAGAGCTACGATCATTTATTTACTTAAATATTACTATATTAGTTCATATAACTTTCAGATACCTATTCTGATAAAACAAAAATATTAAAACTTAACACATGTGTTGTATATGGGTTTACAGGATTATTTTTCTCTCCTGTAGAGTTAGCCATATTGGACATGATGCCTTTCTGCAGTAAGAAATTCCTGTCTGAAAACAACATATGTGTCTTTAGCACCGAGTAATAACTCAAAGACTGGAGTCCTTGTTATCTTAAAGGTGTAGCATCTAACAACGAAACGTAGAAAAATTCGAATTAGAAAGCTCACAACTTAAAACCATGTGATCGGAATTATTTGAAAAATATGCATTCATATCCGGGATTCTGCTATGATCAGAAGGATGATGGATGATATGATAGCAAAAAATAGAAATTGCACCCAAAAAAAATATTTTAGTAAGTCTGCTAAATCTAAAATAGTAGACATAGCGTTTCCCTGCTGTATTCAAGTTTATAAAAACTTAGAACGGACAAGTATGAATCTGTGTGAATTGTGATTACTATTCGCATTTTGGGACCACGTTCGGGTCACGCCAGTGAGGATGAACTGAAATCCCCCTGGGAGCTTAGAGTTTGGACCTCAATTTGACAGACTGGTCATTCTAATTACGAGGATGGATGAGGGAATGAACTCAATCACAGAACACACCTCTTCCAAATTTTGCATGCGTGCTTTGGTTCACTTTTCCACTCAATTCGTTGTATGTATTACTGGAGGGGGAAGTTGTGACTGCCAAATTCATATCGTATGAATTCGTGGAAATTTATCCAGAGAAAATGATTCACCATGTTTGGCAGAATAACTTGAGAAGTGGTACGGACAACTTCTATAAATGTATTTTGCATTGGAATCGATTCATAATATGTCAGAAAGGGCAATCGCACTCAATACTAGCATCCACTAGTATCATATGGTGGTACAAAAAATCTTTTTTTCGTGGAAAAATAGAGATGTTGTAGAAAATTAAAAACTATGAATAAGAATAATTGACATCTGCCAATTCCATACCTTCTCATTGAAAGGGGAGTGATGTAACTACTTTTTTTCACTCGCGATACGTCTACTTACGTCTACTTACTAGTTACGAGATACATTTGATAGCATCCCTCTGAACAAGTACTTGAATCTAGAGTGTCAGTGTTGGTGCCACATAGCCGCAATTGACAAACTTTGGCAGGAAAAAATCTAAGCGAGCACAATTTGAATTTGGGACATCGAATCATCGGTGGGGACTTACCCCGCCACCAAAATGGCCGTAAAAATTATCACAAAGCAACAAACAAAGTATATTTCACGAGAAAATATGAATTTGATATTTTTTTAGCTTACGGCAGGTTGAAAGTCAGAAAGTAATAATTTTAGCATAGTTATAATAAGAATAGGATGAATTGATGTTTTTAATGGCAAAATTGATGTCTTCTTGATAGCCGATACTTCTTTAATCGCTTCCATCGTGTGAAATCGTTTCTTTTTAATAGATGTGGCAAGTGCACTAAGAAATCTGAATTTTTTAATACGTTAGTACCATAAAAAAGTAAAAAAATTCATCATTAGCTACACCAGGTTCCCATTTCAAAGCTTTTTACCTTCTCCTCATATATCAGTTGCTGCGCTAAATCTTATTTTCTAGGCAGAAATATCAAACGACATCCATTTAAAGAACTCATGTACGTCTACAGTATGGGCGAGAAACTATACCTCTCCTCTCCGAGGTCACCTATCGTTTATCTTACGAATAATAAATACTTATATCAGTATAGTGAAATATTTTTACCAAGCAATGAAAATGTGTAATATAGGAGTGAAAAATGGTTAGAAGTACAAAATTGTAATTACAATGGGATTTTCCATCCAATTTCTCAATACGAGGTATATTTAATGACTCTCCAATTCAATGTTAGATTATATAATTTATAGTACCACAAGAAATTTGGATATTTTTCACCCCACGAGAATCCTCATATTACTTAACAACATCTAAAAGGCCAAGAGACTAAATCTAGGTGCATTGGCATAAAAATGAATTTCAATGAGCAACGCGCAGGATAAAGGACGTAACTGTCATTGGTTTCAAAGATAATAGGATAGTCTCGTTTAAAACGCCGAAAACTCAAAAATGTACAAACGTCAACAAAACTTCGAATTAGAAAAGATCACCACTAAAAGTTGCAGTGTGACTTACATGTCAATTATGCAACATAAGACAGAATATAATATGATGGGAATGGGAAATGGGGATGGGAAAATAATATGATGGGAATTTATCGCATTACGAGGCCATTTTCCTAATTCTTACGATGCTAACCGCTAGGTGTTCACCCACCCCTCATGAGTATGGAGGTAAATTTGAGGAAAGACATAAGACAAGATGCGAAAAGGAGAGAGATGTTGATAGGGATCAGAGAGGTGAGGAGGGGGTGAGTAAACCTCCCCATCTCATGGAATTTCCCCCCCCCCCCCCAATATTCCCACTCCTCTCAATTTCTCCTCCCTCCCTTTCCTCCCCAAACCATCCCTATTTGCCCTCCTCCCACCCCCGTACAACCTCTCCCGCAACCTGATTCATTGGATGATGCGGACGGCGAATAAAGCACCTTTGGGATTTCGGTCGAATCCGTACCCTCTAGATGGGCGATGTGTTTCACGTCATAAAATTTTCAACATTTTCGTCCGGGGAAAGAGAAAAAAAAAAACATTTTTCCAGAATCACTTGTATCATCGAATTAAGTGGATATAGGAAAAAAGAACAAAAATGTTTACCAATTTGCATTCAGATGGACATAATGAGTTAACTGCCTATTTATAACTTTTGGGAAATGGAAAACATGCACGCTTGTGTCCGGATCTGTAGCTTACTTTGTTAAAAAATTATATGGAACGGCCATAAAGCAATTCGCTCGAACAGTGGTAATTATTTTATTTGAATAAATTCGGTCGGGTAAGGCATTTCATATTTAAATTCGGGAATACATTCTCATTGCACTGGGTGACGGTCCAATATCGCCATTCATTGGTCACGACTAATGAAATTGAAAATATTCATTAAAAATTTGAATGAGCAAGTGTTACAAGCTCTTTTAATAATTAGTCACCTCATTAATTTTTATTTGTATCCTCAGTAATGAAAATGACAAATGCAATTTAACATTCATATTTTATGACCAACGCAGCAACATAAGGTGTTCACTTTTACGATTCGAACACGGCTTTGAAAGTCATTGTTGAACCGAGGTCGAGTTTTTTAACAGATAAAACGCAGCGAAAAATGCATACTTTAATTCAGCTCATATTTTTACGAATTTAAAATTATCTATATATTTCACTTCCCAACGACATGATATAATGCCATAAGAAAAACATTTTGAATTGACATATTTGTCTTCCTGGGTAGGTAAATAAAAATTTTATGCAAAATTGAGATGAATTGAAGGGTAAAAAAGTAAAATTATAGTTAATTTCAGCATATATTAGCCCAAAGACAGCTGAATGTTTTGTAACGAAAATAATTGTCCTCTAAGCCATCACGATTTTCCCACGCTAATTCTGTTGCATTAAAAATAATTTCCGAGGCAATATAGCTCATTAAGTAACTTTATTGGAATTCTGCTATCTTATTCTTACTTTCAAGAAACTCATGTAAAGAAAGGAGAGAAACAAATGGTACTTCTTAATGGTACTTCTTAATCTTAAAAATGACGATGATGTTACATTTCATGAAAACTTTTATGAACACCGAAGAGTAAAATAATTAAAGCAATCTTCGCAGTCCAGATTTATTATTTTTAGACAATGTGCATGCAAGCAGTCAACTCATATTTCCATTAAAGGTTCTGATTTGAAACAAATATAGGTAATATTAATGCCTAGAGGAAACCGTAAACTCTATGCCATCGTACTACCACATGCGTATCTTCTTAGAATATAAACTTTTGATTCTTCACAAGGACTACCATTAGATAGGTATATATTCTGCAAAACGAACAAAGACAATGGTACAAAAAATCCCCGCCGCCAAAGATGTCGAGTAACTCATGAAAACTACTTTAATTATTATTGACTACAGGATGGTATGTTAATAAAGCCGACGACGAATAGAAAATATTGAAATGATTTCAGCTTCTCTTCGGTCAGAGATTGGAGGGGGTTTGGTAGATAACCAAGGGTGCACTCTGGATGAGGAAAATTTTATACTTTGTTTTTCCACAGAATTCTTACAACCTCACCCGTCACGTATAACGTTAACCCTCGAAACTATGGTCGTGTTTAATAAGAATTCTGTGGAAAATCAAAGTTTAAACTTTATTCATCCTAAATGTTAAGCAAAGTCCACAAAGTACCACCAACTTGACCTACGGCTACGTAAATATTTCGATACACGCAGATAACATATAGGAAGCGGACGAGCGAGAGACGCAGCCAACATGGCAAGGGTGTGAACTGCGATTCATTTGCGCCTGAAGACGTAAGACATCAGGGATCGCCGCTTGGATAAGGCGGCCAACAAGAGGAGAGGGGGATTTTAAAGGCACCGGCCGCCGGAGCGTGGACCAAGGGATTTTGGATGGAAAACGGGGAGTGAGGCCGAGGGGGGTTGAGGTCGTCCCAGGAGGACGTTCCGGACGCAAGGCGATAGAGAGATGTTGAGAGCGTTGCGAATGGGGCGAGGGCATCGCGGGTGTGAGGACGGATAATCCGGCAGGGAGGAGGGGTCAGAGGTCAGGGCGGAGGAGGAGGCCTAAGGTGAAATGGAACATCCAGGCGTGGGGAAGCAGAGGGGACTTTGCTTGGATACGGGTGGGTCGACATTCCCACCTAACTGGACGCTTTTTACTCAAGGCGATGGCAGGATGGGAAATTGTAGTAGCAGGTGGGAACGAGTAAGGAGGACGTTAGGAGTTAAGGAAAGAAGATATTAAAGGAGGAATGGGATCGGGATCGCGAGGGCAGAGGGGAATGTTTTCTTGGGAGCTCAGAGACATTGGTGAGGGCTTGAGATGGGACCGTATATTGCCACGTGATTGTTTCATTTTATCGCTCAAGGAACCACATTCGGTATCATTTTCACGGAAGACCACGGCTAAAGGAATTTACGCAAGGCTTACAAAATGGTATACCTTTTGGATTTGAGTTTTAGGATATATTTCAGAGGATAAAAATACACCCAATTCAATTGAGATGGTTAATAAACTTCAAAGCTAGAAGATTTTGAATAGGAAAAATTTCTTTTTATTCCGTAGCGTACGTCGAATAATGGTCACAAAACCACAGAAGGATAATCACATTTTACGAAAAATATTGCAAATTTTTAATTATCAATGTGTTAAATAGAAGCTCCAATATTTAAATTGGAGGAAAGTTTCTTCTCACGTGTTTCTGAGAAAGGTTTTAAATAGTCAAGCAGATAAATTAATAGTAAGATGGTAAATCACTTTAAGGAAAACAAAAACCTTATCTTGCACGGTCCCAACAGAAAAGAGGGAGCAAGTAAACATTGTGAGTCGTATTTGTGACAAAGAGATTCAAGAAGAGGAAATAATTCAGTAGGAAATTAAATTTAATTTAGTGAAGTAATAAAAGTGGGGGCTCAGGCAAATAAATGCCTTCACCAACTATCCCACGAATCACCTCCACGCGTGAGTGGTAGCATGAGCTGACACGTCAAATGAGCAAATGGGGATAACTTATAAAAAGTTTTCGTTCTTGTTGGGAATTCAATAATTTTGGCTAGTTATAAAATAGATTTATATCATCCGAGATTAAAACAAACTTGACAGTGCATCTGCTTGAAATTGTAATTTAACTTGACATATTGTATGATATTGTGGATGATACGGTTTTAAATGTTATTTCTACATCAGAACTATATGTAATCCTATCAACGGCTCAAGTAATTTAAATTCAGTGAAAAGTATCACGTTATTCAAGTAATTTAATTCCGGTAAAAAGTAATGGATGATATAAATGAATACAGAGTATCATTAATGGAGCGGAGACAAAATAAAAAAAAGATAAAATCTTCAGTTCCGCGTCGAAATGTTGAGGGATGCAGCTGGGTATGGAATAGCAGGTTTTTGTAATGGGCTGAGAGGGGTGGATAGAACTCTGGAATCGAAGGGGGCAAGACTCGAGCTCTACCGGAAGGATAGGGAAGGGAAGTTAGGTTAGACACGGCACAAAGTTCGAAAGGGAGGACTTCCTAGCAGGAGAGGAGAGGCCGGTGGGGCAGGGTGGGCGGCGGGAAGGAGGCGTGCACGGGCCGTGGGACTCCTCTACGGCTCTCCAGGGTGGCATCGGACTTAAACCTGCCTCCGGGCATCCTGCCTCCACCCCCACTAAAGCCCCCACCTCCTCTCACTCCACCTCCGGGTCGCTCACAATTCAACCTCCCCGTCCACACCTCCCTCTCCTCCATACTAAATTCAACCCCCGAGGCCCCACCCACACTCTCTCCTCCGCCCCTTGCAAACACACGAAAAACCTCCCACCCTTCATCGCAATATCCGAAGGAGGAGGAGGCCCAGAGAGAGAGAGAGAGAGAGAAAAAAAAAGAAGAGCACAGAAGGAGGGAATAGTTGCGGAGGAGGGAGAGGGATTGAGAAAACTCACGACCTCCAACTCCAGAGAACTGGAATCTTTTCTGCCCTCCAGCCGGCTGGGATCTGATGGTGAAATAGAATATGTCCAGAACTGTGGCCAAAGTACTACATTTTTTTTATTTCAGGTATGGTATCAGTTAGAATCCTGGCTTTAAAACTGGCCGTTTATTCGAATGATTAGTGTGTGCCAGGATTCCGATCCACACTTGGGACTTATTTCAGAGGATACTTTAAATGCATCGCTCGTATTATGTTACTCACCATGAACGGAAACGTCATCATATAGTCATCTTTTGGTATGCTCTGCATTAGACGCATTGAAAACGAATGAGGCAAATTTGACACAATAATAATAAATACACAAGTACCAAGGCTAGATTTTTTAGCAATGATACTCATAATCTCTTATCTTGAAGATTAAGATTACTCATCGTTTTGAGGAAAAGGTGCGTAGAGCAAATGATAGATCTGTCTACCCCATTCAATACTATTTGCGTGTAAAATCCACATTAACCTAGAGGCTTGGTACTTCTCCAGGTTTATTCATAGTTTTATATTTGATAGATGCTGTAAAATCAAAGAAAAACAACATCACGAATATTTTGTGTGGGTTGAGGAATTTTAACAGGCTCCCCCCGGATTCCAGTCCAAAACCCTCGAGTTCAAATGGAAACTCTTTTGTCTACCCAACAGGCTAACTCGCCACAATTTGAGAGTCAGCAAAAAATACTTTAATATTTCATAATAAGATTAGCCATCCATTCAAATAATTGAATATCCATGAAAGGTGGGCGAAAGAAACTATATAACCTTGACAGAAAAAGAATTTTCAGAGTTGACTGATTTTATTTCCGCTGGGATGTTTTAAAATCGCAATTATCGAATCGCTATACTTTATATAAATTCGATGAGGAAAGGTTCCTATGCACTCTTCATCAACAGCAACGTAATGAGACTTCCATTCCCCCTATAACCCTCCGCTTATAAGCAATCCTTCCCTATTCTCCTAGTCAGATGCATCAAGTTTTCTCAGTACGGACTTAAAATATTTTCCTAATAATGAATATATGGGTCACAGAAAGCATAAGGTAAGTGGCCTCATATGAACTCCAACTTCTTCCGGCTACTCCATTGAAAACCTTCGCAAGAAATCCGAAGAATTCTATCGGATGGGATGACTATTCCTCTCCCCAACCCCTTTCCCTTCTTCCCTGAAGCCTACTCCTACCGCTCCTCTTAAAGAAGCCTCGTACGCACAATATAACCGACTGTGGCCCCACTGGGGTACTGACATCAACATACCTCCCTCTCTAATCCCGGACCCTCTCTTCGACGATAGAACTCTCCTATTTCCCCAGCTCTCTTCTCCAGGGACTCAAAGGATGAGGGAGAAAGGAAGAATTAAGGGCTGAGGAAGGACGGATTTTTTTATCCAAGAAAAAGATTTATATAGAAAAGGGTGATGAAGTAAATACCTATTGAGAAAGAGGTCGGTGAGGGGGTGGATTAGCGGGAAGTATAGACTGCAGAAAAGAGCAACTAACGTAGTGAAATGCATTGCATTGAAGACTGACAATGAACGAAGGAAATACAAATATTTTTAAAGAGTGCGAAAATTCCACAGGGAATGCAATCATTCGCCTTGACCGGGACCATATCCCACTATATCCGGTCTAGTGCTTTATCCAGTTAAGCTACTGAAACATTTGTGGAATACTCCGGACAATATGGTCTGAACTACTAAGCATATTATGCGAGCATATTATTTTTCAAGAACTTACGGCTTCAAATGCAACCGCAATACATACAGCTGCGCAGCTTCAAAGCATAAAAATCAAGTAAGTTGTGTCTTTAAAAAATGGAAGCCATCTTAAAGGTCAATTTTAACGTTATATCAGGGCTGCCAGCCTCAGTCCTCAATCGTGCACTAGAAGAGGATGGCTAAGATTCTACCAACGTAACTGATATACTTGATTGTCCAATATAATGATTGGAGCGGAAGAAATGGACTTGCATCAAATTATTACGTCCAATAGATGAATAAATACTGCCTTAGTCTTATTGCATGGAAAAATCACGGAATAAATCAAGTTCTCCGCAGAAAGATCAACATAACAAATGAATTGAAGAATAAAATACTGTTTTACTAAAAAAAATAACACTAATAACAGGCCCCACAGATCGTATCGAAGAAAAAATTTGCTTTCTATTAAAAAATGAGAAACTCTAACTGGAAATAAGCATTACCTGAAAGAGTTTCGAAAACACAAATCCTTCTGTTTCTCGAGAGCAACGGAGCGAATTAGTGCAATGGTCAGAAATATTGCCTCTCTCATCAAGGTCTCTGCGTAGGTATAAAAAAATGAAAAAAATGTATGAAAGGAAATATGACAATTATTTAATAATATTTGGGCATTATGCTTCAACAAAATCACCTCTGTTTTTTGAGATCATCAGGCATAGAAGGGAATTATTAGGAGATCAATCAGTACGAGCTACGAAATGTTTGAAATAGGGATTATGGTGAGAGTCCCGGGGATCGGTTTGCTGCAAACGTCTTTACAGGTTCAGGGTTTTTAATGCGTCGATTGCAATTTAAAGATAGTGGTTTTGCTGGAACTCGTACTAGTTATCAGCAGAAACTGATTCAAACTGAAGCTGATAAAAAATTTGCTGAAATTCATAACAGATCAGGGGTTTAGTCTGATCCGAAGATGCCGTTTGTATCACTAGTGGAAATACCATCTGGAGACGCAAAGTAATGCGGAGAAAACGTGAAAACATGAAGATGTGAGGGGAGAATATTTGGTCAAATCTAGAGAGTAAATATTCCTCTTCGCAAAGTGTTATTCTGTAGGATTCCACCCTAGGGTGTCCGATCTTTCTCACGGAGGATCAGAGGCGACGCATTTGTCCTGATCTTTCCCGAGCTCCTTGGCTTTGGCCAAGCCTTCCTTTGTCCAATCCTCCTTATCTGTTGCCCCCTTCCCACCCAACTCCTCCGCGTACACGCCTCCTGGGCAGCAGAGAAGAGAGAGCATTAGTGGGACCTTGGGACTCCTTACCCCGCCCTAACACTACGCCTCCAACGATATCACCCGCAGTTCCACATATCTCCCGGCGTTAACCGCTCCAACAGAGACTCCTCTCCATGCCCTGCAAACTGCTTTGCTTCTCCCTTCCGCACCTCATTCTGCAAGCTCAAAGGAAGACATTCCCTGCTCTCTGGTGATACGGTGATTTTTTTACATGAGTAATGTTAGTGACTCTAATTCATTAACAGCTTTATGCGTGGGGATCAGCTCGAGAAAATTTTCTTTCGTTTTTCGAATCAAACTAAATATTTGGACTCCACCTCTTTCACATATGTAAATTAGAGAACAAGGCAATCTGTTACAGCTGATACGGTTTAAACTATGGACAGTTAATTACGGTACTGGGTCAAGATGCCTTATTATAACACCATTTATAAGCCAAATATTGGAATGACAAGAATATTTCTACGACTAAGAGAGAACCTTATAATATTTAGAAACACGTAGAACTTGCAGCGACTGCATTATACAATGAAGTTATCATTAGACAATGGATCAAAATGTCCTATGGCCCGATAAGGTATGATGATGAAAGAAAAGCAATGAAAGTTAATCTTAGTTGAATTCCTCACTCTATAAAAAAACTAGATTTCGGTAATTTATGCCACTATCATGGAGTGACAAGTGCATCATCATTCTAGATCATCACCCATTTTCGGCGTCACATAATCTAGGTCAGTCAAAGGGTTTCAAAATTTGAAATACAATTCCTTGTGCAAATCCTTTTGTATTAAGAATTATAAAAAAATTATAAGGGAACATCAGAGAGTCTCTTCAGATGAACCAAATCCACATAATATTTTGAATCAAAATTTAATTATCTAAGAAATAGAAAGTGACGCTTTACGTAGGCAACATGGTGTTAACTTTGAAATTTAAATTTTACGTGGTCTATAAGTATTTTACGTATCGAAAATAAAGGAGAAGAAAAATTGCACAGCCAACCATGACATCTACATTGTAATTAACGTTTGGTTGAAACATTATCCTAAACAAAACAAAATAAACACGTACCCTGCCTGAATTAATGATGAGCAAGTCGCCCCCAAAAACCTAAACATTCCTATCTCAAATCAACACTCAACCAGCGATGTAGAATAATCGTATTCGGAATAAATACATGAGGACCCATATATTCATGACTTACATGAAAATCATAGCCTATAATTACCTACTATTTCTTAGTAGCCTTAGAGTTATAGACCATAGGATTATACTAGAGAAAAATTTCGGAGAAGGGGATTTTGTTAATAATTGAGACCATTCCACTTTTAAAAAATAGAAAAAGTGCTCCTCACAAAGATGTAATCTATTTTTATTCCCTTGAAGGCAAGAATGAAAAACAGAACTTAAGGTGTAAAATAAAATAAAATTCAAAATAAACGTAGACGTATTCCGTCGGATATGGGGTAAAGGTGTCATTTTGAATTAAAGATATTTTCGGAATTGCGCTTCAAACAATTTTTTCCCCTCACTACGCGTTTTTGCGAGGTGATACTTTATAATGATGCGAAAAAATTGATTTAAAAAAATTGAGACCCAGAATCTGAAGGATTTTACATTCATAAAGATAAATTTCCTTCAAAGCTCTGCATATAACAATTAATTTTGTACGTAGTCACGCGCACGGGGGCAAATTTACGCCAAGAATGAAATTCGCCCTGAAAAACACCATTTGGTTTAAACAGGATTCGAACCCGAATATCCTGATTGCGTCTGAGGTTCGCTTTGAAGGAAATGGCTCGATGGTATGCATGGTAGCGTACCTGACAGGAAATCTAGAGACCTGGATTTGAATCCCCGCCGAAGTCAAACGATTTTTTTCTTGAAGAATTTCATCCTTGGCTTAATAAGCATGTCATCATGACCTGCACCTTACGTCGTATGGGTCGTTGGAAATGGCAGTGAAGAAAGGGTGGAGAGAAACGTACGCGTTGGCATTAGCCTGTACTTGAGGGGCCCTCTACAAAGCAAACATGAAGAGATCGACGAAGCTCTGTTGCAGAGATCTAAGGCAGCCAGAGGCAGTCTCTAAAAATCCCTGCAACCGTCGGAATTGGATCCCGGCCCTAAGGGGTGGAAAGTCAACCGCCAAACCAACGCGAACTCACTTAGTTTTAGGTATTCACTGAATACCTATTAACTCAGAACCACCGGGATACCAAGTTAGAAATTTATTTTTTATTTATTCCCATATAACCGAGAATAGGTCTATATGATGATTTAGCACGGGGTTTCCAACATGCTAACAATTTTAACGTACACGAGCCCTGGATAGAGACAACCTACCTAGGCTAAACTCGAACCCACGTTGTCCTGTTGTTTGGCTGGCGAGGACTTTACCCCGCCGCAACCGAGGCCGGCGCCTGAGACCTTTTAAGTAGGTATGTAATCGGTCCACATCACCACCCCCACCGAAGTATCGTTAAAATCTTCGCTTCATTCCCTGTTCCACACCTATCACCAATGCATTTCTCCGGGCTCTTTCTTCCGCTATGATCTTCCTTTCGTAACTCTGGAGCAAACATTCCTCCACCTCCGAAACATTCACAACCACCCACTTGGCAACACCACGCTTCCTCCTCCTCAACCTCCGCCAATCCACAGATCCTTCACACGCTCGCGGGGAAGGCACGGGGACTCGCAAGGGGGCGACAGCCCATTTGCATCGAAGGCAGGATATTTATTCAGAGCACGAGGAAGGAGCGGGGGAGGCGATAAAATAACTTCGCCCTCACATCTCCCCTCCGAGACGGAATAGAGAGTGAGTTAATCTCCTGATTCCGCTCCCATCTCTTCCCATCCCACCTTTGCACCATCCACCCACGCTTTCTTCACACCCAAACGGAGACAAGATTACCCCCATCCCTTTTACCACCATCCCTTAACCGGTTCAAGCACAAATAACTACCCATTCTACACGCTTCTCCTCGCATTCCCTTTTATCCTGCGCTTTTAAAATAGGATTTGGATCCGATGCCAACGACTTTGTGCACCGAGAGAAAGATGTTCCCTTTGCCAAAAAGAGGAGGAGGTTATCTTTGAAGGGGTTCATTTCAAGGACCTTCCAACCTTGGGTTCCTTTCAACCGTCTCGCAACGAAAAAAAGGAAGAGTGCAGAATCCGCTGGTGCCGGGGAGGAAAGACAATGAAAGATGCATTAGAGGTAGTCTTTGAAAATAATAAGAGAGTTGAATGTTAGCACTAGTTATTGAGGGCCAAAACTTGTACCGTTAACCAGGACAACTTTGCCACTTTTTTTCTTTTTCAACCGCATTCTTGTAAGTTCATGTACGGAAATGATTTAAAACCATTTTAAGCCGTTAGTCTTGGTCTCTACTTTCAAAATTTTTGAAAAAATGACAACTTAAGTAAAAGTTTATACGTTAAAAAAATTGAAGATATAGTTGGCAAAGATTCTCTGGATCTGGGGCAACTTTGCCAACAGAGCTATGTCCAGTGGAAACCTCAATAAAACAACGGAAAAAATAATTTTTATTTAGAAAGCTCTTAAATATAGAATGGTACACCAAGATACTCAAAACATTGATAGTGGAATGCTATTGTCATTCCCTAATTTTTCTTCTTTTTACAAGTCCCTCTAACAAGATTTTGTGTGGAGGTGCTTGGAAGTGACCAGGTGTGATTTGTCCATGGTTTCTCCAGGGGCCACATTAATTTTACGTCTTCTTCTCTATGGCGAACTTTTGTTTGGATTGTGACGACAGGCTTGAAGACAATTCAAAAATGAATCACTTACTCTTGTAGGAGTGTCATTAGGATCATTTTTCTATGCATCCGGAATTCAATACTAAACTTCTTCGGGATTGAGTGGCACGATGCCACATTTCTCGAACCCTGATATGATGTTTGAGTTCATTTTACTTTCTTCGTCCAAAGCACTGAGAAGTTTTGCCAAAAGTGTTGGAAATACATTCTTTTCGATAGTTTTATAACTATTAAAGTTCCACAATTATGGTCAGCCAGTATGGCTCTTCATTTGTTTTTTACAAGGAGCGAAGACTGAAAAATCAAAGGGTTTGACATAAATGATTGGACGATGGCGTAAGAACACAAAACGAATCAATCGTCAATCAATGGCATTAAAAGGCATTCCCCACTCAGCACAAACAAGCACATGTTCGAGTATCTCTTATTCCTCATCCTTGCTCAATGCCGTATGGCGCCCTGGATTCTTTGAATGGCGACACTTCACCTTACTTTCAATTGTCCTACGTGGAATATTATACTTTTAGGCTGCTTTTCCACTGCTCAATTCATTACTAATCGCTTCAGAGACAGCAAGTTGCAGCGTACTGTCATCATAATTTCGATACCTTTGGCCTCCCAACTTGGTATTAAAGCGTCTTGGCATTTGAAAGGCCTATAAAACGAATATGAAAAACGCACCCTTAGGAAAAAGTGCAAAGGTAGTGGTGAAATAACAATATTGTCCGTTGGCAAAGTTGTCCCATTTCCACCAAGTTTCCTGGTGCAACATTGCCAAGTTAAATTATTAAATCTAAATACATCATGATAAGGAACTAAGAAAATGTGAGAAATTCGATGTCCCATGTATTATAATATCCACAGAAAGAGAACTTTAGAATATACAGTTCCTAAATTGTTTAACCTAATACCTAATTATATCGAGTCCATAGAAAAAATTTCAATATTGAAAGAAAAATTAAGAAATTGGTTGTATGAGAATTATTTGCTCTAACATATACTTTAGACATAATCGGGATGATGTATATTTATGTGCATATGTATTCATGCACAAAATTGTATGTGATGTGCATATTTGGGTTCTTGAGTGAATGTATCCGTGCATGTCACAGATTCCTTTTCATTTATTTTTGAGTTTTATTGTGGGAGTGAAATTACGAAAAATGTTTGATGTAACTTTGTATTCTTCTTTGTATGGCTTAGCGGGACCCTATTATTTTTCCATGCATGTTAATCCGAATTTTGCATATATATACTTTTGTCTAGCGAAATATAATATTTATGATAATGTGTAAATAATAACATAACCTTTCCGAGCAGAGATGGTATTTCATTTATGATATGCTACGAATATGTACCTGATGTTTTTCTCAATAGGAGATATTGATGCATGGTCTGTGTTAACTAAATAAGTGATAAAAATACAAGAATGTGTATTTTGTATACTTGTTCTTAAACTTGTCATTATTTTTTATACTTATTCTTAAACTTGTGATTAAACTTGTCATTAAAAAAATATATTTTACCATTTAAAGCTATTCTGAAAGTAAATTATATGCTCTATTGAACGATACCAGAAGTTTTTACTTACGATTGAGTAAATGGGAAGGGCGAGACACTTAAATAGACAACCAAAATATTCAGTTTGGCCCGAAAAAAACAAAACACTAATAAAGATCTGCAAACAAATTGTAAGACTACAAGTGTGTGGGAAGGCTATCACTCAATATCTTGTCTGAGTGATGAAAACATAGGCCCTCTCTCGGATAATTAGGGAACTTAGTAGGGCACCAAACATAATATTTTTCAAAACCTGGCAAAGTTGCCCCACTTGGCAAAGTTGTCCCGGTTTGCGGTACGTATATAAGAAATACATAAAAGCGGCATCATTGGAATCGAGTAATACTTTTCTGCACTAAAGTTTGGTCTTAAAAGATCCTTCACCCCTTCACACCTCCACCCAAGTTCCCTTAGGAATTAAATATTCAAAACATAAGCTATCATCTTCAAATTGCTGAGAAATAGAGATTATTGCCTAACATTAACGGAATCTAAATTAGATAATTGTTCCTCAGAAACAGCACAGAGTTAATGAACATGCATATAAAACGTCATACGACAAGAAATCGACGAGTGTACAGCCTCTTAAGGAAGTAGTCCTAATAATAATAATGCGTTTTCACCTGGCAAGATTGGGACGAGAGAATCCCTTCTTCCATCTAACCCCTCAGTATGCATTAAATCTTCTGTCCTTCCTCAGTTTTCGACCAATCGTATACACTCCCAATACATTAAAAAGCTTTAAATGGAGAGAGAATAGGCATTCTGGTAATTAATTAAAGTCTGGTTACACGGTACATTAACTTGTACGAGTTGATGTCTAAATGCATGAACGATTTTGGTAGACCGGAACGGAAAATGTGCGATTGCATGAACCAAATGAGAACAGGTGCTGTTTTCCGTACATGTATTTGAATAGTATGGGTGGTTACTTGATGCATTTATACGTTCATTCACTGTTATTAACTCCTGCGGGTTTCTGCATTATATGTAACCAGGGTTTTAGACAATGAATAAAAATCAACTTAGGCCTTAAAAGGAAATACGTTATTACATAATATAGTATTAACATGGGCCCAAGTTTTGGGAATTATGCCTAAAAAATTTCAAATTGAATACGAGCTGAGGAATTGAAGAAGAGCTGAGAAAGCCTAGTTCCATAATAATTTCCATGGGCTCTACAAAAATCCATTGGACAGGAAATTAAATCCCAGGTCTTTGGCTTTGGAAAGTAAAGAATCTGAGTGGCGTAGCGCTCTGCGCAGCTACTCGAAAAGGCAAAAGCGTCGTCTGGGTCCAGGGGAAATTTTTTCCTCCGTAATAATTGTAAAGATATACTTGTATTCAATTTTGAATGCTTGTATTATACTTCCTGAAACTTGGACTAATTTTAATAATATCTTATGTCGTCTTGTTTTTCCTTGAATCCTCTTCTGGCCTTTGTTCATTATTGTTAATCGTTTCAGAAATTACCAGATTGACTTTTCTTATCCCTATTTCAAGTTTTTTAAACGTATCGGAAGTTTGTACGATTGAATATTTTATTTTGACATAGAAATGTGAACTCAAAAATTGTAAACATTTAACTTAAGTTGAAATCATATTAACATTGAAGTGTATTTGCTAATCTAAGGGGCTGTTTTAGTGACTTCTTGTAGTTTTTTTGCACATAAGCTCTGGTTCATTTGAAATTAATACGATTTCGTGATTGTTTTAATGAAAATACCTTACATCGCTGGGGAACAGTCATTCCCTTCGTACCAGAAAGATTCTAGCTCTTCATGCATATGGACTACAATCATCAATGCACAACCCTAGCCTGAAAAGCATGAAAAATGATATCATGAAATTTAATGCGTAGTAATCAATAAAATAAAATTCAATATAGTAAATTACTATCGATAAATAATATCTTTATTTTAAATTTAAGTAGAGCAAAAGCAAGAGGGAATATCGATTAAACTAATAACATTTTGAATGTAATAGAACTTTTACTTAGAATATGCTTCTCTACGGAAGGGAGGAATGGACAATGGCAGCCGCGGAGAATCAAGGGAAGAGACCTTCGATATGTGGGGAAACGCAAGAATGATGAGGATCAAATAGATCGACTGAGTGAGTAATGAAGAAGTCTTAAGTAAGAGAGAAGAGAAGCCTCATAAAAATCTTAACAAGAAGACGGAAAATATTGGTCATTTTGACCAATAAATGTTTCTATTTGCAAAATAATTGGATAAATACTAATAAACATATGATATCCGGTAGTATATCACCAAAAGTGACTGGAAGTTATTTACTTCAAATATTATATGCACGTAAATTTAGCTTAGGGTAATCTAATTATTATTTGCTGCAATGTGTTGACAACTGAACTTTCAATGAAGAGAGATGACAAGTAATTTACGGAAACCAAGGAATTTATCTATGAGGCAGTGTATATCGTAATACACTGGTAAATATTTGCATTAAATGACATATTAATTTTGCTCTCCAATTAGGCACAAAAACCCTGTGAATTTTCCACTCTAAATCAATGAAACAAGGCAGTCACGAGATGACATGCGTGTCATTTACTAAAAATACAGGTTAAATAACGTCACATTTGATGGTCCTACATAAATTTACATGTCAAAATGACAGGGATTTCGATCAATAACCAAAATCAAGATTAGCAGCGATGTTCCCAAACCTGGAACCCATCGTTCCTTCATGTCAAGCATCTGGGAAAAATAATTCCTCCATTGATTTCAAACCATGCACCCCAAAAGCGGCTTCACCAAACCAACAAGCCTCTTAATCCACCCGGTAATTCTTTAAAGCCCCGCAAAACCTCCCTTCCACCACGGGACCTCTTGAACGCGACTCTCATATCCGTTTGGAGAACCCGCAGCCACCACCGCCAACCAGGGGGGTAGGGGATCCCGACAAACCCGACTGGTTTCCCTCCCTACCCTTGCTCTGCAACACCTAAAAAGCCAACCCCACTTTCGCCCTTAACCATCACAAGCAGCGGGTAGCAATGCTCTCCCTACTACCAGTCGACGCCCGAAGACCCTGCCCGCCCAACCTACTTGCATCTGTCACGCTGGCGAGCATCAAAACATTAATCCGGTCCCCATTAAAGTGGATCCATAAAACATGAGGTGTTTCCCTCCCCCCCTTTGCTTTCATTTCCACGTCGCTCCCACCCTCCTCCATATAATACACCCTTCTGGAGTGAGAGCCACCACCCCCTTCGTCTTTCATGAAGCCGCGCCACCTTACGACTCATACTACGCTAGCAGCCTCGGCAGTGAGATTTTGAGTGCCATTCTTTCCTCTCGCCTCTGATATTTCTCATCCATCCTTTCCTCTGCAGCTCTCCAAGAAAATAGGTACCACTAGGACTCAATCGCGAGGATGCAACTGAAAAAATGGGAACCGAAATCCACTCACGCCATTTCGGCAGCTAAGGACTGCAATGACTAATTCATCGTAGTTTATTTCCCTGATATTTCGTTTGCTTATTAACTTCTGACCCAATTTTTTCAGCTTTAACTGAATTAACATGGTACGATAAATTTTGAGACGAGATACCATGGTTTGGAAGCAGTACCTGTGTAATAACCTTTCCTCTTTTTGCTGTTACGATAAGATATATACATTTTGACGAAGTTTTCGTAATATTATTTTGGGTACAGAGGTAGAATTTTGAGATTAATTACTTTAAATTATTTTTACACACATTAGATAAAAATTCAACAGGGATACGGAAACTACGGGATTGGCTCAAGTTTCTGGTGAAATTTACGAAAAGATACCTTTCAGAGAGGCATAATTGTAAATCCACCAAACAATTCCTTGATGGAGGATAGGGAGCGGCTGCAAATGATAATACATCAGGCCAACACATCCAACTCAATTCAATAAATTTATTTGGGCGACTTCTACCAAAGGGCTACAAAGTCTTTTACTTCGTGATACCTAAATCACATCATTAAAAGCTTTTAGCTGCGAGTATTATTCTACCAGAACCGTAAAACTGTGTGTGATGCGTCCAAATGACCAAGAAAAAGAACAACTTCTATATGAAGAGATTTAATGTCCTTAAATATTTAATTAGGCCATTCGCATTCAAAAGATGACTCTCAGCTCAATAAAGTGGCACCGGAAATCATTGAATAAATCTTCTTTTTCTTTCAACTCATTCGCACCTCCCCAAAGAGTCGAACTGGATGTAAAATTTTGAAAACAAATTATGGGGAACACATTAACATCCCAAGTAAAAATCAAACATTATAATGTATGAGCTTGTGAAACTAAAGCTCAGCGTTTTGTAACTTCAAGCATGTAACCGCCTTAATTAGCTATCAGGAATGTAATATATTTTCGAAATGAAACATGTATAATACATCTCAAATGCAGTCCAAGAAGGAAGGAAGGGGATACTTCCAGAATACTACTCCACGCGACCTACTTTAATCGCTAGAATACTTTAATAAAAATAATATAGATTGTTTTTTTCTCTTGAACTCAGTATTTTACGCTGATTAAAGTCTTTGAGGGTAAGTCTTCAAGAATTAAATGTAAAATTTTTGGCCAACGTTTCGGTACATTGTTATACCTTCATCAGGGGGATGATTTTGATTTTTTATGACATGGCAAATAGAATTCATTGCAAAAGAGCCCTGATGAATATATAAAAATATACCAAAATGTTGGTCTAAAAAAAGTGCATTTAGTTCTTAAAGACCTACACTCCAAGAATGTAATGAACGACAACAATAATATCTCAAATTAATATCAAGAGAGAGAAAAAAGATAGTGCATCACGACGGCTCAGCCCCTATCGACTTGGAGTATGCGCCCTCCGAGGGTAATTAACCGTCAAACTTGATACGAAACCTCGAAAAGGCTACGTGTCAGATTCTTCCTTTTGCCTCGAAGAGTTATGACCGGTAAACCCTTTTGTGCTCGCCGCTTTCCCTCTCTTATTCCAGCATTTGTGGACCCGTGCACCCGCCGACGCCGATCAGCCAACACTGTTCTGGCGTCGCGTCGCCTCTCTCATATGAAGAGACGAACGTCCCTTTCACGGGTCCAATCGCCTGCCATCTCAGATTCGTATCTTGGGACGGCCTCCGGGCTCCCTTCAATGGACTCGATATTTTTGGCCCCCCCGCTGCCGTCGGGTCATGGCGAAAGCGGACGTGGATCGGCGCATTATTCGTCGAGGACGTCCGGTTTGCGTGATAAGGTCGGCGAGAAGAATGAACGCGCACTTCGATATGCGGATACGGAGGGAGTTGCGGACGGGGACCCTTAATTCACCGGCCAACGCGTCCACCAACCCCATCTATCGGCTCACTTAAATCAACTTTGGGGTTGAGTATCTTTTTCGCTCCCCTTGGATAACGCAAGGGGAGAGAGAGGTGGGAAAATATCGTTAGTCCGGCATTCTTCATGTTTCTCTATCTATTTTCGACCTTTATTGCTGAGGACGAATCTCATTAGAACTATCTTTACTCTGTTTTAGAACGGCAGATTTTTACGGGCTCAATCTAAGTGAGGTAGAAGGGATTAGCAGCCATTGGGAAAGTGAATTTCTCAAAAAAAAATTTTTTAAGACGGATATTCACCACACGTTAACATATAAATTGAAAATCGTCACAAATAGAGATGCACTGTTTATGTAGATATTTATTACGAAGAAACGTGTTCGTTAAACTTGAAAGCGAATGAATTTTTTGATGGCTCTTATAAAACTCACAGAGGAATACATTTATACATAATGCATAGAAAACTGCACGAATTTATATTTCTGTTGTGGCACTTATGAAACGATTAGCTCAGGGTATTAATATTCATACAGACTTCAACTGCAAGTAAAATCGAAAAGAAATATTGTGAAATATCGAGCGCATCCAAGACTGACGCTTTATTTTAACAGCTTCATCCAAATTCCCAAAACTATATTTCCACCATTAAATGTTTATTTGAACCTTTATCCAATAGCAAACTAACCAGTGGTAAAATTTCAGAGGTTATGATTTCATTAAGATAACCTTTAGACATAGTGGTGATAGCTTACCAAAAAATTCCAAATACGTACAAATTCCTGAAAGCTAAGCTGAAATTATAAAAGCTTAAAACCCATAATAAATTTTAGAAAATATTTTCATATGCGTATAAGGACTGCAATTTTTCCGTAGGTTCAAGTTAAAAGAAACAGTTGCATGGGCTGGAAAAACACCAAATAATCTCTAGTAGACACAAACAATTCGTTTCGTAAAGTATATCTACTCATTCAAGGAAAGAAATAACTCATTTAGCAATGGAAATATAATCTTTTTTTTATAAATTAGGGATCAAATTTCAGTTTATTCTGATAAAACTAAAACGTTCAGCCATTCCAGATTCATGGTTCATTAAGAACTCTTGATTCTACCCACATTGTCTCCCTCAAGACAGGCTCCCACCATGCCCTGTAAGCGCGTCAATGGGCTCCCGGTGAACACCGTCTGGCTTCTCACCTTTATGGCCACGCAATCCATTCCGGCCGCTCACCCATCCCCCTCCCCCGTCTCACCCGCCGAATCCACCGCATCCAAGACTCCACTCTCTCCTCGCACAAAGTGATTGATTTCCCTCTCCTCATCACCTACACATCTTGACTGCGCCGAGAGCAATGGGATTGGATAAGAATAAGGGAACCACAGGATGGAATCCTTGCTAAAATCGGCTTCTTTCCTGCGACCCCTCAGCTATCTCACCACCTCTCTTGTTTATGCCTTGTCTACTAGTTATCCCTCTGATTAAGTCTCAGTCGTGGTCACAGTGCCTTCATCTAGGAAGATTTATATGATGCATCAATATCACAGAATCCGACATAATATTAAACAGGAAGGCAAATCTATATATATTTACGCTGGGTGTAACGTATTATCTCGGAGCCAGTGGCATGGCGAGGGGGGAGGGGGTCCGGACCCCCTCCCCGAAACATAAAAACACAGATACTTTGCTTCATAAAAGAAAACAAAATATTGAAAAATAATGAATTTACAAAATATTTCTTTGACAAATACAGTTTTTTCGATTATTAAACGCGATAAAATTAGAGTAAAACCCTCTTTTTAGTACCCTGTTTTTCCAAAAAATTTCCCTCTGGTTTTAAATGCCCCTCCTCCCACCTTACCCCCATACCCCCGGACTAAATTCCTGGCTAAGACACTGCCTCGGCCTAAAAATAAAACAATATCAAAGAACTCTCAAGTGCTATAAAGCATGGATGCTCTGTTGCTAATTTTCACTTCGCAACATACCATTGTTTCCACTTTCAGAATAAGGCCTCAAAAATTTTATGCGAAGATAATTAAAATTTCTGCAGAGAAATATTCAAATAAAACAAAATGTATTTCTTACACATGGCAAATCATTATTGTAATATGTCTTTCCAAAACGTTCTTCCTTTTCGCAAAAGCCACGCTTATCGATTTCAAACATCCTTATTTATAATATAATAAAAAATGGTAGTCGCAAATCAGTAGTAAGACATGGTTAGAATATAACATGCGTCTCCTCGCCAGATTGATAGGGCGCTGTGCCAGATTAGGAAAAGAAATTAAATTTAAAACTATAATGTGTGAAAAATCCTCTAAATTTTATTACGCTCCCTCCTTTCTCATTACGATTAAAAAAATGTATTCGGAATATTTTTTTTAATTAAATAAAGGAAATTATATATTTCTTGGTAGGCACATCCCTTTTGAGACCTAGAGTACATTGTTTCTCAACATGCTTAAATTCTCCGTTCGCCAGGCTATTAGTCATTTGTTTATACAAGTATAAGATTTCGGTAATAAATACGCCCACGGGTTACAGAAATTTCATAGAGAGGGGTTAACCCATAGTTTATAAGGTATTTCCACGTAACAGGGAGTAAAATCTACCATAATGCCCCTTCTTATGTTAAAAAAATTCTTTTCTGTTATTTTTTTATTTGTTATGTTATCTTTTAGCTATTATTTATTTACGTAAACAGACAATGTAAAAGCCTTTGTGCCGTTTTTGGTAGTGAAATAAATAAATAATATTCAAACAGAAGGAAATTAATGGAACCATAAGAAAAAGGTTTCCAATCACTTGGCCAAGGCTTCTAAGAGATTCTATATGAAGAGAGAGAAAAATAAAATAAAAGTACAGCGGAAAAAGGTGAAATCAATGCGTAAAAGTTCAATACCATGAATACGTTGTTAGAGAAGGCCACGAGAGAAAGAACAGCGGGTTGCTAGATTGAGATGGAGATGGAGCTCACCCGGATGGAAACCCGAGAAGAATTCATTGCTATGAATTCATTGTTTGTGAATAAGATTTTTACAAAACTATGAGTTGTATCGGTCTTAAGTTCTATCCTCACGAATCCACACCAATCTTCGGGTTGAAGGACTGATTGAATTGTTAGTGAGTAGTCTCGTGCATAGATACTGCAGAAGCTTACGTGGTGGCTATGGTTTCCAAACCATTGAAAATACAACCATAGAGTGAACAGGAGTTTACACACCCACATGTTAAAGGGCCATTTTCTAACCTGGATTCAACTGAGTCGATATCAAGTGTGTGCCATTATATGCAAAAATGCATCGAACAATGTTTTTTAAATTGAAAGTGATAATAAGAACATGAAAATACATGATTACCCTTGCAAAGTGGTTGCATGCTGCATGCTGCTGATTGATCACCCCCTGCCAAATACCCTAGAGGTGGCTCGCAGAATATTATGTATATGTACCCATACATTAAAACATCCCCTGTTTTCGTAAAAAAATATTCACTTTGTACATGTGAATTTTTTATTCTCACTAATTATGCCTGCTTGCGATCAAGATTTTTAACCGGCTGACCATTCGATGGGTGGTCCAATAGTCCAGACGAAAGATGAGTTAAAGAAAATAATTATCAAATAAAAATGATTAAAACCGATTGTTAAAAAATTATTGCACTCGCTAATTGCTACGTGTTATTTTTAGTTTCAGAGCAAATTAATATCCAATTCAAAGTAAGATAGCGACTATTAATAAGCACAGAGCTCGAAAATATTTTAAGAACTACAACGCAAGACTTGTATCAGCATTCAGCATAGTACTCTCTCACTGAAAAACAACACCAAACTCGTTCTTGCAAATTATCGTTCAATAAATGGAACGTAGTAACAGAAATATATCACTTGGGCAATAATGTATCATACAAATACATTAAACGTAATCAACAACAAATATACTTCCATAACTGCTTTGTTTACATTAATCACGTTCAGTGCAAATTTATCTGTGAATGACTAATAAATAGTTCATTAAAATGCTAGATTCATTTAGCCTGATTGCTGGTTAAAGATTGGCTTAGAACACTACGAGAAAAATTCTGTGTTTACAAAATGTTCTCCATTGAATTCGGTAATGACCTCGAAGAAGAAAAATTACTTCCACCCTTGCATATATGAATTCCAGAATCTTCAACCATAAACGCATAGCCTGAAACCTCCTTGAATTTAGCTTTTCAATACAAATTTCAATATGTGATATTTATAAAGGGTGTAATTTTTAATACAGCATCAATTTTTGAATTTGCTTCCCTCGTTTCCTAAAGAAGCAATGACTGTGAGCTCAAGCACCACTTTAACAATCGCCGAATAAATCGGAAAATGACACTTTCCCCAATCAAGATGGAATGGAGTAAAGCCTTCGATGTTAATATAGATAAGAAATCGGCAAAATCTTCAGGGTCGTAAACTTTAAATGCCATTCACTAAAACTTGAATAGGTACATTCTAAACTTTCCAGGGGGATTACAATGGAATAATTAGCCGTTCTTCCTCCAGGTAACTACTAATTCTTTTCCTTCCCCCTCCATCCAAATAACTCCTTCCACCATCTCACTGTTAATGCCCCATCTCTTCCCTCCTCCATCCCTGTACCCCTTCTCCTCATTCCCATTCCTGCCAAAAAAAAACCCACACCCTTCGGACTAATACCAACTCACCCCAACCCAGATATTAGCGACGTGAAAAACCTCCTCTCTCCTCCATTCACCGCTCAGTTCACTAGCCTAGCATATAGGGAGCAGCGGGGCATCATATTCCCCTTATTAATAATTTCCGACCCAGCGGGTGAGGTCGGCTGGGGGTAAGGAAAGAGGCGGGAGGGTGGAAGATGGGAGGGATGCTGTATGGTACAGGCTTGCGTGGTGGGGTGAGAGGGAATGGCTGGGCGGTCCATCGGGCGTGAGTTTTCGGGAGGCAGCCATCCAGGGTCCATAACCGCCATTATTTTTCCCTTCTCCGTCCTTCCCATCCTTCGACGCTCCCTTTAACCTTCCATACCCCTCCCCCACGCCCTCTGCCACCCCTTTTCCAATCTCTTCCCCTTCTCTCCACTATCCCTAATGTGCTCCTCTACTCATCCGCTCTTTGACCCCTCCCGGAAGGAAGAAGGAATGGGCAATCTCCAATCTTGTGTTCGCCCCTTGTGATGGAGAGAGGGAGGGTGAGGAGGAAAAACACACGAGCCATATCCCGCCCGCTCCTCGCCACTTCGTTTTATTTCCTTCCGTCTTTTTTTCTCTCTCTCTACCTCCACTCCGATCCATTCTTTTGCTACCTGATTCTTTTCCCACCTCTTCTTCTTCCTCCTCCTCCCCATCTTCCGAGAACTGACGATCTCCATTTATAAACTCGGGATTTCTGAGGGGTCATTGAAGTCAAGGCGCCGTGCCAACCGGGCGAGAGTGCGGTGCAATGCCGCATGGAGCAGGGCCCCTCAGTGTGGCAAGAGATGGTTGCCCCAAGTATTACGTTCTACGAAGGCTAAAGCTCAAAGCTAAGTAGTTTTGCGATATGGCAGATAACAGCAATAAAAGGTTATTGCTGTGAATACTGTATAACTTTAAGGGAGAATTTTCTAAGCTCCAAAATGAACAATTCAGTTGTGTAATATAGCCTATGGAAGGCATATCTTAAAAACTCGGGTCTTTATCAATAATATTTCCTTGTATTTTATTGGGAAAATGATGAAGTGGACAAAATTGAAGATAATGGAAACGGTTCACTTAGTACCTTTTAATTCTACAAATATAAAATATTGGCCATCAAGCAAGTAAGTCAGAAGTAACGAAATATTTGCAATATTTGATTAAAAAGATTACCTAGATATTATAAAAATCAATTATGGTTTATAATTTAATGTATAAATAAGTAAATATAAGGTTATAATTGTAAGTAAGAAAAATAGGCCAAAAAACTCCTCGCAGCAAGAAGAGCGTAAAAAAAAGGAAAATAAAATTACCAATTTCCACGAGAACGAAGCCTCTCACCCTCCTTTTATCAGCTAATATGATTTTTACCCTAAAAAATAATTTGGAAAAATATAATATTTTGTCAAAAGACAAAATAGATTACAGAGTAATGAAATCCTAAAGAGCCCTATGGAATCCAAATAAATTTCCCGTTTTTCTATACGCATTTTCAACGGTGAAACAAATGAAATATCAATCGCTCCTAGGAAATTAATAAGTCACTAGAAAGAACTTTCCTCCGAAAGGAATGAAAGGTTTAAAGGAATGCTTTGTATATCCATACCATGGCCATCGCCTTAACAATTGAGGACTACAAAGAACTGAAAGGATAAACAGGATATACTTATGGTAAGAATCCAACTAACTGCCCACCATAAAACAGGCACAATTGATGCAGGCCGAAAAAAAGTCGGACAAAATGAAGATTTCAAGGATTTCAAGATAAACTTACGCTCCAGGATAGAGAAAAGAAACAAAACGATTCGCAGGGAGGTGCATGCGGTGGCTTACGGCAAGGATGAGAGCTCGGAAGCGGGGAAAAAGGGAGAGGAAGGACATGCGCGTATTGTTCGCAGCGGGAGAAAATCTCGTGAATCAAAAGAAATGTAGGGTGGGGACGGCTAGGAGGCAAAACCGAGCCGTTGGATGAGTGAAGGAGGCTTGCGGCTGCTGCTGCTGCTGCCTATGGGCTGTGGCTGGAAGGGGGTGGGTGAGCTCCTGTACGCATGGGGAGGGGTATAAAAGGGGGAGGAGGCACCAGTTGGTCAGATACGCCTCGGTGCCCACGACTCCGACAAGAGGAATGGCACTGCCGCCGTTGCTATGGATACCACTCCTTCATTCCCCTCATCCGCCTGTCTTTTTCTTTGCTTAACCTCCTCCCCCACTAGGATTGTCCGATGATTTGATATATCGAAACCATAGTCGATGCGATGGTGACGATCGATGTCTATGAGATGGAAAACTCTATTTTTATGATAGAAAGTCCGCCGATACTGACGACAGTCTATCGTTTTGGAGTTGGTCAACTTATCGTCAATAGCCAATTCAAAGTAATAATTCGACTGCTTATGACCACTGAATTGTCGAGGTCTACTCCATTTTTATCATCATCGTCAAATATAAGATTGGTTTGATGCAGTTCTCAATTCAATTTTCCTATCAGCTAATCTTGTAACACCGACATAATACCTTCGCATTGCATCCTTCATAACCTCCTCCGCATATCTCCACATCTGACCTCTTATCTACATATTTGAGGTCTTCCTTGTCTGTTATTTCCTTCCACTTGCCCTTCAACGATTGTTTTCATCATACTACCACGTCTCCTAATTCGGCCGATCCCGATGTTTCGATTTCTTCTTTTCAATAGATTTTTCTTCTCTTCCACTCTTCTTTGGACCTACATCAGCGGCGCCGACTCCATGGGGCCTTCGGCTCCGAAGCCTCCTAAAAAATTCGTTATGGGTGTGAGGAAAAAATGTGCCAGGCCTGTCGATTTTCCCCGGAGTGTCCAGATCACGATATTTGAGTTAACAGGGTTCTAATGTTGATCATATGACTCTTCTAAAATTCTTAAACCACTTAAAACTCACTAATTATAAAATTTCTCGGGGCAAGATTCCCGGTTTGGCCCCCCCAATATTTTTTGTAAGTCAGCGTCCCTGACCTACATCCACGTGACTCACATGAAATATTCATTGCAAATACATCCACTCGGATGCCAACGATACGCAACAATCAACAGTAATAATGAAATGTTAAAAACTGTGTAATTTCACGTACAAGGTAGTACAAGGATTACAATTCCACCTTTAAATTTAATACTGTATGGCCTCGGTTTCGACGAGGCGCGTCATCAACTGGTGAGTCTTTCATACAGTATTGCCTTAATTGAGTTACTAACGCACTTAATAAAATTCTCTGTCTTAATTATGACTTCAAAGAATCGTCTTAACATAATTAAATGCAAAAAAACCGCACGAAATACCACAAAAATTAATACTGTAAGACCAAAGTTTCGACTTGGGCAAGTCATGCAACTGCCATTTGTGAATTTGTGGACGATGGATTCGAAATCAACGATTCTCGATCATCGAACATCTTCAGTCGAAGTCGATCTACAACCGAAAGCCAACATTAATCACCATCAATCTACAATCGGAAATCTTCGCTGGAAAATTAGTGGAAAATATTGAGTAATCATTAAAAGTATTTTGGCCATTGACATGCTTCGACCATCAATCGGATAAATATCAACAATTGAAACAAAGGTGCTGACATCCACCGCCGATATTTGAGGATATCAGCAATAGTTGTTAAAAAATCCGTGTAGGCCTACGGCCCTTGCGCGGTGTTTCTCTTTTATGCCACGCCCCTCACTCTTCAGGACCCTCTATCTCCCCATTCGGCCCTCGACCCCCGCCGGGAAAATGCACCTTCTGTCCGTCTCTCACTTCCAACACAAGCACATCGCCCTCTTTAACGCCTGACACAAGATTATTATGACCCTCGAACCCTGGCGACCCCTACCCCTCGCATCTCCCGCTCCACCCACCCTCCCCTTCACCCTCATGCGAGCAGATTTATCAAAGTCACATAAATAAGCGGACGAGAAAAATCGGATTGCTGATTGCATTGAAATATCACTGGTGGTTCTTATGCCTCAGTTCTCCTTCGGCTGCATATGATTCACACCCGTGCTAATTTCTTGCGGGGAGGGAAGCGCAGACACTGAGTAATGTGCGGCACTGGGCCGAAACCCCTTTCAGCCTTTTTTTTCCTTTTTGCAACTCAGTCTTCGACGCCAGTCCTCAAGTCCAAAATTGTTTTTCATATCATAGTAATTTTTACACACGTGTTTCTCCACCAAATTAATAGAGTTATATTTATTCCAAGGTAAATTGTTATGGCCTATGCAACACAGTGACACATATGAGTAGGTTATGATTTGACAATATCTGTCATGAGTTTGGAAATAAATGCCCGCCCGATTCAAGATTTTAGAAAGATATTTTTCACGAAGTGCTCTTACGTCTTGTTCGTATAATTTAAATTAATGCAAAATATAATAAGATTAAATACTAACTTATGAAGAAAGTTCTTAGCATAATATATTTTCGGAGTGAGTTTTGCTGAACTATGCAGGGCATGGAATCACGTATGCGTCATGTAAATTTAAATCACCTCAATGACAAGTTGCTCGACCTAAAAACTCTTCTGAAACGTATTACATCAGACGATCGTAATTAAGCCATAAATGCCAACAGGTAGAAAGAAGATTCAATGATGCATAATATCATAGGTTCAACAAATAAATTTCACCTTATTGTCATGAGGCTGGTCTATTATTACTTTTACGTTTTTTCATTACAAAGTCGGGAAATTACACAAAAAGCATGCAATATTTATTTGTTTGCTGGTAGTACCAAGTAGGATAAACATTCTTATGTAAAGCCGTCTAAAACAAGCAAAAAATTGTTAACATCTCCAGAACTTTGGCCGATGGACTTTAAACTCCAAGTACCATACCATAAGGTGGATAAAAAGGACGACCGCGCCCAACTGGGCTGGAGTAATCTTTCGAAGAATCCAGAATTATTACTGCGGAAGAGTATCACGGATGTTTCGTCATAGAACACAATGCAAGCACCATGCCCTTGAAAAACTCTTGGCATACGGACAAAAACCCAAGCGGCCTCAACAATACACTGCAGAGGCTTGCCTCTCCATCTTTGTGACCTCAGTTGCATTATTGGCAGACCCCTTTGCGATCCTCACATAGAAACTGAGCCCGTCTGCGGACATGGCTCGTTGCTCCCAAATGTCCCGGGTCTCCCGAAGTCCTCTTCACGCAGCACTGGCTGACGCAAAGGAGAGAATGGCAGGTGGACTTAGGGGTCGACGACGCAGGGCCAGGACCAAAGCGCACATGACCGACTGGCACTAGTTTCACATTAAAGCCTTCCAGATGGGAGGCAAAACTATATTTTCATCATCCGAAAACAGCAAAAAACAGTATTTTTGCAATATTATTCGAATATTTCACCCAAATAATAAGTAGGTAAACAAATCTTATCTTTATAAAAACATGTACGGTAAAAGGTTGCTGAAGTATGTTGTACCTCATACCTTTAATTGTATGCCAAAGGCTTTATGTAATCTCAAATCTTTGGCCGGCATTAAAATAAAAGTGAAAGATTGGTTAATAAGTGATATTGTAAACTTATAATTTCTTTATTTTAATCTGAAATGTACAAAATATATTAAATTATCATAGTTCTGTTTAAAAGCCCCTAAAGTTGAAGTTGAAACTTGTAATATAAATGCTATGCTCTCAATGTGCCACATGTTGTATTGAATAACTGGAACCTTCTGACAAGCCATATGGCTTAGAAGGACCAAGTTTGTATATGCAAATAAAGGTAATTATAAAATAAAATTGTATTTAAAAAAATGTGAAGTAGTCGATGAAGTACATAGACATTTTTCAAGTTCAAACATTGGGTCTTATGAATGAATAAATCAGAAAATAAAGCTGAAAATTGACCATAAAAAATAAAGCAGAAAATAGTATAGTGATTCATTGATACCTATTATGGGCCACTCGAATCAAGCTAATATTTAATGTTAAACAGCACCGTTTTCCTACGAGTCTCAGCAAAAACTTTATATGGTAGATTAGGCCGAAAATTAACTCCTACAATATTCGAAGAGAAAAAGCAGTATTTCTGGTTGTTATCCGTGAGAGATGCATCGTTACGTGAAGAGAATGGGATAAACATAGGAAAAAGTCATGGATAGAATGTTTATAAATAATTAACTCTCAAGAGGTAGATATTATTTTTGTTAGAAAATTTTCATACACATATAATACATTAATACATTCATAGTATTCGTCCTACAACTCATTTTAATACCGAAAAAATGATTCGTGCCACGAATTAGCAATCAAATTTTTCGGTTAGAATGCAAAGGTGTGTCCTCGGACACTTCAAATTGAGTGTTATAGTTACTATTATAGCATTATTTCAGTCATAATATACCTTTATGGGATGTTGCTATATCTGCGGCAATTACTTATATTGAAGCTATTCAAAACAAAAGCAGAAAGAAAAGCAGAAAAAGAAAACTGTATTTACCTTCCTAAAGATTCAGCTAGCTGAATCTTTAAGGAGGTAAATATAGTTTTATGCTAAAAAAGTGCGATCCTCAGATGGTTACAAGGCAGCTTCATCAGTACTGCCAAGAGTGAAATGTTAAAGAGGCCAGTATTTACCTGTTTGATATAAAATGAAGAAAAACGCAAAAACGAAATTACCCATAATTTTGTGACGAAAATCCTTCATAAAGGAATGATACAAATAAAGAATCACGCGAAATTAAAATATAAGAGGAATAAATCTTTCCACATGAGAAGTGAAAAATGTATTTCCGTGGCTTATTTCGTAGCAATACAACTGCCCATACCAAAAATACGATGTGTCATAGGAATGTATTTCCAATACCCACTATTTATCCTCACTCTGGGGTCATTCATCCAAAGAACACCAAGTCGAATTGATGAAGAGGTCAAGGTGGAATCCCTAAATGTTTATCCAACCCATCCGAGTAAATTGAAATCGTCACAACAGAGATCAAACATCGTTTACCCCTCTAATTCAGAGGATTTGCGAATGGAATCCCGTTTATTCCTCGCCATTGATCCCGACAGAGGGAATAATCACAAGGGGGAGGAGGGCATAAGGAGTGAAATGGGGAAGAAGATTTGTGGAGCACAAAAGAGAGAGGACGGGTGCGAAGGCCCGAAATCCAAATCCCCTTGCTCGTGTCGCTCCACAACACACGCGGCTGCGAAGGCTATCCCTCAGCCAGCTACATCACCGAGGATTCATACAAGCCTTGGATTTGAATAAAAAAACTATTGCTTCCGGAACCCTATTTTTTCCGAATGCAAGTGGGCAATGGGGAAGACAAGAAGAATAGGGCTGAAAAGGATGTGAAGGGACACGGAGGGATATGTGGCAGGTATTCGTCTCCGTCGGCAGGGGTTGCCACTGTAGGACAACAGTGCAGGCCTTCCGAGTAGAGGGAGATGATGGGTCATCTGAAGGGGTCGGGACAATTGTGATGACGAGGGTGGGTTGATTTTTTTACCAGTCAGAGGAAGCCCACGGTGGTTCGACAGTCCTCGTAGGGGATGCATACCAAGTGTCACACCCCTTCTGACTCGACATCGGATGACAAGCGACCAGCCAGCCACTCGAGCTCTTTAAGAAGTGGGTGAGGTCGGCCGATGGAAGGATATTGTTGGGATGGGGAAGTCTAGTTGGAACAGGTGGTGAGCTGCAAGGAGTGATGAGGGAAAGACGAGGATGCTCAAACCTTAAATCATATGTAAGAAGAGCACTCCTCCAGACTGCGCAGTTAGTAAAAGCTGAGATTAACATACATATCTAAAAATTCGGTCCGAAGAAACTCATCGCTATCACCATCAAAGATTTCTATCAACAAGTTGAACTAATCAACGATATTCCCTGTTATGGAAAGGTTGGGAAGAGATATATAAATACAAAGTTTTTCAATCTCTTAGATAAATGCGTAGGAGCCTACGAACAACTCTCCTATCTAGTTCCTCTCAGAATTCGAGCAAAAGGTGATCATAAAATATCCATTTTGCATCGATTTGCATTAACTATACACCGTGCAATAGAATGGCGACATCTTATTTCCAATTGAAGCCAGATAAATGCTGATCCGATGAAATTACCAGAAATCGACCAGCGTGGCACTATTGGCCAGTATGCCTGCATGAGAAATTTCTGAATATATGAACAGTTTTTTCCATTAAGGTTCTTTTCTGATCAGTCTTCAATTCAATCGATCAAGTTGACTAATTGATGCCCACCTAAAGATGATATTTCAAACAATTCTGCATAGTTTACAAACCTCATACCCATGTATATTTTGCTCCTCGAAAAATTTTCAAGCCTTTGATTTTTGTAGTGCGGTTTACATGTCCCGGGATAACATCTGAGTTCACCGAGAAAAGTGACAAATAGAATAATTTGAAATTTTTGAGAACATTTTATTGGCAATATCTGATACCTAATACAACCGAAGCATTAGAAAATCAAAATTTTTAAATTTTTTTATTACGATTATATTCATTGCGTTCAACCAATCTCAGAGTTTCCAAGGCTAATAAGGTATTCATTAAAGACGAAATAAGTTTTAGTTTAGAAATATTTCTTTAGTGAAACTGTCCAAATGTGTGATTGAATCAGGGTTTGATAAAAAATAAACCAAATTAAAATGAATGCCAAAATGTTGAAAGAAGAGGTTCTATTACGAAAGTATTTTCATTTCCAATCTATATTAGCTATAAGAGATTAGGTTAGAGGTATTTCATGAATGAACTACCTCTACCCCAATTACCACCTGTGCCTAACCCATAGAAAAGGATAGCTATGAGAGCATCTACCGGGCATTTATATTTTTGTATTCAATGAGTTATCACAACGATGTTGTTTGCTTCTGACTCTAATGAACTGAATCCAATTAATGATATCAGATGGTAAATATTCGGTTTGTAAATTATCCATCTACAATCAGCTTTTTATTCCTGCATTAAAAATAATTTTACAAAGCATTGACGCCGGCTCGGAAAGTTCATGAAGTTATTTGGTATCGGACTCTAAGCGAAGAAAGAGGGATTTTGTTTAGATCCCATGGTCGGGAATAGCGTTTATCGTCTGCAATTTACAGCTTCTTATGCCCTTCTCTGTCTCCAATGGTTAACAACATGTATATTTAACCTATCGAAGTAAGCTAAGTTGGGTTAGAGGTAATTCATTAATGCAAACAACATCGTTGTGATAACTCATTGAATACAAAAAATATAAATGCGTGGTAGATGCTCTCATGGCTATCCTTTTCTATGGATTAGGCACAGGTGAAACCTTTGCGGAATCTGATCGAATATCTTCGCAGAGCGTCCCGCGACAATTCAAACCTTGCGGTAAATCCCTGATGGAGAGATTCTTTTCCCCACCAGAGAATTTATGAAATTCAAGGAAAAATTGGACGTTACTGGGAAAGCTCTATTTACAGCAAATATGGCCACAAATGTTTGAGGAAAACGTGCATTCAAAGCAACCTGGCATTTTTATTAATGTATCCCTCAAATTTCATTATTACCAAAGCAGCTATTACCAGTAAGTGAATAAAAAATGCGCACTTTCTGCGGCGAGTTACATTCGGAAGAGAGATACACGCATCCGACAAAATAACAGGTGTTCTTCATTTCCCAGCGATACAAAATATCGCACTCAAGAAAATAACGAAGTGCCCTTGAGGTCTTTTTTCCCCGCGTCACCTTATTCTACTCATTAGATCATCGCATCAACCCCTCTATCCTCTTAGCTACCCCCACTTCAACCCCCTCCCAACCCCGAGAACAAGCAGCCACAACAATCGGGGCAATCGAGAGGGTCCCATTCAACCCCATCTCGATCCATCCCGTCACGTTACAGGGGCGGCGGCACCATCGCACCGTATGTGGTGGCGCGGTACGGTGGAGTGAGGAAGTATGAAAAAAAATGACGGACTGAAAGCGGGCGCGCGTGCGGAAAAAGGACTAGAGGGTGGGGGCGGGAGGAGGAACAGGGGGGGCGCGGTGGAGAGGAACACACAGCGCCGCGGGGGGCATACCCCGTATGACGTCCAGCCTCTGAAGGAGTTGGGGAGGGGGAGCTCGGAAATTTAAAGGGGGAAGTGGTATTGGGCTCGCGGTAAAAAAAAGGACTGCTAAGGGCGAACCGAAGGGTAGGGATGTACAGAGAGAAAAGGGGCGCTTGCGATGGCAGATTGGGTTTGTCTCGTATTTCGGTGGCAGACGGAAAGGAGACCCCCCCTGTCCCTTTCCTCCTCCACTTTGGATCACGTGGTCCGATATCTCCTCTTGCAATTCACTGCCTCGTCCAAAACCCCACTGTCTTGACGAGTTCTTGTCCATGGCCTAAGCTCGCCACTTGTGCACACGATGCCACCCACTTGGGTTGCGGTGAATGATGAGCGTGACAGTTGTCGACCAGAGGATCTGACCTGCTCTAGTCCACTTGGGCAGATCAAGAGTGAGAAAGCTTGAGGACATACACTATAAAAAGGAGAATTGAAGAGAGACACGCAAAAGAGATTGCGGGATACCGGAGTCCGGCAGCGAGAATTATAGGATTGTGGCGGATAGGATAAGGAGGTTTGGTAATCTCCCTAGGCCACCGATTTTCGGATTTTTGCCGTTTTTCGTTCAGCAGATACTCCAATTTCTGATAGAGGGCATTTATCCCCATATTCTGTACCTTTCAAGAGACTGACCTCCTGATAAAGGGTAATCGTTTTCCTTGGAATAATCGCCACACATTCCTTGTTCATATCTTGCAGCAATATTTCCTATCAACATCAAGTTTTCTTATTATTTATATCAACTGTTCCATGCTTTTTTAAACCATAGTTTATTCATTTTAACATATATAACAAGCTATGAAAAATTTAATTCCATTTAATTACATTAGCGTTTAGTGTGCGCTAACTACTATGCTCTTAGAAAACAGATTCACCGGTAGAGTGGTAGTTGTTATTAAGAGGACGTATCACTCTAGTTCAAACAGATTTTTTCGAGTCAAATTACTTGATAAAAATTTATGCTATCATTTAAAAATTTCACGATACATATTTTCAGGTTATCAGGTTACGTAAAAAAGACCCTTTTCAAAATTTTTTTCATCTCCAAAGTTTATCAATGTTGACATACAGGCAAATATTGCAAAGGTATACTGTATGCAGCAAAATATTTTATGATATCGTAATATTACAGCGAGTTAAACGTCACTAAAAATGAAACAAAATGACAGATCAAGAGGGAAGAATGCGCCCCCTTGAATCACTTCAATGACCTAGAGATCTCTACTGAAACTTGGTAAAAACCCTAAAGCCCTCTTCAGTTTCACAATGTCGCGGAAGCCTGTGAAATTTTATTCGTCAGAACTTCTATGGCACTCGTGTACGCGGACACGCGGCATGTATAATGAAATAAGTTTTCACTCGCCACGTCCGAATAACATGACGAAAGCTGACCTTCACGAGTTCGAAGATTATCGAAGTCCCATTCATGCGAAAGATCAGGTATTTTGCTTCATAGATCCAGCATATAATAAATCTCGCATCATTATAAGCATACTATCTGATAGGCTTAATCTCGTATTTAGAACGCTAATAAGGTGATAAACTTTGTTCGCGCCAATTAATTCTACAGTGCCGAATATACGCATTGTAATTATTTACTCTTTCCAGGGATATTGTTATATTATTCAATATCCTTCATTTTCTCTCACAATAAATAACATTTCCCATACAGTCAAATTTTGAATACATTCAAGTATCGAGCAAACCCAGGCAGCTTTCAAGTATACTGGGTTTGGTTATATCTATCACGTACTCTTTGATAAATGAATTTTGCCTTGTCAAGTACCGTATTTGAGGGATTCACAGTGCGAGAAAAAAAATTGATTTATTAAAGTTCTCGGTTGAGGAACAAGCGTTGAAGTCACCTACAATGAGGGCATGGGAAAATAATCCAAAGCAATTGTTATGTTGGTGCAAAAGGGTGATGGATGAATAGGATAGCCAAATATACATAAAATAGTTATGTTTCTAATACAAACTTCTATATAATTGGTGAAAAAATCACACCGCTAGAAAAGTTGCGTGGGAAGAGTTTAAATGGTCGAAGGAGATATTAAGGAGCAAAAGAAAAATTTGTTGTGCATCGATATTTAAGAATAAAGAATGGGCAGAGGAAGGACAAATTCGGTTCTATAAATAAAAAAATACATTTAAAAACACACGCTTCAGTTCCTCTTCCAGCTAGGGAGACACTCCTACATCCACTTTAATCTACGTGAACCCTTCATAGCTCAATTTTGCTTCTAAGTAACATAAAAAATATTCACCTTTTCAGCTTTTTTGTGAAAAGATTAAAACTATGTGATCTTTTGTACCGCCAAGTTTAATGGCAAAATATGTATCTGTCACAATAATTATGAGTAGAAAATTTTCAGATTTTTTATACTAGAAATCTTGAAATTTAATTTCTCATAGCAGCTCTGAGCTAGAAAAGGTAAATTGCTAGATTATTAGTAATACATTTTCTTAAACTGGCGGTCAAAACTTAAGAAACTAGACTAGCTTTCCCGGATATCCAGAGAGATCCCAAAGCGTTAAGCGTGCTTAAAGTATTATGTAATTCAAGTTATATACCTTGCATCAAGTATAATTCTTTCGCTCATAATGGCAAAATATCTTCCGTTGGTTCGACGGCGACGGTATTGTATAAAATATGCTCTTTCCAATAAATATATTCAATAATTTTCTATCAAAATTGAAAGTAGAGTTATTATAAACTTCAAAGATTTTACTTCACGATTTAAACATTTCATAGACTTCCTGGCATGAATTAAAGGTTTTGATGAAAATATGGCAAGTGGAGTTCACCTCTTTTTATCAAATATGACACTGCACTTGCTATGGCACCTCTTATATAATGCCTGAGGCCACTTGAGGCTTTCTCATTCGCTGGCATGGGTACTTAAAGTGACTGAAAAAGGAGAGTTGAAAATACCGGGTGTACAATTCTATTCTTCGCACTGCAAAATGATTCAACGGTGACGCGTGAGGGTGAATCGTCATCGCTGCCCTCAC
The DNA here is from genome assembly GCF_921293095.1 of Ischnura elegans. Lineage (NCBI taxonomy): Eukaryota > Metazoa > Arthropoda > Insecta > Odonata > Coenagrionidae > Ischnura > Ischnura elegans. Next base: position 69,121,499 of record NC_060248.1, on the reverse strand, counting down.
CCCACACCCTGAATGAGCCGTCCCATTTCCATTGAACCCCCGTGGAAGGGTCTGCGCGCCCACCCAACCCTACGATCCCTCCTTCCCCATCATCAAAACATACACCCCTTCAATTGCCGCCCAACCCAACCCCACTTCATTTATTATTCCTGCAAATCGAAACTGCTGCTGCTGCTCCGCTGTCGCTCCTCCAGCATCCCTTTCTTCTGGATCCTCATGTTGGTCTCCCATTATTCGGCGGATACGTCGGTGATAAAAAAAGAGGGAGGAAGAGAATTGAAGACATTTGATACTGAAACGCGAGTCCGAAGCGGAGGGACGGCTACTCAAGCGTCCGACGCATCTGCCGACAGAGTCACGGGGAGAGGAAGGATGGAAAACATCGTGTTCGGTCTAGGTTTGTGCAGAACAAGCTAATATTCGACTGGAATTTTATTTTAAAAAATACCGTAGATGAATTTAATAATTTAATTTATGCACCATGCATCAAGTATAACGGTTTCGTTCAAAATGGCAAAATATATATTGTTGGCGTTGAACGGTTGCGGTATTGTATAAAATATGCTCTTTCTAATAAAAAGATTAAATAACTTTCTACCAGCATCTAAAATAGATTAAAGGTCATTTTCAAAAAAAGGTTTTACCATTTTAGATTTGAACATTTTCTAGCCTTCCTAGCTCGAACTTGAGTCCGATTTATCAGACAAAATGAATAATAGGTTTCGGCCAGTGAGGATCAAATATTTTTAAATTTATAACACTGCATTTGCTTTAGAACTTAATAATATATCCGGTCTTGAGGTTCCACTTATGCTGGCCTCTGTACTTTGGGGGAATGAAAAGGGAAGGTTACTTACAACATTTTTTGAGCTGGTTGAACTCAAATCAACAACGAATTTGTTTCGCTCAGTCCACAGAATCAAAATACCATTCTAAATGTCATTTTTATTAAATTATTCGCACTACTGGTACGATATTTTTTGGAGTATTAATTTAAATATTTTTCCTTTTTTTAGATAGTAAATATTTACAAATTCAGACGATAATATTGAAAGTTCCAACATTTTAATGCTAAACGGATAAAATATAAAATGCTCAATTTTTTTGGGACTACTCTCCGAAAAAAAACACTATTGAGTCATTTCACCATTCTGCCTTCCAAACTTGAATTTTCCAATCCATTAACTGTTAGCTGAACATTGTTCATCGATTTGGTGACTAAATTTAGACCGCATTTCATCTCGTTCTTACTATCTATAAAATAAATTTTTACACTTCTTATGCGAATTAGTATATGAGAGTTAATTTAATGACCATGCGGCACTTTAAGGACTTGGGCATCTGTTAAAGCGGATAATTATTTCTTTGTTACTTACCGTACCAAGAGTTTCATAGATTATAGCTTTTTATACAAGATCATATCGTTACAGATGGGAAAATACCAAATTATCGCAAATGCGTAAATATATTCAATTGGCTGCTGGGCTGTAGCGATATAAACTATTTTTTTCCTGAAAATGAAAGAAATGATTATCAGCATTTGAACCCTTTCTTCATCATATGGCATAATAACAACCTAGGCCTAGTAGCCGTGACAAAAATAACAAATTACTAAGGCAAGGTAAGATTTCATGCGTATGAATAGCTTCTAAATACATTATTTTCAACACAAAAACCTTTTTCTGAGAGTAGACAAATTGTGGTGACATTATAATAATCGATAATGCTCACGCATGTCCAACAGCTGATTCGTTTAAGTTATTAACGCGAACAAACGTATCCGAAATCAAATCAAATGTAAGATGGCATAAGGAGGAAAATTCAGGACAGTCACGGCACAAAACTTTCGTGAGAATTACCCGAATGGCTAGGTCGCGTGCGATGCCGAAACGCACGGGTGGTTCCTTCTTACCCCCAAAAACATCTCCCGCACGAATTCCGCACCCGAAGGAAACAGATGACGGCAGTTAGGGCGAGAACTAGAAATTACCGGCGGGGAGCGGCGTGCGTGCCTACTCATCCTGCCCGGCCACTGACTCGATTAGCTCCCCGATTGATTTGTTTAGGCGGTCGCCACGACAAAAGAGCCAACTGGGGAAGGACATGAGCAGAACGACACGGCACGCGTGAGCATCGGGGACACACAGAGAGATGTACCTAATCATTCCGAAGTAATTCGCAAGAGATATGTTCTAGTTGCGTCACAAAGCCAATAAACTGTTCCTCAGGAAATACGACTGCGTGAGCGAGAGGGTTTGACAGGGTTTCGAGGGGAAAAGGCTGTGTGTCCCGCGCTCTCGTATTGGACCTTTGGGGGGGTGGATGCGACAACTAGGTACTTTTCAGGGGGTCCCGTGAAAGGGGGATGCATCGCGGAGCGAATCCCTGTGAAATGGTCTCGTTCCATAATTCTGTTTTCTGCTACCCCGCCCTACCCCTCCCTGCGGACCAACACAGACCAACAGGCAGGACACGGTAGAACCTCTTTGGGTCTCTTCCATGCTCCGTTCACCTGGTTTACCTATTCCTTCGTTCAATCCTGAAAACAGTGGCTGAATCCGTCTGGATAATTTTATTGGTTTATCCGCTCTCGCCTAAGCTTAAGTTTAATAGTATACCAAAACATTTAGGAATACAAACTGATGGTCTCTACATCCCATTTTCATAGAACCTCGTGGATGTAGCATATGATAGATATCTGATATTTCATATCCAGTGAAGCATCTATGATACGGCTTAGGGAAGAAGACTAGCATTTATGCATATCTGGATGTAACAGACTTTTTTAGCTTGCGCTTAAATGAATTCCAAATTTTAAATTACGAAAATAAGAAAGATATGTATGTATCTCTATGACTACGCTAGGTAATCATCTACACATGTATACAAAATTCTATCATATACCTTCTTTTTACTATGTTCTTCAACCTAGTGCAAAAGCAGTGGACATAATAGGTACATATGTTATATCTTAGTTCCCCCAACTAATTGAACAAAAATTGAAAAGTAAAAGAAAATCAATTTTTATTATTTCACAGGCCGTTGCAGAAAATTACAAGGCTAATCATGAAATATCTAGCGGAGAGGAAAACCACTGCAAAAAATATTTTTGTTAGGAGTGGAAATCTCAATTGAAAATGTTGCTGATATTGATGCTTATGTCTTAACTTCATGGACCAAGTGTGCACAATGAAGCATGATATTTTTCCAAAATGTCTTTTCCTGAATCCAGAATAGCTTGAAACGGTACATGATTTATTTGAAATGGTAAACATAATTAGCGCGACTGAAGGATGTAATTATCTAAGTCATATTTCGCAAAATTATCACACTACATTTTCCATTTTTTTCTCCTGCTGCATTGAAATGTTAAGTAAATTACGTTATTCAAACCAATTTTAACCAAAGATAACGCTATGAATTTCTTTTGAAAATAAGCTTCGTCCTTTTCGAAATATATTTTGAAAGTGATAATTTCATAAAAAATACGAGTCAAAATACATGGATACGTTTCCATCACATCATTATAATGCGTTCACAATATTGTTACGAGGATAAATTCCGTAGGGATGATTACGCTCAAAAGCTTGCGGCCCCACAGAGAATTTCCCTGCCTAAAGGATGACTGCCCGGGGAATTCGTTAAGTACGTCACCACTGGTGATTGGTGAGGAAGAACGGAGGAATGTTCTTGCCAATGCATGGGCCTGCATTCAAATTCCCTCGGCGAGTAAGTTTTACGCCCGAGGACGGCCTCGACACCTGTAAAGAACCAGAGACAAGGCGAGCGGAGTGTTCCATCGCACAAAGGGGGCGAGAAACAATGAAAACTCTTGTAGCCCGCGGAGAATAAGCTAAGCCGCTCAAATGCCTCGGTGCAATGTCACCTCTTTTTTCAACACCTATTCTCAATTCGAAAGGAGGACTTAATCTTTCAGCAAATGAAAACAGTTTGGTGAAGAAAAGGGCCCGCTTAACTCATCAAGCAAGAGCGTAGCCAAAAAATATTAGGGGTGTTTAATTTATTCAAAACTTCTGCTGCATAGTGCACATAAAAGGGAAGTTACATTTTAAAAATTCAGTATGACATGAAAGTTAACAATATCAGTAAACTAGCTGAAAAGTCATTACCACATTATTACGTCACTCTGTGGTTCAACCGGAAAGATACTTTGTATAGGTGTAGGTAGAGCTCACTCTAGACTAAGAAACAGGAGTGCAATTGGCATCCCTTTACTGCGTTCGTAATACTGTTACGAGAACAAATTCCGAGGAGTTATAGGGGAGCTACTTCCTTGCCATTGGACCCCTTCTACGAATCGAAGATTTTTATTTTAAAACATCCGGCAGTTTTCTTATTACAAAAACCTTATAAACCATAAATTTGAGTCGCAGAACGTTATTTTTCATTTTATTCCAATTCCTCTAAAGGGACTCCACACTGCTGAATGAATTATTCGCTCGAATTATCTTATTTTATGGACGATAAATGTCGTCCGTTGTTCGTAGAAACAAATATTTACCCCAACAAATGCGGAAAACTATCCAGGGATATTGTCTCAGTCCACTATGTGCCTACAATTTAAAAATGGTGAACATATACCTACCTCTTCTGATACCTACTATAACCCCAGAAAAGCTGCAATAGTTCAGTTCCAGTAATTAAACAAAATACTGTTTGGTCTAAGGTATAAATCTTCGTTCGAGCCCTTCCAAATGGCAACCATTAATTATTGTGCATATTAACATTAATGCGCAGAGTTCATTTTTTATGACCCCCACCATCCGCTATTGCCCTTCCCCGCTTAGCTCGAGGCAAACCAGATCAACAAAGGGCATTTCCCCTGCCTCCATCCCGTGACAACACCTGCTCCCCTCTCCAAAATCTACACGCTCCCTCCCCCCGTACCAGCATCCACATCATCGCTTTTCCAAAGCAAACCCCTGCAAATACCACACAGGCTTCGAACCAGTCCCTTTGTCGCACAGGACAGTTCCCTTTTACCGATAGGTCGCCGGCCTAGGTGGCGGCGGGGTAAATTTCTTGCTAAATCGAAGGTCGCGGGTTCGAATCCAGCCTAGGTAGAATTCCCCTATCCAGTGCGTGGAAAGAAATGTGCGTTGAGTTGTTAAATGTCATAAAATCCAAATGTAAAGGCAAAGTAACGCTGTTTTCGGTGGTGTGTCAATAAGAAAAAAATAAAATGAAACGCGTCACGAAGGTCCTCCAATTACATTGAGGGAGAAAAAATTAGATCGAAAAAACTCCGATGATATCACCTCAGAATAATTGTTGCCTTATCGAGAAAAGAATCGCCATGACGTACCTAATAATTGATAAACACCATACTCTACCATTTAAATTAATTAATGTCGTGTAAAATCCTCACGTTTTCATTTAGAAATCTTCACATACCTTTCTGTGGGCATAACGAATTTTATTAAAATACCAACAAGATTTTTATTATAGCCTACAGGTTTCCTAAATATAATTCCAATGCTTAATGGCGTAGCAAGTACAACAGTGTAGCAAAAATACTCCCTTTAATTTTAAATACATTTAAAAAATACAATTTGAAAGTTTTTCATCATTTTATAGAACCTGGATTTCCTAACAATCGGCTGCGTCAATAATAAAAAATACACAAAAGCAAAAGTCAAAAATGGCTGCTCACTAAGATAGTGTTTTAGCTCCATCAAAAAAAATGAGTGGAGCAAAAACGTAAGCAGACTGTGCTATGCTCTGCGTTTCCACTCCTGTCCGTGTATTCACCCGTGATGAGGAAGGTAAGTGGAGGAGACAGAATGGTGTCAAAGGCCTCACAGTCACCAACTGCACTCTGCTGGTACAAGCCTTGGGTACGACGGGGCCACGATGAACAAATGAACATCGCAAGCGGGGGCAGTTGTTGATGAACTGTGATCACGGCCATTGTCATGGATCCTTTTTCTGTCCCTGCCCCCCCCCCCCCTGGCTACCCCACCTCCACGCCTTATCTTCCTTTCACGCAATCCTGCCCCCTACCCATTTCACCGACATCGCGATTGGCCATTACACCATTCTCCTGCCCCATTAGCTCGCCTCGACCCGCTAGCGCATGTAGTAGCTACTTTATCCAGTTCCAGCAACAAAAACTCTTTTCTTCTTTGCCGCTCGCTTTCTTTTTAAATGCGTCTCTTTGCGCTCCACAGTACTTACCCCTCTCTCCATTGTACTCGCTATGAATGTGAGGGCAAGTTTTAAAAAGAAACAACAATTCTTCCACTCCGTACACGTCCCATTCAGCTTTGACAAATATGTCGCGATGGAAACTAAGCTACATTTCAACTCGATTCATTAAACAGCATTACGCCCCTCTCCTTCCATTCATCCTCAGCGTATTAAGCGCAAGTAAAAATTTAAAAGATATTTTAGGAACGGGTTTCGGTTCAAAGTGGAATGGCTTGCAACGGAAATAGTTCGGTGATGAGCGTGGAGGATTGAAGTGCATCACGTCAACTTCTTCATCTGATAAGTAAAAAAGTAGATATGTACGATAGCCAACTAAAACAAGAGTTTTAAATTTCAAAACTGAGAAAATATCAATTACAAGCAAAGGTATTAGTGATGACTACGTTGCTTTCTTCGCGAACTAATTAATGGTATTTCAACCATGGAACACAGGTCTCCGAGTAAACCGAATTTCTATTAGTAAACTGAAGTCTATTCAATCAAAAAATGGGGAGTTATTAAAAAATTATTAGCCTGCACATAGAAAAGCGATCACGATAGCATATACAGCATAGATAAATGATAGCATACACATATCATAGATAAATGAAATCATTTAAGTTCAGGTATCTCTAATCCTGAAAAATTTAGCACATGGGAATTCTATTCGACTAAAAAAATTTTTCAGACACTAATATACACCTTTGGCGCCAGGTGAAAACAATGGTAGCCTTTACAAGTATAATTTCTCTATATTTTTCCATAAATACCCGTAAGATATTTTTTAAATCCACTCATGATTTACAATATTAATTTTAAAGCCGCTGGTTGCTATCCCAGAAGACAATTCTTGTCTCGTCTTAATATACAGAATATCTCCTACCATTGTAAAGATGAATCGGATTTTAAAACATAAACTGCATTATAGTCAAAGAGCCTGAGTTGTAATGTAGCCATATTTAAGTGATTGTGAAAAATATTATCATTTTATTTCTGAATTTGAAAAGGTGACTTATTTTGAGGCAAAAGGTGACTTATTTTTTATTTAACGTTTTAACATTTAGCAAAGGGAACGTTTTAAAATAAGCAGTCGCATGTGTATTTGAATTATAAAAATGGAGGCGAAGCTAAAATACCTGGGAGCAGGTATTTTCGGATTCGGAGAGGAAAACTCAGTGCTAAATGCGGATAATTTCAACCGATTCAGCCGTGATATGGTGGAAAAACGATATTTTGAAAGAAAGGAAGTAGTAAATAAAAGGAAGTTGCACTTTTCCTCAGTTATTTTGGAAAAGTGCATCTACATTTTATTGCAATATTAGATGCGGAAACGGTAATGAGAAACCTAACACAGAGAAAACTAGCATATAACCATGTGATATGAGCTTCCATAACAATTTTGAAAATGCGTTTAATGAAGTGAAGCCATTGAGGCAAGTTAATATTCTTAAGATACTTTGAGTATTGGCAAGATTTAAAAAACCGGCTTAAATTCAGAAGGTTTAAATAGGGAGCCTAGCAAAATTAAGAGCAATAAAAAAACTTAAGTCATGCTAACTAAATCAAAGCTTGAAATTTTAACGTTGTGGGCGTGTGTTATAATTTCTATGAAAGAATAAACTTAGTCATCTACTTAGGATGTCATTAAAAAAAATATTTAAAAAAACCCGGTTTCGGCAGATATTCCATTATCAAGACTTGAGGAACCGGCCGAAGTTTATTCTCCATAAACAAAGTCATGCTGCTTTTTAGCCCTCAAGAACGTGAGGTTTTAAATATATATACGCAGATGGTGACAAATTAAGCAGGCGAAACAATTCAACCATTTGAGAGAATTTAGTGGTATATGGGCTCAACAGTAAAGATACTTGAAAGAGAACAATTACAGCAAATTAAGTTATATGAATAGAAATACATCAATAGGAGCTTTGAGTGATAGTTTTGAATAGAAAAGGCTGGTGAAAAGTCTTATCGTCAGAAACGTGGACGCTGGTGAAGATGCATAAAATAAGTAAGACGCGTTTCAAATGCATGGCAGCAAGTTAATAAGATGAAATGGAAAGAAAGAGTAAAACCTGGAGTGATAGGAATAAAAAGTTGGAAATAAAATACGTAGGGTGCGGCTGGAACGCGTACTTTGGGATTGAGAAAAGACTGTGGGATAGTCGGAGAAAAGAGGAAAAGAACTGAGTTCGACAATATATCGAAGGGTAAAAGTCGCTCTACCGGATTGATAATGGTGAAAAATGTGTGAAGGACGACGGGTAGCTTATACATTTTCCTTGTGCACATAGAGATCTTGAACATTAGAAGTCTTATAATAAAAATATGTCACTATGCTTTATTTACAAAAAGTTATCACAGCATCTAATTTAAACTTTCAAATTATCCCATAAAAAGCAGACACTTTTGAAGAAAAATTGAGTAGTAAGAATAAAATGGAACAGCTATAATTTAATTAAGATTACTATAATTTGATTAAGATAATTTTGTAGAAAAATTGAGCAGTAAGAATAAAATAGAACAACTACTTTCGTAAAGCTTTAGCACATGACTTAAAATTTTAATGCTCAACATTTTATATGGCGGCTTAAGAGCTTGTTACCAATCTATAGGTATAAGAATGAAAATAATCGGAGGTAGTGAGATTGCTCTGAAATGTATCGCACTTACTAAATATGTAAGCAATTACTTCGGCTGGTTCACTGCCGTGCACTGTGGTAATACGCATTTGATAGCAATAAACGTAAAATATACTAAACGTACCCAGCGAGGCGGCGCGCGACATTCGGGTCCAGGGGTTACACATGACACAAATGAAGCAATAAAATCAAAATTAGTTACGCTCACCAAGACCTGCCGGAATCGAACGATCTGTCAAGAAATCAATCGCCACACCATTACAAATGAGCCGCGGAAAGAGGAAAAAAACACAATAGGACCGAAAATTATGACGGAACAAAGATAATTGCTACGACGACATCCGAGGAAAAGGCTTAATACGCGTGAAATAAAAGGGACAGAAATTTCTAGAAAAAAAAGAAATTATATGCGCACGCCTTGCGGATGCACGCGCCGCATCCTTTTCTGTAAACCCTACGTCATCCATTCTTCCTACAGGCGTCGGTAGGGGGGGGGGACACCCTGACCCCCTATATCTCCCCCTCGGATTCTCTTCAGCAAGAGAGGGGTCGGTAGGAGTAAAAGAGGGTCCACTCCAAAAATCCTGCCACATGGCAACCCCATCAATTAGCCAACGGGTGGCAGAGCGGTCGGAGGGTTGGGTGCCCTTGCACTGCACGACAACCCTCCAACCAAAGCCGATACTCGTTGGTGCGAGTAAGACCATAGTTTGGATTCGGAGCAAGGGGAGGCTGGTTACCAGGAGTGGCACGGATATTATGCGAAAAAAAGCTCATTGCTCGCCGCGGGGAAGAAACAACTGTGCGGGAAGCAAGAGATCAGCCATGTATGGTACGTGCGCGTGCCTTTTGCACCACCCGGAGGGCCCTCACGGCAAGCGGTTCTTGAGGCCATACTGCTCCTTCACGTCCTGGATACTCCAAATAGGGTCAAGTGTACACGGACACTCTCTGCCCTCACCCCAACCGGAACCCTTGCGGCGTGAGCTTACGCGTCCAAGATCGCAGATGTTATCAGAATTCCAGGGCAAAAATCAAAGACGCATCTTCGGCCATTTTAGTCTCGACTCCGAAGTTTCAAAGGGGGAAATAACTATGTTACTTTGATGAAGAAGTATAAATCTAATGAAATTAAGTCGAATTCAAAAATTAGGCTTTCCACGTACTAAAATGCTCGGAGTCATTGGGATGTGGAAATGATTGGACAAGGGCAATAAATGTTGAATAGTTATTTTAAATGAAGAGAAAGTAATGAAATGGCAGGGACCTCATAAAAGTTTGAAAAAAGCAAGTAGATAAATTATTAATGCATAAAAAAGTAAATAAGATAAGTAAAAAATATACACTGTCAAGCAATGCTATATTTAAAATATTCAACCATATAACATACCCGAATAATTCATAGATTAATACAGAGATAATACTTTAAAGTATATCTCGTTAAGGACTTTAAATAGTTTTCATATTAATGCATTTGTGCATAAGAGATTCATTGTATAATTTTAGTTCAGGGTCTAAAACACAAAGCTTGAATTTTATCGACATTTTCTTTACGGAGTCAACAGAGAAACATAGTCCAAGTTGATGATGCTAATAATCTTACGAGAATTTCTCAGCAAGTTAACTAATAACAATCAACTAGTAAATTTGTGCAGAAACGATTCAAAAATATTCTGAGATAAAGTTAATATCGCTTAATACCCATCGTTTAAATTATGTAAATGAGAATGGGAGTCTTTCTAAAAAAGACAATACAAATAGTTCGCAACAACAATAAATTTTCCTAGCCTCAATATATTACTTTAAACTCATGAGAAGATCTAACAGATTTAAAGAGGAACTAGAGGAAAAATGAAAAAAGGAAAACAAGGGCTATTAGTTGAAATTGCCCACGTACATAAACAGCTTATCGCGCAAATGAATGTCTTGCAAAGATCGCACATACGCAAACGTTGATTTTTTTCAAAGCTTTTTTATCTCCTTTTTTCCTCGAAACCTCCATTTCACCAAACATTTGTGAAACGGATAGGCCCATAAACAAGTTTATTTTTTCCTTTTGGGGAGAAAAGTGCGCGGCTCGCCGACGCTGATGAAAATCACAGTTTAAATGTAACTACTTGAGAGGGATTGGTTGAGTCAACAGAGAAAGGGAGAGAGATGGGGAGAAATGGAGAGGGAGTAAGTGGCGGAGGTGGCACGCGTTAATTAACGCCACGGCAGTGAAGCTGATGGAGGGAAGAGGGAGGAGGAGGAGGTCAGGGGATGAGGTTTGCTGGGGGGGGGGGGGGGGGTAATGGGACGAAGCTAAAAGCAAAACACAGAAAAGGATGGGAAGAGCTGAGATAACGTAGCTGGAGTGATTTTATTTCCACAAACAGATTTTGGTGACACATTCTTTCGTGTTTTTGCCGCGTACTCTGAAGTAAGATTCAGGTATATAGGCCAGGCGAAAAAGTTTCATTTTTTGCAGTTGGCGATTTAGAACATAAAGAGCTTGTTAACATTCATTAAGTATTCCACTCAAGTACTAACGGTAAGTAATTAGTGAGTGTTCTCTTTTGGTTGGATTTTCCGATGAAAGCATAACGATGTACACAAAATATGTACCTAAATCTATATAATAACCCGCAATCTGCCTCAATAGTTGTTTGGTGGGGGAGAAAGGATAAAAACCGTTTACTAATAAAAATACATAATGATTTTAAACAAATGTACACTGATTTGTGAAAATTATTGACTCACGGTAACGAGTGAAATGATTTATATTCAATGTAATTCTTTGCTTTTCACTTTTTCGGTGATTATTTTATTCTCAAAATTTCCCGAACTACCAGAAAATTAAATTACATACTGAAAGTTTCTATAATTGCATCAAGTAAAAGTAATGACACATTCCTTTTCTTAAATGCATTGCCATCGTGACTTTAATTCAATTACACAATCTATAATAGACTAATACAAACGTTGGAAACAATTATTGCCACACATTCAATATTGCACAATATCAAGCTCAGCCCACCAAGAATTTCCTAACGCACAGGAAAAATAGATTATCTCAATTAGCCGATATTATCGCTATCGTTTGGGTGTGTACTAAATATGTAATGGTTAGGAGATTTTTGCAGCCAAGATAGCATTTTGGAGAACCGGTAAAAAAACTGATATCTCTTAACTAATTTCGATAATTAGCGATTGAATTTCGCCATTGACTGAAACGTATTCATTTAAAAAGTGGCTCGGAAAATGGAACCGAGGTAGTTTGCTCACTGAATCACAATTACATTACAACGTTGGACCCAATTGTCTTTTTCTGAGAAGTAATTGAACTTTGTTCTCGGGAACTCTAAACTAGGTCGGAAAAATTTTGGGGATTTACAGACGAAATAGGAAAACCCATCTACATTGAACCCGTTAAAGAGATGCATAGTAACTATCATTCCTTTTTATATTCTAAAGATAAAATGGAAATCACACCTTAAAAAAATATATTTGACTATGAGAGATAGGGGACAGGTTGAGGAACAGATTCACAACGGCAGAAAAGGTAATCAGAGTTTTATACCGTGAAAATTCAATAACATGCTGATGCTATGGTTTCTAACACACCGAAATAGGACCACGGCGAGATTCTCTGTGTCCAAAATGATGGATCAGGAGTGGCAAAACATATATTCAAGCATGCTTAGTAGAAGCCAATCGCATATCTCCCTATTCTATAAAAATAAGGATCGGTTGATTCCATTTCACCAGGGACTTCTTCTAGTGTTTTCAGGTTTGCGGCAGGTTAAGAATTTACGAACTACTTATGTGTGATAAATTGGCCCCACTCTTCATGGAGTGGTGTAAAAAACGCCACGGAAAACTATAAATAAGCATTAGCATAGGTTGTGGCGACTTGTCATTACCAAACAGGACTAAATATTCCCGTAAGAAAACAAGAACAAAACACATCAATCTAGTTATTTTGCTATGTCATTCGTTCAACTATTTTTGTTTCCTATTACATTCGTTCAGCTGAGAAAAAAATTGTGGTGCATGGGTGAATTGAAATGGGTGATTATTGAATTTTATTTATACATACGTCAATTTTTCTCTAATTTTGAGGCAATTTTCTTGATATGGAAGATTTCTTCTAACCACAAGAGGCAACTGGAAGAGAAGCATAATATGTTTACGAAAAGAAACCTCGGATGGCCCGAAGAGTTAAGGGTTAGAAAATGGCCAGGAGGGCGCGGAAGGGAATGGGGTGGAAAAGATGGAGTGTGGTTTAATTAATGGTGGTAGTGGATGTTGCAAGGGGAGTGAGTCCTTCAAGAGGAAGATGGGGTTAAGGGTAGACGGGGGTGGAAGGAGAGGGGTGTGGATTAGGCAATAAGGAGTAGGATGAGTAAGTGGACTTTCAAGAGGAGACTGAAACAGCATGAGTAAAGAGGCTCGCTGAAGAATGAGGAGTTTATGAGGTTTGAAACGGAAACTGATGTTCCGGTAGGGGTAGCAAAGGGTACCTAATGTGGACAAATGTGAAAGGTCAAGACAATAGAATAAAATAAAGAGAAAATTTAAATAAATTTAATGAGAAAAATTTAAAGTGATAAAAACAGAGCTCGTGGGGTTATCAGTAGAAAATAATAAGCATTCCAGGAGAATCATACAGCCTTAAATTTTTTGTAACTTATTACCAGCGGTATAATGAGCAATCAATTATTGTAAGGTAGATAAATCAGTAAAAGTTTTAGGTTGCGTCGAGATCTCGTATTTTATATTTCCAAGAAGATTTGAATTCAAACAACACGTAATTCCTCACACAATTCAGGCAAAACACTATGTCCTTTAAAAAATTCCTAGCCATTACAAGTAGCACAATATATCAAACAAATCTTCTCATAACCTCAACTAACAATCAAAAGGTAGACAGTAATGTTAGGATTGTATCAATACGAATGCTACAACCTTTTATTGTGCAATACGCCATCCATTCTGATTTTGATAACATCTATTATCTCATACTCATGAATTAATAGATCAGCAACTAAAATAGAAATATTTTACATAAGAAATACCATAAGAAAATTTCTTTGAAGACGAAAACGTAGGAAAGGACTTTCATATGATAAACAGCCTTTATATGACCTTTTCAAGCCAAAAGACTCTCCGTAATTACCTCCTTTAAAATGATAAAACTATTCACAATCTCACCACTTTCCTCTGCCGAGTATTTTTTTTCAGCTTACGCTGATAATCCCTGCCGTGTCCCTGTAAGCCTTTTGTTGGATAAATATTTATCAGAAGCATACATTATGATACGCATACCGTAATAATGACATATATATCCCCTGATATATCTTAGGAAGTACATGAAAAGCGATTAAACATAGTCAATGAAATGTTTTCCAGTCCAAATTCAAAAATGAAATCATAATATATCATAGCTTTCACCCAATGTCGGAGTAAACTGAAAAATATGGTGACTTCATTATGCTGGTATTATTATCATTTCATTATTAATATCTTATGGACAATAGAGCACCAGCTAGGAAATTTAATTCGGAAAATCGGATGAAATGAGGAGAGTAGCAGGCCAGGATACTTCCTCTTCAATTATCAAATGATTTTTTTCTATTGTTTTCAGCTTTTGAAGCCAATCTATGCCGTTGCCCGATAAGTTCAGATTACGATACGCAAACGGTAAAAATAAGATGTATATCCCCGGATATATTTCAGGACCTACATGAAAAGCCATTAAAATTCGCCAATGTATTATTTTTCATATGAACTTCGAAAAGAAAGTGACATTACACCAATGATTTTACCCGAGAAGGAATGAAACTGCAAATATGTTAAATGCATAACGCTGCTGATTTTATCATTTAATTATTAATGTTATGCGGAAAATAGAACCCAGCCAGTATTATATTTTTCTTTCGACATTCAAAAGGAAAGTCATATTACGTCATTTATTCCACTAGGGAGTGGAACTACAAAATATGGTGACTAAATTACGCCCCTATTATTACCATGCTATTATTAACATAATACTATAAATAGAGCCTCAGCCGAGGAATTGAATTGGGAAAATCATATGGAATGAGGAGAGTATCAGGCCAGGAGAGGGACTAGAAATAGCTTGCGAGAGAGAAGGATTAGGGTTGTGTGTGTGAGAGAGTGAGTGGATGTAGGGTGGGGGTTGGAAGTAAGAGGGTGTGCGGAGGGAAGGAGGAGGGTTGGAGATGGCTCCAAGTGAGTCCTGGCCGTGGGAATGCGCGGGACACCCGCTCCATTATGCCCACTAATGGCGTTGGCTATTCATAACGAAGTGGACAACGAAGGACTCCCTCAAAGTTGGTCCGCGTGATTAGACAGGGGAAAATGGGAAGGGTGTAAGGGGACAGGGGGCTGTGAGTTAAGGAGCAGGAGGAGGTTAAAACCCTGGAATTTTGCGGGAAAAGAGGGAGGGCGGACGGGGGTAAGGGGCCGAGGGGGTGGAATTTCCCTATCCTTCCTTCAGGGGCGCCCCTTAAGGCCTTCGCGCGAAATGGCCGAACCTTGTTCCCCGCCTTGGAGGAGAGTGACAAATAGCTCCTCGGACGACCCTTAGAATGCCACACCAACGGCCACGACGGAGGAGGGAGGGCCATATCAGTAGTGCCACCGCTTCGCAGAACACACCCCATTTTAGCCCCCACTCCCTCCCAGCCCCATTTGAGTGTGCGGTCTCCACCTCCTCCAACAGCGGCGCCCACTAGCTCCTCCTCCCAGGCTTCCTCCTTACATTTCCCCATCCAAAGCTCTCTCATGCTCACCACCCCCACCTGCAAACTTCTCGGCCCGTTTTGCATGGGTTTACCACCTTTTACACCTCCCCCCCGATCCCTCTTACATCCGCCATCCGTGTCCCCTCCCTCCCCAAACCCACTCCTTTTCCCCCTCTTAGCTACCCTCCACGACCCCGTATCACCAAAAACCCTTTAACTGCGGCGAAAATTCCCTCTGCTCTCACCCCATATTATCCGTTATTTACTCCATACCCTTACCGAATCCTAAAATCAACTAGCATTAGGATAATACCACTAAACCTCACCTCTACCTTCGTCTACCTTAACACTGCAAAACTCAATTTTTGAGGTTTTTTAGTATATATTTGATTTAATGCTCTGACGATCAGTTCCCTGGTCCGTTTTGCGCTTGAAGTTCTAACTTTTAAGCCGACACCTATGTTTCAGCTTTTCAGGAATCGGACCAGCAGAATTTTACACACACCCAGGCGGTACCCCACGATTATCATGCGAGGAGTTTACACCGCCACCACCGGAGACGACAAAATTCTATATACTTAGCACAAGCTAAAAATTCGCGGAGACAGCATAGATAATAAGCTCAAACATAAGCACGGAGCATTTTCTAAATTTTTATTACTTCGTACCAACCGGCACATTTTCCAGATTTCGCAGATATTTCCCACCAAGAGGAATAGAAAATCATACCACACTTTACCCTTTAAGCCCTTCTCTTCCTTCATTCATGTATACCACATAACAGAAAAGTCTTTTCTAGCAAAGGAAAAAAAGGATTAAATGATGCCAGGCACCAACGCGATTGGACAAGGCAGTGACTGTCATACGTAGCTTGCTGCATACCTCTCCAAGAAAAGGCTAAGAATTTCGACGTAAGTCACCAGAAGAAGGCAAAGGAGCACATGCAACGTATGCATAATTTTTTCCAAAAGAATTAAAATCATCAACATCAAAAATAATGCAAACAAAATTTATAACTTTCACGTGGTCATTCGCTCAGACTTGAAATCGCAATTTGATTAGATAAATCTGTGGATGGATGGGAAAGATACGTTATGCTAATACAAATCTGCCCCATTCAGCCTTTCCTCATAACTTGCATTGAAAATGACTTTTTCTTACAATAAAAGAATGCAAAAGTTGCCGCTCACTTTTTAAGAGTTAGAGACGTCATAAACGGTTTTAATTCATTGTGTCGCTCTGAGAAATCCGATCCTTGATGGAAGGAATCGATCATTATAGTACTGATGAGGACGAACCATGTAAGACTGATATGCGAGGCCAAAAAGTAGCGAAGAATCGGTGAGCCCCTCGACAGGAGTCAGTGGCGTCATGAACGTCGTCAACGAAAGGGCCCGTCGATATTTCGCCCCTAATGGCTCAAAAGTAGGCGAAGGATCGAAAAACGGAAAAATGCGTGTCTCCTTATTTTTCAAACTCTATCGAAGTCGAGAATAATTTTAAAAAATTTGAACGAGCCCATCCTACAGTATGAATCATGCAAATATGATTACTTTTAAAGAGAGTAATCAAGAGAATATAAGAACATCTTAGGGAAATATCGTGACAACAGGAAGCGGGAAGGAAAGTCCTTTTGCTAACCAGCATGGCTGATTTTCGGTAGTCCAACTTAGCAGGAAACAGTGGGGGGGGGGGTGGTTTTATAAGAGAAAACTCTTGGAGTTTTCAGCCATGTGTGAGAACGTGGTTGTCGCGAGGGGGAGGAGAGGAGGGTTTTTAGATGGGTTGAAGGGGCGAGGGAATTCCCGGGAGCGGTGACACGGAGTCTCTGGAGGCGGTGGTTGTGTTTCGGAGAGGAAGACGGATGGGGTGGAGGAAGAATGAGGGCATTAAGGGGGAAGGAAGTGGAGGAGGAGGCGTGGGAGCAGGTAGCAGTCACACGCGCGTACCCCCCTCCTGCCCCTCCCACTCGCCTTATCCCTCCCTGGGGGCATCCACACCTCCTTCACACCTTGCTCCTCTTCCTGCTCCCTTTTCCACGAAAGTCAAGACCGTGGAGAAAAAAAAGTGCTCAACCCTTTTTCCAGTGCTTACCCGTCCACGCTACCGTCATGAACAATGGCTGATCGGAAGTAGTTTAGCTCCCCGAATGAAGAAATCCTTTATTCTTTGACGGGGTAAATTATCCTCGAACCGACATAGGAGTCGATGGCGATATTTGGTGGTACTGTGTAACACAAAACTTAACCAGACATACACTAATATTGTGTATTCCGCGAATATTTGAATAATCTAACCCAAGTTTCGACACTCTACACCACGTATCACACTCTACCGCGCGCGAACGGGCCACGGAAGCAGGTTCGTGCTACATGAACGCGGGCGACTGATGCGGACCAAGCATATTTGTCAGTAAAATTAGAGCGAGCTTGGAGAAAACGGTGCGAGTGCGTCTTTTCGCCATGGATAGTGAAATAGACACTGAGGAAATAATTTTTTTTTAATTATTCATCATTGCATAGTTCAGTAAATATGGTCACTAAAGCGGCTTTAAGTGCTCTGCGTACCACAATACGGTGCACCCAAAACTTCCTTTGACGGTAGTTTTTTTCCACTTTTTTCTAACCTGGTATACAGCAATTGCTTGAATTGCACTTGGCAGCTTGGCCTTCTTCCACCTTGGCAAGCTACGTACAACTGACGAGGACGGTTTTAATCCGCGCCTATGTGAACAGCGGCAACCGATTTCCGCGTCCATTTGAAACGGGTCTAAGTCTAGGGTGTGGTTTGGGGCTGGCAGTGATAGATTGGGGCAATTCATATTATGCAACTAGATGAGGATTTAATGATAAATTCAGTGGAGGCGAATTTAAGCATTGCATGGATCACTATATCCTAGAGATTCTAGACTAGGTTATATACAGCTTTCCACGCAGCTTAATTAATAGCCACTATTTAATATTAATTTATTACTCCTCTATTGCTGCCAAGTCGAAAAAATTTTTGAATTATGAAAACCCATCCTAGCTTTGATGAAATTGAGAAATAAAATTTATTTACTGCCGAGTTGTCTGGTATAGAAATATCTACTTTTCATTTATATTCGCAACTTAGGTAAAAAAAACTAATTTCCCTTTTATAAAATTATTTTTTTACTCCCCGCACGTGGGCTGTAGTAAAAGCGGTGCTAAAATAATGAGCTTATGGAAACTAGGTACTACGCGTAACCGCAGGGCCTCTCAAAAAAAAGGAATTGGTTTTGCGACCAAGGAGTACAGGAGTAAGTAAAATAAAGTTGTGAAGAAGAAATGGGATATTGCTGGGACATGATAAACATAGAATCATATTGGATGTAAAAGAAAAACAGGAAAAGACGGCAGCAGCAAAAGCCAAGGCTAGAGCCGTGAAGGAGACGTAAAAGGATATATAGAAGGATCAAGGAGGAATTCACCTATAATAGGGATGCATAAAGCTTGTCAATATTTTACTTCCATTATAAACGGTATAAGGTTGGTGCTAAAAGACCTCGGTAGAAAGAGTACTTTGAGAAATTTCTGAGAGAGGAAAACAGTGAAGCTGTTGAAGATAGATGGTGAAGTAAATGAATGTCTCGTCTTAGAAGTTAGCGGCATAGATTTCGAGTACGAATTGAGACATAAGAAGCGTCAAAATTCTGTGGGTTATGATACAATACAAATGGAAGTGCTGACGGCTTATTGGAAGATGAAATTGATCTTCCGGCAAAAGTAATTAATATCGATGGAATGGAGATATTTTCCATGCATAGGCAAGGAAGACGTACAATAGTGCGTAAATTTTCAGGCAATAAGCTGGAAAAGTACGCTGCGATGGTGAGATGGTCTAGGAAAAATTGTAAGAAGGCGCAGCTTGCCAGTATAGAGTTAGAAGACGGGCAATACAAATTTATGCCAAGAAATGGAACGGAAATTTGGATGCTTGCGCTATTACATCTAATTGGAAAACAATGAAGTTCCTACTGTGGAATGATAAGTATCTTTCATGGGCTTTTGCGATATAGCTTTGAGTCCACAGATTTGAAAAGTCAAATTTGGCGAAGTAAATTTTAATTGAAATCTATACATATACCTATACGTTTACCTATCAGCGATTCACTTGTATGTCTTTGCCAAATCTGTTGTGTACCCCACCAACAATGATCTGCAATTATCTCCTAAATAATAAGAATTGCAGTTGTACCCGTTGGCTTCTGGAGATTTCAATTCATCTTACACCTATCATCACACATCATGCCGTGCCAATAAGTTTTTGAAAACTCCATCATGAAAAAAGAGAAATATAGAACGTGATCAAATATTTAAAAAAATATGTAAACAATTCAAGGAAATTAAATTAATTTCCTTCACACCCAATAAAAATTTAAAAGAATATAATGAAGAAATAACGGGGCAAGTAAATTTGAACTGTGAGGTCGCTGCAGATACGAATGGCAACATTCAATCAGCCCACACGAAATGCAAACTTTTTGTCGATTCGATATAAGTCCCAAATGGCTGATTTTGGTCGCAATCTTTTCATTTTTTTCCACCCGTGCATACACAACCTTTCCCGTAACAGCGCAAACAATCAAGTGACAACAAGCGGGCATAAAAAACGCACGATTTACACCGACTTTGAATCGACGAGCGAAATGTTTATGTTTACAATACAGGGAGGCAAAACAATACAATCCACTGCTCCAAGAAACAGTCAGATGACCTTAGTTGGGCCACAGAGAGAGAGAGAGAGAGCCAGTGAAAGAATTTTCCCATTTGACGACAATGGAGCGGTTTGCGGCGATGTAATTGGAAATTGACTGACTGACGAAACTTTTAGCGGGGTACGTCGGGAAAAAGGGTTAAAAAAATAGCATGAATCCAGCGCGGGAGAATTCTGAAAGAATTTTTAAAAAATACATAAAATGTGTACGGCGCGTGGAATTATGGCAGAGGGTGTAAGTAAACACGGAGCATGGAGGTAAATTGGAGCGAAGAGGGAGAAAATGATAGTGAGGGAGGGGGGAAGTGGAGGATTTGCAAACACGAGGGCCATTGAAACATCCTTTTTATGAGCACAGGAGCACAATGAAACGGAACGGAGGGCAAAGAATGGCGGATGACTGGAAAATTCGCGCGCCGGGTCATTGTGGAGTCACCGGAGAATTGAGCGCTGTGACGCAGCGAAGGCCTACGGTGGACGTGAGGGGAGTGTGGGGTAGCGAACCGGTAAGGGATCCCGCTGAGAACGGTGGTCACACCAACGGACAATGGTGAGCGGACGCAAGAAAAACGGCGCTACGTGATTTTTTTTCGCACCCCTCACAAATATTTTCCCAAAAGATGCACTGAAAGTTTTATGATGCTGTTATTGAAAAACGACGCAATTCAAAAAATAAATTTTCTTGCCAAACGGAGCGAATATATCCATATTTGTTATATGAATGTGAAAGATATTGAATATGGATTAGAAAAATTTCCCACCATATTACCACTAAATTGGATGTAGTTCTCGCAAGAATCATTTCATTGCAAATGACACTCGAGTACATAATAATAACTAATTATAACATAATATTCATACCAAGACCAAGAGGTAGATTTTTTGTATGAACGAGGGCTCTTTACCAGTTTTCAATGATTTTGTATTTCACAATGACATTGAAACAAGTTTTCCAAATGCTATGGAAAAATGCTGATTGTTTACATTACAAATTTCTTAAAATGGTTAGCACAAACTAATCCATATGAGAATGACTCTAGCACCACTTTTTCTATCGAGACAAGTATTGCACTCGTGATTGACTTAAGTGACGTAAGTTATTGAAAACATAAATGAAGGAAAATTTTCATAAATAAGAATATTTTTATTTAAAACTATTACTTCACCTGGAGGTTAAATAATCACGCCATGGTAAATGTGCAACTTATTGCCAATATCAATGAAGTATGTGAAATAATTCGATATTACGCAATAAAATATGAAAAGAACAAAATAACTGAATAACAACAAAATAACACAGCTATCACATCACCGAGATACTCTGGGGATCATTATAAGATAGTAAAATGCCTAAATTCAATGCATGGAATCACATCTATAGCAAATAGGATTACTGGACTTTGGAATATATAGAAAATCGAATATTTTCGATTTTTAGCTCTAAGCCCAATAAGCACGCCAATGTAACTTTGATATGTAACTTAAAACCAGTCTTAATGGAATATAAAATAACAAATTATGTCCATTGTAAGGAGTCAATATGAAAAGAACGAAAACAAATCGTACACAACTAGCACTTCATAGAGGTACTTCCCGAACGATAATTACATGATACAATATAAACAACAAATGATAATTTCCAATATTTAAAATATAACTCCAATGCCGACCATGGTTTAGACAATCGACGTCATCTTCAAGGTAAGTTGACAGCAAGGTCAGAGAATATAGAAACCATGATAGGTAGTGGAGTGATATTTATTAAATTATGAAAATTACCATATGCTATTTATACTTAATCATGGATGTATCGCATTTCCACCACGTCAAGCCTCAAACGATTTCATAATTAGATACTAAAATTCCTGAATGGAAAGCATATAATCTTATCTGTAGCCATGTATGAATGGTAAAAAAGGAAACATATGTCGGTACAATGGGAAGAGAAGGCAATATGCCATGGTAACAGATATAAGCACATCGAGACAACTACGTATTGTATGCCCGTTAATAGATACGGAAGCATTGTCGCAAGGTGAATAAAAATTCTTAAAACCCGTGACAACGAAAGAAGCCGCGAGAGAGAGGGGTAAGACAGAAAGTGTTATGGGCGATAGAAAACAAGCCCGAAACAGGAGGGATGCGGGTTTTTTTTTTGGCTGAGGGACGAATAGAGGGGAAATATCCGTAGGAATATCATCATTCTTCCCTTCCCTCTCGATCTCGTGTCGGATCTCATCCTGGTCGTCGCCCTGAACAGATGGCCACTGAATAATTGATACGGGGAGAAATCGCCGCTTGAGAGAAAAGGGATATACACCCCCGCTGGATGGGTTTAAGGCGAGGAAATCGTTTTCCGCGTAAAAATTCACCCCATCAACACAAATAAACGGCAATGCTTTCGTGTTACTTATTTACACCAGGACGTCCATGAGCTTAGGGACGCTATTTTTAAATTCTATGGGGGGTTTGGTGCAAAGTCATTCCGGATTGAGATAGAAATAATGGGTTTTCATTACATTTATGACAAAAGGTATGACTATGAAACTTAGAGAGAAGACGCAATACTATTTTTAACATTTAATATTTCATCAAAAACGTTTATCCAGTTTTCTGAGTACACCATAAAATCTCTCGCAACCAAAACCTGATAAATTTAAAGCCATCAAAGGGATTTAGACATTATGTTAGAAAAATTAATTACAATTATGAGTAAATGTGTGTTTTAGTATGAAAAAAAGGTATGAGATGCTCGATTAAAGTTGTAATCTTGGATGACAGTGATACCAAATGAATAATTTTCTGGAATCGGAAATAAAGATTTTGGATTCATCAAACACTTAAAGAATTCGCCAATTTCATGTATTTTTATTAAATATTTATTTGTTTCCCATTCCCATAAGATATTAGTTCCCATAAGATATTAATATAAATATCCATAGTTGTCTGGCTTATTTATATCTTAAGCTCATTCAGTTCAACAAATATAATTACTATTTAAACAACTAGTTTATGCATATGTTTAAAATTCAATGTCATTCAAGGAACAATGTTCACCATCAATAATTCAATATTAAGAGACCAAGTCTGAGCCATTATGAGTTGCGAGACATTTCGCAGAATTGAAAACCTTTCTTCTTTATCTCCTCAAAGCTCATAAAACAGATTATTTGCTCAGCAAGGCCTTTTCCCTGCACAATTTAGCTAACGTCTGCCGCAAAAGGGTCCCAGCCGGCCTTGTAAGGGCTTTCAACAGTGAAATAGGGAAAGGATGTGGAGACAAGTGTTAGGGGGGTACCATGTCACGGTTACAGATATGGGCACAACGGGATAATTATGTATACTTCCGCCGCATCAAATCGATTGCCTCGCCGATTCGAAGCAGTTACGGACGATAGAAAGTAAATGGGACGAGAAGAATATCAACCGTAGTTTCCCCTTTTCTCATCCGATTAGAAAACAGTTTACTGCCTCTTTTTCGTTTTCCTTGGCGAGCCGTATTCTTACGAATTTCTATTCAATATGCGGGGTACATTTACCGACAACCCATAAAGGGTTAAATGTATAGTATTTTTCCGGACTTCGACCATAATTCCGTCGTTTTATTGTTTGAATGTTCTCTTTTTCTGAGGAATTATTCTGTACACACCTAAATCAATACAACTACATTTATTTTAGTGATACAAAAGTAAATCAAATTTATAGAATGATGGAACTTTTTGATAACCATATGGTTAGCAATACGTGTCTCTATCACCATTCTAGCATTTCACTCATTTCCTTGCCATCGTCGCATCATGTCTTGGGTCATATGCGTGTACGATTGAACAGCTGTTGTTTCCTTCCCTAGGCACAAAATGGTAATAATATATCATAATGGAAACTATTATAACTCGCGAGGGTATTATTCTGTAACCATTGCAATAAACTGTAGAAGTTGTCATATCTTATGTATCGGTGATTCCATCTTTAATATTAGAATTAAAATTCGTCGCTTATGCCTTCAAATTACGATAAAACATAACCCAACCCACCATAGTAAGAAGGTCACTATCCACTACGCTATACTGATACATATCGATTCATAAGGTGTTTTTTAAGCCTTAAATATTGATCAGAGTTCCACAGGTCCTCAAGTTTCTCGACAAGTAACATTTAGAAGTAGGTAATATATCCATCGGATTACTAAAGGTCGCAGTTCCAATGCGTAAGATCACACCTCAGTTCCACCATAAGATTTTTGGAAATTATATATTTTCAAACATGCAATTATTGCTTGCCGTAGGTCCAAGAAAACAAAACGGCACGAGAACCAAGATTGAGCTCCGAAAAAGTTTTCAGAGCTGACAAGGTAACTTAAAACGCCGAAACAATATAGAAAGGAGAAACGAGATAAGGTGGTCTAATTCCAGCTGCATGTTATACATTAAAAGACATTCATGATCAGAAATTTTTTCGATAAGTGCTTGGATTTTACCTATATTTTAGCTGTACTAACATACCTAGGATGGAAAGGTAAAAGGTAAGACTTCAAAAAAATATAATCTCTCAGCAATAATGCATGAGTACCAATGGCAAGGACATACAACTATGTGAAACATTTCAACGCATACGATTGGGAATGCAATATGTATGACCAAAAAGATTGTAAGTTTGGAAATTGATACATGCAACCGAAAATTTTAACCCGATTAAAAATGAAATTATATATTACGCGGATTTCAAATCAATATAACTACGTTAAGACATTAAATAAATTCAATTTTTTGCATGAGTCATATACATACGTAAAATATTCGCGTTTATCCTTGCAGTGTTCAACCTGATGCAAAAATATTTTGTACCATGTACCTAAAAAGGCCCCACCATCAGGCATTATGCACAAAATATTCATGAAGATATTTTTTTAGAGCCTTATTGTATTACTTTCCTCAAGGAGATTTTGCCACTATTCAGAAGATTTCCAGCAAGCAACGATTTCTCTTTGGTGACCTGTCTAAAAGGAAAACTTTTATCTCGCTTCGCTTACAGGGGTGCAGATAAAAAGTTGGAGATCCAGTTCGAGCTTATTTTTTTGGCCTTTCACATTTTCTCATGAAAAGGGACCCTCGGGAATGGGAAGTTGGAATAAAACGCCTTCCTTAACTCGAAAAAAACTGTTGCTCCCACCAAAACAACATGATTTACGATCAAAGTTGATCTCTTCATGCACCAGCACAAACTTTCCGATAGGAAAATGAAATTTCCAACCTAGAGGGCAGCAAAAAGGAGGAATTTAAACACCAGACAACAATTTTCAGGCTTAACTTTTTAACAACCAACGAGGTCTGCAGATAAGAACCTCCTACGCTGGATAACTCACGGAGATATCCAGAAAAGGGCACACATCTAATCTGGACACGTTATTGTAAGTTTTTATATCACTCACATGAATAATAATTTATTTTAAATTTCATGGATAAAAAATTCTTTTAAACGCTAGGTTTTGCTACGAAGCAAAGAGATATGGATAAGGGAAACCTGAGCTAGCTGGTCAAGTTATACATTATTATATATCTTCCTTTTATCCACATTACTTGGTTTAAATCAAGGTTTTCGACAAAATCAGGATGGAACACGTGTAAGACCCGAAGCAACAGTATGGGTTGGCAAATGATGAAATTTATGTGTAAATATGGCATGTTCTATCACAGACATATTTTAAGGTTACAGTGCAGCAAAGCTAAGCCACTTGACTAAACAGAAATCTTCCATGGCATGTATGAATGAAGAGGAAATTCTGGTATAAAGTTGGCCTAAAATAATGCAATTTATCTCTTAGGTACGCTCTAGCATCGCTGTTTACTATAGTTGAAAAATATTTGAATTGAAGCATACATTTCCATGAAATTTCCAGGTTTATGAGGAAATCAATGGATTTCTTGATAATTTCATTGTGGAAAACTTGTGCCTCATTTTTATTTCCTTCACTAATAGCTTCGTGCTTCTACCTCACTTAAGTTTTAGGGTATGATGACAATTAAAAATCACATACGGCACAAAAGTACGCTCTCATTTTTTCTTTTATTTCCTGCCATCTCCAACGATAATTGGTTACTCTTACTATTTCTTGGCTCTTTTTTTCCGCAAACTCTACCTTTGCATGTACACGCTAAAGTGAAATCATCGATATTTTCATTCTCACAGATATAAATCTACATAGGCTCACAGACTAATGCATATTTTTTATAATGGCTTAATCAACCAAAAAAGAAGGTTTAATGATGCATTAAAAACGTGATTTCCTTTTTTACTCTACTACATCTGCATTTCCTTCAATGAGCACAAGGATAAAGTCTTTAATGGCCCTTAAAATATGATATAAATTGATCAAAACGCAGCAGCTACCAAAATATTTCGACTACCGTCATTACACATGGTAAAATAATATTGTTTCCTCGAAAATAACCATGCGACTTTCTCCCAAGGGATTTGAATGCGCGACCTGATTTTTATAGAAGTTCTTTTTTACAAGTAACAAAAAAGACGTCTATGTTTTTACAGTGTCAGGTACCCAAGGATAGATAATGAAATTAACTCTATGAAAGTACAATAGAAGAGAGAACTATTTATATGCACTAAAGCCTGAAAACTCAATGATTTTGTTCTTTCTTTCACGCGTCCACAATACCTTAACGTACCATCCTCCTTAAGTAACTAAAAGCATCTTTTACTCCTTCCCATCCATTCTTCCGACTGTATTCCACCTTCACTCTTCGATACCTACCTCTTTTTTCCCACCTAAAGCCATCTTCACCCTTATCCACCACCCTACCTGGTCTTAATGCCTCCTTCGCCCCACAACCTCCCCCGTATGTCTCCCAGAGGGCACTTTGCCCGCTGACAGATTACCGAAAGGTAAACGACCGGAAAAAAATAAAAAGCGGTCTCCTACGGAGCATCCGGAACAGGAGCGATTGGTGCGTAAGCGAGGTAGTGAAGGAAAGCGATCGTCATCTCCAGCTAAACCCACCACATCTCTTTCTCCCATTCCCCTTCGCAGCAACCGTTTGCCTCCCTATCACGCCACTCCCACCCCCTGCGGCGCTGTCTAAATCGTCTTTCTTCACGCCAAAATGACACGAGAGATAAGAAATCCACCCCCTGGGAGGAAAGAAAAAATCGAACGGCTATGGATGGAGAAATATTTAAAAAGTAGATATCCACACATGGGAGATAATGGGTGGAATAAAGGTGGGAAAATCACAACAACTTAAAAAAAAGTGGAATTGAGAGCCTAATGGATCCCTATCTATGAGTATTAGATTACCGTCAGTAATTTTTTTTTTTTTCATTCCAATTTCACATTCAAGAATTCGTTTTATTGATCACGAAAATACTTAATTAGGCACCAATCATTTATGATGAAGTCACAACATTTCACTTAATATTTAATCTATAATGATTTTATTCCATAGAAGATAGATCTTCCTGCTAATTTGTTGAGTATTACGGGACTATCCACGGTGATAACCATTATCCGTGGGACCCGGGTTCGAATCCTGGTCAAGGCGAATGATTTTTTTCTCTGAAGATTTCTCGCATAACTTCCTTCTAATATTCGAGTAGTTTACGATTTAAAATGCTCTCAAGTTTAACCATTCAGACCAGCAGCAATTGATAATCATATGCAATTTATTGCAATAGTAGACACATCTGAGGACAACTTGAAGACAAAAAAATGGAGGGATGCACATCAGCTCCATGGTAGTAAATAATTTATGAACAGGTAATCTTTCGAAAAAATAGTACTTTATATGCAATAAAAATATCAGTAACTGCCCATTTACGTATTTTCTGCAAAATGAATAATAGCTTTTTTCTTCGATAGAGTTTATAATCACCGAAATGACCGTCTTTAATTGGTTTTTCTTCTAGAGGCGTCTGATATATAAGTGGAAAATATCCACACCAGATAGGCAACTCCTGATTCTTAAAAATAATAACTACATATTTATTTCACGAGTCAGTTACAACTATTCCTACATGGCTTAAGCTGAAAAAAATAACAAATTTATATTCATAGTAAAATCACAACGACACCGTCCTGAATTGGCCATAACCTTAGTGCACGAAAACGCCCGCAAAAACATTTGCGGTACTTGTCACGTCGATACTATACGCAAGCCCGGAGATCTGCACACACACAGACATCAGCTCCGTGACGGAAAATCCCCGGGCAGGACGATAAAAGAGAAGGAGGCGATGGAGAGAGAGGGAGAGAACGCGGAGGAGAAGGAGCGTGGAAAGGAGAAAAAGGTGGAGGACGAGAGAGAGAGAGAAAAAGAGACGGGCCGGGGAACAAAATGGCGGCCAGAGCGACGGAAAAGGAGGGGCTCCTGGGATTTCGAGGGAGGGATGTATAAAGGAGAAGAGGTAGGGAGGAGAGATGTGGGTGTATATAAGTGGAGCGGGCAGGGGGTGGAAAGGGCTGCGGAATGCGGAGAGGGCGGAGGAGATGAGCGGGGGCGGGAGGAGGAGGAGGATGGGAGGGGCTCCTTGCACCGCCGTCCAATCTCGCGGTGGGTTCCCCTCCCGCCGCCTCCGGGGGCCTCCCTCGACACCTCCCTCACTCTGCCCCCTCCACCTCTAACTCACTCTGAGCATTTCCTCTCCCCTTTTCTCCCCTCAGCCCACACTTCTCTCTCCATCTCTCCTCAGCCTCCTTTCGTTCGCTCGATCTATTTTCCGGGCCTCCTCTCCACTGGGGAAAGATTCTATGAGCTCCCTTTCTATGCCTTCCTCCCTTGATCATACTACCATCCTGGGTGCTCTCTAGTTGAGGTGCATAGCTGCCATTACGTCTCCGTCTGTCGGCACAATAATTATCAGCAGTTCTTATTCTTTTGTTCTCCACTAAGGAAATTCACACACAAATAAGGAATTATATGACCTACCTTTATATGACTTCCTCCCTAGGTTTTACTCCCATTGGGGGTCCACTCTAGAGATGCGTAGTCATCAGCGTCCGATGAAGCGGTAGTAATAATTATCAACAGTTCTTATTTGTTCTTTATTGGGAAAGATTCTATGAGCTACCTTTCTATGCCTTCCTCCCTAGATCATACCACCATCCTGGGTCCACTCTAGTTGAGATGCATAGTTGCTATGACGTCTTCGTCCGTCTGCAGCATCCGATAAAGCGGTAGAATAATTATCAGCAGTTCTAATTTTTCTATTCCCCACTAAGGAAAGATTCTATGGCCTGCCTCGCTAAGCCTTTCTTCCTAGATCGAGAAAATTAATATTTGAAAAACTAATGATTAGCCTTCTCTCCTGTTCACTCGTATTCATAGTCCACTGCGGGGTGTATTTAATTAATTCTCATCACGTCTTAATCCTTTCAACTTTCAACGATACATATATTTCTGGAATTAAGTGAGAGTTCTCTCGGAAAGTTGAATGATTAGGCCTGATTGCTTTAGAGGACTATGAATCAGCAAAAATGCAAGAGTTAAACAGAAAACTACCTTCCTATATTATTAATACCCGAAGTCCACTCCTAGATACATTAACTCCTCTCTATTTCGCCTTATTCTGACTTTCAAGTTCTTTAAAACTGAGCATATATGCAGCCGCTTCGCCTCTACTACTCAAGACTCTTTTGTTTGAGGTTTTGAAACTGACAGTTCCAACGAAAAAAATATTCAGAGCCCAGGTTTAAATTATTGCAATGAGGTTAGCACAGCGGGAAGAAATGCAGAGCTTAGAGGAAAACAATGTTGTGACATAAACCTAATGATGAACTTGCAGCTGGAATAAGCTCTACTTTGTGATATAACCGTATTATTATGCCATCTTCTTTTTTACATCATTTTGTTCTTCCTCTGTATATTGCTATGATTAATAGCTAATCAATCATTCTCTTCACTCATTGGAAAGAAGGTATTCAATGAGAATAGAAAACTCCTCATTGTTTACCATAGATGATAACCAAATAAGTTCAACCGGTTTAGGCATGATATTGTGGAAGTCCAACTTATTGAAATAAAATAACTGCACTTCCCCACAATTATTAGGCTTAATTACTTTAATTTTCTGGGCTTCTCCACAAAGGAAAGGTTCTATTACCTCTGGAGAATGGCAGTCTATGCCTTCCTCCCTTCTAGTAGGTTATACTACCATCCAGGTTAATAATTGTGGAAAAGTACAACTGCCTTTTATTTCAATATATAATAATTTAAATAAACATGAATGATGTTAAATAGCTAAAACTATTTAAATTAGATCATATGCCTAATATATCCGTGATGAAAAATCTTCCCCTTATAGGATACTATATTCTAAATTACCATATTACCATTTCAGAATAAAGAAAGAATTCCTATTACACTAAAAAACACGGTAAATACCTGTTCGTGAGTATAAGAATTGGATAGAGGTAATTTATTTTTAGTCAATACACAAAATGCATGTCAGCCGTGCAACAGTATTTAGGAATTATAAACTCATACCGTAGGCTAAGGCACATCAAGAAATAATTAATTGTGCCAGAGCCGATGTCTTAGTCAACTCATTCCTCTTAACTTCTGAAATTCAGCTGGTTATCAATTATCGAAATGACTGCCTAAAATCGTTTTCTCTTCCTTGAGGCATGTGTTGTAAGTGGAAAAAATCCACAAGAGATAAGAGAAGTTCGGAACTTAAATAATGTGTTCCCGATTTCTGAAACTTTTTATTCAAATTCAAAAAGAATGCTCATTGTAAAATAATAATGAATCTGATTATAATGACGATTTAGGTGTAGAAAGAAAAGAGTTTAGCTTCTATAATTGATATTAAATATTTTAAACCATCTTCCTTTCCAAAAATTTTATCCAGGATCGACGAATACTTAAAGGCCTTAGGCAGCTTGAAAAAGAAATTAATCTAAATGTCATCGTATTTGTGTTTGTCCGATGGAGAGTGCTTTGGGATTTGGATGTGCTGTGATTTAGCTTCCATGATCGAAATTCCAAATGGCGGCATCTCCGCACTGAGCGCCGCCGGTTTCTCGAGACTTTTGCTCTCTTGAGACGCAGTGATGAAGCGGTGAAAAGCGAGCGATGTAAAATAATCCATACTTCTGTTTCCTTCGATTCACCTTTAAAAGAGGCCGATTCTATCAAACTAGGGTGAAAAAGTTTTCGATTCTACACTTGAAAAGGTAGCTATAAATAAATGACTTACAGTACGTTGAAATGACTTTATAGTAGAAAAATATGTATCTAGTGGTACACTAACGATAATAAAAATATATCAACTCATGGAGCGTATAGATAGTGTCGTCCTCGGCAGTGTGCATGGATTAATATAAAGGATGTACTATTAAAATGGGTGGAAAAAGCTTAAGGGCCGAAATGTGATTAGTTGATTAAACACTTCCGTAATATGTCTGCATAATATTCACCGGATAATTATGTTTAAAAATACAGAGAATTATTTTTAATTGAAGACTGAAAATCGTCGATACATTAAAAAATAATAATTATAAATACCTTCTCGAGTCCAAGTCATTCAAGAGATTATTCCTAAAACAGCATTTACCTTACATTTACCAGACGCCATTAATCATTTGGTCAACTCTTTATTTCTAATAGTACTTATATGATTTCGAGAAAAATTTTCCCTGACTCACAATCATTCTTTCCACAGAATTGAATATTCTTACGATTCATTCGGCAAATAGATTTTTTAAAAGACATCGTTGCGCAACCTAGTAATCAGACACGCAATTATATATTAATATGACAATCAGATCAATAAAAATATCTAAGAATAATAATAAAACATGTATTTTCTGTTAATATTATAAGAACTTTTAAGGAAATATGTGAATCAAACAAGCGACGCGAGGAATTATGTTACTAATAACTCAATTGAATCCTAGTATGTTACGGATGTCCAAACCTTTTTACTCGAAAATAAAAAGTATACACAGGTAAAGTGATAAAGGGTCTGATAAAAATGATGAGATAGGTATATAGAGAAAGTATTTTTCCTCTATTGTTGAAAATAAATATTTTAAACCATATATTTCCAAAATTTAAACCAGAATTGAATATTGATCAGTGACACATTATCCGCAACATTTGTAAATTCAGCGAGCATAATGAGGTGACACCTTCTCACTCCTCATGATTATATTACGGAATAGGACCATTGAGAAAACAAAACGAGAGAAACAGAGTTAGTAGAGAATGTAAAAAAGGTAGAATCAACCTAAACAAAAGCATTCACCATCAAAAAACCTTAGCTAAAAAAATAAGTTACAACCTTAAGTATTATTGCGAAGGAAATAGAATAAACAAAACCCTTCACTAGTTTAATGGTGAAAATAATCCCAAATATCACATATCAACAAGAACATGTTATGTCACCTACCTTCCTACGACATATGACTACAGAGTAGATGGAAAGAAGTATTAGTGGGGATTTTTATTGCCATTCATTCAAATATAAACGCTGACAAGCATTTCGTACCCGATTTATTATTGAAAAATAAATAAAAAAAATGGAAACCTACTTCAAACCCATTACCTTCTGAAGTGTTACGATAACTTGATGTGTTTCAATTTGGAAGCAACGCCATTTAAAACTTTTTTTCTCGCAGAAAAATGTATCTCGTATGGAAAATATTATTTCTCGTATAAGGTCATATGTGATTTCATTTGAAAGAAAAGATAAATGAAATGGGCCCGGAAAAAATAATAAATTACTGAGTAATACTTATGTAAAGAAAAAACGTTTACAGACGCAAGATTGGGAAGATATTGAAATTTTGACCTAAAAAATCACATATTGGAATGCATGTATGCATGAACAAATCTTTTAGCTGGGCAATTGCTTTTAAAAACTGAATGACAAACAACAGGGAATGGGCCGAGCGACGAAGTAACACGGGGAAGAAATCGCCGAGTTGTTCCCAGCGCTCTTCTCCCATATTCCCCAAAACCTCAAAACGCCGCTTCGGGATCGGAACTCCGGCAGAGAGGCCGCCGAGGCCGACGGGAAATCCCCCCGGGCATCCCTGTGCCGCCTCCGCGGTTACTCCACTCCCTCAGCCCCCGGGCCTCCGAACATCCACCTCACCGCGACCCCCTCCGCGCCATATGGGACGGTTGGTGGTTCTCTAGCATAACGACTGGCCACTGCGATCATTCACGCCAGAGAGGACAGGTGAATTGACTGGGTAACTGAGGGTCATTCTGGGTAAAGAGAAAACTCGGAATTGAAATAACCCCACTCATTACGGAAGTTGCCTTGAGCCCGCAGATTAGCGTTCTATCCCACGCGATATTTGGAGCATGATAATCGTTTTATTTCGTCGCAATCTTCCGTATGGTAAAATTCAATAGGTGCTTCTAATTTTCTATTAAATTTCTAGTTAATGACAACATGTACGTAAAATTTTTGCAGATGAAATTGATGAGCTTTATAAAGATGAGCTACAATACAGTTAAACGTTCACGTAATATGATTATATGTTGCATTTAGATGAAGACATTGTCTACCACAGGAAATGACCATACCCATCGCCCATATCGTAGACACGGAAAGCGGAGCAACACATGTAATTACGCATTGCTGGAAGCTCAATGAAAAGTTTTCCCATTGCGATAAGATCATGATAAAGTAATTAGATGAACAATAAATATTGTTCAATATTTAATCGTTTTAGAAGGGTCCTTTCATTTCTTGATCTATTTGGAAAATTTCTCATGGAAAACAGACTGCAATTTTTGTGCTACGGAGAATTGCGCATGGGAATGGAAAGCTTCCCTGTGAGCAAATAGCAACATTTTTACGCAATTATTTATGTAGGTAATCAAATGTTATACTTCATATCATTATGCAGCATATGGCTGAGAGCACGTTAATGCTAATGTAATAAAGGAAATAATAATATTTGAAAAATACTAATCCTTCTTGCAAATAAAGCCATTCCATGGAAAATAAGGCAACAGCTGAAAATCGATTGGCAAATAGATTTCAGACCATGTAACTTAACGTGGGTGCGGGTATTGGTTCCTGGAGATACGTCATAATTAATGTTATTCTCAAAATCTAACCTTCGGCTCCAAGGCAAAATATCCCGTTTCACAACATAGAAAACTAAGGTATAATTTTACTAGCCAAGACTCATCGGGTGTTTTCATCGCCTCGTGCCAGCCTGCCGAAATCAACGAGGCTGACACGATTTGAGAAAGCGAGGGACTGAGGATACCACGTGCATCTTTCGCAGCTAGACGATACCAACTGAACGCCATCACGGAGGTTATGCTGGCTAGTGATCTGGACCGCATCATTCCCCATTACTTAATTTGCCCAAAAAATCAACAATGTTGGGAAAATTTTCGTATTTAGGTCATTCCATGGGAAATATGGCAAGAGCTGAAAATCGATTAGCAAATGAATTAGAGGCCAGGGAACGAAAACCAGGTAGGTACTGTAGGTATAATATAGAAATCTGCAAATCGGTATTCGGAGGAGACGACCGATAGCTGAGGTCATTTGCGCCATGAGGGAAGGGTATTGAAGGAATAAGAAGAAGAAGGGTGGAGAGAAATTCAGCGTCGGCATTGGCCTGCTCCGAACGAAAGGCGTCCAGGGGACCACGGCTTCACGCCCCATCTGACGGAGTGTTGTGCTAGAAATACCTACAACGCAAGTAGGGATCGGGCAGTGTCTGAACATTCTTTGACACCGGCGTGATTTGAATCCGAGCTCACTCCTTTTTTTCGTTTTGATTTTTGGTAACGTAAAAAAAAACGATAGGTAGCAAAAGATGCCAACGTACAGGCGAAGCACCTACTATTCCCTTAGAGATGTCTATTGCTTCAATTACTCCTTCAAGTAATGAACCCTCCCACCATTAGTCAACAACCCTAATATTGGTATGACATACTACATTCCACTCCCTTATCCACTAGTCTTTACATAGCGACGTATTCCTTCTCTTTTACATCCATTGTTACCTATCCTATGTAACTCATTCGGGGCCGTCACTTGCCCTCGTCGTCACTGGGGGAAGAGAAGACTCGTAGCCGGGATCTTCCCTTCCACCTGTCCTACGATTATTTTCATCAGGGCATCATATTTATATCTCATGTGGACCCAAAATGAATCTAGGATCGACCTCAGACCCTTGCAGTGGGAAGCTGGGGCTCACCACGCACTGACCCCTCCTCTCCTCTCGTCCTCCAGTCACCTGGCCATCCGTGGCTACCCGCACGGAGAGCGAGGAAGACGGGTGGAGGGCCATCCATCCATTCACTCTTCTATTCTCGCAGCCGGGCCATTTATCCTCCGCAATTGAGGCGCACGACACGGCCACCGTCCACCCCACCAACGCCCCCCTCTCCCCCGACGGACGCAACTGCCACCGAACACGCACCTGACTGGCCTCACTCATCTCTTATATCATTGTCGACTGCCGTTGTCCGAGCCCCTTCCCTCCACGACGGGCAGCGCGACAAGGCCGAGGCAGGAGAGACGCGTGGGTGGGTGGCTCCCCCCTCCCCCGACTTTATGGCCGGGCGCCCATCGCAATGGCTTTATGCCACGAGGAACCGCGCGTGGCGCTTTCCACTCCCCCAAGTGGAGGATCGCGATGGTACGTATAATAATGAAAAGAATTGATCTGGACGCGAGGGAAATTGATAAAGAATGAGAAAGTGGACAAATTATAGCACAATAGAACCTACTACGCTCCTTCATTACGCCAAAAGATGCGCTGTCACCCACCGCGCATTTAAATGGATTGACGAGACTTGACACTCGCGCGCATGGCGGCAGACCGAATTTAACGGGGAAATTTTCTGAGCTTTAAGGAACAGAAACATTTTTCTTGATGCTATAACCAGTTGATCTTTTCGATTTTTCATTGCTATTCCTCGCTAGTGAAAATGCGTAAAAGGCCTGCGCTCATCGTTGCGGTGAGGATATTTTTAATAACTGATAAAAAATTACACACGAATTGGAAGCGCAATTCAAGCTTCTTAGGGACGGTCTGGTGATTACTCCATACAGTTCCCTTATTCATGATACAATGAAAATAGGCGAAACTACCTAGACAAAATTCTAGACGAAAGGAAAAATAAAAGGGAATGAGGAAGCGGACGAGAAATCTACGCTGCAACCGGAGGATTGATATGGATAGGTGAAGGCATAGCTCAACCGTATCTCAGTCAAAGGCGTGAGGGATGCTTCATACTAAACCCAGCTTTCAGCGTAGGCACTATATTTTTTATTTTCCCAATACTTAATTGCGAATGGTATAGACAGGCCAAAGGGAAGCAATCTGTGGTGGCGAAATGATTACATATGGCAGGAACATAAAATAGGTATTAATTTTTTTAAAGATTGTTTGAAAAACTCCAGACACTGACCCTGTTTATTGAGAGTGTACCTATATCTCAGTTAATTGTCTTTTTGCTTATATCTTCATCCTTTCGAAGAGTAGCTGCCATCTACGCCTCGATTTTAGTATTTGGATTTAGAGATTCAAAAATTCATTTCCGCAAAATGGTGCTTCAACTGAAAATTTTCATAATAGTTATGTAAAAGACCCCAAATTCCAAGGTGAAATCTTATGCACACTGACTTCTTTAAGCATCAATTTCAATTGTGAAAATACTTTCTCGTTATTATTTGATTGTGTATTCTATGACTTTCCATACGTGGTGAAAAATTTAGTCGCTATATGCTCAAACGTAAGCTAAAGGCAATATAAATTTTTTCACTCCCATAACACATCCAATTTCTACCCTGCTCCAACCAAGGGCATAAAATGCTATAATACAAAAATCAGCTCTCGATCAAATACGTTGAATACTCATACATTTTGTATTAATTTCGGGCGTTAATCACATTCAATCCATTAAAACATGGTCACTTTCATCAATTGTCTCCGGTATGACAAATTGAAATCATTTATTGACGATGCATGGGGTTGAAACAGCATATTAATACTTTATGAAAAGAATCCAAATTAGAGAACGTGAAAGCGATAAAGCATGAGTCTGAAATATGTACAGAGTGTCAAATTTGCTCGTAATGAAGATATGAGATTTCAAAATTGAACTGCCATTCGATCAACTTTTAACAGAAAAATTGCAATTTTTTTATCATAGAATATTATGAAATAGGCTCATCCTCTAACACTATACAGGAAAAATGTTAATAGATAACGAAAAGAAGCATATTCCTAAATTAAGCATTCTGGCCTTTGACATCGCGGCCATTTCAACTAACAGCACCTAGCTTCTTTACTTTCCTATCGTAGAATTTCAACTTTCCTATTATCTTAGGATTTTGATTAAGATTTCTGTTCCTTTTAATCGGTAAGAGAAATCGGATGAGATAACTAATTGCGGTAGTTTAAAGAAAAACCATGAAAACTGATTACTGTGCTAATTTCGCACAATAAATCAGCAAATGCTGAATTATTTTATTCATCAGCCGAGAACAATTTGAAATCTAGCAAAATTTCAGCAGCATTTTTTGGTGGCAGGAAAGCTATTACTAAGTAAATACTAAATACCTGGAACTTTGAGACGGTATCAACTCCTTTTTAAATTGTGGCCGAGTATACTAGAAAATCGATATTAATATTCCCATTCATACAATAGTTATTTGCATTGACTGTTAAGGGATTAATAACCTAAAATGGAGCATTCTTCAATTTTTGTTCAAATTGGTTGAGAAGTGATTAATGCGCCAAAAAAATTAGCTCTTTCAATTTTTCAGCATCGAGCAATCCGAAAAAAAAAACAATTTTCGACCATCAATTTTTTCCGCAACACAAATGTTCTGGAATGAGCGAGGTATCGGTCCGTGCGAAAAGGTATGAAGCGAAGCAAATGAAAAATGCGACACGACAAAAAATCCTCTGGGGTAAATACAAAATGTAGGTTTTTTCCCACGACTGTCCCAAATCAAAAAATGCTGTTCCCGTCCCACACCTCCTGTCGAAGTCCATCTGCCCGGCCCACCCACTCGGCAACCACTACCGCCCTTCCGATTAATTACGACCAAAATTAAAAAAATAAAATGAATCCGGCAGTGGTCATAAGGGAATCAGTCCGCTCGGTAGGGAAAAACACACAAACTCAGTCACTGTGATTTCATTTATGACACCTCTCCTCCATCTCTTCCAACCAGCGTACGCTCCTATTTTTTCCATTCTCCAACCCATTCCACTGACAACAGTCTCACACCCTTGTTCTAACTTTGCGGGGCTTTCTTGCGATAAAAAAAATACCCCTGAACCCGAAAAATCCCAATGGTACCCCAAAAATATATTCACCGATCCCTACTCGCAACCCTACCTAGCTCAAACCCATGATCGCATAAACCGCAAAATGTCACCACCAGTACATCCCGTGTATCACTGTGCAGAATTTTCATCTCAGTCAGTGTTATATCACGAAAAATCGATTTCCAGATGTAGGCAGGTTGTGTAAAAAGTAATACCCAAAAAATCTAAATGCTCTATGATTTGGGAAGGAATTACCATATAGCAAAGGCTCCCAACTGGTGTGCATGGGTGCAAGGTACATTACATAGGGTCCATTGCCGATATAACCCAGAGGTCGAAAAAGCATTTCCTCCCTTTCACCTTGAACGCCTAATTTATGTGATAGCATGCAAGAAAATATTCTAAACTCATTGTTATAAAGCTAGAGCCGGGAGAAAGTCTACATGGAAGACCACCGTCTAAAATTGGTAATGAAATTGCATTCTCATGTGGAAAAGTGTGAGGATATATTTGAGAACTTTTATGATCAGAAATGATTTCACAAATTCATCAAGAATATGGGTCACGAGATGGCAAGATGGCATTACCTCTAACGAACTGGGTCAAGAGCACCATCTAAATAGATGTATGCCATTATTATTGTCCATAAATCGGCACTTAAAGGCAAGACTTATTTAATAAAGGCAGTACCACAAGTAGTTCATACAAAAAATGAAATGTAAATGTACCTGTTTGTATGCATTCAGTAGATGTGGAGGCCACTCATTTTCAAATCCTAAATACACCCGTTTTCAGGAATGCATTGCGACCCTAACCCATGAAAATCAACTAGATTGTTCCAATTATGTAAATAATAATAATTCCGAATTTCATACTATCAATCAGCATCTCCAGCACACTCCCGGCGATATTACAATTTATTTCTCAGCTACAACCGTTCTATTGCCCATACCAGCTTAACCATTCCTCCCCCTTTCCCCACTCGCCCCATCGAAACACAGCCTCCCTTCCTCCCTCCCTCCAACTTCCTTTTTTAACTCCCGGCAAAGTGGTTAGGGCTGTTGTTAGGCGCGTGATGTGGCATTGGGGATTCGATTATGGGAAAGTATATGACGCAGGAGATGTTTAGGGAGAGTGGCAAGATGGCCTGCAATATGCAGTCGCGGAATTGAAAGAGGAGAGTTTTTGTTAATATACACACTGTACAGGAAAACAAGTTTAGATTTCTTGGTCGTAGATTTTTATCCAACACACCTAGCTGCTGCTGCGGTACCTTGACGTAGTAATAAAACTAAGATACTTCAGCTTAGTAATAAAACGATAGGAAGATTGGCTTTATTGCTCAAAGGTATACTCGACGTTTCTCGTCCGTCATTTATCCTCGAGAGGTAACTCCTATTTATCGACTTCCAGCAGGTATCCACTAAGGGTATGGAAATATTCGGACTGTATTCCGTAAATATCTATCAAGTTTTATTTTCAGCTATTAAAGCAGTTGTTGCCGCATTATTTCATCAAAAGTGTAATATCGTATTTTGAGACAAGTAACACAAATGGTCATTAGCGCCATGACGGAAAGTTTGGGAAAGAGAGGTGGAGTCTTCCGTCGGCTTCAGTGTGGTCTAAATAAAAACGCCACGCTGACCTTGACTTTGCTTTCACACTGACAAAAAATGTGCTTTGCTTAAAAATTCCTCCATGAAGATGCAAAAAAATATCAAAAATCAGCCTCCTCGCCACTGGCAGGTTCCGCCACAGGCTCGCGGGATATGATGACCACTATGTAGCCTCCGCATAAGCACTAATGATTTTTAATTCTATTTTGTGTTAAAAAAATGACTTTTGGATGTTGAAACCTCTTGTACCGATTGAATACACAGCTACAAATAAAATACATAACAAATAAATTTATCAAAATTTTTATGGCAATTAAGGATAAAAAAATAATGAAATACCTGGAAAATAATGAAAAGTGCGACCCAAAGTACGCACTTCCCCACGCTGCAATGTAATCTAAACTTGCAATATATAAGAAAGGTGATAAAGTATTTTTTTACGAATAAACTGATAAATTAGGCTATCAAATGATTGATAAAATACTATAAATCTGATGGCAATGCAAAGTAACATCAATACTGAGTTTGGTAAACGAAACCCCAACAGATACGCTCGAGACTTCGAATTTTATCAAACTCATTCCATAACGGATTTGCTTCAAAAAGATCAACAGTTTCAGCCAGAGTTGTAAATATATATAATTGTAAAAATAATTTCTGCAATACCGCTGTAGATTCTGTTGATCGGTGTAAAATAAGTGACGGTCCACTCTCTGTCATAACTTTCATCCCTTTCAGTAAACAAAAGTGGTTTTCACGCCAAAATTATACCGGCATAGCTATTGCTTTGGAGTTAGTGACTATGGAGCGGACCACTAACTCCATTAATATTAGGAGATATTTTCAGGGCTAATATTTAAAGCAATCAAGACCTCTGATTGTAAAACTAAATGACATATACATCTACAATTCAATTTACAAGTCATGAAAAAATTATGGAGGCAAAAACAAGGATACCAAATTCCTAAGATGATTTCAAAAGCACCCAAAACCTCACAACAGAACAGATATACATGCTGTGTTATCTAATTTATACTCCCCTGCCTCAAAAATTTATTTAGAAGAAAAAAAAAATTCACTAAGAACCAACACACAAAATAAAACCCTTAATCCTTGAAGCTGGGATAAAAATCCAAAAATATCCACTCTCGACCATCACACGGTTAAATTAAAACGACCTCTCTCGTGCAATTGTAATTCCCGGACGTAATTCACGCAGCGATTGCGTTTCATTTTTTTAACCCGAAATTATTTTTCCCCGCTCCCCCCCCCCTTAGCAGTCAACCCAATTAAGAATAAACTTGTACAAAAGAGCAAAGTCTCGTATACACAAACACATACGATTTCCCAAATTGGGACGGCTGTATATGGCAACGTGTGATTTTTTTGTCCCTTCACCTCACACGAAAAAAAAAAATATACACGAGAGCGACACGGTGGTTTTAAAGTTCCGCGGCGAAATTGAGCAAATGAATCCATCCCAATCACAATGACACACGCACCGAAAAGGTGATTGAGCATTTAAATATGAATGGTCCTATGAATTGCTGAACGGCCTCACTCCCACCGCGTTGAACCGACATGGACCGCGATGAAGATGAGGAATGGAGGGAGGGAAAAGTGAGATGGGCACAACACGATACAGAGAGAGTAAAAAGAGAGAGAGAGAGAAACCCACGGCTCATCACGCGGCCAGCAAAATCACCAGGAATTCCTGTTATATGGTCAGGAATCGGGAATGCGTGGAAACGATTCCAAACAATAATTGGCATGGACACATCATGGAATGGGGAAGGGATGGGGTGGTTGGAATAGGGTTATGGGCACGTTGGTACGTGGAAGTTGGAAGGGGACACAGAACCCCTTGAACCCTCCCCCTTTCGTTCCCACGATGCGAAATCATCCCCACCTCCATATTCACACCGCAGGTAACCCCCTCCCGATCCCCAACCCCGAAAGAGATTCCCACCTCACTCTCCCCTCTATGCCGCCCTCGACGGAATTGCATCAATTCCGAATAAACTTTTTAATTCAAAATCAAATGCCCTTAAAGTTGAGTGACGGTTTCGGATTAGTGGGAGAAGAGGCGGGAGATACGGTGTGGAAGCGAACGGTTCCAGGCGACGACGATCCATTTCACCGTATATATAAATTAACATCGGAATAGGGTTTGCGTGAGAGAGTGAGAAAAAAATACGGCCGTGTCCCAGCCGCTGGGATTAATTTAGACTCCTCTCTCTCACTCCCTCTGTCTCTCGCGATATCCAAACTTCAATTCCATTTTTGATGCGTGAACGGACTAGCTGATCACTCTGCAACCCTTCCATCTACTCCTCTTCCTCGCTATTCCTACCATATACACATCACCCCTTCGTCTTTCTCACTTCAACGTATCCACAAACGAATTTTACCAATTCCTTAATACATTCTTTCAAGGCCCGAATCAAGGTGAGCCAAATCAGAGAATCGTTAGGATTTCTAAAGAATTACGTTTTAATAAGCGGATTGAAGCCACAGGAAAATACGTCAAATCCAACCAGCCCGGAAAACTTGATCACATCCGTATATAATGCTTCCAGTTGGTTCAAACGTGAGATTCGTTTGCAAAGATTGTTGGCAAGAGTTAAAATTGTTTGTTAGTCTAAATCAAAGTCGGAGAAATAAAATGCTAATGGAATGCATGCAATGGTGCGCCTTTTTCTTATCTTACTTTCTTCCAATAAGTCATGTTAAACTGTT
Organism: Ischnura elegans; assembly: GCF_921293095.1. Classification (NCBI taxonomy): domain Eukaryota; kingdom Metazoa; phylum Arthropoda; class Insecta; order Odonata; family Coenagrionidae; genus Ischnura; species Ischnura elegans. The sequence continues at coordinate 69,078,523 of NC_060248.1, read as the reverse complement.
TAAAAGTCTCGTGGTAGAATGGGAAATAAAGCTACGATGAATAAGCATAAAAAATAAATCTCACGTAAAATATGGAGAAACCGGTTAGGAATTATGAATAGGGTCTTTACCATTGTGGATGGTTATCTATGTAACTTTGAACAATTAGCCACCTTCATATTTAGTTGACTTTCCCAGGAAGGTAAATATGGATACCATTGATTGACATTGATATGTGGAAGTAAAATCCGTAAAGTAAGGTGCTAAGAAATTTTGAAATCGGTGATACAAAACTGTTGTCGAAGGAAGAAAATCAAAAGTATAATCAAAAAGGTCAGAAACCATTCATCTGGGGAGTAAAAGTGCACTAGTGTAACTTCCATATTATTGCACGCGAACTTCCACCCAGGGCAGTGGTAAATGGTGGGTTATCAGAAAGTTTAATCCTCTGGAAGAGGATGAAATATTATAAATATTAGAGGATATATTATAAAATACTAGTTTAGATACGAGTGAATAGCTCAAAAACTACCGGACAGTTTTTATTAGAATGTTTGCCAGAAACACCCATGCCACGGTTTTTTGCACTTCTGTTGAATCATGCAATAAAAATGGTGAGTGCAATTATTATTAAAATAATATATCTTCAATAGATATCCGGCACGCTGACAGATTTTGGCTATTTTTGTGCATAATTTTACATACCTAATTGCTAAAATTTCTTCCTTTCAGTGTTGATAGTACAATACATATTTATAAGGCTCATAAGTGTTCAAACGGAGTTCAACTTATTGAGAAACGTTTGTGACCTGATGAATAAATATTTCAAGATTAGGTGCAATCATGCTCCGGGGTGATTTTTTATAAATACTTTCGGAATAAATTAGTGCAACAAGCCTAATCAGAAGTAAAGTTGATATGAAGTTTAGCAATGAATACCAAATTATTAAGAAGTAATTCCAACGCAGAATAAAAAAAATAGGAGTGAAGAGGAAAAAAAAATCTACAATCCGGTTCTATCGTACTGCCGAGGTACAGCATACAATTCGTAGTCAATCAATTAGGGAAGATTATGTAAGCTGAAAGTTCCACAGAATGAAATATTTTTCGTTTGCGACTCGATACCAGGGGACGCATAATCTGGACGAAGACTTTTATTTGCTTCAAAAATTTTCACTCGGATGAATGCTTTATTTATCTGCCAGAAATTTATTCGTATTAACAGTTCCCAAGAGATCTTCCTCTTCAGAATTTTTACCCGTTCTTTATAAAGATATTCACTGCATAAAAAATAAAGCAAAAATGACCGCGAGCGTAATTTTAGCTACTCCAGGGAAATATACGTCCTCAGATATGAATGTCCCGCATATTTTTTAGGAATAAAAATTTAAAAAAGAAGAATTTGGACATTTCTGATGCGTAGTTGAGTAAACCTTAATTTTATTAGAGTAGAGAACTATTTGACTTCTCAATAGAATGCAAAGTAAATGTCTGCTACGCATTAGGATTTGTGACACAAAGATATCAGCGAATGGTCCTGAGTACATTTCTAATAATTTTCTAACTAATTTACCAAGAAATCACTCCATATGACAGTCAAGCTATTGAATTTGTTAAATTTAATGATGCTTCATAATCTGGACTCTAAGGCGACACATTATGTTATTTTGTTCATAATAACCGTTTCACGTGGATAGAATATTGAATAGGAATAAATTAGGGATAGCATGAAGCCAGAAAGTCACTTGAGCGTTCAAGTAAAACTTATTTGAGCAAGAGTTTTGTGAAATATTCAACTAGGCTAAATTATTGGTTATCACTCATAGTTTTAAGATTCGGGTTCATATGATGGTGTTTTAGGTAATGGAGCGTCACATTCGATAATCGAATCGAAAAATCCACCAGGAAGTCATTTCGATTGTCGCTGCTTCGCTCCAGCGCTGAAGCAACGGAAAAGTTGAATCTGTAAACAGTATTAGTGATAAAAAGTGTCGACAATTACAAGAATTAATTCGAATAAGTTCAACCGATTCAGGCGTGATACCGTGTAAATTCGACATGCTGAAATGAAGGGTAGATGAACTTTTCCACAATTACTTAATGAGTACGACGCGTCTCGGCTAACGGAGCCATCGTCTCGTACAAGACACGGTCTGGTGAAATTTCTTGTACCTGATGATGACTCTACTACAAGACATTTCCTGATTCAATTTATTTCGAAACTCGCCGTACACATTAAATAATGGTGGAAAGTGCAACTGGCTTTCATTTCAACAAGAGTTATTATTCTCCAACCTCACACGAAATTAGCTAGCTTTAGGGTGGCTAGAATCCTCGTCCTAGACTCAGACAAGAATTATCGATTTCGTGCCCTCAGAGATTTGCGACTCTTTTCCACATACTGCCACGTCCCTGCTTTTTCAGTGCATTAACTAGCACTCTTGTTTTGTTTCTCCGTCTGTCTCCCTCTCACAGTTTCCTCCATCCCATTCTCTCGGCCTCCCTCCCCACATTCCTCCTTTGCCCCAACCCACTCCTCTCGACAACACGCAACATATGTGTATGTATGCACATGGGCAGGTGTACATAGGTACCTTCACGCGGGTCCTCACCCTCCGCACATACCGTATCCGTGTCCTCGGTTCCTTCCCTCCCTCCCGCCCGCCGTCCGTCCCAAGAGAGCGTCGCACATACAACGCCACACAATGGTGCATATCTCATCACTCCGGGCCCGTGCTACCTCTTCTCCTCCTCACGTAGCGTCATGCACCCTCTTCCACCAACTCCAATTCTCTCTTCCTCTCTCGTTCTGCCACCTCATCGCACTCCATTCTCCACGGTTACACTATCTCTGTCCCGCATCTTCACCATCATTCAAGCGAGCTTCTTGCGTATCACAACTTAACCCGCCTTTTCGAACTAAAGCGTAATATGAAAATTCCTTTATAAGTTATTTTGTACTCCATGGAACTCCTTGACAATCAGCGTAGACGATGAAAATCAATAATCCGCAAGAAGTGTGAGGCAGTTTACAGCAAAAATGTCTTAAATTGCTTTCTCTGGTCTTTAAACTCAACTCGTTTGAATTTTTCGTATTTATTTCTCTGTTTTATCAATCACAATATTAGTAATAATATGTGATTCAACCCAATGTTTGCAATAAAAACAATTCTTCTACTTTATCGGCAATAATTTCTAACAAATACCTTTGAATGACTATGACAAAATAAATTAAATTATGCAATTTTTTCGCACTTTAAACTAATGTCCCGACGTAGTGTACACTAAAGTTATATCAATATTATCGTTAACTATCTTTTCAATCGCAGATCAAAACGTCGTTAAAATATTTACGGAAGTTTTAGGTTGTGAGGCCTATTTTCTACAAAGATAGTCTTGGGATTACCTGGAGAGATAATGACATAAAATTATCAATTTTCCTCTCGAGCTATCCTCTTGTTAACAGCCAATTTCCAAAAACGCCTTTCGGCAAAAATCAAGCCTTACCAGCTTTAATTTTATTTCCAACAACAAACTCAACGTTAACATAATTATAGAGGTTATCTACAGAGAAGAAAATATTTTTTCGGCATGGAAAAATACGAAATTACGAAAATTCCATCTTTATTGCCAAGACCATTACATTAGTTACCCATGCCTTAGAAAACGTAAGAAATATAAGCACATTTCATCTCGTTTCGATACAGCATTACCTTTCATCTAAGCTACTTTCTACAGCTAGTCACAAATTGGTAGCTGTCTTTCATTTTCTAGCTCACTAGTCACAGTGATCATGTTGAAGTTCAACTTAATAATGTACTCAAATAATTTTTGGGCGCGGGAACCTAAGAAATCTATGACATTTTAAAAATGAGCCTGAGATATCCTCTATGCAATATGGTCACGTTTACTTGAAATAATCCATTAAAAAATCATAACCCTTATGTTAAAGTCGATTTTATCACCCTTGGTAGTCAATAACCAGGATAAATAATTTCCATTCCAATAAAATAGATTCCATTTAACGAAGTTAGTACATAAAGCTGATGTTTATACCACAAAGCTCGATCGGATTTCATTAGAGCTAATGGCTATATGGCTTCCAACTTTTTTGGCGCATGGTAAAGATTTCGAATAGGGAAACGTATCTCTCAAAGGAAACCAACCAAATTTTTTCAAGAGATTATTTTAATTTCTTTCCTCCATCGCTCATCGTGGGTATAAACGTTTCACATCGATAACTTCAATCTCAACCCTTTCCTCCCATCTTTCTACGGTCATTCTCCCTTACGAAACATTGCCTCCCCTAGTCCTTTAGCAATTAATGTCCCGGAAGGGAGACCCAGGCTAGAGATATTTCGCTTCATCTACCGCCAGGTCTCCAGTGGCGCACCAAAGCGCGTGTGTACACCCACTCCGGAAAACACCACTCGCACTCGCTTACCTTGCTGCTGCGTTTTACCGATGCCTCGCCGTTCCTGTCATCGCGTCGTTGAATGGCGCCCACCATCGGAATGTAGAATTTTTATTTTCAAGATCATGCCACGGCACCAGCTCGAAAATGTGTCCATTGCCGATAAATTAGCGTCGACCCGTTTTCCAAGGCGGCCGCAGTTGGTAGTCCTAGTATAAGGACCACTAAGACGAAGACGAATTGAACTATGGCAGATAAATATCGCAGTAAGTACTTAGCTTTATTCTGTGAATATTTATTTGGAATTTGGAGGATTTCTATGATAAAATTAATGTGAAAAGAGTAAACTGAAGTAAGGAGTGACCTACACCACTACATAGGGGCTCTCCAAGCGATCTAAATATGAAGTTGTGCATTCACATTTTTATGCAATAAGTCGTAATTATTCTCAGCATTAAATACATAAGACTATTCATGATGGTTTTAGTGACCCATCTAAAGAATTGTTACACCGCTATCAAATTATCGGCTAGCCGAATTATTTCTCAGTTAATTAAATATTACAAATAAATCAAGGCCAGTTAGTTTGTTAAAAAAGAGCAAATTACATCTAAAAAAATAACTGCCTTACATCTCTGCCTTACATAATAATATCCCCGTGTACGTAGAAGTGATTCAATGATGCAGGCTTAATAAATGTGTATCGTTGCCAATTAATTAAATCAATAACTAAAACTACATCAGGAATATTTTTACAAGACGGCGAAGAAAATACACTTTAATAGGAAAAATAACGACCGTGGAGCAAATTGATGCCCTAGACTCACATAAAGCTGAGATAATAAAAATTACTCATCTTAACATCAAATCATAGGAACCACCAGAACCGATGACTTCTATCGCGTTCTCTCAATTTCAACTACGATATCTTTTTCTGTGATCAACCGAACAGCAAAAAATTGCCACTGCTAAGATAAGTTATAAATAGAAAAGCAAATTATTCGAATAAATGTTTCAAAGCATAAATATTGCCACCTGATATTGGACTTAGAACCTGACTGACACGATTTCAACATCGCGATACTTCAGCAGTACTCTTAATTCAACCACTGCTGGTGTATATCAAGGTACCAAAAGTACAAATATAATTGTAAAAAAATTTAAGTTAAGCAATAGATGGTGTGAGAGTTCTCGAAGAACATACCGGGGACGATTTATTTCCAAGTATGAAACTGTCTTAAGGTTGAATGAATTGCTAGTCACTTACTGAACGGCAAATTTAATCAAACGGAATTTAATCAAGTGCATAGGCTAAAGTACGACTCTAAGAAAACACAAAGAAAGTTTTTCTTAAATATGAATTTTAATCACCTTGATACTTCAGCATGCACTCTTTCACAGCCTTATCCGATTATTATCAATGCACAAAAACTCATTCTTCACTTACGCGGAGTAGCAGCTGGGAGTGGTTCCGATTGTCTTTTAAAATTGTAAATGCCGTACTTTTGAAGAATTCTTTCATTCGTACCACAAGAGATTATCTATTTACGATCTTTAAGGCATGAGTTAATGTTAATTTCACTTAATAGGTGAGATTTTGAAGAGTTTTCCATTGGCAAAGTATGTATATGTAGATTGTACTATTAAGATAGCATAATCCTAAATAAGTGCTGAAATCATGTTCTTAGCGCGGTTCAGATACAGATCAATGGAGAAAGCAAATGGAAGGATATTCAGACGAAAATTAACACAGTTTCATTAAAATATTATTTAATGTGTCCGTAAGAAGGTAGAGTTATATATTGATTAATATTTAAAATATTCATGGCAAAGCATATGGAAAACATTGATTTATCTTCGGTCCCTAAGCGCACCAGTCAAAGTGATTTTCTTCTCGAATACATAATCTTGCGGAGATCACTCATGACTCCCATCCACCAACCTCTATATCCATTAGTGAGCGCGTCATTTTAAACCAGATGAAAAGGATCCACTCGGTTTAAGTGCGATTTCGAAACTCAACACACTGGCGCTCCCGCAAGCAGAGGCCGAATTTGAACGAGTGGCCTGTTTTTGCTTAACTAAAGTTCTCTCTGCTCTTCGGAGTTCGGAGCAGCCAGCATATAACTCCTCTTCGTCGACTTTTACCCGTTCCACTCCCTCACTCTGCACGTTTTAGCGACAAACCCCCCATACCACACCAGCCGAAGACGAGTCGCATCCTTCCCGTTTCCCCGCATCGCGAAATCCCCACGAGATGTCACTGTATTCCGCCGAGATTCCTCTTCGCAGCGGAGTGGTAAGAGGCGTCACCGCACTCGCCAAATGACATGAGACTCCGCGAGAAGGCACTCAAGACGAAAAGACACGGGTGGCGGGAGTGGGGTGGGAAGGAAGGGAGGAGGCAAGTTTCAGCCTTTCCCTAACTTCCACCCCTCATGTTTCCGCTTACATTAGCGAATTTAACATCACGGTACGTGTCATTTTGCGAGAAAAAATTTTGCCACAGAAATAAAGAGAAGCGTTCTCTTTTTCATGAAATAAAATGCTAAGGCTAGTAAAATACGACTTCTATATCCAGCCAATAATGACATTTTAATCAGAATATCCACGTCAGCTAGAAATAAATTCTCATACTGGGAGTGACAACAGCCTCTTCCAAATATATATCAAGGCAATATCATATTTAATCAACTTTAAAATAGAAGACTCAAAAATGACTATAGCTCGGGCGGAGAATAATTCAGTAATTCTATGTAACCTAAGATATGCGGGAAAAATTATCAAATGAAAAGTGGAGAGTAGGAAAAATCCTATCCGGATAAAAATATCTCTTCAGCAAATGAAGCATGGAAAAGTTGTCATAATTTATTTCCCGTATTAATAGCTAAGTAATAATGAAAATTCAACATAAATTGCCATGTATGTTAAAGTAACGTAACTCATCCAATCATAATTCTAACACTAGACCAATATAACGGCGTTTGAGAGAATAGAAATGTAGTACGCACATAAACCATCGAAAAGGTAGGTATTAAAATTTACGATACCGGGCTATGGATAGAAAATATCCTTCGACGCTCGTAAGGGAGTAAATGTTTTTGAGATGCCTTTAAACCAATACACACCCTATGTAAAATCATTATCCCTACACATGTTATCATTACGGCTAAGTAAAATCACAACATCCTCGCCCATGGCAATTTCTATAACTAGCTTACGTATAACTCTCATATATTTGTGATATGCCTAAAGAATTAATATCAGATAGCAAGAACGAAAATAGGAGCACTATTAATTAGGGATAGAGAATGGATGACTAAAATGATAACTAAAACGAGAAATTAATTTGATTGAAGTCAAATCAACTGCTACACCATTCAAGTGACATGAGATGTTTGGTGGAGAACATAGTTCATGAGCACAAACTTAATACCTCCTCGTACGCCAACGGAATTGGTTCGAAATGGTAATAATGAATTAATCTCTTTCAAAATAAATCGATCCGTTAGTCAACTTTACTATGATGCTACAAATAAATTACAGATGTTAATTCCAATATTCCACATGAAATGAAGTCGATATCTTCACAAGTTAGTAAAGATAAAAATATGATATTAAAACTACAACCGAAACGACCGAAAGTCGTTTGGTAAGGAGGCGTGCAAATATAAATGGGAATAAATTATCGAAACACCTAATGAATATAGGGAGTGTTTACTCCATAGCTGCTACGTGAACTACAGCGCCATACTCGGCACCTTTACTCCCCCACCAAGATAAGGGGGCGACGGGATCCATGACGTCAAGACTCCCATGGAGAGGGGAAAACTAAGGCAGGAGAACCAAATGAGGTGGAAGCAGATGTACACGCTAAAAACTCACTAGATACGAGTAAAATAATAGGTGTGCATTGGCTAAGAATTATTTAGGATTCTTGGATTAAGTAACTAAGTTGCTGACGACGTTTGAAAGTATACTTGAAATTACGTTTGAAAGTGTACTTGGAAATAATCCTTTTCCTGAAGAATACAAAACGAGCAGCAACATCAAGATGTTGTTTAAATAGAGAAAGAGAAAGCATTTGAGGAAGTATATCGTGAGAGGCGCAGGAAACATTAAAATGAAGGTAGTGAAAACATGAGGACCATACTGAGACGAAGACATGGGAGGTTGTATCAATAAATACATATATTTTTACTAGGTTTAGCCTAACATTGAAATATTACGTTAAACCTTCCTAATCTTCGGAAATTACGCATTCAATTCTTACAGAATCATCGAATAAAAATCTTTGAAAATCAATTAGAGCGTCGTGTTAACCGAGTGGGTAGAGTCCTTGTCTGCTTACGGAAGGGTCTCGGTTTCCAATCCCGGGTGAAACCTTCGAGCACCTGTGATCAAAGGTTCTCTGAGTGAGAGATGACCCAGGGAAATAAACTGATACCCTACCCTAAACGTAAATATTGAACGCCTGTGGCTTGATCTGGGGTTCACTCTTACATATCCAAACCAATGTATGAGTTGAATAACTGAGAAAGTGATTGAGAGTTTATAAAGTCTTGGTAAAACAAAAATGCCCGTTGCCCATGCCACGAATAGATTCTTCACTATTAGAGAATATGTACTCGCCACCTTCGTATTGGCAGACAAAGACTCAACACAGCCTCCACCGAGGTCAGCAATCCCAAATTCAGGGATGATAATTTCAAAAAAAGATGTACAAATTGAATGGTTCAGTACATCAACGCATTACAAAGACAGTTACTAGGATGCTGGCTAGGAAAGAAATAAATGAATATATATTAAGGGTTGCGGAATGGCTCGGAGGGTGGGTGGAGCTGCGAAAAGGGGTTGGAGAAGAAAATGAGAGGAGGGGGTGGTGTAAAGGGGTGGAGCCGCGGGGGCGGAGGGGACGGGAGTGGGACCACTCTGCGCAGAGGAGGTGGTGTGGTCCCTTGGGGAGGCGTGGCTTGCACCCCGCCTCTCCTCCGAAGAGGGAGGACGGAGGAGGAAGAAGAATATGTACACACCCACATTAAGAGGAGGGAGCGGGAGCGGCACAGTGAGGAGAGGACAAAAGCCGCTGAAAGCCGAATCCGCTCTACTATCTGCTTACTTTTTCATATTTACGAATTCAATTTCCTCTACACTCTACATCACTAGTGATGTCTATTATCCTAAATTAATTACTAGTGGTCGAATTCCTCGTCACCCTACAACTCTTTACTCCGCTGTCTTATCTGCTAACTTTTTCATATTTACGCATTTAATCTCCTCCCACACCCTTCATAACTAGTGATGGAAAAATGAATTTCATTCAAAATCGAAAATCAGTTTTAAATCCCAAAGATCTAGGAAATCGAGTGAGAACCTTGATCTTCGAGTTTTGGCCCATACTAGATTTTTCAACTTCAAAGTTGACTATTCCGCTTGTTCTCATCAACGTTTCAAACGGCCTATGATAAACATATCCAATGTGTATTTTAAGCGTTTTTCGAATGAGTAATGAATATTTTTCTGAAAAAAAACTGTTTTTTGTAAGGACCCGTCGAATTTTTCGATAAATCGATGTTTTGGTTCAAATTTAGATTTCTTTCCAAAATCGAGCTTTTTCAAAAATTTTTGACCGGCATTTCTCTATCACCATTCATTGCCAGTCCTATGTTTGGGGCCGTCCTTAGCTTTTCTTCTCGTCCACTATTCCCTACCCTACCATCATGCTTCAAGATGTCAGTGATAAAGCTGTCCGTCTTTTTCTTGGGTTTCCAATTTTTTTTCTTTTCTCTTGCTGGTCAAGGCACTTCCTCATTCATACTCGGCCGTTTCAAACATAGATAGATATTTTTCAACATATAATTTGTCAGACATACGCAAGGATTAAATTTAATATGAACTGAAAGGAAATATAAAATGGTCGCATTACTTGGAGATCGTAATATCCTAAAGGGTTAAAAGTCATGGGCTCGAATTGCAGGCGAAACCTTAAAATAATCCCATTCCCACGGGATGGAGACCGGGGAAAGAGATTGCCTCCCTACCCCGAATATGTGAAATTACATACGTGTGGTCGGTCTAGGGTGAGCACTACCCCAACCCAACCGAACTAATATTTGGGTTGAGCACATGAGTTATAGAGAGTCCGAAACAAAGATTGCGTTGTACAAAATCGTCGTAATGTTTCTAATTGAAACATATCCCTACTTATTAACTCATAATTAGGAATATTTCTTAGGTTTTGGAAATAAAAAATATAAAATCAAAAAAGTTATTACAACTGAATATAAGCACGTAAAAAATATGAAGCTTTGTGTCAAGTATTCGAAATTTCTTAATCGAGTACCAAATTTATTAAATATTAATATACCTCATCAATGACTCCGGACTAGGATCCAATTTTATTAAATTATTATTAACGTAAAATACGGATTAAGATAAGGAATATGAATGCATTGAAGGATCGTTAAGATATAGCGGGATATCTGAAGAAATATGGTAACAAAAATGAAATGTAATATAGTAATGGATGCATAGTACAACGATAAAATTATGTTGTATCAAACAGTAGGTAAATTTTAAAGGCCCATAAAAATGCTTCAGCTCCTCGATGCTCAATAGACATTGTTGGACAGCCACTCCTCACCAGCAGAGTACTAAATGTAAGACTCTAAATAGGAAAAATCATTCACCAGGACCCAATACATAGATGATATTTTCAGTTTGTATCCCAGTGGTCCTGAGTAGGCACAGGGCTAGACAGCAAGGAATACAAGCTATCCTTTAGTAAGTATAAATACACTTATTTTTACCTATCTATCAAATATCCAAAAATTCTGGCATAAGGTGCGCGATTACGGCAAGAAATTAATTGAAAGTGGATTTAAATAGCAAAAAGTGCTGCAGTAAACAATTTAATTAACATGATAAAACTAACCACCAAGGGAAGAGAGAAAAGTAGGAAGGTAGTACATCAAAAAATAATTTAAGCTGGACATATTCTCATGGTACGGAAGTAAATTCATGTTCAGGCATGTGAAGCAAAGTTAACATATTTTAAAATAAAAGGTAATTGCACTTTTCCACAATTATTCAATGCTTACGACGCGCTATGCTCACAAAGCTCTTGTACAAGATCATTGCACAACGTATCTTATACAAGGTCTTGTACCTGATGATGGCTCTTTGAGCCAAAACGGGTCGTACGCATTAAATGCTGTGGGAAACTGCAACTAGCTTTAATTTTAATATATGGAACTTTCACTCCATCACACCTGAATCGGTTGAACTTATTTTTACATATTTCTCGTACATCGAAAACATACAGGAATGAAATTGTGGAGCATAACGGTATCTATCTCTTCAATAGCAGATAAGGGGGAGGAGGAGAGAGACTGTGAAAAAGTGGGACTAATCTCCTTTTTTTCCTCCAGCGACGAAGAGGAGCACCGAACACTGCAGGAAGTCATAGCAAAACCGTGGGTTGGGAAAAATGGAAAAGACACAAAAGGACGTGAGGAAGGAAGGGGGTAGGCGAGTCTTGCGTGTGCCGTGGTGTCTCTGTGAGCGGGCGAGAGAGTGTGTGGTGAGCTGGAGAATGTCCCCGTGGACCATCCGCCGTGATCAAAGGGGATGCTCTGAAAGATGTGCTGTGGAGGTAGGGAATAGGGTAGGGGGAGGAATGTAAAGAGAAGAGAGCGTACGAATGGAGAGAAAGAGAAAAAAGGAGTTCCGTTGGCGATGAGGTGGCCTTCCAAATGTTTTATTTTTTTCCTCCCCTTCGGATGCACAAATGGATTTTTCCGTCGCGAGGGTAACATAAATATAATGCCTCGCGAAGATGATGAATAAAGGCCCACGAGCACGCACGTAAAGGGGTCGCTGGAAGGAGACAGAAGATATATACTATAAAAAAAGGAACTGGTAGCAGAAAAATTCTCGTGATGCCCGTCGCGACGCAGCACTATTCACAAAGAGATAAAGGAACTGTACTTATTGTACACTTTTAATTTTAAGAACTTTTTCAAAGAGTATGAGCTCACTTATGAAGAAAAAAATTGGATCGTATTTCACGTATTACCTTGGGTATAGTAACAATGCGAGTCCATTAAAGTTTCATACAAATGATCATAATATATAATTCTCATTGAAATATGCATTTTATTCTTAAATATATTACAATTCGAAATAAAAATACAGCGTATTTCTCATTTTTTCAAAATAACATCGCCGGAAATAATGTCTTCGTGGATTTAACATTATCATAGGCATTGCGCAGATGCATTCTCTATAGAAATGAAAACGAAGAGTATGAAGATCCTAACCTGAAGTATAATTCCGTAAACCTTGACAGATGCACCTTATGGTTTTTTTTCACATGTAGTCAGTAGTCAGCTAGTACTATTGGCACACGCATAAGACATAGCGAGTTGATTAACACTTAGAGGGGGAGAGGTTTTAACTCAGCTTAGCCGCATAAAGTCTAGAGGGTATAATGATGTAATTCATGCGTAATTTTTACGCAGAATGCCCGATAAATGTAATGATGTACTCAGAATAACATTAAAAGGAAGCACCTAAATGCTTGGCATTGCTTCCGTACTTTGAGGTACTGGATTTTAAATATGGTGACAATATTTATTCTTATTTAGACTTCTAGCACCCTTCGACTCAGGATTATTTTCATGAAAACCAAGCATAGCCTCACATATTATATGGATTTTAACAATAATTTCTCTGCCCACGACCGGTTTAGATGGCTGGCGCGATATTGAAAAATCAAAAATGAGTATATCAATCTTTCACAAACGGGAATAGTTTTCACACAAGGTGATTTCACACTCTACCCATAGAATATTTAGGAATACTTGATAGATGGACAAAAAAAGCTACGTCAACGTCACAAGCATACTTAGGCATAACACAAATCCCCAATGGTGAGCAAAGCAAATATAAACTAAAATTCACCAGCAGCGATAGCATACATGAATGAGTCCATTCCATTCGAAAATATACATAGTGAAATATAAATACAACCTCAAAACTATCACAAGTAACCTAGGTGTAAAATTCGTATCACTTATTAAACGTAATAACTCGAGGAATAACGATGTTGCAAAGACTATTGAAAATCCTCAATGTACCCGGTGGAAAATTTGAATAGACATATACGCTATGTCCTGGAAAAAAACTTTTTCTTTGCCATACATATACATGTTATTGTATTTGCGTCTGTAGTCAATTACAGCACATCCAGCGCGCGTACAGGTGTCTATATTCAACACCAGACAATAGAAATGCGTTTTAGGGGTGCGTCGACAACAAGGTCATTTGCAATATTCAACAGCGAAGGGCATTAAAGGGATTTTGGCTACTTCAAATATAATGTTCAGCCACCATGAGCCAGAAAAAAAAGGAAAGAGGATAATATTCTGTAAATAAAAAATACATTCCCTCGATTATGACACGATTATGGAAAAATTTACAGTGATTTTCGAACGCTGTAAGGGAAATATAGCAAGGGTGGAATCGGTTGGTATGTGCCGTCTCACTCCGTCCAGCGCCTGAATAGCTCCGGGGGTAGAGTCGGTAGGGGGTTTTTGGAGAATCGACAAAGAACACTCAAGTGCTGTTTGCATGCAGTGGGACAGGAGAGAGCCCTACTAGAAGGTAAGAGCAGATGGGAAAGGGGGTTGGGAACAGGGAATCGATCGGGGGATATCGAGGAGTAGGGGTGGAGAGACAGTGGTGCTTGAGGAAATGAAGAGGTGTTCAAGCTGCTCTTGGGGTAGTCATAGATTGAACTTTCTCCCGATGTCAAACAGGGGGACGTCGCTGTTTCTCCCGTCGAGAGCTGAGCGAGCCCAATCTCCACAATTGACGTTGAGCGGTGCGGTTATTCTTGTTTTCGGATGGCATGAGGAGGGTATCTCGTTTTGATTACCCCACTCAGAGGAGATGAGAACAAAGGCTTGGTTGGCAGCATGACGAAAATTAAAAAAAGAATGAAGTGGCTCGGAGTAGTTAGAGCTGATTTTCCGCGAGACTGGGGAGGGAATCTACACGTAGCGATAGCGTTTATGCCCACCAAAATGATCCCTATGAATACGAATCACGGTAATCACGATTTTAATTAATTCATCACTTCCTTGTATCCTTGATAACTCAAGCCACGTACGTAAATTTTTTATAAGAAATCACTCTGAAAGTAAGCATGCAGCCGCTCTGGATACATTGCCAAGCTGTAAAATATGTTTAGAAGCAATTTATGCTGCCTAGAGGTACGAAATACATAAATACTCAGAATAACAAGAATTTTTAAGCTAATATAGGGTTCAATATGAGAAGAATGAAAATAAACCCAATATTCCATAAAAATTAAAATAGGCGATAAGTACTGAGCGACTCAAACCCACATTTAAATATATACTCTTTTATTCCATCGAATATGGAAATTATTGATAGAAATCCTTATTGCATTTACAAAGGTTCTGATCAAAATTAAAAGAATGGCTATTCGCACTAGTACAACCAATATTTCTTCTGGAGTCCGTCCTTTTAATTGAGAGCCAAAACTCAATGAGTCAGCATTGCTAGATTGAAAAAATCCCAAAATACGCTCCCGTTTTCTAAAACATCTCGGAATGAGACTTAAAGAAATTGATTCTTGGAATCGTATACCTGATGCTGAAGGTATTTGACGATAATAATGCCAAAAGTTTTACAATAAAAATCAATGACTCATCACGGAAATTACCGGTGTACTGTTCAAATAACTCGAAATAAGCTAGTCATTAATGAATTAAATTCTGTAAAGGTCATTTTGCATTATCAAAGTTCGCAATTAAATGAAACTATTATACTCGATGGTGTCTCTGAAGCACAAAAATCAGCGATAATTAAGGAAAAGATGCAACGCTTTCTACATAAAAAATTAAAACAGCATTAAAACCATATCACTGATGCTTTTTCTAGCCGTTTTTCTTTCTTCTTTTTGTAGCCATTGAAGAATATCGCATATTCTACATGGAATAATTGAAAAGGGTTTAAAAAATAAACGGCACAGTTAAATTATCTATCGCGGAAATTATAGTTCACTACTCTGCAAAGAGGACCCATGTCCACTGATGTGGGACGAGAGACTAGAGCGTCGAGGGATAATTACCAATTAAAATGCGCTAGAATCAAACACCCTAAATGGTATGATACAGACTTGACCTCTTATGGCTTTTTCAAAAACGAAATATTTATTCTGTTGAACTCAGCTCAGTATCTTCAAAATTTGATTCAAATCGATTCATATTTTAATAAAATAAATGTTATATAATATTCAATGCATTGGACATGGCTGATGAAATAATAAAAGAGAGGTAAAATGCTATGAATCTTAATAAACAGATGACGTGATCTCAGAGTTATTACAAAGGTGAAGAGGTGTTATTAAAAAAAATAGTACTTTCCCGTGAAGATTCATGTTTTATTTCTGTAGTACGTATCCTATAATTATCGTGTATTAAATATGGCCAGAGTGTACGAACATTTAGATCGTCTTTACTTTAAACCAAGGGTGTCATCCCTGTTTGGCGACACTAGTCACAATAGGATATGAAAATAAATTTCGCGCGAAGAGTAAGTTGCTCCAATAAAATGGATAGTTTGAGGCGGGACTTATTGTTAGTGAAATTTCTTCATATTGAATCGATAAACCTTGTAGATTTCACAATGTTAATTTTATTATCGACTAATGACGATGTCGCACGGTAACGAAATTGGTCAATATTAAAATTCTCTATGTGAAATCTACAAGGTTTTTTGATTCAACATCTCATCAATAATTTTAGAGAAAACTAGAACATCACCTAGAGAATTACACTGAAGGAGTTGGGATGCAACAAAACCCATCTAGTACCATCCACAGCAAAATTCTTCGAGAGAGGATCCCAGGACCTCTCCTCTACTACTCCTACCACCCTGCTACGTAAAAAGCTTTCTCTATTTTCACCTCGAGCACACCACTCCAGACTCCAGCCCCCTCACTCCGACACCCTTTTCCGGCGCCGTATATCGCATCTGCATCTCCAAAGGGAAGGAAGGCCATCCTCCACATCCACATGCCTCACTCTCTTCCTCCAAACGCGAAACCCCACCTCTATATTCCTGCCTTCCCGCACCCACACCCCCTATAACCTCCCGCTCCCCTCACCTCCCTCTCCAACCCCCGCGGAAAACTCTCCCACCCTCAGAAGCCTCCTCCGCGCCCCCTCCATTTTATGGGTGGATTGGGAATTGAAACTGTTTTTTATTTTACTCCCGGTCTTTTGTTGCCTTATTTTATTCTGCTCTTCCGCCACGGAGAGGGGTGCGTTTGGGAAGGGGGAAATACGTGTGGGATGGGGAGGAGGGGAAGGCTGGGGGAGGGGGATGAAAGGGGTTAAAGCTGGTGGTACGGCGAGGGGAAGCATTCCATTCGATGGGTAGAGATTGGGAGAGGGTGTGAGGGGTGGGGGGATGGTGAGGTGGGGGAGTGAGTGAGGGGAATGGGGTGTTTAGTGGGAGGAGGGGAGGGTGGTAATGGAAGGGAGAGGGGGGGACATTGGGAGACGGTGAGGGGTGGGGGTAGAAAGTAGAGCTATCCGATGACCTTATTTCATCTCTCCCAACCACACTCTTACCCTCGCACCGTACTTTTCCCCGGTCCCTGCTCCGATTATCTTCTCTTTTATGTCTTCTCCATCCTCACGATGTGTTTTTCGCATTCTCTTTCCCCCGCTAGAGGTCGCCTCTGCTCTCCACTTTCTACCTACCTCTTTTAATTCTCCTTTCTCCAAATATGTCCCCGGGTCTACTCTGATACTTCCATATTTTAAAATTACGGATAATTCTAACTTCTACACAATAACACTTCCTATAAACCCTCCCCTGTGGTCTTCTATCACTTAGTTATACCTATTTACTTTCGACGCGTTAATTATAAGTTCATATTTATATCTCAGTAGCATTTTATTTGTTTTTGCATTATCTCATTTCTTTATATGATTTATGAGTTTTTGTCACACCTATTTCTCTATTTCCACGGAACCACACCTGAATAGCCTCAGTTTATTTAAGGGCACTTGCTTATAAGATACGAAAATATCGATTATTTAGCTATTAATCAGTTAATTAAAACATTGAATTGAGATCATATAGTTACATAAATGCCCAAAAATATATAAATACCTTGTACAAGACCCCTCTCGAATGGGTACTGTAGAGCACCGAAAAATGGCATGATAATGTGACACAAAAATGACAAATAATCGCAAAAATATTAAATATAAGTTTACTGTTTGTTAAATAAACATTTGTATTTAACTTTGCACCCGTGCGCGTGACTGCGTACAAAGTCACTTGTTCCTGCAGTGCTTTACTGTTCATACTTAAATACCAGAACTACTCTTCATCATTAATCATTTGACAGATATTAAAACTGATTTTCCAAGCAGAAAACAGGGTACACCCATTAGAGATGCCAAAAAGAAAAACCTAGTCTATCAAATGACAGAAATTTTAGACAGCTTAGAAATCGATAAGGGGTTCTTAAATATAAGAGCAAATATGCTAAACTCCACTTCCATGGGTTAAAGCGATTTTTTTTATCGAAAAGCAGTGTTTCTAAAGAATGATAAAGCAAAAATAAATGTTTTATAAGGATTAAAAGATGCACGAAACATTTAAATTCTGGTAGCGACATCGTCATTGGTCGAAGTTCCACGATTAATTGCACCTCTCTCCTTTAGCGCCTCTGGACTAGAGCCATGAAAACACACGTATGCGAAACTGGAGCAGATGCTTTCAGCTCCATCACAATAAATCCGTTCGGCCGAAAGAATATCCTCTTACCCTCAGTTAAACAACAGGCTCCTTCCACATCCAGAAGGCCCTTACGAAGCTCTCCTTCATCCACACCCCATTCCTCGCATCGACTCCATCATTATTCTGCTCTTGGGTTTATGGCTCAAAGGAGGATTGTTAAAGGGAGGGGTGGGATGGGATGGGGAACGAGGGAGCTGAGAGGGGACGAGGAGGAAAGTGAGGGTGGAGGAAATCATTGGGATGAAAGGGAAAGGAAAGTGGGAAGAGATCAATGATTCGAGGATTTATTGCAGGGGTGAGTCAGGAAATGGTGTGAAACGAATTAGTTGTGCCGCGTGCAAATAATTCGAGGAGTTACTAGTTTCAACGCTTTGAGAAACAAGTGAAACTAAGAATTTTTACTTGTAACCCATAACACAATCATGTGAAGTAATCACTGATGAAATATCTTCACCGTTTCCTATTCAAGGATGCAAAAAATATGAAGTTAAGTATCACTTCTGACTACGTAAAATGTATTCTTCATCGAGGGGCTGGGATAGGGTCTATTGAAAATTGAGTTAATTAACAATAACTTTAATGTCATTTTGCTATTTCATACCTATCAATTATCAATCTCAAATCTCACTAAGTCACCTATATGGCGCCCAAAACTTAGATTCAGCTTTAAAAATCGAGTAAACATACTTGCTGGGCATAAATATCGTGAATATCTAAAACTTTCAGTCAACGATACATAATGTAAAGTATCACTACTGATAACAATAGCCTACACTTTATGCAGAGAATGGGGAAGTTTCTATTGAAAATTAAGTTCATTGACTATAATGTTAACATTGTTTTTGCTATTTCATACCCATTAATTATCTTTCTTACATCCAAGTCACCTCTATGGCGCCCAAAACTTATATTATGCTACAAAAATTGAGCAAACAAATCATCCTGGTCGCAAATATTGGGTATGATTAAAATATCACGAATTGCCAGTCAACGAAAATGTCATTTAATTTCAACTATTTGAAAAAAATTGACGGTAATACTTGCTAAAATTAGAGAGGAGTTTCCGACAGATCGGAAGGGACAAACAAATACAGCGGGAAAGGAAAATTTATTCGCATCAGGTTGATTAACGAAGTGGAACACATCAACCACTGAGCACGGTAATTGAGACATCCTTTCCTCGATCGAACAGAGAGATGCAGACAAGGAGGATGGAAGGTAAAGAAAGGAAGGCTAGGATACGACGAAGGCGGGGGATGGGATAAAAAGTGAGGTGCAGGAAAGGGTAGGGTGGTTTATTGGAGGGGGTGAGGGTAGGGAGGAGAATGCAATGCAGCTGGAGGGAGGGAGGGTGCTGGGTGCTGTAGGGGAGGAGTCTGTTTGAAAGGAAAAAGGCGAGATTGCTGCGAGAAGAGAGATTAGAGATGAGAGATAAAAGGCGGATCACTGGAGCGAAGGAAAAACAAGAGGGGGGGGGATAAAATCACGTCTGGTGACTCAACTGCGATAATGGTGAATGGAGAAGGGGCATTTGTTGGCGGTGATTAATGACTCAAAAAATTCACCACTCAGGACGAGAAATTTTCCAGCTTAGCACGAATCGATATGTAATTATTGGTGCGCCAAAAAGTGGACTACTTAACGAGGCACGTTCTACTATGATTTTCCCGAGGTTAGTCAAATGGTTACGTAATTAAGGTCTCCAACATAATTGCACTAAAGGTGTTAATTGTAGGTCTAAATGATTTGATCAAAAGGAAAATCAACAACAGCCTCCAATCGAGTCAAAGAAAAAAATACTGACCGTCAGAACTGATGATACCTTTAACTCTGTCAAAATTAATACCAATTTTAGCATAACATTTGTTTCAAAACTTAAAAGAAAGACTCAACTATAAGTAACCAAGGCTCATTCATATTTCCCCGATTTGCTACCGCCATGGCAAAATTTGAAAGAGATATTTTGGGGAATCGGCGGAGGGTATATTGGACTACATGTGTTACAAAAGCTGCCATGGTTTCTCTATTTGACAATGGCAAAATTAATTTCGCCGATAATTAAAGGATAAGGCACTGCAATGTGATGAATATCTTTTAGATTAATTGCCCTGCAATATTAATTATAAGTGAAATGTAAAATGGACAAGAACTCTGAATGGACAACATACAGATTTTTGGAAATTCATTTCTACCAATTTAAGATAAACGCGAAAAATATTAAGAGTAAAAAAATGAATGCACATTCATCACTAGAAAAAACATATTTATCTAATACTGAGTGAAGGATATTGCTCTACTCCTAGCTATTTTCTTGCATCACGAGAAGAAGTGACGAAATGTGATATGAAAGACAAATAACTAGGAATGAAATTCGTCAATGTACTAATAATAATTATTAATAAGAAGGATAATTAAATTAGAGAGAAACTGAGGAGTGAATCATGTGGCTACACGGGAGGGTAAGAAAATTGAGTTTGAATCCCTCGGGTTCACTCCGAAGAAATATTGTTTTCCCGTGCAGGAGAGAAAAACCTTGATAATACTCTCAAAACCAAGAGAAGATACCAGCCAAATCGATTCTGGGGAACATGAAATATCCAAGAAGCGAGAGAAGGAAAAAAAACGGAAAGGACGAAGGAGTGAGAGGAACCGGACGGGAAAACAATGGCCAAGAAACCTTAAGATAGGAAAATGTCACTGGGAAGTGGAGGATAAAAATAGGAGAGAGAAAAATCTGAAGTGCATTATTTATATAAATTCACACAGACTTGGAGAAAATAGGCTTTGTATTTTTGAGCAGGAGATGGGAGAGAATGAACGTGCTTGAATATTAGGGTGGGAGGAGCGGGAGGAGTTGAATGAAATGTGGTGAGAGAGGAAGTTTACTAAGACGTGGGGTGAGTTTGTAAAGATGAGAGGGATAAAAAAGGTGGTATTGGCGAGGAGGGTTTCAGAAGAGTGAGGAGGAGGAAGAGAGGCCCAGTATGTGGCGTGCATAGAGCGAATCCAATCCCTTCCCCCTCCCACAACATACTCCTGCTCCACATACTACCGTACAACCCCTCCCAACTCGCCCCTCCGTGCCCACCCCTCCACGAATCCCCACCCCCCTTCCACCCAGCCTCCCGCTCTCCCATTGGCTGCAGAGATAAGCAATTTTCTCGGCTCGTGATTGGGGTTCTTCTCTTGGGGATAAAACTCCATCTACAAATGAACAGCCGTGACAAGAGCTATAATTCGTCGTGCGGATGAGAGAGAGAGGTGGAGAGGCCGAAAGCATCCCCCAACCCATCCCCACGTAAACCCACCTCAACCCACACCCCCACCCCCAACTTCCCCTCCCTACCCCTCCCCCTGGCTCTCGTACGCCACCCCATCATTTCCCCCCCCTCCCTCCCCCCACCTCCCGCTGCCTTACCCTCTCGATCCCCCCGATTCATTTCCACAAGGATACCGTTTCGAAAGAGAAGTGAACACGGGAGAAGTTCCTTCTACACATATATATCTTTCTCTCTCGTCCACTGCTCCACCGAAGAGCCAAGGCCACCAATACTCTCTGTTACCTCTTCCAACACATATTCCTTCGTTTCACTTCCACTTTCTCAAATCCTCTAATCTTCTTTCTCCATATTCTCTTATCTTAAATCATTACACCAGTGTTCTCCGTATCTGGCACTGTGTTCACGCAAAAACAATTAGCAAATAGAAGAAAGTTTTAGCGAAATTGGTTTTATCTCGTTCACTACTACTTTACCAAAGAACCAAGGCCACCAATCCTCTACTACCTCTTCCAACACATATTTCTTCGTTTCGCTTCCACTTTCTCTGATGCATCTCCTTTATATTCCCTCACATTGAATCACTAGCAGGGCACCCGACGTTTCTCGGTAAAGATAGTAGATAGACATAAGTGGGAAACATAGAATCCATAGTCACAAGGCAGGATTTTTATGTTTTCTCTTTGAGCTTATCAACTTCTGTGGTTGTAGATCCTACCGGGTATGACGTGACGTAACAAAATAGTAATGAGAAAACGACGAAAAGGACGCGTTTGATGCAACCGAAAGTAGCACTACGGGGTTCTATAGCATGAGATGTACTTCTGTACTAACTTTGGCCGAAATCCGTGCAGCCGTAAGGAATCGCATAGCGGACAGACAAACAGACATCCTCTCTTATATACGTGTATAGATTACGCCAGCGGACTCCACTGTGTCTACGCAACCACACCTTTATTCTATAGATACATTACATGATAGAGACACATTTCAGTCTTTAATAATAATAATACTTGGGTGCCCATAAGTGTAGCGACAATCGTCTTGAGATTAAGAAAAATGAAATGCAACATTGACTATTAAAATTATTCTAACCGATGTTGCTTTTAGCCTTAATGAAACTGCTGGAGTCTTCGAATATGAAAAAAATATTTTACACCAATCTGGTGCCATGTCGTAAGTGACTGAAGATCTTGCGGCTTGAAAATAACTTATTATGGCTTCCACAAGTATGACTTACGTGTGCCTCATGTGGGTCAAAATATGGTCAGACCAGGTATATCGTCAGACTAACCACTATCATGCACAGCATTAAAAGTTTTAAAAAATATTTATTTTAAACAAATGAAGAGAAAATGAAGGGCTCAGTTACCAAAATGAGGTCCTAAATCATACAGATATTGAAACGGGTGGTATCGCAACACAATTCTCCCAATGGAGAAAGAAAATTAGTGAAAATTTATTAATTCCTACACTCATTTTGAGGTATTCCTCGAGTACTTGACTATTATTTGTGGAGAGAGAAATATCTCTTCGATTTTAATCCATCAATTTATTTGATAACTATGCATATGTTCTCAACGACAAGGCGTTCCATGAAGGAATAATTTTTTTTCCATTCTAAGTTCATGTCATTACCGTGGGCCTAAGGCTATGTATTCCTGAAGATATTAGAAGAAACTAAGCTAGTATAGCGCGCACAGATGAATGTGATGTTAAAAATATTTCTCCCATAAATTGGTCCAATGATTAGTTATTGCATTGATTGAAATAAAGTTTGAAAAATCAGTAACAGGAAATAAAAATAAATTAGCAGCAAAATCCTTTGCCTCTAGCTGAAAACATAAAGCCTGCATTCACCATGGGAAAATTGGTTCTAATATATCCAATATCAAGTGCTTTCAAAGCATGGAGTAATAAATACCTTAACCTGAAAATCCATCAGAGACTAAAATGAAAGCACAATAAGGAAACAAAACTAAAATAAAATAACGAAAACAGTGACATATTTGTAATTCTTAGTTTCAAGATTTTGGATTTTTGCCGGGGGAATATGCTTGATATAATATTATCCTTGGTAGTGGTGCAAAAATACCCTTGAGAAATATTGCAAAGATTATGCGTAAAACCCAAAGAGAAAAAATCATTCGCCTTGAATGGGATTCCTCAATTTCCGGTCGACTGCTTTAGCCGTTTAAGCTACCGAGGCGCCATTCTTCCTTATGAAAATTTGAGGATTATACCGGACAAGGAGTATGGACTGCTGAGCATATGATGCAGCAAACAGGGCTAATCGTTCGCACAGCACCACAGCCGGAGAGCAAAGCACGAACTTGGACCACATAAGGGAGGTCGCTCTTGACTAATTTAAGAATTCCGGGACTAGACACGGTGATATATTTACGGAGTTACCCGCAATGCACAAATTGTGCGAAAAATCCTCAGAGAAAAAATCATTCGCCTTGACCAGGAGGACCAGGATCTTGGTCGAGCCGAATGATTTTTTCTCTGTGGATTTTTCGCACAATTTGTGGATTGCGGGTGACTCCGTAAAGATATCACCGTGCCTAGTCCTGGTATTCTTAAATTAAAATTGTAAAGGTTGTCATTTAATTCAAATTCAATGCCTGTTACAACTCTTAACGCTAACGGTCCTCTGCATTGGAGGAGTAAAATTATTTTTTTGCCATTTAGAATGTAGTGGATACACTACAGTAGAGTTTACTTTGTAGAATTGCGACATGATGGATTATAAAGTAAACTTTGTTGCATTCCGCACAACATTTGTCAAAAGACTGACTGGTATCTACCCTTTCAGGTCATTATAAAGAGCTGAACAAATAGATATACAGACAGGGCGGTATATATTCTTGTTCACCTTGTCATACAGGCTGTCATCTATTTGTTGACCTCTTGATGATGACGTGAAAGAGATGAAACCGTTTGAGTCTTGTGATAAACACTGTGTGGAATACAACGAGGTTTAATTTTTAATCCATCTAAAATACAAACAATTTTCAAATTATCCTCAGCAATATTTTCGGTATAACTGATCATATTTGCATACTTTGAGCACCCTATATTGCATCCCATGGCGATCAGAATTCCCTCTCCGTAATCTACCTTCCTTTCCTTTGGCTCTTCCTCCCTTTATCCTCCTGATTCAGCTGCTCCAAATCCTACTTCTCTCTCATTTCACGTTAAAAAAAAGGTGCCGCGGACTATCCATCTCGCCATACCAGACATAGCGTACACCCCACGTCCCGCCCCGCCGACCTCCCCACTCCTCCTCCCTCTTTTCCTCAGAATTCATTGCAGCAGACCCATCCACCAATCACCGTGTCACTTTGAAAACGAGAGCCGAGAATAGAGGTGAATAAGAGTGTGTGGGTTTCGCAACCGAAAGTGGACAGGAGAAGTTTCTCCAACTCCAGCCGAGAGATCCCCCCCTTCCCTCTGATCCCACGGCTAAATCTCAACCCCCACCACTCAGCCCTTCGATCCCCTTATTCCCCCCCACTTCCCTTCCCCTGCTCTCCCCTCCTAAAACCTCGCTTCCCCTCTCCTCCCACATCCAAACTCCTCTATACCGCGAGTTATTTCCCGGAGTTCTGCACCCTCGTCGCTTCCTACCATTCCATAAGCCCCCCGTAACAAAAACGCAACTTAGCGTAACTATGTAGTTGAACGCTTAATATGAGCGGATAATGGTTCACGGCAACTTAAAGTGGCGCAACTTAATTTGGAGTGGCCATTGCAAGAAAAAAATTAAATATCGCTTGAAAGTAGCCAGAAGAAAGGGAAATAGTAATAGTAAATGAGGTGTAGTGGAATCATATCCTGATTTAATGAAAAAGAGAGATGCAATTTTCCACGAATTAATTTAATAATGTTCAACGCGTTTCGACTTTTGGACCTCATTATAATGTACTTGAGGGTTGTTCCTCATCGCATGTGAGAATGATATGACGGTTGAAATATGTCGTACATTATTACTAAAAATTTGTGGAAATTTTCCGTTACACTTTTCCATTTAATCAGAAATAATAATACCTATCAACAGCCATAAAATCAATTCAAAGCTCCCTCAAATCTATTTCAAGAATGATACACGTTCTGAGATTTGATTGGTGGGATATGTGACTTATAGGTCTAGTTGATATTATGTCAAGTTACGCCGAGGTAAGTTGTTGTGAGAGTCTCTCCACCCCACTCAGTCTTCTCCACTTCCTCCCTCTCCGATCCCCGCTCCTTTTATCTCTGACCAAATTGAGCGATGGGAATTCGATGGAGGCAAGAATTTAGGCTAAGTGAGACTAAGGTGATGCCTTCATCGCGAAACGCACAGAGGGGGAGTTTAGGAAGGCGAACTTTCGGGAGGGTGAAGAGAAGGATCTGCTGAAGGGATCATTCGGATAGGGACGAGGAATAGGGTGAAGAATGGGAAAACTGATAACAGGAAAACTATTCATTTAGAAAACTATTCCGTGTTTTCGCTTTACTATTCCATCACTGCAGATGTCTCTTTACTGTTACTTTAAACACAGTAATTTCTAAAGAGTGCTCACATGCATGGGCGGATTTAGGGGGGGCACGTACCTCTTATAGCTTAAAAAATAGACGATATTTTTAATACAAATATTTTTAATGTATATTTTAACATGAAAGTTATAAATATTTTCACATTAATAAATTTTGTATTAAAATTAAGAATGTAACTCTAAGAGCAATTGTTGCATGTAGTTTTTGATCCCAGTATGAGCAGACAGTTTGCCTATCAATCTGGTACCCCCGAAAAAATCCTGGATCCACCCTTGCCCACATACTTTTTCATGGTAGAAGTAGAAACACAGAGGTGATTATGACAAAAGAGAAATTGTTTCATCTCGTCTTCTGTCTGTGAAAATTTAATAAAATTATGGCTTGCTATTGATTTATAATAAGTAATGAATTAAAAATAACTAGAAGTAGCAATTATCCTTGCCTGCGTAGTTAAATAGGTTTTCATTACAGCCTAGCATTACGCTTACAGCCATCGGTTCATACTGCGCTCAAAGTTAAACTGAATCCACCACGCAAAAAGATCGATTCAAGACCTATATAAATCGAGACCTACTCCCTTCGCGGCGCTCCTCACTCGCTGTCTATACGTGTGATACGAGCGTAATAGTCGACTGATATCGCAGTCAATTTAGGCGAGTTAAGTAGTGTTGAACGAACCCAGCCATGAGTCTAGAGTGAACTTATAGGTTTATTTTATCGTAAACAGATACGCCGCTTAGTATACTTGTGTATTTGACCACTGAGGCTATGGATTCTTGCATCGACTCGTACCACAGGGGTCACCCTGTTTGAATTTTCACCCATGGAGCTCACTCATAGCATTGCTTAGAACTGGTAGTCTCGAATTTAAGTATACCGGGACTAGCTACGATCTTCTTAAATTCGTCTGGAGCGAACACCTCTTTGTGTTCTAAGTCCGGGCTTTACTCTCCGACAGCGGCGCCGTGCGCACAATTTGGACTGCTAGTCACATAACATGCTCAGCAGTCCATACCACCTTGTCCGGTAGTGTCCACAAATTTTCATAGGGGAGAATGACGCCGCGGTAGCTTAAATGGCTAAAGCACCCGGCCGGAAATCGAGGGATCCTGGTAGTCTCGATTTGCGCGTACGCAACATGACTTATTAGGTATAGGTATGTTGATAGCGGTCCATAGTAAACTCCTCGTGAAAATGTTCCCATGTTGGAACTAATATTTTGCCGTAGCAAGGCATTTACTTTTAACCGGGGCGCACGGCCTCTATGTGACAAGAGCTACCTGAAAATAATATGATTCTATCAATTCAAAAATACGAAATACATTTTTTTTCAAGTCCTGCTCGGCAGTATGATTTTCCTCACTTTTTAATCTACTCATCCATAATCATATACGGAAGGTAATAGGCTCACAATCGAGGTATATATAGATAAGAGAGTTGTAGAAAAGAACAAAAGTAATGAGCCTTGTAATGAATCGACGAGGAAAATTCCATGAAAGACTAATTCGACACAATTAGCACAATTCTCTACGCAAAACTACGTAATAGGGTGGATTTCCTGTGACAATATTTCTCCTGAATGTTTTACATAGCTCTTCTGAAATACGAAATTTATCAACCTTTGCCAAAAACAGGAAGATTCACAATACTCTCTTTCCAAGCTAAAAAGTTTGTCTGAAGACGGTCCTAAAAATATTTCCGCCATCAGTCCTTCAGAACGTACTATAAGGTAGGAATATGGAGGGAATATAAGCCGTAGAAAATATGCCATCATTAGGATGGTAACCGACATCAAATCGATCTTTGTCACGCTGTGTCAGTGGACACTTATCGAAGGCTTATTCACATCTGGCCCCATATTTAATTTCGTAGAATTGATAACACTAGTCAACAAGTGACACTGAGATAGCGCAATAGAAGTTTAAAATGAAAATCTATGCTTCACAACCCTTACATAAAACGCAATTTGACAAACTCAAAATGAAAAGAGCTACTATGAAATAATATCTTTGCATTACGTATATGGCTATTCTGTACATGGCTGCTGGTGTCAATCATAACAGCCCCTCGCTTTCTAGGCATGGAGGAACGAGGAGGCAAGCATGGCATATTGCTGCCCAAGATTACGAACCATGACAACTTGATTCCACCAGCCACTAGGTTAGCGACCCCTTTTTCTAACATGGTACATTCCACCAGGATGTATTTTTGGCTACACCCTCTTTTACATTCCCTCTCAATACATCAAATAAATATTTTTGCTTGCCAAATAAATCTATGAAAATCCCAACTTCTCTGCCCTCTCACAACTTGTTTGAAACAATGTGTAACAGCAACAATTCAAGTAGACCCTTTTGTAGTTCTTAGTCCTCCAAATATCCTGAGTACGGCAAAGTAAGCCACCGTTTGAGCCTCCTGCTACATAATGGTGTTTATTTTTTCATATATTCAGAATCACCCGTGGCTGAACCATGTGAAAACTGCAATCGACATTCAAGAGATTTTTTTATTTTAGTTTTTATCCAACGTGAAGTTCTTCAGTCTACTAATACCTGACTCAAGTATCTTGATCCGGCAACAAAGGATCGTTTACTTCGGTAATGTTTCACCAAAAAGCGTTAATTATGCTCACAGCTAAAAATACTCTAGGTAAATACCTATCTACCTTTTCAAGTAAATGCACTGATACTCCCCACCATTTTCCGAGCTACCATAATGCAAGGAAAAAGAAAATGTTGTAATAAAAGTACGTTGTACATTTAAAAAATAATGAATGACATTTGATAATATTGATCATCTATTATTATAAACATATAATACTAAAAAGCAAGCAAGACACTTGACAAATGGATATCAGCACAGGAAAAAAATCAGAACTTAATATCTAAGCATTATAAAATAATCGCGTTTTTCCCAAACTCAGGTTATTTGAATATCAGATATTATTATCACTAAAATTGAGAGAAAGCAGTATAATTTTATTTCTAAGCCCAAATGGAATAATTTGTATCTTGACTAAATATTTTTGGATGTCTTAAAATTCTGACGGCGGAAGAAATTGGTTGATTTTTTCTCGAGGTTGGTTGCTATTACAGAGTGTGATATAAAAAAACACACACCCATTCATCACTTCCTTTTCCGTTGATAACGTTGGAAGGCATCATCGAAATGAAGACCATTCATAACCACACCGAGATTCATTCGGAACAAAAAGAACGTAGAGCTCTGAAAACAAATCTCAAATTTACAGTCGGAAACAAAGGTGCTTTCAAGTTTTTTTATCCGTTTGAGCAAGTTCCATTATCAAACAGCTTGAATGCTCTCTTCAACCGCGAATCATCCCCTTCAAGCCTTCAAAAGAGAAAAAACGGGAAATCTGGTAGGGAACGGATAAACGAAATGAAAAAAATACGAAACATCACCACCTTTGGCGACCAACCACGAGTTAATAAAAAAAGACAACCAAGGGCATCATCGCCAATAAAAGGAACGGCTGCTTCCACACCTAAGCAATTTGTCTCGGGTTGTTAAACAATCATTGGTATTATCTCTTCTCCCCCCATTGTTTGCCCAAATAAAAGGAAGAATTCGACGCCAGAGTTCGGGAGGTAAAAAGGGAGATTGGATGCTTCCGCGAGGGTGGAGCATATGATGTCGTCATGATGGCATATGAAGACATAACGAGTGAGGGACACAATTTTTCGTTTACTAAAACCGGTAGGTGCGTGCGAGGAGCGAGAGATTGTGCTTTCGTTGAAAAGGAGAGGGTGAAGGATCGGTTGACGTGTGCGGAGAACTTACTGGAGTGAGGGAAAGGGGGGGGGAGACAAAGGACCCTGACGCGATGGGGTGAGGTGACGGATTTCCTGGATTGTTGAGAGAACGAGTATAAGGGATTCCTGGAGTGGATTTAGGGTGAGAACGCATACATCCACACACACAAACACAAGATACAACACAACGTACCCGATTTTTCTGACTTTTCCGAAATAACTGGGTGCTGAAATAATAAAAAATACAGATGGAGGAAGGAAAAAAAACACGCCGGTAAGTAAATGACAAACATACACAGAGGAAATATGGGAGACAAGCTGGTGCTGATGTGAGAATACGTCAGGTGAAATCCTTGACGGGAGGAGGAAGAGGGGTGCAAAGATGGCTTTGCGTATGTTTTTGGGTGGGGGCAAATGAGGATTTTGTGGTGGGAGAGGCGGAAGGGGAGAGCTACCGAAGGTAGGATTTTGTGAGAGGAGGGGTTGGATTTGAGGGGCGGGGTAATCTCTTTGTGTGACGGCAGCATACAAGTTGCAGTGACGAGCTGGAAGCAGTGGCGGGAGGAGGGGAAGGGTGGACAGGGTAAGGGATTAAAGGGGTTAGGATATGTGTGGGTGGAGAACCCCGGGGCTTGTGTTTGCCTGAACGCGCGGAGGAGGCTGGAGAAGAGAGGAGTTATATAGGACTAACGACAGAAAAGGCGATTGTGTACGTTCGGTGGTTAAGTCGAGAGAGACGCAGTATACGCATATAAGGAGAAAAGAGTGGCTGGTGGAGCCGTCGCGGTTGACAAAAGGGGGTTCGGGAAAAAAATAAAACTGTGACAAGAGAGAGGGAGACGTAAATCGAGAGGGAAAAAGAGAAAACATGAAAATGAAACAACAGAATAAAAAACGACAGAGAGAGAAAAAATGAATATCGCCACGCGCGCATATGCCGAAACAAAAGAGAGACGGGGAAGCGAATGAGAGAAACGAGGGGTAGGGTTGAGAAATAATAATAAAAAATACGGGAGGAGGTTGTGGAGTGAATCAGGAGTGGGAGGGAAGACGGAGAAGAAGCGGATATTTGTTCGCGCTATGGGACGAATGAGTGAGTGGGGCGCCACAAATAACGCAGCCTAAGATATGATTTTTTATTCCACTCGGAATGTTTTATACAAGCCCGTGCTCCCGTTCTCGCTATAGGAAAGGGGGTGACAAAAGAGCCGAGGAACGAGATGAGAAGCCTCTGGCTGTGACGTTTGGGAATTGGCGAGAGAAACCGAGAGAGAGAGAGAAGCGCATCGCGGCATCAGCATTGAGGGTTGATGGGTGAAGAAAAGTGTGTGCAGGCACCTGAAGTATGGTGGGGAACTGTTGAGAGTCAAGAGAGATGAGTGCTGGCAGGAATACGGTGGGAATGGATGGAGTAAGATTTATTTTTTTCCACTCCCTCCCCCGCTATCTCTAGCAGGTTCCGCTGGATGGCTGAAGGGCAGGAGAGAAGCAGCGATTGTGTGTGCATTGCGACGGATGTCTCTTTTTTTTTCTTTTTTTTTTCAACGGAGACATCCAATTTTTAACGCGCACACTTACGGGTTGAGATCATCATCCCGAGAGGTGAGTGGTAAAATTATGAAAGCGCGCCCCCGTTTTTCTATTCGAAAAATAACGGTCGCTTTTGTACCAGAAGGCTCGACGGGTTCTTTTTTTCATTTCTATACGTGTATTCGAAATAAGAATAAATGTCTTTCAAATACAGTATTTTATAATGATATCCCCGTACCCTACGTTTTCATACCGCTGGTATGGCATCCATTTTACAAAGAAGGTATGCTAGGAGAAGGATTTCAATTTCTATTGAAATTCGGGTGAAAGATATTAAAACTTGATATCATACTATCGAGTCAAATTAAGTCCCTTTTTATCTCACAATGCTTTTTTCTAGTACGCAGAATAAGATGTATAATTAATAAGAGTCTATATTGAATTAGACTTATGAGAACAGTTTATTTTCAAGCGAAAGAAAATCAAATTGACATACGGTGAAAATGGAAACATGGTGAATAATAATCATAAAATACTTCTACGTGTATCATGAAGATAGTGTGTTTCAGATGATTAAACATAAAGAATATAATTTATTTTTTTAACCCTCAACATTTCACATTTCATAGAGCTAAATTAGAGCTGCGCTCGAACCAGTATCCTTCCATAGAAACTTAATTTTTTTGCAAAATTATGGTCCATATGAAAACTATGAAAATTAGCGTACGTCATATCCTTATCAAAATTTAAATTCACTACAATAAATATGCAGGATGAATGAGGTTAGTTTAAAATTTGGCTAGCCATTCCGCTTCAATGTAATGAAAGGAGTGTAACGAAATGTTATAGCTAAACGTGCGTTCCAGCAAAAATCACCTGGATATTCAGAGACGGATGAGCCAACAATACAATTACTATGGACTCCTTGCACAAATATCACCACATATTACAGTGCAAATATTTATCTCAAAAATAACATGTGGAACTGTAAATTAATGAATCAATTACCATGAAATGAACGACTTCTACCCCCTCCTTCAATTTCTATGCCCCCCGGAGGTCGAGGTTTAATTTAAGGAGCATAATTAAATATTCAACATGTGGTGCGCGTGAGTCATTTTCATCGGTAACTCAAGAGACGAACGTCCCCTACTATCTCTTCCAACATCCATAATCTAACCTCATTGCTTAATTCAGCCGTACCCGAGAGAAAATGCACCCGCCATTCAGACGTGTTTGGGTGAACATTGTGAACAAGTATGGTCATTACACGCATATTGCACATAATAAAACAATATCTCGGCAGTGCTTCGTGGAGTTTCTCTATATTCAAGTAGGCTTTAAGTAAGCAGATCAAAATCAAGAGGATTCTCTCACTAAAAATTTTGTTCTTTGTATTTAAAAAAAATCTGAATATAAAGAGGCTAGTCCAGCAACAGTAGCTGTGTCTTCCCGGTTATGTCCAAACGATGAAGCTAATACATATGGGTGTCTTAAATGAAATATGTTTTTGGTAATATGGCAATCCGATTATCTGAAATCAAATGGCAGTACTCTTCAAGCACATTAATTTTCATTATACGATAGCTATCATCCATGAAGAAAGCCTTGGTGCTCAGATAGCTAAACAAATATCACAATTCAACTAAGACTAAGCAAAATTGAAGCTCCTAACCCCGTTCGTAAAGCCACGAAGGTACCGTTTAAAAACTACAAAGGTACCGGTTTGGAAACTGTCATCATTTCACCTCGCATAACGCCATGCTCATAAGAAGAGCTAATCCTTTAGTCAATTCAATAGTGCCAACTGAAGGAAGTAATGCATCTGTTGGTCATAAAAAAATTGCCTTTAGTTTACACCAATTATTTCATCAAACCCAAGTAACAAACATCATTTCCCTGAGAAAACGATAAGCAGGTATGCTGCAAGCATTGAGGCATGTCTAAAAATATTAAATATCTGTTGAAATTAACCATGAGTCCTTCAGCAAATAATAATACGAGTAATATTATTTGCCGTTGTCAAGGGCTACATTTCATGCATCCAACCAATAAGATTATGCTGCCACCATAGTTAAATATCCTTGGCTTAAAGTATTAATTATATTGAACCATGTTTTCAAATAAAATTTTTACGAAAAGAATAGGCGATCCAAAATTAAAGTGGCACATTCATACCAGTGGTTGTTTCGACAATATTCACACTGTACGCTGGATCACCGCAGAAGTCGAAATGAAAGAGCCGTTTATCCTTGTTATTAGGAACCAATCACTGAAATCTCTAGGCGAATTCAGGGGAATATAACATTTTATTTTGCATGATAAGGACCGCAGATTTTACTCCCTTGGATGGCGGAATAGGGGCAGCATGGTCTCATTCAGTACCAAGCTAAATAAAACTCAAATACTAGAAATTTCTATTTTATACAAAAAAAATGAAGAACCTACCTGCGCGGATGTGGAAGATAATTGGCAAATGTCACTGAAACAGTTTTACGCCCGGTACCTTTTCCCCAAGACTACGCTACAGAAAAATATCCTACTCGACTTACTACGCAGCTTAAGCATTTGCAACCGCCGGTAATGAATAATAATTGAGCCACCAATCCTCGCTTTTAGGAAAAAAAATTCAAATGAATGCGAGCAGAAGAAAGGAAGACTTGATTTTTAAGTGAGTGGAAATCCCCAGACGCTGGATCACTATTCCTGTCGCCCATCTAGGGTTAAAAAAAGGGATTAAAAAGAGGAGATTAACTCAACTACGTGGTTAATTAAGTATCCACCGCTGACTCCCCCATGGAAGAGACCCACGGAGTCACCCACTGGAGCATTCTTTCTAACACGTTACCCTTCAGGCCTCCTTACCTCCCGATAAAGGCTGGGCAGTATTTCGAATGTAAGTGTTTTAAAATACGTATTTGAAATAGATTTGTAATTTGCATTTAGTATTTCAAATACACAACCTGAATGTATCTTCTGTTTCGTATTTCAAACACAGATTTTTGGTATTTCCCCATTCTAAAATTAAAAACACGATTGTAAAATACTTTTGGAGTAGCTCTGATAATCCTTTTGTAACATTAGGCTTCAAAGATTAATCCGTTTTCGTTAAAAAAAATTTCTGCGTGTTTGCAAGTACCCATAACGTGCCAACGAAAGTTATGTTTTTTTAAGATCTTTTAGTTTCAATGCAAATGTATTTTGTATTTTAAAAGGTATTTAAAATACTATTTTTTGGTTTGTTTTTCAAATACCAAAGTCAAAGGTATTATTTATTTTGCATTTCAAATACTTTTAAAGCAGTGTATTGTATCCTGTATTTCAAATACATTTTGAGCGATATTTTGCATTACAAATACACCTTGGCCTGTATTTTACCCAGCCTTGCTCCTGATCTACAAATTCTATGCGTTACTCGCCCAACTCTACCCGTCCTCCGAAACTCAATTCGGTCCAGGTCCCTTCTCCATCCTGCGCTTGTTAGCCACGCCCCCCACTACCATTCCGAAGGTGATTAAGTTTATCGTACCCAATTTCCGGCATCGAGAGGCCGAGGCTCTTGGATTAGAGGAAGGCGGGAAGGAGCGATGAAGGAAGAAAGGAGTAAACGGATAGGTACACTCAGTGGAGATGGAGGAAGGCAAGAAAGGCTGAGGAGCTTTGGTTTGGAAGGGTAGTGCAAAGGTATCAAGTGGGAAACAGAGGAGATTAATTAAGAACTGCAGTAAAATTCAAGGGAGGAAATCATACGCCTTGTCCGGTACTCGAACCGCAATCCCATGATTTCACAAATTATTCTACCAAAGATATTTTTGTAATTATTTGTTCTCTAATCCTAACATCGGAGTCTCGTCTTTTCGGTTGGCTTCGAGTTAAGAAATAATTTAGCCTCAATGTGCTAATATTAGGTTTGTTTTGTTTACTGTAGTCATTTACATTCTTTAATTTCACTTCAATAAATTCAAGACTGATGATGCACCAAAATTAATATCTATCATCAAATATCGCCCGTTTTTGAATAGCAAGAATGTTGGTTACTACCACGATAAAAATCTAGTGAGTAAAGATAACTGACAGAAGCTATATTGAAATAAACTCATACAATTCTCCACGATTATAAAACTTATGAAGACCTAGGTTTCAATGTTACTACGTCATCTTCAAGGTGTAGTGACATAGAAACCTTGGTCATAATAAATATTATAGTCGTGGAAAATTGAAATTGTCGAAATTTTTCATCAAGCTTGATTTTCGGATTTTATATGACATAACTAGTTGAAATTCAGTTTGTTGAGCTCGAATATTGCAATATGCTATCCAGCATAAGACGACAGCACGAATAAACCGCAGGTAAGAAGGATGTGTGCAGTGAGGTGAGGCAGATGGAGGGACATCTAGAGCAAAGAGCGGTTGAAAGCGGTTGATGGAATATGAGAGTCAAGAGGGGACAATGGCGAAGAAACGAGACGTAATCGGGAACGGGCGAGCGAGAAAAGGGAGAAGGAGAGAGAGGGGAGAAGGGGAGCAAGGGAGACAAGAGGTTGAGGAGAAAGACCTGCTGCAAAATACATGACCCATGCGGTCCGACAAAATTAAAGTATCAAATTAAAAGGACCAGAGGGGGAGGCTTGAAGGAAGCGGGGACACCTTGTTGGAGGATTGGGGGGGGCAGGAGGAGGAAGAGCGCTGCCATGGCGAAGCACTCACCAAGGTTTCCTCGATTTTTTTCTTCTCCACCCCATTTCTCAACACCATTCCCCAACTCTCAAACCCTCCCCCTTTATATCTTTCCGACTACATATCTTACCCTCCGGCGCTAGTTTCCGCCTTCCCCCGCGAGCGACGTCCGTATCCAAGGATCCCCGAGATGAGGTAAGGCAAGGCAATTCAAAGTAAACTGGGGAGTGCCTTACCTCCGTTGAGCACCGGCGACAATCGTGTTTCTGCATGACCATTTCAACTGTGCCCTCGGTTGAATTTCACTTAACTTCCATCAATCCAATCCCAAAATAGGTTCATCGATTTTGTCCATCATTCATATGCCTTAGAATAATTCCATAAATAAAATATATTTCACCCTTTTTTACTTTTTCGTGGCCTCAGCATGATATCTCAATGAGGGCGTGTGTGTACTAAGTGTAATGAAGCAAAATATTCTCTCTAGTTTGGATGGATAGATCGAAATATTTCATTAGTTATTGCATGGTCAGCTATCTCTGTAATTTTATTTTCTAGATTCTGCAGAAGGTAATATAATTTATCGAAAATTAAAAAATAAGTTTTTTTTACAATATTTTCGCAAAATTCAATCGTTGCTGTTTTTTTATTTTCTAAATTATCTATTAATTCGATTTATAATAGTTATTATCGTTTAAAAGTTTCAATTTTAACTCATTTTGCTTTGTCTTTACATTACGTACCGCTTTTCCATTATTTCTGCATGAAAAAGCTGGCTCTTTGCTGGTTTTTACCTTTTACTTTTTACGGAGTAGAGGAAAATCGGGTCGGTATATTTCATTGCATTGTGTGGAACAAAAAAAGTGTTGCTGTTTTATTTTAAGCAAGAATTCTGCTCCACCAAGTTACGCCTGGCTCTCTCCGGTTTGAATTATTATTCGAAACTTTTTCCATCGACCACATAAATTATGGCCAACCTTTTCGCAACAATTTACTGGAAAATACATCTCATCTCCACCGAAACTACTACATACAGCAGTAACTTCTTGCGCTGAAAGTAACGGAATTAACAATACATTCCTAGCCTAAAGGAGTGCTATGACCCACTATCAGCGCAAAAGCCTAAGATCTACAAAAAAAAAGCTACATAGAGACAGACATTTTTTTCTGAGAATGAACAATAATTTTGTTTCAATATTCGATCCTCTAACGACATCCCTTTTTATTCTAGCTTCAAATGATTAAAACCTACGTCTAATTACATTTGAATAAAATTGATCAAGACTTATCTAACAGTCAAAGCGCCATTTTCTCGAAAAAAATTAAATACTTATTGTTATTGCACTCACTCTATCATCTCCTAATTATATTGTGCTCTTGGATATTTTCAAGATTCTAGAAAACCCAACAAAATTGTTAGCTTCGAGCAACCTTTAGGCTAGCCAGCGATCAGGTTGATATTAGTAAAAAAGGAAATTTTGAACTAAAATCAATTGCGTTGTTTTTAAATCTTTTACTCTTCATTGAGCGTAAGTGCTTCAACGAGGTCTTGATAACTTCTTTAAGTATGAGAAAGTATTGTCAATAACTCAAACGATTTTACTATTCAGAAATGTAGAATGGTAAACTATTCGTTTCTAAAGGAGCGCATGGTTTCTTTGTGGAGCATCCAACCTGCAGTGAAGTTAATATTACCTTTCAGGATTAACTTCTACATCAACTCGCATAAAAACATATGTACATAACCTTGCTAATGTCATTAAATATGAAATAATGAAGGAATATATGCGGTACACAAAGTGGCAAGCATTTTCCGGCCTTATTCACATGAGTGTTTCTTCGCAAAAGAGTTTATGGAAACAATCGGGCACTCAGACTCAGATAGTTTGCTGTGATGCTGGTGCATTTTATCTTGCTGCAACAAGAAATCAATTTTTATTTTTTACACATTTCAATGGACATACAATTTGATAATATTAAGAAAAAAAGGATTTATAGCACTTAAACTCAAATATTTCGATTGAATCTGAAATCAATTTCACCTACCATGCTCTCCAAGTTAACTTTATTAAATTAAGATAACAAAATAGAATTTTATATCTTTCTGTAACTCATTTTCGTCCCACTCAGTATATTTCAAGACAAAAGAAGGGTCTTAACCTTACTTCGGCCATATCAAACGCACGAAAAATAAAACTCTTTTTCCTTCCAAGGCTCCCAGCCACATATCCCGACTTTTCTCAGGCCCTGAAAAGAGTCAACCTCACCCCCTCCCCTTCCCTTTGGGCTGTGCCCCACCCCTTCAACCCTCTCTTCCCCCTCCCCCCGTACCCTCCTCATCCTTCCTCGGCCCATGCCGGTGATTTCCCTCGTGAGGCGAGACACTGGCACCGAGCGCTCTTGTCCTCTCCTGCCCTCCCCCCATTCCCAACTCCCCCTCAACCCCACCCCCTTCCCTCATTCTCTCCTTTACTCTCCCCCACCCCAAGAAATGTCCCTCCCCTACCCTCTCACCTCCCTCGGGATGAGAACTTCTCACTCCCGACCTCCACCTCCTACTCCCCGCAAGGCCTACACATACAGAGCTATCCCGAATTCCACATTACTTCGCTTCTACATAGTCCCTCCACCTACCCTCTATCCTCCTCCTACCCTCCTCCCCTCTGGCAGACCATTCTCCTCCTCATTCCGACAGCGTGTACCCTTTTATTTTGTCCTTTTTTTCCACCTCCTAACCCTCGTTCGTACCCTAAACTTCCCTCCGCATTTCCTCCTCCACTCGCCTCGGTGGGAAACTCCCTCGCAAAAGCCTTGTCGCCAAAACGGGGAATGTCCATTGTTTCACTCGAGTTCTCATTCTTTTATCTGGTCGTGGCTGTTAATAAAAAAAAGGATCTTGCTCATTAGTTGCCACGCTGCGCTTTAACGCGGTCGATGTATATAAAAAGTTCCTGAGCAATTTGCAAGGAAATAAATGGTGGCATAAATTTTCCATCAAGGTAAATTTCCATGGTCCAATAATTTTTATTCACCTTATAACTAAATGAAAGATTAATGACGGTCAATATTTAGAGCAACTACAAGTCAAATTCCGAACATTTCATCATAAATGGGGCTTAGTGATCCAGCACGAAACCAGCGAACATTTTTTATATTTTCAATAGTAATCGCTGATAAAAAAAGGAATGAACTATTTTTAGTTTCGAAGGGTAACAAGGAATACTACCAAATTAACTTTAATTCACGTTTAATCACATAAGTATAACCTCTCCGCGTCAGAAATTCCCATGCAATAGCCTTGCCACGATGGAGGCAATGTAACTTGTTTTTACCGAATGGTCCTCTTTTAAGCTTGACGGTCACTAATACAGTGCCAACTGATTATCCAAGAAATCACTAGCGAAAATTGCGAATTAAAATACTAAAGCTAAAAAATGGAACACTATTATTTTTACATCAAGGAAAGATGACGGTCATTAAGGGTACCAAATTAATGTAACGGTCGATTTTCTATGAACTCTGGAGAATATTCTCCATAGTTTGGAAAAAATAAATTCGAGAGATGCTGTAAAATTCCTGGTCAAGAATGTCCTTTTAAATGGAAATAAGAGATGAAAATATCTGATCATAAACATTACCGTAAAATAGATGACAAAGTAACAAAAAATTTGTCATAGGTCGTAAATGTACAGTAGGTTTCATCAGCTTAATTCATCATAGTTACGCGTTCTCACTAGGATTTTAATCTTCGCATATGAAAGGTTAATCGCATAAAAATCGCATAAGATAGGCGAATAAATTATTTTAGTCGCAATTATTCACCCTTTCAATGAGGGAATAAATATCCATCACGCGCCATAGAAGCAGTATAATTTATACATCAAGACCCAACCCAAAATCTGGATATTACTCTGCCTTCCATTCTTTCACGCACCGTCGTAGTTAACATGTGATTTCAGGAAACGAGTGGATATTCAGATTTAGGCAGAAAAAAAATATCCAAAAACCATCCACTCACGTGAACCAAAATTAAATATCCGAATGTGATTCATCAGTTCTCACCATTGATGACATCGAAAACAAATATGATGCTTACCAATAATCTGGTTCAGTCTTCAATTTTCTCCTAGGAATGTGAAGGAAGGCGAGTTAGCCATAGCAGCAATGGTGATTTGGAGGGGAACAGAAAGCGGCGCAAATGACTCTCCATGATTCTAAGCGTCAAAAAATGGGTCACATCGTAAAAATGAGAAACAGATAAAAAATTATGAAAACAAAACAATAATACGCTTATTATCGTCATGGAAATCTAAAGGAAATAGAAGTAAAAGAGTTTAATAAATAATGACATTAAACCGAAGACGAAAATATAGTTCAGTGCGGAAATGCCAAGCATAAACGGACGAGAAATAATATCCTCCGCGCCTTACTCTGCATATTCTGTTTGAAAATTCAAAGATGGATAGCATACAGCACCAGATGAACAGTTCCTGCTGGTGACAGAAGCATACGAGGATTCTATTTTTTTTTTTAATATTGCGTAGTGTTTATTTTTCAACTTTGGAGATTAATTTTAAATGCGTAAGGCAGGAGTTAGAACATTCTCCGTCGTGATTTAAACCACATAAAGCTCCATCTGTTCCATGATTTCGAACCATCTCGCATAGTCTTCTACCGATCGCTTATATCCCATATAAGTATAAAGGTCGAGACATAAAGTCGCGGTCGCTTTACTCTGGATATCCTGATTGAAAATTCAAAGAAAAGATCAGTAATATATGCACATTTCCTGCTGATGGTGGCAAGAATGCATGTATTCTAAATTTTTTTAGACTACGCAGTGTCAATATTAAAACTTTGGAGATTACATTTTAATACCTAGGGTATGAATTACAACCATCTCCGTCGTGATTTATACCGCCTAATGCTCATATAGTTTCATGATTTCTAACCCTATCGCATAGTGTTCCACCAACCGCTTATACCCAATATTGTTCCATGAGCAATGTGCGGTACCTCCTTAACCCCCACCCCACACCATCTTCCCACCACCGATGCAACCCTACGTCACCTTCACTCATACCCCAGACCACCTTCCTCCACCTTCTCACCCAGAACCACATCCCTTCCATCTCGCGAAAGCCGTCATCAGTCACGTAGAGCAGCACTTCATTCTACCCCACCCTCTCCCGGGTCCACCCCAGACTCTCCTCTGTTATGGAGGAGGGTTTGCCATCTTTCCCTCCCTCCCGGAGCCCGCACACCGCCCAGCTGGTCGCCCGCAGTTCCCGCCGCTCGCGGGAAGCCCTAGAAACCCCCTCCCCACGACAACCCATCCGTCCGTCTTTCCATTCCGGATTAAAATTCGCGTTTAATCAGGGGGCGAGAGCCGTGGCGAGCAGGAGTGAATGGGATAGGTATCATCTTCCTCCTCCCGTCCCTCCACCCACAGCTCACTCATCTGCCTGGCCGAAAAACAGACCGCTATCCCCCTCCATGATGACTCTCCACCCCTGCATTTTGGCAACCCCTCCTCGCACTCCATCTCGTTTCCCGATGCAACCGTATCGTCTTCTTCTCCGCCTAATCCTAATGTGGTGGCTCTCGACAGACTCTCATTTTGGGAATTGTCCGTGGACCATCTAGTCGTGATGGCTCGGTCGTGACTGATCCTACCAGGTGCCTCGAGTCATCCAAAAGCGATTGGTAAAAATTTACACATTATTATCATTTGATATAAGTCAATGGAAACAGTTAAGTAACTTCATGTAACTCGTTTGATAATTTAGAAACTTTAAACTAGTTTCATCACAAAGTCGTATCAGTCAAATTAAGCTATCGGTGTGACGGAAAAGGGCGAAATTAAATGTTAAAGCTGTAAATATTTCGAATCACTTTTATATTATCACTGACAATGAATTCGCACTACAAAGTAGCACCTGAGGGCACCCTTAAACTCCTTTAAGCACACCCCGTGCTATTTTATCTTGCTCCTTAGTGCAAATCTATCATCTACATCTCAAATTTATCCTTCATTGATACAGGCAAGGTTTTAATCTCAGGAGATGAAAACTATGGGCATTTACAATGGTTGTGAGTGACGGAATGGTATGATTCACGTCATCTTTGAGAACAATCGGTGAAGACGGAGGTTAAAAATCAATTTTGTTTGGCATAATGTCATACGAACTCTTCAAACAGTACTCTTAAGGTACTATTTACATATTTCTGATGCTCAAAAGACGACCGGTCCTCATAAGGAATTTATATGGGAAGAACTTTCGTCTACACTCCGCTATTCTGATGGTTAAATTAATCGTTAAAGTAAAAATAAATGTATTGATCAAAATGTATCGGTACCTACGTCTGGCATTATATTTAATTCTATCCATCAATGTTATTTCGTTTAAGATATATTTTTAATTCTGAAGTTACAACTATTAATGCTAACACTAAAAATTCATCATTTCTCTTGTATTTTTCAAGTATAAACATTTTAACTATGAAATAAATTGTTTATTTAAATGAAATTTTATGGCATCACCATGTAGCCAGATCTAGACATCTTATTGACCAGTGTCATTTGAGGAGCTAGCAGTGAATATGGGTGGCAAGTCTGCTCCTCTCACAAGGGAAAGGAATAGCAAGGTATTAGAGGAAGCGATAAAATGAACGATGAATCACTGATGTGACGAGAGACAAGTAGGCCAATGAGGTTCACAAAAAATTACATCCTAGTACTAACCACCCCTGAATAACATTTTGTTCTGCAAAATGAAAATCAATTGAAGGCCTTCGCTGTCAGACACGGTCTTCGAAATGGAACGTAAGATGCTTCAGCATTGCTAGCGGCATACAGCTGGCATCATCTCCATGCACTCCTTTCTTCCTCGCTCAGCCTCCCCAATATTTATACTACACCCCAGAACGAGATACTACAGGCAACATTACTGGTTCAAAAAGTTAACGTCTGCATATTAGGTACGCATATGGCTGACAATGTCGCGTAGAAGAGACAAACAACGATAAATTATACAATACGTCCCTCTCAAGCGTAAGAATCAATAGACATTCGCTCGGCGCGTGGAACTCCATAAGTGCATTCCGTGCAAAAGATAAGGAACACGCCATGAGGTTTTTAGGCATAAATGGAATAAACTCGAAAAGAAAAGCAAAACTTGAACTATGAATCAAAATGCCGGTAAACCATAAAAATAGTGCAAAATTATTCCCAAACTTTTATCTGTACAAAGAACATTTTCAGCATCCAAGGCTAAGCTTTCGTCGTGCAAATTACGTCAAGCAGAAGGAGAGAAATAGGAAGATAATTAGAAGCTCATCTAAGATGTTAAAGGACAGTATCTAATTAATCAAAAAAACTACAAAAGAGGTTAAAGAAATATTTAAAGCATTCAGTTCTTTCAAACACAATTATTTATAAAACGCTGACACTCCTTTAAATCTTGTTCGATGTTCAAAATTGATAGCAAAACACTCATATCTTTCGTATTACCCTATACATGATAGTTGGATCCAATTTTGATAAAATCGGTATATAATAAATAGTTAGAATTTAACAAAGCAAATTTAAAAAATACTAAATATTAAGACTAAGCAGAGGACGTTAATTTACACGAATTGTAATGAGAATAAATTCCCCTGGACCAGTGATCTAACCACGAACCTCCGCATCTGCTGCAATTTCCACGAGAAATAAGGAACCTGGATTGCGTAATGCTTTGCTTAGTGGCCCGGTAAGCCAAAGGTCCGTG
The DNA here is from genome assembly GCF_921293095.1 of Ischnura elegans. Classification (NCBI taxonomy): domain Eukaryota; kingdom Metazoa; phylum Arthropoda; class Insecta; order Odonata; family Coenagrionidae; genus Ischnura; species Ischnura elegans. Next base: position 69,034,707 of record NC_060248.1, on the reverse strand, counting down.
GTTAGACTCTGGATCCAGCAGAAATTTTTTCTCATAGAAATTCATGTAAATTCCATCCCCGCCCACTGAGTAGGATCGATACATTCCACGCGGAACATAAATAATGAGTCATACGGTCCAAATTTTGGGTCTGTGAAAACTAAATACATGCGTATCAAAATAAAATACTGACGTAATTCTGCCCTTCTACTTTTGAACCCAGTTTCTTACAGATAATTTCTGCAACAATGCAAGTTCTTACAAAAACGACAAGTCTTCCTTTTTCGTGGATTTTATTAACTTGCTTCTTATGTATGTCTTTTTCATCGATGGAATCTTGTCTGATGAAATTGAATTTCCCAGGACTTCGGAGGCAGTACGAGCCATCTTTTTCGACAGTTACTATTTGCATTAATACCTCATCTTCCGGATAACAAATCTTTTATTCTCCCTAACCATAGCAGGTATCATCTGGCGCAAGGGTCAACTGAAATTCCTATCGATAAGGAAGTTTTCGGTAGCCTTTGAACTACTTTTATAAAATCAAATTTGAATGAATTAGTAAATTAATTTTAAATTCACACTTATATTCTATCTAAGAAGAAAAATAAAAAATAAACAAAATAGATAAATAACACTCTATTCCTAAAAACATTCTAAAATGCCCTAAAGATAAAAAAATAATTTTTTCATTACTCGGAGAAAAAAGCGTGGTTGCCAATCCTTACTCATCTATCAAAATCTTCTACACCCATTTGAACTCAATTGCAAGATTCCATAGAAGAAAAAGACAAATAGTAGGTATGCTAAGAAAATTTAAAAAAAAGTGATGAAAAGCTTATTTTTTTACTTTTTGGTGAATTTTATAGTTTTTGGAAAAGGCGTATTTTTTAATTTTTTATTTTATTCTTATCCACGGAAATAATTCACGTGAATATTGAAAGGAAAAAAAATAAAACAAATTGGAAAAATCGAAGTTTCTCAAAACCGGAAAGAAACGAAGGCGACCATAAATCGTCGATGATTTCACTGTTCTACAAAAAATATATCAGGATTAAAAATCGTAACCATTTTGATAAATTTGATAACGCATGAGGGAGAAGAACAAGATGGAACTGAACATGATCGAGGATAAAAGGAAGGACACTCGGAGCAGGAAAGACACGAGAAAGAAGAGGAAGGAGATCTGAAAGTCCGAAAAATCCATACGGGAGACCCAATTAGTCCAATTTGCGCAGACCACGGAATCAATTACGGCGGACATCCAAACGCATTCGACAAACTCTCCCACACACCCCAACCCCCATCTCCAAACAGAATCGCATATCTCTCCCTTTACACCCGAACGATTCTCACTCCATCGCCACCCGCTCGTAACTTCTCCTCACACCACACCACCGTCCTCCCCTTAACATCACCTGCAACCAACCCCTCCCCTCTCTTCCACACATGAACTGCCCGTCGAATGCTCCCATTTCGAATCCCCTTCCCATTTGATCTTTTCCCCTCCGCTCCCCCCCCACCCTCTTCCCAATCATTCCCCACAGCAACCCCCAACCCCACTCTCGACAGGATCCACACCCCTCTCTCACTACACTCCTCCTCGCTTCCTTTTCCACGGATCAACACTCCAGCCGTTAATTAAGGGGCGTTAATTAACATCAACACCGGCACCTCCGTGTTTGAGTTGACACGGGCCGTATAACGTGGTCGCACGCTGTTCGGAGCTGGTACAGCGAACGGCTGGGTACAGGGTGGCTACCGTACTGTGGGGAGATTGGGGGGAAGGGGAGGGGTAAGGGAATGCACAGACAGGGTGGGGTGGATTGGTGGGTGAGGAAAAGGGTCTGTCGTTGTCGCGCTCGCGAAAGGAGGTCGGCTCGGACCGCGGGAAATTTTTCAGACACGGAACGGGAAGGGATGTCGCAGGGAACGGGATGGGATCCAAAAAGCGAAACACAATCACGAGTTTCAAGTCCCTCATCTCCGTTCGCGAAACACTTCCCCGTTTGCAAAGCACTCCCATCCATTGCTACCGACTTTCATCAGCGCGGAGATGGGGGAGTAGCGCCATCAGGGGAAGTGAGAGGGCACATCGGCATTCTGGTGGTACAATTTCAACGCTAGATACGGTAAGATATATCAAGATATCGCGAATACATCATTTGATTGGTTGTTAGGGAAGGAAAAATTCGGCCATGTGCCTTTTCCGAATTAAGATGATCAAGGTTTGGTGTCGAAAAGAGGGAAGAGGAAACCGTATCATTTTAGAACTAGGAGTTAATTGCCAATTGTCTACATTAGAAAAAAATCACCTAGTATAAAATCACGGGCCATTAATTATATACATAGGCACTGATTAAGGAAAGATAAAATATTCTTCCGGGCAATACATAATTTTTTATCATTTTCTGTTAAATTAATCGGAGCCTTGTACTTAATGCGTCTAAATTAGCGATACAATTCCCCCAAAGCACACATACCATTTTCATCTTCATTCTTATGAATCACAATATGACACAATGAAGGTGAGAAGTTTTCTGCCCTTCCATTGTAAGCAGCAATGATGGCGTTTCAGGAAACGTGAAAATCTCATATTACGCCTTTATCGCGGTCTGTATGCAAGTGAGATCACAGTTGAACTCAACATACTAGTAAAATTAATATTATGAGATAAGGATATCATAATAATAATAAGACAAAAGTAAATATTCATCGCGAGAAAACGGGAACCGAATAACAGGAAGGGAATTGATGATTAGAGAATTGTGTACATGAATTACTAAAAAAAATGACTGTTTTGTGCTTTGTTAATGTTGCAAACCCGTTGTAAAGGCCGCAATGTGCAGTTTACGAGGAAGCGGGAAATAAATAAAGCACTGGGAAAGAACTTAGAATGGATTGTTGATTCAAGTGGTAGAGAAATTTTGGCATAAGAAATATTTGGAGTTGTATTAGGGAATATCTCCCAATTACAGGAATTAGTAATAAGGGGAGGCCAACAGAATAGAAACTGACATAGGAAGACATGCGAGGAGGTACCCGACATTGTAAGTGAGGAAAATAAGCTTTAGAGAGAGATCAATACGAGGGTTACCCAGGAAGTAATGCACCACAATTTTTTCTCATCCGACAACAATGATGTGAATGCTAAACGTCACATATGCATTACTTGAAGTTTCATGGGTGCACACACAAAATTTCTGGTTCCTACGATAGATAACATAGCTGCAGAGCCGTTTCAAAATGGCATCTGTAGGTGATGTGCGTTGAATTGCCGTTGCGTTGCCGTCATTGGATTTCTCACTGCAGAGAAATAAACTGTTGGGAATATTAATATTATAAAAACGTTTGTGCAAAGTATTTGCTGTCAATGAGAGTACAATTAATCGCTGGCTTGGAGGACGAGAACACCAGAAGGCGGTTCGGCGGTGTTCTAAGATTTGCAGCGATCGGGGACCAGAATTAGCATTAATATCAGCAGGGCAAACACGCTGTTGCTTCGCGATGGAGGAAGACTATAAAACCGGGACGGAGATAACGTGGAAAAATGGATTGTGCAGTTGAAACATCATTCATTCCTGTGCGTAATTCTTATTATGTGCAATGAATATGTTTCGAAGGAAAAAAATACGGTGCATTACTTTCTGGGTAACCTTCGTATTAGTCAGATCAGATGGATGGAAGATATATTACAGAATTAGGAGATTATAACGTTCATACGATATGGAAAATAATTGAAGTTCAAGAAGGGGGAAGATAGGAGAAAGTAATTGATGAATTAAATTAGGAAATATATTATTTAGTATTCAGAGCGATCAGATGAACGAAATTACTACCGGGTGAAGTAACTTGTCACAGCCTACATGGCAGACGTTAATATGAGGATTCAATTTCAATTTTCATCAAGTGATTTTTCCACCAACAATGTTAACAATGAAATCTCTTCCTTTACATTTGCAATATTAAGAGAAATTCTACAGTTTCACGGCTAGACAAAAAGGTAAACACACCGCAAAAATATTGTGCAGTGCACTCATTTGGTAAGAATATCGGTAGAGGGCACGTCACAAACGAAAGAGCATGGACCAGCGAGAATAAAAACCATAGTACGTGTTAATGGAATGCATTTAATACAGGAGACAAATTGAAATGCAACAATTTACTGCATATTTCACAATTTAAAATATTTCAGATTGAAATATCGATGGAAAACCTTTTAACAGTCACTATTGATACTAAGAGCGTTAGCATGAGACCAATACGGAATGTTGATTTCATGAGACTCCGATGAAAAAAATTAATAAATGTTGGATTTGTTTTGACTGATGCTACACACCCACTACCAATATTCCTACTCAATAAGCAAGTTTAGCTGTCATTGTGAGACCACGATAAGTGGTTGTTCACTGTTATATCACGATGATATATCATGATCTACAATATGTGGTGACATGTCACCAGCATTTACCAACGAAGTACAACATTAAAAAGAGAAATGGTGATACTATCATAACAGAACTGCAAAGGCCCCGAGTATGAACAATATTGTTTTTATTTATTTTGCTATCAATAAAATTCAATAGCCAACAAAAAATATTAGAAGTAAAAAATCAAAAATACGTAAATAAAAGGAGCATGATTAAACTACTCGTGTCTCCAAGTTTCAAATAAAGATGATCAGAAAATGGCAAGTAATATTAAAGTTAATATTTTACATTTACAAAACTTTGCACGTTAACTAAATACATCCAATAAGCTAACAACATGGTAGTGTTATTTATGTTTTATACGGCGAATTTCAATCGCATCTACACTTTTAGCATGCATTTACCAAACGATGGGATATAAACGCCAACTCTGCGTTTTTAAATCGATCAATCAATCAAAAGAATGACAACATCGAAAACAGCCGATATCTCGTCTGCACATTTTTACGCGCATTTATATCACGAGTTAAAGGAGTTGGGTAGATAGACAAAGACCCTACAGCGACGATCAGTGCGTCAGAGGATAGGGTATCCGCTCCATCCACGAGGGAGTTGCGGAGAAGGGAAATATCGGATGCGTGGCGTTGGGTGGGGCAAATGATAGTGGGTAGTGCTTCGCCAGAGATCGGAGAATGGGGAGACGTGGTCCAGCGGACCGGCGAAATTCTTTTTTTATTCGCATATCCCCGATTCGCGAAATCGACAATCAAGATGACAAATTTACTCAATTGTCCTATCGCTAATCCAAATCAAATATGAATCTTCGGCAAACAAGAAGAGATTTTATTTGTGGAATGTTTTAATAAGATTTCCGAGTCGAGGGAATACGAGAGCGAATCGACTTCGCGACCGCGAGTCCCCAGTCACATCTTCCTCGTCATTAAGTAGCCGTCAATCGCCCGCGATGATTTACCTTTGGGCCGGAATGGAATTTTTCAATGTGTCCACCTTTGAAATTTTTTCTTTGTTCCTTCAATGTGGAGGCAAACTCTTTCCCTCACGGCGATAAAAATTTTAATTTAACGCGGTTCAATTGTAAAGCTACCAAAATACGTAATTCGCACACTCACCAAAAATATCCTCTCATTTTTATAACAACTAAAAAACCATTCCATGGCAATTTTTAGCGAATTGAAATAATAATTATGTAACAGTAAAACGAGTTGATATACCTCAATCCCGAGAATAGACAGTCTTTTCCATTTCACTTTAAATTTTACCAGCACCAAAAACTGCGCATGATAAAATCTAATGTATATAAAGCAATTGCGCGTTGAAACACGTATTTTGTTTATGCAATTAGGGTGATGAGAGATATCAGAGTCGATAATAATCAATTGCTCAAACTGAAATCAAAACCGTAGACAGAAAGAAAATGGCGCCACAGTAGACTCCAACAGAGAGAAAACCTAGACGTGCGTTTTTATTCCGGTTTTCGTATTAGAAAAGGTAATAAATTGGTTAGCGAGACTAAAAATCGTCCATAGCCGGTAGCATCTGTATAAAATCTGCAGTAAGTATTTTCTGACTTTATCTTGCGTAATGCCAACAGTAATGATAATCCAGAAATTCACGAAATGTGGGAATAGTTCATCTTTTCCTTGTTTACCCACCAGAAGATCAGAGGGACAATTAAAATATAGTAAACCAAGTTTTTAACTAACCTTATTGAAATAACTTTATGTAAGAATTGTTTTTGGAGATATCTATTTCGAATCGCACGCATACTTGAATTCTATGGACGATCTAAAATAAGATGAATTAATTATTAATTATAGTATTCTACCGGTTAAGACTCCGCAATGCATCCATCCATACCTTCTGTCTCCTCTGTATCTCATCTAAAAGCTAACTCTCCTTACCCACCATGTCCAGCACTTCGTCGTTTCTCTCCCGCTCCGTCCATTTCACCTTCTCCATTCTTCGCCATACCCACATCTCGAATGCCTCCAGTCTTCTCTCGTCCTCCTTCCTGAGTGTCCACGTTTCTGCATCGTAGAGAGCTACACTCCATATCAGTATCTTCACTAACCTATACTTTAAACTCTTATACAACGATCCTCTAATAATCTCCTTCCTGCTCACGAAAACCTCCTTTGCTTGCGCGATTCTCTTCCTGACGTCCTCACTAATGCATCCGTTTTCCTGTAATGTACTGCCTATATTGTTGAATTGCTCCACCTGCTCAAGTTTTTCCCCACCTACTTTTATCTTGACTCTCACATTCCTCGCTCGCGATGCTTTACAAAACCGCATGACCTAGGTCTTTTTATGGTTAATCCTCATCCCATACTCCACGCAACGATTCTCTAACGCATCCACTAGAGCTTGCAGTCCCCTCGCTGACTGACTATTGAGCGCCTGATCATCCGCGAACCTTACCGATTTAAACAACATTCCTCCCACTTTCACTCCAGCTTCCAACTCGTCCCACGCTTCTCTTACTATTTCCTCAGCGTATACGTTAAAAATTAGCAGCGATATTGGACAGCCTTGCCTCACTCCCCGGCCAATAGTTGCCCAGCTAGATTCTCCATCCGCAACCCTTACTTGCGCAGTCTGGGCCATACACTGATTACGTCTGAGTAACTTATCCCTCCAATCTACACCTGTTTTCTTTAGAATTTCCATTAACTTTACCCAATCCACTCAACCAAATACTTTTTCAAAATCCACGAAACTGGCATGCACGTCCTGGTTATATTCTAGGTTCTTCTCAAGCAGGGACCTCATTATCGCTATTGAATCACGAGTTGACTTCCCTTTTCTAAAAACAAACTGATCTTCGCCCAAATACTCGTTTGCCCTCGCCTCCATTCGTCTGTTCTATATCGTAAGCACCACTTCCGCCGCGTGCGATATTAGGCTAATAGTACTACAATCTTCGCATTCCTGTTCATCGTCGAGTGGCTCCATCATGACTCATTGCAGAATAGTTCGCGGCTGTTTCATACAAAAATTGGCATGCATGGAATGGAAAAGGGAAATGATAATGTACCGTTGATGTACCGTTGCGTGCCTCCCTTGATGCAACCAACCAAAATGGCTAGTGTTAGAACGTAGGTTTCCGCGGCGATGGTTTGATCTCTGCATTTCTTCAGGGTTTTCTTCCGCGTCAGCTTGTTTGTGGACAACAGTTTCGCTGGCTATCCTGCCAGCGTCTGTTGTCCACAAACAAGATGACGCGAAAGAAAACCCTGAAGAAATGCAGAGATCAAAATGACTAGGTTAAAAAAAAGTGACCAGATGAAAATTCCTTCCCTCTATTACTTACTTCTTTAGCATTGTCAACGTGAGTGTAAACTTAACTAGTAGATACCCGATAAGAACCAAAATATGGCTATAAATTAGAAATTTTGACCACGAAAAAAAAAGGTTTCCACCCAAATAAAAGCAGTATTAATTGAGCTTTTTGCATATTTATAGGATATGATTAGAGGTATTGGCAGGAAAAATTTCGTTTAAAGGTTCTCAGGTGTACAGTGTTTGCATCTCCTGGTTGGCAACTGTGCCAAAATGGAATCATCCCGGCTAACGGCGGTGATTTTCATTTCTCCCGTTCGGTTTTCGATTGGTACAGCATATATCATTTGTTAATTTCCAATTAACAGCATGCATTACAGCATAATGAACTGTTAAAATAGCTATATTCTGCATACAGGTGATGAGTTGAAAGTACTACAACGCCCCACAGGACGTCGGGTGACGACAGTTGACGCAGGCAAAAAGATTTCATAGAGTGGACTTCAACAACGCATATTTTGAGAGCAAACGAATTATGATGAAAAATGGGATGTTTTCCATAGTTATGTCTATTCACGTTTTACCAGTAGCTGCAACTTTCTAGACCTCGCTAGCGATCCTTCCTTAAGACAATGCCAATTTGAGTGATTTTATAGCTCGAAAACTTATTTTATAAAAATATTACATACATTGCTCAGTAAATCCTTGTCAAGAAAAACATTAACTGCATTCCGAAAGATATTTGATGAATATCGTAAATAAGACTTCCTACCGCCATGATTACACAGAAAAATCTAATAACAAAAGTTAAAGTTACGGTTGTCTTGGTGAATGATACCATCTGTGGCATACTAGCACAGAGCACTGTCGAGAAAAATATCTCTTTTAGTAATATCATCGATTGCTACCGTTGGCTTTACCATCGTATTACCAGAATACAATTAGAAAACGCAATTCACCAGAATTAAAAAGTTCACCTTTCGCATAGAATCAATTAAAGCTAACTATCAAAATTAACATAAATGTTCACCTGGCCGTCCATGTTGTGATGACTAACATTTTAAATACAAAAATAATGTTTATTTGGAGAAATCGTGCATTAAAAAAATGGTTTTTTTTTATTTTGCATATTTTCAATATCAATGTGTCAAATTTGAATGTCTAACGTACATTTTTCCATTTCTCAAATACGTTTTTCCATAAACTTTTAGGAACTTCACAACAATATATAATATGCTCACTAGCATTAACTGAAGGTAATGGCATAGTTATATATAATAACTCAAGAAATAATTCCATCATCATTCCACCAAGGATAGTTTATCCCAAGAGCTAAACACACGAAAGTTGTCATTACTTCGCCGGGGTGCAAATATTAGCACGAGCACCGAGGGGTAACCGTGAGGTTTCGGCGTTTCTGGGTTAGTAATTTCAGCTCTGTAGCGGAAGCAATGACTCTCTATTACACGCCCAGTTGTCACGCGTCAGATTATGGTGGACGGTAAACAATGACGTCCCCAAGTCGGGTCAAATGCAAACAATTAACAAGCGTTCCGTTTTGTGAAATACGCGGCACAAATAAGGGCGTGAGACGTATGTGGAGTCGGCCTATACAAATGACGGCCTCGGTACGGAAAGCTGCACTGCGAGGGATTTACGGGCTTAAAAAGGGTAAGCACACGCCCGGGGAGATTGCAACAAGTGACCTTTCGCGGTAAGAAGAGGGAGAGAGAGAGAACACGCACCAATGGGAGGGGCGTTGAGACAGGAATGGGATACTCCCAGCTTACGTAAGCAAGAACGGTCACAAGAAAATAAATGACCTCAGCACTTCTAAAAAGCGGTCGCAAATTCATAAATGTTGCATTATTTAGTCTTGAATAAGATTTTTTTTAAACATTCCAAAATGGACTTTAGCACGTTTAATAAGCCGTCGCTAGTTCATATAAAAGCCATTATTTAGCCTTAATTAATACAAAAACTACATTCAAAAAGGAACTTAGCACATCTAGTAAGCGGTCGCGAATAAATATAAGTGCTACTATTTAGCCTTGAATGCGCTAAAAAGAACATTCAAGTATTTCACAGTGAGATTTTTTTTAAATAAAACCAAATCAATAATATCAATTTTAAAAAATCAAATTTGAGTACCTGATACACATTTTTCTATTCCTCAAGCAACTTATTCCACACACTTTCAGGAACCCGACAATGTTATGATATGCTCATTAGCATGTATTAAGATGAGTAGTAAAATTTCACATTATTAAAATGAGAAGTTTTGAAATATAATTTCTCCCAGAAGAACCTCTGGGCTGGAATGGGTTAAATGCGTTGTTTTCGGGGTGTCCAAAAGAAATAAAGATAAACTTATATCGCTACCAATTTCACAATTATAAACTCTATTTTCCGGCTACACTCCCAAAAATTGCGATATTTTCCCGCGCATGCTAATCACCATTCCCATTTCCTAGCCCACCCGCCCAATTCCGACCATCTCTTCAATTTCCCACATTCGGCTGCGAGTCGCAAGCGCTCGTGCCCATTGCCTCCTCCTCCTCTCCCATCGCCTCCGCTCGCCACGGTCAGCGCACAGAGAGAGCCATTCGCACATGAAATTACGGCCCCGGACCCTATACGTCCCCGGTCCCACAACGCTCCTTGTCGCGAGAGCGCGTCTTCCCACGATTCCCACAACCCCCCCCCCCCCCCCGCGAATGTTTGTTTGAGCTTGTCGGCGATGCTTTCGGTTCCCTTGTTACCCTGTCCTGTCCCAAAGCTCGTGCTTATGGAGATGACGATCAGTGATAAAGAAAGACACGCAGCAGGGGAGGAAAAAACTGAGTGGAATAGGCTTATCACGTCCTACAATGCACCTCTTTCAATTAGTAGGAACATTTGTCTATAGCGAAACCTGATATTGCAGTACTTTAAGGAGGCATTAATATTTGAGATGGCCGCAAATATGTTATAAAATAAATATTAATATTCAGGAGGGGTCAGCAACCTTTTCATTACCAATTGCCGCATTTTCAAAGTATTATTGCGAAGTCATTAGCATAACTGGTCAACATTATTGGTCCTAATATTGGTTTGATGCAGCACTCCACTCCATTCTCCTATCGTATAATCTTTTAGATCCTACGTATTTCTTTTCTCTCACATTCTTCTTTACCTGTTCTGCATATTTTGTTCGAGGTCTTCCTTTTCCGTTCTTGCCATCTACTGGTCCCATGACGATTGTATTCATCAGGCCATAATGTCTCAAGATATGGCCTGTAAGGTTGTTCCGCCTTCTTGTCAACGTTTTCATCAGGCTTCTCTTCTCTCCTACTCTTCATAGGACTTCCTCATTACTAACCCGATCGATTCATTTGATTCCCATCATTCTTCTGTATCACCACATGTCTAAGGCCTCTACCCTAGATTTCTCCGCGGCTGCCATTGTACATGCGTTACTTCCGTAAAGGAGGATACTCCAAATGTAAGTTCTGGTAAACTTTTTCCTTACATCTATGCTCAAATTTCCCGCTGTAATTAGATCTTACTTTTGATGGAATTCTTCCTTCGCCTGGACCATTCTTATCATAATTTCTTTCGTGCTTCTCTCTTCGCTAGTTATGCTGCTTCTTTAATAAATGAATTTATTGCACCGTTAGGCGCAAAAGTGCACACTCCACATGTACAATTTAGGTACTTAACCTACTTTGAAAATGAGGGAGTTTTGAAAAAGAAAAAAGGGAGTCGGCAAAGATTAAAATATGTTTTTTTTTCCTTTTGACATTTGCTTTTTTTACTAGTATTACTCTTGCTCAAATGAAAGAGGTTCGTTAAAACATGAACTTCAATGAGCATATGACAATCGGAGATATTTTTTATAACGAGTAAGCAATACGTAAAAGATAAATTTGTTGAGGGTGCAATTCTAATGGTAAATAAAAAACGAGCACTTCCAGATTTGAAATGAAATGAAAGCTGTTTTAGGGGATCCCTGCATATATTTTCAGCGAAACCTTATACGTATCGCGGTGCATTAAAACCATGTAGTGTTTTTCAAAAGATAATACGCAAAAGGATGGAATTTTTTAAATGATGATGCAAATATTCAAAAGACTAACACTAAAATTATTTATTAGACTTATTTGTCCGGGATATCATCAATCACACCGTTCAAATCCTGGTCTGGCGCAATATATCTTACTCTATAAAGTTTTCGGTGAATGAATTTTTCCAATCAACTATGAGGTTCAGAGTGCTGTTAAAAAAGTAAACCAAAAACAGCGAGAAACATAATCATTTGGAGTGGCTTAACGAACCTCATTATTTGTCTCAAAAGTGCACTGAATGGGAACTAAAAAGTAACTTGATCCATTGTAATTTTATGGTATACCAAATAACTCTTTCGAGGAAACTCAATTTTATGTACACTTTTTATATGTGTTCACGTGATAAATAGCTAGCGAAGAAGTGAATTGCACTGGACAATATTAAAAGATGACTACACCAAATTTTTGATTTGAGGATATTCTTCGGTTTTTCGATAACATTTATCCACGATTTCAAATACACGAGTAATGTTTCTTTTATAATATTACTTGCATTTATTCTTTAACCTTTTCTTTAAAAAAACATTTCCTCAACGGATTGATAACGCAATAAATTTCGACTCCATACTAAGCAGCTTAATTTGCCCCGATGCAGAACGATACAGACTCTGAGAGACAGGGACATCAACCTCACGTCCGCGAAGATGAAAAACCTCGCGCTCGTAGGCACCGGAGCGTTCTCTCCACACACAAAACTCCCCACACCCTCATGCACTCCCACGGTGGTGGAGGGGAGAGAGAGCGACGCGCGTGTGTTTGCGATGGAGAAACAGAGACCTCTGTTGATTCGGTGGAGATTTGGGCAATTATAAAGACGAGCCGCCCGCACCCACCCACACTCCTACCCACAGACCACCAACACAACCACGGACGCACAAACACATATACGAACACTTCTGCCCGCACCTCAAAGAGCTTCCCAATGCAAACCCATCCCACTCTCAGGGCCGAAAGCCTTTCCCTACCATTTACATTAGGGATCTTCAAACATTTTTATTGCAAGGGCCAAAAATCGATTTCTCATCGTCCGGAGAGCCTCAATGCTCCACGTCACTTTACCACCACATCAATAAAACTGAAATAAATCATAATTTCAATGTGCAACAGTTTTTATTGGTTAAAAGTTCAATAAAGTTTAAAAAAGTTCAAAATGAGTTAGTAGGCTAAACTTAAAGTCAACTAACCTATTTGTAAGTTCTAATGCCGCCGTTACAGTCTCTTATTTTTCATGAAAAAAAAACGAAAATCTGAATCTATCTGTTCTATCTCTCTTATTTTAATTATATGATCTGATCCACTATGGTATGTTGGCGATCGTAAGATATGGCAAATTTCATCGGAAAATACACCGCTCGTACATCGGAAAATACACGTAGTATGTTTACTCTATTTTCCAGTGTACAGTGTGACAGAGATTCCCATCCGAGATTATCTAAGAGGTCAGTACCTTTAATAAGACTGTCGTAACGAATTTTCACGTACATGGCAGCTCTTCTCTGCACGCGTTCTAAGTCTGTTTTTAATCCTATTTTACTATCCCAAACACCGGCAGCGTATACAGCGAATACAGCGCATGTTAGTGAGCAACATTACAAGTCGACTGACCTATTTATAAGTTACAACGCTGCCATTATAATCTCTCATTCATCGTGGAAAAAACAACATTCTCAATCTATCCGTTATACTGTCAATCCCTCTTATCTTCCTTATTAGTTCTGCTCCCTGTGATTTATCGTTGAATAATTAATGGGCTGTAATGTTATGTATAGTTGCTATCATGGAACTAATTACAATATTTTGGAACATTGTGTATGATGTGTTTTTCTTTCCTTTTATGAACTTCGTATAATGGTCTTTTGTAGAATTGTTCTGTTATCGCTCACGAGTTCAGTGGCGCAGCGAGGGGGGTTTTGGGGGATAAACCCCCCCCCCCAGAGCTCAGAGAAATTTTAAGTTAAATCCATTTTACTGAGTTGGATAAGTAATACATATAAAATAGTGTTAGGATTATTCACATATCCCTCAGAAAAGCGTAAAACTCGCCATTTTGAACTATTATTCTTAATAATTTTCTGAAGGAGGGCACCCGCAACTCCTGCTTACCCTGGCGGGTATGCAATACCCCACACACCCAAGTATTATTTGCGCCTAAAACCCCCCCTAGCTTTAATTCTTGGCTGCGCCCCTGCACGAGTTAGTGAGTTTATTTCATGATATTGTTTTTCAATTTACTCCATGTTTATGTTTGCTCTTTGATTTTGGTAGAGTAAATTGTTTTTGTTCTTAGAGGACATAAGCCCTAGAGCAATAATAATCTTTCTTATTTTATTCATATGATCTGATCCACCGCAGTATGTTGGCGTTCGCCACCAGCGAAAGTCGGCGGGAATGGTTTGCGGCAGCAGTTGAGTAACATGGGGAGGGAATTGCGGGGCGGCAGTGGGATGAATGGACTCTATAGGGGACGGGGAGGCATGGGGAAAGGGTATGGGAAAGATGGGCTCGCTCACCGCGGGATGAAGATGGGGTGGAGGCGGAAGAGTCACCGAGGGTTTGGGACGGGAGGGGAGACGGGAGTGTGTTGGTCGAACGTTGACGCTGAGGGGGACAAATGCGAGGAGTCGGGAAATTAGTCCATTTCCCGGTAACAAACCGAATTATGGCGTTGGGATGCGTCCGGGGCAAAGAGAAGGGAGGAAGAGAAAGGTTAGGCCTCCGGTAAGGGTGTGGAGGGAACGCTGCGACCGACTGGATGGGGAGGGGTAGGCAGGAAGAGCGAATTGGGATTAAGCGTCAACCTGGAAAACCACCGCTGTAACACCGAACACAGCGTCCCGAACGATTCTGGTCTCATACTACACCCCCCCCTTCTCCCCTTTTATTCCTTCCTACACTACTCTGGCAAACTTCTCCCCTCACTCCCTCTTCACTAATACCGATACTGGACCCACGGGTCTTCCCCAAAACGCAGCTCGCTTACTTACCGCGCCGGAACGTGTCAGTCGACACAACGCAGAGAGATAAGAAGGAGGGGGTGTTGTTTTTTTCGGAATGCTGGGACATGCTCGTCCTGTGACCTCTGTCCCAACAGATATGACATGGTCAACTGTTTAGCAGAAAATGTTAGACGGTTAGCCCGATGATTTTCTCTCCTGAAACTCCAAAAAATCTTTAACCTTCACCATGAATCTTGAGCGTAGGGGTTACCTACAACAAAACATTACGATCTCCTTGCTTTATCGCCATTCTTTCACGGCTTACTGCAAAAATAGCAATAAGGAATTCAATTTGCTTCATTGATGTTTTCACTCCTATCACTCGGTGATATCACATTATCACCGAGACAGAATTAGGCCTAAGAGCAGCTACTTATAGAAAACTTGACAGCATTGGGAAGCATTGGAAGTCGGCATAAATAACGATATTGTACAAAAGGGAAATAATATTCGGCAAAGAACGTCGCTTATAGATTCCAAAATTCTCTTTTTGGCAGTAATAATTCAAGCAGCTGTAGTGATTTTCCACACTTTTACAATTCTCTCGACTGGTTTCAGTGCTTACACATCATGAGCTGTATAACCAAAGAGCAGCAAGTCTGGTATATATATTGAGGGTAGATGTAGGTGGGGATAAAATATAGAAGTAGGTATGGGGGGATTGAGGTTGGGCACTCATTTATGGAATATCTTTTCAGGGTCATCGGACAAGGTTTTCACGGGAGGAGGGACTCTCACCTTAAGGAAAGATGAGATCATCGTCGGTACTATCTCAATGGCCAGACATTCTCCAAAAAACTTGGAATACACTTCTATTTCAAAATTGTCATTGAAATCAGTTGAGAAAATTAATGGTGTGAGGAAAATTACTACAGCTGTTTGAATTACTACTATCTATGAACTCCCACAAAGTCAAATCGTCGACAATTAATCAATAGTAGATATGAGATGTATAAATAAGTAATTGGGATCGATAAAGAAGGCCACAAATAAGAATAAAATCAGGGGACAAGCTCGGGAAAGGGAACGATGAAGGACTGCAGTATATCTTGCTATTGTAGCACTACGAATGAGCATATCGCTAACACACAGGAGTTCGTAAGGAAGAATAGGAATCATTATTTTGCTGATGAACATGCAGCCTATAATTAAGCACCAGGTATCTATGCATAGTGACGTTAATTTCAAAGCGTTGGACCAAAAACAATTAAATAGCATAAAAAATACTAATTGCATTATTTTTTTAGTAAGTGGAAATAGTGAAATAAAATTCTGAAAAATATTTGTCCTCCCTTCTTCATATTAAGTCTTTATTCTTAATGTCGCATTAGTGAACAACTACTCACCACAATTTACTCTGTATTAAAATTTTCACTTAAATCTAAAATAAATAACGAAATCACAGGTAAAAACCTGTTATTGTATTGATTACGCCAAACTATCACTGATTATTGCTGGATCGAGTACACCCATCTCCATACGTTAATACTTCGGACTCTTTCATGTGTATTAGAGTGAATTGTGATCCAAATTTAAATAAAGCTATCGGATAGATTAAATATGTCACTGCTTCTTAACATTTCAAGTATCCAACACTAAACATAGGCATCTATACACGTTTGAATAACTGCAAGCAGGGGCGGATCGAGATTTTTTATGGGGGTAACATAAGCGCCTGACATGCAAACGATCTTCTCATAATTGAGATTAATAACAAAATATAATAATTTCTGTACGAATTACTCTCTTTATTTTAATGTCAAAGTTATATATATGAAATTAAATGACTGAGACTCCGTAATACACAAAACAAAGCGAACGAAATGATAACCGTATTAAAATTTTGTCTATTATTTAAGCATATGTGCCCCCGTGCCCCACCCCCCTAAATCCGTCTATGACAGCAAGCGTGGGATCGATAACACAGACTATGCAATGTCAAAAGGTAATTGAAAAAACTACAACGGAAAACACGCATAGCTTGTGAACATAGACTGCAGGAGGCATGGTCATCATTTGCGTCCTAACCAAGAACAATTCCTAATGTTTGCTAGATACAACTTCTTGGCAACTAGGGAACACTTCCATGAGGTTTTCATACCTTCCATGAGACCATGGACCTCTTGGAGGATCGCTTGCTCTAGATTTTTATATTCATTCACTGACAAAATGCAATGAATTCATTTCTAGAACATAAATATCCTCATTAGACTGCAAAGTTTTTACAACCCATTAATTTACCGACGTCGTTGGAAAATGATTTTAAGATAAAAGGAGGAAAATAGAAGACTAACTCCTCAGTAGTGAAATAAAATAATCGGAGATCCTTAAGTGAGGACATCAAACCCACATAATGCTATTGAAAACTTTAATTCTAAGATGGATATACAACCCTGGAGATGATAAAGAAAATGAATCGAGAAATTTATTAGTGTGACTTTAGTAAAGAGCTAAACGAAAATCATAGAATTATTCATTGAAGTATGTAAATAATTCGTAATGTTAATAATCAACATAAAATTATGATGATTAATGTACCTTGAAAGATCAAACATATTTGTCAAAGGAAAACTGAGGAAATTAACAACCAGATCTAAGGCAACAGATGAATGATAGCATAGAGTTTATATTGAGATCAATTAAAAAAATAATTAAGGTATTTATCTCTGCAATCGGGTCATCAATAAATATCCAGATAAACAAAACGATAAAAGTTCCCTACACAAACAAGCCATCGTCGCAAGAGAATAGTCACCGTTCACTCTACGTATTATTCAAAAAAGAAAATATGGATTATTTAGTATTTTGGAAATACAATAACACGCGTGCGATAAAACAATAAAATACATTCCCAAACGTCACCTAAATAATACCGTTGATTACCCAAGCGAGAACTGCCAAATCAAACTCGAATAATGCGTGACATGTTCATATATATATATATATCATCCCCCATTAATTAAAGCATCGATGAAAAAATAAATAGCTTTACACGAAAAATAGCCGCGGAATTCCGAAATAACTTCGAAAAAAGAAAAAAAACTCGTGAAATCGATATCGAAGCAATTAAGTCGAACGGAGGAAAAAAGAATTTGATTGAAATGATTCCCTGAGTGCGTTACAACGCGAATGATTAAACAAGAGGGGGCGTCAAATCTTCTCTACGTCATTGAATCAATGGCCGAGATTAAAACTTCCAATAAACGGGAAATGCTGAGGGATGGGGGTGCGGGAGAGGGTGTTTGCTGGTAACGCAAGGGGAGAAGGGGGTTGGTCGGTGTTGGGTAAAGGTGAGAGGTGGAGAGGAAGTAGGGTGTGAAGGCGGGGGTTGGACTTGTCATGCAGTGGAATTGGGCAGAGCGTCACTTGTTAGTTTATTGGATGGTTTGCGGGAGAGCGCTAAGCGTGGGAGTGGGTGTCGCAGGACAAGGGAGGAAACGAGGGGTTGGGGAGGGAGACTTTGAGAGGGGGTAGAACGTGGAAATTGGGCAGAGGGTGGCGGTCCTCGGGAAACGACAGAAGCCGCGGGGCGGACATGGGTTAAAGCGCTTTAACCGAAATATCTGGCTGAGCGGGTGGCGAATATGCGGTGACGATGTAACCCTGGCATTTGCGTAAAGGGTCCTGGCAAGGCAGGTCGCACCATGTCCAAAACGTGTAACCTCTCCTTGCATTCATTCCGGCAACGTTGACCGGTGAGCTTATGAGAGGTGGTGCGGCACGTAAATAATGTTAATGAGAAGTTCTTGATTATAATCAAAGCTTTGGCTCAGTAATTTAACGTTCAAAGCAATTTAGGTTGGCGAAAATTAAATTATCAATGAATGAAAACTTTCTTCAAACATAAAAAACCGCGAAAACATATAAACTCGATTTGTAGGGACTTAACTATTATTCTAGATACTGGAAATATTTAAGAGAAGTAAGAGATTTTTTTCATCTGGTAACAATTCTTATTCGAGTATTGCCATTAAAAATTGCTGTGAAACAACAGAGGCTCTTTCTGAGTTCTTAACTCCACAGTAATGTCAAGGTAATTTTTTCAAGTTCATAATTCGTTCAAGTAACGTAGTTCAGCTGCTGGTAAATTTAATTTAGGCATTTTTGAACGTCGAAGCACTCGCACAATTTCATGTCTCATGCTGTCAGCCTTGTCTGGAGGAAGTAGACGTATTGCAGCCTCTGCTCCTGCAATGATGTCTTCCGCTGGTAGGTATTTAGGCGCAATTGCAAAGTTCAACCCTTTTGAAAGAACTGAGACTGTCCCTTGGGCCAAATTCTTCTTCGATAGATTATAAACCGCACTTGGTAGTTCAGTCTGCGGCTTCTCCTGCCTCAATGCGAAATTTTCAAATTTGCGCTTCTGCTTGAGAGTGGTATCTTAGTGGTTAAAAGAAAAATGGATGGAAGCCTAGGCCATTCAGTGTACAGAAAGAAGACCCACACAGACAGGTATCTGAATTCAACATCGCATCACCACCCACAACAAAAGGCCTGCGTCATTAAAACGCTAACCCACCGAGCCAAAATCGTGTGTGATGCTGAGCATATCAGTGATGAAATGCAACACCTTATGTGGGCACTGAAAGGCAATGGTTATAGTGTCTCTTTCATTAAAAGAGCAATGAAAGAAAAACACCCTCCTCAAGATGACGGCCACAAGGGGAAGAAGCCACTTACATACGCTAAAATTCCATACATCTCCGGGGTCACCGATAGAATCGCCAGAATCCTCCATAAAGGCAACATTAAGACTCGCTTCTGCACCGTGAAGAAGATTCAGAATATCCTACCTTCACCGAAGGATAGCCATCCTCCCCTTCAATCTATGGGAGTGTATGAGGTTCCCTGCTGCTGCGGCTGAAGCTACGTGGGACAGAGCAAGCGTTCAATCTCCCAAAGGCTTAAGGAGAACGAAAGGGCGTTAAAATTACATCAGTGGGACGCATCAGCTGTTGCTGAACATTTTGCCTCCAGCCCTGGGCATAGAATAATGTTTGACGCTACACGGGTATTAGCGAAGACGGAAGAATACCATCCGCGTCTTATACGTGAATCCATCGAGATAGCGAAAAGACCTAATAACTTTAATAGGGAGGATGGGTATAACCTCAGCCGTATATGGAGAGGGTTCCTACCACAATATAATGACCAACGGCTATCGCCTAAAATTCAAATCCGGCACAACCATGGGTAGCGAAAAACAGATATAAGCTCGGGACGAGAATTAATTCCTTCCATTCTCTTGATAACGCTCCCAGTAGGAGGAGTGAAACGTCGAGTTAAAATGTTTTCTACACAGCAATACCCGAAAACCACCACCAACAATGTCAAGTTAATATAGGGTAAATTTTTCTGAACAAGGCTAATTGATTGCACTGATTTTGAATCCTACTGTGTAATACGTTCGCTGGTGAATAGAACTGGACAGAATAATATGGAAATGAATTACAGCAAAACAACGTCAGGCTTTACTTTCTTTTCTTTCCGTTTCGTAGAAATTATTATCCTCCTAAAACGAGCCATTCCAAGATAATTTGATTCACGACGAATACACCTTATATGTACCTCTTTCACCCCAAAATTCGCCTCATCTTAGAATAAACACACGAACTTCCTATTTGTTTACGCATACGCGTTGCTGATGCCTCAATAAGATAACAATGCATAATTTCAGAAGTTCCCAAATATGAAGTAATTTGAAGTCTTACCTCGAAGATGGTTGTGCAGTCGCCGAAAAGTGAGAATCTGGTTATTTTACTATCGGTGCAATAACATTATTTTCTCTGTAATGCACAATACCTTAGGTAGATACCATCATAAACATTCCAATACGATGGCTGAATTGATTCACCTACGCCAAATACTAGATTCTACGCATTTACCTTTCCTTAGATGCTTTATTCACTCCTTCAATTAAAATTTTTACACGCTGAGAGCCTAACTTACCTTTTTTCCATCATGAAATGACAAAACAAGCATCTTCTGTTTCCGACGAAAAACAAATCAGTAGTTGCATCCGAGGCAAGGCGCAATAGAGGCATAAGGGAGAAAGTGGACAATAGAAAGAGAGAGAGAGACTGAAAGAGAGCATAAAACTGACGTACAAAAGCAATAACATCGGAAAACGGACACAGCAACGTGTTAACCGAGATTTACTGACGTCCTCCAAATGAGATGACCAGGCACAACTGAGTATTCAATATCGTTGCCCGGAATTTGACCTACCGGCCGTTGCATGCCCATCTATTTGGTATACATCAGCCGTATTGGCATGCTCTCCATCCAACTCCAACTTTTACCGAACTCAGTGAAAAAATTCATCATGCATTTATTATTACATTCATAATATGCATTCATTATTTACCTCGGATATATCAGTAGCCAAAGTACAAGAATAAGTCAGAATCCTATTCTACTAGTCAAAATCCTAGGAATCGTTAATTCATCCCTCCATTCCTACCAGTCTCATCACAGCCATTTCCATTCCACGGCTATTGTATTTAATGCAATGGTCCACTAGGGTACCACGAGCATAATGAAATTCATGAAATAATGCGTGCATGGTGGTCTAGAGTCGAACCATTCGAAGTGTGCTGCAGCCGAAGAATGATGAAGATAAAATGGATCGACTGAATGAGAAATGAGAATGAAATGTAAACAGAAGACTTAATTTCCACACTTCAACGTATAACTGCACTACCGACCATGGTTTCGACACTATGTCCTTTTCAACGTGACATAAAGTGTCGAAAGCATGGTCGGTGGTGGAGTGATATATCAAAGGGTGGAAATTACGCTTTTTTTGTGTATATCATATCATGGATATATCGAGTTTACACCACGTCAAGCCTGAGGCGATTTCATACGAAAAATGAAGAGTTGATAAGGAGATTGGGAGAAAAGAGAAGACTTCTAAAAACCTCATTGAGAAGACGGGACAACTTAGACGGCCAAAACATCAGGTATGATGACTTCATGAGTACAATCGTGACAGGTGGACGAGGGACGGCCATGAATGAGTTACCTATGAAAGTTAACCCTTAACCAGTGACGTGAAATATTTGTTTCACTACCAGTGGCGTGCGGTCTAGGAGACCGCAATAAATCAAATATTCATGAAATGTTGCGACACCACTGCTTAAGTTTATGTTTCTTTATCTTCTAAACTATTCCAAACTTTATATTTTATTCGTTACCAATACGAATCAATTTTTAGGTAAACAAAAGGTAATTTAAAACAGGATCCAAAAACTGATATCAAACACACTTGAATTGTTGTTATCGTTTTTAGGCGTCAATATTTCGCCATTATTCAAAATAACGCCTTAAATGTCAAATAAAGATGGCTAACTAATAGAAAACAATTGAATTTATCTCGTTTATTCCTTTTCTTGACGTATTCTGCAGGCCTGACGTGAGGTCTCTCAGACCGCTAATCGAATTAATTTGTCAATTTAAAGAATTAAATAATTAAAACGTTTAATTTTAATGGTGTTATAACCTTACTATACAAAAATTTGAAGCTAAAGATGATTTTAGACACTTAAAAACAGCCAATTTTAAAATATTCATAATTTTAAAAACGCAGAGGTCTCTCAGACCACACGTCACCGGTTAAGGGTTAAGATATACGTCAGAGAGCCGCTAAGAGAGCCGCTTCAAACCGATATTAGGATTGTTGACTTATGATGATGATGACCAAGTGCACCATGCAGATTCATGACGACGCACAGAATTTTAACTCGGAAGGAAAATAAGAAAAAACGAAGTGAAGTGATATGCAGCGAGGCGACGAAGTGATAGTGAGGATTTACGAGTAGATGGTGTGGATAAAGGGGGACAAACAGGCTTTTCGGTGGCTTTAATGGTGTCAGGGGAGTGCAAGCAGAAAGGGACGAGTGCTCGACTGCATTCGGTCCTCGGACGGCAGCGGGGCGATCCGATTGACTTTTAACGGAGACGGAGTGAATCATTGGTCGAAGGGAAGGGCGTGGGGAGTGAAGAGAAATCGGGGAGGGTTACAGCAGGGAGGGTTCCCATTAAATAAGATCGTGTCGTAAGTTGAACGGAACAGAAATAAAAGGACTCCGCAGCGCACTCGAATTGGGATATTCTCTTTAGGAATACGATATTAAAAATTTGAAATTTTTAATATTTTGAACAGTATTAGCTGAAAAACTACGCTGCACTTTTCTATTACAAAAAATATTTTTAGAAACGACCACTTTTACGACTTAAAAGAATAATGATATTTATAATCCACAATTTTATTCTTCCATAAATATATGGTAAGGAGTGGGGAGAGAGGGGGTTAAGCGCATGAAGGCGCAGAGATATGCATGAGGAAAGCAATTAAATGCATGGGGCTGGTTAGCTTAAGCATAGGACTTGGTGGCTTGAACAGAAACATTTAGATTGGTAATCAATTTTTCGCCTATTCAAGCGGAAATGACTACATATAATGCTAAAGCTACAATAACGTATGGCACAAAAGTTTTAAATCGTAATATAATAACAGTCGCTCCAAATCATTTTGTTTCGTAAAATATTTTTAATGCCAGTGAAGTATAGTACCTCATAGGAAAATCCTCGATTGCATAAAATTTTGTAAAAGGGAGCATATACCATTTCATAGCAATAAAAAAAGGTTAAGTGTTCCATGTTATATATCTCTTCAGGTTGCGCTTCTCGCAGGAGTCATCACTGACAACCAGTTAAATCATCGTCTTGCGTATTTTTCCGAATCATCTACAGGAGCCATCTAATTTTCATTCAATAATTTACAATAGGCCCAACTACGTTTCCTCTAATACTGACGCTTTTAGAGCTGAATTTCGGGGTAACCGTTTACAGAAAAAATATTGACGGGAGTCTACAAGTCCAGCCCTACAAATCATCACAAGACATTTCCATTCTTCTTCGCTGAAACGTAAACCCTTGAGATTAAAGGAGTAAATCCTGGCTTATGCCTCCGCCCCCACCATCTAGGAAGGTCTAAAAAAAATAATTCTCCCTTTTTGTTAGCGTTGCTTTGAGAGAAGAGATCAAGAAGTTAAAAGAGTTCAGTGGGGAGATGGGGTAAGGATCGAAGAGATCAGATGAAGCACAAAGTACCAGAGAGATAAAGACCTTACGCAGATGTGAATGGGAGAGGAACTCGATGCAGGGTCTCCAAACAAAATAGACAGAATGGAAACAGCGTTAATGCCCCTTGGGGTAGGGCTACGTCTATACTATGTCGGGGTAAGGCTAGCGAGGGCGATCCCTGGCTTCTGCGCTTGCGGCCAAGATTGGAAAATACTGACGTCACGTTACACAATGCCATCCCAGTATGTTTGACCTCTCCGTGATGGGAAAGGCTGCTGATTTCATCGACGGCGTTGTTTAATTTGTAATATTAAGATCCTTTATATCGAAAAAACCCATTCCCATTAAATTTATCCCTCTAGTTAATGAAGAAGAAGCAGAATGTTTTTCCGTCTTCAAGTGTCAAACTTTTTCTTAAAAATGTAACAATACGTCAAAATTGCAAAATATAAAAGGAATCTTCAGGGAAAAATCTAAATAGGCTGAAGCCGTGAAGGAGAGTCTTACTTCATCTTCGTAGAAGGAAAGGAAGTATGTCATTACAAGCACGCATTAAGATCACCTAGCAAACTCGTCAGCTGAGGAATTTATTTCATAAATATGCAAATCTCTCTAAGGTCACATAATTCCTTGTAAAGCTGGTATGGTATTTTGAGGGGGGGAAACCACTTGCACCTTGTGGGAAGATTAGGAAAGGAGAAATCCGGCGTTGCGCCTGCTCTCAACGGAAAGCATCATTAGGGTCACGGCAGAATATCCCATACGACTGAGTGCTGAACTTGAGGTTCCTCTAAGCGCTCAATCAGGGATCGAAGAACCTCTGAAAATTCTCTCCCACATCCAAGATTTGAACAAGGTACCACGGGGTGAGAAGCCAACACTTTAGCCTCTTCACCGACCCGATCACCCAAAAACTTGCTATTTTATTGGTTACTGCGCACCCAAGTCGAACTTAATTAAAGTATACGCACAACGCACAAATTGTGCCAAAATTCCACAATGAAAAAATCAAGAAAGGCGAATGATTTCTTCTCTGCGGAATTTACGCACAATTTTTGCATGGGTAGCTCCGGGTGACTCCGTAAATTTACCACCGCGGCTAGTCCCGGTATCGTTGATTAGTCAAGAGCGAACACCTCTAATGTTCAAAGTTCGTGCTTTGCTCTCCGGCTGTGGCGAAGTGCGCACGACTTGGGCTGCTAGTCGCATGATATACTCAGCTGTCCAGAGTCTGGACTCAGGACAGCAGGCCATCTTGTCCGGTAGCTATAGTCCACTAATTTCCACAAATGGGAATGACGCCTCGGTAGATTTACTGGCTAAAGCGCCAGAAATTAGGGATCCGGATTTGAGTTACAGTCAAGGCGGAAAATAAACGATTTTTATTTTTCCTGGTGAATAATAACGAGGAATTGTTCTCGGGTTCTACACCAGATTAATTTAGTTGTATTGGTTGATGTTCCGGAAAACGACTTTTCTTTAATTTCCAAAGCGTGTTACTAAATGAATGTGAAATAAAAGTCAGTGTGAAATTAGACATTCATTCAGTAAAACGTCTTGAAAATAGAAGACAAGTCGTTTTCCGAAATGTCGGACAAAACGACTGAATTAACCTGGTGAAGAACCCGAGAAGAGGCGATTAATATTTTCCTTGTGGAATTTTCGCTCTAGTCAAACTTACTTTTTTGACTTGCTTTCTAGACTCGTTGCAAGTTTCCATGCAAAGTGTGACGTCACACCGACGACTATCACCAGAGGATTATTCTGGAGGGGAGGCCGATCTTTTATGGTAAGAGGGGGATAGGAACAACATCGGAGAGCTGCCATGAGTGATGGAAAATGAGAGAGTGAGAGGATAAGAAGAGGGGATGAATTCGGCAGTGTGTCGTAAGAGGGAGGAGGGTGGAGGAGAAGGTATCCAGAAGACAGAGGCTGTGGGGCCCGGATGATGGAAGGTAATAGGCGGAGGGGCAGCTATACCGGGGAACGGGCCGTGCGGATGAACAAGAGTGCTCTTAAGGAAACTGATTTTTCCTTCCCCTCCCTTTTCTCTTAAACATGAACCTCTTACATCTTCCCCCCGCCGCTCCCCGACCCGCCCTTGCATCCTAAGCCATTTACGGCGGGGATAAAATTTCCCCGACCATCATCTCCCAACGAGGGGAAAATATTTTCCACAGTAATTCTTCCACTCGGCTTCCATTTTGCCCCACCCTCTCCTTCCTCCCAGTCTCTATTATTTTCCATTATTTCATCAGCGCAGGTATAAACCGAATCCATAATTCGGTGGCATAATAAATACCCAGTGATTTCATTACTTATCCGCTCTCAGCAACCCTCCGCTAATCTCTCTCCTCTTTAAGTGCTACCGTCATCGATACCATCAACTAAAACGGTTGCGTTTAATGGCAAAACATTGATTTAATTAATCACTTCTTATCACTCAATGCTTTAACTGCTCAGTTAGTGGGTCCAATGAGCACCCCTTGCCATTGAAAATGGAAGCGTTTAGTGGTTTAAAACATTGGAATATGTTATCAAAGAATCTTCATTACACATATGCAACTTAAATTAAACAACAAAATCAGAAACATCTAAATACATGTAAATCACTCGAAATATATGAATGTAAGGATTTTAAGTACGTAGTTCAAGAGGTCAAGAGTGCTTTTGAAGCAATAACGGGATTCAGATATTAGGGAGAGATTCAAAAAACAAAATATAATAAAATTAAAAATTTTATTGCGAATGGTGATGGTTTTCCGGGTTTGCACCGCGTTGATTCATGTTTTTGCGGACGACAGTTTCCCGAATTTTGGACCCGAAGACGGGAGCTGGAACGCGCCCGAAACTGTCGTCCGCAAAAACATGAATCAACGCGGTGTAAACCCGGAAAACCATCACCAATCAACTCACCGCGGAAGCCTCCGTAATAAGTTATTGCGAATGGTTTAATAAATATTGAGCTTGTCTTCAGTATTATCTGAAGTTATTCGTTTAAATTTTACCTAGAGCTAAAACTCCCTGCATAAAATTGATTCAATTACTTCCTCTAATTTTCAGTAGACAGGTATACCTCATCAATTGGAATAATGTTTCTCATTGCTCAAATGAGAAGTCTCTTAACTTCTTAATAATTACAGTGAAGGTCACACAAAACTTTCAAAGGCAAAGCTTCCACCACGTTGCTTCTTAAAGCTCAATTCAGCATTGGGGATCAATCATTTGAACATTAATGAACCCATATAAACAATATCCATAATTTGAGAAAAAAATGTTGCCTACATTTTTTTCTCAAATTTTACCTACATTATCATCCAAATAAAAAATATCTCACATTTTTCATCTCGAAAATTCTGGCTGGACCTTTTTTTGGATATTGCTGCAAATGGAACATAAAAAGCATTCCCATCGTAGGACGGGCATTTAGTAAGTGAGTGAGAGAGGGTCCAGCAGGCAATTAGTACCAGGCGCTTAAAGCACCAATGATTTCCCCTTTGTGAGCTCCATGCCCTGGTGTCTGAGTTTGTATACCCATTGAGAAACTAATTCCCGAATGCTGATGTAAGGTTTTCAAAATAAAATTTACTGCACTAAGTCTCAATAATTTCAGTGAAAACACTCTTTTAAAATATAGTGATACACCTAACTCTGTTTGCAAAAAAATCTCTTGTACCTCTTCGATTCTCATCCCCCCTCATGTTTATGAAAAAATTTTTAAATTCTTAGTTCCAGGCATTAATAGAGCTTTTGAAGCAATTACCGGCGTTCATTTTTTATGAAGAGATTCCAAAAAAATATGAGATGAGATTTTCTTCAGTATCTGAAGTTAACCGTTCAAAATTTACGTAGAGCTAAAACTCCCTGTGTAAAACTGATTCGATGCCTTCCTCTAGTTTTCAGTTTTACCGCTCAATGAATAGGGCACAAAAATTGAAGAAAAGGAAGACAAGGAAAATATGCACCTGCCACAATCCTCGCTGATCAGTTGCCATAGAGACGCTTTCCCCCTGAACCAAGAGAAATATGTTCAAAATAGAGGAGTATAAATATGTAGCAACACTGTTATTCAATAAATAAATTGATTGGCTGCCTTTGATAGAGGTTGATTTTAAATAAAAAGCGTTTTCGTCGAGGTAGTTTCTTGGAGCGTAGTACCCTTACAATATACCACAGAGAATGTCAAAATGCATAACAGAACAATAAAGTTATTCTGAAATGTTACAAAAGTTTTTTTCAATCGTTTGACGAATATCAATAGCGTAAATTATATTCAATACCGCAGTAACGCGAACCACCCCAACCTCCATGCATACTATGAACATACTATATTACCGCTTTATTTTTAAAGTAAAATATAGTGCAAAATCGTGAAAATCACATAGAAAATTAATTAATCCTGAAAAATTGTAAGTAGGTATTTACCTTCCTCACAGAATCACCCATTTAATCTTCGGAAATACAATCAAGAGTACTTATTTACCATACTCCATTACTAAATTCACGCTATAATATAATTGGGATTAAAATTATCGTAAAATAGCGTTAATAGATCACAAATTTTCAGTTCTGTCCATGGTTTTCGAGTTATCTGGGTCGCATTTATTTTTAAGAAGGCGTACACTTCGACGCAGCTAACCCGAAAGACAAGGAGATGGCTGTAATTCAGCGCTGCAAAAGCCTCAAGCAGAAATATGACACATAATATTTAACGGTAAAGCGGAATCGTAGATTATAATTCTTCATAGCATGTATGAGAATTTCCCAAATACGTATATCCCTACACCGTTGCTGGAGAACTCAAAACAAATGCTACACTAACTATTAACCCACTCCGTACGATTCTTAAACTCCACCAATGGATGCACCGCCAATGTGCAATATCGGGCGTCCACATTCGCAGATCATCCATCTCTCTCACCCCCGAAACCACCCCCTCATCGACGCACCCGATTCCATTCGCAAGTCTGTCCCCCCGTCGCAACCCCCGCATCACCCCGGAGAGACGTCCCACGGGAGAAGATCGGGGAAAGCGGCGGGAGGGCAGTGGATCAGAACGAGAGAACAGTGGGGAGGAGGAATAGAGCAGGGATGGGTGGTTTGCACATCGGAAAGAAGTGACGAAGAGAAGGGGGTTTTGCTCTTGAGAGGGGGGTGCGTGCACTAGGATATTGCGCCCGCGAGGAGGGAAGGGCACGGAGGTAGGTAATAACCCCTCCCTCCCCCTCACAACCCCCCAGCCCATTTACCCGCGTTCCCACACCCCTCTGACCTCCCGGTACGTAGGGTACCCCTTGCTAGAGCAGTTGCTTCGGATACGTCATGCATCCCTAAGGAATTCACCTCCCCAATTGCATCGACGGTGGTGCTCCCCCACCTACTACACCTCCTCCTCTAAACCATCCCACCCCAGTCCCGATCAAGGTCCCGCGTTAACCTCCCGCCATTTCCCGGGAACGGAACTGGCTCCCTCCCTTCCCTGACACTCTCTCCTCCTGAATGGCCCCTATTTTTCCCCTATTCTTCTCTACAGCGTGCCGCCACCCGATGGTTTCGCTGCCGCCTACACCCTCCCGGACGAAATAATGCCTTCGAAAGCCCTTGGGCGACTGAAAAAGGCGAAAGAGAAGACTCATCTTCGTCCCGTCTCAGACGCTACCAACACATTTCTGCCCACTGCCACGACCTACCCGCCGAAACGTATCCTGCATCAGCACTGGCAAACACGAATTGGGAATCGCCTCTACGTTTCATACAGTATTTTTACAGAATAGGGAATAATTTCTGGCGCTACTTTGTGAAAGGATTGCACATTCATGTTAAAACAAACACTAGTAATACTCTACATCTGCAATTTACAAAATTCTATCAGGTTTCGGAAACTCAGCGCTTAGAAAACAAAAATTACCATAACAAATGCTTCATTAAAGTTTTGAGTGGAGCCATTGTCTAGAAAACTTTATATAAAGAGGGAAAATCAATTATAGAGGTTGCAATGAGTTTTGAGTATAAACATGTCTAAAATACAATGTTGTCTAAAGGAGTTTTTATATTCTATAAATAGGTTATTGAGAGTGCAGCTCTTTACACATTCCTGCCGGCCCGTAAGATTTATCACTTAAAGGAACTCACCCTCTACATTCACAAACAGGGTGGAATGATATTCCTGATATATTCCTGATATGAATGATATGTTGTGCTTTGTGTATGTAATTGCCCCGAGGAAACGCAACGTACAAAAGTATGCCAATAAATAAATATCAACGAACCATGTGAGTTAATAGTCATCATCGATATCACCCTTGGCAACACCATCTGACATATCTTTGGCAATTTCCATTTTTCAAGGGTAATTCATTGTATCTTTAGTGACTTATGGAAGGGTTCCAATGGTTTTTGAGTTTATAAAATGAATACCGAATTGAACAATTAGGATTTATCTAGAGTAGGCTAATAGCTTAGTCTCTACTAGTTTTATTTAGTACAAGGACCCCTAAGAATCATATCTATTGATAGCTAATTTATTTACGCAGTCCAGGAATATTAAAGACCTTATGTTTTAATCGAAAATTAAATCGCGAATCGTTACAACTAGTGGTTCATTATTAAAACTGGTTGCCGCGTGACCTTTGTATTTTAAATTTTTTATCCTAATTTCATAAAATTCCTTCTATGCCTCTTTATCCCCCTTAAACCATGACCAGCCAGAGAAGTTATCCAGATTTCCGCCGCATAATGCAGCCAAAGACTATTCGGAAACCAAATCACCACTGGCGGCGCTGTGGTCGCTGACGTCATAATCCAAAATGGCCGTCAGTCCGGGTATACTTGTCGTGTATCACAACACGTTTCAATTGCAATCTCCGTGATCACAAGTATTACTGTGGATTCGATTGCGCCGATCGGCACTGTTCCTCGTTTTCGGACTAAATTGTATTTTAAGGCCGTTTTTCACGGGGCACGGAATTGCGCAGGTTAGAGCTGCATTAATTTCTAAATTGGCGAGGAATTGCGCGAATGCATGAACGAAATTAGAACAGGGGCTATTTTGCCGTCTCGCATCCACGCATTCTCGCATGTGTTCTAGCAATTCACCGCTTTACACGACGCAATTTTGATTGCGCCTTCGCACGTACGTCAGATTGCGCAATTCCGTTACCGTGTAAAACGGCCTTAAGGAAGATGAGTGGCAAATCTTTTGTGACTTACAAAGAAATTGTGCGATATTTGGGTGGAAATTGTAGCCATCGAAATATCGTTGGAGGGGAGTGCGTTTTAAACGCGGGTTTGGAGATCACTGTGGGGCTTCGCCAAATAAATGGCTGTGAATTAAAAATAATGGCTCTTGTTCTTCAAACAATTGGCCTTACCAAGGAACCGCTTCAAATAAACGGACTCATTAGCAGTGGCGGCTCGTGAGTCAATTGCTGGGGGGGCGCACTCCACCGGGGGGTCATAATTTTTTAATATTTCGTGTATTTTATTTAGTTTTTACGGCAATCTAGGAATTAAATTTTGTGATGTCATATGTTCCGTTTTTTTTCAACAAAAATACCTAGTTTTCCTAATAAAGCTTGATTAATAAATACTAAATGCAGTAGACTCTCGGTCATACGGATCGGCTTAGTCCGGACTCTCGATTGTACTGATCAATGATGTTGAAGAATAAAAATATATTTGCTGTGATACTTAACAAATACAAACGAAAAAACGTAACTTTAGGTTTTAGCGCCTACATTTTCCGTGCGTATATGCCCGCAATACACTTCTGCTGTTTGTTTTGCAATCATAATGCGTTATTTGTCAAATCTATACCATATTTGCAATGATTTAGGTAGCAATCACACTTGTTACACCTGAGGAGGGTGGGGAGAGTCACTGACCTCCACTAGGCAACAAACACTACTAGAATGCGCGCGCTTTGTTATTGCAGATGTAAACTTTGATTGCTGTGTTCGCGTTGCTTCTTGAATACAGTATGATTTAAAATCAATAATTAAACATTTCTCTCACATTTTTAACAAAATGAAATACTCTACTCACATGCCTTTAGTTATATTGCAGAATTCCATCCTTCTTTCCTTTTGTCCAGCAAAGTGATCAATTACACGTTCGTTGAAATCAGCGCCGGACAACAATTTCTTTCCGATTGAACACATGGCAAGGGCACTAAGTCTATCTTCTTTCATCGTGCTTCTTATAAATTTTTTTATTCATTACAATGTTGAAAAACATCTTTTACTTTCTGCTGTTGTCATTTGCATGGTGCCGATGATCTGGAGTAGTTTAACGCATTCTGGGAGAACTTCTTTTAGGTTGTTGTCATAAATAAAATTAAGCCGCAATGAACCGGTTGCCTTTAAAAATCTCTTCCGCTGTATATAACTAGAAGTTCTTGTTTCAGTTCCACTTTGTTTAGTTTAAATAGTTCAAGTTTCAAGTTCATGTTCTGGAAAACTCTAGGTAAATTCTTGAGACAACATAGGCTGGAATACTTTTGATACAGACAAATAGTCCAAATTATTAAAGCGATCCTCAATTCCCGTCATAATTACATCGCAAACTTCCTTAGCCACCACATTTCTTCTAACTTCAAATCGACTACGTTTCGAACTCGGCTCGGCCTCTGAAGTCACATTATTAGTATTTTTGGAGTCAAGTTCTGAAGAGTTTCTAATAGTTTGGATACCAACTTAAATTCGTCTACATAAATCAAGGCCTTTAAGCGATCAATTGTTCTGTGTTGTAGTTCATTGTACAAAATGTCACAATGAGGCATAATTTTATTGAAAAAAAATAACGAAAAATTAAAATCGTCGTCTTTGATAAAGTGATGTTGAATTCTGAATCTTTATGCACCATTTAATTGGACTCTTATGTCAACTTTGCCTAACATGGTATACTCAATGCAAGCATTAATATGTTTTTCACTCAATTTATGTTTTTTGACTCAATCATTTAAATGTTTTAAATC
This sequence comes from Ischnura elegans, assembly GCF_921293095.1. Lineage (NCBI taxonomy): Eukaryota > Metazoa > Arthropoda > Insecta > Odonata > Coenagrionidae > Ischnura > Ischnura elegans. The sequence goes on along the minus strand of NC_060248.1, from coordinate 69,001,829 downwards.
CGAGACACGATCCACTGTCCATGCACGGTCTGCAACTCCCATTACCAATCAAGGTTGAAAAAAAATGTTTGTTTTAAAGAATTATTTACATTTAGTATGGGCCTAGGGGGGCCTAAATTCTTGAGCTCGATCCTATGCTCCAGGTCCTTAATTCCACTGCTAATAATAAAATTCACATCGTTGGAAACAGATGAAGCCATTATGAATCACTGATGCACTAAACAATCACTAACACTAAAACAGTAACAATCACTAACTCGTTTAACTCAACTGCTACTAGGCCTATTTACATGCCAATCACTCATTCGATAAAACAGTTTACACTCAATAGGTCAAATGGTCACCAAACTAAGGTAAACAGCAACACTGCAACACCACAGAATAGGGACCTACTTTTTCCGTAAGTGAGGAGGTACTAATACTTGTAGCCTTTAAAAAAGAAAATGACTCTCATGATTGCGTTTACTTAATAAACAAGGGACGGATTGGAGAATCAAGAATCGGTGGATCCACAAATTCCGTAGATCGACCTTCTCCATCACACCTCAATCATTCCTGCGACAGAAAACATCGCCTGGCTTTGGAAATTCGAACGACGGTGTCCCAACAGGCCCTGGAGGAGCAATGTGGCAAACAGCAGTTTTTGTTAGATTCCCCTTTTCTTGGAGAAAAAGTCATCGGAATATTCTCCATTGCAGCTAAAAGACACTACTTCACCCAGAAGACCCTATTATGAATGAGCCGTGCGCAAAGGTATACCCGGATCAGTGATTCTTCTTTCGCCCGGTAGTTGGCGTGTAGTTGGCTGGAATTACGAATACCCGAGAGATAAAAGGGAAGCTATTTTACATCGAAAAACTGATAACTATGTATACTAGATCTCATCGAAGGCTTTTTTTTTAATGCTATGAACACCTGACCACAGGTTCAAAACATGATGTTTAGTTTAAAAGCTCTTAATATATCTACATACGTCGGATGTGGAGTTTCCGTAATAATGGGAAAATTCTTAGTTGGTAGAATTGAATGAAACAGAAGAATTTACGTGTTTCTTTCAGTCTAAAAATAGATCCTAATCAATTCATCCTAGCTGAATAGTAAAAAAAACTATTTAGATTCACAACTACGTACAGTTCCGCAAAATCAGTACCGTTGTGCTAAGTTTTCATTTAACATCCAATAATTCCTACGTGCTCCGTCTCCACAAAAAAGTCTATTATTAAAACTGAATTTTATGTTTCCCATTTCAGTGCAAAAAATCGTTTGTTGATAATATTGCAACATTTTTTTAAATCATCATTAAAACTGATTTTTTGTTCACATTTTTCAATACTAAACATTTCGACTATAAATACTTAAGCATAGTGATAATTCAAAGAGAACTTTGTAAAAATTTTGTGTTTATACTCACAATTCAAAAAATTGATCGAAATTAGTTTAAATTGAATTACTTTTAAAACTTAATTTATTATACTCCGTGAGACACTTGTCAAGAATTTTGAATAGGTGAATTCATGATGATCGCCAATAATAGCATTCTCAAGATGACAAAAATTTTAATAAAGCATGCTCATTTGCGAAGAAAAGTGATGAGAGGGGATTTAAAAGGGTCGCCTAGAACAAGAAAAGAGGTCACTGTTCAGAACACCCTTGCTCTAGTACAACTTCTCACATTTCCCTTGACCATCATTTTAACCTATGTCGGTATAGCACTTAATCCTACTGCATTGTTACCTTGATAATGCTAAAATCAACAAAACCAAGGTCGGTTAAAATAAACCTCATTGGACTATATCATTATTTTTTTCATTCTTTCCTACGATGCATTTCTAATAACATAAGTTACACTCAATACATTTTCTCTATATATTTTTGTTTCCTATGCGATTCGTTTCCCAAATCTGAGTCGATTTTTGTAAACATTGTAGATGTGGAGTATTACCAGTGATTGCTTCAAAATGAATGTGCAATGTATACTCTATATGTATTATATTACTATTACCCTATATGTTCATACAATATAATAAATGCCGAGCAAAGAGCTAGGAATATCTATTACATCCTTAAATCACAGCGTCAAAAGAAGTTCCTGCAAGGGATACAGGAGATGGAATAACACTTCTCGCACACACGGGAAAGGGGAAAAGAGAGCTTTAGAGGAAAAGAAAACATGAATGGAAATCGAGAGAGATGCAAGAGGAGTATTGCTAGTTCTTGTTTCAACATGAATGTGCACTATATATTTACTCAGTATGTTTACACTCTGTCATGTAAACCAAGCAAAGAGGAAACAATATCTGTTACATGTGGATATCAGTGCGTCAAAATATGTCTTTTATTTCTGTAAGTGATACAGGAGAAGGAATAACACTTCTCTTAGACACGGCAAGGGGAAAAGTTAGCGTTGGAGGAAAAGAAAAACATAGATGGGAAGAGAGAGAGAGAGATGCAAGTGGAAATGGGAAATGGAGTGCAGGAACGGAGGAGGAGAGGGTTAATCCTTGGGGAGAAGGAAGGCAGATGATGATACGTGACAATCGGAATTGCCGGTGGAAGGGTGAGTGGGGACGTGGAGTGGGGTGGGGGAGGCGGAGCTGGAAGAGATGGGGTTGTGTCTCTCAGGAGTTGCACGAGAAAGGGACGCGAGACTTGGGTGGGGAGGGAAAGAGGAAGGGTAGGGAGGAAGCGTGGAGGTAGATGGGAAAAAGGGTATGGGTGGGAGGGGGAGAGGAGTGAAGGTCGATGACGTGATGGGGAAGAGTGAGAATTTTTTCGGGTTCTCACCGAGATGAGTTTGGAAGGATGGAATGAAAATTGTTGTGTGGTACGGATAGCGGGAAGGTGTGCGGAAAGAATCGATCACGGCGCGAAGTCGAGATACGTCCGCAGTTTCTTCCTCTCCCTTAACCCATTTCCACCTAGATAAATTTCTGCTAGAAATACTGGAGATATTTAGGCACAATGAAACCTCTGTTCATGGACGCCTCTGGCTATGGGACAGTATTCAATTCCCCGGCAGAAGAATATGCATTTGTATACGGATAGAATCTCTATTATTCCTACTCTTCCACTTACGGAGAGTGACACATTGCAGGAACAATTTTTTTCACTTTTAATACAAAACTCAACACCGACCAGGTTTTCAACACATTTTGTCATTTTCAAGCACCTCGAAAATGGCACAATGTGTTGAAACCATGGTTGGATGTTGAGTTTTGTGTTAAAAGTGTGGAAATTGCTATTTGTGTTCTTTTATCGTGGATATATCGAACTTCCACAAAATCGAGCCTGAAACGATTTTATACAATTTTACTCTTTTGCGAACAACATCGCCATAGGTTTTCCGACAAATCGCTCAAAAAATTCATTTTTTTAATAAAAGGATTTCATTCAGCTGGTTTAAATTCCTACCCTTTAATAAATGTGGGGTAACATTTAGCATAAAAATGAGGTTTTCTTTAGGTCACCTGCGACTTACTCCGTAGCCCTATTGCTAAACTGGGGGATGACGAAGTCTGAATATAATAATGTTCCATCTCTACGAGTGACCTTGATAGAAAGGATGAATCTTCAACGCAGGAATATTTTTGGATGATGGAAAGACATGAAATAATAGACGTAAAATATCATGTACACATCTAAACCAATAGCCTAGATTAGTCAAAAGGGTATGACTAGAGGTGAACAATTTGTTCCGGGCGAACAGTTTGAACAGGGAAGAGCAGTTTGTTCAGGCCGAACAGTTTGTTTTATCACCTTGAAAATGACATAGGTATAATTTCGGAACCAAGATCGGTAGTGGAATTTTATATTTAAGTGTTGCAATTACCATTTTATGTCTATATTTCACCATGGATGTATCGCATTTTCACCAAGTCAAGTCTGAAATGGTTTCATACGTTGAACGTAGCATGTTTAAAGTTTATATGGGCAATGGTCGTTTTATCGATTAATGGGCTTTTATAACTTCCGTTTCAATCGTGTAAAAACTATAAATTAGAACTTTAAATTAAATATTAAGAGGACATACCAGATTAGAAAGGATCAAAGAGGCTCGGGCTGAGTGGTTTATTTAAACCATATCGAATGGCCCATATGTTTCTAATTTGGATAAGCGCGAGCTCCATTTCCCGCTAGGTCATTCAAACAATTGCCTAAGCGTTCGCATTGTATGGCTTAACATGGAACCATTTTCATCATCAAGGGTAAATGAAGGAGATACATATATCTACATAATACTATAGAGCCACCTCTAGGGTGTTTGGCAGAGGGAATGCAAGCGATCACTATGGAAATGGATTGTGTGCTATTCTACATAGAACTAGAGCAGATCGCCGACCAAAAATCGGAAAATCAAGAAATCAAGCACCCTCAACCAAATTTTGGAACGGACCTACAATACAATGTAGAGGGTATTAGAAACTATGAGTTAACTGATTAAAATTAAAGTGATACTCGTATATGATTATAGAGTCGGCATTGTTCCGAGATGTGTTGAATGAATCTGACGTAAATTATCTGATGGAACACAGGAAACCACAAAACTACGTAAATATTCTTGACGCCTTGGATAGCATTGGATTCAAAGTCCTAAGGATTTTACGGCTTATATAAGTAAAAAGTTTCAGCATGATTAGAAACCTGTCTTGACGATTATTAAAAATCAAATGAATTATATAATGGCCGCTTTAAATCCATGCATCAGATGCAGAGATCAAGTGATGAAGGATTCGGAAATAGATGATTTTCCTTATGGATCGGGGAGAAAATTTACCAACCACCTTCCATAAAATTCTCTTCTTGTCATGAGTTTCGAAATCTTTCATTCTTACAAAATTAAATTATCCTTTCTAAATATTAGAAGAAATGTGTTAACACGAATACATTAAATTGCATGATAGTATAGGGATGCTTCAAAACAATCTCGTAAATTGATGATGATCAGGGGCGCCGACTGTGCTGTAATTGAGGGACCTAGAATTCTCCACCATTCTGAAGGGACGGCATTTGCTCTACGGGATTAACGAGTCGAACAAATCGCATTTAGAAAGAGAGCGGAAACAGAGTTAATATTACATCTACAGACTACCCCGCGAGCCGCCTCATAGGCGTATGGCGGGGGGTGTCAGGACACCAGCCGTTAACCCATTAAAAAGGAAAGGCTCTGACGAAATTCGACCTAGAATTTATTAAAGTCAGTTACCGTGCGGGGGAAAATCCAATTCTCATACCTGTCCGTTCGAAAAAATATCTCTCAAATTTATCTCTCCGAATTTATCATTTCTGTCGAGCCTGGCAATGAATTTTGGTTCTTTTAGGATGCTCTTCGTTTCCCTCTTAAAGATATCCATTCACAACAGCTCAAGCAATCTAAGCCTAGGGCGTAGTTTCCGAATCTCTACCGGCTCCCAAACTAATTGGTTTAATATCTGTAAAATGCTTTCTGTACGCCCGTAGCATTTCTTGACAAAAGACTATTGTAAATGAGAGCAATGTTTATCAATCGCAAAGACGACGAATTACAGGGAAGATATCAAAGCCTTGCCCTCCTAAGATCAATATTGAAATAAATATTAAAACTCGAAATTGTACTCTGAAATTGCATTGAACAGAATTCAATCAATACATAGTACCTATCTCTATTTAGTTTTTTTTTATTCGTGATTACAATGATAGTTTAATTTTACAATATTGTCGGATACAGCGAGTTAAATCTGACCGTAATTGTTGACGTTAGCTTAAAAATGGGGAAATGATATTATTTGATCTCGAACTTTCAAAAATCGGTTCCAGGGATGACTTGAAAATGGAAAATATTTTAAGGGTAAACCGCCAGAAAAAATAAATATTTCCCTCGGCTCATAAGGGAGCCAATAGAAATAGCGAATCTAGAGAAGAACTGCAATGGGGAGGACGGCTATCATCTAGCTTCATCTTTCAAACGGCTCTTCCAACAATGGAATTCAATTCGAGCAAATCAGCGCGACTGAATAGCGTTATATACGAGGCATTTTCATAAAGTAGGTAAGGACCGTTTGGTCACAGGAAAAAATACGCTGATATGAAACACAATTTATTGGCACTGTTAATTGGCTACAAACCTACTTCACTCCTCAACACAATCACCGTTCACTTCTAAGCATTATTCGTACCGCTGCACCAGATTCTTCAGCGCTCTTTGGCTACCCACCGTACAGTCCTCACCCGGCACCTAGCGACTACTTCCTCTTCTTGCACTTGAATGAGTGCCTCAGTGGACAACATTTCGAAACCGGAGAGGAACTCAACGGCGTTGTCTATAGGTTCAATTCTCAGGCGGCGAGCTTCTATGTACAGGGGTTAAAGAAGTTGATGCAGTGGTACGAAAAATGCTTAAAAAATGAACGGCGATTATGTAGAGAAGTGAATTAGGTTTGAAGCCAACTAAAAGTGCCAATAAAATGTGTTTCATAGGAGAAGTATGTTTTCCTGTGACGAAACGGCCCTTATTTTATGAATGTGCCCCGTATAAAGAATAGATGCTGAGCAGATCATTTGGACCCGAAGGTGGGAGCTGGAATGCGCCCGAAACTGCCGCCCACTAAAAATGAGTCAACATGGCACTAACCCGAAAAATAATTATCAATGTAATCACCGCAGAAGCCTCCGTGAAAATGTAAATGATATAGCCGAGGTAATCCGAAGAGTATGATCTTTCCAAAAAAATCCACAGTTGGAAATAATCATCTTTATATAACGCTAAAATGGATGCATCAATGAATGGATGCACGGTTCAGAAAATGGAAGAAGCACGGAAATGGAATAAAAATATCTAACGTTTGGTGGCCAAATAACGGCTAAAAGACAAATAAGATCAATTTAATGAACCGAAGAGTCGATCCGCTTTGACCGACACAGGTGTTCAAGATAATTATTCCAACTATTATGACAAGTATTATATTCTGCTACGCAAATAACCAGTTTCTATTTCACTCTACAGCATTGATTTTTCTCATGATATCCAGGGTAATTATTACAGAATGTTATGAATTACACGAGGGGGATAAAATGGTACCTCCCCTTTGGCCATTCGTCATAATCTAATGTGGAATGAATTTTTTCAATTTGTAAATGGAAAATTAAAATATCTTTATAGCCATGATAATGTTGTAAGTAAAGTAACACTCACCACTTTTCCACTTCAGGATACTACAGCGCATGAAAGATAAAAGGAATAATTATGTACTAAGCTCTAGTTTCTCAATGAATTGGATATTTTCTGTAGTTACAGACAATACTATTAGCATTTCATAATTAGAATAAAGGTTAAGAGCAATAGCATAAGAAAATATTTTGTACCAATCAGTATGCAGGCAATAAACACGTAAATGTTTTTATGTAGCTGCTTAGGAATAGCTTTAAAAGTTGAATTAGCGGCTGAAGTGATTAATTCACCTTGTTTACCAAAGAAAACGCTATATAGTGTGACAGATGAAAGATTTTTTTTAATTTTTAAACGAAAAATTAATAATAGATATGAACAACGATAATTTTTTGAAAACGATAATGAAAAACGGAATTTTTTTAAACCAAACAACATGCCAAAATGTACGTTCATTTGCATTTGAAAATGGCTGAGATATTAAAATTTCTTTTGCCATGAAAATAATGTAAGTCAAGTAACATTTCCCACTTTTTATTACACAGAGATAGACAAAAAAATGAATCCATCCTGAAAGTAAAGAATACAAAGCATTTCAATTACTGTGAGTAGAACCAAGATATCAGTAGGTCCCACTTTACTTTCCGTCCCTTTCACATACTTCCCTACAGATGGCGTTAAAACTATGTGCATTCACTCCCTACAGCATTACATTACGGGCGCATCCCATAAGGCACCATGATACATCCGCGCCACCTGAGGAACTCAACCCCACACGTCCGGAATTCAGCGGCCCCTATGCAGCAGCCCCCGAGGACCCTGATGGGGCAGACCCCTGAGGACGGGTGCGGCGGGTAGTTAGCAAACGAACAGAATTGGCCGACGGAATCAGGGTCAGCGAGGGAATGGATGTCCCCGAAGTTTTTTCCTCCCTTGCCACGTCCCGAAGGCAACACTTCACATTACCCTAGAGCTTCAAATCGGAGCAGCGATATATGTAATTCGCTCGCGTTAGCATAGGTGAATTGGATATTGCAGGGGAGCACCACTAGGGGTAAAACTATAACATGATGTGGCTTATGCGTATAATGGAGCAGCTATTCGCGACATGCTCGAGGAGTTGCAGACATATCAGTTTCTTAACGACAATCTATGAGTAAACTATGTTGCAAAGTACAAAGATAACGATTTCTCAAAATTCGGTTCCTAAAATGATGGGTAAAAAACAGTAAAAAATTATCAGAAGTTAGCAATTTTTTTTTAAATCAGAGGATTTTGTTAGGTAAAATTTTGCTGCAGGGGATCTACAGGGTGTTTCAGAAGAAATCTGCAATACTTCAACAAGTGGTGGGGGAGACCATTTTAAACTTTTTTTGTCCATTAACATGGAGTGTCAAATTCCTTAGTTTATGAGCTATGGAAAAGCAAACATTTGGATTGAATAATTAAGGTTGAACGAAAATGTGCGATTATGATTGTCTGAAACAATTGATCTTTGAGCTTAATTAAACGACAGCTTTGAGCGAGCATCAACGATACGATTGCGTAACATCAGCCATTTTGAGATTTGTTGTTTTTTTATAATTGGAATCGCACATTTTTGTCCAACCTTAATTATTGAATGTTTTCAATTAGTTAATGTCCTTATAAATCCAGTGCATTAATGAATTGTATTAAAGTCTGAATACCCAAGAAAACCCGTTTTCGTGATAACTGCAGAGTGCATATAAAAAACGATTGCGTTATCATAGCTTAGTAACAAAAGAGTGGCAACCCCATGTTTATGGACAAAAAATGCTTGAAATTGCAGATTGCAGATTCATTCTGAAGCCCTTGTATAGCCCTAACAAAAATAATACGACCAAGTTTTTATTGTCCGTAATTATTAACTTAGCTAAGCTAGATAAATTAATAACTCACCTCCGCTGCAGTGCAATCGGGAGCAAACACCGTGCCCTCAAAGCATGGAATATTGACTTGAGCACTGAACCTGCTTTGCTAAGGGTATTTAGCTTGATTAATCTGTAACACAACGCAATGTATAGCTGTAGAGTAAATATGACCTGAGACTGGTAAACTTGAATATTTCCTCAATCCGCTTTGCGAAATTTCCTCGCACAGCAGTAAATATACATACGTACATAAGCGTAAATCCTTAGCGTGCCGTACAAATACCTCGGACGTATATCATACGATTCCCCTCCCTAAAATCATTTCCAGCTAAGAGGATGGATGGAGTCCCAGGTCCTTCCAGGTCGCTAGACACTGATGAACTACGCAATCCAAAAATAGGTTGTACTCATCCCTCATTTCTCCCTCTCTCTTTCCTAATATTCCACCATTCCAATCTTTATCCCACATTTTACACGCAATTACCTTTTTCGCCTTTTTCATTTGGCTCTACCTTATATTATACCGCTAATAACTTATAATTTCATTCCAAAAATTGTAAAAGTCGTAGTGTTTTCAAAAAAATGCGTCTATATAAACGGTTATTATCCCTCTGGCAGAATCTAGTATTTATAATAAGCTGGCAGAAGGTTTGGGAGGAAATTTTACATACCTACTTCAGCTAGTGATGTAGAATCTATGGGAAACCATTACCTTCGATAAATAATATTAGCTATCTTTCATAAAACGTGATTGATAGCAGCGTCTACTTCTAGAATTCTATCAAAACCGCTCTTCTTATGTCTTCTTCTGTCATCCGTATATCTCTAACGCCTTCCGTACTAACTTCAAACGAGGCTATCGCAATATTGATTTTGGTGTAATTCTAAACTTTGTATCACATCTATATCTGCATTTATTCCGTATGCCTACTCAATAGGCGTGTGGTGACAAGTGTAAGGACGCCAGACACTTATGCTGTACTGAGTAGTATTTATTACAATACACTAACGAATTAGACTCGTTTGTATGGGTTATTAGCGAAGTATTCTGGCAGTATCCCTTTACTTCATGGACTTCCCACTTCAACTCAAAATCAGGTCTATTACCATAGGTACATTACATCTGAAAATCGTATTACCTCTCTTCCTCTCCCTCGTTTACCCAACATTCTACCCTCTAACACTGTTTTAGGCATCCCCTCCCCGCTCAGCACTCGCTCTATCCAAACCCTCCCTATCTCATCTAGAAGCTCCCTTTCTTCACTCACCATGTAAAACACTTCGTTCTTCCTGCTCTTGATCGACTTCATTTTCTCTATTCTTCTCAATACTCACATCTCGAACACATCTAGTCTTTTCTCGTCCTCTTTCCTTACTGACCTGTATACACATAAAAACATAAGGTATTCGCTGGTAGGGTGATTTGACTGCAGCCTGACATTTATTTACATGTTGATGGAGTACGAATCGTACCCAGAAACGGCAGCCATGGATGAGATTACTCGGTGGAGCACCCGAGGAACCTTCACTACCAGCATACGCGGGGAAAGCAGCAGATCTTTTTTATGTGGGTGTGACGAAGACGGGAGAAGGTGAAGTGGACGTAAAGAAGGAGGAACAACGAAGTCCTGGACATGGTGGGTGAGGAGAGGCAGCTTGTAGATGAGATACGAAGGAGAAAGAAGATATGGATGGATGGATTACTTAGCGAGCATAGGATGTTTAAAACAATGTTAAAGGGTCGAATGTTAGGTAAAGGAGGGAGAGGAAGAAAGACAATAGGATTTTTAGATAGAATGAAAGAGAGTAGGACTTGCAGTGAATTGAAGAGGGAAGTACTTGAAGGAAGGGGAGGCTGGCAGGATACTTTTTAATACCACATGGAGGCCTACCTTAATCGGTAGAATACTTCACTAATAATAATAATAATGCGACAGATCCACAGAGAAAAATATCATTCGCCTTGACCGGGATGCGAACCCGGATCCCCCGATTTCCGTGAATATTTGCGGACACTACCGGACAAGGCGAATGATTTTTTCTCAGTGGATCTTTCGCACGATTGTGCATTGCGGGTGACTCCCTTAAAAGATTTATCACCGCGGCTAGTCCCGGTATACTTTAAACTAATAATAATAATATGTTGGCAATCCTCACTTTCAGTTTCTTCTTTCGGTTTCAAAAATAAGTGCAAGATTTTTGGGATCGAGATAGATGCAGGGAGAATACCGGAGAAAGTCTCACTTAAACCTCAACGGACTGGAGGAGAGGAGGAAAGGAGTGAACAGCCTCGGAGGCTTTCGGGGTCGAGTTTTTTTTTTGCGTAAGGGGATTTCCTGACTCTCCCCCGATACCCTGACCCCCACGACCCGCTCCGGGCGAAAACCCAACGAGGCGGCAGAAAAGGAAGGCGAGGGGCTTCCTCTCCTCTTCGTCCGCAATTTTTTACGCCCCGACCTCATCAAACATTCAAGGGAGCTGATGAAAACGAGTCTTCGGGTGCTTCTGGAGCCGTTCTGCCCAAACCTACCGACCGAAAAGCCCTCCTTCCTTCATACCAACGCAGTTTTCCCAGCAAGAGAGCGCACACCACTACCGAAACCCTCTCCAAAAAATATAAACCTCTTCTAGAACTCTTCGGTGCCATGTTTCACAGCAATTGGCCGGTAGATATTTCCGAACGGGGATAAAATAGATGCTATGACGGAGCTAAGGGAATGATATCATGGACGAATGGCAAAGACCTTGCCTTAAGGATAACCTAGTCACAAAGCAGAAAAAAAAACATGAAAGAAAACGGTGGTGCATAACATGAGATAGAATTCGGTGAGAAAACGTATAAAAGAAAATAAATATTTACTAAAACACTTCGGCAACCTTTATTTTGCGCCTAAGTAATTTTACGCCGAAAAATAGATAGTTACGATTCGTACAATTCAATTCACAGCAAAACATTTTTAAAACTATTATCAGTCATTATTATTGCTAATATCCCCTAAATAAATGTCCTCATAAAATATGCCAAAGAGACCTTGGGAATGAAATCGGGCAAGAAACTGGACAGTTCCAGAAGGGGCTTCTTGCTTTCACGGGCCGACAAATGCAAAGGTACGCTAAAGAACTGTTGTCGGTGCGTAATTCCTCCATTCCCGCACACATGTCAGCACTTCAGCGGAAAATGGTTGAATAACTTTCTCAAGACGTCAACATAATATTTAATTCTAGAAAAATACTTGTGTATCGTGAGCCCTTAAATCCCGTAAATTGCTTTTTTTCTTTCTAGTGCCACAGCAATGGGAAAGTATACAAATGAGAGTTTTCTATCAGTGTTTCCTTAATACTCAAGAAGAATTTAAAGCTTTTTGGGTATAAGAGTATTCACTATATTGGTCACTATTACTGAATGCGATGCTCAAGGACGTCTCGAAACAGACGTCTCCTAAGTGCGCAATCGAACATATAGCTAAAAATCCTGTATTGGGACGCCAGAAGGCGGGAAGTTAACCCTCTCTGCCCGTTACGTAGGGCAAAAATATATTTTTCCCTTGGCATTGAGCAGGATGTGAATTGAGAAGTAAGTAATTCAAATTTACTCGGTAAAACTTTGAAAATCAATTTACTACTTCTTTATGTGATAATAATTGCAGTACTTAATGCTTTTTTTATCCTGCATGGACAGACGAGTTGCCCCTTTATTCCGTTCAGTGGTTTGCATAAAAAAAACTAAGAAGGGTGCTATGAATTCATTCGCTAAGTAATATCCACAAGTGATATCATACATTAATTGAAGGTGGCAGAGCAACTATTTTCTGAGCCACCTTGGGAACAATTTGAACCTTGCATACGCCGTAAGTATGTTCACAACAGCTTAATTAGGCGTAACTTGAAATAATATCATACGGGCCTGGAATTGAAAATAAGTATTGCCTAAATCACAGTTCAGATAAATCGCGCAATTAATTCAAGAGAAGCTTCCATAGCTAATATGACTGTCGATAGACCTCAATACCCCCTTCTACTCGTTACAGAAATTACGTGCTTTTCTCCAATGAAAACTTTAGAAATCGAGTTAAGCCGTTTTAAGCTGTTGTGAATTAATAGACACTCTCCTCAAGTGTTTAAATCATTATTTGCGATAAGCTAAGTTGTCTGGTTGTAAAAAAGGCTGATAATGTATGTGTGATTTATTTTTAAGTTATTTTCTCTGGTGGTTGAAATCACTGTTTGTAATTGCAATTTTTTATCACTTGACAGTAAATTTATATCCAATGCGTGATGGTAGATTGACGATGGGTAGGTGGAATACGGGACTATAGATGTCAAGTAAAGTATCATGCTTGCTGAGCAACAGGAATGGATATAGCTCTCACCGGTTCGCATGAGAACTATGAGGTTACGGAATGAATGGTCACGTTACGGCGGCATTTTCGTAATTGCAGAGCAGATAGCAAATAGAGCCCTCTCGCTACGCTACGCATCTAAAACGTAGAAGCCTTTACGCTCATCTTACTATGTCGAGCCTTATCTCACTTCTTCACCGCTTCAAGAAATACCTACACGATACTACCGACCCCTTATTCACTCTAAAGTTCCCGTTCCTATCCCTCTTTCCTGTTCCACGACCCCCAGAAGGCCTGCTACCCAGGAGACCGACCATTCGAGGCCCGGAGTCGCTTGAATGTTCCGCAAGGTCGAGGGAATGAGGGTGTTCCTTGGTCTCCCACAGGAATAACATCGGCTGTCTCCCTTTCCCTCCATGAGATATTGAACTCTTTCCTTGCCTACCTCTCGATCTCTGCCTCACTCGTAACTGCCGAAGAAGAAAAATCCTTTCCTAAAGGCGTCTTGCGACGGTGGGGGCGTTTTTTTACGATTGCAATTCCTTTTTCGGTGTCTTCTACTGCCTTGGGCTACGAAATTGCCGGGTTCATGGGTTCAAAATACAAGGAAGTGACCCAAGATAGGTAGTGAATCACTGGCCCAGCCCCTTGTTTCAGCCGCAATTCTGCAGGGATTTACTGGGTTAGGACTGAGTGAATGGTTTACATTAATAGCCGTCCAAAAATTGGTACTATATTGAAAATATTATACCGTTTTTACAAACTCGCTCAGTTGCTTGTCCTCTTGACCCGATCATATCTTGAAAATCCATTTCACCCACTTTTCGATTAGCTATCAAGCAGAAATTTTAAGGATAAATCAGAACTAGATGACAAGATTTTCTAACACTATTATTATAATTGAAACTACTTCTCGATTTTAATTATTAACTTAAGATTAAATATGGAGATAAGTTCAAAAAATTTCCTCCAAAATTCGATGGCGGCACTACGACCGTTAAGATGAATGAGTTCGTTTGCCATATTGAAAATCCTGTTTTGATTTTCCGAAGACTAAATTATAGCAATGAACATTGTGGTGTTGCATATAGAAAATTGATCTATCACAAGATTTTATCTAAATGTGGGAAGAATAAAAATAATATTACAGTATGAAAATATTTTTTATGAAAAACGATGTTTTGCTCGCGGAATAAAAATAATATAATTAATATTGTATGAGCCTCACGGAGTCTCTATATACAATGAAAACCGTTGGGCGCAACGGTTACAAATGCTTCCCTACAACACTCAATTTATACTTAACATCAATTAAAGTGTAATTATAGAGGAGCATGCGTTCAAGAATTTTCGTTGTTTATAGGGCCATTTATTTAGCGATTCCATAGAAAATTTCATTCAAATATAAGCATATACAACCAATATATAACCACACTCATATAAAATTTCATTTCAAATATAACCATCAATATCGCATTGGCTCACGAATATTGCTCAAACGTTAATGGTAGTCTTCATCATTAAAAGAAAGACCCAGCCCTCTGGATCAAATAAACCGTAAATTCCTAACTGAGGCTAAAGTATTATTTCAGAGATTTCAACGACCGGAGCAATATTTTTTCATTAGTCTTCAATGTCAGTCCACAATCGGTTATTTCACAACAAACTTGATAAACGTGAGGAATTGTAGCGCGGATTCCATGAAAAATATAATTCATCTATGCCACTTACACAATAAAGCTACCAATCAAGGATGAATTACAAATTTGTTTTACGGCAATTATCGCGTAAAAAATAAAATATAAAAAACAATGATTATAATATTGCAAAGCGCCAAGCCTTTACACGTGCTCCAAATTCTGACATAATATTAGTGACCTGAAATTATAAAATAGGTAAATTCAGAGATAAATTCAGTTAAATTTGCAAAAAAGGGGCAATACGACACACACATTAGCGGAACGTATTGAAAGTAAAGAAATTTTTCCCAAGAACTGTATACAGGCCGTAGCAATATTGAATTGATTATTATTAATCTTTCGATACCACTAAAAGCATCATTAATTGGCCTTTATAACGGGATTTTCATGACATTTTAACAATTAATTGGACAAGAATATCCATGACTTTTAAAGGGGTTAGCCACCTTGGTGGGACTCGAACACGCCACCTTCGTATTGACAAGCGAGGACTGAATACTCAATTCAGATCCAAGACATACTAACCGAGTCCCTCTGAAAACAACTACGGAGAGTTGAGCATTCTTCTTACGAATGAGATATCAAAAATTATGGGGGGAGCTTCTGTGTAGCCACTGCGAGTGCTCCTAAACACACCACCCCAAACATTTTCAATCAATGGCACAGAATAAAAAAGTGTTTTCCGCCGAAAATTTTCCAACCACCCCACTGTCACTCCATATGAATTCTGAAAACGGTGCCACACGTCCCATTCCTCTTGGTTTCCGGAATCGTTCTTCACGTCCCCCAAAAAATTCCCCCCCATTCCAATTCCAGTCTCCAAAAAAGACGAAAGGAAGGGAGGAGGGCGTCATCTCGGAATTCGCACGAGGAAGAACCGTGGAGACAAAAGGGAAGGGTAGTAGATCGGCGAGGGAGAGGGGGAGGAAAAGTCAGCCGAGGGTAAAAAATAATTGGATCGGGTGTGACGTGGTGCGGGGGCATATGCGCGCAGGTGAAAAATGAAAAGCGGAATACGTGAGGAAAACGAATTTGTATCTGCCAAGACGCGGCCCTGGGAATTAAAGGTCCCTTCTCAGAGTTCTTCCCCTACCCCTCAGACTTACAGCTAGAATACACATACAGATTCCCCACCCATGCCTCCCCTTGAAACCTTGAGGCTTCCCACCCCTAGTCCGCTTTCTCCTTCCACCGAGGTCTCCCTAAGGGATGCGGTCCAGTGGGAACATGTGGGGGGGGTGGAAACCTAACCCCTCTGCCCCAGCGCACGAGTCACTAAGAATTGATGACGTAGGAGTGACGGGGAGGGGGGGGGCAAGGAGGTTGAAGCACGCGGTGGTGGGGGTGTGTAGGAGAAGAGAAGGTCAGCTATGGGAAGGAGGGGGATGAGTTTCGTGGAAAAAAAATAAGGAAGCATTCTTCAGCCCTTCAAAAATCATCCCAACACGCCACTTTTCCACTTTCTCATGCCATGCCTTCCGCCATACTTTCGCTCAACTCTCGCTAGACCCTCTCCCTTTCCTCCACCTTTTGGACTCGGGATATTTTTCCTGTTTCTCACCTCCTCAAGATACATCGTGCTTCTATGGAACTGGCTCCCTCAGTAGAAACGCACATATTCACCTTCGGAAATGGTGGGTACTTTCTTCCTTGCATAATGAGAAATTGTAGTGGTGAAGGTATCATTCCGCTAATAATGTCAATAAAATCTCACATATTCCCAAATATTTAATCTGCGATTCGATCAAAGTGCTACTAAGTAAATACGTGTTATTTAGAAATTTTCACTCTTAAATTTTAAGTAATCCAATTAAATTTCATAGCCTGTAAACCTACAAATTTCACCCGCATTAAATGTCAGTCAATCTACAAGATGCATGTACAAGAAATTTTATTCACATGAGGTTCCAAAGTTTAATCCTTTTTCTCACCAGTGAAAATCTTTGATGCAATTGGAGGGATTACTGAAATAATGTAATATTCCTAGCATTATTATTTTGATCTTCTAAGTGCATGAAAGTAATGAGTTAAGGCACTACAAAATATACTGTTAATTCAAAATAAACGCGTAAATTTTACAATACTGGAATAACGAAGGTGGAAAGAAACTCACTGTATCTGATTATTAGGTTGGTAATGAATACCTATCACCAATTCATTTTTTTTTAATAGAGCAATATAAGATGAACTTGATGAAGACCCTATTACTCCATCTCCACTATCAATTTCATCAAATACACCTGATCTCAAGTCCCTACACGCACCTTTTATTTAGGGATTTATGTGAACCACATGATTTTTAGTTTTTTCGCACAGCCGAAATGTGTACAAGAAAAAAATATTAAATGCGTCGAATTAAATAGATATACTGCGTCGCAAATGCGTTGCAACAAAAAATGCCAGACGATACTATTATCTTTCATTTTCACCTAAAACAGCCGAATTCTTTGTTTATCCATTCATTTTTATCATTGCCAATCTGTAACAGGAATCTAACAATGTTATATTGTTATAAATTACTTTCTCAAAAATTAAAATTTACGTATTACTATTTGAAAACATTATAATACAGGATGATCAAATTTGAACTATTTTTTTATTTATTTAGTTAAAAGTTAGTTGATTAATTGGACTATCTATTATATCTTTAAATACTTCATATTTGCACTTATCACAATTTATTGGCATTCAAAATCATCTTCAACATGTATAACATCTGGAATTGCAATTGCAATAACAATGTGAGGTCTTGTGTTGAACTTGAGTTTCGATCTCTTGTCAAAAACCTGTCTTGGGTACTTACATTTCTGCGAAATTTCTGCTAAGTTTTATTCTCCTTGTAACACGAAGTTGAGCCTATAAACATCGATTGCGCCTCAATTTTGAATTATGCATCAATCCGGGTCGATCGATAAATATTTTGACACCGTACAAGGGAATAGGCCCAACAAATCGCTTCAACGTAGCCAGACCTTCCAAACCCCGATTCTCTCCCCCTAGAGCAAGCAAGCAAGCAATTCCTTGCACCTCTTCCCTTTTTATTTTTCCAATCCCTCTCCTCCTCCTCCACACCTGCCTCGATCCTCCTCGCCAACTAATCCCCCTTCTGATCACTTTCGCATTTGCGCCATTCCAGGGATACCCGTCCCCTTTCTTCCCCAGAACTTTCATCCCAACCTTCCCTCCACCTTAATCGCCCATAACTCCTTGAACTTTGGAAATAAGTGACGACGAAGACAGAGCATGGATCGATAGCCGAACGAAGGACGAGAAAGTAGAAAGGAGAGAGAGGGAAAGTTGATGGAAAGAGTTGAACCGGGCTCGGACGGCGGGTTGCGTTATTTTTTTATTTATTCCGGTAAAAGACGATTATTCATCATCTCACGTCAATACACACCAATTCCTTATTCCTCAAATTTTCACCCACTCACGTCCCCCCTTCTTTCTTCGGTCCATGACAGGCGTTTGTATTCCTGCGCAGCCGGCTGCGGCAACACCTATCCGTTGGTAACAAAAGCAAAGAAGCCAAATGTGCTGGTTTGAAGCATGAAGCCTCTTTTCACGCGTTGAAAGATAGGTTTGCCGACCACCTCGAGGCAAAATTTTGTAAAGATAGTTGTTTTGAAAGATGGAAATGATTGATGACTTCAACCGTCATTATTTGCGCTGAGGGAGATTTCAGTTTTTTAACAAGATATGGTATGATGTGAATTCAATTCTTGGAACTCGTCTCCACTATTTCACTCTAGTTACCCCTGAAAGAGTTAGGGATACTCATCTTCACCTTAAATATTCTTATGTCAAAGAAAAAATATTTCAAATGAAATGGGAAAAAATAGACTGTGGTGAATTTATCAAATCCATGAAAGCTCGCTGAGAAGTTAATCACTGTTAATGGACAACCTTTTTATCAGGATTGAATCGAATCATCAATTAATACTGTCATAATTTCTCCGTATTCTTCCAAAAAAAGGACAATTCACTCATAACTCCCGACTCCGCAGCTTATACTCTATTCTTTTAAGTCTCACTCATCTTAATATTTAAAAATGTGTTTAGAAAGTCTTTCAGTTAATATAAGAAAAAAAACATATTTTTGAAGCAAAACAAACCAAAATAATATTCTTACATTAGGTTTGTATATTAAAATTAAGTAAACTTAACGTATCTTATAGCATTCCATATCTCTTTCAAGTTTCACCCCAAAGAGTACTATATACGTTCAGACGCCAGGTTAACGCTCCAAATTCGAGAGACATGATTAATTAACAATAGAAATAAATATTTGCTTAGCCCAAAAGTCAACACATTGATTTCTACAAATTAACCTATCGATGGCATAATATAGGGAACAATTTTAATGGCTAAATTGGCATTAAGAACGCCTTCATTGTCCAATAATTTTTGTTACGTATATTTAGTCTTATAGAAGACTGAGATGAGAAATAGCCCTCCACATCAACCAGGAAGAAACGCAAGAATGCAAAAAAGTAACAGCAATGGGACGTTAATGGCTATTTCAGCCACTTTTACCTACTCGCATTAAAAATACACTAGCGTCCGTCTGCTCAGCAATTTTTCTTGAATATCTCTCCATGAAAAATTATTTGTTTTTTATTCATCATTTTCATCGTTAATCTATCGGGAGAAATCCCCGACTTACCCGCCGATATGATGAAAAGATTTGAAAAAAATTGAACCAACTTCCACACGGCTAAAGCCTGACATGCATTTCAAAACGCTTAGGAAGCGGAGATGCGACGACGATTTTCTTCTTTACCCCCGCTCAAGAGCGAAAGGAAAAGTATTGAAGGGACAAAAAAAAACAAATTTCGTGAAAGGAGGACTTTGGCGGAGGGTATGGCAAGGTGGCAACGGAGGTGGAAATATGGAAAAAGATGAGAATAGTGAAAGACGTTGGTGGGGGAGATTGCGAGAAACTTTTTAGATCTCCCGTGCGTGAGGAATCTAAACTATTGGGGACGCGAAAAAAGAAGGAAAATGGACGGGTGCCGCAGGAAATGGAAAGATGGGATAGAAATGGATTGAAGAGGGTGATTGGCGGGGGGTGTATGGTGAGGATATAGGAAAAGATATAGAAAGTGAACGGGAAAGAGGAGAAGAATTTCAGGGGAGGTTAGTTTGGGGAGAGTAGAGGAGGAGGTTTTTGGGGTATGGAGAGGGTTTTCCAGGGATGCTGAGGAGTGAGGAGGAGGAGTAAAGCAAAGGGGGGGCAAGGGTACAAGAGCAGGATGATTTATGGAGGGCTCGGGCTTCGGACAAGTGTTGGCCACGAGAAGTAACAAATTCTTCAACCCTAAATCCACACACCGAGGAAAAAGAGAGAAAGGGGGAGGGACTATGTTTCCCACCGTCCGACAACTCCGAACCCCCCGGCCGAAGCCCCAAGAGATCTCGGCCGCCGCCCCACCAAACCACCGGCAAGTTCGGCCTCCTCTGACCCGCCTCCCTCCAACAACCCCGCTCAATCCCACCCACGTCCCCTTCGCCAAAGTCCACCGCCGGACCCTCCCACCCCCCAAATGGCAGCCCGCGGGCACAAACTGCACCATCCCTCGCTCGAATTTTTCGCCGCTCAAGTGTGACCGCCCTATCTCTCCCCACTTGCATGTGAACAAGCGGAACATGGACTGTTCAATAATATCTTTCCATGCTCTATAGTTGTCCTCAAACGCTATCCAAAATGCTTTCAAAGACGCGAGGGTTTCTCCAAGGTAGAATTTCTGCCGACGTCATCTATTTTGGGGCAACTGTGCAAGAAAAAAATAATTCCATGGGCTAACTTTCAGTTTATCCCGCTTTATTTTGCATATAGAGCATTTCCACTTACACATGATACCTTCCAATAAATAAGCAATTATACAAAATTAATTTCTGTCGATGTCATCTATGTTTGAGCTACTGTGCAAGAAAAAATAATTCCAA
Source organism: Ischnura elegans (assembly GCF_921293095.1). Lineage (NCBI taxonomy): Eukaryota > Metazoa > Arthropoda > Insecta > Odonata > Coenagrionidae > Ischnura > Ischnura elegans. The sequence goes on along the minus strand of NC_060248.1, from coordinate 68,980,810 downwards.
GACCTAATTTTCTGTTTTATCCACTTGATTTTGAAGATGAGGCACTTCCACTAACACATAATACTTTCAAATAAATAAACAGTAATACAAATATGGACTCGCTTACGTTTGAATACAAGGAAATGATAAACAAAGACTAGTATAAAAAGGACCGCCCCCGGGTGGGCTCGAACCACCAACCTTTCGGTTAACAGCCGAATGCGCTAGCCGATTGCGCCACGGAGGCTGTGAAGTAATCGAGCTCCCATAGACCTAAGAATGATTTTTTACAGTGATACCTAACCTCAGCTTGATTAAAAATAGATTGAAATTTTAAAGTTTTAACAATTTTTCCTATCGTTTCAAACTTTTTTATAGGGACTCGATTCTATGAATACTTCTCTTACCTCGTCTCGTTCACCCCAAACATTTGTATGAGTGACTCATTCAGTGGACGGAAATGGGATATATACTTAGTATATAGATATTCTCCTTCTTTTCTGATTAAAAAAAAATCTCTCTATCACTTTCGAGCCGTTTTAAACATGCGAATTGTGCCCATGAGTATGAGGGTGGGGAGACAAAAAACATATTATTGTTATCAATAAGTTTATCAACCGACTAATGAACTACCCCTACCATCCCACTCGAGGTTTTTTTCGCTTCAGTTAGTCCAGCTGATCTTTCTCTTTTTAATTTAAGCTGAACATGGATCGCGGGGAAAGAATGAGATACATAGCTTATTATTTGTCTCTAACTGCCAAGGCTGTGAAAAAAAAAGCTTTCAAAAATGCGTCGGTTCCCAGTGGGAAGAAGTTATGTCAATCGCATGATTGCGAGGGCGAGAAAAAAATAGTTCCACAGCAAAATTTTCGAACATCTCTAATAGATATTGAAAACGCGATACTCACGCCAACCACAAATCTCATATGAATTAATTCTTTCTGGAGGAGACAATTGAGTGAAGTCTTCATCCAAGGGGACAGCATGGAGAAGGCCCAATTCCATCACATAGTAGGCTGCTTTCTGTTGTCACTTCGGTGGCATTTTAACCGGCTTTCAAAAATGTCCCGGCGCAGTGATGAGTGCGTTCACGATTTTCAATATTGGCATGCCCGTTCTCAACGGATACTCGTTGAGCCCACTCTACGTACCACGATCCGTACGAACTGTACTACGATCGACATCGTCATCCCCATACACCCTCTTAAACCTTTCGTGAACGTTTCTGATCGTCTCATTCTTACAAAAAAGGAACTTAAATACAGCCTGCTGCTTTTGACAGACATCAAGTTCATCATCTTATAGAAATGGTGCTTTCACGTCACGATCGGTATTGCGTTCAAATAAATTTTGATGGAAGCGAGAAGGATCACTCTATGCTCTTTACTAATTGAAAACGCCAATAGTAAAAATTGTGGAGTCAGGATATTTGTGTGCTTAGTTTTGAAGTGACCCTCGTAATTACCCAGGTTTCCTAATTAAGCAAGCTATTCCGATGGTTTGATTAATGCATCGGCAACATCATAGTCCAAATAAAGTTCACCCAAAATTTTTAATATTGAGTGATATTTAATTTGTACACTCGAGGGACATGGAATATTCATCCAGGCATTGGTCATCAAATTTGGGACCTGAAATGCCTGATTCTAGCTATCAAAAATAGCAGTGCAAATTTGTCTTTTTAATATTCCTCATCATCTTGTAGCCCTCACGTTCTTCCTCAATTTTATGTCAATTACATACTCATAGTTTCGCTCCACTCGCCATTATTAAAGATTAATTGTCTATCGATGTTAATTTTTGTGATATATTCTATCAAATTCGAAGTTCTCTCCAGGTAAGCTTTAATAATGCCAATAAAAGGTGGATCGGGAAAATAGCCGATCGCAACCGTAATTTTAAAATGAATCTTAACCTTTAGAAGTTCATATTGTGGCCGACATACTTTTGATCTCATAGTGAGAGGAGTTTGCTAAATGTGACACGGTAAAATGAAAAGTCATTGTCATGCATGACTGGTATGCCGCTTACTTCTAGACACGACTTAACCGCTGTCTTCCATTGAAGGCAAAAAAATTTTCCTCGTTGAAATGATTCCAACGTTCCAGGATCCATTTTTCTACGACCACTCTCTATTTTTTCTGTCGAATGACAAACGAAATTACAGTTTGATCGCTAGTGGAACAGCAGCTGCATTCTCAAAATTGGCAGGCGACAAGAGAGGTTATTCTGAAAACGCATGAAGCACGCACACGAGAACGCATGAGGGGAGAGGAGGTAAATGCAATCGAAGGCCTGCGTGAAATATCTATCTGGGGAGGGGGGAATAAGGAACGATGAAAAGATAACGAACGTGCTTGTGGTGTGGCCGCATAAAAGCTATAATAAACGTATGAATAAATGTCGAAGAAAATTTAAAAGACTCCCAAAACTTACTTTGAATAATTGAGCGTGTAAAATTATAAATTTTTCCGAGAGAAAAACCTAATCCATCTCTGATTCATTCCACATTCCACATCTTATCTACTGTACCATTTTGCGACGAAAAGTTACTACCATTTAATAAATTTCATTCATTTTACAGTGATATCCAAATTCATCAAATATGATTCTAATATACCGGGACTAGCCGCGGTGATATTATTTCGAGAGATCAGTAGGAGATTTTTTGTGCCAAGAAAAATTCAGCAATGAAGGGAATACAACCTTGGGCAGCCGCTTCGATAAAACACAGCACCGACCCTTACCATTGGCCATCTTTGGGAGAGGACTAAAACAACGTGAAATCATAACCACATGCGTAACATTCCTCCAGAAGCCAAATTTATGGGAAAGATTGCGACCAAGATGCTGAATTAAGATAATAATTTGGTGTCCTACCCTCGTTAATAGTCATGCTATACATACAAATTCTCGCATAATCTGAGGTCAGACCGGTTTAAGCCTCATCGGTTTCGATCCCAAACTATTTAGCCGCTGTTAATACAAGAGACTATTAGTGAGACATAGCTTTGCTTTTTGATTATATGAATTTCAGGATTGGATGCATGTTGAAAACACCCACATTCCACATTTTAAGTAACTTTTTTAAGTAACATGGTAACTTTTTTTACGCCTAGCAAATTGTAATGTTATTTCTGTTTCTACTTATGAATTAATTACAGGATTATTACCTAAATCGGCCATATCAAAGATAAACTTGATATTGAAGGAGGAAGAAGAAGTACACATATTTCCCGATATTTCGCATCCTTTGATGGTCACTTTTTCTGAGGTAATTTATACCATATAAGTTCCCTATTCTGGGGGCGTTAAGTGATGTTTTACTTTAAGCCTAATATTCGAGAAGGTATTTATACCTATCCGTGCATGGAAAAAGTTTAGAAAGGAAGGGGAAGGAGGAGTTCTAGAATTGAGAGGGGATGATTTGACAAAACTCGAAGACCCAATGCCTTACAATTCAAAACAATAAAAGTCGTGAAATTAAGCCTGTAACATGTGTGGCAGACCATCGTGAGGAATGTCCACCGGGAGGAAATCGTATTAGCACGTTTGAGGATAGGTCACTGCATCCTAACCTACTCATACCTCTTCACGGAATAGAAAATTGAGCCCCAATGCGTAGATTGCGATTGTCCATAAACAGTGTGACATCTCCTGACGGACTGTGAAATACGAGACCCGAAATACGATATCATATATCGGGTCTTAGGGGTTGATTCGCAACTTCGGGATAAACCTATCTTATGTGCTAGAAGACAAATCGGCACATGCCACTCGACTCATCAATTTTTTTACGATCAACTGACCTTTTTCGTAAAATACGAGTATTATTGGAGTTCTTTTTATATTGTTATATATTTGACGACTACTCTTCCTTCATAATCATAACTGATTTATTTTTTAATAATCATATCAGTAATGAGTAAAGTGGCCTCAGTCGCCGACCTCCTACAACCTAAATATTATTAATACTTGAGAGGGGAAGGAATTCATCTTACATTCGACGCAGAAGTATACCAGGAAAGTAGGAAACCTAAAAAACTGCAACAGTGACTAAACAAGAAAAGAGAGAGAGAGGGATGTGATAAGGGCCGGTTTAAGCGGTAAGCAAAGCAAGTTAGCCGCGTAGGGCGCCAAGCAAAAGGAGGCGCCTAAGCGCTGGTTTTTAAGGCCTAAAAACATCACATTTAATACATAACAGCAAGCACGTTATATTGCACAAGCACACTGATATTTAAGTCTCGACCATTATTCCTAAATTATTTGCATTTATTTTTAAATGTATCCAGAGGGAATCACTACTACCTCTTAGATTATTTTTGAGGTGAGGAGCGGAATGTTGTTCGCTTACACTTGAAAAATGTCTGGGACCGGCCCTAGATGTGATAGCTAGACATTGCATGTCCCCTGGCGAGGAGAGACGGGATGGAAAAGGAGAGTATGGAGAGGGAAAGAATACGGAAAGAATTGTGAATGAACCAGCCGGATAAGAACACAGGGGAGAAAGGAGAGGGGGAAGGATAGGAGGTCAGGAAGGAGGTGGAGAAGAGATTGGTGTGGCCAAAGTAAACCCAACCCACCTCTTTCTCCCTCCCGTGTCCTTCAACTCGCCCAAAAATCCACACTCTACCCTCAAATCCGGCTTGGACCCTTCATTTCTCGCCCCACCCCCACCTCCACCCTCCTTCCCTTGTTCCGCCACATCTCGAATTCCGATCTCGAATTTCATCGCAGGCGGAGTGTCCCGTGGGCAGCACGCCGGACGTGTACGTCTGACCCTGGTCATGCGCGCCTGTCTGTGTGAGCACAAGGGTTGCGATTGGAAGTATCTCTCCACCCAACACACCCCCATCCCTTCTATTTCCAATCCATTCCTTTCTTCTTTTCCTCCGCCCCCTTACAAGGCCTCTCAATCACCGGAGCAGGTCCACGAGTCCGGCAGCGCACCCCGCGCACGTTGACGTCTCCGAAGCTTTACCCGTCGAAATGGATTTATTTGCGTCCACCTCGGGGAGGTCTGCGAGAGCGTGCATTTGTCTTCCGAGCAGAGCGCGACGGCGGATTTTCAGGGATAATTCAAGGAATGAAAGAATAAGCCACGATATAAGAGAACATGCTCGTAGCGTTCACGTTCTGTTATGTTTACATTGCAGGTAGGTTGTGGTAACCCTTCATGAATAATTCTTTTAAGCTTTGAATTCTAATGACGTAATATTGCGTTCTCTAATGACGTAATATGAACTTCATAAAAATTTGGGCAACGTAATCTTACGTCAGTTTGAATTTGATCGCCTTTCATATTTTACCCTTAATATTACGGTCGGATACCTACCTAGAATTATTCATAAAATGAGTTGGTGCACAGAAAATGCTCTACATGATAGTCTTAGATATAGCAGCTTTATTTCAAATTTCAATGTATTGCAGTAAAATTACTAAAAATGTCTAAAAGTTAGGAAAAATTCCCAGCAATAGACTAAGGTATTGGTTATAAAGGGCTAGCACTAATAAAGTTAATTGCAATGCTGCATTTACACCGGAAATTCTGTTGTATAAGTCAACTTTCCAACATATATAACGGGCAATTTGATGATCTCTTCAATGTGCTTGTGTAAGTAAAATGCTGGTGGTAAATACCAATCAAACGACTTCCAGCAATTACCTTCTATTAATCATAAGCAATAACTTCTTCAAACTTCAATAACTTGCATACAAAATTGAAAAAATCCAGCCTAAAAATTTACCAGGGATAATCTATTAGAGAACTTAGATGCCCGCATTAAGACAGAAACCATAATGCATTCAAAAATCAATTTCCCAATAGTTCGATAAAAGAGTCTGCATTTCAAAGGAAGGAATAGTTCTACACCTAAACATTGGAAGATTGACAGGAGAATAAAACTACGAAATGCACTCGGGTGTTATTTTTTCAAATAGAAACCTCACCCATAAAATAACTTTTAGAAGTCTTTGATCTTTTTTTGATGTTTATGAAGTCACAGTGCGAATGTGAGAAATATCGAAATCACAAATACAGCCATATTATGGATTTTGTAGATATAATTTTATAGATTTATAGATAGCATCTCTTTTACCCTTATGTAATGACACACTTCGCAGTGAAACTGAAAGACAGAATAAAAACTAAAATATGCATATATCTCGACAATTGTGCTTTTGATGAGCGCAACCACAATAGAAATTACTGATTTAGAAACTAAAACAAGTTTTCATAATAATGACATCCCTTATAGGAGTAAATAAATAATAGTGTAATAAAATAAGTAAATATAATAAATGTGTCACCTCAGTATAAAGCTTTATCGTCCGCAAAAATTTGTGAAAAATTTGGAAGTTTCCGGAGCTGCTTGAGTTCCTACCTCCCTTTGTGAGCTAAAAGCCAGATGAGGAAGGAATTAGGTGGTACCCCTCACGAGTGTACAAAATGCGTTAGTTATTGTACAATAACTTGTCTATCAAGTTCTTGGCTTATGTAAACATTACGTTGGCATTCAAATCTCTAAGTATCACTAAAAAATCGCTCAAATCGCTAAAAAAAACTTGGCACCGTAGGATTTGAAAGAAAATATACCTGCGCTTGGCCTAAACATTTTCAAAGTTAGAGCAACGAGCAAAGTATAAAATTCAAAATCATTTTGCAAATTAACAGCCAATAATTTTAAATGGTAGCAAATACATATAAATCATCATATTACTCCAAAATTAACCAGCAGAAAATGATTAAATGCAACTTACATGGAATTCTCCACCTTAGAAATCAGACAGGATTCTTTCAGCTCTTGATATCAAAAATATGTTTGAGTGTGTTCCCGTTCTTAATAAAAAATACAGCCACTCAAAATTTGAGTAATTCGGGAAACAGGGATATAGCCGTGAAACTTTAACGTTAGGTATATCTAATGTTGGTGCAGAAGGATAAAATTTCACCAATGTGCTGAGTTTTATTTAGTTTTTTATTTATTCCCTTTCCACCGAAAACAGCACATGTCGGCCTTTTACGGGGTTTTCAACAAGTTAAACAATTTTAAGTTCACGAAAAACCTTGCCCTCGATAGGGGAACCTACCCAAGCGAGACTAAAACCCGCGACCATTTGTTTGGCAGGCGAGGAATTTAGCCCACCGCCACCGAGACCAGCAAAAGGGCCTGTCCGATATTTGAACCCGGGACATCTCGCACCCCCCGAAGTGAGAATCATACCCATAGACCAACAGACCTAATTAACCGGATTACACTGAGTTAATGACAAAGATGATATGTGCGCCATGAAAAGTCATGTGAACCAGCTAAATCATCAAATTAGGCACGAAATTTACACATAATACGCACGCCTTGACTTCTATGACTGTATAGTTTGAATAAGGATAGACATAAAGAAGAAACCCACGATCAAGCAATCCACAAATGCGATTACTCCCACAAGTTTGAGTGCATTAAAAATTATGACAACAAATATAACAATACTATGAGTCATAATATAGCTATTGCAATTTGTTCCCAAGCGCACAAAGCCGCCTTGCGTGTGATAGCGCAGCGAGAGAGAAAGGGGATAAAAAGGTCCCCCTGATTGATTGTTTTTCCACGGGCACCGAGTGCGTGCGTACAGTTGGGAAACGTCCAGTGATATCCTCCCCCCGCTTAGGGTCCAGGCGAAAAAGGGAGAAGAGAGGGCGAGGGATAAATAGAGTTTTGAAAGTATGAGCAATGACCCAGAGGAAAGAAATGATTTGTGTGGCTTTTCCGATCCTATTCCCCTGCTGTCGGCCCAGACCAATCCAGCATTCAAGCCTTTTTCTCTTCTTTTGTAATTTGGAGCCAGAAGAAGGAGGCCAAGGAAAAAACACAGACCGGACCTCTCCTTCGTACGTGCCTTTGAAAATAAAAAAAATCAACTACGAGCACCCTCGGGGACCCGTCTACAATAAGAAATTCTACACGAAAACTAAAAAGATAATGAAGCTTAAGTATACTTATTGGCTAAGATTGGCTGATAAAAGTTCACAGTTAATTCCGTAGAAAGAATCAAGATTGATGGCATTGTACGTAGTAATTTTTGTATTCATTAACTAGAAACATAGAAAACTCGATTATAAAGTAATAAACAATTCAAAAATAACCATATAATTTTAATTTCTTAAGGTATTAATTATTGCATTCGTTACTTCAATGATTCGAAATGTGACTCGATGAAATATTTCCCTTAATAAAATAGGATTCTAAGGATGACAAATATTTAGCGCCCCATTTCCAAGAGATCGCAGTCTCATCAAAAATAGTGAGAAAAAAACAGTACTGAAATTTTTTTTTGATATTTCTGATAAATCTGAACTTTCCTGTTGATCTCTTCAAATAGGTATAACTAAGATTGATGGGTGGGTCATAAATTGGTATTTTGATTAAATAAAGAATGGCTACGGCATAGAAGTAATTAAAATTATTAGCAGCACAATTAAGCATATTTTTAGCAATTAGCAAACTTTTATGGGAAAATATGATGCCCGTTAATGGGATAATAATGTTCTATGAATATACTTGATTACTTCCAAGTACTTCATGTTATTACTTTTCTATCTTCTGCTCTTTCAGCTCAAGTGCCGATGACGAATAAAATAAATTAGATAATATACACACCACGAGTAAAAATGAAAATAAATGCATACCAGTACAAAGTCTGCACCCACTTAGCCCACAATGTAATTACTTAAGATGTGTTTAGGACAGATATAAAAGCATAAAACTTTTAAGTTGAACGTTTACAGGAAAAAGAAGTTTTGGACACATAAGGCTGAAAATATTTTAAGTAGAAAGTAAATCTGAGCTAAAATCAGCAAGTAACAGGTATCAATTAATTTATTCATAACTTTTTCTTGTGATTAACAGAATCTTCTATTACCCACCCTCTCCTCCAGCTGAAGGAATAGAGTTTCGGCTACCTGTTTAACTTTGACCCTCCATAACCATTAGCCTACAACTTCGAAGGAATGTTAGAGCAGAGACCTGTCAGGCATTATTCAAGCGGACCTTAATGTAAATTACTCGCCGCAAAGGCCAATCCAAACAAAGGAGGGACCGTCTTCCACTGCGCGCTTTATACGTATGAGCATCTTACCCTCGACCGCCGCGCCGCTCCCTATTCGTGTCTTCGGTTTGCTGCCATCCCGGTCGTATAAACCATTCATTTGACTACCCGATGAATGGAAGTTGATCGCGCACACCCACTCATTTCCGTGGGCTTTCAATTCAGGGTGTAGGGACTTGAGAGGGGAATGTTCTGGACCGCAAAAGGAGAACCGGAGGCTTTTAATGCGGCTAGTGAAATGAGGGTTTCAGTGAAGCAAGGCTGTGCTGCCTAAAGCTTAACTTGCATCCCAACCAACTCCTTTAGCTCTTTGCTATACCTACACACAACACTCAGGGTCCTCCACACCGGAAAAAAGCTTCCTCCTCTAACTCCTCTCCTCCTCGCTGCTCCCAAGAACAGCAGGTCCACACACCTCCCCAACCCCCTTATAACGTGTTTGTGTTTGTTCCCTTGGTCCCCAATCCCAAGGCGGCCTGTCCTCCACTCCCACTCCTCTTCCAGGACACAGTTTTCCCCAATTTAACCCCCCAAACCTTCTCCTCCTCTTTAGCAACCGAGGAAAACTCCGCCCTCAGACCTCTTCCTCGGCCGAACTCCTCCGAAGCCGCCCCTCCCTCGTCCAGGTATCCGAACACACAAAACCGAAAAGCGTTTTCTTGCCGGCAACTTCCACCACCCACGCTTACTCCTCGCGAGGGTAGGGGGATGGCAAGCACGCACTGGCCACCCATGCATCTTTCATGAGTGGTGTGCGCAAGGAAGCTTGGGGGGAGGTTGTGGAGGTATATGCAGGGGGACTGCGATGGAGAAGAACGGGATGCTGAGTGAGAGAAGTGGTGGGAGTCGGAGGGAGAGAAAAAAAGTGAGTAAATTTGGAAGAAGTGAGGAGGGAGAGAGGTAAATTGGAAATGCCCCCCACCTTATATAAAGGAGATTGTTTCTCTCATATGACCTTTCGCTGGTTTACGAGCGGTTAAGAGGGAGATAATGGTGAAGAGGGCGATGATAAGACTGTTTCCTTAAATCAAGAGTGTTTTTTTTTAGTGCTTTCCGCGCACCATTTCCGAGGAAAATCGGGTTAAACTGGGAGGTGTTTCATGAATATCTATGTCAGCGAGAGGGAAGTTTTGCCAACTTTCGCATAAAATTTACGAAAAAAAAAGTAAAATATGTCCAAGGAGTCACACGCATGGAATAGACGCATGATTCCGAAAAACTTAACAAGAATTAACCTAATTTCAATCGTTACTACGGACAAGAAGGGGCGAGGCAAAATTATTCGGATAATTTTTCAAATAAACTGTAATTAAAATGCATAAACGGATAAAATTCATATTTTCAAATTAGTCATATAATAATACACAATCAATAGCCATAATAGATGATTAATCAATAAGTACACTCCTCAGTAACTTTATATTCACTCTATCACTCTATCTCGCTCCCAACCTGACGCAAAAGTATAATACTACTTAAACACCATTACGAGATTCAATCGTTCACCTATATTTCAAAAAATAGATGACAATGAAAATCGTATGTAATTTTGATTACAGCCAAAAATAAACATTTGATGGAGTCAGCAGGTTTGATGACCTAGAGTTTCAAGAGCCAAATCCCTACAGCATTTGCACATAAACTAAATAACTTCTTTAACATCATTTAGGGCTCAAAGGCATGGAATCACAGCCAAGCGGTCATCATATATTTTTCCACTCTATAATTTTCCCATGAATCAGGAATTCCTTTTAAGAAATGGTCTTTGTGCAGCAGTGATTATATATTTTTTTAATTGTTTCACCTAGATTTGATTTCTCCCGTCCTAGATTTTATTTCTAGGTAGCAATGTTAGTGAAAAAGCCATCATTACATTAAAGGAAGATTGCCAACAGTGTTCATGCATGGAATATTTCAATAGTGAAATCCTTAAAGCACTTTTTTAAAGACTCATTGACTCTTTCAACATTAATCAGTGTTTAGAGGCATCAAATCAAAGCCCCAAGTATACGGGATGGAGAAAAATTTTGTCGCAAAATTTTTACCCTGAATAGCTGATGCCAGCAGGAATCCAAATTACGGATGATGTTTCGGTCGAAAGCGCATCATTTTTAAACTACAGAGAATTTGAGCCAACCGCTCCTATTGGCCGATAGCTTTTACTGTTGCCGGATGCATATGATGCATCGCTATCTCCGGCAGGCAAAGCATTCGAAGTCATTAGTTGTTCACAGCATCCGGCAACAGGGCAAACTCGCGGCCTATCGGAGCACTAGGCTAAAAGTTTCTGTAGTTTAAAAACGATGCGTTTCGACCAAAATATTATCAACAATTTTGATTCCTACTGGCAGTAACTATCGCGTCGGGGCGTCCTTCCTTTTTCCTTCCCATTCCACTCCCCTCCCCGGAAGCGCGGGCGCATCAATTGTAGCACGGGGTCCCGGCTCCTGCGGTTGTAACCTTCTAAGAAGTCTTGGGTTCTCATTGGTAGCAACAACTACCATATCCAACGATTGATTTTTGATCCTACTTATTTATAGTAAAATCTTCCAAAATCGTTGGCACATTCAAGTATGGTTTCGCTAGTAGTGAGCCCTGGTCGCTTTTATAGCGGCGAGGGTATTCCCTATCCTATCCCACCACTCCTATTCCTACCCTAGAGACTCCTAGCCGGGCATCTAATCGCGCCGGCGCCTCAATCATTTTTCCTTCCTTTCCACTCCCCTCCCCGGGAGCGCGGGCGTATCAGTTGTAGTACTGGGTCCCGGCCCCGGTGGTTGTAACCTTCCAAGGGCCTTCTCCATACTTAGGGTTAAAATTTCGTTACACAACTCTTCCCCACCCTGGACTAAGACGATATCTACGACAGAGACGAAGGACTATCACCGATATTATAGTATAGAGAAGCCTATCTTTTGGTACCAGTGAGCTTGAGAGTGGCCGTATGTGAATGCAAGTGTGAGAGACGGTGAGAATTCGGAGACAGGGAAGATAGATAGCGGAAGGGGAGGGGGGTCGCGGCGGGAAGTCCTCCTCCAGAGACACACGGCGGTGCGATCTGCTGGGAGTTTGATGAAATTTACATCTCATGTGTCCTGGGTCGCTCAGGGGGTGGGTGGATGCAGGAGAGGAATGGGGAGGAGGGGAGGGGCCAGGGTGGGGGAATCGGAATGGGGAGTGTAAGAGGAAGAGACGATGGGAAAGGAGGAAAGGGAAGGCGAAGAGAGTAGGAAAAGAGGAGAGAATTCTGTGGAAATAGAATAAAATGGCAAGGAAGAGAAGGCAGGGATGGAATTCGTGGCAGAGAAATTGGTAAAAAGAAAAGCGCATTTGATTTTATTTTCTTCTGTCTTAATTTGTAAGGTATTTGGAAGAGCGACCGATTGCTATGGTCATTTTCGCCATGTAGGAAGGGTAGTGAGGGAAAGGAGAGGAACTCATCGCCATCAGCATTAGCATGATTTAAACAAAAATCGCTAAGATGACCCACGGTTTAACCATGGTAAAATAGAAAAAACTTATGGTATTTTCCGCACTTATATATATAACTCCACTACCGACGATGGTTTTCACACTCTATGTCATTTACAAGGTAGCTTTAAAAATCTATGTAAGCATATCTATGACATATTTTCTACTAAAACTTGTTCTTAGATTTACATAGCTTCTTTGAAAAAGACACAAGAGTGTCGAAACCATGGTCGGTAGTGGAGATATACATTAAAGTGTGGAAATTAACATTTGCTGTTTTTATTTGATCATGGGTATATCGCATTTCCACCGCTCAAGCCTGAAACGGTTTAACGGAATACCACGGTTTAACGTCCGGTCTAACGAACAGAGTGCGGTACTGGATGAGCCTTCAATGAAGCACACAAGCAGAGATCGGGCATTCTCTACAATATCGGGTTCCGCCAGGATTTAAACCTGGACCGACTGAAAGAGAGGTCAACGCTCTAGTCACCACAATAACCCGATCCCCATTCCACCATCTTTTTTTTGTTTTCCAGTTAAATTGATTCGGCGGATATGTTCAATTCGATGGATGATGATGGAGAGTTAAGGTAGGAAATCGATAGCGGAGTAACTGATTGACAGAAATAAACGCAAACTTTTCTTCGTTATAACGTTTTCTGTTACATTGATTCTACACACTTCTTCATTCCATTGGGTGCGGACATCAGGGGAATTGTGCATTCCGAGGGACACAGTTGCTTAGTACCAAAAGTTATGATACAAATAAAAGAGCGAAAGACTGATGAGCGTTTTCTGAAAGCGGCTGGTAAACGAGTTCCCAAGATGACTAATGTCACCGAGATTGTCTAGGGACTATTTTTGTGGCTGTCGCCTTCATTCCTGGTTTGTTCTCCATTTTTAGTACTCACCAACACCCATTTTATGGCTTCTCAACAAATTTCCAAACATCTATGCGGACAGGTAAACGAACCAACCCTCAAATACCTCCAAAATTGATAGCTAGATTAGGGTTATTGTCGACCTCGCATGAGATACCGACATGAGGCGATTAAAGATGGAGAGTAAAAGAAATAAGTTGGCACAAAAAAAATGTAAAAAGGTATTAAAGTGGATAGCAGCTTCAAGATAATATCATGATTACTGATTTATGATTATGGTAAGAGTGGTGTTTATCCTGCCCGAAAATAATGAACTATCAGAAATATCAGGCTAATTTCGATGCTTGCTCTCTAACATCTTTACAAGTGAATAGCTGCAACATGCTTTCTGCAGAAACTTGTTCTCATATTTTTAATGCGCGAGTGAAGCTATTATTCAGTGGATATGAGGAAGAAATCGGCGAATAATTTGACGCCTTTTCTATGCGAGCAAGCATCAGCTAACAGCGTTTTGCTCTATAACTTTTCGAGACTATAATTACGTAATGAGTGTATTACATTCTATCTGGCAAGATTTGAGCTACTTCTGGCTCTTGAGGCAAAACTTAAAATATTTCAGAAAGCCATCCGGTTTCTCGACATCTTAAATACGAAGGCCTAATGTGATGTTTTTCAATGACTGCTAAAAATAGTGAAAGTTAAATGGAGTACCAATTAACGATAAATTCTAAATAAACAATATAGAAAAAAGAAACAATTAAATGAGAATTTAGCTACATGTAGAATACGGAAAAACGGTGGGTAGACGAGATAAGAAATGTAAGAAAGAAAGAGACGAGGAGAATAATTCCAGGGTACAAGGGTCGTGAGACGTCCCGCGGGAAGGATGGTCGGAGAAATAGTAGGACAGGGGAGAGACGAGAAAGACTTCGCTTCCCAAAGATAAATACGCCGGCAGAAAGAAGAATGGAATAGCAAAGAAGGCGAAATTAAGCAGTCAGGGAAGATGCTACGGTAGGTTACTTGAGTATGCAGGGAGTTAGAAGCCTGCCACCCTCGCCGCAGACTTTCGAGCATGTGCTAGATCTAGGGCTCAACAGAATTATGGTTTCACTCAAAGTCGCAATGGAATGGTAAATTTCAATATAAATTACTAGCTTAAGATAAAAATACAGAGAAACATTTCAGTTTAAAATTTAAAAAATCCCGTTTCAGGGATATAAAATCTGGAACTAAAATTTCACGATTTTCAGCGCTGACAACAGACGTTGCAAAAAGATCAGAAAACTGCGAGTTACAACCGCGAACGTTGAGACGAGATGAAAGTATGGCATTTGAAGCTATATAAGGCTAAGTATTCATATTTCCAAGGAAAACTATCGTAACCTAATCCATTGCAACAGGAAAATTCAGCCTAATAAGCAAATTCAAAAATGAAATACATGTTTTTTAAACCATGAATACTTTGCGCCTGTAAGTTTTTGCAGCCTGCTTGCAGACCCAGTGGGGTGAGGTAGACGACGCGACGTTTGGAAAAAAATCACTAAGATTGATACAAGAAAAAATTGTGCCCAACGTAAACCTTTCCTAATTTCATGTTAAGTTTGGTGATATGTTCTACTACACGTTAGAGATTTGGCAATGTATTTTTGGGGCATGAATTTTTTAGCACTTTGCAGCCATGAAGTTGGTGAACAGTCATAGCTGGCTTTCTAAGATATTCTAGATGGATACAACACTCAGGTCCGCTTCAATTTCTCGAAAGACAAGAAAAACGGAGAGAAGTGGACTGGATGAGCTCACGAAAAGGAGAGAGGAAGATGGAAAAATAAAGAGGGGAGGATAGGACGAAGCGTGTTGGGATGGGAAGAGCGTGTGAATGGAGACCAGTCACGTGATCCCGGCCTCTTTTGGCTGTTTGTCCTCCCCCCTCCACTTCAACCCCTACCCTACCTAAGCACTTTCTTCACCTTCCGTGAAAATTCTCAATCCTCCTACCACACCAACAGCGCCAAGGCGAGATAGTACAGGGCCCAGGCTTTTCTGCTCTTCCACCATGGTAGCTTGCAATCACCTATAGCATTGTTCCCTCAAAATGTCTCTTCTAGCAGTTCACCATCTCATTCTATTCTCGTTTGACCTTATCATGAGTTCAGACTCGTATAAAGTATACGATTAAGCATTAGGCATACATTTAGTTTGCAGAAATTCAGAAGAAGTCAATTATATTTCCTTATTGAAATTTGGATCTCCCGACTTTGCGAAAGGTGTTCTACCACTTAAGCTAACACGAAAACTTTTTAATCTTCCCTCTACTCAACTCTGCTTCGGTGTTTCACTTCTTTCTTTATTTTGTACTTTTGACCTTAAACGCCAACAAAACTCTGCAAATAAATATGATACGGTTCGAATCTTGGTCAAGGCAAATAATATTCTGTGGGTATTTTCACACATATTGAGCTTTAAGTGCGCTTTCCGATGATTCCGTAAGGGCATGCCGTTTAAATCTTTAAGTACAATTATTCACCCTGTTTTTTTCCATATGGCTTTAAACATAAATGAATTTTACGAATTAAACGATGAATGGCAGACGGAATTAATCTTTAATATGCCCACTAAGCGCCGACATGAGTTTGGCATATCATTTAAGGCATATGGGAAGTTAAAAAAACAATGCATAATTGTAACCACAACTAGTCAATATTTACAGGATGTTTTTCATGGAAGTATAGATATTCGGATTGGGGATTTTTACACCCGAAGACCTCCCACGCGCGACTATTTCTCCCTTTGGTTAAATACATGGTCTCGCTTCCATCCCACGCGTGAATCCGACCCTTACGGCGACTTCCATCATCCTCCTCTCAATATCAATATATTAGCGCATCCTTCTGTGCATGACATATTCTGTATATTGACTTCTGTATAATGCCTTTTTTCCGCGAGAAAAATAAAAATCAAATATATATACATGGATCATGTTCATCGCTCGGAAGAACTTCTTTAATAAAAAGGGGAGGCTAATACGCAACATATGATGAGAAAAGTAATTCAAATATTAATATACCTCATTGCTTCATTCGTAAGATTAGTAACTGGTACACATCTTCACATCTTTATAATTCCATAATTTCCCTTATTTCCTTCATTCTACCTATCTATATCTCCTATAGGTATCTAAAAGATAAAAATCATTTTCATTGTCTCACTTTAGGCATCAAATTCTCAGAAACTAAAAGAGCTTGCTCATAGCATCTTTGGATACCCTTACCCAGTCAACCTACCAATGTCTTACACCTTCTCCTCAGGCTCTCACCCCGAACACACTCAGAAACCTCCCGACTTCCCTGACGACTCCTTCACTGTGAAAACAACGAGTACACAGCCGTTCCCGAAATCCAACACCCCCTCCTCCTCCAGACAAGTCTTACTCTTCCTCCCCACACCCATCTGCCGGAGAGAAGAGAGAGAACCTGATCGTTTTCCTCGGCGGCAGCATCCCAACTTAAACTAATGTATTATTAATGAGTGCCATTCCCATCGGCCCCCAGGGGCCAGGACCACCTCCATCCCCGTCTTATGAGCCACCCCACATCCAGGCTATACTCCCACTCCCATACCCCCTCTTACCATATCAACTTCACCCCCCCCCCAGCCAAACACCCCCGCTGCCCGAAACTCCTGCTTCAAAGAAAAAAAACTACGAAGTCCTGCGCCGGCAACACGGCCATCCCGCGGATTCTTGGCCAAACAGGAGAAAAACATCAGGGGTTCTTCTTCGGGTGGCCCCACCCTTCTGCCTCCAGACTCCCCAGTACTGCTATTCCTTCCCGCTATCTCTCGGATGGCCCTTCCTCCCCCAGTTTCCCGACAATTGCTCTCCTTCACCCTTCTTATCTACTTCTCTTTTCTCCTTCCTCTCTCTCTTTTTTTTGAAGAAACCCCCAACACCGTCTCATAGCCGACGCCTTTTGTTTTGTTTTTTTTTTCCTTTTCCGCCATTTGCCCGAGCGCACTCACTTCTCCTGGCTCTTATCCCTTTCACCTTTTCCTTATCTTCTATTTAAAGTCTCGCCCTAATCCCTTGCTCACTTTCCTTCGGTGCTTGCACGAACAAGACCTGCCCGCAGCACGTCCCTTCGCAATTCAATAATTCAAATAAGCAATATGCACAACAGTTCAGGCAAGCAATTACACGAGTTTATCCATTTATCTTTATCAGCATTAACAGTGCTGCATTTGCCAAATGGTTTACTCAACTCACTTTTAACACCTAAATCCCAAGATTTATCGCATTTACGTGCAGTCATTTCTCCAGTAAAGGAAATCCAACCAAAATTGTTTTTACATGAATTTTATCATTTTCATCCTATTCTTTCCCACTATAATTTCATACCGCAATGGATTTAAAGTCCTATTACATAGAATAATTCAGTTCCGTTTTAAAAGTAGGATTGGGCCGGAAACTATAAATATAATATTCATTATATGTAAAATATAAAACAATAAAAACGCGTAAAAACGATAATTTTTGCCACCAGGAGATAGGAACTCTGAACGTGTGAAATGAATGGGAATGATAATATTGAGGTTATATGGTTTTACGCAACGTTTTCCCCCATTTGATACACCTCTTTAGAGTGTACATTTCAGGTAATTGAAAAATTTTAGAAAATTATTGCCCTGCAGATATTTCAATGTGCTATTTTATGCATTTTCCAAATTAATTAATATCTAAATATTTGAATTAACCAAAGATCTAGTTAAGAAAACAGGCTGATACAAGATAAAAAATTAGAATAAAAGAAATATATCCCATCTCCAATTGGATATTGAGTTTCTAACACTAGGAACACCTCATTAATTATTATGTACTCCCGATCATTTCAAAGCATTCTAACGAAGAAGCCACCATTTGAAAAAAAATTAAGTTGGCCATGTTCCCAAATTTCAAAATATTCTTCAAGTGGAACACTGGTTAAAAAAATATTTGGTATTCATAATTTGACACTCGAATAGAATAATTCGTTGTCTCGGGCGTGACTCCATGGAACTGACTTAGCAAAATAAATGTAAAAACTTTATAATTCCACATAAATTTAATTCTGTACTACTTTAGTTTCGAAGATCATCTGGATGACGTGCCACTTCGAAAGGCTGTACGGTATAAAATTTACGTTGAATTATAAAGTGTTTTACATTTCGTTACGTCAATAGATCAATGAGAGTGCAACCGAAATTAATGACACTGTGCTTCTCGGTTGCATTTAAGCATCATAAAATGAACACCCGAATTTAGCTGATTCATATCGCCTTTAAGATCTTTCAGCATCATTTTTTTTCGCTTGGCTCTGAGAAATCCTTCCAGCCTGCCTCTTCCCTATTTCCACCCCCGCTATCCCTGTGGTGCGCGCCGAGGGGCCATATCCCCCGAACATCTCGAACCCTCGCAGGAAAGTGAGCTCGCATTGAAGGGGCGAGTGGGTGAGAAAGGGTGAAGACGAGGGGGGAAATCACCTGAAATTTTGAACGTGTAAGGCGCCGGAGGCGGCGCATTCCCCCGGGTTGCCTCCGAAAGGCTCTCTCGACTGCCGCGGGAGTTTTGAGCCGGTGAAGGAAAAGGCCGAAGCTGAAGCTAAGACTCGATTATGAAGCCCTTGGATAAACAATTACTTTGACATCGAGGGACACGCCACAAGTATTCTACCGCAAGATATATTGAAGTTAATTGAAAACGAAGGCCTTAAGTATTAAATCGTTTCAGGCTTCACGTGATGGAAATGCAATATATCCATGATAAAATATGAACAATTTGTGGTAATTTCCACACTTAAATATTTAACTCCACTACCGACCATGGTTTCGGCACTCTTTTTAATTTTTATAGTGGATGTCATCTACTGAATGTAAAAGGTAGGGAATGAATTTAAATATAAAAGGAAAGGTAATTTCGACACTCGATACTATAGAAAACACCTTACCTTGAATATAATAAAACCTCTATGGTATAAAAAAATCTTACCTTGAAAAATATATAGTGTCAAAACCATGGTCGGTGGTGGAGTTATATAAATATTAAAGTGTGGAAATTCTCATTTGTTGTCTATATTTTATCATTGTTGTTTATATTACAACATCTAAAACGAATATCCTAAGGAAAGAGCGACATTGACTTTACATGATAAAGTAATGGTACAGTCAGTAGCCCAAACTTGGGACAGAGATCTAACTTGGGACAAAAGGGGATTTTTTTACTTTTTCAGGTTGGCTAACATGATGTAAGCGGTGCGAGTATTCAGAGAGGTATACCTTGTAGCATAATACTACTGTCTTCAAAGAGTAGTATTGACTTGTTAGATTTTTTCTTAAGTTCATGTGTTTTTTCTGGCAAGTTTTGTTACTGTTAAATGTAAATAAAAACAATAGCAGTGTCCAAAGCTAGATTATTTTAGCTTTAGCACCGCACAGGCAATAGAAAACAGCCTTAAGTAAGGGAAGTTATCCCTCAGTAGGGACAACACGAAAAAAAGAAAAAAAAACAATAACAAAAATTCTAAACATTTAATTCTGACGGCTCTGCATTTCCAATATGATTTAACGTCGTTTTAGACCTTAGGATTGCCAAGAAAATTGGAAGCATAATGAGTAAACATTAAAAATTAACATTTTTCATTTTATTGCTAGCGCTTCATAAAAAAATAAAATAATTACAGACCGTTCATTGCGTAACCCACCATATATTTTGTTGAACGTTTGACTTTCAACGATTCTACGTTCCCACGTGATACCAATACCCTTTTTCCGTTACCTCTTTGGGATTCTTTTCTTACTACGTCTCTCTCTCTCTCCCTCTCTCTCTCCTCGTCTCTTTTGCTGCGGAACCTCTCGTTTACAAGGCGATTGAATTTCCATAAAAGCGGGATAGGGTTCCCGTGTGAGCTATTCCTTGTCTCAATCACTCCATCGAAGTGCGAACGAGTAAGTGGGAATACAATTGGGGTTTGGTGTGGGATAAGACCAGCTTGGAAAAGAACGAGAGAAAAAAGCGTCACCGGGAAACGACTACCCGAGTCGTGTTGTCGTCAAATGCCGATTGCCGTCGTTCACAACCGCCTTCAACTTTGCTGTGTCATCCCAAGGAAACTGCCTCCTCCCCGACACTCAAGCTCCTTTACAGATCTCTCCTGAAACATCACATAAAGGATTTCCCTTTTCTCCTTACAACTCCGGCCCAATGTGTCAACCCCGAAGGACGTCAAGCACTATTTAGCAATAAAATAAATCATTTGCAGTAAATTTTGCGATTCAACGGCATTCCAGATACATAGAAAGATAATAAGTTTTAATGGCACTCAGAAATAAAGAATTAAACTCCGTTCTAAACAATTTAGCTTGTCATAAATGAGCGTATTATGACCCAAACCGATTAAGTGATATATTCCACCAATCAAGGCTTAGATCGCACGTAAATCATGAAATCGATTCTAGAGGACAAACGATGGACTATACGTACATATATGTCTCTATATGACTATATACCCATGCCTAGCAAAGTCAAGTTGTAGTTAACAAGGCTTTAGTATACATGATAAGGAATGTAATTAAAAGGCAGCTAAGATCAAAGAAATACGATAAAAGTCATTAAACTTTTAAATGCGACGGTTTCACTCATTTCCTGCATGAGGATAGATATCAAACTCTCTTTTCTTCATTCAGTGGACAGGATGAAACAGATGCACCTAAAAGAATCACAAACCCGTACCAATGCAGATACTTGAGAGAAGCTATTAATATTACAAATAGTTTTTTTATGATAAATAAAGGCTGATGCAACTCACCTTTACGTGGATGCATTCCGAAATGAATGGGGACTGCTTTGGCAAATATGATTCCCATGGATTCCATAGCATAAATGTAGCAGTGAATCAGCTTATGCCCGAAGTATCACCCCCTCGAGAAGGAAAATAACTATCAAAACTCCAAGGATTTGATTACTTTTAAGCGGCATGTTTAATAAGGAGTTACTTACTTAGTAAAATTAGTGCTTCCTATAAGTTACATATTTAAAGAGAGATCTTCCGCTGAAAATTCTAATTGAAAGGCATATAAACAAACCTTAACAATGCTATGAAAAATATACAGCATACTCTAACAAAGCCATTGCTATTGGATGGTTGAGGGGTGAAATCCTACCCCAAAATGTTTAAATCTTTAGGGTTCCCCCTCCAACTGAACCTACCAGGATGTAATCCTTCGTGCTAAGGCTTTGTATTAAAAGAGATTTCCAGATGTATTATAGGAATACACAAGGTACGTACCTAGCTGAAATGTTTCCCCCCACATATCCCCCGCTACGATGAATTTATAAACAAAGCCAAAGCATATTTTCCGTAACAAACGTTGACCTAATTATTACATGATTAGGATTACATATTATGAGAACAAAAACTACTATATGACCAAAGAGATGTTTTTAACTTAACCATACATAAACCTTAGTAAAACTTAATTACATTGTTTACAAAACGATGACAGATAAGCAGTTGCATTGCATTTTACAACTTCATTTTCCTTTTGCGGTATATTAGAGCCTGTTTTCAGGATTTATGGATAAATAACGGTTATTTTCTCGATTACATACGGTTATTTACTGAAAATGGACATAAATGATAAACTTCTGAAAAAATAGTGAAATTTATACTGCATATACAAAACTTAAAATAACTAAATAAAATTAAACAGCGAGGAAACCTGTTACAGTGGGCAAACGTAAAATAATTATAACCTTCATCAAATTTATGTAAATTTTTATTTTCCTGATTCCTCGGCAGTTGTTTAAATGTACCTATACAAAATTTTGGAATCAACAGCATTTATAAGGAGATGTAGCCATTTTTAAATCTACCTAAAACTTCATCTAAGCGATTTGATTCATAATTATCTGTCATTCTTCGGGGCTAACTATACCAAAGCTTATTTAAATAGCTCCTTTTAATTTCAAACATAATTATGTATTTATATAGAAAAGGATTTCACGCAGGGGATAAAAATCATCTTCCCAATTTTCTATCCTAAATAATCCTCATAAAAACAATGGACTTCGGTTTTATCTTAAGCAATTGTTCAACGACGGAAGGAAACATCTCTTTCGTAATATTCCGTATTTTATAAAACATACAACAATCCATTTTTCAAAGGGTAGCCATCATTCACAAAGATATTTCACTCCATTTCATTAACAATCCGATTTCATGAAAATGACCTTGAAATTAAATATAATTGCACTTTTCCACGATCATTTAATGCGCACGGCGCGTTTCGGATCAAAAAGTAATCAACCGGTAAAAGATTTCGATGCGTACGACGATTTTCGGCTCGACAGAGCCATCATTTGATACAAGCTCTTGTACCAGATAGTGATTCTGTGTTCCAAACCGCGTCGTACGCATTAAATAATTGTGGATAAATGCTATTAACTTTTAATTCAATATGTCGAACTTTGACAATAATACAACTGTATCTGTTGAACTTAAAACGTCCTCAGGCTAATATCCTCGACCATAACACATTAAACCCGAAAAATACCTACACCTCATTCTCGGCATCATTCCCCTGGAAACGCATCGCATCCTTAATTTTTCTCTTGAGCATCTCCACGCAACTAGATCGCCACCACTCTCTCAGTCTTCCCCCGCAGCTCACGCAATTTCTTCCCTGGGTCGTCCTACACAATGTAGTACACATCCCAGACTACCAAGCCGCGGTCTTCTCAATACCTACCTTGCTTCCAATTATCTCCCCACCGTCGCTCCGCAGAGTTTCCAATACATTATTTCATCTACACAATCATTCCTACCACTTTACTCCTTGCACCCCTTAATGCGTATTTCTCGACGTTCTTCATTTTCGGTTACTGCCGTATCGATTGCTATGGCAATGACAACAGTTTCGCTGGCACTACTGCCGGCTTCTTCAGATCGGAGATGACTGTTGACGTGAAGATGCTGACTCATTACTTTTTTTAAATCATCTTCGTCGTAAAGACGGCAGCGAAACTGTTGTCATCACCACAGCAACCGGCGTAGTAGTAACCGGAAATGAAGAACTCGATCGCACACCGCGGAAATCTTCGTTCTCATATCAGATTTCTAGACGGTTTTTTTTATAAAGGATCAAGCCCCACCTTTCCTTTCAATCACCTCATTCTTTTCGTCCTCCGAGCGCGAAATTTACGTTTACAGGCATCCACACGTCTCCCTTGAATTACTTATGGTCGACGAATTCGGTAAGTCTCCACGCTTTTGGCCCAGGGAAATGTTTTAGCACTGATGTTAAGGGGGATACTCATGGCCGAAAAAAAACCTCGGATGATCCCTATAAAGCTAAATTTACTCGATGCAACATCACAGTGTAAATATGTGAAATCAACCTTCAAATTGAAAGCATCGCGTTAATGAAACCAACTTACCTAATGAATTGATGGATGAATATTTATTCCATATTGAACATATGGTTTCCCATCACTCGAAATGGTTCATGAATCCTGCAGATACTTAGAGCAAAAATTCAAAGAAATCATCATTTACCTTTCTCTTAGCCTTAGACTTAGTCTCGAACTGGAATCAAAGGAATCCGCGACAATTTCTCTGGCCATATAAGTTGCCTATATTCAAGCGAATGATTATTTCTCTGCGGAATGTTTACACTGAGAGCAAACTAATGGATGACTCGGAAAGTTCATCGTACTCCGGTGATATATTTTTATATAAGAATGTTTTTATAGCTGCTTAATCCTTTGAGACAATTGAGAATATTTTTGTCCATAGTTTACGTTTCCTCAAAAGTTAAAAACGAATTTGTGCCTAACAAGAAACTTTCTGTTTTTTTCTCTAATAAACAATGTCAAAGGTACTCATCCTCTCGATTGTTCCACCCGGTAGTAAGTAAAGAGAAGTTAGGCTCAAATCCCATGGTATGTTGAAACCCTTTTCTACTTCCCATGCGTGATCAAAAGGATACTAGGAACTGGTTTCTGAGAGGTATTTTCCAACTTTAAAATAACATTCGGCTTTTCCTGCCTCCAGATATTTTCAATCAAGTCAATCAGCTGCTCAACTTAAATATTTTATTGTTTTTCGAGATCTACGGCGAAATAACCTGCTTGATTTGGCAATTTAACCCTTTCATAAACAGTCTCAGAGAGGTCATTTCTTCATTTTTTTTTACCTCTACCCCTTCCTTTTCTTTCTCTCGCGATAGAAATAAGTCCAGTTAAAAAAAAAACCAATTCAATTTTTGCTTATTTCTTATACTTTTTTGAAAAACTGGAATAGCTAATATAAATACGTAAGGGAAAGAGGACCGTGGAATTTGTGCCATTTAATGCATTTTTCGTAGAATAAATTTGAATTTAAGTCGAACTAAACGAAGTTAGTACCTTAAACGCAGAGCTTTTACAGAACTGCTGGCCCACAGCATATCAAGCAGTTGCCCTCTCCACCAGCTGCGGCAAACTTCGAAATCGATTTGAGAGTGGTCGCTCACTTTTAATAAGTCGATAATAACATATAAAGGTGTAACACCATGACGATTGGAGAGAGGCACCGAACTCCAGTTATCAAATCCCGATGACTCTGCCCGCTAAGAGTAGGTGACACTGATTCGCTGCCGAAAACTCGAAATGTAGCTAACAAACTAAAGGACTGAAAAATGCGAGCTATGCCAAACTTCCATCTCATCATGCACTTTACCTACACCCTACGTATGTCATCGCCGACATTCGCGAAGGGAGTGGAAGGGTAGTAGCAGTAAGAGGGCAAAATAACAATTACAGCGTAACTAAACACGGCTTTTTTAACTAACATAAAAACTTATTGACTCGCACTGAGTCACAAGGATGAAGTGTGAGGGGAGCAATATGGGGAAACAAGGGGTAATAAGAAAAGCTTACATCTATATAATACTCTGTGAGATACCTCTAGGGTGTTTGGTATGGAGTGATCAATCATCAGCATGCAGCATGCAATAGGATTCCCACATGCACACCACATGGTCCAAAAAACGTTGCGCATAATAAGAAATTATACTACTTTATTCATGTAAAGGCAAAACTTGCCTACTATTCATTAAGGTAATCTGCCAATAAACCTAGAACACACAAAAATTACTGTTAGAAATACTAAGAAAATTCAAAAACATGCATTAAGGTATAAACAAGTTAGTAGACTACACTACAAGTCATATAATCTATTTGTGAGTTCCTACGCTGCCGTTATAGTCTCTTATTGATCGAGGAAAAAACGACATTCTGAATCTAACTGTTCTACAGTCTCTCTTATTTTATTTATATGATCTGATCTACCGTATTATATTGGCATTCGTAAGAGATGGCGAACTTCGGCGATCGGCCTCAACTTACCGGCTGACTGGAGGCGATGACGTGGAGAAGGAGCGGCGTCGAGGACTGGTGCGGCACCAACATCCCATATCGCGATCCACCAAAGAAAAACCTCTGCTCTTTCTTTGGGCCGGATATTTATACAGTTTGTCCCATTTTCTTCCCGGAGGAACATCTTCCGGGGGTGACAGTTGACTGTTCAAGTCCCGACGTCCAAGGGACGCATGTTCTCTCGCTCGCCCTCCACCCGAACCTTGAGCCTCTCATGCACGGCTCAACACCACTATGTGTCACCACTGTCGAGTTCCTTCCGGCTAGTAATGCGGGATTGGTGTATACTCATGGGGTATTTACACATCAATTTTTATCCGATTAAAATGCCTATACTACGCTCAAAAGCACTTTTTTCGACCGTTTCTAAATAAAAATACCATTTATAAATTGTAGCATTTGTCCTTATGAAAATCCCGTGCTAATGCCACCTGCATTTTTATACATCGTCCTGCACTTGTGAATGAGCTCAATACAGGCACTGATTATTTTAAGTAAGTATTTGCACTAAGTTTAAATAAAAAGTTGAAAATCTGGTATTTTATCGATATAACTAGCTCTACAATACATACACTTTTCCCTAGTTTCACCGACCATCCCTTCGTCAAGCATCGAGCAAGTCCTCCGAGCTTCAACTCACATTTCACCATCATCATCACTGGTCAACAATCCTCATTGGTTTGACGCAGCTCTCCACTCTACTGTACTATTAGCTAAACTTTCCACACCTACGTATTACTTCTGTTTCACATCCTTCTTTACCTGTTCCATGCTATATTTCATTCAAGGTCTTCCTTTTCTGTTCTTTCCATCTACCTGTTCCTCGATGATTACCTTCATCAGGCCATCACGTCTCTAGATATGAAATATAAAGTTGTTCAATCTTCTTGTCAAGGTTTTCTTGAGGCTTCTCTCCTACTCTTCTGGTCTAGTATAGTAAACTGTTTCTTTACTTCTATATTCAAATTTCCCATTGTAAGTAAAACTTTCTATTGGTGGAATGCTCTCGTCGCCTTGACTATTCTGCTGGCAATAGGGTAGTTTCCTTCATCAAAGAAAACGAAAGGCATTGGTTGCGATTCGTTACCCCCCATTAGTGTATTCATAATATACAAATTATTTGGTTTTAGAAACCCCAGTTTACACGATTGTTAATGGTCAATTTTAACCTCATTTGAAAAATTGGCACCCACACTTTTCATTTAATGGCGAAAAATAGATATCGTCATTTAAAATCTAAAATCGTGAACTACGTACTCCAGGAGTAGGTAATAATCTTTCGATTTAGGCAATTAAAAAAATAGGGAACCACTCTATTTCTTTCTCGCTTCTCCCATCGCTAGCTATCCTGCTTCCCAAACAGAATTCATCCACCTCTTCTAGTTTTTGTTTCCCTATTTTAATGTTTAGACCGATTTAAAACCATCATCTTTCTCCTTTCGATACTTCTTCGCATACTTCTCGTCCCGCGAAGACTTCTCTCTCCTTTCTTATTCTTTTTTCCCAGCGCCTCTTCTAACTACACAAGCCTCCACATCCAAACCGTCGCGTCGTAGTAAACTTTAATAAAATTGTATTTTTGCCGGAAGGGGATGGGAGGGTATTCTGGGGATGAGGGAAGGACGGCGTGAGCAAGAGAGGAAGGAGGACGTCCCAGAGGAGCAACTGAGACGGGAGCGTGCGAGGGGAAGGGAGGGGAGCGGTAGAGACGCCGGGTATAATCGGTGGAATACACGATCTTCCCCATCCCCAAACATCCCAGCCTCACACTCCTCCAACGAGCCAACACCGCGCTTTCCCCTTCCCTACACCCAAGCCCCTCTTACCCTACGCCGGCGACCCTCCTAAGGACATATTCTCACACGGCGAAACGTCCTTCTGCAATGCAACCCACCCCCACCATCTAGATCCTCCGCGACCCCCGTTCCCTATGAGCGGGAGAGCGGGTACTAGCCGCCCCCGTGTGCAGCTTTCCCATTACCGACTATCTTGGATAGCGCTGGAGTTCCCGCACCGTTCGTCCACCCAGGGCATGCGCTAGGGCACAGGCAATTTCCGTTTCGAGATATTGCAGCGGCCAAAGAAACTAGTATATATGGCTTTATTGCCGTAGTTCAGGAGGACTCCATATGTTGGAGCACATGCGAGGACAGAGGGCGGAGTTATAAAAGTGCGGATGCAAGCCAAGTAAATTTGTTTACCGAACTGAGGTAGTTATATTAAACACGTTCAGATACAGCGTCGTCGCGGTATTGGAGGTCGTGTGCAGCAGTCGACGCGAGATTTCCTCCTTAATGTGTAAACACGTGCCTAAAACACATTGTTGGCAGTAGGCAGGGATTGTTGGGAGGCTATAGTGTCACCCATTTAGCCTCACATCACCATATCCAACCGATTCACCAACATTCTTAGAATAAAAACCTTGCGGGGGGAAAAATTAAAATCTTCTCCAACTAACTTAGGTTATGATGGCCATATCATGTATTTTTTTCTTAAATATAGGGACGCTTAATTATTTCCCTAATCGAAATAAATTCTTCCGCTAGGCCGAATAAAGCTAACGAGTAGAATCGTCTAATGATTTTACTAAATTAACTTATTCAAAAGAAAATTTCCCATTTTAAACTACGTGTTTTGCAACACATTTTAATTATGATTGCTTAATTGAGGCCAACAACCACACTTTCGCCACGCTGAATAAAATAACAAATCAGACCGTCTAATTATTATGCTAACTTATTTAAAAATAAATTACCCTTTTAAAAACCTGTGATTTGCAACAAATAAAAAAAATGAATTGAGGGCATCAATCTAATTGGATTTTTAAGAAATGGAATACCAATATATGTCATATTAAAGGATAATATTTGATAATAAATAATTAGCTGAGCAAAAAAAACTTATTTGAAACATCAAGGCATGACGAATGGAAAGAAGCCAGCTAAATAAGAGGTTAAAAGAAGAATCATTCGGATAGTTTGATACACAATTTCCATAGAGGAAAAACTTAAAACTTAAAAACTAGAATACCCTATTTCATTCAAAAAGAAAAGATATTAAGTCACATAATCAACACTGACATAATTCTTGTATCGAAAAAAATTCAAGAAAGCCAATGCACGTCTGGAGAACTTGAGGGTTCCTTAAAGTCACAGCATTAAAATCCAATTTACAAGGCGAATACAATAATGTCAAAATAAAATTCCAAATCCCATTCCATTACCTGCCAATTACTATTATTTCGTGAAACAATCCGACATTCACCTGATTCCTTTGGCTTAGTGACCTCTATTACTCTTCATATCAAGATAAAGTCCAGTATTACCCAGGAACTACCTTCAACCGAGCTCTCTTTTCTCTTCGAACCCAGCCATGCCTCACGCCGAAGCGATCCCACGGCAAGGCCGAGCAATTCTTCTTACTCAACACACAAGCAGAAGCATCAACCCCTCTCCCATCCTCCCATCCCCCAGCCTCCATCCCTACCCCCGCTCACCTGCTACGATGAAGAGAAGAGGGTGATCACTTAATTAGAGGGGCATCAGGGGTCCATCCCTCTCACTGGACGGATCAGTGTTGGTCGCAGCCATCTCGCAAGAAGGGAGCCGGGTATCAAGAGAACTCGCAAGTGGAGAGTGGGGAGGGTGGATGAAGTGGGACACGCTGGGATATCCGATGG
Organism: Ischnura elegans; assembly: GCF_921293095.1. Taxonomy (NCBI): domain Eukaryota; kingdom Metazoa; phylum Arthropoda; class Insecta; order Odonata; family Coenagrionidae; genus Ischnura; species Ischnura elegans. The sequence goes on along the minus strand of NC_060248.1, from coordinate 68,951,244 downwards.
ATGTACTTGAAAATGGTCGAGAGACTTTATAAAATGGATATTATCCAACTCAGTATTTACGAATAAGAAAGGTAGAAAATAGCTTTGAATTGTGCGCTTTGCCGAAAGGAAAAAAATGATGACCTCCTCTCTATTAATAATCCGATGACAATTTTTCTCAATTCTAAATTTTATTCAAAAGATGTTGCGCATTTAATGCGCAACAGTGCAGTGTGTATATTATTATTGTTAGCAAATGGCAATTGAAAATCCTTCCACAAAGGGTAAACGGACAGAAAATTCAAGACTAGAATGAAAAGCATAAGACATCAATGATTAAAAGAGAACTTTTTGTTTATTAAACATATTTTGGATGACAGCTATTACTCAGATTTTAAATCGGTGATTTGTTTTGGAAAAAAGAGGTACAAAATTTGATTTTGAAGAAAATTTTGAAATTTTATAAACGCAACTACTGTTTCAAGGTCGTTTTTTTTCTTTGTCTCAATTACATTTTCTGTTTGTGTTTATTAAGAAATAAATAAATCGCGCAATGCTAGGCGACTACAAACGGCAAAATACACAACAAACAACACGGTCTCACTAATTGGGTATGAATTGGGTATTTTAACCTTACTATTACGCTGTACATGATATTGCGTGTAGAATGAACTTGATCCGAAGAGCCACAATGATCCTACAACTTTGTAAACAAATTCCATCGTATTTAATTCATTTGATGTGACACTATACGGCTGAGGCGGATGATTTTAAAGAGCGCAATAAAACCAATTCTATTCCTCAGACTTAAAAACGTGTTTCAATTCATATTTTATCCATTTTTATAGTTGTGAAAGATATGCAACACTTTGGGCATTTCTTAGACGAAAGTGCAATAAAATGGAGTCATCTTCAGCACAATTAAAAGTGAAGTCATTAAAATAACGCAAATTTAAAAGTGATAAAATATGAATGATAGTCTTTCCTCAAGACTTTTATAAATAGGATCTTTTATTCAAGATTTCTTACCCACAGATACACTAAAATTGCATGTTCAACAAATTTTTATCGGCCTGAGCCAGGTTTCGACACTGTACGCTACGTCACTCTCAAAGGTGACCTGATTATATTTCATGTTGCACAGTTCCACCAAATATCGCCATCCATCTTTCAGTTGGTAAGATTTCTTACTTCTAAATGTACGGTTATAAGAAATGAAAAGTCACGTGTGAGAAACTAAATCTGCGATGTGCAGATAATTGGGTGACGGCGTCTCGGCGCCAGTAAGGAAGCGCGAATTAGGAGTCAATTCGACAAGGGCAGAAAGAGAAAAAAGGGTGAGGATGGGTGTATTTGTTGCCGAGTTGGGGGAAATCGGAGGAGGAATGGAGTGCGATGCCGAGGCTATTCCTCTCCATCAACCCGGCCACCGCCCTCCTCCGCCCCGCTCCCCCTACAGAGATGCGCGCGTGGCATCCTCATTTGTCCTCCGATCCCCACTGCCCTTCTTGTGCCACGGGGGATAAATTGCGCTCGCCGTATTCGTTGGGAGGGAGGATTTTCATTGGGAATGGCTCGCCTTTTCCATTGATTGGGCCGAAAATGGGATCATGTTCGATGTTCGCCTCAAGTCTCACCTCCGTCGAGAGTTTTTTCCAGATTGGCAATTATTAAAGAAGAATGCATAGTTACGGTTCACTACATATATTAAAATTTGAGGAAAATTATAATTAAAGTATTCTTTAGATTGTTAAGTTTCCATGTTTTCCATAAACTATTCTGGCCGCCTCCCCTTCCTTCATATATGTACTTCCCACTTTAATTCTTTTTAAGGCCTACCACCTTTCATTCTATCAAGTATTTTTAACGAACAACGTACCCATCAAAAACTCGATAGTTTGAGAGGAAGAGTAGTTTTTAGATTATGAACAAATAAATTTTCCTTCGCGTGCGACTTCATGTCCTCAGAAGTACAAGGCAATTTCAATTTTCTAAATTATACACATAAATCACAGCCGGTAGAACTGAATTAAAATAATCATTAGATAACAATAACAATGGCTTCGGACTTATCCTTCAAAATATTCGTCTTAGATGCATTATGCTTTCCACAAATAACACGAAATATATGATATCCCATTTTCCTATGCACCTAGGCCAACGGGCTTCCACCTATTGGGCACGGGTTCCAATCCCGACGACGGCAGAGAATTTTCATAGACCTGCTTGAATGTTGTATTGAGGATATTTCTTGCGCATCACTCTGTCCGTCGGATGGGACGTTAAGCCGTGGTCACCTTGGCGCCTTTCGTTAAGAATAGACATATGTCTACTCCAGGTTTCTCTCCAACATTCCTTTCATACCCTTCCCTCATGACAAAAACGGCCACAGCTGTCGATTGCCCCTCCAAATACCATACCATAACTAGGCCTAAGAATTAAAAACGCTAAGAAATCGCGTTAAATTGGTCTCTAGTGAACATGATGCTCATTTCACCTCTCATTTTCATCATGCTATAGAAAAGGACCATAAAAGGCAGAAATGAGTGAGCTAAAACGCAGGGTGGCGATGAGTCAGTCACCTTACGCTTGATTTACCGTGAATTTTCGCTTTTCGCCTTGTTTACCGTAAATAAATAGAAAGCATCGTTTCGACGATGGCTCGCTGAGACACGTGACATGAGCGTCATACGCCCCCTTCCCCAGTTCTCGCCTTAATGAACGGCACGCTCTTCACCCATTTGCACTCCGCGAAACATAATGCACTATTTCAAGCGTGAATGGAGGCGCACGATGCCCTTCCTTTTGTTTTCGTTCGAGATCACCGCAATGGAATCGGCCATCCAAGCCGTCCAGTTTTCCGCTCGTCCGCCCATTTCATCGGACCGGCGGCGGCGGCGTCATGATCTCCCTAAGTGGTCCGATTTGCGGGACACGCGTCTCCCGTGCCGCATTCGACCGAGGAGACTAGGCGAATCGACTCGGTGCAACCCTTCCATTGTGTGCATTTCATCTGAAAGGCGATTGGTTTTACTGGTTTGAAGGTTTTCTGGTTTGAAGATTTGAGCTGAAATTAGTGAAAGGCAAACAATTTGCTGTGTTCCATTGCCTTGCATGAAGATACCCGATTATCAGCGAGATAACGACGCATAGCGGTCGTTATAGCGAATACCTTTGACTTAAAACTAAACAGCATTTTCTGAGATAGGGACTTGAGACTTCACTACAGTAATATGCGCGTAAAAAAGAGAATAAAATTTTCACGAATAATATATTATATCAAAGGATTCTTAAGTCCGCTGCTAGAAATGTTGTCGCTCCGCGAGCATTAACATCAGAGGGCCGATTGTGTAACTTGACTACCTTTCGATCGTTAGAGATCCGTTCACTCTCGATTGAGTTCTCGGTATTCGAACGTTAGCTGTAAGTGCGATTGTGTATGGACGATCGTCAACAAGCAATCGAAAGTTACGACGTTGTCATATTTACTTGGAATTGGGAATACGTTACGCGATTGTTTTCCTTGGACGCATGCGCAGTAAGGCCGAGAGTGGCTGTGTTTGTTTTGAAAAGCGAAACTATGTTAACAATATTGGTTTCAGAGACAATTAGCCAGTTAGGTTTATATTATTGAAAGATTTTAGCTTTGCGTATAGATCAATCTTTTTCAATTCAGTATTAAATACCCTCCTTTCCGTTGGAGCATAGCTGATATTTGGGATAAGTATTTTTACTCAGATATCACTGACTATTTTGAAATGCCGCGGTAAGTCTCCTTTTCGTTACTTTTGCAATTCGCTAAATAATAACTTGTATCATTTGTAATTGACTTAATTCATTTAGAGGAAATATGTGAACGTATGCTCGGTATTGATAGGCTCTCGTCTTCGCCTTTGTGTGTCCGCAGCATATTGAATATTTGCAGGAACAAAAACCGACGAGTGTGAATTAGTACGACATGTTTTAATAATAGTAGTTAGGTTGGCATTAACAAATGTAACTTGTGAAATAAATAAATACCTTAACATTCTCATCATCACAAACCTTTCACCTATTACTTGAAAGAAAAAGCAAATATGCATAGTCATGTTTGATACCTCCTCTCGTCTCAAACGCCTGAATTTCAGTTCGAAATTTACCCTTTTTGAGGAAACCGTATCGCATCGGAGACATTAATTGAAGTACGTAAAAACACTTAATTTACGAGGCCATTGAGAAGTTAAAATAAACTATTTGAGTGCATAAATTAAATCATTTTACTTGTCAATAACCGCTCGACGTTCCGAATTAAATTAAACATTGTAGAGAATATAATTTGTTTAATATATTATAGCGTAGCTATAATTTAGCTAATATACAACAGTGCAACCACGTCTAAATCAAGTACCTATGCAAAAAGGATTTCATTTCAATTACACACACGAATTACACACACATTATAAGCGAATGTAAACGTCCTCATCTTTGTATAATATAGTAAACTAACACGTACAAATTGTATTTATCTATGTAATTGCACTACTCATCCACGTTATTAAAATCACAACGCAATCATTTATAAATTAAAAAGAATGTGTAACTCCCTTAATTCCACAAAAGATTATTTCATTTCATTTGCACACACATTACATAGCGAAGCAAATGTAAACTTCATCTTTATAGCATAGTGAACCGACGCGTACAAATTATATTTATCGGTCAATTCACCACTAATTCACGTAATTATCAACATAACACTGCGATTTGTAAATATAATTGATTGCATAATACACTTAATCCCAAAAAAGGACATACAACGTGACCATGAAAGGTAATAAACATTTAAACTCTATCCCAAACCTCACCTGCGAACGATTCGATAGCCTTAACGTCAAGTGATGTGTTGACGAAGAGATGCTTTCGATCGAGAGCCGGAATACTTTCGAACGTAAAGTTACACAATCGCTCCTTCAATTGTTTTCGAGTTGTTGATCTATATTCCACGGGAACCGGATCATTACGTTCGAACGTAAAGTTACACAATCGGCCCCCAGATTTCAAAATTGCCATTCGCGGCCCCTCTAATCATCGATCTCCACTTTTCACGGGGGAATATACGCCAATAATACGTAACTGAGACAATAAATCACATGAACCACACATTTAACGCATGGGAGACGATTGTCAGCTAAAAAAAAGACTACTTTCACTACGGTGAATGGCAAAATTCACATTGAACCAGATACCGCTGCCTAGTGGCGCCGCCGCTGCATAAAATACGCGCTAAACGGCCACTACAGATATAGCGCTTTAACCGCTATGATCTTGGGCATTTTTAATGGACCCTAGAATATTTCATTTTCTTCGTATGCTGCTGCCAAGTCGATGAACAATCGTGGCTATATCTTAAAAATTGCATATAGTGTAGAGTTTAACAGGTTTTGCTTGTATTTAATTCGTAAAGACTGTTTGGAAATAATTTTTAGACGATTTTTCAACGTTTTCCCTATTAAATTCGAAAACACCACAGTCATTTTACTTCTGACACTGGTAATACAATCAGAGAATATCAAATAATATTCAAACGGTGTCTGACACCCGGACGCCGCACTATGAATAAAGCTTCAATCAATTATATGACAGTTTCAATAAGACATAAAATTGTCGCAGTAGCTAAATAGGTTACTTCATTACTTTACTTCTAGTGTCTATTCTCAAGCATATTAATCATTTCTCATAAGCTAACTTCGATTTTATTATTATGATTTCTGGTCAATGATAGCAATTTATCATTACATCACCTCTCATTGTAATTTAGATACATTTTTTAATGGCAGCGATAAGTTTCCCAGAGGCAGTAGTTTCTACCGACTCCAGAAGATGGTACTTTTCATGATATTATCCTTCACTCCCGGATTTCGTCTTAGCTCTCTTTAGTCTGCCACCATATGCTTTTCCCTTCCTTGCTTGAAATCGTTTACCAAGTACCCTTCACTCTCTTCACTTTTGTAGAACTATTTTCTTGGTAGTGGAACTCCCGATATTTAACGGGTCGCTCTGGAGACAATTATCTAGGAGGTTGGTTTTATTTTGGTGAAATTAAATATTCTTTATACGAATCGAATTTAACTCTTATTCCATTTTTATAAAATTTTCCCGATCCATGAGAGTTATACATATACAGGCTTCTAAAACTGTGACTCATCGGTTGTTTGCCGTCAATTTTACATTTTAAGCCTTTAAAAAATTATACAACTTTTTCTACATAAATAGCTGGTTTTACTTTCTTACCATACTTTACTTTACGCACCATACAGACGCGAAGTGGATATGAAACAGAATATAATAGGTATTATTGCATTTGCTAATGAACTAATTAAGAATTATTGTTAAACTAGTCTCAATTGAAGCAGTCATATGCCTTGAAATTAAAGAGTAGAGAGGGTGAAATGATTGATGATTGTAGTCCTTAAGAGTGACTCGTTGATCAACCGACTTATATAAAATTATTGAGGCAATCCGCAAAGCTTTATCCTTGCAGACTTTGGGTTTCCCTGACAACTATGCCGGCAGATATACAAGACGCATGACTAATATGTTTGCTTTTCTTGTACCTGCGGCGATGAAATGATTCAACGAATTATCACGTGCTTCAATCTCAGGTGATTAGCACCGGAACAGGTATTTAAAAAACTCCGATGGGGCGAGTCAGATTAACACCCTGCATCATCCCCTACTCACTTCACCCAACCTCAACTTACGCACCGTGATATAGAGGGCGCTCTGCCAGCCCGCTTCCATTCCGCACAGCCTCTTACGCTCATCCAGTGACCGCTAATGTCCGATGCCGCCGACGCCCTGTGGGACCGCTGCGGCGCTGTGGTCTGGCGTCCCGCACGCAGTCCTGCCAACCCTTCCGTGGTTTATCGCCACCCACCCATCCCTGGAGCGGATACCCGCCTACCTTCACACACCGCACCGCAGGGCAATGGGGATGGATCTAGTTAGGTGTGTGTTTATATAACGGAGCGCCACCCACCTCCGCCAGAAGTCCCTCTATCCCGCGATTAATGCCGCCGATAACCTTATTTACGCGCTTCGTAGCCGCGACACGCGTCACTAGCCTGCGGACCTACTTCGCCCCACCACCACTAACAGCGCCACCCGACGTGCATCCTACGGGGTTTTCCCCCCACACTCTCCGACCGGGCGGCAGCATCCCCCGATAACCAAAGCCGCTCGACCCCGATCCCTTCCGCTAGTGAACCCTCGTATCCTCCTCATTCCTGACGGGGTGGACCCAACTCATCTAGCTAATACACAACTTGCCCGCCCCCCGCTTATCAACCACCATCAAAACCCCCTGCCGAAATAGCTCAGCCCCCAACTATTCAAAGAGTAACATTTGAAATTTTGCAATACTACATGGAATGCTTACTACATGGAATTCGTAATGCATGTCTCGACAGTTTCATGTTGATATCACGCCAGCTTCCAGTTTGGACAGTACCAAACTTATTAAGTTTTATTAACTTTAAAAATGCAATTCCAGAATAGCTCTCCTGGCAAAATTGATTCGGTCCTCCACCAAGTTCAGAGTTCACCGCATGGCCAGAGTTGAAATATTTCTCGGCAATAATCTCATTTTATAACGTAAATTTTTTAGGCTGATTTCGTTGAGTTATAGGTGGTTCTTGTTCATGAGATGTATTAGTGCCAACGCTTTAAACACATTTTTGCTTCCTCGTGACTAAATTTCACACCTTTAGGCTTAGCGTAATATATGTACTTGGTGTGAAAGCGTGAAATTGAGTCCTAAAAAAATAATAAACAATAAAAACGGTAAACTCATTAATTGAAAATTACAAGAATACTATTCCGGAAGAGCTTTGTCTTGCGAAGGCCACAATAAATTGGCATTACCCGCACGGTGATCACACAAATGATCATTAATAGTGCGTTCGCAGATTTTTTGCTATGAATGTAGCGTACTTTACTTTTGTTTCATGTTATTGTTTTTTGTTTATGAAGTTGAAACTTGAAATGTAATATAAATGCTATGCTTTCAATGTGCCACTATGTATAGGATAAATGGAAGCTTCTGATAATGACAAGCCATATGGTTTAGAAAAACCAAGTTGTATATGCTAATAAAGGCAATCTATATTTTTCAAATAATTAAATAAACAAGAATTTATTATCAAATTTATGTTGATTAACATCTGGAGGTATTAGTCTCAGAATGATTTGCAAAATATTCCCAACGTTTCCCTATATTTTTTTAGTATCTTTTTCAGGGCTTATTTTCAAAGATCTGTTTACTAATCCTAGCAAATAAGCCATAAATAAGATATAAAAATATATCGAAACGTTGAAAAACAATTTTGCATATCATTCTCAGATTTGTACTCCGAGATGTTAATCAACATTAAAAATTGAGGTAAAAAAATCAATGGATTTATCCGATCAAATTAATGTCAATGAAAATGAATATTCACCAACGAACACTTTGTTTGCTCGTTACCTATTGAGCCTTCCGCTGTCCTTTCCCGTGCTACGCGGTTGCGACACGCCCTCTCCAGAAGGCAGAAGCTTTTAAAAATCCCCATCTCAATGCAGTTCCCTCCCCCTTCCCAATGCGTCCATCCCCTTGCCCCCTGTGGTACCTTGTCTGCACTCTGCGGGACTCCATAAAACATATTGCGCTTCTCTCGATTCCCTTTATGGCACTCAAAATTGCGCGTTGCGTCCTCCCAGACCCTCCCTCCCAATTTTCCGCACGTTCCCATGATCCAACTCGCAGCTTCACGGGCCATATTTGAATTGCATCACCCTCCCCTTCCCTCTTCCTCCCCTTACGCGTTCGAACCCTCAACGGGCCGGTTAGAACAAAACATTATCCGATTTAGCCATTAACCCTGGGGATGATGTAACTGTAAGAGTAAAAGTTGCTTTTTATCCAGCAAATATGCTGGGGAGACTACTTAAGAAAGGCCGGCGATGCAGCAATGGATTCACATGGATATTCAGGACAAATAATTTAGTGAGGATTTGTAATAAACGAGCCACCTTACAATCCGACGTTTTTTGTTTTTCAGTGGATGAATGTTTTTCTCTTATCTTCATGTTGAATTTAAAATAAAGAAAGCTGAAAAACATGAATAACGTTCCACATATGTGGCGTAACAAGATTATGTGTTTTGATGACACATATTTGAGTGAAGTTCTTGTCTCGTTCTTAATGCAATGGCATCGGTAAACAGATCAGTCACCATTCCCACGAGGAAATCACCACAGCATAAATATAAGCAAAACAATATTTCTGTTAAAGTTCCTTGGCGGTAAACTATAACACTTAAATTCCGTAATTTAGCGGGGTACACTAGCATTTCAAGATATTTTTTTTTTAATATTCCCAATTAATAATGAGTATCACGTGCCAAAATAGGCTTTTCACTATTTCTCAAAGAAATGGGCCTGGGTAAAATCATTCAATGCCGCTACTTTACTCGTCTCTCAACTTCTTTACGATCAATGTTTAAAGTGCCAAAAAATATTCTTTTAGCTAGTGAAATCGAAATTTTTAAATTGCTTTGCTTCCTGAATTAGCTTCATCATTACTGCATCGCCGTATTAACAACAGTGAAAAAGTAAAAAAGTAATTTTTTACTTTTTTAAGAGCATGAGATTTTCGGAGTATAATCTCCACAGGATACAATTTAGTAATCGTATGACAGAAATATTTCGTCAAAATTTAAATAAAGCGATCATGCCATGCAAAAGGCCGCTAACACTGCCCATTTGAAGGCCAATGTTTAATCACACAGACAGTAAACGCTACAACAGATAAGAGACTTCTAATAAGTAGCTCTCATTCGGGACAGAAATTTTTCAATATCGAGTTGAATATGCGCAATAGAGGCATGGTCTTCGACGCGTCGAAATTAAATTTAGCAGGGTCATAAAAAACTTTAATCACAAAGGTAATTATACATCATGAACCTCACGCTAAAAAAATCGGGAGTACGCCAAAAAGAAAGAATCCCAGAGGATACTCAACACCCACATATTTTTGAGGAAGGATCCTTTTCAAGCATAATAATGGAAAAATTTGAATGCATCCCGAAAAATTTTCCACCCACATCCCTGAAAATTTACCCCATCGAAGTGCCCTAGTGTGTCTCTTTTCCCTTTTTACTTTATTTTTTGACTGGCACGAAGGAAATATTTCCCAGAACAAAAAAAAAACCAACCGCTTAGGGAATTGATGTAACTCGAGAAGGAGAAGATAAAAATGAAATTGGCGCATAAAACAGGTTCACACTTGCCCGCGAGTTATGAGAAGAGAGAGAGAGAGAGAGGGTGGAAGGGAGGGTTGATTCTGGAAGAGCGACACGAGGGAAAACAAAAATAAACCTTTTATCGTAATCTCCTCGCTCATCCTTAATTTATGCTCGAGTTTACGTTTTGTACCTCCGAATGCAGTGCGAGAGAGAGGGAAGTCTAACGTGGATGTTGCGTGAGCAGCTCCCGCGAAAGCGGGGGAAAGCAGGAGGGAATGAGAAGGGGACACCTCACTCCTTCCAGGAGTCCCACAGGGGAAGACGCCAACTACCACCACCGACACCGTCTCCGCGCGCTTCCGGAAGAAAGAGAGGCAGACAACGTCTGGAAAAATTGGGGATACGAAGCAGAAATAAGAGGCAAAAAGAGGCGTAAAAATTGGATAGTGAACAGAGAGGATAAGGAATGTACTGAAGAAATATAATGCGAATTCTTGTGTAAGTAAGCGGTATAGGTGGGTATCTTCACGTAGGAGGGAGTCCACTGGATTGGGGAGGAGGAAGGCGAAAAAATTGAAATAAGGGATGAGGTATGGTATTTGGAGGAGACGACCGACTGCTGAGGTCATATGCACCATGAGATAAGGGTGTGGAAGTTAGGGTGGAGAGAAAACCGGCGTTCTATTATTTACGGTAAACCACGCGAAAAGCGAAAATGCCAGTAAATCAAGCGTAAGGTGACTGACTCATCGCCTCTCTGCATTTAGCTAACTTATTCCTCCTTTTTATGGTCCTTTTCTATGCCATGATGAAAATGAGAGATGAAATGAGCATCATTTTCAGTGGAGATCAATTTAATATGCTTTCTTGGTACATTTAATTGTTTATCTCAGGTATGATATGATGAGACTGAGGCATGGTATGGTACATATTTGAAAGAGGCGACCGACAGGTAAGGTCATTTGCGTCATGAGGGAAGTTTATAGAGGGAAGGATGGAGAGAAACCCGTTCTCGGCATTTGCCGGTACTTAACGAAAGGCGCCAAGGGGACCACAGCTTCACGTCCCATCCGACGGACGCGCTGAGAGTGTTGTGCTGGAAATGCCCTCCACACAACATTCAAGAATGGAACTGGCTGTCTGTGAAAGTTTCTCTACCACTGCCGGGATTTGAACCCAAACTAGCGGGGCCTACACTCTGGCCACAACTCTAACCCGATCCCCATAAGGGATGAGAAGATAAGGATGAAGGATGACGAAGAGAAAAAACAACAGTATTCAGCTCTGGCAAAATATCAGACACGCTCAGTGATTCAATCCGTAAAAGTTACTTTGGATAGGTGAACTTAGAGCTGGAGGTGGGTGTCGTCGACTCCGTAAACTAGTCCAGGCCGCGGTGCCTCCGCCGAGTATCCCAGAGATAAAATTGTGATTTCCCTAAATACTATTAGTCCAGGATGTACATAGGGTATTCAGCCTTAGTTAGCACTTTGTAATCCTTGGAACTCAATTTTTAATCATTAGTGACCAATTCGTACAGTAGACACATCATAGAAAACATCAGCGTTGATGGCGGCGCGGGGTGAACATTATTCGAGATACATTATTATCAATGGCTTGAAAGCATCACCCGGTACTTTGAACAGAACCCTACGGTCAGCAGCCATGCAATATACCTACCACGCTACCCAAAACATTCTCATCATTTTTTTATTTTCCTACTCTTGTTCAGTACTCAGGTTTGCTCTGTTTAGAATTAATGCGTAAGGAATCCATCAATTTTTTAGAGCGAAAAAAAAATTCAAAATTTCATAAAAACATATAATACTTCAGCATAGAATATTGACGTACTAGGATAGTTGGACTCATTATTTGAAGTACACGTTTCACAAGGAAAGAAGAATTGCCAGGAATATACAACAACAGCATCATCTTTGGAAATTTTAGCACGTGACTCACGGTAATTAGCCGATTGTCACGAATCCCTTTTTATGATGGTGTTTCCACTAATTAGAATATTGATCGATATTTATCTGATCTCACCGTAATTTCTCATATCTTCTGCCCTTCCTGATATCGTCTAAAACCATAAAGGCATTTACCGATAAAAAAATGTGCCATTAACTGTCACAATGAGTCAAGGATTATATCACAACTAGATTCGGCTATGATACAATTCTCACCGTAAATACAAAGAATCTGGAGGGCCATCAAAAATTTATTCACAGTCACTGTTGCTATAACTTTCTGTCACCGCACGAGTTAACCTAAAAAATCTCTTCCAGAACGATCACATCTGAATTCCCAATAAAATGTCACCCTTTCTTCAAGCGTTTAACACATTAAATCATTTTTTTCAATAAAAAGTTCCCGACCCATGCGCCATGGTTAACAACAGTTCTGCCGACAGTAGCAAAAAACGCAGGCATATTGAGAAACAACAGCTTTAGTGATTTATCACCCGCTTCTCATGCCTAATATCACTTCCAATCGCGGAGTAAATGTACACAGAATACATGTCCATTGCTGAAGTGCTATTAAAACACTTCTACCATTAGATTCCATATTTGGGGATAATTGTAAAGCATTACCACTTTCTATAAATAAGTACTCCTTGTTGGATTTTCTCTCTAATCGTCTCCAATTTCTACAATTTATTTTAACGAATCACAACGAATTTATCGGCATTATTTAACATCCTTTCTAAATATCATTAAAAAGTACATAATACTATACTTTTCATCTTATAAAATGGTAACGGGACATAGAATGACATACCTGGTGTTATTATCAACGTTTTTTAAAGCCTTGAGCCTCGACCCTTAATTTATATTTGTTCTAAAGTCACTTCGAATAGTTATTCCAATTACGATGGGACACTCAAGTACGGGCCTCATTTTTCTTTATCCATTGAGTAGGCTCATTACTGTACATTTCTCCTTCTCTCATTGCCTCCTCCAAGATCTGCCTCCATCACAAATTTTCTCACACGTAATGCTAATAATGTTCTAAACTGTGAATCTCCCGCAGAAAGCTAAATAAAAGGGGTGATAGCAGGGCTAAAACGACTCGGGTCTGCTGGAGTGCGGCGAGACGTAACAGCAGAAATGGAAAAAAAAATAATATGGGCGATACCAACAGTGAAGGAAGGGGGAGGAATGGTATGTAGGAAATAGAAAGAGAGAGAGAGAGAGAGAAAACTTCATACTAGAGGGGAGAGAAAGATTGGAAAAGAAGCGTGAGAAGCACATGAGGCGACCGGAGAAGGAGAGAACTGAATCGTTTCCTGTCTCCGAGCCACGTAAACCTCCTCCATCTCGACGAAAATGCGTCTCCAAGGGAATCTTGCTTCGGGCCGTCTCTCTCTCTCCCGCCAGACCCCTCTCGTACCAGGGATCGACCTTTCGATGGGGGATGAGACGTAGATGGCCACGACTCCCGTTGCCAGCCCACGTACACGTCACACCACTTCGAATATTTCCACTCACACGCCTGGACAGAGGAACATGCTGTGGATGCGAGACAGGCAGGGTGGAAGGAAAGAACTCGAGAAGCGCCATACCTGCCCATGTCCCCCCAATCTTTAACCCAGGGATGCATGGGCCAGGGTTCGTGTACAAGGTGGTGGTAGGGTCACGAGGAGGAGGTCTAACGTTGGAGGGAGGTGGGCCCAAACGGTGACGGTGGTCTCTCACGCGACATTCATACCCATCCCACGGGAGTTTGAGGGCAAGGCATGTGGAGCATAGGGGAACGAAAGGGAAGGGTATAGGATGTAAAGTAGCGGGATTTCAAAGGGAACCGCAATTTCTTGGTTTTTTCCACGTAGCATGCAACGTGGTCATAACACCGCCACCGTATATCAAATTTTGGTCGAAATTGCTCCTGTGCCGCCGTACAATTTTTACGACTCAATACTGGAAGAGGATTTTTTGCTTCCAAAACTAGGGAAAAAGAGATTTGATGCACAAAGTAAGATCGGATGTGGCCATTGGTTATGTATACGAACTCACTACAGGACCAGAATTAAGTTCAAGGTTAAATCCAGAGGGCATATCAGCTCGACGGCATCTTAATATGCGTAGCAATATGAAATATAAAGTATTTTGACAGCAAAATTTTTTTCTTCTTTCACTCTCGTTCAAATTACGTAATAAATTACGCTGATGGTGCGCGGAAAGGGACTAGCTTCAGAGTAGTGACCAAATACGAAACAATGAAAGCCCCGTGTGGTGTTTTACGGAAACGTTAGTTACTTTTTGCTGATTTTAAGAGTTCATCTTTCTTATTGTTAAACTAAAAGTGACTCCTAAAAAAGAATTGATAGTTCCACTGATTCATCAATCAACACGAAGTTTATTTTGTACCAATTGATAATAGTTAACTACCTAGCCGCGGGAAATTACTATTAAAGCAATAATCATGGCAATTTTAACTACTGGAAATAAAAATGTCACTATGAATACACAACATTTCTATTTCGAAATGAAAACTGCTGCAGAGGAAATTACCCACGAAATATTCCCTGTCACAAAAAGGCCGGGCATCGTAGATGCACGTGAGTCCTAAAATTTTCTTTTTTAATATTGGCCGCATGCCCAGAGGCCAATAACTGCTCTGCCATCCTCACTCTGACATGAGGTCATGACTTGGATCATTTAAACAGAAGAAGCGTTGCTAGGACCACTCTAAACACCAATAGTACTAACAGAAAAAGTTTTCATGAAGGCCTTTTTCTGGACCACTAGTATCACACTACTCAGAAATCATACTGCGCATCACAACCCCAACCAACTACCTGATAACTACGTCATGAATGGGCTCCTCAGGTAAGAAAAATATCGGTAGGATGTCAGTGGTTCGGGTCAATGCTGAGATCAAACAAGTTCCAAGATAGGGTTCAGTAGTTCAGAGTTCAGTTCCGGGTTCGGTTACAGGGTTCTGGGTTAAGTTCAGGTTCACTTTCGTCCAAGACCTCCTTGCGAAATGTATACAAAGAGGCGTATCTTCGTTGCATGGTCAAAGTTAATAGACTATAAAATCTCTCTGTAGAAATTCAAGTTAGCGAGTAAATGATGAGGAAGTCCTGAGAAGAGTAGGAGAGAAGCCTCATGAAAACCTTGACAAGAAGACGGAAGAACCTTATAGGCCGTAACTTGAGACATGATGGCCTGATGAATAAAATTTTCCGAATAATAAAATACCTCGATTAGTATATTTGGAACAGTTGAAGAAGGATGTGAAAGAAAAGAAATACCGATGTTCGAAAATGTTAGATGATATGTGTAGAGAGCTGCGTCAAATGGTGACCAGTGATAGTGACGATGTTGCCTACACCAATATTAATTCAGTGAAACTTTTTCTCGCGTTAGCTTTCATCACATCATTAGTCAATACACACCAGCAAAGGAAACAACAAGCCTTTCGCACGCACAAAGAATCGAGTCCTTAAAATTATAGTTCTCAATCGAAAGCAGCGTTTTTTTCCTCGCACAAGAGCAATGGAAATGAAGAATTTCAAAATAGAAATGAACAGAAAGGTTGATTTTGCTCATTCGATAGTTTTTCATAGCTTGGACCCCAGCATTTCCCGTATATTAGATGAATTAGTAATCACAATTCCATTAAAATACCCTAGTCTACCCCCTTCTCCACCGGTCATTACCTGCGTTACATTCTGCCATTTCTCGTGAGTCAGTTCACAGATTCCTCCATTAGTTATCGCCCCGAGCCCCTCATTTCACCCTGAACTACGGCCTACCCCACCCACTGCACTCCGACACCTCTTCCAGACCCCCTCCCTCTCTCGATCCAATAAGCGCTCCCCTCATGAGGCAAATCACATTGAAACTCACTAGGCGCTAACTTGCACCGAAGTTGGAAGGGTGAGGAAGCGGAGGTAAAGGAATACGTAAACTTTGAATGACGAAGCCAACTGTATGTATTTAGCTCCTGAAATCTTGCGTATTCATATCCTAAGTTGGCGATAGGCTTAATTTTGTAATCAATGAGTTGAAGGTTTTCCTGTTTCTTAAAGCGTAATCAACAATAAAGTTAAGATTAATTACTCTGAGAACTAGTAAACACGCAAAAATAATCCAATGAACCAAAGTAAAACGAACTCTTAACTTCCTCGGCCAATGCGTAGACTATATAGTCATCTATGATCATTAATCTTTAATTATTATTACTATTATTAATCTTATCCTGAAGAAACTTGGGAAAAGAACTTGAAATTTAAGATTCAAGGATTTCGTAGTCACTCGCGCATCGATTTCATGCCCAAAGGTTCTTGCCAATCAATCTAGGTGAATGTATATTTCCTTTCAATATGGGTGAGTATTTTCTGAAAGCAATTCAGACTTACACGGATATATATTCCTCATATCCTGGCAGATAAAAAAACTAGTACCAAGATAAAAATGTAGCTCTCAACTTAATGGTCTACAATATACCAATGTCTGCAACTTAAAATACCGTTGCCCACCCTTTGTGTAGCCTGAATTGTTGTTGATTATTACCTTTGCAATACTTTGACGTAAGCTTTAAGTGTCGTCTTAAGCAATAGTTGTAGTAATCTGCAATCTCTGGCTTTAATATCATGTCTCACGATAATCCATGAATATCATAACTGCGTCATATATTTATGAAAAAAGGTATGCATCGGAAGAAGAAACTTCACTGCTCCACATGACTATTGGAGCCCTCGTAGTGAGACGCTGGAGTGAAATTTTTCAAACAAAACAAAGTTCGGTCTCATTGCAACCTATCATAATCAACCGTTCGGAATGAAATCCGATCGGAATAATTCCGGAGATTGTCGAGCACACCCTCCAGGATTTGTTTTTTTTTCAAAAATTAAAACGGAAGGGATAGTAAATTTGTAACACTGAGCGAGAAGTCTGGACGAGGTTCGGAAACATCCGCAGAGATCCAAAACGAGCAAGATAGAAGCGCACTATGAAGCGAGCTAACTGAGACGGCGATGGCAAGAAGGGAGTTGCTCTGGGGTGGAAAAAAGGAAGAGGTGAAGCAGACGAGAAACGGAGAGGCTGAGCAAAGGATGAGTTTCTCCCTCAGGAGGGTGCGCTTGAGTAGAAAAGTAAGTTGGGTCCCTTTGCCACTCTCATGCCTGCAGTGACTTCCTAGAAAGAGGGTCTCACTGCGTCTTGGGCACCACCAAGAAAGTAAATTTCAAAACACATGGAACAAACTTATAAGGAACTGCGGAGATTCCCAGAAGATTAAATTCCACTTCCTCTCTCCCGCCTCTCCATAGCCCGACATCCGCGCTAGCAAATAATTTATGCCAAAAATGAGCTATATTTGCCATTACTAATTGCGAAAAGTTGGGTAAAACTTGTTCCAAACGTACTTACTATATTATTTTGAGAAAATAAATTTTAACTCTTTATTCATCCATCATCACCCATGGACAGAAATGATAACAGCAAAAAGAATTTTTTCTAAAAAGTCGTGTACTACCTAAATTTGAAAATAACTGGATTCATAAGAAATTAGGCATTCAACAAAGACAGCCATGCATCCAAGTAAAATGTATCCAGGTCCATTACAAAAATATCACTAATCGTGAATCAAGGAACTAAAACCAATTAAATATAAAGGCTATTACAGTAATTGCTAGTCAATAGGATATTACGCTAATGGATCAATTATACTATTTATTTATTGTTCTTGTTGATGCAGAATTTTAGTAGAACCATGTTTTTCTCCGAGCCTAAGTTACAAATAACTTGACGCAGTAAGAGATAATTGATGATATTCATCTTAATACATGCACAATTAATATTTCAGAAGGTACTATGCATAATTGGACTCATTTAGAGCGCGTTAACCAAGTGTATCCCCAAGTCGATGTGCATACGGAAGAAATTCATTACCAGAAAGCTTCTATATATACAGAATCAGACCCTTTTGAGCCTATTCCCCGCAGGAATCGTCGAATCATGATCGCCGAATAATCCTGTGCTTCCTACCGTACCGTGGAGAGAGGCGAATTAATTCCGAAATCTCTCCCGTTTTACGTCACTAAGTTTTTTCCTGATCCTATCCCGTATAATCCGGGCAAGAGGTAGGAAATTGATCTTAGGGAAGAGAATTCGGCCGTCAAGTCATTAGGGTCCACTAGACGGGATGCTCCACCTGAGGGTTTCCGTATATCCACACGACGCAAAACCCTTCCTTCCCTTCGTCCTCTAAATAGGTAATAGCACGCATCATCCGATGGGGTGGCGAGCTCTACCTCCTTCCTCCCGGCCAGGGATATCTCCTTCCTCACTGCGACGGAGCCCTGTGGATATCCGCCGCCGCCGCATCGCTGTGACAGGCCCTTGCTCTATTTAAGAGACAGCGCCAATTGACAGGCGAAAGGACTAAAATAACGTCCCATGAGATTGTCGCGTCTCCCTCAGCAATCTCCGTCCCGAGGAATGACTTGAGGTGTCGCGCTGAAGATTCATCGAGCGGTGATTTTCGTTCATCTCCTCAGATTCCTCACGTCACGAAATTTTCTTCCGATTTCCTGCCTTCAACTTCAATTCTATATGAGCATCACACTCCCTCTTCATCTTCAGATCCGTCTGCAATGCGTTTGGTAATTTTAGCGGCAAATTTCCTCAATTTTTACGCAAGAGGTATTCTTTATCCGAAATAGCACATTCGCCTTCCGTTACCCCTTTCACTTCAATTTATTTTCTGAATATCGTGCTCCCAGATTCTATTCATTCTTTCGGTGGTTCTTTTTAATGGAAAGGTAGGAAATGAAATGGTATTTTGTAGTTTTTAATCAACGCAGTACAGTGAAATAAAAAGTGATTATTATTTCATATTGTAAATTATCTAGTTGAATGCATCGAAAAACACAGCCATCGCTACTCGCATAAAATCATTTTATTACTTCCAATGCTTCATATTTAATAAAATATGATTTCATTATGTTAAATATGGATGTTTAAATATTGTTAAACTTTCAAAATATTTATATTGTCCCCCTAAATAGTGCTAAAATTATAAAAATCTGTTGACGAGCTAGACTCGTTATTTCACCGCAAGGGGTTAATGCCATTACGTCAAAAAGATAGCGTCCCTCCATTATCATGACTCCTTTCCGCAAGTCCTCTTGACAGGCTCAAAAGCTTGCATTTCTACCTTTTTGGCACTGAAGACAAATGTCGCATTCCTCTCCCTGGTTACGTATGGAATCCACCCTGCCCGTTGCAATGTCTCAATACAAAAATCAAGTAGTAATAACAAAGATATAAGACAAAAATTAAATACAGGGTCCAATAGGATTAAGAAAAGTATTGCTAATTGCAAAAAAAAACTAACAAAAAAGGTAAAGGGTGTTCTTAAAAAATCTTTGAATTCAGAGACGAGGCCATTAGAGAGAACGAATTTAAATTCACCATAGTACTTCGAAAAAAGGCATTCTGGCTCAAAACCAGGTGCGAAAAAATTAATGAAACGTTACACTACTGGAGACATCTTATGATGCCACCCGCCATCCACGGAAGAAACTAGTGACATCTTAAAATGCAACCCGCATGGAAGGTGTTAAAATTAGTTTTACGAGCCAATTCGTTTGACTAGCAACTACACCCCCTCTTAACACAATCATTCCCTTATATTCGCCCAAGAGGACTGCATAGAGGATGCCCAATTCCAACCCATACAAGGTTGATTTCTGTTGCCACTTCGGTCGGATTTTCATCGGCTTTCAAAAATGTCTGCAGCGCGGTAATGGATGCAATGCGATCCACTTTTTCATTATTTTGCCGTATCATGTTTGTAATTGAGAGGAATAGCATTGAAAAGTAATGAATTTGATAGATCACATCATATTGTATGTAATATGATGTGATCTAAATATTCAATATATATCATATTGTAAATTTCGGTTAACACCCCTAGTAATACCTTATGTCCCCGTGAAACTTGTGTCAATTTGTTCGTCAGCGACGCGAGTGGCAATTTATGTAAACCAATTTAAATGTGCGGTGGCCCACTGATGGGTGACAACATATCTAGAAGCCGACTTGAGGATCTTCTTTTGTAATATTTGTGGATTCACCTTTCCCAACGACTTTCAATGTATCTCATTCTTACCTCCTTTTTTTACTTCCCCACACACTGATCCCCTCTCCCTCTATCTTCGGTTCCCCTCTCCCTAAAAAGTCTTCCCCTTAACTCCCGCTGCTACTGTATACCCCCCAATCATTCATCCTCCCCACCTAAAAAAATACCCTCCTCTTTTTTCTCCTCCAGCCTCCCTTGCTAAAGCCAAATAGCAATTCCCAGTTCGAACTCTTTTTACCTATTCCAAATCCCTGGGTAATAACTGCAAGGAACATCAGAGATTATCAAACCGCTTGAGAATGAAAAAATAAATCCCCAGCGAGCACTAGGAAGAATAAAGAAAGGGGGTGGGCGTGATTAATAATTCATTTTAAATAACTGTTTCGTAACACCGAGTGCCCTTTGACGCATGGCTTTCCCCCCTCGCTGTTGGTCCCTCTACTTTATGCCCATCCTCCTTTTATCCTTGCTAAGATATTAAAATGAGATTTCGAAGAAAAACTCCCTAAGCGATACTCGATTTTTTCCGGTAAGGTTGAGAGAAGGCTTAAAAGCAGGAAAGAATTGTTTTGCTTTCGAAATTCGCATGGTGTACTCAGATTCCCAATGAAGGGATGAAGAGATCCATGAAATACGGGTGCATAATTTCAAAAATCTACAAAAAATATGTGTCACTCTTGTATAAATAGCTTTATTGGTAAAAAAATCGAATGATTCATCTATTACACACTCCCTAAACTTAGAAGCATTAATCTGATAGTTTGACAAAAGTTTATGCCAACCATCCACGCATACTTAATTATTAAAATTGATCATATAACCTTCGCAAAACCACATTGGAAAAACTTTTACCAGGCTGATTTCAAAGAATCTCATACCATTCGAATCTTGAAACATAGGACTTCTTTACCAACGTGAACATAATTAGTTATGAATATAATGTTCTCACAAGATTAACGAAAAATGGGATAATAATTTAGCCACTTTTTTCTTAAGTAATGATTCAGCAGGGGAGTTACCCTTGATGATGGCGTAATAAGCTGCAGCCGGTCGGGGGAATAAAATTTAGCAGAGTAAGTGCTGAAGCATGTCCGGGGAATAAAAAGTTTCTTTGAAAATTTCATTGATATCGCTTACACCACATTATTTCTTTACTTTATTGAAGGAAAATCAGCTTATTAAGACACCGTCAAAATAATATCATCCCGAGAGACAGTAGAGCATAGAAAATATAAAATAAACTTATGAAAATGTTTTGGATGACGTAGATTATCATATATCCGTTCCCATAATTTTCTAAAATGTACGATACCAATCTATAAATATAATGTTGACAATAGTGAAAACAGGTGAAGGCTGAGATTAATTGTGCTTGATTTAACTATCGAAATTAATTTTATTGTTTTACTTGCTTGCATAAATTTTGAAAACGATTATAAAATCATTTACACGCAATAACTTCACAATATTCCTATACACGTAAATAGCACCAACAATAATCTACTGCTCTTCTCTCCCTTTTATCTCCTTTAACAACTCTGGGTAGAAAAACAAAGGAATAATTCTTCTCCCTCCCTCTTCTCCCGTCGAGGCCGAAAAATTTGACGCACCACTGCCCCCGGTCATTCTGCCTCCACCCCCACCCCGTGACCCCCTCCTCTACTCAGTTACGTCCTCCATCCCCAACGAACTAACCTCCAAGATAAAGCATAGAAGCGCCTTTTGGGATGAGACTGCGGCCAAGGCTAATGAGAAGAGTACACGTACCGGCACAAAGTTTCCCACATCCCCAAACCCCTTTCCCTACGCAGGTCTTGCCTCCCTCCCTAGGGATAGCCTCTGAGGATGGAACAGCGAAGGGAGGGGGCACAGCGGTGCACAGGGGGTGAGAGGTTTTGTAAGAGACTCTTTGGAGGAGGGGCGAAGGAGAGATACTGAGCTTTTTAACGGGCAAGAAAGGGTGGGATGACAAAGAGTGGGGGTGTAGTTTTTAGCGGAGGGTGGAAGAATGTGTGCTGGGGTAAAGGAAGGGCCTCATCCTCATGCGAGAGTGTAGAGGGGGAGGGAAGCTCAAGGCGCTCCCAAAGGGTCCTCTTAGAGACACCCCACCCTTCACCTCCGACCCACACCACACCATCTCCTTCCTCCAAAATAGCTCTTTAGACCCGCACTACCATCTCTCCTACATCCTAAGCCCTATCACAGCTATCCTTCATCTATTCCATCCATTCTTCGGATAAAAGGTACATTTTTCGGCGTAATTCGGTGGAAACTTTAATATTTAACATAATGATAGCACTTGTCTATTTCCACATTCCTTTATGCCATTTTCAAGGTGCATAACTTTTGGATTACAGCCTATGTATAAATGTTTCAGTGGGAGAGGGATGGGGTATAGTTTTCAGGGAAGGGTGGATTACTGAATGTGAGAAATGAGGTTACTGGAAAGGAGTCACAGGGATAATTAACAGTAACCTGTAAATAAACTTATTATGTAGAACATCCATTCTTCATCGAAGTCATTTCGTCGTCCTCCACTCCTTTTCAATATTTTCCGCCACATTTGAATACACGATCCTACATCCAAGTCATAGACTCCACAATTCCACGAAAACACGTTTTACTCATTATAACCTAGCATGATTTCTTGGAAAATCAAGCTTGAAGATAATTCATTTGGAACACATGTATATTTTCAGGTAAATCATATTTATCGTTGCAGCGTTATATTTGGCCATTTCATTTTGCTGGGTAAAATGACAGTAGTTCATATCTACCTTTTAAAAAGCACAAAATTTACAGCGCACACATTTAAAATGACGTTTTTTCAAGTTGCTCAGAAGCAATGCTAGGTTAAGACAGGCAAACGTGGTACGAAGGCCTCTATATTGAAAGCACGCATCATCTACTATATTATTTTCAGTTTTCGATGACGTTTGAGTATCAATAGTTAATCCATAAACAATAATAACTGCCGAAGATTGACCATAAGTGAATAATATCGATGGCTTTCCAAGAATTCTTGGAATGTCACCATTCCACGAACCATCGATTTGATGGTCTAATGAGTTCATAAATTTGACTTTAATCCATTTGGTGATTTTAATAACAACGTTCATCCTCAAAATTAATCCACCCCACTTCTCATGTACCCTCATCCTTAGCCTCACTACCATGGATGTCTGAACCTCCTCTCGCACCGACCACTATCTGCATCTGTTGTTTGCCCGGTCCCTCTGCCTTCCTTGCGCCCCCGCGGGGGCAGTACCACCCAGAGGGTGGTGGGTGGTAATAGGGGAAGGAATCCTCTGTGAAGAGTGACCTCCGGCCCGACCTCCCCTCCCCCCTCAACCTCCGGGGCCTCTCCTGAAACCTCATCCTGCGCTTCGCCCTGATTTCGGAACGTCTCAACCGCAGCCTCCCCTCGATATAATCGGATGATGGGGATGGGGCTCACTTGGGTCGAGTAGTGCGGTTAAGACCATTATTTCTACCACCGATTCAACGCCAAGGACTCCTTCAAGTATGAGCATAAAATAATATTTATAAATGTTTCTGTAAGGAAAGAATGAAGCTTTGCTATCTCCCCAATAATTTATGATTCACTTGCGACCTGTTTCTATTCAGAGTTTCATCTCCTGTCTATCATCAATATATTGCATTTATAAAAATGCTACTTTTATTTTTGTTTTCAACCACTCCACGCTCTTTATAACAATTCAATTGAAATATATTTTTATGATTTCGAATTTAAAATTTTGTATATCTGTTTTGATTAATTATTGTATCTTATTGCTTTACCGTCTATATTTTAAACGCATTCATTCATACTGCTTTTATCCTGTTACTTATAATTTATTTTCTTCGTCAATTTTTTAAATATGTAAATGCATTATGAAATGGGCTTCCTGAGCGGTGCCAAAATTGTCAGGAGGCTGAGAAACGACTTGACCAGCTTAAGAAAACCATAATTTGAACAAGCCATTTAGCAGGTGTGTGCTGAAATATATGTCTACATATCAATGTTGGACTATATAATGAGCTGAATTAATGACAGAATATTTTCTTATGTAAAAAAGTCTTGGCCTAGGGGAAGAGGGTGTTGGATTGTGGCATCATCTGGGTCAGGTAAATTAAGAACTTAGTGAAGTCAAGTCCTAAAGCTGCTCCATAGAAAAAAATTAACAAGTTCCAGTGTATTTATTCACAATGTAACAATTTATGTACATTCATAGGGTAACATCACCTACATCACTAGTTTAGTTCATACAGCAATGTTTGCTCCAAAACTGACGGCGTGAAATACAAACATCCACGCATCAAATTGGGGCAGATAACAGTAGGCGAGCGTGTAAGAGGGACTACCGTCCACGAAAATGCCCATACAAATTTATTTTTCATCCATCACATCAACATCTTACGGCGCTGTCGATTACTCGTAAACTTTCTGAGTTTCTGGAACCCTAAGAGGCACCTAAATATGCATTCAGCTTTGCAGCGCGCAACCCACAACACCATCCAATCTCGTCATACACACCTCTTCACATCTTTATGGTACCTAACCCTCCCCAACAAATGGCCACCAGCAACCCAGCGTGCTTCTCTCCCCTGGAAATCACAGCTTCCCTCCACACAAAACATACCCTTCCTTATGCTGTCACAAACACAGGAATAGCAGGGCACGGGGACAAAATCAGGCTACGGATCGGCTGGAACCTTCAGACCGATTTTTACGTCATTTCCAATTGCCCAAAAACGATAAGGAATAAATATAAGCTCGTTTTGGACGCAGTAATGTCCTCAATAAATATAAT
This sequence comes from Ischnura elegans, assembly GCF_921293095.1. NCBI lineage: Eukaryota > Metazoa > Arthropoda > Insecta > Odonata > Coenagrionidae > Ischnura > Ischnura elegans. The sequence continues at coordinate 68,926,094 of NC_060248.1, read as the reverse complement.
TTTTTTACTACTAACGACCGACCATTGAAGAAACAAGGAATGAGAATATCTTACTTGCATTGATATAGAAAATAAAGCTTGGATTAAGTATTAATTATATTCATTAAAAGCTGGATCAGATCACCTAAACCATAACTTGAGGAACTGTATGGGCGGAGAAGGCGATATGCTGGCAATAATATTCTGATAGGTGTTCTTTCATCTCTGAGCAGTATTATTTAGTAGGATGGCAAAAAATAATGAAAATTACCATAAATACCATTGTGTGTTTAATTCATTCATAAAACATTACGAAAGCCGACGAAATTTTCCTCGTAAATTCAAACCGAAAAATTGTTTAACTGTGTTTTATAAAATTCTTAACTTAAAAAACTTCCTTCTCGAGTATGTAATGCATAAAAAATTAACAAACTTCCTTCGAGGGAGACAGTTTTCACTTCCAACCTCCCATCGCTGCATCACCTAAATATTTAGAAACGACGTGTTATTGGTTGTTATGAGTGCTGTTGTTTCATAACAATGGCTCAGTAGAAATGCTGCGTCTTTCGGAATAAAAATGTAAGGACACTTCTAAAATACATAAATCGGTCAGTGTTTCTTCGCGTCAGTGAGGGTATCCAAGCTTTACAAAACCACATGTGACAAAGAGGCAGTTTTTAAAGTAATTCATCACGAATAACACAGCCTAAAGTGGCACATTGAATCATTTATAGATACTTTAACTTAGAGATTGCATTAATCGTAAATCCGTATTTACTATCTACTTACTGCAAAAATTTCATATCAATATTGTTTAACCAGTAGATTGATTCCAGTTAACTATATTAATAAGAATGAAATACCTTTATAAGATAAGTGTCATGATATATACACCTATAGTCCATACTTTAACGCTGAATAGCGTGAAAATTGAAATAAAATATTTTATGAAAATTCCAGGCATTTTCCAAATTTTACCTAACACTCGTAACCCACGTAGAAGATAACAAGCATAAAATAAATGAAGTGCTTTAATTAGCCTGATAATATTTCAAAGTTTTTCAATAGAACACATATGCGCAAAATCAGCGAAGAACATTTGCTTCAATCGTATGATAAGTAAACTTTTGAGCTTCCAAATAATCCACCAGGAAGCCTTGGCCATTTCAATCTTAATTACCATAATTTCTCATGAAAATTAAAAGCGGTCGAGGATAACTATTTAGATATGTGGAAGATAGATATTCATGTCATTTTCACTAAAAATTCAACAAATTTAACCCCAAAACTAATGAAGATCCAACTGGTGCGTGATCAGTACACTTACACTCTAAGATCGATGCTTCCGATAATGGTGGGGCAGAATGAGAGAAGCGGGTGAATTAATAGCGGTGGAACACAGTAAACGTACATATTGAGATCGCAGAAGATAGGGGAAAAGACGAATAAAATTAATTTTAAGACTATAGCTATCTAAATAATCAACAAAGGTAGATTTAAATCAGAAGATAAGTAAACTCTGCAACCCCCGCATACTATACTGATCACTTGGTCACCATCAAGAAATTGATATCATAATCAAAAGAGATATAAATAGAAATACTATTCATGATTGAAGATATAAAACCTTGGTATATTTTCATAGATTTTTTTGCTTGGTACGACGCGTTTCAAGAACACGAAAATGCAACCTTAGCGTCGACACGCATCGAACAACATTTTAAAAATCTGTGAAAATTTACCAAGGTTGTTCATCTTCATTCAGTATCTATGAATTTTCACCAAGTAAAAGCATAATCGATCTATTTCAAAATTGCTAATATTGATGGTGACTCATATATTCTGAAATAGGTCGATATTTTCTACTACATCGTGTGGAAACTACGACTTTATATTATTTTCATTCGAAAATTCAATAAATATTATGGGAAAAATTAAGGAGTACACACCATATACGTGGTCACAACACACCTGCCCTCGTAGATCGATGTTTCTGATAACAGGGGGGGGGGGAGAACGAGAGAAGATGGGAGGTTGGATATATGGTGGACAGACACTATATACCCGCAGAGAGAGAGAGAGCAAGAGAGAGATTTGCGGGGAAGGAAGAGATATGGGAGGGCGGCGGGGGGGGGGGGCTTTCTGGCCGGGCGCCCTCCCAGCCCTGTCGTTTGGGGCTACCGCGGGTCTGACCTCCGCGGCGGCCCGCTCGCCACGCCGACCGAGGCCTCATACAGGATGCACGCCCCATGGCGACTCCTGAGGGATTACCGGGGAAAGGAGATGGCGGGCGGAGTGCGGACTGAGGAAGGCGAACGGAGAGGTTGCGCGAAAGAGAGGGAGGGGGAAGCTGGATGATGAGTGGGGGAGAGGGGGTTTAGGTTGGGCAGATCCTTGGCCGGAATGGTGGCTGGGTCCTCTCAATATTGCATCACGCATTCCCTCACTCAATTCCCTCACCTGCCACTCTACACAGTCCCTCCTCCCACCGCACTTACCCCCGTATTCACCCCTACAACCCTCTCTCTCCCAACCCTCATAACTCTTCCCTCATCTTGCCAACGAGGACGCGCACCGCAAAGAGAGTCGAAGGTTGCTGGCGCACTCCGAGCATCTCATTTCATCTTCCTGTTAATTTCATGCGCGACGAAAACTCCTGGCGCGCGCACATTGAGGAATATATTAACGGTGATGCGGTGGCAATCACTTCCTTGGACGTAACTTTGCGGAATTCCTTTATTCACTCATTGAAAAGCACTTGTAATGTTCCACCAATTTTTATTTGGTGTTTTTCGATGGAAACGAAAACAATTTTTTTCCCTAAGGTGAAACGGTGGTATTAGTAGTAGTGGGTATATCACGTACGACAAAATTTACGGGATAAAGCTAGGGTAAAAGATGATCAGGGACTTGATGCCCCCCAGATCAAGATCAATTGAAATGATAAAGAAAATGGCTAAACAGTAGATAAATCACAATCAATTTTCATGTCGGTGAAATGAAAATATTCCATATCCATTAGGTAAATAAAAATGATAATGTTACGCGAGAATTTTACAACTAGTTCTGTCATTTTATGGCATTGAAAGTAACAGCTATGAGTTTTTTCGTCGAATAAAGGAAAAGCAGAAATGTAAGGAAGGAAGGATTGCAATTTCCCGTCATCCCCAATCCACCTCAAAAAAACCACGTCTACTCTTTCCACATCACATGTACACAATCAAAAAAGCCCATTGAGTATATGAGTAGACAAATTCACAATGCGTCGAAAGTAATACTTTGAGGTATAGTTAATATTTTTCAAAGGAGAAAATGTTTTACTTGAGTTGTTATAGCTGTCAAGGAGGCCACATAATTAACTCCATTGAGAGCTGAATACCGCTACGTAGGGGAAAAATATCTGCGCTCCGGCGGCTGAGTTACGTAGGGGATTAAGTAGGATTGGAGTGGTTTGAGAATGATCCTGTTAGCTACCTAGTGAGTACACGACGCAACGTGGGGAAGGAAAGCCGGATGAGAACCGATTAGGATTTGACATAAAAGACGCATAAAATCTACACATAAACACATTAGACTCATATTGTTGATTTCCCATCAAAAATATCTCCTAGTACTTAACACTAAGGCCGGTGCTAATACACTTTCCTCAACAAGAATCAATATAAATTCCATATTAATGCAGCAGGTCTACAATTATCATTAGTCTAATATTTTTTCTAACCTTGACAACTAAACCATTCAGCTAGGAGCTTTTGCTCTTAATTCTATTCCTTACGTCGTAAATATAAAATTATGCCATAATTAAAATAGAAATTATTTTCAAATAATTTCTGGAACAGAATCTCAAATGAAAGATAAATGCATTCTAAAGTGACTAAATATATCCCATGAGACTCGAAGACACGTTTTGAGTTCATCAATCCTCAACCTCATCAAAATAACTGCATCATTTCGCACTCTTTGGCTTCAACTGGGTAGCTATTGTTATGGAACTACAAAGCAACGTTTTGATGACGGAGTCTGTCACGGTCTTCATCCTTACAATCACTGCAACCCACGCTATCATAGCCATGAGTTTCAGTGATAATACCTGGTTTTTAAATTAAAAAAAAACACGCGAGTTTTCACACAGCATATTTGAAATCCTACAAAAAGTATACAGCTGTAAAGGCTCTGCAGAGGAAGGAAAATTTATTGCTAAATAAGATACTCTGCATTTGTGATCGGGTGAACAAATGAAGACGCAATTTAAACACAAAACATTCTGCGGCATACGCGTTAAAATTCATTCTAACGCAGCGGAAAATGCCACGTATATTCTTAAAGGGTTTTTAACCGAGTCACTGTCTTCGTAAGGGCCAGCGATTTGTTGGAATAGAGTCCTTTTAAGCCAAACTAAGGGATGATCTGTCCTTTAAGTTGAGCACGTGGGTAAAGTATTCCAATAAAACGGTGCTCAGAATGGAGACACCCAGTACACAAACCGAGAAGAAAATACCTGCGCATGATACCATTCAGCAATTCTACGGTAAAATGGATAGTTTGAGGCATGACTCCGTGAAATCCGTTCGTGCTGAATCAAAAAACCTTGCAGATTTCACATAAATAATTTTAATATCAACCATAGTCAAATGAAGATGTCACACAACGACTAAACTGGGCGATATTAAAATTATTTACATGAAATCTACAAGGTATTTTGAATCAACATGCTCTGGTAATCCTAGGTCTTCAGCGTTGCTCTTCATTGAGACACTCTTCCGCTTCAAATCATCGTCACTGCTTCCAAGGTAAGAGCACAACGCAGAGATTCGCTCACTCCGTACCCTTTTCTTAACCTCATATCCAAACGAGCTCCCTAGAGGATGGGCCACGCCACTACCACTACCATCATCTTAACCCTACCGCCGCTCTCGCAACCACCCCCACCTCCTTCAACACCACTTTCCTCGACAGCCACCGCATTCTCTCCCTTCCCCTCACCCTCACCTCTCATCGAAGCAGTATCCTCAACCAACTACACTCATTAAATTATGCAGGTCATTAAGAAACTTGGCTGGAAGGAGGCAGGATAGAGGGCTTGGGAATGACAAGAGCGGTGAAAAGTGGGTGAATGGGATGTGGGAGGAATGGCAAGGGTTTATATCTTCGTCTGCCTGCGAGTGTGAGCCAGTTTTGCGTGACGTTAAGGGTTTCTGGGAGAGGGAGAAGGGTTCGGAGCGCGCGATAGTTGACAACCGCCGTGCGTATGCAGGAGGGAGACGCGGGTAGAAGACGCGAGTAAAGGAGAGATTTTCTTCAGGATTAATTGCATCGATTAAACACATTATTCCACTTCCCGGGAAATTAAGTTCCGTCGGATTTTCGGAAGGGGGTGGGAGGCACCGAAAAGTTTTGCAACTTCAATATTTGATCGCCCAATTTCGCGCAATGAGGAAAGGGAATGGGGGAGTTTCTACGTGTTTAGGAATGCCTGAGTCAGTCAGTCTCCTATGCGGAGAGATTGCTGGGCTGTATTCTAAGGGCGAATTTCGTAATTTGTCGTGCTCGGAGGGAAATTAGCGCTCAGTTTTCAAGAGCGAAAGCGCGAATGCTTTCTCTGGGGGTAGTTTTCGAGTAATATGATTGATGGAATCAGGAGCACAGATTTCAGATTCAATTACAATTACAAGGCTGACTATGCTCACTGGTAATAAAGTAAATGGCGTAAATTCAAGTACCCCTATGGAATAAGTTCGTTTGTTCGGTCTTGGTGACGCCGCATTTATATGTTTTCAAGTCGCCAGTTCCGTGAAAATCCCAAAAATTAAAATATTTTATGAAACTGTGTTTAATGTACTATGAAAACGTATTCCATCAGCGGATTGATTAAAAAAAAACCATGGGGAGACAGCATCCGCCCCTGCTTTGGACATTTCACCTCTATCATTTTCTTATGAATGTATTTTTTTCATCCACGAATGCAGCAAGAATAGATATACCTACCACCGGAAATATATATTATAAATGTAAAATACCATATCAAAATAATTCAATTTCAAGCGAAAAACATTCAAAAGCGGCCATACGTATAGTGCCTGAAATTTTTCGTATTTAAACTTATAGTTAAGTGGCACATTCATACGGTTTTTTGCTTATAATTCGTAAGAGTTTCACCACTCAGAATAGATGGTTACCTATATCTATAGATGGATCTATTTTTATTCATATTTTCCTTTTTCGTTTTACATCACGGTATGATAAAACAAAGGGCAACCAAGTATTTTGCAACAATTTGTCGATCTCAATTAAATTGAACAAGATGCGTTTTTAAAGTTAAATCATTAAAATATTTCACGGATGTAAATAACAGCTAATGAAAGACGCTTCATCCTGCTCACCCTACTAATAAACAGTGACTAAATTACAAAAAATTATTTGTAATTTTTATTTTTAAACGATTTTCTCTTAAAGAAACTCAATATACTCCTTTATGGACTCTTTCAGACCGAAGGTTTCAACTTAGTCTTAAAACCTAGGAAAAAAAATTCATTTGGCTTCTACATATCTTTTTCATCAGCTACAAATGTGCACCCAGTAGCTGCTGTGCTCCACCATCCATGCATATCCAATCCGCCACATTCTCACAAAATATCACCTTCTATTGCTATGGATTGACTTCCATCCTGACGGCGCTTTCCGAGGAGTTTTATTTCGAAGCTCCCCTCCTCTTACGACCCTTCCGTGCCTCGAATGTTCCTTTTTTAACTTGGGTAGCTAATGAATTTAACTGCTGGACTCCCAAACTGCCTCCGCGCCCACTTCCTCAGAAATTATCCCTTTCTTCCTCTTCCCTTGACTTCTCCGAAAACCATTCCCATCCGACATTGCTTACTTGATTCACCATCTCACTGCCATCAGGAGTGCTTCCTCACTCCTTCTATCGTCTACCCACCCCTTTGCCATTAAAAGTCCCTTACCACCACAAATCCACCAGCCACTTCGCCGGCACCATTCTTTTTTACATCTAGATTCTACCCCGGAAGCCGTCTCAATAGGCGTGCGGTAGTGGTATTGGGACACAAGTCGCTTACACCTAAAAAGCAATTGCTAAAACGAAATTACGCCTAGCATTTATCAAAGTCCTTTATCGTGCGGAGGAAAAACGAATTCCCATACCTATTCGTTCGACAAAATGTCTCTCTTCGAGGGTATCATCATCCTCTTTACTCCATTGGTTGGCCGTTAATATTTATTTCAGTTATTTCAATTTTCTTTGCACATAAATTTCGTGTTCCCATTTATAAGTTTCAAAATTAAACATATTAATTCGCATTTTGAAGATAACATGCATATTAATTAACAATGTACCTTGTTCCTTTAATGTTACTACCGACCTATCAATATTAGGAGTAAGGAGTAAGTTTTGCTTTCCTTAATTGCTCTACTGATGCTTCCCAGTTAACTTTCATTTCAACTATAGATCTACAAATACACCAAAGGATGAAGTTCGCCGTGAAAAAATATTTGATTTAACCGGGATTCGAACCCGGATCTCCCGATTGCCGGTCAGGCGTGCTACCAGTTACACCACCAAGCCATCTTCTCAGAGCGAACTTCGGGATGGGTTTTACCGAACAAGATGTTGACGTCACAAGTCCACACTGTGGCACATGTGGCGAGGGTCGTGCTTACTAAGCCACTGTCGGGGAGAAAAACCCGTATTTTCCGCTGGTCTGCGGCGACGATTTTCAAAGCACTGAAGGAACAAGTGACTTTATACGCAGTCACGCGCACGGGTGCAAAGTTAAATACACCAAAGGATGAAGTTCGCCGTGAAAAAATATTTGACTTAGCCGGGATTCGAACCCGGATCTCCCGATTGCCATAGATCTACATTTTATCTTTTTTCTTCCAAATACGGCAAAAACTAATCGAATCACATCAGGTGACATGAATTTTATAACCAGAAAAAGACAATATCTTTGAAACAATATTATTTTTTCTTGTTCAGAAAAATGTCTAAAAATGTTCTTTTCTGCCTATTCATTTTAGATACCAGTTTTCAGTAAAAATATTATTTATAGGATTAACATCAAATATATATTTAAAATCTTTCTTTACATTTAAAGCCTATCGATTCCAGTCCAATATTACTACATTGATAATTTCACATTAGTATGAATTAGTATTAGGAAGAATAAAGTAGAATTCAATACTATCATTTACCATCCTAAGAATGTGGGCCTCCTTAACAATAATATTGCTCCTTCCAACGTACCTCGAATCAACTAAATTCTTTGTACTCGATCACAACTTCTTTCCTGCTATAAATATGAAAAGGAAAGGCTAGTCCGGAACGAACACTACGAGCCAACGAACGTTCTCAGTAGAAGTTCAGCCATCCCTATATGATTCTTTTCCTCCGTGATAAAGTAATTTAATATTGCACATAATTAGTGAATATTCCACTCAAGTAAAACACTTCTCGAATACTAGATACATTTTGTTACCAAACCATTGTGCTCTCATTCTTGTATCCTCACTCAATTCAAAAATAAGAGCGGCCAGTTATACCATTTTAGAATCACCCACTAAGATAAGTCGAAAATAGTAACCAAGCAAAGAACTAATCATCCACGTGACATAATTAAAAGTATATTAATGAGCATAAAAACTTTTTCAAACGAATTTAGATGAGATAAATGGATAGGCGTCAAGGCTGAGAATGAAGGAAACCATGTTTTGCTCATTTTCACTTATTCCGATGCTCATATTTATTTTTTACGTTGACTACTAAAAATATTTAATTCATACATCTACGTAAAGCAGGCACGTACACAGCGAAGGTGCTGTTAGGACTTAAGTACTGGCCTATTTTTTTTCTTCTTTTTCAAACTACTTTGTGGGTCGTACAAAATAATATTATAGTCATCGAAATGTCATTAACGTAAAAACTTTACACAATTTTCATTATTCAATTCAATTCTTCATTCATAAATAGTTGTTTTATGTCCGATAAATTGCTCATCCCGTAATAAATTTATGGCTTAGTGCCTTATAACGATGTTGATAAATAATTCTAGATTTTTTTCAACTAGAAAATTTTTCTTACTTAGCCTTGGAAAGAGAAAACACTCCAATCTACCATCGTCAAACCACTGCGTATAATAATATTAATCTTAGTGTAAAAAAATCGTTATGATAACTTATTTACGTAGGTAGTCTAAATAAGAGCATATTCTGAAAGAAAATTCTCATCTCCATCTCCACTAAGACTCTACACCCTCCTCCACAAAGTTTTTATTTCCACACTACCGTTTGTTGTGCGTCGTAATTTTTTCTCTCACTTCCCTACTACCTCTACCCCTTATAAAAACCTTGCTTCTCCCTCACATTCTCAACAAAGCTCCGCTCGTTAAATACCCTTCCTCCATTTTCCCTCGCACTTTTATCTGCCCTTACTTCCATCCTTCCTTCCACCTCCTCTCTTCAGATGCCTCTCCTCCTCTTCCACCCTCCCTCTCTCCCCACACCTCCATTCCCCTCGTCTTCCACTTCAGCACCTCCCATGGGCCCGTAACTTGGCGCCGTCGACAATTTCAAACTTATTCCACATTCATACGCGTATCTACATATCTTAGGAATTAACACGGAATTTTCCGGCGCGTTATACGGCTTTACGCCCGATGAATTAACAAGGCGAGTCAGTCGTCCCATGTCCCCCTCTTTCCCGCCTCCCCCCTCCGTTCCATCCACTTTGAACGCTCCCCTTTCGACACGGAATACATTCCCACTTGCTCCTTACGCCGAACCGCCGGGTTCACATGCCTCGCCCCTTTCGCATGTCACCTCTCCTCTCCACGACACGCCATCCTTATACTCTCTCTCTCTCTCTCTTCACCCTTCTCTCTTTATCATTTATATCCTTGGAATTTGGCAAAGGAGTTCTCAATAACCTCTCCTCGCTCCTGGCGCATTCTATACAATACAACGGCGTTTGAATTTTTTCACCACTTGGCCAAGTGAAATGTCGTTATCGCAACTAGTTCAGTGCGTCCTGACAGATGATAGCATTATACAGAAGCATGATCACAGAAATCGCTCATGTTGTATTCTAACATCTAACTAACAATAAATATGTAGATACATCCCGGCATCAGGAGGATAAATGCCATAGTCAAAGTTAATGCCGCTGTCGAATCAAAAAACCTCTTAGATTTTACATGGATAATTTTAATATATACCAGTTTCGTCGCTGTGAGACATCTTAAGGTGCAAATACAGGAAAGCATGACCGGGTGCTAAGTGCTGAGCAGCACTTCCCTTACTAACATGAAAAGCTTATAAAAATTCCAAAATCGTACTCTGCGCTACATCACGAACCAACGCACTCTCATTCCCATTGAAGAAATCAGTCCCGCTCACAAAGTACCAAAAATACACGAGTTCGTTAAGAGGCAAGCTGTGGCCTTCAAAACTCCCTTCCATGCAACACGCTCACAGTAAAACTATGGGATTCTCCTGTACATTTCAAACGCTTCAATAGCTAAAGACTACAAAAAGGAATAATAACTCGGCAACTCCGAATTCTCTCCCATGTCTTTCATTTTATTTTGTTTTGCAATATTGTTTCCAATGCATTTGTAATTGTCCTGACAGCTGGACATCTGCCACTTCAGGAAATTTTGCATTGAAAAATTATCACTATTACTATTATCGCATAGAGTTGATAGAGATTCTACGCTATCATGTGCTAAACCCCCACGCTCTTCATGTTCCAACTCTATGCGTAGGACGCGAACGGAAGACAGAATTTATTGAACGACGAGTTGTAAACTGAGCAAATGGTGTTTTATTCACCATCAGAGTTGAGCGATTAGAAAATATCAAAAGCGATTAGCCAAAATTATTTCAAATTAAAGATTTCTCCGGCGAATGATTCTCCACAGTTCCCTTCCTTCCCGAATTCTTCAGAACACATCTTTTCTCCTCCTATCCGTTCATTTGATCTTCAGCACCTGCCACCAGAACCAGGCCTCGATTGTCAAAGTCTTTCTGGTTAGCTATTCCAATTATCCAAGTCTCTGATCCGCAGAGTACCACTAGCCGCACGTATATTTTCATTTACTGCTTCCGTATTTGCATTTTAATGGCCATGGGGCAGAGAAGGCATTTGTCCTACTAATGATGTCTTAGCTAGGCTATACAACGCTTTTTATCTGCTGTACTTCTTCCACCCCAAATAATGGTACTACCAAGGTAGGTGAAACATTCCACTTGCTCCATTGTGTCCCCCATGCGGTGGATAGTGGTCTACGCTTTCTCTCTCCCGCATACCACCATCTTGGTTTTCTTTTCTTTAATACTCTTATTGCATTTCTAGAACACTTCTTTAATTGCGTTCATTGAGTTCTATCGATCATTTTTGCTACCTGCTACGAAAGTGATATCATCTGCAAATTGCATCATGTTGACTTATTCTCCATTCACCTTGATTCCTTGTCCTCTGATTTCCTTCGCTACCTCCACTAGATGCATATCAAAGAATGCTGGTGAGTGTTGGTGAATTTAGTGCACCCCCAATTTTGATTGGTTAAGAGCACAGTCCAGTCTCTCACTGCTCCTGGAGCAGTGGATAATATTAAATATTCAACTCACCCCTTCAAGATTAGGTTGATATCTTTAATCTTTCGTCGTTGATAACTCCAGAGGTAGACTGTGAACCAAGATTTGTTTTTTGTATTCTTCAAATTATCAGAAAACTAAGCGAAACACTTACAAAACGAACCTATCGTGCAATAGGAATGACCGATAAATATTCTCCAGAATGCATTTTCATGAATAATTGAATAACTATTAATGCATTTCAGGGTTAATTCAGTGACACAATAAGGAACAACAAATATACTTTCAAGTAACAAAAACTTTAGGAAAAATATATTCCTAATAGAGTAAAATGTACCCAGTAAATCATAAAATTTAATAACAGGTTTCAAATAAAAGAGGGAATGGATCTAATTTTATTTTTTTCCTTCCGTTACACATATTTAAATACAGAAGTAAGCACACATTCATTTCGTTCTTCCTCTCCAGGCATTCGTTAACTTTCGCTCTGGTAATTCGCCACCATCCCCCGATTTTTCTTCACTCTTTCATTCCCGTGAAATGCTTTTTCTTATTCCACACAATCATCCCCGTCCTCCCTCCCTTTCTCCTCATTATCCTTACCCATCCAAATGAAAGCCTCCAATCCTCTCCACCCTTTCCCGGAATTCCCACCAACTTCCCTGCGCGTTCCCTCTTCCATCTCCAATGCCATTTACCCCTTCGTTTCCTTTCCCCACGCCCTCTTCGCACCCCTTCTATTCATTAACTCACTTAATTCGAGAAAGTCGAGAAAGGGACGTGTCCTTTGCCGCTATCGGAAACCTAATTCATCTCTTTTGCATGCTAACGACGTCAGCCCGAAAAAAAAAGAGAAGACCGAAAGAAAATTTCCCAATTGGTCGTTACTTTTTCTTGCTAATTTTTATTATAATTAGTCACTCAACCTAGGCTCTGTAGTATTTGGGTAAAACTTCTGCTCGGTATACCATACAATTGCAATGCACGGATGACAAAAGACAAGCGTTTAAATGGCTAAGTACTCTAGTACTATATTACTTAGCCATTTAAATGCGTGATAGTGTCTGTTAAAATTTGGAAATGAAATGCAAGTTATTCGCTGCAAAAACTTCATTCACACACATTAGCTATTCGCATTAACTGCATCGTATTATTTATAACTTCAAATTATAGTAAAAGGATAAGTATAGGTACTCACTTCTCTATGGCCATAAATATGTGTCCATGCATCTATGCGAGGTACTTTAATATACCGAAAATATATATTTCCATTTTCAAATGCCCTTCTTAGGGCATTGTGCTTCTGCGCACACATAAAGCCATTGAGCCAAGGTAATAACATCAGGGGGTTCAATTTCTTCAGCTGGCTAAATTTATTTCTGTGGCTCTGATCATCGATAAGAAAAAATACTGTTTACTTCTTCAAATATAAACATATTCTCCTGATATAGTATTACCGAAAAACTAATGTGACCCGAAATATCGGCAGGGGATATTTACCTCACCTAAATCATTTCGAGGTGCTTCATCATGACTTAATCGAAGTAAAGTCGATTATTTTACATTCATGAAAAAATCCCATGCCATTCCAAGCTGAACATCTTCCAAAATCGCGACGCAATCATTTGCATGCCATCACCATCGTGAGCATAGCCGAAAGTGAAATCTTGAAAACGAATCCCGCTGCGTTTTGAAACCAGCATCCACTGTAATTTTCCTGATCTCCCACGATGCCAACGTTGAAAACTCCCTTCAGCCAAGCATAAGGTCAGAAAAGACGAGAGAGATGATTACTATTGACCCTGGATGTTAAGTCCGCCCACAGAGGGATTCATAACGCGACCAGTCGGGCGAAAATACTCAAAATCAACGCGAAGAAACGCGGGTCTATACCAACTCTTTCACAGAATGTCCTTTGTTCTCCATGTAATCCCCTCCCCCGTGATCTGATCCCGTCTCAACCCTTCTGAAGTCTCCCCAGGGTTCTCTCTTTGTCCACTAGCCTAACTCTTATTCTTTCAAACACCCCCTTCATCACCCTTCCAGTTTAAACCGGGGACACATGCTCCTTCTTTTACTTTCCACAGTCCCCAAGCCACACCCTTTGAATCCGAAATTAAAAGTTAACGCGTCTCTGAGCGTAGAAGCGGTCTAAAAAGGGGCGGGAATGGGATGGGGAGCCGCAATGTTATGTGTATTCCTTGGATCTTATTATGTCAACTAATATTAGCTCAACACGAATGAAAGCAAGAGAGATATTTTTAGTTTCAGAATGTGTTCTTCGCGACCCTAGCGGGATTTCATTCTTATTTGGCTTTCAACACCCGTTATGCATAGTCCCTCGTGCTAAATTAGTAATCATTAAGCGGTAGAAGAAAGGAAAACAAGTTTGACTGAAAATCATATTGGTTCAAAAAAAAGGTGACAAATCCCTCTTTTACCCACCCCTCAATGCATATACTCGGTATGTTTCCTCCATCACGTAAAATGCTACTTCGGTAGTAGGAATCACGATATACGTAAAAAGAAATATCACGGTAACATTACGATGGTGCGGTCCGAATTCTCGACATTTTCAAAATCTTTACTAGAATTGGTGTCTCTCATAGCTATTTTGGGACATGATGACAAGGTTACCTCACGGCAGTTTACCTCAGTCCACGACACTTTCTTATCTATTTAAGAAAATTAGGGGAGAGATATTATATCTACACTAAGTTCTTTTCGGAACACCAGGAAATTGTGCTGGTTGGCTTGAAAACTAGTCGTTGTACAACGTAAGAAGATATTTTCAAGAAGATCAAATTCCTAATATGATATGAACTTTTTTTTTATGAACATTGCGGATAATTTTCAATTTCCATGAGCTAAGATATTTACAACTAAGATAATTTCATACTCCTAATTTAGAATGCAATAAATATGATAAGAAATTAATAAAATCTTAAAATGATATTTATCTGAATCTGATTCCTTGTAACCATCTTTCAATAAGTGAAGCAAAGTAAAAACTCAACGTCAAGGGGATATCCGATAATGAAGCGATGACAATGTAAGTCGGAAGCATATATCACCATTTTTTCTGAAGCCAAAACCCATAGCAAAATAATTGAAAGCACTCCTCATCCGTGAAAGCACTCAAACACCCTTCCCAACGCGATGAAAAAAGATCGCATAGAATATCGAGTCTTTCCACTGTTGAATTGAAATATTTCCCCGAACGACGCCACACTGAATCAAAAACACCTCATTCGTGTAATGAGAACTGCACGGGGAAAATAATCCGAGAGGGAAGAAGGCCTCTTTTTCACCTTATAGTTGCGATGAGAAAAACACCACCAGAACTGGAGCAGCATTCGCAAGGAAAATGTTTGAAAAATCTGAGGGGTAGATTGCGGAAAAAATAAATATAATAAAAAATGAGGACGTATCGGAGAGGAGTAACAGAGGCGAGGAGCGAAATTTAAGGAAAAATATTCATTTGGTGCCGTGAACAGCGAAGCAGGATCATGAGGCAGGACGGTAGGGGGTGGGGGAACGGAGTTCGCGTTTCTTTTATTTTTTCCTCGGAGAAGAAAGAGCTCAACTCCGCCCGCCACTCCGGTCTCAGCTCTCTCGGGATTAGCCCAGCCTCCCAAGGGGCGGCGCTCGCCGTACCCACGCCCATATATACATCTCCCTTCCACCCACTCTCTCCCCTGCCGGCCCTGCCCCTCCATCCAAACGCTCCACCGCGCCAACTCATCCAGCGCCACTCCCCTCAATTCTCTCGCTCAAGAGAGAAATTCTCCCTCCCGAATGCCCTGTGTCCTCATTCGGGAGACTTCGCGAAACTCGAGTGCTCGGTATACTGTAAACATCCCTCAGTTTCCTGCGGTACGATGCACGGCATTTAAATTATCGAACGGTAATGCCTAAATAAGCGTTAAGACACAATCCCTGAAATTCAAGCCGAAGCCATCCATTAAGTTTCAAATTCGCAATTAAAATCAAGAGATCAAGGGATGGTTAAGTAAGACGAAAGATGGCGAACTGACGTCGACAATCAATTCTAAGTGTGCTTTACTTATTATTGGATGTTTCTAGAGCAATTAACAACGAACGTTATAAATACTTTGCAATTTTTTAGCACTTATGGTCTTCATTCCGGTTTTGTGCACAGGATGAATTTCTTTTTTCTTTTTATGCCTAACTTAGCAGACGTCGTTATTCTCTTTCAATAAAAATTACGAATACCTTTGAGGTGAAAAGGTAATCGAGTTAATTATTAGTAAATTTAATTAAAAAAGCGCATATTACCGCGTATATTAAACGCTAACGACGCGACACGTCGCGACGTCATCAGGACACTTCCTTAAAGGCCAAGGATGGAAAATGGAATTGAACACGGGCAGTGAATGATGCTTATAACTTTTGTATTGTCCCTGTAAGACGATGGTTTGAGAGCATCAATGTTTCATCCCCGGTAACTCGAGGTGAAGTTGACAAAACAGAAATAGATAAGGACTCGAATTTTACTGTCCTACTTCCATCACATTCGTTAACAAGAAAAAAATTGGTGAACTTGGGTATTCGCAATTCGATCAATTAATATTATGTCGACGGTTTAACAAAAATAAATATTCTCCGGTAGGTCACCCACACGTTAATTCCAAAAACTTTCCTGCTCACAGGAAAACTTCAAAGCATCCGTACATATATCAATTTGCGCGGTACGCGGTAGTAAAATCGACGGACCATCGATTGCGGGCTAAAACAGCCGGACAGAACGACAAATGAAAATGAGAAATGTTGCACCAAAAATATTTAACGATATTTTTTGTGAAATGTAACTACAAAAGAAGCCAATGGATCTGAAAATAGAAAAGATATGCCTCTATTTATTTTTTAACTCAGTCGGTCAAAAATATTTCGTTAACGACCTTATTTTTTTTAATCCTCTCAAGAGGCTGTCCGATTTCATTTTTTGCATGTTAAATTAAAAAAGATTAAAAGTGTCTTTAAAAGTGTCGGTAATTCATGAAGAATCTTCTATATGCATGTTATAAAAACTTCTCTTCGGATTTTTCTCCAATAATTCTAAAATAAATAAATACAAAAATCTACTTTCATCGATCTGAAACCCAGGAAGATCATATTAGGAGCGTGTAACTGGTACAATGAAGAAAATGGCAATTTCCTGCATAAAATATCTCTACGATGGCTACATAATAATTATGATATGGTATATTGAAATCTAGGGCGAATACCTTTTGTTATAAGGGATAATAATTCATTTTGTTGACATAATAATCAACCAATCAAGCTCAGATTCACATTTTCTTCATTTCCGATGTTGTATGAATCTCGATTGGTCATTATAGAATCGATTCCACATTTCTTCCGCGAGGGATGAGCCAAATAGTTGTGAAGAGAACCTGTGACAATATTGCAGTCATGCACTTTACTTAAAACATTTGACTTTTTTCGATTTATTTTTCAAATGAATGAACTGATAAAAATCATGGAATGTCATTCGCCTTCCATCCTACAGAAAATATTAGGTTTTCCTGTACTTCTTTAGGATATTCAGAGTAAAAAATATCTTTATTCGAGATTTTTATACTCCTCTCATTATTTAGTGATAGCAGCTAGCGATACAAACAAGACTGCTACAGAATCCAAATTATTTAATTCTCTTGATTTTCTAGAATTTATAGTTGTCAAGCATCTGTCTTCCTCGCCCCATCAAAAAAACTTAAAATTCTTACAAACACCACAATCAAAAGGAAAATGGTACATTTAGCCGTCTACTATAACGTTTCGTGGGCATGACCTGGATTTAGTTGGATGGTCAGTACTAGCAGGTATAAAAAGGTACCAATATTCTCGGGTAGGTACTACGCATAAAATGCCAAGTTATGGGAGCAACGTCGAGCCAGATATCATTACTCGTATAAAAAAAAGGCTCACAAGGTTTAAATTCGCCCCTTTGGTTTCTATCTCTATAACTGAATTTTTACATCATATTATCTATCAAGAGGAAACAAAAAAGAATAAAATAGAACATTTATCCCCTTAACTCAATCCTTTATACCGTGCCTAACTACTCCTCCATCCTCACCCTTCCGCTATCCGACGAAAGCGACCCTCGAACGAGGCTGCGGGGAGCCCGGGAATTTTCTCTCCCCGGGAATATAGTAGCTGATGCAGCGGCGACAACGCTTTCTCTGTCTTCTATCTACATCGCAGTGTTACTCGAAATAAATAAAAGAAAACGAATTACGTCCAAACCATTACGCGGATGGATAAAAGCTTTCCTGAGGCAAACACAGAATATTAGATTAAATAATTTTTCACCATAGGTGTTAAGTCACTACGAGTTTAATTCGCTGATTGTAAAGAAAAATTGTTTTGCACACACGAACTTTGCAATATCATTTCTTGCAACATTCCAGTTTCGCAATAAATATTTTTTTCTAAATTCAAATTATTTTTGCCTTTATCACAGCATGTATTTCATTTGTTTGTTTGACCCTTCTTAGTTATCTATGCTCATAGTCAACAAAACCAAAATACAACTTAATAGAGCAATATTTAAATAATCGAAAAAGAAGTTCAAACCTAAGAGATTTAAGTTTCTAAGCCTCTACTGCAATCTACCACATACACTAAAGCAGAACTTCTCAGAGTTGTTTTTCGCAATACCTACAATATTAATAATTAAACAGGCGGTATAAAACTATATTCTTAGTATTCCAGAGCACTATTACTAATAAAAATAAAATAAAGACATCTTAGTACAAAATTAGATATCTCATCGTGCACTTGGCAATAATCCAATAAGCACTGAATAGTAAATGCCTTCTAAATAGATTAAAAAAAAAAACAAATAATCAGCTCCACATAGGAAAAAAATCCATTTTATTTTTCAACATCGAACTGTAAGTTTAACAAATAAATTAAGGATATTAATTATCATAGTTTTCTCGAATATTTTATAAAATAGAAAATATAAAAATGAATGGAAATAAAGCACAAAACCTAAGTTTCCAACACGCGTAAAAACCACAAAACGAAGCGAATTCCCAATGGCCAATTATCCGATATATTACAGCCGTGAGAATCTTACAAAGGCCAATGAGGATAATCAATGACCACGAGCACATGAGGAATACAAAAAAGATTGAGTGATTGCCAGTGAAAAGTCCGTATACAAAAACTCTGTTGCAGGATCATCACACCGCGCAACTGAGATTAAAAGAAAAATATGAAAAATCAGGTAAAATTCGTACTTATACTAAGCGCATTAGAATTCCATAATTATTACTCATTTGTAACAGTAATAATTGAAAGCATAAGTCATTAACCATCAAAACCACAAAATGAGTTCATTAACACACTTATTTAGATTTGTTGAAATAAAGCAAGTTGCAAACATTAGCGCATATATTTCAGCACGAGAATTGCTTTAGTCACTGGGCGAGACTGATGTCTCAAGGTCAAAATAATATTCGGATAAAAAATAAACTTTCACAGTCAAGAATAGCTGGACTGGACACGTTCTAAATAAATGGGAAAGAGAAACCATTGGTAATTTTTTTTTTCAATGTAAGAAAAAAACTTACTATATCCCTTCCAAAAACCAGAAAAGTTCATGGTCGACTGCTACATGATATGAATTACGATACACCAGTATGATATGATGAACGAGTGTTTCACAAATTTTGACATATGCTGCATAAGTAATTATCCCTAACATCTCTGGATATCAGGGACTATTTTTGTATATTTCATTCTAACATTTAGCTCGTGAAATTCGTGTCTTTACTAAATGTATTTTAAAATAGGCGTTCATACGCGCATTGAGTACGTTGTGGAATTACGAGCATCATATAAAACGGGCTTTACTTTCATACATCTCTCTTTCTCTTCTGTAAACATTTCAGTACAGAAATCGCATAAAAAATTGCTGTCAATTTCAAAATCAAAGAAGTCTTCTGACGACAGGACCTGATTCACTTGTTTCCAAAGAAGTCAACATGTGTCAAAAAATACGAATTTAAATTCAAGAAATAAATGAATAGTACGTATTTATGTAATTTTATCAGCATAAGTTGATAGCAGCATGACTTGTCAACGACGACTCCAAAAGATCATCGAAAAATTATATAACCGCCAACGAAGAGAAGTCTTCCTTCATGGCTTAGCACCGCAAAGACTGGGATGAAAGAAAAAATCAAAATAAGCAAAGGAGAAAACCCATTTCAAAAGAAGGAGGGGAAACGCAGTTAATAAGGAAAAATACAATCGAGGGGAAATGAGAGAACTGGGGAGCCATATTAAAAAAAAATACGGAAGACTTCGGGCAGCGCCGGAGGACACGTTATAAGTCCATGAACTTGAGTCATTTTATTCAATAAGCATTCAAAGCAAGAACTTGATTTAACGTCCTAATGTCCCAGGGGAGGAGGAGAAGAAGAGGAAGGGGGGGGGGTTGGTGTCCGGGTAAGAAAAGAAAAGAATTGAAGAGAGTGGGAGGAGGGGTGCGGCTAAGAGAAAAGCAAGAGGGAGACAGAGGGAGGATTGAGGGAAGGGGCGGCGGGAACAGGGGTTCGGTGGGGTGGGCACAACGCGAAAGTTTTACACCGGGCGAGGCTAATGCGGGTAAATTAGTTTTGCTCAAAATGGCAGAATTGGGTGATGGTTCGTGCAGGGAGGAGGGAGTGTGGATGGAAGCGGCACTTGGTAAGAGGGGTGCTAAAGGGGAGTTTATCAGTGGAAAGACGAAGTAGAGAGAGGGTGGTGGAGCAGTGTAGTTAGTTAGCGGTGGATGAGAGGGCGGGGGTGTGAAGGGAAAAGTGGAAGCAGGGAATCGGTTAAGATTTTGGCACGAAGGTTGGGAATGGGGACTCGGTGGAATATTAAGGGTATTAGAGAGAGAGAGAGAGAGAGGGAACAACATTCCATGCCTCAGAATCGAATTTAAATGTTTAATTGTTTTCGAACCGGAAGTTAAAATGTTCGCCCCGTAAAAATCGTCCTTCAAAATTAATTTGACCCGAAAAGAGCAAATTAAGCTCTCGTCAAGTGAAGAGAGAAGTTGCTAAAGATTAAAAAGTTTTTTTCTGGACGATTCACTCATTTATCGCCGTCTTCGTCTCCTATGGAATCAAAAATTAGACAGTTTTGGATTGCGAAGACTTTGCGAGTCATTTTTCTCCAAAAATATGAGTCGTTCGTATTATTAAAAGCTCATCTCGGGAAATCGTTACCAGATGCCTCCCATTTTTTTCGCAGATTTGCAGAAATACTTCAGGGACGCAAAAGTATTTATTCTTATGACACCAGTGGCTAACGTACAAATAAATACATTGATATTAATATCAATAACTTTTTATCCATATCATTGTTATGATGCATACGTTTCATTAATGATTTCTGTTCGGAAAATTTGAGTAACAAGGTAACATTTAATATTTTGAAAAGTTGTTTTGGCGATTCATCACATTTACTTCGCCAATTTTTCTTTTTCTAGAAAAAGTTTACTCGAACCCTCGGATTCAAAAACTAAATTAGTTTACAAAGCAAAGAAAAAAATCTTATTTTTTTAAGTTAAAACTTTTATGAAAACTTATAGCCGGGCACCCTGGCATGAAATACAGCAAAATGCGTAGAAAATAAAAATGTATTCACTCTTCCCAAGTATTTCTTCCCCTTCCTTGTAGTAAGTAATCACTGAAAAAAATTTTACCAGGACCTTGAGTCACTCCCTACAAATTTACCAGTGAACAAACTATAGAAAAATAATTTTTTAAATGTAGAATATTAAATATGCAAAATATTTATATATTTATCAAATACGTTCCAATACCCATGCCTATAATCATTAACAACAACAAGGCCCTCATTCGCATGCGTTTGCAAGAAAACAAGACAAACTTTACAAGCAATCCTAAAGATTAGATATTCGAAACCTAATGTTTAAAAATAACGACGAAATTATGAGTCAGAAACGTAAAAACTAAATACAAATTAATAAAACTAATATTAACCAATTTTTCGACCGAATGATGAAGTAAAATTTGCCAATGATCCGTGCTAAGGAAAAATTCACTATTAATACTGAGCATGCAATTGCCGTAATTTCAGACAAAAAAATAACCATATTTCTCCACATAATTTGAACATGACATGTGCAGAACTTTTTAATCTAGTATTGCATCTATTTAGCCATTAAAAAATGCATCTGTCACAAAATATTACTTTCTGCCCATCTCAATAATTCCATGAAGTAAATTAGTTTGCAATAACAGTATTAGACGCTATTCTGCTCTCTCTTGGCCTAAACTTCTATCTGCTATTTGAGTGAAAGCAGGGGAGTAAGAGGGAATCGAAGGGATGGTAAGGAAGTGAAAAATAAAAGCCAAAATCTTATTGGTTGAAAGTTACCGAAAAGGGGGTGAAGTAAAAAGATCATTTCGGAGGAACCTATAAATCAGGGAGAGTCCCTTTTCGAATAACATTACTACTAACATTAATCACCAAATGGTGTCAAGGCCAGATAGATAAAGTATTTTATAAATAATCTGACCCTAAATTACTGATTAAATCTAAAGATAAGAAAATAGCCTTCCAGATAAGTTAATTTTTTAAACCTTTGGTA
Organism: Ischnura elegans; assembly: GCF_921293095.1. NCBI lineage: Eukaryota > Metazoa > Arthropoda > Insecta > Odonata > Coenagrionidae > Ischnura > Ischnura elegans. The sequence goes on along the minus strand of NC_060248.1, from coordinate 68,903,863 downwards.
CAACAGATTTCTCTAAGATATTTCGGGGAACACTGACCACAACTGAATTTCATGGATTATGCTTTGAATTTAAATTCTAAAGATAAATCCATTCCTATTGAATCATCGGGATGTTCAAAGAGATTACATGCCTGAAATAAAAGGTTTCGATATGGTTGCAGATAGGAACTCCCTAAGATCTTAAAATCAAAATTAACCTTCTTTTCCATAATAATCTCGGCCTTAGTTCAATGACCATTCATAAATACCGCACTAATTTTCTTAATGCAATAGTTCACACACCTATTTGAAAGTGATGGAGTGTGCAAATAAGGGAACAGCTACCAAATATTTCACTAAGTATTGTGCAAGTGAAAATTAGACGACGTAATCTGGGCAGAATTCCCCGATAATAAGGAGCCTCAGAAGACGGACGGGGAGGGATAGATATGAGTGGGGACAATTGCAAGCGCAACTTTTTCGGAAGGGCAAGAATCCAGGAGGGGGATTTCTAGCACATGTTAAGGGGAAGGGCTGAAGATGAGAAGAGGGAGGGGGGTAAGGGGGTGAATGAAGAGGAAAAAACTGGGGAGGAGGTGGCGCCTGTATTTACTGGAGAAAACTTTTCTACAAAAGAGTTCAAAAATCCACCACGCCCAACTTCTTTCATTTTTTTTCTCCGCGTTCCCTTACTCCTTCTCCACACCACCCCACCCTCGTTGGACCGGTATCCCACACCCTCACCCATCGCCTATCCAACCAACCCTTAACAAAACCCTTCCTTACTCAAGCCCACCCCCTCGCCCCCTCTCTTTTCCCGTCCTCTCATGGGACAGAAAATAAAGAGAGAGGAGGAGAGGAGAAAGCGTAGGAGTGGATTGGGATCACTTCTCACACCCCTAGACTCCCTACTCCAACTTCCCCCTCGCCTTCCTATCCGTTCTTCATTTTCCCCACCTCCAACCTTTTTCCTTCTTTTCCGAAAAAAAAAAGTTTTTTTCTACGATATTTTTTTCTTCCATCCCATCCTCCATCCTTCCTCCTCCCATGCATTCCATTATGTTCCCCAAAACCCCTCACTCCCTGCCACCCACCCACCCTTCCCCATAGGTCCCTTTCTCTTAATTCCAGGAGGAAATAAAGAACTCGCTTTGCTAGGGGAAAAATATAAAAAAAGAGAGAGAATTAATAATGACCTGAAGCCAATAAATATTCCGCCACACTACGTTACTCATTCACCGGCGACGCCGTACCCGTAAATTTTTGCATTTTTTTTACCCGTTTTCTCATGACTCCGCCTAAAAAATAGGATGGAGTGGGTAGATAACTCTTTAGCGGGACTAATGTGATTTTAAGAAGCTCGCCGGTCGTCACTTACTCCGCCAGGGGTAGTGAGGGGCAAATAATCATGAGACCTCAGCATATAGGAGCCAATTATCAATATAGGACAAAATTAACGGCGATAAAAGCGTTCGTTTTGGCAAAAACAGCCAGAAAACAATAGAAAACGCTCGGAATCAGCATGTAACTCAACTCCGATGTAATGAAAATGAGTTGCAGACAGCCATATCTTTTAAGTTCCAGTAATAATTCAAAAGACATAAAATATTATACGGACAATAACGTTTTATTTAGTGAATCCACATGAAAAATTACTATAACTCAACCCCTGAAGATCACAACTATATTGGATATCGGATATGGAAACAAATCAATCAAAATATACAGTGTATCGAAAAAAAATGTTTCAAACAACAACTTAAATAGCGTAAAATATAATTAACCAATTATTCGGAAACAACACATTCTAACACGTCAACCTACAGTCACGGGCAGAAAAATCGTACCACTTAGAAGGCGAAAATTTCACAATTCCCGAATTGGCACCGACTTGGCAATGCCGCTGAGCCATGCCTCCACTGCAAAGAACAACAAACAATCCTTCCTTGACGGCCAAAAAATTTACGGAGCAAGGCGTCTTGACCCGCGATTTTTATAACGTGGTACCCCAGGACGAGGCGGTAACTGTCCCATCTCCTTTCGCCCATCAGTCGGCCAAAAATCATTCAATCTTGCACTGCAAAATGCAGTACCAAGGATAGATAAAAGAAAGTGGCTTCCTAACGTATTATTTCCCGAGGAATGGGTTGCTGAATCAATGCTATTCCCAATTTGCTTTAGAGAATAAGAGATGCTGAAGTCCGCCAAACTACGAACGAACACAATATTCCTCATTGGTAATTTATGGATTTCGGGAAAACTATATGCTCCTCTCGATAAGGCCGCTTCAGTGAAAAGTATTCGCTTCAGTGGAGCTTATTTCCTTTTTTCAATGTGCGCTAAATTGCATTTATAATGCATCGATACAATTATATTAATAAGAGGCATTCATGCCTAAGGCTTTATACATAGCTACAAAATCGCTGCCATTAGCAAAATGATGCTCATAATTCTGCACCATTAACATTTTCATGTCCTTACTAAGTGCCTAAGCACGAAGTAAATATAAATTATATCAGTAGTTAATTACAATATCAGCAGTTAATTATAATATCAGCAGTAATCGGATTGAAGGACGGCTTCAGAAAATGTTTTTACCCAACAGCGTGAAGAGTTCTCACTCGCACAGGGGGTAAGAGTTTTGGCCCGCAACCCATGACAAAAATCATGTGTAAAAGTCTTCCTTCTGCTTCTTCCGTGGGCTTCAAACCCCTTATTAACCGGTAGGCAAGAAAACCCTAGCTCGCCGCTCGAAGTGCTTGTTAGTCTTAGTAGTGTAGACGTATGTCAGCGTCATTGGCATGTCGGCGTCAATTCGGGAAATTGAGTTGTTAAATTTTCGGCTTTCGCGTGGCTCAGCATCATTGCCAAGTCAGCGTCAATTCAGGACTTCAAAATTTTCGGCGCCTCGGGGGTAAGATTTTCCTGTCCGAGACTGCATATAAGAAGACATAGAGTATAAGGTATCCCTCCAAAGGCGATTGTATGTACGGCTCACTAAGAAATTCACATGCGGCTCATCGATGAATCTATGTATTCTAACCTACTTTTTTCTTTTGAAGCGTTTTAATATTGTACCTCATCATGACTTTGAATTCACAGTTAAATTCTCCGTGGGGTGTTGAGCATCACAGCATAAATATACGAGAATACATCTCCAGTCCTAGGACTCGTAAATTTTTCACGCCAACTACTCACAACTCCAAGACCGCAAAACGAAAACGTATGCAAAAGTATTAGTGATGGGTCGATTCCAAAATTTTATCGATTCCGATCCCGATTCCGATTCTGACATTTCGATTCCGATTCTACCGATACCGATTCCATCGATTCTGATGCCATAGGCTCCAAGAAAAATATCACTTAATTCCAGGTAACAAGAAAACCACTTTTAAAAATATCACTCTATAAAAGAGTCAGTTGACAAAAGCATCTTCCATATCATCACTATGTAAATAAAATATAATAGCTAAATTTCAAAACAGAAAATACCTGAAAAGTGGTGTTACATGATAGGTATTACTTTAGAATATTGGCACTCATAATATGTTGACCATATATATATATGTATCCAAACTACAAGGAGAGCCCTGAGTACAGAAATTTTCATAGCTGTAATAAAGATTACATACTACATATATGAATCATGTAATATTTGGCCCTTTCAAATTCTCAAGCAGAAAAACTTATTATTCTACATACTCAGCCAGCAGGTTTTGACGTCTCCACGTTTCAGTATTACTGCCTGCAGAAAATTACCTTTTGCTACACACTTGTGTGATTGGGCAAGTACTTTCCTGCCAAAATTGCAAGATTATGGAGACTTTGGAATTTTTATTAAAAATTATATCAACGATTTTTTTTGGATCTTGAATCTTCTTGGAATTCAAGTGGACGAAGCGAACGAACTAAAGAACTAAACTTCAGTTTTGTAGATCTAAAAAAATTCTATACTTCTCACGTCATTTAATCAACCTTAAAATCTCTTGCTTTTTTTTAAGTTCAACAAAAAAACTAAACGCTACAAATTAATATCACATCGGACGGACGCAGTAATAAAAAAGGCCAAAAAAGCCTTGTGGTGTGAAAACTCCCCCTTCCGCGCGACTCACCTCGGCGAAGTTGGAAAGGGAAAAAGGGTATCGGTTGTTGCCTTTCACGGAAACAGTTCATTTTTCTCTCTCTTAAGCATGCTGAAATAATCTCTTCACTTTACTTCAATACCCAGGGCATATTTCTTATGCGTGGGATAGCTCCGAAAAATATCCAATCTTTAGTATTTTCACTTGAGTAATGCGCTAATTGTTCAAGTCAATCTATACATAATCCTTTTTAACATCCTCAGTTTAGTGTTTTAAGTCAATGAAGACGATTATCCATGCTTTAAATTACGATTTTTGTTTGGGTATTGAATTATAGTGGACTGTATTAATTTAAATGCTGGTTTGTTATCAGGATTCTTTTAATGAAATTGCACTAGTAAGAAGAGCACAAGTAAACTAAATGATCTTGAAAGAATTGGGAACTGTCCCACACGTCCACCCGAGACGAATGCGCGAGGCTGACTGACCACGAGACTGACTCCCTCAGCCGGCCGGAGTGAGCGCATGGATACAAACAAAAGAAATAGTTCCTCAACATGCCGCCCACCAAAAAGGGTCTCCCTTTTTTTAAAAAATACAAACAAGTTAAAATAGTCATTAGGTGTCACAAAACTTAGGGAGAGGACATAGTTTTTGAACTGATCGTTTCAATAGACCGGTTGATGTTTTTAGGGTCACAACTCGAACAAGTCCATCACTTCCTGGATAAGTCTCCTTGATAACTCCGGTCTTCCAGTGAAGAGGTGAGGTGTTATCTTCTTTGATGAGGACCAAATCTCCCGGCTGCAAATTCTTAGATGTTTCCGTCCACTTCTGGCGTTGCTGTAATGTATGTAGATACTCTCTGGACCAGCATCTCCATACTCTCTGGACCATCTGCTGCACCCGCTGCCATCTGGTTAGCCTGTGGAGAGCTACATCACAAAGATCAGGTTCGGGTAATGAGGTTAAGGCACCTCCTGTAAGGAAATGTCCAGGAGTAAGGAAGGAAAGGTCAGATGGATCATCTGATAGTGGGCATAGTGGACGTGAATTCAAACAAGCTTCTATCTGAGTTAAAACCGTAAGCATTTCTTCAAAGGTTAAAGATGCTACGCCAACTACTCGTCTTAGATGATATTTAATTGATTTTACCCCAGCTTCCCATAATCCTCCTTGGTGTGGTGAATGTGGTGGATTGAAATGCCATTGGCATCCTTCTTGGCTCAAGAAATCAGTAATTATTCTTCCTCGCTCTTCTTCGGTAAGTAGTTTCTTAAGCTCTCGCTCAGCACCAACAAAATTTGACCCGTTGTCGCTGTAGATGTGGTTGCATTTTCCTCTTCTGGCTATAAATCTCCTTAATGCAGCAATAAATGCTGCTGTGGTCATGTCACTAACCAATTCAATATGAATAGCCTTGGTTGCAAGACAGATGAATATAGCAATGTAAGCCTTCGTCTGCACCTTGCTTCTCGAATTGCCTAGCTTGACATAGATTGGTCCAGCATAATCAACTCCAGAGCTGGAAAATGGTCGACTTGGTTGAATTCTAGATGTTGGTAAGCTGCCCATAAGCTGATGAGCTGTAGTTGATTTCAACTTAAAGCATTTTATACAGGAGTGTATCACTGCCTTGACTGCTGGCCTAATCCTTTGTATCCAAAAGGTTTCTCTAAGTGAAGCTATCATCAGCTGAGGTCCTGCGTGTAGTAGTCTCTGGTGCTCATATTCAATTAGCAATTTTGTGATATGATGCTTTGGTGGAAGTATCATTGGATGTTTAGAATTGTATGGTAATTCTGCAGCGTGCAATCTCCCTCCTACTCTCAATATGTCTTCACCATCTAGAAAAGGATGTAGCTGCTTGAGTTTACTCTTGCCATTTACGACGCTGTTTTCCCTTAATGAAGTCATATCAGATGAATATGATTCAACTTGTGCAATTCTGACAAGTTTTCTTGTTGCTGCCTTCAACTCATGCGGGGTCAGTGATGCAGAGGAATGCTGTTTTTTTCGTTGACAATTGGAAATAAATCGTAGCAGGTAGGCTGTTACCCTCTGTAATTTGGTAAAGGTTGAATAATTATGAATGAATAGACTTTCAACCTTGCATGCATTTAAACTAATGATTGCATTTCTCTCATCGGGAATACCATCAGAGCACTCTTCCTTATGTCCTTGCGGCCAATTACTTGGATCTTGTTTAAGCCAATCTGGACCCGCCCACCATAAGGAACACTCACGAAGCATTTCCGCTGATATTCCGCGGGAAATAAGATCAGCAGGATTGTCTCGAGATGGTACATGCTTCCAGTCTTGAGGATTTGTACTGCTCTGTATCTCAACCACTCGGTTGGCAACAAATGTTTTCCATTTCGTTGGACATCCAGACACCCATGCCAAGGTTACTGTTGAATCTGTCCATAGATGTACGCTGTCAATTTTATGAATTAGCGTTTTCTGCAGTTTCTTCATTAATCTTGATAGTAGCAAGGCTCCACATAGTTCCAATCTTGGGAGAGTTATTTGTTTAATGGGCGCTACCCTTGACTTTGAGCACAACAAATGCACTGTGTGTTCATTGTTTTGATTGGTAGATCGGATGTAAATACATGCCCCGTAAGCTCTCTCAGAAGCATCTGAGAATCCATGTAATTCAATCGATCTTATTTGACCTCTGGTTAGCACGAAACGATTAATCATAATGTCATTCATTGCTGGGATCTGTTTACATAGAGAAAACCATTCTTGTAATAGTTGACATGGTAATCTTTCATCCCAATTATATTTGTACTGCCACAGTTTCTGCATGAATATTTTGAAGGTTATGGTGATTGGACTCACTAATCCTAATGGATCAAATGTTGATGATATTACAGAGAGGATTTTTCTTTTCGTGCAATATGAATCCAAAACTGGCAATAGAGGTTTGTGGATTGAATTCACAATAACAAACTGATCAGATTTAGGTAGCCATTTCAAACCTAGTGTTTTCACCATCTGACTATCATCATCTGACAACGAATGGTTTAGCTCTTTTAATTGCGTTGGGATGGCTTCCAACACCTTGCTGTCATTACTACACCATTTTCTGAGTTGAAATCCTCCTAGTTCTAATAATTCTTGTAGTTCCCTTTGTAGTTTGATTGCACTTTCTGGAGTATCTGATCCAGTTAAACCGTCGTCCACGTAAAAATCTCTTGTCAAGATCTCTGCTGCTTCGGGATAGTTTTCTCGTTCTCTCATTGCTAATTCCTGCAAACATCTCACTGCCAGGAATGGCGCTGCTGCTGTGCCGTATGTTACTGTAGTGAGTTTGTACTCCCGTAGATCCTCATTTGGATCTTTCCGCCACAGGACCCTTTGTAGTCCTTGGTCTTCAGGATGCATCAGTATCTGACGATACATCTTTGATATGTCAGTTGTCAAGGCGACTGGATGAAACCTAAATCTCATGGTGATAGACCATAGATCCTGTTGAATTGTGGGTCCAACAAGTAGCATATCATTTAATGATTTACCATTGGTTGTAAGAGTAGATGCATCAAAGACGACTCGTAGTCTTGTTGTAGAGCTTACTTCCTTGAACACCGGGTGATGTGGAAGATAGTATTTGACTCCTCCTTCTTCAGTACTCAATATCATATGTCCAAGCTCTTCATATTCTTGCATGAAGTTTGTATAGTCCTTCTTCAAGGCAATATTCCTTTCCAATCTCCTTTCAATTTGGTGAAATCTCAGCAGTGCCGTCTCTCGAGAGTCTCCTAGATTTTCAATGCTGTTTTTTGTAGGTAGTCTTACAATAAAGCGGCCATTGTCATCTCGTACTGTCGGAGTTGTGAAGTGTTTTTCACAAAGCTGTTCCTCCTTAGAATGAACTGGTTGTTCCATTTCTTCGATGTCCCACCACTTACGTAGCTGTTGTTCCAGCGTGGAATCACTTCTTGCAAGCAAAGTTAGTTGTTGAGTCAGATTTACTTGGTCTGGATCTGTTTTATACTCTCCACTTAATATCCAACCCAATTTTGTATTTTGAAGAACTGGGTATGGTCCAGGTCTGGTCTTTTGCTCTGGCAACAGTAACTTACAAAACAGTTCTGCTCCAATTAGGATGTTGATTTTTTGTGGTTCATTAAATCTTGGGTCAGCTAGTTGAATATTTCTTGGCAAACCTAGATTCTTGCAAGAGATAAGTGTTGTTGGTAAATTGCCTGTAATTTCTGGAAGTACAGCACAATTCAATTTAGCAGTGAAATCAGTCGTTATTGATTTGATTTCTATGTCCACAGTGTGAGTGGTTGATGACGTGATGCTATTGAATCCTTGTAGTGGGATATGCTTTCTTTTCTTTTGTGCTCCCAAAAGTTGTGCACAATGTTCAGTAATGAAATGTGTTTGTGAGCCACTATCAAGTAAAGCTCGACAATTGACCCACCGTCCTGTCTTGTCTCTGACTTGGATGACAGCTGTGCTCAGTAATACTTGCGATATTGATTTTCTTCTCATTGTGTGATAACTCAGCTGAGGCCGTACTGAAGCACGGGTTTCTTGATCCTGACTTGTTCCTGTCTGTTCTGAATTGACTCTTGGTGACTCGACGTGGTGTGGCTTGTCTTGGTGCAACAAGGTGTGGTGATGTTGATTACATTTGAAGCATGAGCGTTTCGGTTTACACTCCATTGCATAATGATTCCCTCTTAAGCAGTTGTTGCACAATTTATGCTGCTTGATTATTCCAATTCGTCTTTGAACATTCATTGAAATAAATTCATTGCATCTGAATAAGGCATGCAATCCCTTACACACTACACATGCAGGGGTGGTGTTTACATAACTTTGCTTAAAGTTCTTGTGATTCTTGTTTTGTTTAAACCTATCCTCCGTTTCACTACTATTTGGTTTTTCAGCCTGTACTAACTGCAGAGTTTGACATTTTCCCTCCAGAAATTGTTTCAAATCTTCTAAACTGGGAAAATCATGGTTATCGAACCTCGATTCGAACTCCATTTTTGTATTTTTGTCCAACCTTTCCATAATCATTTGTGAAATCAGCAAGTCCTCCAATGGAATGGGTAGATCCATTGCTTCCAATGCATTTTTATTGCTAACCACTTGATTAATTAAGTGTCTAATTTCTGGTTCCGAATTCTTATGAGCACTTGGTAACGTGAGTAGTGCTCTGACATGCTGCATTGCAATTAATCTTTTGTTGTTGTATCGTTCACAGATGATTTCATATGCTACCTTGAAGTTAGCTGATGTTACAGGTAGATTTTGAATTAGCTCTTTTGGTTGACCCTTTAGCACAGATAGTAAATAATGGAACTTCTGTACCTCAGAAAGTAGTTGATTATTCACAACTAGACTTTCAAATGTATCCCTGAATTGATTCCAGCTTGCTAACTCTCCGTTGAAGTTAGGCAGTGTTATGCGTGGCAATTTTATGTTATTCATATCTGGCGTCTCACTTTGATTGGATTGGCTCGATCGCTCAGATTTATTAGAAGATTCATGTTTCACTATTGGCTGGGAATTAATTATGGTCATTATATTCCCTTCGACTTCAAAATAAAGGCGTTCAAAATCTTCTCTGTCCGCGCCATGGTCTTCCTCATCCTCAATTTCTAAGCGTAGCTGAACTTCGTCGTATTGATCCCATATTTCTCTAAGTTTGGCTTGCCTAGCATGTAAATTTGCTAGATTATCATTCACGGAGAATGAGTTGACGTAGTTGAGAGCACGTGTTAATTTTCCCTTAATCACGCCCCTTTGCTTTATTAATTTGCCCTTTGTTATTGAATCCATCATATGGGAAAATGACTAAAAAGGTTTAGGAATGGAAGGATCTGACCTTGGATGAGCCTCTGATTTGAGTGCGGCGCCACACGAACAGGGATGGGGTGTTGAGTTGAGTCGGCAGTCTTTCGACACGGCGCGTATCTCGTCGGCGATAGCGGAGATAGAAGGCGGCTGCGTGTTTCTTCTGCGCGGCATTCAGTCCGGGCTGGTCACTTCCCCTCGCGGCCAGCTGCTTGGGTTGATAAGGGGAGCTAAAGGCTCGATTCTTACGACGCAGTTGCGTGTGCGTAATTTTTCAAGAAGAATCCGCTGACGAAGGACCAAAATGTTTGGGTATTGAATTATAGTGGACTGTATTAATTTAAATGCTGGTTTGTTATCAGGATTCTTTTAATGAAATTGCACTAGTAAGAAGAGCACAAGTAAACTAAATGATCTTGAAAGAATTGGGAACTGTCCCACACGTCCACCCGAGACGAATGCGCGAGGCTGACTGACCACGAGACTGACTCCCTCAGCCGGCCGGAGTGAGCGCATGGATACAAACAAAAGAAATAGTTCCTCAACAATTTTCAAGACTAATGTTTTAAAAAACTTGAGAAATCGGCCTCAGTTACCGAGCCTAGGAGTTCCGCGGCGTGTAGCTGAGCTTTGACGCGCGATTGAAAAATCGCTCTTGTTTCCTTCGTCGCAGACTTTTTTTCCAAGATTTCTAATTTGTACTCTTTAGAAATCTCTACTTTATATTGTGGTTCAAATTTTCCGAGTTATGTTTTTCGTAAACGAAAGATAATGTCTACTTTATGTCAAATTTCATGCGAAAAACGGGTCGGCCATTTTGCGTCGTAAAACCAGACAGATGAGAGCCAAAATCTTCAAAAGCCATTGAAAGTATAGGCAAAGCACCAGATCAAAGGAATGTTTCGTTTTTTATTCCATAAAACTCATACCAACGCAAAACCACTTGGATAAATTCAAAGATTTTTTTAGGAAAAACGATATCTCGCGTGGCATTGAAAAATTGGTCATGTTTGGGCCGTTGTATCTCACTAAAGGTTCGTAATTATGTAAAATGGCATATAAATCTATATCTGGTTATGATTTATGATTATTTACGCTGCGTTTCAAGCCTCTATCCCCAAAAAGGTCATTTTGGACTTTATTCCAGCTTTTTCCGATTTCGGACCAGTGTGCGCCGGGTAGGAAGACGATCGGCCGCCGCGGCTGGCGCCCACGTCGACAACTATGTATAGTGTATTCGGCAAGCTGAAACTACCAGGTCAAGGCATTAGAATGACTTATCGGCTTTAAAAACTGCATTATTACATGAGTTTCATGATAGCGCTTCCTTTCGGCAGATTGCTGGACCTACTAGCCTCGAAAGCTCTGTAACCTTAATTACTCGACTCGACATTCGTAATGCTACTCGAAACGCTCGAGTCGAGTACCAATATTCGGCGCCCACGTCGACAACTATGTATAGTGTATTCGGCAAGCTGAAACTACCAGGTCAAGGCATTAGAATGACTTATCGGCTTTAAAAACTGCATTATTACATGAGTTTCATGATAGCGCTTCCTTTCGGCAGATTGCTGGACCTACTAGCCTCGAAAGCTCTGTAACCTTAATTACTCGACTCGACATTCGTAATGCTACTCGAAACGCTCGAGTCGAGTACCAACTACTCGATCGACTTGAATTTTCGAGTACTCGCACATCCCTGGAAGATATGTATTTTGTCATTACGATTACGTGGCGCGAAAATTCAAATGACTGTTGGAAACGCGGTCGTATATTTTGTTGTTTGAAGTACTAATGGAATCGGAATCGATTTTTCACCTTGGCAAGTACTCGTTTTCGATTCCGGTTCTTGGTCGAGAATCGAGGAATCGAAGAATCGAGGAATCGAACCGACCCATCACTAAAAAGTATCCATGGCACAAGGAATTCAAAATGCGTTCAGTAATTAATTAAAACTCCTAAATAAACTCCTTTTCTTCGGCCACTGAATGAAATTCATTTCACAATATAATCACGTTGTAATAAAAACCGCTTAATTACTCTTCTGATGTCAGCACGGCTAAAAATTAATACTCCATAAAGAATAGTTAATGTATCTGAAACTACTTCTCTCTTCTCCACGTGGGCTTTAAACGTCGATCAAAGACTAGTTCTGTTATATTTTCACAACAGATAGATTCTGATAATGAAATCAACTGATTTTGGCGTGACTTGATGGACATATAAGATATTCATGGTGAAACAATAACCTAGTACTGTTCAACAAACTTTGACTTGCTCTCGTCCAGTTTCGGCTATTCGACAGCAAATAAAAGTTTGTGGAACAGTACTGGGTTTTTGTTTCACCATAAATATTCTGATAATTTCATATATTGAGTATTTCAAACTTAAGGAACGTGCTCAGAATAAACTATGATTTTTATCATATTTTATTATTTAAGACTGGCATATTTTATTTTTAAGACTTTAAGGAAATTATCTGCCGGAAAAATTAGTGCTTATGATTTTTAAAGGAAAAAAATCAAGAAGTAATTAAAATCCTTATGGTAATGTAAATAGGATATGTGTAAAACGCAATTTGAATTAATTAGCAATTTGACATCATCTGCATATATTCAAGAAAGGAACGAAAATATTATGCAGAAACTTGAAAGCTTTTTTTTATTTCACACCGAGTGCTCGTTCATTCCAGCATGTCGCTCGAAATGAGCAGCAGGGCGTACAGATCTTACTTTGTGAGTTATGAATAACACATGCGACTCTCCTTTCATATTTCAAGAACCGTGGAATTCGAACATAGCCGCGGGTTCCCGTGGGAATATCGCTGCCATACGGAGGAATTCCCGCACTGGTGTGACGTAAAACCACTCTAATTTTTTCCCATCTTCATCGAGTCTTTACCCTAGGTTATCCCACTCCTCATCTCTGCTGTGCCGGCCTTACTTTACACAGAGTCAATGTGGTTTTTTCCAGCCCTAACAACAAATTATTTTTTTATTTTCTCTCTTTTACTCCACTCCCCCCTCTCGTGTCTAAATTAATGTCACGAAAGTAAATGGCTTTCGGTTTGCACGTTCTGTGACGCGAACGATTAATTTGTATTGAAATTGACGGATCGATTCGTCTGATAAGGAACAGCAGATGATGCGTCTTCTCGAAGAATTGAACAAATACGTCCGCTGCAACAATTCAAAGCCGATGCAAGAGTTGCAGGATCTGTTAGTCGCAAGTGTGATGTCTCATTGAGAGTAACCCCAATTTTATAGATTCTATCAGCTCTGATAATTAAATAGTAATAAAATATCAAAATTACAAGGGTCTATGCCCTTTTAGTATTCATGCCTGACTAATTATTTAATCTGAGTATGCGTCACATAGATAATTTGATCACTCGATATTTAGCTCAGGGCACTCTCCTACGTTGTTTAACATCTTTAAATCCAAATCTCATTCAGTAAATAGTTTGGAACTATAGAGGTAAGGGTAAATGACGCAAATATAAGGGAGAAAAACACAGTCAAAAGCAAGGAAATACAACATTTGAGTAATTTTGCACCCTCATAACAAAATGGTTAATTATTGGACGGAAATTGATAGAAGTGTACAGAAATGGAAAAGCAGGTAACTCTAGATTTTGAAGTTGCGCACCATTCGGTTGGAAGTAATCGTAAAGTGCAGCGAAAAATCCTGGAAGCCATCCACATGAAGCCAAAGCCTTATGCATAGCACCCAATTGTTGTTTTTTTTAATTTCCTCTTCCTTTCCTTTGTTTTAAATACAATATGCGGTGAGCTTTTTTAGATTAAAACTAGATACATTAAATTTGGCTTTATCTGTAAAATCTAAAATAATAAGAATAGCCAATAGTATCTTTGACATTTCAGAGTTCTACATTAGGCCAGACTTACCGCTCCATCGGTCTAGATTTATAAATTTACATAGTACTTCAATTCACACATTCTCACGAAATTCTCAAGCTAAAATGTGGTACAAATTAATAAAGATGTAGTCGTATTAATTTGCACCTGCTAATAATCCTGTCTACCGCAAAATGATGGAGAAATTATCGAAATCACACCGGTCTACCCTAACAAGAAGAACCATTCATTCTTTTCCTACTAAGATGGAGGCAGCAAAATCCTTCTTTCACACTAATTTTAGAAGTTAGAGAGGGTTTTACAAATATATATATTCATTATATTCTATGTGAAGAGCTTCTGATATTTTTTTAAATTTTCAAAAGTAGATTTAGCTCTTAAGAACATTGCTAACAGAAAATTTAATACACCCATAAATACCAATGTTTTCTCGTACACATACTACACTTCTGTAAGCTAGAGAGAAATAGGACTTCACCTTAACTTACGGCATCATGGAACCCAGATGTCAAGGAATACATTATCTAAAAAGTGCTATGACGAAAAGGCAAACATAAATTTATGAATCAAATTTGAGTGGTTTTTTTGCCTATTAGTCCTTCTCAAAGAGTATGCCTCAACTCCAACAAATAGAAGACAGGATGGAGTTAAGTTTTCTCAGTCATTTACTTTTATTTTATTCTATCGTTTTTTCCACCATTGCACAAAAATACCGAATATGTATCATAAAAACCCGGGGGCAGCCTTCGAACACCACTTAAGTATTTTGTGATAGTACACGTCGGGACTGGGCGCCTAAGGATTTACCGTGGGCCGATAATAATATGTCCGCTGAACCATGAATGAGGTAGCCGCTGGTAAGAGACTCAATTCATATTGTTCACAAGAGAAATACGATCAGTGCCAGGGAAAATTTGCCGCTTTTTGAGGTGGTCGAAAACTAGAGGAAGTCGTTTGAGAACGTTTCCCTGTACTATCTTAGCTACTTCCAAAATAAAATTGAATTTAACAAAATATGACGGAAATGAGACCAATAGAAACCTTTGGACCATGTGTAGCCATTGAACAAGCGCGAGAACCCGGCCTTGGTCTTCGCATGCCAACCTACATCCATATATTGTTCACATGAGAAATGCGTTCAGTTCCAGGGAAAATTTTCCGCTTTTAGAGGTGGCCGAAGAAAAGAAGAAGTCGTTGTAGAACGTTTCTCTGTACCACCCAAGTTACTACCGAAATAAAAACGAATGAAACAAAACATAACGGTGAGAAAACCACTAGAAAACCTTCACACCATACGTAGCTACGGTCTCTGTCTACAAGCGTAAGAATCCGGCCCTGGTCTTCGCATGCCAACTAACGTCCAGAAATCTTTTTAATGCCCATCCTCTTTCTCTTAGAAAAACCTTCAAGTCTCAATCCTCCCGCAGATATTCCCAAGTAAACCACCCTCCCTTGATGTATGCTCCTCATAATTAGGCGGTGGCGAAAGGCGCTATTGGCCACCGAGGAGCGATTCCAGAGACCCTGGGCCTCCAGATAAGGTCCCGAAAAATTAAATTGAAATGCCCCCGGGCGATTGCCGGCCCATACTCAACCTCCCCCACTCCCACAAATCTTCCAAGCACCTCACTCCGCAACCCACCCTTGATCCTACACCAACGTCCCCTGCAATACTTAAAATATATATATAAAAAATTCTCCGACTCACCACCCTCTGACCCCTCCTAGGCACTTCACAGCACGCATTCAAGAAAGACGAGGGGAGTTTCTTTCTTTTTTTAAAAGGAATTGGTTGTGGGGAGTGCGAAAAATAATAAGAGAGGGTCGGAAGTTAAGAGTGAAAACAGCCTGGAACGCGGAAACTGTTCCCCATCCTACTTTTTTCTTAATGGGTAATATCCGACCTTTTCGTTCGGCTACATTTTTGCTCTTAAGTATTCCCCTCCGATACATTCTTCCACTTTCCCTCGCAATTACCCATCCCACCTCGTCCGTTTCTACTCACACTTGACCCTTCAAGAAATAGCCCATTGCGCGAAAAATATTAGATTGGATTTTTTAATGGTAAGAGAAGCCTACTCGCGATATCGGTCTAACTAAGATTATGAAAATTGATAGGATTCAACACATACGATGGGTTTATTTTATTATAGCCTTCTAGGTTTGGGATTAATAAAATTATTTTCAGTGCCTAGCCGTTTTATGTACCAAGAATACTAAAATATAGAAACCGGAACATCTTGGAGTTCTATCGTCCCCCAATCTGCAACGGAGATGCAAGTCTTCAGATATCATACTGAAAATTGCCTCATAGTTTTCCAAAAAAAATACTGCATTCTATAATTGGGACCGCAAAACTTAAATTATATATAGAAATCAGTATTCTATTTCAGGTTCAATTGGTGTTATAATTTATATTTCCGGTGGAACAGTCGTATTTTTCATTGAACTCAATAATATTTTGAGTTTTATCAAACAAATTTTTTTAGTACTCCAGCAAGCAAAAATCAAAGTTAACTTAATCAAATGGTAATTTTACGGATAAATGGGGTTATTTTCGAGCAATAATATCGACATTCAAGGAATTTCTTTGCAATTTCCGTACGAGAATATTCATTAAATTCAAAGATATATGACCCTTTTTATTTATTTTTCTAAGAATTCTCACAACTTATACTGGGAAACTGCACGCTATTCAACCCATAATCACCACTTATAAGACATCTAAAGCGGCAAAATTCACCTCAAACACTTTTTAAAAGAACAATTTCAATTTTTTTACTAGCAATTGCCTCGTTGTTCTAACTTTTCGTACCGAATACAATTAGGAAGGAAATACCTCCACACAGAGGAATGTTTTGAAACAGGGAAAGGTCGATCGGAAAAGGATTGATGAAACTCGGATCTGAGGGGAGAGAGTGAGAAAAATAACTCAATCGGAAGAAAGGAATTGAGCAGTTTGGAGAATTCCATAGCATTGGGAATTCAGCTGGGTTTCGGCGTGCGTAAAAAAAAAAATTTACCTCCGGGCCTAGGGGACGTATTCCTACCGGGGAACAGTTTTTGAAGTAAAATAAAAATCGACCCCACAAAATTAGAGAATAAAGAGAAATTTATAAAGCGGAGGTAGCCGACACAGTGGTTAAAAGTAAGTGCGAGGAGGGGATAGGATGCGAGGGAACGAGGAGAAAGGCCTGGGGAGATGGAGAGGCAGAAGAGCGTAGGGTGCTGAAATTTCCGTTCCATCCGAGCAAAAAAAAAAAAAGAAAGAATTAAAGCGCAGACTTCCTCCCATCATTTCCGCAGCCATTAGCCATTTGCCTGCAACCCTTTAGTGATTCAGTCCGTCGCCCTCTTGCGATCCCCGGAAATCAAAGGGAGGGAAAGCCGAGTCGAAGGGGAGGCCGTGGCAATCTAGGTATGCATACCCAAGTTATCTTCGCAGTATCCGTCTTTTTTCTGCTACCCAAACCAAATCAAGGAAATATACGTGGGTTTTATACATACGCATCGTTTATAGAATGAAATTAAAACTTTTTCCTATCCGATGGATATATTCACGAACATATTGTTTTTACGTCTTATTTCACATGAAACCGCGAAGAAATGTTGACTTTATTTAGCGCAGAATTATATAATCCTATTGGATCACTCACAATTAGATCATGCACTCAATCAGGGGTGTGAATGGATATTGGAAAACGGGGCTATCGGTTATTCCTTGCTATGCCACAATTAAGGAACAAAAATGACTACTACTATCATCAGCTGCTTAGTTTTATCACCCTTTCCTCTGGAGTAAATTTTAAAATGTACCCGGAAATTTTTTTATCACCTTATGCGGTATTATGGATATGATAATTCTCTCAAATCGGTTAATATACCTTGAGTGACCCGAAATAATTCCACCTTTTATGCGTTTTCTACAGAAAAAACGAGGTCGGGGACTTTTTCTGTCGATGGCGATACAAAAATTCGATAATTTAAAAATTGATACAAAATATCCATTAACACTGAATAATATTAAAGAAATGAATAAAATAAAATTTATATCAATTTTTAAATTATTGAATAATATAATATTATTATAATTAATATAATATAATTAATATAATATTATTCAATAATTTAAAAATTGATACAAAATATCCATTTACAATGAATAATATTAAATAAATAAATGGCGGAGGCTGATACTTCATGGAAATTAATTGTAGGATATGAAGTAAAACTCTTCGCACTTTTCCACATAAATATTTATTTAAAATGGAATCAATATGTTTCACTGCACTCATCACTCATCCTGATGATGTTGCAGTGCAGTGAAACATGTTGACTTATTTTTAAATAAATATTTATGCGGAAAAAGGCAAGGCGTTTTACTTCATATCATATAATATTAAAAAAAAACGAATTTCATGAAAAATCCTTGATTGCTCTGATTCAGCCACATTTCATATTAGCTCTAAACCATTCCCTTACTTCTGACTAAAATTTTTGGTTCCATATTCTCATCCAAACTGTATCCTACCACGACCCGCAACGCATAACTATTCTATGCCTGTCCTAATAGGCATCACTCCCCAATAGGTTACTCTCCCTTTCTCGCGGCCATCAGAGCTTCCGGAGCTAAGCACACATTTAGGACATTAGATAGTCCCCAAACCCACACTGCTACCCACAACCACTTAAGCTCCGATCTCTATTGATCTCCCAAAGGACGCAAGGGCCTAGGCAAACGTATCCTTAACTCAAATTAGACGTCACATGATGGTTCCTCGAATTGAGAGTTTTCGAAATGAGATAATTGACCCGAACACACAGAAAACATTCAAACTTATGACGCTACGGCATCATAAAGATTTTCCGAGTATTACATTTTTATCTTCATGCTCACCTGGGAAAAGTTTTTTCCAATGTTCATAAGTATCATATTTTAAGAATAAACCACGACTCTGAACGAGGAATCTAATATAAAAAATATCCAGCGGGATTCGTAATGAACTGTGAGAACAACAATAATTTGTGGAATTCAAAACGCTTAACTAATAACAAAGGCGTCGACTTACGACACACAATGTAAAAATAATTATTCAAGTGTTTTTTCATAATTTCAACAGCCCCATCAATTCATAATTATCTAAATTAGAAATCGAATGTATGTGAAATCAATCCTAAACTATATTTAAGAAAACATTTGTAGCTTATATCCAGTAGATTTTCCGAAAAAAATAACAAAATTATGATGAAAATATTTTATATTCGCAATAAGTCTTTTTAAAAAGATTTTGCCTCTTTAAATATCCTGGTGAATGACCACCTCTCTTTGCCTTTCTGTTGTCTCACTTTTGCTTTTTCTACTAAAACATATTAGTCATGTTAAAACGATATTCCACGCTGCAAATATCAATTTATGCCAGTTTTAACAAGTCATACAGGATAGTTAAAAGAAGCAGAAAGCTTCACCATAGCTGATAAGAAGGATGAAGATGTGTATCATGCGTCATTAAAGATAAGAGAGAGAAGAAGCTAAAAGTTATCACTACTGGAAATGATAGATAATTATCAAAATAAAACATTTTATAGAGTGGTTTGGGAGGAAGCTCGCGTTTTTGTAAAATATTACAAAATAAACTAAAGCATGGAGGTATCCCACAAGAGCACATCCTGCATTACATGGACCAAGAATCGCACTGCACAATCTTTAACGTACCTTTCAAGTCAATATCTAGTCAAAATATGATTTATTATATTAGTGATCATAGAATTTGAACATGTTACACATAGTGTAAAGTTAAAAGCACAATTAAATACCACTACGGAGATTCCATTTCCGTTTCCACTTGATTTCTGTGATAACATTATCATTACCATGTGATCAAACGATAATGGTATCTCTGTACAGTGATTAGCAATCGTCGAATTCTACTGGCAATAGAAGTAAAATTTGCTCAGCAGTTTTCTTGCCATTCAGAATGGTAAATTTCCTCGTGAACACAACAGAGAAACGAACCCAATCCTTAGCCCAGGATGCCATAATCACAGCCATAAGACGTAACATCTGCATTATATGGACCAAGCACTGCACTGAAATAATCTCCATGCGACCCTTCCTAAAGAACATCTTACCAAATTCTGATTTATTATATTATTGATCATAGAAGTCATTTTGTATAATGAATGCTATACATATTAAAAATTTCAAAGCACATTTTAATGCCACTGCAGAGATTTCCTTACCGTTTTCACTAGATTTATATAATCACAGCAGCATTACCATGTCACCAAACGACAATTGCGTCTTTTATCGTGATATAGCAATCGTTGCAATGATAAAAGAACACAAATGGTAACTCCCATACTTTTAATTCAAAACTCACCAACCGACCATTGTTTCAACATACTCTGCCATTTTCAAGGTGTTGATTACATTGTGTTGAAACCATGGTCGGTTGTTGAGTTTTGAATTAAAAGTGTGGAAATTACCATTTGTGTTCTTTTATTATGGATATATCGAACTTCCACAAAGTCGAGCCTTAAAAGATTTTACTCAGGAATAGCATTTTTCTTGCCATTCGATATTCTAGTGAACACAGCAGAGAAATTAACCTAATCCTTAGTCCAGGACACTGGCGTAGCGAGAGCGGGATTTCGGGGGATAAACCCCCACCCCAGAGCTCAAAGAAATTTTTAAGTAAAATCCATTTTACTTAATCGGATTGATATTACTAAAAGAATAGTGTAAGGATTAATAAAATATCCCTCAGAAAGCCGTAAAACTCACCATTTTGTATCCTTTATTTTAAAATTCCGCACCTACTGCTTATCCTGGAGGGTATTCCATAATCCCACACACCCCGGTATTAGTTGCACCTAACCCCCCCGGCCTTAATTCCTAGCTGCGCCCCTAGTCCAGGATGCCATGACCACATCCTTCGCTACAAAACCTGCTGCTCTCATATTTTCCGCTTCTCTTCTTTCCCGAGACTAGTATCCCAGCATCTCCGCCCCAACGGATTCTCGGTTGGAAGTATGTAGATGGAGAGGCGGCTCCTCGCACCCCTCCTTCCCCCTTCCTTCCCCGCTCCTTCCTCGCCCCACGTTCTTCCCCCACTGGGGATATCAGGGACATTCCCCCGCCGCGGAATACATAAATACACATTCGCATGCTTATATATTTCTCCCTCGCCCCCCATTGCCTCTAATTTCTTTTCCGTCACTTTTTCCCGATTCCCTCGCGACGCGGAAAAAGGGAACGGGGTCTCCGCGGGACGCGTTGGAGTCCCGGGAGGGAATCAAGACCGGCGGAAAACGGCCACGGAGAAAAAGAGAAGGGCGGAGCGGGGAAGCGGGGACGGTGCGATGGCATGGCATGCAAAATAAAAGGTAGGATAGAGTCGGCGATAGCTTTGAGTATGGCTTGCTCGACATTTAAATATATTTAAATGTCGCATAGCTAGATAAACTTTAAATCGTATGCCCTGGGTTCATTCCGTGGGTATGTGATGTGACTATCATTTTAAGGGCGTAAATTTTGTATACATAAACAGAAGAAAATATAATACATGTTCTACATGAATGACGGGTATTGATCGAGAACCATTTTATATTATTCTTATTTATCAATAGTTAACTCTTTGTATTTTAACCATTTAATTTTCTTCAGGTAATGCTAAGGTGTTTTACATCGGATTTCGAAGTATTTTGCTTTTGCTAAAATCGTAATAAAACTTTAAATCATATAAACAGAGTTCATTCCGCGAGTATGCGACGTAATCAACATTTGATGCGCGTAGAATTTGAGTGTATAAACAGAAGAAAATATAATACATGTTCTATACGCATCACGTGTACTCACCAAGAGTCACTTTTTATTATTCGTATTTATCAACAGTTATATTTTTGTATTTTAACTATTTTATTTTCTTCAGGTACTGCTGTCTTTTTACTTCGGTTTTCGAGACATTTTATTGTAAAATTCTCTATGTTGTTTCTCCGACAACTACTAACGAAATATTGTTCTTGTATATATATATAGTGAAATATTATTCTTATATGACATTTCTGCATGAAATTTATAAATACGTATTATTATTATGATATTAACGAGAATTATAATTCCGCTCTTTATAAACTTTGAAAAAAACGTTACTATGAGCAAACTAAGCTTCGGTTGTTCTTGACCACTACTAAATAATTCGTTTTGAAGTGCGTCAAATAATACATCTAACAGCCTGTTGCCAACTTTTTGCTCTTTAATGCGAGCAGCATCAAGGTATAAGGTTGAGCATGCAGGTATAATTTAGATAGAAACTTTGGAGAACAATTCTTAAATATTTTATTTGAGCTCCCCTTCGAAAACTGATTACTAACTACGGATAAAGGTAACTCTCCTTTTTGACTCTAAAAAGGCTTTGAGAATTGACAGTTTTCACTACAACAATGAGCACATGTATTTTAGACAGAGAAGATAAGACTGATAGTACAATAGAATATGACCACTGCAAAAATATAATTGCTACATAAAATTAATGTCTTCGAACATGCTCTTATAAAGTAGCTGTCGTATCATGAAATTACGTTTTTCATTCAAAGCAGATATTTTTAAATCCATTATTATATTAAATTCAATAGTTTCAAGCTAAAATGTGCCTTCCAACAAGAAAAAGGGCTCTTCTAACTGCATTATGACAAAATATTTTAATAAATATCTCTGGAATTGCGAGAAAATGGAAGAAAACTACATATTTGCTACGTTAAGGTGAGGTTTAATAGATGGGCATTATTCCTAGGTTTATCAACATAATAATGAGCAACGCTAGGCTTACTGGCAATTAAAATTAATGCAGTAAGTATTCAATTCCATTAAAAATAAATTTTTTGAACACTCAATACCTACATATATTCATATAAATCTGTAACGATTCCCTATCACGATAAATAAAATTTTAACTTTCCTTACAGGAAGAATCCCAACATTATTAAAACACGGGTTAGGCGAGTAATCTGTCCGCAATAGATCCGCTGCAAAGTGTATTTCTCCATAATTATCACCAATTGCGCCAACTGATTTTACCACTTTGTATTCCTATGAAATTGTAGATTTTACTATTTATGGCAGTAATAATGACATTAGTGAGTATGATAAATTTAGCAGTAATAATCTTTCGTATTCCTTGGTCATAATTTGTATTTTACAAATCTTGACGTTGAAATAAAATACCTCATTAAAATCGAATATCACAGTCTACGTAACAATGTATGGCATAGCTACACAATCGAGAGGCTAGAGACGGGAAAGAAAACGTCTTAAGGTACTCTTAAAGGAATAGATGCGCACGTACATGGAGCGAGAGAGGTCCAAGGGGAAGAGCTCCTATATGGGAGACGAGAGGAAAAGAGTAAAAGAATGTAAATCAGGAGGAGGAACAGAAATGTAGGGTTGACGGGACACAGGCCGACGATGGAAGACGCATTCAAGACTAAGTAAAAAGAAGATTTAAAAAAATAGTGGCGGAAAGAAATAAAGCGCTCGGAAGAAAATACTGCCTACTCGTTTCCTCTATAAAATACCAAACAGCAATTCATTTTTCACATGCATACAGCATATTTTACTATTGACATACACATCTCACACCTTCAACAATAGTGGTTTTATACCAATCCAAGCAGAATGAATTAAATAAAACGCACATAACGGAAATAAAAGAATACAAGATAACTTTTCCCACTTCCTTACATTGCAGTCATGTGTCATTGTAGTTTCAATCTGGCTATAAAACGTCCATTATTTTTATATTATTATTCACTGGCTTAAACGTTTATTACACATTAGAGGGGATTCAAATTGATCTTAGATTCCATGTGGGATGAAGTGAAACAGATGCAACACTGTATTTGAAAAAAATGGAAATTTCCGTAACTGAGGAATTTGATACGGTGATGTAGTGTCTATCAAAGGAAGCGTGCCTTTAGTGTTGGAAGTTTTTGTTTCCTTGGTGCTAGGAAACGACCCTACATAGCTTAAATAAACTGACTGGCATGGTAACCAAGTTTCCTAATAGCAGACGCACTTAATATGAATGTAAGCCCTTGTATGTTCTTGGTGGACCACAAAGGTCCAAGAACAATAAATTTTTCTTTATCTTTATCTTTATCTTATTTCATCAATTTTTTGCAATGAGGCTCACCGTTTGCTAATTTTATCAGAAAATTTGCCGCTACGTATTAATAGCACTTGAATATGTGAAGAGGGAGCCCCGGGATGAATTTTACTTCGAATCTTTGACATTCTGATATTAACTTAATTTTCAGCCATTTACGTGCATGCGTATGCTTAATATCAAAATTAAATGATAAGTACTGTGCGGAAAATCGATTACATAGCCAATCCATATCTTGTTCGTATACCTACAGCAAGAAATATTTTACACGTAACTATCCGTTCGCGAAAAGAATTTAATTGAATGGGCTACTGTAGTTTGTGCATTAAGAATGCTTGCATTAGTTCTGGTGATGGCTATTAATTAAATACTAAATATTTTACACCATTATGATACTTCGCTTACTCGCGGAAATACTATGCACTACTCTCAACCGTAGGTAGCCAGTAAACATTTCTGGTGGTTTTTCTTGGGTAGGGGAATCCATATCAGGGAAGTATGTACAATGTACATTTGGACAGGGTTACACCTTAGACTATCCCCGGAGCACTTCGGGCGATTTGGGAGCCTTTGACCCTCTCTCCGCTCGCTACGAACTCTCATAAACTGATACAATCAGAAAGAAACAATGCTGTATTTTGAAATACACCAAATTACTACGAAAATGCGTACTCGATAGTTGAGATAATTGTTACATCCGAAAAGGCTCGTCCTTCGAATCTTTCTCCATGCATATCAAAGTAGCCGGAAAATACTTCAACTAGATGACTCCCGAAAACCTACATAAGCACAAATTTTTATTCACGAAAATTTTATTAAAAAATTAGTTCTTTTTACCGATGAAACTAAAATACATGCATAAAAACCTAAAAGCTGGAAGTCACTTGTTAAGCGCACGGGCATTGTAATGGGGCGCAGATAACTACTACAGCACGAATTTTATGCGACCGGCATCCTTTTGGGGATTAATGATTTTTGAATCGCCAAATGTACACATGGTTCCATCCTACCCCAGGGTACTAAGCTATTCCACTGCAGCACGCGTAGTGGCTGCTCAAAGAATAAAATATGGTGAAGCGCGAACGGATTCGAAGATAATTTTTTCCAACTTGGGCTCGGGTGCTGGGTCTCAACTTTTAAAGCCGGAAGTCAAACCCTCAAGTTGAAAAAAATCAGCTCGACGGTCTCAGGAGGGATGAATCACAAGTTTAGCGTAAAACTAAAACTACAAGTAAATACGTACAAGCGTCCTACAAGAGAGTAAAATATGGACGAATTTTTCATCAACCTTTGGGTCTAGGGAGGAAAAGGATTGAAGAGAACCTTCGGGGACCCGAAGTTGGCCAGCTATAGTTTGCCTAGCTTAACTTAAACTTGGCATAAAACAGCGGAGCAGGTAGGAGTCGGGAAACGATGTTTAAGTAAAAGAACGTCATAGGATTGATAATTCACATTCTTTTGCTGAAGTTAACAAGGCAAAAGTACACATGGAGAAGTTACAGTTCTTTCCTAGTGAATGCAAAAGAAGAAGTCTGTTTGAGCAATTCACTAGCATTTATTAGGACCGGGTAGGTTTTTATGAATGGTAACGGTAATCATTACCACTTGAGCCGTTAGCATTAAGAAATATTTTTTTATCGGTGCACAAGTTATTATTTATATTTTTAGGACTTTCTAGGACTGATTTCCTTTAATTATGAATGACTTATACCATCTCCCCAGAAATATCAGTTTGATACTCATAAAAAACGTCTCGAGCCTGAGCCCTCGACCTATGATGATAGCACCAGAGATAACATAGAGAGCACAGGAATCCCATATTAAGAAATGGTCAATTAAAATAGGGAAAGGAGGTTTTCAAGTAAACCCTAGTGAATGCCCTGATTAAACTTATCATTTCAACAACTACCCCTCTTTTTCTTCCTTCTAGCATATCCTACTCCAGCAACTGAGAATCACATACACATACCCACACTAATATAAGCACCACTCTCTCAAAAGAAGCAAGAGGCAAGGATCATGAAGCATCTAATTTTCCTGATAAAAACACGCGGAAAGACCCGAAAAAATTACACTGATCATATTGACCGAGAAAGTCTCCACATGCAAGTAGCCTGAAACTAATTTTAGAGATTTTTGTGGACAACCATAAGGTAGTTATGAACCTACAAGGGAATATCGCCAACCGATAAGCTTGACATACGCTATCAATACAAAAAAACGCGCAACTTCCGAATTAATGAATTTTATTGCACAAATCCAAAACTTTCTGCATTGGTTTCAAAGCATTAACTGGCTAAATTGAAAAACCTTGTAGATTTCACATATTTTTTATTTTACAAGGTTTTTTGATTCGACATGAAACAATTTCTTGCAGGCACCCCTCAAAGGTATATTAACTGGCATTGAGACGTGGAATAGAGCAATCGCGAAGAGTACGGCGGTAGAAGTTTCGATGAGGAGTCATGGGGATGGGTAGCGAAGTCTGTGATGGGGAGGTAGCGAGCGTGAGGCGCAGCATCAAGATGGTATCGCTCTCGGATCTCCCACTCTGCACCACCCGTAAACAAAAGAGACTGGAGAGGCGCCTACTTCCACCACACCCCTACCACCCGCCGCGCCCCCTCCCAACCTCCCGACACTGGGCCGATAAATATGTCCGTTTTGTGTGTCGGGCGGGCGGAGGCCCAAGGCATTAGATTGGGGGCGAAACACTCCCGCTTCCAACCCCCAGGACCGCTCCCGCCAGCAGCACGGAGACTCCCGTACTCCTCCCCCACCCTCTCCGCGTCTCTCCAGGGGGTACGGAGAGAGAGAGAGAGGAGCGGAGCATGGGGAAGGGCATATGTCCGACCCCATCCTCGGCAGCCATCCTTCCGACTCTTTACGACCCGCACATCGCCTCCGCGCCAAACTACGATTGCTTCCTACCTAGAGCTCCTTTCTCCTCCCTCTCCCCCGACCAACTTGTTCCTTCTCACCTACCGTTGCCCCTTCTCGCATCTAATCCTCATTCCTAAGTCCCCACTCGCAGGAAAAGAAAAGCGGCATCAATTTTCAATAGCCTTGTTCGACGGGCGATTCTTGGCATAGGTTGGACAAAGCAAGTGATCGGTGGATTTCGACGTCTATCATGACCGAAAAAAGGTATTTCTAAATATACACAGACCTTAGTGGAGAGAGAAGTCTATGGAAATTTAGTATGTTTATTTTTTCTTTAATAAAAATCCTATATTTCCATGTCAACAGAAATTCACTGGCATCAATTCTCAAAAGCCTTGTTCGATAAGTGAGTGTTATCATAGGCTTTTATCGGTTGGACAAAGCAGGTAATCGGTAGATATCGGCGTTCATTATGTCACAATAAGTTTTTTTTATAAATTTTAAAAGGCAATATGAGCAAAATGTACATGGAAATACATATTTCAGTTCTTTTTTCTTTAATGAACATCCTCTATTTCCGTGTCTACAGGAAGTCATTGGCATCACTTTCAATAGCCTTGTTAGGTTCTTTCCATACGCTTCCATCGGTTACAAAAAGAAAGTAATCTAATCTAAGAAATCAGCATCTAATTCTTAATTCAAAACCGAGTAATTTTTTTCACAATAGTGTACATTCAAGAATACACAAAATGAAGAATAAAAGGAAAATTTTAAAAAAGCAGAGCCTTTCACCCAACTTACAAGTGTGTTTGCCTTCTCACTTCCCCTTACTCCCATCCCAAACACTTACTTCTTAATCGCCCTCCCCTCACCGGAGGAAATACGCATCAATATTACATAGGCGTGTTTGATGGGCAACTTTTGCCGCAGACTTCTTATAGACGAAGTTGATCGATGCGCTTTGACGTCACTAAATAGGCATCAAAAACAAAAATACTTTCTCGAGAACAGAGGATGAATAATCGAGGCTGGTTACCCACGGGTAGGGCCTAAGTGGCATTAAGACATCATCGCCGGTCAATAACCCTGATATTGGTTTCCAGCAGCTCTCCATTCAAGTGTCTTTTAAGCTAATCTTTCCGTACTTGATTTTTTCGCCTCTTTTAAATTCTTAATAACTTGTCCTATATATCAAATTCGATACCTTCTCATCCGTTCTTTCCGTTCCTTTATGGCAATAAAAATATAAAACAAAATTACGCTATTGGGTGGGAGGATTTACTTTTTCTGCGCCAAGAGGAAAAATACATCGAATGCAAAATTAATGTCACTGTACAACGAAGGTAATGAATGGCTTTCCAATTATTCAGAGAGACTATCCTCCTATTCCCCCGAACAACTTGCTTACCCACTTAACTCACGTAGCCCACTCACATATAATCCTTAACCTATTCCAACACCCACAAGAAAAAGCTGCATTCGCGTTAAATGGTGAATACTTGAGTGACCCTTACACTTATATTTTGAGATTTAAGGATTTTTTTCGATTTTCTTTGCAAGAAATAGAAAAGTTTCAACAAGAAGCAATTACATTCATTGTAGTAAGAGGGCAATGAAATAGGTACCTGAAAATTTATCTCAATATTTAGTGATCTTTTATGAAACTAACATTTTCATATAAACAATCCTAAGTGAGGAATACCGCTTTATTCCACAAACCCAGAGGTATTCTACTACTGTTGACTACCGTCAATTACTAGTGAGGGCCGGTGATTGCCTTATTTTGTCGTTCGAATAGCGCTGCTTTCATAGCAAGAAAAAACGTTCTCCAAGCTCCTAAATTTGTCTGACCTACTCCACCCTCTAGATTAAAACCGCTCATAAATCTACTCCTTGAATTTTCCTTTTGGATTCAATGTGCGTTCCCGCAGAGTCGTAATTTAGTACTCTAGACCGGTGGACCATTTTTTCCTACGAAGAATAAACTAAAAATGGTCTCCCAACGAAAATATATGGTCAAGTTCTTGAAGCCCATAGCGGAACGGAACCAAAGCTAACTTTAAGAAAAAGTAGGCCAATCCGTTTTGTTCAAAGGTAAATCATAATCACGACTGCATTAACGAAAATACAACATTTTGAAGATTTTCAAATTTAAGAGGGCCGATGACAATGATAGCTAACATTTAAATTAATATAATATTGACATATTTTTATATTATAGTATTATTCCCATAAACTGACATACTGAAAGTTAAATTCAAGTATTCGAAGGAAGTAAATATTTTTCACGTATATTTATAGCTACAAATAAGTGGCCAAGTAGTCCATAATACAAACCGATGCAGTTAAAAACTATGTGGACGACTCGCCTCAGAATACTCATCTATTTTGCTCAAGCTAGTAAATTTTTATCATCAAAATTACAACAAATGGCTCGTAATCATTATATAGGAGAGGAGATATGTACGAAGTGCACATCTCCTTACATATATGATTATTAACGTCGACCTATGCATATAATAAAGTTTAAATATCCCCACCGGACGGTGCCCGGACGCGTTCTGGCAGTAGGCTCAGATAACTATTCCGAAAAGTTATGATCTAGTTTTTACCGCATCACCAGAAGCGAATAACGGAGTCCAAAATTGTAATTTTTTTAATGGTAATCAACTTACTATTCTCTCGTCAACATTTAGCTTCTATTTGAAGTAAAACCTTGATACTTATAACACAATTAAACAGATAATATCTTATAAGAATAAGGGCTGATTTATTACAATTACATAAGTGAAATTTCATTTTCTGTTTCAAACAGTAGACATTTTCAATAGGAGATTTAAGTTTCCTGGAAGGCAGAGATAGAGTCGAAGTGTTATCAAGGTCATAGCAAGCGGTGGAGCTCCAGGGAATCAAAATTTCCCATCTCTGAATGGTTTGGGAAAAAAATTATTTTTTTACCTGCACCCCCTCCAATTAAACCACCCCGAAAATGTTTTTTCCCGAAAAATATTTTTGGTAACCACCTTGGAAAGAATCGAGAGGAGAGAATGTTTCCAAAGTCGATATGCTCAATTGATGGAAATCAGGAAACGGACCTGACTACCAGTACATAGCTGAATGAGCGAGATTTTAACGAAGACACAGTAATTATTCATCTTATAACGGATCATCTACTTCATCTTCCAAAGTAATCGCTCATGAAACATGGAAGTCCCCTATCTTTAGGTGAAAAGGGATGCGGATAGTTATAGCTCCAATCCAAACCCCACTGGTGCCACGCACCATCCGCGAATTTACCACACCCACACGCTAACCCTCACTTCCCTGATAACGTAGAGGACTATCGTGTGGGCAGCAAATTATTCTCTTCAATTAACTCAGAAGTTATTGAACGTAAGTTAATTATTATTTCCAAAATTGCAAGAAATCACGCTCTTTACTTTCATTGGAATCTAGCAATCTACCAATATTGGGACAAATGGGTACGTGGTGCTCACAGATATCCGTTTTATTTCTCCCTAAGTAGTTATAGGTCGAGATTTTGTGTAAATAGAATCATTCAGAAGGTAGCTGTTGCATTCACGGCTTAATGATGACTCAATTTTCAAATTTTAAACAAAGTTTTCTGTTCTAAATTCAAGATAAAGAAGCTGGACTTGGAAATTTTCTTTCCCATAATTATTTTCCATTCTGCTATATAAAAACATGAAATACGTTGCAAATTCAGGTCAAAGAGGAAAACCCAATCTTGCATTACATCATGGTTTGCTCCGGGAGAATGATAATGAAAAAAGTAATGCAGAGTCGCGTAAAAATTTGCTAGTCTCCCCTTGAAACGACTACGATATACCTTCAAAATTCTTTCTGCAAAATCTACCACAAAACGGCCTCATCGACGGGCATCTAGCGAGAAAACAGCAGAAAGAGGGGCAAAGACGTCCACGTTTATCTGTGCTTGTGGTCCGTGGGTGAATTGAGAGGGGTTGGGCATGGGAGGGGAGGCCGAAGGAGCTCCAGGGCACTTCCGGTGGACTCGGCAAACGGAGCAGAAGGGATTGTGGGAGCGTAATTGCGGGAGTAAACACCAGAGAGCGAGACGGTCAAGGAAACGGCTTCGCCAGTTATCACCCACTGCGGAGTAATTGGAGGGAGGGAGATAACGCAATGGAGAGTTTTCGAGAAAGGAAAAGATGGGGTGAGAAGAAGAAAAGAATGAAGGGATGGTAGAACTGAAAGGCAACCAACGTGAAGAAACCTGAATTGTTGTGTGGTTTCTGCTCGCGAAATCGTAACGTAGGATCATTGTCTTTTACGCCCGCGAGATATTAGCTTATTCATGAGGCAACACTGCGGCTACGTAATCACCGTCATTCGAGTTTTAGGATTAATGAAGGAAAAATAAACCGAATATGCAGGAATGACTACCGATAGTAAGGCGGGAGAACCCTTGAAGGGTGTAATACGAAAAATTATATTCCTGCAAATATGGTGTGAATATAACAATGTAGGCATTCTAAGGTACTCGCGCTTTCAATTTCCACCTATGTTCGCCCAGAATTTCTTAATAAATAAATAAACAGACGAAATATTTGAAATAAATGTTACTTTACATTTTGATGCACGAAAAAAATCTTAATAGGCGTATTCTATAGATGCTATTCAAGCCTAATATTACATAGGACCGTCTATCCAGCAATACACATCATACCGTGACAAAAAATCCATACCGAGTGATATCATCCTACTCTGAAACTTAAGGAACCTAAAGATCGCTCATTATTAATGCATACATGCCCCAGCGCATACAAGCATTGAGGCAAATCGCTTCACAGGATAAAATAGTGAAATCGGCCCTCCAGCCGTTTGGAAAGTGATCAGTAGGTACTACTATGCAGAGCCAGAAAACACTATGCTTTTCCACCAATCTTTAGCTCCCTACGACAATTTTATTTAATACTTATTTATAATCATTCATTCAATAGAATTTTATTTTATACATAATTATTCATTTAATAGGTCATTAATAGAATATATCGATTCACACTCAGATATATGTTTATTTTAATATATGTGTTAAATAAAACGAGAATTTCAATAAGGTGTCTCCTAAAATTTTTGCCAACCGATTCCGCAGCAAACGGGTGATCTAAATGGATATCTTACGTTAAATGCAATCAGTAGCCACAATAAAGAAAAATTTCGATCATAACAAGCTAAAAAGCCACCTTGAACTCGAGCTACTTGATCGGCCATTAATTTAACTTCCTACATAACGGAGAATATTTTGTATCATTATTACCATAAAATATGTTATTCTTTTCCTGGTGTATTACCTGCGTGAAAATTTTCCCAACATATAAATCGCTTTTGACCTGTCAGCATGGTCGAAATAACCTTACAATAATAATTCCCATGTCCGCATAAACCACAAATAGATACTCATCAAATCGGAAGAAAGAGGGGAATTTAAGAGGGTGGACTTGGGGATGCAACATGGAGACAGGAAAGATCAAGTGTGTGGATGGCAGTAGTCCAGGTTGCCTAAATTCCATTTAAAATAAAGTAAAATCAAACCTGTCTCTATAAAATAGCAAGGTAGTTAAAGGAACTCCGCACATAAAATTAACTCTTTGTCAATGTCAAGGGCATAATTTACCTAAAGCCATATAATTAATTGATTGAGATATTTTTAATGCATATGAGACAAAAGTGGAGGGGTCAATACCTGAGGATTTGCAGCCGCTTCCCCTCTCCCGAATTCATTCTGCACTATTTTACCTTTAGCAACAGCGATATTAAATAGATACGTTGTAAGCATTGAAGAATATTCTTCACCGAAGAATCAGGATTTTAAAAATTTCACTCCACAAGAAAAAAATTTCCGATTTCAAAGTAGAACACTTTCAAAATGATAGCAAAACGTTGCACGTGTGAAAGATCAGAAGAACTACTAAGAGGATTAAGAAATTGAAGGGGAAAGAAGGGCATAGGAAGAATGGGCAAAGAAAGGGGTAAACGAGAAACTCGTGCGAGAAGAATCGAAGAAATCGTTGGGGATGGCTTAAGATCCCTCCCCGCTTTTATGGAGGGAAGAAGTGAACAATTCAAGAGGAAGAACGACCCATAGTAAGGGGAATAGATGAAGGGAGAACGAGAAATGTAAGAATTAGGAGTTTCTGGTTGAGAGGGGAGAATGGTAGTCTTTCTGGAAGTTTGAGCACGGATATGGTGGGTGGCGAAGTGGAAGGACGTGAGATGCGACAGCGTGAAGATGAAGCTATCGAAGCAGAGAAGGAGAGGACAAAGATTTAAATGAGGGGGATAGTTGGGGAATGGCATCCTTATCCAAACGAACCTTTTTGTAAGGATAGGCTTACATTTAGGAAATCGACAAAAGCAGCTGGTGGCGGCAATTGCGGTCAATGAATACTAATTTCATATATGCTCAAGGAGGTTCGTCAAATAAGTAAAAAGGCAAAGTTTTGTTTTTTTTAACTAGTCATCCGTTGGTGGTCATCATACGAGTAGCAATGTTAATCCTTAGGAATAACATTTAATTATTATGTGCAGCACTAAAGTCATGAAAATATTCAGCAAATCAAAATGATGGAATACTCCAAAATTTCCTTAAGGTAGGTTTAACTCCAGAATTCGAAAAAAGGTGGCTCGGGCGACAATTATTGTCCTCGAGTGCAGATACAATATATTTTCAAGTGGATGCGCCGAAGATGTGAAAAGAATTCACTTTTTTCACAAAAATACTAGTCAAGCGCTGGAGGTCGCCGCAAAAGTAGTAATAGTAATCATTGAGTTCATTATTTTGTCTCATGAAAATAATGAAAAGAGGAGAAAAACGATACTTGGCGAGATAAAATATTCTCCACAAATGTAAATGCCTTGGGAGTCATTTTCATCTAATACCTCAATCTGATTTTATTATATTGCTGTGAACTTCAATGCGTACTTTTAAGCAAGAGTAGTATTTTATCACATAGAGAACCTTAATATTTCTGTAAATTTCTGGAAAACTAAATTTACGAAAATGTAAGCGAAATTGGGATTTTAATAAGTTTTACTTAAACCAATATCCTCGGAAGATATATTAACAATTGGTTTATTTAGATGAAAAAAGTCATTGGGAATATCATCGTCAATAAAACTGCACGCTTAAGGCCTTAATTTGACCATCATCCACGTCGTGAGAAAAGCGAATTATTAATAATAATTTTTAATAATGACGAATGATTACAAGAATGTACTACAATCCGAATATATTTATGTGACCGCAGAGAATCGTCCTTCAAGGGAGCTAAGTCTTTGAGGATGGAGATGGTGGGAAAAAAAGCCATTAAGAGTTTATGGGGGTGCACGAAGCACCCTTAACCCGATCATCCCTGTCACCCTTAATGCGCAGTTTCCAATCAAACGACGCAACAATTGGTTGATCTATGGAAAAAAATACTCATTAAATTGTTCAATCAATTATTTTCACGTTCTGGAACGTAATTTCGCTTCATATACCCTAAGTCGGTTTTACGCAAAGCACTCAAATGTATGCTCTCGATGTATCGAAGCCATTCGCGCGATAAAGCGTCCCCAAAAACATTTCAACACAAAAAAGCAGGACTTTAACGCGCTCATACATTTGTCCCCGAGATTGGAGAGAAATTGCACAATACGACAAAATTTCTGAATACATTGTCCGAATACAATGACTTCTAGCCGCATTCGAACCTTATCAAGACAATGCAAACTCTGGGCTTGTAGTCTCCAATCTGGAGAGGGAGGAAATAAGGGCGTGATAGCTTGCGTCGAGCGCGATGAAATACTCCTAAGGCGTATCTTAATGCATTTTGATAAGCCTCGTAACGCATTAGGAAGGCAACCAAATTCCTAGCAGGTTAAATAACAGCTAGGGACAAAACACCTCAATAAAGAATCATGATTCCTTATGAACACTAGTGCGCGTATTACACGCTTTAAAATAGTTACTCAAAACGGCAGGTTCGGACACAGCGGAAATACGTGGAGATTTACAGATAACCCCGATCCCCAACTTTCCTTACCACCCCTTCCTCTCAGAAGAGACCAATCACCCTAGAACCATTTATCCCCTACTTCATAATGCGTCAGTTCCGAGAACTAAAATCGGCTCATTTCTCACAATAAATTTCCTATAAGAGATTATCGCACCAAAATTAAGGACATGGGATTCTATGAATGAAATAAACATTTAAAATATACGGTAAAATGGGTGATTACAGTTCATATTGATTTGCTTCACGTATTGGATCCTCCTTAAGACGGATCAAGAGATGGGGGTTGAAGTCTCCAACTTGGAGATGAAAGAAATAAAGAGGGTTTTGGAGACTTGAGTAATACCCTGAACCCGTTTCCCCCACTCTAAAGAGACAAAGCGACCCTCAAACCCTTCCCTCCACCCCAGTGTTGCCCCAAAATTTCTCCTAAGCCATCCTCTTCTCCATTCCTACCATAACCAACAAGTCTACCCCAGCCCCTATCTCCTACACAATCCTCTCTCTCTCTTCAGCACTCTTTCCTTCGTTCCCACTCCACTATCCTTTCCCATGCCGTGCTGTACGAGGGAGAAAGAAAAGAGATGCTTTTTTCTGCGCTCGGAAATGGCTGCGGAGATGATTTTTGCCGGGTCGGCCCCCGTGGGAACCCTACTCTCCCGCCCCTTCCCTCTTCCCGCCCCCACCCTGACCATCCCTCTTCCGAACAGGAAGGGAGGGAGCACGTCTTCCCCTCCCTGCGACCCTCGCCGTGTCCCTTCTCCTTCCTCCACAACCCCTGCCATCGTCCTATTCCTATCCCTCTCAACTCCTTCCACAACCCCTGCCACACACCAAATTCCCTCCCTCTCCTCGCCACGCCCTTATTTCCCGCTGCCCCGCGTGATCTACTGCAGCCGAGTTCTCATAACTTCATCCGGCCCGATCATGGCCCGCCGGGGACTCCATGACAAATGTATCCTTCAGCCAACTTCAAATTAGTTCCAGCCTCCGAATGACGGGGGGAGGGGGGTGGGAAACCATATTGCTACACGTAATATAACAAATAACGTCGTCCCCTTGTCTTCGGAAAAGGGAGGAGACGACCTGAGAGCTCTCCTTTCCCCCACCCCAGCGCTTTCTTTGACCCCCCCCCCTTCTGTCCTCTCCACCTCTTCACCCTTCTGCTTCATGTTCCCTCTTCCTGTCTTTCTTACTCCCACTTGCTTTGTAGGCATCTTCGTGTCATCATCCGCAAGGCCGGATCCAGAATTTTTTCCGGAAATTTTACAGGCAAATAGTCTTATATTTGATATTAAAAAAACATACACCAATAATTATGTGAAACGTTCTCTTTATTTTAATACGAAAGCTATTAGTATGAAATTAAATGATTAAGGCTCCCTAATACACAAAACAAAATTAATGTAATGATAACCGTATTAAAAATCTTATCTATTATTTTAAGCATCTGGGGGGGGGGGGTGACACGTGCCCCCCCCTTCCCCCCCCCCCCCCCGAAATCTACCTCTGATCATCCGTAAGGGGGTGTCCATTAATAAGTGGTATTTAAATTTAAGAATGGTCGTTTCCACACTGGTATTAGCCACTAAATAAGCTACCTAAACCTTTATAGTATTTTTTTGTTACCATAGCTGTAAGTTTGATACACTTCGGAGTAATAAATTTATTATTAAATTAGGCGAATTTTGGCGATTTTTGGACCCTTCCCTCCCCTTTATGAGATGGTGAGACTTGGTTTGACCTCCTCCCTCCAATCTCACATGAGATTGTTAAAAATGTGTATTTTCAGATTAAATGTAGTAGATTCCGGTTAATGGGTCCACCAGTTACTTGGGGCAGATCTTGAAGAACAGAACCCAATAGAAGAATATCCTTGAGTTTTGTCAGCTTAAATGGGGCAGCATGCCGCTTTATTGGGCCACAAGTGGGCGACATTGACTCTATGCTCGCGACGAAATTAATTTTTTGCATATCAGAATACTGTTTTTTAACATTCATGTCCTTTAATTTAGCCTTATTTTTCACTAGGGTACCTATTCTTGCTTAATTCTTATAGCTCTTGTTATCATACTATCCCTCAGGGGATTCGGATCCATTTCTCGACCATGACACCTCATTCAACGTAGCAATTTGTTTTTAAGAGAGAACTCCTGTGGTGGTAGATGGGCTATAGATAATAAAATGAACTCAGGATAATGAGAAAAAAGTGGCAACACCCATGGTGAGGGTTTACTAGCGGGCATGGGCTAATTTCTAGGGATTACTGGCCGATGTCGAGCAGAGGAGACTGGTCAAGATGAACAATATTGCTTACCAAGAGATGTTCGCTAAATCTTGCACAAAATCCAATTTTCTCATGTGGTCTATCCACTCTCCCCTTTTCACAATACAACTAAGATATCGTCATTGAACGATCACAATATTTCTTCGTTCCTTTCTCTTTTTCCCCTCCCCATCTCAGTAGTTGATGCATGCACAGAAGTAATTTTTCCCTTCACTCGCAACTAGTCATTTGATTACTAAAAATCTAAAACCAGTGCAGCGCATGCGTGGTGAGATTTATCTCGTGTTCTACGGTCTAAGTGAACCTTGAATAAAAGATATTGTTTTAGTGCAGAGAGTTCAACAACACTCCTTCTCTTGAGGACCTTTTACTGGCTGAAAAAATCGCTATAGAGGACAAAATTAAATCCCCAATCCAGTCAGCGCCGTTTGGCTGAGATAACTGGGGTGCCGAAATCGGCAATAGCTCGGTTATAAAGCAACAGAATAAACTGAGAAAAGAATAGATACACAGTGTAAAGCAAGCACCACCCCTGAATCTCAAATGTCAAGGTAAGGATCTAGATGTCGAGGAAGTTTTATATCAATGATTTTTCATTGTGAGCAAACGAGGGGCTTGTGTCAGTGGTCCAATGTTAAAATAAAGTCGGAGGAAATAGCTTTGAAACTTGGTGATGGAAGACCAGAAACAAAATAAAATTCAAGAGAGCTTACGGAAAAAAATAGAGCTGTGTTGTGAGAGCAGAGGAGCGGAAATTGAACGAACTGCCCAGGTTAATCCAGAAGTTTTCTGCTGATGACATTTAAAACGCCAATGAAACGGAAATGTATGACCGAGCAACACCAAATGGCTCTCTATGAAACAGTTACGTAGGACTAACGAGCTCCAAAAGAGTGATGGATTGCATAACTGTTTTGTGTTGTTCAATTGTTTTGGGAACTGATAAAAAGAAACTCTTCTAATCATTGGGTGAAGTGCTAAGCCTTGTTGCCTTAAAGGGATGCTGCATAAGCAATTTAAGTGGAGTACCACGCCAATAAAAATTCATGGATGAGTGTGAGCTTCTTTGGCAATGGCAGACCAGTTGGGATGAGGAAATAGCACGAAATCAAGAATAGCTCTTCTTGTACTAGATCCATGTATGCCACATCCTAATTGCTCAAGTGAATTAAAAAATATTCAGTGGGAATTTCTGCCCCCAAACACAGCATCCTTGGTACAACCAATGGATATGGGGATCGTTAAAGATTTTAAACACTTCACTGTGGGAAATTAGTAGATTATAATCTGGAATTTGTAGAAGATACTTTTGAAATCGTCATTCACAGCCAAAGAATCAAGTTCAATGGCAAAGGTGAATATGGCGATAATGTTTCTGGCTGAAAGCTGGCGAGATGTCACCTGTCAAACAATTCAACGCAGTTTTCAATATTCTAGTAGAATCTGAAAGGTGAATTCAACTCAAAACTGTGCCAAGTAATAACCCATGAAGATTTAGATAATATGGACTGCAATTTGGACTATTTAGATATTTAATTTGGACTATTTAGACAATTTAGATAATATGGACTGCTCTGCCACAAATGTAAACTGTGAAGATGATATTGTTAAAACCATGATTAACATGAGCCCTTTTATGATACACTAGAAAGCACACCAAAAGCAACACACTGATGAAAACCCAGTCTCGCAGACATATTTGTACAGAAAATGTTTTCTAGTAATTAATATGAAACTGTGTTCATCTTGTGGCAAACAACCTAGCAGAACACTGGAAGTAATGCAGAACCTACTTCTGAAATATATAATACTAACCTGAGGTAAAATCATAATTCACAAAAAAAACACCGGTAATAAAAATTAATGGCATCAATGATACACAATAGTACAAATGGTAAACCCCAATTTTAAATGAAGAGATTGTTAAAACTATATCCTGTTTTCATAAAATTAAATGGAAAGCACAAAAATAATGCAATTAAATAAGGCGTAGATGTTAAAATAAATTCAAGGCAACAAAGGTATATCGGAGTACACTTTTATTGATCATAATTCATACCTAACAAAAGTATTCTCCCACATAAAATTATATGAAAGCAAACCACAGAATCGTAATGAAGACTAGGATTCATTGACAAATATGGATGAAA
The DNA here is from genome assembly GCF_921293095.1 of Ischnura elegans. NCBI lineage: Eukaryota > Metazoa > Arthropoda > Insecta > Odonata > Coenagrionidae > Ischnura > Ischnura elegans. Next base: position 68,864,582 of record NC_060248.1, on the reverse strand, counting down.
AAAATTTAATGCATATCATGGCACCATTGAATTAGGGATGGCAGGCTTGAGTTTTGATTAAAATGATCTCTACTGCAAGTGTATAAAATCTTGTTTATACATGAGCCATTCCTTTTAATTGAAAAAGATGAAAATGCATAGATTTAACAACCCTTGGTAAATAATATATACAATTGTATATATTATATATATACATTATATCCCTGCTTATTGATGTATTACTTAAGTAATTTGTATAGTACTTAAGATGTAATATACTTATACTTAGATGTAATACTTAAGTAAGTTTGATGTATTATTGCAGCATGCCTACCAATAATATTAAAAGGGATTTGGCTTCAAAATAAAATGTTATATGTATGATCATATTTAACACAATATACAAATCCATTAAAGAGTACTGTAAAATACTAAAACATTTGCCACTGTATAGCCATCACCTCATGAATGTACCACTAACAGTTTTAATCTATGAGCTTAGGAAAAAGTAATCACAATTAGAATGTCAATTATAGTACCACTGTCCAAAATTATTAAAAATACAATGCAATTCAACTACTAATGGACTAAATGGGACTACATAAGCCTACTTAAAACTCTAACAGTAACAATTTCAGTTCAATATTTCACAAAGCAACAAAACATGCATGAAAGAAAACTTAACCATAAAAAATTGTGACTCCATATTGTTTTTCAAAGTTAACCATAGCATTAGAATCCATTATATAAGTAGCAACACTCCACATAGTATGTAGAAAAATTTAGCATTATTCATCATTGATGAATAAAACTAATTATTTACTAAAATACTACCATAACAGCAAGTTACATTCCTCATGAGGAAATACAAACCTCATGATGAATAAATACATCCATTTTTACAACCATTACAAGAAAAATTACAAATAAAACAGAAACCATTAATAGTAAAAGGAAGTTAAATTTTCTGGACACATTAAAAAGCACAACTAATACCCAACTTATAAAGATGCTAGACATAAGAAGATTGAAAAAATGCATTTATAAAAATAAATTTTCAACAAATAAATGCATCAGTTAAGGAAGCTCTGCAACACATGATTATCACAATTACAGGGTAGCAGAATTATGAAAACAAATGAAATGCTTAGCAAAATCAAAAAATAATCTCAAAATAAATAATTAAAATCATTCATGGAAAGATAAATACTCTAAGTAAGTTTTTTTCATTGTCATGACAAAAAAATACCCAAATAAAACAACCGATCATTTCTTTCAATGAAATGAAAGACAATACCCAGAAAATATATAAAACATAAACGCACTTCTATTTGCACATAATATTGGTGGTAAAGCTGGGATTTCAATACATAGGCAAACCTACAAGAAATTATGTAAACTTAACAAGCATGATATTATCACACAAACCCACATTCTTTATAAACAGGTACCATTGTCAGACATTGAGGCTTTTATAAGGCCAGTAAAAAATATAGATTATCAAGACAATTCTGTAACGGCACCTTTATGCACAATAACTATGAATATATTCTTTAAGTCTTAGGAGAAGCTATTGAGAAAAAAATACATGCCCTACCATAATACCAATATTAATGTGCGTAAATTACAGAAGGCAAAACATTCAACTTACTTGCCAAATCTTTTACCCAAATGTCATAAAAACAAGGTAAAGATATTCAACTACATATTCTGACAGTAACATGGAAAGTGGTTACTATCACTTTTGAAGAATACAAGAAGATATAAAACTATAATTTTAACATTCCTGAACTTGGTAAGTGAAGCCTCACTGGGTGAGTTTACTCCATGCCATCCACAGTCTACAGAGAAATTTTTATACATGAGGCTCTTAATTTTCCTCCACAAGAAACCTTACTGTCTACTGCATAGGATGGGAAATCCAATCAATTCAGAAATATAAGAATAGATTATACATAGGCACCTGTTGTAATGGGGTATCAAATGCAAATGAAGCAACAAGAGCCGATGGGATCTCAAGAGTGATGAAGATATTATGTACTCTAATTCAGTATAAATTTTACCATTACTCCAAATTTCACCACAACTAGACATTATCTGGAAACAACTTCCATAAATACTATTTTCAACAATTTGTGCTACATATGTATACAAACAAAAATTAATATCCAAACAGGGATTATATTAAAAATTACTGGAAGATAATGAACACTTTGTAAATGTTATATTCATAGGATATAATCACAACAAATCATACATCGAAGCAATTGGCAATGCACATATTATCACAACACTTAAGGCAAACTTTTATAAGTTCATACAACCCCATTTGATAGGACTGTATGGCACCTACGTAAGGTAAGCCCTCAAATTAAGTGGTACCACAAATCGAATCTAATCTTCAACATCCTTTGAATGAGTTTTCTATGAATAATGCAACAGCTCTTTTATCCATCTGCACTTGGAAATATAGTTACCATTTGCACCACCAAATAGCTATATGGCATTAGGATTTGTACAAGAGGTGAGGAAAGGTTAAAATAAATTCAGCACCAAAGGCACACATGGCATTACATTACACCAGATGGACGGGTTATTACAATATGGGATTCTCATTGCAAAGCACCTAAATTAAAGAAAGAATACTGAAAAAAATATCCTGGCACTGCCTACGTTTACATTCAGGTCTATGAATGGGAAGTTATTCCTTGGTTCCCCATATAAATCCCTCTCTTTCTATCAATATGAGGTAGACTTGGGACAGAGGCTGATACCTAAAATTTACAGCAATCCAGACTTTTCCAAAATTGGAGTTATTAAAACACCTATCCTCTTCAGCACACTACTGCAGATGAAATGTTATCTTGCTCCATTTAGAACAGAAAATTATAATAAGCCGAGTCCAGTATTGGAGAAACTTCTTTTTAGAAATACTTTATTTTAATTACATGCTGACCATTGGTTTTTAGGTAGTTATACTTACAAGGGGAGACCACGTACCTTCCTCCGCCTTTTTCAATGCCGTATTTTTATGGCATTCGGAATGGCGAACACATCACTGAACTGATAGTGGTTCCATTGAATGGGCCTTAGTTTGGCTGTAATTAATTAATGTCCGAGCGGTATTTTTAAAAAGCGTTATATAATCCCAAAATAGCGGTATCACTTCAACAGGGTTTGTTGGACTAGTGGTGAGCGCGTCAGGCTGTCGCCTGGGGGGCCCGAGTTCGATACTTCTTCATGGCAATATATCTTGTAGTTTTCATTTTGATCATACAGCGGCAAGTTTTTCACTAATGTTAATTGCAGCATGCATAGGCATGAGAAAAAATTTTTATCGTGTACAAAAAAAAACAAAATATTCATTTCAAAGTATAAAAAATTGGAGCATGCAACAAACTTTTCTTTGCAAAAATTATTGACAATTTAACCAGTTCAACTCAGATTCCTGCTGTGAGAACGATCATAAATGAATAGGAGGGTCAGGCCCAATTGCCAAAGAATAGCAATACGGTCTCACTAAGCTGAGAGTAAATCAGGGTCTGAATACCTCTGACCATTGCTACCTCAGCGGTCACTTCCCTTCCCCCGGGTCAGCTCTAGCCGACGTCCATTCTTTTGATTTGAAAAATCCACACCAGCTAGAGCCCACATCAGGTCTTTTGCATATGTAAATGCTTGTCGGCTATAGTGGGCATTTCGGCTATTATGCAAGAAATAACTTTTATATTAAACCCTCTTATGCTGTATGGGCATTTAAGAAAGTAAATTTTGATTTTTTTAATCAAGTTTATCGAAGAAAAATTTTCAAATAATGATACAAACTTTTATAAAGGCATTGCATGGCCTGATAGAAAGATACATTACAACCACATGAGGCAACTGAAACTAACACATGAAAAATGTTTGATACAGATTATCTTGGCTTTCAGTTTTCTCATACCAGCCTAGCATGGAGTTTATAGAATTATTATTATACTGAATAAATTTTTGACGGAAAATTCAAATGATAATGCAATCTTAAGTTCAATAATTCATAAAATTTGGCTTAAGTCTTTCCTGGTGAAAAGGTACTGGTCCCATAAAAATAAATTTTTAGGCTACTAAAATACATAATATGCTCAAAAGTTTACAACAGCCATCTCAAATCTATGGTTTTGGTGCAAAATAAAAATGAAGGAGGATAAAGGTCAGCTTATGGTGCAAATTACTCTATTACTTTTCAGGTTTATGTGATACCACTTAATTTAGGGATGATCATTTCAAAATAACAGTTTTTGTAAAAAAATAGGTGTGTGAATTACTCACATTTACACAAATTAAGTATATGTAGTTGAAAAAACAGACACACTTTTTTACCAGTCATTGTGATTTGCTCACGTTTGTTTCTCGTTACTAATAACAAAAAGTAACCCCCGAAAATTGATGACTTTTCACATTTAAATATGTGCAGTAAATTCTGTATGACATTGTAAATATGCGTAACCCAAAAAAATATTTCATAAACAATAGAAATTTTGAATCATATTATTTTGGATAATGAAATCATGTAATATTTTGATTGGTGAAAACTTTAAAGTTTTTTGTCTGATTAAACACAATGATAAATTTGCCAAACAACATACCTTCTTGAGTTCTTAGTGCATCCCAATCTAATCTCCAGCAAAGAGTAAACATGTACAGTAGAACTTGTTAAGTACATTTCTGATGGGACCACAAAAAATAAACGTGCTATCCAGGAAAACATGCTAACCAGGCAAGTAGATAATAGCATTCAGGGTAATATTACACTCTGGAAAAGTCGCCATAATTACAATTACTGTCAGAAGTTCCCGTAAGATCACCTTCCTGAACTCCGTTCACATTGAAAATAAAAAAATGAGCACTACATTGCAAAAATAGTACCATGTGAATGAAAATCATAATGTTTCATTGAGACAATTACATAAAAACAGTATCATTTTCCTGTGATTTGTCATGTATATGTTTTAACTGGACAAGTTAAGCTAAGTAATTTCTTCTTTCTCACAGCTTAATCGGAGAATATGACGATAACTCTGAGTATATCATTTGGTTATTTTAAAACATCATAAAAATTGGCAAAACTTTATCTATATATATAAAACAAAGTCGAAAATCTTGTTAGTTACACCATTTACAACTCAAGAACAGCAGTGCAGATTTCAATGATATTTGGTTTTTTGCATTCTGCTCAGCCCCGAATACCAGAATACACATTAAAATATAGTAGAAGTTGACGAAAACATTAATCATGAATTTATAGGCATTTTTTTAGGAGTTGGTAACCCTGTAAAAGCTGTAAAGTTGGTCAAAGCTAGATGATTTGTTTTATTTTTACCAATGTCATGACTGAGCTTCGTATCCAACTGTAACAAACAAAGATGAAGTCACCAGCTATCCTTCTGAATTTTTAAACTTCTTTGGTGTGCCTGGCTTACCACCACACCATTTACAGCTGAAGGTTGGCTCAGTGTTCATGATGCTTTGAAACCTAAACCAACTAAAACTATGCAATGGAATGTGTTTGGCGATTAAAAAAACACTATTAATAATGTGATTCACACTACTATACTCAAATGAAAATTCAAACATGAGGAAGTTTTTGTTCAGAAGATTCCAATGATCCTAACCGATATGCCCTTTCAGTTTGAACGAACTCAATTTCCAATTCGTGTTGCATTCGCGATGACAATTCACAAGGTGAGTGTTTGTGACCTGAACATAGAAAACCCATGTTTCACTCATGGTTAAAATATATGTGGAATGTACACGTGTTGGTAAACCATCTGTTTTATTTGTTCTTGTGTCTGATAATAAAACAAATACTATAGTATATCAGAAGGCACTTGACTAAAGAGAGCAATACCGAATGCGTTGGATAGACAGGGGCATGGTTACGCAGGGCATTTTTCTGAACTAAGTTATACAGAAAACTCTCATTAATATGAAAAATGTTATTACGAAGCAAATCGTTGGTCCCAACAAAAAGACCAATCCAATCTATAGCACAAGAAAAGTTACTAAGAAATTTTCGTTATTATGAAATTACGAACCTCAGTCCCTGTTCCGGTGGCTACTAAAAGAACTTTATTACATAGTTCCATGAATACGCAACGGCATTTAGGAGGATATACACCATGCTACATTATGATCACTGCGCCAAGTTTAAGTTCTCCTTGTGCACTCTGCCCAAGAGCGTCAATTATGATTATTTCTTCAGTATGAGATACTTCAGTATGCATGCAACATCATATAATAAACTTCATTACTGTGGAATCATGGTGATCTACTCCTTTGGTAAATTGGACGTACATAAAGTCTTCTTACGAACATTCAATTTACAAACTTTGAGAGATAAGAAAATTTGAAAAATTCAAGCATGCCCAAAATTACAAATTTTGGCATCTTTTGAGTTAGCCAATGCGATGCAGAGTGGCATAGAAGAACTCTCACTTTGGGCAGAATCTGAAAAAAGTATCAATTAACTATTCAGCATTTCGCCCCTTCTTCCTTCCCGTGGACAGTGATTTTATTCGGCCCAAGCTGCGTCACATGCGCTCCTAGATTAACTCATCACAACTGTGAGTTAACACGCAATTGCAATGCCATGTTGCATTCTGCAGGATAACTGCACCTTTCAATGCCTTGCATAGGTTTATCAATTTATGAACAAGGTCTAGGAACACAACTTATTTGTATACTTACTCACTTACGTATAGGACTTACTGTATTCAGGAAGATATCAACCCTTGATTGCATCATGTCGCATTCTTCTATTGATAAAACCAAACAAATGTTCTTATTTTTATGTATTTGTGTGTAATTTAATTGTTTATATTATAAACATGACTCTGAAGCTACTCTGCTGAGCGACTATAAGTACGGCATATTGAAGAGACAAGAAAAATTGATGAAGCATGTTTTATTGCGATGATTCCTAAAAGAATTGCCCCAAGAACGGAGCAAGTTTATGCAACAGACTTGGATCTTAAAACATTTTTTTTCACTGTCAAAAACTAGAGATGGGTCGAATAGCAGATTTCTCGAACTCGAATATCGAATTCGAATATTAAATCATTGCTCAAATATTCGAATACCTCGAATACTAAACGATGAACGCGCGAATGTTTCACTCGGTTGCCTATGCAGCAGGAAACACAAGATTTTGGGGAGTATTCGAGCAATTCGAGGTATTCGAGTATTCGCAGATACTATTCGCACTTCTCTATTAAAAACACAAAGAGGCCAATGACTGAATGCATAAAATTTTGACTTTGTTAACTGCTTTATAAGACCATAAAGTCTAAATTTCCAAATTGAAAACATGAAAATTAGAAATTTCATATCAAAAAATCCTCATACACGTGCCCCCGTCCACCCTGTATAGATTGAATGAAGAAAACATCCTTCTATCAAGCCATTGTAATACGTATTTGTTTCTGTAGTTTTCTGAATTTTTTTCTTATTTTATTATAATAAGTCAAAAATTATTAAATCAAATGCTCTTGATTTATAAATGGTGTAACAAAACTTTTTATTGATTATTAGGCGGTACGAAGTTTGCCGGGTCAGCTACAGTGCAACCTCGATATAACGACACCCCACGGTGCACTAATAAACACTCGCTATATCGAATTGTCGCTTTACCGGAGGTGGAGCAAATAATAGCCAATATACCTGTTGGGAACAGATAAACAGGAACAGGAGTGGTGCGGCGACAGATAAACATCTATCCGATAAACGTAAGCATAAATCCAGACGAAAGGCGATATTTTTTTGCATCACTAAATTTTCTTACTCAAATAACGACTAACTATTCAAACAATTTATAAGCGCCGCACTGAATAAAAATGATGCAAAGCATTGTTTCGTCAATCATTATATTTATCGAACGACAGTTTACCACATATATTTGAGACTGAGCACTCCATTAACTTCATTTCTAACAGATCGCTAGCAATTACAGAGGTTAAGGAGTCTTGATGAAAGTCTTCCGGCGGTGAAACCCTCGCTATGGCGAGAGCCAACACCGAAAGGGTCTCGTAAAAACGAATTTTTTAACACGCTTATTATAGGGGCAATTGACGGTGCATCGGCTATCTCTCGTTATAGCGGGGGTGTCGCTATAGCCCGTACTCGCTTTAACGAGGTTCCACTGTAATTTACCATAAATCACGGTAACTGCCTTACGCATTCATGCTTGGAATGAAACCACATCAATTGTTATATCTACTGATATATTGACCTAACAATTAAAAATGCACTTATTACAAGCACATTATTATATTTCACAGTTTAAATTCACCCAAATTTGTCCAATGTAGTCCACTTCCTATTTCTTGCGCTGAGATCCAGTATTTTTGCGTTAAGCTTTGCGTTGAGATCTAAAGCATCATCTGCTCCTGCAACACTTGTCAAGTAATGAATGACACGCGTACCCCTCGCATCGAGAAATGCATTTGGATGCATCACGGTCGTAGAAAGAAAGGCGTGGGATGAAAGTAAGAAGGTGATCATATTAAAATAAGTTATGAATTCGAACGTTTAAACACCTTCAGAAGAAACTAAGAAACGACTTGCGGGTTGCTTCATGGCAAGTAATTGAGCATACTACCCAGGAAAGCGCCACTATTTAAAATGTACTGACCAAATACTTTTACCTGTATTTTGTTCACATGGTACCGGGACAAAGAGAAATCGATATGTTAAGGAGGAAAACGTGCAAAAGAGGAATGTACTAACCAAGTTCCACTGTATTAGCAAGACTACAAAAATTCACACACCCAAATAAGAGAGCACCCATCATTACACTAGTGTTAAAAATTTTGATTTTAAAACCTTGAAATATTAAATACTCCATTTTAAGCAGATGAATAACATAACAGACAACATTAATATACACTAATATTTTGTACCAATATTATCCTCTTTGCTGTAGCAGCAGTTATGCATAAAAAAATTTATGCCCTTTGCATTAAAAAATTAATAGTACTCTTCAAACAACAATTTTTGTATAAAAACAAATATGTATGTGTATATAATTTGCGGGATGAAACAGTATGTATGTTAATGTAGGTAAGATTGTACAAAAATAGTTTATAGTGTGGGTGGTATGGTATACATGTGATGAGACTATAAAGTCAGTGATAGCACAGTGTCATAACCAGAATAAAATTCTCATTTGTCTTTTTCATTCAAGTAATAACATTAATGTGCTTAATGCATCAGTGCAATAAAACTAATTTATCAAGCCTTTTGAGTAGATCCTGATATACTAAAAATTGTTCGGCATACTATGCATACACACACTTTTTCTTTGGATGATTCATAGAGAATAGCAATGGGGCAGCGCACAAGCAGAACCATAGCTGCATCAAAGTTTTCCATAGAGGAGCCCCAGCTTAAAAAACAGTTATAGAGGCCAATACAATTGCAAAAATAAATGAAGGAACAAGGAACTTAGTACACTCAAGTACAGGAGCAAAAATATCTACACCAAAGAGTAAAATTTGTCACAGATGAAATGTGTTGGCTTGACCAATAACCAAAAGTTGATATCTCTCATTTGCACTCAGATTTGCTGAGCAACTGGTGTCATATTTGTCTGGAAATTGGGAGATCTGGATTCAAATCCCTATCAAGTGAAACCATAATTCACATACCAAATTTTACACTTTGTTTGTATTTAACTGACATATTAAACTGCCACAGTTAATCATAATTCAAGTATATTATACTATTTTCTTCCCGCATAAGTACTTTAAAAAAACTTAATATGTACTATAGAAATAGAGAAGGGCAAGAATTGTAGATATTTTTGTAATTCATTTGATTGTGTTCCAATTACCCTGACATTAATTATATATGCAGTGATGACCTCACTGCATACAGAGTGGCAGCAATGAATACATGGCAGGCTCTTGGAAAGAATTGACGAGGGATTCACCAGATTAGGAACTAAACCTTTCTGTCATAGGACCTCATTGCATGTTATTTGATTTCCATTATAACAATATATGTACATGCAAAGCTAGAAAAAGCATGAGTTTTTTTAATGGAACATCACTCCATAGAATTAAATTATAAAGTAGAAATTTTTCACATGGAAGAGTTTGATATATAATGTGTACAAATGGGGCAGGAATTTATAAATTCTATCTAATCCATGGATACAAAATTTCATCCAATCCATGAATTAGGGATTCAAACTATCACTAATAGTGAGCATTGAAAATACTGTTCTTAAAATCTTCTGTTACCATAACGCAAAAAAAAAAACAAGACCAAAATAATTGGTCACATGAAAAGGCATAAATTTTATGATAGAAAATTCATTTGCCTTAGCTGTATACATAGCTGGCAATAGTTTAGCAGGAACTTCTTATAAAAAAAACCATTTAGTCTACGAGGTTGCCCCATACATAATTTTTATCCCATTGATCACTAAAAAAACCTGGATGATAAACTGAGGCTGTAAAAGTGCTAAATATTTTCCTCAAAAGTGGTAATTATAATTCCTTGCCACCTGGACAGGTAAACCTTCATATAAGATGATGTCATACGTACTATGAGAGTTGCAATACGGTATTTAAGATAGAGTGAGAGAATGCATAAAGATTAGAAATAGGGACTGACTGACTAAATAAACGGAAAATATTATGCATACAGTAAAAAAAACTTTCAAACCCCAAAATTGTATATAATTACCTTCATATCCCTATGATTTTACAAGGAATATCTGCATTTTTATGTATTACATCTATATGATTTTTAATGGTTCACCACTCATTCAAATTTCTGCATTGCCATTATGACATGAAAACCTGCATTGAAATGCCAAGTTGCTTTTGCTACTTTGAAAATCATTGAAATATCATAGTTTTTTAAGTTAGACAATAACTCAAGAAAAACTCGATTACAGAAAAATATTTTCCACCAACGTCTTTGAAATAGAAAAAGAAAAAAGCATGAAGAGGCATAAGTTTTTATGTATAGGAAGTCAAGTAGCCTGGGATAGGAAACGCAACACAGAAATAGTCAAACGAATAGGCCAGTTTAAGAGTTGATTCCACAAAAAGAAGAATCATCTGCTGAGTTGGAATTAAATATTGGGTTTAAACTAAGGATGAGTTGATTCCAAATGTCGATTCTCGATTCCACCGATTCTCGGGCACGGAATCGGAATCAAGACTCGATCGCCTAAAGTCGATTCCGATTCCATCGATTCCATGAATATAAATGTTTTGAGCATAGACAAATGTTTAGAGCTTGGGGCATAAAGGTCGGGGCATAAGCGGCCGCGGTGTCAGCCTTGCCCGCACAGAGGATACGCCCGGCACGCAGGTACTGCGACGAACATACCTAAGCAGCCTGGGAAACACGAAAATGACGGCAAGAGCGACAAACCGACAAACCCTGAAATGGTGCATGTTCATGAGCAACTCTCAGAGAAAAACAATTGGAAACCACGGTATCGGGATGCAATGCATGCGTTTCTCGTTCTTTTATTAACCCCTGGTCACGGCAAATCAAATTATTGCGATTATAAATAACCATCGGAGAATTCATTTGGACCACCAATTTTAACGTATAATAGATCGAAATACACATTTTTTATTTTCGAATGATATTTGAAGTCTGATGATAATAAAAACGTGCAGAGAGAGAGTTTTCCTGTGATAAAAATACTCTAATAAATACGCACCGAGAGCGGTTTTTTATATAACTTTTTTTCATAGACTAAAACGTGTCCGTGTCAATAATAAAAATTTAGACACATTTGCGTTTGTATAGCCACATTTCATCAATGTAACCCTTGAAAAAGTTGATACTTGCTTGACATAAGCCGAGCGGACTCGACAGGTTGCATTTGGACGCACACCCGCCAGGCTGCTCTGGTATGTATGGAAGCAATGAACGCTACATTATTGTTTAGCCACCGCGGCCAAACGACAATGTAGCCACTGCGGCTGTTGCTATTTTTAGGGATGGTCAGATCGGATACCTCAGATCCAAATATCAGCGGATATTGTTCTTCATCGGATACATCGGATCCAAAGTCGTGGAAGGCATCGGATCTGGATCCGAAATTTTAAATAATAGCTTCAGTGAATGCAGCGCTCCATAAGGGTGGAAAGAGTTCTGATTCTCTCTTCAAATGTGCCGTCGCATGTGATTCTTGTCCTACTCATGAACCGTTTCGCTTGAAAGCTCTCGCAGAGGTTACATAGCAGAATTTCAGCAATGGAAAATAAAAAAGGCAAAATACGACTGGCATATAGTGTCTCTTCCCAAGAGATTGAGCAATCATCGAGGGAATCTCAGCGTCGTAGGATAATAACCACATCAAAAGTAACTACGTCGCAGATTTCAGAAAACCACCCTCGGCCGTCCATTAGCCCGTGCCTCTGTTGTTTATTTTTTTGTTTCATAAATCACACGGACTATAAATCATTGCCTTCTAAGGAAAATATCAAATCACACGAGAACAATAGAAGCGTGTTTCATCCTTACCCCGTCTCACCAAATGACCTTTTTTGGCCTGCCTGCTTCAATTCTCCATTTCTACACAACAAGTGACTTTCTGGGCCCGAAGATATCTCGACAGCTTCGACAATTAGATGACATGCACGAGATTTTTAAAAAAATTAGACCAAACGCGACGCATTCCTGATGATATTTCTGTCTATTTTTCAGCTCTAATTATTTGCCACTAAGTTTTCTATTTACAATTAGACTATACTGATATGCAACATTGTCCAAACAGCACAATTTTCAAAGAAACAAGCACAGCATTAACCCCTCAAACAAGTAGAGACGGATTGGAAACGCCAACTATATATATCACGTAGCTCGCCCGGCTTCGCTTTGAAGGTAACAACGTCACTGAAACAAGATCTGACTTGTTCGTCCTTGACTCCCTCATTTGTAGCCTCATTGCTTGAAATACGGAGGGAGCATGCTCCTTCCCCTCAACCTCTCCTTTACGCACTTCTGCTGCCCACCCTTTCAGTCTGCAGTCGAGCAGTCGAGCAGCTGAGCAGTCGAGCACCTCATCGCACGTGACGTTAATTCTGTTTTAAATACTGTTGTGTTGCTAATTGCGCAGTTGCAATTTAATTTAATGATATACTGATAAAAATGCCTTTCATTGTGTAGAAATATTTCTATTGAGATAAGGAGAACCAATGTATACCATGTGCGTGCACTGTGGCGTGAAATTATCTCGAGGAAGTGATAAATCTACCTCACCATACTGAAGCATTTTCGGGTGAAACACGTCAGTATGCGATGAGAAAGTAAAATTCCGGGGAAAAGTGCATGAGGAAAATTTGAATTCAGACGATGGCAGGGGGTAGCCAGGAATTTCGTTAAAGGGGGTCCAAAACCAGGGGGAAAAGTTTTAAACAACTGGGTACAAAGGAGAGGGTTTCAAATAATTTGAACACCCTTCATTATAGAATAAACTTCATTTTTCTAGGATTCATTTTTTTTCATTTCTCATTTTTGTAAATTCATGATTTTTCAATATTTTGTTTCCTTTTGTGAAATAAAGTAACTGCATTTTTTATTTCCGGGGGGTCCTGATCCCCTGGATTTCCCCCTCTCGCTACGCCACTGGTCAGTGGTTCATCCAAAGATTTTTCCTATTTTCATTTCCAAACCCAAGCGTAATAGTTTAGGTCCTGAGCATGTAAAGATGTTTTTAAAAGACAACTTGAAAGCCTATAAAAATGATTTTTAATTTATGAAATATTGAAATGTGTATGAAAATCTAAAAAGCATTGATTTGATTTTATGTACCCAGAATAAACTTGAATAATTACTTCCTTTTATAGCAGGAATTTGAAAATGCATTTGGATCCGAAAATATCCTATCCGAAAGATCCGGCTCCGAAAATCAAGGATCCGATCTGAATCAGGATCCGAAAAAAATCCTGGATCCATCCATCCCTAGTTATTTTATTCCATTCAATTCTTAAATTTTAATGATAGCAATGCTACAGATAAAGCAATATCCCACCTGTTAGAAGGAATAATAATCGATGGAATCAGAATCGAGAATCGGGAATTGATTTGAAGGAATCGGAATTGTAATCGGAATCGAAAAAAAGTGGAATCGACTCATCCCTAATTTAAACCAACAGAAATTATTCCCAGATAAAACTTGGGGTTAATTGGAACTTCTGAGAACGGAATAATAAAATAGAAAACAATTTATTCAAATCTATACATGGAGCAAGTTCCTTTTGGCAGGGAGGCTTGGATGAAGTCAGCAGCAGATATACCAGCAGCTGAAACACAAATACGGGGATGCAGAAGAGTAATGACAATAAAAAGGACTAAACAAGTAGGTAACAAGTAAGAGAAAAAGGGGTGAGAGTAAAGAGAAGTCTTCTGATACAATTTAATTGGCCACATCATGAGGTATGATGAAGACAGTCATCAACGAATAAGTGGATGGGAGGGATAGGGAAATAAGGCTTTGAATGATTTGTGACAAGCAAACCAAGAAGAAAGTGAAAAGAGACATAAAATTGAAAGGATAACCTAATAAAAGAGTTGAGTGGAGAGATGTGTCTAACTAATATTAAGATTACTTGAGATGATTATAAAAATGAGGAGATAAAAATGCAAAGTTTGGAAGTAGATGACAGGCAGTCCACAATTCCCTCCCTATAACCTCAAAGTTCCTCTGCTAAAGACTATGGCCTACTGTTCATTTAACGTTTAAGAGCAATATTTTACTTTACATTTCTGAGTTGTTCCTGAGTTTACTGCTCACATCACTCTAATGTATTTAACAATTTTATTTCTCTGAAATATTTTTCATTAAGACTTTGTCAAAATTTCGTGTTCTGACATGTTGAACAGCAGACATCACATTATTATTGTACATATTAGATCATTAATTATTTTTAAATTTAATTTTTCATGCAAAAAATATTTATACATGCATTACTTTCAACTCGACAAAAGGCTTCATTTCATTTCCAGGAACTACTCTTAAAAGTTATGCCAGCCTTCAATTCACTTTTTTCCTGCACACTTCACATACTAATTGTAAAAACTAGGCTTTGCTGCATACAGCAAGTAGTCGTGAGAAATATTGAACTTTTCTTTGAATCCATATGAAATCCCATTAAAAATACTCATTAATTTCTTTAGGCCAGGTTATTCTGCATCCAAAATGATGCTGAATTTAAAAACTTTAGTGTTTCTGAATTCTACTAAAATAAGCTGGATAAAATTCTCAAAATGTTCTCATTTAATATTAAAAGTTGGTCAAATAGTATGCATGGATCCTAGGGTACTTACAGACATTGAAAATATCTACGAGTTCTAAAGCTTAACATGATGGCATGTAACAAAACGAAAAATTTACAGAAATTAATTGTATTTTTACCAAAGGTAAAACTTCCTTCATTACCTTCTATTATTCAGCATTATATTTTGAAAAGGCTGTTTTACACGGAGTACTCCATTGTATGATCTGATGTATGTATGAAGGCACAATTAAAATTGCATAGTGTAAAGCGGTGGATTGCTAGAACACATGCGAGAATGCGTGTATGCGAGACAGCAAAATAGGCCCCGGCTCTAATTCTGAGCTCGCATTCTAGCAATTTCAACAAAAGTTGTCCGTGCTAACCTGCACAATAACTTGTCCCGTGTAAAACGGCCTTTAATCAAGTTGGTGTAAACAACTACAACTGGTTGCATTAATATTAGGATGAAACTAAGAAAAACAAATGCTAAAAATTTCATCATTACCCGAATAAAAATATCAAAATGGCTCAGATCACATCAATTGATACCTTATCTGAATAAAATTACAATAAATAAGCTATATATTCATCATATATATAATTGTAATGTACTTGTTGCAAAAACTGCAATTTTACAGTTATATAGAACTGGCTAGAATAAATCCCTGAAAAATTATACATTACATACTCACTCCCCATGAAATCATTAGAAGAAGGCAATAAAGGAATTGCTTAAGAAACCAAAAGCTCAGGATCTGGTGGTAATTCAACTGGCTGAGTGGTGTCACTTACAGGGCGAGGAACAATATGATTGCGATGCATGTAGCTAAGAAACTGAGTTGGTATCTCAGCCAGGACTTCTTTAGCTAAACTCGCCATGGTCGTACGAGGATCCACACCAGGCCGAACAAAATTTCTGAGAGGCACAAACTGCACAATATCTCGTACAGCTTTTGACCCATCATCGGCTGCCAGAGGAGTTCCATCAGAATCAAGAACTTCCATCGCATCAAAATCAGCAGGCCCAACTCCAACAATGATTATGGACATAGGCAATGTAGATGCGGCCACTATGGCCTATAAAATAAAAAAGAAGAAATCAAAATTAGGCCTCATCTCTGAAGAGGTTTCACAGTAAATACGAAATACGAAGATTCAAAATAATAATAAGAGCTAAATTACAGTAGACTCTTGTTATTACAAAGTTCACAGGACCATAAAACCGGAGGTTTGTAATAACGAACTTCGTAAGAATGCTTTTCAGGGGATTGTTGCAAAAAACCTTGCCAAAATTTGTCTCATCAATTTCCCGCACTTAAAAGTCGTGCAGTGGAATAGCATTAGAATCATATGCATAATACATGTGATTAAATTATGAGTACATGTATAGAAAGAGCAAGCACATTCATTTCATTTTATCAATAGAAGAATGCAAGTGATGCTGCACGTGGTAGTCATTTCCAAATGATGAATACGAAGAAGTTCAATAAGGAGATAAGCCAGGAAACGATGCACATGTAAGTAAATCACATCTGAATGGAAGTTGAGGTGGAGGTAATTAAATGGAAAATCTTATAAACATCCTTGAAAGTCCCATATGTAATTCAATTGAGCAATCGGGTAATTTCATCAGCCTACGATGACCCTAATTGTCATTAATCCCAATCATAATTTCAATCATAACATATCATTTATAAAAATCTAAATACTATGCAACTGTAATTAAACTGTAGAACTATCACATCTATCAGGGATAGGTCAATGGAAATCAAATTGATGAAAGATGGATGTGAAATGACAATAGCTTCTTATCATCAAAATAAAATTAAGTATTAATGGTGCTCTCTAGAATATTTTTGACTGAAGTGGTTAATTCCTAACAAAATTATACTTTCAAGTATTCTCATTTGTCTTTGAATTCATCTGTTTGAAAAGTGATACCAGGGATAACATAATTTTCAACTGCCTACCTCTTGCTCTTTGTATCTGTTTAGCAGTTCCTTGTAATATTCACATTGTCATGACCATCCGACATCAAGCACATCCATATGTGTCACTGTTGTATAGATATCTACCCGAATACTACCAAATTACAAGCACTAATGAGTGGGTCATCATGATTCCATAGGAATGAAGCTTATTGTACAATATTGCGGGGATACCACAGTTCCTACTGAAGGAAGAACTACAGTTGACTCTCTTGGGCACAGTACACAAGAAGAGCTTAAATGTAGCCCAATGATTATAACATAGCATAGTGTATATCCACCTAAATGCTATTACTTACCCGTGAAACTTCATAGTAAAGTTCTTTTTGTTACTGGTGGGACCGGGGCTGAGGTTTATACTTTTGTACTAATGAAAAGTTTGTAACAATGGTTCCTTCACTTTAGATTGGATTAGCCTAATTGTCAGGACCAATGATTTGCTTGGTAAAAACGAGAACTTCATAATAAGGTTATTTGTATTAACGAGAGTTTACTGCAGTGAGGAATTTGTACGATACATACTGTCTAATAAGAGACTCTATAAGCCAAGAGGATGGAAAATTAGCCCATAGCTGAGGACTTTCCATTTTCAAATCTGGGACAAACAAACCGTAATATTTCAGGAAAAAAGGAGGATAAAATGCGTGCTATAGCTCATTATAAAGGTCTTAAACTGAGAAAGATAAAATGAGTAACTTCAAAGAATTTAAACAATTAAATAAAGTTCAAAATAAATTAATATTACCAAATTGATTATTGACATATTTTCATATGCAATTTCACATTATCCTGAGTTTCTCAATTTTTTGGCCTATCACTGTTTTCAAATACATAATGGGGAACTTGCATGAATTTTTTTTATTTCACAGGCGGGCAGAAAATTATTTTCTTAGTACAACAAAGAAAACCGCATGTAAATCTGAGTTTTCCTTCGCGAGATATTTAATGATAAATATAACGAATTTTAAAGCGCGGGAAAAACTCCCTCACCCCCCAAGCCACTGCCGACGAAGCCTCGATGACGTCAAAGGTGCCTAAACATCACGCGAGGCTATTGTTGTGATTGTTTGTAATAGTTGCCTGCCGTTGTGAGAGCTTCGTTTGTTAGACGTGTTGATTATTTTATATTTAAAGATAAATATCCGACGATAGAGGCTTGGAAGCCCTCGTATTTTGCATTGTTTATAATATTAATATCTGAGTAATGGCATAAAATATAAAACTGGAGCAGTTAAACAAAAAATTTTATAATACCTAAATAACATCGTTGTAGGAGTCTGAGCCACGGCCATTGGAAGGATACGTTAATTGTAAGTTGATGTTATCGACGGTATATCATTCATTTAAGTATGTAATTAGAACGATTTTGATGTTTACTAATGTCCGCTTAGCTTTTATATACAATAACTTCATCCGTTTATTCGTAGGTACCGGAGAATTCGTCGTTTAGGACTGTCTGTGCTTGTATTATGGGGTGAATTCCAGTCAATGCAACTTTTGCTCGCTGATTTGAGACATCTAGGAACATTTTTGTGCCAAAATAGTGTTATTTTCAACGTGACATCTCCCGTTCAGCTACTGCTAATAATCACAGTGCCAGTGGTTGTAATGCACAAAGTTTGACAAGGTTGAAAAATATCGGCCAAGAGTTATCAGTGTTCCATCATGATTGAATTGTAAAAAGTGCTATTACGCTATCGATAAATGTCTAACAGTAGTGTAAAAATTGTCAGGGGCGTGCTAATCTCCGTTGTTCACCGTAGATATGACATTTCACGATCACGCTATTGAAATAAAAACTGTGTGTGAAGTTTTTTATTCCATTATTTCAACGAATAGTAGTGAGAAAAGGCACCTGTGTCACTTGAGTGGGCTAATTTAATGGTTTAAATCAGTGAATAAATAGTTGTTTTCATCATAGCGAGTTCTGTTATTGTAAGTTGTACGTGATGAATATAAGAATGTGACAGTGACTTCCAGTTTTTGATAAGAGTATTTACCTATTTCCCACTATATTTTTATGGTATATGCTAGTATATTGTTTATGGATTTATATATATTATTGAAATAGGTTGTAGCTTGTGTGTGTGTTGGCAGCGGAACCGATTCGCGATCTCACATGTGGATTGCGTGCAGACTGTTTTGCTGTGAATTCGTACCGTAGGACGGATAGGACTACCTTCTCCGCTAATTCGGCGTTGCCAAATTCAACATCACAGCTTACTCTAATGTCAACAGCACAGCTTACGATCGTTATCCTCCAGTATTACAAGTTTCTTTTACATCTCGATTTGCCGCCGACGCATAGCAATAATTTGTCTTAACAAATTCCATGAGGGTCGTGGCATCAATTTTTGGTGTCCTAAAAAAAGGCTGGTGTCCTAACACCCCATGCCACACGCCTTTTAGGCGGATTGCGGGGTATTATGTAGATGTAGATGAATTTCAGGTGTACTATTCGAACGAGTGGCAACGTTATCATCCATTTTTCTGATAACTAAAATATACGAAGTGAAACGCTTGTACTTCATCATCCCGATGCCGCATTATTAATATCCCAAGTAATAATCTAGGCACAATAGCAATAGGAAAACTTGCCCAAGAATAGCAGAACAAAATAAAGTGACGATGAGCGGCTAAATACTCCCTCAAAACAAATTTTACACCATGCGCTCAGCGTATTTCCCAACTCCCTACGGTTGTTTAGGCACCTATGACGTCACGCCTGGCCTAGGCAACGCTCGGGTGTCTTCGCGCAGTGGTCGGCTCAGAGAAATTTTTCTCGATTTTAAATGCAATTTTTTTCTTTCTTTTGATGTTGAATGGAGAAACTGAAGGTATTTTTGCGAGCTAATGTATCCATTTGACTTATTCAAAATAGTTCTTAGAGCAATCTACGACCCATGCAAGTTCCTCATTGATTGAGTGTTGTCACAAGCTGTGCAGCTGATCAGAGGCAGTAATGCCACAATGGCCTACAATTTACATATATTGATTCACCACATTTCAGCTTATCATAGATATTGAATCAGCAAGATGGTTAACACTGTATTATCCTGCATTTGTGTGTTCTCTATACCACAAAATTCATAATTTATGGGCTCAAGATATATAATGCAATGATGCCAGCATGGTCAGTGAAGAAATTTGGTTTTCTTAAGACATCATAAAGCATAGGAATGACCAATGCCTGATCATATCTGTGCTTTCGACATTAGAGGGTGCAAGTTGTACATAGCAATATCAGAATGAACTCAAATTCTATATTAATTAGGGGAAGTAAGGGGAATATCAGGTTACCAAATAAAACACCAATCTTCCTCCTATCAGAATAATTACCAAATATGTATTAAGATCCCCTAAGCACTCTAGCCATTCAAGGCCATCAATCAGAGGCATGAATGGAAAAATTTTGCACCATTCTGAATTTTTACCTCAGGCGAGGGTGACATGTATGTAGTTGGTTGGTTGATCACAGCCTTCCAAAAGGAAAAGTGTGAAGTGCTGCCACATGCAGCCAGACTTTTGGGGAGGTATATGGGTTGCCTTCACTAGAAATTTGTAAATCATTCACACACAAAACACAAACTGTAATACTTTAAATGAATTTTTAATTTCATCCTTGCCTGCTAGGTGAAAGTGTCATACTCAAAGTTATACTCATCATTGGTTATTGCTGATAAGGGCAAATTTGCAGTGATTTCTCCTCCATCAGTACTTGTCTCCAGATGCCAGAATTTCAGCAAAATTTGAAACTTTATGGCTCAGGCACCAGTGGTTAATATAATCCAATTATTAAAAAATATTTGGATCTGAGACCATTGTATAAGTATGGGGAGATGCTGCCTCCTGAAGGAGTGACCGTGAACCAACTGAGGTGGCTCGAGGGGACGCGTAGAGAAGCCGTAAGGAGAGTTGAGTCGAGTGAGCCGAGGGACACGGAGAGTGTTTGGGCTGGAGAGTCCTGTTTGTATAAGTGTGAAGAATAAAGTGTCATAGAAGTAAAAGAGAGCGAGGATCATTTCGAGAGTAACCCTAGGTCACTTTAACAACTAGACAACTTTCCTGCAGAGGATATATTGGATACAAAAAAAGTCATTCTCCCGTCCAACCTACTGTATAGTACTGCATAGAAAGATGGACATGTACCCTAAATGTGTTATCATAGTCTGAATTTCCGTCCCTCCTAAAAACATCCCAATAGAACTTCACTGTGGCTACTGTATTTGTGGCTCACAGTGTCACTCTACGTGAACTCTTAGATCATCCTATGAAAAAGCAACCCACAAAGCTCCTCCTTACACCGACCCCCTTGCAATGGAGTCTTCATTGGTCAAATTTGTTTTGAGGAGGTTTTACTGTATACACTGAATAAATGTGCAATGGTAATTTACCATACAGTTGGATAAAGTCAAACTTGATTTCCACCATGTAGAAAAGGAAGATACTCAAATGGCCACATAAAATTCTCCCACAGCTCATCCACCTTGCAAGTAAAAATTGTCACTGTGTTGGCGTGCAGGAAGGGGAGAGATTCACCACAGGGACCAAACCCCAGCCTCTCAACCGACACATTAGTCCAAACATTACTACGACATAATACTCCAAAATCACACACACATTCACTCAGAACAAACAATCAAAACAAGATCCTTTGTGAGGGGTGTAGGGACCTCAACTAAGGCTTCTTGTTCCACAAAAAACCGCGAATCTTCACAGGAAAGGCCTGCTACAGATGACCAGTGGTTTGTGTATACACGTGCACTCAATAACCAGTCACACACACATTCACTCACCCACAGATGGCTTCACACCTCCGGGAGGAAATAGCTCCACAGAGAGCGTGGTCAGGGATCGGCAAGAAGATGTGGGTTTCATACAGCTATTTGAGTATCTTCCTTTTCTATATCTTTGAGGCCATAGAGCTCAACGTTTTGCATTGAATACCACCAGCAAAGAAAGGATTCTCCAAGAGAGAGAATAGATAGACAGCCACAGACCAAATTTGTAGAGCAAGAGGAGTACATATAAGTATGTAATTTCAAATTTCTTCCCTAGCAAAAACTGAATATATGATAGCTTCCTCCATGATGAGAGCCCCTTCATACAAGGCGATAAACGAACACTGCTTGTTCGCTGGTGCTTCCCTTATCCTAGGGCAAGGCTTGATGCCTGATGGAAAGTCATTGGTGTGAATAGAAACATTGTTCACAATTGGTTAGACCTACATGGTGCAATGCAAGGGGATAAGCTACATGGGACACCATATGTAAAGTGCAGTGTGAGTGCACCCTCAGAGCTTTTGACTTCACGTTTACGATAAGTCACTGCTGCATCCATAGATAACTGCTTCCTTGACATGGAACACTCATTTTGTGACGACCAAACATACTATAAATCCCAAAAAGACATAATACATAACAATGTTGAATTGAACTTACCTTTATTGTTTTTGCCATATCTGAGATGACCCCATCTGTTATTATGAGCAGTATGAAGTAATTGGCCCCATCTCTGAATGCACTAGCAAATTTTGCAACATGGTGTATTACAGGAGAAAAATTAGTAGGCCCATAAAGTTGCACTCGTGGAACACAATTTCGGTATGCACTCAAAACTCCTACAAATAAAATGCAAGGAATTTAAAAATTTAGGGTACAGCAATTTAGGGAATTTCATAAGGCATTTGCAATGACTCTTATATGTACCAAACATGAAATAATTTCAAATCAATCACCTGCATTAGATTTCTTAGAGCATTAATGGGTCAGCTAAGGGCCAGGGATAATCAAGAGAAAACCTTGTGCATCGCAAGGTGGGTACAAAATGGAGAATTCTTGCACACAAAATGGCATCATGCTGGCCAGATTTTTAATCTCAAATAGCCAAAGAAAAGTCTTCAGGACATTAAATTTAACACAGTAAAAATAAAAATAAAAAAAAGCATAGCGGACATAAGAAAACATCAAAATTGTTCTAATTACATATGTACTTAAATGAATGAGATGCGATAACATCAACTTACAATTAACGTATCCCCCTTCCAACAGCCGTGGCTAAGACTAGGAGCAATGATGTTATTTAGGTATTATATAATATTTGGTTGAACTGCTCCAGTTTTACATTTTATGCCCTTACTCTGATATTAATAGTATAAATTATACAAAATATGAGGGCTTCCAAGCCTCTATTGTAGGATATTTTGCTTTAAATTGAAAATAAAGCATAGCGGACATAAGAAAACATCAAAATTGTTCTAATTACATATGTACTTAAATGAATGAGATGCGATAACATCAACTTACAATTAACGTATCCCCCTTCCAACAGCCGTGGCTAAGACTAGGAGCAATGATGTTATTTAGGTATTATATAATATTTGGTTTAACTGCTCCAGTTTTACATTTTATGCCCTTAATCTGATATTAATAGTATAAATTATACAAAATATGAGGGCTTCCAAGCCTCTATCGTAGGATATTTTGCTTTAAATTGAAAATAATAAACATGTCTCATAAACGAAGCTATCATGCAATCATGCAATTTCCCCATTAACACATACTTCGTAACAATCAACTGAGACCATGTCAAAATTTTGAAGTTCTTCCATCAATAGTATCCATTTGATGCAGTATGTGTCAATATTCAGATGCAGCATGATCAGCCATTGCATTTTCCTAATAAATAACTATACATATTTGCATGCAAAAAAAAGAGTCCTGTTTGTGTTTGTACATTGAATCAGTCACATTCTGAAAGTGTTGACTAAGGAATTTTACTCTCCTGGCTCTTGCTTGGATTTTAACAAAATTGCAACTGGTAAAACAACTCTAAATGAATAGTCATTGTCTTCACCACGGCTGCTAAAATTTGCTCTGACTAATTGAAACAAAGACAGTTTTCAAATAAGTAGGTAATATTTCTTTGTGATTTACCATTCAAAAGTACTGAATATTTTGCAAATAATTGACATTCCATCACTGTTACCTTCCCGAAATTGCTTCTTTAGCTTTGGCCAGGAAGGTTACGAGGGGCACATAGAACGACAGGGGAACAGGACCAATAAGTTGACAGCATGTGCATGACTAGTGCTGTTGATGCATGTTGACTTGTGAGCATGTGACACAGCATTTAGGGGGAAGCACCCTGCCATGTTTGATGCTGAAACATTTGATTCCTTGAAATTGGTCCCTTAGATGTAAAAATGGAGTGAATTTCGGCCCTACATATTTGCAACTTTTCATTTAACTTTTAGAAATGGTGCCACTTCGTGTATTTGACAACAATCAGTTGTTATTGCATTTAGAGCTCTTGAGCTATCTCAAAATGTTCAACAATCAATGTGATTTTTAAGCATATTGATTTTACTTCCCAAAACACATTTCATTGGGCTGAAATCAAGAATCTGAGAAAAATTAAGAACTAAGCCATTCCTTCATATACAGTGGTGAAAAAAAAATAGTGGCGAGCTTATTGGCAGCTGAATGTGGCCAGGTCAATAACTACATACTTGAAAACGTCCATTTTCCAAAACTTTTCCACGTAATGTTCTCATACAACCGAAAATTTCCAAACTGGATACCTCTTGTACTTGAAATGGAGGAGGAAGCATACCCTGTGATACAACATGCATTCAGTTAATGGTTAAGAGCTATGAAGCATGGCTGGACAATGCAGGGGCACAGCTAGGAATTAAGGCTGGGGGATTTAGGTGCAATTAACACCGGTGTGTGTGGGGGTATGGTATGCCCACCAGGATAAACGGTAGGAGCGAGATTAATAAATTGCGGAATTTTAAAGATAAACTGTTCAAAATAGTGAGTTTTACGGCTTTCTGAGGGATATTTTATTCATCCTTACACTAATCTATTAGTAATATCAATCCAATTAAGTAAAATGGATTTAACTTAAAAAATTTCTCTGAGCTCTGGGGGAGTTTATCCCCCAAAACCACTGGGACAACGTGGAAAGGGTAATCGAATTTCTCCCTACCGAAACTGCCAGTGGGTACGTAAGGCAGGAGTTAAATTTCAACAAGTAAATAAGGGCATAAGATTTCAATGGTCATCTAGACCTCATGCTCCCTAATAAAAATATTTTATGAAAAGAAAAATTATCCACGTTGAGTGTGAACACCCAATAATCCATCAACAAGATTTGATTCAAAGAACCTCTGTTCCATAACATGATGCCTTAGCCAACTGCAACATTTGAACAAATATTTTTCCTAGTAATTTCAATGCCTAATTTGTCAATTGCATTCACAGATGTCCCAACCAGAGTTAACTTCTTTTCAGGTGAGACATGGGCAAAAGCAAAATTCAGAATATTGGATGAAGAATTTGTACTTCGGTATTTTAGATGCTGCCATACTGTGACACATATGATTGAATTGCCCTGGTCCAAAAGGGGGTATCTGGTTTCAAAATCCTGGTGGTATGAGAACATTAGGTGGAAATAATATTGGAACAAAAACGTAAAAACCTTATAAATGGCAAATGTATTTTCAGATGACTTATACCAATAATGACCGGCTGAAAATTCCATTAAATCTTTTATAATACAGCATAATATCTTTTGAAAAATTACATTATATTAAATACATTTATTAATCAAAAGGGCGTGAAAGACCAGAGAAATTGGGAACTATATTTCCATCTGACAAGAGGCATACAAATTAATGAACTACATGCAACAACTGGAGCATAGGACCAAAAATGAGGAAAGCATAGAACTGTACAATTTTTGTTTCCCCTAAGGAACTCATGATAGCACTTATTGTTGTCTGAAAAAGTATATTTTTTGGCACCGATAAGGATAGATAGAAGATATTTTCTATATTTTCAAAAACCTTATAGAAAACTTCCACCACTGATAACTACATTTCTTTGCTATGACAAAAGTATCATTTTAAGTACATCATTAAAAGCATGCACATTTTTGTTCTACATGCATTGATGTAAATGAGGCATTGCGAGATGTGAACAGAAAAAAAGGGACTGAAACATTGAAAGGACTAAATTGCATGTTACATTCTACAGTTCAACGATTTCTAATGAAAAAAAAATCAACATTCTAGCTCAAACATGTTACATTTTAGATTTTCAGAATCCTTAATTAGCAGTTCTGCCCTGCATGGATAAGCCCTCATGCACGTTATTTTAATGAGACTTTTTGAGGTACATACCTTCAATCCCATTACAATACGGATTATCTGTAGTCATGTTAACAAAAAATTCATGAGAAACATTTCCATCAGGAGGTACACGGGCACCAAAGCCAAGGACTGGAAACTGTTTGTTACTATCATAATCCTTAATTATGTTGCCGACAGAATGAATAGCAATTTCATATGGATTTGGCACGGAGCTGATGTAATGTAATGAATTTGGGGATGTTGGCTCACCATTTGAACCTACATAAAATGAAACAGAGACATTGTAAGCATGACATAAGATTCGTTTCATCAGCACATACAATTCAATCATTTGCAAGAGTGAATTTACCAGTAAAATCTATCGCAAATGTGCAATGGATATTAACTCCTCCTTTCATATAGTCCAGGAAAGTATATGCCTTTTGCACCTCATAATGCAGCAAGAAAATTGTGCCAGCACCTTTATATGAGCCCTGTTTTTTCTCCTGTAAAGATATCAATAAAAAAACATGTTCATGCATGGATAAGGATCAATTACAATTAGATTTACAATGAAAATAGCTTTGTTTAATCTCAAAATACAGTGCTAAAGCTCAAAAACAAAAATTGCTCCATCAACTTTTCAATTCACAACTCTTGGCAAAAAAAATTCCTGGTTTTATAAAAAAAATGCAAAACATCTTCACGTTTCTCAGGGCGAAAAATTTCAGTTTTCAAAGTCACTGAATAAGTTATTATATGTATTTAAATATATATTAACTTATTATAACAATAAGAATATATACTATAACCATAAATACATATTATAACCATATCAAGATTGTAGAGCTAATTTTTCCTCTATGATGTAATGGACCAGCCACAGAGAATAAAGAAGTTACTTTTGTAAAGAGTGGTCAAAGCAAAAATATGCCTCCTAAGTTCAAATGAATAGACAATCCTATGACGACCAAGAAGAAATACAGACAGGCACATTGTAATATCTAGATTGCATTGAGAAAACCCTCCCTCCTCCTAACTACTTTCAGTGGCTTTTTCTGCAACCCCAGTGCCTTCTGAGCTGCTAATTTAATTTTTCATACATAACCAAAAAGAAGCATAAATAGGTGCTACATCTAATAAAACCCGTGATGTCATGGCAAAATTAGCAGTGACAGAATGCACTTTCCTTCCCTTTTTTCAGGAGTGTGAGAGTTTTTTTATTACAAGTTTTATTATTTATTATTATTTACATTTTACAACATTTTTTTGTTTTGGTTACAAATGTATACATTATAAATTTGTCAGCACCAAAATTGATAAAAGGGTTACTTGATTATTACGTGCTTTGTTAACCAGTGCTGAAATGGCATTCCGGCACCATGACACCACTGGATAAAACACATATTTTCTTTTCTCAGCTGCAAGGTTATTACTACCTTGGTGTCCCACCATTCAAAGCAGAAAATTTCATGCATAACTCCTGGTTTTTCACAGAAATTTTACAAAATTAGTTTTATCTAATGTGATTACAGCGATAGATGGGAATTTCAAAACACCCAAAATCGCTTCAATTCTTTTAAATAATATTATGTTTACATATTTACAAGGACAATGCATAGGTTAGTTACCACACATTGTATCTAAAATTTAAATTTATTAAACGCAAGTCGAGACGCTGCTTCAACCTCATAAGTAGATGTTGACATCATGGCATAACCTGGCATTCTATTCTTCGTGTTTTTGAATCTCACATGAGTCAAGAGTGACATTTTGTTTCTGCTGTCTTGTCTGACATTTTACATTTCGATTCGGTGGTAAAAATTCTACAGAAAGATGCTGCACTTAAAATCACAACAAACACATTTTAGGCCAGAAAATTGGTGTTTAACGGGCAAAATTTAATCATTTGAAATGAAATATTTTGGAATTCCTGGTTGGAGCAAAAATAAATGAATAACTCATGCATTCACGCACAATTCCCGATTTTACCAGTCTTCCTGGTCGCTGGATACCCTGACTACAGTGTAACTATTGAATAATATGGAACTATCTAGCATACTTTTCTTCAATTAGCTTGATGCTCCATCCAAGTATTTATTTTATGAGTCAATCCTTAAAAAAATTTAATACATGCCAGGTCTGAAGCACAGAGTTTTACAGAACTGACATAAAAAATCAAACTGAAACAAATAAAAACCCAAATCTACAGCATGCATTTGTAAAATTTCAACAGATTAATGAAAAATATATTTTACTATTGGCAGCGACCATAGGCAGTTTGCTATGAGTATAGCCCACTCCCATGCTATCTCAAACACATACACAATTAACTTCAAACTTTCAATGGAAGGAGATAGACACTTCCCCAGACTCATCACCCACAATAAGTTTCCACAAAACTCAAGCAGTCAGAAATACACAACATGATAATTTTTAAAAGATTAGGAACCAATGATTATCAAATGTCAGTCATGAATTTCAGGTCCAATAATATGATATTTGTAAAACCCGGTAACATTTCTTACTTTCCTCATTTAATAGCAATCTACTACAATTTTTTTCATGGTCCTATTCATTATTTATGTAAGGATAGGTCTTATCTAATTGACTCCACTCTTTTCTTAATTCAAAAATACAACACTGCATATATTAGCATGTAAATGAATCAACTTTTTCTTCCTTAACATATACAGCCAGACAACACAAATGCGTGTCACAGCCACATTGCCAAGACAAGTGAATATGCATCTCTGTTAGCCTGTTCATTAAGCAGCCATGAAACAATCCATTTGTTTCTCATAACTGTAAGGTAATTATGTGCCTGGTTGAATAATCACAAGAGCTATTCTACAATGGCATTAGCATGCCTAACCATTGCAAATAATATCGAACTACCAAAATGATGGAGATGCCATTCATGCCAAACCTTTTTTTTCCTGTTGATTAGTTGATAAGTAGTACTTGTCCCTGGACCTTGACTCATCTCCTTTAAAGTTGTTTCAAATTCTCCAATCAGGACATTATCTCCACTACTCCTCCAATCATAACATACCACCTATACCAAGAAAATTAAAAATATACAATAAACAGGGATAAACTGTAATGACAGGTTGACACGAATGAAAAGTAACAAACAAGGTCATATATGAACCCAAAATCAGGTGATAATGCATAGTAATTAATACAAAAAATTCAACCCTCACTGGAGTTCCTTCCAATTAACTTTCACTCACTCATTCAAGTCTTCTTCTCTCCACAGACTTCTCCTGCTAGCATTAACACCTAATGTCATTGCAAATCACATCAGTGATAAAGAGTGATTAAGGACTTCATATACTTAGAAAGATTTCGTGCTTTCCCGGCGAATAGACTTAATGAAGAGTTCTCGGGATCGCCACTGGGTCAGGAATGGCCAAGTCGGCCATCGAAAGTTACGCAGTTCCTGACCCGGTGGCGATCCCGAGAACTCTTTACTAAATTCATATGCATATATATAAATGCATCTACATACATCATTCTTTCATTCTAAATTGTATAAAATGGACTCAGGACTCAATTTTTTTTTTCAACAGATTTTTTTGCAGTTAAGAGGTGAGTTCTAAGCAGCATGAAAATGCATAGCTGTTATGGGAGGAAAATCGGAATCAAAATTTTTTTTCACAGTAGAGAGGGCATGTTCTACTGAGGTTTGTTCTGATGAGGCATGACTGTAACACTAACAATAATAAAAGATTTAAATAAGTAAAGGAAAAAAATGTAGCCAAACAAAATGTAAAATTTTCTTATCAACAAATCATTAATAACTGAACTGATTTTGAATAATAATTAAAAATGAATAAGTTGGGAAGACATTCACTCAGTGGATCAAAGTTTTTTTATGATTTCAAAAGTACCAAGAATAAAAGAAAAACATTTATAGTTGCACAGAAATATCAACGAGTTAATGAATATAACAGAAAAATAAGAAGTAGTCAAAAGTAGCCTATACCAAAATTATAACTTACTTCATCCCTTAACCATATTTATAAGCCATAATAAGGTAATTTATAAGCTATACTTCATCCCATTAACATGACCTGAGTAACCCTAGCTGACTAAAAATATGACTGCTCCAAACTTAGGGGTGATGGTTGAAAGAAAAATATTTTGTCCCTAAGTGGTCAAAAAACAGGTAAGACATAACGTGCATTGCAATTCATTCAGCCTTGATTACTGAATCCACTTCTGAAAAACATCACTGATCCTTCCATTCCACACTCTACCACACATTCCATAATCTCTCTTTCCCAGGGTTTGAGTGGTCAAACCACCTAGGAATAATGATTTTTTAATGTTGCTCAGATGTAGTCCTTAAGTTACCTTTCTGATGTTTCTTTTCATTGAAAATGATTGCAAAAGCCTGGTTAATGATAACAACATCTAAACAGCTACATTTATGCACGCAATGGCATACCTTAATGATGCGTTCTGGATCACCATTACACAACATACGAATAGGAATGGAAAAACTTTTCCATGTGGGATTCACAGTTCCCTTGGCCACCACTGTCTTGTGCACTACGTTAAAATCACCAGACTCCATTGACTGTCATAAAAACAAGAAGAGAGAAGCAAATAGAACAATTGCAGAATTACATACTTTTTTAAATTGCCTCCTGAATAAAAGTGTATTAGCCACTTGTTGAAACTTCCCCCCCTGAAGGATGTCTACCTCAAGCTACAAAAATATACTATTCAAAACTCATTTGTAAAAAAGCAAGATCCCACTTAGGTAATAAAGTAGTACTTCAAGCACAGAGTCTATTCTCCAAATCATATTATGTATCTGCATATTTTCAAAATGTAATCAAACAATATATAAAATATAAAGTTCTGATACCCCAGGAGGAAATGCTAAACATGACCAAAAAATTCAATGTCAAAGAATCTAACTATGAACTCACCTTCATGAAAACAAGAAATGGGTCCAAATTTCCAAAAAAACTCTTCTTAACCAGTTTTCTTCCTTGGAATTGTAGCACAACATTATCTTTAATCTTGGAAAGTTCTTCTGCACTCAATATGATTTTACCATGGGTTTTATTACCATTCACTTTAGTCAATGGTAGCTGAACTTTACCTTTGGATATAATCTAAAATAATAGAATGGTTATACAAAGCCAATTCAATCAGAAATTCAGAGCAGCAATCTTTATTATTCTGAAGACAATAGCTATGACTCACTGACATAAAGTTGTGATATTACCAATAGAGCAAAAATATCTATCAGGTAAGAGCCGCCATGAAACTTGAATATTAATACACCTAAAATATATGCATTATTTAAGGGTACATAAACATTAACTTTAATATTGTAATGGTTAGGCACTTCCTCAGCACTCCTCTAGTTCCATCAGCACTTCGTCCCTTTCCACCACACTTAAATCACCAGCGGGAAGTTTCGTTTTTGAGAATATTTGCAGAGAATATTCATGAATATTTCATGAATATTTCATGAATCCACAAGCAGCACAAGGATGTTTATTATAAAATTATTGCTCAATTTACAAAGAAGACTTTTTAATTCAATGGTACAAGGTGCTGAGTGAGAGTTTACTTTGAAGAGACGTTGCCAGCTGGCAGAGCAACTAATCTTCATTACAAAAATCAATCCCACAAAGTACACATGTGCAATCAATGTATAGAGTAAACTGTTTCCATAAAATAGGCTGCTATATATAATAATATATTCAAAGTCTGAATTTCTCAAACTTGGATTTTGGAAGAATTTGGAAAAGGAAACATTTGAAAAAGATTGCCAAATATAGATCTACTAGATCGTGCCTGATGTCTCCATTCCCAAAAAAGATAAAAATTTTAGCTACATAGTAAGAATCCAATTACTGACAATGCCATCCAGCAGTTGATTTTGCATAAGGCAGCAATACAAGCAGATATGGCACCAGGCAGACAGAAATATTTGCAAGTGTTCAGTACTCATAGTTGTGGTGCATTCAAAATTCACTTTAAGAAATAGAGCACAGCTCAGCACCCTTGGAGGGAATCGGGCTACAGATAAAACACACAAAATGATATCAGTGCCTTTTAAGGCAACAACTAAACTGACTTAAAGGCCTGTTTACACGGTACATTAACACGTACGGGTTAATGTCTAAAAGTATGAATGCAAGAATGAACGCCAAAATGCACTGTGTAACCACCCAACTTGTTCGAATGCATGCACAGAAAATAGAACCTGTTCTAATTTGGTTCATGCATTCGTACATGTTCCATTCCGGTCCACAAAAATCATTCATGCAAACGTACATTAACTCGCACTTGTTAATGTATCGCGTAAATAGGCCTTAACTCACACACAATGATCGAGGAACCTGTGATTTTCCAATGAGGACATGTTTGTACCCTTCAATCTCATTCATAGACAGGTAGGATGTAGCTTAAATGACATAGTCATTTCATTGCATAAAAACTGATAGAAAAAACAAATAAAATTTTAAGTGAGTTCGCCTAGCTACATCTCGGTTTGCTCCTAAATAAATTGAAAACTCTTTAGGTGTATGAGTACCATTAATTCATACAATTCAGGAGCATTTTTACTGGTGCATAACCGAATAATTTTAGTGTGCACGGTATACTTATGAATAACATTGAACTACATGAAGGTATTTTTTCCCCAAAAAGAAGTACCTATCAGAACAGTTTTCCGGTATGAGTGACCTCTAGCCAACAAGCAGCTCATCCATTCAATTTCTAATCGTAAGGGAGTTTTAACTCAACCGGTTACCTGGTAGAATAATTTAAACTATAAGCCTGACAAGATACTATCAATCTGTCATTTTTAGTAAAGCTCTGTGATCATGAGGAGTTCGAGGAGTGAAAACAAGGAGTGCCTAAATATTAAACTAAAAGGAGAGTTTGTCTCTGGATTAAATTCATTAAACATGTCCAGATATAAAGGCCTGTTTACACGGTACATTAACTCGTACGGGTAAATGTCTAAATGTATGAACACAAAAATGAAAGCCAAATAGCAACATGTAACCACCCAACTTGTGCGAATGTATGCACAGAAAATAGAACCTGTTCTAATTTCTGTACATGCATGTAATTTGTACATGTTCCATTCCAGTCCACAAAAATCATTAATGCAAACAGACATTAACTCGTACATGTTAATGTATCATGTAAACAGGCCTTAAAGTTGATATTTCCTTACCACCATTTCAGATAAAATTTCCTTTATAACACTTGAGGCTCTAAGCTATTCACACAGCTCACTGAACTAATTTGAAGCTGTTTATTTTAACCTTTATAACTTTTCAGGCATTATGTACCCAATTATTCAATTATATACATTAAGTATTCCAGTTTTGACAATAGCTGGCAAATGCAATATTTGACCAAATCACCATATACCTTTTAAGATACCAGTAACCAACATTTCTCAATTCAAACTTTGGCCAGATTATTACATATTACTTACACATAACACAAGATATTAACAATAAATGGAATATGCCAGCATCATTGCTTCCACGAAGATAGGTGGGTCAATTAGCATCATTTTACTGTGATTTGAAAGGTGTATTTCATCAGTTCACAGCCTAGACAGCATTGCTTTTCTGTATTTAAGAACAACTGTTCACCTCCTGTAACCCCGACATAACCTCTGCTCAAGAAGTTAAGGATCTGCCACCACATGGCATCGACGGCAGATTTTAATAAGCAAATTGAAGAATTAAATTACTGATTAGAAATCTGTTTGATTCTTCAGAAGCTAAACTTAAATATTTTGTACACTTTATGATTAACTATATGCATGCATTCTTGCTCAGCTCCTGTCACTGATAAATCGCTGACACATACACCTTATCTTATCGAGCACTTATCATTTAATTTCTGTGTACCTGTGCCAAGGAACAGGAAGCCGTTCCTATAAAGTCATGATCTTCCAATTTACTACTTGAAGAGTCGATATCGTACACTTTAAATGTAAGAGGTTGACTTTCTTCGAAGCGGTAAGGGATGATTAATTTCTTCGCAAAATCCGGATTATGAGTATTTTCAATTGCTTCCGTTCGTCCCAACTCAACCCAATTCTTTATTCCGGGTCGGTACTCATTTACCACCACCATGGGATCGGACTTAGAAAAAACATCCATCCCTCTTAAGGACCTTTTATAAGACATACAAAAAATTTAATGAACAATATTCATTCATTTCATTATCATCATAGACTTAGGAATGAAGAGTTTTCAAGACAATTTATCACAACTACCTGCATGAAATCGAAATCTCCACCTCGGAGGTGGGCAAAGCTGCGGTTCCCGGAGTAAAGGACATGGTAAAAATTAAACTTTTAAAAGTAAATCCAATATCTTTGGTGTGACCCTAGGATTACAGAATGAAGTCTACATAACGCCTACTATGAACAACAACATTCAAATCAAACTTTGCTTTCGTAAACATGGTCTAAATGCGCACTTGATGTGAAAAGGGGCGGAAATAAAAACATTACATGAGCGTCGCAAAATTCTATTTTTCATTGAAATAAACATCTGTATGATTTATGAAAATTTTAAATTTCCATGAGCCATTTAATGCGATAACGATAACGAGGCGATGCCAAAATTACCTTGATATAATTTTGGCGGTAAATTTGAAAAACGATATAAAAGAGAATCGCTTTAAGCGAGAGTATAATGATCATGTACTTTTTAGCAAAAAAATTCTCATTTTTATGGCCTAGGAGGACCAATAGCTAAGCATTAATTTTTAATGACTCATTGTACCTCGCGAATTAATGGGCGCATAGTCAGGGCCTAATTTTCCTAACAAGGCTTCAGCCAAAGGGAAGCCTAAGAATCAAGAGTAGCCTATATATTCAAATTGTTGGCAAAGTTAAAATTATTATATTCTAAAAACAGCGAACTCTTTAAACACTGAACCGTAAGCAAAGATAAATTATACACACATTACTTATAGTTAACCCTTTCGGTGCTGCTCAATCTCCAAAGACCTACCCCTCACATTCAGCGAAAGTGCTGAGCACATGGCAGAGAGGGAGAAAAGGTACGTTCACACCAGCCTGCCGTGCGAACGTACCGGGTACGTTCACAGCAGTGAAAGGGTTAAACATAAGTATGTATTGGTTAGGATTACTATATTGGTTATTATATCTGCTGGGAATAAATTTCCAAATAAATGTTCTCGACTTTTTTTAAATTATTATATCCGTGCCAAATTTTCTGTGAAGGTTAAAACCTATCACTAGATACAAGTTTCATAACCCCTTAGAGAGCAGGAACATTTTTATATGTTTTGCACTCTGACTGCAGCATTTACCCAAAATTCTAATTGCTATATACCAAGTCATCTTGCGCTTGGGCAATTTCCCTCAGCATAAGGATCGCTTTAGGGGCTTAACTCTACCAGACCAGCCCTCTTGGCAGGTGGTGCCTCTCCTACAAAGGGGGTCTCTTCTGCACTGGCGGTAGCTATAAAATCGTGAACTCCCACAGCCCCAAGGGTTAAATAACCCATATAGCACAAAATATCTTGAGCGTCTTCAGCTATAATATCTAAAAAAAACATTTTGTAATTACTTGTAGACATCTTATTGACATTTAGTAGATGTCTGCTTTTCTGATATACATATACAAGATATCTTACAAGAAGATATTTTATCAACATTCATATTCAAATTGAACCCACTGGGCAATTTCAGGATAAATGAATCAAATACTATAATATGTTTTGGTTTAACAAGAGTTTATTTTTCAACTAACAGCCAGATGGCAAAGCAGGAGGTGAAGGTGGAGTGTCTTTTAAGGATTTTTTTCTGAATATAGGAACCTCTCTGACTAAAAGGAGCTTATGCATCCTCTGATTCC
Organism: Ischnura elegans; assembly: GCF_921293095.1. Taxonomy (NCBI): domain Eukaryota; kingdom Metazoa; phylum Arthropoda; class Insecta; order Odonata; family Coenagrionidae; genus Ischnura; species Ischnura elegans. The sequence continues at coordinate 68,828,293 of NC_060248.1, read as the reverse complement.
AAATTTGAAGTTTCCAAAGCAGCATATGATTTCCTTTTAGCTTTCTCAAAGGAGTCTGCAACATTTTAGATGAATGTTAATTCAGTGTCTTGCGGTATATAGACCTTGAAGAATTTGCATTGCAAATTTTTTCCCATGTATTTATACATCTTCATCAGGGATAAGAATGAATATGAGTGCATAATTTTGATAAATGCATGACATGAAAGGCTATGAAAATATTTTTTAAAGTACATAATAAAATAAAAGAATTAAGTTGTAAATAAATTAAAAACATAAGACTAGAATTTTGGCATACCTTTTTTAACAATGAATTGGAATTGTTTATTGATGGTAACATAAGCTGATAGGTCATAGCAGTGGCACAGCGAGGGGGGGTTTTGGGGGATAAAACCCTCCCCAGAGCTCCGATAAATTTTTAGGTGGTATGGTTTTTGGAGGAGGCGACCGACAGCTGAGGTCATTTGCACCATGAGGAAAGGAGGTATGGAAGGTAGGGTGGAGAGAAACCCGGCGTCAGCATAAGCCTACTCTAAACGAAAGGCACCACGGGGACCACGGCTTAACGTCCCATCCGACAGACGGAGTGTTGCGCTTGAAATGTCCTCCACACAACATTCAAGCAGGGATCGGGCAGTCTCTGAAAATTCTCTGCCACTGCCGGGATTTGAACCCGAGCCCGCCGGGTGTGAAGCCAACACTCTAGCCACCACACCAACCCGATCCCCATAAATTTTTAGTTTAATCCATTTTACTCAATTGGATTGATAATATGTACTAATAAAATAGTGTAAGGATTAATAAAATATCCCTCAGAAAGCCGTAAAAGTCGCCATTTTGAACCATTTATCTTAAAATTCTGCAATTTATTTATCTCGCACCTACCTACCGCTTATCCTGATGGATATTCCAAGCCCCCACACACCCCGGTATTAGTTGCACCTAAACCCTTCCCAGCCTTAATTCCTATAGCTGCACCCCTGGTTCATATAGTAGGTATATTCGAAGGCTAAGCAATAGTCATAACGATACTTCCATTGTAAAAATGCTCAACAATCACCCATTAAATCAAATCCGCTCATCTATAGTAGCCCAAAAATACAAATCCGCTCAGCTGGCAGTGTCCGGAGCATAAATGCTCACCTCCAAGCATGGAGGATAGGAGATGAGCATTTATTCTCTGGATGCTGCCAGCTGAGCGGATTCTTGGGCTACTAGATGAGCGGATTCGATTCGGTGGGCAATTGTTGAACGTTTTTGCAGTGGAGGTATCAATACTTTCATAGAATAGACATGTTCTAGACATCTAGTAGAAATTTATAAAATAAGTTTTTGTAACTTTAAACTGCTATTATAAACATTAGCCAGAAGAGTTGCCTTTGCTTTCTTTGTGCACGTACATACAATGACTTCATCAATCCATCCACCAAATAGCATAGCAGTTACACTTTTTTCTAGATTCGGGTGTTTTTGGCTAATTGCACTGGACATATATAATAAAAGTCTCAGCTCAAAAAAGAAATATTATAGACATCTATTAGATATTTAAGATGACCAAGATATTGTATAAATGCTTTAGATACCTACAAGATATTTTATTCTAAGTGGAAATGTATTGATACATGTACATCACAGTAATGATCATCAATGAATTATATTATATCTAATGTAATTTACAAAGTTAATATAAGGGGTGATAATATGGCCTCATAAGTGGAATAGCATTGGGCCACTTTTCATTTCAATACAGCCCTGTGGATATTCCTGTCTCAAGGGGGACAATCACAAGTATCAGTTGTCTGTGGTGAATGATGACAGGTTAGCAAGTGAAGTAGAGGCTCATTGCAATACTGGGAGAGGGATGGGCTAGGAGGATTTAGGGAAGGAAAGGGCCAAACTACACATGTAGGTAACATAGACTACTGAGCAAACTCCAGTTGGGACTGACATTTTTCTCCTGGCATATGTAAACTTTCTACTTTGTTCTCTACATCCGGAGCTCATTCCATTCCAATTGTGATGCAGCAATGTTGGGTGCAACTGCGTTCAGGAGAGAATTTTTTCAATAGGACTGCAAAGTCATACAAGATACGTGTGGTCACATACAGTATGGCAGGGTGAGATGCCTAAAAAAATGTTCCTAAGAAACCTGAAAGAAGCAGCCTAGCCTCTGCTTTAGTTGACTTTCTATTTGTTGCTGGGAGATCCCTAGAGAGCGTTCCCACCGATGGATATATTTTACTAATTCCATAATTGCAGAATAAAATGCAAGTCATTTTAGATACTGGTGCAGAGCTTCACTCGCATCATCTTAGTGCACACCACTGATAGGGGTATACAATAGATCCTCGTTATTACGAAGTCCACGGGATCAAAAAACCGGAGGTTCGTAATAACGAAGTTCGTATGAACGTTTCTTTTAGGATTCATCAAAAGAAAAAAGCATGCTTTGTCAAGATTTCTTGTCTCTTCGATATCCCGCACTTATAATCTTCAGAGTCAATTGTATAATATACGCTATTAAATTAAGCGCAAGCCCTCGATGTACGAGGACGATGCGTTCCGAAACCTTGCGTCTCAGTTAATAAACGGATTAAATGATACTTTGTTCAGATTATGCCCAAAGTAGGAGTTCCTCTACGCCACGTCGTGTCGCATAGGCTAACTCCGAAGGCGCCAATTTAGAAATTTCGGGAGCGCTTGAATTTTTCGAATATTCTTATCTCTGAAAGTTCGTAAATCCATTGTGCGTAAGAAGGGGACTAACTTTACGTCCAATTTACGAGCGTTAATGAGTGGGTCACCATAATTCCACAGGAATGAAGCATATTATATGATGTTGTGTGCATATTGAAGTATCTCCTAGTGAAGAAATAACCAAAGCTGACGCTCTTGGGCACAGTACAAGAAGAGAACTTAAGCGTAGATCAATGATGATAACGCAGCGTAGTGTGTAACAACCCAAATGCCGTTACTTTTTCGCGGAAATTCGTTATTAAGTTCATTTTGTAACCGCCAGGACTGGGACTGAGGTTAGTAATAATGTTTCTTTTACCATAGATTGGATAGGCCTTTTCAACGGGACCAACGAATTACTTCGTAATAATGAGGACTTAGTAATAAAGATGTTCGTATTGACGAGAGTCTACTGTAGATGGTGTGGGTGGTGTAAAACCCACCGCAGCAGAAATTCTAACTTTCAGGCTTGCTGGTGAGGACTTGACCCTTCCACAGTAAAGGTCGGCTTTGGTTGGGTCTAATTAGCCTCCAATTATGAACTTTAATTATTGTTGGGTATTCTGGTTGGATTATAGGTGAAGTTACATATAGAAATTGACAATTTCCATGTGTGAGTTTGTTATTGCTGGAGATAATGTATAACTGAAAGACCATTTTCAAGACAAAGGCAGGCGTATACCTAAGGGAAAGATGGCGGGAGATAAGGAAAGGGTGAAAATGACTTTCACTCTTGACATGCACAGATTCTCCCTGCTCTCTCAGTTTGGACCAAGTATAAGAGAAGGAAATTAGATGGCAAAAGACATTGTTAATTGGGTAGTTTCCTTCATCAAAGTAAACAAAAGGCATTGATCGCGAGTCATTATCCACCATTAGTATATTCATAATATAAAAATTATTTGGTTTTAGAAACCCCAGTTTAGACGAATATTAATGGTCAATTTTAACCTCATTTGAAAAAGGCCTGATTGGCACCCATGCGATGCCACTCCACATGACGTCACAGGGGCCTAGATGCCATACGAGTAGTTAGGAGTTTTACATCCTCTGAGATTACCAATACAAGGGAAACATCTCTTAATAATCACCTATTAAAACTGGCTAAGGTCGGAAAATTTCCATCGTTTGATAGAGTATTAATAATCCTTATTTAAGCCAACCGCTACCTGCTAGCAGCGATGCTCATAGCCTCACACAGCAGCAGCTGGAACCAGAATGATATCACACAGGCTTTTCCCAGTATTCATACTTAGCCATCGTGTTTTCATGCGCTTGAAAATTTTCACTTTTCATTTCATCGTGAAAAAGAGATATCATCATTTAAAAATCTAAAAGCGTGAAATATGTACTCCAGTAGTAATAATCTTTCAATTTAGGCAAAAAAAATACGAAACCACCCAGTTAAATCGTCCATAAGGTTCTGCATTATTTTTGGCCGTCTAGGATGTTCATAATAAATCCATCCACATCCCAGGAAAAACTAAAAGAAGGCTTCAGGGCAGTCCTTAAGTCCCTCATCATATATCAGAGTCTAACTTCACAAAGACAACCTTTATGGACCAGAAAAATATCCAATTCACCCCTCTCCAAGGATGCTCATTAGCATTTCGCAAAGTCTAATAAAATGTCCAAGAAATCAGTCAGTGTCTCAGAAATTTCTCTCGATGCTCATCCACCTGGCAAATTAAAAGCTGTGTTGGTGTGTGGTAATGGGGAAAGTGTCCAATTTTTCAAGGTGGACGAGCATTAAGATCCCAAGAGCATTGGGATCTCGAGATATTATACAGCTCGTTGGGCTTTTCCATTCCATATTGCATATTAGAGGCTGTAGAGCATAATTCCCCCGTTTTCCATCTTTTTGAGGACATTAAAACAGCAAATATCATAAAAGTAATTTATTTCATCATTTGAAATGATGATGAGTACCATATAATATTACAATGAGCACACAATTGTAGCATAATGGCATAAAAATTTATTAAAAAATACAATGGAAAGCATCACATACATAGCATATGGAATCATTACAGTAAATAAGTATGTATATCAATACAAATTAGCAATGCTCATTAACATTTATAATTTGGATGGCACCAATTTTTAAATACGATATCCTACTTTTACTCTACTCCATTCATTCACACAACAACTTAAGTGCAAACATACAAATAAATGCATAGGTAAAGAAAGAAAGGGATATGAACATAGAGTGGAACCTCGTTAAAGCGAGTATGGGCTATAGCGAGATATATTCGATGCACCGTCAATTGACCCTATCAAAATCATGTAAAAAATTCGTTTTTACGAGGCCCTTTTGGTGTTGGCTCTCGCCATAGCGAGGGTTTCACCGCCGGAAAAACTTACATCAAGACTCCTTAATCTCTGTCATTGCTAGCGATCTGTTAGAAATGAAGTTAATGGAGCGCTAAGTCTCAAATTTATGTGGTTAACTGTCGTTCGATAAATAAGTACTTAATTTTGGTGAAATTATTGTAGCATTAGCATTCGAGAATGCTTGATCTTCTTTTGCTCCTCGGGCGGCAGAAAGCAGTCGGCAGCATACCCGCACGTCCGTGAGTTGCGTGAATAGAAAGCATTTGATGGCAGACACCATGGCCAAAAAAACACCAAACACGTCTAAGTGAGAAAATAAAAATAAAGAAGTAATATGAATGTCGAAATTAATTTATCTTCCCATTTGCTCTTCACAATTAAAAAAACAAAAGCGCCCAAGGAATGCAGACTATGTAGAGTTATAAGGAGCTTTGTTCGGGTGGTTTTGCCCACTCCAATCTGTGGGAACTTCTGAGAAAGGGGCTACACCTAAGCCTGAAGCGGAGTATTTCAGGGATAGATTGCGAATCGAGAATTTCAAGTGTGCGGAAGGTTGATTATACTAATGCAAAGCACCAAAGCGTTACCTCCTCTCATAATTGCAGGTGATGCCTGCGGTGTAAACCCGAAGTCGTGGAAGAAAGGACTCCGATCATAAGTATCTTAAGAAGTATTCCCCACGTGATATAACATAGACGAAAAGGAACTTTTTTACATCCCACTCCCCGACAACCCTTGCAGTACGAGGTATTTCTTGCAATGATGCCTCTAAAGGTAGGTAGTGCGCCTTAGTGATGATCTACCTAGGATGTACGATGCAATGATGCTCAGCGTGAATTTTCCGGATGGACGTATATATTCTCCGTTGCGGATTCACAAGGGTGAACTATTCGCGTCAGTGGTCGGAGTCGTACTGGCGCTCTCTTCCGTCACGTTGGTAGCCGAGCATCCCCTGGTGGCCGCTGGAACAACTCATAGAATAACTGACTCGTTTGCAGTGCCGTGGTAAACTCGGTGTATTATTTCAAATACGTCGCGAGCGTAACACTCAAAAAGGAACTTTTTTAAAAAACGGCAATTTTAATCACATCATTTTTCAAGCTTAGAAAACTTTTTACCGTAGATAATGAAGATATTACATTATCGATAGAAAAAGTCTTCCAAGGCAGTGACGTTATACATCCTTCCACCGTTTTCGACTGCAGAAACAAATGCAATACGTTATTTCACTTCACTGCCGCTTAACGTACAGGAACAATAAACATACACCAATGGAAGCATTTGAGGCATTAAATAACCGCGATACAGTTTTATCAGGTAAGTTTTGAATTTTCAGTGGAAAATACCAAAATAATAGAATGATTACGTAAATGCACTAATTAAGTTCATAGAAAAATGGCTTCGTCGGTTGTGCATTGGTATAATGATTGACAAAACAATGCTTTTCATGATTTTTATTCAGTGCGGCGCCTATAAATTGTTTGAATAGTTAGTCGTTGTTTGAGTAAGGAAATTTACCCAGACGGCACAGAATCCTCCGTATCTAATTCGTATGCAAATAGAATCCATTGACGAAAAGCGACGGAGCGGTAGTCAATGGATACTATCTGCATACGAATTAGATACGGAGGATTCTGTGCCGTCTGGGTAGTGTTGCAAAAAAACATCGCCTTTCGTCTGGATTTATACTTACGTTTATCAGATAGAAATTTATCTGTCGCCGCACCGCTTTTGTTCCTGTATAACTGCTCGCAACAGGTATATTGACTATTATTTGCTCCACCTCCGGTAAAGCGACAATTCGCTATAGCGAGTGTTTATTGTTGCACCGTGGGGTCTCGTTTCATCGAGGTTGCACTGTATAATAGAAAAAGGACGAGGACAACAGTGCTGTGGTAGATGGAAAAAGCCAGAAATCAGAGCGTAAAAATGTGGCCTGACTGGGTTTAATATACATGAAGTCCAAAAATAATCCAAGAATTGAGGCCAACGAGTAGAATGGAGGAACTCACCAAGTACTAGACCAAGGAGTCATGCATAGAAAATAAAACAATGCATTATAATGCCGGAGCTACTTTTCATTTCCTATATGGAATGAAAAACACTGACATAATTGCCATTGGAAATGAAATTATATTTATCATCCTTTCTAGGAGGGAGAAAATTAATTCCTTAAACTGACTCTTATATGAACATAGTTGATGCTACAATTCAACTTTATAGTTTCCGAGGCCTATTAAAATTTGATAACCAAAAATACGAGGTGTCTCATACATAGTAGCCAATAAATTGGCAGCTTGTTATATTAACGGTTGAAAGAATGAGTACTAAGAAAATAAATTCACCAAAATTGTTCACCTAGTAATCAAATTTCTTATCAGCAGTCAAAACAATTAAAAAAAATATTCAAGAGCAAAGACTACAGTATAAGAGCACCATGTAAATGAGGTAGATATTTCAATTACTTACTGGTATCACTAATGTTTCAATTGACTGTCAATTTAAAACTGATTGATTAGATAGGTGTCTGAAAAAACCATGCAACTGAATATGAACTAATAAGGATAAAAAATGCAAATGAAAGGTAAATTCAATTCAATCCAAATGACCTACTTCAAGGAATATATATATATTCCAAAATGGACTTTTTGGAATACATATAAAAATACCAAATTTATCATTTAAAATAAATAAATTTACCAAAATAAAGCACAGGTTTCACCAGCATCATCTCAGAACTTCCCATTTGAATAAGTAGTGCATAAGTGAACAATGAATACCATAAATGTATCATAAACTTAGAAAAAATAACAAATCAAATTTAATATACCCTTTATGCCTCAGTAGGCAAAAATTAATAAAAAAATCTTAGTATTATCACCAAACTCTATCAAAGAGGTGTATTTACAATATGAAAAAATGGACTTTAAGAGATTTGGAATCTTGATCCAAAACAAAGATGGCCATTAAAAAATGTTTACCTTTGCAGGAAGTTATCACAGCCATTTGAAGGACAGTTAACTTTCCTTCTGCTTTCTTGAATGGATGTATTAAATACATATGTAGTCTACCAAGAACTCCAAGCAGCACCATCAGACACAGATACATAACTTATAAAAATAGCCTCCATTAAACTTGAATTCAATACAACCACACACCATATACAGTAGTCTCCCTTTCATTAATTTATGGTAAAATATTAACTCACAATTTTGATAACATTATCTGCAAACTTTTGCATGGTTTGCAATATCAATCTATTTCTTATTTTTAAGAAGGAAAGGTGAAAAGTGATCAAATTTTTTTTTGAAACAGACAATTACTCAAATGTTTTCCCAAAATGCATTAGAATTTTGGGAATGAGAGTGAAAATATTCCAGATGGAATTACAGAATAACTTAAACAGCACATAGTGGAAATTGACATTGTGAATGCATGATTTTCATCACAAAATACTATGATACCCAAACAAAGGAATGCACTTGAGTATAATACATGTTTGATTAAGTAGATCAATAATGAAATCAATACAAGGATGCATGAGAATAATAAGATGCCATGTCAAATTTGAAACAGAATGGACCAAATTCCTAAGCAAAACTAATATTGATGTTGTTCTTAAATGATAACATAATAAGTAAGCATATGAGAACAATAAAAATAAGGGGAATATGATAATAAAGATGGAATATAAGTTAAGTTACAGTATTTGTTGTAGTACCCAAGGTGCAGACTTCCAAATTGTTACCGTAAAATAAAATATTCCATTAATCAGCTAAATTCCTGTTTTAATCCTATAAAGGAATTCACAATTACTCGAAAAAATCCTGGGTTTCCTACTGCTTAGGCAACCTAGTCAAACATTCCCGCATTCATCGTTTTTTTCGTCCATCTCCTTGAAAAACGATAGACCGAGATTCCACGGTATACCTTTTTATTTATACATTCATCAAGTGAAATAGAAGAATAAACGTACATTTAATATGCATTGTGCAATTCTAGTATTCAGGGTATTCAAAATTCGAGGTATTCAAATATTCAAGCAATGATTTAATATTCGAATTCGAGTTCGAGAAATCTGCAATTCGACCCATCTCTAGAAGAAACCACCAAACTGATACAAGCAAAAACTTTAAGCTAAAATAAGACTTAAACAAAAATTAATGAAAATAATTCCTCAAAGGAAAAAAGAACAATCACAAAGAATATTTAGTTAAATATATCCAGCATTTGCTGAAAACCAGATGGGAATTGTAACACAAACTTTTACGTGCACATTGCAAGAAATATATATACAGTCACATTTAGGTTCATCACTCATACAGATATTTTTAATACATACCTATCTTGCTTTAGAAGAAAATAAGCAGCTCATTCTGTTTTTTCAACAGAGAAGGAAGTAAGTTATTCACTTCAGCCATAAAAAAGCTTACTTGCACACAGTCAATGCAATATTTAGTATAAAGAGGGTCTGCAGTGGGGACTTAAATTGGAAACAAATGTTCTTAAGAAAACATAGTAAACATGCATAAAAAACAGCTGTAGAACTTCATAATAATGTTGACTTAAGTCATACTGAGAATTAAAAAACTGCTATGTAATAAAATATATTTTGTCTCTCATCTGGTATAAGTATGTAATTCAAGAGAAAAAAACTGATACACATAACAAAAAATATTTTCCTTCATAAGACTAAAAGCTTCCACAATTCACTAAAATGAACAAAATGATTTCTAACTACATATAAAACACCAAATCAGGGAAATTTTTATGACCACTCACATCTTAGCAGAATAGAATGTCACAAAAAAAATTTCATCTATTCACAGTATTCGAATAAAAAATGGATGTGCTTTGAAAACTGACTTCACAGTTGATTTGGAAAGTTTCATTGGATGAGCTAAACCTTTATTATGGGGTCAAATAAAAAATAAATGAATCGAATAACTTGGAACATAGTATGTAGCCTAGATATAATCAGGACCATACTGTTCACCATAGAATTGACACAATTAGTAGTGAAAATTTCAAGTATATTCCCTGGGTTCAGCTTGGTTAACTCAATGAGGTAGGCCATTTATCAAAGGAAACAAGACTCTGCAGAAATAGAAAATTTGAAGGGGCACAATCAAATGCTATGAATGAGATATATTGTGAGAAAATATTACCATAAGTGAGCACCCAGATTAATAGAAATAATTTCTCAAATGCAGCATAGTGACATAAACAGAAGCTTCCAGAAATAAATGATCGAGGAATGTTATTTTAAGACACTGATTAAAATTTGTACATAAGAACATCAATAGCTAACATGTGACATGAGATTCCTCTTTTCAAAATTAGAAGCTTCCTAAAATCTCAAATGCTAACATAATGATTCCTTAATATAACATCAAATAACCGATGATTTTTGACTATTTTATATACATATTTATTTACATTAACTGGTAATATGTACTTCTATTACCTTGTATCTAAGGAGGAGAGAAATCTTGTTATTATTAATTGAAGCGTTGACATGGAAAAGGTAGTAAGTCACTCAAGTCAATGAGAATTGTAAAGGAGACGAAAGAAAGAGGTTTGCCAACATTGTGAAGCTTATATTAGTGTATAAACTTTGTCAATCATAGCAACTGATATATTGTACCAATTGACTTTCTACCTTGTCCATGCGATTGGCTTGTGCATGTACTACCTTCTCCTTGAAAAAATGAAATTTCGATTGTTCTCGACTTACAACCTTTCCCAGGCCAACGCTTCAATTGTTATCACGTTTTACTTTTCAGGATAAAATAATCATCAAAGCTTTAACATTGGTTAACATATAGTATAAAAGTAAAGGGCTATGAGAACTGACCAATCCATAAGTGATGACTCACATTAGTGATTAGTCCAGCAACCATCATACAGAGATGATAGAATTTAGAAAGCTTGCGGATCTGGAGGTAATGTAACAGGTTACATCTCACTAGAAATAGGCTTAGGAACAACATTGTTGGCCTTCATATAACTAATAAACTGATTAGGTACTTCAGCAAGGACTTCTTTAGCCAATTTTGCCATAGCTGTATAATGATCTACCCCTGGCTGCATGAAATTACGTAAGGGGACAAACTGAACAATATCTCGGACAGCTCTACTACCATTTGGAGCAGTTAGAGGAGTTCCATCAGAATCCAATGCTTCCATTGCACCAAAGTCAGCGGGTCCCACACCAACAATTATAATTGACATGGGTAATGCAGACGCAGACACAATTGCCTAAAAAATATAAAAATAAAGTAAAAAATTAATGCCAAAAGCAAGAGTACCATAACAATTTTATCTTAGAACCCCACAAAGTGAGAGTGCAAGGGGTGTAGACACCCTGGATAGACCCCTGACCGCCTTGGTATGCTGGTAGGCCTTACGTTTCCAAGAAAAAGACTTGAATTTCTAGAAAATTATGCTTTGAGATATAAAGAGTAACCTTAACAAAACCAGATATGCAGTAGGGTTCACAACAATCACTTACTAGATTGACAATGAACTTAATTTAAAAAAAATTATATGTACTTTCATCAAGTAAATGCACTACTCAAGTTAAAATAATGGATTGTGATTTCAAGCTAAATCTAATTGAATTTGAAAGTTGTTCAGTGGATGAGTGCATTCCCTTGCCATACAAAATGATGAATTATACCAGTGCCAATCTCTCCTCAATTTTGCTAATTCCAAAACATTTTAGTCGAGGGAAGTTTCACTACAATAAATAACTTCATATCTCACCAAATAGAAAGAAGCAAGCAAAAAAAAAAAGGAATTGATAACACATGAGCAAGACTCTCCAAAACACCTAGTAAATTAGTGGATGAATCAGTCCTAAATGCATGGGGACTGAAATTGTAGAGAGGATACTTTGTCCAGGCTCAAACCAGAAATTTATACAGAGGGTAATCCTGAAAACAAATGGTCAAATTCTTTCTTCACCCATGACTTAACTGACCCCAACATCCACAGGGTGTTTCCCGTCCACCCACCCTCTCTCCGTATTGTGTTTAACCATTTTCTTTTGCTGGCAATTTCCTCCCGGCACCCCCGCTAACTTTCACTCCTTCTCAGCTATCCCAAAGGGACTCCTCACTCCCGCCTCTTTTCCTGCGTCGCTACTTACTCCTCTCCCTATCTAAATACACACGACCTCTCTTTTTACCCAAACCCCCCCTTTCTCCATTCTTCTCAACCCCCACTCCCGTTTTTCTATGGTTCTTCCCCACGTGCCGTTATTTTACAGTTATGACTAGAGTCCCCCTTCCAACGTGGGTTCTCCACATCCCGTAGTTGTATCTTTTCCCACTGTCTCTACTCTGTACGCCCGCTCCCACCCCCTCCTTCAAAGATGTCAAATCCTCCCCAACCTCCCCCGCCCTTTCTCAAGGGTATAAAGGAGATTTTCAAATGTTTTGCAGTATCTTGTACCAGATGATGGCTCAGTGAGCCGAAACCTGTTGTGTGCATTAAAAAATCTTGTGGAAAAGTGCTACGATCTTTTATTTATTTAAGTATGTAATTATCAAATCCTCCAGTTGGAGGTAATCCCACTCCAAATAGTTACCGTATTTAATAATCGATTATGACATTCAACTATTAAATTTAATATTAGCAGTCACAGCTTATCTTATAAGCTCATAGAACACGAATACATTGGAAAAAATATTTGGCATAAACTTTGTAAACAATTTTTGACTAGTCCCGCATGACTCATACGGGAAGAAGCCCTTCATGCTGCAGGCTTCACGACCTGCAGGCACCTGTTGTGATCATATCAAAAACATGATGAATCAGTGAGTTAATGAGAAATTTCATAGAGAAAAATCTTTCCACATTAAAAAAATGCAGTTTATTCTTTTTTTAACAAAAATGGCATTTTGAATTATTGGGCTATGCTTGAAATGGAGCTGAGTGCACTGATACACATATTTATCAATGAGTTTGCACAAAAAAATGGCTAATACATAATTGAAATATGTACATATATAGAAACCATCAAACTCAAGGTGATATTTCTCTTTATTAGATGACCAATCTGGTCCTTAGATAATATTAATCCATAAGTCAACCAAATAAATTACCTGCAAAGTTTTAGGCATATCAGTGATGACCCCATCAGTTATTATCAGAAGTATGAAATAGTTGGTTCCATCTCGGTAGGTCATGGCAAATTTGGCCACATGGTTTATGACAGGAGAAAAGTTGGTTGGCCCATATAACTGAACTTGCATGATACAATTACGATAGGCAGCTAATACACCTAATAAAAAAGCAAATAGCATACTATAATTATTTGTATGAAAAATCACATACAAAGAGATTACATTCAGCAGAATCAAAACAAACATCAAGTTGATTAACCGAGAAAGCAAGGGAAATCCACTTTATCAAATCAAAGCAAGAGTAGGAAAACCATGAAAAGGTAATATCTAAAATGAAATGTAAGCTATCCTAGTAAATGGCATAGTAAACCTAGTAATAGAGCATACAACAGTTAATCAGCAAAAATATAATATTTTTGAGCTATCAGCTCTTTCTTTTTTTTTTAGCTGTTTTTGCAATACATTACACTTCCCTCATTTGAAATCACACATTCATAACGACTTAAAAATCCCTTTATTTTTTAATTCCATAGTAGATTGGAACATAATCTAAGATTAATAAAGAAACATTTGATCCTAAAACATTTCTAATGTCCTTTCATTACTTAAAAGATTCAATAATTATGTCAAACTATAAAGTAGCATGAGAGGGTCAAGTTTTAATCGAGGGAGAGCTAAAATATAATGGTACACATACAAATTATATAATTACTAAAAAGGTGAAGTTGTATGGTATACTGACATTTTGAAGAAGTAGAAAAACAAATAAAATCTAAAAAGCTATAGCTACATACTAGAGGTGGGTTAAACAGTTCATTGTGATGAACCATTCATTTTGATCCTGTTCAGTAAAATGAACAGTCAGGGTCATTCAGGTAGAATATACTATTTATCAGGTGTTTAGAGTATATGAAAGCTTAGTGTGGTATCACATGGTTTGTGCAGCGTGTTATAGTAACTTCAAGCAAATTTTGTCCCGGGCCTTTACTTGCCTATCCATGTGCACGAAAATATCTGCTGTCCATTTGCAGAATAAGCCATAATTAATACATATTTAATTTCATATACAGCTACATAACAGTTCTTTATAAATACATACTTTGAATATAAAAGTCATTTGCGAATCTCTCTTTTAGACTCCTCAGTAAGATATCAATTTTTTTCTCCTTGTTATAATCTGTATCAGGTATCTATCCACTCTAACAATTCAATTAACAGGCAATAATAGCACGCATGAGATGGTGAGAAATAATCAATTTCATTGCTAAATAAGTACTTTTGGTAGAATGTAAAAAAATATGTTACAGCCATGGAATTCTGTAACATATTTAAATATTAAACATGGAAAGCAAAGGAAGAGTTAATGCTTTGAGGTGTATTTATGTGCAATTAAGCTAAGTGGTCACAATATAACAGATAAAATGTTGCGACGTGAAAATCCTAATGTCATCAAATAAAATCGCCATTGATAACATATTGTTTTCATTCCTTCATAAATGATGGATATATGCCTCTACAGACTTTCTCCAGAGAATTATCAAGTCCTTCTCCTTCGATATCTAATTACATTACAAACAAGTAATTTGAGGAAAGTTGGAGCCAAATTCTTGTTTCCCAAAATCATCAGTTCAGACCTCTTAAATCAATGCAGGTTAAAATACAGATTAACCCAATTAACAGTTAATATCATCATAAATAATTTAATAACAAAGTCGATAGCAGATAAAATAACTAAGCAATTTATGTTTAACTTTTCCAATTGATGACACAGATTTTTTGCATTAATATAACTAATCAAACTAATGTTTTAACCTAATGTTTAAATTTGATTTGAACCATATCACAAATTACGAACAGATAACCAACACGAAAATTGACAATGAACCTGAACCATCACATCCTGTTCATCGAATGCAAATGTTCGAATGAACACAAAATCAAAATGAACATGAGATCCCAAATGAACAGCCAGAGGAAATGAACAGCCTCCCAGAAATGAGCACCATGAGAAAATGAACCGCTAAAATGAATCTAATATTTTGAACACCAGTTCAAAATATTAGGGTGTTCAAACCGTTCAGCAGCTTAACTTCCTATTCGTGGACAGAGGGGAATGATAGAGAAGGTAGGGGAGGGGCTCGGTCGTCTATGACACACTTCAATGGCCTTGGATGGCCTGCATTGTAACCACCATCTGTTGCAGCCACAATGTACTAGATGGAGTAAGCTGCAGGTCAAAATACCTCTTGGTGAGGATACCTATTGGACCAAAAATGCTCCACGTGTGCAGTGCAGACATGAACAGTGAACATGGAGTTTTAGAGAACTACTAATTTTTGAACCGGTTCATTTCAGTGAACAGTTCATTTTGGCAGTTTGGTTCTTTTTGACACATCTCTACTACATACCATCAATTCCTTTGCAGTAGGGATTATCAGCAGTTAGGTTAACAAAAAATTCATGTGAGACAACCCCATGTGGTGGAATACAGGCTCCAAAACCAAGAACAGGAAATGCTTGGTCACTATCATAATCCTTTATGATGTTTCCAACAGACTGAATAGCTATCTCGTATGAATTGGGTGTTGTGCCAATGTAGTGTAGTGAATGCGGAGATGTTGGCTCACCATTTGAACCTGAACAAAAAAACAATTTTCAAATAAGCTTCAGAAAATATGCATTCAGGCTAGATAAAAAATACACCATTTCTCTATTAATGATAAAAAGGATCATTAACTGAATTATTTATGAGAGGGGTACAGTTACCTGTAAAGTCTATAGCAAATGAACAATGGATTTGGGTCCCTCCTTTGATATAATCCAAGAATGAATATGTCTTCTGTATCTCAAAGTATGTAAGATAAATACTTCCTGAATTCTTGTAAGAGTCTTTTTTTTTCTGCTATAAGAATGCAATAAAATATTTTATGAGAGATCATGCACAAAACAATTCTAATACACAAAGCTGCTCATGCATTCTTCATGGCCGATATCATGCAGTTTACATAAATAAATTTGATGGATGCCTGCAAAACTTATGAGTCAAAACTTGAAAAAGATGGGTCACTTCTTTGTCCCTCATGTTAAAATATGTATATGTATTTCCTTTACACTAATACTTTCGTGCCGGAGTCTCACAGAAGGAAATTCTTCCATGTTACTAGCCCCTTGAAAATAATTTGCTCCCCCCTGTACAAAGCTGTCTTATGTCGACGGAGGGCTGGGTTTCGCACCTCTCTTAAGGCTGGGACCCAACTCAGCAGGACACTGATCCCTTTCTTCCGCTGCTTTTGGGATCATAGAATGATTAAAAGACTCCTTCACAGTGGGAGCCCACAATCAACTGACTGAAATAGCCCTGTTTTATATAAACAAATATTTTTTGTTACCATCCATTTTGTAATCTATAAAATGAATTCCCTGAGTTCTTCTGAGCGTGAAGAAATTTTAGACATTCATATCGACAGATTCAGTATATTTCTATTCCATATTGACTAATTAGGAACTGAACAGAACTCCATTGATATTAACGCTTCAACTCTGTTTGAAATTCCCAAGCGATAAGTGAAAAAGAATAGCCCAAGTGAAGAGAGCATTCCATCACAAAAGAGACCTACATACAGTGGAAAACTTAAATATGGAAGTAAGGAAATAATTTATAGGAACATACATTTAGAGTATGCTCCTATATATATAGAAGGAATGGACAATGACAGCAGCGGAGAAAGTAAGGATATAGGCCTTTGAAATTTGGTGCAACAGAAGAATGATGAAAATCAAATGGATCGAACGAGTTAGCAATGAGCAGAGATCCGTGAAAGTGGTTTTATTTTTTGCTTAAATTCGTTTTAAAAATATGTGATTTCGGTGTCATTATAGAAAATCTTGGCGGTGTTATTATAATGTTAAAATTTTTGCATATTTCTCGATGTTTTATTATTTTTTTGGTGCACATTTCACCATTGCTTATACTTCTGCATTTGCATTTTACATAACATTAAATACCATTTCAACAGTACAAAATTTCCGATAAAACCAAATGAAGGAAATGGTTCAAGGTAAATATATCAATGGTTCAAGCATTAACATAATAGAGCAAGCAAGAAAAGGTGCACCATGAACACTTCACTTGATTAATTGTCTTCGTGAGGAAGACTAGAGCAAAATTGATCAAATAGTATTGAAATTTGTTTTTGGTTTCATTGTATTAATTGAGACCAATAACACAATATTTAAGCTCTTCCTGCTTCTTTTTCTGTATAATCAGAACATATTCTTGGCGAATATGATTGGCAGACGGCAAATCCCCACTACCCTTCATGAATGTACTTCGAGAGCCTTTCCCAAATTTTTTGGATTATCACGTTTCTTTACACTAATTCCAGCGTTTATAAATGCTTCTGAGGTAGGGACAATAAACTCCTTTTTGCCTCCTTCACTTTCTTTGACTGAGTAACTGTTTGTTCAAATGATAGCTGTGGTTTTGTGGGTCCCCTTTCTTTTGCACATTTATGTGTATCCCAACTGATATGCTTTAGCAAGGTGTCATGTCTTTCAGATTCAAGTCTTTTATCCCAAAATTTGCACAGTAATACTGTCTTTCACATTAAATCCTTCTGAGCCAAATTCACTTGCCCTAGTATGAACCGTAACACTAGGTTTTCGGCATTTTAAAATTCCTTTCCTTCGTTTGATATACATATAAAGCTGTAGCCATGATTAAAAACAGCCCAAGCACAAATCATGACCTATCATGGCAGTGTTTTAAAACCGAGTGCTGGGTAGCTATGGTGTAACCATAAGTAATGCATAACTTACATTTTAACCAAAATTTGTCATGGGCTCCCTTTTGATAGCCGTCACCTAGGTGCCAAGGAAAGATAGGTTCAACAAAATCTCTTAGTATTGATTACAGCTGTTGCCAATCGGTCAAGAAAGGCCATGAAAGAAGCACGCATAGCTAAACACAATCGGATACAAATAAACTTGAACCGGGGGTGTGTTGAAATGATTTTTTTTCCATTGAAACTCTATGGAGCACCGAATATCCAAAGATCCGTCCGCTCATAATTAGCACCCCCTCTCCTCCTATCCTTTCTATTCCTTCCTTTGCTTCCCCCAACTGCTAGCACTTCGTGCTTTCAATTAACAGTAGGTCTTCATGGATGTCTTCAAACGATATGAATCGTGTTGTTGACGGCATGGCACTGTCGACGGCCGCCGTGGACACTCGCACGTGAGCCGTCTACGGCGTGAAATGCAGGCAGTGCACTGCCACTGGCTGGGAACGGAAGGCCGCTTTCTGACATGACTTTTTGCCAGCCGTCATTCACGGCATGACGGCGTGAAATTCAGGCCGCTTTCAATATGCACGAGACAAAATAAGCCAATTGACCTTGGAATCGTAATGAGATGGATCAAATGAACGTCAGCAGCGTTAAACAATGAAGGTTTAGGCTTTAATAGATTATGACTCATTTAGTGATTTTTTCGCTAATTCACCTAAAATCACAAAAACAGCGAAATTTCATTTTTATTTACTGATTTCACGTTAGTTCCTGTTATTGCGCGGTATCACATCTCACGAATTTCAAGGATTTCTAGTGATGAGGAAGTCCTAAGAAGAGTAGGAGGGAAGAGAAGCATCATCAAAACCTTAATAAAAAGATGGAACAACCTGATAGGCCACATCTTGAGACATGATGGCCTGAAGAAGACAATTGTCCAGGGACAAGTGGATGGCAAGAACAGAAACTGAAGACCTCGAATAAAATATATGGATCAGGTAAAGAAGTATGTGAAAGAGAAGTAAATATGTAGGTGTGAAAACATTAGCTGATAGGAGAATTGAGTGGAAAGCTGCATCAAACCAATCTTAAGGTTGTTGACCAGTGATGATGAAGCGAAAAAAGAATAATCCATATCTAACTTTAGATTAATAAGATAAGCAACAAATACGTTTTTGGAAATAAACACTGCAAGTACCATTGGGTGACCATTCGGGGGGGATGGGGAAGGGACGATCTTAGTGGCCAAGGAAGGGCTAGAGCTCGTGCTAAGCTGGGTCTCAAGGGGTGACCAAGTAGCTGGGTCTATTGTGTCTGCAGCGGTCACTTTCCTCCACCCAGCACCACACTTGCATGGCTTTCATTTGTTTGCATCACAAAATGATGCCGCAAATGAGGCGCTTTGGTTCTTTTATGAAGGAAATCCTCACCGCAAATGTGCAGCATTCAGCAGTTATTAATGTGTAGGGTTAATTTGATTAAGATTTCATTTCAAACACAGATCTACAATTTTCTGCCAATATTTAAGAACTTAAATCCTGTCTTCCCAACATTACTGCAACACTCTTCACTTGAGAAAAAAATACTTCCCTAATTATTCGTTCAGTATTCAGTTTAGTTATTTAAGGTTATAAAATAATTGCCAGGATATTACTGCAGTATGCCCGGTTTGAAGTTCAATTTAAATGTCCCTTCCATATTAAGTTCATTAATAATGAAGTAAACTTCTAGCCCTCTCCATTATGATATAATTGGTCTCTATGTATTTCAAAAATTTTCCTGCTCAGCAGGTTAAGCTAGGTATCTCCTCATGTGCCTCTAAACTCATTTTGCTGTCACTTCCTAGCTTCTGCAACAAAATTCTCCCAGCTGATTTATAGTACATACAACTTTCTTTCTGCCAATTCACTTTTGGATATTAGACTTTCTCCATTCTCTCTAATGAATAATAATGTTGGTAACAAGTAAAAACTAAAAATTAAACTTTTTACCTAAACATGTAAACATAACATTTACTGGGTTGAATTAAAAATAGAGCTTTCTTCAGGCATCGTAAATTTAAATAAGACACTCACCTCTATGACCCTTGCTACTCTCTCTCTCTCTCTCTACCCATAGTACTGCATTGGCAAAGAATAAATAGTTCAATTTTTCAGATGAATTAACCTAAACTAGGAGCTCTTTTACCCCACAACGGTAAAACATTAGTCACAACATAAAAATTAAGAAGGGGTATAAAAGGAATATTTACATTTTATAAATACCAAGTAGATACTTTTATATAAGTTTGAAGAAATAATACAATCACTGAAATGCCCACTAACCTGTTTCTTCCGGTTAATAAGCTGATAGGTAGTATCAGTGCCAGGACCCTGACTCAGATCTTTCAGTGATGTTTCAAACTCTCCAATAAGTTCATTGTCTCCACTACTATTCCAATCATAGCAAACCACCTGAAAGAAATCAAGCACAAAAACAATAGAATGAATAATGAATTCTTTAAAGAGAGCTACCATAACTTTCAGGGCATAAACATGGCATGGTATTGCAGGGCAAAGTATTGAATGGTTAGATGAGAAATTAGAATGTAAGTACCACAAAATTTCATTTATTTCACCAAACAAATAGTTTTTTTCAATTAAATGTGAAATCACAATTCAACTAAAGATTTCGGTAGATGGAAGGAAATGATAATAATCTTCCCTTCTGAACTATCTATTACTTCTATCTTGTAAGTTTAAACTAAAAACAAAAATGGAAGTTGCCACCCACTTTTCCTTAGTTGGAGACATAATAAGAGTTCTGGTTCATTAACTCATACATGGTGAACTTTTCAAAGAGGGAAGTAACAACTCACAAGAGTACAAACAATAATAAACCATGCTAACCGTATGCCCAAGACTGAAGTATAGCTGAAAAGAAGTAAAGCAATCGGAATGAGTTCGTGACATCATCAGTTATCTATGAATGGGTTAAGGCCATCACTTTTTCACTGCCATCAGCTTGAGAAGTGGGTAATGGATCGTAAACAGAAATATGCAATCCACTTTATTTTTCAATCTGTATCAAAATCGACCTTTCTGTTGGGCTAAAACCTTGTCATGGTGGAAACACTTGCACGTTCCCCTAGAGTTGCAATGACGGGAGTAATTCTCAATTACTATCAGATGGGAATTACAATTGGTTAAGATAAATCTAATATTGATGGGGACTGGAACGCCTTAGTTGTGAGTGGGAAGATGGAAACAAAATAGGAGAATTAGCACTAGGAATGCGAAGCGACCACAGAAAGAAATTGGTAGAATTTTACAGGAGGAAAAAGTTATTCACCACAAGCACATAGTTCTATCATCATGAGGAGTGAAGGCAAACATAGAAGAGTCAACACGATACAGGTAGATATCAGATGGACTGTGTCATTGTAAGACAGACGTTTAGCAATACAGTGAGAAATCATGCAGCTTCCCTGCGGTGGATGGAGATTAGGATCACAACCTAGAGCTTATGAGATGAAATGTAATATTCGTAGCCTGAGGAAAATCAGCAAGGCGTGGAAATGAAATGTAGAAGCTCTGAAGGAGACTAAGAGGAGAGAATACCAGGAAATAGAGAAGAATAGTAACTGGAAGATTGGAGATTCACAAATTATAGAGGAGCTGTAGGGTAAGATTAAAACTGGAATAATCAATTAGTTCAGAGAAGTCAATAGGATGTATTGACAATAAAAAGAAAAAGGAGCCATGGATAATGGAGAAATGACAAAAGAAATGGATGAGAGGAGGAAGTAGAAGAACGTGGGCACAAAGCATGACATTGTTCGCCCTATAATTATGTACATGTTGGGCGAACATTAAACATAATAAATAAATAAATAAATAAAAAGGATGTATGTATTAAGAAATACCGTATAAGCGCGTGTAAGAGGCGCACCTTTTTTTTCCCAGATATTGCAGCCAAAAATGGGGGTGCGCCTCTTACACAAACTTCTTATCTTCCCCCCCTCCCCTTCACCGGTTGCAAGTTCAAGGGGGAACTGAGTGGCCTTGGTTTTCAGCGTGAGTCAGTCATCTGAAACCCTGGGTCAAAATCAAGCGGCAGGCAGGGGAGTTTCTCCCTTAGTGACGTATTTTTAAAATGCTCCTGTTTGAATTTCTTGCAAGCATCGCGCCGTCACGTCGGTACCCCAGAGGTGAACATTGAAAAGATCGCGCGGGGTGATTAGCTCCGGAGCGCGCGCTAAATTTATTGCCACGAGTGGGCATCCCGCGGCATTTATACTGAGTTTCCAGTCCGTCTCTTCTTGTTTGAATGCGCTTATGCTACGCTTGTTTCTTCCGAAATTGTGCTGTTTGGACTATGTTGAATATTAGTAGCCTTGTTTTAACTATAAATCTTTGTGTCAATCAATTAGAGCTTAAAAAAATTAAATTCAGCCAGATATACGTCGCGTTAGGTCTCATTCTTTTTAGAACCTCGTGCGTGTCATACAATTGCTGAAAGATATCGAGATATCTTCGAGCTCAGAAGGTGACTCACGTAGCATTTGACCTCCAGAAACTCGGGGAATTGAACCTGGTAGACCGAAAAAGGTCAGTTGTTGGAATGGGGTAGGGATGAAACACGTTTGCATTGTTCCCCTGTAACTTAATATTTTCCTGTGGAGTCTCGGAAAGGAAAAAAACGGCAGAGGCATTAGCTGATGGAGAGCCGAGTGTAGTTCCGTTAGGCCCCTTGCACACACACCGATGTTGGACGGCCGGTAAAATATTGGCCGATATTTTACCGGCGAAGAGATACTTGCACACACGCCGGATTTTTACCGGTCAAACGATACGTTGCTAAGTTTTTGAGCCGGCGCCGGCGATCCACAGTGACAATAGCCGGCAGCTAACCGGCATTTTGCCGGTGCCGGCGTGTGGTCGGTACGTGTGCAAGCTCCAATGCTCTCCCATTGTTCACCATTGGAATGTGGACGGCCGATATTTTACCGGCCGTCCAAAATCGGTGTGTGTGCAAGGGGCCTTAAATCTACGACGTGGTTATTATCCCACGGCGCTGAGATTGCCCCGATTGTTGTTCAATCTCTTGGGAAAGCTCATGCCATTTGCCTGTCGTGTTTTGCCTTGCAATTCTATTGCAATACTCCTGCGAGAGCTTTTAAACAAAATTGTTCGTGAGTAGGACAAGCAACGTAGAGCGATGGCGTATGCAAAGAGAGGATCGGAACTCTTTCTACTCCCTCTTATGCCGCCGCAGTTATCAAAATTTCCTTTTTCAAATAGTACTGAAAGAGGACATTTCGATAACTGTCGAAATTCCAGGCATACGTCTGCAACACCGCACGATAGGATAAAAAAAGTCGCAAAATTTTTTTTCTTTATAGCTTCGATCCTCAAAATAGGGGTGCGCCTCTTACACGTGTGCGCCTCTTACACAAGCTTATACGGTAAATAATCGATTATGGCGGGTAACCAGGAGGGTAAGGGAGGCTTGGTGGAAAAGACAGTGTAAAGAAAAGGAAAAGTTTAAGAAGGGAGGAGAATTTGGTGCACTGTACACCAAAATAAAGCAGCAATCAGCTGGCAAAAGAGGGCAAGCCAAGTCAAAAATTAAGATGGATGGATGTTAACTGAGCAAGAAGAGATTCAGAGTATATGGAAGGATCTACATCACTTCAAGAACAGACCGGAAAAATTTAATGCAGAGGAGGAAAGCGTAGTGGAGGAAGATAATCTTTGGTTGGTGATCTTAGATGCGGAAATCAAAAGAGCCCTTAAGGATATGAAGGCTGGGAAAGTAGCAGGCATAGACAAAATCCCATGTGAGCTTCTGAAGAATTAAGGTAAGGGTGGTAGGAAAAGGTTTCCCAAACTGGCAAATAGGATTTATGATGAGGGTCTTGTCCAGTGGATTTTGAGAAGACTATTCATATTCTGCTACTGAAAAAAAAAACTGGAAAAAAGGAGAAAAATAAGCCTAACATTGCATTCGGCAAAATTGGTTCTCAGGATTTTAAGTGGACAAATTGAGGCAAGGGCAAATGAGTATTTGGGTGACGGTCAGTTTGGTTTCAGAAAAGAAAAGTCAACACGTGATGTGATAATGGTAATGAGGACCCTGGTGGAGAAGAACATAAATAGGACATGTATGCCTGCTTTGCAGTTAATGAAACAGCAATCAATAGAGTGGAATGAGTTAAGTTCACCTATTAACTTTCGCATTCCTTAATGCATGCTTCTGAATTTTCCTAGTACATATTTCTACATGCTTTGAAGTTCTAGCTTCATTGTTAAATAGCCTGCATAATACGTAATTGGCAAATTTTGTCCTTGCATGAACATGGGAGTATGATGAGGAACTTGCATGGGTCGTCGATTGCTCTAAAAACTATTTTGAATAAGTAAAATGGATTCATTAGCTCGCAAAAATACCTACAGTTTCTCCATTCACCATCAAAAGAAATAAAATAATTGACTTTAAAATCGAGAAAAATTTCTCTGAGCGAAGCGACCACTGCGCGAAGACACCCGAGCATTGCCGAGGCCAGGCGTGACGTCATAGGTGCCTAAACAACCGTAGGGAGTTGGGAAATATGCTGAGCGAATGCTGTAAAATTTGTTTTGAGGGAGTATTTAGCCGCTAAATGTCACTTTATTTTGTTCTGTTATTCTTGGGAAAGTTTTCCTATTGCTATTGTGCCTCGATTATTACTTGAGATATTAATAATGCGACATTGGGATGATGAAGTACAAGCATTTCACTTTGTATGTTTTAGTTATGAGAAAAATGGATGATAACGTTGCCGCTCGTTCAAATAGTACACCTGAAATTCATTTACACGTACATAATACCCCGCAAGCTGCCTAAAAGGCATGTGGCAGGGGGTGTTAGGACACCAGACTTTTTTTTAGGACACCAAAAATTGATGCCACGACTCTCATGGGATTTGTTAAGACAAATTATTGCTATACGTCGGCGGCAAATCGAGATGTAAAATAAACTTGTAATACTGGAGGATAACGATCGTAAGCTGTGCTACTGAATTTTGCTACGCCATATTAGTGGAGAAGGTAGTCCTATCCGTTCTACACTACGAATTCACAGCAAAACAGTCTGTACACAATCCACATGTGAGATCGTGAATCGGTTCCACTGCCAACACACACACAAGCTATAACCTATTTCAATAATATAGGTAAATCCATAAACAATATATGTACTAGCATATACCATAAAAATATAGGGGGAAATAGGCAAATATTCCTATCAAAAACTGGAATTCACTGTCACATTCATATATTCATCACGTACAACTTACAATAACAGAGCTCACGAACTATTTATTCACTGATTTAAAGCCTTAAATTAGCCCACACAAGTGACATAGGTTACTTTTCTCACTACTATTCGTTGAAATAATGGTATGACAAACTTCATACACTGTTTTTATTTCAATAGCTTGATCGTGAAATGACGTATCTACGGTGAACAACAGAGGTTAACACGCCACTGACAATTTTTACACTACTGTTAGACATTTATCAATAGGGTAATAGCACTTTTTACAACTCAATCACGCTGATAACTCTTGGTCGATATTTTTCAACCTTGTCAAATTTTGTGCATTGCAACCACTGGCACTGTGATTATTAGCAGTAGCTTAACGGGAGATGTCACGTTGAAAATTACACTATTTTGGCACATAATGTTCCTAGATGTCTCCAATCACCGAGCAAAAGTTGCATTGACTGGAATTCACCTCATAATACAAGCACAGGCAGTCCTAAGCGACGAATTCTCTGGTACCTACGAATAAACGGATGAAGTTATTGTATATAAAAGCTAAGCGGGCATTAGTAAACATCAAAATCGTTCTAATTACATACTTAAATGAATGATATGCCGTCGATAACATAAACTTACAATTAACGCATCCCCTTCCAACGACCGTGGCTCAGACTCCTACAACGATGTTATTTAGGTATTATAAAATTTTTGGTTTAACTGCTCCAGTTTTATATTTTATGCTCTTACTCAGATATTAATATTATAAATAATACAAAATATGATGGCTTAAGAGCCTCTATTGTCAGATATTTATCTTTAAATAGAAAATAATCAACACCTCTAACAAAGGAAGCTCTCACAACTGCTGGCAACTATTACAATCAATCACAACATTGATTCGTGTGATGTTTAGGCACCTATGATGTCATCGAGGCTTCGTCGGCAGTGGCTTGGGGGATGAGGGAGTTATTCCCGCACTTTAAAATTCGTTATATTTATAATTGAATATCTCGCGAAGGAAAACTCAGATATACATGCGGTTTTCTTAGTTGTATTCAGAAAATAATTTTCTGTCTGCCTGTGAAATAAAAAAAATTCATGCAAGTTCCCCATTACTTACAATGCATAACATTTTTATGACAATGTGGTGTGTACGTAGGAATCCTCTTGCATGCTGGTGATTGATCACCCCCAGCCAAAAACCCTAGAGGTGGCTCACTAAGCATTATGTATACGTAGATGAATATGAATGCAGCAGTAAAGACATCGGGAGGAGAATTGCATTATCAAAGGAGGCATTCAAGAACACGAAGAAGCTAATAAAAATATTATTTTGAGTTATTTAAAGAAAAGGTTAATGAAATATCTGATCTGGATTATAGCTCTTAACAGCGTGGAAACATGGACACTTAGGAAGGAAGATGAGAAAAGACTGGAGGCCTTTCAGATGTGGGTATGGAGATGGATAGGGAAGGTGAAGTGGACAGAGAAGAGAAGGAACAATGAAGTACTGGACATGATGGGTGAGGAGAGGTGGATTCTTATGGTGAATAGAAAAAGGAAGTCCATGATGAGGATGAGGGGAGACTGCCAGAATAATCATAAGTACTCCATGCAAACCTTCCCATATTGGAGGAATTGCCACGTAGGATCTTGCCGGCCTCGGTGGCGGCAGGGTAACGTCCTCGCCTGCCAAACAAGAGGTCGCGGGTTCGAGTCCCGCCTGGGTAGGTTTCCCCTGTCCAGGGCATGGTTGTACGTGTACGTTAACTTGTTAAATTTGTTGAATACCCCGATGTAAAATGGCCAATATGAGCTGTATTCGGCGGTTTGAGAATAAAATAAAAATAAAAAAATAAAAATAAATAAGTAATCAAAATCAATAATAAAAAATAATTATCTGAACCTCTTTTTGGAGGAAACAAAGCCTGGACAGAGCAAAGGTATCTAAGGAAGGTAAGGTAAGGTAAAGGTAAAAGGAGCTAGAGAATCTAATCTCTCATCAGCAATCAGCAAAAACCAAAGCAGTTCAAAGAGTACATAGAAAATTAAGTTAGCCCTTAAAACACTTGCCTTGATAGTACGCTCATGGTCACCATTGCAAAGGATCCGCACTGGAATGGAGAACCTTTGCCACGTAGGATCTACAGTTCCCTTGATGACTTCAGTTTTATGCACCACGTTGAAATCACCTGATTCCATCACCTATCAAAATACCAACACATGACAAGTGTTAAGCAGCAGTTATATTAAACTATATATTATATTTTACATTGGGTAAGGATAAAATTTATGCCATGTAAAGCTTAAATGAAAATTTGGTTGCAATATTAAAGAGAAGAAAGCTCTAACAATCAGTTCATGATGGTTTACTAAGGGATCGGGGTTACCATGTAGTTAAGAAATGGAGTACTTTGGATAAAAATAAGTACAAGAATTTCATCAGAATATATCCATCCATACATTTTACTTGAGAAGGTTTTTCAGACACTATCAAGAGTTCACATGAGCAGTCCAATGTCAGAAAAATAACTTT
The DNA here is from genome assembly GCF_921293095.1 of Ischnura elegans. Lineage (NCBI taxonomy): Eukaryota > Metazoa > Arthropoda > Insecta > Odonata > Coenagrionidae > Ischnura > Ischnura elegans. Next base: position 68,800,478 of record NC_060248.1, on the reverse strand, counting down.
CTTTCACAGTAACAGACATTGATCCAAGTTAAAGATCTGATTTGACCAAGGAATACAAAAATTCTCACTACCTTCATGAAAACTAGAAATGGGTCTGACTTTCCAAGGAAATTTTTCTTGTCAAGATGCTTCCCTTGAAACTGGAGCCATACATCATCTTTCACTTGTGATAGCTCTTCAGCACTCAAAATAATATTCCCACGAACTCCTTCATGAGACAAATGTTTGCTCAACCCAAGCTGGACTTTACCAGATGATATTATCTGAAAAAAAAGTATTGCAATAATAGGCGAAAAACCTTTCATTATTTTTATAAATTTATGAAAATAAAAATGTGCTCATATGACCAAAAGACGATTCAATGGTGAAATGTGGATGAGATCATGTGTTCTAATATGCATACTGACAACCCTTTAGATGGCCATCCAGTATCTTCAAGTTGATAAGCTAAATAGTATGTCAAATTACCTTCAATCAGAAGAAGGATGGTTATTCATTAATTGCTGCCTTGATGAGATGAAAAATAATGTTTTTGGAATATTTTAGATAAGTTTCCTGAAGCCTGTATTGATGCTGATGAAGCAATAACCACAGCATGAGCCGGCCTACTATCCAATCAGCAGTTTGCCTGATAGTCTGAGAGGAGTGCAGATTGCTAAGTGCTGCTACTAATAATCAGTTGACAAACCTAGGGAATATGGCTTATTTTCCCTGAGAAATTGAATGTAGCTCTGTATTTACATGGTTTCACTTCTATCACATGAATTAAAAGAAGACCAATTTGTGCCCGCAATATTGTCCAACCTTGAATGCTTCACAGGTTGCAACAAGGGCATCTAACCCTTTGAGGTTTTATGCCATGCCTTCCCCATGAAGACAAGGATCAATCAAAATTTCTAACATACTCACCAACAACATGCTCACTAACTAATTATACACTAACATACAAACTACATTTATAGCTACTTAACTAACACATACTAAGTACATACTAACTCCACACCTTTCCTTCACAGCAAACAGTCTTCCTCCACCTATAAGACCATTAATGCATCCAGAGAGAGAAGATGGGCATAGACAAGGAAATTGTTAAGGATTTCATCTTGATGAAGTGCACATAAAATTGCCAACCAACACACTATTGCTCACGAAACTATCCATTTCACTAATTATCAAAAGAAATACAAATAAATTCAAATGCGATAAAATTCATTCCCAAAATTGATAATTTTACACTAGGAACATACCCCAACTTTACTCTTCAATATCTAATTGGAAGAACAGCACCGACTCAACCTTTTTGATACTTGAGTGAAAGACTTTAAGCTAAACCTAACTTTTATAGTAGTGTATAAACGGTAAAGGATACACGAGTCAGTTTTTCCATTAATAACATGAAAGTTGCATTGTATACTCATCATATGGAGTTTTCATTTTTTGAAATGCATGCATTTTGTTATCCCTTGACTCAATTCCATGTGGGATTTAGAAAACTTTAACTGGTAAAAGAGGACAAGTTTGGTTTAAAAGCAATGGAGTAGTTGGAACAGAAGGCATATAATTTCGCTATAATTAGAGAATTAAACGTACCATAGGCATATATATGGAGGCATACTTTTTCCATACATTAATTCTTTTAAGACTTTCGCCTGGGTACTTGCTGAATAATGGGTTATCGTATGACTTAGAAGAAATAGCAAGCTAACAAAGAAACCTAGGAATCTCGAAGAAACTATGGTTAAATACAATGAATTAAAGGGTGAAATACTCTTAAAATAGGAACCAAAATATATTCTCCCAAACTTCTTATCACAACACTCATTATACAAAACGCAGGAAAAAATTTACATCCATCAAGGTTTTTACGTACCTGGGCCAATGAGCAACTAGCGGCTCCTAAATAGTCATGATTTTCAAGGTTACTGCTGGATGAATCTACATCATACACTTTGAATAGCAAAGGTTGCTGTTCTTCGAAGCGATAGGGCATGACAAATTTCTTCGTAAAATCTGGATCGTGAGAGTTAACAATCACCTCAGTTCTACCGAATTCAACCCATTTCTTTTCCCCAAATGGATTGCAGTAGACAACAACCATTGGATCCGATTTCGAAAGGACATCTTTTCCCCTAAGCGACCTAGAAGGAGCGTTCAGAAAGATAATAACGTTAAATAAATAAAATCATGCTATAACACTTACAACGAAAATATTGTCCTAAAGAAGGATATACCTGCAAGAAATAGTCAATTCTACCTCAGACGTGGGCAAAGCAGCCGTGCCTGGGACAAAGGGCATTTTAATTTTCTCAACAGTTGCCAAGAAATAATTCAAATAAAGTAAGGCTAAAGTACAAAGCAGATAAAGAGAAAGATTGTTGACAACACGCTAATTTCGTTCGGGAAAGTTGTGTCCGACTCATTCTACTGAACCGTAAACTTCAATCGCAAACTTTTATTTATTCATGTGAAAGGGCGATATTGAAATATTTTTCAAACATCAACTTCATAAATGTAAAATTTCTAATATTTATTACCAAATTGTATTGATTTAGAGGATTCTCCTCCACAATAGATAATTCAGACAAATTAGCTGATATATAGTTCACGTTCATTGCCTTCATATAGTTCATTCCAGTTCATTCATTACTCACGACCACGCTTTCCGCGATGGCCATTTTTTTAAATTAAGAGCGGTAAGAATGAAATAGGGCATGATTGCGAATTTAGATTTATGGTAAATATTTATATACTGGAATCAAAGAACATTATGAAGAATTGACTCATTTGGAGGAGTTGGGGATAATTTATTGCTTATGCATGGAGTTGTATGGAGAACGGAGGACGTGCCCATGAAGTGGACACCTTTTCTCCTGAATGAAATCGTTGGAAAACTGGAGTGAAGGAGCATGGATGAAGATGAAGATTCGACCGCTGTGAAACCATTATTAATTTCCCTATAACCTGTTATTTCGTGTTCCTTCAGGACCTAGTATTATAAAAATAATTTCTCCTCAAAAATAATTTGAGAAAATGCTAAATTTCAAACTTTATCACCCTGATTTGCCACAATAATTTGGGTCATTTAAGTCATAAAATGAGTATTAAATAATCCTACGAAAATACTTAAAAACGAATTTTAAACTGAAATAAATACGAGCCAAAGAGGTATAAGACATTTTATAAAGAAAAACAATTACCCACATAGAAATAGAATGTCTCAAAGATGAAGTCTCACCGCATGGTCTCGAATGTCTCAAACATCGTGTATGTCTCAGAGATGTAACCGTGAGACATTCAGGAATTTTTTATCATATTTAAATACCATAAACCCTTCCATACCTATTTTTTCAGTGTGATTCTGCTGTCATATGATTATTAAAATCACGACATTGAATATGGGATTCCTTCTTTCAAAAGGTTTTTATTCATAAAAACAATTGCCGTTAAAAGGGATCGAGTAAAGTAGGCCATAAATATAATATAATTTGTATTTAATTGATTTTTTGCCTAAATTTAAAGCATGCCATATAGTATAAAGATGAACATTTTTAAGAATATTCTGATATCTGATGTAGTGAAAATTTTTATGCAATTTTAAGCAATAAATGTCCCTTAGAAAATGATGCTGATCATTGACCTTCCTTTCAATTTTAGTTCATTCCTGAATTTTTTGCTTATTGTTGTGTGGTGTTCTATGTCTTTAAATCTTGCAGATTCGTAACATAAGTCCCAGATACATAGGGAACTCCGATTGTCTGTCACTGGCTGGATGAGGGAAAGACTCCACAAAACAAGAATAATCAGCAGTCAAAGAAACAATTGTCACAAAATTACGAGTCATGTTCAATCAAAATGTATTCCAAGTAGAAATATTCAAAATCAAAATTATAAAAAAAAAACAACCATGATAATTATTAATCTCATAAGAAACATTACCAATACTTTGAAAAGCTAAGTACGTACAAAGCTGTGTTTGCCATCCAGCACCAAAAATGATTTTTTGTGAAATCACTCTCTCAGTCAACCGATGTGTTTGCTGCGACTGCCGAAAAGCAATAGAGAGCTGCCAGAGCCAGGATAGTGGCAGAGTGGAGGGGGTGGGATCTTGCAAGGGAGTGGGGGAATACAGCAATGTCCAAGTTAGCTGCATTGTTATAAAACTCCCGGTAGGCACCCGTGTTGACTGGGACCTCTGGAAAACGTCTCGTCATCCAAGCAGGGGTTGGGGGAGAACAGTGTACCGCCAGGTTTCCTCTCCTCTATCTCCTGGGTTGGAGACATGGCTAAGTGGTGTGATAGCTGGTTGAGGCAAGCCATTGGAATTCAAGGAGGGGAAAGACATAGTAGGATGACGTGTTGGAGGGAGAGAGAGTTGTGATAGGGCAAAGTGGAGTACAGTAGAAACTTGGATGATGACCACAATCCATTCCAGAAAGCTGGTCATTATCTGAAATGTTCGCTATCCGAAATAATTTTCCCCATAAGAAATAAAGGGAATAGGAATAATTGGTTCCTAGCTCCTGTTGACTTGCTATTATATGAAAGTTCCAAGTTATATAGGTATGCTTTTTTAAATGAGATTAGTTATAACACAGTAAAAATTGAGTTAAATATAAATAAAAACATTAAAGAAAGCATTTAAACATAAGGAAGCATAGGAAAAGAAACAGTTTTTAGTGCCATGTAATGGCATGAGTGGATGGAAGTGTGGGGAGAAAGGGGTGGAATTACTGCTTGGAGGGGGAATCCCCCTCTGTGAGAACTTCAGGGGAAGTCCTCTGTCGCTTTGAGGTTGAAGGAAAAAACTTATCCAATGTCTGTTGCTTCTGCCTTTTTGGTAACACTTTTCGATAATACGACATCACATTGTAATTGACCATGTTTAGGCTCCTATTGCCTATCGCTCTGTTTTGGGAAATTTTTCTATAAACAATTGCAATCCCCCCACTTAGCACACATTTCTTTAATAACTGAACTTGGGACTTCCTCTTTCCCTTCCCCCTCCCCATCCGAAGACCAAATTTTTTTCTTCCTCAGCCTGAAGGTACTGCAACTCTTCAGTAGTGAGTTCATTGCTGTACTCCTCCACAAGCTCTTTAACATCGTCATTATCCACCCCCAACCCCATGTTTTGGCCAAGGTTAATGATTTCATCAACAATTTCTGGTTCTAGTCCTTCAAAATCTCGCTCCGGAACACAGTCTGGCCACAGTTTCCTCCATCCTGCATTCATAGTTCGGTAAGTCACTTGGTTACATTCATTATCTATAAGATGAACACAATTCAAAATTTTGAAGTGATTCTTCCAAAATTCCTTCAGAGTTGAGTTGTTATCATTCGTTATATCGAAACACTTTTTGAATAAGGCTTTCATGTACAATTTATTGAAGTTTGAAATGATCTGTTGATCAATGAGCTGCAGCAAGGAGGTTGTGTTTGGTGGCAGATAACAAACTTGAACGAAGTCGAACTCTTCTTCTAAGTACTTGCTGATGTTTGGAGGGTGTGCTGGAGCATTATCCAGCAGTAGAAGGCATTTGAGGGGATGTTTGTTCTTTTGTAGATATTCTTTCACAGTCGGGGCAAACACTTTGGTCACCCACACAACAAAAAATTGGCTTGTCGCCCAAGCCTTAGAATTAGACCTCCACATAACAGGCAATTTCTGTTTTATTACATTGTGCTTCTTGAGTACTCTTTGATTGTCCGAATGGTAGACTAACAGTGGTTACTTAAAATCCCCCCAGCGTTACGGCAGAATAGAGGAGTTAGCCTATCTTTCATAGGTTTGTGCCCTTGCAATGCCTTCGTCTCTTCCTTCGTTATGTACATTTTATTTGGTATCTTCTTCCAAAACAGTCCTGTTTCATCTGCATTATTTTTTTGAATTCTAGGAGGAACTTCTGTGCCCCGGCCTTGTCGGAACTAGCTGCTTCCCCATGCCTTATGACGCTATGGATGCCTGTTCTGTGCTAAAAATTTTCAAACCAGCCTCGACTGGCTTTGAAAACAAAATCACTTGAAGCACTTGTCTGTGGGGTTTTCTTCTTCAAATCTTCGTAGATTTGCAGCGCCTACTCTCCAATAAATGCCTCACTGATGCTAGCACCTTCTAAATTTTTTTCATTTACAATATACAAAAGCAACAACTTTTCTACTTCGTCTATTATTTTAGGCCTTTGCTTTGTTAATATACTTACTCCTGTTGACACATTAGCTTCTTCAAGCGGCGCTTTTTTCTTTAAAATTGTCGAGACTGTCGACTTTGACATGCCGTATTCTCTAGCGATATCCGATACATGCATGCCTCGTTTATACTTGGCAATCATTTGATTCTTCAATTCAATTGTTGGCCGCTGCCTTCTCACTGAACTGCTACCATCTCTCTTAAACTTCTTTGGTACCACGATTGAAGGCTTGATGATTATTAAAGTAAAGTTTAAAAATCACAAAAGAGGAAGGATGCACAACGATTAGGAAAATGAACGTGTGTTATTAACTGTGTCTTGAGCACAAAGAAAGATGAGAAGCACTTGGCATCAGTCCGCCACACAAGCATGGTCGCTACACATCTGTTCGCTATCGGAGGCAAATTTTTAGCAAAATTTTTGGTCGTTATCCGAATTGTTCGTTATTAGAGGCGTTTGCTAACTGAGGTTTCACCGTACTTCTCACTCCAAACTGAATTCTTACACCTCAGCACCCACTTCCCCTAGATGCCAGGTGCAAGTATTCCTCTGCCGTACTAGCTATATGTCTTGATCTTCTGGTGGGCTGGGTCGAAGGGCAGTGTCGAAGGGCATCGTTCAAAGGACAGAGTTTGGAGACAAGAGGTCTGAGACTTAAGAGTCTCCAAGCCTATGACACGAAGGGCCTTAGGCGATAATCCTTTGTGCGAAAAACTTTAACGGGAAAAGCCCTTAGCGGGAGAAGTTCTGCGGATCCTCTCCGAGGAGGAAATTCAGAGGAAATCAGAGGAATTTCTGGGGGGGGTAATAGAAATTTTTTTGGGGTGGTACACTAAAAAATGCCACCGTCGGTTCAAAACAGTCTTCATTGGTAAGCTAATTTCAGTAAAATATGTAAGTTGTGTACTCTCTTGCTTCCTATTAATGTGTACATGTAATGAATTTTTTCATATCTTGCATTTTACTATAGTATGTATCTTTTTTAGAATGGCTGACAAGGAACTTTCTTTTTCTATTGTTGAGTTTAACGATGGCATCAAGTTATCAAGAGGAGTGAAGGTGGAGAGGGTGGGAGACCTAAATGCTCGCCTCTAATGGAGGGGGTGCCAGGGCAAAGCTGTCGCGAGTATAACTAGGGTGTGGACATTCCATGCCTACTGCAAGAGCATGGCAATCAAGTGGGACACTCCAAAGGAGTACCTCCTAACAAATTAACTTTTCCTTTGGAGGATTAGACAAAAAATCAACCTAAGTTACTTGGTGAATGGAGTTTTAAGCTGTGAAGGTATAAAATTCAGCTATCTCTGGTAGGCAAGCATAACAAAATAAGAAGGGTGCACTCGATTTTTACTCATCTTGTACAATTCTTGAGTAACTCACACCCTCCTCCGGCGGGCTGAGTTCAGTTAAGCCTAAATCACATGATCATATTTTCCATCCCTCCAGCGATAGCTTTTTAGGGGCCAAAGAATGATCGTTCGACCCATCATTTTCTGAATCACACGTTCATTCTCACTGTCCCTTTTTCCATTGTTTGTTCTGTCACTTTCCATGCATACAACTGTCATTTAATGAAAATCCAAGCCTGGCTTTACAATGGCTGTTAGTGGTCATGCCTTCTTGTTGACTGAAGGACAGTGCAAGCTGTGGTTTCAGTGGCTGAGAAAAGAACGTGCCGAGTGGTGGAAAAAAGGATGAAAATCCAATCCCACAAGCCAACACAGAAAATTATCGTGAGAAATGGTCAGTATTTCCTCCATTGTTGGAGAAATCACTACCATTGTCCCTCCAATGGGATGGAAAAAATGATCGTGTGATTCAGGCTTTAGATGGATCTCTTTTGAGGAGGAACTGAGGTGGGAAGGGTAAGAGAGGAAAGGTCATCACTGTGGGAAGGGTGGTCGGGGTACAAAAGCAGCCGAAAATAGAGGGGTATTCATATTCCACGCCCACTGTAAGCACATGAAAATTGAGTGGAATCTTCCACAAAAATATCTCCTGTTATGCTATTTTCACCTCTTAGGCAACACCCTTTTTGTCCTGTTGAACTTAATGCATCGTTTTTACAATAATCTGCTGAGAACTGTTCACCAGTTTTATATGCTGATGACACGACAGTGATAGTGTCATCCAATTCTGAACAATCATTGATTGACCAAGCTCAGTTAATTTCAAATGAGATCAGTAAATGGTCAAAGGATAACTTTTTAATTATTAACCCTAACAAAAGCAATTTAATGCACTTTAAGTCTAGTGGCCCACCATCAGAAAACATCAGTGTAAGTCTGAACAATAAACCTATTGATCAAGTGGATAACTGTAAATTCTTAGGAATACATCTGGATTACAAAATGTCCTGGGCAGACCACATTGTATATATCAGCGGCAAACTTAGTTCTACATGTTACTTGCTGAGACAGCTCAGTTCCACAGTGGAAAGGAAAACTTTGCTAAACTTATATTACAGTGACTTTTATTCACATGTTACTTACAGTGTAATTTTCTGGGGATCAACTTATAAATCCATTAAAATATTTTGTCTACAAAAACGGGCCATGAGAATAATTGCTCATAAAGGCTATAGGTCTCCCAGTAGACCAATATTTAAAGAATTGCTTGTACTACCTATTCCGTGTGTTTATATATTGTTAACTGTTATGTATGTAAAGAATAACCTTAAAAATTTCACTTTGAATAACATTGTACATAGTCATTACACTAGGTCACAAAGTGATATTCATCACAATTTTGTACGCACCAGAGTTACTAAAATGGGGCCCAAAGAAATGGGCATCAAACTTTTTAACAAATTACCGACAGATATTAAAAATGTGAATAATTCTAATTTGTTTAAAGCCAAGTTAAAAATACTACTTCTGGCTAAAATGTATTATTCAGTTGATGAATACTTTGACGATGCATTTTAACTCTTTATGTAAATATATTAACAGGTAATTATTCCTGATTAATTATGTATATCTGTATTTTTCTGTATTTACATGTATTATGACGTGCCTTATATCTTGTCAATTACTAATGTACTAGATCGTTGGGCAAATAAAGATATTATTATTATTATTATTATTATAACTATTTCTTTTTCTGTCTGATCATAAGCAAAATATACAATTGGCAGAATCAGCCTCAACTCTGTTTAATTTTCCCATATTTATGTAATACTTTGTCCTATATCCTGCAACACCCATCCTAACTTAGGCGTGTTATCTTACTCATCACTGAGGTAGGTACCTTTTTAATTTAACCCTCATCAAACTCCAACACCTTTTGGATAAAAACACTCAAGGTGAAAGAGTCCATGAATGAAGACCTAGCCTCAGGAGAGCAACCCTGCTGAGTCTGAAGACCTCGATTACATTCACTTTTGCAGTGCCTTGGGACCTATACATACATGCATGCCTTGCTTCAGCCCCTTGCTTCTCAATGGTCATTGGAAAAGTGATCCCAAAATTATAAAGGATAATTAACGTATTCAGCAAGAAGTAGACTTTATCAGTATGGATGATGCTAGGTAGTTGGGTACTATGCATCATGACCAATAGAACCGGCAAGCCCACCACCCAAATGCTCACCAGCTCCTAAGATGCCAACATGGTGCATATAGCAGTGGCGTAGCCAGGAATTTCATTCGGGGGGGGGTCCAAAACCAGGGGTGAAAATTGCTGAAAAACAGCACTCTCTAAGTAGAGGGTTTTAACAAATTTTAACATTTTTCATCGAAAATCGAAAAAAAACTTCATTTGTCAAAGAAATCTTTATTAACGTCATGATTTTTCAATACTTTGTTTTCTTTTATGAAGGAAAATGATTGCGTTTTTAAATTTCGGGGGGGGGGGGGTTCGGACCCCCTGGACCCCCCCCCCTGGCTACTGGCTACGTCACTATGGCATATAGTGTTCCTTTCCTCTCAGAAACTTACTCAAACCAACCCTGAAGCTAGCTTTCCTGTTGCTATAGGGGCCAATGTCCATAAGAAGGCTGACACCACCCACAAAAGTTGATGAAGATCCTCAAAAAAATTGAAGAATAAAAAATTTCAGCACTATAAAAAAATACAAGTGATTAGCTCTGATAGGGTTATATAAAAAATAAAATATCCAGGGGAGAAACACTCCCTGTTTAACTGGGGTTAGGGTGGGTGATCCAGGGATGGCTCCACATGGACGCTAAGCCAAATTCCCTGGCTGCCCCCTTACCCAATGTCCATGGAAGCAAGTCCAATTAACAAGGTTTATATAAAGGTAGAAAAAATGAGAATGACACACTTGACTTTTACCAGTATATTGTATCAATGAATTATTCAAAGGTAATCTTTGTAAAATCATAAATTTTATATGTATAATAAAATTAAAATTTATTCATTCAAATACATCAGTAATCATCACATTAGTTTTGAATATGTACATTTCTACCTTTTATGAAGTGTGAAAAGCATTATCTGTTGCTAATAATATATCTTTCTATTTATTTATTTACAACACAGTAAAATACTCGGTAATTGGTCATTTTCCTAGTTAAAATATAGCTATAGTTTTATTTACTCCTTTTACAAATTCATCACTGCTGTGATCTGGTGTTACAGATTTTCCCAAGTTCTTCTACTCATACTTCAAAAAGTAAAACATCATAAAGAAATATGTATCATTCAAAACTCGATTAAAATAATATTGCTCATCTAAGTATATCAATAGCTTAATACTATTGTAAGCTACCAGCTTAAGGAACTGTTTTCAAAGATTCAGCTTATAAATATATGAACACGGTGTAGCTACAATGGTGTTTTCCTAACAATATTTTCACTCTTAAAATTTTGAAATAGCTCTCGTTAAACTTCATTACATAACAAGAGTTATAAATCAATGTGTTTTATCATTTTTCAATTGATTTTGTTGAAATAATTTTTATTCTAGGTATCTCTTGGATTTTCTTGGAAAATCTAGTTTAAAATTGTATGTAGTTAATTGTGAATTATGTACTATGAAAATTTCCATATATTATCACATTTGTATAGGGTTTATTGTTATAAAGGGACAATTTACACAATGTGGACACCAAATATAATTATTTATCACTCATGATAAACCCTTGATAGGAGTAAAAAAATCTGAAAAAATGCAAGGCAGAATTGATGCTAAAAATTTAAAGAAACTGATAAGATAGCATTTAAATTAGATTATTTATGAAGAAAGCACCATGAGTATTACAATTTTATCATATCTAACTTCTCATTGGCCATAGACCAAACGAGTTTTTACTGTTCATCACATGCTTTATAAGAAATGTTTAATAGCTTATCACCAAAATTGGTAACAATTTAAAATGTAATTATTCAACACCATTTAAAACACTATAGACCTAATAAGCCACTGTCCTTTTAATAATATCATGTGCATTGGTTAATCTTTATTGTATCAGTGTTTTTTAAACATAGTCATTCAGGACTAAACCAGTCAAGGGTACCCTCTCAGTAGAGGTCCAAACAACCCTTTAGACTGATACAATGTTTATAGAACACAAGGCTCATAGAAATAATACACTAACAGTATTATATCACAAAAAATAACTGTTTATGTGCGTTTTCATTATTATTTGAACAAGGTTACGAACAAACCTTCACATGTACGAATACATAAAATTTAATTTTCTTAGTTTGGCCATCAACTGCAAAATTATTAGTTGATAATGACAGAATTAATTTTTCTCCACAAGGTTGGAAAAAATTCAAAATAAATGTGTACTGAGAGAGATGACAAACTTTTATAAAGACGAAGCAAATTAGTTGCAGTGACTTCATGCCATTAAATAACAGAATAAAAATTCTGGTAAATCGATGGTGAGAATATAATCTCAATCCAGGAATAAAATTATGTGGTTTTTCCATACTTTTCATTCTAAATCTTTTGCTGAGAATCTTTAACAATGATTTACCATCAATTTGAAGAGCACTTATTTCTCCATATCTGGCTGTATTCTCTAAGCACATCTATTCAGCCTTGTTAACATGAAAAAAACTCGATGGGGGAGTTTCTCAGAGGATGAAATATGTTAAAATTCTTCTAATGGATAAAATGGACAAAACCAATTGCCATTTTAGCATGAATTGATAATAAACTTTAACAGCTTTGAAGCACCTTCTAACTCATTGTATTTACTGAGTGGGTGCTCAATCATTAGAAATAATCCTCAGTGTCTCCCTGGGAGAATTTTCATCATCAAGAAGTCCCGATGACTTAGCAGCTGTATCATAATCATGGAGGCTCTGTGGAATGACAAGCATTTTCAGGTGCTGACACTCCTGTAGCTTCTAAGGTACGAACTCGGTGACGCAATTCCTCACATTCACGGAGAGCAGATGCCAGACGAAACCTCAGGCGACGCTCAGATAATCTCCACCTTTCTAGTATTTGAGTAGAGTTTTGAAAGGTACTTTTAGGTACTTCCTCCTCTAAAACCTCCTCATCCTCCTTATTGCTTGATTCTACAGATGGAGAAAAATAAACAGTTCGCGGCCTTCGTCTTAATTCACACGTAGGGGTTTTGCTGTCTGTAGTTGAAACTTCAATATTAATCTCATTTTCTTCGATTTTTCCTGCCTCTTCTTCATCCTCCTCCACTTCTTCAATTTCCTCAGGAATGCGACCACTCATAATTGTAACACGACCTATGGGATCATTGTCACGCTCTTCAATTACAGTCATTACTTCATCATCATCCTCTTCTGTTGAAGAGGATTCTTGTAAACTCCTCTGCTGGGCTAAGTGGCTTCTTATGCATGCAGCCAATGGGGTTTGCTTGATTAACTCAGGGAGGAGGGCAGGAGGAGCACCCGTTTGTCTCAAGAGGGTTAGAGGCTTAGGGTACATATTGGGAACATTGGGGTTTGTCTCCTCACATTCACGTACTACAGTTAAGGTTGTTGCAGCTGCTAGGTCAACTTGCTTTTCTTCTTGTTGAACCCTATGGAAAGGACAAATAAGAATAAAATCAACTAATTACTATCATGAAAAGGATTCAATGCATTGATTGAAATTTAGCAATGCATATCTTCAAAAATTTTGCATAGGATGCAGTTTTCTAAGACTTTGCCCAAGACAATGCCCAAGCATGACTCAATGACTCAGACTACATACTTTTCCTCCCCAGCCCAAACCAAGTGGCACTCAGACTGTAATGACTTTCTATACAAGGATGGTGCTGCTTATTGTAACTTTTAAATAACTATTTGGCCATTTCACTACTAGCAGATCACTTGGGATTGATTATATAGATGAACAGAAAATGAAAAAATCCTGATTTTTTGGTCCCATAGGATTTATGTGTATATCTGCAGGCTTTCAATTACTGACTTCTCCCAACTCTTTTTTATAGTTTGAAGCAGTATATGGTTCAATATTGATCGCAAAAAATGGAAGAAGGGATTTGATCAAAGGCCCCTGCCAACGATGGGAACCTGATTATAGAGTATCTGAGATCAGGGGCGCAGCTAAGAATTAAGGCTAGGAGGGGTTTTGCTCCCTCCCATCCTATACATTTGAATGTCCTTGATTATATCTGATCCATTATTAAAACATTATTGCATTAGAAATTCCTACTCACCGCCTTATTTCCTGGATCATCTCAAAAAACTGAGCCTTACTCTTTCTTCTGCGCCTTTGTTCATGTTCCTTCTAGGAGAAAGCAATTTTTCATTAAATACATAATTCTCAGCAAGTGGGAATAAAGTATTAAACATCTTACAGTAAATGTAAAATTCATGCAAAAAATGACAAAGAAGAGAAATTAAATTCTTACCGTGTCATTTAAGCTTAGGATGTTTAACTATTTTAGACATGATAAAAAAGTAGTCTTCATATATGTGTTTGATGATGGAGGTAAAAAAGTTTAAGGACATTATGATTTAAAACTTTTGGGCTATGTCGCCACGTCAATTCTTTGGGTGGCCCCAACGTTTCCCGACCGATGCTGATCGCTTTTTCAAGGGATTATGAAGAGATGAGAATTTAAAATCTATTATATAGGTATCTTGTCAGTTGGTGGGGGGAGGGGAGCGGGAGGTTGGAGGAGTGGGTTGCTGCTTGTTTTTTCTCACCACGGGTTGCCAAGTACGGCTAATTTTAATGCCGGTATCCCTGTTAAAATTGTTCTTTTCTTCTTTGGATATTTCAATAGCTTCTCGGACGAGTCTTTGTTTAAAACCTTTAACTTTTGCAAGGATTTTGGCTTCCTTGAGGTCTATTGTGTGGCCAAGCGCTGCATGTTTGGCTGCCGCGGACTTGGTTGATTGTCCCAGTCGAATTGCTCTTGCGTGCTCTTCAAGGCATGTTTTGACTGACCTGCCTTTTTCGCTGATATAGTTCTTCCCGCTGATCTGGCAAGGAATTTGGTAGACCCCTTCCACTTGTAGTGGAGTTCTATCCTTGACGGTGTTTGGGAGATGTTTTATCTGTATGTGAGGCGAGAAGATTGTCCTTATCTGGAATTTTCGTAGGATATTTCCTATTACGTCAGTCGTCCCCTTAATGTATGACAGGAAGGTGCACTTCTGGTTGCTGAGGTCATTTGTGGATGAATTCGCGGCTTCTGCAGTGTTGTTTTTGATTTCGTTCTATTTGATGACTTTATTAAATGTGCGAGAGATAACTTTGTCGTCGAATCCATTTCCCCGTAGAATAGCCTCTAGCTTCCGTCTCTCTTCAGCAAAGTTATTCTGGTCACTTATCGCATAGGAGCAGTGAATCAAGGTGTTGACCACTCCATTTATTTGGGCTGGGTGATGGTGAGATAAAGCGTGCCGGTACCGACTTGTTGCTGTTGGTTTTCGATACAGTGTATGCCCCAATGTTCCATCCGTCTTCTTTTCCATGAGAACGTCCAAGAATGGAAGTTTTCCGTCTTCCTCCACCTCCATTGTAAACTTTATGTTGTCGTCCGACCAGCATCGGTCGGGAAACGTTGGGGCCACCTAAAGAATTGACGCGGCGACATAGCCCGAAAGTTTTTAATCATAATGACGAGCACCCGTGAAAGTTTTAACGAAGAAGTTTAAGGACTTCCCTCGAAGATATATGGTCATTTGTTAACGTATTTATATCATTATGAACTTAATAAAAACTCTGCTGCTGTACCTCAGAGGTAAAGAACACTACATCTGTTTTCCTAATTTTTCAGGAGAGCAGTTTAAAGATCTTTCAAAAATTGAACCATGGTTACAAGAAGGCTAGGCAACAAGTTTACGACATTTTTATATCACAATGCTATTGGTGTAGTAACCTAGCCTACTAGTAATTACAGGTTACAGTAAAGTTTTCTCGGGTTTTGCATCGGGTTAGGTCCTCCATATCTCTTTCTAACATTTCGATGAACGACTCGTCCATCAAAATGTTGGAAGGAGATATGGAGGACCTGACCCGGTGCAAAACCCAGGAAAACTTTACTGCAATTGTTCTCCAGGAAAAACAAATAATTATTTCAATTACAGGTTACATTTGAAAAAAAATCTTAAAATTGCTTTCCTGAAAAATTAGGAATGCAGGCATAGTGTCCTTTACCTATGAGGAACAGAATTATTAATGCAATAATTTGTAGCAATATCCTTAAAATTTAATATGTATTTCAAATAATTTTATTACTAAGAGAGCAAGTAATCCATTGATGGTGGAAGCAAATCAAGGGAGAAATAGCATAGGAAAAGGTTCATAAAATTAAGTGTAGATCATTTCCCCAACTCAAAATGGACAAAAAATAGATTACTTGAGAAATCAAAAAACTAACTATGTATATTCATTGAGCACTCACCCTCTTGACACTCTTCTGGAATAAAGATGTGATTTGTCCTTGCCGAAGTGTGTGAACCAACTCTCGGGCAGCATGATGAGGTGACACCAATTCTACACAGTTAATAAATCTGTACAGTTTCTGTAAAATGACAATAATATATTATTACTAAAAGAATAGTATTTTATATAGAATAATTAATTTGACATAGCTCAATAAAATTTTATTAAATTCATATATTACTATTGCAATAAAATATGTATTAAGTATCATCATAAATTCTCAAGACTTTGTGTACACCATTAATCTTTAGACATGTCATTTAGTAAAATTGAAAATTATTAATTCTATCCCAGTGAATAAAAGAAGGAATTTTTCTCTCCATCTTGGGCCAAAAAACAATTCCTTGATTCTTTCATGCCATGGAAACTGACTTTGGAAGGGACGAAAAAGAGGACCTTTAGGTGAATTGCACAAAAGATATTGAGCCTCCTCTCTAAAAAATGGAAAGTAGTGGACTAGGCTCCAAATATTCGGCTGACAGTAGAATGCTCACCTAGAATAGATTTGAAAGGGCTATATGCCATCAATCAATAACATTCTCAGTAAACCATTATAGTTACTAATTTCGAAGAATAACTTGTGCCATCAATCATGATGCAATATTTGAAGTCAAATTCAAGAAGCGAAAGATAAGGTAGTCCCTGGAGAGTTAGGGATGGCATAGCACTATTGTATCAAATTTAATACAAAAAGTGTATGGTGTGGGAATGGGGGAGTACACATTACTAAGTGGCAACAAATTCCCCAGCTTGCTAGTCGAAGGCTGCAAAGCTGCATTCACAGAAGAATTCAAATGATGGAGTGCTACTCAGTAGATACCTTTAGAGCCCTAGCTAAAATTTTAGATGAATATTCTTGTTGATGAGCAGATATTAAAGATTTGAAAAATTACCAGCATCATCCTATTCCATTATCAGAAAAAATCTGGTTTTTGCGATGACAATAAAATGAAAAACACCCTTAAACTGCACAAGTATTCAGACTGACTTCTTCTATTAGCATTACCAGCTATGTACTTCGAAATGGATCCGTTGCAAATCACATCAGTGATAAAGAGGACTTAAATAATGCATCTACATGTATACATCATTATTTCTTTCTAAAGAGGTAGAAAACAGGCTCAGGACTAAAAAATTCCTTTGTTCCACAAAATATTTTCAGTAACTATGTAGGTTCATTTAACAGAGGATGACAATGCATATGCATAATATTATTCTTATGGGAAGAAAACAGGAACCTAATTTTTTTTAGTAGAAGGGAAGACTTACTATGTACTGAAGAGGCTAAAGAGGTTCGACTGGAAAATAATAATTGTTTGTAAATTAAATTTATTGATATTTCAAATAGAACCTTCGGTAAAGACACATGAAGCCAATGCAGTAAATTTGATGAAATTCTCAACTCACTGTGACCAGCTAATACAAAAGAATTCTTTTCTAAAGTCATACGTGCCAACTATGGCAATGAAAAATTGGGCTACCAGGGACAAATACATACTAAGTAATTTTCCAAAAAAATGATCATGACTGAGCACACTTTCACTTCTTATTGTTCATATTAAGCTAATGGTTAGGGATGGATTGCAATTGTGGAGAATTTGAGGATGATAGTAAAATAACTGATGTTGTTTCAAGTTAGAATCAAACTTCAAATTGAATGAAAAAGCTGTCATACCTGGCTGAAGAACATTAGATTCCTTGATCTCCAGACTGAATCATGAGGTCTTTTACGCAAGGCAGGCAATGAATGCCTGTAGAAGAGATGCTCCCCACAGAGGATAATTGAAGCCACTCCAACACCTACACACAACATTAGGAACACACCAGCAACTGCAGCAATGCCTAAAGGACGGGGTGCAGCCATTTCATCTTCACCACCCCCAACAGATCCACGGAAACAAGGAAGTGGGCCAAACCACCTTCTCATGAGAATGTCTAAATGGCCATTGCTACCATATTCAGATACTGTGGCAGTGATACTTCTCTGATAATGAAAAGAGAGAAATTTAAAATTACAGAATGTAAGGGAAACTCAGTCATAAATGTCATACTTAAATTATTGTGCTATGTATATTGTACATCTATACATATACAAGGGCGGATCCAGGCAGTGGCGCAGTGAGGAGGGGGTTTTGGGGGATAAAACCCCCTCAGAGCTTAGAAATTTTTTCAAGTTAAATCCATTATACTTAATTGCATTAATATTACTTATTGAATAGCGTAAGAATTCATAAAATATCACTCAGGAAGCTATAAAACTCACTATTTATCTTAAAATTTTTCTGTGGAGGGCCCCCGCAACTCCCGCTTACCCTAGCGGGTATGCCATACCCCCAGACACCCCAGTATTAGTTGCGCCTAAAACCCCTCCCAGACTAAATTCCTAGCTGCGCCCCTGGATCCAAGATTATTTTCTGGGGAGGGCACAACTGCACTAAAGTGTCTGACAGCCAAATGGTATCCTCATATTTGAGATTTAAAGCAACATATAATGATTACTGTGCAAAATATTCTCTTTATTTTAATATCAAAGTTATTCATATGATATTAAATGATTGAGGCTACATAATATACAAAACAAAATGAAAGTAATGGTAATCATATTAAAAATCCTGTCTATTGTTAAAGTTTCTGGGGAGCACTTGCCCCTGACCCCTAAATCTGCCCCCCGGACTTCTGAATCCACCTATGTAAATATACACCACTCATATATAGTCATTACTATGAGAATATGTGATTTAAGTCAATTTAATACATTCTTGCTATTTTAAATAAAATAGGATTTTCATTAAAACTGCTAATGATACACCAATCACTGTATGCAAGATAAGTAAAAATAATTAGCATTAAATGACATTTTTGGTAGAACAATAAAAATGGAATATGCACATGCATGAAACCAAACTTCATAAAATTAGCAAAGTAATAATCTAAAATATTTTCATGATTTAGGCAATACATATTTCATTTTATATTAAATAAATTGGATCAGATTATTTTCTTCAGAACCCTCACCTTCAATGGAAAATTCTTAGACATGGCTACAGCGTAAGTATCCTCATTTGTAATAATTCCTCTTTTTACTAAAGTACAGCCGGGGTCACTGCCTCTATAATAGTCAAGAATCGCTGAATCTCCCATCAGGACATCCAATGATCCATCTCTGTGGAGTGATAAATATTTTAACCATGTTGGACTAAGATTTTGGTTGTATAAATGAATTACATGAAATATTAAAATTGCAATGTTGCACCAAGTGTATTTGTAAGTTTTCAGTTCAAATGGCATAAATGATTATAATAGGTAATATCCAAGAGTACACTCTAAAATTATTCTTATCTTTTTAAGTATGCAAGCACAGATATGTTAACTTTAATGTGATGTTAACAACTATAGTAGAACACAGGGCTCTTAAACTGATAAGATAAAGCATGTCCAGTTGATAGCAAACATTTTAAAAGGGCAACAACAATGGGAAATATCAACCAAAGAGGGAGAAATGTAAAGTCATTCCATCCTTCACATTAAATACCAAATACCATTGTACTCCATACCAGTAATGAATCAAAGAACAGCAAACATCAAAGAGAACATTTTTCATAAGCAGACCAATATCTATATCTGAAAGTTAACTTCTTAACTAAATTATCAATATCTGCTATATAAGGCTCCACTCATCAATTCATTGAATACCTATTTTTATCCTTTATGAAATAACACATGGTAAATATTTTTCATGAGAAGCAGCTATTGTCATGCATACCTTAGTCTACGAATTCCTTCTTCGATGTCAGAAACTGGAGTATCTTGAATGTGCTGGTACAGTTCATAGTTAGCTTTCTGTACATAGTATTCCACAGCAGATGATCGTGGAGCTCCTACTCTTAATTGCAATAGCTGTAAAAATCATGAAAATGAAGAGAGTACACAGGGATAAAATATTTTTACCACATAAAAAATTTAATAAACAAATTTATTTTTAACATTGAATAATTTTTTTATTGACACTCTTATTTTTCTAGCTTTTCATAAAATCATTTGTGGATGTTAAGAGAATCATGTACTTATTACTGGATCAACATGCTCATGAAAATATTCTGAGATCAAAAAGGGGGATGTTATTCTTTGTGGTTTTTATATACAAGTACAGGACAGTTGAAGAAATAAGGAATACTACTTACTCGTTTATCATTATAATCAGTAACTGTAGGCCGGAAGAAAAGGCCAGCAATGAGAGCTGCAATGTGAGCTGTGTA
Source organism: Ischnura elegans (assembly GCF_921293095.1). Classification (NCBI taxonomy): domain Eukaryota; kingdom Metazoa; phylum Arthropoda; class Insecta; order Odonata; family Coenagrionidae; genus Ischnura; species Ischnura elegans. The sequence continues at coordinate 68,780,180 of NC_060248.1, read as the reverse complement.
TGAGGCCACAAAGATGACTGAAAATCCTCCCCAAACATTGATGAGAAACTTATTAGGCCAAGACTTAGGAGCCTGTTCATAAGGAAATAAAATACAATTAAAAAAAGTCAAATTCATAAAAATCCAACATTCATTAATTTTCCAAAATATATAGTACATATATATAAAGCATATCTGGAGAAAATAGTGCTATCATCCTCAGTGACGTCATGGCAAAATTAGCAGTGGCAGAACGCACTGTCCTCAACTTTCTTTAGAAGTGAAATATTACTCTGTGCGCGTTTTTTATTACAATTAATTTTTTAATTTTCCAACTAAATTTTTTGTTTTGGAATGTATAAATTAGGAATTTTGAGGCAACAAAATTGATAAAAGTGTTACTTGAATATTATGTCTTCTGTTATCCAGTGCCGGAATGGTGTTCTGGCACCATGACACCACTGATCATCCTTGAGCAATAATCAAAGGTTAGTTAGTTTAGGTTGAGGCAATTGCATTAATATTTTAATCATATCATGTTTGAATAGAGAGTTGTAATTAATAATTTTCGCTAAATGTAATGAATTGTATTAGTTCAAAATACAAGGCTGCTAATTGCTGGACTGGACATGTCAAAATACATGGTACTTCAAGGGGGAGATATTTATATCATTCCTTAACTTTCTTTCCATTTTACACTACGTGTACACTTTGACCTGACTAAATTTATGCCCCATGCACCACTAATTAATTTGATGAGTGACATATTAAGTAAAAAATATCTGCTGTGCTCATGGATTGGGAAGAAAATCAAAGTGGGGCTAGGAAGAGCATTAAGGACATGATATCTATTTGAAATAAAACACTCTCTGTACCTTTGTCTAACACAAGCCAAATAAAATGTAGGCAAGAATTTCAAATGTATGAAATTTGAAATGGAAAAATATTTTTTTGCAGATGGCATTCTATAGAGTATGACATGAATGTATGAATTTAATAACTGGCAGAGAGAAGGTATGTCCTGTGTAGCCCCCTAAACCATTTTTGCCAGTATCTGTGATTGTTTTTTATTGGTAATAATAGTAAAATACTGCCTAAAAGAAAGTAAATAATTAATATTTTCAGTATCTTATTTAATTGATGAAATTTGGTGCCATTATATTTATACAAGTTACCGTGACTTAATAATATAGATGACTTGAACCCAGGCAGTTGACTCAAATAATTGCCAACATTAGTGGCAGCAGGGTAAAGTCCTTGCCTGGCGTACAATAGAATGTGGGTTTAAGTCCTAACTGGGTGGATTGCCCCTATCCAGGGCATGGATGTTCGTGAACGTTAAATTATTAATAAAATCAACTGATTTGGGCGTTACTTGGTGGAACGATGAAATGTTGATGGTGAAAAAAACCCAGTAATGTTCCACAAACTTTTTATAATTAGCTGTCAACTAGTTTTGACGTCTATACCATAATTATCAAGACTAATTGTTAGTACCGTCATTGTCAAGACTAATTGTTAGTCTTAATAATGATGGTATAGACGTCAAAACTAGTTGACAGCTAATAATAAAAAGTTTGTGGAAAATACCAACAGGATTTTGTTTCACCATTAAATTATTAAGTTAAAAATCTTGATGTTAAAGGACAATGGTGTTGTTTTCTGGGGTACAGGAATGAATAAATAAATAAAACGCATAAGAAAAAGAGAGAGATCTTATTAATGGCGTAAAAGTAAAAAATACGTCTATAAGGAAGGAAGATTCCAAAATAAGAATAAAAAAAAATTAGCTCCAAACTAACGTTGGCTGACCTTGAAAGCAACAAGATGTCCACATAGCAGGGCCCAGAGGACCCAAAGCGCAGAGGCCAAGCCGAAGTTGCGCGACCTCCTCCTTCCCCACGGATTGAGGCCAAAGGGCGAGAGCCACTCGAAGGTGGCGACGGCCAGCGCCGTGAAGTGGAGGGAAGCGATGGCTACGGCCCAGAGGCCGGGACTGAAGGGCAGCAGGAAGCCGAGCAGGGGCGGGTTGCTCATGAGCGGCGGGGAGGTGCCGGGCGGCGCCGTGGGTGGCGGCACCGTCGACGCGAGGAAGGAGACGCCGCCGCCGTAGTAGAAGGGCACCGAGAAGTGGACCACCCTCTCGCGGGCCGCGGACACGGAGAGCGGGGCGAAGGCCATGTGCGCCGCCCCGGATATCAGGTCACCCATGATCCCATCCCACTTCTCCTCATCCTCGGGCGTTTCCCCGCGCTGATGGGACGACCGCCTTCCCCGCGTCCTCCGCCCGCTACTGTCATCTTTCAACTTGTCCTTCACCTGTGTATCGTAAAAATAACAATTGTGCATGGTTAAAGTCTTTCAGTCAAGTGTCCATTAAAATGGACATGACTCTCAGGGGATTTTACCTTTCCGATGCGTATACTTGTCCATAATTATACAAATATGTAGACCATAAAATTTACTTCGCGAAAAATACCCAATCTTTTTGGCAAAGTGCTCATGACAACATAAGTAAGGTTAAATACCGGTAAGAATTATTTTTATCAATGCAGAGCAAAAATATCTGACTGAAAAGGTTAAAACATTTCCGCCCATTGTAGCCATATGGATACAGCCTACCAATCTGAGTATATGAGGTTCTTGAAGAAAACCTCCACTCGTATGAGCTGTCGAACTGTAACAAATACGCTGTAGAAGCTTGCAATAACTTCGTCCACTAATTAGTTTATTTTTGAAGCCTGTTGAAATGAGTCCGCTGACGGAAAGAGACGGGTGCGAAACGGAAAGTCAACATGGACGCCTACTATCTGTTAATGACATGAAAGAATCATAAAAGTAAACAGGAAAGGGAATTGTGTAGATTATTTTAACTCTCCATCCTCATAAAATACGTTTGGCCTGAAGACTCATCCTTTCTCCCAAGGTCACCCGAAGAAATAGAGCAAAATTAGATTCTCACTTCGTTACCACCCACTGTATGGCTACGGGTCATTTTGAAGAAAATTGTTGATGTATCACCAAAATATTTCACTGGATTACTAAAGGCAATCATGGGAGCAACTTGCCTAAATATATTCACAATCGCAAGCCGTTTTCTGGGTAGAAATGGTGTAACACTTTCCAGCGAATACTGTGGAGGAACTTTTTGTGGCCTCGCCACTAGGTAAGAAAGTCAAATTCAGTCAAAGTTCACGTAATAGTTACGGGTAAAGGTAGCAAATGTGCAGGCGTAATTGAATATTTAAAAACTCACATTTGCATACTGGCTTTCGTTTCCTTGTATCCTACAAAATTTCCCAATCATTCACATCAGCTGTTATTAATATTAACTGCCATTATCAACTGCTACGTCGGATTTGCAAATCTATTATCAACAGTTACCGAGGAGCAAGGCTGTAGCCTGGAAAAAAATAGATAGGGATGGGATTTGGATGGGATAAAGTGTTTCGGGTGAACTATTGGGAAGAGGTAAGCTTACTACCAGTAAAAAAAGCAAGACAATAAAGTCTAGGGTAAAAACAAATATTGTTTAAACGATGGAACCAATTTCAGTGCAACATAGAGCATAAGGTAGAACGTTTATTTTTACGTCCGATCATATACTTAAGAAGCCCTTTTATTTATGGTATTCTATTCTCAAAGAAGTACCCGTTCTTTGCGCGCAAAATAACCTTGCCCATACTGGTATTCCCGCAGTTTCCGTTTCCATAACTTGAAATATTGTCACAAGGAACCAGAATATATTCCATACTATTTGCATGTAACATTTTTTATATCACCAAAATTAACGAGGTTTTTGTAATCTGCAAAAACTCCTGCAAACTATAAAACCAATTCCGCCATCTAAAATATATTGATATTGCTATGTGCTGCACAATCACAATGTAAGTAATGTAGGAGAAGAGAATATTTTAGTTGAATATGAGTAGCAGGACTGTATCTTGCATGAACGTTTCATCGCTACAGCCTTGCTAACTGACAGGTTTCCCCGCACCTACCTGGGATCCGAAGGCACCGTCCGGGACGAGGTAGAGGTGGAACTCGAACCTCAAGTGGGAAGCCACGTCCGCGAGAAGGTCGATGGCAAACCCGTAGCAGCACGTGGTGTTGAGGAGCAGGTCGATGGGTGGCTGCGTGGAGTGGGTTGGGGGGGAGCCGCCCGACGGGGGGCCCCTGCGCAGTCGGCCGCGTGAGTCGAGCCTGGCGAAGGCCGCGGCTAGGGCCTCCGGGTCTACGCTCGAGCTCACCCGGTGGCACACTACACCCCTCAGGCACTTCCTATTGGTGCGGAAAACACGGCCTTTAAAAGCAACTGCGAAGAACCCCTATTTAACCAAACTTACCACAAATTAAATTGATTCAATGGCACGAGGCGAAATGTGGAAAATCGCATGATGAAATGATACAAAATATTATCGTATCTATATGCTCAATGGATCGCAGTACCTGAAGACGACGCATCAAATAGTTCTGTTAATTTGATTGAAGTGGGCATACACTAGAAATTTTCGTAAAATTTCACATGCATACTACGTTAAGTACAGATAGCATACCATTTTTAGGAACAGCAAGGATATACATTAGGTGCTATTCAAAGGTGAAATATATTATAAACGAAGGAAGTATATGATGCAATAGCACATTTATAAATATTTAGCTCAATATTTTAGATGCTTCTACGTCATTATATTACCTACATATTACACAAAACAAAAGCTACTACTTTGGCTTATTCCTAAGTTTCCAACAAAATGTGACATCATACAGTCAGGTGAACGCCATGTAAATATAAATTGATTATACTAACATATTTCGAAGGAATGAAGAAGAATTATTTATGATGAAACTATTATTATTAGAAACATACTTTGATTGGATATCAAATATTCGATACTAATATTTTGATCAATTATGGCAACAGTTAAGGGAAGGGACAGAGGGGTCAGAAAGTGATGAATGCCAGACTTGAGGCAAGAAGTGTGATCCCTTCCACCAGACTTCAGAAGCCAGAAAATCTACTCTGAAAACACCGGAACCACTCACTGGAGTGAAATGTTATCACACCGGCGAAAAGAGGACATCCGAATTTTCATTTTAAACATGGCTCGAGTTGTAAAAATACAATTAAATCCTCTAATTCGGAGATGAATCCCAGAGACGGTCGAAATATTAGTCTTAGAGGTTTTATTTTCTAATGAAATTTGCTCTCGGGCTATCCTTTTCTTAGAAATACGATAGGCTGCTAGCAACAAAAAGAAAAATAAGAATTCAAAATGCCAAACGAACCATGTCAACATCAATTTCTACTCATGATTTGCCTTTGTCGTCACTGGTGAAACTCATCAACTTGAAACACCGAGTCCATGAGAATTCTAATAGAAGTTCGGCATGTTGTTTAGTAATTTACTTGAAGGGGATGCAAAAGTTTTGATAATTAATATATTTTTCCTTAAAAAAATGACAACCATTTCCAATAAACAGAAATATTTCATTATAAGAATCATAAATAATTATGTCTACGTCAGTATATCTTCCTGTCTTGATTTAACTGGAGCTGAGAAAACTCATCAACCTCAAACTTATTTAGTACCCAAAGTATTTTTTTTATAGAGTTCATGTGTATTTGTTGATGATTTATATTAAGGGGACGATCTGTAATATGCGCTCACCTATAATGCCTTCTGGTGGACGAAGGAGGTATTTTCGGCTCGCTCTTGGAGGCCATGACAAATGGGGGCGCGAGCGCCGTGACGACGCGATAGACGGTGCGGAGTCGCCGACGCCGGCGCCTGGGGTTGGGGAAGACGCCGAAGGAGGCGGAGGCCTCGGTCGAGGAGAGCGGCGCCCGGTTGAGGACGCCCGAGGATATGTTGGCGATGCTGCGCCAGAGGGCCCTGGCCAGGGGCGGCGGCCGGCGAAGGGAAGGGTGGAAGCTGCGGTCCTCCCTCCGGAGACCAATCAGGCTCAGGAGGTCGAAGGTCGTGTTCATGGAGAGGGCAACGTCCGTTGCCTCCTTCAGGGCACTGTGTTCGGAAATAAAGAAGAACTCGTAATAAAACGTATTTAATGCATTCATGAGTTGAAATATGTATTAATTAACACATTATTTACATATAAGTCCTGAAGAGGTCCCCGGCAGAGGGGAAGAAACGTTGACTTTAAAGCCACAAGACGCGGGTTTACCCATAAGCTTTATTTCAATTTCATGTAAAATATTTATAAGAATTCGCAGTAACTTCAATGAATCTTAATCCTAGGATTAATATGATTTAGTGCTTTTTTCTTATCTCAAGGTAGTTCGTAATTTTATCTTGGTCTTCTTTGAGATACTCTGTCATCAATTTTTCTTACCATTTAGTCTCCCTAGTAATTACTGTGCCTCATAACATATCCATTCCACTGAGTCTATCTTAGCATATGGTGCACCACAGTTTCCTTTCTTTCCACATCAATTGATACATGTACTCGTTTCTCACCATTACCGTTCATTCAATCATCAATATCCTCCATCAGCATTACAGCCAGAAATATGGTGAGAATGTAATTTGCAAGCAGTGATAAAATTATATCCATCAGACCTTTTATCGTGGGCTCAGACTCATATGACTCAATTTTAGCTCGAGTAGTCTGCATGCAGGTAGTATTGCTTTCTTGTTATAGTGCAGATTTTTCCAAAGGAATATTTTAAAATTTAATTCAATTATACTACAAGGGTATGAGGAATCACAAGTCAATTTCAAGAACGGTATATTTTGCTCCACATACGTTTTTAACTGTACTCAGGATGCGTGAACGTTACTATGATACAAAAATTGACGCCGATATGTGCTTGTGAAGTTGGGTTAACTGGAAATGAAAATTTTGCTTGGCTTGATGAACACAGGTATATATAAAATACAGGTGAAAGTGACAACATCTGGACTTATAACCTGCGAAAATTCCCATAAATAGAGTATATTTTAAGCGAGAATAGACATATACGAGGCTTCAGACCAAAGTAAGGAGACAAGTCTGCCAGCTTCATCCGGTTTCCCATGAGAGGTCTACTGTTTCGCCTCTCTCCTCAGATTTCGTATTAAAAATCCTACGAAACAAATGAATTCATTTTTACAAACTAATATTTTACGATAAAGTAGCGAGTTCTTAAGACCGGAAGCGAAGAGGAGACTAGAATAAAAAATAATAAGAACATAATAGAAAAAATAACATGAAAATATCTCGTATCCTGCAAGATATGCAATTAATTTAACACAAGTGTATGCAGTTTCCTATAACCTATAGGATGTCGATGCTTGAGTATGACTCTTATTTCTCCTGCGTAACGTTGAAAAATTGAATCATGGAAGGTTGAACCGCGATAATCTTTATTCTTGACTGCAATAGAATATGCATTTTTATTTTGGAAAAAACTTCATAGTTTAGCAAGGTTGGATACATATTTGCAAAGTTATATTGCCTCAAATAAGGATTTTTCAATGCTCAATGATCTCTCAAAAATAATTATCTTTTATCAAATTTAATCCACTATGCAGCCATTAGAGATGAATAGATTATATTGATAGTAAATCACACTGAAAAAATAAAGATCTGTTGAATATTGAAATAAATAGTAAATATTGTTTTTGCGCTTTTCACGTATGTTTACTAAAGTGGAAATGAATTAGCAAATTTTAATAAAAGTAAATCACTATAATTGATATTTAGTTTTTTTACACTTTTCATTTTTATCTCATTTTACACTCTAATTTTTCTCCTTCTAATTAAGGGACTAATAATTGAAAGTAGGTACAATTTAAATATTTTTGCTTAACATGCTTAAGCGAGGCAACATGAAATGAAAATGAAATTTAATCGAGATACCATCACTGTTTTGCGGCTCAAACATAATATATTTTGGAAATAACACAATCTATTTGAACTTCACCAACATTAAGAGGCTTAAAAAGAAATTATCTACCATTCAAAATTCGTTAGATATGTAAATAAATGAGGGTTTCATCCTAATCTATTTTCTGATCGTTTGGGCAAGATATTATTATCGTCATAACATAAGTAAAACATCATCGGTCTCTTGGTTTCCGAGTTTAGATTACAATTGAGCCTGAAAGTCTTTTCTCGCCGACTATTATGTTCCCTTGATCTCGGGTCAGTAAAGGGGAACGGTTGAAAAAGGAAAAAGAGACAAGGAAAAAAGTTTCATTATTCAAATTGTTTCCTTGCTCGAAAAATGCTCAATCCATTCAAGATAATCCATCACAGTAGGCTCTGAAATGCATGGAGAGAAAGATATATCTCTGAGACGCGGTTTACCCCTCCACTCCAGTTTTATTTACTATATCTCCTCTTCCCTTTACTTCCTTACCCTTTCTTCTTTCACCTATCACGTATCTTTGGCGGATGCGGAAGGGAAAATATCTTGAGTTTCCTTCACTCTCTCTTAGCGATGAAAACTCGACGACCTGTTCGTGCTCGGAGGTAAACGAAAAATAATAGCAAATGAGTTTGAGTACGCAGGAAAATAAGAAGCATTTCATAAATTAAATAAAGATATTGTTCTATTATATAAAACGACCGATCTCAAAAAAGCTTTCAATAGACTTCTTGCTATAACAGCTTATTTGATTTTATAAAATACTCGAATAAAATTTTGGAGTTGAATACATAAGAAAATATTTACCATTACTTAAAAGAGATAAGGCTATTGCCTGAAATATAAAAAAGACTGAAAAGTTAAAAAAAGTTTCCCGTAAAAATGTTGCTATAACACCAAAACTTGCTTGGTTATCTAAAATACCTGGTTGAAAGGCCTTACGTGTACGTAAAAGGCCTTAGAAATTTGGCTAAATGTATATTTTAACAGGGACTTCCTTTGTTAAATATTGATGTTAAATGTCAACGTTTAAAATTTGATCAATATAATGGACGGATTGGTGAAATGTGAAGGTGTACGTCATTTTCAGCCACGAATGTATCTTCAGATATCACTGTTGTATTTAAATACTCACCAGAAGTACAATGATTTTATATTAGACAATAGAACTTGATAAAATAATTTTTCGTAAACAAGGTGAATGAAGATATGGGATTGTGGGCGAAACTATGTTTTACTGAGAGTACTAAATGTTATTATCTGTTCACTTTATCTTTGCGGGTGAGCTGGTGTGGCTTAACCGAGTTGGGGTGAGAGGAGGGAAAGTTTATCTACTCGTGACTTTCCCTCTGCCAATCAGCAGACAGTAGGCGTGGTCTAGCACTTCGGAACGTCAGTCGCTCTCAGACCTCCGTCGTGTCAACTTCGTGAATCTGCTAGCTGTGTTGCCAAATCCTTTTCCCTTGCACTCCCCGTTTTTAAGAATGTTACGCCTATGTATGCCTTTCACCAGCGGTCTCGCATTTAGCGGACAATATCCTGGCTTCTGAGATGGGATTATTCTCAATACATTGTATGCATTGTTTCGCCGCCGGGCCCAAAATATCTGTGGCCACGTGTGAGTCACACCTTTTCAGTGAGACACAAGGGCGGCTATGTACATTTGGCAACGTTAAGGTCGCTCCTGCTCTCTCTCTCTCGGTACTACCCCTTCCCCTTCAGCGAGGCCCTCCGAGAGTGTCCGGGATCTCACGAAAGTTGACCCGCAGAGATAAAATGAACAGATAATAGTTATTATTTATATCCACGCAAATTAAATAACAGCAGGTGTATAATCACAAGTGTGCTTAGCGACAACATATTCTCCTATACATTAGTGAAGGAACAAAGTCTGCTGCAACCCCCACCGATTCAAATCAATACCCGTTCTTCTGAACTTCAAACGGGACCAAACCCTTACTGCACACCAAAATATCTATATCTATCTTCCTCTTTAAGTACCTCTCTCCCACAAGATTTCGAGATGGATATATATGCTCAAAGTTATCAGAATTTGGAATGGCGAACACTATTGCACAGGCTAAGTAGGCGGTCATTTTTAAACCGTTTGCTAAAAAAGTCCCATTTCTTTGAACTCGTGAGCAAAAGGATTATACTTTCCTCTCTTTTTTCGATGAGGGAGTGTGAGATAGACTGTATGCCTTAAGAGCCCAAGCGGTTTTAGTAAGCTCCATTGGAATAGATACTTAAGGTGGTAAACGGGTTAGTTGAGATGGAAGGGAAAGGAAGAGATAGTAAGTAGTTAGGGATTTCTGGAGGGATTGATTTTGGGAAGTAAATCACCCCGCTTAAAAGCGAAACGTGCCGGAAGTTGATAATGGCAAGGGCTAGGGCTTTAAGAGGAGAGATAAAGTTTTAAAAGAAGGTGGAAGGATGAAGACGGGTTAAAGAGATGGCGTAGGGAAAATGAAGAAGAAAAAGACTGTAAGAAAGAGACTTACGGAGGGAGAAAATAATAGAACCTATACGATTCGATGGTCGCGAAGAACTTTGGGCAGCCTCTTTAGAATCTCTTGTACACAAAAAATCTCCCAATCCCTTCCCATTCTCTAGATTGACGAAATGGCCAATCGAGTATCCATAAAACATGACGCATACATGGGCTTGACTCTCAGTTTTCTTCAGCTACCAAATCAACTCTGCCAGCTTCAAAGTGAAATTGATTATAGATATGAAATTTTCACTCATATTAGCGATAATTTAATGAGGAAATGGAGAGTCCCCGTAAAATAATTTGTACTTATTTAGAATCGAAGTTGACTCTTTATATGAGATAAATTCATTTTAAGATACTTTCCATACATGCTATCCGAAAATTGTATTTTCCTGTACTTAAAGTTATCCATGGTTAGATATTATCCTAGTTGACATCATCACATACATTATGATATTGTAAATAATTTACGATGGCATCCAAAAATCAACTGTTGATATTAATAAAAATATACATTAATTTATTTACAATAGTTTTAGAATCATTGAGAAAACTAAGGTCAAAAAGGATCCTTTGCGTAATGGTGTTATGATATGCTCAATAAAATTTTATGGGCAATAAAAAAGATAGTTAAGCTGCAGTTAGCCGAAATATATTTTACCGTGGAAACGAGCTAAAATAGTAGTCATCATAGCGGTAGAATATAGAAGCAAAGAAAACGAGAAAAAGTGACTGCAAACAGTGAAGGAAAGGGAAAGTGAGCCCACAAGAGAATCCAAGCGGAAGAAAAACGACTATCAAGCAGAGGCAGCAGAATCTATGGAGCGGATTAGATAAGCGGGTGATTACGGGATCATGGGGTTGGACACGGAAGAGGTGACGCGAAATATGGAATAAATGAAGAAATATGGGTGAGCAGGGATGAGAGCTTTCGAGTAGACTTTGACATGAATTTAGGAGTAGGGTGCGAGAAGGATTTTTAACTTTATCGTGAGACTGTTAAGGGAAACAAGCGTTTCACAGAGCAAGAAAAGACAGCACAGCGAAATGAAGTGAAATCGTCCCAAGTTTCCGAAGGAGTAACCCATATCATAAGTCATGAAATAGTTTATAGACGTGAATACCAACTTCTCTCCCATTAAGGATCAAATTGCCATGTCAGACCAGAAGTTTGGTTTGAAGTTGAATAATGGGACTCCAGCACTTTCAGGATTAATTATTAATCGATAGAGAATTCATTATAATGAGCATTGAGCTAACATAATATAATTTACATGTCAGGCTCCACTATTTTTGCTGGTAGCAAAATGCTGTTTTTAATGACGCAAATAATAGTAATTATATCCTAAACATTTTTCAATTTCTTACAATTTTTCCACAAATGGGATTTATTGGCGACAGTAAAAACATTTTCACCCCAAAAAAGGTTGAGTCACTCTATTAATTTTAATTACCAACTTGTAAGTAAATTTGTTAGTTGCATGATATTGTTAGGACTCTGGCTAAATACTATCGCAAAAAATCATAAATAGAATGTAAGTTAAAGTTACTTAGCGTTATGCAAAATATGCGCATCTTTAAAAAAATACTACAAGACACTAAATAGATGAGGAGAGAGAAGGAGAAGCAGGACAAAGAAAAGGAAGGTGTAACGTTCGACGTTTGTTTTGATCCAAATCATCTTTATTTTATTTAATATATATTTTTCATATCTTAAAGATATTTTTCTTAAAGTATCTATAAATTAAATAAATTTGACATAATAAAAAATTGATATTTAATAATTCAAAAGTTTTACTATGTTCCTTAATGTGTTTACGATTTTTATATCTCTCTTTTTATCTAATGTCTTTTATAGGGAGAGTATGAACGCAGCAATGCCTGGTACTAAGAATTGATATTCAAGGCAGGAGTGCATTTGGCAGGATTATGACGGCATGAATGATTTGAATGTTTTTATAAAACACAGGGAGAACGGAAAGGAGTTTGGAAAGAAGGGGGCTCTCTGTTAGTCCTTCGTCCCTTCCATGCTATCGAGGGCTGAATAAGTTAAGGCCTATATCCCGTTTCACGATCAAATGTGTCCCAAACAAGTTGGTTTTTTTATGACTTACCCATTATGCGGTCGTGAATACAACGATCCCTGAATAGTATGAATCCAAGGAAACTTCTTTCATGACTATGGAAAAATGATGGTAGTAATAACTTGCAAGAGAACTCTTCCCAAGAATCCCCAACGAAATGAAGATACAGTAAAATTGAGCAAACATCGTTTCTCCGGAGAATCATCACATACTTATACTGTGTTTTAATCCATTTGAATACCGTGCAGAATGCAAAGCAACAAGCCGGAGGCCAATTTCTGGGTCAGTGTAAGGATATGAAAGCAGCGAACATAAAATTTGTTTTATTATTGAAAGTTGCCTTAAAAAAATTCAACAAGAAAATAAATTTACTCTAGCGGAAAAAATATGGCAGTTAGGAATAGAAAAACCAACTATTATTCATTTCAACGCAAGAAAAGTTTACTTGGTGGTAAGTGAAAACATTCAGATAATAATTGGATAGTCGGTGGCAGAATTTAATACATTCAAAAGTTTTAGATTCTGCAACTATGCAATCACAACTGTGATCCAATTTCGTAACAAATAATGAAAGAGCAGTTAGTGTAAAAAAGTATTTCAAACAAAACTTAAAATAGAAATTATAAAAATTTAACGAAGCTTTACAGCAAAATCAGGAAAACTAAGCGTTTAAATAGAATCAAAACTCGTGCATAATAAAAAACTGAAGTAAGCAAGCCAGAGGGAGGTGAGCAACAGAAAAGAATACCTAACATAATATTGAAATAGTTAAGACAAATAATTTATTTTTTGGTAATGAACACTTTATCACTGGTTTACCAATGTATTTGATAAATAGGCGGTGATGGGCGGCGGTATTTAACAAATTGGTGGTGTATCTTTCATGACGAAGCGTCTAGGGGAAGAGAAAAGTATGCTTGAACAAACAACAGTTGGAAAGTGGGAGGAAGGAATTGGGAGGGGGAAGGCCGGATCGCGAGGAATTTTGATTTACAAACGGATCGTGTTGGCCAGATCTCTTTCGTGGGAAAGAAATGGCGGGGCATTAGAGGTTGTGGGATGGACGGGAGGCGGTTAAGGGGCGTGCCGGGCCAGTGAGCCTCGGGGAATGACTCCCCGAGCTCACAGGGGCGTAATGGATGGCTCTTACCCCTCGCCCTTCCCCGAACCTTCGCACCATTCGGCGCTGGGTGAGAGGAAAGGGGTTCAAGGGCGCGCACCCCCATGGCCGAAAGCGTGGAGCTCCCAAAGTAATAGCAGCGATCGGACTTTACTTGGAAAGTATCAGTGTATCAGTGAATGGAAATAAAGTTATATTATTAATTAATCATTCATCCATTTACCTTGCAACATGTTCGCCAGTTTTATTAAAATAATATTTATTTATTTAATAATATTTATTTAATTTACAAAAAATATATTGTTTGTTTGACACTATTGTAATAATGTATTATCACCTTAGATTCGTGTAATTAGTCTGTTATATCACAGTGTGATTTTTTTCTTTTGCTGAAAATATTGTTTTGCCGAATTGTTTTCATGCTATGGGTTATCTGCACAGGGTGCATTTATCTGAAATTCTATGTATTTATTTCTTTCCTTCCATGAATGTACCAATGCTGAAAATGTAAAAACTTGTAATTTTATTTTCTCATGGACCTCAGTGCTCACGAAAATAAACGAAATTATTGTTATTATCATAGTTTGCTGTTAAGGCATGTACACGTGTGTAACTCTCTGTATAATGAGCAATGTCTTCAAGAGTATGCTAAACAAAATAAATGGATATAGTAGAGTAGCATAACACATAAAGCGAATAAAAGTTTGCAAATAGACGAAGGTAGAAAGTGAATATTAAGCATATTTTAAATGGGCTTGGCGAAGACTGCGCACCCTTAACGTGATTTGTTTAATTGTGAAATTAGAAAACTTCAAAAAAGGTTAAAAATGAAAAAAACAACCTCATTTGGCAGTCTGCATTACCAAAAATTCAACATTAAAATGAATTATAATATGTAATGAATTCACAAATATAACCTTTTCAAAGTCCGAGACAGGAAAATCCAAAAAAATCAATGTAAGTTAAAAAATAATCGATTCGATTGACTTGCCAATCACCTGCGTGGAGAAAAATAGGTGTGAATCTTCTAAGGGCTAGACTAAGAGTGTATTATAGCTACTCTTATGCTACATCTTATGCATAAATGCTACTCTTAGCACTCGGCAGCTTAGTGTCTATTCTCCTCTCCTTAGATGATGAAAAAAATAGAAAAACCTATTTCGGTAAAAATGATTTTTTCCAGATTCAATTGACATTTGGATTTTCCTGCCTACGGAAAAATTTCTTAGGCCAATTGGAAGCTCAACTTAATTATCCTCCTGATAACGTAAAGTACACCGATGCTAAAGTTGAGCTACGAAAGGGGTATTGCATTGTTCTGCTGTGACACTCTCCGCCGAGGTACATGCATAGTGAGCCCCCGTTAAGGCCCGTGGGAGTGAAGCAGTCCGGGACATGGCCGTCTGGGTGGGGGCTAGGCTGTTGAGACCGGAGCAACTCACTGGGGCATGGAGTCGCGGTAGGGATGACGGGAGCACGTAGTCTCCCTGATATCCCGTGTTCCTCGAGGGGATTTGCGGCTATAACGGAATAAACAGTCCCTCCATTGAGGGGTACCATCAAAATCTATTTTGCTGATTCCCCATGCCTCCCGTTCAGGAACTCTCCAGATTCGAAACCAGCGATTTTTAAACATAATGTTTGACCAGAAACGCTAAATATTATAGATGGCTACGTTGGTGTCAGAAATTTCTCTTTTTACTCTCCAATTCCTTTGCACATTATTCGTATTTTTTGCGACCACGGTTACAAATCAATGCGTAGTTGCCAAGGTCGCTCAATAATTTGATAAGGAAGTGGTACCTTAAGTTGTCCTTACCTTACCTGGAAACCTTAAATTGAGATTATCGTCCCAAGCATTAGTACAAAAGTTCAGTAAAATATACAATTATCTGTATAGTATTCCAAATATAAATAAAGACATAGAGATGGTTCATATTAGTAAGAAATGCATGAAGAATTTAAAGATGAAGAGGATCCATCCTGAAATATCAGGTTAAAAGGTTTGTGGATTAAATATTTTGGGAGAATAAAATGGCCTTAAGAGCGATCAACCACAATGGTTACGAGGAAAGAATATGAAAAATATGGCGGTATTTACGAATGTATTAGGGTGCATTCTGTGCTGCGATAAGCAAAGTACATGCGTAAAATGAATGGTGGAGGCTGATACTTTGCGAAAGTTCATTTAAGTATATGAAGTAAAGTATACTTTGCACTTTTTCACATTAAATATTAATTTAAAAATTAGTCAACATGTTTCACTGAACTGCAGCATCATCAGGACTGAGTCACTGAAACCTTATGATGCTACAGTGCAGTGAAATAGGTCAACTAATTTTTAAATAAATATTTATGCATAATGAAATAATTTATAATAAAAAGCAAAACATCTGTACTCCATATCCCAAAATGAACACGCAAAATATTCTATATATATAAAAGAGGATTGTTGTTTGTCTTTCCGCTATGCGTGTCCATTCAGCAGCACGGATTGGGACGAATGTTAGTAAGTAGGTGAATCATATGCTTCCAAATCCCGAAGTACTACTTTTGGTTGCGTCTGACGCGTCCTATGCGTAGTTTCCTCATAAATGTTTGTTACGTCACCCTATACAAATTCTTGAGGTTTGGCATCCTATCGGGTAGGCACATCTCTTAACACGCTCAAAGAGGGGAAAAAAACCATATATGGTTATGAAATCTAAGTTCCAAGTTCCCCACTTCTCTGGGTACTATCCTTCCCGAGCAACGCCGGATAGCCTGCTAGTAACCATAAATCCAAAAACTACGCTACTTTTGTCGCATATTTGGGAAGGATAAACTTGAGTCATGTGGGATCAACATCAGCTTGATTGAGGAAACGACGTCAAAAACATGAGTGAAGTTGACAAGCGGCTGAAAGAGGGATGTTGGGGATGTTATGGAGTACATAAGGGAGGGAGGAATCGAGGGGAAATGAATAGTCGGGAGGTTGGAGGATATGGATGGAGGCATAAGAGAGATTCTTGAGGGCCCGAGGTTTTGCGGGGAAATCTGAAAGGGAAGGGGCGAAGGATGAGCGATGATAACGCGTTAAGTCTGGAGAGGAGAAAGTGGACGAGAGTAGACGGCCAAGGGTGAGTATTGGCGGCGAGAAAGTTTTACGGAGGCTAGAACCTACCATTTCTTCTCTTCTCAAACCCTTTTTCTTCCTTCCTCTCCCTCTGTATATATATATATATAGCCTTCCCCTCTAAGCTATCGAGCTCCGATCCTATATGCCGCTCCATTTTACGAATTGATGTCACTTACTCGTGGTCGGATGCTCGCTTTCATTTACCACGGTGGTCGAGGACGTCGAACAAGAAGATGGGTGGAGTGGAGAGTGATTTTTTTTTTCGAAGGTTCAGCCCGTAAACGAAAAATAAAGAAATTTGGTGTTTTTTTTATTTAATATTCGTCTCGCCCGTCCAATCTCGTATCGGAAGTTGTGAAAAGACTGCATATTTTCACCATACGCGTGTGATTGGTTCACTGAAAACATGCCGCGGAAAGAAGTGCCGTTGCAATGAATGTTCTTTTTACACCATCGTTCCGTGACATTATATGTTTGTATACTTAGTTCCATCACATTTTTTCTTAAATAAAAGGCCTAAAATATTCCAGCAACTCGATTTTTGGGAAAAATAACATTTTCTGTCGTACTTCATGTTTAAAGTGAGCAAAGAATTGACTCAAAGTTGCATTTTTGGGGACATGGTAATCTTTGAAGTCGATTTTATTGTGGTAAAATAAAAATGTATAACGCTGATAATATAATATATGCTGGGAGAAAACTTAGAGATTTAATTCCGCGAAGTGATACATGATTAAATTTTAATAATGAGTGGTGATACTGGTATCTAGGGACGCGTTTTCACATAATTAGCAATACAGGTGCATTTATCCCCGTAAAAAATAAGAGTTTTTATTTGTCAAAAATCTTCATACCATCATGTAAGGAATGAATGACCCATGCCTCCACTGAGTCCCGCATGTTACTCTGAGTTCAATGAGATTGCTTTCCAACCACAGACTCGAGCAACACTCTGGAATCTCGATGCAATCTATTCTACCGGAGACACCTGGACACTTATCCGCCTCCGGCTCGGTGTATTATGCGGGAAAATGTGCATTTGTGATACCTTTCCAAAGTAGCGCCATGCTAAAGTTAAATCTCCATTCTCGGGGTCGTTTTAGGTCAGTAGTTTCACTCAGCTCAGCCGGTAGACACAATTAATCACTCTAAATCGCGTATTTGATGATCCTTCATTCTAATCAACACCCTGCGGTTAAAATAAAAAGCATGACCCAAATACTTTCCTCTGAAATCAAAACGCTACAGCGCTGAAGAAAGAGGAATTAACGGTTGTTATACCGCGAAAGGTGATAAAATTATCTAATCAACTATCATCACTAATTCTTTCCGATGAGTTTCCGCTAAAATTCTCAGAGTGTGTTATAATGTTACACTCAAATAAGTCCATGAATGGAAGAGCAAGAGGTGAGATGATATAAATTTACAAATTGAGTATTGAAAGAAAAAATTTAGTCGATGGTTGTGGATTGAGAACGAGCCAAGATAAATGCTGGAACACTCAAAATCATTACTGAGTTGGGAACATGGCCATTAGCCTTGGCATTAGTGACTAATAATAATGGGTATCTACTTATTGGTGTTTTTGAGCTCTAAATCTCCTATTACTCCGCACTGAATTCAACTTCCGTGTTGGTTCTAATTCCATGGCCGAGACTCGCTTGAACCACTTAATTTGTCACATCACTCCGCTACTTGCAGCGCGAAACGGAAACACTACAAAGTGGCCGCGTAAAAAGGGCACCACAATTTTTTAAATATTTCGTCCCTCTGTGGTGAACTTGTGTTCAAGGAATTATTTTAAGAAGATACGAATCGTTAAGTTCTATCCAAGTCAACCTAATTATATATGACTGCGTGTAATATCTTTTGTGATATTTATCTTAGAGGCCTTTCATCGGAATTTTAAGGACAATTCTGCGGCGAGCGGACACTGTTACGTGTCAATGAAATTAAAAAAATATTAAATGAATATTGCTCATGCAAAATTTTTAACATGTAGACGGCGGTGTACAGTATTTTCAACCAATAAACACTGAGAAGAATTGAGGGCGTTAGTATATTGTCCATAATAGATTTAAGCATTCTAAATTGGCATAAAATTAATTACTTTAATTTTTTAGCTAAGCCAATTATTTTCTTTCTCGTTGTAAGAGCTTTAAAATATTTCATTTTGAATATTTATGTTATATATTATATATTGTCAAATGTAATTACATTGTTGTTAAATTCTAGTTTTACAAAATTGCAATACGTTGCAACCGTTACTTGCACTGAAACTAAATTTCGCATCTTCACTTTGTAATCAAAGAAGGATAATTCACCAAATTTTGTGGAAGCAGATTGCCGTAAAGGAAATCTCTTTGTCGACTTGGCATGGAATGACCCTGATACATTAGCTCTCAGAGAGAAAAAAAATCGTTTACAAATTTGTTTCTTCTTTTAAATTTACTTTTTGGATGCCAAACAACAGTTCAACTTATCTCACGACCAGCTAAGTCATCCGATGTGTGAGAGAACAACGGACCACGAAAAAAAAGTGGTCGATAGCATTCTATTTACTTAAAAAACTCGTAAATAGACTCTCTCTCCACATTCCCTTGGTAATAAAAGCTTGCAAAATCAACAGGAAGCGAGAGAAAAAAACAGCTGTTGGATAGAAAATGTGTTCAAAACAGCCGCAAATTAATTAGGTTTACGCTCTCACTGGAGCGAAAAGATTTTTAACCCAGTACTATCCGTGGGAAAGCCAAATCGTACGCCTAAGTGTCCGCTGAAGCGCGGGCGAGTAAAATAAAGAGGCGGTTGCTGACACAAGGGTGGAAAACGCCCTCTGTTGAAGTACAGTTGTTTAAGCGGCACATGAGGAGAGAGAGGGAAGGAAAGACGAAGAGAAAGGGAGGGGGCGAACTATAGTAGCAGGTATCGGGTCCTGGAGGAAGACAGGGGAAGTGGAGGGGGTGGAGTGGGGTAATGGAAGTGGACTAGCAGAGAGAGCGAATCAATAGTCAAAAGATTATTTTACCAAAGCCTGAACATCGATTTGTTCCGAGGGCGGAACAGGTATCACAGGAAAGTAGATTAATCTGAAAAAAGTTGACCTTAGGCGGGCAGCCTAACACTGGACTGCTGAGGCAACTAGAGAGTGTGAAGTAAATCGAGTAACTCTTCACGATCTTATTAACTAATGCATAATTTATCGATAAAATAAATCATTAATTACTATTCATTCGATGATAATTTTTATGTATTTATGCTGCTGTATTTTATTTACTATAAAAATATTTTCAATATGTACACGAAGCGTCTAAATTATAGACATACCGTTGAATATTTCAGTAAAGTTCGTTCCAGCAGCCGCTTATATCACTGAATGATTTAGCATGGAATTCACTATGATAAAACATAAAGCTTTAATTTTTACGCAAAGTAAAAATATATACAAAAAAATATGGCTTAGAATAATTTATATGAAAATATTTGCCAATTTTCTGGATCGCATAGATCGAAAAAAATAATTCAAATAGTCGAGCATCAACTATTTAGACTAGACGTTATGTGGTTATACTGAAAACAAGTTTAGTATTATGAGTCAAAGTGATTTTTTCTTTATGTGAACATCAGCATAATATTTTCTGATGTTTAAGCTAAGTATGAATTTCATAAAAAATATACGATAAAAATGATCAACTGAATAAAATAAAAGTCATAAATAATGATTCCTAGGTGTATTTTCGAATTAGTTTGAAGACAAAGCATTAATTACGTTATTTTGTTGTCCAACAAAGAATAAAAGTAATAAATTGGAAAAATGGGAAATATACACAAAAATGTCACAGAAGATGACATTTTGCATGTATATTTCGTGTTCCAATTCAGAAAATCCAATCTCTTTTTTGTAAGAGGGCAAAAGAGACATTCAACGGGAGAAAAGTTGACCGCGTATAATATGGCGGAAGCGACAGAAAAAGGAGGGTTGGATGAGGAAGAGAATGGGCGTGCTGCGGTTTTATAAATGGAGATGAAGGTGGGGTACGAGGGGGTGAAAATGGGTGCCGGAGAGACCACGATGCAACTCCATCAATTTGACTAAGGCGTGTTCACCGGGAGGACCGGTCCGGGTTTACTTATTGAAGCTGGAAAGGATGGATTTTGGCTTTTACGTTTCTGGTATTTCAATATATGTAACCTATTTTCCACAAATGTGCCAAACAGATCTTGAAATCAGAGAAAAAAGAGCTCATTTTCTGTCGAATTATATAATAAAGTAATGTCCTGCACTTGGTTTACGTGTTTAGATGCGTATTAATTTTAAAATCGTCATATTCTGCTAAGGATCTGCAGTTATTTCCTTATTAATTTTCTAACCTGATGCCATTCATTTGTTCTCGATGTAAAAAAACTATTTTTATCCTTAAATTATCATAAACGTTGATTTAGAATACTCACTTATTTCACTATATAATTATGCTTAAACCTTACTCTCGTATGGTCAACCTTGAATTCTTCTCCTCGTCGATGGCTACTATAACCAGTGGTAATATTAGTTTCGGAAATTTTATCAGTGTATTTCCTTCGCTATTAGATAATACCTTTTAAGAAATATTCTTAAAGTAGGCATTCAAAAAGTTAATCCGATAAGATGAAAATGATTAAATGGGCTTTATTGTGGCAGGATTTTGTCAACCAGGCAGAAATTCATGCCGATAAAATAAATACAATCAGAAAAATGGTATCAAATGGATTGAATAATACCGAACAAGGTTTTGACTGTTTCACAGGGGCTATGGTCAAATGATAGCCGCTGGGTTAGGGTTGGAAATAGAGCAGCAAAGGCACTCGAGGTAGCCCAAAGCATGGAATTCAAATGCCCGTGGCTTCAATGTTGGCTCGTAGTCTTCCGTGACGTTCTGGATTCGTGGATCTCTTCATCTATCGGGTTTTCGACGCGTTGGTTGTCAGAGTTTGACGACAGTTTCTCCAGGATTCCACCGTACGTCTTCAGGTCAAAGTGAAGATACCTGGTGGAATCCCGGCGAGACAGCCGTAAGCCTCTGATAACCAACGCGGCGAAAAACCGGAAGATGGAGAAACCAAATCTAAGGAAAGCACTTCGATTAAAAAAATTCCACTGTAAGTGAGCTCTTCTTTCCCTGATTTCAAGGTCTTTTGGGCAAATCTATAGAAAAATGGGGTTCACATATGGAAATAACAGAGGCGTATAAGTCACAATAATCCCCGGAGAGCAAGAACATACAAAAAAGTACCCTACCTAATGGTGATTTCCTCATGAAACTTTGCCTCTATTCTTCTTGGGAGCTGCCAAACTCGACTCCAAGACCGGTATAAGCATTTATATCTGCTCTAACATTAATAAATTCATTTTTTACGATCTATTTGCCTATTCTTTCTTCCTCAAATTATGATCTTTACTTACGACGAACTTCCGGCATAACATTTCAAGTTTTCTTTTCGTTTCCAAAATATTTCTGGTGTCCCAATATCCCCTCCTTATTGCAGCAGTTTGTTGAAGCATTCAGCCTTTTCCCAGGCCCGAGACTACTCCTATACTCACTCCTCTCCATCTACCTGTCTATTAACATAATCCTACTTTGAGCTTTGGCTTCAGGTACCAAGTCGAGACGTTAATTCATCTTCAAAGAAGGAATTTCTACTTTCCTTTCATTCTCCTCCTCTATTCATTTACTTCCTTATTGACCTCTGACAACCAACTCGGCGAACACCCGGAAGATGGAGGGATACACGAAGCCTGCGGCAACGTACTGTAGTGAGTTCAATCCTCTCATCGAACTAACCATCGGGTTGAAGAGCTGAGTGAATAAGGCGAAGTTGGAGCAGGTGAACGACGTTGCACGAGAGAGTAAGATGAAAAATTGATAGAATATGTGTGTGCTTGGGATATGATAGAGGGATAGAGTGGGGATGTTAGAGGGATAGAGAAAAATAGGAAGGGGTTAAAGGAATGAAGGACGAGGATGACACGAACGGGTGGTGGGAGGGGCAGAGTTTGTGGGCGTGCATATGAGTGCGATTGATGGAGGTGAAGAATGAAGTGAGTATGTTCGGGGAGAGCAAGGGCTGTCGGTCGATGGCCAGGGCAGCGGGAGGAAAGGAGGAGATAGAGTTTACTAAAGGGAGGGGAGGGGGAGGAGTTCTGTAGGCTTTCGACCAGGCTCTCTCTTGTGATGAATGGTCGTAAAAAGGGAGAGGATGGATGCACGGAAAAAAAATAATTTTTTTTGGGCAGGGCGCGGGAGTGTCAAAGATTTTGTCGTTTTTATTATAGGTGGGGCTAGCGTATCTTGAAAAAATTCTTTATGTATATAATTACGATTATGTTTCTTTCAATAGCTGACATCACATAATGGAGGCCAAAAATTGTGGAAGTGGATGAGGAAATTGCAAATCACGCTAAATTAAAAATTACATCCTTGAATTGGGGAGAATGCTTCTCTAGAATGAAAAACGTATTATGGAAAAACAAAATCTATTTGAATAAATGAAATAGAATATATCAGAGCTTTCAAGTTAGCCTCTTATAAAATTTATCATGGTAATTTGCCAGGTAACTATTTTTATCAGGTCCAATAAATTAGAAGCATTACCTTGAATTAGTGAAGGCTTAACGTACAATAACTCATTTTTTTGCTCACGAAAACATTATTTGTCGACATGAATACATTTATAACTTATAAATTAATTTATTCGAGTACTTAAATTTGGAAAAACAGGCATAAAATGTTTTTAAGTGCTATATGCGGCGCATTAAAAACGTAGTAAACCTCAATTACAGTGCTTTGGTTTGGTTTGGTGGGCTTGAAATATTTATATTTTCAAATACATCTGCTGTACTGGATGCTTCCAGAAAACTCCATCGGAACGGGGTCATGAAGTTTCACCTAATCTCTGACACCATACCACTTACTTCATGCCACTACCATAATGGTATGATACTCTGATTAGATCTACTATAAAATCCCTTGGTCAAGGGAAACTGTATCAAACTGTACTAAACAACATAATTTACATGTCAACCTGGCAGAAATTAACGCTAATTAAATAAATACAATGAACTTGGTGGTTTTATACAAATTAAATAATACCGACCAAGGGTTCGACTGTTTCATAGCGGTGATGGCCGAACGATAGCTGCTGGGTCAGAATTGAAAATATAACACTACAGACGCGCGAGGTGGCCCAAAGCATGGAACTGCTCCCCTAACTTGAATCTATGAAATTCAAATACCTGTGGCTACGATGTTGGCTCGTAGTCCTCTGTGGTACCTAATAATGGTAATATGATACCAAATTTTAATACAAGCATTCTAGCATGCAGGCATACATAATAAGTAATACAAGCATCCCTTTGGATTAACTGAAATCGGTACCAATCCACTCATGATGTCATTCATACGCTCCTTCATTAACTCAGGCGAGCATAGGAAATTTAAATTTATCGGTTTACATGCTCAAGTAGTATTATTAAATTATTCTACCGATTAAGGTAGGTTTCCATGCAGTATTCTTTTGCACTTCATATTTCTAGGGAAGAGATAGTTGGTGGGGTTTCCCACTTCCATTCAATAATGTTTTTTACGTGACACCATCACGTGGACTACGTTTTGTCTGGCTCCTACCCTTCAATCTATTTGGCATGGGTGGCCCTACCGGGAGTAATTTAGAATTGATGCCACTAGTGCAGCTCTAAGGGTCATAGGAACACGAAAACCTTTACACAGCAGCAAGGTTGTAGCCCAAGGGAAAGGCGATGCTGAATAATATGACTAAATACAACCGGCACACATCTAGAGCGAGGACATATTGTGGAGCGCAGCAGATGTGGACGGAAGAGGGCAGAAGAAAGGTACTTTTTTCTAGAAAGATGTTACGCGTGGAGGAGGAAGGGTGTGTTCGTCTAGAAATGGTAGGCACGAGAGAAAAAAGTGGGGGGTAAAATATCGAAGGGGGAAAAAAATGATTTGGAAATGTAACCGTTGACGTTTTCAGATGGGCTCGGCCGGAGACGAGGTGTAATGGGGCACTCGCAAATGGCGTTCCTCCTCAGACGTAGGGTGTGAAGCACTCCGTAGTGGCTCAGAACATTTCCATTCCTCGGAACAGTTCCATTTATATTATACGAAAGTGGAATTTGAGTTATACAGAATTTTTACTAGTTTTTTATGAGTAGGTTGAACCAATTACCAAGTATTCAGGCTGCTATGACGGTGGAGAAACTTTAACAGGGAGTTAAGGGTGTTTGAATCTCTCAGAGCCCATATAGGTTTACGGTCAAGCCTTATTTCATAGTTAATGGTGTCAAACATTTAGAGATATATTATTCTTTAATAATTATATACCTTTATAAGTATCGTTTCCTATAATATGTACCTTTGGGTATATTAATAAATAATACTACTATGGTGGGCAGCGATGATAATAAAGTTCACTGAAAATTAACTGCAATCATTATCGAGTTAGGCAACTGATTAAAGATAGTTGTACGGTTATGTTTGCATTCCAATTGGTATCAGACATGAAAGATTTAACTTCCTCTCTGTCCTTTTATTTCAAACATTCAGCAGCTTTTTTTGACAGAAGAAGATATGAATTTTGGTAATATTTTTTACTAGGTGAACAATACCCTCTATGTAAGCATCTTCTCAACATCGGTATTTTTGATTTCCCTCAACAGATGGTGAAAATAAGAAATGAAAAGGGATGTGCAATTAACTCTAATTCGGACTGTTATCTTGATACTCCATTTTCATAACCCAGAAGAATTACGAAATTTCCGCTAGCGAAATATTTGGACGCTCACGACGGCATTGAGACTCAATGTGTAAAATATTTTGGATGAATGGCACAAGGGAAAAGTTGGTCGAAGTGTCTGAAGTCTCTTTTGGGGATACTATCATTTTCCAAAACATTCAAATGAAAGTAGTTTTAAGTATTAATTAATTAATTATGTATAGTGAATATATTTGGGTAATAAATATGGAAACCATTGACGGCGCTAATAGTTCACATTTGCTGTAAAATATTTTTGAATCAGAAAATAATCTGTAAAATAAACAAATAAATTGATTTCTATTATCCTTGGCGGGCTTAACTGATTCATTTTTATGAGATTTCGGACGTTAAACATGCGTCGCAATAATCTCTAACTGGCTAAATAACCTAAAGCTCTCGTAAATCCATTTCTTTCCAAGAAATGCCGAAGAAAGAAGTGAAAGTGACTCAAAGTATATCAAAAAATATTGATGCAATCTTTAAAATTACGAATCACAACATGTAGCAAAGCCTCTCCAAAATTAAAGAGCCAACTAATAACGACTGATTTTTAAATTAATGCAGTTATATTTTTATAGAAGGAAAATAAATATTTATATTGGGAAAGATAATGCCAAAATAAAATAACGCTTGTTTTTTTAGGGAAATGAGGTGAAATTCATTTTATGATATTCATAAAATTTCTGGAGAATAAGCTAATGGTAACATGCATTAAGTGAGCTGGAGCGAGTTTTCCAACCCTATGCTCAAAGTTCGAGGGAAAACACAAACTTTCCCACAATTTGCTCAGTGACGATATTTGACTAAGAGACGTTAGGGAAGGTGAGAACTGACGGCTGTTTGAGTTCCCTGCCTCAGACGACTACCAACCTGGACAAAGGTACTCTTCCATCCTCATAACACCGGAAAACATTGCCTCCGACTTCGGTTATAAATTTTCCCTTAAAATCCTGAGTGGGGCACACCGCTCTAAAACCCTTCAAACGAGCCCATAAGCCAAGAGGGCTGCACAGAGGAAGCCAAATTCTTTCCCATAGAAGGCTAAATTCTGTTGTCTTTTCGGTCGCATTTTAATCAGCTTCCAAACATGTCCGCTGCGTGGTGATGAGTGCAATGCGATCCAATTTTTTTCCAATATTTTGCAGTATAATGTTTGCAATAACGAGGAATAGCATTGAGCTTTTATGAATTTGATAGGTCACTTTATCATGTTTTTAATTTTCGATTAACACCACTAATTATACCTTGTTTTAACCTGAAGCTCGGATCACTTTGTCCATCAGCAACGCGAGTGGCGACTTTTGAAAACCATTTAAATGTGCGGTGGTTGAGAACACATTTGTAAGCCGAGTTGAGGATCCTCTTTTGTAATATTCCTGTGAGTGACTTATAAATGTTCCCGTAAAATCCTGAGTGGAGCAACACCGCCCTAAAACCCTTAAAACGAGCCCGCAAGTGTAGTCAGTTATGGGAGGACGCACAAGGCAAGTGAGCAGGCAGGAGAGAGACGTATAAGATAGTTCAGGGTCAAATTGGCGAGATGAAACTGCGGTCACACATTACGTCCCCAAAAACCTCAACTCCGTTTGCTTGACTCCCCCATTCTAAGCGGGCGTAATTCCGTGCTTGCCGAGGAATTAATTCCGCTCCCAATGGAGAGACGGAACAAGGAAGGCCTTAAGGGAAATAGGCGTGAGGGGATTACGGAGGTAGTCGAGGCGTGGGAGCTAGGTAGGCAATGGTTGGGGCACTTGGGACCTACTACGCCGCATGACTGTTGAGGCAATGACAAATGGTGTCTAAAATCAAGATAAGAGAATATTATTTACCATTTAAGCGTTTTCAAGCAGAAATCAATAGCTGATGCTTAATCAAGCGGTTAAAGTGAATAAATGAATAAAGAAATAGCACATAGCCAGCCAACTATGTTTATGAGAGGATTAATAAAGAAATATTATGCAATGTCCACTGAGACTTTTAATTGTGTACAACGCGTTTTAACGTTACTGTGCCATCATCAGGTACACTAGTTTGAAAAAGGTAGAAATTTACTCTTTTCTTTTCGACCTAAAGAGTGTGGACAAAACAACCCCAACCCCTCCTTTCCCCACAAATCTTATTCCGATACCCGGTATCCTACCCCTTGCACTCCTTCCATATCACCCCACACCCATTATCGTAGACTGTATTAAGTAAAATTCCACCTTTTAAAAACCAGTGTGCCTGTTAATGATTCAGAAGCGTTAAAACGCGTTGTAGGTACTCATTGTAAGACTAAGTGAACACTAAAAATCTTTTCTTTACGTACCTCGAAACATGTTCCACAACATCTCGTCTGACATCATTGAATATATATTTACGTAAGATTTTTTCGAAGAATTTTGTTGTTCAAATGAAGTTATCTGTATCAGATACGTAATAATTTTCTGAGCTTTATTTATCAATTTTCGGTAAGAGAATGCTAGTTTTTCCTTAAATTAGGAACAGCGTTGGGCCATACTCTACTATTCTATTAGACGGACCAAGAAAGTAAAAAAGAAAAATATATCTTCTATTTGTGCGACTTCAGCCTTTTATCAACTGCTACCCCTAGAAGCTGGTGGAAGGATTAAAGGACGTGATGGAATGTCATGTCCCTAACCTAGGTTCCATATTAAAAGTTTAATTTTCGAAATCCACGATATTTTTACCATTCACGTTGTGGTAGATCCATTCCATCCTTATGAAATTTTGCACTCATTTCGATAACTCTTCATACGTAGATGGAAGTTAAGGTTATGAAAGTATTTTCAAGTGAGGCAAACAGTCAACTTGCTCAAATGAGACATAAAAGTCAATTTAGATTCTTAAAAAGCACCGGAATCAATTCATATGCAAGTGGCGATACTTCGAAATTGTCACTTGCTTAAATTCACCCGAAATTATTTTAAAATTTAATTGAGAATTAAACATAAACTTCCATATAGGTCGAGAAATAACAGTAAGAGTAGAAACTTGCTTGAGTTTTTCAATAAACATGGATAAATCCACCACATCTGTCCTGATGTTGGTGGGGAGGTTTATTTTAGAGGATTTCAATGTAATCTCTAATAAATCACTTACTCATGTTTAACTCTGTGGTATTCCTTTTTAAAGTTAAAAAAAAATGATTTCAATTAATTTTCGATGAATTACCATCACCATCGGGTGAAAATTACTAGTTATTGATCTAATTGTATTAAACTTATCCACGTATCGGAAGAAGGTATGAATTTTGAGTTTATGAGATTGCCGTCCTGCTTATTAAAATCTCGAATCGCTCTCTACAACTTAATTCGCGGATGTCATTGCATAATTTGAATACATTCATTTTAAATCGTTCCTACGGCAGTTACATATTAAGTGCTGAGCAAAATTACTTTTACCATCTTTGCTGTAAGCGCTTAAATGCTCTTTCTTCCGCACACCGAATCTTCTTCCAGTTTTTCGGGTCGGTTGTTACGTCTACAAAAAGAAGTGGTATAAATAATAGATATTTATCCAAGAAACATTAATCTCTAATAATTCCTTCTACTGATATTAACCCGCGGCCATCCTGAGATCCACAAAGCTCCGGATTATTGATATGGAACTAATTGTGGAGAGTCAGGAAAGTGGATGTAGGAGTTGCTGGGGTCTTAAGATTCCGCGTAAAAGGAGCAGGTGTGGAATGGGAACTGTAAGAAGCGCCAGGTTGGAGTGACGGCAAGCCTTTGGGGGGATTCGTGGTCGGTCTGTGCCGGTCTATCCGGCGGCAAGGCAAGGAGGGGCCGAGGGTTGTGGAAGGAGATTGCTAGCCGGGCATCAGCCGTCAGCAGGGAAGAACATCCGTCAAGGCAAGAGACGTCTTTTAGATGTATGACCCACCAAATCGCTTCCCGCCCGTCAATAGGAAACCTGTACCTTTTCCCTTTGCACTCCCCTCAAAATCCTTCCCCAGCGGTCTCTATATACCTTTTTCTAC
The DNA here is from genome assembly GCF_921293095.1 of Ischnura elegans. Lineage (NCBI taxonomy): Eukaryota > Metazoa > Arthropoda > Insecta > Odonata > Coenagrionidae > Ischnura > Ischnura elegans. The sequence goes on along the minus strand of NC_060248.1, from coordinate 68,750,719 downwards.
CATCTATCGCCCAAAACGCACAAACCCCGCCCGAAAACTTCCCTACGGGATTACTGAAACTCCTCCCACTCGTTTACAAGCTGTTAGAGATCCTGGAAAACCACTAAAAAACCCTCACGACTCTCACATTCCCCCATTTCGCTGGATTTTTTTCTTTGCTCGGGCCGCAAATTTTTTTAACCTCACCATTTTATTTCTTTCCCTGCGTTTCCTATTCCTTCCTTTTCGCCATCTCCCGCAACGAAACGTTCGACTATCAGATTTTTCCCTCGCCTTTCCCTCATGCCCTTCGAGACGCGTAATATATATGCTAATAATTTCGTGAGATTTATATATATACGCAGAGAAAAAAGGGATATTCAGAGGCGCATTCCAACAAGTACATTCTTGTAATATTGGATGTGATAAAGCGATGTCATATGACACTCGTCTGGCACACGGTGAATTATAGTTACCTTAATAAGATATCCAGCGTACCTCTGCAAGTAATGGCGCGAGTGCTAAAATTGATCATCTGGTACGTCTTTATATTCACAAGGGCAGGATAAATAAAAATTCGAAATTATGACGACTTAGATACTTTAAAATCCATTCAACTTAATATATGGGTCTAATAATGACACGACTGTTAAGATGTATTTTGAATAAGATTTTAATAATTCGAAATTAATCATCACAAGAGTGATTCGAAAAATTTGAAAAGTTCAGACTCAGGATCATTGGCAAAAAGGACACATAATGGTATTGTTTGGAAGCTTCAGGCTTTTAAAGAGGATGAAACACCTCAAGTTTTACTCGATACAACTGTTACCTAAAAATCCCGTCAAATTTCTCATTGGAAATTAAGAGATGTTAAGAGACAAGGACAAGTTAATAGACAAAGGATAAAGGTTGATCGGTTTTGACGTTATTCTCAATCGATGGATGTATAAATAAGTATAAAAATTCGAGGATAAGCCCGAAAAACCAACGTATTCTTCCTCTTATAAACTTCGAATTTTACTTAAATAGGTTAGACATTCATCCATAAATTCATTGATATTTAACTCATCAAACTTTTATTATTTGATATAATTTGAAAGATCAAGCAAGATGATGTGAACACAATGCATGAATACACTTAAAAAAATAATAGCAACTTCAAGTCATTAAAAAATTGTGGAAGGCATGTATTTTACCTTTAAATTTACCATTTCATTCGTTGCCAGAGCTTGGTTATTAGTAGGAGTTACTACTAAAGTTCAAATGCAGTGATACCTTTAATTTAGATAGATGTGAGTAATTTAAATGGTCAACACGGAATTAAGAAAACGACATAATTTCAGTCGAAAATTATGATTTAAATCGAGAAATTACATTCCTTCTAATGTGTAAAGTAAAAATTTCTGTTACGTAGGAAAGTATTGAGAAGTGTAAATAAAAAATAAGGCCTGAATTAAGGAGAATCCTCTTTAGCGATCAATATAAATACAATTAGTCTCTGATTGAGGGCATAGATGATGGGAAATAGTCCTTAAGAGGATTTACGAACACCAGAAATTTTCCTCTCACGATAAGCAATATAAACATTCATCTCTCCCATTTATTGAACTCTTCATTGACAGTATGTAGGATCGACCTTATTTAACGTGTTGAAATTTCTTTAGAAGGTGCAGAATTACAAAAAAAATTATTTCATAAAACGTACGCCAGTAAAAATTTTATCAATAGCGAAATTTCGGGTCCCCCTTTGATGTTAAAAACTTGAAATCGTCTCGAGAACGTTGATACCGAGGCCGGCGGCTACTTTTCAGCGGTTTCCACTTCCCCGAAGGTAAAAAGGAGAAAAAAATACGACCCCACGCGTTTTGTTTGAACGCGCGTGGGTGAGCAGACCTACCGAATGGCGGTGAGACAAAAAGGAACTTCACGAAAAATCCGAATCTGCTTTTTCCTCCTTCTCCTCCCTCGTCCCTCTCGCGGGCAATTTGAATAAAACATGGCCGAGGAGTGCGTGCGGGGTTTGGCCCGGCAGACGGTAGTGGAGGCAGGGTCGGCAAGGACACGACGGGATGAGTGCAGCCTTCCCGAATGAAAATTGCATCGGACTTGAATATTCATCGTTTTCTTTTTTTTGGGTGGGAAAAACCCCCATACAAGCGTGTTCTGGGCAGAAAAAGGAATAATTCATGACGACTAACCATCCTTCTGACCTAAGATTACAAGTTTTTCTATCCTATTTTTAGCCATTTGTTGACAAATAATTATCGAAGACGAGCCTGTCATATGAAAGGCTATTATTTTATGTAAACGTTATTTTTTATATCGAATTATATTAATTATAGTTATTTCATCCTATTTATGTAATACGAAACAAAAAATACCAAGTCATATAATTATAAATATCAACTTGATATGAATATGTAAGTTAACAAAGAGTTCGACTAAGCAGCTAAAGAACACATATTTTAATCATTCTCATCTGATGTTAGCTACATGGATGTAAATTGAACTCATATTGCAACCTAATTTAGATTTAACCTTTAAATACCATTGATAAAAACAAAAAATGGGGAAACTGCTATCTGAGAACGTATTCATCGAAAGTAAATAATTAAAAAAGTACCATGGGATGCAGGTATGGTTTGTCCACACATTTATATGTGAGACAAGTACTTTTACATGAGACAAGAAGAATATAATTCTATTTATGCACTGAAGTCAATAGAGATAATAACAGAAATTTATGACTAGCTTTTGCGTCTAATTTACGTTAAATGTTTTCCTCAGAACTAAATATGTACTATTAATGCTTAAAAAGCCTACATTCAATTTAGGTTAAAATAGTGCATGCACCTTTCAGTTTCCGAACTTGCCTCCTAAAGCCTCTAACTTACGTGCCAATCATATTAATCTATAATAAATTTACTGCCATTAATTTTTCACCGTTTGCATAAAAATTACCTCACATTTCACAGAAAATATTTCAAAAGGCGATGAAGAAAGATTTTTTTCCGGTTCAAATAATATTTACGCTTCCTTCGCTTTTGCATTTTATCGAGTTGGAATAATCTTTAGGGTTTTCGGAGCTTTATTCGACCTGAAATTAAATTCACACGGATGGAGAGAGAAACAAACTGGGGGAGCAATGCTTTCACAAACGGAAAAGTCTCATCTCCGTCCTCAGAAAAAACTAGAGGGAGAAGTCTATTTGACATTTGTAGCCAGTCTTGAGTATTCCATTTGGTAGGATATGAATATCCGTTTGATGAGTGCATTACAATTGAGGCAAATATCAGAAATAAGAAGTGACTCTCTCATAGACTTTTTGAGTATCTGGGTAGAGTTATGCGGTTAAATAAATAGCAGCCTCCATAAATTATATTTTAGCTTTCAACAAAATGAGATTCATTGCATAAAAAGTTTATTTTATAATCGAGATAAAAAAACAGAAAATTTATAGAGAAATTGGGTTTATTATCATGGTTAGACATAAAGAGAGACGTAAAATAAAAGCAAGTCGATTCTTTATAGTTAATAATCAAATAATATCTTTTCCACAATTTTCTCAGTTATTCCCCAAAAAATTACTTGATTGGTATTAACCTATTCATCACTGGATTATAGCTATGATGTAGTATTATACTCTTTTTTTTTAACCATATCATTATTTATAGCATAGATGAGATAATGGTAAATACGGTAATTCAATCCTCACATTTGGAAACAAAATTATTTCCCTCCATTTATAGAAGAAGGGGAATATGTTTCATTTCTTATTGAGTACACATTTTGCTATAAGTCGTGCGGACGCTTCAACTTCAGCAAATAGAATTATTCCAAACGTTAAGAAAATTATTGTTTAAAACCTACAGAGGAAGAGACAAAAAGAAATAATGCAACCCGTCTGTTATCAAATCATCAATCCACGTTCTTAACTTCAGAAAGTATTAGGTTCCATTATGAGTGTACATGAAATTATTCTTTAAATAATTTTCCGCTTCCAAAATCGCTCAACTCACACCCCACTTCCTTTCGTTGCTCAAAAAGCATTCTTTAGCATCAGAGGGAATGAAAAATAACAGTAACAAAAGAACTTAAGTGTGAATATTATTTTTACCCGAGGGCATAAATATCTGATACGAGGGTAAGAATAAGCTCGTACTGATAAAAGGTAATGGCGCTCGGTAAGCTTTGAACTCCTCATACTCAAAGCAAATTCTCGTCGGGAAAAGCGGAAGCCAAAAAAGGAAAAGAGTTTGTAATAATTAAGGAATCTGTTTATTTAATAATCTGATTTTGCAGCAGCCAACTCCCTGCGGTGGTAATTGCGATCACCTCAATTTTTCACCATGTGGGTACGTGAGTCCAACATGTCGCGACCACATTCAGAATCGTACACCCACTCACACACGCCTAAACAGTCACTATAGCCTTCCACAATTGCGGTAATACAACACAAGCGTTCATGGCCGACCTTGAGCCTATGGTGGTAGTAAATAAAGCCTGCTATGGTTTCTGTTTCATCTCTCACTTTTCTCTGTTTTTCCACTCCAATATCCTCATTTTTCACCCCCTTTTAACCTCATACTCTTCTCCCACTCCTGTATGATCGCAGTTGGCCCTCGGGAGCTCTCCCAATTCACAAATTTTAACGTTGACACCAGTCGGATATCCGAACAAGTTTTTGCTACGAATAAAAGTCGCTGCTGTTGCCAAAACATCCTCGTTTCTACTATTTCATTAAACTTTGAATAAAAACAAAAGTGTTCTGAAGTTCATTTTTTATGTGTTACGATTCAATATACTGTTATTTGTACAATTGGTTTGTTTTGTCTGTAACCTCAACAGATAATAAATATAATTAACAGAATGCCTAATGCAGCACGTTATTTGTAACTCCAATGTAATTGAGAATGCAGTCCAATGCGTTTACAAGTTCTTTTACCAAGCCTGGCTTCCGATATTCGGTGTCCTCATTCTAGAATTGATCTTCTATAACATCTTTTTCTCGCAAGAAAAATGCCACATCATTAATTGGGAGGAAAGCTGCTCAATTATTTCAAAACAATATATCTTCCTTGTCATGGATTTATTACATTCCTTTTGGTCACGAATCATGGGTCGAACGTGCATCTTGTCGTGGGATGGAATGAAAAAAAACTGAATGCTAACTTCAGCAGCATGTAATGCGGAGATGATATATTCCCGTTTCTGAGGTATAGCATAATTTATGAAAATATATGGCAGAGCATCAGGAATATTTTTCCTCATATTTTCCAGGGCTTCATCACGTTAGGAACTGCGCTAGTCATGACGTCTCAAATAATTGGCGGAGTATCAGGGGAAACTGTCACATTTAGATATTAACCAACACGAGGACCAGAAAAAAAATCGACATTAAGTCTATAGATAATAAAAGAATTTTTTGTGACTTCAAGTATTCAATTTTTAGGCCACTCAACTTCCTCAACTGTGCCATGATGATCTCTTTAATGAGAGAAGACTCTTTGTCTCCTGTGCAATTTAAAGTTAGGAGCTACAATGATATAACAAACCATTAATGAGTAAGTGTATTACATAAATGAATATTTCCTGTGATTTCAAGCAAGAAATTGAAATGATAGAAATGTTTAGATACAATTACCATTTTATTGTACAACTCTTACGGATACGTAGCTTAAGCCAATTTCCCACAGTAATCGACACGGTTTCCATGATAGTAAGAGGTCCGCATTCAAAATCACGCATTTTCTTCAAGTTCGTTTGTTGGTACACATCCGTTAGAAGAACGGCAATGAATAGCTTTTACAAATAATGCAAAGTTTACTAAAACACGACCCGGTAACCGTGAGGCCAATGTTCATGGAATTAACCGAAATAACAACTATTTTCTTTCCATGAAATTTGAACAAGTCTTTGCATTGAAACTCTTTATAGTGTGCTCATGTACTATACTCATAAGCATTGTAATCCTGTGCTACCCGTGTACTTCACTCATGTGCTCGGTACCCCTGAACTACGACCTTTTGCTCTCCTGCATCACAACGTGGACATGAAACGCTGATAGCTCGGAAAACCGAGTCTGAAAGTCGTTATGGGGTATGAAGTTGGGTGATGGAACTGATAGCATATCTGACGAATCTGGATTTTACTCTAAGCTTAGCCAAAAGATTTTTCATAGTGAATTCCAACTTTTGTTGAAAAAAGTTTGAACTATATCGTGTTGAGTACATACGCTAGTGTTAAATTTAAAGTACTTGATGAACCACATTTTATGACTAAGGTGCTAGCAGAGCCAGCGGCTGAGGAGTGATGATGATATTCCCTTCAAACAATATGGACCTTACAAAATTACTTGTACATATACTGTAGATGAGATTGGGAGGGCTTAAATTCATTGCTGAAATTGGGCCACCAGTGATTTTTATAAGGTTGCAAGTAAATTACAAGAGCTATCGAGAATAATCACCGCAATAGGCTCAAAAAGATGAAAGGAAGGTACAAAGGATAAGAAAGAAGCTACATAAGTGAAATAGCGAGCAGCGACCAAACATTAATATGACTGATTGGTAGTAATGGTCTTCACGAAAAATCGTATTTTTCTCCTCAAAATTAATGAGGCATTCGAGGTCTGTTAAAAAAATACGTAGACTGATGTCATAAAAAATATATACTTCATTTACGAGTTACTTGCCTCTGTTCCCTTCAAAATATTCCCCTACCTGACACTCCTTTTGTGATACTAATCACCCGTTTCGTCGCATTTTCCTTAATCTCAGGAATCGTCTTGAAATATCTTCCTTTTAAAGGCTTATTTCATTTGGGGGAACAAGAAAAAGTCACACCTAAGATTCATCACCTGTTATGATTCTTGACAAAAAGGTTTCGTCTTTTCCTGAACGTTTGAGCAACTCCTTTCAACTCCGACCGCGATGGGCCTTCTGGTCTTCCGTCATCAGATGTGGAACAAATTTTGTAGCAGCGCGGCACATCTTTCATTTCTTCGTCAATATTTCGTAACATGACCCAATTGATATCCCACTCTCTTCAGCAAGTTCGCTCAAACTCAGATGCCGATTTTTTTGAACTAGGGTATTGATTAGGTTGACATGTGCGTCCTTAGTTGACGTGGAATGATGTTCGGAAAGCTCATCTTCTTCAGTTGACTAATTACCATATTTGTAACGCGCATTCCACAAAATTCCACTAAAAATATGTCTCATGCTTCATAGAATTCTCACTGTAAGCCACCTTGAACATATAAAAAGTTTGGCTCTCAGATATTCCGAGGTAAACACAAAACTTCACAGCAACTCTTTGATCGTTCATGTTACTCATTCTTAAATCCTCCAAGCAACACATAACGAACTTCACAAAAATGTTCGTTACTAATCAATAAATATCTATATCTGCAAAAACAAAGCCGCCTTGTAATCAGCTTATTTTTACGAAGAAGTCGATACCAAGGGGATTTATCAGGAACTAACTGGGCCGGCACAATTAAAACAGTCTTCGTATTTTTTGAACTGACCTCCTACTCTTAAGACGAAGAAAATCGATCCTGCTGTAGTTGATTGATGCTGTTGATAACCATTTCTCTGAAACATTCCACAGCCTTCATTAAAATAGAAGGAATTAATAACTTTACAATTGGAAAAAGCTTATCCTGCAAATGTGTCTTCCGACTACCAAATGTCACATAGTCGACTATCGAATATTACGAATATCGTACTGGTAAAATCGCAAAATCTGCACTTGCAAAGTATTGCGGTTACTTTTACACTTATATTAGAATTTTAACTATCTTTTTTCAAAATTTATATATGATAACAATGGTGGGCAAAAAAGTGTAGCCAACAAATTTGAGCTCTAGCTAAAATAAAATACATAAAATAAAAAATTCCTTTAATTTATTCAGCCGCAATTAGCGTAATTGATCTTAATTATATACTAATATAACATTTTGAGAATATGAATATGCTATATAAGATATGCCATACAAATTCTTTAACAGTTATCATATCTGTAGTACCCTTACATCATTGCCAGATGCCATGGGACTCGCCACTGGAGAGAAACGGAGAGGCGCCTTCATTTTGGACTCACTAAATGTGATATGACCGACGATCACCCACACGTCCAGTGCTTAATCACGAGGCCAGGTATTTGAGGACTGCTTGTAGATTTTGAACGCCCAAGGCGCGATACCAGTACCTGCGCCTTCTGCGAGTCCCGATACGAATGCGGACAGGGCCTGTTTTTTTTCACTCCCTTTCACCATTCGAACGGGTTTTTATCGCGTCTGAGTCAATAATTCGGGATATATGACGGGAGATTTATGCGGGGCAATCAGTCTGGAGGGGGGTTTGGCGGCACGGAAACAAAACAAGGCAGGAGCAAAATGGTAAAAGGGGTATTTCCCATTTTGCGCTGCAACGGAATGGCCGGTGATTATCGGTGGAGAATCGTAAGGTGAAGCGACCGAATGACTTATGGCTTCCCTTGCTCAGTGAACAAATCACTGCCGGTTGGTTTGCTCCCGGATTTATGGGCATTCGTCTTTTTTCCCTCCCGGGTGACTCCGTGGCAGAGGTTGGATTTTTGACCTGATGCGGCATGGCGTGTGGAGTGAAGATCAGCAGAGGTGGAAGCCGGTGCAGCGTTGGAGACTATTATAGTCCCTGGAGCTGGTAGAAGAGGTGAGGACCTCGCACTCCACGATGAATTCACGCATTTTACATCATGTTTAAATGATATTTTTATGCTTTTTCAAACGGAATAACTTATATTCAGTTGAATTTAATTTATTTTCCAGAAAAGATTAAAAAACTGCATAAGATAATATTTCATAGTCAACATGGAGATGATTTTAGGTGCCATAAATGTCACTTGTGTACGAAATCCTAATTAATTTTGACCCGCGTGAAATCAGAAAAACAAAAAATAACGAAATACAACCACATACGATATATTACAGCAATAAATATTACCCCGCAGAATATTAAGATGAAAAACAATATGACAGCAAGTATAAAAGAAGTAAAAACCTGATAAAAATTTGAATTTTGAGGACAATACTGCAGCTGAGTGACAAAATGCGAAAATTCAAATACACAATCATAAAATTTAGGTTTTATACCTTCAATCCTATAAATGTGGTACTGTTTCAAACTTTTTAACAACGAAACGCACTGACCGCGCTTTCAGCGGTTGAACGTCATCTTCACACATTGATATTACGATAAGGCATTGAAACCTGGATTTAATGATTGAAATGTATGGAGCAATATATGTTTCAAAATTTATATTTTTTCAGCATGACAGTCTAACATTAAGTAACACTTGAATCTAAAAGTTTCACTAGAATTTTTTAAATTATCGCTAAAAATTATCTCTCATGTCTTGCTGGTGTCTCCATCTCTTGAAATTCAGGGCTATTGACCCAGATGCTCCATTTTGCTGGAGTATTGAAGGAATCACAGTTTCGCACGATGCTCTCCTTTTCTATTTTGCCTTTATTCAAGAAAATGCATCATTCCTACTCGACCCGTCTAATTTCCTGACATATTTTAATTTATATTTATAACTCTTGGATTTCGTCAAACCTATGAAATGCCACCGAGGTAATAATAGCCATAAAATTTCCTTTTCGGCCTGAATCCTACTATTAAGTATATCGCTAATTGAAAAATTAAATACCCTCATTTTAATTAAGAGCAATTCTCAAGGCCGTTTTACAAGGGGCACGGAATTGCGAAGGTTAGAACTGCATTAATTTCAAAAATGGTGTGGAATTGCACGAATGCATGAGCGAAATTAGAAAAGGGGCTATTTTTCCATCTCACGTCCACGCATTCCCGCATGTGTTCAAGCAGTTCACCGCTTTACACGACGAAATTTTGACTGCGCCTCCGTGCACACGTCAGATTGTGCAAGTACGTGCCCCATGTAAAACGGCCTTAAGAATTTTTGGCTCATTGCCGAGGATGTTTGAACCCCAGCGTGATATTTTAAACGAAAGCGGGATCGACATCTCTCTTTTGGGTTTAAAAATATCACCCCGCTGTGGCTATGGCTATCATAAGGTTTATACTTAAATAATTATTTTTATTTAGAATTTCACCGATGAAATCAGACAGTTCAACGACCTCCTCAAAAAATCCGCAAGAGGGAGAGAGAGATCTCTAGGCGGTGGCAAGTAAGGAGACTACCCAGGATAAGAGATTTATTCGCACAAATCCATTCACGAGCAAGAGCACCGCCGTCAAAGACCTTTCTTTTATTTCATTCCCGCACTCGTATATTCCCCCTACTCGTCGCCATTTCCGCAGCAAAGCGGTTTTATTCGCCGCGCGTCAAATGATCGATTAGCACGGGACTCGATGGATGTCGCACACGGATTCGGTGACTCGGTTAATGAGGCGTTATGTGGTGGAGTGGGGGGATATACATCGGCGCTGACGACCTCGCCGCGGCATGCCCTTCTGTTGCTCCGCTGCGTCGCTTGCACTCGAACCGAACTCCACACCGAACGCGATGAAATTGCCCGAGTCGGATCAATTTATGACGTCAGGGTGTGGTGGCTAGAGCAACAGGGAGGCAATGGAAGCGGTCTCTCTTTTGCCAGGAAAGCCACTAGTGAGGCCACGATATAGCGTCGAAATTTTAAGTTATGATACCTTTCCTGTCAAGCCTCATGAAGATTTTATTTTTACGAGTAAAATATGACGCGACGGATCAGCGAATAGAGAATTACAAATGGATCCTTCTCGAGCTTTATTCATTTACTGATGAAAAGAAAGTGCTGTATACGATTAAATAATGCTATGGCAGTAATTTTACTGATGAGACATTTCACACCTGTCTCATATTTAATTCCGGTCAATTTATTGGTGCACTAAAAAGGTAAGTATTTACTATTGGAGAACTCCTGAATAAATGTTCATATGCAAAATATTCACACTGGAGCACATAATGTGCGGAGTTGGGATGCTGAAAACCGTATTATAGGGTTAGATAAGCGGGGAAGGAAGAGAATAAGATGTATTAATAATTGAAAGAGAATAGGGCTTATTGTACATTAAAAAGGAAAGTCGAATTCTTTAGGGGAGACAGATCGTAGTTGTTCGCAATACTACCCATGTAAACCTACATTAACCGGTTGAAAATTTAAGCAATATTTTTTCCGGTGAAATATTAGTTTCTCTTAAATGAAATAAATAACCCGAAATTTTGAAGCTAGCCATCACACGTGTGTTATACTAATTTGAGACAAAAAATCGTTCTAAAATTAAAAAACAGTTGTTAGATAACTTAAAAGAATTGACTCAAAGAGCCGATACATTGATTAATTTAACAGAGATAGAATAAAAAATTATTGTAAAAATGATTTACGGCAAAATTTTTGAATTTAACTCCTGTAAAAATACCAAATGAGCTTTGAGAGGCAGATTTTTAATATAACATAGTGGTTAGTGTCATAAAATTCAGTTAAAATTCAATTACTACAAAATATTTGCAGAATAAAAGCTTTTACTTACATTTGCTCAAGTAATATTTGTCTAAATGAATCTGTATAAATTCACGAGCGACTTTAGCCTTCACCTTCTTGGAACCATCGTGAGATGTGTCACCCAGGATTATTAAATGGACATAAATTCAGAGGAAAATAAATGGGGAAATTCACAGCTGGAAGATAGGGAATGAAAATTTGATATTCCATAGATTCAAGGAATAACAAACAGAACAGGAAAAGCAAAAAGGCATAATTTCAATTTTATCACATGGCAAAATACCTGATATGTAAAAAATAATCGATATCTGAGTTGATATAAATTTTAATATTCTGAAGTGTTCAATAGCATGCAAACGCCCAAATACAGGTTGTGCCATTTCCAAGATAATTTGGGAAATTTTTAAGCCAATACGAGAGAAATTGTCTGACGCTTGCTTTTTTGCAAAAAATGTCCATATTGTAATGAGATCAAGAGTCAGCTAGAGTTCGGAAATAATAAGCTAAATAAATTTTAGATAGTAAAATAATTCCTGCTTAAAGATAAATTCAAAAGAAAAATAATAAAATTATATATCACTTATTTAAGGGAATGGCGTCTTGCTATAAAATGGGATATGGTTCATCACGTCTAACACATTAAAGGTTAGCACTCGCAAACGATTTAACTATCTATGTCTTGAGTAAAAAAAGAATGAAAAATATGTAGTCCCATTATCCCGCTTCGGGGATTCACTGGGGATAAAATTGTTTCGCGTTAATCCAGCGAAACCTCTCTTTAAGCATTAATACAATGGCTTGGGAAATTACCTTCTTCCAATAAATTGGGTGCACGCTATGGGCTGATGGAAAAAAATCCAGCTGGCAGCATACTGAGAAGCACGAGAGCAGGCAAATATGATTTCTCCTTGGAGACGAGAGTGTGGTTTAGTGACACGGAATGCAATCTCGCAGTGATTTTTTTGGCTGAGTCAAAGCTAGGATACCAAATTACATGGACCGGATTCGAGACTCTGGAGGGAGGAATCGAATGTACGAGAATCCTGGAGATGGCGAAGGAAAAAAGGATGAAACATCAAGCAAAAAAGGAGAAAGAGAGTCGGCAAGGTTGGAAGAGCAGGGGAAATTTAAAGCGGAGACAAAAAAGGAAACGACGCTAAAATGAACGGGGTTGGAAAATACATGGATCGGCAACGGTATCTTGGGTATGCCATTTTTTGCGAGAAGCGAAGCGACATAGTTTTACGAATATAAGAGATGGACCATGATTTCCACCGCGATTCCGCAAGTCAAGCGAAATCACGAACGAAAGTGATTACGTGGGATACCAATTTAAAAATTCTTAAAAAGTGATTTTTTTCACCCTGTAAATGATCACTGGCGTGTAATATCTAGCCATCTGTTGAGTATATAGTTCAATCAACAGATTTTACTCTTCTATTTGAAAACTAAACGGAAAAAGAGGATAAAGAATAAGTCAAGAACTTTAACTAATCACCATTTATCAAATGGCAGAAATGTAAGTGGAAGGAGTGATTTAGCAACCTTCCAAACATACAGAATTTACCATTCTTTTATGTGAGATGAGATGGGCAAAGAACACAATAAAATGTAAGTAAACAATGGAGACATTATTGAAAACAGATTTCAGAATCAATTTGCAGTTACTTCTTACCATAGGATAAGTAGTGAGATATAAGCCATAAAGTTTTATTATTAATACTTAAAAGTAACTTGGGCCCTTACGGTGAGAAATATACGTTCACAAGATTCTTTAAATGTACGACATTTGGACAAGAAGATTATTCAAAATTTCACTTATACTATGAAAGTATTAATGTCTAAAGATCAGGCACTAAATAATCGTTAAATTGATATATTGCTGACATGCTGGAATACATTAAAAATGTAATCATAGAGCCGAGAGATGGATGATTATTGCTATTGTGATTCCTTCAGAGTTAAAAAGAAGCCATAGACAAAACGTGAAATCAATTTAACCATTTAAAAATTCGTTTAAAAGCGAAATGAATGAAATTGATAAGTGGTGATAGGTTAGAAATGGATCGAGCAGAATAAAAAAAATGTCTCCTTCTTTGATAAAAAAAATTTTTCGATCTCCATAGAGAATTTCTGTTTATATAAATGTTGTGTCTCGGATCTGCACTGGGTTTTTTCCCTCATAAAGCACATACGAAATTATTTTCTCTCTTTGGTAAGAACCACGAATCTATTGAAATCACTTTGGTATTGCTGTCACAAGAAAATAAATAGGAAAAAAGACTATTATTATCCGCTAGGGCTAACAGGATCCTATTCTGTTGAAGGACACGCTCTTTCATTACCTCCTTGGAGTTTCATCTGTGCATATTCCCTCTGTGCATAGCTAAATTCACACTATAGAAATTGAAGATACGTATTATGATGAAGATTATTACATAGATATATGTAATAAGTAAGCAATTTTTTTCCACCGATAGTCACCTAATATCCTTGGTCATCATGATTTGTCATACACTGACCCTTCCAGTAAATAACTATAAATACAAGGGATATTAAGTTTGATTACGACTTGAATATCAAACTCTTCCCTCTTCACGTAAATCATCCAGACCCATGGATTCACACGTAGGCTCTATACCACGAGTAAGCACAAAAAAACCCGATGGTCAATACGCAGTAATTATCGGCAATTTGGAAAAAAGAGAATACTATCCTGCAAAGTAGGATCAAACGGAATGGGGGCGAATGGTAGGGGGGTTGAATGAGGCCTGGTTAAATGAGGTAACCTTCCCTCCTCCCCATAGCTGCTGCGGAGTGAAGCAGGGGGTGGGAGCATGGGAGGGCGAAAACAAAAGAAAGGGACTCCCCCGCACTTTCCGATGAGCAAGACGAGAGGAGGGAAAAGTCTCGGAGGCGCACGGCCTCCGAGACGGGGAGGGAGAGAGGTTAGGGTGGGCCTGAAGATGAGTGCTCCTTGGCTCCGGAGGGGACACTTGCGTGAAAAATACGACCGGGCGGGAAAGACGAAGAAGGAGAAGAAGTGATACATCGACCCATCGATTGACACGGATACGGAACAACAAAATCCTCCTCTGGGAAGTTGGAGGAGGAGAAAAAAGTCGTCGACGAGCCACACGAAAAATAAGGAAGCGGACGATGTCGAACGACAGCCTGGGTCTACGCTTACATGCACGAATACATTTCAATATAACTTACCCCGAATCTCATGAATGCATACGTTCGCTATTACCGCACCCAGGTTAGGGTTTCTTCATAAAAAAAGCATTAGTTTGTATTCTAAATATCCACTGCTATTGATTATAGCCTGGGTTTATGATTACATACACGAATACACTGCAATATATTTTACCCCGAATCCTACGAATACAAACGTCCACAATTACCGATCCAAAGGCTGGGGTTTCTACATCAGAAAAGCGTTAGTTTGCTCTCTGAGTATCCATCGCTATTTTTAAGTTATCGTAATATATGCCAAAAATAGTAAGTAATGTTAATATAACTTTAATGATTGTTGCATGAGTCGCCGAAATTTACAAATAGAGAGTGCAATTTGGGTTGAGCTATACCCTCACTTATCCAAAACCAATCTTTGGTTTGAATACTAATCGAATGAGTCCACTTTATGAATTAGTCACCAAGGCCACGAATAATATATTATTTTCTTTGTAACCTATACATAATTAGAAAAATCATATTTTTTTGATATTAGGAAAGTAACTCCAGTGCTAGTAAAAATTAACAATCTTCAGCTCTGATTGCCTAAAATAAAAAAATAATGCAAAAAACATCGACCGCTTTATTATGAGAGCTCAATTAATTGAAAAATATAATGTATAAAATAGCATACATTGAAGTGTTCCTAATAGTATGAATGAAAGTACTATTTATGGAAAGTTTAGTCTTGTAAAATGGTTTTCAAAAACTGAAAATGTGCGAAAATTTTGAGGGTCAGTGTTTCGATTTCGTTCCCAGGTCCCGCAAACGTTACAAATAGTGAGTGCAATTTGGGTTGAGCTATATCCTCACTTTAGCAAAACTAATCTTTGGATTGAATACTAATGAATCCACATAATGAATAAGTCACCAGGGTCATGAATGATGTATTCTTTTTTATTTCAAGTGCTACCTAGTGGTGTAAATGAGAGATATTTTTGAAAGTGTCAAAATCCTCCCCTAATAATATATCAGGGAATTTAAGAAATTAGCCTCTAATAATTTGTTACCAGCCCCCTAACAATGCATTGAATGCCGAAACCCTAAAGGAAAACATCATCCTCGACTTTGGTAACACACCTCAAGAACACTCTCTGTTTTCAAATAGCCATAATTCTTGCCGTAATTATTTAAGCGTGAATTCAAATTTTTAAGCATGCATAATAGATAAACTATAATGGCAGTGGCTACTTTGAGTTAAGTGTTTACTTGAGTATAATATATTTCTGTCTAGTAGTTTTAAACTCATAAATGAAGTTGATGAAAACAGAATTAGAAGGATTTTAATGAAATATTTGTAAATATTAAAAATTGGCTAATCTGTTATACTAAGAATTCTTTCAAAAGAAGTTTTTTTATTGTAATTTTAGTGCCTTAACTCCCTATACCATAAGATCCTGACCCAGTTTTGAAATGATGTAGTCGTGTCTAGGCTGTTGAGAATGATTCATCGTTTAGACAAGACCCATCACTAACGTTTTAACCTGCAGTAAATATGAGTTCCTGCAGCATCAATATGGAAGAGAATGTTTAGTTTTTCTTCGGAGGCTCAATTAGCTAGTCATTGATGGAAGCGGATAGTGGCTTTGAGACAGCGGAAATGCACTGCGTCCCATTAGCGCTATACACTCAGAAACTCATTCAAAAACTTATGAAAAGATCGGCTATCCTCTAGAGGCTGAAAGATGACGTTGTCTCAGGTAAGCTGTGAGGGTAATTGAAATTAACCCTTTTAATAGAAGCGTAAAGCGTTCACGATTTCGGAAATGACAAAATTACATTCCAGAGTGTAATTATAAACACATGAGACACTTCGTGACGATCACTTCTTTGTAAGGAAGATATTTGGATAGGGGTAACAGAAGCAGTAAATCATTGTAAGCTAGGTCATTTCCTCATAACCATGCAATGGTGCAAAGAATTATTTGAGATTGAGGTTTTAGGTTGAGATTTTTGATGAATGTAACTAGTTCATAATTATAAGACCTTGAGAAAGAAATGACTCGCTATAAATATTGATCAAGTCTTCTAATCTCCGTTAAAATTAGAAAACACGAATGGAGCGTGATAAAGAAATTACTTATAGAAAAAATAACATTTCAATTGAATTACCATTCATCTAATAATCAACCTTTTACAGAAACACGACTGAAAAATAACGTTGAAGAATACTTTAAGCGTGGAAAGCTAGCAATACCGCTCTTATCTCGTTATTGGCAGGCCAATTTGCTCCCTAAATACGCCACTATCATGAGAAACCATAATAAAATCTCCCGTAGACTCGAAGTCCAGATTCTCCGTGCAAAAGGGGGCTTGATCGCGAGACAACGAAGGAATGCAACCGGCCCCAGAAGGCGTCTAATAATAATATAAAAGGCGAAGAAAATAACTAGTCCATAATTATGATACCTTGAGTAAGAAAATAGTCTTCATAAATATTGATTAAGTCCTCTAATCTTCATTAAAATTAAAAAGCTGAATGGAGCGTGATAAACTAATAACTTGTGGAAAAGATAAAATTTTTATTGTACGACCACTCATCTGATTATTAACCTATCGCATATTTACGGCTAAAACATAAAGTTTACAGAAATTTCAAGCGTGGAAACTGAGATCGATTTCCACACTGCTCAGGAAGCACTGGAAAGAAATTCACCAAGAGCTCCCAGTCATCACGGTTTACCGAGGTATACCATCCTTATCTCGTTATTGGCTGACTAATTTACTCCCTAAATACACTAACATCACAGGAAATCCTAATAAATTCTCCCGCAGACTCAAAGTCCAGATTCGCCGCGCAAAGTGGGCATGGAGGTGAGGGAAGGTAGGAATGCAACCGCGCCCAGATGGAAGGCGTCCAACCCGAAAACCCTCGCTAAAGCGTGCTCGGATACGAAAACATGCTTCGCAAACTGTTCGTGATGAGTGCAAACGTGATCTCGGGCGACGGCGGATGTGGCAGCGGGAAGCGTGGGTGGTGTGCGTCGGTGGACGGATGTGTGTTATAAGGGCGAGCAGGGAGGATGGATGAAAGAAGAAAACCAGACTGGCGCTTTGAGGGTTGCTGATTAAAATTTGCATGCAATTAAGGGGGATGTCGGCAGCGGCGACGGAGTAAAGGGCCGCTCTCTCGCACTGGATCCATTAATGGAAAATGGATGGGCCCGGTGGGGTAGGAGGGGAAGGGGTAGAGTTGGGGTTTGGGGTGAGGGATGCGGCCAGGGGGTGTGGGATGGGTGGGACTGAGATGTCGACCCTGCTTCGGTATGGGTGACCCTTGAAGGCAATCGATTTCGAAGACTCGACTCGAGCTGGGCAAGCCAAAAGAATGAAAGACAGGATGAGACCCTAGGGAATGGCCATATATTAGATATGTTGACGCAAAAAAATCGATAGAGGAATATTATAAGCAGCAGAATGTACTTTGGCGAAATCTTGTCACCTCTTGGATTTTTATAATTTTCCGGCCTCGGTGACGGCGGGGTAGAGTCCTTTCCTACCAAACCGAAGGTCGCCGGTTCAAGTATCACCTGGGTTTGCTGCCCCTACCAAGGGCATGGATGTTCGTGTACGATTAATTGCTAAATGTTACGAAAACCCGGATGTAGAGGCCAAGTAGTTCTGTTTTCGGTGGTATTGCATTGAAAAAATGTATCAACAACGTTATTTTTTTATAGAGAATATACAACGGTATAAATAATCCTTTTCTTTCACATTCCCAAGATTTCCGGTCAATTTGGACTATCAGGAGTAACCTGATTTTTTGTACTTATGGATATGTATCAAGGTTTTTTTTATTAACTCAAAATAACACACTCATCCTAATAACGATGGGCAAGTGGTCCGTAGAAAATCGGGTGAAGCATATTGGTTTAAAATATAGGAAATCCCGAGAGGAGCTCACCATAATATGTAATAAGCCAGGAAATAGTTACACTATAGCAGAATGTACTGATTAAAAGGAAATAATCAAATGCTATGGGACTATGCCTGTTTCGCGCCTGCCCCCGGGCGCGGTTGGGGTCTTTCCTATTAAGTTTTCCTATGCTGCTATCCGTAACTTTCATTTTTGCCCATATTTTGCTGACTTAGAAATCAACCTTTTAAAACTGCTCTTTCGATTTGAAGAAAACAGCAGGTACAGGAATTTATAGGGGTTGACAATTGAATGAAAAAAATGAAAATCATTAAATGGAAGATATAGAATGCAGAGGGGATTGAAAAATGGATGGGCTAGAGATACCCACCCTGTCTCAAATTGGGTAAGCTCAGAATAAAATCGATTTCAGGACAGAATCAAATGACATGGAATTATACAAATACATGCCTCGTGATTTGCCTGGTATGCGATAGTGGTGCTTTCCTTCGAGTCATTCCTATGTCGCATTATATGACGTTAGCAAAGTTAAACGATTTATTCCGTAATTATTTAGAAAGAATACATTGGCAAAGATCCAAATTCATTTTACCTCGATTCATAGGCACTTATCAGATGAAACGTAAATATTTTATGGTTTATTAATTTAAGTCAATGACGAACTAGACAGTTATTACTCCTTAAACAGGCAATTCAGGATGAAGACCTTTTATGGCAAGTTGAAGTCCTCTTAGTCGTTAAATAGGACTCAGTCATATTACGCTTAAAGACCAAACTCAGAGTGATAAAAAACATTCAATAGAAACTATTCGGCAACCCACTGTCATTAAAGTTGGTTTCTTAATGGGGAATGGAAGTTATTTGAATAAAATTAGCAGGAAAAACGCATGAATTTGCATCAAATAACTGAATCTAAACGTTATTAATGACTCCATCAGGAGTGAAGTGGGAAAATTTATCCGTAGACTGACCATGAATGAACTATTTTTGCATCAATATAAAAAATAAGAATTTTTAGGCCCTTCATACCGCGCATTTAAAGTTCAGATGTCATCAATTATAATGATTATCGGTATTTACACTACGCTTTAAGTTAAGCTTCGGTACTAACCACTGTTAATCAAAGCCAATTTTTCGGAGTCAATATAGCATTATGCCATTACATCCATCCTGTAAATTCCAGCATTTATGAATGTTCTTGTTGAATATAATTTATTTTCAAGTACCCATCAATGAAAAAACAGAGAAAATGTTGAACTATCTTCTAATTACACGATTGGTTACATTTGATTCAACTTTATGGTTGTGGGCTATATCATTTAATATAAACATATTTTTGCTGATATAACTCCTCATTGCATGGTGGGTTTTGCGTGGAGGTGAAGGGTGCCCAGTCAATCAGCAGCACACCGAGGAACGAGTTTGTGACGAAGTCGCGCGGAAGTTTTCGGCATGAAGCGAATGGTGGAGCCCTTGAGGACCCGTTGACGGATGAAGTTGGGACCGAGATGCGACGAGGAAACTCACCCGTGGAGCAAATGAAAAACCTACATTCGAGTTTTGGGCCCCAGCGAAATCCAGTCATCACTTTCAAAAGTTTTGAAAGCTCATCCAGATTCTCAATTAACCACGTAGAAATCTCCTTTATATGGTCGAAGCAGAAGGAACGGATGTTCAGAAAGTAGCCCAGACAAATCTTTTTGACAAGGGAATGCTAGTTAAGTCCTGAAAAAATTATAATTGAATTTCCGGAAGAAATCAAAGGAGCTACCTAATTTAAGTTTTCCCTCTTTTGGATTTTCTCTACTCACCGTAGGTACCTAATAATAGAGACTTTTAATGCAGCTCATTATTATATAAACCTATCATCATATTTTAACAGTATTAAACTCAATTCAAGTACAGTTACACCTCACTTTCACGTAGAGTTAGAGATGCATTTAAAGTTTTATATTTGCCAATATTTAAAGGCGTTAGTGAATATACACAGTTTATTTCCAGCTAAGATATATCTTTTTGTGTAGAAAATTTTGTCTGTGTATGAATTCAATTTCAATAAGATTGGATATTTCAATAAGATAAGTGATAGTATAGGATTAACGATATTATAAATTTGGCCTCTTTTAACCTTAATTTGGTTGAAATCAGCTATCAAAAATATCGATTTTGGCCAATTAATAATATGTATTACTTGATCACTTAAATGTGGAGTGAACTTCACCATCAGCTGTTGATGACGGTGTTTTATGAAAATAAAATTGAAGAAGAACCATCTAATCTAACTAACATATTCTAATTAAAAATTAACTTATTTGTGTTTCCATTTGGTTTAAGCAATTGCTGATGTAAATGTATCCTGATGTTAAAAAAACGAATAATATTTAGGTGAATGGAAAAACTGCTTTAAAGAGTTAAAAGCAAATAGATGTCAATTAAATGAATGAAATCATTATATCCATCATTTAAAATCTTATTTAACTATCAATTTATAACGAAGCAATTAAAAAGTAATTTACAAATTTCCGCATTATTTCAAAGCAATTAAAAACAATCTTGCCAGAAAAAAGGAAAAAAAAACGACGCAAATTTTCGAACATTTCACGTTAGCCACGTGTGAAATGCCTATGACCTCCGTGGCAAAGGAAAGGGGGAAAAGGATTATATTTTTCATGGCATACTTCAAATACCTAGTAAAATTAAAGAAATTGAACTCGTTCAGGGCTTGACTTATCTACTATGAAAGAAGTTTCAAAGTATAGAACGTGTTCTTGAGGTGAAGAAAATGCCAGCTTTATGCGTGATCGTAATTTAAACGAACCATTTTCCTTGCTGTTAAAGGGTTATTTTCAGACGCGGATGTAGTAAAAGAGTCCGTTTCCTCCCTCCTATGCTTAATCTTCCAACCTTTCATAACGCCGTTAACCCATTTAGGAGTTTTTTCGTTTCACACGAGAGACAAATTGCACGAGAAGACTTCCGAATCTTATTAAATAATTGCCGCTTCATTGTCTTGGGTTATTCAAAAGGCGCCATACCGGCGACCAGGAAATGTCCCCTGTCTTTTTTCACCACCATACAATGAGGGAGGGAAAAAATTGAAATGTGTTCGTTCCTGTCTGTGTCTATCAAGATATCTCACTACCTCTTTGCTCCCCTAGAATTGCTAGGAAGAGATTCATATAATTGAAGAGGAAACGATTTTGAAAGAACAGCACCAGAAGAAAGTTAAACAGTTACTATTAATGCCATTTCCTACTGCATCTCAACCAATTCATACATACATGTTCAAAATAGTCTGTTGTTCGAGGAAATCCCCATTGGGACAGTTTGCAAAACGTTTCATGGACATGGCAACAATATTTTGTGAATTATTTTCTTGGACGAAATAGTGAGGGAAATATTTCCGAGGTCACCTTGTCACCTTAAAAAGTGTATTGTTATTTACGGCATCATAGCTTTATCATTGCACGTAATAAGATATCAACTCAAATTTAGATGGTATGTTTCTCACTGTAATTAATATATTTGAAATTTTCGAGTATCCTAACCGACATAAATAATTTACTAGGCTCTCTCGATCTACAAAATATAAATAAAGTGAAAATTTACGTGTGAAAAGGTGATAAAAAGAAAGAACAAACAAATTTATAATGGAAGTGTTTCTGGAATTTTTTAGAGTTTTCGTTCCCATGCTCTTCCACAGAAGAAGATAATGCTACAACAAAATAAGTGAAGCCATGGCTATTCAATATTTGTTCATCTAATCACGTTATAATAAAACTATTTCGGTGAATAGAAAACCGTTAAAAAATTAAATATTTCTTGATGACTTCCACGCAAATTTATTAAGCGCATTACTAAGACGAGTATGGATACCTTTCAAGGCGACACGGTGAATATATCATCTAAGAATATCACCTTATTTCTAGGTCTGACAGGAATAATAAATTAAGAGAGATAATTTTCCTAACGGATAGATATGGGAATTCGTTTATCCACTGAAAAATAAGGGATTATTATGAATAATAGGGCTCAGTAAGCGCATTTACTTTCTTTATTTCCTTGTTTATATTTCCAAATATTATTCTTCATTTTAACGCCTGGTGTCGTATTTCCCCCACCACGCTACTATTGAGTAGGCTAGCGGGGTTTTATTTACATTTAGACATATATTATTTTTATTTCAAGCAGTTCTAGAAGCAGCCTTAGTTCTCAGTTCCTGCACAGTCAAGTCTTACGAACTTACTATGCGCTTAAAAAGACGGAAAACGGGTTTGTGTGTGGCTACAGTGTTGGCTTCCCACCCCGTGGACTCGGGTTCGAAATCTAGCGGCGGCAGAGAATTTTCAGAGACTACCCGGTGCTTGCTTGGATGTTGTGAGAGGAGGAAATTTCAAGGACATCCCTCAGTCCATCGGATGGGACGTAAAGCCGTGTTCCCCTTGGTGCCTTTCGTTAAAAGAAGGCTAATACCAACGCGGGGTTTCTCTCCTCCCTATCCTCCATACACTTCCCTCATGGCGCAAATGGCCTCAGACGTCGCACAGTGGGCTGAAATCGAAAAAAGCTGGCCAAAAATGATTTTTTTCACTTTTTAATTTAGAAAAAAGTATTATATTTTCAAATTACAGAATAATCAGTGACCACATTACTGAAATAATTTTATTCATAACTCATTTTTTTAAAGCAGGAGACGTCTGTGAATTTAATGAAAAATTATCTCAAAATTTTTTTCCCATATTTTGAAAAAATTGACTAAAGTTTTTTGATACTGTTGCGTTATGTTTTAAAATGCCTAATTTTAAACCATTCCATAATAAAAATGAACATTTTCATAATTCGTTGTAGTGAAAGTTTTTATTATAGCGATAATTTTTATTGCTTTTATTTAAACAATTAAAATGTCCTATTTTTCATGTATTTTTAACATAATGTAGAGAAAAAGTTGATGTTTTTCACTTTGCTTCACGAAGTGTTTAGCACCACATTGTAAAATAAAGTGTCAACTTTAGTTATCAATTGAAAAATCCTGCCCCAATTTGCCACCCCGCCTCTCCTGTCAAGTTATGTGCGTGTATGTCCAACCGCCCGACGCGGTGGTTTGATGCGAACATTTGTTCAGACTTAGCTGTGGCAGAGGATAATTCACTAAAAGTGAGACGAAACTACACTTACATGCACTGCATACATTTAGCATGCCATATTAGTCTTATTGTTCTATTTTTCTAAGCGCACATTACAATTTCCTTCATGAGACATATAAACGACTCAACGATTGCGCTGGCAGACCAGATTCTTGTCTCGGGAAGCGGGCGGCTGCAAAGCATTAATTCTTGGAAAACCCAATTCTAACCACTATAAACTCGCATATTCTGATATCCGTACTCTCCTAGGCCATACGTAGCAACCATCAGCTCAAACACTGAAAAGGGCACACGTGTGGCGGAGCGCCGCCGCGCCGCAACGGCGGGCACTACCCTGCCGACCGCGTTAATCCCTATTGTACCCGAAAACCCAACCACTGTGTTATGATTCTTATCTAGCGTAAAAGAAGTTCTGTACTCGTTTCATAACTGTCCCTCTCTAGAAATGCCATTTATTGCTTTATAGCCTCGGTCTATGAATGGGTTTTTGGACTGTTGAGGATCGCTTCCCTTCGACATCCGTGCAAACAATTTTCTACGAAGTAGCTCACACGGGGTTTTCCACAAATGCTTCTTTTCAATTGGTTGAAAACTATTATCTTTTACGATTTTACCGAGAAAAGTAATGATTTTGTCTTCGTAAGTGCGAAAGGATGTGAGTGCTTGCGCTACGGATGCGAAGAACCAGGGTTTATTTTCCCTAAGTATACTTACCTTGAAATTTCAGCGTTGAGGCCGAACTACTACTAGCGAAGGATATCTCGGAACGATAAAAAGGTACGTTTTCCAAGTAAAATCTCTGTGATCGTGTGTATTATTCAGAGAATTAAGTTCTAATTTCGATTTCCTTGCCCGGTGGTTTAAATTGTTGATATTTTGGATGAGAGAAAACGGAGCGCATGAAAGTAACCCGCAAAGAAATACATGACGTTATTGTTAATGAAAATGTAAATTCGCCGTCGTCAAAACGTAAATTGGCCCTTCAATATCTTTATGGTAAGTTAAACTTGGGGAAAGACGAGAAGACAAAGGAAATGTTGAAGAACTTCATGAATAAATACTTTTTCAATAGGTATATCTAGAAATGGAAAGAATGCAAGAGAACCAGTTTGTAATAAAATTTCGATGTTGATTAGAGAAGGATAAACCGCTCCCAACAGATATGCATGAAACTCTTCTTGAGACCACTTGTTAAAGCATGGTCAAGGCATGACTAATGATGGGAACACTGCCCAACGTTTTTTTTCTGAACCTAAGCTAACATCAGAAATTACCGGTATGTTTACCACCAAAAACTCAAATTATATAGATTTTTATATATTAATTCAAAAACTTGTTATGAATATTTAAAATTTTTGGAAGAAGGATTTGGTGAGGACTTTTTTCCTTTTTAAATAAGCATTAGCGAGGAACTCATCTCGAGGTTTGCCTCAATTTTAAAAGCTCTGACATCTGGACCTGAGATAGATTATGCCAATTTCAGCGAGTACTGCTCAGAAACTGCATACCTTTTCGTGGATTTGTATCCGTGGTACTACACGCCCCCCACGGTGCACAAATTGCTGTTTTATGGAGCATCAATTGCCAAGGCTGCAGTGCTTCCAATTGGCCAACTTTCGAAGGAAGCTTTGAAATATCGCCACAAAGATGTCAGAAGATTCCGAGCGCACCACACGCCAAAAATTTCGCGCTGAACTGAAAGGAGATATCTTTTCCGAAGGCTTCTCCTTACTTCGGATCATCTAATATCCAATAGTTATGTACGTACAAATGCTAAAAGAAATGTTTCAAAGGATATACGATACTTGTATTGGAAGAGCCAACTGGTAGTGGACAGAGATGAGGACAGTGACGGCTGGGAATCCGATGAAAACTGGTAGTGGCTGGCAAATTTATCCCTTATGTTTTCTTATGTTTTATATATTTATGTTAATTTATTATGGTTCTTAAATAATTTTGTGGTATTTTGGTTTATGGTATAAATTGTTTGCGAGGTGCTTTCTTATGTGTGTACTTTTGGACAAAATGTTGACGCAAAGTTAGTTGACTAAATCACTAATGTTTAAAAAATAATTTTATGTATTTATTATGAACATTTTTATTTAAATTATTAAATTTAATGTTAAACTACTTAATGTTTTATTCCTAGCTATTAATTTCAATTAAATGTTCCCTCTTTACTGCAGCGGTCCAAATAGTCGATTTTTGTTTTTTTTTCCGTCTCCGCGTATTTGTTTAAAAAAACTCCCCGGATTAATTTTTCGGCAAAATGTCTTTATAATTATGTTATATAGCCTAAGTAAGAATAGGAGGAAAAATTTCATCGAGCTAATTGTAAAAATATGGAAGATATGATTTTTGGCCAGCTTTTTTCGATTTCAGCCCACTGTGCGTCGGTCTCTCCCCCAAATACCTTTACCTTGAAAAGGCAGAACGGAGCACTTACCTGTGAACGACAGTGGAGAAGTTCTTGAGTTGCTTGCTCGGCTCGTTCCAGCAATCCACAACGAGTGGGTCGCTGCCATTCTTGGCGCCGCCGTACGCCGCCAGCGGCGTCTTCATCCTCGTCAGCGCCAATCTCACGGCATCCACGGCCACTTCTACCGACGCCCGCAGTGCCTTGCGACCGCTGCCCGCCCACAGGCGCGTCGACGTCCGAGGCACCAGCTGAAGCAGGCCCACGGGTGCCAGGTCCTATGAAAGATAATAGTGTTATTATATAGCGCTTCCCTCAACAAAATACAGCAAAAAGAAAAAGAAATTTGTTAAATTCAGGATTTCTTCTCGGTCTCTACACCAGGTCAATTCAGTCGTATTCGCTGAAGTTTCGGAAAACGACTTGTCTTCCAAAAATCGAGATCTGCCTCAATCAAAAAATTTCAATCGTGATGCCGGCTTTCATTTAAGAGATGCTTGGACTCCTGTAATTATTTTCACAAAAATCACAGGGAGAGTAAATAAAGAACTTCAAAAGACCGTCAGCCAATGGGACGTCACCTTAGCCGTATTGTTGTACTCGCCAAGCGGTCGATGCGGTTCAATGTGAATTTGGACATTCAGATAGAAACACGCGTTGAGAATGAAAGACAAGTCGTTTTTCGAAACGCCTCCCAGCACGACAGAATTAACCTTGCGTAGAGTCCGAGAAGAATTCCGGAATAATATTTACCAGGAAATATTAAAATTGTTTATAATTTCTAAAGTGTTAAAATGGGTTATCCCAAAGACTATCACCTCAGAGGTGGTAGCCAAGATCTTGGAGCAATGACAATACATTATGATGCAGCCCTATGTGTCTTTTATCTATTCACAAACAATTCCTAAAAGTCTCTTATTATAAATATAAATTTATAGACATTTTCATATTGTTTTTTAATATCGTTTTTCAAAATAGGTAGTCATGTTATATTTTCTATAAAATATAACCAGCTTTATATTCCATTTCAATTGTCAGTGAAAGGGGAGTAAATGCTTTTGCATAAAAATGATAACCTTTTCTAAATTAGAAAAATGTTTGGTCAACTCGAATGAATAAATTAATGAGTGTATAAACTTTTGAAGAAATAACCGAAGCAGTCAGTAAATACCATTGAAATTTGTTGAGCCCATGTCTAGAATGTACGGAGATAGGTTAACGATATTACCACCAGTGCACTGCAGTGGGGCAAAGAATAAAAAAGGACCCAAAGAAAAACATTGCTCTCTCTCTCTCTCGCAGATCATTTTAGCTGATGGTGATGTGTGCCCCGCATACTTATTCGGTTTGTTACTAAACGTTTCGTGTCAGTAGGATAGTTTCCTATTTTTTATTGCCTAAATCGAAGCATTAATACTCCTGGAGTACGCATTTTACGCTCATAGATTTTTAAATGACGATATCTATTTTTCGCGATAAAATGAAATATGAACATTTTTTCAAGCGCGCAAAAACGCGACGGTTAATTATGAATGCTGGGAAAGGCCGCGTGACGTCTGGCTGCTGCTGTGTGAGACCACGTGGGTGCGAGGCTATGGTCTCCGCTACGATGCAGGCTGCTAGCATTCGAGCATGGTGGTAGCGTAAAGTACCCTGCTAGCAGGTAGCGCTTGTCTTAAATAAGGATTATTAATACCCTATCAAATGAAGGAAACTTCCGACCATAGGCAATTTAATAGGTGATTTATTAAGAGATGTTTTCCTGAGCTCTGTGCCTCATGTATGCATTGGTAATCTCAGACAATGTAAAACTCCTGGCTACTCGTATAGAATCTAGGTTCCTGTGACGCCACGTGGAGAGTCATCATATGGGCGCCAATCTGGGCTTTTTCAAATGAGATTAAAATTGACCGTTAACGTTCGTTTAAACTGGGATTCATAAAACCAAATAATTTGTATATTATAAATATACTAATGGTGGGTAACGAATCGCAATGCCTTTTGTTTTCTTTGATGAAAGAAACTACCCTAATAAAAGTGACCAGAAACGTCCACGAAACGTCGGGATACAAATCCAATAAGTACCAATCCAATAAATCGCTAAAAATTCTTAAAATTACCTTAACGCCAATTTATCTTATAAACGGGACATTAGACAAGCAAAACCGAGATAAGAAGAGGAAATAACCTCGCCAGTGTTCTCCTCTTCCTCAAAGTCGTGCTCTCCTTCCTCTTCGCTCTTTTCACCGTCCCCATCTTCCTCTGCCTCGCCGTCGCTCTGCATAGTCAACATTGGATGGTCTCCGGTAGCCGAACGTTGAAATCTCCCCAGAGGTGGCAGCGGAGTGAGCGGAGTCATCTCGCCAAGACGTGGAGACCATCCCAGCGCAGTCGGCAGAGTCGCCGCGGAGGACGTGAGGTGTGGGACTGCGGTCGCTGAACCAGCGGGTGAGCCGCTGGTCTCCGGCGGCCTCTTTCCCTCTCCAGCGGCGGCGGAAGCTGTGCCGTTACTGCACGACGCAGCGTGACGCCGGACGGGCTTCACTCCGACGCCGGCGTTGGTGTCCACCCACAGCCACTCCCAGTCTCCGCTGACGGCAAGTCCCACGCCCAGATCCTCTTCGGCGTCAAGGAGGCTCGCCTCTTTGAGGAGGCGGCGGACGAAGGAGGCCGAGCCGAAGAACACGGACACGCCAGGGGCGTCTTCGAATTCGCTGTACTCCTTTTGTGGTGAATGGAGACAACAGCAGTTATGCACATGCATGTATTCGGCTATATATAATTAATCATTGTGAAAATTCAGTTGATATAATCCCAACGGACAGAATGATTCTACACACAAGTTACCTTGTGCCATCTAGCAGATAATGTTAATTTGAAAAAAAGCTAGGCAAATGAACGATTCATTTTTATTTTTTTGTATTATATGTATTAATATATTTTAGCATAAAATAAAAATTTATCCTCCATTAGATAATTTACTGCTGAATTAACTGCATTTAATTCATGTACAGGTATTTTATGAATATAGTATCAAATGCAAGCTAAGGAAGTATAAGTAAGACACAGGCATTGGTTGCAATGGCGTCCCGGATAATCAGCCCTTCCATTATATATGGGTTAGAAGGCAATGTGCAAGTGCCAAGATAAATTATAAATATCGGAAATATAAAATAAATATCCATAATTAAAAAAAATAAGAGGCAGTGAGGAATTATCGCGGCGTTAGATCTATACCCGTTTTACCTTGGCTGTGGAAACCATAGCTTTCTTTCATGCCCCCACTATCCTGCTAATTCCAATCCATTTCTAGCAAGCATTATAGGTAGGTCACTCTTGCTGAGTGAATAGACTTGATTAAATACCGACTCAGTCGACTTCAAAGGTTAAGAAAGAAGAGCCGGAAAAAAACTTATTCCTCAGGAATAGGTTCTTCCTGATGACGTCTCCATGCTTCTGGGTTTCACCGCGTGGATTTTCTTTGCGACGACAGTTTCTCCTGTATTCCAACCGCCGTCTTAAGGTCGATGTCGGGATTCAATTTTTGGTGACCTGAAGACGCCGGTTAGAATACCGGAGAAACTGTCGTCGCAAAGAAAATCCACGCGGTGAAACCCAGAAGCATGGAGACATCATCTAGACAACGCCGCGGGAAACTACGCATCAGGTTCTTCCCGAATAGAGTATGTGCACATTTTTGGGAAGTGATCTTAAAAAATAATTTACACCTCAATTAGGCTAAATTCCGAGTCTGAGAATAGAGAGGTACTTTTTAAGCGAGATATTAATTATTAAAATTCGCAAAATTAATGATGCGCTGAAACACCGGTCGGCCACATTCTCAAGGCTGTGACGTCATTTTGTTCGACGTGTTCTCAGGCATTCCTAGTTCTTTAGGGTGAGCCCCTCTACAGCGTATACTGAGTTTGGAAAGAAGCAATGGAATGCCTTATGAACTAGATTTAAAGTGTGTACATGCCATCATCTACATCTTTTAATTCATTTGTTTCTCGGTTACGCTGACGACAAGACTCTATCAACTTTTCTACCTCGAACTACCTAATCGTATTTCTTACTCCTCGGTTCTCGCATTTGCGTTCGTTTGCAGATTTGTAGTGACATTAAAATTAAGAGACACTTAAACAGTGATGATCCTTGAAAATAATACGACTTAATTCGAGAAAAATAAGTCACTAATTAGTAACTAACTTAGTAACTGTACCCGTACTAATAACTAAAAAACGGAAAATTAATTTTCGATAAAAAGTGATAGTTTGGGTATTCAAAATGTTTGTAATTTAATTCCAAACACAGTGATGCTAATATTTTCCAAATCGGATGTGAAATTAGCTCATTATTACGTATCACAAGTCGGGACTACTTTTTGGAAATGCACCGCGCGCAGGGATTCCTCGCTTAATGGATAGTCATAACCGGTCATAACAAGACACTTGTATCTTGAAAACCAATTCACTTATGCTGTGAAGAAATATAAAATGAACCAATTATTAAATTGTGCTAACAAATGCTTCGAGAAGCATATTTAAACCGAATGAATGAAAAGTAATCGTCTGATCTAACTATCAAATATTTGATTTCCAGCCCGAGAGATTTCCGTCATTCATCCGGACCAAGTTTTCAATAACCAATTTTTAGATATACCTCACAAATGCTATTCATAAACCTCAACCAAGCAAATGTACATCTGACTGACATATCTATTTTAGCGAACTGAAAATAACTTGTAGAAACATTGAGATAATCAGAACTCTGCTTTTGAATACATTAATTCTACGAAAGAACAAATACGTCGACTAAAAGTGCGTTTTTTTTAAAGAAATTAAGATCAGATTACTGCTTAAACTGGACCAAAATGTAACTTCAGTTATTTGTGCTTACGTTTAAAACCTTAAATAGCCCAGAAGAAGAAGAACCCAGCTCAGTAACGGCAATTTAATAATTAACTATGGATATTCATCCAGTCACCACGGGCCATAACTGAATATGAAAAATTATTTTTCGCGAGTCAGTAGGTTAAATAATAATAGAATAGAAAATAGTTAAATAGATAAATTAAATTATGATCGGTATTTGAAATGACAATAATACAAATATCGATAGTTATCTACGTACCGGCACATTTACTTCCATAAACCTTAGAATCGTGCTAACAAACTTTTGGCCAATTACCTACTGTAAACAATCTTACTTAATTCACGTATGTTAGACCTAATTTCCGATGAGGTTTCCCGTCCATTTCTCTTTATTATGAATGAGACAAGACAACAAAAAAGCTCCAGTTCAACATTAAAACTTCGTGCCGAGGCATGTAGGTATAGTCCAACATAATCAGCACGGTCAATCATTGAAGCATCCACCTTCGGGATATTATTTGAAGAAACCCTCACGAAACCTGATTCCATGATAAGCACTTAAACGTATTTCCCTTTACACAGATCAGATCCACCAACTTTTTCCAGATCAGATCCACGTAGTTTATTGAATCATAAACACGATCATAACACGATAAACACCTTGCACGCTGATGAAATAGACCAGAATGACGTCACATACCGAGGAGCCAATAGGTGAGCGTTTTCGTCTGCCTAATATCGTTGCGAAAACAATGCATATTAAATAGTAATTATTAAACAAACTAAGCAACAATTAATGCTGTTAATCGAAAGTAATGATATTTACGATACATTTTATCGAATAAACTGCATTTCAATCGTATTCCTCCCGAGTGCACATACTCTATTGAATATGTATGAATCAGTAAAAAAGAGACCCACATTTGGCCAAATCAGCTACCTACCCAGTTACCCCCATCCTCTCTGTTGTCTCCATACTCGTGGATGATAGATGGCAAAGCTTTGGCTCTGGCTTCCTCGGAAACTTGCAGTAGCCTCCTGAGCCCCGCCCTGAGATCGTCTTTAGAGTCCGAGGGCAGAACAACGACCGAAGGCGCGAGGTGGGCGGGGACGCTGGTGTGCTGGGTTCGATGCTGGGAGGGGCGGTGGGAGGAGGGCTCATTAAGCTCGTGGACAAAGGCCATGCGGAGCTGCGTGGCTGCAGGCGAAGGGTCCGAGACGACAGCTACGCAGCGCCAATAAGAGCCTAGCAGCAAGACTTTCAAGGCCTTAGCGACGGCGATTTCCGAGGGCCCGTAGCGGACCTCCAGCTGACTCAGCTCCTGAGGATGAAGGCAGAGTTAAAATCCATTAATTCACATGCAGGACAAGGCCGAATTGAGCAGGGGGTCTAGGGGTTCAAACCTCCCACTATGGTGATGGAGATAGAATCCTAAGCGTCATTCCTACAGCTGAACCTACAACGCCTGAATTTGATTCAGGGCTTTGAAAGTGAAGTTTGGTAAGGAGGACAACCGAATTTTCCACAAGAAAGTAAAATCATGTGAGGGCACCGTTTATAAAATTAGGACTCTTACTTTTTATTTCTCTCGTTTTCCGTGTCGGTTCAACTTTAATAAAGAATAGAGTAAAAGATTTTAATCTACCGCAGAATTCCCAGCTTTTTCTGCCTTACCAGCAAAAACTTTCCTCCCTTCCTACCCTGGGCTTTAAAGACATGAATTCATTAGGAGAGAGGCTAAAGATTATTACTCAGTTCTTCCTTCCTTCCTTCCTTCAGTCATCTATTATTCATAGCACGTATTGTTCCCCATTACTATGTAATCCCTACCA
Organism: Ischnura elegans; assembly: GCF_921293095.1. NCBI lineage: Eukaryota > Metazoa > Arthropoda > Insecta > Odonata > Coenagrionidae > Ischnura > Ischnura elegans. The sequence continues at coordinate 68,717,844 of NC_060248.1, read as the reverse complement.
TGTGTTGCCTTTGTGTACCTACTTTGTCGTTCACTTATGACCAAGGCCACGATGTTCCAAATATACCCATAGTTAATCCTCGCAATATAGTTCTCCCATCTTAGTTTGTTATGTGTTTTTAGTGACTGAATAGCGATTGCTGTTTTGTTCAAGAGAAAACGTGATTTTAAATGCTAGAGAGCAATTTTTCCTATTTTGCTTATGAGTATATTGCTTGAATAGTTTCCGGAGTGTCTAGATGACAAGATACTGATTGTACAAGGTTGGCTTGTAGTAATAATACTTGCATGCCTCGTGGTTTAGCAGCAGGTGATAAAGAAAACTTTCCGGAAAGCACTATTTCTGCTAGATCAGAAACATGGTAGTGGTGTTGCTAAAGTCTATTGTATATTGACTATCTTAGGTGTTAAATTACTAAAAATCACTCACGTAGTTTCAACTTATTGCTGTTGAGGATTGTCTTAAAAGAAAAAATGATGCGTTGGAAACTGTTTTGGAATTCTTTTGTTAACCAACCTTTTTAAGGTAGCTGTTACACCAAAAAATTCCATATGGATTAGTTCGAATCGTCATTGTATCTGTTTAATGAGCTCAATGTTTACGCATTAATTGATGCGTAAGCATCAAGCTCATTAAACGTAATGGGGTGCGTAAACATTGGTAATTTAATTCAAGGTCACCGTCTATTAGTGATGTCATTCTGCGGTCAAGAATCCTCGTGCAAAATTTGTAGTCGACAATTCTAAACGAAGGAGGCCGGCAGGACAGCTAGTGAAAAGCTTATCTATAAAATCCAACGTTATGTCAATAAAGTAAAAGTAATAGACTTGAAGGCTGGAAAAAGATCTGACTTTATGAACTCACCAAGGGTGAATAGTAAGCCCTCTGCCCAGGCTCGAACCCGGGCCAGCTCAGAACCGGCACTCCCGCTGAAGAAGATGCCAATGCAGTCGTGTATCCCCTCCGCGCACCAATTCCCAGCACCACGGTGGCCACCACTCTCCGGCCCTTGACTGCATCGCACCACCGCGATGCACCAGAGAGCAGAACGTTGCTGCCATTTCGCTCGCCTCTTGGCAGAAGGATGGGAAGTGGCTGCAGAGACACCGCGCCCACGGCCAGGGTGGACGAGTTTAAAACGGACTTCTCGAAGGCCTTCAGAAGGGCTGGGTCATCCCTGCAAAGAGACAGATGATAGGGGTTGCACATCGTGTGCTCAATATAGGTCAGAAAACCAGGGAGGACAAATTATTTTCAGTAGTGGAATGTATTTCCAGCTTTTTACTATTGTATAGTATTGTAGAATAATGTTTTCATGTGCAAACAGAGAAAGGATCCTTCAGGAATCAAATTTTTGACGGAAGACTATGCTATCATCGAACTGGACAATTTTTTAATAACGATGGTGGAACTAGTGTTAAAACGTAAGAGTTATTTTTGGAATTTCATTTTTCTGTTAGATCAGTAACAACTACATCCTTGTTAATCAGCTATTTCAAACTTTTTTCATCAATTGTAAGGGTGAGAAAGTAATAAAAATATTTCACTGTCAAGAATTTTAATTTGTCGCTATTGCGAAGAAAGGAAGGTACTAATGGAAGGTACTAGTGGAAGATCTCTGAGAGAGAGCTCTGTTTCACACTTAAACAGTTTAACACTAAAGGTTTAAAAAAAATATTGAACTTAATGGTTATATTTCATTTAAAATTATATCGGAAAACTGGATAATTTTATTTGAATTGAATGATATATCGAATCATCACTTTGTACACTGAAATATTGTTATCATGGAAAGTTATTTATTTGAAGTAAACAGGGAGAGCTTCGAAATTGATTTCAAGATTGAAAAAGTGTTTATAAAGCATAGTTCCTAAAAGATCGGGAAAGTTTCAATAAAAAATATCTTCCATGATCACTATACCTGGAAACTAGCGCCAAGTGCAGCTGAGCGGGGTGGTGATGCTGGTTGTAGTGTGATGACGTCAAAGAGGCGTGCTGAAAGCTGTGCGCTGATTGGATGGAGAGTGCGAGGAGGAGGGAGGAAGCGAGGAGGAGGATGGGGTGAGCGGGAGGGGTGGAGGACGAGGTGCCGGCTTGAAGGTCGCGGGGGAACGCCATCAGGCCCACCTCTACGCGACCACCCCCGACCAGAGGACCCTTCTAGGCCCTGAGCGACTGACGGCGGCAGCCGCCGACCCGCTGCGGAGGAGAAGGAGAAGTCCACCGGAGAGTCGCGGGGTGTGCCGCGGTGACCTTCTCCGCCCCCTCGGCCTCTCCTTGCCGCGAAGTTCCCGCGTGGGGCAGATCACCGCCGCCGCCGCCGCCGCCGCTGGAGACTCCCCGCCGATGGGGCTGGGACGCCCGGGACTCTCCGCTCCCGGCGGCGGCATCCGCACTGCAAGCGAAAATACGAGAACGAATTGAGTTTGATTTTAATCTTTCACCCACTACTGAGATAACATTATTAAAAAAAAAATATTTATAATTTTGAAGACCTAAACCTCATGATTAATTTAAATTCAATAAAAAAGAGAGAAAGCGATTTTTCCTAAAATTTATTTAGAAACGTACGACGCGTCTCGACCGTCAGGTCATTTTCAAGTCCCATGTGATATACAAAGGAATTCGGCTACCTAAAAGCTCTCTTTTTCATTAAATGAAGATGACATAGCACTGCATCTCTCCTACCTCAGTTACTTTTACTCAAGATTCATATTTATAAAAGAGATATTATTAGAATTAGAGGGAAATAATTCCACATAATGGCTAACTGTTGAGTTCTAATCTCTTTTAGGGCTATGTGTCGCTGCAGAATGTAACTCTACCGATTGCTAAGAAAGCTATCTAATACCTGTGATGCTGTGAATATAATTACGCTGAAGCAATACCGTGGGGATATTTATCAACGTTAAAATTCCTTTACAATGGAATATGTCATACCGATGTTTACTTAATTCAGAAATCCACGAATAAGAGTAGTGTTTAAGGTCACTGAAAACCCCAATAATGGATTCACTTCAATACGTAGTGTATTTCCCATCAAAATTGTCAAAACAATCTGCTATACAAAGATTGCATGATGCGTAAATCACTAATACGTGCTCGAACTTGCTGACTAGATATTTTTTCAGGCTATTACTTGAGAGCATAATGAAGAGAATTTCATCGTAGGTACGTAGATGAGGAATTCGGTAAACTAACGGAGCCCCCTGATTCAGTGCCGAGCCTTTTGAAACCTTATATTCTTAGAATTTTGACAATACTCAGAAGATACTCACTTTTGGTGTGAAATAATTTTATTTCCCGCTTTCATTCTGGTGAATTGTTTAGCCGACTTAAATGAGAATACAGCACTTATTACAATCTTTGCCATCATTACCATGATATCACCATTTTTGTTAGATTGAATGTGTGTTCATGGATACCTTGGTAAAATATATCACAGAATATAGTCCAAAAGTTAAGGGCATAATTTTATAAGCAGAAATTAATAATAATAATGGGAAAAATCTGTGGGAATAATGGATATCTTCGAAAAACCTTATTATGTCCTTTTTATTTTCCTCCTCTTTGACTCGTACATTTGGAGTAATGTGTGGGAGCATCATGAAGGAAGTTAGATTGGAGAATATTGAGCGTATTAATCACCATTATTAATGTTATACAATTGGTTTGAATATCAAGTAAAATGAATTACCATCATTTACCCTCAAGTTAGATGCTTTGAATTGAAGCAAAGATTCACTATAAATACTGTAAAAATATCACATTATTTCCGCAGAAAATATGACAAAAAGATACAAACTAACATGGATTTAGGAAATGAACTAGCACAACTCCTCGCATCAAATATAATTTTTTCCTATAATCATAAAAAATGGAAACTATTATTATTCTTTCATACCCATGACATTTCGACTCAGTCGTTTTTTGTCACATTTTACATTCTCTGACCAATTTTACTGGTCCATTAATTTTGGTAATAATTCATAATTGGAATAATTGACAGCGCTATTACTGGGTACTGAAGAAGCGTTAGATGTCGAATAAAGTAATTTACGGCAGATTTTTTTCTATCCAATGTGACGTATACAATTCTATTCGTCCACAAAATCTTTTTTTAGCAAGTTAACTTCACCACAATTAAAAAAAACCTTGATTACATGTAAAAGCATCATGAATAATTATTTATTTTGTCCCGAAAAACTAGAATAGAGATGAAATTAAATTGACGGATGGTTAACGGTTGCATAATAGATCCAAGAATATGTGAGATATTTAGTGATATAGGTACCTAAATAAATAGGAAAAAGTCATATTCATTGCTATGACAGCAACATGCAGAGGAAAACGTTTCACGCAGGGTATTTTATCCTTAACGGAATGGCGAGACGTTATTTGCATAAATGCCTACTCGTGTTTGAGGACCCTTTCTACTGCACCATTCAATGAAATGTAATTGAAAACCAGCGAAAAAATCAATTGGAGCTTGCTGGGAAAAATGCTTTAGTTTTAATTTTTCAGGGTTGGGGCTTTGTTGGTGCTCAGGTATATAGTATGGCGTGGAAGGTAAACGAAAGTCATAACAGAAGGGAAACTTAATTGACTTCAAATTTTCTCATCTTGACATATTCATCCAATCGGCATGGGTAAACCGCAAACATTTCCCCAAACAAAGCATTTTTATCCAACATTACTCTTTGCCCTGCTTTTCACTCCAATTTGCATTTCAAAATGTCTAATACTTCCTTTACTGGCATGCATACATATCCGTATTCAGTTTCCCCTTATTATAGGTCTGCGAATCATATACTTAAATTGCCCAAATTTTGAACCTAAACTCTCGTTTAAACGTTTTCCGGGCATTGTTTCAAATATCTATAGGAGGTCTATTCCACTAGTAGGCATGCTTTCCCCTCTTTAATATTCACGAAAACATATTCCAACCAATCTAAATTTCATTGAATGGATTTGAAATTCATAGGAAGATGAAATAGATACGACGAAAATATAAAATTAAATATTAAAAACGAATTTACTATCTGCTTACTGTCTTACTGAGAGAATTTTCAATTATTTTTCCTGTCCACCGTTTACGGCAATGACCTTAGAGTAGGTATCAGTAAACTAAGTTTATTATTCTCTCACCATTACATGTGTAGTTACCTTGTGTGCAGTTATCTTTCATTTCTATACCTTCTTTAGCCAATGGATATTATTTTGAATATCAAATCACAATCTGGTGGAGGAACTAGTCATTCAACCAATCTAAATTTCATTGAATGGATTTGAATTGGATGAATGGATTCGTAGGGCGTATGCGGCCCCGAAATAATTTGATGTGCCTTGTGAAAATACAAGATATTTATTCATTGAAAATTGTTGAGACGAATTAAGCGAGTGCGGTATTGCATTACTTGAATTGAGTCAAATTGTAATTTATCTATGATAGGAGTTGGTAACTGCCAATTTTTACTTGCAGCCCTTAGACTTAGAGATAAGGATATTGACTCTAGTGCATTGGTACTTATATAATATGAGCTGATCTGATCTGATCTGATGATTCTTTCCCTTTGCTTATTTTCTTCTCTTTCCTTTTTTTTAAAGAGAGTGCTTTGTTTTCCCACGTGAAATAATAACTTCCTGAGTTTACCATTAAATTTTCACGACAGTTGATTAAGCTGCTAAAGAAATTTAATTGATAGACATAATAGTGACTATGAATGACACACGCAAGAAAGCGGCAAGTTAGCACGTGAATTCAGCTATTCTTCTGAACTTAACGGGAGGAGAAAGAGGAGAAGAGAAAGAGAATTTCACAGATTGTTGGCTCCATTGTTAGAAACCTACTTCTGAACGTAAGCCTTATCACGCGGAGACATCTCCCAAGCCCATACATCTTTCCAGAAATCCTCAGAATAGCTCTCCTTTTTACAGCCATTCCTCGCCCTCCCACACTTTCATTCTCTTCCGCGAGCGAAAAAGTTTGGCCCCACGTGTGCATGGGGGAGAGGAAGGTGTGCAAAGAGGACAGAGGAAGCAGGGGAACGAATCTCTGTGTGTGTGTTTGTGGGTATATGGGAAAAACGCCCTTTTCCCGAAAGGCAAAACGTTCCTGCTGCCCCACGTTCGTGCCCCTTCACAAACTCCTCCCTCCCCATTTCACGTACGAAGTCCCAGCGGTGGCGTCCGGAATCACTTCTCATAATTTATCGGCCTCAGGACAACTAGCGCCGCTGCGGATACTTGGAAAAAGAGCTCCCGTCGGGGAATGGATTTTCTCTACGATCTTTTTTTTTTATATCGCTCCGGGGGTCTGGAGGAGAAAAACAATTGTTGAAAGGTGGATGGTGGTGAGGAATAAAAAAAGATATCCTTCATTAAAGACCAGCGGGAAGGCTAAAGATTCGGAGGAAACACAGGGGTGGTGGCAATGAAAATACAAAAAAAACAATGAAATTAATTACTCTATTCGTCTGCATGGCCATGAACTGAGGGTCAATGGGAGGGATGGCATCATAAAAATTTCTCGGGGACATCCACGGAAAGAAAATCGATATTTGAGACGTGAAAATTTAAACCTTCAATAGGAGGATCACACGCCGCGCTCTGAATGAGGAAAACAATAGATGCGGATTCGAATGTGAGGGGCAAAGTAAAAAAAACCGATTTTAACGTGAATGGAATAGCATGCGGTAACTGAACTATTTTCCTGAATGAGAATAATGAATGAGATGGAAAATTTGCCTAAAATGACTCATTAACATACTTTATATCTGATAACTGAGTTTGTGATTTTTCACTCGGTATTTCAGCACTTTAAATTGAGTTCTCCTTTTCTTGGACATATTCAAAATGGTACAATTCGCTCTAGATTTTGAGAATTTTTGGTACTTTAATTTTTAGCCTGATTTCTCGCAGTAAAACTAAACACTAATTTCACATCATCAATTTTGTTCCTGAAAGAGAGACTCATTTTGAAAATTTATTATCTTGTCACGACGCGATATGCTCTATTAATTAAAACATTTGATTAGAGTTTAGTCCCACGAGGTCATCATCACATAATTAAAATGAGTAATAATTCCAGATTCATACGCACTGCTATTTAATAAGAAATAGATGTCCTCAATAATTTTCTCATGTTTTCCACGCCTTAAGAGTTACAAAGAGGTACTTTAAATGATATATCATACTTGATCCTATTAATGATAATATTTAAGCTTCTGGTTAAATATTTACCCTTGGATAAAACTTTTCTATTTTATTCATTTAATTATCCAATAGGAAATGATGGCGTTTTCCGGTACAATATCTGGTATGACACATAAACTTAAAGATGAGAGAGGACTACTGATTTATGCATAAGAAACTAATGAAAACATCGGAAATATTTCTAATGATAATTGATAACACATTTCCTCTCCAAGAAGGCAATTTTAACATAAAATTCTTCTATTTTGAGCGTTATGGTAATAATTGTATTAATATATCCTTATCCTTGTATTAGTGATAGTGATAAAATGTATGTGCCCTAATATAAAGTTATATATCGCTACCAAACCCACGTCGTCGCGTAGACGTTTAATAATCCTCTTAAATATTAGCATTGTACTTGCAATCGCGCGTTTTTTAAGCTAATGTTAAAATTTACAGTTCTTTAGTGTAATTGCCTTTGATATGCTCGACTTGATTTTTCTGTGGAAATGATAATTAGGTTGGCTAATCTGTCTAGGTACCATTAAAACAGCAATAATTTATTTACTCTTTCTTTCAAAATTAATGGATTTGATTATTTTTTAATTGAAAATAATGTCTCATTTTCCTTTGATAATAATTTATAATTATAACAATTATTTACTATATTCAAATTTGAAAAAAAAATTGTCAATATTTTTTATTCATAATTGACAAATAAATGGAAGCAGTATACAAAGTTGAATAATAAATGGTCAGCCGCGGGATAAAGCTATATATTTGCAATGGCATCAAAATATCACCGCAACAGTGACCACGGGATTTTAGAGGATTGGTTTTATCACCATACAAATTCACCACGAATTCACGATAATTTAATGGCAGGAAAATGTTAAGCACCGATATAAAAGCCTCCCCAATTCTCCGAAGATAATATTTCCGAAAGACAAAATCTCTAGAAACTACGAAGCTCGATACTGTCCACCCTCTATTGTAGGAGTGTGTATGAGGTGAATTTTCGACCTCACCCTTGTGTTATCACCGCTTCTCGTCCCTATTATTGGAATACCGCAGTTAATTCCTACAGCTATTTAGCAGCCGATTCCATGCATAGCTCTTTCGAGAGTTGGAGCTCGTTGAGTATGCAAATCATAATGGTTGTCGTTCCCAGTCATTAAGGAAGTTTCCACGAGGAGTTGGTCTCTTTATGAGTCTACTTTGAGGAAAATGGTGCATTTGACTTTAAAACGTGGTTTAGGGGGAAGCTGCTTATGGGATACGGAAAAGTCCAGTATCGTTATCTTTGACGTTGTCATAATTTCCTACTGTATATTTCTTACTATTTCATCCCCAAAGGACTAGTCACGTATGGGTATAATTGACCTTTATAATTCTTATGATGCCATTCATCTGGAAACCTCCTCTCATTTGTGAATGGAAAACACAACGTCAGTGCTCATTACTGTACATAAATATAAATATATACTACTTCATTCATTCACACGATGCCTTAAGCGTATACATTTAAATAAATTCAGAGGTAAGGAAAGAAAGGGATAGACACATATTATAGAAAAAGGATGAGGAACACGGTGCTGAGACTTCTTAGAATATCAGTGAAAGAGCTTCAGTAGTTCAAAATTATTATAAGTATTGCTTCCGGGATGCTTTATCTAAAATAATAAGAACAATAAATTTATTCACTTAACCGAAAGATGAGATAGGTAGTCAAAACTAACGATTTGGTTCCTTTTGTTTACTGAATTTTTAATCTCAATTACGCTTTTTAAGCTAATTACAACATACATACCAAGGTACGCTATTCATGAAATAATATTTTCGGTCCTTAAGTATTTTCAAAACTTGACAGCAATAGCATTTTACAATCAAATCACAGATCTGAATTGAAAAACGTACAATGAGTGAAACAGAAGCAGTTTAGTAAGAGAAATACTCCAAAAAAGCAACTTGGGATCCAAATTTATCCTTATTTGACCAAAATAGAGGTAGCTGAGATGACAGATTTTAAAATTTGCTTTCTTTGTTTGTTACAGGTGTGGACATTTTAAACCTAACTTACCAAATTGCATTCAATATACTAATTTGGAAAATGTGATTTTTAGGGCTGTGCTAGAGATAGTATCAACTTCAGTTTATTGAAAACCAATGTTTATAGCAAAAACTGTGACTAAAATTTGCAATAATGGCAGGTCAGCTTGAAGAAAGAATACATTTTGTTTTCTCCCAGAGGAGAAGATCTTGACCCAGTAGGTCATAAAACGTGTGAGTTATACCTAGGGCAAACAAACGCCAAGAAAAAGCAAGATTGTTCATGGTGTACTTAAAGAAAAGAGGATAGAAGCATCCACTTTCATTGAGAGTATGATAAGCAGAGAGAAAAATAATTTCCACAAAACTGATTTATCCGGCAGGATTTTTAGAACAGCTTATTTGTTAAATCTTCTTTTGAATAAATCGGGCTGGAGCCCACTTTTAGGAATACGGAGCTCAATCACAGCATTGCTCAATTTCAACAATCAAAAAAAGACAAAATCCGCGAATAAATATTAAACTATTGCCCATTTTGATATAGAAATGGATATAAAATGGCTGTATTACAGGTTTTTGAACAGTGCGTTCATTATAATTTAATTTTCAATGGTAAATCTAGAAAAAAATGAAAATGGTAGAAAGAATATACAAAAACGATAATAAAAATTTTTCACCATAGCTGCAACTTGTATTTGGATAAGCTTGTAAATTATTGATTCCATAAATGCACAATGAAATTATTAATAGACGAATGGAGGAAAAGGTATTTCAATCAACTATTTGGTGCAGCGGACGAAAGGTATACCAGATAAGATAGTAGCCAGTTTTTCGACAAGTTAACGCAGTTGAGGCTATAGGCATACAGATTATACGTAAGTGAAGAGACAAATATTATTTTATTAATTAATGTAAATGAACTACAAATATGTCAAAAGGACAAAATTTTATTTTACTCCAGAAATGGTGAGTTATATTAAGGAATGTTAGTATTTGCTAAGAAAATATTAGTGTATTATCGCGTACGTGCCAAATCTACGGTCATATTTACGATATGAGCCTCCGAATCATATCCCGAGACTCCACAGCAATGAGCAAATAATCAAGTTATCAAAACTACAAATAGGATGATGATTCTTTTTTAATACTATCACCCAAATATGTGATGTAGGAGACGATAATAAGACGGCATCCTCTAATCCAATGAAGAATTCATGTACACAAGCAAGGAGTAGAGAGGATAAATTGAATAAAAGTCATGCGGGGATTACGGAAGCTCAACGAGACCGCATTGCAATCTCACCGAGGTACTAACACACCGTTCCTTATTATCCCCTGATAATGCCCGAGTAAGAAGACTAGATTTCCTCGAAAATGCATTTTTATTCGGTGAGCGAGCGAACTGCGAGCGCGGAGAGTAACTAGAGCGAGTAAATTTGGAACGAATAGCCTCCATTTTAAGTTAACCGACTACGAAGTTGGTGTACACAAGAAAGTCAGCCTCCTAAAATTAGACGGATGGGACTTCCAGAACTTTATTAGGTAGGGTAAACAGAATTTTGCTGACAAGATTATATCATAAGACGTTAAGATTAAGTATCTCAAAGAATTTTTTGTTAAAAGATTTTTTCCGACCAAGTCAAATTTGCTTAGAAGACATATGCCTAAATGTGAAGAAATTCAGCCCTCTCCTTAATCAGATGAAACATGTTGGCTGGATTTTTGAAAGGATAGGTTGCTTACCGTTTATAAGTTGTTGGTAGAATTAAGGACTAACGAGTAGGAGATAGATGGCATTTGATAAAACTGAACGACTGCTATTGGAAAATGAATACTATATTCTTTCGAACAATAATTTCACAACTCAATGGGAAGGTTATGATTAGGAATGTGATGCCATTTTAATTGCTTTTCATTAAATATACTGGAGAACAAATCTTGGGTAGAGAAGTAATATCATAGAGTCATTGCGTGGTATTTTGACTATAAAAATCAAGTTTCAATTCCCGCTGGCCTTGAGATATACGTATCAATAAAATATTCATATATATTCCAAGTACTCAACATATACCCTATAAATCTTATAATATGAAACTCAGGGGTGACGGAAATGAGGAAATAGATGTAAATACATACGTAATATTTTAAAATATTATGCAATATGCTGCACCATTAAATCGTAGTGGTTAAAAAAGGTGACAAGAGTAAAAGACGTGAATTTGTACGTAACAATGCAAGTATTGTATGATCACTTACTTTGATCAAATTCCCACAACGCCAGAAACAAAAATCCAGAGCTGATGCATGTGCTGCCGTTCAAAATACTTTCTAAAATCAAACAGTCCTAAGCAATTTCCAAGCTAAACTAGGCGAAAATAAATAGTAAATCAAATTATTGAGACGCTGTCTACAACAGAGCGATGCTCAAATTATCGTATTAGCTATAATTGACGGATGGATGATATGAGAGTGTGAAGCAAGCTCATGAAAAATGCCTATTTATGATTAGTACTGATTCTAGGCTCTTGAACTGATGGATTCTATACCCCTATATGCTTAAAAAAGAGATAAAATGTATGAATATATTGTTCTACATCAATGTTTTTCATGTGGGAGAGAATAAGAGTAAATGCTAAATAAGACCTATTTTGACGCCGAAAAATATTCAACAAAGATTATGGAAAATTCTTTTTACTATGAATTGCACAAAAAAAAAAAGAATTAGGATAGAAAACGCATTATTGAAAACATCTTGGTTGCCTTCCATTTGAGACCGGTAAAATCAAAAGAAAACATTGAATTTTTTGTTCCTTTGGACTTAAAATAAGGGGATTTCAGGTCTGTATAACATGTTGCAACTGACGAAGATTGATGGAAATTAAAGAAAAGTTGGCCGCATCTTTCCCATAATCCGCTTAAGTTAAATGTTATTCATGAAAGAGGGTGAATATCGGCCTTAAGTGTCAAAACTCGTTTAAGGGTGGCATTAACTTTCCATGGTAAACTTATTACATTGTAATTTTCACCAAATTGAAAAGTTCCGAGTTTTTAGATTAGCACTATAATTTCATCAGCCAACATTCCATCAGATGACCAAGAATGGTGTTTCACAGGTTCAAACAAGGAGTCACCATGCACGGCCAAAAAATTATATTAACTCTAAAGAAGACACGTTTGCACTAAAAAATTGAAAGAAATAATGGAACCTCACCAATTTGAATGAGCAAGCAAAGGAAAAATGAAGGAAAATGCACTTTTAAATAACTAATAAATCAAGTTATTCCGAGAATTTAGCACTCCCTTCGTATGAATATTTGGTATTATCGAGTAAAATACGTAAAAAAATTTCTCATTCATATCGTGGTATTAGCGTAGTAGTCATGTCACATTATTTTTTTTTGAGACATAAGTAATCACACCATTATTACTCTTGTAGGCTTTGAAACCTTTCGTAACGCTCGGAGAAAGCCTTTGTTAATAAGAATCATTGGCTCTAGTTTTTTCATTAGATATAATAAATTCAATACCCTTGGACCTAAAGAATTTGTCTTCGAAGAGTATATACGTGACCGTAATTATTTGCTCGAATATTAGAAAACTATAGTTATAACCCTTGGGTTATAACCTTGTCGCGGTGGAAGGGCTTGCGAGTTCCTATGACCCCTAGAGCTGGACTGGAGGGATTAATTCTAAATTATTCCCAGTAGGGCAACCCATGCCAGATAGGTCGAAGGGTGGGAGGCAGATGAAAGGTAGTCCACGTGATGGTGTCACGTAAAAAACACTGTTGAAAAGGATGTGGGAAGCCCTACCAACTATCACTTCCCTGAAAACATGGAGTACAACCAAATGAGCCTCGTAGTCTCATCGAACGGAACCCGTGCGCCAAGGCCGGGTGTCGTTCAGGGCAGCGAGGTCGGCAAGGTCTTCAGAGTCGTCAAAATGAGAAACCCATGCAGAGACTAATCATCATTATCAGCAGCAGCAGCAATGAAAAAAGAAGAAAAGAAGACCAATAAATGGAGAAGAAGAAGTCGGCTTTAAATGTAGGGACGTGGAATGTAAGGACAATGATGAGGGCGGGGAAGTTAGAAAATGCCAAAAGGGAAATAGATAAAGGGAGGAAAGATAACTTAGTATAATGGGAAGTGAGGTGGAAGGATGGGTGTTACTATTGGAGTGATGGTTATAGGGTTATATATAGTGGAGGGGAGGTAAGCCAGCGATGGGTAGCTTTAGTATTAAACGGGAAGATGGGTTAGCGTGTGGTAGGTATAGACCAGGTAAGCGATAGGATTGTGGTTGTAGGAATTGAGGTGCGATCCACCAATCTCGATGTGGTTCAAGTTTACAAGCCCACTAGTAGGAAGCACACCCATCACATTCCCCCCTAGGAAGGAAGAAGTGGATGAAGTGCATGAACAGATCAAGGAAATGGTTAGAGAAACCCCGGGTTAGAAAAATCTAGTATTGATGGGGGACTGAAACGCCTCAGTCGGGGAAGGGAGGGATGGACACGAAATCGGAGATTTTGGACTAGGAATGCGGAACGACAGGATAGAGAAAGCAGTAGAATTTTGCAGGAAAAACAAATTATTCATCACAAACACGTGGTTTAATCATCATAAAGGGTGAAGGTACACATGTAAAAGTTCAGGGGATGTGGGGTGAAAACTCGCGCAGCTTCACTTTAGCGGATGCCGATTCAAACCACAATCTGGTGCTCATGAAATGCAATTTGAGATGCAAAAGAAAGTTAGGAAGGCGAGGAAACGGAAAGCAGTAGCAAGTGAGAGTAGCGGACGGAGAATCTGGGTGGGCAAGCATTGGCTGAGGAATGAGACAAAGTTGTCCTGTAACGCCGCTGCTTTTTAACGTATACACTGAGGAGATTGTATGAGAAGCGTGGGACGAGTTGGAAGCTGGAGTGAAAGTGGGAGAAATGTTTAAATCGGTCAGGTTCACGGATGATCAGGCGCTTATTAGTCGGCGAGGGGACTGCAGGCTCTAGTGGATGCGTTAGACGAGAGGTGCGAGGAGTATGGGATGAGGATTAATCACAAGAACACCAAGGTAATGCGGTTTTATTAATCATCGCGAGCGAGGAATGTGAGATTCAAGATAAAAGTATGTGAGAAAAAACTTGAGCAGGTAGAGCAATTCAACTATTTAGGCAACACATTGGAGGAAGACAGATGCAGTAGTAAGGGCATCAGGAAGCGAATTGTATTAGCGGAGGTGTTCATGAACAGGGAGGAGCTCTGAAAGGATCGTTATGTAATAGTTTAAAGAAAAGGTTAGTGAAGAGTTTGATCTGGAGTGTAGCTCTTTACGGTGCGGAAACGTGGACACTAAGGAAGGAAAGTGAGAGAAAATTGGAGGCATTCGAAATGTGGGTATGGAGAAGAATGGAGAAGGTGAAATGGACGGAGAGGAAAAGGAACGACGAAGTGCTGTATATGGTTGGCGAGGAGAGGCAGCTTTTAGATGAGATACGGAGGTGACAGAAGGTATGGATGAAGGGAGTACTTAGCGGGGATGGGATGTTGAAAACGGTGTTAGAGTGTAAAATGTTAGGTAAACGAAGGAGGGGAAGGAAGGGAGTAGGCCTTACAATGAATTGAAGAAGTCAGTGCTGGAAGGAAAGGTAGGCTCCCAGATTACTTCTTTAGTACTCCATGGGAACCTACCTTAATCGGTAGAGTACTATAATGATAGTAATTATAATAATAGTTACAATTGTGAGATAATTTAGCGGTCACTCTTTAAAGAATTTGAGTTTTTGCTTTACTATCTAATGCATCTAATTGCCTATCAATAGAGTGGACCTTTCATGCTCTCATTGAAACTTGCAAGACAAAATAAAATATATATAACCCTCATAAAGACAGGGAGTAAAGAAGTAATAATTGCTGTGAGTGACTAATAAGCAAAAGCTCAGTTAATAAACCATTCATATGTATTCAGTCATTAATTCCCTGCCAAAATAAGCAACCTACGGCTTAATGAAGGAGCATCTCGAGTACTTTCCAATCTATTCTATTTCCTTCAATTATCACGGCTTATTCCTCAACGCCGAAATTATCCCCATGAAATGAACACATGCTACGAACCTTCTTCGGCACCATACATTTTCACTTCCCTCGGCTCCCTCATTCAAAGCCCTTCCATTCATCACTTTCAAAGCGCAAATTCGGCTGCTGCTGGTGTAACCTGCTCCTGTCTGTCTTTTCCCTCTCGCCATGAAAGCACTTGCCGTGTGTCATTAGCGGGTAGGAGTCTTGGGCCTCCATTTTGATGAAAGTCATGGGTAGCAATGAAAGACGGTCACTGCCTTGCTATACGGTGTATATAGGGTGTTGCAAAGTAGCCAGGCGACGATCGAGGGTGAATATCATGCGGCCTGTTGCCACCCCTGAATTAGGGAGTGGAGCACTCCGAGACATTAATAAAACTAACATTCACTCCTATCCGTCAAAGCCTCTTTAGATATAGCATTAAAAGCTAACTCCAAGCACGATTCCAGGTTAGTTTAATATAAAAAAATTATTTATGAAGATAAAAGGTCTCTTTTTTTACTCTTTTAGTTAGTCTAAAATGCCAGCGGGTTCGGTAGATTTGGTATCGAAAAGATGAAACAAGCCTTTTTAAACACTGCTGCAACGTGACGTATCAGCTTGAAAACCAATCGTAAAACACACCCATAGTCTCCCAATAGACTTTCGGCGCATGAATTCATTATATTTACGCAATTGAAGCTAAAATGTGTGTTACTTAAAAGATGACATGAGTTAGTTTTGTCATTGAGACATAGTTTCCCATAGTTAATAGAATGTGTGACCCAGCGCTAAACAAAGAAGCGGAGAGAACTGCAGTCAGGCAGGCTTGCACTCAAGAATAAATAACAAACTTCTACTAAAGCAACAGTTGAAGAGCACCATTTAGGATTTTATTTAACGATTTCTTCCAAAAAATCATTCACATGAAAATTTCATCCTCTAAACTTGGTGAATGTAAAAATAAACGCATTCCAACCATCGTTAAATTAATCCCTGATAATTTCCACCGGGCGGCATCCACGTAATATTTTAATCAGAGGAAAATAATTTAAACATTTCAAATCAACTACAATGAAGGGATATGCAGCACTTTTTAAAATATCAAAATTAGAAGATTTCAGGTCAAAATGTCAATCGTTAAGGTAACCATTTTCACTAAAAAAAATGTTTTTTTTAACCCGAACAAAAAGCAGAAAACGGAAACTCTTTTCGTTTTTATTTCCAGTGAAACGGATGTCTAAATCTTGAATGCAGACAAAAAGTACTTTTTCATAGAGCGGAATATTTTTCTACTGAATGTTTGCATAGGGGTGGTGGGTCCAGGGGAATATTTTCGCCGCGTGCGTCGAGGGCGGGGGAAAGAACACAGCACTTTGTCCCCATCAAATCGACGTGTTCACCATCAGGGATGCAGGGGCATTTGTTTTTCGTAACCGCCCGCTTGTATTTCCAGCGGCGCAGCTGAGAGAGTTTCCACTCCCATTCCTCCATTTTCGAGAAGTTGGAGGCAGACGGAGAGATCACAGACGGCAAAACCACGGGGACCATTAGCACCCACAAAAACGAATTTAAAAAAATTCCTAACTTTGAAAAGGGATTGGCAAAGCTGCCGTTCAGTTGCAGGAGTGCTAACCACTGATGAAAACTCAAATTAGCATTTAGAAACCGAAAATGTTGTTAAAAGCTGCTCTAAAACAACAAACCTGCGGAAAAGCGTCTGGATGTTGTACATGCTGATGAATAATAGTTAATGATGGAAAAGAAATTACCATATCAGATATAAGGACTAAATAACAAATAGATATAAAATTAGGGCTGATAAATCCTTCTCAAATAGTGAATAAGGTTTAATTCTACCCCAAATCCAGTTTGTATATGAGCCAAAATGAAATAATGATGCTGAAGGAATTCTCAACTTAATCATTGGATGCTGGATATTTTATCATGGTCTTTATTGCACGAGCAATTGCCATTAATTTCGCTTACGACACCCAGTGAGAATAGGGATGCCGCTCAAAATTACTTACTACTTTCAGGCATAAAAACGAGACTTTGCATTGTGAAGACCATAGTATAATAACACATTTTTTATTACTGGCGCATAAACAGCGACTTCATGAACGCGTTTTTTTGAAAAAATTTCAAACTACCCCACATTTACATCTATTTAAAATTTCTAATTTCTGTATATAACTAATGCCTACTTGTGTCGGGAATAACTATGTTTTTGCTCACCGAAATTTGCGTGAAAAGTACGGACAAAAATGGTCACTAACACCAGTTGCCTATAAAGCTATTGATAAAATCAGGAGTCTCACAGGATACGCAACAAGATTGCGAGAAGAGATTACTTAGTTTGCCGTAACAAGAAGAGGGAATGGCATAAGAGGGAGTAGAACATATAATAAAAACACTGGATAAATGTAAATAGAGAAAATGACGCCTAAAAGAGAGATTCATTTTAATAAGGCTTAGGACTCTTTTCAATGAATTTAGTGGAATATGGAGCTCAAAAATTGATTGAGAGGGGGGTTACTGAAAATTGATTTGAGGTCATGAATCAGAGGATGATTTGAGAAGAGTTCAGCTCAGTGGTTCTCAATTTTCTGTCCTTTTTTTACTCAATTTAGCTATCAACTCGAAGGATAGTAATCGTTATTGGTTACCCAGAATACTCCAAGTTTACTATCGGTGTGCAATTGTCTAGCTATCAGGGAATTTTGATCGATTTCTATCTCTTGTGCCTGAAAAGCAGAAAGCCTTTTCACCAGCATTTTATAATGAGAGTTATATAAACCGTTACTATGAGATTTGAACTAGATAGAGTGCTGTACGTAGCCCAACTCGCAAACGATTGTCCCAACTTATTATGAGATAGTTTCAATTATATTGATTCCAGTAGTTAACGCGTCTTGTTCAACAAGAAAAGCTGGAGAGGATAAATCAGGAGAATGATGCTTCGTCTACTAATGAGAGCGAGTTGAAAGTCAGCCGTTGGAACAAAAACTAAAATTAGCATATTCAACCATATTTAGACTATTTACCTCGGGTTGAGCACTTCATATCACTAGCTGTGCTGAAAGACCCTCAGGTCCACGTAAAAACATGGAAATTTCTCCTCAAAGAAAAAAAATATTGCATAACTCGGCTTTTTTTAGTTAGAATAATTTCATACCTTTTAAAATTTCATCTCTCAACTGATTTTTTCTTATCTGAAGCCATACTTTTATTTTTGCAGCCACCCTTAGATCAGGCCAAACAATGTGGACAGGTATAGTGTAAACAAGGTTCTGGAAAAGTCTGAGGTATTTCTCGTTTCCCGGCTGTAGAGGAAGAAAGAATTCAGAGTGGGTGGTGGGAGCATTTCGTATATATCTTTTTTTTCAACGGTCGTCGGGCGGCAAGCAGGCTCGCCGTTTGCTTTCCGGGTCGACGGCTGGTGAGGGTACACATGTTAAATAAGTGAGCGAGTGAAAAACGTGCCTGCGTTCCTTTTGCATTGCGGAAAGACGCAATGGATAGGCTTGGCGGTGTGGAGGGGTGAGGGTGCGGCCTGAGAGGTTGGGCAGGTGTGGACGACTGTGAGAGATAATGTGCTACTTGCGATTGATCTAAGCTTTACTGAAATCTGGGATAAAAAATGTGAAGATCTCGGCCAGTCATGACCAGACCATTTCTAAAGATTGCTGCCGTCAGATTTCTAAAGATAGCAAAGAGTCAGACCATTTCTAAAGATACAGAAGCAGGTTTTAAACAGGAGTCACATTTTTAACTACATTTAAGAGTATTGATTAAAAGATATGCTGAAGGTATGCTACATTAATATTACATTTGTCACTCCCACTGACACAAATTGCAATTCCGGAACGTAATTAAAATAATTTAATTCTATTTTTTTAAAATTTTAATTCTCGTAAAACTACAAATTCTCTGAGGATTTATTTCGCACGATAAACGATGAATCCCTCGAGAGACTTATGTAAACTCGTAAATTAATAATTCTGATGACTACACCATGAATGTTAGGCACCCACGTCCTAAGCCAGACCGGCATCCCTTGAAATCAAGGCACTCCCGCAGGTGAAATCAAGACTCTTGCCCTAAAGATTTCAAGGCACCCACATGAGCTAATATAGACCACCAAATGATTGTTAAATAATTAATAAATTTTTTAGGGCAGACAGTTGGACTCATAATCTATTTCTAAATAAAATTTCTTGCGCTCACTTGCTAGGTGCTCCAACCCGAAAGTTGCTCTGAATAAGCGAGGGTAAAATTTACCTGGGATAGACCTGGGGTAGATGATGGTATTGGCTTTCATATTTGAACCGCTAACGGTAGACAGACCATTTATTTTCACTGGGCCACCTCACTACGCTAGAATTAATGATGGGGGTATTGAAAAATTTCTCCTGGGACCTGGAATATTACGCTATATTTTACGCTAACATAAGACTTTCAAGAGCGGAGCTTATTCATCAATGCACAAAAATGGAATATCAGAGAGAGGCTCATTGGAAAATTAAATGTATAAAAAATAAATGCTTAAACGTTAATACATAAGTAAGGAAAATGTATTTATTCTAATGGAGCGAAAAAAACAAGTAAAACAGTAAAATGGAAAGGATTTCTTTGTCCGTCAAGTTATTCACTCCCATTCAAAAAACATATAAGTATTTTTAAGCGCCAAAATGCTGCAATGGCACATGGAAGGATCAAAAATGAGACGATACATTCTATGGAAACTATTTTTACCAAATATATATTCTGTATCTCAATCTACAGTTCGGAATTTTAAAATAGTAACGACAAAATATGTTTACGATGAATAATTAAAAATGAAAAATCACGTAGATATCATAATCATTCACAATTCGAACTACCAGCGCGTTAGTGGTAAATGACTGGAATGTCTTAATTTATATGCCATCATATAATGTTAAATACATATTTTTTATAAGTATATACTAATTGAAACATAAGATGAAATGTAGCAAATTTTTCAGAATTTTAAAATTGATGAATTGCGGACGTAAAAACGGATGACTGGATATTGACCTGTGAAAGCTCATGTAGTTATTGTGCAAAATTGTTATTTTACTTTGAGTAATGAGCCAAAAGATTATTAGTTTATATCAATTGGAACATTTTTTGTACACTGCATAACGAGAGAAAGAAAAACAAAATTCGCTGGGATTCATGATTCACGCGTTAATTCATGACTAAGGAAAAGGGCCAATAGTTGTACTGGAACGGAGTTTTAAAAAAGTTTTGCCTCCCAGAACGACTTTACAAGCTCCCTGAATTGTGTAGACACACATTATATCCAGAAATCCAATCAGTTTGGAGCTGAAATCCATACTTTTCTAGGCATTATGCACACCCCACATATCCCTCCAGTTTGCTTGTTCTGGTGACAGCTGACATCGAGCTCTCTTCTGGTTCAATTCAATCATCGATGAAAGGCAATAACTCTTTTAAAAAAAAGCTTGAAAACACTCATTGAGATTCCAGATTTTCAAGCCGGCGTATTGGTCATCAAGTACCCATATATCACCAGAAGTCATTTCGATCGAGTGAATTATGGTCCACAGATAACTACTCAGACGGACAAAAGAGAGGAAAATGGCGGGTGGAGGCAGAATATTGAGGAATAAACACGCCATAAAAACTCGCTAATAATCATAAATCAAGAAAGAATAATTATCGTAGCTTAATAAACGAAAGGGAGGCTAGTATTATGCTTAATTTTCTTACTAAAACGGGGCAGCGAAAAGAAATTATGTAGCCGCAGTTGAATAGAATAAAATAAAACAGAAAAAAATCTGTTTTCAAGTATAATAGGAAAGAATGTGCCGAGGGAAGTAGATTGTCAGTGGGTTAAGTGGAAATTTATTTATGAAGGAATAATTCATGAATTAAAGAAAAAATGGATCACTACGGTGTAACCTTAACGTAACTGAACATAATCCTAGTACTTCTAGTATTTAGAAAGATGATTGAAATCTAAAGAGATATTTTTATAATTACTCTTGTTACAATAAATAGATGTACATGATGAAAATGCATTCTGAATATCCACAAAAAGATAAGAATTATAAATATTATTTTGCCAGATTTAGAATTGTCAAATTCAGATAAGTGATTAACGACTCACTCGAGAGAATTCCGGTGTGATATTTTTTTTCCAGATGATCAGTTAAAAATTTTCACTGCGATAATTTTGGATAATCATATGATTTTTGTCTACAATTTCATTTACCCGAAAATATATGTTTCGATTGCGACCGTATAAAAAAATCAAGCTTTTCTTAACTCCAAATCGAAATTATCAGCGAAGATTTGGTCTGAAGTATAAAACCTCGATTCGTACAACACTCTCTGCATTGCATGAAATTCAGACGTATCCAAAACCTTTTAAGAGGATGAACCTCTTCCCACTTGGAGAGGGCAAAAATACATTGGCGAAGCCCCCGCTTAGAAGAGTCTGAGCAAGTGCTTATGAGATCTTACTTCAATCTCACATTTAAATGTGAAGTACTATGGAGATATTTCTCCTGACCTTGACCCGTAAAAAGTGCCTGGAGCACTTCGCTCTCGGCTCTTTTCCCCAACCCTTAGCGATGCGAGTTACCTCTCCCATTGATCTGGGAGGGGAGTTAAAGAGAGAGAGAGGGATAGGACGAGTCAAATTCTTTTGCTGGTCCAAAGTTTTCCAGCTAAGATACAAATTAGGAGGCTGGTGAGGAATGCTCATTACACAGCTCAGGGAACAAATTTTTCCTCCGGGAGATCGCTAGACATTTCGAAAACAGTCTGGGGTTTCAAAAGCAAAGCCATTCTTCTCTCACTTGCCTCAAATATTTTTATAAAACTTATCCTACATAACCATTAAAAAAACTTGGAGATAGATACTACGCATCAGAAATAAAACGATCCATACTCTTAGTACACTTAATCCAACGAAGTATTCAAGGAAACAAAGAACTCTGTGAATATATTGCTTGCGTATACTGTTGATTGAATGAAATGGTGCTCATTTAGACGTCTAAAGTTTCATAAATATAAGAACTTTCCTTGTATTTACACGATTTATGAAATATGCAGAGTGAACACTTTAAAAATAGTGAATTTTTACTATTAATACTAGTGAATTTTCATGTATTTTTCAAATTATTAAGTGGCTCAATTAATTAGTACTCTTTTTACTAGAATATTTTATCGAAAAAGGAACTAAATACATCTCATGTGTAAAAATTATGAGGAAAGCATTTTGAAAATTATTTAACGAATTAAAGTTATTTAAACTGATTAATTAGACATCGCCCATCATAAGAAAAACATTTGTTTCCCATTTAACTTGATATTACTCAAAGTAATTAAGAGATCATCGAAGGCCAGCAAATTAACTGTGCAACATAAAAGGTACAATTAGATTTTTTATTTTCATTTCACGGTACAATTAGCCGAAAGTTTGTGGGCACAAAAAATCCTCATTGTAATCCCGCATGCATTTTAAGTACGTTGGACGAAGTTTCATTTGCTGGCAAAAACAAAATCATTGTATTGTTTGTGAAAGCTATTGAATAGAAAAGAAAAGTAGCACCAAGGAAATCAATTTTGCAGTTCAGTTACTTAGTTTCAAATACATTTGAAGCTTTAGGCTCTCAATATGCAATTGTGTTCTGAGAGTACACCATTCACTCGCACTTTTCCAAAAGACAATGTAAAATCGCAGACAAGAGGAAAAAGCTTAGTGGCCTGGAAGTACTGGATTATATTTTTTTCGAATTTGGGCCCTTGGCCTGCATGTATAGTTGTGTTTGGTGGTTGTTAGAGACTTCCGTGCTTCGTGGTACCGGTCCTCAAGCCAAAAACTTCTAGGGCAGTCAAAAGTTGGGATCTAGGCCATTCATAGAAACAGGCGAAGTAAAGAAGAAAGTTTGCTGCCTCGGAACATGACCTCCAGTGAGAAAAGTTGCTTCATTTTCATGCGCAGAAGCACGTCATTTTCCTCCTTGAATTTAACTAAAATTTAAGAGGTATAGCACGTCGTAAAATATGAACATCTTCACCATGAATCAAAATATTGGTAAAGAAATCACCAAAAGTTAGCTATTTGGTGTTTATTTATCATACATCATCTCATATTTCACTACCTCCCATATCAATGCTCAAGTTAACTGTATTTTAGAGTTAAAAGTAAGTTTTCATCCATTCAAGTTTAAGCCTTCATCTTGTCCATTTTTACATTATCACCGTAAAATTAGGTCTTAATTGTCCATAGTTGAGTTTCCTATTTGAATATCAAATGCCTGGAAAATGCTAAGACTAGAAAAAGGTCTGAAAACAATATCGAGGATAAGACTATTCAGTTGAAAGAGTTTAAGAGAAATTTGCTGATGGGAAGAGCGCATACATGAGAAAAGCAGGAAGGTTTTAGCAAGGTACATGAATGAGCCCGAAATAAGAATGGTAAGAGCAATGCAATTAAAACAACCGAAACAGCTAAGTTTTTCGAGTGATTTCAACTAATACGAGGTATTCATGTTCCATTTTTGGAATGATTAATCCTATTAGTCCCAAAATGTGTAAAAGAAACCTTTAAACAATGTTCGAGCGATATAAAGAGCACTAAATGCATTTCATAATTTTTTAAAGGTGACATCAGTTTACTAGTTAAGATATCTCTATTTTTATAGCCATATTGCATCCAAATGCATGAAAGACATTGTATCAAATTTGAACTTAAATGGAAATAAATTTATTTCATAAACTTAAATTAATAATTGTAAGAAATCCTAGGTTTATCCTCATCAGTTAAACATTTAGGTCGCATCTACAAACTAATAATCATTATAGCAGAAGACAAGTTGATCAGAGGAAAAAATGAGGAGTAGGTGTAATAGGATTTGGAATCATTATATGGATCTCAAAATTTGCCAGGACCTAGACCTATACCTATTGCTTTCAGACCATTTGCTTGTCTTAGCATTTTCCAGGCATTTAATATTCAGAAAGGAAACTCAACTATGGGCAATCAAGAGCAAAATTTACGGTGGTAATGTAAAAATAGACGAGACCTAGACCTATTTGGTAAAAATCAGGCAAAAAAGCTTACTACCAAAAAAAATATTTTGCACAGCCGTAAATACTATATCTGAAAAAATATTGCTTTTATTACGGTGATTTTAGGTAGGATAGCAGAATTTTCAATTCCCTGATAAATGGAGAGCTCTACGCTGGAGGTTACTTAAACATGCTAAAATATCCATGAAATCAGAAATCGTGTAGTTAAAATTACAATTGCAAGTAAAGAAAAACTTCAGAAGCTACTAAGATGTTTTTTAACTATCCCAGTTTCTGACTGTAAACGATTCACAATATAGATAATTTCTTATTCCTTTCTGTTTACATCGAGGAGGATTTAACTCAGCTTGTGCTCTCATCATTTGAGTGGCTAAAAGCATTTACTAGGTCTGCGGAACTTTTTTTCTGAGTTAAAACGATAACATATTGTATAAAGAAATCTAATAAACAAAATTTAATTCCAAATATACGCGAAAATTATGATTTCTTTGGCTATATTTTAGATAAGAAGTCCAATTAAATGGACTAATTCGTGCTATTGTGCTGGGAATTGGTTCTTTTGGCAGATCAAAATAGCCATTGTGATTGAATTGGAAAGTGGGAAAGACGTGGAAGTTTAGAGCGGAGGTGTTGGTGGAGTGCTTTACATTCAGATTTTCGTGGTTTCGAAGGGAAATGCAAAGAGAGGAGAGGTAAATAGAGAAAACCACTTAATTAGATTATCAGCCCCGAGTTCTCGGAACCACGTGCTCAAGGCTTTCCTGTTATTGAAGTCACAATACTCGGAACAGGTTTTACTGCTTTCATCTGATTAATCCACCGCCTAGTTTTATCATTCGCCGTCCAACGTCTAGATATAATTCAAACATATCTTCATAAAATCAGTCATGAAAACAAAAAAATAATCCATTAGACGTAAAAGAGAGTAAATTAATTTTAAACATCCAATCAATATAATTGATTGAATGTTTAAACAATGGTTTACACAATTTTACAACTATTTTTCTAGATTTTTCTCGTTTTCATATCGATAAATATTTATGCCTATTAAAGTTCGCTTATGTTACGAAATGTTGTTATCATTTAAGAGCCTTAATAACAAAATTTATTTTAGGTGTCTATGATTTCGTTTTAAGACTGTGAAAAGCGTCGAAGAGAGAAAAATATCGATTCCAAATACTCCCTTGTTCTTAAGCACTTCATCATTTCTTCAAGATGCGTCCACTGCAATTAATCAAAATTAAAATTATTTTTATGCGAATCGGCTGGTAGTTGTAATTCAAACAAAAAGGTTCGAATCGAAAAGTGATTGAATAAAATCATTCTGCAACTGCAAAAAAAATCTTGAGGACAATTCCTAAATGGCTCAAGAAACGCCCATCCAATTGTAATGTCGTTTCGTCATAATTTACAAATTTAGGAACGCATGCTGTTTCTTTGGTTCAGTTTTTTTAGAAAAAATAAAGAGTAGGGCTCGATCTAAACGAGAAGGTGAGCTGACGACGTCAGCGAAGCTAGACCAGGCATCTCCTCGTCCGTTAGAATCGAACAATAAAATGAAAGAATGGGGTAAAAAGAGACACACATAGATTCACTGGGAATGCACGACGCCAAATGTCTTGTGTCAATGGCATAAAGCTTTCAGAGCACTCTCATACCTCTGTTCTGGCGCATAGCACTCGAAAGGTGAACTCTCAGCCCTATGGCGTATGTGTGAAAAAATACTGTTTGCCCATTGAAGTATAACCATTACCCATTGAATAACGGTTCATAGATAGCTAAGAATGCATTAAAGCAAAATAAAAATCGCAATCAAAACAAAATGTGAGCAAAAGTAAGACTGTAATATAGAAAAAAATGTCACGTGAATCTGTGAATTAGTCACAAAAAGTTGTCAGATACTTTAAAGTACCATTTACTTGACGCAACAAGTTTTTAGTATGTTGCATGTTTAGTGGTTGCATAGCTAGGTTTAACTTAAACAAAGAGCAAAAAATTGCCATTAAAATATAAAAATAATTGTATAAAATATATGAGCATATTTTGATACTGATAATTTGTTAAACACAGAAGATTATTCAGTCTACAGATTTGATGACTGTTAAGAGTTCCCTTACCGTGGCTGATGACTGTTAAATTTCCTTATCGTAAAAGTTAAAAAAGTTTTCGAATTCTTACCTCTCTGAATGCCGATTTAAATATCTGGATTTATTAGTTCTTGGATATTATAAGTTCTAACAATATCAATGCTTAAGTTGACAGTTTTAATTTAAATCAACATTTTAAGCAATATCTTATAGATAATATGTTAGAGAAGAAGTTTATATACTATCTCTAAAAATAACGACGCCTTCAGAACAAATGAGCTTACGAAGGAATAATATTCGAGGGGGCTATCAAGCTGAATCACATTAAAAATAGTGCCGGAGAACATTTCGTAGAAGTAAGAATCGAGCCAGAACCCATGAATTTTTGGGTCAGTGCGCAAAATGACGCGCTCCAGATAATTTTCACCGCAATGTTAACGAGGTTCCCGGTTGTAATCGTTCGGGACCAGGTGGCCAGCAAAATCTAAGCAAGGAATTAGTAATTGGATAATTTTGGTTTGTTTGGGCTAGCACCATGAACTTGATTCGGCTCCTCAGACCAGAAGAGAAGACAATAAGCCGCATGTGAGCCTAGTACAAAGCATAGGACGAAAATTGAACCATCGCATTATCAACACGCAGTTTTTGTTTAAAATTGTTTGTTTCTCTATCTCCGAAATACTGAGAAAAATTGCTCATATTTCTACTATTGCCCCTTAAAGAAAGTATCTTAACTGCCACCACCAGATCTCGTTTAAATTTTGCTAGGTAATAGGCAATGGATACTCACGAGATGTATTTTTGGTTTCCGCCGCCAACGAAAACTTTTCGAGATATTATCCACGGAAAGTACTAAAAAACGACTGAACTTGTGCATCCCTGAGCACAGCAAGCACCGTCAGTGCCCTTCATCCTAATGACGGAATATAAGGTTCTATAAGTGTCCTAAGGGTTGCATACATTCAGGAGTTTCCCATTACTTTCCGTCAATTACTTCTAAAAAAAAGTATTGAGCATTGGCAGCTCACAAGAAAACTACATCTCATGAGTATTCATTTATTATAAACTAAGAAATTTTGAACGAGATCTGGTGCTGACACTTGAGGGATTTTCCTTATAAGTTATTCTCTCCCTAGCCCAAGCAGGTTGGTTGTACACAGGAGGCGGCAGGATGGCCGCTCGGTCGCTACGAGTCGTCCAATCACATATTCGACGAAAAGACGTCAATTAATCAATTCTGCCATCAACTCAGCCACTAAACGGACGATGGCCTTTACGGTGAAAAGGATCCAAGTAATTATCTACAGCGAAGCAGGCTAGTGTTGAGGAGAAGTGGAAAAAAGTGTACAATCAAGACTTTTAACCACGCAAAACATGGAAAACGATAGAAATACGGTGGTGCCACATCTTGCTCCAGCCAAGAAAATCTAATTATTTTATTTATAAGTGTTAATAATGCTTCAAAACGAATATTCACAAGACATTTCAACTAAATCTACCCACTATCACGCAACTTGCCTCAATAGGTGAGTGGCAGGAGGTGATAGGGCTTAAGTTGTTAATAAAATATTATGCTTAATATATTCCAGGCTTATTATGGTTAATTCAAATTTCAAGTGCGCGTCGTCCACGGAGTCCCAATTATCATTTTTAAACCCCTTTACTGATCGGATGAAAAAAGAATTGCTATTCCTAGCCGTTCGGCAAAACTCTCTCATTTTATTGTTTCTGTGGGATGCAGAAACATGGTGAAGTTCAAGAATGATTTTCTCTGTGTCGCTTTAAAGGATAGATATGCTTCCTAGCTCGAGCAATTCAAGTCTACAGCGGCTCACAAACTTATTCGTTTAGTAGCTGTAAAAATTTAAAGAATAAGAAATACTGAATTCCATATTTTGAGGTCAGAAGAACTCTCCAGACATTTATACTTCCTTCAGTACCATCAAGATAGAAATAGGAAAATCTTAAATGAAAAAAAGGCATAGTTTGCCCGAAAAAGACGTCTAGCCCTTCCATTTACCTAAAACCACCAGCATGAACAAGCGGTAACGCTTACCACGGGAATGGATCATGAAAGAAAAAAAGAAATGACCCCCTGTGGTGGAGAACGCGTGATTTTAGGGCCTCCAGACGTCTATTGTGACGCTTTCGTTCGATGTGGAATAGGACGTTTGGGGAGATCGAGCAAGTTTTCAGAGGAGTGCGTGATATAAGGGAAAGGCGTTGGGATGCCAGAAGAGAACGTGGGCGGGCCTTTTTCATTTCCGCCTACCACTCAGGCCATCGCGAAATGTTGTCGGGGTGGAAAAAGGACGAGGTCGAAGAATGGCGAGGTGCGGACGTAAAAAGGAAAGGTGAGGATCGCCACAGTTACAGGAAAAGGGTTGGAGTTTGGAAGGTAAGGAAGGGATACTCGAAAAAGTCTCACTCAGTGTGGTAGCCAGGAGTTTTGTTCGGGGGTTGAGGGGTCCAAAATCAGGGGAAATTTTTTTTGAAAAACAGAGTACCTAGGCGAGAGTTTTAAACAAATGTTAACACATTTCATAATCGAAAATCTTATTTTTCAAATATGTCATTTGTAAATTTATGATTTTTCAGTATTTTATTTTCTTTTACGAGGAAAAGTGATTATTCTTTTATATTTCGGGGAGGACCAGACCCTCCCGTACCCTTCCACCCTCGCTACGACACTGGTCTCAGTGTGAGGTGAAGAAGAAAGAAAACAAAAAAGAAGGTTTCCAACGTAAGAGAAAAGAGAAAATGTTATCCGAATGAAAACATGTCAGATTGGAGTGCAATTTTCAGAAGTAATTTGGGAGAAAATAGTGAGAATGGTTAAAATACTACCGTTTGGAATGGGATAATAAGACGGGACTCCACGATGATGTCGAAGTAGAACCATCAGAGTGGAGTACTCATTAGCGGATTGATGATCATACGAAATTTTCTGAGAGTGGAATGCATTTTTCAATTATTTTTCGATCAATCTTTGAGAACAGAGTTATTTCACATAAAAATATTATTTCATAATCTTTCGCTGTAGGAGATAATTTTCGCACATTTCAATCAAAAATTAATCTAATGCGGAAATATTTTGTTGCTTTTGGCTCTCCTTTTCAGAGGGATTGAATACAAACAGTTATACTACGATTAATATTGAGAAAATACTATCATATACACGAATTAGCCATAACGCTAGCCTCGCCAAGCAAAATCTGTGAACGAACCATTCGGTGAATAATACGGATAATTTAAATAAGAAAAACTTTGAATCCCGATAAAAATGCACTGACAAAATCGAATGTCCTGGCTCAAACCCAGGTCAGCGTGAATGATGATTTCCATCACTCAAAGATAATTCTTTATGATATTTCATATAAAAATATTGTTACATAACATCTTGCTGCAGGTGATAATTTTCACGCATTTCAACGTAATTTCGTATCGCAAGCATTAAACTGTTGATAAATATTTTCGCTAAATATTAGCTGCGTGGATTGCATTAAATGGCACCGGTGCGGCGGTCGCTGGTTGTCAGCCTCTAATCTAGAAATATATTCAACTTCGAAATTCATTCTATTCATACTGACTGGGCGTCACGGAAATTTCAACTGCAGCGAAAAGGGAGACTTTCCTCCCGAGCTCCCAGGGATTGCATCAGACTACCGCGAGACATTTCAGGCACTCGTGAATCGGCAACTGAAGCCGGATGAAAGAACAAACGCAGACTGCCGTTTGCTTTGTCCGTGAGCGTTCCGGCAAGACCAAAAGACCCGGGAGAGCGCAATGGTGCAGTGGTGCAGACACTTGGACATGGCTCCAAGGAGGAGGCGCTGGCTGAAGCCGGGCAGAAAAGTCCGAGGCGGAAGTGCACTCTTGCTGCTGCATCACAAAGACACTCAATTCCGATCGCCCGGGCCAGCGGCAGAGGTTCTTTCTATCTCGGGTCAAAAGCATTAAGGAAAGGAAAACAGTCCGGGCAATTAACCCTTTCTAACCTGATGTTACTTCTAAGCAACATCAAATCAGAACGCCCGTCGTCAAAAATGTGTGCCTTATCATCTACTCTACATCTACTACAGATATGGCTGAACTAAGAGCTAAATTATATTCATTGCAAAAAAAGGCCCTGATGAGGGTACAAAAGTACACGGAAACGTTTGCCAAAACATTTGCATTCAATTCTTAAAAAGTACATTCTAAGACACCTATCAACATTATATCTGTAGAGAGGTTTTCCGGGAAAATATGGTACGTAAAGAGCTGTGTCCTGATGACGTTTTTATGATATTCTTATGCCTGCGAGACACGAGTTAATTTCGCATCAATAAGCACTTATAAGGCTAGCGTTTATATCTGGTATTCGCGCTGCGGCGGAAATGCAGCGGCATACCCAAGAAGAAAATGAAAACAAATTTATGGGACTAATTTCTGAGTTTTATAACCGACAAATTCTCGAATTGATCCCTGGAAAGCATTTAAATTCTTGTGCAAATACCTATAGTATTTTGACGATAACTTTCATGTACAGAAAATCCCTAAAAAATAAAGAGCATTTTAAGTTTTACTGGTTAAATGGCAAGATTAATGATAATTCCAATACTTGTGTAACCGTGCATTAGCAATGCTGCTTTGGATGCGTTTAATGCAGGTACCAACGTATCATTATCTATGCTCCCTTCCTTGTGTCTCAAAAGAGTAATATTAAATTACAGGGTCATGCCGACACTTTAATGTGAAGGGCCAAGTATATAAAATTCCAATCGAGCAACAATGCCATCGACAACTTTCAGAATTATACATTTTATGGACCATGTATATGTGACAGTGTGTCACTATATTCTACGAAATCCGGAATAAAATGTAGAAGATATGGAATAAGAGCTGAAAAATGAATTTAAATTTATCATAAATACAATTAAATTTAAGATTTTCTAGCACAATTTGGAATTACGAGCTAAAAGGTAAGCTAAAAAGTTTCATTTCATTTGTTGACTTTTTTATGGTAATGGACATTGGCGACAATATCTTTGAAAGTAATGAAGCTTATCGCTGAAAATTTTTGACTGTTTTTTATATGTTTTTTATATGAATTATGCAAAGAGCTGAATAAACTCGGTTAGCAACTATAATGGTTCATAAGGAAATAGGTTTAATTGGTCGAAAATAGAGGGGGAATAGTCTCTACCGTTTTATCTTCACATTTTGCTTACTACTCCTAACTGAAATAAAATTGAAAAATCTGGGTTTAAGAATCGTATTTAAGTTTCAATTTGCATTTTTTTTTACCTTAAACTGTTCTTCTATTTTGAGAATTTATTCCTCAGTTATTAAGTAACGAATTATAACATGAGAATTGTCGATTTTCGGATCGAAAATAAGCTATTATGGACGGCATATTACAATACGGTTGAGAAGTTTCCATTGCTTGGAGAAAGCCTTATTCACTACAGGCAAGTGTTAGAGGCGAATGAAGTTCTCAAAATGTTCGCTTCAGAAAATTTAAGAGTATCCAATACTAGTCGAATATCTTGTTGACATGTATCAGCAGAGATATTAATGATGGACGCATTCAAAATGTGGCGTACAGCGGAATTATAAAAAATCAAATGAATCGACCGAGCGAGCAATGAGGAAGTCGTAAGGAGAGTAGAAAGGAGGAGGTTTCCCAAAAAACTTTAGAATAAGGGCGACACAACCTAATTGGCCATATCTTAAAGCATGATGAAAAACATCTTGGAGGGACGACTAGATGGCGAGAATTGAATGGGACGAGCTTGTAAAAAAATCATTGGAAAGGCGGTGAAGGGAGTGAAAGAGAAAAATATTTGGGTATAAGAAAATTATCTGATTGGAGAACTGAGTGAAGAGCTGTGACCAATCATTCCTAGCATTGTTTACCAGCAATGATGGTGAGTAGATCGTGTAGTTATAAAACCTTTATACGCATATTTAAATAAAATTAAATTCATGGTTGCTGAAATATATACGGCTTACGATACCTATTCATCACCATGATATATGTCAAATTATTTTCGCTTTACATTAGATCAACTATTATTTCAACGCAGCAAATAAATGTACCCATGAAATCACCGTGGACGTAAGTGGGGGAATATCAGAAACGAAGGGTCGCGGAGGACGATAGAAGTTGGGTACCGGTTGAGAGTGGTTGGAGTACCCCGTATGTCGGGTGATGGCGATTAGTAAATTTTGATAAGATATAAATGTCAAGCAACCACCTTTCCCCAAAAAGTTGTTTTTGCATACATCCTAGCCAGAGGATTTTTGAGCATTAATATTTCCAAACACAACAACCTGTATATTTTTGAAATTAGTTCGAAATAGGTAAAAACGGTACACTAATTATTAATCAGAGAACACTGCCATGGAAACCCGATGAAAAATAAAAATATGGGGCACGAATCCCGCAGTCATAAGGTTACTATACCCATGCATTTAAATATGTACACGCGAGAATGTAAAATGGAGGACTTGAATATCGCACGCTCCCGAAGAAACTTTAATAAAGCGATCCTCACGAAAAATAATTCTTCCATCTCACCGTCACCAGAAGAAGTGAGTGAGGTAAGGCTAGAGGATGCTTGAGAGGCTGAGAAGAGTATGTGTGGCGGGAAAGATAGAGTGTGAGACAAAAGAAGAGGGGGTCGAGTGGCGGAAAGTTGCCGCGAAGGGAGTGGGGTTCCGGCCGGGGACGCGGCGGCGAGGGTGACCCCACTTTGATTGCCTCCCATTCCGGGACAAGCCATAAATCCTGCCTCGGCCCCAATACACTTTGCCGCCGCCGGCCGAATCCTCATCTCCTCCCGACATCACCCGACACACGGGGTACTCAAACCGCCACCCACACCCAACCTCCACCAACCCTTCGTTTCCGATATTCCCCCACTTACGTCCATCTACCACTCCCTTTCCCCCCCTTAAATCTTATCCACCCCTCACCCACTCCTCTCTCTCCTCAGCTCTTCCCCATTTCGGTTCGATTCACCCTCACCCACCCAAAATTGTCCCAACCATGTTGAATCCTACCTCGTGAAGGGACGTGTTTCTTGCCTTTCATGCGAGGGACGCGAAAGCGAATCAAGGCCGGTTCAAGCGAATGGGATTCTGAGGATGGTGACCGTTTGCTGGTTACTTGGAGACATACTTGGGATTTTGAGGTGAAATGACCTTGATTTCGATTTCGTTCTAGATGATTAGTCCAATCTTTGAATCAAAAGGTGACTCGTGGTGTCTCAGTTGAGGAGCACGGTAATCTAAAGCATACGGACACGGGTACAGGATATAACTCCATGCTGAAAATATTCAGTTTGGGTTCCTTTCTCACGAAGGCATGAGTTTGTCACCTGTTACATAAAATACGTGGAGGTTACTCAAGGCCAGTTTAAGAGAATTGGAATCGTAGAAAATTACAAAAGAAAAATCTTTAACTGAAGTTTTTTGGCCACCTGACTGGCTAAATGATTCACCAAATAAACCGATAAAGAGATGGTGACACTATTCAGGCGTCTTAGTTTCCTAGGTAGGGTAGAGGGTTAATATTAGAGGTCAGTGAATGGTACTCGAGGGTAGAAGGCTGATCGAAGAGTCCCGGGTTCAAACCTGGGTGAAATATTTGATCTTTCCAAAAATAGAAATTACCGAGGGAATGACACTAGCCATCCTTCCCTGAATTGGTAAAATGAACTTGCCTGTGGTACAGTAAACGTGAGCTGTATCCTGAGATACCTTAATGTTTCCTCGTAAATAAAAAATATATCTACTTGTGTTTGTTACCAGCTGACTTATTATTTTTAAGTGGTTGAATTTGAAGAAACATGGGTACCAATATTCGATATCTGAGAACCTCAACACCATTATCCTTACACAAATGACATATCTAAAGCCGATGACATATAGACGCTTTTGTCACAGGAATCGATATTGCTGAATTATAAGTCTCCTAAGAATTAAAGCGCAAGTGTTTCCTGGTGCCGTGTAAAGTCGGAAGCTAGAAATATTTGGAAAAAATCAATCACTCATGAACGATTCCAAGAAATAGAAGGAGAGTGAGGGAATAGAAGGAGAGGGAGGGAGAAGAAAAGAATTCAGCTAGTTTTTTGAGGAAATAAGTGAATGATATGTTTGAGTTTTGAAATATGCAGTGGATAACATGGCAAACTTGGGGGGGTGGGGGAATGGCGTTTATACGTGAATACTTATGAGTAAAATGTAGAAACAAGTAGAAAAAAACGAATGGCATATCTACAAGATGTGAAAACAGCATCAAATAGAAAAATCAAAAGTAATCAGTTCTAGCGGTTGATCGCATCAGTTATTTACAGGGGCCATTAACTAAAGTGATGACGCTGCTGTACTGAAGAAATCATATATTTGATCATTAAGACCGTCATATCATTGGGACACCGAAGATAGGGAGGGCAAAAAAGTGAGAAAAAAGTCTGAAAACGTATAGTGTTGATAATATTTGGTATCGGAAATGCTGCGAAAAATTAAGAAAATGTTTTGCTGCTTTTATAATCAGTTAAATATGAAAAAATTTCCACTGAAGGCAAGGATATATTTGGAAAATTTCAAAATATTATGAGTGACTAAATGTTCCAGAGTCCCCCTACGGTAGCTTGAAATGTGCCCCTACACTTTGTAAAGCGATATGAGGGCACACTGATACTCAATTTTGTAGATCACATGAAAACACGCAATAAAGCATAAAAAATGAAACTGAATGAATTGCTTGATAGCTGCTTGCGTGTTACCAAGTCTAGTGTACAACGGTCGAACTACTGCATCTAATTGTACATTAAATCAGGGTTTCCTGTCCATCAGTTTCCATAGCATTCACATACTTAAATTTACTAATATCCTATTTGAAAATCATGCATAAGATTTGCGGTGATGGAAAGTTTTCATTACCAACAGATAATTAAATTTAGTGATGTAAAATTGTTGGGTTTATGTGGCAGAAAATAAATTCTCAATGAAACTGTTTTCAAAGTTCAAGAGAAATCGACATTTTCTTAGTAGGCATTTCTCTCTTCTTAGCAGGCATCTGTTAAACTTAAATCATTGAGATGATTAAAATACATTAATCACATCCCTTTGTGGCAATAATAATTTGCATGACACAATACCTTAATGATAGATCCACGCGCATTCTGAGCAATCTGTATCTACGATGAAGATATGTCCAACTCACCTGAAAAGAGACAAGAGGAAATCAAATCAGGAAAAATTTAAATAATTGATAGTAGAATTTTCAGAGACATTTTTCATTACGGTTGAAGTATTTTGTCATGCAATCAAGGAGAAATTCAAAATTTGCTTAAACTGTACCAATATTATTAAAACTAAAATATCATCACAAATATTTGGAATGAAAACAAAAAATCTCAAAATGTTTACCATGACTTGCAACGAATTATAATAAGTGTTGATTTTTATATGCATCCATTTTGACTTATGCCCACTTTATATGAATGTCTTCTTCTAAGGTACCAATAAAGCATTAAAATTTGACATATCATTAATAAGACATTGCCTTTATTTGCAAATTCATAAAATCATACTGAAATCATAATTTCATCCTTGAGAATGTAAAGATATTTAAAGGTAATGCGAGGATTCTTGAAATATTTAGCAAAAAATTTCATCTTCTATAGGTAACTATGCATATAATTGGTATTGACTTTTATCCATTGCTCTAGTTTAGTATTTTACCCTGATATTGCATTTAATCCATTTGAAGAACGAAACACAGGAAAATGTAAATTAGTATTAGTTTTTAGGTTGATTAATTAGTTAGTTAGTACCGTATACCTATCTGAGCTTAGAAAATGGCAATGGCGTTGTTTGCAATGGCCTTTTCTGAATTCAGTGCTATAGAAACGAAAAAGGCATCGATAGTTTTGCTTAACGTACTAGCTTTCATACAATAATTTTCAAAAACACACCATTATATCTGATGAATTTTAGCCATACTGTTTTATTTTTATGTCGACTGAGGAAATTTGCAAACAAATCATAATTAAGACTCATGAATTGAAATATTAATAGAAAATCTACGAATCTCAAGCAGGAATGTGAATACAAACTTAGGGGTAAAACCCTCAAGCAGTACTTCATAAAAATCCCAATGTATTAGGTATATCCAAGTTTTTCAGGTCACAATTAAGTTGCCAAGTTTTCATTATTTTATTTAATCATGGAACAAATACATATTAAAAATGCTCTGGTTTATTCTCGCAATAAGATTTTGTATTCACAACCAAAGTTAAGCAATATTTGGTAGGCGAATGAGCTCAACTAGTTCAGTTGCCCCATCTCTTTCTTCAGGGACATATAGAATAGGCTGAGCTATAATAAACAGCTAGGATAGTAATATAATTTTTTAAAATACGTAAATCTAAATTTCAAGATTAAATAATACTGAGAACTTATACGAATACCTGTAAACGGGCTAAGCGTGGATCGACTGATTACTACAGCTTGGCGCTGATTATTCTCATCTTTTATTTTTCCTAAGCACACAAATCCTTTCATCCGGTCTTCCTCGTGGTCTCCCTTTTTCATTGAACCCCTTAATCCTCAGCTCCATTAGAACGCCGCGACGTTTTTATTTAAGCCCAGGGAAAAAATCAGAGCCCGCCCGCTTGCCCTTAACGAAGCAGAATTGGGGTGCGCGAGCGGTGTAAGGCCAATGGGTTGTGGGCTGGGGACTCCGAGGGCCTTTTACGACCCACCGCACCGTCACAGATTTTAGCGTCTCTATCCAGGGCGTGCTCGAGTTAACGGACACCGGCAAAATAACATCCCAGAGCTCCATTTTCGCCCCGATGTCGGTCGGTCGGGCTTGGCGGGAAAACCATGACGGTGAGTAGAGATGTGGGGAAGAATAAACCTTGAAATATGCGGGGCTGTTTCGTCCCACAGCCAATTCTTATCCGTGGAGTGCGAAGGGCTTCCGAATACCGGATTAAATTTAGTATTTCCCAGTAGAATCACAATTTCGTTTCCTTATTTACCTCTAAAGGGACCGTATAGAGGACGCCCAATTCGATCCAATAGTAGGCTGGTTTATGTATTGTCACTTTGGCCGCATTTTAATGAAAAATGTCCGCGGCGCGTTGATGAGGGCAATGCGATCCACTTTTTTTTTTTACAAAAGTTTGCAATAAAT
This sequence comes from Ischnura elegans, assembly GCF_921293095.1. NCBI lineage: Eukaryota > Metazoa > Arthropoda > Insecta > Odonata > Coenagrionidae > Ischnura > Ischnura elegans. The sequence continues at coordinate 68,680,165 of NC_060248.1, read as the reverse complement.
TGTTTGTAATTGCGAGGAATAGCATCGAAAAGTTATGAATTTGATAGACCACATCATTATGTACGTCTATTTCGCTTCCGACATGAGTTCCAACTGCTATAAACCCATTTAAATGCGTCGAGGGTGAAAAGACATTTAGAGGCCGACTTGTGGATCCTCTTTTGTAATATTAGTGGTTACCTCGATGCGATACTCCGAGCTATATCCGGGGTATAACATCAGTAAGTTTGTTCTTCTCCAAGTTCCTACCGTATTGAGATGTATTTCCATGAGTAATATTTGCCTGCGAACGCCATCTGTTTGCGGGATTTAAACTTACGCAGACCATATACTGTACGGTTCCTTGAGTATATTTTTACCATTGCTTTAAGCCATCATGAAAATTCCTGGTAGATTTTTCTAGGTTAAGATTTAAACCTTGCTAAGCACGCAAAGCGGAGTGGCAGCGAACGTTTGAATGCAGACTTTTATCTAAATCATACCTGTTCCGCTTTGCGCTCCCGGAAGGGTATTAGGTACGGTAGCCTTCCTCAGTCCATTTCCATTGTTAGTTTTTCGTTTACAAAATTTCAAGGAGAATACCAATACCCCCTGTTTGGAATTGATTTCGGATTTTTTAAATTATAGCAAAACACTCTGGACACCAATTTGTATTAAAATAAGTAATTATAACCTTATTTCTAGCAATTATTTCTATAGATATTAAAGAAATTAATCAGGCATTTCAAGGAAATTTTTTTGGCACAGACTTAGCAGGCCAAATTATGATGACCGAGTAAAAAACCATTTGTTGGTACATGAATATTGTTTTTTTTAGGTTCCAGCAACGCACAGATTAAAAAGATTTAAATATGAAGTAGTCACGATTGTCTTTGCAGACCTTCCTTCTTACTAATATGAAGAGAGCCATCCATGAATGAAATTCGAGCGTGAAATTTTCTTCACTCTTGTGTATAGCTGAATCTTGCTTGCTCTTTGCAAAATTTAGAATTAGAGCATTGCTAAATAGCGGCTATATATCAAAGACAAATCATAAAAAAGAACTAAATTCTGGAATATTAAAAGCTGAAAATAAAATTTCTTCAACCTAAAACTTATCTATTTAGTCAAGCATATAACAATTGCATTTACTTTCAACTATTTGGATATTTTTAACTGAATGAAGCTATTGCGTCTCCTTCGTTTTTTGAAACAATATACACGGGAATAATACTTCCCCTATGGCCATACTGGGTAAATATTTGATTTACTCTCCCCAGGCATTGTCTCCTATGGGGCCAATATCTTATATTTTTTTATAATAAAAAAACCATTACCATATTTTGAGTTCAATATTCAAGGCAGTTTCCTAGCTCAAAATGCTATATACCGTCAGCTTTAAATGCATAAGAAGAATATTTGATGAAGAACGATGATCAATGAAGGTCGCAAATCATTCGTTTTTTATCCAGACTTAAATCCTTAGGAACTGATTCGCAGTACACTCTAGTCGCAAAAGTAATCTGAGTTCCCAATGGATATGTTTCGAGCTTCACGTCTGGTATCGAAATATGAAACTAATTTAGCATTATAAAACCTGAGTTCAGCTATCCTCCCTCGGCTTATTGAATTTTTCCTAGTAATAATCCTAGGTATAAGAATTAGTTAAAAATAAGAAAATGTTAATCCTAAAAATTATCTTTGATTTGTTTTTCGAAATGTATAAAGATTTTAATGCCACCGTAAGAGAGTACAATCAGTGTATATTTGAAATCAAACAATAAACAATCATAGCCCATAATTTTGAAGTCCTTATTGACGTCAGTGACTTATTTATTCCACTGATGAGCTTGGGAAAATAATCTCAGAACCAAATTTTTTTGCTTGCTACTTACCTAGCCCATTATCCGTAGGAATTGTTGATATAGAGTTATATTTCCATCTTATTCCTAGGGGAAACAATATATTCTACGAAGAATTCATTTCCCTAGTGAAGAGCTAGCTAATATTTATCTTTCCCGTGCTAATATTTAATTTGGGAATGGCAGGTAGGCAGAACCAGTCTATTAAAAAAATGTGAGAATTAATTTGTTGGCCATTCCGCCCACCTCTTCATCAAATTCGTCCAAATTCCTCATCATCCGTTCTCTCTTCCCATGATTCCATCCCAACTTTACTTATCGACGCATTTCTATCCCTCACTCCACTCGCACACCAGTCCATTCCGTGACCACTTCCTCCTTCATAGGGCATTCAGACTCTGAATGGGTACATACACACACCCTTGGTCCCTCGCGCCATCCGCACCCTAATTAAAACCTCCATCGCCATAAAGGGTTCTTGGATTTTTGACGAGGGCGCCGGACAGCCCAAAAAACCTTTTACCCTGCCATCTTCCCTCTCCCTCATTCCCACCATGAACCCTAATTGCCGTCATTCCTGTTAAACCCCTCGCATATACCCTTTTTTATCTGGTACTAAAGCGATTAGCATCTAACATTCTCCCACCAACAAGTAGATATCTCTGAATTGGGTCTGTGAACGGGCGTGTCTTTAAGCTGAATATTCATACTTTGCAAATTTATTACCTAGTGTGCAGAAAATATATTTTAGTAGTACATATAACAATGACTGAATTTCATTAGAACTTTTTAGCCATTCTAAGTATTCTGCTACCATTTAAACGGAATAAAATTAAAGCAACGCACAGTTCTGATATTCACCGAGATTCTAATTCACGATTTTCTGTGCCGTAAATTTGATGAAATCTATGATTAATTACCAAGTCACATCCAGACATTTCACTGAGATTATTTAATGGCCTCACAATGGCATAACGCTGTATAATGTCATCAACTGGAAATATACTGTGATACGTACCCCTAGCCCGTAAATTTTGAGTGGATATTTCAAAATTAAACATAGTAAATATAAATACCCCTCTAAAACCAATTTATGAGTAACTGCATGAGCATAACCTATGCTCTATCTCTATGATGACAATAACTTTCTGTCCGTAGTTTTTGAATACACGGTAACAAAATAATTGAAGCTGTATATGGCCATGTAAATTATTAATTTATGAAGATGAAATCAAATACTGCCTTCAGGAGCCAATTATCACCGTGAAAAGGTGAGGGAAGGGACAACGCCCGAGGGAAAGGCAATTGTCATACGAAGTAGAAAAACAATCACTCATCTGCGAATACAGATATATGGATTAATGTAATGCTTCCTAGTCATTTAATTATTTACTCCTCATTTCATTATGTCTCTATGATTGAATGGTGAGAGAAATAAATTTCACTATAAATGTATGTGACTAAAATCTATTGATCCAATTTAAAAATTATAATAAGTTTTTTTTACAAAAATATTTATGTATAAATATAACGGATGAAAAGTGCAACAATAGTTGAGTGCTTGTTTTAATGAGAAAGGTTGCATAGCTTCAGCGTCACTCGTACTTCACTATTAACTGCGGTTATTAAGGAACAAATCTGATGATATTTTTTCCAGGCAATCACAATTACAAGGTTATTGAGCCAATTAATCACCTATTACAGCAGAAGAGCATTCAATATGAGGTCCTTCGTATTCAAACGATCACGAAAGGTTTTAAGGCCCATCAAATGTCAATATTAATACTGATTCTTTATTGCACAGGAAAGCATTTTAGATGAATTTGAGTTATCAGAGAATCTGACAACCATTAACATCAACTATCATAACAAGTGGAAGTTCGGTGGTTTCTGCTAAATAAATCAAAGCTGATGTTTAGCATACAGAAGTAGCATCATTAAATTTGACCGTTGGAAGCTATTTTTCTACCCAATAGTAAAAAATAAACATTATTTTTGGTATTAATAGAGAAAAGAGACTAATAGGAATGTCCTCAATAGCTGGACACGTGCAACGGTAGCTCTGCATTAAAAATAACGGTCTCTCTCAGAGATCTCATGACCCAATTTATTTTTTCATTTCAAAATCTCGGCAGGCGATTATACCTAGGGAAAATAATTAGTATACGAAAATAAACGAAAAAGAAGGAAATAATTGAGGGGCCGAGAAGATTATGGAAAATCTCATGTGTTTAACTGTAGGTGTATGCTCAGCATCAACAAAGTTAGTTTGCCTCACTAAACACGCCTGATGATTCCATATCGGGTAGTTAAAATGCATAAAAGGCTTTTCTTTGGTTTATTTTTAAAGATTATACTATAAATTGCAAAATTGAAAATCCCTGAGTTAACTGGAATGCTTACGGTGGGAAATCAGAAAAGCTCAAATGGAAAAGAAAGAAGTTAAATATAAATAGATGGAATTAGATTATGATCGTAAAAATGATAAAAATGATCGTTTCTTGGAGATGATGATTCTTTCATTCAATTGTACTTAGCTGTTATGGAAATATTAATTATTACGATTAAATTAAAATCTCTGAGCACAAATTTATAGCTTCATATTTATATTGAGCAGGATTTCACTTAGAGAACCCTTTTACAAGAAAGGTATCGACATCCGTAAGTCTGTCACCAGATTGAGAAAGTGGAAAAATGAGAAGCTTTCATAGCTCATTTTCAAAACTTTTAAATTACCAACACTGATTATCAGGAGAAGGAGCAATGATAATGCTACAAAAATATCGATTGAATCCAAGAATATGGCTGCCGATGCAGTAATAATCGGACGCATTATATTTCACGGACAAAAACATCGCACAGAAACCCTGTTCTCTACCTAGAGTCTTATCGTATTCCTTTGAAAGGTGAAATTAAATCGATAATCCAATATCACACCCGGAAAAGCTTTGCATAACAAGCAGTTCATAGCACCGAGCTATAAAACTCCGGAATGCTAACTGACTGAGGGTATATAAGAATATGTTTATTCGATATGTATTCAAAAGCTCCTTATCAGCATTTAGGATAAGGATTATGGAGAATCAAGAACATTGCTATTATAGATAACTCTATAGAATCTAAAATATAACAACGATGCAAGTATGACTGCCGTGAGCTAGACGAACAACGATATATAATCTGTGAAAATTACGTTATGGCAAATAATTTTCACCTAATTATGTAATAACCTGGTTTTTAAAAAGGCGCATCAAGTAACAGGCATATAATACCGAGTGGATAAGATACTTGCCAACTGTAAGTGATATTTCGGTAAGGGACTTATTTGAATTGAATTGAATCAACTTTAATTAAAGCTCTGGGTCTCCCCCAAAGAGCAAATACAAAAAACGACAATGTCTCTTGAAACAGCAAAAATCTAAAATAAACCTGGTGCAATTCTGTTTACACCAAACAGCAAAAATACGCCGAGGCAAAAATTACCTAATTTAAACAATGAGAACATACGAAATCAAACAAGAAGAAGAGAAAAATCAGAAAAAAAACTTCAGATAACTTGTGACAGCAGACCATAAATATAAACATAAGTTCTCTCTGAGGTAATGATTAAAAAGTTTTTTTAGAAAATGGATAGAGGGGAATATTTTATAAATGTCATTACAACTCGATATAAGAAAAGATTTGAGATTAGTGTCTGTCCGAGGTATAGGGCGTAGGAGGTGGGAAGAGTCAGTTTCAGTCATGGACGAACCCGGCGGGAGGCAGCTGTCCCCCACAAAAAAATCCCAAGTCTTTAAGAAAAGTCAGGACTGGATTGAAACGAAAGTTTTCAACAAATTTTCTTTAAACCCACGAAAAATGATATTTGTACAAGACATGTAACTAAAATAAGTTTTTTCAAGCAAATAATTTATAAAAATAACAAAGCGCAGATATTATTTTCTTAAAATGTTGGTTTCGTCAAGGTTTCATCCATGCTAAAATGTTACAACTTGAACGACCATGGCTTGCCCTTCCACCCCAGGTTTTGATCCTGGGTACGCCCTTGGTTCCAGTGGCTCTAGAACCAGAGTTCGATTTTGTTTTAGACATGGAAAAAAGATATGCTGTGTAAGGGTAGTTTGCAGACGGATGACTTGGAATAGGCATCGTAAAACTGAGTAACTAGAGGTAGGCTAGTGTTACGAAAGAAATTAGGAGCTAAATATTGCGAAGGCTGCATAAAATTGTTCCGAGGGTTATCAGCTCTTGATGTAGATTGATGGGTGTTGCGGTATTGGGTGTCAACGCTGCGTGCTATAAGGGATCCATTTCTTTCGAGAGTAAAAGAGGGTGGCCCGATAGATTGGGAGGCCCATACAGCAATCTTCCCTCTACAACCCCCTGTTCCCTCATCTCTCTTAATCCAACGGAGGAGTGAAGGCGATTGGCCCCAACACGTATATATGAGAAGGAGGCGAGGGCGATGTTTTGTTCGCCTCCAAAATGGAGGACGCTGCGCAGGAATGGGAGGTGATGGAAGAGATGGGACGGTGGCGTCAGGGACGATTGTTTATCTTGCGAGGGCGGTGAAGGGTGGGAGAGGGGACGGTTGCCTTGTTTGTGGGGCGAAGATGACGGGCGGAGAAGAGATGGGGGACCTTGCAACCGAAGCAGAATGGCGATGGACGCGGAACAAGATGGAATGAAGCGGCGATGTGCGGAGCGAAATGAAATGAGGGCAAAATGGGATGGACGTGTAAGGTGGAGGAACACAGAAACTGTGAATTTTCGATTTTAGACCATGTTTTTTTCCCGGAACCGCTCATTCAAATGACACAACGTGAATTAATAACAATGAATGAATGGAATGTATTCAAAGTTCTGGGTTCATACCCCTGAAAACAACAAATACATAAAGTTAGATCATATATGTCAGAGTTTATATGAAGTAAAAAACACTGAAAACATTATATTATATGTATAATGAGGAACAGACATGAAATTATTAGCAAAAAAAGCTAGGACTAGTGACTGAATATCCTATTTTTTCAAACCAACAATTTTTAGCACTTTTTGACATTTATTTCACCGCAGTACACACTTTGATGCTAACTTTGCCTGGATGAAACGTCCCCCCCAGTGGCGTAGCCAGGGGAGGCTCCGGGGGGTCCGGACCCCCTGAAATATAAAAGCCCAATTATTTTCCTTTATAAAAGAAAACAAAATGAAAAATCATGAATACACTAAATACTTCTTTAACAAATGAAGTTTTTTCGATTATGAAAAGTGTTAAAATTAGTTTAAAAACCCCTACTAGGGTCCCTGTTTGTCGAAAAATTTCCCTCCTGCTTTTGGAAGTCCTCTTTGGTCCTCTTTCCCCCCCCCCCCCCCGAACGAAAATCCTGGCTACGCCACTAGTCTCCTTTGATCTAAGCAAATAAACTACGGATGGGAGGAGCAGAAGGGTGATAGGCAAGAAAAAGAAGAACGAAACAAGAATAGAATGGTTATAGCATGTACAAAATGCCTATGTACTAAATGATGGTTGGGTAGAGGAAGAAAGATAATGGCTCCCTTGTTTATGGTGAGAAGATAACGGGCTAAAACGAAGCCCAGGCAGAATGGCGATGGACGGGTAGCAAGATGGAAGGAAACTGTTATGATGAGCCTGATTAAATAAGGACAAAGATACTATATAAGAAGAATACTGAAAAAAGAAACAAATAAATACACAGTAATTTCAATGAAAACTCATTGGCGATCCCAGTATTTCTTATTCGAGGGAGAAAAACTCAGGCCATTGTGATACGTACCCCACCCATATAGAGCTGCAAAGTTTCTTTGACACATTCTAGGGCTTCTTTGTGAAACTTAATTCGTCGTATTTCAAATCTACTGATATGACTATACGCTTGCATGGAAGCAAATATACATGGGTAACTGATTTAAAAGCATTTACCCAAATAGAGCTGCAAAGTTTCTATGACACATTCTAGGGCTTCTTTGTGAAACTAAATTCGTCTTATTTCAAATCTACTGATATGACTATACGCTTGAATGGAAGCAAATATTATGCTTAGGTAACTGATTTAAAAAGGGAGTATGGAAAAGCAATATGCCATAAAGTAACCTAAAATATATACTACGCCTTGCGTCCCTAAGAATCGTTGGTCGAGGGTGATTAATTGTCTATTTCATGGAGAGAATATGTATAAAGAGAGAGGCTGAGCCAAAATGTCTTCTCAATGATGAGGTATTTCTTAATATCTATATTTTCTATGCTATATTTAGCAAGAGCGCAAAACACGCGAAGGCTGAAATTCGGAAAATGTACGATTAGGCAGAAAAATTTCTAGAGTCAGTAAAGGGAGAAATGAATTTTGGGGGAGGGGCGCGGATCTATTAACAGGGTGCGGCCCTGAGATTTCGTATTTAAATAACAATTTTAAGTGATAATTTCAATACATTTCAATTACGCAGGGGGTTGGTCCTCTTTTCTCTCCGCTTGCTAAGGCTTTGCCAATCAGATTCTATGTGAATTAGCAACTTACACATTGATCTCTCTTGATGAAGATCCGATCCTTATATTCGAAGGAAAAGCGAAGAGTCAGCGGAAGGTAGTTCCCACTTTATGGTAAGCTTGCGCTTTCAGAAACTGCGTCAAAAAACAAATTACCATTTCCCATAACCAATATTAGGAATTCAAATGCACGCACAAAATAACAGTCCTTCTAATGAGGTCGTAAATATTTGAAAATGTGCATCAAAAGTGGTTGATATATCTTTATACATAATATGACTAACCATACTAAGCATTAATTTGTTGAAATGACGACAAGCGAGCCAAGGAAATGTAGGGAATTCCTACTCTCAATTTATAGTCAAATAGATAGAAAAATTGTTTCTATAGAACCAGCTTTCAGCATCTAATTGATGCAAAGGATTCTATTCTTCACCAAGTTGTTTTTATTCTGATAATATCGCTCAAATTTCTTTAGTAAAGTAATAATATTCATTCATCAAGAGTAATTAAAATAAACACGTGTAATTTTAACGACGGATGCGCTCACAGAATGCCTTACAAATCCTCGGGCACACAGAATTAATAATTTTCCATCAAATATTGGGAAAAGAAATTTTAAACAAAAAAAATTGAGAAATTTCAATAATTATGAAGACGACATCAAATAAAAATGACACTGGGCAGGTAAATTACTGAAAATCGTGGCATAAATATGCAGTAAAAATTGTTACGGCTACACAGGAAAACGAGTTGAACCATGTTAATGAATTGCACAGACATGCCAATTCACTATTCAGAAAGCTTTGAAAAGCTGGTGAGCGACACCAAATTTAATGTCATTTAAGCCAGTATAATTAAAACCGGACAGAAATAGAAAATGCTACTATCACCTCTTGGAATCATTACTCTCCAGGAGGAATTCAGATTTCCTTTTACGATGGCACTGATCCAGGTTCTTCTTCGGTATAATTTGCTATCTGCCATCGAAAACGGACTGTGGGACTTCCATAACTCCTAGAGAGAGAGAAAGAGAGAGCAAGCGGAAATCCAACTTCTCTGAAAAATTTCCGCTCCATCTTTTTTTTTGTCTTCGAGGTCGCAGTGACTCCGAAAAAGTTTTCTAATAACCATAAAACTTTTTATGACGAAGTTGGGATTCATCCCTACAGCATTGGGTCGCGTGAAATCCTTGCAGCCTCTCTCTGATTGACTCACACTGACCCCGGTCGCTTCCCTCGGCCGAACTTGTCCGTGAAGAAAGCCCAAGAGATAAGCTCAAGTAAGGGCGACTACAATAAAGACTCTCATCCATGAGGCGTAAGTTTCTCCGAGAGATCCTCTTCTGCGATCACCTTTATTAAATACGCGCTTCGGTAGCAATAGGTATGCTGCGGAATGAGGAACATCTAATCACGAGAGTAATTTGAATACTACAATTAAATTATTGGTCGATGCTAAGAACAGGCATATGCACGTCTGTGAGAATGATTTTTTAAAACTATGCGTAAATCGTTGCTGTCCAAGTTACGGCTACTGGCCAAGATGACTAACGAGTTACCATAGTCAATGAAACTACAATTAAATAAATCTTCAAATTCCAGCAACCCTGAGATCGCTCCATTCCTTGCAATCAGTAATTTGCTAATTTTATATTTTTTGACGCTTAACTATGCACAGTATGGAATTTATTTTTATCAGTTTTATTCTATCTTCGCTTAGCAATTAATTTATTTTACATTCATTTGAGTAAAGGCAATGTTTTACTGGCAAAAATGGCGGAAGGACTAAATAAAGGTCACGTTAAATAAATAAAATGGACTCTTACAGAACGATATAAGCATATAATGTACATAGCCCAGGAAAAAATAAAAATACGAGAAATTATTAATGGTTATCACAAAGATATGCAGAAAACAACACGATAAGAACTAATCGCGTGACTAATCTGCGCAACTAAGCACGCAGGCAACATTAAGCAACCTATTTTTGCGAAGGAGCACCCATCGTCAGTTTTTCGTAGGGACAATGGCTCAGAAACAAAGACAGGTAAAAACAAAGGTTGACTTCCGAGGTGATTACTAGGATTGGTTGGAGGGTCGGGGATGGATTTTTGAGAAAAGGCGGCCAAAGTGCAAGGGGGCAGGTGGGAGAGATCGTATTTCGTTGAGAGGGCCCGAGGGGACGAAATGTTTAACGTGGCCGGCGGACAAGCCAGGACCCGGCGAATGTCCGACGGAAAAATGTGGAGAAGGATCGTCTCGCGAAGCCAAGGGAGAAGGCGAAGAAGCAGGGGCCTGGAGGATATGTGTTTTTGGGCCTCCTTGTGTGGTCAGCTCCTGATGGATGGGGATTGGGAAAGACTTGTGGGGACTTAAGGGCTGACGAGGGGTCGATCGAAGGCCTTGGGGGCGCTCCTCGGATTTCCATTCATCCTCCCCAATCCCTCTCTCTTTCTCTCTCTCTTCCACCCAATTTCCTCCCTCTAAAGCATCCATATCTGCTTTACTTTCATAGATGCTGGTTCTTTAGCTACTCTCAAAACTTGGTCGCTTTTAACGCATTGCTTTCATCTAATTTTTATTTCTTCTGTAATAGCCTCTGATTACATCTGACAATTTATGAATCAACATTTCTTAAATATACCATAAAATTGCAGAGAGATTTAGATAAAATTCATGAGCATTAGAGGATTCCCATCAAATGGAATAGTTGGACTTATTGATCTCAACTACAAAGTGACAATATTAATTATCCATCCATATTCTGGCTCAGCGATAGCTACCACTGTACATACTTTTTAGCTATGAGAGAAACGTTTCTTACATTGCAGAACTGATTTTATACTTATTAAAGGTGTCGTACTTACATAACATCACGTACCTTATTTAAATTTACTCTGTAAATTACTTTCATACTTGAATTAATAAAAATAGTGAGTACTCATTCTAAGTTAATTCAAGGCAAAAGTTTCTCCTGTTATACCCCTCTCAAAACTTGGCAGTGATGTAACTTTCAACTGCTAAGACCTAGATTGGATTTTTGATTTCATAGATGTTACTTTATAATAGGTTAAAAAACAGGGACGGCTCCAGACAGATGAGGTGAATATACAGTAAAAAAGGCTGGCAGTGATCAATATGATATATTGCTCTGCTATCGTTGTCAATGAGCACCTTGAAGAAAGGGCGAGAAAGCATATTCAAACGATTGAGACAAAAATCACACTTCCTGCTATCCATACCAGCTCCAAGTAGGTATTGACCTGAAAGTTGGATTGTTTGCCTCCGATAGATCTATTACCAAGAACTTCGGGGTCAGAGAGGTGCTCAAGCATTGCGAACAACCAGTCTATTTGTGTATGATAATCAACTTTAAGACATCTTGTGATCGCATGTATCCTTTATAAATAGACCTTCAATGATTTACGCGCACAGAAAAAATCTATGATTTTTTTATCGCATATCTTATTTTTCATTAAAGTTTCATGGGATGAGCCATTTATAACAACCATTAGGTAATTCGGGGTAGGGAGGACAAACCTTAGGTCCTACTACTCACTCTAGAAAGAATGACGAAGGACGTTGGATTTCCTTAGAAAGAAAGCTAGCTTCATAGATAAAATGAAATGTGGGATAAGCAAAGAGCGAAATCTTCATTCGATCTTTCGATTCGATTTTTCCATCTTTATATTCGATGAAAATTCTAGCTCCTCTACTTACCCGAAAAATACCCACGACTTCTCAATAAAACGGACACACAAGCATAATGAGATATATCTTGGAGAATGATTTCATAATTTTGAATTTTTACTAACTATAACATGGAATGGGACAGAAATGTATCTGAATTATGAACATTCCGAGCTTAATTTATTGTTGAAGGTATTTTTAAAATGACCTCTTTCTATTTCAAGGAACGAGTAAAAGTTGAATATTTAAATTCCCTTCTTTTTGACAAGATTAGTGGAACTCATCCAATCACTCCTCGGACGTCTTCAAACCACAATATTTTACTCTTTGCCCAGCCCCCTGACCATATCTAATTTATTTATAGGCCGGTATATTTTATTTAAAATGACCGCAAGGGCTAATTTTAGCGGGACGGCTTGATGGTATCAATTTCTCTCGGGAGAAAGCCATACGTCTCCTTTCCCTTCCACCCGCTACCTCTTTCAGTCAAACGCGGGCCCCGTGAGGGAACGGGACCTGAGGGCGGGGGAGGTAGGGTTGAGTAAGTGAGTGGGGTTAGACGACTGCTGAAGGAGGGCAGAGAATCCCCCATCTACTGAAATTGATGGGACAAGGGAAACCCGGATGATGGCATTGCGACGAATGGGCAAGGGTACAGGAAGGCGAGGAAGGTGAGAAGAGGTCGGAGATGGTCCCTCACCAAGAGATGAGCGTGCGGTAGCGAGCGAGAGGACTAGTGCGGGTATGAAGTGCTAGTAATAAAAGGAGTCGCATTCCCGCAGGAGGTCATACAATGGTCTTAAGTATTATTTGAGGCACCTCATAACACTAATCAATGTATCTAACAAGATTTTTTAACTACGAATGCAAATTTCCAGCATTTATTAACGCACGAGTTACATAAATTGTCGCCAAATTTGGCTTTAAAATATCATGTTTATCTTTGGACTTAAACTAAAATCCTGTTTTCCTAACTAGCGCTCAAACTATTAGCCAGAGTGCTAGGCTAAGGACCAATAAGTAATATTGATAATGCTTGCGTATATGGGCGATCAAGGTCTGGGTACTCTTATGTGCATTTTTTGCACTTCTTGTTTACCCTCAGCTGACCCATGAAGGTTAAAAGCTGGTTATTATACGTATATTTCCCAAAATTAGCGCTTTTAAGTGAATTTCACAATAAATTGGCTAAACATTTTCGCATATTTTATTATTGGTTCAAATCAAAATTGCAATAATTTATGAGGAGGTAGCTTTACTGCAACCAATTATAAAAATGTACTAGTTTGAGATTCTCGCGTATTTCTTGCTCAAACTATATCCCACCATTTTGAAATAATAAGGTAGACTATGTCATGCCTTTTTCAATTAACACATGTACAAGTACATAAGGTGAAAGTTTTATCTCAGAGAAAAAGTTCTCATATTTCATATACTCCTTAGAAGCATACAAACTAGTCATAAATGAGACTAGTCACCGGTTGAGCCGAAGAGATTTCCTCTTAACGTTACTAATTTTGCTCTTCACCAGTTTCAATTCAATTCCTATTTTTTGATGGATTGAAAAGACCCGTATTGGAGGTTGGCAAAAGCAGCAGTGTAAATGATGGAGAGGAAGGAGGATGGATCATTCGCAGGGAAGAGACTTTGCAACTAGGGAAGCCATCACGTCAGCTGGGGTCTCCCGTCTTAATTGAGTCCGACACAAAAGGATTTTCAACAGCGAGTGATGAAGAGCATAGACGATGGTGTAGTAGAGAACGGGAATAAGATTAGGGAAGTACTCGAACTTCAGCACCGTCATCAAGGTATAAATATGTTGAGGAGAAAATATAACAAGATACAGAGGGTATTTCTGCGCAGAAATAATTTCAGCCTAAGCGCACCATGAATTACTTTAATGTAAAATTAAACTTGAAAGAATTTAGCGTGGCATACTCGCTGCAAAAACCAATTAAAGTATTTTACCTTTTTAACGAATGAACATGAAGCTTGGTACTTAGCTTCTCTGGTTTTATGCTTTTTTATTACTGGAACAGCTCACTTGGAATTATTTTATCCTATAAAATCAATACATGCCATGCGCATAGATTGAAAAGTGGCAGAATAAATCATATTAAAAATTCACTTACTCTTTCTTAACTGTGTGGTATTTCATTATAAGGTTTCTTCGATAGCGAACTTTTACATATACAACTACTTTTTCACTTAAGGCAACTGAGTTTCTATGAGTAATCATCATCTTCAGGAGTAAATTATTTTAAATAAGATAAATACTAAATAATGTACCCCTGAAATTATAACTCATCGAAACTAAGGTCACTAAATGTGAAACAGTAGTGGTGTAAGTTAATGTTTACTATACAAGAAGCCTTAAGTATACAAACATTTGCATGTACGATTCGGCACATATGAACATTACCTTCACATAGAAAGTTATGATGAAGGACCTGTGAAATATAACTCACCAGCATGAAAAAAGAAGAGTAGAGGCAAAAGAAATTTGAAGATAATTTCAATCAAATATTGCCTTCTCTGAAAAGTAAACGTCTTAAACGAAAAATATATGAACTTAAAATTATTTTTAGACAGTGACAGAGTAGATATGGAAGATATCAGTGTACAGTCAACACAAACTCTATAGGCATAACACTCTTCGTCAAATCAGCAAATTTGGACGCTTGGCTTGGCAGCGGTTGATTGGATTGCTATCCAGGCATCTATTGATTAGATTGCTATCGTTTTGATTCAGAATTTCAATGCCAGCAACGCCTCAATGGCAAAATATGCATAGCGCATTAAATATATTGGAGGTTTAATTATTGAAAGAAGACAATTTAGTGTGGGAGAAATGAAAAAAAAACAAATCGTGGAATAAACCTGGATATCAATTCTTTTATTTTACCTATGAAATTAACTCTGCGTCAATACATTTTTTCGAATTGATTAAAAATTTCGCATTGAATAATTCAGAAGTTCGAAGGATAGACTTCTTAAAAGCACACCATGGTTCATTGAACTTTGGTCAGAGTATAAGCTGACGTATCCGACAAAGGAATTTTACCAATTGAATTTCGGATTGCTTCTTTTAATTAAGGGAAGCCCATATCATACTAGGGATACCACGCAGCAAAAGAAGAAATGGGTCCTGTCTATATTTTGATAAAGATGGTCTCCCTGATTTGACGTCAACGGAGAAAAGTCATCAGAAAAATCCCCTCTGGACTCATCGGCTTATTGTACCCGAAGTAATAACTGTCATTTATCTGCCGACTTTTCTTTGCCTCTAAATTTTGATATCCTGCTCTGAATCATTTCTTTGGATCTACCTTATGAATGGCTGGTGGGACATAATAAAAATTAAAGAATAAAAGGAAAAAAAATCCCTGTGTCTACATACATTAAAAAGTAATGAGAATATCAAAGTCTATCCATGCAATTTAATATAATGGATTGAGCATTATATTATTAAAGTATTGTACCGATTAAGTAAGATTTTCATGGAGTAATAACGGAGTGTGCTGATATTATCCCCTTCTCTCATTGACTACCATATTAAAATCAATCACATTAAGGCCTAAGTGAACATCCTTGCCTCGCTCCTCAGCCAATGCTTGCCCACCCCGATTCTCCTTCCGCTACCTTCACTTGCTTCGTCTGGGCCGCATACAGATTTCGAATGAGCCGCCTATGCCTCCAATCTACGGTTTTTTTCTTGAGAATATCCATTAAATTCACCCCGTCCACTCTATCAAAGGCTACTTCAAAATTTCGGAGAAGGGATACACATTCTTGTTATTTTTTAGGTTCCTTTCCACAATGGTCCTTATCTCGAGTTGACTTTCCTTTTCCGAAACCAAAAAGATCTCAGCACAAATACTCCTTTGCCTTAGCCTCCATTCATCGGCTAAAAATCTTCATTACTGCTTTAGTGGCGTGCGATATTAGGCTAACACTCTTATAATTTCCACAGTCTACTCTTTTATTCTTTTTCGGTCGCTGAATTTGAACAGTTTTCATGAAGTCCTCCGGCCAAAATCCCTCCTCATAGATCCTGCGTACTAGTATTAAAACCTTCTCTTACCATCTCTTCCTAGAATCTTCAGAACCTCACTCGGGAACCTCATATTGTCCGCGCCCACCGCTTTCCTTGCCTTCATATCACAAAGCCTCTCTCGATTTCCGCGTATGAGATCCCTGGCTCAATATAATCCTCCTCCACTTTCCCCTTTTAAATTTAATTTAATCCTATCCCTCCTTTCCTCGGCTGTCTGTTTATCTCAAATATCCCGGATACTATTCTCCCCGAGTTTCTGGTATTCTCTCCTCATTGTTACGTTCAGAGCTTCTACATTACATTTCCTCGCCTCCCTAACTTTCATAAGTCTTTTGAATATTACGTTGCATTTCATTAGAACGACGTTGTGATCTGAATCCGCATTTGCCCTTGTGGAAGTTGCATAAGTTTTTCACATTATTACACTAAACATGTGCCTTACCATTATCTTGCCTACCTGGTATCTCTCCGTTTCCCTGCTCTTCTACATAAGTACCTCTGCCCTTTATTATGAGTGAACTATATTTTTGCATTGAAAGACTTGTTTCTCCTATCTACTGCGACACTATTGCTTTCTATCTACTGCGACTACCGACTAACATCTACTGCTTTCTCTCCTGCGTCGCTTCACATTCCTAATACAAATTCTCTTATTTGATTTGAATCCCTTCCTTCCCCGATTGAACTTTTACAGTCCCACATCAGTGTTAAATTTTTCCTACCCGGGATTTCCCTGATTATTTCTTCCAGCTGTTCTAAAACCTCATCTACTACTTCCTCCGAATGGTTACTAATGGGCACGTAAACTTGAATCACCACAATGTTGCTGGTTCGAGCCTCAATTTCTACCGTTAGAATCATATAGATCACTCGATGTACATTTACCGATCTTCCCATTTTATACCTAAGCTACCCTTCGTTGTTTTTCCTCCCCACCATTATAGGCAAACCTGTACACATCACTCCAGTAATTCCTACTATTCTTCCACCTCACTTCATGTAATTTCAAGATATCTATCCTCTCTTCCTCAAATTCACTTTTTATATTTTCTAGCTTACTCGCCCTCATCATTGTACTAACATTCCACGCTCCAACATATTGTTGCCTACCCCTTCTCTATATTCTTGGTCTTCTTTTCTTCATTCTTGAATGCTGCTGCTGATAAGAGTTCCTACATGGATTTCGAATGATGATAACCTTTAGAACCTTGCCGACCTCGTTACCGTGAACGACACCCGCTATTTGTGGACGCATCCTGTTCGATGAGTTTCTGAGGCTCATTTGGTCGTACTCCATGTTTTCAGGGAAGAGATAGTTGGTAGAGTTTCCCCCTTCCATTCCAGTAGTGCTTTTTATGTGACACCATCACGTGGACTACTTTTCATTTGGCTCCTTCGACCAATCTGGTATGGATGGCCCTACCGGAAGAAATTTAGAATTAATGCCAGCAATGCAGCTCTAAGGGACATGAGGATGCGTAAGCCTTTACCAAATCCCAAGAGAAAAAAGAACATATGTATTTTGTAAAACGCTGCTCGTCATATTTTAACCAAACGATATGAGCTTTATTTAATCTTACTTTACTTTCAAGGGCCCAAAAAAAAAAAGAAAATAGAATATGCAAAAAACGTGTAAGGTGATTAAAATTGCCTAATTGGATGAAATATAAAAGTTATATTTATTTAAGTTAACACTCTTAAATTATAGAGTTTTAGTCAATAAGAGTACTAATGCATAGGTGTTAAGGATTATGAGACTTCTGATAACAAAGCTATTTTTATGTTCCCGCTGTCATTAGAAAAAAAAATAATTTGAGGAAAGCTCTTTTATATTTATTAAAATTCGGAGGGATTAAGAAAGGGATGTAAATGAATGGGAATAATGAATGAAGGAGGTTTATAATGTGATGAATTAATTGAGGGCAATAACATGCAGAGTTGATACAATATCAAAAGGTGTGTTGGATTGGAAATTTGGAATACATATTTTGGATGGCAGCTGATGATAATCTTTTCTTAAGACTGTCAATATCAAGGAGTATTGAGGTGAAAGGGGGAAAGGGTGTCTCAACCAACTTAATATCAAAAATACTAATGGAAAAAGGCGTGGTGACAATAACATCAGAGTGAAACGTTGTTAATCTTTTTGAATTGCCATGGATCGCTAATTTTTTATGTATTTGATCTAACATGGCAAATAATTATTGCTATTAATCGATGCACGCAACATAATTTCAAAATTTTAAATTCCTCCCAGACTTAATTTTTACGCATCATTGTTGAACATGATTGTAAAATTAAATCTTCAAATTAAGTACACGCTTAAAATCTTTTCCAGCGCAATCAAAATTTTATGGTCTTCACTACCAATAATAGTCATTAACATCTCAAGCATGAGCATAAATTAATAAGTGACTCATTCAGGAACAACAAAACGCTCGAATTTCTTTGTTAATATTCCCTTTGCCGTGGAGAATCGCTTAAACGGATAACCTGCAGTCAGGAGATGGCGGACAGGGAGACACAGCACGTCTCGAACGCGAATATTTCTGTCCACCCCACCGCATTTCCGGAGTTCATGGGGGGAACATTGAGTGGATTCGGGGTCGACATCCCCGCGAAATGGCAAACATCCGGCACCGGGAAACGATGAAATTTCCATTTGAGTGGAGAATGATTTTTTTTGACAGCCGCTGGGTGAAATTGCGGTCGTGGACATCAACGAAGAAGCTCTCATTCACTTAAGGGGAAACGAACTCATGGCGGAGACGTAGCCAATCGACCTTTTTTTAAGAGGATATTATACAGCTTTGTGGACCATTTATTACAACTCTGGAAAACTAAATTAGGCACAAAAACTTCTTTCACGACTTTCACCGTGGAATGCTATTATATTAGGCTTAAAATAAAATTTATTCCGTTGCTTTATTAACTTGAATATATTCTACTTCAAAATTCCAGCTGATCACTAGTTGTTAAGAGTGTTTTCAGATGCCAAATTATCGGGACGAATTATTTCAGACTTTGTGGACAACTCTTTCTGAAATGCCCTATTCATGAAGATATACTTATTTCCAACTCTTAGAGATGATATGAAAGCGTCAAAACAGGTGAAAGATAATTTATGAAATATGGCAATTAATCAAAAGTTTTTAAATTAAATTATCAAGATGACGGTCGATCTGAGTTGAAAATAAACAGCGCAAAGAGCATTAAAAAACCATAGAAAGGAGTAATTACCTGGGGAAACTTTAATACACTCAATGAAAATAAACTAAAGAATGTGGAGGAATGATAAATTAATTTGAACAGCAAAATGCAAATGTTTACCAATGTATTCTTTATTCAATATGTGCTAATGATCGATGTAATTTTTCCAGTGCGTTAAATCAAAATAAAGTAATGCTGTTCAGAACTTGATGGACTTAGTAATACTTCTGAGTAAAAATGTCAAAGTGAAAACACAAATGAGTGAACCAACGAAAAAGAATGCAACCTTTTCATCTTAAACTTTGCAATACCCCATGTTAGAAATAATGCAATGATGCACATTCTCTATGATAATTATCAAATAAAAGAACCGGTAAATCATAGACGAGTGCATTACGGCAAGATTGCATCATATAAAAAGTAAAAAATCTGGCAAGTTTAGTAAATAAATCAGCCGATTACGAACTAGCTCGTGAGATTCCACTGAAAAATGAAATAAAAAAAGGCAGATGCTTATAATCGCTATGCTTGATAATCGCTTTCAAAAATTTGTATTGATGTTCCCAAGTCATCCAATAACTAAATTCTTAAACTTTCAGATTTGATTAGATCAGTCAAACAGTTCGTTGTGTCCTGTGTTAGAAAAAATTCTTTTAGATAATTTTTGATGATTGAGTCCGAAATTCCTGGGGTGCCTGATTCTAAAGTTTTGATTATTCCGTGGCTTTTTATAAGCTGTGCGTGGAGTAATAAAAGCCGACCGATTAATCCTCTTTTATTTTCCTTACTACATAGCAATACCAGAGATCAGGATACAAATTACGTAGACTAGATGGAGAAGAGAAAGATCAAAGACGAAGTGAAGGGAAGTAGGCCTTACTGTGAATTAAAGATAGATGTTTAATGTAGAGGGATAGCGGATTTATTCCCAAAATATTCCAGGTAAACCTATCTTAACGGATTGCATATTTTTATAATAATAATGCTTACTAAATTTACTTCGCAACCAATTTTCTCTAATAGTGCTAACCCTTGGCTCTTTTCTCTTCAGGGTCTAATCCTTAACCTATCCTGTTAAGAAGAGTGGCTACCCATCAGCTTTAACGTCAGTGACGTTGCGACCACAGAGACCACACCCTAGGGGACGGCCTGCTGCTAACTTACGAGGGATTCCCAGTCAGATTCCCTTCTTTCATCCCACATACCACCCCCACTCCGACCCTTTGGGAGTCACTTTCTTTACAGAACTCATGGGGAAAACCAATCCCTTGTGTTACAGGGAATTATTGTCTTACACATAGGTCTGCAAATATACTGTATCTTTCAACCTCAAAGTTATTAAATATAATATTAATGCAATTATTTGTGTGTTTGTCTTTACCTTTCGCTCTATTTCACCCATAACAACCAAAAATACTTTAAAAAGTTTAACTATTCATTTAATTAATTTCACACATTATGTAGTTTTAACGGTAAAAAAAATCATCAAGTTCTTGACTAAGACGTCAACCACACTCGGACAAAAAGACGGTAGAAAATCTCTTAATTATCCCAAATTAGAAACAAGAAAAGAATATTCGTGTATTATATTAGTGCATAAAATATTCGCGTGACTTTAGTACCTCAAGAATCAGAATTTTGGACTGTTGAAAAACCTGTTTTGAAATGTGTCTTCGAGGGCTCCTGCTGAACCGGAGCTCATTAGCTAAGCGGATAAAGAAGGAAACAGAGGTAGGAATGGGAGAAAATGGGCTCAATACACAGAATTAAAACGCTTCTTGGCCGACCAAGTCATGAGACTGTGAATTCACGTTGCAAAAAGAAAAGAAATGGTGAAAGTAACAAGGGCAAGCATTAAAATTAACTGTAAGGGCTCTAGATAAGTAAAGGAATTGGTAAGGAATTGGGAATTGAGAGTCACGATTAATCAATCTTTGCATTGTCAGACGGCGAACAGCTGAATAAGAGCACGTTAATATTGAAAGCAGAGATCAAATTTCATTCCTGCAAAATCCATTCAATGACCATGTGAATGTGCCCCTATAAATTCAAACGTTTAATTTAAAAACTTTAAATAGCAAGCGTAGAATGCTCTCAATTTCTTAATTTTGAAATTGAAATTCATCCATCAGAACACATTTTTTTTGGAAAAACAAATGAATGGAATGAAGTATCTACTAAATGCTACGTTAATTAACTCCCTCGATGATATATCCCGTTTTTGAAACAGAATTGGAGCTATTTAAAGGTTTAAGTTATTTTTAAAACTTTTTGGAGGAATTTTGATTGAGGAGCTTGACTACGGAAGCTGGTTGGCACCCTGATGGACGTTTATGCAACAGATTCCCTGCCACGTACGCCTGGATGCCGTTCCCAATGCAGACGCGAGCCTTTAAGCCCCCTCCCCTTCACCCTCGTACGCTAACCGCTCTCTCGTGCATATCCTCGTAGCGCAGCAGCAGGGGTGCTTTCACGTCCTGGGCCGACCCTCGCCCCTTCTCCCGCCCACCGCATTGATCTCCGGCCGGAGGTGTCAAACGCGATCGGCAGGAGTCTGACGTCATTGTGGCAGTTGGCACATAAGCTCAAACTCCAGATTCAATTGCAGAAATTACTCGGATTATCCCAACGATAATGATAACTTACGATCGATGCAAAGAACTCTCCGTTATACCAGTAAAGGATACCGCGAGATAACATGTTTTCACAATGCAATTTTTCCACTATATTTGTAAATAATAAAAAAATAATTAAAGCACTGCATTAAACTAGTGACTTGCAACGCGCGTGAGTGCAAATTTATAAACATAGAACATAGCGATCACATGACGAACCTTATTGTGCTTATCTCAGGGATGGCAACAGAAACTAAACGAGAGTCAAAACCAGTAAAATTTAATAGTTTCGCTCTCGGGAGCGAAATGTAGAAACTAAGCGTAACGGATTTAAACCCGGGGAGCGAAACTCAGAGTCGAAACGAAATGGGAGTAAAAAATCAACTACCTCGGGTCGAAACTAAAGTAAAACAGTGAAAGTATACCGGGACTAGCCACGGTGATAACTTTTTACGGAGTCACCCGCAATGCACAAATAGTGCGAAAAACGCACTATTTGTGCAATGCGGGTGACTCCGTAAAAAGTTATCACCGTGGCTAGTCCCGGTATACTTTCACAAGCCCAGAGCGAACACCTCTAGTGTTCAAAGTTCGGGCTTTGCTCTCCGGCTGTGGCGCCATGCGCACGACCTGGACTGCTAGTCGCATCATATGCTCAGCAGTCCATACCACCTTGTCCGGTATAGTCCACAAATTTCCACCTATTTCCCCTCGGTAGCTTAACTGGCTAAAGCACTCGGCCGGAAATCGAGGGATCCGGGTTCGAATCCCGGTCAAGGCGAATGATTTTTCCTCTGTGGATTTTTCGCACTAAAGTAAAACACTAGGACGAAACGTAGATTTTTTCGCACCGGAGGGACCACGTGCTTCACCGTCGGACGATTTAGTTTCGACCCATTCATCGAGTACTAAGTATGATTAAATAAAGTAGTGGTTCTGCCTACCGCCATTAGATGCATGGGGAACTCGTATTTTTAGCATTAACAGGAGAAGGGTGAACGCATACTGGCCATTCGACTTTTAAGCTCAATATTTTAACCTCTCTACACGTATGTCAAATGTGATTTTTTATCTCCAAGTTTTAAGATTAGTATAAAACTAGATTTTAATCGATCTTAGGTCGCTATGGTCGACGATGATGAACTTATCGAATTTAATTGAGAATAAAATGAGTCTCAAGCAATAGCCAAAACAGTTACCTTACAGATACCCAACTTTTAGCTTTATATTCTACCAGCCAGCCATCACTTTCACCATCCTAGCTCACCTTGCCTCTTCTTTTTTTATTAAAGAGGCTGTATATATCTGAGCGGCGGTAAAATGAAGGCGGTCCCTCGGATGCGCCAGGTAGTAAAAACGCAGCAATTCCCGAGTAAAATTCCTTCGTGAGGTAAAAAGTTACCAACCAACATTTTGAATGAGCAACTTTTTATATGAAAACTGAAGGTAAAATTAAATTAAAAATTTTATGATTTGCAATCAGTAAATGTCAAAGACAACTTTGTAATAATTTATCAATTCATATTCATCACATACAAATACATTTTATATCAATAATAGCACTATATAATTATTTTTATCGCATTAAAAATGACTTTGTTACCACCGGATTAATTACAAACTAAATTTGTAGATATCTTGAATTACTTTTTCTAATATCTTGAAATTCCATGATATAAAATCTGGAGTTATTTATATATATTAAGAATAAAGTTTATCATGAAAAAGTATTTGGCTGAGTCGGGATTCGAACCCGGATCTTCAATTGCCGGTCAGGCGCGCTAGTCAATAACACCTCCAAGCCATTTTCTCAGAGCGAACTACAGGTCGTTCGGTAAAACCTATTCTGAATACACTCTGAGAAGATGGTGTAATTGGCTAGAACGCCTGACCGTCAAGCGGGAGGTCCGGGTTAGAATCCCGGCGTAACCAAACATCTTTCATTGCGGAGTTCATCCTTAGTGTGTACAAATTTACGCTTGATTGCGCACAAAGTCATGCTTCACGATGGAGGTAATGTTTAAAAAGTGGTATATTTCCACCAATCCGCTTTGTTAAAACTTATTTTACATTGAGACATGCAGAGTGCTTTACCCCGTAACCCCTCAACTCACCCTCGTTCTCCGCTAGAACCCAACCCAGATCCGAATTCCATCCTTTGCCTATGGTTTTGCCAAGGAACAACTTACAGCGGCCGATGATGTTGATCCCTTCTCTGCGGCGGCATCAAATACGCGTTTCTGGGCCCATGTTGTCGCCTGCGCCCGTGAATTGCGATGGGCTCCCCTCGAAACCTGGGAAGACTACCCAATGGAAAAGCAAGCAAGTGGGCGAGGAAATTTAGGGTGAACGGTGGTAGAATATCCGGAGGATTTGAGAGGGTAAACAAGCAGAGAGCTCGGGCGAGGGCCTCGGGAAAGTTAGGCATGCATCCCCGGAGAAGAGTTTCTATGCATTCAACACAGGATCGCCCTCGAATGTATCGTTCAACATGAAAAAAATGTGGACGCAGAATATTTTGCACATAAAAGTTTTAACTTCTGTTGGCTTTGCACAAAGGAGAAAAAGTTTTGAAGGAACGACAAATTTTATTTTTGAGCGTTTTTCATGCCAAGAGTATATTGCATACTACGCATATTTATTTACCGCTGACGTAAATTACGTTGATTTTTGACATTGGCCTTTGTGGAGATATTTCTTCAAATATTTCGATGGAGCATGTTTATTTAACCTCGACTAGTATCTTAAGAGTGAAATCTGTATGGTTTGATGCCGCATCATTTCGCATGAAAATTCAAATTTCATTTTTTATTTCGTTCATTTTGGACTAATGGTTTGAGGCGTAACTTTGTGAATGCGATTAATTATGAAAAATGAAAAAGAAAGCACAAAGTTTCTTCTTTTTCACTTTTCAACTTGGACATCAGGTTATAGGTAGTCTTTGATCATTGATTCTTCGAAAATATTTACTTGATTTAGATTGCTTATAAAAGGTAAAGTCATTCAATCAATGTCTAAAAAGTAAAAAGTTTAAGATTCCAGAGAACAAAATGCCCACTGATTTTAAACCGCGTATCATGAAAAGAAAACAATTTTTAATCGTCATGCTGTATCTTGGCTATGTATCCCATGTTCCTAAATACATGACGAGTTATCAAAAGACTAATGAACTCAAACATAAATATACGCTCCTTCGAGAATTTTTAAAACAAATGGCTTCACAAATTGCAGCCAAGTACAATATCACACCAAAAATCAAAAATTATTCTTTAAAATTACAATTTAATAAGCTGTACATAATTTAATATTGACCTACCCGGATTTCGTCCGATCACTGCTGGCAGAAAATGACACCGATGGTGTTTTCTGGAAAGAGGCACTAACCCGTCAAAACCATGGTCGATTGATCTTAAATTAAGTGTGGAGTCTAATAATGTGTTTCATTATGAAGATTGATAACTTCCCCAAAGTTTTTTTTTATTTTCGTATAACAAAAATCATTCATTAGAGCATAATTATATTCATAATTCTCGGGAGTTACTTCATGGAATAACATAATGAAAAGTATAACTTTGTAATTCCACATAAATTTGCTAACGGACGACCTTGGTTTCAATGATGACCTAGGTGATGGTATGCCAGATGATGACGGGCCACGTCGAAACCTAGGTCGTCTTATAATACAATTATCACTTAAAAAGGCATTCGAGATGTGGGGGCGGCGAAGAATGGAGAAGGAGAAGTGGACGGAAAGGAGGAAGAACGAAGAAGTTCTGGTCATGCTGGGTGAGCAGAGACAGCTTTTGGATGAGATACAGGGAAGACAGAAGGTATGATTGAAGGGAGGGAGTACTTAGCGGGAAGGGGGATGTTGAAAACAGTTTTAGATGGTAGAATGTTTGGAAGGCGAGGGAGAGGAAGGAAGAGAATAGGAGTTTTAGATAGAAAGAAAGGGAGTAGGCCTTATTGTGAATTGAGGAGAGAAGTACATGTAAGAAGGGGAGGCTGATAGAATACTTTTTAAGTACCGCATATTTGTTTATTTACTTATTAAAGTATTCTACCGATTAATGTAGGTTTCCATGGAGTGCTTGAGGGTAATTCTGGGATCCTCCCTCCCCATCAACCACTTCCCTCTTCAATTCACAATAAGGCCTATTTCATTTCATTCCAACTAAAAATCCTATTCTTTTCCTTCCTCTCTCTCGTTTATCTAACATTCGCATATAGACCTACCTAAATCGGTAGAATCCTTTAGTAAATAAACGTGGAATAACAGAGTTTTACTGTTCATAACATTCTTTAGAGATTCTAGCTACATCAAATTGACATGAAAATCCCTGATTTCAGCGGTACACTATTGAAATAATTGCGACAACGGACGGGTCACGAGAATCCACCGTAGACTAAATTCCATAGGAGCCGCGGCGAGGGAGTGGAATTGGGAGTGGGGTCGAGTCAGGGGCGGTAAGACGTGCTCGCGCACTCTCACGATTCCCTGCAGCCCGAATCCACATACCTACCTCCACCCCTTCAAATCCCTCCTCCCACCTCATTCTAGAACTTCAGTTTGCCGAGTTCCCCAAGCTTATCAAATAAACGTCGCCTTCCTCCCTCCCCCTCCCCTCAGATTCCACTCACTCCCAACACCCTCTTTCCCTCCCCTGGAATATCTCGAAATCGCACAAGTTTTGTCGCGCCCCACCCCCATCGCGATTTTGAGCGGACTTAAATTGATAACGACGTTTCGCAGCACGGGCGAATGCGTCCCATGCTTCTGCTGTTGGGGAAATGGAATGATTTCACTACCCGCCATTTTCCCCACTCCTTCCCCATTCCACTAGCTCCTGCGATGGGAGCACCTGGTGAGTTAATTAGGCCACTGCCTCCGTTCTGATCCGTTCTCCTCTTCGCCGGCTGTTTTTTTTCTATTCCCCACACAGGCATTCCTCTCAGTGGTCCCTTTTTACAGCAAATCGATACGCAATCATCAAGACGTGGGCTATTATGAGGGAAGAAGTCATTCCAGCACTCGCGTCAAATACACACTCTCGTGGAGATGATGGATTAACTTATCATGGGTTTTAAATTTTTTCAAGTGCTCTATCAAATATTAGCCTAATTTTAAGGTACTCATTGAGATCCATAAGAGGAAGATCAGATTAGAGGCAGATTATGAAGATGAGTCAATTATTAAGTAATCAAGGAATTCCATAATGGCTTTTCTAAAAAACAATTTACTTCATATAACATCTACGACTCAAAAACAGCCAGTCTCGTCTTCGGCAAAGTTTCTCTTCTCTTTACACTTTACTGAGAGTTTTTAAAGATGTAGGATTTGTTCTTTTGGCCGATGATGTTTTCCGTAGGCAATGGTTGCGGACTTGAATAAAAATTTGCTTTTTTATGAAGTGCTATATGTTTTACGTTCTGAGTTTCATTGATTAGAGGCCTATTTCATTAAAATTGTGCGCGGCTCATAGCGGCTGGATTTTCTCGATACTTATTTTCTCCCCATTAAAGATATGGTGAACTATATTGCTCTTAATAAATTAATTTCAAATGTAGCAGTTAATTAAAATATTTGAGAGTTTAAGTTACAAAATTTTGTTCTTACGTGGTCAAATTTAAGTGGAGCAGCTCCGGAGATTTATCAACACTCTTGATGACCAAATTGATAAATACATTTGAGACCACATGCGTAACTGTGACTAGAATAGAAGACAAGAGAAGAAGATAGAAGTGTAAAGAAGGCGAGATTAGCTCACTGATTATCTATATCGCGCAATAGAAAAAAAATAGTTGAAGTAACTAATAATATTTAAGTTCAATACATTACTCCGAAGTCTGAACAGTTTCTTCGCTTATTTTCAGTTTTTTGAAAACCCTCAATTGTTTTAGAGAAAAGTTGAAAGTGAAGATGCAAAATATTAAGGCCAAAAAATAGAAGTTTTGAGACGGTTAAATTAATAACGGGTAGTAAAATGTGGGACTTTTAAGTGCAAAATTTCCTCAAATTAAGTTTCAGCGTCAAGTTGATGCGTATGCGATCAGTTGCACAATATTTATTATGAACGATGAATGTTAAGCCTAAAATACTACTATGTACCAGATGAAGTAAAAAATATTCAGTTTTTGAAATCGTTTAAGGCAAAAGTTTATAGCTAATTACTTACTGCCACATAATAACTTATTCGTTACATGAAGAAAAATGCATATGTCTTGTATTTCTTTGATTGTTTGCTCTTTTCATCATGTAACTTGATACGATTCCTAAAACTTCTTCTTTATTGGTTCCTCTTTCTGTGATTTGTCGCTGGATAACTGATGGGCTCTAATGCTACACATAGTTATTATGCTGGAACTAATTATAATCTTTTGGAACATTGTGTGTGATATGTTTTTCTTTTTCTTTTATTTTGAACTTTGTATAATGAAACTCTTTTGTTATACTGTCCTGTTAGTTCATCTCTCACAACGAGTAAGGGAGTTGGTTTCATGATTTTATGTCTAATTAATTCTATGTTTATATTTACTCTATGATTTTGTACAAGTAAATTGTGTTTGTTCTTAGGGGACATAAGTCCTAGAGCAATCTTTCTAAATCTAAATCTAACTTTGGGACCATGAGAGAGAAAGAGAGAGTGGTAGTACAGTAAGCTGCATAAATATCTGAAATGGTTCTAATCACCCAATTTAAGATAAATGAAGACACTCTTAAACAGTATGAAATACTAATTTTTTCAGGAATCTTAAATTTATGATGAACGCCATATCTTTTTATATTTTAAGTGAAAATTGTAAGTTGTCCTTAATATTGTTTCAAAACGACCGTAAGGTTGTAAAAGCCAACATGAACAAAGCTGGAAAAAAATTGAGTAATACAACTCTTAGAAATCACAAACGGTCATAGAAATAATGTGGTTTGAAACTTTTATCATGTTTTAACCTTAAAAATATGTAAAAATCCATACACGTGTTGGCCATGCATATAATTTGCGTCCAGGAGGAAGTATAATTTTTCAATTCAACTGTTGAAAACTTGCTCGAACAGCAAGTGGTAGAGATAAAATTTGCGATTAACCGTGTTAAGAGTGGAGTGAGGGCATCCAGACACTGAAGGGGAAGTGTGAAATGAGGCAAAGAGGAATGGAAGAGGCAGAGAAGGGTTTTTGGGCGCTAAAGGCGCAAGATAAGTGCCGCTTGTAAACTTGGCTATGTAAACTCCCATTTGAGATCCACGGGATACAGGCGCCACTCCCCCACCCCCATTTTCGTCGCGGGAGGGTGATGAACAGCTTCTAATGCCCCCGTCGAGGTCACGCACGGATCAATATATATACGCCACGCATTCCAATTTCCGAGTTTAAAGGATTTCAATCCTCTTCGTGAAATTGCAAAGCCTATCAATTTTCGTTCTAGATTGTGGCAGGTTCTTACCGAAAGTGCTCCATACTCTGTGCAAATATCATTAAAAGAGGAGTAGATGAGGGAGGTTTGGAGTACCTGAAACCTCTTAACCATGAATTATTAGTGAAGATATAGAAAGAAATCTTAATTTAAACTGTTAATATTCATTTCACCGTTATTTATCCATATTTTTATCTAGGAATAAAGTTATCAAATAATATTGAGGAGACCTTTTTGTTAAGTTATTATCAAAATGTGGCTCTCAAATTTTCTAAGAGAACTAATATATCAACATGTATGACTATTTTCGATTGCTATGGGTTTAGAATTCATCAAATTACTGTTACATCTATCTCAGTAATGACTGATTTACTTTCACGATAATTTCATCTCCATTTAAAACATGTTAAGCTATAATACACATTTTCGTTAAGAGTCTTCTGGAATAGTATTTAATATTTACACTAAAAAGTAATTGGAGAGTGAACTGTCCAACCGATAAAAAAATAAAAGACATTTTTAACTTTTAGAAATCAAGAATGTTCACAGAAGTTATGTACCTCCGAACTTTTTTCATATATTATCCCCAAGGTCTTTAAAACTCCATTAAACTATAATCATGCTGGCTCTAGAAACTGATTGAAATTTTTTCAATGGCTGATAATCGCTAAAATTTCTTATCAGTATAAGCAGAAAATGTTTTGGTAGCGGAGAACACTCTGGAGAGAAGGCTCCAATGAAGTGATGTAATTAATTCGGCGATTTATTTTTTGCCATTTCTTTCATCATAAGAGATGAAAATAACTATATTTTATATTTTGCGAAGCCAAATCTCGCACTCATAATAGTAAGTTATACATACAGTAGTGATTGAGGTTTACTCTGAAAACAAAGGAGAGATATTGTTCTAACCACCTTTTGATAACATAAGATACTGTTCAAAATCTTCAAATGTGCAATGATGTTCAAATAAACTTTTTAGTATAGCCATAAATGAAAATACTTAAGTATAAAAAAGATGATCATCGTAATATAACTTTAGCATTAATAAGGTCATTTATTTTCTAAATACAAATTATGCTGAGTAAAAGAACCTTGTACCTATAAATAGGTTAAAAGTCAGCATTCATCGTTTTTAAAAAAAGGTCGCATATTCTTTAACAAGGATTCGTAAAAAATGCTCGTTAAATTAAACTAGATTACAGCTTTACGAAGATAAAGGTTATTTCATACGTGTTACGAAAAAATAGAAAATGAATAATACCGCAGAAAATCTTCAAGAAAAATCGAGAAAACTCTTATCTCCTATACTAATATCAATTTGAATAATAATGCAATAAGTCTGTAGTTTATAAAAGTAGCAAGTTCTCATCTGACTTTCTGCCTTAAAATATTTCCATGATTTTCGATTTATTTATTCTCCTAAAATCATTTCCCGTGTTTCCTTAGAAGATTACACATTTACACAGGCCTTTCTCGAGACCCAAACCAAATTACGGGAAAACGTAAGAGCAACATTAAAGGAGACAATGGGATGCTTCGGACGAAAACGTACGCAATCAAATTTAACCGCCACCCAACCCTACCTCCACATCCTTTCCCCTGAAAAAGACGTGCTGAGGACCCACTTGATCCCATTTGCCAATGATATGTGTACCAATCTTCATTTCTTCCTCTAGGCATTAATATCCTCCTTTCATCCCATGGTATCTCTCCACAACGCTCTGTTATATCCTGACAACGCTTCCATTTCTTCCTCTATCCTGTTTGTTTCTATCTAGGATCTGTTTCCGTTTCTAAAGGCCTGGTTGCAGCGCAAATTAACACGTACAAGTGAATGTACATTAGCGTGAATGATTTTGGTTGACCGGAACGGAACATGCACGAGCGTGGACCAAATTAGAACGGGTTGTATTTTAAGTTCACGCGTTTATACATTTGTACGTACATTTTAAGGTGGTTAGACGATGAATTTTTCCGTTCATTCTCGCATTCATGCATTCATATATTAACTTGTACTTGTTAATATAACGTGTAACCAGGCCTAAAGGTCTCTGTTCCCTCGAAAATTCTCCGGAGTAGACCACTGTCCGTACTCCACCTCTCTCCAACTCATTTCCTTTTCTACTGCCAAATCGCTCCTCTGACACGATCCCTCTCTCTGGATTCTCCAAAGCCCTTGACCCTACGAGTCTCCTTCTCCTCCTCTCTGCTGCCCTTCTTCATGCCCCGTCTGACCTTGTGTCATACTCTGGGCGCCAACTCGTTCGCTTTCGCTTGTCCCAAACCAAATATCTCTTCCGCCACTTTGTCCTTTGTTTCCCCAAGTCTTCAGGCCTCACAAACAAGGGCCGTTCAGTTTCAACTCGAAGAAAAGTCCTCCACCTCTATCTCTCTATCTCCCACTTTCAGCAAAGCATTCCCACACCTCCTGACTCCTCCTCCATGATCTGTTCTCCGAGTCGAAGGATTTCCCTTCGCTTCCTTATCTCTCTCTCCCACCCGAACTCCCTGGAGAAGTCTCCGCGATGTATAACGCTACTGAGGGGTACATTTTGACCTTTCATAAACTTTTCTCCTCCGTACATTTCTGGATAAAAAATCTTGCAAAACGGACAGTAGCTATTTACTTGGTTGGCTCGTTAACATTTACATTGAGAGATTACAAACTCATCTCCTAGTGGAGTTTTGCCAGAATACGTGGTGGCTCAAGTACACCGCTACTAATGTAATCGATGTAAAAGTGAATGTATTCCATGGATACCTACAGAATTCAGTAGGCAATTCTTTAGTCCTAATTTTTAAGCCACATTTATTTAATAGAGTTATAACTCGCATTTATAGTCATGATTATGATATAGACATCACATAAATCGTTTTTGACTACTCATTATTGAAACCAGGTTGTTGAAAAATTCCAAACTCACGTTTACACAGCTTTGAATGCGACTTAATATAGTGCTCACAGCAAAATTGAAGAATATAGTCCTTTAGTTTCCCAAAGGATATTATGATTATTAAGTTAATAATTATTATATTTTCTATATATGGAAATGGGCAGCAAGAAAAATTGGAAGAAAAATAGTTTTACCCCGCTTACCATCACTTAACTAAGCAATTTGGATTAAGGTTCAATTAAAAAAAATAAACAATGGATATGGCAAAGAAGCCGTTATAGATAGGGATGAAATAGATAGTAATCACGTGACAATATTTACTCACTTCACCGACAGGCCTTGGGGAATGTAAGCTGTTTTAATAATATTGAAACTTCAGATAGTCTCCATTGTTTATTTTATAAAATTAAACCTTTATCCAAATTGCTTAGTTTGTGGTGAGGAGGCTGTTCAAACACACATAAAACGGGATAACTTTACCAACAAGGCTTTACAGCCAAAAATGAATCCTTATTAGTAGTTAGCTCAAGATGAAAAGTAGAGCTTTTTGCCAAAGGAAAGTAAAATATTTCAGCCACACAGTTGAACATTCTCCAAGATGGATTCATCGGTGTCCGACAAGATTTTGTGGAACATGTTACAAGAATTAATACCTAATGCACATGTTTTGCAATGCCCACATAGACTTTTGAGTGCAACGCCTTTCAAAGCTACTGCGTCGTCATCGGAGTACCTGATGATTACGCAGTCGTGTTGAAACGCGTGTACTCAATTAAAAGTCGAAGTGGACATTGCAAAATATTTTCTTCATAAATCCTTCTCCAAGATATAAAATTAACTGCTATAAGTATTTAGGGAACAAATAGTACTTTCATGAAATTAAAAAAATTCAGTTCTTCATCCATTATAAAACCAGAAAAAATAACTTCATAAAATTATCATCATTACTTTATTAACTGCCAAGCATCTCCACACCAGTAATTATGCTCCCAGTAAAACAAGCACAGAGAGGCCCAATGGGCGTAAAAGAGCATGCTCCCATTTTAGTGACTACCCTTGACTTTTATAGACATGATTTACACGTTTTTGACTGAAAACGTCTCTGTTTGGCGTCATTAATTGCGTACATAGCATACAATGGGGCAGCGTGTTGCGGGTTACTTACATCACACACTGCTTTCGGGTATACATATTGTAATGGTTCAGATACCATTTGCGAGGTGCCATTCAAATCAGCGCATTCATTTACCCACCCGCTCCGTTCCGCTAAACTTTCCTACCCCGCCCCAGACCACGGCCCGTGGAGGAAAGTGTGTATGCGTAAGTAGGGATGAATGTCGGTTATGTAAGATTATGAGTGTTGTGTGAGTGTGTTTGGGAGGACGGGAACTCGAGTTTTTCCTGTGAATAACGTGTTCCTCCTCCCTTTCTCGTGCGTTACCCCACCCCAAGATGGGGATTATAAAAAGGTTGTGCGCGTGGAAGAAAAGGACAATTTTGAAGTGAGTGTCGGGCGGAGCCCATGCCCGAATTTGGGTGCGGCACGGCAGAGAAGACGAGGGGCCTACCAAATCACGCAACTGATTGGTTCCAGAAGAACACGGTCTGAAATAAGAGACCCCCCCCCCTGTCCGGAGGAGCAAGGACCAGCTGAAGAGGACGCATTCCCTCCGTTCCGGATGCAGCTTCCTCCAACAAGGTGGAAAGATGAGTGTGCAGTAAAGGGAACGAGAGTTTGCTGGATCCAACCTGGTCAAACCACGGACAACGGTCAAGTAAGATCGCAACTATCCCCCCCGAAAGCCCCCTCTTGTCTTCTGCCCAGTTTCAAGACAGACAATCACAAAACACATCAGTTACTCAGTGAAAGTAAAATAAATCACCAAAGTAAAAACAACACTCTTTGGGATGGACTTTCATTTACCTCCCCTATCAAGAAATAATTAAAAAGTGTATCATTATTTACGTGTTCCCAACCGAACTATATTTTGTTGTTATCATTTGCTATTTCAATTATTTCATCTTGAAAATCAAGTTATATTGTTGTGTTTTTTATCATTGATGTGTCATAAATTGTTTTCACCAACTCATACACCACTAGTTTATAAGAGGGTTTCTTTTTTGTTTTGTTACATGCAGTTTTATTGTTTGAATTATATTTTGTTTCGCTGAAAGTGTTGAGTAAGTGTTTTTGTTTTAACTCCTTCACGGGTCATCTTAAGAAAAAATATCCCTCGCCATTCCTTTCACCCCGGTCATTTTTCTTTCCGTGAATGCGTTGTGGAAGAGTGCATAAGCGTCCGAACGTTACCCATTAGGTCGAATCGGGAATCGGTCGACTCGCAATTATTTCCAAAGAAGGGGAATATTTTTAATTTCTGTAAATTGTACGAGGAGAGTGACATAGGTTTGTCCCGTAGGTCCCATGCGGGAGGGATCCACGCGGATTTATATATTTTCGTTTGTTTTTGTGAGACATCTCCCCCCGGTTCTATTTTGGTATCCGGGCGAGCCAGGGGTGGGATGCCACAATATGATAATGTCTTTTTCTCGATAATTAAATTGAACATAGCTGAAGTACTTTGTCTAAAATTTCACTTCAAGTCCAAAACAATCCAAAGTATACCCTATTGCAAAAAATGAGTGCTCGCTCAAACTTAATTTAAATAATTTACACTTTTTACATTTTTCGTTAAAAAATTTCGAAATTTTAAGACAAAACTGCAGACAGAATTAATCAATTTGGAAAATAAATTGTATTTGTAATAAGCATCCGGATATACGCAGCGAGTATAAGGAAGCGTGTAAGAAGGTTATGCATAGATATTTTCGACGAAAAATAAAATTAAGGAAAATGCGAAGAGAAAAAAAATGGACTGAAAGTGGTGAGTCATGTCGAGGAAATGGTGGAGGGATTTTCTGGTACGCAAAGGGGAAGGGTGGGAAGAAAAGACGTGGGACGTGCCGGAAGTGGCGAATATGGAGGAAAAAGAGAAGGTTGAGGGAGAAGGACTTTCTATTGGAGAATGGGGAGACCTGAGGGGGTGAATCACGCAAAGACGGGGTGGAGACATGCAGAACTCTTGAGAGGGAAGTCGAGGGGATGGGTGAGACGTTTCACCAAGAATTCCAACGAAATAAAAACGGGGAAGCTCTTACATTTTATCGTGTTTTTCCCGCGAAACGAGACTGGTGTAAGGGTATAAGGGTGACGGGAGTAAAGAAACCAAGTGGGGAGATAGATATAGGCGTGGACGAGTTTGAAAACGTGAGAAGAGGAGAGGGAAAATGTGAGAGAAAGCAGTACAATTCTCTCCTTGCGTTCCGATAGAAATAAATAAATATATAAAACAGAAATAGTGTTCCAATTTTGTTCTCCCATTGCGAGTCGAGTAGATATTCATTATCGCTTTCTAAGTGTTTATCCAGCTCGTACCTAGCGATGGAAAAATCGATTTCGATCAAAATCGAAAATCGAGGAGATGTTAAAGAAAGCAGTACAGTTCTGTCCTCGTGTATCGATAGAAATGAATAAATAAATAAAACAGAAATAGTGTTCCAATTTTGTTCTATCATTGCGAAGTCGGGTATATGTTCATTATCACTTTCTAAGGGTTTATCCAGCTCGTGCCTAGTGATGGAAAAATCAATTTCGATTTAAATAAAAAATCGAGTTTTAATATAAGATTGCTTAGGTGATTAATCATTATTTATGCAACCTTTTAAAAAAATAAAGCGACCCGGGTTTCGATGAATAGTGATCACCAGCAGGCGTAAATTATTATATAACTAATGATTTCAGGCTTAACTGTTTGAAACCTTTCTACTAGAGTAAATGAAAGTTTATTAGGCTTATTAGGTAAATAAAACTTTATTAGGTTTCCTAATATATTTTAAAAATCACCTAGTTATTTTAAGTAAATAATTATCAATCATTCTAATTATTTTTCTTGAATATATAAACAGATAATGATTTACGCCCAAAGTTGACGATTATTCATCGAAGCTCTCACATTTTATCGTGTTTTTCTACGAAACGAGACAGGTATAACGGTGACGGGAATAGAGAAACAATGTGGGGAGATTAGAATAGGCGTCGATGAGTTTGAGAGGGTGAGAAGAGGAAAGAGGTGTGGGAGAAAGCCGAATGTTTCTCTCGCAGTGTTCTCTGAATGGAAAACAGACATAGTGTTCAAATTTTGTTCGCCCATTGTTAAGTTGAGTAGATATTCATTATCACTTTGTAAGGGTTATCCTGCTCGCACCTAATGATAGAAAAATCTATTTCGATTGAAAATCGAGTTTTAATATATAATGTTTTTTAAATGGATAACTACGGAATAAGGGATAATTCAGAAAATTCCTTCATAATACCGTACTGATTGCATAATTAATTATTCTAGCATATTGATTGGAACATGTATCTAAGATGAACGTATCAATAATTTATCAACAGATCTTTAAAGGTAACCATCATACGAATATAGAAAGAAATCTCGTACTTTTTATGGCTACGTAACAAAAATTTAGTGAAATAAATTGTTAGGATGCAGCAGGTCATTTATAACCATAGTGTCAGTCTATTTTCGCGCAGGCCCCAAAATTGAATTTTGTGATGTAATATATATTTGCCGACGAAGTATTTGAATTTTTATGACATTATTTAATTTGAATAATTAAAAACACCGAAAAAGTAACAAGTGAAAATAAATCCCGTTCTGGATTAAATTTAACATGACAGTTAATGTTCATTAGGGAAAAATATAAATGCATTTCATGACCCGTATTGATGTTTCTATAACCCAGCACAGCTCAAAAAAATGTAAATAGAGAATTTACCTACCGTAAAATATTTACAGTTTCACTTCACGGTACTCGGTGATGAGATTATTTCTCTATTTCTCTATTAGAACTAAAACTAGATTGAACTTTACGCTTCAGTGGGAATGAAGCAAATTTGATCTGCCACTGCATGTTGCCAAAGGCGATAAATTTCACGCGTGGGTCAATCTCATGAGTGTGGTTAATGGAACGCTTCAAACAGAAGTGCCCTGAAATAATACAGTCAGACACCATTCTGGTCTGTCGTCAAAATAAGCGCGCGCAATTAGACGGGCTAAAAGTGACTATTTGAAGATGAACATCTGATTACGTTCCACACTAGAACAGTTAATCCTATAATCGCCCTATGTGTAGTACCTTCTACGCATTACATGCGACGGGCTCTTTAGTTATCTCATTCCTGCACTGAAATATCCAAAACCAATTGAAATTTTGCTTATCATTACACAATGGGAAGTTATGGTGTAGACTGCGACATAAATTTTCTCAGATACATTGTAAGCAATAAGTACTAACGTTTTACTTCTCAGTGATATTCGTGGCATGTGATTTTGAAATTCAGTTTTATGCCTCCAATTAGGTTATAGAGTCGATCCTATCGGACTCCAAAATGTGAGTTCTTTAATATGTTGGAATCCCCATTTCAATGCTTGGTTTAGATTGCACCTCTAATATTGAGGTATTTAATTTTTATGAGGATGCCATGAAGTGTATTATGCTTATCATAGCTATATATTTTCCAAAGCAATGCGTTTGTGTGATAGACTCTTGAAACCAATTGAAAAGTTGGACTAAATTGATTGTTCTCGAAGCTAAGAAACAATCAAAACTACGGGAAACGGGACCCATTATTATGATTAGTAATGATTTTCTTTTATCCAAATGCAAAAATAATGATGATGGTTGGTAGTTGTTTATTTGCTGGAGGAAAATATTGGATGAGCTCATTAAAGCACCAGTGATTGCCTGTTTGACTCAGGCGTATTTTGAAAAATAAAGGAAAGCAATAACTGTTTCAATAAATTGAGCTAATGTTACTTCCCGTCAGATGGAAATAAAACACCTAGACGAAGAAAACGTAGATTGTGATAAACTAACCGCGTACAATAGACAGAAGAATATTTGATCGCCCCTTTGGCAATTGTAGTCGCATGTCCTTTGCGTGGACACGTACCCATTTGATACAGTATTTTCATTAGGCTTCCTTGAGTTTCAACTTTTTGTATTACTAGTTCACAGGTTCTATAGCTGTTTAACATTTTTATGAAGGCCATATTATTAGATTCAATCATAATATACATGAAGAAAGATTTCGTGCTTTCCCGGCGAATGGACTTGGTAAAGAGTTCTCGGGATCGCCACCGGGTCAGGAACTCCATATCTGCCAACGTTTCGATGTCCGACTCGGTCATCGTCCTCAGGGCTGTGAATGAACGATCATTCACAGCCCTGAGGACGATGATCGAGTCGGACATCGAAACGTTGGCAGATATGGAGTTCCTGACCCGGTGGCGATCCCGAGAACTCTTTACCATAATATACATATTTGCATCGTAGCCAAACCGTGGTCTCTGAGCCTCACAACAGCAAAAAAATATGGAGAAACTGAAAAGACATTGTGGTTCAAAGCTTAATTTTGAGCAGGTGAAAACGTTGAAAGAAAAAAAATCCCAACGAAAATAACGAAGTTAACTTCATATTCATAAAGAATCTCAATGCCGCTCTATGTGAGTCAGTATGTACTCGAGTAAGGCATTGCGTTAAGCAATGCGTAGGGAATACTACTGGCGACTGGAATAATATATCGCACTTAGATAACTCCTTCCGCCAAAAATGTAAAACGAGGTGATTCAATTTCACTAAGTAAATTAAAATTGATTGGAGCTACTCGGTTAGTATTGTGGAGTTTTCGGCTTCTCGAACAAGTCCGAAAAACTCTTACATTCCAGGACCTCATTATAAGAGTGACTTTTCCTTCTACTGAGGATAACTTAAACGGAGTTGTCCGATCCCACTGAAGACTTCTAGACGTTTGCTTTGCTGTTACCAGAAATATTGGAAATTCCTCGAGCTCACCTCCTACGTTGAAGGGTTTCACGAAAAGAGGAAACTATAATAAAGAGAACAAAAGAGGTTGGATGATCATTTTATTACCGGATATGAGCGACTCGAAAGCATATAAAAATTTCGAAAAGATCTTAATGGTAAGTAGATAGAAATTAAGGCCGGTGAAAACAGGATTTACTAGGCAAGATTCTCAGCTTAAAGTAGAGGTGAAATCATAAAAGGTGACATGAGTTGAAATAAATATGGGTGAGGGAGACCAAATTCACACGATTAGAGGATGATGAGATAAAATGCATCAGCAGCCTCAAAACAAATGATTAAAGAGTTCATTGGCCTACCGTTGGAAAGTAATCCCACTTCAAGTGACTTTTCATTAAATCATCCTCTCAAAGATTGTTCACATAAGCGAGGGCCGAGCTCTATGGTTTGCATGATATATTAGATGCCTCCATTGACTTTACTCGGGTTTTGAGCCCGAGATCAAAGGGAAACTCATGAAAAATGCGTAATTCACAAGTAGCAATGCTCATTTAATTCAGTTCATTCCATATATCCCAACATTATCCTTGGATATTGTTGTTTTCTAAAGGAAAAGTTTCCATGCATATTACGATTAATGCGATCATATTATATTGAGATAGGGATCATTTTCAAAAGGAAATAATACCGATTAAAAAAAAATTACAGTTAAAAATAAAAATCTTAATGGCGATTTCCCCCTATAAAATAGTAATGCTATGCATTTTCTCGTAGAAAATATTCACTAAAATTGATTCTCAATTACATATGAAATTTTACAGTCGATATTGGGCACCAAATAAGTAATACTTAGTATGTGTTATCACCAGAAATTTTTCTATACAAGTACTATATAGAAATCCTAATACTGCAGCTCTCTAAAAAAATCTGTCTGTGAATTTTAAAGAAATATTTGGCATGGAATAATATTGGCGAGACCTTTTCCGTAACAACCGATACCATGTATAAAAGAATTTCAGTTCACTTCAATCAATGCATTTTTCAGCCCATATAGAAGTTACATTGCTGTGGAAAGAAGGATGAAGGTTTTTGTAAAAAATATATATTTATGCTGATATACACTGGTACATATCGCAGAGGTGTTTCTAAAAGTTGGAAGGAAGGTGGCGCCCAAGAAATATTCAATGATTGTTCGGACAATTCCTATAAAAGGCCTTAAGGACTCGCACAAAAACTCATAAAAAAGAATTGTGGTGCACGGCAGTAAAAATATCTTCTCATTGTAGATGACACCAGATTATTACTAAACTCGAAAATGTAGAAACCACAAGAGAAATCCTCTTTATGTTTAACAAC
Organism: Ischnura elegans; assembly: GCF_921293095.1. Lineage (NCBI taxonomy): Eukaryota > Metazoa > Arthropoda > Insecta > Odonata > Coenagrionidae > Ischnura > Ischnura elegans. The sequence continues at coordinate 68,639,697 of NC_060248.1, read as the reverse complement.
CTTGGATAGTCCTGGGGAGGATCGTGACTTGAAACAGCTCTGTTTTAATCCGAGAATTAAAATGCTACCCAAGGAACGAGGCGGGGCAAAGAAAAAGTATACTGCTTCGAGAGTTTATCCGGCTCGGGCATGAGAGTGGTAAGTTAAACTTCTTACTCCCGGATGGGCAGGAGTTTCCCGATGGAAGGTTAAGGACGAGTGGAAGAGAGTGAGGATGTTTGAAGGAAGCCCAGATGAGTAGAAGGGGGATACAAACGACAACTTCGGAGGGTGGAGGAGACTTTTCATTTCCGCCTTTATGAAGGAAGTTAAGTTTTATTGGGAAAATGAGTGGACGGGTTAGAAGGAGTTCGTGTAGAGTAGTGGGCTGAGAGAGACGAAAAGAGTATATAGGGGAATAAAAAAGAGAATGCTTCTCATCTTGAGCAGATTGAAAAAGCAAGAGGATAAGAATGGGAGTCAGGTGGTTGAGAGGGGCGTCAAAGGAATGCAAATAAAAGAATACCAGGATACGGGCGTTAGGGGACAGGGAAGAAGTTGATGTAGAAGCAGAGGAAATATATGTACAAATAAAACTAACAGGAGGGTTAAAATAGTCTCACAAAATTTGGGTGTCTAGTAGAGGAAGCGAGAGTGAAGATGATGGTGAAGGGTCTTATATTCAAGTGATGATGGAGACACCATCGTTAACGGTTTATTTGCACCCTAGGGAGATGGACTTCGCGAAGTTCCAAAATCCCTTAATCTGATTTTGTATACCTTATTGGAATCATCATCATAGGCATTTTGATACCACCAAGCAGATTACCAAATTTTGTGATTCGAAGAATGTTACTAGCGTTAAAACAGACAATACCATTAAACTTGGGTTTTGGCACAATAGAAAAGTCTTTTCCGTCTGAAGGAACGATTCTTTTTTCACAACGAAGCGGTAACTACCACTTCTAAGTTTGGTGAAAGCTATTCTGATTAGAAAATATGGAAAAAATATATTGTGAAAACACCAAAATATTGCATACATTTTTATTATTTCATATTGAAATATGTATTATTTTTAACAAATAACTCCATCATAGTTGAAAATTTCCCCCTTTGCAACCACAAAAATAGCTGCGTCCTTCGTTTAGCCACAGAGAATGTAATTCTTTACCATTTTCATATCTTTTTCACCATAGATTAATACCAAAAAAATACATATTCCCTAATGAGTAATTTGAAGGCCCATTAATACAGACCATTACAGACCATTTGAATACAGAGGAAATACAGACCATTTGAATTGAGAGTGTAAACGCAGGATGCATTTTCTTTTTATGCAAACATTATGGAATTCCATAAATGTATACGCTTTAACAATGTTACTTATACATCGGAGACAAAAAATAATTTTCGAGCAGATTTATTTGAAAAATAACTAATAAATACACTTGCTAGCCTTAAATAGAGTTTATTTTCGTGAGTTAAGCCTTACTAGAAGGTCCTGAATTCAAAACCTCAGGGAAGACTTAGAACACTTCCATCTCTCATACATACGGAATACTTCTCGGATTAAAAAAACTATGGGCCGAACGAAAAGTCATCCAAGCGCAGGAAATGATATTCATATGCCGAATGCGCAAGGCTCAAGCACCACAACCATAGATCTAAAAAGCAATGAAAGCTTTAGCGTTACCAATCAAACTAAACTAATGGCATGTTAAAACCGTCAGTACGCCTATTAATTTTTCTTAATATAAATATCTAACCTTGAAAAACTATTACGGACTGCATTTAACAGAGGATTAATTCAAATTATTTTTGCATATATACTTCGGTCTAAACGAAATTATTATAGGAATTACTGCGGACAAACAAGCAACGTCCTATTACTGAGTCATATGCAAAAAATAGCAAGTGAATAAGAGATTCAGTGCGCGAAACAAGTCAAGGCTTCTCTGGCTTGATTCGCACTGATTAATAATAATAACAAAACATTCACATGATATTAAAAATAGATTTTAGATTGAAAAAGAAAGAGTTACATCAAAAGATCCTTAGTTTCATCAAAAATTTTCATCTTCTGTCACATTTCCAATATAGCGACGTAAAAGGAGCTATTTATTGGAGCTAAAATAAAAAGTGAAAAAATATACATCGTCTGCTGGTGAAAAGAATTCAGGCTAGAATATTTGCTCTCACGAGTTTCCCAAGCGTTATCTTTTTCTGCCTGTGATTTTATTCCATCCCGAGGCTATATAAATCTGAGTTACGCCTGAGACGTAAGCTCTAAGGTCGTAATTACACTTCATTGTTTCGAAAATGGTTACGACAGGGAGACGAAGGTGACATCGTGGGATGGAAATTGACGAAGGGGGAACGGATTGCGATGCGAGGAGGGCTAAAAATTAGCCTCGGGCGTCGCTTGTTACTCGTCAGTCTGGAATTATCCGAGAGGACGCACGCAATCAAATGGGGGACATAATTTCCAATTTTTCATGAAAGTAGTTCCCTCCTCAGGAATTCCGCATGACCACGACGATTCGCACGAAATAGCCAGTATTTACGATTTTTGTCCCTCCAGTGCTATTAATTCCTGTCTCACTAAAAAGAAGGCAGCGTTATTTATGGACTTTCATGTCACAGGCATTAAATGCAAAAAGCGCGGGCTGCGAGAATGGCGTCGAAACCATGGCGGAACGATCAGGAAGGTCGAACATGGTATTCTATTCCTATTTCCATCGTAGCGACCTTATTCAAATTTATTTTCAGCTCAGCACAAAGTTGAACTTTGGGCTAAATTGTCAGTCTGGGCATATTTTAAACACCTATCCCGATGAGAGATTCGGTACGCCGCTGAAAATATAGGAAACGAGAACGATGTAAATAAATGACTTCAGAACAGTATCTTGCTTCCATTAGCTTTTTGCTCTTTGTAGAGAATATAATTAGTAAATACATACTTAATTTCATGAGAACTATAAACTGAAAAAGTAAAAATATTCCCACGACTTCCCTAAAAAAACTGACAAACACAGTAATACGTAAGAAATTAAATTTTAGCTATGCGGAAAAAATATGGTAAATCATCACCTCCTAATCAGGGGCAAAAATTGGATTTATTTTTCACTTTAATAATCATTGTATCACTAACGCAACATAGTAACTGAAGGTTAACCCTAGAAAGTCGACTGTTTCGTTGGGATAAGAATTTTCTCCTTTGATCGTTGTGTTAAAATAATTTTATTTCAAGTTATTTATAATTATTAATAGTTTTCACAATAGCTACCTATGGTTAAAACCATACTTTCATGCAGTTTTTATGGTTAATCACAAAGAAACGCCGCCCAAGGTCTGATTACTGATCGCCCAAGATCTGATCTGAAAGCTGATGTTCATAGCTTATCATATTAGTATACATCAAAAGATTTTTTGATGTCTGATTGCACTGAGTGAACTTTTTAGCATACAAAACCGGATTAAGTAAGGTAGCAACTAACTAGTAAGCTGCTCCCGACCTTGTTGTAGGCGAAGTTGTAGATTCATTTACATTCAAAAACATAAACGTTGGAGTGCTTAGCGGGGAAAATATCTTCGATCCGTTTTTGGTAAAGAATGCTATTTATGCCTGGTAGCAATTGGAGGGTACAGCACCGAAATTGGAATTTATAATCGCCTAAAAATCAATAATAGACTCAAAAACTAGACGATGCGCAGCTTACCTCTCCAGTTGTAATTCTTCCATGAATACTATATATTTCTCGTCTTCTTTGCACTGTTATATTTGACAATACTCATTGGCATTATATTCCTGAACTATTAAAAGGTATAAATTCTACTTATAACTATTTAGTAACAACTGCCGAATTAGTTAATTTCACAATATTTTTTCACAACACTATAAAAACGTGGCTCAACGAAATTAAAATTGTGAAAGAAATATTTATAGAAATGTTACATAGAAATATTTATTTAACCAAGTACGTCTAAAAGTAATCCATGCAATGCCGACGGGTTTTTAATTGCAAATCATTCACTAATCGCAGCGTGTAGTTGGGAAAACAGTTACATTAATGGAATCAATCTCATCAGCTAATGTAGACAGATGCAGCTCAGGCTCAATAATGAATAGTGAGAAATAGAGAAATAGTAAAAATGTAGCAAGTGGGAAGAAGGTGTTTAAATTATCCGACAACTGTACTACAGCGTAAAGGAGTTCTGCCAAAGATGAACAGTTGAATCAATGATAGTGAATGTTCTTATTTACTAATCATTGATAATTACCATTATAGTCAGCAAAAATAGCTTTGTAAACGCTCAAAAACGTACTATTACTCTTGATATTACGATTTAAAAGCCAAAAGTACGGAGCTTTCTTTCATCAATTTCTGTTTCAAATTAAAGTTGATGGGATATTTCCTGACGTGCTTCCATTTTCTCACTCTCTTATTTTTTTGCATTTGGATCTACCTTTGCGGAATTTAATTCTCTCTGTAAATTGCTTAGCTTCAATTTTCTACTTATCTGTGTGTCTACCAAATCTATTTTGTAATGCTTTCTACCCTCATATTTTTCCACCTATCATTTTCGTCCTTATGAGTTTATTTCTCACTTTGTTGGCATGTGGGTAGAAGGGAGCCCAGTGGATCAAACAGGAAAATGGTGAAACGAGAAAGAAGGAGGGTTGGTTTGGACGGAAGCTGGAACACGACACACACTGTTGAGTTGATTATCCTCATCCACTCTAATTCCCGCAGCCACATCAACGTATTTTCTCTCCGTGGTAGCCGACCTTTGTGCTTTGGTCCGTTTGGAAATTTAAATCTACACAATGGCTGAACGAGAGACTCCAAGGAATCAGGAAATTGGACCAAGTGTTTGCAAAGGCATTTTGTCTCGTATCGCAGCCTTTATAAAGGCATGGTTTTGAGAGAAGAATGTGTTACGAAATGCGTAAGCACATTTGTTTGTTGAATTGGTACATCGTCAATGTTTTTATTGAAGTGAAACTTTTTGTATCACTACAATGGAGTATATAATCTTTCAATGGGAGGTATATTTTTTTAAATAGCTGACGTCTAACGAAGTTATTCTGTACTCCATATTTAAATGTAAACACTAGATGGTTGGGCATTTGAATTAATTTATTAATTTGTATTTTAAAATGAACTAATGTAAAGAGATGGAGAACTTAAAAACTTTTATTTCGTTATTTTATTATTTCCTTGCATTTGAAACAGCCAAATAGATTAAAAATAAGCATCCACAGTAGATGAAAATTCTGCAGATACAAAGTGTGTATTAGTTTATAGAGGCTGGCTCTATTTCTCATAAGATGTAATCAACTGAAACATTTATTCCCTACCGATAATAAAAATCATTTAGAACGACCAATTTCTCAAGAGTCAGAGACATATAGTATATCCTCCCTCTTCAACTTCTCTTTGGAAAATTCATAAACTTATCGTAGGATTTTTGCTCTTTTAGTGTGCATGCGGGTACCTCCGTGCAGGTTTGGCACCGGCTATACCCTAATTGTTCCTTGAATGAGTTTTTCTGCAGCTTGTGAAACACCGTTACCGAATGAATCCATTGATTTGGTATACTCCAAGATGTCTTGGTATTAATCAAAATTTCTACTAAATATGCCACAACAATAAATCAGTGAGATGCGGAGTGTACATGTTTATAAATAGCGATAATAATTTAACCATTATAATTCCCAAATATTGCTGGAAGAGAATTAAAGCATAGAAAAAATAAAATCCAGGAAGGACTCGCCTTTCTGTTTATTGGATTTTAAACGCTTCTAAAAGTGAAAAAACAAGGTGGGCAAGCCAGATAGAGAGGGCAATAGACAAAATACACAGGCCGGGCGAAACAAAAATGTATTGCAGTAAATAATCGTTTTCAAATTGAGACGGAAAATCCCCATCCACTGTGAAAAATTCATTGTCACTTCATACACTATTTATTGTTGTACAAAGGCTGTTTATCTCAAACCACTACATATATATATATATACGCAGCTCCTAGTTATTTAGAAATATGGTGTCGTGATATTTTCTTCTAATAAAAATCAATCTGGTTTTGGACAGGGTGAATATGCACAAGTATAAAAAAGAATTGAAGAAAATAACTTCATTTTTTAGGCTTATTTCCGGGTTGTAACCCGTAAATGGCACTTATGCACAATCCAAAAATGGATGAAAAAATTAGGTGTTCTTTCTGTTTATCAGTGAAATCAGCTCCGGGAAAAATATTACTGATATACGTCGAAACGGACTCCCAAATCTCGCAGCTATCCTCCACATGAGACATTCCTATCACGCTCGGCTGGCTCTCGTAACCGCAAAAGGTAAGCGATGCGGGTTGCCGTGATATTCACCCAGCGTGTGCGACTAAAAAATGCTCAGCCCTTACTCATGGATGAGCATTCAGACCGCCCTATCTCTTCCACCCTCCATTCCAGTTCGTTTCTTTCATCTTAATACTTTTTTCCTCATCTGTATTCACAAGCTTCATAAGAAATGCAAACCATTTTACTAAGTACACCAAGTTTTTTTAAAGGTCAAAACGAAGAAAGCTTACAAGAAAAAATTAAAATCTACAGTCTTTGCAATAAAAATTTTGCGATATTCCCTATATAATTTCAAACTTAAAGGTATATCGTTTTCAAATCTACGTATGTGTACCACTGTATTACGAATAGCTGGTGCCATGATGATATGTATTAATTTCATTTTTAAAGAATATGATTGAATATAATATATTTTTTTTCTTTTTCAGCATAATATTTGTTTGCCCAAATGAATTACGAGGACAAAAATCCAAGCTACAAGTTACTTGGTTTTCTATGTAATAGAAATTGTAAGTGAAAAATGTGACCAGTGAAAATGAGCAATAAAAGCAATGTATCATAGGAAAGCTTCCACGTAGGTAAAGACTGAGGCAAAAAATATAATCGTATTCCCTCCGCACTTAATCGAAGCCTTTGTACTAAGCAATTCATGCATAGAGCTCTAGCAGGAAGTTTTTTCGAGATAAATGACAGAGATTCACACATGCAAATGGTTATGGGATAGAAGATATTCTAGAGGAGTGCGCAATACCATTGCATTATTTTATTTGTCAGATATATTTCTCTCGTCTCGCGAAAGCAGATGAAGTTGGAAAAAGGTATTGTAGAAAGTGAGATGTTTATTTTGTTTTCTCTACTAGGCCACTGAAGGGTTGGAATATTTTCACTATAGATGTAAAATGACTGAACTTGAACTATTTCAGTGCTCGCACCAATTTTATCGAATATGAAACAAATTACGCTAACCCATGATCAAATCAAATATTATAAAACCCGATATTTTTTGAGATTGTTAAGACTTATATTAGGGCCTATGTTTTGAAGTAAATCCAACCATAAATGTTGTTTATATCTCTACACTTACTATTCTTTCCTAAAGCGAATTCTCTTTGAAAATAAATATTTTAGAGTTTTCAGGACAAGGGTTTTTAAACCATTGGAACACATATTATATTTTATTCAATATGAAAAGGTTTAATCGGGCGTGAATATAATTTTACCCTCGTCTATATGAGAAATTTTCTTTATCACAAAGAGCATACCGGGGCGATATTTTTCGTCAAAATTTGAAATAAAATTATACATCTTTATAAGAGAGTTTACAAAATGTTGAGTTACATTTTAGGAACGATTGAGAGAGATACCAGGATCTCCTACGAGGAGAAGACTTAGTAGAAGTGACTTGCTGCGTGATTTGTCACGCTACTCGGCCGCGAACACCACCGTGGAGTCGCAGGTAGGCAAACGCCTCATTATACCCAAGTCACGGAACCTCACGTTGGGTCCGCTCACTGCTCCTCCACGATTCTCTGGGGTACATGTCCTCATTTATGGACCAAGCACCAGGACGGAACGTGAGGACATTGGCGCCATGGAAGGGTTAGTGGGCAGAAAAAAGTTGGTGGGACACGTGGTTAGAGAATCTTGCAGCAAAGCAGTAGATTTATGTGTTTAGCCAAATTGGACTGCACCCGAGAAAAAAGCTAATGGAAACAATAAATTAACTTCATATTGCCATAGTGAAATATTAACATGGAAACATACAGCTGTTAGTTTAAAAAGCAGATTTTGGACAACTGCTATTAGAGCAATCGGTATCTTAAATTGTGAAAAATGAATACTACCCATACTAACAGCTGACGACTTTTTGACTTCAATAGTCTATCTCCTACATTGACATGATAAATTTTGTTGACAGCAGCTAAACTTAACCTAAATGCTTAAAAACACTCTTAGTATTGCTGTGTGTGAGAGGAAAAGAGTTGGTAATATTTGGTGGAGGTAGAGTGTTTTCGTATAATTGAGAAAACATAAACGTAAGAAAGGTAATGCCCGTGACTTCTTCCATATCTTGGAAGGTTCTCAATTTTATAAAAGCGGGGATCGAGACTTATGCAATCGGTTCCTTAAACAATTGTCCGCTATTCGTAACGGTAGCGTTATTTTTATTGCGGCTGGTGGTTGGACATATAATTTAGTCGCGTTTTCCCCTTATCTAAACAATGTTCAGTAAATATCTAAAAGTACATCCAATGCTAAGAAAAGAACTCTTACCTTTTAGTTCACAATATGTTGTCACCAGGAAACCTTATGACACTATTTTATAAAACACATCTTTTATGAGAGCTGTCATCCTAGGAAGAGAAATTTAGAATTTCACCAAAATATTACTTCTAAAGAGAGAATTCATGAAACATGCTTGCATATTTTACTTAAAAATAATTTAATTTTGTATAAATTATATAATATTATAAAATAGTGTGATACATTCAGCATATTCTAAAATAAATATCACAGAAAATAGAAATAGATTAACGTTAAGAAGAATAGAAAGCAATTTACATTGACATAGAGGCAGTTCTGTCAGGGTATCACAAGATTCTGAGGAAGCAAACCGGCCCATTAAGTATGCGTGCCTTGCCAAGAGAGAGGCTTTTGAGGATTCAAGACCCGAATGGGTTAGGAGATGCGGTGGAAACACGTGGGAGAGTAAAAGCGGAGATTGGCAGAATTGCTAGTCGCTTCCTTCAGTCGTGTCGCACGAGACGTGGGAATTGAGCAGCAAGCGTTTGTGGCTGAGAGAAATTGACTAGAGTGTTTATCGTAGCAGGCGTAATACTTTGTCTTGTTTACAAGAGTGCACTCTGTTGAGTAATTAATTCATTTCTTAGTGCAAAAATAATTCAATTTAAACAGGATTCACAAAGTGTTTATTGAAAAATATATGGAAACTTTTTAAAAATTTTAATGATTGGTTTATTATTCCAGAGAAATATCTCCAATTTTTGAGGAATAGAATTAAAATTGAGAAGAAAAAATTTGGCAGTTTTTCCAATGAAGCTCCTCATCACAGCACAAGGACAGTGAGAGAATTCAGCAGTAAAAAACTACGTACCAAGTTTGAATGAGGAATTTAACTATCCAGTTCACATTTTCAGATCGCTTACGGCGTCTGCACCTAATTTAATTATTTGGTCGGAAAGTTTTAATGTCTCAACAAAAAATATTTTCAAACTTTTAAAGGGGTGTCCACTATGTTCTGTAATTTGCAGAACCTTTAATTATCCATCTTTGAGTGTTCACTAGTCAAATGAAAGGGGGATTTAAAAAAAATCCTTCATGACCTCCTGTTCGTAATTTAGTTATAGTAATTAGATTTGTGCAATTTAAATAGCGCTGATTTCTTCTAAAATGCTAGATGCCAATTATTTTGAAGCATATTTCCTCTAGCTCTAATCTATTTGTGATGTTCAATGGAAAATGATAAAAGCCGATAAGAAAGAAAAATAATTTGACCACAAAAGATACGTGGAAAAATGGAGTATTTCCGGATGAGTTGATGATGTAAAAGAACGTCAGTGACTTCTACTTTTTTTAAATTGCATCGTTGTGTAAGACGTGCAAAAAGAGAAAAATGGCATTATCTTGCAGCAAAATTTAGTTTTTTGCATTTTCATTTTAATAAATCACAGCTACGAAAGGATTTTTTAACTATTGATTTCTATAGCCTCCAAATATGCACTGTTAACATGAATAAATCATGTATAGACAATCGTAAAAGTGAAAAAAAATTTTCAGTTTGGAAATGCTACCACTACACATACATTTACACAGTTACTTAATAATATTCACCCATAGTCACTCAATTATAATAATTATTGATCTTCAATCATAAAAATATTTTTGAGATTACATACACGCAATTATCTTTTTTTAATGATTTTTTACTTTTTTTTACATTTTAACGACAAGTCAACTACCACGACTGGAAAACAAGGGAAAAACTAAGGGCATTACATAATAAAGGTTCGAATTGTACCGTGGTCGTCCTGAGCGTCCCCGTGGATGGATGAGGGTGCCACACATCGCACTGCGAATAAAAGAAGAGCGAGGGAACAGGGGAGGAGTTGGCCATTCTTTTAAGCGCCGGGCTTTCGCGTTCCTCCGGCTGTCCCGGCGCCGGACGCCCGGAAACCCGGAAAGCGTTATATCGACCCGCGGGGCGGAGAGGGGCGGTCCCCTTCCTCCACACGAGGTCCTCCCTCTCTCCTCATCCCTTCCCCTTACGTGCATACATACACACATACATACCGGGCGACCTTAAACCCCGAAGATTAACGTCACCGTGGGACACGGTGTACCAATTGGGCTGTTGCGGGAGAGAAAAATCGCATGTTTCAACTTTTATTCACAAAGGGATGATTATGTGATTCTGCTGAAATGGACAAAAAAACATCTCTATTCATAGCCATGAATTTTTGTGCTATCTTTTTATACTATTTAAATTACATTTGTCCAAAACCTTTCTATTTTATAAATCATATTCTATAATTATTATTCTAATCCTATCTCCATATTATTTTTTCTCACAATCTTATGACTGTTTTGTTTAGGTGTAAATTCTAAGAAAATTTATTGGTTAAAATTGCGTGCTAACGTTACATTAATTAACAAATTTATCGACGAGGAGGTTGTTTTTTGTTGCTAATTTACTCTCACAAATCCTCCATATCTCAGAAAACAGGGAAGATGTTTTTATGATTTATTGATACCATTAAATCTATAAAATGTCAGTACTTGTCATTTGCATCAATTTAAACTTTAAATAACATATTTTTCATAATACTGATTTATGCCAGTGGAGAAATCATTTTTTAGATGGTAGGTCTTTTTGTCTAAAATTCTATCTACGTGTTTGGTTATAACGTAAAGTAAGGGCCTTTTTTCATTGTGAAAAAAGATATAAGGCATTTGGCAAACTCTTTTTTTAGACCTGGTCAAGATCCAAAATATGATGCGATGAGAGGAGCATGAAATCTGGTGTATTAGGATAACAGGGATAGTGTGTTGTGGGTTGCAGGCTTTAAGGTTACCATGTGGCTCACACGATAGATTAGCCTGATTTGGCCGTTAATATCAAGTTTAGCTATCTTCAGTGACTAATGATTCAATAATTCAATGTTCACATAACCTAATCTTGATTAGGGATTGTAAACTTTCTTTTTCTGTTTGTCATACGACGTGACGCGACCTCCGCTCCGGCACCCGCTTCGTGTCTTTTTCGTGATGTGACATATTTCATGTTTAATATTTGTTAATAAAACTGAAATTTTACGCTGAAGTAAGCATAGTAATCATCAGCATGTATCACAAATTTAAAAATTAACCCAAGCATTTGCTCTGATGCAAAACAAAGCTTAAGATGCAGTGAATTTTGAAAAATATCTACTCTGAGCACCGATAATACTCCTAGAGGATGGATTAAGCTATAAAAAGTAAAAATTTAAGAAAAATAAACAAAATACTATTGTGCAAAAATTCCACAGAGAAAAAATCATTCGGCTTGACCAGGATTCAAATTCGGATCCCCCGATTTCCGGTCGAGTGCTTACGCCAGCTACTGAGGCATTATTCCCCTCTGTGGGATCCGGTTTCGAATCTTGGTCAAGGCAAATGATTTTTCGTGCTGTAGAATTATCGAAAAATTTTTGTATTGCGGGTGACTCCGTGAGGTACCACCCCCGCTAGTCCCGGTATACTCAAATTAAAAAAAATGCGATTGATGAAACGGCGATTTTCCATCATCTTTATACATACATGGAGGAGAATAATGGGAACAAAAATAGCAAATACCCATTTACATAGTATTTCCTTTAATGTACCCAAACATGCTTTGTTCTCAAGGGTCTAGGGAGGGGATGAGATGATAGAATAATAAGAAGAATAATTTGTGATAGTTTTGAGGGAAGAATTAGATGATGCTTCTCCTCTTCCGCCGGCGTCACGTCTCTATCGTCATCGACCTCGCATCTCCGCTCTCAGGTGATCGCCCCGAGGTCAGACCCGCGCACGAACTCAAAAGGTGGACCCCTGACCTCAAGACATTAGTTTCAAAGGTGCGGTGAATAATCGATTTAATCTGGTCATGTCGAGGCACACACTCTCTCTCCCGACCTACGGCAAAGGAAGAGAAAGGCAGGAATACGCAGGCCCCTTGCCCTCTGTCAAATCCTACCATGGGCTCCCTCTTAGCCGAATTTCCCCTTTGTGATCCGCACAGAAAGGGCATAAAGGAGATCATTGAATATTTTAATAGGGGACTTGGGAGGGCTATTTTAGAGCTCTTTGGTTAATTGGGGAGCTGTAGGACAGCTCAAGTCACCGGCTGGATTTGGAATAATTGAATGTGAAAGGGAAGGGAGAAGATTTTAAAATAGAAGGAAAGATGGCCAGAGAAAGTTTGGTTTTAGTTATAAGCAGAAAACTCACAAGGCTCGTTTCACAGGTTTGTGTTTTTAAAACTCGAAGTATTGTAAACTTATTTTTCTTTACATCATGATTGGAAAGGTAAAAAATTAAAATGCCTTATTTTCTGAGATATAAACTCAGATACTTCTGAATTTGTTTCTATATACTAGGCCTACGCTAAATTTAACTCCATAAGTTAGCATTAATTTAACATGCATTTGTTATGATGCTTGACATTTGTTTACGTAGAGAAGAGGTAAGTATGAGAAAAGACTACTGACAACTTTGAAAGATTTCAGGTTATAGGCCGCATTTAGATTTCGCAATATTTTGTAGTTACATATATCATGTTTTTATCAAAAATAAAGAAATGATAACTTGTGCAGCAATTCTTCTTAATTAATATCAAATTAAAATCGGACATTTAGTTATGAACAATAAAATTTATTCAATGGTAATTTAGACTTAAAAATATTAACTATGACGTATCTTAATTCGGGTTAGCAGAAGATCTTTATAACATATTACCCATTCAGGTAATTAAAGAGGAGAATTATTTGGATATTAAAATAAATTAGTAAAAATATTACACTGGTGAAATAGTTTCTCGTTGAATTTCCTTAGGAGAATACAAAAAATTATTAATTAAAAAAATTCAGACGGAAGTATCATAGAAAAGTGTTGACTTATTGCTTTATATTGTCACAGTATTTAAATAAAACAATTATTCCACTAGGAATATCATTCCTATGAAACAATACTTACAGCTGCAGTAATTACTACAGGTCTTCTCATAATTTTAAAATTTCGGGACATTAGGAAGGATAACACATGTCTGTATTTCCTTCAAAACGAAAAGTTATTAGTTTTGTAATACGCATCTTTTATGATTTAGTACGAGGGAGCAAAATGCCAAGTTATGATTTGTGGAATCGGGCATCGAATCAGAGTGAGAGAATTTTATTGCTTCGGGAAATATTAAGTGATTTCTCAACGCATTGGCTCAGTCCGTCTCAAATTTTCACCAAACACTTCGGCTGCAAATACCGAAGCAGATGGGAACATGGCATGGCTAGGAAATTAGTTTAGAAGGCCGAAATAACAATACAAAACTCAATTCAAACTCAAGAAGAAAAATGATTTGATCAAACGGCATTTCGAAGTATCTATAGGTGATTTATGTGTGTGGTTAGAAAGAATTACATTTCAAGAGTTATGATTATACGAGATAGAAACCCATAGACCTGGGAACTTATTGACATTGATTCATTGGTCCTTTTACAGACTTCCCTTGCTAGAGGTCAAAGAGAGAAATGTGGCCATTAGTCTCTCAAGGGAAACGATAAAAGTCTAATAGCGATTTCTAAAAAAATTCTACCTCCTCCTAAAACATGACTTTTGGCATACCTAGAAACTAAAAATATGTTAACACTATTGGAACTTATCCGCACACGATGTTAGTTCATAAAAAGAACAAAATAATGTTTACTTCGAAAGGGAAGAATATATTTAATTAATGCTCTGGAAAGCTATAAATTGATGCTGGATAAAATCAACAGAGATTTAAGAGGATATAGGATTATATATAATAATTATAAAAATTAATTTTGAAACCCTTCAATTCCATTTTGGACGAATTTAATAAAAAAGAGATTTTTTAAGCTCAATAGAGGCGCCACATTGACATGGAATTTGATCGATATGGCGCCAAAAATCTGATGGAAAGATTTTTGCCCACAAAAATGTTTCCGCTCTCTCTATTTTTTCAGTCTCACCCTATTGTATTTTCTTCTCATTCTCCACCATTCTCTTCCTACTCTATGGTTCGTTATTGCTCAACCATGCTTGTCTTACCCAGCCTCTTTTTTCTCTTCAACCCATCAATAATTTTGTTAGAATGCCCGTCGTCCTTTTGTCTTCCCTATCTCGCCCTTCAATCATATCCACTGAATGCTCCCAATAACACATTTTCATCTTTTCCCAGGGTTTTCATTCACCACCTCGGACAAAGCGTTAAACGGACTTTCCGTCAACTGCTTCTTCATCGCTTTTTGCCTCGAAAGTCTTTTTACTTTCATCCTTCGTTTTCCTCGCTTAATCTCTTCATTCTGACAGTTCTCAGATCGACACAGTGTCCTCTTAACCATTCACAGCTTTGACGCGGTTTTTAGTGGGAGATATTCCTCTCTCATCCTCACATTTCTCTTCTGCAGGCCCCAGTCGGGACAGAGCTTATGTCGCCCGCCAAAAAATCAATTGAGGACAACGGGAAATTCAGCATTTAAGGGTGGCTGGGACCAGAGGTCTATGGAAAAGTTTTGAAATGAAAGTGCTTCCATTTCCCTAACATCAGTCGGGGTCTGCAGCGATTGATTGAATATCACTTTCATTGAATGAACTGTTTCAGCATGACAAAGTTACCTCTGGTTTCCCAACCCAATGTTCCACGATAAATTTAAAAAGAGGTGAAAATATTGAGATAAATATAATTCAGACTTGTGAAAAGTCATAGGTTACGCACGAATAGAATCCCTTAAATTTACATTCTTATTAAGATAATTTCTTCATGCTTTTTCCATATTTTTCTGATTGAAAATCGGTGACAGTACGTAGTAGTAGTGATGAAAAATATAGTCAGTTGTGTCAAACAACATAAAATAAAATATGTAATATGATATAATATAAAATGTATGCCTATTATCACTCAATCTTAACTTATTTATAATGGTATAAAAATGTGAATACGTTGATTATTTTATGACATATTTGATTATTTTTTGATTGATTGTTTCCACTAAAAGTCGGAAAACTTTCCGTTTTTCCAGACACTGCCAAAAAGGAGTAAGATTTAACCAAGGAGCATATTTTTTCCCTCCTAATACACTGGAAGTTGTGTTAGACGCGCTCTCCATACAGCAGTTAAGAATATCGGTTTTGTATTTAAAATATACTGCATCACATAAATAAAAAACCGGGTCTTAAAGACTGAAAACCACCTCTTTGGCTTTCAAACAAAGTTTATTCTCGAAAATAGTCAATTTTTCAGGTTAGGAAAAAATCCACCATCACATTCCGAAAAGTACACCAACTGTAAATTTGATGATATGATGATATTTATGATATGATGACAACTTTGAGACATAATGAGTTAGAGTTAACAGTGTGACAATGAATATGTACTTTTAAGAAAAAAGTAAGGCATTTAAAATGAAAATACGGCTAAATATTTGCGAAGGCATTTTAAAATATCTATTTGCATAAAACTTTGGCAATAGACAATTGTATATATACTTTATTTATACCTTTTACTCCCGGCTTCTCCAGATAATATTGAGGACTAACTCCTCAATCCTATGGATAAAAATCACTACTCATTCAGGTTGGAGCACAAACGGAAAAAAAGGCATGCGTAGGTAGCATCCGGGATTTTCAATGACTATTCAATACAATGAATATTACTAACATGTACAACCCAGAATAAACAAGATAATAATGAAAATACTATTGAATATCTGTGAAGACAGTTTTTAATAAAAATTTGTATAAAAAATGATTGCAGATTATTTTATATTTACTTCAATTATACATTAGAACCTTAGCTTCGTCAGAATAATAAGAACTAACTCATCATTTTTAAGGATAAAAATCACTACTGTTTCGGGTTGGAGCACAAATGGAAAGAAAGTCAATTGGTAGGTAGGTAGCATCCGGGATTTTCAAGGTCCAACAACTCCCGATAGAGGGGAACGAATGGCATCGGCTTGGAACCGGGATGATGAGATGAACCCATAGACGATCTTGAGAGGCCGCGGAGGACTGAAAGGGATCGAGAGGGATGGGAGCTGCTGGGGGATGCCAGATTGAGTGGTTTTATTCAAGGGAAGGGCATCGCAATGGGAGAGAGCTGAGGAAGAGAGGAGGGATGATGGACGAGTTCTTGCCTGGGAGAATTGACACGGCGAGGGTAGAGGAGAGAGGTTAGGAGATTAATTGGTGGGTAATCCGCACGGTTCGTATAGATGGGAGGCCTCTGAGGAAGTCCAAGGAAGTGAGGGTGAAGCGGTCGGGAGATGAGATCCCTGGCAATTTTTTAGCATACCGTCTGTCAGAAGCATAGCCTGAGGACGACCTTAGTGGAGTGAAGGGAGATTGAAAGAGTCCATCTACCTCTTTAACTGAACTTGAAAATAAATTATTTAAAAATGAATCGTGGTGTCAAGTTTAAAGCATTTATTAATAAATAGCGTGCAATGAAATAAAATGACTCTTATTTAAAAAAATAGTAAGTAATCCAAACCTTTGACATCTGAAATATATTAAATATTTTTGCATACCAGCATGCGCAGGTTTTATTGCGCCAAATTTCTCTCGATAGACTCTAAATAAACTTTTTTATCCTAGATTTGTAAAAAGCAAATGTATGTTCATCTACATTATGAATAACCCTTAATATTACCGCATAATAAAGTTATAATGATATTTTTGAAAACGCATTCAGTGGATCGCATTATTTCGATTGGAATACAATTTAGATGATCAATTTATGGCATTCATAACAAACGCCTCGTCAATCACATAATAAACTTCCTTGTATTTGAATTACTAAAATTTTGACCAGTTACATGCCAAGGGCCAAGGTTGAAATTAGGAGATCTTCCATTAAGCCTGGTGTGTAAGTTGTCTTCAAAACTAGTTGATTTCTCACACTTTCCAATTACGTTGAGTAGAGTTAATAAGCAAGTGTTCAGGAGCAAAACGTTGTGTATTTAGGAGCTTACGTTTCAGTGGTAAACAGTAAATGATGGTGTTGAAGACAAATGGTGGGGTAGTAATAGAGCGGGGAGATGCATTTAGAGTTGGGGAAGGGAAGTGTTAAATGGGGTGGAAAGGAAGGCAGAGTGATTAAGGAGGAAGGAAAAGGTTGATGAAAAATGGAGGAAAAGGAACTTGATGAGAGTAATTAACCACGAATAGGATATTGCCTTAAGACGGATGAAAATTATTTTTTCTAGCATAGAAAGTGAGACGGAAAAAATTGTGAGGCGTAGGGTTTAAAGCAAATTGAGAATACTTTCCGGGCACATAAACGTATTCCGTGCTCAAAATGGAAACAGATAATAACAATATTTTTTCCTCCATAACTACACGCTAATCACACTGATAGCCATTAACAATGCGCAGTGGCTTTGTACAAGTTAATGTATTGATAATATTGTAAATGTTTTAATAATTTGCTCACGAAACGCGATATATTTCGATGTTGGAATATGGCTTCAAACTAAATGAAAAATTCAAAACCCGATAAATAAAATATGTAATTTCAATCTTAAAAACTACCTATTTTATAATACTACATGCATCCGATTTGTACATGTCCATGCCTATTTAACATATGAGTAATAAAGTTTACCGCTACGTACTATTATGATATCAAATGTGCTTTAAACTGGCAGGTTAAATTAGTTATTGAAAAGATTCCTAGCTATCTTCAATAATATTTATTAAAATGATGGAACTCATGAATGGGAAATGTAACACATTATTGTAAACAAAAAACCTGATTTGAACATACGAATGTTAATGAGGTCATAGAGGGTGCTAACATTAGCATAAAAGCAAATGAAATTGGATGATGAGACAGTCAAAAATGTAAGAGATTATTTCTGGTTACTTTTGACAGCAATGTGTTTGTTTCAGTGAGAGAAAAATAGAAGCTAAAATAATCGGTAGATTGTTGTTTTCCAGTATTCGCCTGAATTTCGGTTTACTTTGGCACGTGAAATTGTCTCTGAGCACAGTTAAGCTCAGAGTAAGCGTTGGAAAGGAAGATTCAAAGTAAGCGGCGATGGATGGATCTTGCGGGCTTAAGGGATGAGAGAAGTTCTTTTTGCCTTCAATTACAACGAGGACAACGGGGGATTGTTCCAATTAAACGAGGTGAAAATATTTCCTCGTCGTTACTCTGTCGTATTTCGGCATAAGTCGGCGCTGAGGCAAACGCCGAATCCCTTGATTTTAGAGGAGAATAAATACGCTTACCGAAGACTTCAGAGCTAGTTTTCATTGGATTGGAACCGATGTCATATTCTATCCAACATGCTCAATAATTTTTGTCAATTTCAAAAACACTTTTATAACATTAAATCCCTAGTTTTAAGACAAAATAGCTGATCCAATACAGCATTTCGTAAGTTCCACAGACAGCAATACGTACTATAATATTTCATTTTAATTAGATTATTTCAATATGCTTTTCACCGTAACCTTTTAAAATATTTAAACCTATTTAACATTATCTTCATTTTTTTCACTAGATTTTTGCCGCACGCATCATTTTCTTGTAACAGCTACCTTCAGTGACAAGAAAGGTTATATTTGATTTATTTGTTTTTATTTATTTTATATAAGGTAATTTGTTTTTACTGATAGATGAAGTTATAGCTTTACAGATTGCTTAACATTGTAAAATTAAATGGATACGATTGGTTTAAGTTCTTTGTTCGATAAAATTGCTTCGAAATTTGATACCAGGTACAAATTCATTATCGAGGCCAGTGATGTGAATTTGTGGTGAAAATAGAGCCATTAAACCAAGAAAAATTATCATAGAAATATTTTTCCAAAATATACATATTTTTAGTAAGGAATTTGGGTAACGACCATGCATATACAGGCTCTAAAATTCCCAGGCAAGGAGTTTGTTTTCCGGTTGGTTCATTTTTTCACATGTAAAATTTAAAAAAATGAGTTAACTGAGTAAACGGTGAGTTTTGTTCATCTGAACGAATGAGGGGGTTCGAAGCCAAGGGGTACAATTAATTTTCTTACTAAACAGAGTTAGGTACAGGAATGAAGTAAAGAAAACAAACGAGATCAACTAGATATTTTGTAAAGCATTTGATTTCCCACTCGATGTCGACACAGAACAGAGACTATCTTGTATCCCTTGGCCACCAAGTTTTTAAGTTTTTGTATATTTCTTCTATCAATTTATGTACCTAGTTCCGCTTAGAAAAAATCACTAGTAGCCCTTGGCTTCTCATCCCCACGCATGTATTTCAGAAAAACATTAATGGAGGATGTAATGGAAATAAAGAGGTCATGGTACGAATACCTATGAAAGAATATTGTTGGTAATCAAAATCCTCCCACGTGCTCTGAGCGAAAGTTGACCTTTTCTCTGGCTAGTCAATATTTCACGGTACAAGTCTCGGGCGAGAATGAGAGCACTAACAAGGCCAAGAATACGAAAGGAGAGTCTTGAAACGTGACTCCGTTGTCGACCGTGAGCGAGCATAATCCCCACGTGATGAAATGCACCGCTCGATTCGGAAAGCCTCCACAGTCAAAGAGGGGATCCCGCATTAATAATTGAGGGATGCCCTTACCAGCTCTCTCAAGTAGCTTCCTTCTCACACAACGTCGTGGCTGCTGGGCCTACCTACCCGAAAGGCATACCGAGTAAGTATTTTTAAATACCAAAACCCATTTTCCTTGCGAGGGGAGAGTCAGGAGGCAAATGATGGAGGAGGTCATATTTAAGGTTATTTAAAAAAAAGGATAGCGGAAAATACTCAGATTTTCAACATTTAATTACGATACTATAGTCATTCAACTTAAGAAGGAACTGAAAAGAAAATAATTTTTTAGAGAAATGTAATGTTAAATGAAAATTTACAGGGAAAATTGGGTGAAATTCGTTACATAACCCAAAAAAATAAACCGAAGTCTGGATTGTCATTCTGCAAAGGTAACAAGGTCGCTCGCACAAAATAGATTTTCAATTGTGATCCCCAAAAAAAAATAAGTTTATGGTTGAAATTTAATGACGTTTTTCATAAAATGTACTGTAA
The DNA here is from genome assembly GCF_921293095.1 of Ischnura elegans. NCBI lineage: Eukaryota > Metazoa > Arthropoda > Insecta > Odonata > Coenagrionidae > Ischnura > Ischnura elegans. The sequence goes on along the minus strand of NC_060248.1, from coordinate 68,619,039 downwards.
TGGAGTTAACGTATGGAGCTACATTGATAATATGGAATTAATTAAATTTTATCAAGCGTCAATGAGGTATCAAACACTTAAAAATAATTAAGTCATTAAAGCTGGATCGATCATACCTGTTGGAATAATTAACTACATCTATCATCAATTCATCACATAATTATCAATGTATACCTCATTCCCTCTAACTTATAAATTTACCAAATTGAAACGAATAGGTATTAAATACCTGATAACAGTAGTTTAAAAACAGAATTATTCATACAATATATCCTTTAACAATTTTATAAGACAAAATTATATATTGTAATGGAATTTGCTCTTCTATTAAGTTATGATAACAACGAATTTCATTTTTTTACCATGTTAAAACCATTTGATGGAATCCCCGGACAAATAAAATTAATGTTTATGAATATTCCCAAGAGTAAAGAAAATGTGAAAGTATTAATACATCAACCTTATCTTAAAATGAAGAATGCTATTCCCTAACTTGCATATCGGTACATGAACTTCCTTAGATGAATGTCTTGACTCTTCTGTATTAGGTCTTGCCTCTTATGATGAACTGAATTTCCTTCGACTGACGTGTCATTAGGACCGCCTCGTCCGGGGGCAGAACACTTTCAAAATTTGTCTTTTAACTTGTATTACGCTGCCATAAATTCTTTGCGCCAGTGTAAGTGTATGCATTCTAGTTAAGACATCAGTCTTTTTTCTCTGATATAAATCGTATTTTCATACCAATTTCATAGTGACGTTGGACCTTTAGCTTGAATCTACAGTGGACTTATCTTTTGGTATAAAAATGATCTAGTAATTTTAGCTCTCTAAGAACGTGAAGATCCAAAATAATTAAAATCGCTAAATATGGTAGTATAAAACTCAGAAATATATTCCTGCATAAAATGTGATTTTAAAGTGAATAAAATATAATGACAAAATAAGTGAAAAGTTGATCATTGCAAAAAAAAATGTGTAAGATATTCCTTCTTCGTATTTTAGTCTCCGAGAGAAAAAATGGAAACAGACTTGGCAATTAAAAAAATGCTGAGCGCATGAATACTCTCTTTAAAACCTCAAATGGAAAAAGGTGTCTGAATTAATGAAAGCAATCCAAAACAAATGGAAAAATCCCACCATTTACTAAAAAAAATGTGTTCTCATGAATCGAAACTTCTTTCTTAACTCAGTAAAATGGTATTGCGAAACAACGAAGCAAAATATAATTTTCGCTAGCTCGTATTAAAAAAAATCTCACCATAATGGTCCTCATGATCACGTCCTGGAGCAATAACAGCACGTAATGCGCAACCGCGCGATTTAGTGATGTTCGCGAAAAAAATATGTAAAGGCATCCACGAGGAGGAGAAAAAACAGAGCGACAGATCTCCTATTTTGAATAATTATCGCGAGGTTTATTCAAAACAATTCTTTTGCCCTTGGAAAATGTGAATTGCCACCGCAATTTTTTTTCCGCTTTCACACGAGAAAGAGACAAAAGGTGCTTGCAATTCGCCGCTACGCCTGGGAATCCCTGATGAAAATACCAACGCAACAATATCCTCGCCCCTCTCCCAGCGTCATTTTCATCTTCCTCCAGCGTTCTTCGCTAGAACCCTTTTGTGCAAAGTGCCACGCCCCCATTTCGACATTCCTTCCCACCCCCTCCATCCTCACCCAACCGTCGTCCGCGCACCTAAACGTTCCCTTTCCTCCGAGTCCGCCAGCGGTTCTGTCCCCGCCAAGCCGACAGGCATCCTGGGACCCTAACCGATTCACACCAGCGCAGCGTCCCTTGAATCCAAGCAAACTCGCGGTACCCATGATTCCTCTTAATTCCTTCAATCTACTTCTTTGGTATCAAAATGATCCAGTGGTATTAATATTTACAGAACGAGAATAACTTAAGTGAGGAAAATTGCTACACATGGGAGAATAAACCTGATATATATGCCTCAGAATAGTACAAAACAATGAATAAAGTATCATAAAAAATACGTGAAAAACCTCAGAACTGCAAAAAAATGTATGTAACATTCTTTACTTTTAATAGGATTGATGCATTAAGGCCATAAAATGCACCAAAAGTAATTCAACAAGACCTTGCCGCTAGCGGGTCCGTTTCCACTGATTGTGAGCCGATGACTGCGGATTTGTCTCCCTGCATTGTTGCTTAGCCCAGGCCATGGGTAATTTTAAGTAAACATAAAAGAGGACAATTTTTCTATACGAACCGAGCCACCTCTAGGCCGCCTGGAGGTCGTTTTTTTTACCAGATAGTCTCCCATGGTATGGTATTTAGAAGAGACCACCGAGAGCTTAGGTTTAACTGCACCATTAGGGAAGGGTAAGGAAGGTAAGGTGGAGAGAAACCCAGGGTCGGAATTAGCCTGCGTTAAAGAAAAGGCACTGTGGGGACATAGACTTAACGTCCCATTCGAAGGGCAGAGTGCATTACTTTAAATGCAATCTACAAAGCACTTAGGAAGTAATCAAGAAATCTCAGTTAATCTCTGCCACCGGCGTGATTTGAACCTTAAACCGCTTGGGAACAATTCCATAGTCTAACCACCGCACTAACCCAATCCCCTATTATTGGGACTACACTTACTCTTATTGGATACTAATTCCTAGTGAATACACTGCATGATATAATAAAATAAAGAATATCATCGGAATTCTCCTAGCCGCATACCTTGGATAGTATACCTTGGATACCTTGAATACCTTGGATAGTAAGTCAACAGTGTATGAGAGAGGCTTAATTTTTAAACTATAATTATCAGTATTAAATTTTGTCACATTTTACCATCTTAAACACATGATCTGCAAATTAAAATAAATTGGCTATCATAAGGCTAAAAACTAAGAAATGCATTGTTTAGAAAAGCTCTACATACATGCATGACAATTTTTTCTCATTCACACGGTAAGTTTTCAAGTTATTAAAAGTAAAGGCCAGAGTCTGTACACCAATCCAAGTTATATTTGTATGTCAAGAATTTATGAATTTATTTCTGGTTAGGGAATTTGTATCCTCACATTAACGGGTACACGTGGTATACGATATTTTCACTTATTAATTGATAAGATGAATATTATAAATCGAGTCTCATAAATTATTTTTCTTGTAAATAGCATGTAAGTACCGGTATAAAAGCTACTATAGTATTACTTTACTATTAACAAATACATAACCTACAGATGACGAAGTGAGTGTGGACCCTTTCTTTTGATTCAAGATGACAATATACAAGTAGTGCTTTTCCAGCCTAAATAAATCAAATCACGGATTTCAATTAAATATTTCTACAACATGGATTAGAAGAAGAGAATAAGAGATGCAAATTACTCGACAGGATAGAATATTGATTTAAAAGAAAAAGGGGCACTTTTTTAAAATCTTGAACACAATCATAACGGTAAGCTACTATTTTAGCCGCAGCATCAATTCCATACACCTTTCGTGCCTTTAATTACCCCTGTCATGGCAAGGACCTGTCATAACTCCCACTTCCAAAGAGTCGTTCAACACGGGTTAACGACCTTCATAATTGAGGCGCCTGCGAATATCAGGCTGCAAAGAGGCATTTGCAGAACTACGACGGCAGTCTGATCCTATATTCACGCCATATCACTTGAATAAATCAGGGAGAACAATACCGAGGATTGAATGGCTGGATATAAGACTATGGAATCGTCCTAGCTAGGAAACAATGCTTCGACGCTTTTAAGTGAACATTAACTGGCTTGATCACTGCATCTTTAGCCTCCTCGTAAACAGCATTCATAAAGGTATACGAAATGGCGTGGGTGAGTCTTGAATATTTTGATCTGGCGCTAGTGAACTAACTAAAAATGATACTATGAGGGAGACAAGGGTTGTTATAGATCTTGAAAGAGAGCTCCTCGAGAGAGCCTTGTTAGCCTGTTACTGTGACCTTATCATTAAAAAATGAAATTGTTTATGTAATTGTTGCTCTAGCTAGGTTACTCATAAAATTTAAGATATTTGAGTTGGGAAAATTAAATCTATCTCTGCAAATATTGTTTTTTCAATCCGTGAAACAAGAGATATTCAAAGAGGGTATAAGAAAACTTAAAACAATAATCTCATTAAGATTCATGCGTTCTACATAAAAAAGGAATAATGCTGAAGTGATCAGAATACAGAGGAAGGCTACTGCAATGGCTAAAAGTGTTTTCTACAACCGGAAGGCATAGAAAATCCTATTGAATCAAGGAATGCAAAGGTAGGATAACAATTTCAGCAAAAAAAATTTTCGCCTGCTCACGGTATATGTGTTAGCGCAAATTATTATCAACCATAAATAGGTGTAAAGTGTTCAATAAATTCATTTGATTTACAGATTCACATACGAAAAAATTAATTTAACCAAAATACAACCTCAAGCTCTACTAATGACTAAAACAACAACAAAATAAAAATAATAACGCTTATCAAGGTAGTTGATTTATATGAAATAAAAGAGTTAACTTAGTAAAGAATCTATGAGTTGGTATCAAGAAAAACTTCCCTTCGGAGATACGCAAAAACTTCAACCTAAGTAGCTTCTTTGGAGAAAAATTTTGTCCTCTATTTCCATGGAGATTGAAAGACTTGCATTGTGCAGAATTTTCTCTCTCCTTCAGAGATTAAAACCGGAGATGATACGGATAACTGAGGGGCAGAACTTGCCGTGAACAAAACCACTGGCGTACGAATTTCACACTCTCAGGATAGGGGGTCTATTCCTTTCCCTGAGAAACCTTGCACCCCGATGATTTTGTTTTTGGGGGAGTCAGAAGGCTTCATTCGGGGTCCCTCGATCAGCAACCAAGCGCTCTACATACTTACTAATTTTAAATGAAATTTTAATATAATTTCCAGGGATACAATTTCTTGCTAGGTGGTTACCACTGTTTAGCTGCGTAATAAGCCGGCAGTTAGTAGCATTTTTTTCATATTCAGTTCATATATTAAAGAGCATATGTGGTGTAATTATTTTGGAATTAGTTAATGCTGTTTTTTTCTTTGGATGATGAAAAACTATTACGTACGACTCTAAAACATAGTTGCTCCTCATTGGTGGACAAAGATAAATAATAAGATGGCGATAAATTAATAAATGGATTGAAAGTTACTGCAAAGTTTCCACAAATACTTTAATTGAATGACCGATTACGATAATTTTTTAAAATAACCATCAGGTGAAAAGAATATTGAAACAGGTCGATAGTATTTGTGAAAAATTGAAAGCTTCTTTTCATTTATTAATGCCTTAGATTTGAACGAGAATTATCGTGAAAGAACTGATAAATTACCTACCTCCATGTTATTCTTTTGAGGAGTACACGAAAGCTGAACATGTAGTTGATTACACGAAGCCTAATTGCATTGCTGGGCGTCTCCATGACGCCTAACCGGTCGCAGCTCCATCAAGGACAGATAATCAACTAGTTGTGAATCTATGCATCGGAGGCAAGGGATTTGACCTCCCTTAGCTCTTGCCTTCCTCGCATTGTTGGTCATTGAAGGTCACTTGTTTAAATTGATCTCTTTAGTGAGTCTCCCCAGTGTCTGAAATATTATTCCCCGATTAATCTTTTCCTTACCATTTATCATCTTACCCTGAGATTTTTAGTTACTTCAGTAGGCCGAAAGTCAATTTTTAGAAAAAAAATGAATAAATTATAATAGGTAAAATCCAACGTTTACTACTCAGCCGTTTAAGTGTCTTTACCGCAGTTCCGAGTGACCAAAATTTTAGATTGCACAGTCAGAAAATGACCCGGTGGAATGTAGATTTATTTTATTACCATAAATTTTACTTCTTCCCCAAGATTTGTGAAATTTTCTATGTATTCAGGTGATTGGTTATAGATAATAATTCACTACTATGTGCCCCCAGTAAGAGGTCGGATTTTCTAAATGAGTGAATAGTGCATGATAAATCAATTAGGTACCATGCACACGGAATTAAAAACTTCTAAATTGTCTATTTTTCCAAAAGTTGAAATTGCTGTATAATGTAACACATAACTTGCTATAACTACGTTGGACTATATAGCGTCTATCGAAGAACTGATTTCCGAATCAGCCTAAGTCCATTCAGCAAAGTTTGTAACATACCAGATTCTATAAGCAACCTAAAAGCTACCAAAGAAACCACTATATTATGCAAAGGACATTCATAGAAAAAATTTATAGCAGCGAAAATGATACTTTTGAAATTTTTTCATCAAAAAGTTGGGGCAAATACACTTGTGTTTTTTTTTTTAAAGTATGATTTATATTATTAACAGCGATATTCTTCACGCAAACCCATGGCTACACGCAAGAAAACATTCAAAATGCTTGTTCCAACATATTGCGTTGCCAATTTGCAATACATTCGCTCGGGCTGAATACAAAAACTGACATATTCACGACTCCCCAGGGCGGTAATGTCGAGGGAAGGTAGAATTTGCAGACTATACAGGAACTTACACGGTGATAGCGGCTAGTGTATCGTTTGTGCATCTGAGGCGACGAGATTGCGAGCCGAATAAGCTGATAGTCGATGACGCCGGAATCTTTCCCTATTGTTCGTGGGGGATTGGGAACCGCAGCGAGAGCAAAACATCGGACGATCGCAGATAAAACTTGTGGAGATGGGAACCAAGATTGTGACCACGCTATCAAGAGATTTGAAAGGAAAAAGGAGCTTTGTCAGCTTCCTCCAGGAATGTAGGGAATAGTATGGTGGGTAGGAAATTCAACCTTGATAGTCGAGCTTTGGGGAAAAAACGCTCTGATACACTCTCTACTCTATTCTATAAACATAGGGAATTTAAAAATAAGATAATAAGATGAGGGTGACTTGAGGTGGGATGCCAAATTAAATATGTCACAGGGATGCGAGCGGTTTGCGAAATTTTTGCGAAATAATGTGATTGAATTTTTTGCGACATTCAATCACATTATTAAACCAAATTGTCATTAGTTCTGCGAAGGATATGCTCGCAAACTATTTATATGCAGATCCATATTTTACATTAAATTTGCGACAGTTGTCCTGCCCAGTCAACCTGAAATTTATAATGCACCTTAACGCCTAAATTATAATAAACGAAATCCAGATACTTCAAAATCATATTTATTCACAAACTTGGACTTGGGTAAACCACTAATTATCATGAAAAGCACTTAAGATTAAGTTCAATGCAATTTATAAGCCAATTCCACTATACCACACGCTTTAGAACTAGCTGTGACTGAAATAAAAAAAATCGCTTCGTCCGAAAAATTTCATCTCTCTCACTCAGAGAAATGGCCAAAAGTTGGCGTGAGAAGACAAGCAAAATTTGGAAAGCAAACAAGTCGGAAAAAAACACTGGACTGAAAGGCACGTAGTGAATCATTCCAACCGGAAAACAACTAGGAAGGGTGGGCGCGTGTAACGAGAGATCATGTTGATATTGGAAATGAAATCTGGAACGATGAATATGAACTTTTGCTGATGTAGAAAACAGATGGTAGATATAAGAGGGAGAAGTGGTGCCATTGATTGGGAAGTCTGAAGATACAAGGGAAGGAGTGAGTGACGCAGGAAGCATAGCCAGGCACAGGGTGTATCCACACAAATACCATGGTAAAAATGCGTTTACTCAATGATTTGATTGGAGTCTTGAATTGGATTGGAGATCTCACCCCTGACGAGGCTCCATGGGTGACAGTTTCGAAAATTCACGGTAGATATTTTTACAGGATCACCTTGTTCGTAGAGAAATTTGGAGAAATTAAGGGTTCCCAAGGCTTCACTTAGGATTTGAACTCCAGACACTTCGACGAGTAGTCAAATATTCTTCCCATTCGAGCCACTAAGTGCCCAATTTATAATATAGTTGTAAGTGCACAAGTGGTCAAATTTTTGTTTCCGAGGGCACTCTTGTCCGCTGAAAATAGTGCCTATTTGCCAGTTGAAAGAAAATTCTCCCTTAAATTTGTGAAGATAACGTCTTAAATACATCTTCTAAGAATGAATTCCTTCAATTATACCCACTTGAAAAATATTTCTTACTTTAGCCAACGAAGAAAGTGATGTTAGACCATTGGCACTCAAATCAATTATTGTGTTTTCGCCTGAAGTTAAAGAATAAGAAAAGCAATGTAACGCACCATTGATTTAAAATGTTAATGGTATTTGCTAATGACGAGCGTTCATTCGGTAAAAAAAACAATTTTCGGAAATCCTGATGATTTTTGATGCAAACATGTCTATAGATAGTGGAAAAAGCTGAACCCTTTCCCTTTGAGCTATTTCCGGGAACGAAAAACATCTTACATAGGCCAATGCTTTGGTATGATGATGTTACATTATAGTTGCATATCAATGAATGAATAATTCAATAACATTTAAATGCACCCAATTACACATTCCCCAAACAGCTCCAATCCTGGCTAAGTGTCTGCACACAACCACTATGGATACAAGTGGGTAACAGTAAGAATACACGTAAGATTGGGTAAGACACACACAGAAAGGCTGAGGCACGTAGGAAGGAATGAAGAAGAGAGAGAGAGGAAGAAGAATAGAAAACAAACCCCCCTGCCATACACCCCGCCCTCAGGGGACCGATCCACTTCCATAGGAGTGCCACTCTCTCTTCCACGGAGAAGGAGGGAGGGATGGAAGCAAAGTGCTCCGCTCTGTGTGGGGTGGGACAGGAAAAATGGACGAAATAATTTAGAGGGCGGAGGAGAGAAGAGTTGAAAGGAGGCGCTGAGGAGCGGAGTGAGTAGGGGATTAAGTGGGAATGGGTTAAGCGGTGAATTTTAAGTGGAGAACGCCACTCACCCTTCTCGCCGCTGCTGCCGTGTGAATGCGTGTGCTCTCGCGCGTCTGTGTGGCGTAATTGAGGAGATGGATAGGAGCCCGAGAAAAGAGCTTAGAAGGCGGGGAGAGAAATGCGACTGATTCGCATTTGCATCCGCACGCTTTCTTGGAGAATGTGTACGCTCGCGTATAAATGGGGATATTTTGAGAGTGTAAGTGGATGCAAAATTTTTCTCATGGAGAGAGATTGCATATTGCTTCGCACATTGCTAAGGTAAGACTTGAATCAGCGAGAAGGAAAGCAAGTTCAAGTTCATGATCTGCTTCTTAAGGGTGCGCATGAGATAGCGTTTGTTGAGTTGAACAATTTCACCTATCCGGTCTTGGTGCTGTGAATAAATAGTATAGTTTTTCCAATGAAAATAGATGCAAAATTTTCCTCTTGGAGAGATATTGCATATTGCACTGTACATGCATTGCTGCGGTACGATTTGAATTAACATGACGGACAGTTAGTCAGATCAAGTTCATGGTCTACTTCTTGGTACGCATGTGGCAGTATTTGTCGAGTCAAATAATTCACTTTTGCGTTCTCGGTGCTGTGTATGAATGGTTAATTTTTTACAGTGAAAGTGGATGCAAAATTATTCTACTGCAGAGAGATAGCATATTGCGGCGATATTTTTTTATATTTTATTGCATGGATATAACTATAGCTATATAACTATATTGCAGGATAACTAAATATACTGCATACGATGATACTAGTGAATTTATAGGTAGGCAAGCTTATCATGTAAATTTCTTGTACATATTGCTACGGAAAGACTTAAATTAGCAAGACGGAAAGTCACTCAGTTCAAGTTTTTGCTTATCTTATTAAGAGTAAGCATGCAACAGTGTTTGTCGAGTCTAGTAATTGAACCAAAGCTTACGTTCCTTTGTTCGGCTACCGCATGGTGTTGCTAGAAAATAAATATTCCGATAAGGATATGCATTTTGGGGATCGTGGCAGCCTAGTGGATAGAGTCTAATGATTTATGGCTCTTGGCTACAGACCCGTGATCAAAATCCAAGTGAAGCCTCAAGACACTCCCGAATAAAATTCTCTAAAATCGAAGTAGTTGAGGAAAGTTAACTCGAGCCCTAACCTGTATGTTTAATGTTCACACTCCTGTAGCAAGTATTTCCTTCGCCTATCAATCTTCGCAAAACAATCTTCGCGTTAAATAACTGAATGATAGTATAGGAAACGTCTGCGCTAAACATGTTAAGCATGAAAGTATTTTATGCTAAACTAGTATACAATTTACCAAATTAACGATGCTTAGACGAAGTAGAACCTTCAAGGAACATTCCTGTGGAATAAAAAGAGATATTTTCACCAAAAAGAGACTAAGGTAGGTATTCAGGTTATAAACATGAAAAATAAAATCAGAATCAATCCAAAATTCGAGTAAAATACCAATGAAATCTGCTCCGTTGTATAGGGAAAAAAGGCAAGGCGAAAACGAGGAATAGAAGGGGAAATAAGAGTTGTGGAGAAAGGGAAGAAAAATATTAATGGATCTTACTGATGGAAGCAAGGTGACATAGGTACACTATGTAAAAATAACTTCAAAGGAAGCAGGAGAACTATTGGTTTTTGGAGAAAATACTCGTCGAATGTGAAGGATTAAAAAGGAGTATATTTGTCATTTTCTTCAGAAGTATAAAATTGAGTTCTACCACTTCAACCGAGAACTGGGGCGGATTTCTGAGGGGTCACAGGGGCCATAAACTCCCGAAAATTTATCTAAAATTTTATTAGTTTAATAGGTTTTGTAACCTTGTAAAGGAGTAACAGGAGTGTAAATGCAAATTCATGCAAATTCAAATGCCGAATGTCCCGAAATGAAGTCCCGAATGTGAGAGAAGTTTGAGTGGTATTTTATCGTAGAGCGTAGCACTCCCTGCTATAAAAACGCTTCTATCTCATGGGGGGTATTCTATTCTCTCTAGACCCAGATCATGACCCCCAAATTTTATTATATTGAAGAATATTGAATCCGCCCCTGATCGAGATAAATATTGAGAAATAAGCTAATATTCCTTCAACATTTCATTCATCCCACTCTTTATTTTGGCACATAAGATAATAATTTGACAGAGTATATAGTTGGTTTGTAAATTGCCTCGCATGTTGGTAAAGAGGAACGTAAAATTTTTTCCCGCAGCATAAATTTAACCGCGTGTGCGTCATGGGAAGAAAAGGGGTGGGGAGAGGTAGGAAAGGAAGGAATCGTGGGAGGGAGAGCGGGTGAGGAGGAAGAGGCTCTTCGCAGATGGATGGCTAAGTTCGCGGATAATCCACACTATTAACTAACTCTATGTAGAACAACCGTGGCGCCGCGTGGTGACGAAGTGGGCGAGACGATATCCCCATTCCGAAGCCTTTTTCCTCCCGTTCTCCCGAGGTATTAATAGAGATGCCATTAGTGGAAGCGATTTTTCAAATTTATGTTTACAATTTAAGCGGTGCATGACCGGAATGGGAGCAATTTTCCAGCGGAATGAGACAAATGAAAGCAATTTTTATCCCGCCACGAAAAAGGGATAAAAGGATTAATTTTTTTCGTATTTATATGCATGTTCCAAGCGACGTCAATGCAGAAGCTTTCCATCTAGGGTAATATTAGAAAACTTTTCCTTGCACCCCACATGTTCAAATGAATTTCGGGAGAAATTTCTGGGTTTTATTTTCACCATTGCCATCGTAAGCGTGCCCCTTATTTTGAATAAAAAATACCCTTCGAAGAAAAGGTAGACTATAGATTGTGCTCGTGAAAAGCCTATGCTATATATAAGCATATTACATTGAAAAAATAATTTAAAATATTTGAAGAGTATAATTCAGTGAAAGGAGCTTGATCGCTAGCTTCTGCGAGGATTAACGCCTTATATATTCCTGCTTTACTGTAGATTATAAAATTCTACGCATGAATATTATTTTTTTTATTCTGTTAAAACATATTTTCATAAATTCAGACACTCAAGTATAAATTTAAGCTAAGAAAATAATGTAAGAAGGAAAAAGAAGTAAGCTGAAGATAAATGTCTATTAGCAAGCCGTAAGTAATAATTAGTCGTCAATAACAAACATGAGTAGTTAAACTGCCTTTCACAATAATAGTAGGTTTTAGGGGAAAAAATTGACTCGAAAGACACCAAAGAATCAATGTGCATGAAATGCATGATAATACCCAAAGTGAAATGAGTCCCTCACAATTATAAAGATTATAAAATATTTTTGGGAATGGAGAATTTTAACTTATATTTGGTAAGCAAGGAAAAATAAAAATACAACCAATTGTAAAGAGCAGTCATTCAAAGAATTTATAAGAACCTATGTTATATCTACAATTCTAATGATAGAAAATATTGAGTTATAACAAGCCATTCGACTAGGGAATGTTCAACTATCCATCTACTAAAGTACTTCGCTTCAAGAGAAAAATTGAATCAAGCTCTGTTCAAATACTCTCACTTTATGGCTCTCACATACGCAATGTAACAATGCAATAAATTTTGGTATTAACTTTCGCCTTTCCATCTTCATAATTAAGCTCGAGGGAGAAGGATTACTTCTTTACTGATAAAACCTTGTTGAAACGTTGAGTTTGAATCATTTACGGGGTATGATTCTACTCCCATGATCGATCTTGAGAGGAAAACCAAGCAATTAGGTAGATAAAATATGAAAAACAGTTTTTTTGAAATTTAATATAAATAAATTTTTATTATCCGTTAATTTAATCGTATAAATTTAATATACTATCAAAGTTATGTTGCTGAACAATTTGATACTTTTTTGTTTTGTTTTGATGAACGGAGAAGATATCTTGTGATACAGAACCAGAAATCATGCTATAAAAATATCATACTAGCAACATCGTAGTTTAGAGGGTTCAAGAATTTAGCGTGTAATTGTGTGCTCCAATGCAAGAGGTAAAATTTGAATATTGCTGAAATTTGATTGATTATTTGTCACACATTTTCCAACAGAGTACCATCCAAAATTTCTGCACTCAAAATATTCAAGTTAGTTCCAGGAAACAAAATACCTGGGAAGATTTTTCCAACGATTTATTCCCTTTATGACACTGATGTTTAAACTACGACATGATGAACTTATTCACGCTCGGTATCGGAAACCACTAAGGGTTGAGGCCGTGATAATATTCTCGGATTCCATGATGAGGCTGGCGGCTGAATTTAGAAAGGTTGTTGATGCCTCAACTTGTTAAGACAGACTTTTCGCGCATCGAGCAGTTAGAGTGGAAAGGGCTCAGATCAGGTGTAATTCCTTTAAGTCAAGGGTACTTCGTTCAGGAGTGACGAGGGGTTAGCAAGGGTAACTGAGGGAGAAGAGACAGGAGGGAGGAAGAAGCTAATGAAACAAAAGAAGGGATTTAACGGTTTGGGCGTGTCTCAAATGGGAGAAGACGTGACGTTAAATTGCTCCCCTGACTCCCCTCATCGACTTCCTTACCTGATCCCCTTACTTCATTAATCTTCCATTCCGAAATAGTGCTAATGTGTAGCATCTTCTTGGATCAAGCTCTTTTTTGTATCCTCTTTAGCAATGTCGACATGATTGTGAGAAATTCCCATGTATTCACAGGGGTTTTTCAGCGGCAATGGTTTTTTTTTCTGGCGAATCGCTTAGCTTTGATAATCACGAGGATTATTAAGGAACAGACAGAAATAGCGCACCTTCATGGATCATGTTTTATGAGAAATCCGTACGCATTCACGGGTGTTTTTTGGAGACACTGGAATTTTACTCACGAGTCGGTTAGATTCAATAATCACTGGGTAAATTAGGGAAAAAGAAAAAAAAATCATACGGATAAATCAAGGCCGTTCTAAGCTAAATGCTGCCACCAGAGTTTGATTGAAGTTTAGACCCTAAAAACTGTACATAACTTTTTTCTACTAGATGAAAAGTTCTAGATTATAAATAATAACTCCATTGGTTTAATTTTCAAGGTTCAAGGTCAATAAAATGACCCCACACCAAATGATTTATGGCCTCAATTAACAGTGACAATCTAAAACGAGTGTTCCCGAGCAATTTGTCTGTGAAAACATCCCGCTCGACGTGTATTTTGAATTATACATAAAATCTATTCAAATTAGTGAAGAATAGGATCGTAAAGCCTTAATTGCTTGATTTTCCGCTTCACCCAATAAATGGATACTAGTGGCCAGTGGTTAATGCTCATAGATCAAAATATTGCCGTTCTCAGTCGTTTCTGCTAATTGGGGACGTGAATGCCTCTCATAAATATCCCCTGTAACGTGAGGCTTTCATAAAAGGAGAATATTTGATGGTAGAAAATTTATATGCACAGATCCTTCTGTTATTTTATTTTAACAATTTTGTCTTCTTTTATTTATTTTACCAAACATGTACGGGCAGGGCCGAAATAACTGGCCTCACGGAAAAAAAAGATAAATGGAGCACACGTAGAAATACATTCATTTACCGAGTCATGGAAGTTGGAGAGATGCGGTCGTTTTCTCTCAGATTATTGTGGCCACAGATTTTTCCAATTGAAGCTTTTATGGGTGTGGTGCAGTTGAATAAGCGAGCGTCTTATGGAAGGAATTCAACGGCCGAAAATTAATTATTGTGAAGTAGTCACGCTTTTATCAGCGCTTGACTTGAAATAGCTCCTTTTTCGTTATTTTTATCAATTTTAGCATATTTGTGTTTGTAATTTAGGTACTATTTGAGGTAATATGCCTCTTAGTCATAGCCAATCGGCTGAAAAAATGGGGAACTTTCCAAATAAAAAACCAAACCCAGATCCATTTATCAACCTAACGATTACAAAGTAAATTTTGGAAAACTCTATAATAGTTGTGTTAATAGCTCTTAAAAATTATAGCATTAATAAGGAAATTATAGAATTTTCAATGTTAAATTTTTTCTCAACAAAAGGTTACTTCGAAGAATAATTACACATTTATCAAAAAATACGCAAATTGTATTTGTAAAATGCTATCAATGTTGTTTTCTTTTCTACCTGTAATTACCGGTCACAAAACTTTCACATTGTATGTACCAGAGAACAATGAGCTGTAATCGCGTGCAAGAATTTCTTAGCATGGGGTTCAATTAGGGAATAATGAGTTGAATTTGAATAGGAATAGCACGGGACTTTACAGCTAACTGAAGAGCTATAGGAAAAATAAAAACGACTGGGTTCATCACTTTTGCTCGGTTTAACTTTGTAAATTTACCTCCTCAATTTCAATGGTGAAATGAAATTATTATTTTTAAACACAACTCATGGAGAAACACAAATATAAATTTAAAACTTAAAAGAGTTCCTTCTGCTTTGCTTAGCAGACTTCTCTGTTCGACCATTTTTCCCCAAGAACCACAGGAATTGAAGCAATATTTTGGCCTAAAGCAAAATATAATTACTATTCATGTATGCAAAACAGTTCAAAATAGGTACTCACAACTAGAAGTTCATCAGTTCAAAAAATAATTAATTCAGCCGCATGCACACGTGCCTGAAAATTGTGCATGCTACCTGTGAGGAGGAGTAAAAAAGAAGAAAAATAACCTTTGAAATTGCCAATGGTAACTAAAAATTAGACTAAGGTTAGCGGGGAACAGAATTAGGCATTGAAGAAGGTAAGGAGATGAGACAGATTCCTACTTGGAGGTTGTCTTCTCCTCAATACTCTCTCTTTTCTGCGTCGCTTCCTGTCCAGTCTCCGATCCTATTCACATGGATCGCTCTATTCTCTGGAAGAATCGAGGTTTCTTCTCACGAGTGGCTTTATCTATGGCTATTCCAATGGCCAGCTTCTTGTCCGTTTTCCTCGCCGCCAGTCGAGGAATTTATCCTACCGCCCACACAGCCATCCTCGCAAAATCGCCTTAGGTAGCCGATAGCTGCTCACTGGCCGCAGTCTCTCGCCGCACTAACCACCCACGCTACCTTCCCAAGTCCATCACACATTCATAATGCATAATGTGTAGAATAATTCCGCTTGAAGAGTTTCTACTGCGACTTCTCAATCTAGAACAAGTTATTTTTCTTATTCGTCGCACTGCTTTTCTTACTAGATGAAAAAAAACTGCTTGCATAAAGGATAAGCAAAATTTGAGTAAATTGTATGCAATTTAGGAAAAACACGTATTTTTCTAGGAAGTTGCCAATATTTATAGCTGTTAGAACAATATTGAGCGCTTCTTTCATTTACTCGAGTTAGTTCCTACCTCATTGCTAAAAGAAGCTGATCACCTGCAATGTACAGTGAAATTACTAAAATTTGTGTAACACTTCTAATCCTGCCGCGAGAATTGCGGTGAAATATACAACAGTTGCCATGAGAAAAGATTACCCTGGACCGGGAATCGAACCATGGACTTTTGGCTTTCCGAGCCACCGCACAGATCACTACGCTATACAGGCTCTTTAATTTCCATGGCAATTATAAAATATTACACATACAGCTTTGCGCGACTTCAGCACAGGTTTGAGGCTCTCAACCGGTTGTGGCTTCTTGGAAGTCCTTTTTCCCTCACGTTGCCCTCCTTGTTGGACCGCGAGGGCCCAATACTTACAATTAGTACCATCAGCCTCGGTATAATTGCCATGGTAACCAAAGGTCCGAGGTTCGATTCCCAGTCCAGGGGAATTTTTTCTCATGCCTTCTTTCCTCCTTCAATCAGATTTCTAATGCTTTAATGAAACTTCAAAGATACTGCTCCGACCCTTTTCCCCTACCTACACATACTTCCTTATTTCCAATGGCAATTCTTGTATATTACTAAGATTTGTTTACACAATATTTAACTCACCTTGTTTAAAAGGAAAAATGCTCATCTAATACAAATTAATTTAAATATATCACAGATAAAAGCCTAATGGAGCCTCGCTTTAATGGTATGTGTTAAGGATGTCAGAGACGCAACTGCATCAAAGTGATACAAGGAATTTATTTCCATGGGAAGGTCACCGTAGATATTTGACTGCTTCGGTGCTAAATAAACATGTAGCTATCGGAAAAATTATTAGATTTGGCCTTAAATAAACCTTTTGATTGCTAAGATATGAATTCCGTAAAATTTAGTTCATTTTACAAAATTGGGACAAAATCATTGAATTAAATGGTACTTAATTACAAAGTGACACTGGCTATCATCATGGAACAAAATCATTGAATTCAATTAAGCTGAATAACAGAGTCCTACCGGCCACCACCTCCTTCAATCAGATTTCTAAGGCTTTAATGAAACTTCAAAGGGACTGTTCCGACCCTTTTTCCCTACCTACACCTACTTCCTTATTTCCAACGGAGAGTTCGATTCCTCAACAGAAAACAAATTCAGGCGGGAACACACATAAGAGCCACGGAGAAGTGCGCTCGTGCGCACCCTTGATTTCCACTCGCCTGACTTTTCACTCTCATACCGCACCCTTCCAAGCAGCTGCCATGTTTATTTCCGCATTGGGTATTCCCCCTGCACACAGGGCAAATTAACCATGCCGAGAGCAAACTTGGAACAAACTGTACAAACTGACGAACCATAAAACAAACCAACAAGGAACTTGTGCTACTTCGAAGACTGTTTAATAAGATTCGGGTTTCTCAGGCACTAAAAGTCACCGCATTCCTAAATTTTGCATATAATTCGCGAGACCAATATTTTTGCTGATTATTTTCTTCAAAACTAAAGTTTGTTTCAGAGTATCAACGTTTGCTCGCAAGAAAATAAGGCAGATGTCGTTTAATGCATTCATTAATTTTGATGAAATGTTAATGGAATTCCAGTTATCTTAATTTAAATTCAATCGTGTATTATGCTATACAAAAATTTACATTTTACACTTAGTGTATTGGTGAAAAAACAAACATACACACGAAAAACAAAACGATTAAGTACGATTAAGTACCTCCTTGGTATCCCAAACATGAAGATTGATTAGCGGAGAAGTTGCGCAGCAAGAAGTAATGAGCATCAAATTCAATTGTGGGACCATAAAATATAGAATAATTCATAAATTCTCTTCACCATACTTACGAAATATGAATAATTGTCTAATTTGGGAACTTTAAAAGAAGTTATATTTTATTCTATCCATGTACATTCCTTTCTCAAGGAATCGGGTGGTTCTGGTTGACTGCGCAACTTCCAACTTAGAACGGCAAACATTAATGAAAATCTTCGCTTCCATGGGTGCGAATTAATGCAACCACTATCCTGGGTTTCATTTTAATCATCTGAGCTTTACATTCGAATATGGTAAATTGAATGGAAGAAGCTGATAATTTGTAGAGATCCAATATAAGAAATGAAGTGATATTTCTTTGCAATTTTATAATCAATTTTTATGTCACCTGAGTCAACATGTTTAACTTCACTCAAGAGTCTTAATAATGCTGAAGTGCAGTGAAACATGCTGACTCAGGTGAAATAAAGTTTTATGTGGAAAATTGCAAAGTAGTATCACTTCATATCTTATGCGAATATAGTGCCTATCACTAGGATTATTTAAGCCCATAGGTTGTTCACTCTTCGCCGCTATGACAAAGACATCCATTGCCACTCACAAAGATTGCTTCCGGAGTTGGAGCTGATGTGATCCAAGCCACATTGTGACTGTGCAAAAACACGGTAATCAAGAGAGGTTAAATATTCAAGATTACATGCTAAAACAATACTTAATATTTTCGAGTTCCTTGAATAATAATGATTTAATATTACCCCAATAATAATTAATCATATTTTAATGGATGAATAACCAATATACAATTTTATGTAGGCATCGCCATTTTTATTAAGTGAAGGTGTATTTCTACCTACAATTGAAACTAAAATTCATGCAATGCAGGTGATTAACTAATATATTAGTTTTTATAAAACTTTGGACAAAACAAAAGATTATTGATAAGTTCATTTTCATACTGATGTAGTTATATCTATTAAAACTAATCAAAGCATGACAATATTTTGAGGTAATCTACCGGCTAATATATTAATAACGACAAACAAAAAAGCAAAACCCCTGCAATGTACCAGTCTCTCTCAGCAGAACTTATTCCTTCAAACTGACAGGTCTATTAATGTAAGTTAAAAAACCTTTTTGGGCCATGTCGATGCTAGTCGCTTTTTCGAGGGAATCTGGTCGATTTTGTTCCAGATTATCATGAAAAAAAAAGATCAGCATCGTTCGGGAAACAATGGGGCCACCCGACCATTGACGCGGCGACAAAGTTTGAAAAGTGTTTTAACTGACTTGACAAGTACCCGCGAAAATTTTCACGTAGGAGCTCCGTAATTCACGAAAATGATCCCATCATTCAATACTGAGCACAAGTGTAAGCATTTTACAAATTAATTTCGCTAATCATCCCGCTCATTAGAAGAAGGAAATTGATTTATCTGTATATTGATAACTTATGGCATAAGGTGAAAAAATATAAATAGTTTCTCTGCCTCCCCTTTCTACTCAAGTAAAAATGCATCGGATTGATTTGATCTCTCCCGAAAAGGATTGGGTGTAAAATATAACCATGAGCCACCCCCAGCATTTTGCCGCTCTCGCCCTGGATACGGATCGGCAACTCAAGTCCTCGCATGTGAGCCTGCTCTTTGCGCGATTGCAGCGCTGTGGCTGCCGAACCCCCTCAACTTCCACCCTCGCTCATATGCTTTTTCCTGCTATGTTATCGCTCACCCATCCTTCTTGCCCTTGATGTGAACCTCTTGGGCCCACCCCTGAACCTCTTCTCTTCGAGCTCACACTGCCAGTCCCCACACCACATCTTCGCCAGGCCTATTCTCGTAGCTAACCTTATCTCTGAGGCCCCAGGCACCATGGAAATTCAGGCAGCCTATGGATGACTCTAAAGTTCCTTACCGCGTACCTCGGGAAGCAGACTATATTTCTCTCGTCACAGGTTTTCATCACTGAAAAGCACGCCTTAATGGAACCGATGGTAACCTCAGTATCTCTCAAGTTTCCCCAAATTTGAATCCGGAATTCAAATTTCCTATTTTTTAAAATTGAGATCAATGTATTTTCCCATTATCTCATTAAAATATTTTGTACAAGAGTATGTGAAATGGATAAAATGACATCTGCTGGCACAGGTGATAGGCGCCTAACGATTCTGTACACATTGGAAGAAAGATTAAATTATTCAATCCATTTATTTGTATTAAAAACTTAGAAAACTCCCTTGGGTTGTAATGCGGAAATTATTTAAAGACAAAAGATTTTACCACCATTGCTGTGGCCAAGAGGAATGGGGAGGATATCTATCCTCTATCCATCCAACACCAAATGTCACCAATTGGTATATCAATTACTAGTCTGCAGAATGACTTTTTGAAGACTATTGATTTAAAATTGAGAAATTTTACAAATATAGAGGGTAGAATATAATTAAACAACGGAATTTTGATTCATTCTATGGCTTTGCTAACCACACTCGCTGCTATACATGAAATGTGGAATAAAAATTGTGACTAAAATCCCACCTATTGACTATCAAATTTACGGAAAATAAATGAGTAAAAAAGCATGCATCCCATTACGCCAATTTACAGCGAAAGGAAAGATTGAGAGAGTATTAGAGCATTTGTTGAGGCAAAGAGAAGAAATCCGAAATTCGTCAAGTAGAAGAAATTCAGAGATGCGCCGCACCGATGCGGTGTTTTAACGACCGGTATTTAAGGAGCTCCCCAAGGACTCAACCGTTCCCCATCCACTCGTCTCTACCCACTGGGCGACGACGATTTAGGATTTTCGGGTCGCTGAACGCGTTAAATGAGCGGCAATCAAATGACCTTGGGAGTTCACTACTCACTCCTTGTGGACGATGACAAATGGAGAAGGTGCAAAAATAAGGAAGGGGTAGGGTATTAACAGAGCTCTATAATATACTTAAATAAGTTCTAGTGCGACTGCGAGATTCAAAACAAATATTTAATTCGGTAATACTGTTGTAAAAAACTCTCTTACAGGAATATTTTGTCCACAAAAAAAGATCCAGAAGGATATTTTACGACATTTATCTGCTGTCTTCCTTTGAAATCTATATTCAAACTGCTGACATATGTATCTGTGATAGCTGATATTAGATTCTATACAGATGAGTAACTTTTTAAGTAAGATGAATAACTTTTTAACTACCTTGAGTAACTTTTTAAGTAAGTCAAAGAATATACACTTCCACTATTTTCACTTAAATGACATATTTCGGCTGCAATAACCCACACAATCAGCTGCGGGCCTGATGAATAGAGCGGCGAAGTTTCTGTGCACATAAGGTTTTAGGTGTAAAATCTTATTGAATATTTGATACACATTTTTGGGGTCCTATAAATGTTATCTCCAACTCATTCCTCATTCATAATTTTGGAATGTATTGAATGATTGGATGCCTACCTACTGCATTTTTATTAGCTAATTCGGGCTTTTTGTTGAATTTATATGAATTCATAATGATATTTATTTGATTAAAATCCGCGCTATAGTTTCAATCATCTGGGTGACATGGCCCTACTGCGTTGGACAACCGGGTTGTATAAAAAAATAAGTTGCGGATTAAAATAAGTGATTTTCATAATGAACTACGACAATTTCTGGAGGCAATTTTCTTTTCGAGATTAGGATGAAATTTCAATTGATATAAAGAAAAATTTCACCTGTAATTCGCAAGGAATATTCAATCAATTCCAATTACAAACTATTTTGAGAAGGAATAAGCTGTATATTCCTTTTTGTATTACCTTTACCCTTCACATCACTTTATTGATTTGTGGATTTTACAACTAAAAGGACGAAATAAAAACTAGTAGTCGAAAAAGAGAAAATGTTTCAATTGACTTATTCGAGGATGACTTCTACGTACACTTTTCAACATTGATGCAGATAATTATGAGCTTATTTAAAGTGGTTCTGGACCTCTGCGGTTGCTTCAGAGTAAGGAAATTAAAAAAAAATAGATATATGACCAAGTGAAGATGATAATTTGTTTTTTTTTCCGAAAGAATAATAACATCAGATACCACCCTCAGAGACGAATTGAGACATTTAGCAATCGATTTGTTTTGTATCCACACTTGAAATTGTTTCAGTTTAGTTGATAATAATGGTTTCATTTATCACTATGAAAAATTTCCATCTCAAATCTTGCTGCAGGAATAATTTTGCCGATATCAAGGATTAATTTATGAGTTGAATCAAGCTACAAATCAATATTAGAGGGGATAAGGCTCTCGAAGAGAGCCATAAAGAAAATATTCCCTAATCTAGAGACCCCGATAAACAATCGTTGTTAGCTCAACAACAAGCCATATACGAGAGTATAAGAGGGATAAAGGACTTTTGCAGCACCTATACAAGTCTTCCTCACCGCTACACTTCACTTAAATCGAATTAAATTTTACGACCAGGTTCCTACAAAAGCACCCGCAGTTTCATTAAGGTTATGGGTTTAACACGCGAGGAAATGCTTTGAAGATCATTCTTGAGATCGTTATCGGTAACGGTCAAATTTATTGCGCCTTGAATGTAAAATCTCGGACGTATCCGAATAATCTCTCCGCATTCCTCACAGCCTAGTCATCAAATCCACCAATTTAGGACCCTATATTCTTCCTTGTTATTTATTTAATAGATGAGATTTCCACCCTTACTAAAATTCATTACCAGCTTCAATCATCGTTGAGGAACCCATGTTGAAATCAACCATAGAAAGGTACTAATTTATTCAATAGATCATTAGGAAAATTTATTACACTAGATGACTCTAATATCAGTGTACTTTAATTCTAAAAGGCAGGCTTCTGCGGCTACACTTAATCGCTACTCTATCTTGGTCTTAGAGGTGAAACCGGCCAAAAACCGAGGTAAAGTCATTGCGGTTTCACTTCGAAGAACAGGATAGTGTTTTGATCAGGACAATCTGCTTAATTAGCACCATTAACAGAGGTTAAGGACGCACAGAGTGTGCAATTGGTGCTGAAAATAGTTATAATTATTATGAAGAAATGAATGACCATTGGGAATGGGAAAGAATATAATATACATCTCAGGTGTTGAAGTGTTTTTCATTTTTTATTAAAATCTAGACTTCACAACTTTTAGAGAGATGATGATACCGGATGGTGTAAATCAAAATGGAATGAAAGAAATTTAGTGTCCCAGGAATTCAGAAAAGAAAATGTGCTCATTTAGGCCGTGTCCCAATCCACGGTTATGCGCCCTTCGTGCCCTTGCTGACGTCACGTTCAGGAAGTGACGCCAGGTAAGGGTCGTCCCAATACGCGCAGTGCAAGGGTTTGAAGGGCGTGTGGAGTGAAGGGCACGAAGGGTACGAGAAAGGTACCTACGTGCCCTTCAGCGGTGGACGCGACGGAAGGATCGGAGATAACCACGCCGGCGGAATGGATTAACCACTTACGATTGTTCATGCCTGTTTAAGTGCATGTTGTTTAAACAAATGAACGGAAGTTTTCGTGATAATTATGTGGATGAAAGCGTAATATGTGGACAAGTGTCAGTTCCATAAAGGTTGGCGTCAAGGGAATGGTTTGTTCCATGGCCCTAAATAATGCTGTTGTATAATTTAAAGGGATAATTGTAATCCGAAGCTTGAGTTGCACAAATAATAAATGAAGCTACAATCCTTAAATGTGTCTTACGTCCCATGTGCTCTTGCTTTCGTGCTATTGAAGGTTAGGTTGCTGTTTTATTGCTTCAAAGCATAGGTTACACGCCGCTGTGTATAAGGTACGTATTTGGCAAAAATAAGCAATATTTATCGGCATGATGTGAAGTGCAACCTCAACATCATATTATTTCCCGTTTTCTTAAATCCCCATCTCCGAACCATGTGCTATTATATTGCAAATGTTTGTCCGACTCAATTTTGCATCAACCTCGGTATTGACATTAGGATTCTTGCATAATGGTTGCTTAGGTTACTTACGTATGTGCAGGTAATATTAGTTCTTCCGTATCATATGCATCCATTTTGTGAACGGGAAGGTTATTTAGCTTTTTAATTTTAGTCTGTTGGCAATTGCAACTCAAATAAATTGTTACCAGAAGGAATTAATTCCACAAATTCGATATTTAAGAAGGTTTTCTTTCAGCAGCTTGTGTCGATGCAGGGTTTGTGGTACGAGGCATTGGCATGGTATTAGTAGGTACTTGAGTATGCCTAGCTTAAGATCAAGATTACTTTTTGTATTCAGCTGATCATTATATTAAAACTAATTCAATCAAGTGGAGTGGTTTCTGGAGGTAGTGGTATAACAACTGTGGTACTGGTTCATGGAAAGTTATATCATTATATCACAGAATTCCCGTCTAGCCGTAATTAAGTGGTTGTACCAGTACTCTTTAACCTCACCATGGTCCAAAAAATCAGATGTATATAACCTAAACGACACCTAAACAATCTTTCTATTACACCTAGGAATTCTTTTCACGTGATAAACATAGTAAATATTTTATATACACGACTTAATCTTAAAACTAATGAAGCAGCACATGCAGGCTTCTTGCTATTTTTTATTTAATAATTATATTCTTACTTTGATAAGAACCAATTTGTAACAATTATTACAATAAAAACCATTAATTATGGTTATGTTAGCATAAAATCAGAATTTTTGGAAACCGTGGCTCATTTGTTTATGATTCGCAAAATGACCAATTCCATCTTTGGCGCTGGCGTCGGTTCGAAGAGCACGAAGGGCGCAAGATACCCCAAGGGCGGGTAGGGCACAGGGCGCAGGGTGCACCCTTCTGGATTGGGACACGGCCTTATAAAGCATAGAGTTAATTTTTTAAATGTTAAGTTAAAGTAAAGTTAAATTGAAGTTAAGATTTTTTGGACATCTTACAATGAGGGATCATTGGATGATCCATTAGCCAAAAATAGACGATGGGTGCATGTTGTATCTATACCTTTTCTACTATAAAAACTTATACTATTTCTCGATCCTCATACTTTACAAAGCACATAATTTATGTAGGATAGGTATACTTTTTCTCTTTCTCTTACAAAGCTGCATTTTTTGCGAAAGAAAAATTAATTTAATAATGAGTGCAGTTTTCTGGGTTCTCCAGCCGCGTTCACATGATACGAGTGACGAAAGCCGTTCTGCTTCGTCATCAGTAGCTCGTTATTTCGCCCCCTTATATAGTGTTTTCTGTTGTTCTGCTTGACTAGCACTCACCTTACATACGTTTCTGATACCTCGGTATGCTACAAACAGCATGGATGTGACAAAATGTGATCACTAGGATATGATGCATGAAGAAAATCGTGCAAAGCATCTGAATTAATATAAAATACTTGTAATATGTCACGTTATGTTTCACATTGTACTCGCTTTGTAATGTGAGGAGAATGCGTTTATTTTTTCTTGACAAATAATCTGTAAGAAAGTTATTTAAAAGTCACAAAACTGACAGGTAAAAAGTTTCTATTTCCCCGAGATCTCTATTAAGTGATCACTAAACCATTTTGCACTACGGTTTCTCGAGCTCTTCCCTTTGTAAACTCAAGGACCATTCCCTCTAGATTGTGTGGTTCTTTTTTACGCTCCAATAAGCACATACAAGCTAGACGTCGTAATGCCGCCGCCACGGAACACTTTCAGTCCCAGCGCACTTATCTGGCCCGCTCGTTAAAAAAAGTCGAATCTACCTTATAAATTTCCGGCCTTTTTCTCCCCTCCCTTAAACACTCAGCCCCTTGGTACGCTGAAGTGAAATAAAAAAAGCCTCCGAAAAAATATTGGTTAATCTCTCGCATCCGTATATTTTTTATGGAAATTGTACTAATGATTCCATAAATTTTATAAAGAGCTGTATTTATTTTTCGAGTTGAAAAAGATCTTCGATTTGAGACTACATAAGATGGCAATGTGATCGTTCTATACTCGCTGCTGATTTGAAATGGATAAAACAAAAAAAGATAATGTTTGGCAAATAAAATCGAATTTTAGCAACACAGAGGAGGGCAATAAGTCAGACTAATAATCTGATTCACATACCCAGATGAGATGAATTTGCACAAGATATCTAGAACTATAAGAAAAAAATAGTTGTTATTCAAGATTTAATATCTCAAAATTTACGAAAGACGACGGCTTTAACGGAAAGCAAGTAAGGAAATATAGTTGTGAAGCTAATGACGAGAAAAGAAATAGTTTTCTTTAAATGCTAATAATATAGTTAATGCTTTAAATGCTAGTAACATACAGAATCGCTCAGTAACTTCTCTTGCTTCCAATACCTTCCTCCCGTTATTTCTCACTTCAAAATAAAAAATTAAAATTCGTAGCTTTTCATTAAAATTACACATTTCTCTCATTTTCAATCATTACATTCATGTGTATTACTTTGGTTATTTTTACGGTCAGCAATTATTTGTGAGTAGTGATTCGTACTATGCATCATAAATAAAATTTTAAAGGGTAAAATAAAAAAAAATAATTATTTCCTCTAAGAATCTGTTTAGATTCAATGTATAAAATTCCCCATAGCGTTAAAATCGTTACAAACTCAACGGTTTTATCAACAAGGGAAGAGAATCCTCTTATCTAAAATTCGACAAGGTTCTCAAATGAAACTAATATGATTTCCACTTTCATACCATATTTTTTTTATAATTTTATCTAAAAAGTTTTCTTACACCTACTCTTAATTTATTTTTAAATTAGCCTAAATTTTATGGCTAGTTTGAAAATTTAACTTTAGTCATCTATATTTCATTTCTGTTTATTTTAAGTATGCAATCATATGTTAAATATAGTTACTCTATACAAACTTTTTCAGATCATAATCTCATCCATTTATATTTAATTTTCCTCCCCATTTCCAACAAAAATTTTTTCTCCCTGTATCCGACGGGCGTTTCCCTCCTATTCGCTCATCCCGGCTCAGCTCGTGGAGTGTCGATAACTCCACTCACCTTATTCCAAACGTCGGAAATCGACGATCGTCTTTCCTTCCTTACGACCGCCCCGCTACCTTCCGGAGTCGAATGGAGGTGATGTTTATTTCATTTCACCCCTTCTTCGTCTCCAGACAGCCAACCAGAAGGTGCCGTTCCTCCATCAACCCATTTCCTCAATTCCTAAACCTGCTTCGCCAGCCTCCTCTACTGAGACCTTTAACTTACCAGGTTGCTTATCGTGGAATTAGCCCCATGTTTCACCTTCAAGATTTAATGAGGTTGAATAGGCAAGAAGGAGAATTGTTGCGAAAGAGGGGACTACACGATAGATACTTTGTGATACTTAACGAATGATTATTGTCTCTGCGAGTAAGTCAAATTAATGATATCTGGGTAAGAACACTGGTAGAGAAGTTCTGCGTTGAAAGAGAGTCCAGTTTTCGATCCCAACTTGGCTTATAGCAGCTCCGTAATTACTGCTTGTGCCGGTAATAATTTTCTGGCCTTCCACACAAATGACCTCAATTTGCCAACATGATCATCCTATGATAATACAACCAGGAATCATTAATGAAGCTGATCTCCTCTATTGCTTTTCATCCCTATCAATGATTAATAAATTACTCTCCAAGCAATGGAAGGGTAGATCTGAATGTGACTGAGATGGTTTTGACCCAAGTTCCTCATAAAAACGTTTACGCTCAATCTGGATCAGGATTGTACAATCAGGATACAAGCGCGGTTTAACCCTGGGATACGGCTATTCAAACCCTTTTATTTGCGATCCTTGCCATGAGATAGCTAACGATGACGGATTATAACTTTCCCGTCAGTGCAATTCTATTTATATGTCTAATATCTCTATATGAGGTATTGGAATTCCCGAAAATTATCTATTTAGGAATGAATGAATTTTTGTTGCACAATTATTGCTCTTCTACACGAAACAAATGTATTTTATGGGCTGAAATTCTGTTATTTATTAAATAATATTTGTATGCCGTTAGTAAACTGAAACTGTCAAGCCAACTGCTAAGGCATAGCACAAAGGAACTGTCGCATCAATTCCGTTGAGAATCATTATAGCATAAATAAATTAAAACCCAGGTGCCGCAGGAAATAATTAACCTTATAACAATAATAACCGACTCTATATTGCAATAAAATATTCAACGTATAAAAAAAACAGTAATGTAAGTCTCAATTTTTTTCCTGAAAATGAACAATATATAAGCGATAAGAATTTTGTCGTTGGGGAAAATACGCCTGTGCTTGTGTAATACAATATTTTCCACAGTTTTAAACCAAATTAATCATAAACGTGAAGAATTACATCACATTTCACTATAGAAAGTCCTATTATTAGGTAAATACAACCTATACAATCTGTAACAATTCATAGAATATTAAATAAATAAAATTCATTTCGTTCGCCAGAAAAAAGCGCTAAAAATGAAACTAATTTCGGCGTTGAATTTTAAGCAAACGAGGTAAGTGATGAAGGAAGAGACATAACCACACGACACACCAAAATTCAATTTCAAACGACGCGAATCCCTAGTTGCGAAGGAAATTGTGAAGTAAACGAAAGACCGTCACGAGGGAGAACCAAGGCATTGAAATTGGTATGCCGGGACGCGAGACTACACTTGATGCGTTCCAAGCGTTCGTTTCCCGGTTGATAAAGTGATGTCCCGTCGATTGAGAAATTTGAACCACTCAGCGACGTTGCGGCTGATTCCCGGCACATTTACCGTCTCTCTTCACCAGAAACGACAAGAGATATTCTCTTTCTCCGAATCCACCAAAGCCGCAATCATCAGGTAAGGTGACGAGGTAAAGGGTGGGTAAAGGTAAAGACTCTTAGGGGTGATTTCAAGCTCAACGAACCATTAACAGCCCGCATTCACTCATCGCTCTGGCTTAGTGCCATTCACTGTGTTTGTAGATATGTTTCAAAGAGGTCGGACTGAAAGAACGCACGACCTTAATGGTATAGTGAATGCGCAAGTTCAGTAGGTAATATTACTTGGGATATAAAATATCAAGTTCATTATTATCATGTCAATCAAACGCTGAAATTAAATCAAATATGTATATATTTTGAATGAGTACTCAAGGAAATAAATCCGTATTTGGTTTTTATTCCTAAATTACTTTATCAAATTCCTACCTGGAAATAAATAAATGAATGGGGTTTAATTCTATTTTTTGCACGTAATCAACAGTTAACTTGAAATATTTGGTCATAGGTGCATTAAAAAAACGTGTAGAATTGAAATGGAATGTAATTTAGAAACTATGTAAAATCATTAAAACCAACGAAGAAAACCTGTAAAATTATGTTTAGCTGAAAGGTTTTATTTTAAGCCCTATGAATATCTTTAGCTTCAAGTCCTTCATCCAGGCTGTGGGATCGCAATCGCTAAGAGGACTAAGAGTAGACTATTTCATAAGTTAAATGGCTCGTGATGTATATGAGAATAATATTGATACCATTTCCTCCTTAAAGAATTGTACCCATTTCGCTTCTAAATGCAACGATTCAACGTTTCAATGCAACAATTTATTAAAAATTTTACTTTTAGATTCATTCATTGGCGTTGGTTACATCAGTAAACTGAGAGATGATTTATAAATATGGTGTTATTTTACAGAAAAAACGATAGCTCTGTCGACTGGGCCAGCAGAATGTAATGAATATTTATCTTAGATTAAGCAAGAAAATATTTTCGGCGCACTAAAAATTAATATAATTGATACACCTCTTTAAGGCAAGAAAAATTTACACGCATGAAAGAGAAAATGCCGGCACTATTTTAGATTTAGTAAGCTCTTAAACACGTTACAGCAGTTCCTATTCATCCGAGGTTGACGCGTGGGATAATAATATTTTCCTATTTCAACCGAATCTCACCAAAAGGGGGCTCGTAACTTACAGCGACCGTCTGCTCCGATTTTATGCACGGAGACATAAGCCGTATTACCTTCACTGAATCCGAACCGTGCTTCCATTCTTCGCGAGAAACAATATGTCCAATTGCAAATGTAATTTTTCCCTCCACCAACGCTCGTCACTTCTAGCCAACAACCGGGACGAGAAGAAGATTTCATTCGCTCAAGAGTGACACAGTTTACTACGCATCTGGCTCCAAAACCAGTTCCCACGTCGTATTTCATGCTGCAGCTCGACGTTAAAAACGGGACCGCCACTGCAGGAAGCATTGCGCTCAAGTACACGTGTGACACGTCTTGATAAATCTACGACTTGTCATCCTCAAATCCCATTTCTTTCATCAGTCCCACGAGCGGAGAACCATAGATTAGATTTACGTACGTGATTGATTGGAAGACTGGTGCAATGAAATCACTGCAACCATAGCACGAAATGGGAGAGAAGCCGAGAAGTTCTGGAAATGTAGAAACACGTTTCATAATTCAATAATGCTCTCCCGCTAGACTTAAATACGTTTTCCAAATTTGTACTCGATATATTCAATTACAATAGCTTTACCGAGACTGAAGGTAAAATTTTCTAAGAATTTTCTACTGTCATAATTTTTTAATAGAGAACGGCAAGATATGGCTGTATTTGCATCCATCGGATATAGCAACTTTTATGAGCGCAACAAAAAAACGTTAGGACGGGTGATACGTCTAAGCGAAAAAGTTGACTCAATAAGGGAAAAAACACGTGGTTAAATATTTTTTAGTCTCCGAAATACAAGTTTCGTTAAAACAAGTTCATTTTCAGTATTTTATCAGTAATTTTGCTTGGCTTTCAACTCAGATTTATAACAAACCAATAAAATACATCACATATATTTATAGGTAGTGTCTTACTTTTAGACAGTTATGGATGGAATTACATTTTTACGAGTTAATCAAAGGAGTAACTACGGTTATTAATTTCTAAATAGATATAATTTTTAGAGTTGCTTGTGTGAAGAGCTACTTAAACCAAATAGATGACTGGCGATTATGATTAATTCTTATGAGTCACCTGTGCATATAAAGGAAATTAATTGTGATTATATGGATATTTTGTAAGTAATAATGCTTGCTTCGTTGAATATATGCTTGATACTCTACATTTACAATGTTTTAAAATATATGTAGCTCCAGATATTTACATTAATCAGAATAAAGCATAACTAATCTACAAACTGGCCCTGAAACCGGCTATGCAATGCTATGCATAGCATAGCCGGTTTCAGGGCCATGCATGAAAAGCATCGCTATGAAACGTATCAAAATGAATGGAGTGCAAAAAGATTGTGGGGATGATTTTTGAATAATTATTTTATTCAGTCTATTAAGTCTTATTTTTAAACAATTTTCTGAATTATTTCACGCATTGAAATTTCATTTCACCTATTATGAAGTGCAATCGTTTTACAAAATTTAAAATAATAGGAAACTGTGTCTCCTCTTGTCGAGACTTTGCAGTTAATTTCAGATGGGAAGAAATTTGACCGGAAATCAGGAAAATTGTAATGCAAAAAAATACATTTTTACCTGAACACCAGCCGCACCTCTCACCATAAGGTCTTATAAACGATGCCCATCTCGACTCTTTTCTTCGGTTCAACACTTTCACTTCGTTTCAGACCAGTGTGTGTATCCCCGGCTACAAAACCCTCTGCACGCCACATTGGCTATACCCTCGTCCATCCCTCCATAAAGGTCCGCTCACCCTTTTCATCCCCTAACGCGGGTTCTCTCGTTCATCTCCAAACGGAGATCGGGCGAGAGGATAGGAGGCTGTGGGGAGGCTCCCTCTTTCCGAATGAAAATGGATCCTCAAGGGTCACGGCTAAGTCCCACATCCCCTACGCCGCAAAACGTCCCACTTCGGCCCAACGGATCACCGAGTCGATCTTCGGACGGAAGGAAGAGGACAAGATGTATTGGAAGAGGGACAAGTACATGCATTCGGCAGAAATTATTGACAGCAATGACTCTGAAAGAGTGGGAAAATTAGTTGCTATCCCATTAAACGAGTTTCAAATGATTATTAATTGCTGAAAATCAGTTTGAAACCAGTCTTAAAAACTTCAAAACATAGAAAGATTTTATGCATCCACGGTAAAATGTTGCAAATAAACTTATCTCAGGAATTATACCGCATTATTAACTACATTTATGCCGACGTTTCGATCTCCGACTAGGTGCTCAATCTCAGGGCTGAATGTCGTTTCGAGGAAATTGGATTTCTTGAAATATAGTTCAAAATAGTACATAAATGACTAACTATCTAAAACGTTTGCTATACTCAGAACAACAAAATTAATTGGGAGACTTCATGAGACACGGCAGTCTGATGAAAGCAATCGTTGAAGAATAGGAGGGGAAGAAGGTCGGAGGAAGGCTATAGATGAGTTACGTACATTGAGCAGGTGATGAAGGGTGTAAAACAAAAGTTGTGCTAAGTGTTAAAAGAGTAGCAGAAAGATTAAAGTGAGAAGAGCTTCGTCAAACCAATTTTCGAATTGCTGATGATGATGCTGATTGATACATTGATTGAGTCTGTTAATGCAGGAACTCTAGCTTCCCGTCCTTTCGATATTTTCTTAGTCTTCAAAGCTATTTACAGCCTTTATAAATTTTCACAGAATTTTTAGCCTGGCATCAAATACAAAAATCTGTGTAATTGCTCATGGTTTTAATAATGATGGAAAATACTTCATTTAAAAGCTATCTTATAAATTTAACGACATTTTATTACAGTTTTATTACATTTTAATCATGTCATCACTCATACAAAACTGGCCTACAAATAGGCTTCATATGGTTTAATTTTTTAGTTTCCGCCTCTAAAAAATGAAATATTTCCAAAATTTACACCATCAATGATTGACTGATATTGAACTTGCTTAATGCTAACAACCTAAAATCATTAAATAACTTTAAAAAATGTCTCTAAATGGAGAAACTCCAAATAGAGATGAGTGAGCAATAAGAGGTGTTGAGTCACAGGAAAAGGTGTCGATAAATCGAGAAGGTCCGGTAGAAGGAAGAAGGCGAGAGGCGATTGGCTGGGGGCAGAGGGAAGTGGGCACTACTTAAGAACGACAGGGTCAAAGTGTGTGCGAGGGAAAGATCGGAGCTTTGGGGGATCGGAGGACGAGTGGAGAAAGGCCCCGGAGAGCAAGGCCAAAGGCTTAAATCGGCCGTAGCTGAAGCCATCAGGGATTCGTGGAGCTGAGCTAGGAAGTCATTCTATGAGCATTCTCTTCCTCACGCTTCAAGATAATGGGCCGGAAAAACGAAGTGGCAAGCTTAACGTTCCCATGAATTGATTTCAGATCCATTAAAGTATAATCTTAATTGATTTCCGATTCAAATAAAGTATAATCTAATGGCTGAAGAAATTCAAAGTTATGAATTCAAGAGGAAAATACCTGAAAAATTTTCAAAGGTACAGTATACGAAACTCATAAGCTAAATGCACTGAATAGTAGAGGCCTTCACGTGGTAGAAATCCATCTAACTGATTTGTGAATGAAAATGAAGTTTTTCATTCGCAAATCAGTCATAAGCTAAACTAATATGAAAGAACATTATATTGTTTATTCGATTGCTTGATCACTGATTGTTGTCCCATGATTATCTGATAATGTTATAATTGTGCAGTCTAAGTCAAAAGAAATGACTGAACGAAGTGAGATACATCAAAAATATTTTTTTAAGGCCAAAAGGTACTTTCAACTATGAAAAATAGGGGAATAAAGATTTCATATAATACATTATTGCTTAACCAAAGATCATCATAAATGCGTCAACCTGCATTGAGTAAACCTAGAAAAATGAAACTTATTACCTTATGAAATAAAAATGCGTGAGACGTGCAATCACCGAGGTATACCTACCCGTGTACAGGTGTGTTCAGTGCCTAATACCAGTTAATACTCGCTCAGCTGAATTCAATTTAATGAAGACAGTTATTTCACATTCAACGATAATTCGGTATCAGGTTGTATATGAAACAAGAATGCGTCGGTAAAGTACGAAAACGATTTAATTAATATTGTTAAAATTAATGATATTTTTGATGTGATAATAATTTTTACCACGAGTTCAATATCAATGAAATTATTTTATAAGTAGTACGTATTAAATAATTTCGGAAAAGTGCGACTACCTTTTACTGCAATATGCCGAACTTCCACTATATCACGCCTGAGTCGGTTGAACTTAATGTCTCATCTTGGTAGAAAGTACATTATATTTTCTTGAAATCGAAGTACCAAGTTTGTAAATTTAACCTTGATTATATTTTCAAAGAGAGAAAAGATCACGCAACAAGGATGGGGAATAAGACTCGCAGGACGACATCAGAACATCGAAGAATGTGAAGGGAGGCATTAGAAAAATATGCGCTAACTATGTCAACTATATGCTGACTATGCTACGCAGCTATGTCAAAATAAATGATAAAGTTTTGGTGACACGAATGCTGATAAATTTCGAGAGTCTCTTGCAAGGGGACTATATAGAAGAGAACCAATTCCATATCATAGAAGGCTGATTACTGCTGCCACAACGGTCGCATTTTAATCGGTTTTCAAAAATGTCCTTGGCGCGGTGATGACTGCAATGCGATCCACTTTTTACCAATATTTTTCAGTATAATATTTTTAATTGCAAGGAATAGCATTAAAAAGTATAGAATTTGATGGATCACATATTTATGTGTATAAATTTCGGTTAAAATCGCTAATTTTTCCTTATTTCCCTGTGAAACTCGGATCAATTTGTCCGTCAGCGACGCGAGTGGCGACTATTGTAAACCTTTTTAAATGCGCGGTGCGTGACAAGAAATTTAGAGGCAGACTTGAGGATACTCTTTTGTAATATTCGTGGTCTCTTGGAAAAAGGATGGAAATTCGTGAGACGTGAGGAGAGATGGTAACGAAGGAAACGGGCATCCAGATACGATATAGATCCACTAAAGCAAAAGGAGCGAAAGAGGACGAGTAAACATAGAATTTTATCGCGGTAAACAGATTCGAGGCTCACTGAAAAGTTCCTCTGTATGGTACCACTACACTATTTATGGAAGATGTGTGAATTCGAAATGCAGTCCTGAATATCTGAACGGGCAAACGGAAAGACCACACCACACAAACCACGTGACGTCTATGCAGAAGTGTTAGATATTCGTGAATTCGAAATGGGAAAAAATGCACATTCGCCACGATTGTTTGAAGATACTCGAGATTGACTTATAAATATACAGCTGGTGGTCACTGAATAAAGTTTAACGCATGGACGAAAATATGATATTGAATTTGGGTAACGAACGTGCTGTTTACTTAATGACTTTCCAGACTTCATGGGTTAAAAATTTAAGTTCTCTTTTTACACTGTGTGTTCAGTTTTTATAGAACTTATGATATAGGTGTCTATACCTATTTTTAGCACGAGATACCAGCTACGATAAATAAGAAATTATTTCCGGACCAATTTTATTCTAATTTCCAAATTTATATTTATTTTAAATAATAATTCTCTTGTGTTTTCGCTGAAACTTTTCATAGGCATACGTGGTGCTTAAATAAATATAGGTTCATTAACTTGATCTTATGCTGCCTGTGACTACTACATCACTATGAAGTTAACGATTATATATTAAAAATATTTTGACTTCCTTTCAACGATTGGCACAAATTATTTCCGGACTCTCGTTTTCTTAAAGACAGTATTTACTTGCAATTACGCGAGCAAAATAAAACTAATCTCCAAAAAAAAATAAAATCTTTGGTCACAAAATAAGTCTTTAAAAATCTCCAATGAATGTCTTAGATCTTTGAATCCCCTACGAGGGCAAAACGTTAAAAATTATCTTTGAAATTCAATTTCGGACGTTGACGGAAGGAACCACTCAAGTGCTTGATCAATCATCCCCCTTGATTCAACTCCGACATCCTTGGTTCGACAGATTTTTAAACAGGAAAGGATCTGAGAATATAATGGGATGAGGGAAAAATAAGCCACGTAACGTAAGAGGTGGCGAAATGAGTGCGTGATGGGCGGAAGAAGATTGAGGTGAGGCCGAAGTTGAAGGAAGGGTTAAAGGATGGACGGTGGGCGGGTTAGGGTAACGGGGAGGGGAAAACGAAGGGGAAGCAGCCCATGGCGTGCCTTTGGGGAGTTAGAATCAATAGCAACAAGCCCTTGGGTTGGGGTACCGTGGCGCGGGACGTGGAAGAGAGGATGAAATATGGACGGAAGCACACGGGGATAAGAGGAGGCATAGGGGAGGGAGATCTTATTAATTTATCCGGCCGAATCTTTTGTGAGCAGCTTTCAAGCAAACTTTATCCCATAAAATAAATACATCCCGTATTGGAGAAGAATGCGCTTCCTTCCGGATCTTGGTTGCGTATTTGAACTGTGTGGGATCCCATTTCACCCCGATGGGATTTTGATCGATCACAATGAAATTTCACGTCAGTCAGGAGCTGGCTACTGGAGTTCTCTGGAGCGAACTTTGTCTTCTTTGTCGAGATCAATGACCCCGAAGTAGCGACTTATGAATGTTATTTTCGAGTGAAGCCCAACTTTTGCCTCATCCATATTGTGCTACAAACACACATACATACCTGAAATGATTATTCTGGCCGTAAAATGTCTTACGAGGTATTAGCATAACGGTATTGAAGAGCTTATGTGCACTATTTTTGCGTGAAAAACTCCATTCAACTCCTCTGATTAGAATATCGTCAGGGGACTTCAAATTTTGAGGATGGAATGATGCAGCATCGTTAAATATAGCAGGTAAACATAGCAGGTATAGAGCAAGAAAATGTCCCTTTAATATATACAACTCAACTGCGCGTTAATTTTTGTGAACCTAAATGCAAATGACAAAAAAGGTATTTCAGTACTAATTTACCAATGATTTTACAATAAAAACACGTAAATTAGTTTTCTCTTTGAAATTTCACGCTTTTTTACGTGCAAGATGATTGGCAATGTGATGCATGGCTGCCCGTAAACATCACGACAAGTACAGTGTCAATTTTAACACTAGAAATATGAATTCATAGTCATCACTTCACAGGAAAAATTTAAGTGACTAACAACAGCTAAAATAAAGGTACTTTGGTTTATAATCAAGAAATGACGAATCAAATCACATGAAAGATAACGTTTTTGCCAGCTTAAGTTCTAATAAATTCAGTCAGTTAAATGGGTACTAATGTTCTCTGACCTTAAAAAAATGTCACATAAGATTATACACTATTAATATTGAGAAAAAGTAAAAATTCAACATGAGAAATCAAAATAACAACCCTAAAAGTGGTCATATATTCTCCGCGTAGCTTTAACTTCGATTTCGATCACCTTCTTCCCTATTCCACCCTCTTCCCAGTTCACCCAACTTACGGTCATTTATCACTGCCTTCAACATCCCATCACGCCTCAATACCCTATCCTCCCTTCACTTCTCCTCTTTCCCTTTTGAAATTCCTTCGAAAACCTCCTATGTCTGCTCAGTGTACTCCCTAGGAAGCCCAAATTTCTAAATCTACATAATCTACTAAGGTAAAAATTTGATATTAATAAGGAAAATACGTTGTGACTTTTCATTAATAAACCCAATGGACTAAACATTTTAAAAACCACATGAAAGTCACTTCTCAACGCGACAGAAGAATCTAAAATGCACATCATCTGCACATCAGTCTGATGAAAAAATTCGTTGAAGGACAGGTGGAGGGGTAGAATGTAGGAGGAAGGCTATGGATGAGATGCGTACATTGAGCAGATTATGAAGGGTGTAAAATAAAAGAATTATTATCTAAGTGCTAAAATATTAGCTGATAGAAGAAAGAGTGAAGAAATATCTAAGCCAAAACTATCTTCGAATTGCTCACAATTGATGATGATGATTAATACATAGAGCCTATTAATGCAGGAACTCTTACTTCCTCAGCTTTACATATTTTTACAGGATTGAAAATAATCGAAATCAATCTATTTGGATCAAAAACACTTTGAGGCAGTATAAATAAAGCCAATTAACTAAAAACTTAAAAAATCTCAGGAAAAACACTTCTCAATACGGCAGAAGAACCTCAGATGCATTATTACCAAAACATTTCTTGATAGGAAGGAAAAAATTAAGGAAATGTCTTTTCAGATATACAGTGATTCTACGAAAAAACTGGTTTGGAATTGCAATGGTATCTGCTCTCGAACTATACCATGGACGTATGAAATTCATACATTCGGAGTAGGGAGGGCTAATTTCTATCCTAGGCCACCCGATAAGTTGAAAGATTATTTTAGCGGGATTTATGAAGGCTCCGAAGTCTTCACTCGAGAATTAAACCCGCGAATCTTCGCGCAGCAGCCTGGCGCTCCACCGACCAGGCTAACACGCTCATCAAACATCTTCTGTCAGCCAATAAATATTTGAAAATAGCAACAATAAATTTGGAAATTCTGCTCAAGCATGTTTAAACATTTCTGTGAAAATGCATTTTGCAAACAAACGTTCATCATCTCATCCTTCTGATTGTATTTAGCAAAAAATCCTGCAATGAAACTATTATCTTGATTAAAAGTATGATTTAAAGTGAAAAATAAATTTATAATACAATACTTATATTTAAAAAAATGAAAAGTGTATAAATTCAGTCGAATAGGAACAGATAGCTTTAATGAATTCTAAGCCCCGCGAAAACATTTTAACAAGTTTCCTCTACGAAAATGAAAGTAACTAGATAATTTCCAATTCTCAGGCTAAAACTACCGAAAGTAATAAAAAAAACATTAGAAAAGGCATGAGAGCACAAGAAATTCCAAAATATTACTGGTAAATACTTGACTAAACTCAGACCTGAATAAAACGTTTATGAATGAAGAGAAGAACTTATTTTTTGAGCATCTCTCGTGGTTTCCCTTCTCCGAACTTCGTGGATACTTGGTCCCTTCGCCAGTATCACATCCACTGGGGAGCGCGACCCCAGGATTCTTAAATAAGAGGCGCCATCAAATATCAATGTGAGCTCATTTCCGCCGTATTCACGGTCATAACTTTACTCGCTCTTCACGGGAAACGTGTTGGATGCGGAGGTCGTAAAGAAGTGAAAAAGTGGAGACCATATGGAGTTTGTGGGTGTGGAAGCGGTAGGTGAAAGGGGATTCAAAACTCAATAGATCAGAGAGATATTGCGAAACATGGGCTACGGTATATAGCACCATTGATGCATAATTTTGCAATATTCTTGTCTAAGAACATGCGATACGCAAAAATATGTTCTTTTCCGGTGTGAATACCTATAATAGGATTAAAATTTTGTTTTTCACTCTACATGTTGAATTATTTGTGTGCAGCAACGTTTGCTTCAATGTGAGGCGGATATGTGGCTGATCTTTGAGTACTTTAGAATTCAATGCATTTTGCAACAAAGACATTCAATCATCCACATCTGTTAGATCTTGTATTTAAAGGCTGAAGAAATGAATTGCTAAATATATACTGAAGGGAAAGCACATAGTAGAGATAAAACTGGGAAGAAAGTAAGTAAATAAAACATTTTCGGGAAAAGAGACAAGTTTTTACATTTGCCACATTGTTTGCGAATAGCAGAAAATCCATTAGATACTATAGTTTTTTCAATGATATTAGAGAAATATGCACTCATTGACAACTAATGGCAAAATCATCTACAATTACCAACATGTAGTACCTTTTACTAAAGTGAATTCTCGTAAAGCACCCTTTTATACGCATTCTAATGCATGAGATCCAAGGGAGTACTAAGATGTAGAATCCGATCACCAATATATGTCAATAACACATCATCACGTGATAGACGCCTTCACACAATTTACTCTGTGATGCGATTCTACAGTCATAAAACACCCGATCGAGATGCGATAAAGAATTTGCGATTAAGCACAGCCCCTCGAAGAGGATAGCGGTTATGGAAGGACGAGAAAGACTGTTGAAAGGAACGATACGAAGACGGGTAGTGGAGATGGGCGTGTCTGGGCCTGCTTCAGGAGTGTAACGACATTTTCGGAAGCCCCGGGAAGGGAGGCGATGAGTTTGTGGCGAGTAGTGAGTGAGTTAAGGAAAGAAGAGACTCGTGCGGATGAGAAACGCCTTAAGACGAGTGAAGGCGATGGAAGCTGATGTGCTGGAGGGGAATAAGAACTACACGCTGCGCTTTCCTGCGTAACATAGATTGATATCACTCCGTGAACTAAGTTACACTACCTTAAAAGCTTTTGGCTTTGTCCTTGTAAACGTATCAAAATATTGTGTTTCCAAAGAGGACCCGCCACATGTTGGAAATTTGGTAGATTCAAAATTGTTTACGCGCCCAATGGGGTCGTTCACTCGGACCGGAATCCACAACTTAATATAAAATGGAACTTTGATGAAAAATATCCGCATACAAACAGCCATTCATTCGTGAAATTAAAAATAAATAGCTTGCAGCCATTCGATAAGTTTTTGACATCAACCAAGCTAATGGTAGATGGTGAAGGCTAATGATAGATGGCGGTCACTATTATATAACGACAGAGTCCTCTGGATTGTTGATATTACACTACAAAGTTATAGACCCTATGAGGGAGTAGTGTAGAGAACTGCAATCCAGAGGACTATGTGTAACGACATCAACTCGCGAAGCTATCTAAATGAAATGTTTTATTACTTCAAAAACATCAGTAATTTTGATAACATCAGTTTCAGGCCTATCAAATCTACATTGAAGAACATTCGTTATATTTATTCATTGAACCACAAAAGTCTGGAATATTTTTTTTCAACGAATCTAATGCAAAAAAGAATGGCTACCTGCATGTTGCACCTTTCAGGTTTTTAAGGAGAACATCCTAAACTTTTTGTATTAAAAATATATTTAATGAATAAAACGTAATTGAAATTCCTTATTCTATTTCAAGGCTAGAATACAATTCTTGATTATGAGAAGATGTGAGATGAATATTTCATTAGGAATTCAAGACAATAATATTAGGCTGCAAGAAAAAATATTTTTTGCCAGTAGCTAGGCAATGCTCTACTTAAAGTCTTTTGGGTGGAAAAATATAGGGAGTCAATATCATATTTTCTTGATAATATCAAGACACGTCACTGCTGATGTATCCAACCAGTCCAAGTCTTGAGAATAGCCTCTAATACTACAAAGAAAGGTCATCAAATCCAAATGAAAAGTGTGAAGCTTTAATTCTACGGTATATTTTTCAACAAGCTTGGGTTCAATCAATTCTCCTATTTTGAGTATACAGTCCAGAATCTCAAATGATTAAAACGTACTAGAAATAGGGTGCAAGAAACTCAAAAATAACACATATTTATTTAAGTTGTTTCAAGAGAGCCTCAAGACATTCAGGGAACCAAGGGAGAAGTAGATATCGTCAGATGCGAGATTCGAGCCAGCAGTGATGGAACACGTGTAAATGACGATGAAACCAGAGTGGCAGTACCTCGACGGAAAAATGAAACTGCCCCGAGGGGTACCCTGTAGGGCACAAGAGGGGCGCGTTTAATTCGCGCGGTTACGATTGGAAGGAGTCGAGATCAGCAAGAATGAGATGGAAGAGACCGGGAAAGAGACGAGGCAAGTGTAGCCTGATGGTAGCCTGATGATTGAGGCAGAGAAGCCTGATGTTCGTATTATCGCAGAGACGCTAGTCGCGACCGCCGCCTGTAGGGCATGCAAGTTGGGCAAGGGGGAAAATGGGATAAAGTTTGGTGGCTGGAAGAGGCAGATCGGTATAAAATCATCGAGCACAAAAGGAGGGAGATGAACATGCGGTCGGTAGTAAAGGAAAGAGAAGATAGGGAGCACCGAACGAGGTCAGATACCGAATTGAATGAAGAAATAACCAAGGGGAAAACCTCACAATACGCGGTCAGAGATAAAGGCAAAGAGAAAAATGGGATGGAGATTCGTGGAAAAAAAATAAATATCGTTTTTGGGCACCTACTTTAAAAAAAATCAAAGATTCAGGTACCAAAATATTGGCAAGACAAAAATTATAAATATAGTAGAGAAAACAGCATTTCTAGGTGAACGTAAAGCATAAACGGCCGAATATAGACTTCTTGGGAAAATTTTCCGTAGATCTCTAAGTGAATATCTTCGAATGTGGCAATCCAGGAAAGACAGCTGCGAATGATAAAAATATAAACATGTTGAATTAAATCAAAATATTAATGATATAAGAAATATAGCTCGAATGTACCGCAAGATATATCCACTACATTTTTTTGAATTACTATTATAATATTTTGAATCGAAACCCATGCTTTTGTGCATTGTAGCTTTAGTTTGGCTACTAAAATAACTCTCTTTGGATTCATACAGTAAATTTATTGAGGGATTGTGATGGAATCTCT
This sequence comes from Ischnura elegans, assembly GCF_921293095.1. NCBI lineage: Eukaryota > Metazoa > Arthropoda > Insecta > Odonata > Coenagrionidae > Ischnura > Ischnura elegans. The sequence goes on along the minus strand of NC_060248.1, from coordinate 68,576,823 downwards.
AAATAATGCTTCGTAATGAAGCAATAAAACAATTTAGGAAATCTTAAAAAATTCTCATCAGTCCTTTTTTCAAGGACTTGTTGCCAACGATTTAATGTCCCTAATTCACAAATTTAAGTTCTCGATCTTGTTTTATACTTGAAAATGTCTGCGTGATGCGCTGTAAACAATTCTAAGCAGTATTTATTTAATGGTATTGACGAGGACCTCAGGACATAAAAGCTTAAAAATTTATAAATTGACAGGTGGTGGGCATCTACGCCTCATCAAATGCAAACAAAATTATACTTTCAACGAATACTGGACCGATATGCTGTATTCTTATGGGCTGACAAGGTATTAGTCATGCGAAAACTAAAATGTATAATGGATCAGTTAATAGATGATAAATTATTCAATAAAATCTGTAAAATGCATTACTCATTTTAACCTACTCTAGCATGAAGTGCATTCTTACCTTAAGACACCAAAGATCAAATTTTCGCAAATTAATTATTTTTGGATATTACGCTATTACTTATACCACTACTGTTTTACGTAACACGACCCAGGTTTCGCTGAATTTTCATCATCTTCATGCGTAAATTATGATCACTACGTTTAATATCCCTTTAATAGATCATAATTTACGCCTGTAGATGATAATGATTCATCGGAACCCGGGTCACGTTATGTAAAAAAGCAGTGGTATAAGTAATAGTGTATTATCCAAGAAAACTTATAGTGGAGTACTACAAAGTTAATAATGAGTTAATGAACTTTGTCACAAATTAACCCAAGTTTTATTGATCGCGTTTCCGGTGCGAAAATATTCTCGGCGCGCCGTACTTTAGGAAATATTAGAACAACGAAGACAAAATTTTACGTTCTTCCTCAGTAGGTACGTGAGGGTAATACGGAGATATTGAGTGACCAAGAGATATTGAACGTGGTGACTGGATGAAATTAGAGGAAAGGATAAAAGAGAAGAGGAGTTGAAAGGAAATGTGGAGAAGAGTGGATGGGAGTCGTGGGAAACGTAGCGAGACGATTGAGAGGGTGAGGGAGGGCGAAATGGAATGGAAAAGTGTGGGCCCATGTGGGAAGGGCTCGATTTGGTCCGCTCATTATTATTTTTCGCCGAGGAAGAGTTTACTTAAACGAAGGAATGAAGTTTTCCAAATAGCGTGCGATCGGGTAAGTAAAGTGTTCCGGTGGTTTCAAAAGATGAGGGCGCTCGCCAAAGTTCGATGATCTCTTTCGGGAATGTTCACGACGAGAGAATATTAAAATGAAATTAATAAACAAAATGGATTTTTACATGAGTACTCTACCGATTGAGGTATGCATACACGAAGCGATGTGCAAATTTCATCGACCTGTCACCCTTAACATTGAATATTCCACCTTAATTCAAAATATAATGCCACTTTTATGGTAATTGTCACCTCGCTCTTTTTAGCTAAGAGCTGACACTAAAATTGATATTACTTCGTCTGCATTGGTGAGATGAAGTGTTCACTTGAAAGACTAAGCATTCATATCTTAGGGCTATTGCCATTTAATTATTCTACCGTGTGAAGGAGGTTCACATGGCGATAAAGTCTATCCATATATTATTATTATTATTATATTGTAAAAGTTACAAGCTGGCTATTTGCCAGGTGGTAACAGTTTATACAAAAAATAAAAATAAAAACAAAAATATTGCAAATGAGAAATACATTACCAAAATGAAACTATAAAAGTGAATATTTAAAATTCAGTGATATTAATTTTCCAATCCTATTCCATCCCTCTCCTCTCTTCGATAACCTAGTATTATCCTCCTTAACATCGATTTGAACATCTACTCGCCTCTTAGCTTCGATTCGCTTCTGTCTCTTCTGCATTTCAACCAGCATTTCCCTCTCCTCACCCACCAGCGCTTCGTCGCCCCTCTCCCTCTTGTTCCACTCAACTTCTTTCTTTTCCGTACTCGCATGTTGAACACCTGCAGACATATCTCTTTCTCTTTCCCCTGAATCCATGTTTCCGCACTGTAAAGCACTACAATCCACGTCTGTCTCTTCACTATCATTCCTTTATACTCAAGCATAGTAATGCACTCATTACATCTTTCCTGATCATAAAATCCTTCTTTACTAACGAAATTATCTTACTGACGTCCTCTAGGCTCACCTTTAAGATAGACGATCGAATATAAACTTTTAAGGAAAATGTGCCATAGGTCGTACATTGAAAGTTAATACCTTCGAATGCGGTAATCCAGGAAAGTCAAATAAACAACTGCAAATAAATGGAAATACAACAATGATAGCAAAATATTGAGGGTAAATGCAATGTAGAGCTTGAATGTTCCGTAACGACATTCCACTATATCTTTGAAGCCTTTGAATCGGTACCCTTGCTCTTGTGCGTTACAACTTTAGTTATACAGCTAAAATGACCCTCTTTGGATCCATACAATAAATTTAATGAGGAATTGTCTTGAAATCTCGTATTAATGCTTAGAAACGAAGCAATCAACAAAATTAGAAAATCTGAAAGAATTCTTACCAGTTCCTTTTTTCTGTGAGCTTCTTGCTAAATATTTTATATCCTTATGTTCTTTTTCGCATCCTTTTTCATCCAGTATGCTTCCCATGTAGTTGAACTTCTCCATTTAAATTAAAACCCCCATGAACACACACATCTTGCATTCATCAATTTCATTAAAATAAATCGCTTAGATAAATGGATGGTAGCAGAAATGCTCTCGATAAGGTCTAAAAATTCTTGAACGCTGCATAAGTGCCTTTTCTATGCACATATAACAGTTATTTATAGCATTAAGGATCTGCTGTGTAAGACCAACCTGGTAACAAAAACGTAACGAAAAAATATTTCAACCTGCCGTTCTGGGCATTTATAAAGGAGTTAAGATTTAGACTCCGTCGGAGTTTCCCTTACGAATTCATTATTATTCCAGAAATTGAAACTTTAATAATCCGGGTGAGACAATGAAATGAGTTTTCTGTTTTGGGATTGTGAAACCACAGCTTTTCCAACTTCAAATCCGTATCAATTTTTCACAGAAAAATAAAAGGAAGGCGAGGCTAGAACTTTCACAAATTACTTGTGCAAAGTGAATGTTCTTTCTAGAGCTGGATTGGAGTTGAAATAACTTTATAGGTCAAGACTGATTAAAGGATGACGACTACACGAACAAAAACAGTTCATACACAGGTTTTCACACACAGTATTTCAACAGTTATCGCATTGCAAAATGTAAATGGCATTGTTTGAAACTCAACACAGCGCTCTTGCGGATTCTGTATATTTTTTCCCATGCCCAAAACTTTAACAATTTTTTTCTCCTAAATCATATCCCAGACTAAATTAATTACTATTTTAATGCACGTAATCGAATTTTAATGCACGTAATTTCAGTCTATACTTTACATGCCTCACGTACTAAAAATCACATATGTTTTAAAGTTATGAACCCTAAGCTATAAGTGTAATATTCCAAGGGAAAAATTAGTAAAATTTCAGTTTTTTTTAAATACCTGCCAAAGCTTTGTAGAATACTGATATACCTTGGGAATATTCCCCAGACCTGTAATCATATGGAAGGCTGTTCACGTCCCCACGTTTAAGTAAAGGTATGCGAAGTTAATGCGTCAACTCAGCAGAGAAATATCGCTTTATTAATTTATAATAAGAACAGGAAATATATTTTTAATAAATGACGTAGTGGGAGTTTTTTTTCTAATAAACCACCACATGTGTTAGTGCTGCATTTTGATATGTAACAACTGCTAGGATATTTAATTTAAAATGTTTACAATATTTGCTTAGAAATTTTCAAAAAAATTTCATAAAAAGTTCAGCTATACAATATAATGGTCAATGAACCTATGAGAACAACCCTTTGAGAAATATCTCAGAATTGAATACATGCGAAAGAATGGTTTTCCAGGGCATTAATAAGTAAAGGTAGATGAAATGAGGGTCGAGGGAGAAATGAAAATAACCCAACCGTCGTAGACAAGTTTCCATTGGGTAGGATACGAATTACACGGGTGGATGAAGGGATGTAAGAACAGTTCTAGCGGAAGGCGGAAAATTTTGGGAGGAGAAGAGGGAACATTTGACGGTTTCTCCCCGCCGCATAAGTGGCACTAAGGCAGAAGAGAATGAGGGGAAGAAGAAAGATCTTAGATCATAAGCAACCATTATATCCCCATGCTTAATGCTTCCGAACACCCTCTGCTAAGCAATGCCATTCTTTCCAACTCATGTTCCATGCATATTACACCCCAAAAAAAGAAGGCAGGCTGAAATGCGTGTTGGAAGGTTGTGGAGGGAGGCAAGAAATGACGAACCCTCCTACTCTCCTATGGCAGAGGGGAATGAGGCAAGATATGAGGGAACGAGAAGTATTTAAGGACAAACAAGTGTACCATTTCATTTCACGAGCGAGGTCGATATCCAAGGGAAAAAATTGGAATTTTACTTTTTGAACTGGTGCAACGATTTTGGTTTGAAAAAAAATGAATCATAACGACCAACAGATTGATCGAGAATTGAAACAATATCACGATCAAAGATTGTGGCACCCATGTCGATACGAAGAAAAAAGCTGCTGTTCAGTGCACAGGAGGTAAAAGGGACATGAAATTGGACACTAATGACACAAAAAAACTACCCGGGCTAAAGGAGCAAAAAATTATGTGACAGGAATTTCATTTTTCCATGTTCAAGCTCAGCAAAAAAATTAGAGAAATATTTTCAGTATTTTTACACGAATATTATAACCAAATCTCGCGCGAGAAAAAGATATGAAAAAGTTCGGGGCCAAATATGAGATTTGAGAACTTTTTTTCTAAAATTACGGGAAAAACGTTGGCTGAAAACTACTGAAGTTCCTCTATTGTCCGCGAGTGGCGAAAGAAGCGGGAGAAAAAATAAATAGTCACAACTTCAGCAAGTAAATTCAGAAAGAATTTTCATTCTTCTGAAGAAAAATAGAAAAAGTAATGGAATTAAAAAGATACTGTATGTTCTTACGCAAAACAATTCTATCATTTGGATTTCTAAGAGGTTTACTATAAAACACATAATAATGAAGATTGCATAAAAAATAGAAAATTATTTCAAATTTAATGAAGCATAGATAAAATATTTATTCATTTAAAAGAAAAGGTTTTCCTTCAAATGACACAGTCTCTCAGTACTTTGACCATTTAATAATATTTTCAGAAAAAATGCTTTGTTTCTTAATGATAAAAACTGCCACTCATTCTGAGTTCATAGTTTACATTTCATAATATATAATTGTTCCTCCATTTTTCTCAAGGTGCATTTTAAACATTATTTTAGTGCTCGTAAGAAGAACATGATTGAAGTTTTTCATTCGACTTTGGGTACGATTGGACTGAGTAAAACACCGAAGAGTGTTTTTAAACGGTTTTTTTTCGACGGTGATTTATTCATAACATTATGAAATAGACTTTGCTTTTTCCTGCATAGTTTATCCTTCCTAAACACTATTTTCAATTCTGTTTTCATGTAGGGAATAATGATTACAGTGGGTGAAGCAAAAATATATGTTGCACAAGAAAGTAATATCATGAAGGAGTGTAAAGAATTATGGAAGTACATACAATTATCACACCTGAGAAAAAGAATACTGATACCTATTTGCGCATTGTTTCCTACCACCATATTAATGTGTTGCCAATTGCATAAATAAAGAAAATATTTAGAGAGATAAGAAAAAGCAACCCCAATGAAACATAACAATAAAATATTACTTGATAAGAAAATATTGTATATAAGGGAGTAAATGCCTATTAAACAGAGACTAGGCAGGTAAATTACCGTGAATAATACCGCAAAGGAATTTGAGAGAAAAATTTCCATCTCCTCCACTAAAACATGAAAATTTTATATTGTGCGCATCATTTAAGATAGGAGAAAATGAAGTCAATAGGAGAGGTAAGGATGAATAATGTTCTGAAAACAAAATAAAAACAAAATACGGGAAGAATGAGTGAGTGTTTATTCCCATTGGCTAAGGTAGAGTTAATTTCCTGTTCCAGCGATGCTTGTAATAGTTGTGCATGAGTTTTTCTGCCACATCGCATCGTGTTCTATTTTTTTTTCAAAAATGTGCTTCGCTTGATTGATACGCCCCTGGGGAATAGGAATAAATCACCTTTATGCTCACCCAAGCCGTTTCTTTTCTTAGTTTTCGGAGCACGACCGCCTCGTTTGTTTTTCCGTCTTAGGTCCCTGTTAATGCACCGAATGTCGCCTGTTTGAAAGATGGAGGGGATGGAGACAAAGGATTTTGCGGAGCTCTGGGATAAGGTTGGTAAGAGTGGGAGGAAGATCTCTGTAAGGGCAAAATAAGGCAGTGGGGCTAAGTTGTAATTCCCCCGTAATCTCGCACGATCTTTTGTATCCTGATTACTCGCGTATATTCTGAGCACTTTAAAAAGGTTTCTTCTTCTAGATTGGATAGATTGAAATAAAAAAGGATAGGATTGAAGGAAAATCTCGCAAGATCCTTTGTATCTAGATTAGTCTCGTATATTTGAAGCACTTTATAGAGGAGGTTTCTTTATGATTGCATAGATTGAATGTAAAAAAAGAAAATTATGTACCTTTATTTATAAACTTAGTAATATTTTTCATCGTCATGATGATAAGATATTAATGCAAAAAAGTAATCATCCACTCGTGAAGGAGTGAAAAACGGAACCAAAATTGTCAGAAGAAACAAAAATTTTTTCTAGCAATTCCCAAGAGTAATATTGCTTTTGGAACGGGCATTAACAAACTTTCAATGCAATTAACTCAAAATTCCAAAGCATGGTACACTTTTTTTCTGATTCCTCAGCCATTGAATAGAAGGATATATTTCATGAAAACATATTAATAAAGTAAATATCATTAGGGCTTATTAAAATGTACGCCGCAATTTTTAACACAGACATTATCGTGGAAGAAACTGAGTTTTTAAATAAGATTAATCAGAGAATTTCAAACTGGATTAAATACAGAAAAAAGAGGAATGTATTTTTCGTAAAATAACTGCCAAAGTTGTATATTTGAGGAACTGCTGAAGTTTGGAATTATTGCTGATTAAGTGTTATTTTTTAAATGCACTAGTATGCTCCCACGCAGAAAGGACAAACAGAGAATCATGCACTTCATTTTATGCCCAACCCTTCATCGCAAAAGAGCGGTCTGATGAAAAAATGCAAGAGTAAGTTGGAGACAAAGAGCTCGCGCCATGATACCCGGAAATCTTGCCCAAAGAGTTGTCTCCGGCACACTCTGAAATTGCTTAAATTCGTAATTCCATCAGCAGCGCAGCTCGACGTCACCCGAGTGACGAGACGTGAAGCGAAACGTTCCGCTGAGTCTTTTCAAAAATTAATACAACCAGTGCGCGTGTCACAGAATTTCCCTTCTACCTCCGTAAGCGAACGCGTTGAGCGAGATAGTTCGGCCACAGGCAGTGAAGGACTGTCACCAAACAACTTTGAATGTTTAACTTTCCCCTGGGGAGAGTTTTCCCTCTCACTGCGTGGAAAATTTCCTGCATATACTTTCCTCCACATTCATCCTCACAATGAGCAACGGATAGCACTTTCAGTAAATTTCTGCAGGGGAATGAAATCAAATTATACTCTTGAAGGCTTTTTTTGCTTCAAAAGGGACACATACACCGAATAAGACATTTCAACTAATAATTATTTAAACCAGTTTCACTAATGTTTGGTTTATGAGTGTATTATTCAAGTACAGAATACAATACAACTTCGCTCATGTATACAGAAAAACTCAAAAAAGAGTAGCTATGATCACTCAAAAATCAATTGCCCCTCATAGCGCTAAAATATAAATTTAAACTACCTCTTTAAATCCCTCAAAGTTTCATCCGCCAAGTGGTTATTAATTATATATAAGACGGATGTGTGTGTGTGTTCAATTCCATTACGTACGTATGGTACATTTTGAAGCATGATACCTGCTTAGTCTCATCTTATCTCCGAAGAATGATCCCGAAAATAATACCTAGGCGCTGAGTTGTAAAAATAGGGCTACACATTTATTTGCCAAAATATAAAGCATAAAATCAGGAGAAAAACTACCTTCATGATTTTTAAAATAAGAAATTTCTAATAAATTTGGGGATAACGATTGGAAAATATTGGCAAAAATATAGCTTTTGTTAACTGATTAGAATTAAGTTAAGACAAATGTTAAGTTTCTTATTTAGGAAAAATGAATATGATAATTATTACATGTATGAAAACGATTTTGCAGAGGAAACTACAGTGACAAAGTATGGAATTAATACAGATCTACTTTTCAGAGGGCACGAGAAGGTCGTCTCTTCCCTCAATCTCCTAGCCCTCTACTAACGTCCTCACGAAATGAAGTAGCCATTTGAGTGGTGTATTCTGCAGATGCTGATGATCATGATGATAGCTTCGCATAGATTGCTTGAGTAATTTAGCAAAGATACATATAAGATGAGGTTTAAAATATCATTTTGATGCAGCAACAAATATGAGGTCCGACAGAAACGATATAACGAGGAAACATATTGCTGAAAAATATCCTTTATTTTTCCAGCAAAATAACGGGGCCTATCCCATTCTACTCGAACTCAAAAACATGTGCACTCTATTTATTCAACCAGGTATTAAGTTATATATGAAAATGCTGGCTGGCTAACAGACAGAAATAAATATAGGTGGGTAAACTCTTCTTGGAATTCCCACCGGTTTAACCCTTTCACTGCTGCACGCGTACCATGTACGTTCGCACGGCAGACTGCTGTGAACGTACATTTTCTTCCTCCTTGCCAAGCGCTCAGCACTTTCGCCGAAGCACTCCGAAGGGTCGCAAAGCCGGGGCCCTTTCCTCGACGAGCTCATCCTCGCTGGCCCCTCTCTTCGACCCTCCGAGCGGGGTCCTCCCTCCCCAAAAGTGACCGCTCTGAGTGCATTTTGAAAATCTATCAATCAATCTGATCATCAAAAAATGATTGTTTGCATCGCACTCCTGCCAATCAAGCTATCAAGTACGTCTTTGAACCGTGTTTTTGCGCTGAAAAATAACGATTGTGTTAACTTTGCTGAAAACGTGGCTGCGGGCCACCGGAAAATGGCCAAATCTCTATGGGCCAAAAATTCGATCCTAAATAAAATCCAAAAATCTCAAATATCAGTGACAGTTATAAATTCTAACAAATAAGTAATGTGCTCATAGATTTTTAGGGCTATTCGTCACTGAGCATGTTCAAGAGAAAGTTATTTCAATACCTTAAGCTGAAAATATTTAAATCCCTGATGACTGCCTCATAACACCTTTTGTCGTTCCTGAATATAAAATATTTGTACGTAATTTTCATGAGCCTCTCTTGTACCGTGACCGATATATTCTATTTTACTACCTTCTCTCCGTTTCTATCGAATTGACTTTGCGTTATTTAAATATTGTCTGCGATATAACTTTTAAGAAGGTCATCTGACTAATTGATATGCAATTTTTGAAACGGGTGTTTTACTAAAAATGCATTTATAACTTTATAATTATATTAATTACTATTATAATGAAACTTGGATTTTAAATGAATTGCATAATGATCAAAGGGGAAAGAACCTAGAGGTGACGGAATCCGAGTGTGCAAAGATAACGGCCGGGAAACGAGGACCTTCTCACCCCTAGAAATGGAACAAAGGGAGACATTTCGAGGCGCATCGTTAACGATAGAACCGCCGGGTTATTTATCATAGCTGCAGAGGTTGTTCTGCAAATGTGAAAGGAATCCCTGGGACGCTTTTTTTTCTCCCTCCTCCCAACTTGTTTTCGCTCGGCTATTTTGCGTGGAAAAGGGATTCGTCTAGAAGATGGCATGATCACCTGGGAGATGACGTGTGATGGATGCGTTTCATGGGAGGCGTAGGGGTGGACGGAGGGGCGGGGCTTCGCGGAGTGTGGGAAAATTGATAAGTGGGTAGAGGGTGCAGAATGCGGAGCGACCAAGAGTATGGGCCGAGAGATGGGGTGGGAGAGAAGGGACTGAAAGAATAGGAAAATGGTCTTTAAATTCTCAAGGCTATTACCATTTGCATATTGACTTAACTTGGCGTAATGGCTAGTTTATAGAAAGTTTAGTAAAGTGTTTAAATAATAATAATAATGATGATATTAATATTTTTACTCCATTTAAGAAGAAAGGCGTTACACAGTTGTTAAACCTCCAACAGCACTCAAACTTGTCCCTCCTATTCCTGTAAATTATGTCATGTATAATTTTTTAAATGAAAATTGAGTAAAAGCAACTCTTTTGCACGGAGGAAGTCCCATAACCCCAACCCCCAAGTGGTAGGTATATACCCAAAAGGTGTAGTAATCGTCAAGCTTGGGGCTCATCAAGCGTATTGTGGAAGATTTACGGACAAAATAGTTAAGAGGAGGTGCTATCGTATTTGTACTCGTTTGACCACATTTTGAATATGCAGTGAGCATATGGAATCATGGAATAAGCATAGCTATGGGAACTTGATATAATACAAAGGAAAGCTGCGTGATTCGTCAAAAACTGCTGTGGGCATAAAAAGTGCTACCCAGATGCTAAGCGAATTAGGTTGGTACCCGCTTGAGACTCGAAGGCTGCGCGCTAGGCTAAGATTTCTCGAGTTATTAGGTTATTAGATACCTTTAAGTGCAGCACGGAGATCAGCTTATTAGAATCCCATTACATTTACAGGTCCGTCGGGAACGATAAATTAACAGAGATGTATTGCCGAACAGATAGGTACAGGAATTCGTTTATCCCCGCACAATAACGGATTTTAATAAATTATCGGCGTATTATTATTATTAACACCCCCGCCACACGCCCATTCAGTCTGCTTGCGCGGTACATATGTAGATGTAGATTAACTTTTGACATATGGGTACCCTAATGTCACGCTAAATGCTCCTAATAGGTGCTAATTTATTATAATCCGGCTAAAAACATTCTGGACCCAAAAATTAAAAAAATATTGCCTGTGGAGTTCAACAACTTGACTTCGCGTAACTTAATTTAGCGTGAACGAGACAAATAAATGGCACTTTCCTCACATCACAACCAATATTACGTATCAATCGTGTAATCAATTCAAGTTAATTTTGATAGTTAGTATAGGAGAACGGATTGAAGGGACGATATTGCAGGAGAAGGGATTCAAGCCTTTTCAAAACAATTTGACCTAACTTCACTTATGATGAACCAATAAACAAAAAATTCGCTAATCCATAGTAAAAGTCGCGCATTAATCGCCATTTATTGTCATAGTTATTCCATGGTTTTCAATACCTATAGATAGGCAATACAATCTTCCTTGATTCTTTCAAGAGAAAAAAAACGGAGTCCTGTGGTGATAATTCATTCAAAAATCCGAATAAGCAGTGAATTCTCCCTTAAGGGCAAGGTCACTTGAATAAAAATTAAATACGGTACATTTGAATCTCTTCCTTAAAACGCAATAATTTGATGAAATATAATTACTAATCAGCGTTAAAGCAGCGTGAATTCAAGAGAAAGCTGAGGTTTGTTCAACAAATGACTACCCTAAGTCTATTTTTGCCATTTTAAGCTTTCACGTATCGCAGACGCTTTTTTACGTATTCATCTCTATATTTACTCCGAGTTGATTCGCGTTTAGTCCTTTTGGACGACACTTTAGGATTGGAGAGATTGTAAGAGGTGCACAGGGGAAAAGATAACGAGTGAAGGGTGGGGAAGAAATAATACTGAATGGGCCTAATTTACTGGAAAAGGAAAACCCAAAATTGGGCAAATAGTGAGAGGGATTTTTCATTACTTTAATGAAAATATTTGCGGAAGAGAGTGAGGGAGAGAGAGAAAGAGTGGAAAAAGGACCACGAGTGGTCCTCGAAGGGAACCATTCTCATTAGCTCAGCGGACTGCTCCGCCATAAATTCCACAGTCCTTCCCTTCCCCTTTCTGCTGTGGTGAAACTGCTCACCCAGGCTACAATTCGACACTTGCTGGCGGCAGAATATTTCTTTTGTTTCACACTCATCAGCTACATTCTTGCGCCGTTTTCGAGATTAAAGTTTACTTCCTTTATCTTAATAGTCGGTCCAAATGAGTTCTTCACTCGTCACGCTTGAAGTGCCAACAACGGAAAAGATTTAACGCGACCATTACCTCGACAATCGTGCATTAACATAAGTTAGCCTTCAACATCAAATCTTGATGAGAGAAAAACTAAAAAAATACGCCGAAAGGGAGGAATATGTAACTACGAACCGTGTTTGAAACTTTACTCACTCGTAACAGTCACACCTACTGCGCATTAACGCTGAAAATCTTTTAACTTATGCAGAACAAGCGAGTATTATCCTTTACGACGCTCTTGATGACGCGCTTTGTCGTTTCATCCGGTCTTCTGCGTCTGCAGGCGAAAATGTTTGCAAAGTTTAGAAATGGCTATTGCTACTGACATACTCCGATGTTGGATCGAAAAATTAACTAAGAAATTTTTTTCCTACAGTTCATGGTCGAGATTATTGCTCTCCCTCCATCAACATAATGTGTTGCCATGCCCTCAATATTCATTAAAGTGTAATTTATCTTTTTAATCTCCAATATATGAAATTCCCGTGTCAAATATTTCTTTGCCAAATTCCTCTGAAACAGCTTGATTCATTCCTATTAAAGTTTGTGTGTAAATTCAATAGGTCTGAGAATAGGACGTAACCTATTTTATATTATTCCGCAGGGCACATGAGGCCCTGGAATGGGCCATGAAGCATTTCCATACTAAAAACATGTTAAGTTCGTTATCAATGGCTGCAGAACTTTTTTCTTTTGCATATTTAAATTAGTAATAATGGTCATATTTACTTGAGACATATTATATTTGAAATAAAATGAAAAGCAAATTCTTATTGTTGAAATCATTTTTCGTTTTCCTCGATATTTACAGTGAATTTTGAAAAGAAATCATAAAAATGCTCTAATTTTAGCATATTCGGCTTACTGTCTCCTTGACGACCGTCAATATTGTTTTTGTTGCTTCCAGGGAACTTTAGTCATAGAAATCTATCGATACAGTTTGCAATACCAACGAAGCTGTAAATTATCCAGCACAGTTTCTTAGCTCATGGATTTTCCAGGTATGCCACCGCACCGTTTACGAATGAAGGTCGGATCTCCAGTTATTTTGCTTGGTAATTTGAACCCGCCACGACTGTGCAATGGCACGCGATTAGTCATTAAAATATTGATGAAAAACGTTGTCGAAGCCAGCATTTTGAATGGCAAGTTCCAAGGAAAAGGTATATTACTACCACGAATCCCTAATATTCCGATGGGTGTACAAATTGAAGTCCAACAGGTTCAATTTCTGTGCCAATTGAAGTCCTACAGGTTCAATTTCCAATTATATTAGCATTCCTAATGCCAAATAATGTCTCAAAGCCAAACGATATCTGTTGGTGTCTTAGATTTGGGCACACCGTGTTTTTCATACGAACATGTTCTCGCGTGGATAAACCGTCCAGTTTATTTTTGTTGGCTAAAGATGTAGTACACTCAATTGCACTAAGAGACTGATAATACTGCTTTATTTAATTATCATAATTTGTGTTAGAGATGTAATTTGAAATTTATTGATTTAGTTAAATAAATTGCAATCACATAAAAAAATGAATTTTTGGTGTTTCCTTATTTTTTATAGGTCGTCTTTAGATAGAATGAGAGGGAGTAGGCCTTCTTGTGAATTGAAGAGGAAAGTGGTGGATGAGGAGGGAGGATCCCAGAATTATTCTCAAGTACTCCATGTAAAACTACCTTAATCGGTAAAATAATTTAATGAATAAAATAATACAGTCATCGCTTACAGCGCGTCATTCCTCCTTCAGTCATATACCGCATCCCCACACAATTACAATAAGTTTGTTATTTCTTATTTGACTACCAATATATTCACTGCAAATAATTTATGTAGGAAAACGTTTTCTGGGTCAGCTAGTAGTATGATAAAATATTATTAAATACCCTTACAATAAGTTACCAAGTTATTTTTATCTGAAATAATTTCCATGGAAAAATAACGTTTGCTGGGTCAGCTAGTAAACTATAAAAAGTTGCTACAATGTGAAAATTTCATACATCAACATAAAAACAGTAAATTAGCGAGAACATGAATGAAACAACGATACTCCCTGATAATAGTTATCAGTTCTGAGATAAATTATTATACAATTAGAGAGCTAAAGTGCATATATACTTTATATTACCCATGAAAGCGATAGGGATAATGAATAAAATATGATAAAATAGTTATCATTGGATACTAGGATGGAGTAGAACATTTTCATCGCATAAAACCACCCATTAAAACCACTAATTGACAGCATCCTCCATAAAACAACTATGAGCTTAAGTGCGTATAATACTAAATTTATTTCATACAGCTTATTAGCCCAAAATACTTCACGGTTTATCAAGTTACTTTAAGGTGATGAGTAATTATATTTCATCAAATTTTTGCGTTTCAACGAAGAGGTTCCAATCTCCCATACTTCATTTTTATTACAGTGACCTTGTCCTCAAGGGGGCATCCATTGCTGATTCTGAATTTTTTTATGAATTATCACCTCCGGAGGCCATTTTTTTCTCTTAATACCGTCTTCGCTCATCGTTCTTGTCTCAGTTCATCTTTTTATCAAGTCCAAAAAACTAAACACTCTACTCCAGCATAGATATTATTTCATGCCGAAAAAAAGAGAAATAAATTGTTACTGGGTCAATTCAACTTCATTTTTATTTCCTTCAACTATCACAGCAGAAAAATCTAAATCACTTCATCGCCTAGTCGGCATAAAGTTGATTAGCCTGCAATTCCCCGAAACGATAGTTAAATCTCGTGGTGCTTTTGTAGAAGTTGCTGATAGTGGCCTTGTTATAACTTAATCGATCAACTCAGGGAAAAAAGAAGAAAGCTTTGCAATGCAGCATTCTCTCGGATCGCATACGAAAGAGAACTGAATAAAAATTAAATTGGATGGATAGAAATCTAGTACGAGCTGACTCGTACATTTAAACGAGTTATCAGATTAAATATTGCGTAGCCAGCTACCTTATTAATCGAAGAATGGCAAACAGTCCTTCAATCCACATCAACCTGCCATTCACATATGAGGGTCCACATAGAAAACAAAAAGTTCTAAATCATGGTGTTCCATCTTATTCGGAGTAGTAGCGTTTGCAATGATTTTGTGATATTCAAATAACAGAAGCTCCTCCTGCTCCTCTAAGCTAAATATGCTATCTGGAAACGCTCTTCCAGGCGATTATCTGATAAATGCGTATGGAGTTAACTAGGGAAGTACTTTCGACGACCAGAAAAAAAATCAAAATCTGTTTTCCCTGCTCAGGGTTTAAAAATAAACCAATACAAAAGTTGTTGACCACGCTAACGCAAGCCTTTTTTTAAGGTAAAACAATGTGGATGTATGAATTCGTGCCTTCATAAAATCTGAGGATCCAAGCAAAATGGAGTGGAATTTCTCCATATTAAAATAAACATATGCATTTTTCCACGGCTATGAAATTAATTACCGACCTAGGTTTTGATGTTACTACTAAACTGTTACTACTAAAAGGTAGAAAATGTTTTTTTTCAAGGTACAAAATGGTTCAATAGTATTTATTTCAAAAATTCTTTCATAATTAAAACTAGAATTGTTGTGACTTATTCGATAAAAAATACAAGAGCTAAACTTAGAGCGAATAATTTCATATCCAAACATATAAATTTTGGGACTTTGGCCAAGCGACCACCACGGATATTTAGCTTAGTTGTACGTTCAATACAAAATTAGATGTTTTCACGTTCTTCTCCAATCATATTATCGAGAGTACATAGCTCCCCAAGGTAAAAATACCATAAAAATATTTATCACAAAATATATCATTATAATAAGTGAAATTAATATTGATAGTCGTAAATAACGGTAATGATATCCATCAAATTAAGCACATGACATAATACGAACAAATGCATACATTATTATTTACATGAGTTGAGCCATTCACTGCCGGAATATAAGTTAGGATTGGGTTCCTTAAATAATTAAACAAAAGACTAGGCATTATTGAAGGTCGCCTAATAGGCCTGTACTGAGCACTTCTCACCACTGTGCCAATCGTCTATTGCCCAAGCCTCTATCCAGTAGACGCTTTTGCCTTCAGTTTTATACTAAAGCAAAAAGATAGTAAATAATTCGACAGAATTTAAGATATAAATAATTTTATTGTGCATCACTGCAAGGAAAATCTTCATCATAAAAATCTAAAGGATATTATTAATGTTACGGCGAGCTGGAAACATAGCAAGAATAAATTCACCTATGGTTACAAAATAGTTGAAAATTCTTCAAAATTGCATTAGAGAAGAAAGAATTATGGAGGAAAAAAAAAGCTGAAAGAGATAAAAGAATTCCTCAGCCAACTTGTTGATGAATCTTTTTACTCCGGACATAATACCAGGATTAACCGCCGGAAGAGGAAATAAATTTGGCATCCCGTGTTTTTCAGGGAAGACAGTGGACCAAGAAGAAGAAGGAGAAGAAGTAAGCTTCAGAGAGAAGCAAGAAGTCGATGAGGAAGGAGGGCAAGGACGAACGGGTGGCTCGGGGAATGGAGAGGGGGAATGAAGGGACGATATAGGGCGTAAAAGTGGGGTGAAACTATTGAGAGGTTGCTCCCCCTGAGGCTAAAACGCAGGCCAAAGCACTTTGATCGTCATTATATAAAGGAGCGTCTTGCGCGTCGGGTCATTAAGGGCTGTTGGCGGATCCGTTAGCTGGTTGATGCGCCCTTCCTCACTCACCCCCTCCACCCCCTGGGCGCCTATTACGTGTCCTCCCCCTCCTCAACCTTTATTCATCTACCTCCTACGCCTCCCCCTCCACCTTATAACGACATTCTCCCACTTCCCTGACAACAGTCCTTCCCATATACTTCCTCTCTGACCCTGTGTCGTAAACAAAATTCCACTTTGTTGGAGACGGTTCAATAGAGTTTTTCATCTTATTCGACCCGATACTCGTTCGACCTGACATAAAATCTCAGATAATATCCAAAGGAAAAGGAAGAAGACGCGCAAAGAAATTCTTAAAATCCATGATTGAATAGTCAGAAGATCCATATTCTCGAGATTGCAATGTGGTGGTTTGTGATTAAATTCTACATTGCTGCATTTCAGTCGATGTTTCTAAGTGCATCCATAGTGGAAGGAGTCTCTCTCTACCGTGATCTGTGGCCTTCATCTTCACATGTATGAAAATAATGCTCACTCTCCTTCGGCTTACGGCAGGCACTTAAGAGGTATATGAGGGCCACAAAGTGATTCAGAAAAATTAATCAAGCATGGTAAGGTGAAGCCATATGAAAGTATGAATATGACATGCACTTTTGTACAAAATTCTTTAAATAATATCCATTAACTTTCGCCTAAAATATTATTTTGGTTAAATTATACGGCTATAATAAAATAAAACTACCAGAACTGACCATGACCTCCCAGCACTAAATCTGCAATCATTAATAAACGTAGGTTTTCTGTGGAAGATTAAACTGCTCCGAGTAGAACAAAAAATGTCATGAAACATAGTTAAAAGAAGTTTGCTTGAGCAATGTATTGAATGTCCAGAGAGGACTAATCTCAATTTTTATCTGGGGTGGCTTTAAGTGTCTAAATATTGTACATTCAGGACTGCTGGATCTTACAAATCTGTTTGCTGCTTCCATGGCCGCCTGGCTCCAGAAGAAAGTTCTGGTTCTCGGAATATTGCAACCCTCTGCCCACTAGGCTACCACGCCACCAAGTTCATTTACAATTATAGACGTGGTGGCATGGTGGCCCAGCGGGCGGAGCATTATTCTGCAGGCTGAAGGTCCTGGGTTCAAATTCCGGCGAAGATAGAGGGTTACACCAGCTACACCAGAGTCCAATTACTTTCCGAGGACCAGAACTTTCTGGGAAACCAATGGAGGCACAAAGAATGAACAGCATATATATAAACAAATTGCAGAATTTTTCGGATAAAATTCGATAGGAATGTGAACCATGCAATTTATTTAGATTGAAATGAGAATTAAAATATACATACCCTCATTAATTTCAGCAAATATTAAGGATATGTAAAGTGGAAATCATCAAATTAAATATGAAACGTTGAAACAGAAAGGATCAAGTCTCAATAATGTATATTCTAGTTTTTCTTCCTTGTGTTCACTTAAATTCAAACTTATCAGCTTCCTGGATGATGGGTGGACCTTAGGTGGGAATATAGTGCAAAAATTCGATCAACTTAAAATACGAGGGAACTCTTTAAAGATATTTTTGGAACTCTAACAATGGGGATATATTGACTGTCCGTTTTAATATTAATCTGTGTTAGTATTAAGCCATATCATCTAAGGCGATAAATACGAATTCGATTTCTTTCTTATAAAGGATATAAGAAAGAAACCTTTTCAAAATAGGTTTCTTTTCAAGATTCTGTTCTATGACACCTTTTACTGCACCATATTACGGAAAAGAGGACATTTTCCCTCATATTCATTAAAAAAGTGATACGAGTGATGGACTGACTAGTTAAATTGCGAGACAATGAAGAAGTGTCATGGCAAGATAAATGAAAAAGGAGCGCGAACACCGATTTTTATGCAGAATACTGGAAATGATAAATCAATGAACTTTTTATGGTTATTAAACAAGGATGTAGCATTTATTATGTAGCGAAAACATATTTCGTTTCTGGAGAAAAACTATTTCCACCAATATTTGGCTTCAAAGAGTAAAACTGATATTATTCTCAAATACATACATGAGAACTGTTGGCAGATGATTATCACAAACGACAAAATCCATATTAGAATTTTCATGTCATTAATCACCAGTCAAGTTAAGGTGAGAATATCTTGCAAACATTCGATCAACTTAACATACGAGCTAACTCTTTATAGATATTTTTGGAACTCTAACAACTTGTCGGACACATGTTACTTATTCAATTGAGTGTTTTTTTTAAATTCCAGTTTTCTTCGCGATTCTCCGTTCGCATAAAATCGCATTTATACTCGAGCAATGAAAACTTCATTTCCAAAGTGACAAATGGCTTCTATGGAAAGATGGATGGGTAAAAAAAGAAACCGTTCCAACTTCGCCCGCCATTTTCCATCGCTGGCACTTTTAATGCATCGCTTCCTGAGATATAGAAGCTGAACGACGGATCTTCCTTCCGGTGCGAACTCAGCGCTTGCCATAAAAAAAAGAAGGAGGCTGTATATGAGACTGAATGAATAAAGAGACAAAGGAATATGGTCTATTTCCGAAATGTCCATCCTCCAACGTTTTTTTTTCTCGAGAGCTACGGCATCGGATCATGAATTTTAATGGAAATTCTTGAATAATTGTTGCAGAAAACTATCAAAGGCAGAATGAAACTGCATCAATCTACGACGTGAATATCTCGCTGAAACATGCTTTGAAATAGGGATTCGTTCGTATGCGATGGATTCTAGAAGTAAGCTACTGTTTCAATAGAATTTCTGTGGTCAACATGTCTAGTGAAAAAGGAAAGGACTGATTTAATTTATTTCTCACATTTATCCTTTCCTCTGGTTGTTCAACTTATTCAGTGCAAAATTTCTCATATGAAAAATATGTACCTATTTTTTAAAAAAAAGAAAAAAATATTCTTACATATTAAATAGTTATAATATTTAAATCATATTATACTTAAATTAAATATATATTTTATTACATTTAAAACTTAAAATACTTTCAGATCATCGCAAATAGCGTTAAAAATGAATGTGTTCATTTTGATGCAGCAATCAATCATGAAATACCAGCTTCCTCTAAAGAGCATTTTGGACTTGATGATATAAGGATTGAAAAGTTTTAGTCCTCAATCCTTCTTATGATCTGTGTTTAACCAAATGCTCACATAACCTTTCATGGGAAAATATGAAGGATTTTGCGCGTTTTTCACGAATTTATGATAGTTATGATAACTAGTTATAAATGTAATTAGCTTCTACAAATCTACCTATTTGAACTCGTTTATTGATCAAATATATGTTGTGCAACTTTTTTGCAGTAAAAAACAAAAATATGAGGACACCAGATATCATTACGCTCATCAAGAAAGGTATAATCATACAAGGGCTTCTGGATGCCTAAGGCATTTTTGGGGTCATAATATGTGTAAGCTTCAAGATCGTGAAATAAATTAAAAGAAGCAAAATTTTTCAACTTAACATTACCGTTATTGCCACCAAGCAATGGATACCATGTGGCTTGTACGGACAAAATGAAAAAATTACGGCCACCTCAAACGAGGTAAATGCCTTTAAGATGAAAAAATAATAATTATTTAACGAGTGAAGAGCAAGGAAAATGAGTCGACGTGAACAAAAGACTTTCTTGTATCTTTTTTCTGGGTCATTCCTCGTCGACATAGAGCAGAGTCGGGTGATATCGTAAAAGACAATGAAGAGGGGAGAAGCCTCCGTACTTTTCACTTTATGTCTCCCCATACAATGATGTAAGTGCAGTTGCCTGGAGTCAAAAATACGGCAAAATTCGAGAGAGACAAAGGTAGAGAGGTCAGAAATGACAAGATGAGATTAAATTATGAGGGTGAGGCCAAGGTATTTTCCTGTTAAAGAGAATGTCCATTTTTTTCTTTAAAGGCATTCAGCTCTGTCTTCATTTGAATTGAATATTAATATCAATTATTCAAACACAAACAGTCATTTTGTAGCATTTCCTTGTATTTTCTTGCTCTTTCAGCATAACTTATACTCGTAATATAATGTTTCCGGAAGTCCTAAGAAGGGTAGGAGAGAAGAGAAGCCTCATGAAAACCTTAATAAGAAGACGGAACAACCTTATAGGCCACATCTTGAGACATGATGGCCTGATGAAGACAATCGTCGAAGGACAGGTGGAAGGCAAGAATGGAAAAGGAAGACCTCGAACAAAATATATGGAACAAGTAAAGAGAGATGTGAAAGAGAAGAAATACGTAGGAGTGAAAAGATTAGCTGATAGGAGAACTGAGTGGAGAGCTGCGTCAAACCAATCCTAGGATTGTTGACCAGTGGTGATGATGATGATGATAATGTTTCCATTAAGATTTACTATTTTAGTCACAGTATGGTGGCAGTGTTGACGCAGGAATACCCATTTCGCAGATTTACTTCGTTCACAACGCGTTACAAAAATTTTAATTGGTTTAGTATAAATCCTTTCAGAGACCAAAAAAACTGTAAAATGGGTGCAGGAGCTTGAAAATTTAGAGTCGAAAGAAACGTGTTATGATGAAAAAAATGAAATAAATCATATACTTTCGAAAACTCAGTCTTAATTTATAATATGGCTAAAAAAAACTTACAGTAAGCGTAAAAAATCAGTAATTGGTATTGTGCATTAGTATATGTGGAAAAGGGAACCATAAAATAGAATTTTTATTCCTATTTTGAGAAGCTTTAAGTCCAATAACAGACTCCTTAGGTAACATAAAACCAGGTAATAGATACTTATCTAAGATACATTCGGCCTGTGTCATTCAAATCGCTCACAGATCGATAATATTTGCCTCATAATAGCAAATATTAATGTTAATTTATGACTAATACCTATAAGACGGTGAATATGCTTGCTATTGATAGAATAAAGGGCATGATAACACTATCAGAAAATCATATTTTTTTCCTCGATACTACCAATAGGCACTGTAATATCTCTGTGCATTCACATACAAGCCTTTTATGCCTATTATGAATTTAAATTTAAAAATACGTATGATCCAACGCCTTAGCTGCTTTTTTAAACGCAAAATGTGAGCACAAAGTAAATGAAAATGAAGCCTGGAGTCGATAAAAAGCGACATAGCCTGATTTAATGCAGAAAGTGGATAGCCTGAATTGTGATGAGTTGTATGTTGATGAATTCATATCATCAGCATGGATTACAATATACTAGGACATTTAGCTGAATCCCTTCACACTGACACTGTGAGCCCAAATCTGAAATGTTACCGGCCTGAAAAGAATTTCAGCATAGCCTAAATAAAAGACACTCCTAGACAAAATTAATATTGGACAGATTTTCATTCCTATCACTGTGCCAGGAGATCAAAGCAATAAATTTATTTAATAGCGTAATTTTTTAAATTATTTTTCCACAAAAGTCATAGTTTTCAAACCTAAATTATATATTTTATGAAGTTCTAACCACAAATTCTAAGTCATGAACCGTGATCATGACAGTGCTGAGTTACTGGAGGAGTCCCTTTGCTTATTTTACCCACGGGTTCATATTTTGTTCGTCGGGAGGATAAAATTCTAATCAATGATTTATTGCGATATTTAGAACGCTATTCAGGCAAAACACTTTTCGAATAGAAATAATCGATTTTCCTCTTCTTTAAGCTCCCTCACGTCTCTCTTCATATATCGATCATTATTAAAAAAGATTGAGATGAAAATTTTTATTCCAGTTTTTTAAAGCCCATAGCAAAAACAAGATTATCGCAAGGCTTAAGCCGCAATTTCCTCTCCTGTCTTCACGGAGGAACACCTTCCATTTGCCTCTCTCGAGGTTCGCTGTATTTCATCTTCTTAGTGGCTGATACCCTTGAAGCAGCATCATCTTATTTCATTCCGAACGATCTCCGTACCAGGACAAACTGTCTTTAGATAGCCCTCGTAACATTATTTTGCCTATAGGAACGACTGGATTAAAAATATTAAGGCATAGGAGACAATAGCAATCTCTAGCTATTTGAGAATTTTTAATTTCATACTACACCTAAGAACTTGAGTTATTCGGATAAAGCAAGCGAATTCGCAGGTTTTGAGATTACCTAGTTTATCCTCCAGCGCTATAGATAATGTGCTACTTCTTATTAAGGTTCAAACGTCACGGCAATAAGTACACATTGCTTCCAAAAAATACTTTTTCAAAGCATCTATAAATGTTCCAAGGGCGGAGTAACCAGGAAAAGGGCTAATTTTCAAAGTGTCGTCCACTGTGATTTTAAAGTAAACGTCACAATGGTAAAGTCAAAAATAGATCAAATTTCGTACATAAAAATCCAGCTGGCTATGAACGTTTTTGCTATCGATTTAACAAAACTAATTTCTTCCTTCCTCTTTGAACTAGGCTTGAAAAGACTTCTTTGAATCGTGAAAAAACTAGTTTAGATTTATGGACGGTGTAGAATATTTAAAAAACATTTTCATCTCCTTATATTCAAAGTATAATAAAATATTCCCATTGCCCACATTCTTGAAGTATTTATTTTTATAAGCGGTTATTTGCCTACTTAGAAATATATATGTATTTTTTAATGAAAGAAACATGATAGTCAGAATGTAAATGCACGCCTAGATCGCATGTTGATATATTTAATACAGATAAGTACTATGTTTTACATTATGAATATCCAAGTTATTTATCAACGATTAGTATGACAAAATTCACGTAGTAATTCCAATAGTTTGATATCTATCTCGAAAAATACAAGAATATGACAAATATTAGCCCTAAGCACTAGAAAATATCTACAAGGTGTCATTGGCGAGTACTTGGATGCTTTTCATTTTTTATGACAAATATTTATTTTTACAAGTCACCAAATTTAAACCATATTTTTTTACTGAAGCTGCCCTACCAACTTTATGTTAAAATGATCAAAAAATGCGGAGAAAACGATGAATCCTAAGATTTCGTGCGGCCAACTTTCAACGAACTCACCCCTAAGGTTTTTCTCCGCGAGAAATTCTCAAGTTGCTGATAGCAAAGCTTACCGAAGGTCTTTTCTCACCGTGAGTTATCCGAAAAAAATGAGGTAGGGTACAAACATTTCACCCGTGGTGAAAAGCGTTTTTCCAGCCATTGGATCGCCATCTCCGTTCACTGATCTCTCGATTCCAATTTCAAAAGTTCCCATTCCTCCGATATATTTTTTCCTCCAGCAATCTCACACAAGTTTCACTTCTTCTCCCGGAGTCAACCTGAAAATTTATCATTGGATCCCAAAAACAGTTCAAATTCTTTAGGATTCGAAAATGTTCATCTGATATCATTCACAACGATTTCCTTTTACCACATTCCTACACAGTCCTTATGTTTTTTTACAGCTGATACCTTTTGTTGATAATTTTTCGGTTTATTATCACTAGCATATTTCAAAGAAAGGCTTATTGTTAGTTAGAAATCGACCTAATTACGCATAGTTTTGAGATATTATGGATTAAATCTAATTTTGCCTATCAGAAGTGGGTAACTAAGAGCTGTACCTAACAAAAACCATTTTACAGGTAACATGTGATAGTGTTAATTTTCGGGCTACGTCACCGTATCAATGTGTGTGTGATCCCAACGTTTTCGACTGATGACGGTCGCTTTCTCGATGTAAATGGACGGAAGACGTTGATCGAAGATGCTGACTGCAAATATTTGTTAATTCGTCCTGAATAAGATAAATAAAAATTATTAAAAATCAAGGCCCAATTTTTTTAAGTGCTCAGTCCTTTACATAATTCAAATAATAAGTAAATTTTTAAGCCACCAGACTGGGTATTAATATTTTAGGAAATTAATTGCTCCTAGAAAAAGTAGTTCGTAAAAACATTATTCATTTCAAACAAAAGAGAGATTTCATTTGACGATTCAATCATGACAACCTATTACAATGTAGGTATCAAATAAGATAGACGTTACTTACTTGAGAGGAAAGTGAGCAATTTTTAAGTAAGCTAGTACATATATCCGGACAGGATTGTTTGGTTCAAATCATTATTTTCCTTTTTGCTTGAATTGTAGAAACATAAGAATATCAACGCGAATATATTGGGAATATTAAAAAATGGACGAAATAAAAGTATTTTATATACATGTCTTCATCGAATTATAACTACAGTAGAATAATTCCATTCACGGAGAAACTGAAATTTGCTTAGCAAGAAACGACGACACATTCACGAAAGTGGAGGTTCCCCCATGGTGTATGTTGACATGAATATTTGAAGGCGGCTTCGCTCCAGCAAATAATCGAGATGTGAGCTTTTATTTCCCGTCCATGACTTCCTCCTCTTTCGTTTGCCATCTCGGGGCATACAAAAATAAAAACATCCAGGCGAGATCCAATTACAAGCAAATGACTGCAGGAAATGCTAAAATCAAAAGAAAGAACGCAAAAAACAGAGAGCTTCATCCTTTCTGGACTTTTATATCGCGGAGTTTACCCTAATCACGCCATTCGTCTGCCCCGCCTCGACGTAGCCTCAAAGAGATCAAAAGGATTCCTCGACGTGCTCGGTGACCCGATACAGAATTTCTGAGAATAAAAGTAAGTACGGCGGATGGGAAAGGAAAAAAGAGAGGGATAATTTGTGGCCATATTAGGATGTAACGGTGAGGCTCACTTCTCACGTGCCGAAATGGAACGGAATTTCAATATTTACCAGTATTTCCCGAGTTATATGATATGTATCAGTTTAAAATTTCAACGATTATATCGAGGGGCCGATTGCGTTCATAAATAGTTGGCAATTTTGACCTTCGCATGAATGTGGAAGTATGTATTGTTGATATGCGTAACTTTTTTATGACCATGAGGTGTGCATTTGGGAATCCTCTTGCATGCTAGTGATTGATCTTTCCGTGCCAAACACTGGTGCGGATGGCTCGCTGGGTATTATGTAGATATAGATGAATCGTAAATCGAATGAAACTAATTCTCTGTACTCTAAATTTTGTCTGTTATGTTTTCATACAACTTATCCGTCCGATCGACGTTCTACTTGTTCCTTGTTACGACTATTACCACACGCTCTGTTTTATCTTTCGATAAAAAAATGAATAATAGGTCGATAATTTTCATCATTCCTTCGAAGCCACTACCACGCCGAACTATTTACAGCTTCGAGTTGTAAATCAATGGCACACAGTTCATGAAGTAGTTCCATTCGTTACAAGTACTTACATTAGTTCCATGTATAACCATAAAGACAAAAATAAGCTAAATCAATGTAACTGTCGACAACTTTAGGAAAATGTCAACAGTCATCTCTCTTCAGCGGCTATAAAGGCACTAGCAACCAAACACACACTAACTCCATGCTCTTGCGGTGGCTAATTTTGAGGCCATGACGTTAAAGAGAGGTTTTTCGACAATAAATAATTGTGTTGCACTAAAATTTGAAATCATGGCTTCTAGAAATACATAGTATTCCCAATAAAAAATATTAACTATTTTTCTACAAATCTCCCTATTTCCCTCCCTTTACCCCCACCACCTTTTTTTTTTACCAAATAAGGAGTTTTGCCTATTTTTATCACCAGATGATGACGCTTATGTGTCAAAACTTGTGTCATTACTGATACTTTTTAATGTGGCTTTTGAAAGGCTCTCTGGTGCATAATATTGAAAAGGAATACTACAAAGAGGCGAAGGAATTTCTCAAATGGAGGTGCTCTTTGGAAATACATCTACAATACAACACCGACAGAGAATGTGGCGGGGTCTGTATAGGTGGAGTATAAAGGCGAGGTGGCGCGAGGGTGGAGGACCAAAGTGCATTAATTGGGAGAGACGAAGGGACTGGGTTAGCTGCAGAGAGAGAGTGGGGGAGGGGGTGGAGAGTTGAGAAGGGGGAGGAAATTAATGCAATTATCTGCCACCACTGTCTCTCTCTCTCTGCTAGCTTCTGAGTGTCAGGGCAGAACCTTAGAGGGGCGAACTGGTCTTTGTCCTTTTTCCTTCCACCCTTCGAAGTGACAATTTTTCATCGAATGCGAGTGAGAAAGTGGAGGCGAAACTTGAAAAGAAGCGAAGGTGGTGAGGTGACAACGAAGGTATCCAAAGGTGCTTGCCTCTTAAGTGGAGGACCAAAGGAAGGTGTTCAATATTTCAGTCTCATCACGGCCCAGCCTCTGCACTCGATGTTATTCAACACTTCATGCATTCTGTATAGGGTAGCGTGGTAGTCCTATTTAGAGGAGGTTTATCGTTTGTTTTGCACACAATAAGGTACTATAAAACCTACGATAGTTTAGATCTGGGATATCTTGACTCGGTCTTGCCTTGGTAAAATAGGCTCTGCATGTATAGTTAATACCTTGTTCTAGTTGTAAATACTGACTATCTTCATGCATTTTTGGCACGTTATAACTCATGCATTAATTAACTACTTCGCTAAGTTTTCGTTATTCTATTACTAACTAGTAGTTTTACTGGCATGGTAGAATAATCTTGTCCTTAGCACTCACCTAGTTTCTGGTCTGAACACGTGTCGCTCTCCTGTGTGCATGGCCTGAGTCTGGCAAACAAGCGCGTTTCTGATAAAGGCTAAGATGAGTGCTGCATGCCTGGTGTCGAATCACCCCGTGCCACACACCCTGGTGGTGGCTTACACTGTACCTCGTAGATATAGATGCAGTCCAGTGGGTAGGGCATTTAATCACTGACCAGAGGGTCCTGGACACAAAATCCGGGTAAAGTCTACAGAAATTCCAAACAAGCACTCGGGGTGCGAGTTGGCGCAGGGATTGGAACTGCCCTCTTCTTAAATGTGTGATATTTACGCGGCCTTGGTCTACTCACGAGCGAGCTCTAGCTTCAAAAACACTTGGGTTGTTTCTCCAAGAGTGTGTATTTTGAGTCGGATGGCGGTAGCCTTGAGGTCAGAGCTTTAGCATCACTCAGATCACGATTGTTCCAGCAATCGTTGGAACTATCGTGCATTCACACGACGATGGTTAAAACCTGTGCTGCCCTCTAGTGCTTACATCTAAAGTGAACGAGAAATTGACGGTTAGCAAAGCTGTTGAGGTATGCAGGGTCAAGATATTACTGTGTTCAACGTGTATTTACCGAATAGTTTTTCTTCCGCCCATATCTTCCTTCCTAGGACAAATCCATGAAAAAAATAGAGCGAAGAGAGCTTTACGATTGCCACAACTACAAAATATGAACCCGTGGGTAAAATAAGTAAAGCCTCCAGTAACTCAGCAATGTCATGATCACGGTTCATGACTTTGAATTTTCGTATAAACCTTCATAAGATATATAATTTAGGTTTGACAACTATGAAGTTTATGGAAAATAATCAAAAAATTACTCTATTAAATAAATTTATTTGTTTGATCTCCTGGCACAATTAAAGGAATGAATTAATATTTTAATTCATGAGTTATGGTTTATAATCAGAGTGATTGAACAGAAAATAGCTTTGATTTGAAAATCTGTCCAATATTAATTTTGTCCAGGAGTGTCATTTATTTAGCCTGTGATGAAATTCTTTTCAGGCCAGTAACATTTCAGATTTGGGCACAATGTAAAGGGATTCAGCTAAATGTCCTAGCATGGTGTAATCAATGCTGATGATATGAAGTCATCAACATACAACTCATCGCAATTCAGGCCATCCACTTTCTGTATTAAATCAGGCTATGTCGCTTTTTATCGACTCCAGGCTCTGTCGCTTGTCGCTTCTCTTGTCGCTTCCTTTTCCGGTCTCCCACCGCCTAACCATCGTAAAGTGGTAACGTTCGGAACTACGTGAACTATTGTCAGAACATGCATTCACACGGCTAATTCGGCCAACTATCGCTAGGACGATCGCTCGGACAATCGTAATGTGAACGAGGCATTTGTGTTACTAACCATAGGGTTTTTTATTTAATGATACATTTAACAACTCGCTGAAATTAATCAATAGCTAGTTGTTTTGCCAGCCAGCTAAATCAAATCCGGCGCTACATGACCGGAACTAACGAATATTTAGCATGACTCTTTCACCGAATGAGCCATATATCAAAATGGAATGGTAGTAAAACAATGGATAATAGGCTGTTAGTTACGTGTAACTATGACCAAATTATATGAAAACATAAAAAATACGTATGCAATATGACTGACTGGTTTTAATGCTATTTAAAATCAACATCATCATCCTAAACGACAACTGGTGCTTTCATTTACCCCAGTTTTACTATATGGTTATTAAACATTATAATTTAATGTATCTTAATAAAAATCGGAAATGGTGCACTATCAGAATATTAGCTAAGATATGTTTTTCAGAAACGCTTTGCAAGTTATGCTACCGTAGCAAAAATGTTGAACGAATGGATGCATGATGATGACACATTAATTCAATTGAAACGGATTGAATTGAAGTTTCGTACTAATATTTGGTTATACATTCGGAGTCACTCAGCAAATACAATTACCGAATTGAATTTACTCTCTAATGATAGGAGCTTCTTCGAAGCTTACTTTGAAGTCCCAAGAAGTAAGATCTGTTAGCTGAGCACAAAGTCTTTTGTGGCTTTCGAAATAAATTTTGAAAAATAGTTAACAAAAAATTCAACCATAGTCACGTAGGTGTATTTTAATTACTCTCACCCCAGTCTGCGACCCTTATAAAGAGGTACAGGTTTTAAGGGAACGTAAAAAGCTTTACACGCCTGGAGTGAATATTTTTTCCCACATAGAGGCACTACATAGAGTAGGAAAGATGGGTGAAGCATGAGATAGGAGGGAGATTTTGTGCCCGAAATGAAAAAAAAGAACTGGCAGTTGCAAAGCCAGACTCAGGGTTTTTACGCACCACGGTGGAAGGGGATGGAAAAGTTCTGGAGGCAAAAACGAAAGTCCCTGAACGGGCTTGAATGAGCCGAGTCTGCTCGTGAAATAAGGGGATGAGACGAGGCCACGTGGGAGTTGAATAAAAAAATAAGTGTCGAAAGTAGGGGGGGAAAAAAGTGGGCAACGCATTTGCCGCGGACTGCGTTACGGAGGTAAGGCCTCTTTGCCTTATCCGGATGAAGGGAGGAATTTAGGAGAGATCCCGGGAGAGGGCGGAAGAAGGTTTTTGGGGAATACCTGCCTTCGTGGCGCCTGCAAGAAATGAGGCCGAGGAAGTTTGTTTGCGAAATGACTAAGAAAGAGTTAAGAAAGGGAGAAGGAAAGAGGGAGAGATAAGGATGTAAAGACAGAGTTGGGTTGAATTGGGTTGGAATGAGAGAGTTAAAACGCTTGGCCTAATTCTAAACTTATTTAAGTAATGCTTTTAAGGAGACTTTGACGGGGGGTCACCCATATTCATCTACATCTACATAATACCCTGCGAGCCACCTCTAGGGTGTTTGGCAGGGGGTGATCAATCACCAGCATGCAGCATGCATTTGGACTCCCACATGCACACCACACCGTCCAAAAAACGTCCCGTATAATAACAAACTATACTATTTGACACTGTACTTGTCGTGATGTTTACGGGCAGCCATGCATCACATTGCGAGTCATCTTGCACGTAAAAAAGCTATTGATGGTTACGTGATATTGTATCAGCTGAGATTTAATTCTTCTCGTCTTCCGACGAATTGCATTTCCGTAAATCTGTAAGCGCCGGTTAAGGTAACTTAACTTATTCATCATTAATTCGATCGAAGTGTTGAGGAAAGCGGCTTTCTCTTTCTTATCTCATAAGTATACCGTTTCAATATTGTGCACCAGAGAGCCTTTCAAAAGCCACATTAAAAAGTATTAGTGACGACACAAGTTTTGACACATAAGCGTCATCATCAGGTGATAAAAATGGGCAAAGCAACTCCTTATTTGGTAAAAAAAGGTGGTGGGGGTAAAGGGAGGGAAAAAGGGAGATTTATAGGAAAATAGTAAATATTTATTATTGGGAATATATTGTATTTCTAGAAGCCAAGTATTCAAATTTTAGTTTAACACAATTATTTATCGGCGAAAAACCTCTCATTTACGCCATGGCCTCAAAAGAAGCCAACGCAAGAGCAAGAGCATTTTTATGACTGCGAGGTGGAGTGCATGCTTCACTACGTGCTCATTCCTGAGCATTTTATAAAAACATATTCCCCTGACTTGAAAAAAAGTGTTCGAAGGCATCGACGGCGTTAGAATAAAATTTAGATCGCAAGTCATTGGCAGAGGGTTATTAATTGAATGATCACATTTTTTCCACAGAAGGTAATAACAATTTTGTGATAGACTGATCAAATATAGCAATGAAACTGTATTAGACACATCAGCACCATTTAAAGGCTGCTGATGTGTCTAATTTTGATATTTTGAAGGAAATTAACTTATTTACTATTTTATGTGTTATGTTTGGTAAGGAAATAAGCATAATGGTCATTATGTGAGGAAGAACCAAATGCAACGGTACGCAGCATGAATCTCTCTTGTTTTTTCCCTTTTTGCTCCGTGGTGATCACTGGCGATCGAAGTTTTATGCTCACAAAACCGTCAACTGGTGACTTGCCGTGACGTCACGATCCTCACTGAATGGCGATGTCAATCTATCCTTAGATATGGCACTCCAGACTTGTGAGTATCATCTCGAAGGTCGTCACCATTTGCCATGAGTGGATGATTGAACCTGAAGTGGAGACAACCAAAACTTAACAAAAAATATCATAAGAAAGAAGTTGACCCAAGTGAAAATCTTGAGATGAGGGCCTAGAACTGGGCAATCGAGGGTGAAACGTAAGCGGGAGAAGACGTGAAACAAGTGAAGGAAGTCCAGGAAAAGGTGAGAAGAAGGTTCTAGCTGCTAACCAGTGCGGGGTTGAGTCTGTGGGAGCTGGAAAAAGAAACAAAAGGCGTGGTCGCCCGACGAAATGTTGGGACGTGGGTTTCAGCATAGGACAGAGGAGGAGAGGGATGAAAGGAAGGAGAGAATGTGGGGCAAGAAAAAAAACCACCTCTGGGCTGGAGCGTACGTCACACAGGAGGGTGGTTGCGAAGGGATGAAAGCAGACGAAGGGAGGAAGGTGGAGAAGGAGGAGGGAGTGATAAAGGAGATGGGGAGGGAAGTATCGAAAGTGCGTGGGCGGCAGGAAGGAGGAATTTCAGGGGAGGGGGTATGCGGAGAGGGGAGAAGGGCGTGGTGTGTGGTGAAGCTTGTGGAATGTCAGTCGATGGACTCGGCAGCAAGATATGCCTTGCCTTGTGACTGTGCGTGCCTACGCCAGCTCACACTCACGGTGGTGGCGAATGCTAGGAATCTACGACATACCCCTTATACCTACTCTAGTGACACGCTTTGAAACACCTTGACTTGTCTTTTATGCTTCGAATAGTTGTGCGAATGTTGAAGAAAAAATCTAGACGCCACTTTACTTCTCAAAATTCTGTAAGTACCAAGAAAAAAAATTACCCTGGTTAGACCGGATAAGTGACAATGAAATCACAATTAAAACTTCTGGTAAAATACAACAGAAATTTTTCCTTTTTTTCGTTTGAATTCTAACAGAATTAAATACATTCGCAGAAAGTATAACCTGCATCTAAAACATGTGTCCCAAATCCTGTTCACACTCGCGGTAGTAAATGCCATTGATGTTTGACATTTCTAAGTGCTTCCAGTGGCACGATTTGAAACGCATAAATTCGAAAATTATGCATTGCATGGAAGCACAAAATTTGAAGAAAATATTTATATAAGACTGCAGTTTTCTCAAGTTCTGTGAATACCTATTTGCTTCGTAGTAGATACTCCATCGTATCCTGTGTTTTGAGTTACCTCACGTCGGATGACATAAAATCACAGACCAGGCTGGAGAACTCGGGAGAACTTTATTTTATTTCATCGCTGTTCGTTTATTATTATTTTCCAACATATAATTTTCCAATTCTTTGGGAATCATTTTATTTCAGAAATGCACTTTCAATGGAATTAAAGGAGGTAAGTCATTTCCTTTAAAGTCATTTCCGAACGTAGATGATGATACTTATCTCTTGAAGGAATCTATTTTTCCCAGAATTATGATGTATGGGACTAAAGGATTAGCTGGAGACCTATTTTTGGGCAGCTACAATAACATTTAATTGCAATGAAGATAAGAATTACTAACAATAAAGATAGAAGAAAAGGTGAATGATCCGTCAAATTTAAAATATTTTACCTCTAAACAATGCAGGAGATTGCTCTTTCAGAACAGTCATCCCTTTAAAAGGAGGTAAGGCAGAGAAAGAAATAAATACCGAATACCACCCAAGGAAAAAAAGAAAATGTTTGCTCTGGCTTAAACCATCACGGCTCTTTACTTCGTATACGGCTTTTCTGCATGATGGACTAGCTTCATAGTGGAGCCGAGAAAGCTTCCAGCTGGGGAATCTTGGGATAAAGTCCGCCGACCATGGATCCTTTAAATCGACTTTTGAAAAAAGGACGCTGAGTGGGGGTAGGAGGATGGAGAAGAAAGGGAGTAGGAAAGTGTTGGGCTAAGAAAGAAGAGTTTAGGGAGAGCCCTCTTCCAGTGAAAAAGGGAGACACTCCAGCGGGACAAAGAAAGACTCCTCTCTGTCCTCTCTCTTCTTCCATCGAAATCCTATCGAAGCCACGATATCATTATTCTTTTATCGGCTGTCAGACCTCCACGTACGACTGCTCCCTACAAGGTTGTAAGGCATGTTTTTGACCCTCTCCTAACCGAAATGTCCTTCGAGTCTCATGAAAATCTTTCAACCCAGACCTTTTCCCATGAACTAGATGGTTTTACAGCCACTGAATGTTTAATCCATTGAATAGTTATGGAACTGAACTTTAGTTCCAACTGGTAATGTAAGGCATCGTAAATTTTTCGTTATATAATGCTATTCCCGTAACCTAGAATGGATCGGGTAAGTGCTTTTGGTTTTGTATTTATTTTCCACCCCACGGCCCGGGGTTCAAATTTTGCTTGTAGTATCCAAATATTTACAAGGTCACCGGTCATTCTGCCCCTGTCATAGAGGACTACAATTGTGTTCCGGATAAATTCAGACAGCAGTTGATTTTCTCGTTGTTTATTAAATTAACTCTAAGTGTAGATAAACTGTGCCGGCGACGTGACGCGTAAATTGGCTTTCCATCCCGGGAGCTACGGTTCGAATTCTGGTGAAAGAAGGCATGTTTTGAATTGAAAGACATTTTGAAAAGATGGAGGCGAATTCTTTTTAGAGGAAACCTTGACCTCCGCTCGGTTGCTGTACGGAGAACAATTTAAGACGAGCGCTTCTTTCGTCGGATGAGAAATAAATCTTTGATATCAGGGGCGTTTTTTATTGAGAGCTGGCTACCACCTACTCAGCGTTTTTCCTTTCCACTTACCCCTTTCACATTTCTTAATAGTGCAAATGACATTAACTGTCGGTGAATGCTTAGAGCAAAACGCAATACAAATGAATACAGGAATAACTACTTTCCATTTCAACTTTCATCGACAAAGACCTACATACATTACACATGAACTTGTGACGGTAATACCATAGAGTAAGTATATACTTACTCTATGGTAACTATAGAGTAAGTATATACTTACTCTCATAGAGTAAGTATATACTTACTCTATGGTAATACATGAATACACAACGCAGAAATGAAATTAAATGAAAATTCAATGTGTAAAAAACCTAATTGTTAGAGTGTTTGAAATGGAATGGAATGAAAATGGAAAGGAAATTGAAAATAGTATTTTTAAATTAGGTTCACTAATTAATTTGATTTCCGTTAATTGAAATCCCTTTTTACAAATTCATAAAGACCTCAATAATTCAAGGGAACAGTTAGTTTAACCAGTCCTTAAGAATAAGCAATTCTACGAAAACTGGAAGAAGAAAAGGAGATGCTTCAGCCTCCACCATTGGAAGCGGCATTAAAGTATTAGGTTGGTACATTCAGTTACGTGAATTGGCCTTTAGATATCCAGCTTAGGTACAACCTGTTCATTCTAATTTGGTCCTATAATGCTAACGTAGAGGTAAAAAATATTACGATTTAATTACATTTCAATTACGAAGCGTATTTGTAAAAGAATTTTCCCTATTTTTCAACCATGGGTGTGTGCAAACCTCTTAAAGCAGCGAATTTTTATTTAAAACGCAGTAGTGAGCATATTTAGTAAACATAAGAATATTTAATCATTTCATAGATTAAACTTCTAAAAACTAAAAGAAAGAAATCAAATAACGTCCTTTTTTAAATTCGTATAAAAAACAGTTTAAATGAATACAATATTTAACGAACAGTTGTTAATATATGGTTACCTGCGGTTTAAAATATATGTATATATTATTATTATCAGTAATTATCAGTATTAGGACCCGAAGACGGGAGCTGGAACGCGCCCGAAACTGTCGTCGACCATAAATGAGTCGATGCGGAATTAACACGGAAACTAATCATCAATTTATTCACCGCGGAAGCCTCTGTAATAATTTTATCAGTATTAAAATTGTTTTCTTTTCTTATCGAAGGCGTTTTGTCTAGTCCCTGTCATATGTATTATTCAACGCAATTCTTTTTCTTTTACAGAGTGATATACATAAATCAGAAAGGTTTCATTTCATGGAATTATATAGCATAAATGACTTAAAAATCTTAGATAAATGCTTCCGTACGGGGTACACATGCAACCGTCGAGACTAAGTTTACGTGGCATACTCCATGAAATTAGAGTGATTTCTTCACATTCTCCATCTATAACTGTGAAATAAATAATATGGGAGTCAAATAAACGGATCATGAATAATTTTTATTGTTTTGGTCGCAAAATGTTAAACATGATTGCTCCACTTCATCGATTCACCTCCGCAAGACTCTCAAGTATGAGGATTATAACGCCATTTTGACCTCGTCCCCGTTCTGTTCTCTGACCTCTTCTTGACGAATGGATCACATTTCCGCCGACCCAAGTTTCCTTTCTCCAAAGCGATCACCACGTAATCCCTCCGCCATTTCGGCAAGACTCTCACCAGCTCTTTTCGTATTGTTCTCTTTTCCAAAATTTAGTTGGAAAGGAAGATAAATTTTTCCGGACTCCGTTCATACATATACGGTTGCTGATGATAATTCAAGTATACCGGGACTAGCCACGGTCATAACTTTACGGAGACAACTGCAATGCAGAAATCGTGCAAAAATTCTACAGAGAAAAAATCAATCGCCTAGTTTGGGATAGGAATTTTCGTACACTTGCTCGTGATAGAAATTTGATTGATTGAAAAATCTTAGCTCCATATTTAAGTATGGATACTTTTCATATTAGAAATACCATCAATTCCTAGTCTTTAACAGGAAAATGAGCATTTTACATACCGATTGAATCAATCCACCATTATGGAAGTGGACATTTTTCGCAAAAATACCTATTTTCTCTTCTACTCTCTCTTGAAAGGTAATTTTATCTATGAAATAATATAGTATGAGTAATAAAAAATTATGCGGCATTTTTTTGCAATTCTTTAAGTTTTCGAGTATGGTACTTCCAACTCCTGCCATTTCAACAAGAGGATAACGAAGGGTTTGCCTTTCCTCAATTTGTATTTAATATGATGCATTCTAAAATAACCACTGAGAGAGATCAATGCTAAGATTTTAACATTATTCAAAACGTAAAAACTTAAATTCCATTGTTCATGGCGATAAATTTAATATGCATCTTATCATCAGCACTACGATATCCATAATTTGCATCCATTTGAGACCTAGGGGAATGTGCCACATATTTTTCATATCTCAGCACACTGGGAAAAACATATCTATGAAATACGAGTATATTTCCAATTTCATGGAACGAAATTTCGCATTGTCCTATATCTCGCAAGATGTACGCACTGCATTGTATTCGTGGCAATATCATGTCGGCCTGGCGGCGCGGCGGCTCCGTTGGAGCAGTCTTTGTATTTCTCTTTTTTTCTCTCCCTCTGCAACACGCTCATTTATACCTCAAGGAAAAAAAAACTAGAGCGGCTATCTTCGCCGATACTCCACCCACTTCGCCGTTAATGCCCGAGGCGTCCGCTGGCGAAATCGCCTGGGCATCCCCACTGGACGTCGGAAGTCAATCTTCCCCTTCCCAATACCAATCTTCGATTCCGTTCGAACCTCCTTTACCTCTTCCCTCCATGGCCACATCCTAGGGGATCCGCTGGCTGCACACGAGAATTTATCCGATGCGGAATCGGATCTAGTAAAGGGGTTGAAAGGCTTTTACTTAAACGTCTGGGAGGGGGACGGAGCGAAGGAAGAGGGAATTTGACCTCACGAAAAAGCGATCAGAAGAGCAAGTGGATGGCGGTGCGGGTGGGATTAGAAGGGGTGAGCAGGGGCTACTTCCCCCGAATAACCCCTCTAGATCGATCACATATATAGCTTACACAGAGGCTCGCGGTGAAAGAAACAGTGAATGGAATAAAGCTACGTCCACAGCAACTTAAATTGGCGTGAGTCAGGGATGGATTTATGGTGGGGGGTCACAGGTGTCATGATGACACCTCAAATTACATCAAATTTTTAAACGTTTTTATTAGTTTAATAGTTTTACATCCTTCTATAGGAGTAAGGGAAAAGTATATTCAAATGTATTTCTAAAAGTTCCAAACGTGAGAGAAGTTTGAGTAGTATTTATCGTAGAGCGTAGGATCCCATCAACAAATTTTATATGGGATATCTCTCCCGGATGTATTTCTTCTTCCTCGCACCTAGGCCATGAACCCCCAAAATTTGATGCTGGATCCGCCCCTGGCGTGTATTAACTTTGACTGGCCCTAATAGCTGAAATATAATCCATCAATAATAGCTCAGTCTTAGTATCAATCGTGAAATCGCTTAAAGAGGAATGCTGATGATACATTTCTCTCGACTGGCACAACTATAGCCCTTGAAATTTTCTAATTTTTTTCGATTCAATTTTCTCGACTGAAGACCCTGGTAAGTTTAATTTCGCAGCTTTGAGGTGTTGTAAACCAAAAGACCTTCTCAAGTATTCAATTTCAAATTGAGTCCAGTAAAGATATTGTTAATGAGCCTTTAAGATTCGTCCATAACCTCTTGACTAGAGATGACAGGGATTGAGAAATTGAGGAGAGCTTCTGCTAGTCCACAACAACTAAGATAAGGATTACTGTTCACTGAAAGAGTCATATATCTATTTGTCATTCTTCGTCTACAACTGCCGACAAGGTTACATACGTGATTAATATATGGCTTTTTCTCTTCGCAGATAAAATTCAGTATAAAAATATTGTGAGACGTTAAAAACTCTTAAATTGAATTTCATCTGATTTTTTGACAGGCTGTATCGTCATGATCTTTGAAGAATGCTTAGAAATGACCACGAGTGAGCTCGAGTAACGTGTACCCTATGTGTATAGAAACTTCTCTCACAAAAGGAGATTACAATTCTCTTAGATGACCACGAGTGAGCTCGAGTAACGTGTATCCTATGCGTATAGAAACTTCTCTCACTAAAGGAGATTATTATTCTCCTAGATGTGAGAATACCACAGATTCTTCAAGTTCTTTGGATATGGCTTTTACGAGCTCTCAACACTCGGAGATCCGAGAATATTAAAAATTAGAAATGGATTTTAAATATAATACTCCCCTTTGGTTCATTAGAAACGATACCTAGAAAAATCAATGCCCTCTTTCAGCAGAACGCATCCAAAATAAGATAATTTGCCACGACCACTTGAATTTAAATAAAAATGGAATTTTTTAAGCTTTTGGGTATTTTTACGAACTTAAAAAAATAATTAACACTACGCTGTCAAAGCATGGGAATATAATGAAAATTAAGAATTATAAAAATTCATGGGATATGAGTGGTAGATTTTCACTGATACAGAATTGTAGAATTTGAATGAGCTAAAATGACGTGTCTGGTACCAAACTATTAATTTAAAAAACAAGTAAACAGACAAAAAAAGCTACCAGATCATTTATATAGGTACCAAATATTATTTAACCCTGGAACATGGCGAAGTTTGTTGTAGACTATTAACGGCCTAGAGTATATCCGAATATTTTACGAATTTATTGAAATTATATATGAAAGAGATGATAACATGAGTTTGAGAGATGAATAATAAATAAAATTTCAATCCCAAACTTAGGAATTTTTGGAGATTCTGGTAACCCTCTAGAAACTCTAAAAGCTGAAGCGCAACTCCTGGCATGTTTTATCTCTATGATATTATTTTTTGATTCTAGCCTGTATAAAATAACCCATCATGACCATTATTATACTCCCTACCACGATATGAATTTCAACAGCATAGCGTCAGTATAATATTCAATTATTTTAAATTACAATAAATCATAATTGGTCAAAATAAATACTAGGCAATAAAAATCAGTTTTTCTCTCCAAAATAATTGAATGTATCCTTGACTTTTTACTTACCTCATAGAAAATACTGCTAACATCACGAAAGATTCTAGCTTGGTAACTCATTTTCATTTTAATTCTTATAACATAGAAGATCCAACTTACCTGAAATAAAAAAGAATCAAAATTAGAATAGCTTTTAATATAGTGGACTATATTTTACTCATTCAGTCATCGAATTAGTTACGATAAACTGGCATCATAATATTTTTAATAAATTTTAGATATGTTATTATTAATGCTAATAATCACGTGATGACATATTTTATCCAAATGACTAATGTAGTCCAAATGGTTCCGAAAAAGTGAGATTATTAGACCCATTGAGAGAAAATTCTAAAAGAGGACAGTCTTTTTTCAGAAACTGCAATGCTTTCAACTTTCCAAAATTATTAATTAACTTTCCAGGGGGCTTGAAGCCAATTAAGTTCCCTCGATAAACTTTGGATATCCATAGTCCATGAGGTAGGCTTGAAGAAAGTAATTTTTCAAAGGGAAGCGCAAATAAAATTTCTGAAGAACCTTCCTTAAAATTTGCTACGAGGAATGATCCACTACGAATAATTATTCAGGCAGTACATTTATATTCTATCGTTTTCTCATATAGGTACACCACACACGCACAGCCAGCACATGAAGTTGCTCGAGAGAAAGAAAACATGTTTTCTATTTGATCCCGTGAGAGTCATCGTGAGATAACTTCGCAGACGCACTCCTCCTCCCCACAGGAATTACAACACACTATGCGCCTTGAGTCGTCATCTGTTCCCTCCTTTGAGCCATCGAGTAGAACACCCAATATCTTCCCGGCGGGAGGCCTCAGCTTGTCGCTTATCCTGACAACTCCTTCGCCCCCACACTCTTGGTCGGCCCGACCCAAGAAGCTCGCACCCCGGGTCTTCTTGTCTCATCTGCTCCTATATAATCTTCTGCCCACCTCTCCCTTCCGCCATAACCCCCCGATTCTTCCCTCTTTCCCCTCTATTTCTTCCTTTCCTGCAATTTCCCTTGCTTCTCGGGCACACTTGGAGTATGTCAGGGGAGGAAATGAGTACAATGATGCAGCCATCATGAACTTACGAAGATTTCTGAACATAACCACCAGGAGTTTTTCAGAACACCAGCCCATGTGCCGTACAATATGGACGCATTCGAACATAGGCAACTTATGTGCTAATAAATGTGATTCAACTGTGAGACGAATTGAATATCATTTATCATATTTGGAATACATGGACAAAAACATTTTACACGTGTGAACGGGAACAAGTTTCAAAGTTCCCGGATCATACTGTGCGCCAATTAAAACATGAGGGTGAAAGACGGAATAGTTAATAACGGGAGGTATTAAAACAGTGAAACGTTGTGATTCTACAAATAGTATAACACTAGTTTATGTGCTGTTCAAATTCTTTTTTCACACAAGGAGTATCGGATTACTAGATTCTTATCACAAAGCAATTAAAAGAATGCAAAAACATTATAAAATCATTTATTCCCAAAGACTACAAACTTCTAAGCCCTAACACCATGGAAGCCTCTGCTGACCATTAAATATTACCAATTTTCAATTTTACATCACATATACATTAATTGTCTCTCCGTAGTCAACCGATTTTATTCCATCGATTCACATCATTATTATGTTGCCTTTCCTCTGCATAGTCCTATCCCACGTCACATATTCAACCAAGAGTTGTAATCATGGTTTATTTATTTCTTCGCCTCCATCTCCAAAGATTTGTTAATCTTTATTAATGTCATAACCATGTTAGTCAAGAAACAATACAGGAAGAAGATAATTTCTCATGAACTGTTGAATAATATATGGAGAACGGTTGAATGTGGTTAAATTAAGATACGCAATTGTTAATATCGTAAAATATTTATCAACTAGAGTCTTCGTATTCTCAATTAAGCATGGGCATGTAGCAATGCAGTCGACATCTCAGACCAGAAATCGTAATTAATTTTAAATTCGGTAGATGGAAGGGGAAGATAACTTACGGCAAAAATTTTTACCTTCATTTCACCTCCACCAAGTATAAAATCGAAACCCTCCCTCAATCACCACTTCTTCCAGAAGGGCAGTGGTGTTTGAGGGAGGGTTTCGCCGGCAATAATGCGAACAATTACAAACGGGAGGCCGAGGAATATCTAAGAAGCTGTGAAACGCAAGGCAGGAGCACGTAACGTTATCAACTCATCTGCAAAAGGGTCACTAACTTCGGTTTTTAGCGTCAAGTAGATCTAAAATTACATGGCGGATAGAAAATAGGAAAAATTGCGTCCCTTTTTATAAGCTCTATCACAACCGGAAATGTAGAAAAAATTGGTGGACAAACCAAAATCAATATTAACAACAAATGATGGTGATAAAATTCTCACGAACGCTTTTGTCAAGATTATTCGCTTTCTTTGTAGTAATCTGTTAACCAATATACTGTAAGTCATGACCATGAGGGCTACCTATTATAGTGGCACAAGGGAAAAATATTAGTCAAAGTAACGAAACGTTGACTTTATCACAAACAACGTTTATATCGTATATACTAACATCCGTTTCCAACGTATATCACTAACATCCGTTTCGTTTTTCTTCCGGTTAGGACGGTTCCATTTTTGGTTAAAGAGAAGTTTTCTGAAAGGGTCCATGTGAAGCAAGGGATAGCCGCATCAAAAGTGCCACCTTTTTACGCGCGGGTAAAAAAATGCTATAGAATTTTAATCTCTGGATTTACTAGAAGAACGATTCGTTTTACAGATGGATGATTCATTTACTCTTAGACGAAAAAACTCTGCTCTATTTTGCTGGATTACATGCCCTTTGATATAAACTACCTTCTACCTTCTGGAGCAAGGAAACAAACATCTGTGCTCCAACATCGACGCTCAAACTTGTTGAAATGCACGATTGGTATCCGTTCCGAATGTAGTCTACATTCATTTCGTGGCTAACTGGCGCAGGATACTGAAAAGACAGGCTCATACGGCGTCCGTGGAATCAAATGTAACAAGGTCAAACTTAAACCTTCAGGTACGCAGGAATCTCCGAAGCGTGAGGATCAAAGGAGTGTTCCGATAACGGGCGACTTATTTTAACGGTTATTTTTACTGAAGCCGGTGAGAGAAAAATTCAGAGTTTACCAGAACGAGGGTCGAGATCAGAGGGAGTGGCCACGCGTGAGCAAAAAAATAACTATCACGACCCTTCGCAATCGAAGTTGAATCCGTGTTCGAGGAGAGAGGGGAATTGGGAAAATTCCTGTCTCCAACTCCTGTCCTTTTTTCTGCACTGTGCTTCCTCATCCTCTTTTTTCCTTTCCCTCCAAAAGCACCCTACTCCCAACCCTT
Source organism: Ischnura elegans (assembly GCF_921293095.1). Classification (NCBI taxonomy): domain Eukaryota; kingdom Metazoa; phylum Arthropoda; class Insecta; order Odonata; family Coenagrionidae; genus Ischnura; species Ischnura elegans. The sequence continues at coordinate 68,534,174 of NC_060248.1, read as the reverse complement.
TCGACTCGCGTCACATTTTTTTCGCTTTCATTTTATGTGCCTTTTCCAAGGCATTTATCACGAGCTTTCCCTCACACTATTTTTTTCCTCACCGAGCTGCAGAAATGTTTCTTTTTTTCATCCTTTTAAAGACCCGTGTGGTGATTTATTAGTGCTCAATGTGCCGAGCTCGAAATTTTCTCCAAGGTTACCACCTTGGAGTTGCAGAAACCGTCTCGCGTTCTCGATATATTTGGACCAATAAATTGCGCTGCTTATTTTTTCAATTATTGGAGGTTCGGGTGAATCCAGTTTCATGCTACGGTAGGCATATCTAATGCCTGGCTTTGACACAAATATAATTTTCAATTCAAATAGCTACCATTATGCCATTAATCCAGTCGTAAATTAATCAAGGAGGTAACTGCGGAATGACAAATTAAGTACCTTTATGGAGCCACTTGAAAGTGCACTTAAAGTGCGAAAATTCATTTACCATCACTGGGGTTCGAACCGGGGTTGTCCTACAGTCGCGCTAGGCGGTCTTGCGCTTGAAATGCTTACGTATTACTTTCCTTTTGTGCATTTTGGAGACCCGAGTTCGAATCCTAGTCAAGATAAACGATTTTTCTTTTTCAGAAATTCAGTCATTTAATTTCATAATGACATTTTTGTCCTAAATTCTCATAAAATATGAGTCATTTCAAAGGAAAAGTGGAATTCTACTTGTTTGATCCTTCTTAATTCGTTTGATCCTTTCTTTCAGATTACTATAATATTTTCGCCCAAATTCATTTAACTAATGGCTCGGTCTCTCAAAGATACTTAATATATTATGAACTGGGCTCATAAACATAATTTCGGATAAGCATCGACATTTAATTGATTCTAACTAAAACTAAATGAGGGATTTTAGTGTGTATCTAATACTAATGCTCTAAAATTGACGTAGGGGAACGCCAAGATCGGCTTTCTTTCAGAAATTCATTACTGCCATAAGGGTACACAACGAATTTAATTACGCCACCACTCAAAGCTTGATGATGGGTCACTTTTTAATCCTCGCCTCCTCATTCTTTTCCTGCAAAAATTCAGGTCTTATGAATTCCGACAGAATCAGGAAATGGGGATTCTTAGCCTTCCAAATGCTAATCCTATCTCAGAACGGTGGTTCTTTTCCTGGAAAAAACTTAATTGTTTCCGATATGGAAATCTCAGATGTCAATTGTACCCTCAGATAATGGTGAATGGTACAAATTATCAAAAAAAGTATTACTCTTCATTTTATTTTCATTTAAAGGATTAATTTTAACATTTGAATCACGCAATATGAAATAACGCTGAAAGACTGCCTTTTATTAAAGAAAAATGTATTCTCATAACTTTGCATAGCAAAATATTAAAGTTGCAATGAGAAATATTAAAAACACCCGCAGCTAAATTTAATATGGTGGGTCGCTAGTTGACATTATGTACCTACTGATGATATTGATATGAAGTTGTGATCTTTCCTCATTAGTCTGTATACACACACTGATAACTATGTGCCATTCAAAATAGCCGTTAAAGAGATATCTATAGGACATGCATTACTCATATGTATGATGTTGAGAGAATTTTCCCTTAATTTACCAGCTATACTCTAAAGTATTTCTTTGGAAATAATAATATAAATTATAAGAAATTAGAATTAGTCAACCCTCTCAATACAACTATCCTCCACCTCGGTATTTTAAGAGGAAACTATGAATATTTAAAAAAATGCACTACTTTTTTTTAAATATAAGAGTCTTTCTGCTTATTAACTTGATTATTTTTACTCTTGTGTTAATTTTAAGCTGTTTAATTTAAGTTTCATAATTACTGTATCCTGAGCAGAACGTTACCTGTAATTTTATTTTTTTTGCTCTTATGAGTTTCCCAGAGTATAGATAAAACCATTCAGTCATTCAAATATGTAACAATGGTCCCTTAGCTTCCATAGAATTTTCTCAATGATATCACTCCATGCAGGAAATAAAACAGCAAGTCTTTATTCGAGTAGCAAATTCGTCCTTGATCCCACCTGCGACATCCTGAACACTCGTCAGGGAGATCCCTGCAAACCAAAAACCGAAATGTTTTGCCGCTGGCGATGTGTTGGCGCGATATTGGACTAAGGCGGAACTTTTCCTCATGAAAGTCGGAAGGGAAGAGATGATTGGAGCTAAGGGTGGACAGGGCACGGGGAAATAACCCATTACTCCGCGTAATTTTCACGGCCATAGATTTTAGCGATGACGAAGGTCGAATGCTCGAATGAGACGTTATTAGCCGGGCAGTACGCTACTCATAAAATCTCGTTTCAGGCGTCCAACCTCGCTGACTTTCCTGCATTATGGTTGTAGGAGAGTATAAGCTGAGAAGATACGCCGGCTTGTCGACATTATTCGTCACACTGGAAATTTACGTCCTCTTTTTTTCAGCCTTTTGATGGGCATTATGATTTTTTGAGTGAGGTACTGGGAAGGCATCACTTCGTGAAATGACTTTACCTTTATATCACAGGTAAATCACTTTTAATGTGTACCTATATATCACATGCATTATTAGATTCCGATAAAAGAATCTACTACAGTTACATAGAGGACACGGGATCGTTGAAACTAGGCGTTTATATATGTTATGCGGTGACGAATTAGTTACCCGAGACGTCATATTACAACACAAAAAATACTGCAAGCCTTAAATTGTGGCATGTTACAGATCATTTTGACAACTTCAATGATTGTGCCTTATTGTATTTCCCATTACACGCTAAATTTTCCCGCATATTTTATGACTGCCTGAAAACAAGACTGATAAAAGTCGAGGATTTTTGCAACAATTGGGGAAATTTGTAAGTATCGATGGAATATTGAAGCAAAATGTTTCACAGAATAATATTTATTTCGACCGAGTTTCAATGCTGATGCATCATCGGCAGGAGGCAAGTGAAGTTCCGTGAAGCCGATGGCACTCATAGTCACGGGGAAATGGAGTATTATTTTCCCTTCCATTTTAAAACTCATTCAAACATGCGTATTATATCAATTTATTCCTTCCAATGCTTCATTTTTCATGAAAGATGAGTTCTTTACATACATTATGGATGCTTTAACAATGTTAAATTTTCAAAACATTTGTATTGTTCCTCTGAATAGTGCTAAATTTTGAAAATCTGATGACGAGTGTAGCTCTCTATTGCGTGATTTGGCATCGGAAGTTTATGACGAGCCATACTCGTCAATCCGGCGCAAGGGGTTAAAATAAAATGAATTTAAATGAAACTTGCGCTTTATTGTTACGTATTTCTGTGGGCAAATGTATCTTTACTAGCCGGTATGGTGTCGTGCTCTGCCCACTAGAGGTATGGAAGGGTATAGGCGTTCTCTACCCGGATTCTCTTTACCTCTCTCGGCCGTATCAGCATCCCTTCCAAGATCTTACCCATCCCCTCGGTCTTGCCTCGTGCCGGATTGGCGTCTCCTGTTTTCGGGGTAATACCTGATATATCCCGGTTGCCCGTCTATGCCCAAGCAATAGGCTTTATCCTTTGCTTCATGATTGCATTCTACATTTAATCTACTTAGGCTCCCCAACTAAGCCTAAGACAATGTTCCGACGTCATGGCTAGTGAAATACCATTTATGTGCATACCCAGGCCCCTGCGGTACTGGACAGGGGACACTCAAGCCAAACTTGGGTTTCGGCCGTATGCGTTTTACCATGTGAACGAGTTTCGGCTACTATTACGCTGGCGCACTTCACTTAAGGACACAAGTTGGAATACTAGCGAAGTTTTAGTGCAACGCACAACGGGTAAAACGGATTAATCTGACGTAGTTTGAAAGAAATGTTTTCTTTAATTGCATTCAATAAAGAAATATTGATAAACATGAGAAAACTTGAAAATTTTACGAACGTTATGAGGAAAATAATTCGGGTAAAATACGAAAAAAATGGCTAGGTTGAATGCAGCCATTTTGAGAAGTCGAATGAAGAGTGATGGAGTTAGAAGATATGTATGACAATGATGCCATACTTCATGTTTAAATACTTTACATGGTTTTTAGGATTCTCTCCCACAGCTCCAAGGATAATGGCAAAGCAAAATTGCATGTTAAATCGTTTTAATCGACGTAAAAGGACGCAATTTATGGATATTGATAAATTATGGAGGACCTTACAGTGGAAATTGATGCTTAAACTTAAATCAGGTGGTTTGTATGAAATGAGCTAAAGCATACTTTTTTGCTGGAAATGTGCATCAACTTATCGTAGATTTTGGCGGAAGTAAGAATGACAGATATCTAGAAGAGCGCATATCCTCATGAATATTCATTCTTAACTTCTTAATACCTCCTCCCTGCAATCATCCAATTTATTTAGCTTAATGTATTTCATCTCCTCCTTGCTTACCCAATATGTATTCCTTTTATTACAGATTTACGTATCCCACGAGCCTCAATACATCATGCAACTTAACCTATCTCTCTCAAACGTAAAATTTAATATGATTTATCATAGAAGCAAAAGTTTAAAACAATGAAAAGGAAAAGAATTGGGTTCAAAGTATCCATAAATTTGACAATAAAAACCATACATTCACCTAAAATAGGTTTTGCTTAGTTCTACTGAGTTTTTGACAAGAATGAGTTTCACTTTAAAGCCAATTAGCAACCTATTTCAGAATCGCGGATGTCAGTGTAATCTTCTCGATTTCACAATCAGCTGAATAAGCTTAAGGCCAGCCTAAAAAAGGTTTAAATATATTATTCACCCGAAAAATTTACGTTAACCAAATAGAATTTATGTAAAACATTACAAATTGTAGGAAGACCACTCTAATCCAGGCTTCACAACCAGTCGAGCACTGAAATGAACCATTCGTTTTTTCTCTTTAAACCTGGAACCTCTCCCATTTCAACGCATTATCTCTCAAGGTCTTCTTTATTCGCCTCTCCTTTTTTTGTAGTTTTTTCTCTAAGCCTTTTCTTGCCTCCTTGGATTCAACTGATTGCATCATTCCTATCCACAATAAATGTGGAAATCCAAAAGGGTAACATTCAGTAATTAGTCTGTTAAGTACACATAAATATCATTATCTGCTTCAATGTTTCTGCGCTATTTTCTTCCAATTGGTGATATTCTTAATTGGTATCTAAAAGGCAGCCATGAGGCTGAAGTTAATAGAGTATATAATATCCTAAGTTCAAGGAAAATAGTTACAGATTCTTTGCATAAGTATGTTGACTTCACCGCTATGCTATGGTGTATCATTTTCGTATTGTCAAGGCAATGATAGGTTTTATTCAGTGTCGATTCCTTTCAATAAAATCCTTTGCATGTGAGAGGCAGTGAATAAATTAATTTTACGGTGTAATTAAAATAAAATTAGATTTTCTAACGCTGTACAATGAATTTGCGCTAACATTCCCTAAATAATATACTAAAGGAAAAGGATGGAGGACAATGAGGAGATCCCGGGGGTAACCGAATCACCTTCTCTCATTACAAAATGTTCACCGTCTGGAGTATCAAGAAGAAAAAAAATCCCACGCGAACTCCTTCATCTGCTTGGACCCGTTTGCAGTATCACTTCCACGTCTTCGCCGTCCCATCAACCTGCAAACGCCTCCTGGAGTCTGGCCCTCGGACCGAGCAAAAGAATCATCAGCAAAGGACAGAGGGAAAAAGAGAAGAAGAAGGAATTGTAGAAAGGGCAGCCTTGATGGGGGACACCAACGCTTTCAGGGCATGGGTGCGTGCTCTCGCAGAAAAAAAAGAAAGACGGTCCTGAGACATTTAGTGGACGGAGGGGACAAGACAGAGACAAATGGCACGGAAACTACTAAAATCCCTTCAGCGCTATCTTTCTCCTCCGTTCAGACTCGGTGGCAGTAAAGGACGGGATGTTTACGTGCGCTGGCGAAGGCCCATGTGCACGTGTGCATAGTACATATGTTTTTTCGGGGAAAATAGTGTCAGGGACAAAGCCGTGCGGTGCGCGGGAATGGCGAAGATAAACAACGAAGTGGTCTTATGGGATTGATCGGGTGGCGAGATGGCCGAAAAAGATCAGAGGCGGATTCAATGTCGTGAGAGCCGCGCGTCTCCATAACTTGTGCCTGTCTATTCTTTGCATTGCCTTGACCTCTTCACTTTTTGAACTTATTTCTCTCACTCTCTTCAATGACAAAGGTGTCTCGGACATTATCTGGGTGAAATTTTTTTTCATCCATTTTGGAGGATTTTTTTTCTAATCTTAGTACATCAAAAAGGTTGAACTGCATTTAAAGCAAAGATGCGGATATTTTTTCTGAAGAGAGTTCAACTCTCATTAGATTAAAGATTAAGTGTCTCCCTCGTCTCCCAGCAATAGGGAAAGAAAGTCACCGTATCATCCGGTCGATAGACTAACGATGACTGAGAATAAGCGGCAGCTTACGGTTGAATGAGATCGGAAAAATCTGAGTAGTCTTCTTCAACTTCAAAAACTTAATACGATGACCAATTTACTGAGGTAAGATGTTGGAAGATGCTACAAAAATATTTTTTTACGCAAGATATTTTGCTTGATAATGGAGTTCATTCAAATGAAAATGAGGGCACGTTCCATATAGCATACCTAGTATCTTCTATATTTATTCATATCTACTTATCACCTCTCTTAGAAACAATACACTTAGTGGGATAGAGAATGCTTGTACACGTAGAGATTTGTCTTTAGTCCTCTCTTCCGTATGATCCGTGGTAAGCTGCCAAATGCATGTATTACAAATGGTTCCACTACATTGTTTTATCTTTATATTAATTTCATTATTCCTCAGCTGTAGTACATACAGCGGATATCATAATGCATACGTGATTAGTTCCCATCAACCTATATATAGTATAGTTTTTGCTTCGTATTCTTGATCAATATTTTAATTCGTCTGAATTAAAATATTGATCAAGAATACGAAGCAAAAACTATACTTTTCAGTATTTAAGTCCCATTGAAAATTGATGTGTAAGAGGTAATTTCATTTGACAAGTTATAATTTTGTTAAAAACCACAAACACAGTCCAGTAACTCCACTAATGGCCTGGTCTACCACCAGTTCACATCTCCATATATTCCTAAAATATTGCTAAAATACTCAATTATACAGCAAAATATATCCGAAAGTCTTTTTACATTCAAACAATCTGCTATTATTATTACATTTGTTTGCATCAGAATTTTGGTCTCGCTTTACACAAAATATTCTTTAGGACAAAAGGATATTGGAAATGAACAAGATGATCGGTCTCATAACTGAGCTCTGACATGTCCGTTAAAAATTAGTCCTCAATGTCAGCGTTATCCAAGGGCTATATTGGTACTGACCCCCCAATCAAATGTTTTCGACAACTTTCCACCCCAACGTGATATGACTTGACAATAGCCGGGAAAATTTAATTCGTTTTTGGGCCCATCTGGCGAAATTTAATTGATGCTAGTGATAAATATTCATAAGTTCCACCAATGGATAATTGGAACATGGGAATCATTTTGATAGGTATTGTGCAGAGTCAAGCTGTCATGTAAAGAACAAATATTAGATTATATTTATGCAAGTTTGTTCAAACTCGTCCCGTGGGGAATGATTTTTGAAATGAAGAAACCATTATTAAAGGCACAAGAGTGGGGTCTGAATATGGTAACCAATGGAAATTCATTGTATCTGTTACATATTTTATATTGCGTGCTGAGCGCTGAAAAGCGTAATTTATTAGTTTGGAATCACGTTTTGTTGATGAAATAGATTTCACCGAGGTCGACACTTGCACATAAATCATGACTTATACCTAAATAAAATACGTAGTGTTAGTCGGAATAAAGCCTTGCATGAATGTTTGTGATAACGAGTATTCCCCGTTTGTATTGTAATTATGCTCCTCACACTTTTTGCTTATTGCAATAACACCTTTCCACTGTGATCTATTTTTATTGAGAAATGATTGGTGTTCAGCATTGTTCATGATTTGAAAGAGATTCGCTATGGAAAATGGCGCGTATTATGGTAACAGGGAACTGATGGCAAAAACCCTGAGTAAATATATATATATAAGAGTGGATTAATAGGGATCATTGCTTTTTATACATCAGTAGCAAGGGCAATTATGAAATAGAAAGAGAACAGGCAGCGAACCCATGACGTGTATGAAAGAAAAAGGAAATTTTTGGTTAATAAAAAGTGAGACAACTCTCTTATTTAGAGAGTCGATCTCTACCCTTGAGATGATATATTTGAAACCATGCAATATCCTTATGTTCTTCATGCGGCCATTAACACAAATACAGGACCCATACAAAATTTGCATTCTCAAAAATAAGAAGGCTTGTATGGCATAAGCTGGAAACATATGTATATTTACGATGAAGTAAGGGTTCAAAATGATAATAGCTGGACTAAAATTACTTAAATATTTCAAACAAAGGAGCACTCACAATAGTATTTCCGCTAAGTTTTCTGAAAACTTGAGCTCGTTAATGATGGTCTAAAATGAAGCTCTTTTTCACTGTTTAAACACACTGTCTAGCCCAACTATCAAAGCGGGCAGCAAAAAAAGTGAACACATACATGAAACAATATCAAGCAAAGAGTTTGAAATAGCAGCCAATCAATAAAATGGCTCTTTGTTGCCTCCATGAAATTGTTTCATTGGCCCGTTATCCTCACAATAATCTGTGCACATCGTTTTCAGAATAAAGACAGATAAACCCTAAAATAAAAAGTTAACCAAGAAAGGCCATGAAAACCATGTCAACATGATGAAAGGTTATGTCCCACACTATGTCTTTCGGCGAAAATATCCGAAGAAACGCTTGAAGAGGATTTCTTGAAATACGCTAAGCTCTTCAGCTCACAAAAAATAGAGAAAAATAGAAGTCCACCTACTCGGATTTCATTCTATGCTACACATTTACGGCGAATTATTTCGGAAAATAAAGAGATTGTAGTCAACATTTTACTCTAGAGCAAAACAAGTCTCGCAGAATTTCATTAAATTGAGCGGCACAGAGTCATGAGGACTACCGCGCTCCGCAATTTGTTTGAACTCGTTTTTGCCCGAGAAACTTTTCGCCTCATCAATCCACGGACCGACATTAGACGAGTGCTCGGAGTGTAAGGAATAAGCGAGGGATGCACGAGAACGTCAAGAGGACTGTGTACCGAGACAAAGAGTACACAGCGCCGTAAATGCGCATCCCCTCGAGAGCACGGTCGAGGTGGCGTGTCTACCGCCATGAGAGCGTCTGGCCTCGAGGACCCATATCCCTCTTTCAGCCGCGCTCCGTCTTCAAATCATTGAAACAAGATCCCACAGTTATTTCTTCATTCTATCCCCGCTTTATAGATGTCCCACTTAGCCCAACGCTTGAACTTGAGTGCATGACGTACTATGATTTCTATGGGAGTAAAAGAAAATGGACATGCTAGACCGAAAAATCCTCTCTCTAAATGGAATTTCATTGAAAGAGATCGTTACCACATAACCTTTTCACAAATAGTTTTTCTTGAAAACTCACAGATATGACGTAAGAGGACAATAAGGCCACGATGGCAAAGGAATTTCATTCGAAGGTAACGGTACTGAGTAAGCTTTTTATTTATATTTTTTACTTGAAAACCACAGATATGACATAAAAGGAAAATGAGACTACACACCTGAAACATTAAGGCCTTTTCAGGACAAGTTCCGTAATTTAACGCCGAAGGAACACCTTATAAATACAGTAAAAGGATCACCAGGTGGTGTTAAATATTGATTGGTTCTTCATGGAATAATCAATACTTCTAATGCAAACTACAGCCTTAATGAAATCAAGTAGACGAGTCAAAGTTATGAATTTTAGAATTCACTCACACAATTGAATTTACTGAAGTTGTTGTTAAAAGGAGCAATGAGTTGACATCGACCAAGCAGTAGTGAGACCGTCTTTCGTCGCCAGAACGATCGAGTTACAGCCTAAACACCTGTGACACTACTCTTCGCTAGCCCTCCTCAGTCCACTAATTGGGTTGTCTATTAGCACACAACACATGCCAGACTCACCTTGGCATTCGGCGTGGCATTCAGTCAGTGGCACGAGAAACCACTTGGCTATGCTCAATGACGGCACTAGCCATTCGACGGGCGTCAATTAATCAGTACGCTTTGTTTGGGAGAAGGAATTTCGGGGAGTTTCAGACAATGCGGCTAGCCAACCTACTGTAGTGGTCCACCGACTGACCTCTGGGCATCCAAATCACTTGAGTGCGTATCCACAAAAGGGGCGTTGGTTTCATTAGGAAGGTGAGAGGGCGTAATTCGCTTAATTTTTCGGAAGCGTTCGGGCTCATTGATCTAAAATTAAGTATTTACTGCAGGCTTCACTCTGTGAAACCTTTCCACTATGGAAAATAAAAGAAAGAAACTTTGTTACTTTCACTTGTATATTAAAATAGGCACGACACGAGTTTAATTGCTTAGTTACATATGGTAGATGTAAAAATGCTATATAACCTGGAAATGAACCAGAAATCACCTTCATGTAGATGTAACAAAGCTAAGAAACCTGGAGATGAACCTGAAGCCGCCTGAAAATGTAACTATGTCATGAAACCCTTTTCGTACCTATTTAATTATATATACAAGTGAGCCAAACAAAGTTTCATTCTATTATTTTCCATCATTGATTTAAGATTTTTAAGACTGACCGGCTTCCGGTAATTGATATTTTTGTGAACTTTTTAAGTCAAATTCGTTAATATACGTCAGAGCAAAATCGAACTTCATTGAAAAATAAATAAACTTTTTTAAGGTGTTTTAATGGAGTTGTAATTCGGAATGCAATCTCATGGAAATAATTAGCTATCCTTTGATATGAAATTTTCTTCGAAAGCAAGGGATACCATTTGAAAGTAACTAAACACGATCAAATGCTACACTACTATGCTGCTGTTAATTTACTGTTAGCGACCCATCATAAACACACAATAATGCCAAAGAGAAGGTTTTTTGGTAGATAGAAGCTCTGGTATACATTTTTGATGAATAATTAACGTGAGTGCTATTCTTTCAAAGCTAAATCAGCTGTAAAAGAGCATAAATTTGGATAAATCTTGTCAAAATAATTTAAATTAGGCAACATTATGTAAAGAAAATTCAAATCGGTGAAGCTGAAAATGGAACACAAATGACTCGAGGCATGGAGCAGGCATAAAACACCTATTCATTATTTAAAACAAAGTAATGAAAATTTAAATAATGATAATTTGAAATTGAGCTTCATTTCAATATAAAATAAATAAGACAGAATAAATAAGATTTTTAAAAATATAATAAATAAGACAGCTATAAATTGAAATGGAAATTAGGCAAATGATGTTACATTAACGTGGGCACATATTTGTAAAACGTTATGTTACAAAGGAATTTAAAAGATAGATCTCTTCGGCTGTCATTAGTAACAGACCAAATACCCAGAGATGTACACTAAAAATATTAATAGTACAGCGGCAGAGAGCGAAATGGAGGAACTGCTAATATAAGTGCTTAGTTTAAAAAATAATACCTCGTTCTACAGGGAGAATCTCCATCAGAGTATGCTAAATTACTTTTCGGACGTCTTCTTAAAAATGCCACATTTAGTTCTTTTGTATAGATAAATAACACCTGAAAAACTCGCGTTATTATCTTACAATGTGAATGGAATATAACTTAATATGAATTTCCCCATATATTGAGCATAAAAATTTGACATATATAATAAAATACCGAAGTAAAATTTTAAAGCCTCGGATTCAGATTTAAATATTAATCAGAGTTTACTTCATGTACCTTGAAAATATTGAGATGGCATCATGCGTTTTAAATGAGAAGGGCTTTGCCATAATAGAGCAGGGGAGAGGGGGAGGGATGCGTATTCTCAAGCGCCCATATGCTGTATCCCTCTAAAAAAAATTCCGCCCTTGAGCTGCACTAAAACCAAGGTTGCAAGCATGGAATGGATTCCAGCAGTGATACCCGTAGATAGAAACTAAGCCCCGGGTTACGGATTAAACGTTGAGTCGGTCACTTAGCGGGCTAGCGACTGAGGTCTTATTGGAATGGCTGAACGCAATTCCAAGCGCTCATTCTCTCGTTTCGTGATTACTTCATCGAAATTATGCACGCTGGTACTCTCTAAAAGGGACAAGAATCAATGCAATCTGAAGCCCCTTTTTGCTGTCTATGCAATATTTCGGTACATAGCTGAAAGAAGTCAGTAGTGCATTACTCATCATCACTGAAGTTTCATCATCAATGTAAAAAGGCTAGCATTGATATGAATTGGCTCGTTTGTTATTTTCATCGCTGATTTTAAGAGAACTAGAAAGTGAGAAGACAATCATCTCCGTTGCTTGCTCTTTGAGTTAACGGCAGGAAAATAACATCGTTCTCAAACTTTACAGAAAGTGGAACGAAAAATTATTGAGGCCTCGCTTTGAATGGCTAATTGGTCAAAACCATGATTATATTCAAGACCTAAGACGATTAAAAATCGGCATCGTAATATGCTTTTAAATAAGTATTGAGCTCACAGATGTAGTGGAATGTGGTAGTAGTAGTGGATGTAGATACGATGACCTTTCTATTTTCCTCAGTAGGGTATATAATATTTTTGGTGCAGATTAAAAACTCGGACCAAATTTAAGTTTTGATTAAATTTATATTTACAATGCATTGAAAATGCTGAATAAAGATATTGTATTCCGATTTTATAAAGTTATGATATTGGATATATTTAAATTGAATTATAAAGCTTTGCGGATCGATTATCAAATCTACGGAAATACCATTCCTCTTAAAATGATAATCTGCGTCTTTGCCTATCTTCAGCAACTATAGATTATTATCCATTAGAAAGGCTAAAATACCGGAGTTTATGTGTTATTAAAATTTAAACATTGTATGAAATCTGTGGTCATTTATTCCTTTTCCAATTCAAGCTTCATGTTTCCTGATTGTGGAAACTCAACTCTAAATCAAGGGATAAGGAATTATAAAAAAATGTTTTAAGATCATTAGATCTTTTTAAACACTACTTTAAGGAGTAAAAATAGTTCTAGTAAAACACCTGATATGGCGGGGGATCATAAATCGCTATAAATCCCTTGACGACGCCCCCCGTCCTCACTGCCCAAGCATCCTTTCTAGAAGGCTTCCGAATCAACGATTCGCGCAGAGATGGGAACCAGAGGCCTAGTGTTTCCTGTGCGTTCGTCCTTCAAAACGTCTACTTAGCGATCGGCGCGTTGGAGCATGAATATTACGAAAGAGAACCTCAAGCTGGCCTCTGAATGTGTTGTCACTCACCGCGCATCTAAAAATGTTTGCAAAAGTCGCCACTCGCGTCGCTGACGGACAAATTGATCCGAGTTTCACGGGGAAATAAGTTAAAATCAAGGGTGTCTACCAAAATTTACATTCATGATGATGTTATTTATCAAATTCACAACTTTATAATGCTAGTTCTCGGATTTACAAACATTATACCACAAAATATAAGAAAAAGTGGATCGCATTGCACTCAAAACAGCAACGCGGGCATTTTTGAAAACTCATTAAAACGCAACCGAAGTGGCATCAGAAATCAGCCTTCTATGAGATGGAATTGAACCTCTTCTATGCATTCCCCTTGCGTTGGAGTTAATAAAAGCAAAAGTGCTTATGGCGGCTGCGTAGTAGCCAAAACCTGAGGTAAACACTATTACTATATTAAATGCCTATGATAGATATAATAGAATCCTGACCTCACCAACTTTGTGGTAGCTATTTTTAATGCAAATTATATGTTTCTACGGAATTATTTATGTGAGAGCAAACTCTGTTGAACAACCCCCTCCCTCCAAACCAATCACCGCTCATACCACATAGGAAATGATGTGGTAGGAAGTGGATGGGATCATTTGGTTTGAGATTTTTTCTTTATCATTAATTAATTATTACATGCTTTGTAAATTAGATTTTTCAAATCATGTTAGCTCTGCTACTTCGTGATTCAAACAATGCGAGTGACGAAATAAGTCAAGCGCTCCGATTGGCCGTGAGTTTGCCGTGTTGCCGGATGCCTTGAACACATCGCGATCCCCGGCAGACAAAGCATTTGAAGTCATGAGTTGTTCAAAGCATCTGACCAGGGGCGCAGCGAAGAATTAAGGCTAGGGGTGGTTTTTATGCACAAATAATACTTATGGGTGTGGGGGTATTGCATACTTGCCAGGGTAATCAGGAGTTGCGAGGGCCTTGCTTTAGAAAAAATTTAAGAATAATGCTTTAAAATGGCGAGTTTTAAGGACTTTTGATGGATATTTGATTAATCCTTACACTATTCTATAAGTAATACTGATAAAAATAAGTAAAATGGATTAAACTTAAAAATTTCTCTGAGCTCTGGCGCGGGGGTTTAACCCCCAAAACCCCCCTTCGCTGCGCCACTGCATCTGACAACAGGGTAAACTCAGGGCCAAACGGAGCGCTTAGCTCCAAGTTTCTGTGGTTTAAAAATGGTGCGTTTTCTATTTAAACACCATCAGTAATTTTGATTCCTACTGGCATTAAAATTTGAGGGGGGTTTGGAGTACCCTCCACCCCCGAGTGCCTCCTAGCTACGCCCTTGTTCACGCAAACTGGCAACATTGCCACACCCCAAAAGACCGCTAAGGGAAGATGGACGCTAAGCTCGTGCGGATGGCCCGTGGAAATCTCCGCATCCTGGAGAGAGAGGGAGAGAGCTTCAGAAACAGCGCCCGCTTGTGGAGTAGAGACATCCCAAAGGACAAAAGATTACGCTCAAATGCCCTCATGTGCCGGCGCGTCCTCTGGTGGCGACTGTGCCGGCCGCTCCCGGGGTGGGGATGCTGTTAGCAGCGGTAGTGCTAGGGGGTTCTTTTCCCAGAGGCTGCGCTCGAGAGATAGCACGTCTGGAAAATAATGGGTGCAGAGGGTGGGGATGGGGTTTTAGGTTTGGTCTACGTCCTGGAGTAGGAGTTTGGAGGGTGATGGTGGGTGAAATATTCACAGAAGTTCACAGGTCAAACGTTTTGTGTGGCTTGAGCGACTCAGTTGGGCCTCCGGGCACGTGTGTCAGATTTATTCAAATTCGGCAAATATTAGTGCCATTACTTTTTCACTTCTCTAAACCAGAGATATTTATTTATTGAACAACATGAATGCTTTAAATTTGACTTCGCAAGTTTTTTAAATTAAATAGAAAAATAGTTTAGCTTCGTACTAAGATTTTATTGTAATCTTCTAATGAGGGTCAACTTTGTGAGTACTGACGCTGATGCGCTTATTTACAGCATAAAATAAATACATATGCACTCTTTTAAAATACTACAAGGCACACAGTTCAACCGAATCAATGGTGGTGTTGAAGGCACTAAGTGAGATCGAGCGGATATGATGAACGCATACAAATGAATTACCGTAACTACCACGTTATAACAATTTTTTCACTCTATTTTTTTAAATTGGCAAAGTACTGCGGCTGAAATTGTATGTAACCCTTAAATCTGAATAAACAGCGAGAGTATTCAACTCTGTTCCCTGATTTTCATTGTATGCTCATATCTTTAGTCTCGCCGGTAAGACGACCTGTGTAAAATGCACTAACAGAGAAATGATGCCATGAATTTTGAGTTGACAAAATCTTGCTTTTGTAATCTTTAGTAAGAATAACATACATTTTGAAACGGAGCAGATTAAACTGAATCGCAAATAGCAGCAAAGGAATGCTTTTTATCTCTTCCTTAGATATTGGCAAAATTCCCTAGAACTACCGCTTCATATGATGCAGTTTCCGTGATCGTAGTAATCGTGCTCGTTCATCAACGCGCGGGGAGTAGGTAATGTCTGGCGTGAAATAAACGAAAGGCTAATGGCGCAGTTAATTACAATGGAGATAAACCTGCAGCGGCCTTGAGAGCTTGAACAGCTGTTAAAATTCTTAAAATCTGTCCATTCTACGTTACGTATAGTAGTCACTACGTATTTTGATTACTCCAAGAATGGAGCCTGTCCCAGAGCAAGTATAGGGCTGAAGTCACTTGCGCTTCGTTTTATTTCTTTTTACGGCTGCCGTTCTAGAAAATCAGATAGACGGTAAATATGCATTCTCGATACCTGCTAAAATTATGCAATTCTGATGAAAATATTACTTCTTATTACGGAATATATGTGGAGTTAGTATTTTTATGCACAAATTGGATATAATTAACTGGATCTTAGGGAAAAATTAAACCTGCAGATACTTATTTCAAAGACTTTTAAGATTCAGTAACAAGCCATTTAATTTCTCATCTATGCGTAGTCAATTAAAAATTTAACCCTCGTGTTTGAATGCATGCTTGCATATAAGATCTTATTACAAGCTTCAGGAATACCAAATGATTTGAATTATTCTAGGCAATCTGTACCAAATAAATATCAACCAACATTTATGGCATCAAAAGCAATACAGAAAGAATATGGAAGATCAACGGTCAGCCCAGCAACTTGGGAAGTAAGCACGTCCGCTAAGGATTCTTTTTATTTTAAAGAGTTTCTGCTATTCAGAAAGAGCACACAGCTAAAAATTTTACGCATGTAATGTCTTAATCTTAAACTATGATGAAGCTAAATGCATGCGGCCTTCTCCAGAGGTACCTTCTCATAAAAGTTACCAAGGACTTACCAATACTTTGAAAGACCACGTGGAAGACACATTCACTTTTTCAGTAAACTCAATAAAGAGCAGAAAGTATGGTTGTGTGGGGATCGGGTTGGTGTGGTGGCCAGAGTGTTGGCTTCCCATCCGGTGGGCCCGGGTTCAAATCCCGGCAGCGGCAGAGAAATTTCAGAGACTGCCCGATCCCTGCTTGAATGCTGTGTGGAGGACATTTCAAGCGCAACACTTCGTCCGTCGGATGGGACGTTAAGCCGTGGTCCCCTTGGTGCCTTTCGTTAAGAGCAGGCTAATGCCGAAGCCGGGTTTCTCTCCACCCTTCCATACCTGCCCTTCCCTCATGGCGCAAATGACCTCAGCTGTCGGTCGCCTCCTCCAAATACCATGGTTGTGAGGTGGTGTAGGCCATCCATAAGCAGAAAATTTTGTGATCGGCGGGTAGTCGAGAGGTATTCATTGCTTACAATTAGTAGGTATCTCAAAACTGTCCTATGACTTTAGAAATTGCAAGCTTTTGAAAATGAGTTTGCTGATCCTTTTTTCCATATCTATTCGCTTTAAAAAATTAGCAAAAATTTGGGTGACACTGTAGCAAGAGCTGTCAGCAATAACAGGGATATAGTACACAGTTATTTTGGCGCAAAGGCTTCCAAGAAATGGTTGCTAGCAATTTGTGTTTACGTCTTTGATATCTATCGTAGTATTGAGTAATTATTAGTTCTTCCTTAATATTGAAAGAAAGTTTAAAAAAATTCATATATTCGTAGGCAGAGGACATTTATTACAAAGGACATGAAGCTGGGATACCTTATTAGAAAAACCCTCACTCACCATGCTCAGGGTGACAACGAAATACAAAGAAATCTATACTTCTCTTAGGTAAGGAAAATTAAAGGGGGTTGAACGTAAGACAAACTGTCTAAAATACGGAAAAAATTAAATTTTTATGACTGATTAAGAGCTAGCGCTAAATAATATCTAAATTAAAAGTTAAGATAAATTTTTTATGTCAATCCCTTAGAAAAGGAAAAAATGAGGGTAACAATGTCATATAAATGTGAAGTGGTTTCATTGGGATATGAATAATCAATATTAGGTCATTTTTGTGCTAATGTTTTTATGCTAGTTGAGAGAAGTTGTGCCTCAAGGAAAAATTCACTGTAAAGGCGAGGTTAAAAAAATTAATACCTCTTCAGTAAAAAATAAATAATTTTTAACGCCATTTGGAAGAATTGAAATATTGGTCCTGTACTTTTGAAATTACAACTAGTATGACTTAGGGAAAACTAAATATCCAAAAGAATAACAAGGGGAGTATTAAAATGAAATTTCAATCGAACAAAAATCTATAGGATGCTATAACGGCTAAGTTCTCTGAGTTGATTCAAACAAGAGCTATTTTTGGCATACGGCCAAGGTTGTAAAAATGAATCATTCCACATCAAGTGATTCCATCACTCTCCCTCTTGAAATTTTCTATCTTGGAATATCTATTGTTGAATGGCTGATTCTGGTGGTAGCGTTTGTTTACATTTGGTTGATTTCTAATGGCAAGTTAATTTCCATGATAAGAAATTCACAAGATCAAGAGCGGAATCAGGATTTTTTTTAAATTCTATTAGTAAACATTCCAATGACTAGTTATTTTTCATTTTCCAGAGCTATATTAATGGCACATATTTCCAGGTTTGTCTCTGTGAGATATTATTGCGCTGCCGCCTTGAGTGCTCTGAATATACATTTACATTGTTTGATTTACTAAATATTCACATTTTGTCAATTAATAAAACTTTTTGGGTAACCCGTGATTTGTGACTTAAAATTCAACGTTCCTTCCCCTCTACTGGGAATCTCGTAAGGACTAATGTGTTTACACATCACCTGTTCGATTCTTTTCACTTCACATTAGTCCTGAAGAGGTCCCCGGTAGAGGGGAAGAAACGTTGACTTTTAAACTACTAGAAGCCGGTTAAACTAAAACATTTATTTGTGGACAAATAATAGACCACGAAAATTTTAACAACTCCCTATTCACATTGCGCTACTGTAAATTGTCAATAATTGCTGTACGTGGGCTTTTGAAAAAAAAAAATTTTCCTTAACAAAATAAAGTAGAAATTTTCAATACTGTCATCGGCTTTTGGCTAATGCGTAATAACCTTGATAGATCCGTTCATATTTACTCCGAGAGAGTAGGAAAAGAATTAGAAAGCTGGAGAAAAGGTTTAGCCAGTTGTGACCGAGAGAGCTACAGATCATACTGGGGTGTGTGGGAGCGACATGCTGGCACTGGTCCAACGTTCGAAGCAAGGGGTTGGAGGAGAAGGAGAGAGCGAGTGGGGAGAAGTGCTAGGGGAAAAGGGGAAAGGGGGACCAAGTGGAAAGCTGTGGGGGACAATGAGAACCCTGGGCGAAGGGGGTGAAAACCTCGGAACGGGACCGGACAAATCGCCAGGAGTGCTAGAAAAGAGATGTGAAGCGCAAGAGAATTTGAAGACGGTGAAACGAGCTTGAAGAGGACCCATTTGACGATTTTTTGGGCGAAAGAATTGAAAGTAATGGACCCCGAAAAACCCTTCCTACTCGTTACACTGTATGGGCAAAAATGGGTCAATCGATCAGCGTGGAGGTATGGGGTGTGGGCTGCAGAAATATTCCGTATGGCTGTGAGGGAGGGGTGCGTGGAGGTATATTTAGTTGTCTTGTTTCAGGGGG
Organism: Ischnura elegans; assembly: GCF_921293095.1. Classification (NCBI taxonomy): domain Eukaryota; kingdom Metazoa; phylum Arthropoda; class Insecta; order Odonata; family Coenagrionidae; genus Ischnura; species Ischnura elegans. The sequence goes on along the minus strand of NC_060248.1, from coordinate 68,514,736 downwards.
TAGGAAGTGTTTGTTTCTACATCTGCATTCTACCCTGCGAGCCGCCCCAGTTGTGATGTAGCGGAAGTTTTTAGGATACCGGCCTCGAAGGTCAGATATTGGACACAGAAAATTTAATTACGGTAGTTAAAGTATTAAGCAAGAGTAACTAAATGTGAAATTCGTGCGTAGGTTTCCGCGGCGTTGTTCACGATGACTGCTAATTTCCGGGTTCTCCAGCCGCTTCTGTACTACTAAGTAGTAACTAAATGTATTAGGATATGCTCAGTAAATTCCACGTACTTTTAATTGTCACCCCCCGACGGAATCAGCTGTCTTCTGATCGGAGAAATGATCGGAGGGGCATTAGTGGAGATCACATCACATGGGATTTTTCCTCATTAACCTTGGTATCATGCGCAAAAGCCGAATACCTCTCTGTTATTCGCCTTAATTAGGATTGTGATACCCGTGCCATTGTGGTTTAGGACCCTAGTCTTAGAAATTTACATAAAAAATAAAGGTGTGCGTTAGTAATATGGTTTGATGATGGCCAAGTACTGATTAAAATTCTTGTTTAGGTCTTTATTTTTCGTTAGAAATACGGACTAGAGTACCTATCTTTTCGGCAAGGCACCTCTCTTTTTTTTTCTTTTCATTTACATAAAATAAAATTCCACAAGGTTAAGCCTGAGATGATAGAGATAACCTTAAGCCCAGTTTGTGGTGGATTTGAATAGGGAGCACAGCTGCAGGAGAGGGATAGAGGAGAAGGTCTAGGATACGAAATGCGGAAGATCATTTTGTGGGACGCGGGTCGTGAGGGTGTGTGAACACAAATGTATGAATTCAAAATGGGGACGGAAGTGCAGGTGAGTCAGTGGTGAAAAAAATTCAAAGAGTAGATACGGCATTTGTAGGTTCCTGAATGGATCTCGACAGTGGGGAGAACTATTTCCTAGTTCCCGTGGCTCTCTCATACGATCCATTTAAGAACCTCACAACTCCATCATTCGCTCCATTTCACTTGAAAATCATTTTTTTACAACAATGGAAGAAGGATTCGACTTGTAGCCATTTCAAGGATACTTGGCACCATCCGGTGAGTAATTTCCTTCCACTACGTTTGACTCCGATAACGGCTTTCTCTAGAAGCTACCATGGAACTTACAAGATATAAATTCATGCCTTTTTAATCCTATTGCTTCCGTATTTGAAAGCGTCCATCAAGGAAAATTCTATTCAAAGTACAAATCCAAAGTTTCCTGAGATTATTAAGAACCCATAGCCCATGAGATACCTTTCAACATATCATTAAAATTACTATTACCAATAAGATAAATTACTTCGAAAAATCTATGCATACGATAATGCTTTACTCTGTGATCCGCAAAGGTATGTAAACACGCTGAATGTATTTGAGATAAGTTTTTTTATTTTTTCTTAGCATAACATAAATTATCATTCCATTAAGGATGTGTTATATGAATAAACATGTACATGAAACAATTGTAAGGTATAATATTTTTATTTATTGAGTGCAGTAGGTAATAGCCACTATGTCCGAGGTATGCTAAACTATTTTACTCTAAGAAACATATTCCTTGCGTCTGAATGCAAACGCATTTCGTGAATCTGAGAAAAATCTGCGAAGCATTCATTCAATAATAATCAAATCAATGTACAACGTATTCCATCCTCAATAATTAGCCATTGCTTAGTAAAGTTTTGTGTACTTATCGGTATTTATCACTAATGAATGGATGCGTTTTACTCAGGATTAAATAACGATGTCCCAGAAAAAACAATATCATGCATTTTTTTAGAGTTAGCCACAATTTATATTTGTTCCTCAAACATCTGTACGTAAATGTGCATTAATTTTTGGGCCCAGAGAAATAGTTTAGAAATCAAATTTTCTGACGCAAAAATTCTTGTTTTAGGTGGTTTAACGCTACTAGGGAGAGGTGGTAAACACTCACAGACTCGTTCGCGTTTCAACCATTATAAACTTTCAACCAAACCTGTTACGCACTTATATAACCAAAGGATATTTCCAGATAAAATTGATAAAAATGTAATATACATAATCTCTCCCCACCCTTTCTCACGTCTGCAGGTGCTACTACAGCCTGGGAGCCTTTCGTCTGGCTTTCTATCTATTTTTTCACAACTGGCAATTTTAAATTGCATTCAAAACTGAAAGCATTTGGGCGAAAGATTCTCTAACATTATATCACTTTTCATCTAAATTACTGAAAACTCGGTACTGCATTAAAGTATAGGCATCTAGAAAAATCTTCCAAAATCAAAGGAAATGAAACGAATAATCTCCATTATTTATGCACCATACCTATAAAGAAAGTAAAGCAGAGGAGATAATTAGCATCCGTTATAATTTCATTAGCACACAAAATTTAATTTCTAATTATTTGCCCAGCTAATTCATCGATTGAGAGGGAAAATTCGTTCGCCGTCCCAGCGGGTAAAAGCAGACGAGCGGGCCATCCGCGGCGTCACAGCTGTGTAAGCAGGCTTTTAAAGTTCACCCAAGCACAACCTGCCTTCCCCGTTCACATTACCTCGACCCGTGGTCGCTATGCTGTGTTGTATTAACCTAGAGCGCAGCGCAGAATCATCGCAGTATTGGTGGATCATGAATCCCAGGAGGCACAGGGATTCGGTTGCGGGTCAAGGTGAGAGTTATAACGCGTCGGGTATTGCTAGTGGTTTGCTCGCGGCACCAAGGTCTCGTTTAAAGAGGAGTGTCGCTGGAATTGGAATATCAGCCCGCGATATGCAAAGGATGAAAGAATAAGCACTATGAGGGGTAGTGTGATAATCATTAAAACTAAATTGCTAGGGACACAAAAATTTCAAGCTTAAATCTCTGGCAGTATCTGCATAAAATTACAGTCTCCTTAAAAATTAACCGGAAATTAAAAACTTCAGCGAACTATAATGTTTAAACCATTTTAGTGCAGCGGGCCGATATATCGGCTTTTACGTAATCCATTATTTAATTTTCTATAACTTGTGAAATTGCTATAACTTATTTCAGTAAACGTAAAAATATTTTGGAACGTAAGCTTTCACAGCGAGATTCATTGATGTCGGCGACTTTCGGGTGCAGCTGCGTATGGCGCGTTGAGATGCAAACTTTTGCGGCCTACTGCAGGTCGCATCATCATCGACATCACCGACATCAGTAAAAATATTTTGTCAATATTGACCAGGTTAACTTCAAAAATTTTTTAAAAATCGCACATGGATATGTAATAAAAGAGGTTTGTAAAATTTCTACCTAGTTGCTACATTTCATGAAAATATCCTTCGCATTGCTTGCCAGTGACCCAGAAAGAAAGATAGCACTAAGAGGGTTAAGCTACATCTGAGAGAGGATTTGATCTTTGTTTTTCACAAAAGGTGAACATTATACATTTAGCAATCATATGCTATACTTTAAAAATTGAAAAACTGAAATAACTAAAATTAATTTTTGTATTCCCGATAATGCGATTCTAAAAGTTTACTGTGTTCTTTGAACTGGCGGTAACAAAGAGCATAAAAATAACTATGCATTAATTAGCGTCAGGTTTTTCATGCTCGTGTGAGAAGATAACCGCAGAAATGTTTAGAGAGGACGAAGAAAGAAATTAGCATCCATCTCAATTTTTGAAAATGATAGATTATGAGTCAATATTTGAACTTATATAGTCGTTTCCCCTGAACTTACACGCAAAAATACATCTTTATTTAAAACAATGACTGCGTTGTACATAATTTAATGTCTAAAAAAAAGTTTGAAATTTATTCACGAAATGGTAATCAGCTAGCATTATAAGAGAAAGTTTCTGCAGCAGCAGCAGTAGTAGTTAGCATATGTAAGGTAAATAAATGCGAACTTTATGCTATGAGAATAAAATATAGTTTCTGACTATCGGTACGTTTGTTTGCGGCTAAGTAGAACGTAGCACAAGATTTAAGCATTAAATGTCTACTGTGTGGAAATTAAGGGAGTCCTATACAAATTCCTGTATACTTACTGATTTACTAACGCATCCAATCTATGTCGCCATATCCACGATGATTTGTGTGAGGCAGGCATAACACCATCGAGCGCATTGATGATTTCATAAACCAAGAAATCTTTTTTTACCCGTGTATTTTACTCATAATTTTTTTTATTAATGCAGGACAAACTATGCATTAGCAAAGTAATCTATATCCTATAGACATATTTTGTATAAGTTAGTGAAATAACAACTCTATTTTAATGTAGATTAACACAATATAGATTGATGGATTTAACTTCAAATACTTTGGTAGCAAGAAAATCGTTTTGGAAAGGTAATTTCATACTTAAAACGTTACTTTTCGTCTCGTTCATGACAAACATTCTCTGCGGGTGCCTAATACCAAAACCCAGAGCAAGAGCATCTGAAAGTTGGACTCACGCCCAACTTACGTAACGCGTCTTAAGGGAGACCTACTCCGAAAGATGGACTGGGATATTCTTGTTTCTGGCTAGCGCGTGCCTTAAATCCCTCAGATGTTCGGGAAAATGTAGCCACTTTCACAATCTGATAACTTCACTGTCATGATTAGAACCACCAATGGCAATACTTTTCTTACAATACAGACGTACACCGGCGCAGATGTTCCGTTTTGGCGCAAACCCGAATTTACAGTTTCCTCGCATCCCCTAAGAGCACGTATAAATCCCCAAGAACAAATCGAAAATTCTCAATGACGTCTTAACCCTTAGCAATTCGCGTGCCAAGGACGTAATATTACGTTTTAGTAATATCTCTGAAGATTGCCGAGTAGGAAGTATTGCATGTGAAACAACATTTTTTAATGATTTCCTTGCATAAAATAGTTCATATTAAACATTTAAAAAAATGATTTTTTAAGATAAATAATGACATAATGAAACTACCAAATACGAAGGACTACAGCCAATTAAATTTTAATAGACGTTAAGTAAAAATTGAGAGAAGAAAGAATATGTGCTTTCCCAATGAATTGAATACCTGAAAAGTTTTCGGGATCGCCACCGGGTCAGGAATTGCATTGCTGCCGACGTTTCTATGTTCATCTGCGAGATCATTGTTAGGTCTATGAGAGATACATTGAGTGTTATGGTGGAAAATGCGCCAAACGCTTTTCGTTGTATATGAAGCAATTTATTTAGAAATTCGATCAGGCTCATTAAAAATTTAACACTTAAAATATTTTAGTCCGCAAAACACGTTGTTTTTTATAAAAATTCAAATATATATTGAAAATTATTTCATGTACAACTGTAACAATGCTTTTTAACATGCTGTATAGTAACCTCTTCGATAGTCTCGTGTGATTCAGGTTTCATCAGAGCTCTGCTAAAATATTGAAATTAATTTAAAAAATCAAGGCATATTGCGTCCAAAATTATATGCGCTGATCGATAGACACTCCTTTATTGTCCATTTAAGAAAATAATGAGGCATTCTAATCATCACGTAACCAATGGCCAGCGTAGATATTCTTAAAATCTAGTTTCTAGAGCCTTTACTTCAATATTTTGGCCAAATTAAAATTTATGCTCCGATGAAACCTAATTGCACGACGCAGGTGAGGAGTGTGATGCAATACGAAAAGATGTAAGAATGGAATGGTGTGACTGGTGGGAAGTTAACGAGACGGATTGTTTGATTGTAAAAGCCCCCATAACTGTGGAAATCTTGAACAAGGGATCCACAGGGTATGTCCTTCACGCGACGGGGACCATGCAGGCTGCCATGCACACGGTTACCTTTGCTGAACTTGGTCTGTGCGAGACACTATCACTCTACCTCGAAACCTCTTTCAAGTTTTCCCTACTTTTCCCATCCCAAAACCCTTCATCTGTTTGCGATCTCTCTCCCTCCCTCTCCCAACTCTTCCGACTACAAACCCCCCTGCCGGGCACGTACGGAATTAATCCTCCATCCGTTCCGACTCCCCTTATCATCGGAATCTTGTTCGGACCATATATCCCCATAACCCTCTCCCCAGGCAATTCCTTCTCTATCTCCATCTGAGTAAAGCTCTCCCTCTCCCACGGCAGACCTACCCCACAATATCCCTCCAAATCCACTCTGAGCGCCCCACCCAAACGTATCCGAGTGTATTAATCAGTTGTAATATCTGGTCCCTCTACTATATTGGGTTCAACAGGGCACCAAGCACGCAAAAATCATTATTTCTGGATATTGCTATTTACTCAAAAGCTATACCCGCAAGCACAATGTAGAAACGAGTGATTAGACTAAGTGAAGATGATTGTACAAAACATCTACTGCCATAAGATTAATTAAGATAAAACAATTTTTTTGCAGTGCCATTAAGTCCAACAAAGCCTAACGTGAAAAGAGTACCAGAAATGAGCTCTTCCGTAGAAGTGCATTTTTCCTTCAGACCGCACTTTCAAAGTAACGGTTGCAACCAGAATGTCGTCGAAAGCGGCCTTTGCACGCAGAAATCCCTGATTCGAGTAAGTAGTACATCGAATTTGTGAAATGAATTTATAATTAAGGCTGAAGATCCTAAAATACCTTCGTATAATTATCTTTTTCTGCATCAGAAAAGGATTTGAAAGTCTCTATCAGCGGTTACATCTCTATATAGAGTACGCAAAAGAAATCAGGCGGTTGCATGAGACTCTAGATCAGATTACAGTCTCAAGTTATACATAATTGAAATATATATCATAAGCCGACATTTACCCTCCTTACTACGTCCTCACAGTTATCCTATTCAAAATCAGATTCTCATTGACTTTATCCAAAACTTGAAGAGACCACAGCTTGAATTTCATTCGTAGAAACCTTGAGTTTTCGAAAGCAATCAAAATGTATATTAGAGTTCAATATATGTACTTGGTATATTTTGTTTTATACACATAAGTTTAAAATAGGCACATTCTGGCCTGTATGCCATCTCGATGCATCAAGAATATTGAAATCACACTAACTTTTCTGAATATGTGCATAATTACTCAAATGGGGTATGAATCCTTGAAGAAAATACATTTTGCAGTAGCTTGCAACACATGCAGTTGGATAACGTATAAATAACTGGAGATTTTGACAAGAGTAAAATTTTTCTATCCATGCGATGCGTTGACCCATTGTTATCTAACTATCAATTATAATATAAAAATAATAAAAATTAAAGTTTAAAAACAAATATGTACCTTATAAAATTAATTGTATGGCACAATTATTCTTGCATAAAAGTATAATTGACCCACATGTTCTTCATTCAGTAGGTATTTGAAGAACCCGACTCTCATCTAAAGCTAATGGCGCAATAAGAAAAGGTTGTGAAGGAAGGATGGAGAGAAAATCGACGTCAGCATAACACTACTCTCAGCGAAAGGCCTCAATCGGACCTCAGCATAACGTCCCATCTGACGGACTTTAAATCCACTTCGCAAAGAACTCAAGCAGGGATCGCGCAGACTCCAAAAAATTTCCGTCAACGCCGGGTTTTGAAACCGGGCACATCAGTTTTTAAGCCAGTGTTTCTAGCTACCATACTAACCTATTTCCCCATGAAAATGTTTCCCTTGTGCCAAAATCCATCTCTAACATTTCTCACCAATCCACTGCCACTAAGTTAAATGTCCTTAAATATTTCTTGACGCCCATTATGCAGCTACCTCTCATTTCACAGTGCCTCCAAAAATTTATCTAGGATAAACGTAGTCCATTAAGGGTGTTTTGAGATCATAATCTTCACTTCAACTCGCCTACACTCAATTTGGCGTCAGGGATCGACCAGAAAAGTTTGCGCTATTCACATCACGGGGAGGTTCCACCGAGAGGCGCTTATCACAAGCTCCATACCGCTTAAAAATACCTGGTTTCAAGGCGGGAAATTTTATTTATCCTTTCTTTTTTCTCTTTCTCCGACCTCTCTTTTATAGATCGCATCAAAGTAAACGGAGAGGCACCGCAATTTTTTTATATTTATCCCCCTAACCACCACGGGATGCCTCGCGTAGTTTCCTTGACGCAGCATAATCCAATCTCCACCGGAATCGCGGCTTGAAGACAACCGAGACGCGAAGCCAGGGGAAGCCGGGAAGTCTCCAGACGCCGAGCCGCTCCCTCAAAACTCCCCCGTGGTCTTCTCCTTTCCCCCCCGGGAAGAAAACCCTGCCAAGTATTTCTTCGATAAACTGATACTCTAAGATAGGGGTGAGTAAGAGGGAGGGGAACGAGTCTGGTGAGGGATGAACGGCCTTGGATATCAAGTTTTCCACCCTTCTCTCTTCCTTCCTCCACTCTTGGGGGAGAGGTTAAAAGGAGAAGGGGTTGAAGGAGTTAGGAAGGGTGGGGATGTCAAAGGTGGTTTTCTCTCGGTGGTGGGGAATATCCCCCGAAAAGACGGATAGCCCTCGCGTGGAGTCGGGGTAAATGCGCACCCCCGAGTCGATATTGGTGGAACATGCGAGTCTAATTTTTCACCAGATCGCCCCAATGGAGGTGATACTAGGCTGAAAAGTGATCGGCCACTTCTCTTCACCTATAATTTGATTCTTGCTTCTTGTAGGGGTAAGATTATTCAATTATTACATTAAAAAAAACTTTTTCCTATAAATTGCGAAATGAATTATAAGCTTAATCGTCCATACACTTGTATAGGTGTATCATTATCTAAGTAAAATTTTTATGCAAGTGTGAACATATTTTTCCATTCCAAATGAACTATTCCCTGGAAGTTGACACGATTATTAATTAAAGAATGGAAATTTTCGTTGCTTAAAGGCCACTTTAAATATGCTTTCCTCTTAAATTCACTATAATTTTATTTTTATATATTGCAGGCAAATCTAAATCCACTCTTTCAAACGTAGAAACATCCAAATTTTGACCTTATGGTACTTGTAACTTTCTAATCCAAGCACATATAACTTGCGACTTCATGCTAATCATTCAGTCGTACGGTAAAATTATTTTATTGAGTGAGATACCGAATATAAACTTCCAAAAAATAATTTAGTTTAGTCAGCAGTGAGAATTCATTGGATGTACCAAAGCTACATGGCGGATATTTTTCAATCCCGTTGCTGTAATCAATGTTTGGAATTGAAGCAAACATGAGACGACATTCACGATACGGGAGTGAGACCTTTTCACAACCCCCTTACAAAGATTTGTTTCCGTTCAATACGGGCAACCCTAAGCATACAGTGAATGCTACAACCACTCGCGTGTGCTTACACTTGCACTTCATCCTGTCAGATGAATACTTTATGTGACGTGTTGCCAACGTGGTGAACGTTTGATTGATCAGAAGAAACGTAACACGAATTTGAGCGTGTACTAGAAGTCAAATTATCCCTTTTTCTCGGCAGCGGGGTTTCCAAAGCCTTTCTATTCTAGGCTGCTTTGGTAAATCCACGCATTTCCACCCCTCAATAACCCTTTGAATAGGATTTTACGACAGGCAGGCCCTACACCATCGTAACATCGATTCTAGCACGATCACCGCGTTCGGCAGTAATTTGAAAGGATGATGGTCTGAATTCGTTCCGGTCACCTACTCTATCTCCCATAGGAAATGGGTGTATTAAAGCGGGAATAAAATACGTGTCAAAGCAACATACTTCAATCAAATGTATTCTGCAAAAACCACTGACCCACATTATATAACTTTAAAACTAGGGGTGAGATTATGGTGGCACAGAACGAAAAAATATAACCGTTACTTTCGAGATGCCCGATTCTCGTCGGCTTTCTGATGCATTCTACCTATGTGGATGGAAATAAATATGGATATAACTAATTCGTCTCAACGTTTGACTGGGAATTAATCTTCACCGTTGCATTTAAAAGATGTATCCATTTTATCCTTCAGAGTCCTTCCAAGTATTTAATTTGTTTCCCAATTGTACCTTGCAATTGTTCTAGGGTTCCCTGTATGCATAAAAATAATTGTGGTAAGTGGAAAATTAAGTCAAAATACAGCGAAAATGAACAATATAAGAATCTATCAAAGTAATTAATGAATCGCCATTCATACTAATAAACAATTATGGCAAAATAACATTTATAGCCATAGCTTTTCCCTAAATTCACTTTATCTGTATAACGAAACCCTAAAACTCGTGAACATCCTTTCTAATATTTAGATAAAATTTAAATTTTCAAGAAGTATTTTTGTTTAATGTAGCTGAAAATTAAGTTGAAATACCATGAACGGTGGCGAAACGAAAAATATGTACACATTCGTTCTCATTATCGCACTATCCAAATTCCTCTAAAAGAAGTCAGGAATCACGTCAGGCCGTGCGGAAGATTTTATTCTTGACTTTCCATTAGAATTATTCCCTTTATTTTTTATATAGGCTCACGAACATTGGAGATCCCTCTGATTTACATCGTACAATGAAAAAAGGTAGGTTGTACGGCTACCGCACCTAAATTTGAACCTCTCGATGGATTAATAAAAAAGATCGGGACGGATGCGTGTAATGCAACTACACATGTCCGCGACGTTGGGTGTGTGCGCTTACGGGGCGAATTGTTTGAGCGTGTGAACTTCAATTATTTATTCCGTTACGCTCTGCGGTGATGCTCCGTCGTCGAATCCAAACAGACAGGAGGGTGTTGGGGGAATTTGGAAGGACACGAAAATCAGGGGACAGCAAATCATTCGGACCCACACGGAGAGACGCGGGCATGGTAACAAACTTAGTTTTTTTTGTTTTCCTGGATCGAGAGTGGGATGAAAAAGCGTGGATGCAGATACCCAGGGGTGTGGAAAAGAGAGGCATGCTGCGACGCGGTGACTGGGAATTGAAGGGAGAGTGTTTAATGCGGTGGTGATGTAGTGAGGGGACTGGAGGAAAGGCAGTGCGATGGATGGGGATCCACAGAAGGAGTGATGGGAAGTGGATGACAGCGAAACGTAACGATGTTGAGAGGACGAAAAAGTGGAAAAAGAAACGAGAAAAAATTACATGGATACGTCGGAAAACAAATAAATAATCGGTAAATCGAATGAGAACGTGACACTCGTAAGATAACCATTTTGCTTCTCGTCCCTCCTATTGCGTTGAAGTTTTGAGAGCTTAGAGTACTCACCAATAGAAAAATTTAGCAAGAAAAATGTTGCATGATAGAGTAAATAAAGTACGTTCACGTAAAATAATAAAACCTTAGCTGATGGCATCGATTTATTAACCAGATGGAGTGTTAGAAATCATAGAGAGCGTATTTTACTTGGCCATTGCAATACCAATGATTTTGAGAGGAGATTGTAGTACTATACAGTGAATAAATCACTTATACGAACAAAAAAGTTTGGGAAAGTAAATGGGTAGTTTGATGGAGAAAAAAGTCGTAAACCTTATCATTACGTGCGGAAAAAATAATTGTGATTTGATACGAACGCATTGAGCCGTAAAGTTCCATTGAAGTGATCTCTTAAAAGTTAGCATCAGAATGAAAAAATCGTTAAAAATTTCAAACTTATGCGTTGAAAATTTTCCATGATAGGAATATTAACTTATTTCACACAATCATGAAGCAACATTTGGTCATTTCAGAACTTTTGATGGTCATCTATATTAGTAAGTGTGCATGAGTATATGGTAATGTGTATATAAGGTATACTGAGGGGACGCGGAAATTGGATCGCAAACATAGTTATTGGGGGGTAGCCAAACGCCACAGGAATTTGACATCGGAATTGATTCATTTCCAACGATTCTCCCCAACTCCATTATTAATATTCAAGAAACAATATTGAACAAGTGCTAAAAATTCATTCTCCAAACACTTTCGCTGGTAACATTTATAAAAATTAAAGGGTAATTTAGATTACACGGTCATGAAACCAAACAAGTAATTCCAAATTTACGATGCCTACTTAATGAAGCCAGGGGTTTAAATATTTAGGGGAGCCAGATATTCTTCCCCTAGATTAAATCATTTACAAATGAAAACGTATTATATCTATATGCATTCCAATACCTTGATATCACACACACTCAAAGTCACAAGTCTCTATTCTCATGCATTTGTAACATGTATAATTTAGTTGTACGCATGCCTTCATATCCACCGATCTTTTTTGGTGACAAATTACTTGTGTAAAACTTTTGAAATGATCTTGACATTTTCAGGGTAAGCAGAGTATACGCTTGCCCAATATTTAATTAAATAAATTACACATGAGAAGATTATTAAAATGCAATAGATAACATTATCAAATTTGAGAAATAACTAAATGTGAAAACAGTCTATTTTACATACCATAATAAATGTCATCATTGAACATTGTAACATAATACCGTAAGTTTTAAGCAAAAAATCCGTTATGAAAAAATCGGTCCACAAGGAACCATGCGTCCTTTTATAGCATCAAGAACGATGGAACTGTTCCATCATGTGCAACAGAATTATTTTCAATTTTCCTTTACTATGAAATAATTTAATGGCGAATAGTTTCGATAAATTAAATTTCATTTTGAAGTCAAGTTTTCCTGTGTAACATTTTTACTGCACTAGAATTCCCAAAATCCAACTTTTTACCTCGACCAGTCCTCCATTAGCCCCAAAAACTCCTATCCTTATTAGTTTCCCATATCACCCCTCTCCTCTCCACTGTATATATGCGAGTACACGTGAATGCCCGACATGAAAATGATGCAGAGTATCCTAACTATTCGTCATTAAATTTTTTTATGGTAGTGGAAAATTGAAAATTATTCTGTTCAAAAATAACCATACTGAAAGTAACCATAAATATCTCTGTTTGAAAGAACTTGAAAGAGCCATTTCCAAAACATGAATTGCAACTATCCTTAGTGATGAACCCACTCACAGGTATATGAAGTACGGCCCTATAAGTCAGCATGGGTCTTACACGAGTACAGATCGAAAAGAAGATAGAAAGAGAGGAGAAGGATCACTTAGAAATCAAGCGACATTTGAGTTGAAGGGAGAAATTTATCGCCAGTACCCAAGCGGGTAGGGAAAAAGAATTGCCGCGAATATTCACTCGTGGGTAGGGAGAGGAGGGGAGGGGGATAGTGGGAGTCGCGGAAAGAGATTAATGCATTGGAAATCTATCGTTTCGACGAGATAAAACTAAAAAGAAGATCGTCTCTCAGCTATGCTGGAGAGGAAGACGGATATCAATGAAGACGCGGGTAGACAGCGAGAGGAAGCCCCGACGTAGAAGTTACTCGGGAAAACAGGGTAACATGCAGAATAATGGACCGGAAGTGATAGAAAAGAGAAAGAATATTCGAAAAGTGAAAGTTCCCTAAATACAGTAGGAGTTATTGCATCTGGATCTTCAATATAACACAGAAAATCTATCAATTCTTCAAAATTACATCACAGTCAATCATCCATGGGATAAATAAATAAAATCTATTTCAAAGTAAATCAAAATTTATACCACAAAAAATGCTATTCATCCCGATTTTATGGGCGAAATTTCTTAACTCTGAATGCGTACAAATTAAAGAACCTTCCTATTTCAGATTAGAAATTAGTATAAAATTAAGTTGCTTAAAGTTGCTTTTACCCATCAACTTAAAGCAATAAAGTTGATGGGTGTAAACGTGTAGCCTTTACCTCACTTGGTAATCTATTAGAAAGGGATTAACGTAATTTAAAAACAAATGTGCAGCAAAATTACAAATATAAATAAAAAGCATAAAAAATGCACTCAAACGTTTTTCGCGTTTTTGTTTAAATTTATTAAATTCTTGGTAAAATTCCTCAGCTAAAATTAAGTAATATATACAAATATTTCTAGATTTTATTAATATTACACCTTTCAGCAGGGTTACTGCTGGAACTGTATGCAAAAAAGCTAATTACTTATATCTAAAAGCGATATTTGAAAAATAAGACTGTTTTAACTCGTGAAGTTTATTTCGACACTATATTATTTCCAAAAGGGCAGAATTTTATCAACTTTGATGTGAGATTTAACTACACTATATTACTGCTAAATCAAAATTTTAAAAACGCCTCTAAGCGACCATCACGATTTTACAATGAGATTTTTTTACAAAAGCAAGTTCGCTCTACATGTACATCTATCTATCTAATTATGATGATCTAAACTTAATGTTTATAATATACGTTCATAAATCTATTGAGACGATAACTAATTGAAGTAGAACGAGGGAAAATAAAAATTTTAGAGATCTAATGGCATAAATAAGGGGAGTCATGGAAATTCTAAGAGAAATAACAAAATTCAACAGAATACGGGTTTTTGTAGTACTTACCTCAATGATGAGTGTCAGTGCGATAAAAAATAAATGGGATCGATCCCACTTATTTTTTATCGCACTGACACCCATCCATAATTTCGTAAAAGAGGCACTGTGTTCGATCGCTAGTTCTTCGAATTTATTATTGACAGTTATGAATTAAATAAAATAAGGAAAAATATATAGATTAAAGTTATAGAGAGGTAAAATTAGTATAGCTTCTTAGGGATTAAACCAACTAAATTGAAAACTTTCCAACTCTGGAAAAGCAGGTTTTCAACTCATAAACAGCGAATTTTCGGCTCACTTAAAATTTAACAGATTAAGTCAAAATCATTCGATAAATTAAGACTATTATCCGGCTACTTAGTGCAAATAGTGTACCTTACATTTATAACTACTATTCTAATATTTACTCGTAAGTGGTAAGAATAGAATGTAACACTTAGCATATAAAAGTTATTTAATGATTCAACATGCTTTACTGTACTCCAGCACCATCAGGGGCAGGTAAATGCCAGTAAATTAAAAGAATTTACAATCAATTGCATTAAAAGCACGACTGTCCTGACGATTTTACGTTGCTGTGAAATATCTTAACACGTTATACACTTTTTAAGTGAAAAGATGAGAAATGATTCAAAGTGTTATTACAATGGAATGTCACAAATCACCAGCCTCCACCATTCATTGCAATTGTAGCTAGATTCTTCATTCATAGGATGGATTCTTGTTTTAGATGTGAATTTGAATCAAGTTACATTTATAAATTTACATTTTTACTCTTGAATCGACGTTAGAATTTTGATAGATTAAAGACGATTTGCTATAAGTTTGCACTTCTTTACTTTAATACAATTAGTTTTACTTGTTGAGGCCACGATCAAAACGCGACTCACCAGTATCATGTGAACTATTTCGAGGATTCGGCACCCATCATTGGTCTCGTTAAGTAGACTTCCTTTGCTCAGATACGATCTTGATCAAGAGAGTTAAATTAGGAACAAGTTTTTGAGAGTGACTATGCTGGCGCAAGCGTCGCGTCGAGAAGTTTCCAGGCTCTACTCAGCGCGTAAGTTCCACTCCTTCAACTCCATGAATCAATGAAACTTGTGGCCAAGGCCAAAATCCTACTCTGCACAATAATCTAAACTGGAAATTAAACGACAGGCCGCGAAAACCTCAACGGTACCCTATAAACGTTCTTGGTATTGCGCTCGTAAAAAAAGAAGATGGGTTCGGGAGCATTTAAGTCTGGTGGGAGCAGTGGAGCGGTGCGACAATAAATCCTAACGAAGGCAATTTACGCGTCCGCCAGTGATTTTTAACGGGGAGTGCTCACGTCTTATCGTCCGTTCACGGTCGATCGGTCCCCCCGCGTTCGGATCGTACGCAACGTTGAACCTCCAAAGGTAAAACCGAAATCGCTAAAGACTCCGCGCTATCTCCTGCCTAGTTTTGATTGTTGGAAAATAATGAGGGCGATACCCGTTACCCCATGCTTGTCTCGAACCGTCAACGCACGTCGTTAACAGGGAACGACCACAACAGAATGTAAAAGGGTATGGCACAATAATCGAGAGAAAGCGCATCGCGCAGCAGGAGCCGGGAGTAGAACGCTTGAATTCGCAGAAGGTTATGTTGTCCGAGAACCAAGTACATCTGGCTCTATATTTATAAGCATATATTTATAGAAAATACAATCTTAAAATGGAATTATGATTATGTAAATATCATTTACACAGCCAAAAATCGATTGTAGAACCTCTACTTAAAAAATTGGTTAGGTACATATATTACAACCGACACAACTGCGGGTTTGGGATGGCATAGACGGCATCGATAACGTGACAGGCTATTTTACGCTTTAAATTTACTTATGGTCAATAATTTATTGAAGAAAAGTCCTTTATTTTACGAATATTAACTAAAATTTAAGATATAACGAATTCATAGGCTGTAAGAGCTTCATTTTCTAGTGACAGATTACCGTATATGTCTGAATATAGTCCCCCCTTTTTTTTTCAAAAATGCCTGTGGTAAAAGTAAAGGGGGGACTATATTCAAACGCAATTTTTAACTTTTCCAGAAACTGAAGCCTCAAAATTAGGGGAGGGGGGACTATATTCAGAGGGGGACTATATTCGGAGAAATGGGGTAAGTCCATTTTCAGACTTTCTTCATTTAGTTTTGAAATAATCAAACAAAGTAATGCCTTCTTCAAATTACCAAATCACAAAGGAGTGTATATGTCTTATTGATGAAGTTTTAGATGTTTAAGTCCACGCTTACCTTTAAAGACCCTCGAAAGTTTTATCTGTTTGGACTTGTTCTGGGAAATATTACGTCTAAGATATAAGTGAACTTTATTTACTAAGATATTAGATATAAGTGGACTATAGAAATCCATTAAAATAAACCTGCCTTCAACTAGTGTCCCTATTCCACTTTCTTTTGCACCTCTGTCCCCGCTTCTAATTTTTCTGCTTCCCTCCATCTATCAGTTTCGTAGTTTGCTATCATTAATTGCTGTGGTTCCGAGTGATTCATCGAGAAGGACTTGAAGAATTATTCCTCATCCTTTAACTGATAAAAATAGAGACTTTGGAGGGTTCCACTGACTACTGGGGAATCTCAAAGAGATTATGGCCATAAATTTACAAAATCTGTCAAATATTTCACAAAAAATGAACATTTTTATTTATTTATTCGCAATCAGTGAAGTTAGCACTTCCCTTTACAAGGACTGTTTCCGCGATTACCGGACTTTCCGTGGCGACCTTGTATCCATGAACTTTTTTGATCATATACTATCTGGCCCTGAGAGAGAGCCATCTTACGTTCCCATGTTTAACATTCCATTGATAAAGAATCATTGATATAAATAACAATTGATAGCACTCAATAACTACACACGCATTAAAAAAATACATTATCCCCAGTATAGACATGCTCTCCTCTTAGGCATCAAATCTTGTTCTCTATAACTGCGAATTCACCACTAAGGCGAGGCATAATTCAATGCACAAGCTACCGTGAGTTCTTTAAATAATTACCGATTACTTAAAACTTTTCCCGCTGAAAGAGCGCGATAAAAATATATCTATTCTCCATGCGTGAACCCAGCTATTCTATTGTGACGAAATAAAAGATATGCGTACTCCCTATGATGATATAGCCTTAAAAAGAACCGATATCTTGCGGTGGGATGTGAAAAAAACAATATTTTCGAAACAAAGTTAACAGCAGCAACAAAAGCAATAATTCTATTTGGTGGGACCTTTTTTCGGAAAACGCGGAAACGAATACACAAAATGGGTGGCGGAAGATTTAATTGGAAAAGTTTCCTGTTATCAAATTAACCGCGAGCCGAGGGAGATAGCGGGAGGAGGAGGGGGAGGGGTGGATGGGAGGATGGTTATCGCCCCGGGAGCGGATGCCAAACGGTTTCCATTACTGTTGGGAAAAGGAGCGGGGAAAAGTGGAAGATTGGGAGAGAAGAGGAAGATTTGAGGGCAACGCTCGAGGTGAGAAATGTGGTTAATGCATCACTTCCTCTCGAAGGGTCGTTTTTAGCTTATTTTCTCATACAAGGGAGAAAAGTGCTATTGTATTCGGTTTGTCTGTTTGTATATATATATATATCTGTCCTCACGTTCACGTCAATTTACAGAACACCATGCAATGTAACATGATTTCGATGATGGTTCCAGGTTCAGTATGAAATGCCACTTCCAAAAACACATGATGATGCCCAGGTCTTGAATCATCGACCTTAGTCTGAGGGTATGTTTGATTAGACACGATGATTATTTTGCGATTTTCACAAATTTCCGAAATAACTTCAATAATGTTGAGTATGGTGTCAGGCATGAGTTGTTAGTTATAAGTAAAGAGAAAATTTGCTGTATATCACTCACTGCAGTCAGTACTGATATATTATTTTTGTCTTTACTCTCGTCAAATTACTCATTTAAAACTTTTGTTTTTATAAAATTGACTTAGGTGAGATGCAGGGGAAAGAATGTACAGTTAGGAGAAAAATTGTATCACGAAATTTTTGGATGACTTGATGCCAGCAAGAATTGATTACTAGTTATGTTTCGGTCGAAAATGCACCATTTTAAAACTACGGAATCTTTGAGCCAAGTGCTCCGATTGATTGCGAGTTTGCTCTATTGCCGGATGCCATGGATACATCGCGATCTTCAGCAGTCAAAGCATTCGAAGTCATCAGTTATTCAGTGTATCTGGCGACAGAGTAAACTCGCGGTCAATTGGAGCGCTTTGCTCAAAGTTTATGTAGTGTAAAAACGGGGCTTTTTCAACCTTAACATCATAGGTATTTTTGGTTCCTATTGGTATGAGCTACCCAGGGTTAAAATTTTGTGACACATTTTTTATCCACTCTATATATTGGTTGAAGAAAAGAAAATAGCACTTTTCTCTCAAGTTTTACTTCGGTAGTAGACGTTTCAACCTCTAGGTCATACTGAATCTCTAATTTTAAACGTATTTCACTATTGCGTGATGTTTCATGTGTCTAATGATAACCTAGCGGATGAAATGCGTACTACCAAAGTAAAACTTCTGGAAAAAGAGCTATCTTGTTTTCTTCAAACAATCTTGACAATTTTGGGTGCATAGATAAAACCATGATAGGCATCTGTAGGTGCCTAAAACATGAAAAGTTCAAACCTTCTGAGAAGCTACTGAGGTAAAGTGTCATATCAGAGTTGCAGGAAAACATTGAAAATGGTCTTATTAATGGGTCCTGCATATCTTCTGATCTTAGCTTATGTTTTAAACAAATACTACGACACGAATAACGACTCGTCGTTCAAAAGCGATGAGTTTCCTCTGGCAAATAATATCAGAGATTAAAATCCTAGCCGTAAATGACATCGTAAGCCTAATAAAAAATCCGTCTAGCTATAAAAGTGCTAGTGAGTACTCATATAAGTACTGGAGTGCTAGTAACTACTTGAATTCCCTGTTTTAAATGGTCAGCATAATCCACGGAAAGACCGAATAAGGCGAGAGGTCCAGGGAAAGTAATGGAGGCGGAACGGGCACGATGAATAGCAGTCGCGGTGGAGTTGTGTGCAACAGAATTTCGGAAGGGTAAGGTGGTCTGCTGAGCAGGGCGCAGGGCGTCTGAAGTTCAGGGAGATAAGCATTTTAAATTTCAGCGGGCAGAAAGGACGAAAGAGGGTGCAAAAGAGATGGGTGTGGCGAGAAAATGAAAGCTGATGGATGGGATAGATATTTAGAGGCTATGGCGACGGGGAATATGCCAGGAGAGCACAGCACGTTTTTGAGATTCGTCGTCGTGAGAGATTATATCTAAGAAACAGATGAAAAATTAATTTCAAGTGAAAGGAGAAATGCTTAAAAATACTTACAATATCGCTAATTTAGAGTTGGCCAAACTCTCTTTATTTTATCAAATACTTCAGCCATATTTTATTTTCCGGCAGCGTGGTACCCTACATTGGAGCCCTTGGTTTCAGATCGAAGTGTCCCGGGTTCAAGTTGCGGGAGAGACGTTTGGACATCCCTAGGGGAGAGTTGCCTAAATCACACCGCTTCCCAAATCGTACCACCAACCTAGAAACCAATATATTATATGTATATGCAATCTAATGGCTGCATTTGGAACCTCCTGCATCACCAAGCACACCACACTTCAACTGTGTCCAACAGTGTAGTGACAAGTCAGAGGCGTAGATATCAAGAAAATAAATATCTCTTCTGCAATTTCTTTCGTCTATTTACAAGAATACTGAAAACAAATAAGTTTTATTTACATAGGTTTAGCTACATATAATATTTTTTAAGTCTATTGTGTTTCATTTAGTGATATTAACAGCATGTTATGATCAAGTGTTTAGGCAGTGGAAATTATTTCATATAGCATGGCGGTCGCCCCCAATTCACACCAAGTTTCTCTATACCTGTGCAATGTAAGAAGTATTAATAAAGCTGCCGTATAAAACTATTACAATGCATAAACACTTCTGCAAAAGACTTGTAATTTTTTTCAATTCTTGAAGAATTTTTTATCAAGCAAAAAAACTACATCTTTTATTAATGTCAAAGATATTAACTTTTTTCGTTCCTTATGCGACGGGTATTTTAATACACATGTTTGCTCTGTTGAGGGACCTAAGAAATAACCTTAAATAACTTGCATCTCTGCCTCTCATTGTCGTTGAAACATCATTTCCTAATTTTCGTCTCCAGTGGTGTGATTTGAGAAACCGGTTGCCTAAATCGCACCGTTTGCAGAGGTTTGAAATTGAATTTTTATGCAGGTGTTCAACTTGGATTAATTATTCCAAAAACTGTGAGAGAAGTTGACATTGCTCCTCTTATTCAGCAGCATTAAAAACTTATAATGCCTCACTTATTTTTGAACTAATTCGTTTTTTTCCAAAATTGGTGCGATTTCGGCAACCTTCCCCTATACTCAATCCTTTAATGGCAAAGTGACCCATCAATGGAGAATGGCTCTCAATACCTTTAATGCATGATATTCACACGCCTGAAGCTATGTTTGTCGGCAATCTGTTATTTAAAACAACGGCAATGTAAAAATAGCCCGAATGTGAGGAATTTTGCTTGTAAGGGAACTTCTCTTTGAAATTTTCAGGGGATTTCTCGTTTATATTTCTCGTTTTATTTTTGTTCGTTTCTTTGCCTACGACTTTGAAATTTAAAAAATTAAATAATATATATGCTAGCATTATTTGACAGAATTCACGAATCAGAATTTTACCGCTGATTGCAAAGTATTCTATACATCCTGTTGCTACTGTACAGAAATCGAATGATATACATAGTAACCGATCCTTTTAATGTTTGCTCATTAGCATAGATATTTGATTTTGTAAGGTTTTTGAATTAATAATACATAATTACCTGATATACCTGAATTATATTTTTTATTTTTTTTTCAAGGACTTTTTTATGGTGACCTTTTGCATACTTATGTGCGACAATGATAAAGAGACAAAAATGAAAGAAAATGATAATTTACTATAATAAAGATTACAAGGCAAATAAACAATACATATCTACCTGGTTTCTTGTTTCAGTAATACTAAATAAGAGGTAAAACACTGCCTAAAAATATATGCTGCAACTAATTATTAATGTTTACCTCAAACATTAAGCTCGATTACGGATTGCAAGACACTCAGAGCTTTTATATAGAGGAGTTTGTTCTTGATTTAATGGCTGACTTTTAGAAAAGACATAAGCATCTACATAGATATTTCGGGTCGTAAAAATTGAGTAAAATGATGAAGTAGAACCTCGCATAAAACTCGAAATCCATACGAATCCCTCCAGATTATCTACACAGAGTATGTTTGTGTTATAAGCCTGAATTTAGTTGAGGCCATAGCTGTCAACGAAAGCAGCTCTCGCATTTGCAACCAAAACTGATCGAAGGAGTGCCATTTGGCGTTGGCTCCCTGGTCTCAGCGTTATATATAGCTGAAAAATACCCCCTAAGGGTAAGGTAACGACAGGAGGCCGTAACTGCTTTAACGACCGGAATTTCACGCGTATTGATGGGAAGGAGAAGAGAATGGACACGCTTTATGACTCGCCATCTGCCTGAGCTTCACATTCGGTTACGGGGAGAGAGAGCAAAAACAGGAGACGGAATCGGCCATCACGCCCAATAGCTCCATCTCCATCCCATCCATCGACCCGTAAATGGACGACTAAATTCTCCTGACTCCGCTTACGGTCCCGAAAGCAAAGAAGCTGATTCCTGATTTTTAGGTTTTTTACCGCATTGAAATTCCAAATTCTCGCTCACATTGACTTTACTAGACGTTTCTCGGTTTATTATGACCCATAGATCAACAAGTGAGATACTCCACTCATCACAGTCCGAGTAAAAGTCATGAAGCTCATTTCAAAGGATTTTAGATACATTCAAGGCTCATCATAGGACTGCCATTTGAGCTATAAAATACCCGAGCGTAGTTCTGCATGCTAGTTCAAATCGTGTTATTTACCATTTAAATTTGAAGAAAAATTGAAAAATATGGCTAGTATCTTCCTAGATGTAGACTTGAATAAGGCGAAAGTTTTGATTTACTCGACAAATAACAGGAGAAAATGTTCTTTTCAAGTTCACAAGCAAGATTATCTGAGAAACGAGTTACATAGAATTTGCATAAAATATAACGTGCAGCAAAAACTCTTAAATTGCAGCCATTGATGCTATACTTAAACGCTATGGTTATTGGTAAGAATAATTTAAAATCAGCATTTTCATAAAGGTTCTTACGGAGGTGCTTACCGAAGAGAAGAAGAAATGTTATTTGATGCTAAAAAACTATGTCCCATTTTGTTAAATACAGGATATAACACTGGGTATACTTTAACATTAACGATTAAAATAAAACTCTGGCTCATCATAGGACTGCCATTTGAGCTATAAAATACCCGAGCGTAGTTCTGCATGCTAGTTCAAATCGTGTTATTTACCATTTAAATTTGAAGAAAAATTGAAAAAGATTACAAAATCGCATGTAGAGGTTATGTAATTTAAGTAGGTTACAGAAATAGGTATTTTCTTTACCTAGATTAACATTATGAGAATTTTTACCATCCTCATCATCTCTCCTTGGTGATAATAAATTTCGAGAATTTCTACATAGATATAATACTAAATCAAATGTCTGACTATTAACGAATTAATTTCTCATTTTTAACCTTCAGGTGCACTTGTGTCAAATTTCATGTCAAAACTATCCCATGCATGAGAGACTTAACAGTTTTGATAGTTTTCAAATTGATAAAGTTAGAAACATAGAGAATAAATTGCGAATTTTACTTGGGAAAACGATGAAGCACAGAGCTTTCATTTCCATGGGGTGATATAACTCTAATATGATATATCAAACAAAATCATTTTATGGACATGATAGCGAAGCATTACTCTCTCAATATGCTTTACATTTCTGATGATGGCTATTGCTAGGAAAACAATAGCATATTTCAAATGTAAAGTGAGACAATAATGGCGTAAGAATTATTATATTAATGATTTTTTTTAACAAAAACTTGAGCCGAGCCACAGGCGTGCAACTCTAAGAGTAAAAGTATTAGAAGTGAAGGTATTGCAATCAATAAAAGTCCTCTTACGAATCCTTTTTGGATTTTTTAAACCCATCTTTATGCATCCACTCTTCAATTCATAATTAGAACTCTGTATAAAATTTCTAGACAATGTTAAAAGTGTGTATTTTTGAAATTGTGTAGCAGGTATTTTGGTATTTTATTTTGAACCAAAATGGGACAATTTCTTTTTACAGAACTTAACGTAGAAGTTCTGAAAAAAATTATACAATGGAAATGCATCACTAACAATAAGCCCAACTTTTTGATCAAATTTCCAATAGATCTGAAAAGAAATTCGGTGTAGCCGCTTATGCAAATATCTCCAATGCAAATAAATCCGCTCCGTCGAATAAGCCAATTTCCGACTTCAGAGGGAAATTGTGAGGGCCTTTTTCGAGGGCCATAAATAATTCAAAAGTCGTGCTGGCGTATTCCATCAAAGCGCTAGATGTCGAGTGCTCTCTATGCTACTATTAAAGATACCTACTTGTTGAAAATAGAGATGTATATGTAAATTAAGTGCACGTATACTCGTTTTTTCTATTACATCTACCATATAGGCCAGGCTTTTGCTTACATATAAAAGGAGTTAAAAACCATTGCCGTCGCCACATCTATGATCCATCCATCAGAATTTAAAGCAAGTACCAATGTTAAAACTTCCGGTAAAATATTAATCAATAAACAGCAGCAGACGGAAGGAAATTTTATTCCGTTACCATCCATTAGAATCACCTCCTCATAATCGCCTCCTCAACTCTATCACGATGCACGTGGTAAAATGTAAAGTGGAATGGAAAAGTTTTTTTTCCACTTTCAGACCTCAATTTTTATAAGCAATGCTCACTCGATGAAAGCACATGACGGCTTCTCATGCACTCGAGAAAACATGAAATGACACTTAGGGTGTAGGTTTAGGTATCCGTATGGAAGGAATGTTAAAATTTTTAACGGAATGAATAATTTTGCTGCAGTAGAATTTGAGTATTCTCGGCTGCGTGTCTAGAAAATACAAATCCACAGCCCTTTCTCAGTTTTTCAAGCGGCAGATATAGCATTAATAATTCGTACAGTTTCAGCCGAATAAAGTGTTAATTCGTGGTTTTATTTCATATTTATGCTGTTATTTTCTGCTATTGCAAACATTTTTTTTGTAATTTGCACTACCAATTTCACTGTGTATCGGCATGATTCAGGTAGATAATATTAATGCAATAAAATTTTGATAAAGTATTTGGTGTCAAGTAGATAACTTCCATTAAAATTAATATAATCCTTAATTATATTATTGGAAAAAATAACTTTAGATGCATGACTAACCCGTCCCTTCTATGTTTAACATAAACTGCAATGATTAATTTACATGAATCATTAAAAAGACATTGCTTCACACCTAAGCACAATTCTTAAGCCCTCTCTGAAAATGTTTTGACACTGATGCTACAATAACTAAGTATCTCCAGGGGTGACGAAAATTATTTGGCTCTAATGCTACGGCACACTTTTTTATCTTGGAAATGGAGATTTATACATCCACTTTTTTTACTCTTCAAAGTTATAAAAGGTTAAGTAATGGTTAACTATGCTCAAATTTTAATAAAACTTAGTTACACTGCTATAATTTCCACTTATTCCACTCTTAAATTGTAGCTCATATTTTTCATGCTTGCTTATATCCCTTTCTATTACAAATAAGGACAGTTACTCTCACAGACCTGCAAACTAGACTTCGCCCGACACAAATTCTCTGCTCATCCAGAGTTCCAGATTGCTTCCCCCTGCCCTGTTTTGAGTTCGTCGGTTGACTGCACGTGGACCGCTGAATAAGGATCGTTTACTTTCACGGCCATAAATGGATCCTTGAGATGCTGGAACATTCGCGTAGACTTATTGTACAACCATTGTGTTACCGCACCAACCGTGGTTTATGGGACAAACTTTGTTGTTATCACTCGGATCGAGAATTTCCACCGGATTGTCCGGATGTCATTAATTGGTACTAATTACTTTAAGTATTATCGTTACTAATTAATTTGTGTACTAATTGGTAGGTGGATATTTTATTGCTCAGTACCTACAGTGAAATTCAATATAATAATGAATTTTAGGGCATTAAGGCAAAATAAGATTGCTTTTAAAAGCTGCTGCAAGAAATAATCCACTAAATTTCCAGCATCGTGAAAGTGCTTGGTAGAAAACATGACGAGCATTACTTGGTTGATGGATTGAATACTATTTATAAATTAGACCAAAACAGTTTGGGTGCGAAAGAAGAACGGGCCAGATCAGAGTCATATCGGGAGGAATCCAGCGTGACTTAACTAGAGACATGAGCTTAAGCCAAAAAAAAAAGAAATCGGTTCCTTACTATGATTTAGATCAAGAGAAATCCTAATGATTAACCAACACTTTATCCTCCCTTGTTGATTCCTACAGCGTAGGTTAGGAGCTGGAAGAAATCGAGATTGAGGAGAAGAGATATGGAACCCTAAGGCTATTTCCTGGGCCCATATCTTGTTTCCGCATCTCGGTTTAAAGGAAGGAAAAAGAAGGTTCCTTACGGATGATGGAAAAGGGGACTTTGCGAGAAGAGGAGATTTTGTGGGGATAAAAAAGGCATGGTCCGATGCGCTTGGATATTTGTGGTGACTTCCCACACCAATGTTCATTCATTTACCCTATTATAACCCAATGTTGCTGCTGAGTAAAATCAAAATGGATATATTTTCAGCTCTATTCAGGAAATATTTAAACTACGTGTTCTTTCGTGATATAAAGTTAAATGGTGAAATATGTAGCTGCCACAATAATTATGATTTGAGTAGAAAATTTCTACTTTTTTAAAATGAGAAGTTTTGAAATGTAATTTCTTCAACAAGAAGCTCTGGGTTAGAAAGATTTAATCTTGGAATTTCATTTAAATTCAATGAATTTTCCGAGAATATGAGAATGCGCAATGCTGCACTTTTGACTTCCATCGGCACGATGACTTTCAATTGACTTAACTTACCCAACAGGCGCAGCCGACTCAGCCTTCTCCTGAAATCAAGCTTCACGCATTTGCTACTGGACCCATGGCCTATGCAATCGGGAAATCGTTATTCAGCGTCTTGCAGAACTTGACCTTCAAGCACTTACCAAGTGAGCTGAGCAACCGTGAATTATGCTTGGCCACTATATGCTACAAAAATCCTTACTCTTCACTCTTCTACTCTTTACCGTAATATAACAAACTCAAACAAAATGACAATGTCTTAATTTGTTACTTAAGGTCTAATACAGGGTCGCATGTTGTCCAAATAATCCCTGAAAATCATTTCAAAAGTGTTAAAAACTTTATCCTAACAATCACTACGCTACAATTTGATTCAAAAGTCTCAGTTTCAAGGCATACTCTTATATAATGTAGAACGTTGCAAATCTTTACGAAGAGAAGATATTGAGCGCCCTTCAATCAATAGCCATTTGCCACCGCAAACAATACAGAAGTTATGGGATCAAGAGAGCTAAATGAAGTCTATATATATTGCACAATATAGCAACCCTATTTTATGGCTGCTAACAAGCCATTCTTATTACAATGTTCATCATGCTTTCTGCAGGTTCACACCGTATATTTGGAGATATACCAATCCTTAACGGAGCCTTAATGCTAATTGTAAGTGTCGTTAGAAAAAATCTGAACACTTGAAAAAAGCCTTGAAAATCCTATATTGACTTTATTTTAAGGCTAACCACAATCACATTATTATAGTTTTATAAATTATTTATGCATCAGAAATTTATATTTCATTCACGGTCAAACTCAAAAACTCAAATTTTCTCAAACTCATGTGGTTCGCGAACTCCCAAATTTTCCAAAGCCGGTATCATTAAGGACCACCCCGATTAAATACCCTGCAACAGTTAATCACCTAGGACATTGTCAAAGCTAAGGACTTGGAAGATTAGGAGGTCAAGAGGGGGATAATCACTAAAATAGGGTTAAGGAGAATCATGCCGAAGTGAAAGAGGAAAGGGTTACAGGGAGGTGAAATCGTCTAGTTCAGGGTTAAGTGAGGAGCCATTATCCAGAACAAAGACCCCTTTATATAAGGAGCCCTTGCAAGGCAGAAGCTCGGATAAGGATTAGGCGATTGAGGATGCTGAAGACACACCAGATTGGGGGTCTTCCGAAAGCACCGCAGTCCATGGACTAAATAGTGACTATTTCCTTGGAAGGCTAAAGTAATAGGCATCAAAAAATTTTAACGTCATATTTTTATACTTCATTTTCTTTTGCATAACGTTATATCGTCATATTTAACATACTTAGTGAAATACAGAGTTGCCTCCAAGGAAATGTTGGATAAAAAACTACCTGCGGATGACTATAAATTAAAACCGGTTGTACTAACAATAAAATAGTTAGGGAAAATTGCAAGAAATATAATACTGAATCTTCAAAGAAAATTTTCGGATTCGAGTTAGAATTCAAGAATGTGTTTTTAGATGGAAGGGAGGAAGTTTTGCTGGTTACTGGTTGGTTGAAAATTTGGACGATTTCTTGGGGACAGTCGTAGTTGAGCCTGAATACCAAGGAATTTACAGTTTCTTTTAAACTTGATTATCAACAACATGAACAATGCTCATGAGGAATAATCAACAGAAATAAATTCCGCCGCATATGATCGCAATAAATGATCTGACTAATATTTTACCAGCTGTAGCCAAATAAGAGACTGGTAACGCTGTTTTGGCCACCCTATATTGGCATAATCATAACAAAAATTCGGGATTTTAATGAGAAACTTGAAGGAAAACTCCGTTAATTCTTTATATTTTATTTATTTACATGGTATCAACTTAATTTTAAAAGCAATTTATGGCAATGAATACATTCCAGAAGCAGTCTTAATGAAGCTTTTGTCGTACATCAGAGACAAATTTTCTTCCTTCGTTTTCTTGAGTATTTTCATGTAGGTATATATATTTATGGGGGTATTTGGGAATTTTATGGGTATTTCCGCTTACAGCTAAATCAATAAATTTAGCAATCAACCATTTCCAATCAAAATTTCTTTTATGACAGTATTTTAAAAATCACAGTTTATTTTACGGCTATTAAAAACTTCCGAACCACAACTTTAACAATCTAGCAGTCAGAGAATGCAAAAGTCAGTCATCCAGCCTCACGATAATAGCGACATTGACTGGAGATTTCGAGGAAATTACCTAATTGTTAAGGGAAAATAAGCGGGATTAAGACTTTTACCTTAAAAACAAGGAGCAGTGGGTGGAAAGGGTGGGCTCGAGGTAACCCCACAGTTAACGCTCATCCCCAACATGGACATCGGCCCTGACAATTGGGAGAATCTGGTGGGCGCAAATTGCCCCCGGGTCTCCGCTCGCGGCCAATCGTTTCCCCCCAATTCCTCCACATCCACCCCCACTTCCCGCGCTTCTAGCCTCCCCGTTCACTCTCGGGTAGCAGACGGAAAAAGTGGCATTTGCGGAAATTGAAGTATTCTGCGAGAGCCAATGGGGGTGATCTGGAAAGATTGGTAGGAGAGAACAGACGAAAGAGAGGAAGATAGAAGCGAAAGGTCAATGACTTGGCCAATCTAGTGGAATTCCGAATAATAGAAACGACAAGATTCATAGGATATATGTTTCTGTAATGTTTACGTTAACGGTGCGTCGGAAAGAGATGAACAATAATTTGATGTAAAGAAGGAAATTTTGTCGAAATGAAGAATGGACAAAATATACTAGCATTTACCTCTTTGTATCATAGTCAGCGCTACGCTGTATAACTCCTCTGAAGTATGGTGATGTAATTCCCAGGTAGCACGATTTCAACCGCAAATTTCAACATCCTCATCCTAATACCCTGTATTTTACATATCGAAAACTATTGCAAAACACCAATTTAGATCAGTTTTTGCTTACAGCATGTATTCAGGAAAATATTTTACTCACATTTTTAGTCATTTTATGTATATGACTATATTCCCTGAAAATATTTTGAAAATTGGTTCAAACACATCCGTCTATAGGATTTTTAAAAAATTGTCGTTTGAAAACTTCGAACAAATATTGCCTATCACCTGGACGATTGTTTCTTGTAACATTCCTTATTTGCATATAATAGAGACTCATACCTTACTTATAAAAGAGACCAAATGTACTCTGAAAAAAAGTCTTTTCTCCCTAATGATGCTCATGAAATTTGGACTCCTAAGTCAAATGAAATATTTCATGAAACTTTCCTGAAACAATAGTTTTCGGGAGAACGGCCCTAAACTTATAACCTGTCCATGGGGATTGATGCGATGTATTTTAAATTAGGCCGGTTACAAAGCAAGATATTATGCAATAATATTTATGCCCATTAAAAAAGAATCTCGTTACAGCTTTAAGCAACTGCATGCGACAACTAATACGGATTATTGGATCCCTCAAATTAAAGTAACCCTTTAAACACTAAACATTGTGATGGGCTGAGAAATTTCACCTAATTTCCAGCTTCCATCAAAATTCGAGATAATTACGTAAACGGATGGGTACAACAAACAGACGCCGACACAGCGGCGTTATGCTCAAAAGACTTCAATCAATGAAGGCCTTAAGCCAAGGAGCAGCATTATCAGATTAATTAATCCTTTGATCTCAACTGTTCCGTAGTTGCCTCCTATTCAATGACGCTGCTTTGGAAAGCAGAAAAGTCCTTCACGGCAGCCCTAAGGAATTATTACATGGGGCTATTCTTAAATAAATAAAACTGATTCTATAATCTCTCATGAATATGCATTGGAACCGGAGATTGATTGAAGTTTTATTTGCCCAATTTAGAGATAAGTGTATCTGCCCATGAGGTTTTACATCATAAAAATTTCCCTGGCCATTAATATAAAGTATAAATATTTTGATTGATTCGATAAATACCTTTAAAAGCTCATTACTAAAGAGGTAGCGTAAGAAAGGAAGCGTAAGTACGCAACATATGCCAGCCCACCACTACTGTCTTATTCTTTAACAATTGGTTTTCTATTAATTTATCATGTATAAACTTCAAATAGTTCAACAGAAACTGCAATTTTAATAACAAAGAAAATTCCCCGCAAGTGGTACACCCATTTTTACCTATGGTTGTAGGATGAGTACCTAGTTGGCCAAATGAATATATGTGACATAAATGCAAAATAAAATCATATCATTTGAATTGGTTTTACTTCTTTTTAAAGATACTTAGTAGGTTAATATGGCGTAAATATTTTTACCATTTCAATAAAACATTTTAATGGATTATCCATTTAATATTTTTCCTAAAAATAGAACAAAATTTTACCTAACCATTGAGAACAAATTAGAAGTAATTGTAACCTTAGCGGTTAAGAAAAGATATGCCACCTGCTTATCACTCTATGTCGAATCATGTCTAAATAGAGTTGGGGTGCATAAAACTAAGATGAAAGGGAACTATAATCTAAATAGCTAAGCACACTATGAACGAGACTTAAAATTTTGCAATTATATAAAATTCTACTTGTCAAGTAATTAACTCTTAAAAATAATAATTAATGCCTACAAAACATGTTGATTTAGCTGCCTTTTGAAGTGGCAGTATATGTATCAAAAAATGTATTTTGAATACCTTTAAGGATTAAAATTGAATAGTGGTAATATTTTTAAAGTCATAGTTACATAACTACCAAGGATAAATAGAAAAAATATTTTTATTGCGACGAAAACATCTATGGACAGCTCTTCATGCCTGGAGAATTAGGAAATAAGCAAAAGATGACATCATTATTTTAAAAATATATAATTAAAATGCAGCGGAGAAACTAATACCTCTAATTTAATTCACATAGAAAATGCTACCTTTTTACTACTATGTCTCGTTAGTAATGAAAATACTTTTTCATTAAATCTGATACTTTGGATTGATTACAGTGTACAGACCTTCCTAAATCTGCTGAAATTAGAATTGCTTTGAGTATCAAACACGTGATAAGGTAATTTACAGTAAAATTGTAGCGCTAAAGTACGTCAGCAATTTACTTACAATGGTTTCAAACTTTTGATGCGATAAAACTGGTTGCAAATAGCCCTAAAGTGGCAACGAAATGCAATTAGGTATCGATCAAAAACTTGCTGAGTATTATTAGTATCTAGGTAGGTATTTGTTTTGCCGATCATTTTAAAAGCATTCACTAATCGAGTTTATTCCGCCATTCAAACTCTCTTGAAAGCCACATACGATGACTTTAATCTTAGTTGATTAACGCTGCAAATCTCCTCATTTTAATGAAAACATCATGACTACGATAAATCACTATTAAATACGATATTACGATCGATGCTAGTCAGACTTGGACGGCTTCGGATGTTTTGGATAAACTAGGACATGCATTTCTCGGTTATTGGTGCACTCAAAGTCTGTCCCGTACAATCCGTAAACTCATAAAAAGTCGGAGAGAAATAATTGAAGTTAAAAGAGCAAATTATGAAGGAGGATATCGATAAAGCCATGGAGAATATGCCGTTGGCATTAATTTGGATACACAAATGAATATTTCAAAATATAAATGATGTATTCTAGCCGAAAAATAGATGACTGGTGAAGTCAAAGCCTTACTTTCATTCATTATTATTAAATTATTTTACCATATAAGGTAGGTTTCCATGGAATATGATAAGTATTTTTGCTATCTGTCCTGTCTTCATGGACTTCCCTCTCAAATTTACAATAAGCCCTACCTTTTTCATTCTATCTAAAATACAATTCTTTCCCTTTCTCTCCCTTGTTTACCCCAACATTGTACCCTCAAACGCTGTTTTCAATATCCCCACCTCGCTCGGGACTCGCTCCATCCATACCTTCTGTCCATTATCATATTATTAAGAATATTTATTTTTTGACTCTAAAAATTAGAAAATTATAATTGGATGCTCCCTTTCAAAACAAAGAGTTGCCCCACAGTTTAACCTGTTGAGTACGGCCACACAATCATTGGCCATACTCGACAGTGAATCATCATGAAAAATGATTCTGTGGAATGCAAAAAAATCATTGGTGAATTTCATTATTTTCATGACTATATCTACTTGCTTTTTTGTTGAAATTTTAGTAATTTTCCCCTTTTTCCATTACCTGAATTTTTGCATTTTAGTGAAATTTGGTAAATTTCTGTAAACATATTACTGAATAACACCTAAAGCGAGAAAGTTATTACCTAAACCCTCAATATTTATACCTAATATAAACGACCAATGAAGAAATGCATCAGCCTCCAGATCTAACTTGAGTCATTTTTGATCCCCACGGCACTTATTATTTCAAGTAATTTTTATATTTTCCGCGTTATATTTCGGTAATTCTCCTACACACCAATTTCACTCTGGGAAATATTATCCTATTTTTGCTGAGGATAATGCGTATCAATTGAACATCTTCCTTTATTGTTCTCGTTACGGTGCTGTTGATCTTGATCTGTTTCCATTCAGTAAAAGTCATTTTACCATTAATGGAATTTATATTGTAAATTATGATTCCGGGTAAGAGATAATCATAATGATCCCCTTTTGCGAATGTATGTTTGAGTGAGAGAGAGAGAGAGAGGTAGGCAACGGAGTGCCATTTTTATCTAAGCCAATAATATATAAGTAATACTATCAATACTGTGGGGTTTAAACAAAAGTCCCCGAAAGAAAATTGAATCAAATGAAACCGCATTGTGCTGTATGGGGCTATTGTTTAACACATATTTAATTTTAGCTACCTTTTCAATTGATGACACCAAATTTTCTTACAATTTCATCTAAAATACTATGTGAATTAATATATTTCGTAGTTAAGACAGTAATAATCCAATATGATGTTTTAGTTTAAAAGCGAATTCAAGACAAGAGAATTCGAAGTCCCTTCCACGCTCATTTGACAATTTTTCTGTCATCATACCTCACTATGACATTATTACACTGGTCAGTAATCGGAATAGGCAGGTATTATTCTGCTATAAGTCAGTATACTCCATGAAGCATGAAATATTTTCCAATAACAATAATTTCATGCCTCTGCGGCTCTTGATTACAGCTATATTGAGCGTAAAACTGTTGAACTTTAATTTTTTACTCTAAAGCTTAAAAATGATACGTCAAATTTGCGCAATACAGTAAAATTGATTCGACTGCAAATCAACGATATATGTTTGTGGATCTTGTTATTTGTGGGCCATGAGAAACGAATAATAAACGTTGACATAGAAAAACGGGTTTCCCTGACATCACGTCGAATTTAGTGATACCGAGTTGTTCTCGTTTTGACGTCATGCATCATGCACCGACATTACTTCTCAATGAATGCAAATCATATAAAAATGACCACTCCCTACTAAAACCCGTCCTGTGAGGTCGAGGGGTACGAAGTGGAAAGAAGAAGAGAATCTCCACTAACTTTAAGCAGGAACCGCCCTACTTTCATTATTCACCGTCAATCAACTCAGAGAACCACTCACGTTCTCTCCGCCCCATCCCTAGCCCTAGTACCAACTCGCAAGAAAAGGAAAGCCGACTTTCCCCGAGACGGGTTCCACTCATACTCGCACAACCCCGTGGAGAGCCTGCAGCACCCCGGAGACTCCTCTCATTCCCAGTCGTTGAAATGTGGAGAGAGGTTAGTGCATCAGCCATAATGACTAGTTCCGAAGGATAACGAGAACCTCAACTCAAATCCCATTAAGGATTATAGCTTCAATATTTCTTCACCACATTCTTACACTCAAAATTTGATACGATTGATTTGATTGATTGATTTGATTTGGTACGATTTCTCTATGAACTCAATATTTGCTAGCCAATAAAAAAATTCCAATTTTCTTCGAGGCATTATATTTTTTTACATTGTTTAAAAATGATACGTCGAATTTGCGCAATACAGTTAAATTGATTCGACTGCAACTTCAGCGTTCCTTTGTTATGATTCGTATGCCAGAATAGATAGCATTCTGTTGCACTAAAAAATCAATGAATCAAAAAATGTAATAAGAAAGGAAATGTATTTTTCTGTAGTCTTTTGTTCCTTACTTTCAGTGCCCTTTTGTTGTAGGTACTTTTTTACGTTTAAAAAATACTTGTTGACTTTTTTACACTGCTCTGTTACCGGCCTCGTCAAGTTTATCGAGAACGCTAACTTACAACAAAGGTAATTTTGCTGACCAAATCAGAACAAACTCTGAGTTAAACTTCGTAACTTTCCTCTTTTTATCAGATAATTCGGAGAGCATAATTTGGGGTAGCAGAAGGAGAAGGCCAATCTAATATAGGAAGTCAATCAATGACCTCACAAAATTACCACCGAACAAGAAAAACTATTGATACATTGATAACGCCATGCTTATAGAAATCCTGTAAAAGTATCCGACTTGGTGTTTACTGGATTTATTAAATCACAACGATGACAGAAGTTAGAATAATGATTGCGTTTTTATCTTTCTAAATATTGAATAAGATGAGCGTCTGTGCAAGATAAAATAATTAAAACAAGGGAATTATATTAAACTTAAAAATCAATTTTAAAACTAAATGCAAAGGGAACTTTATTAGAAGTAGTTACTTCATACTTTTATTTGTATCAAAAGAAAAATTTTGTAGTTTCTTTCTTAGGCACGCGAAAATTTTAATAAAAATAAATCACATTGATTAGAATTAAAATGCCATAATTATTTGATTTGATGAATCGTGAACATTTTAAAATAAAAGATAAAAATGTTCAATTGATCATTGAGGCTACCTATAGCCGCAATTGAAAGCACATTGTGCTCTGACTACTTGATACTCGGCGATGACGCCAACCTAAATGCTTCTCATTTGGCTCCGTAATTTTCATCTATTTAAAATGTGGTCTCCTGATGGACGCGAGATCGGCTGCAATGACTGTGCCAAATAATGTATCTGTGGGCGTTCCGAAACACACCATCCACCAAAGGGTGGAGTTTCGCTCACTTCGACGTGGTCGGAATTCGTTGGTGGCTTTCGCGCGTTTCCCGGACCAACCCGTCATAAACAACATACATTATGAATAAGCAGGTGTTCCCGTAGATATAGAACGAAAGCGAGAGGAATACTGTATGGAGGTGAAAGAAAGGAGACGCGACGTGACGACGGGGAAAATATTTTAACTGTCACTGAAAGGTAATGAAGTGAAAATCTAAAGGCTGCCCAGACGGCACAGAATCCTCCGTATCTAATTCGTATGCAGATAGTATCCATTGACTACCGCTCCGTCGCTTTTCGTCAATGGATACTATCTGCAAACGAATTAGATGCGGAGGATTCTGTGCCGTCTGGGTGTTTTACACGGTACTCGGAATTGCGCAATCTGACGTACCTACGTGCGAAGGCGCAATCAAAATTGCGTCGTGTAAAGCGGTGAATTGCTAGAACACATGCGAGAATGCGTGGATGCGAGACAGCAAAATAGCCCCTGTTCTAATTTCGTCCATGCATTCGCGCAATTCCGCGCCATTTTAGAAATTAATGCAGCTCTTACCTGCGCAATTCCGTGCCCCGTGTAAAACGGCCTTAACACTATCCAAGAGTTAGCAATATTAAAGTTTTAATGACTGTATATTATAGTGATCACGAACTTAAAAATACGCTGTTCTTGCATCGCATCAATCCGATTAAGCAATTATGAGGAAAGCAGCCAAATTTCACAGTGGTAGCGTTCAAACAGAGTTAAGTACACCAAATAATGAAGTTTGCTATTAAACAATATTTGATATAGCCGGCAGAGCTTCAAAAAGGATATTGAAAGGATAAAAAATATAGGTTTGCTATACTATATAGTCCTCAAAACAAACTTCCATAAATTGTCTTCGGAAAAAGGACTCTTGCGACTATATTCAGGTATGAGAGTTGTGTAACAGTCGTATTAACCCGTCAATGCCCATGGGTGCCATATGGCACCCAGTGCAGTGTCGAGCCAATACTTCTGCAATGCATTTAATATGTGAATTTTTGCGCTCATTTTGGTGCACATACTTAGTAGAAGGTTTCCTCTATTATTCAGTCAGTTGGAATTGTGTTCATTGTGTTGAGATCATATGTATCATATTTTATAAAAGTGAAAGATGTGTGATTTAAAAAAAAAAACTTTGGGCACTGACGGGTTAAAATCGTTCTAGTATCCACAAAATTTGATTGCACGAAGCAAAAGTGGAATATTTTTGGAAGAGTTATGAGTATATAAAAGTTTTAATAGCCTTCTGGAAAGTAAAATATTAGTTTCAACTTAGAGGAACGAATCGGGTGTTTCGCATCAGTCAAATATACTGAACAGGATGACTTCCATTTCATGGAGGTTCAAGGAAATTGGGATTACTGATGCTGTACTACCATTTTACCTACTTACGCACATTTCACATCTTACATACCAAAGAAATTGACACTATGCATTTCAAGAAAATATGAGTTTATCATCCTTTACCCAAAGATTACGTAAGTACCGCTTGAGATAGGCATACATATTTTAAGTTGTATTAAGAGAATGTCTAATTCAGTAATTTACGTGCTGGAACTCTTTACTTTATTTGTAAAGAGTCAGGTGTATTTTAACAAATAGTTGGTGCCATCGTTTGTAATCGTTTTTAATCCAAGCATCTAAAGCAATTAATAAACAATGAGAATATAGTATCAAAATTTGCATTGACAATGGTGCGCAACATTCTGCCGTAGCAAAACGTGAATATTCAACAATGATTGTCATTTTGCCTCGATAACACCCAGGTTTAACGGAGTTTCACTCTACTTCATTGGTATTCTGCGCTTGCTTCTGGAGGAGCACTCGAATTTGCAATTCCCGAAACACCACGTAGGTGCAAATGACCGATTTTTTGAGTGAATACGAAGAAAACTCAACATATATGAACACTAATTCCGTTACTATTTTTTATTTATTCCACTTTAACCCACTGGTATCATAGGCGCTAGTAGTCCAGGGAAAGGTGATTCTGACTGATCAGGCTTCATTTCTTACAGAGTTCTTTCAACTTATTATGGAAGAAAGCGCTCAAGGGCAAATGTGACAGTTTGGGGTAGGGTTTGTGTTACCAGGAAATGTAAACTTGGAGCTGCTTGGAGGTTAGCCAGCAAGCAATACAATAGCTCAGATACATTCCCGCTGACCATCTACCACAGTTCACATCACCCATCCCATCTTTGTCATTATTATTCTGGTGGTTTTTCAAGTCACTTCGTACTCAGCAATTGTCTGTTTTGGTGTTTTGAACTTACTAGTGTTAAATTTATAGTTACTAGTTTACGTAGTGTTTTGAACATTTAAAATTTTCAAGCAATTTTACATAGGTTAGCTACGGAAGTCAATTCCACTAAAAGGATAAGCCTGCAGCTCATTATAACGGATACGCGTATAGGGAGTTTATGAAGATGATAGATGGGTTAATAAATTGGCGTTTCTTATTTCTAAGAATGTAGGGCTGGATTCCTTTTGTAACTCCAAAATGGTTAATTGTGCGTCTTTTTCGCTGTGCGCTTTTTCCGCCACAACCTTTCGACTAGCGAAAATGTTCACTTTGTTGGTTACAAATAACACTCGCGAAGTGGGGAAAACATAATCTACTCCCACAAAAGAAATTTTGATTTTTTTCAGGAGGAAAAGGTGAATGAAACAGCTGCAATGTTCTCCATAAGGGTATAGGGAGAACAAAGGAACGCGACGAGAATGCATCGCAAATGAACTGTGGGGTTTGAGTGAGCCCGGGAGCTACCTTATTGGAAACCTTGTGGCGACATTTACTTTCACTTTCTCCAACCCAAACATCACGTCCTCATACACACTCGGCATCAGCACCTTCCTTTATTCTCGTGAAACACTTAGCGCGATAATGCACCGTTTCTATTTTCTTCGCGATCCTCTAGAATTTGTGCCTGTGATACCAGCAGAGTAAAGCAGACGGTAAAGCAGTGAATGTTTCTCAATGTAAAGGTTTCATTCTTTTCACCCTATCGCTAATACAAATGGATCATTTACATACACTTGGTGAGTCGGGGATTCAAATTCGAGCATTCTTCCGGAAGCAAGAGTAGAATAACAATAACCTTAAATGAAATATTGTCAACCCTGATTCGTACCGAGGCAAGCGTCATCGTTTTATGCACACGTGATGTCAAGGCAGAATTTTGCCGCATCATTTTCAATGCTAATTTTGCTGCTGTTTGCTAATTGCGTATGGATTGATATTGATGCTTGATGCGAGGAAATGTGCCTACCATTGGTTGAATTAAGGCTGGTATTTTACAAATGCAGTACGGATCGTACAAAATGCTGAAACAATATAATTTCTTTCAACTTGTGTTGCCAATTTAAAAAGAGGTTGTTCAATTTTAAATTTCTGAAATTCTGATGAATTAGGGGCGAGAATATTTTTATCTAAGTGTAGATACCGAGCAAATTGTATCCTATAACGAAACAAAGTCACACCTTACTCAAACCTCCAGTTTTCCTTCTACCTATTATTTAATTTCGATGCATGTGACTATTTAGTTTGTAGAGGGGAAAATATAATTGCCATTATTATTCGTGCAACGCAATTGGTTTACGAAAATACTATGAAAAGAGCTGGACTATGTTAGCTATTGGAAATTCTAGTTTAAGCCAGGGTTACTGTCATGGTCACGGAGTCGTGGTATTGTCACGTTGTAATGATTATAAAAAATATATATTATCCTGGTAGCTATTCATTCTAGCCATTTTTTATGATAAGAATGCCAATAAAATACTTGGAATATTGCCTGCCGTAGCAGTAGCATTATGTAAAAACAATATAATTTCTATTAATATATAATTAATTAGTAATGATCTATAAAAATAAAGGTTAACAGGAAATACTTCCTGTCCAACAATTTTATCCATTTTCGGTGATACTGATACTGATATTAGCTGATACATTCTACCTTAATCGGTGCCATTACCAACCTTAGGTCTTCTATAGTCTGTATTCTTCTTTCTATAGTCTTTTTCATTTTCATTCATTTTATTCCCTATTTATATTTCTTATTACACCAATTGCAACGTGAAAAAACTCTTCTCAGCCCACAAATGTCTATTTATAGCATTACCGAGCTCTGAAGATGTTGTTATAGGTAATTTTCAGATTTTCGTTGGTTGGCGACCAAATATATTTATTTATTTTTACTCAGAACAACAATACTCTTCTCATCTGATGTTTAATTGAAATAAAGTGTCTGAGTTGAAGTCTTATTTTTCATTTACACTCAACCAGTGTCTTTTATACGCTCTAGTTAAGAAACTAACAGCAGAGCTGTATTCACACTAAAGAGGATCACCTCAGATTTTCAATAAATTCATTAGGTTGAGGATACATAAAATGTGCACTTTATACGAGTAATTATTTATTCCATCAAAATGTAGATTCATTTATTATGTCTGGTAATTATAAACTCAGAATTTATCGAAGGATTTTGCAGGGAGAGATTTCATATTTTTTCAAGAATAACAGCAGAAAAATCACCTCCAGTATTGAATTGTATAAATTAACGCTGTGGATAGAAGTATAACTGACCCATGAAATGAATGAACTATGAAGAAATTACTTTAAAAAATTGAATTTCAAGCACAATTTGAGACGCGACTTTTCATTAGCCACGAGGCAAAAAAAATGTATGTACCTTCACAGTTATTCTAAGCTTACGCTCGAGGGCGCGCATGACATCCTTCCAGAAAACATTCTCATTCTAGAAGTCCAACAAACCCACACAAATACCCACCCCTGGGCCTCGCCACTCTCCACCACTTCACTTCCTTCCTTCTTTACCCGCATCCGTTTAAACCTCTCCGACATCACACACACACGCACACGTCCGCAGAAAAGCGAGCACGCGTCCACTCATTACGCACACAATAGTCACGCTCACCATCTCACTCAGCATCCCCACGGAGCAAACGCATCTTCTTCTCCCACCTCCCGATTCTCATTCCTACCCCTCCCTCCTGGCGCTACGTGACGGGAATCCCTAAGGACAAAAGGCGAAATTGTACCCGGGGTTGGCTGCGGGGGTGGTCGGGTACGACGGGGTTTGAGGGATGAAGAGGAGTGGAAAGGCATGGGGGGGGGGAGGAGATCGAGGTTTAACTTAACCCTCCAAACCTCTCGTTTCCTTCTGTCTTCCTCTATTTCTTCCATAACCACACACCGATTCATCTACGCCTCGGTGTGACTGTGTGTGGAGGCGGAAGGAAAGAATGAGAATTGCGAGGGAGGGAGAGAGGGAGAGAGAGATATGTGGTTGGCCTACTGGTGGAAAATGGTAAATGTGGTCCAGTAGGTGGACGGGAGAAGATTTTATGAAAGATGGAGAGAAAAAATTAAAAATGAAGTAGAAACGGACTCTTTATTTTTAAGGTTAGTATTTCCAAGATTGACTTCAATTAAGGAGATCAAATAAGTTCAACCCATTCAGGTGTGATTTAGTGGAAATTCGACACATTAAAATAGAAGGTAGTTGGACTTTTCAATAATTATTTAAAGCAAACCAGGTTTTTCTTATATTATCGTACCGTATTATATTGCGTACCAGTTTTTCTTATCGTAATTATTTTCGTACATTCTAGAACGCATTAAATAATTGTGGAAAAGTGCAACTACCTTTATTTTGATAGGGAGGTCGATATGATCTTTCTAGTTTTTAATCGTCATGAAAAATATATGAGATTTTGTGATTCATATTATTTACATAAATCCCTGAAAAAGGCTTTAATTATTTTTGGATGGGAAGATAAGAATGATCGATGCTCTTAATAACCTAGAAAACAGTATTCTTGTCAATTTTTGCTTTAAAAAGCAAATCTAATATAGGTGTTAAAAACTGTCCAACATGGAAGGATGGCCAAGGCGTTTAAGCTGCATAATATTTTACCAAGAAATTCGTATATAACAATATCATTAGCGAAAATAGCTTAATAATTTCCAAGATTTTAATATAAATGCTACAAGAAAATTAAAAAAATAATACTTCTGCATGGATTACATACAATTGGAAATCAAACTAAATACGTAACCTTCTTCGGTGATCTTATAGCTAAGTTGGTGATTTTTTTACAGTATTCTTGTTTTTGATATTTTATGTAATTCATTCCAGATAGCGAGTATAGGTCCTTTTATGAAGTTAATATTATTAACCAAAGATTATATTTTAACTCTTCATAATACATAACGCTATAAACAAAATAAATACGAATGAATTTCATACCTAAAAGATTAAAACTGTTTGTGGTAATATAGCCACGGCGATCACTTATAGTTGTTTATTACAGGCTGGCAGATATTTTTATGCCTGCTAATAGAATTTAGCAATGAAAGATGTTTTACAAATCTATGCCGAA
This sequence comes from Ischnura elegans, assembly GCF_921293095.1. Lineage (NCBI taxonomy): Eukaryota > Metazoa > Arthropoda > Insecta > Odonata > Coenagrionidae > Ischnura > Ischnura elegans. Next base: position 68,472,926 of record NC_060248.1, on the reverse strand, counting down.
TCCATGTTAAGGTATGATAAAAAAAATTGAAATTTCCACTATTTAATATATAATTCCACTTCCGACCATGGTTTCCACACTAAATCATTTTCAAGGTCAGTTGAATGAATCCTTTGAAATTAGATGAGGGTAGATTTATTTATTAAAGTGTCGAAATAATCATATTTTATTTATATGTTATCATGGATATATCACAGTTCTACCGCGTCATGTCTGAAACGATTTAATACTATTCCAAGTCATCCACTTTCTTGGCTACTGAATCTTCGAACAAGATTAATAAAAAGGGAATGTGCTGTGGGAATTAGTTGTATATTTTGAGAAAATGTAGCAATGGTGATCACTTTAAGTTGCTTGTAATAGGCTGGCACTTATTATCATACCGGCAGTAGGAAGTTAGAAATGTAAGATATTCTACAAATCTATTCCAAGTCATAGCCACTTTCTTGGCTATTGAATCTTAGAACAAGATTAATGAAAATGAAATGAATTGTGAAAGCTTGGTTAGAGGAGGTTGCTGGAATTTTCGGGGACCGAAAGGAAAAGGGAGGAACATCTGTGAGGAGGTGGGAGAGAATTTCAGAATGCAATTTGTGGCATGGTAGGTGGTGGGAAAAAAACGAGTGGTTTTGGAGGTTCGAGTCGAGGACGAATAGAGGGGATGAGCTGAGAGGAATGAGGAAGTGGCATGGGTGGGTAGCGGGCGGAAGAAACATAGGGGGAGAGCGTACGGGTTGAGCGGAATACGTGATCCCCTTTCTCGGCGAAGGGCGATGGATTTGTCTAGCAAATGATTTCCCTCGTGGGAGAACGAGAAGAGAGGGGACTCTCCCACCGCAGAGCACGTGGGCACAAAGAGCTGAACGATAAGATTTGCTCACGGAAGGATGAGAGAACAGAGGAGAGATATGGTTGAGGTCTACGATAAACCCTTTTTTTTGGAATCCTTTCCATGACCTGTACGACATGCGGTGGTCACCTGACTGCTCACTCGTGATCGGTTCCTTTCTTTGTGTTTGAGATACCCTATACCAAGAGCTACCGCATCCACCATTAGATCTTACCTTGTTCATAAGACTAACAATAATAGTAATTAAATTCATTCCACTCATACACAACTATTGCATGTCTTTTACAAACGCAGGAGATTATGAAAATTCCATTCATGAAGCTGTTTTAGGGCTCCATTTACCAACAGAGCTAGTGGTGTATAAATGGTACAAATTTTCTTTAATTGAGTTCAGTGATTATGTTATTTTCGCATCGCATTTACATTCAATTTTAAGAATCCAGTTATTATAAATGCATAGAAAACGAGCACTCATGATAACTAAATTGCTTTCAGAAACACAGAAATTACATACACTCAAAATTCCTTAAATTCGTGGCATGTTATGTTACCTTTCTTGGTCTAATCTCCACTTCCTCATATCACATGAATAATTTTCGACAGCAGATACGAATCCCCATCTTTTCTCCTCCTTTGCCTCATAACACTTTATTCCCATCGCTCTTATGAATGGCATTGTTGGTGGGAAAGTTTATATTTCTGTTTTGTTCCAGATTTTCTCTTAAATAGTTGAGAAAAGAATTTCTCGTCCTCAATTTTATCAAGGTATTTTGTAGGATCACTCTTCATTAACAAACTTTTTTTATCTTATTGTCAAAGATTACTTTGTAAATCAGACGGTGTGAATTGATCAATTTAATTTACAACGTTGCAAGGAATTCTTCCGAACAAAAATTACAATACATTGATTCTTCAAGAAAGTAATATCTACTATTATGCAAATCCTTATCTTAGCACATTCGTTACTTACGATGAATATAGGTATTAATTTAAAATACATGAAAAGTTATTTTGCCAATTTATTGCGAATAAGAAAAAAAAACAAAAAATATTAATCTCAAAACGTTGTCACCTATTTTATATTTTTAAGCATTCATTTGTTTAAAGCACGATTAATAATTTAGAAAAATTGCCAATAAGTGGTATACAACTTCTGATCTTACATTACCTCACCATTATATATGATATAGCCCATTTTCCCACCATGATATATTTTCTTCTTCGATTGCACTTCGAATTATTCCATGAAAGTAAACGGAAACTGAAAGACGAGTTCATTATGATACTTTTGCAGCAATAATAAAAATAATAATTCATAAGATAGCCAATTTTTGTTACGTAAGTGATTATTCCAGGGACATCTTGTTCTCAGCCTTGACTTAGTTTCCGAAGGCCTTCTAATATTAACCTCTCTGCCCTCAAATTTTGCCAACTAGGCATTTTCATTGAAACCAACACCTCGCCGAGAGTAAGCGACTAAAATTAACTTCAAACAGGTAGACAGAAGAGCTAAATTTCCGCCAACACTTGTTCAACCGTAGTGTACACATATTGGGACATGTTTTCCTCCGGCGCTGCCAATAAATATTTGCCCAAGTTCATTGTCACCGAACAATTGCCGTTTCCATCGTCCATTATCACACCTTTCCAATTTATTTCAGCCACGCCCGCAGCTTTGATGTAAGTTAGCAAATTCAGTGACGGGATGGAATTGGCACTTAATACACGGCTTCACATTTTTTCATAACTTGATAACGCCGTATAAGACCAAACCAAACAATGTCGCCATCACTTTTGGCTTCCTCATTTTTGGCAGTCACGAGTTGTTCAAGCATTGTCGAGGATTTTTCATACAGAAGAAGAGATATGCAAAGCTCTTCCTGGATACAGAACTCCAAATAAAGATAGGGGGCATTACTCGCCTCAAATGCCATAGTATGAATTATTGCCTATTTCATGATTTACTCCTTGCTTTTATTTTTAAATATACACACACAAAATATACACTATGAAGACTTTAAGAAGAAGATAACTTTATGAAGATAATACATTGCGCCGTATTAATTTGAATTTCTAATTGATTTTAGGAAGTTTTAATCAAAATAGTTTAATAAAAGAAACGAGCACCCGTGAGTATTTCAAGCTCATTTCTACTAACCAATTATTCTGTCATTATACCTAACTATAGGATGATTAAAACGGTCAGTCGTCAAAATGAGGCAGATAATAACGTGATTCTGGAAAGTATTTCCCGTAAAGTACAAAATTCTTTTTCAATTTAAGCACCAAAAGTACCATTAAAGCATTTAACTAGAGCTCCACTCATCTTAATACTGTCACAAATGAATTTTTCACCTAACGATCCAGAAGAAAGGCCAAGTTCGCGCAATAAAGTTACATGCTTTTTAAAAGACGGATGATGCTCACCTATCTCCTAGTCCGAGGAGTATTTTTTTGCCCCATCTAGAATAGATTAATTCTTTCTACTCTCTGTGTGGCCATTCTCCACTTTCGTTCCGAATCATTACTCCACTCTGGTAGGTCCTGAAACGTAGCCCCCCAGGCAGATACCTTCTCTCTCTCTCTTTCTAGAGCGTTAGGACTTGGAATAGGCCCATTCCATTAACCACCTTCTCTCCCCCACTCGTTAGGGCCTTATGGACTGACGATTAGGGGATGCTCAAACTCATCCGCCCATCGCGTCGCCAAAATTTTGCGCCCTGACCCCATTTCCCGTCATGCCCTTGCACTCTCTAACATGTCGTGAGAGAGAGTTTGGTGTGTATGTGTCTCCGATTCCCTCTTCTCTCTCACCTCCTCGTTTATCCATTTCTACCTTCACCCGACACATTCCACCGCGTCCCACCGGCAGTGGAGGGATATCCATCCCAATCAGCGGCGTGTCGCAAAATTAATGCCGGGAGACTACGTCGGACTTATTCAATCAATACGCACGCCATTCGTGGGCTCCTCGTGGCCTTTTACTCAGCCATGGGTGACGGGCGGGAGCCATAAATCCACTGCCATGCGTGGTGATGGGTTATGCCATTACATTTATTGCATGACATAGCCATATTGCAGGGCGTCAGCCCTCATTTATTACCGTATTAACTGCAATTCCAAAGATAATTAAAAATTTTTTAAAGCTATTTCGTTGCTAAGCCCTGTACAAAAACAACTTACATATAATTTTTAAGCAAGAATGCACACAAATATTAAAATGAATAATGAAAGTCCTCTTAAGTCTGTTTTTTTTTAAATAGGGCATCGAAACTTCATTCTTTATGATGCGTAATTAACTCATCATGAATACTTTACTCAATTGTAATTCTATTTGAGACCTAAAAGTTAATTGTTCGCACTTTTACCTTTTCATAACGGGAAATTTAAGTTCAAGGCAAGTATTTCATTGTCATTTACATAATCACACTTCTGCATCCGTGATAACAGAGCAATTTGGTAGACATTCTTAATGAAAAAAATTGTGATATTGGCAGCACTTTTACTATTTTTATACCGGTTGTAGGACTTTATTCAAATATAAATAATGAAAATTGTAAATGTTATAATTGCTCATAATTTTTCTTACATGTAAGTGCCTTTCACATGCTTGATTAGTGTTTCATCCGTACGACTATTCGTAAGAGATTAATAAGTCTTTTAATTCTTAATTCTAATTCTTAAGTCTTTTACTAAGTTAAAAGCCTATTACACTAAAATGTTTTTTAAATATCCTTCAGTGAAAGTCATATACCAAACTTTAATGGCTCTTTTAATACCCGTGAAGTCAAGTGAAGGAGTCACAATGTGGAAATGAGAATTAATTGGCCGCATATATTAAGGCTGTTATAAGTATTTTATCCAAGAATAACGAAATGTTTCCCTCAGTCGTAAAATTAATGTATCCTCTCATGATTCATCAGTATATACAGAGCATTACAAATAGGTTGAATGTCAATCAGGGAGAACTTTCACATCCACTTGAAAATTGTAAATGTTAATAATATTCTGTCTTTTATTGTTTAAGCACAAAAGTAACTTGCCACAAACGTAGTCATATTTTCTCACGTGGAAATTTATAAAACAATTTTCCTTTTAATCGCCAAATTTCTCTAAACGTTTTCACTGCATGGATATTCCGTTTTGATAGCAATTTCATATTTTTTCGCCCAACGCTCAGGGTAGCGGGTCGCCGTGTCATTTCTTCAAGAACTTCCGTTTTTATTTTTAATGTCTATTAATTTTTGACGTTGGGGGTAAAAATATTTTCGCCAGCCGTTTAACCGCGAAACTTGGACGCCAAACGTGAAATTGGAAATCGGCATTTAAAGTCGTTGGTAGTGAATTGCATTTTTGAAACTGATTTCCACTTTTTCAAATTTATTTTCCAATAATATCCAAGGATAAACTATCTTTAAAACTATGAAATCGCTTCCCTGAAAACAGTAGCCAAGAATTTCGTTCGGGGGGGTCCAAAAACCAAGGGTGTAAATTTTTGAAAAGCAGGGTACTAATTAGTGGGTTTTAAACTAATTTTAACACTTTTCATAATCGAAATAACTAAATTTTTTATAGAAATATATTGTAAATACATGATTTTTCAATATTTTGTTTTCTTTTATGAAGGAAATTAATTGCAAGTTTCCTGGATATCAGACAATTACTTATACCACTTATTCTTTATCAGAGCGTGACCCGGGTTTCAATGAATTATCATCATCTTATAAGATATACAAATCATAATTTGCGCCTAAAGATGATAATTCATTGAAACCTGGGTCGCCCTCTGATAAAAAAATAAGTGGTGGAAGTAATTACCTGATATCCAGGAAACTTATAATGGAAAACCACAAAGTAAAGCAAGAGTTAGTGAATTTTGAAAATGATTGCGTTTTTATATTTCGGGGGGCGGGGAGGGTCCGGACCCCCCGGACCCACCTCCTGGGTACGCCACTGCCTGAAAACTCTTTTGCTTCTTTTTTACATTTTCCTTTCCTGTCACATTTTTCCATTGCCAATCAATCGGGATGCGTCCCATTAAGTAAACGGACAAAATTGAATTTAATCTTCTCTTTCATCAACTCCTCGGAGAAAACTGCAATTTATCCCCGTTGCTTTTGAAGGCCAAATAGAAAAGATGCCAAGGCTCTGGCTATCAATATTCGTTCCCATTAAGAAAGGGGACACATCAATCGTATGAAGAAGACTCTCAGAGTATTGATTCTCGAGCTTTAAATGCTCCCTGAGCGGTTTATCATAAATTCCAATTCAATATCATTAACTTAGGATACTTCATACGTATTCTCACGTCCTTATAATCTACCGTTCGTGTTTAATAAACGGATATATTACTTAAAATTCAAGTATCATCATTCAGCGATCTACTTGAGTTCAGTAAAGCTTAAATAATTTCAATAAAATTTACTGGGATATACTTGCAAGTAAAATTTTAAATTTTATTCACTAATTTTTACTTTTTTAACGTACACTGGGCATTAAAAAACGATTTTGTAGCTTAAGGTGGTACTCACTAATTTTCAATCTGCACGTAATTTATTGAATCCATCGCTTGCGGCTCAACAAATACAACGCTCGTTTAACCTCACCTCTGAGTCCATAAAAATACGTAAAGCAAGTGGTTTGATAATATTATTAATGCTTTATGTGATACATATTAATAAACGGTTCAATATTTTGGTAAAAACACAACTGCTATGAACAGGTAAAATAAAAAATGAAAGAAATGTGTTTGGTATTATGATTATGGATGGTCTACGACGGAGTGTGGAGGAAAATCAATAGAGACAATATATGGGAATGAACAAATGACACGTAAGCACGCAGTGAGCGATTACAAGAATCATATTGCCTCAGGCAAAGCTAACCTACGCTCATCGAAGCCGACAAAAGATTAACAGATTAACGATGGAGGCACTCAGACATCGCAAGAGTCTTACTTATATACCCATAAAACGACCAATTATTAACCTCTTAGAGAAAAATAGTCAAAAATTAGTAGAAGGAAATTCATAAAATAATCATAATTAAAGTAAAGATCAGATTGTTTGCATTAGATATTGAAACTGAATCATTAAGGGTACAGCAACGTTCGTAAAATTATGAAATCATTGTGAATCAGATTATACACTGCCATTGGAAAATATGAGCCCATACATTATTTACAAGGGTCATTCGAGCCCATAAACGTACAAAATCATGTTCACGGACTGCCATAAAAAACCATTAACATTAAAAAAAAAACTAAACAGGCTTATCATTTTATGCACCCTTTTACCACTTTTTGTGACAAATTAGTAAAGAAAAAAATTATATTTCGCAAATTTAATATCCACAGACGTTAAGTCCGTGGACAATGCAACATAGATTTTTGAAGAGGTGTTTATTGTACAAACAATCTTCACTAAATACTTAATCAATTATAAAAATCTATTATTCAACAAGTTCAAACAATATAAAAATTCCAAATAAGTCTTTTTGGGTTGTTTATAATTCATAATATTTTTTATAAAAAAACATTTGTCCTACTCAAAAAAGTAATGTTCGTGGACACACAGAGGAAGGGGGGAATTATTTACAGGAGATGGTGGCAACCCTGAATAACCAGCCAATAGATATGGAGATTGTCAGCTATATTGGGTTGTTTGAGTTTATACTTGGAATAGTGAGTGGTTTAATGCTTGAAGAAAAAGTTTAGTTCAGTTTGTTTAAAGAGCAAAAATCATCAGTCATGTTCGTGGAAAATTAAAAAGAGGTAACTCTGCACCTATTACTAATTACAATTGAGATTTGTTTTACGCCTATGTTATGATGCATGTTCAATGTAGTAAGGACAGTGTCCTAACCTATTGTTTATCCTAATGAATACTAAAATTAGAGGAAATTGATATATACATGTACAGCACGCAGTCCACGCACATGATAGTTGGTTACGAACGTGATGATACACCATGACTACAGTCGGCGTCAAAATGATGTGCCGCTGTACTTTGCAAACTTATATCTTGACTTCGGTGCATGCCATAATGATAAATAATACGTCATTTTGAAGAAAATTTTATTCTCAATTCTGATTTATTTTCTGTTTAATGAAATATTAAAAAATCAAGCTACGCGAGTGCAATAAATTACTCCGCGCACTGTAAAATTAGCCGTTTTGTCTACTTCATGAACTTTGTAACTCAACCCAGGGAAAACTACTACGTCTATAACATTCATCTTCCAAAATTAGTTGCAAAGATTAATTTAGATTAATAAAATGACTTTTGCGTGTTTTTAGAACGCATATTTCGTTTTAAAATAACGAAAATGTTTAAACACAATCTAGTCCTACAGTTTACCCCGAAAGAAGAATTAAAATTAATAGAAACATTTCTTAATTTATTTGCAATTTTTCTATGATGCATAATCTATAAAAATATTTATATTTGTGAATGCTAATAACTTCTATCAATGTGATGTTGCCAAACGGGGCTGCTCGGGGCTAGTGCCGGTTACCAGGAAGCAAAGTTTCGCACGCAAGACGTGGCAACGCAGCATTCGTTCGCTCCGGCGTATTGTTTTAATGCCCTTATATAATCTACACTGCATAAAAGTCATGCATTTTCGGATCATAGAAAAATGAGAAATTTTCAGTGGAGGGGGATCAGTTGACAAAGACTCGAGCAACAGACAGAGTGTGTGACTGAAAACAAGAAAGGTAATTATTTAGGGCTCCTGATGGCCAATGTATTAGTCTCCGGCCTTCGTAACATGGGAAAAAACTTGCATCCAACACTTCAAACCTCAAGACGCTTGCTGCAACTCTGGCGAATAAGTCGTCACGAAGTTGAATAGACAGAGAAGACAACCCGAAAACCTAACCGTGCTTACAGTCACCATAAAATTAACTCTTGCTTTTAATTTTCATCATTATATTCACTATACAACTTCAACCTTAAGCAGAAGACGGAACGACCTCGTTGGCCACATTTTGAGGCATGATGGCCTGATGAAGACTATCGTTGAAGGACATGTGGAAGGGAAAAAGGGCAAGGGACGGCCCCGAATGAGTTACATAGGACAGGTTATAAAGGATGTAAAAGAGAAGAAATATGTAGCTATGAAGAGATTAGCGGATAGGAGAGAGAAATGGAGAGCTGCGTCAAACCAATCTTAGGATTGTTGACTAGTGATGATGATGATTGAACTTCAGTTCATACTATCATATCAAAGATATATTGACTTTATTGCTTTGACATGGCTTATTTCGTGTAGTCACCGATTTCTTCCATGGAATTTTTGATGCTTTTTCTCGTTGTAATATTGATTGACTTCTTCACTTGCATTGCATATTTTATCGATCATATATTGGAATATCAATAACCAAATCAAAATATGAATTACAAGAAACGGCGCTGGTCACAAAATATGTTAACCATGCTACAGTAATAATAACTGTGCAAGAGGAAAGAAACATTAATCAAACGCCAACGTCAATACATTATGCTTCCTTCTCAAGTGGGTAGATGAACATTTCATAAGAATAAATTCTTGAGAATGTTAAACCAAATGAATTCTCTTTTTTTAGAGAACTAATAGACTCCACAGATTTGTATTCAAGAACAGGTCATTTAAAAGGAGAGAAAGAGAGAGAGAGAGAGAGAGAGAGAGAGAGAGAGGAACGTTTCGAAAGACAAAAAGCTAATGACACTAAAATAGAAATCGCAGAGGTGAAGGGGACACAGCCGAAGCGAGGCAAAAATTGAGAAGAACAGCAGCCCTGAGTTAGACAAATGAATATTCCGACTGAATAATGGCGCAAAAATCTGCGCGAATTTAACCTTCACTCTGCTCGCAAATCTCCCGAAATTAGCGCGAACGACAAGTTCTTCTGGTGGAGAACAATGCACGAAGGTAATTGCTCATTTGGGTCTGCCAGTGCGACTTCGTGAGCAGCGCACAAAAAACTCAGCAATCTGGGGCAAAGAAAAGTTCTATTTTGGAACCTTGTGTAGCCCTTTGTCAAAATATATTCAGAAAAGGCTTGAAAAGAGTAAACGGAAGATTTTTGGTTTTGAAAGAACATCATTACTTCCGAAAACAGTTTTTCTCTATAAAAAATTAAGACCACGGTGTTTGAATAGTAAACCTTTTGAATTACTCATAAAAGCAAATGGTTCTGGACGTCAAGTCAATTTCCAGTGAACTAAGCATAGAATGCGGAGTTCGAGAAATCGTTGCAAGGGTGGAGTCAAGTGATATACATATTTTCATTTATTGTAAACATTTACTTGAGTATTGAGGTAATTTTGCTTTGACTGCTCTTCCTTAGCTCTCAATATAAGATGGATGTTTTCATGCTTTTTTAAAAAGAAGTTCAGATGATTGCAGTTGAATATAGGTTAATTTAAGGCTTCAAATAAACAAGGATAAAATGAAATGCTAAGGTAGTTTTCGAAGGTAAATGCCCCGATAACACTTGAGAGAGAGAGAGCCAAATCGTCGCATCACTCCTAATGTGTAGTTAGAAAATTAAAAAAAGTCTGACTCATTTTTCAATTCCGGTCATCATTAAATTTTTTATTATTCCATGAGATGAAATGGTAATTGAAATACAGAGAATATGAGGACCAAATTAATTGTTCACGGAGGAAAAAACTAAAGATTTCAAATTTGTAACTAATAGCTTCAATAGGTTCAACTGGGAGAAAACTTCCCATTTTGGAATTTAAAAAATATAAAATTGTAAGGTTTGCTGAAAATTTTCAGTAAACCATAATTATTTTGTTTTATTCTTTTAGATTCCTCCTGTGCTTTGATAGTCTTAATACCATATTAGATAAGGGAAGAATTTATACCGCAACTCCTCCTTTGATTCCATTTTGTGAAGACACTGGTAAGCCAGTGAATAATAGACACAGCTATAATATTTTCAAATTTTAGTTATTTATTCTTAATAGTGCATTATTTCAAATAGAGGATAACATATTTTTTTTCAAAAATAATTAAAATTCGGAATTATACACTTACTAATATTAGCATGATCACTGGTAAATAGAGTATTATAGCACTTGGTGGCCATGTATCAGGTTGGTTTTGTGAACATTTTACGTACTTATAATTCAATTTTTGCATACTATAAATGTAGACTACCGTTTCACTTGCCAATTCAGCCTACTTCCTATATAAAAATCTAGGACACTGAGGAAGCTGACAACGTAAACTTGATACCATCATCCACGACTTTTAACTTTTTATTTATATATGCAAATTGGATTTTACTCATGACTGTGAATATTTAAAATCATGCGAAAATATAAGGCAAATACAATTGATCAAATAAAGATAATGTTAGGAAATGAATCAATTAGCTGCCTCTGAATACAAAAATACATAACGTAAAATTGATCATGAATAAAATGTGTAATAAAAATTAATCATTTAAAAGGATAAAAATACTTGAACGGTGCAATTATCAGATACTGGGATGAAAAAGATCTTAATGTGGTTGAATTTTAAGACCAGCATCAACAATTCGAAGACCGACAACCATAGGCTCATATGAAAAACTTAAAGAAAATATGAATTGCACTAGAAATGTAAAGGTAATTAGTTGAAAACGGAAATTATTAAGTACATTATGCTTGGATTCTAATCACTTGGGAACTAGTTTTATGAAAACCGTTAAAAATCGAGCCGCTTATGGAAATAATTTTGTTCCTGGAAGTAATTAACTGCGCCGTAGTTGTATATGTATTCATGTCTAAAATTATTTCCATTAAGTCCAATTTAATAAGAGTTTCTGATAGTAGGCCCTATCACGGGAAAATATTTATCCTCAAATGAAGTGTTGCAGCAAAAAGGATCTTCAAAGTATCGGCAATCAGCACTATCCAAAAAATTAGCGAAACCACGGGGGTTGCGAAAGGTGGTTGCCCTTCCAATTATTTGGTAGTTAAGTTGAATTCTGTGGAAAACAGCAACCATCTAGAAAAGTTTAAAAGGTTAATAATATATAAGTTCATGCACTCCCATCTTAATTTAACTAACACATTTGAAATCCTTTTGGTTTAATCCTTCCTTGTATTTCCCAGAAAGGATTTATATCATTTTTAAGTGCATCTCATCAATGGTTTAAAAAGCTCCTCAACATTATTATAGCTACTTTGAAAGCTATATGAAAATCTCGAAGTTTTGATTAATCACTTTCTTTAACAAGAGTTAATTCATAATTATTATTATGGAAAAGGACGAAGACAACGGTACTGTGGTAGATGGAATAAAGCCAGAAATCAGAGGAAAAAACTGCAGTCTGACTGAGACTCCAACCCAGATCCTCCTGGTTTCCGGCCAGGTGCTCTACCAGTTGCGTTACCAGGATTAGACTTATCATGATTTCGGCGGGGGTTTTTGCATAGAAAACTCCCTTTTTATGGCCCACAAGAGTAACCAATAGATGGCACTGGGGCACCTCACCACTCACCAACAGAAGGAATGGACGAGGACACAAGGATGAAAGGAAAGATACACACTCACACGACAGCAGGAAAGAGACAGGAACATGCGTTTCGGGGCACGCTGAGCCCAAGTGAAATAAGCCAATATGGCTGATGCACTACTTCATTCATTATCGTGAATGAATTAAAATGTATACGCTTCAAATTTTGGCAGCAGTACGATCTGTAGGAGTACATGAAATAAACCAAAGTGGCGAGAGTTCAGGGAGGAAAAATACAAAATAGCCCTTACTTCACAATAACCAACCCTTTCTTCACAATTGTATGAAGACAAAAATTCTTTGCCTCACCAACTAAAATGTATCAGCTATATACCAATGACCATATATTTAACCAATGACAGTAATTCAGAACTCATACCGTCAACTACACCAAGTCAAGAATACTTTAGTTCAAAAGTTTAGTCACTTTATTCAATGATCACGTTAATTAGACAGTTTCATACAAATAAAAACACTCTCTACGCATGGATGTTGTGACTTTACGACAGCACTACCCCCAATATATACTGGCCTACTTCACCTAACGAGACTGGGGCATCAAACTCACTGTGAGCCAGACACAGATGAGAATTACTCAAAATAAAATCATTCTCTTCTCCACCGATAAAAATTCCTCAGTCACCTGCAAAAACATGGACAAATAACGATCTGGATTTTTTTTGCTTACTCCAAGTAGAAAAAAACCGTGCACTGTCTTTGCTACGAGGAGCATGGGAACAAATTGACTATCTGAGGATAGAAGACGAGAAAATAGAAAAAAAAAGACTAAGGGAATATGCTGCAGTATGAGTGGAGTGAGCGAGGGAGCACGGAGAAACCAGGGCGAAGTCTCCGGTGAATGGGACGGGGTTCTCGCATGACGTCGGCGAAGCGGATCCCCTTTTGACTTGCGAGGCTAATTCGGGCGTGGAGACGCGGGGGTGGCAGCACTGGGTGTCAGTGTGCGCAACAGTGATACAAAAAGACAAATGTGTCACGTCCCGCTCAAAATCTTCCCTTCGTTTCCATTCCATCCCCTCCATTTTATTTTTAGAACCTTTCTCTTGTTAGGGAAGACGGAATTGCCTCATTGTTTCCAACCGTTAAATCATACAAGACCTATCTCAAAATATTCGCCATAAATGAAGAATTTAACAAATGCGTGAATGGATGGAAATTTAAAAAAAATGCACATGAATCTTTCTTCTAGTCCGATATGATGGAAGATTGTAATAATTATAATTTATGTCTGCTTTCAACAGATTGGAGTCGATATGAAAGCAAATAAGCCCGGCATGCGGATGGATTATTATAAGATAAAATTAAAAACTCATTTCTGAATATGCGCTCACGGTTACGTTATATACAACTATGAGTATAGAAATTGAAATTTTTAATGAAATAACTTGTTAAGCTTGCGACTCTTTAACATTACGTATTTTATATTCGAGTCATCGGTGTACAAAATACTAGAAGCCAAGCATAGAATACGTTTTCATATTTTTAATCATTGAAAAGGATAAATAACTTCCTTGCTACTTTTCTTATCCAGCAAAATAATTTTTAATGAAATTATGAAAAACGTTAACATCTTTCTCGAATAAGCTTTCTTTACATAAGATATGAGGATCATGGAAGTTGATCATTCCCCATATCAAGTTATGGAGCAGAGCAAAGGGAATGGAATTACACCAGGCATACCACTAGCACATAGTTAAATCGACATACTTATTGTTTTACTTGTACTTCAATCTAAAAAATAGGAAAAACCTAAAATAAACAAGTTAACTTTGCTTAATTTTTAGCAATTAAAACACGTATTCCGAGCCTGAGAACAAAAACAGATGAGATACTTCTACGGAAGTGAAAAAGTTAGAGAGAGAGAAGATAATTTCTTGCATGACTGGAAAAAGGGATATCAAAATAAATATTTTTTTAATATCCAGTTTGCGAGGACTCACTCCGACTTCTCGTGATCTCATTAAAGGGTGGATCCCGTCTCCCTACACACGGAAATGCATGAAAGGTGGAAAAGTGGACAGTATTTTTTTTCTTTTTCCAAAAAATTAGAAAATCGAGAGTGTCCCTGGGTCGAAAACATTGTCGAGAAGGGTGTGTTCCCCGAGGAAGGGAGCCCCCGAGATGTGATGGGATTAAATTGCTGGGTGTGGAAATCTTCATTAAAATTTTAATAAAGAGAAGGACGGGAACAAAACGCTGTGCTGCCGTGACGACCGTCGGATGAGTTTGAAAATAATTCCGGACGGCAGAGTTGGCGGTGCTGGGGCCAGAGATGGAACACTCGGGAATGATAGGCACGAAATGGTCTAGCATTACCGAGGCGATTCAACTCAATTGACAACAGTCCATAAATATATTTTTTCATATGAAATCAACCGATAAGACAGCAGTTTTATTATTTACAATTGTTAGATACATAGAAAATGATGCTATTATTAGCTCGGAGTCTACTGGAAGGTGACTAATTATACTTTGCCATTTCACTGTTTCATAGGTGGAAACAGCCTATTTTTATATATTTATCCCCTACATGGTTGTACCATCAAATTCGATAAGGGGCTCTGCTGCCACTATTACCCTTAAAACTCTTATTCAAGTCATACATTTTCCAATACGTAAGCTTCTCTTGACTTAGAGAATTTATAATTAAAATCAAAGGAAAGAGTAACTACGATATTAATCCGATTAAAAACAAATAAGATTGAAATAATATAGTGAGCCCAGGAGTAATTTTATTTCAATTAGGTATTATAAAGCAGCTCTTCTCAATATACCCTCGAATATAGGTACGCGCAAAGCCATATCAACAGATAGAATTCTACATGTCCAAGAAGAAGATACGGCGTGAATGTGCGTCTCGGCAAAGCGGTTGAAAATCAAATATATATGTTAAAATTCAATAAATATGTTATTCCGTTCATTCATTATCATCTCAATAAATGCAATCGCATATTTTCATTATGGTTGGTTACATGGTGAAGCACCGTTTCCATTCTGCCGGAGCTCTCTCAATAATGCATATAAATTTCAGTCATCCATTCCAAAAAGCATGGCAACTATACAAATAGTGAAGGAATTCAAATTGATACCAGCATGCCTTATGGAAAAGTTGTCCCATTAAAGTAGTACTTTGAATGAAGTTCGTGGATTTTGACATCGATACTAATTTAAATAGTTCTGCACCGTTTCAGAACTATAACAATGGGAATATACGCCACTCCCAATGAGATGACACAATGTAGTAAGTACCTGCTGTTAAATCTATGACATCATTATGCCTAACGACAGTTTATACTCCCAAATCTATCTTCCATAAATCAGCTCAAGAAAACCATATATATGTTGAAACTTACAGCAATGAAATATAAAGTACTGCATGATCGTCAAATCATTGAAAACCTTGTATATAGTCCTCAAAATTATGTAAAGAATGAATGCATTACAAACTACATACAGGCGCACGTAGGATTGACGGATTGTCAATTCTCCGATTTCCTATTCAGAAAATGAAATAGATATAAGAATTTTATTTTCTTATTTCTGCCACATAAGACCATGCGATCCTAAACTAGGCTACACAAAGGGAATCTAAGAGTGGAAGTGTACTTCTATTCCCAGAACTAGTGGAAAATAAACGATTGACTCATTAAAGTATACCAGGATATCAGTCTCATGGCCGTGTGGCAGGCGATGTTACGGTACAAGCCTAGAGGATTAAAATGGTAGTTGAAAATATAGGGGAAAAGTAAATGAAGCAGAGGCAGTTGCATTACACCTTGAGAACAATAGGTACCGCTCAATTTTGGCCAGTTATGAATTTCCCACGGTGACAAAATTTGCAGATATCCATTGCATAACCTAAAATTGGTTTTGTAGACGCTGAGTCTTGAGTAAGATGTAAGGAATTAGCCCTCATCTAGTGTCAAGAGTTGGTAAGTCATATTCGCACACTACTCCATAGTGAGCGCCGCCATGGAGGAATAATATTGAAAAATTGAATAATTTACATGTAAATACTACTATTAGAAGTCTACGTATAATTTGCTTGTCCATGTATTTTAAAGTTATTCTATATTATTATAAATACCATTATCTTTCACGCTCATCGAGATGCTTCAATCTTTGGCGTGATAAGTATGCAACAATGCCAAAAACCTTTGCCTCAAAATAATGACTGAAGGAAAATGGAAATTGGAGCAGAAAGAAGAAGATTTCTCGCGTGAACCCTTGCGTTAGTGGAACCATATCATCCATATTTTCATGAACTCTGTCCGATGTGGTCATTCAATCCCTGGGTTGTTTAAATTTTGGAGGACATGGAGCAGCTGACCCGTGAGGGTACTCGAAAAACTTCATATCCTGTGGGATTCTCCCCTTATCACTCATATTGGTGGCTAATTAAACTCCGAAATTTCGACAAAACATTGAGTGATTCACGAGAGCAGGATGACGTTTCGACAATTCAGTCACCAGTCGTCACTAACTCACTGAGTATTGGAAACGTCCAACGTCATTGAGGCAATTTCAGAAGATTTGGACGATATCGGATGAAAAGTAACATTATTAAGTATAACCAAATTTCCAATTCCTCGAAATAAAATAAACTATGTTGATGACGCGGGTTTCACTTATTACAGCATCGTCATAAATTAAAGTTCCTTATATTCTGTGGCATTGGCAGTTTTTTTGTTACGTAAGAGTGATGAGCACTTCGAAATTGACCGCTATAGCAGTCGACTACTACGCTCGATTCGAATGCGTGAATATAGAATGCGAAAAAACGTGATTCGATATTTGCGAGGCGGAAGCAGTTCAACTCACAATAAGTGGGATTCAATGGCTATAGACATATCAAAAGAGGCAAATGTTGATTTTAACTATGCAGGCAAAGAATATAGTTACAGCTAACTAT
Organism: Ischnura elegans; assembly: GCF_921293095.1. NCBI lineage: Eukaryota > Metazoa > Arthropoda > Insecta > Odonata > Coenagrionidae > Ischnura > Ischnura elegans. Next base: position 68,455,646 of record NC_060248.1, on the reverse strand, counting down.
TTTCCAATACGATGTTGCTTTTGAGAGATCAATGGTGAGCCGGACTTTAATTTAATTTAATCTTCATTCACATGTTCCACTCCGGTCCACCAATATCGTTCATGCAATCAGACATTACTCACTACACATAATGGTGCTCTTGAGACACCTCTGCGTTGATTATAGTGGTGAGATATTGTTTTTGCTGCTAAACAGCCAACATCAACGTATGAACAAAACTAGAAGGCCTGTTTACACGACACATTAGCTCGTAAAAGTCAATGTCAATGTACCGTGTAAACGCCGTAAGTGATGGGAGTGGAGCCACTAATTCGCGTACTCATCCGCGGGGAAAACCTTTAATCCGTCCATTAGAGTCGATTGAAATAGAAGGTAGTTTTTATTCGCGTGTACATCTCCATAATTTGATGAAAAATTTCTCGGGATTCCCACCGGGTGTGGTATTGGGTTATTCTCCCAACATTTCAATGGCTGAGTCTGCCATCGTCTTCAGAGGTTTACTCTTAATAGTACTTTCATACGGTACTTATTAATTTATTTATTCATATCCCTGGCCGTTATTGTTGTAGGCGGATGTAGCGATTAATTATGGCATTAACGTTTGGAGAATTAACCCAATACCACACCCGCTGGAAATCCAGAGAAATTTTTCATCAATCTAAACGCCGGGAAAACTTAAAATTTTACATCTTCATCATTTACTCAGTTACTGCTATAGCTCAGTAAGTAAGGAGTTGAGACCCCATGTTTATGCTTAAAATTGTCTCCCCTACCACTCTATGAAGTACTGCAGATTCCTTCTGATGCACCATCTATTTTTAAGAGGCAAATGTTGATTTTAAAAATGTAAGCAAAGAATATATTTACAGCTTACAATTTTCAATTGGTTCCCTCTAAGGAATAAATGATGAACCAAACTTTGATTTAGTTTTCCCATTAAGGTGAAGAGATGAAATTAATATTTCTCTTTCGTAACCGCCACTTCTTTTGTTTTTTTACCCCTACCATCACGAAGCATATTGGCGTTGTTGAGACACTTCTGCGTTGATTATCGTGGTAGCGTGTAACCACCCAACTTGCGCGAATGCATAAACGGAAAATAAAACTTGTTCTAATTTGTTTCATGCATTCGTACATGTTCCGTTCCGGTCCACCAAAATCGTTCATGCAACGACATAAACTCGTATGTGTTAATATATCTTATGAACAGGCATTTAGTGATGGACTTAGAGTCACTAACCCGCGTACTTATCCGCTGGCAAATGCTACAATTCGTCCATTTAAGTGGATTGAAATAGGAGGTAGTTTAACTCACTTGTACACCTTCATCATATCGTCGGGCGACCCCAGCGATCCATGGGCGCTCCCCTCCCAGGCGTCACTTCCCGTTGGTCCAGCAGCAAAACACAATCCTCTGGAATGTCTCGCTCGGCTCGCACAACTTAATTGCTCCCGGCCACCCTCACCCGCGTCCGACTTCGCTTCGACGTCCAACTAGGACGTAGGTACTCTCCAGCCACATCTCACACTCCAAGTCCCTTTTAAGTCTCCCTCCACTGAATCCCAACCCTAGCGGAATGAGAAAAGGTTAAATATCAATTACGAAAGAGATTAGACGTGAGCAGGAAAGAGAAAAAAGAAATAGAGATCACGAGGAAAGAGAAGAAGGAAGAAAAAAGAGGAAGACGAGATATTTTTTCTCCGACAATATTCTTTCGCGGAGAAAATTCCCTTACTGAACAACTTCACTCGCTATCAAAAGGAGAAGAAAAACATTGCAAGCCTGAAGCACAGTGATTATTCGCTTGAGAGAAATGCGGAGGCACAAATAGAGATCAAGAGAGAGAGAGAAAGGGAAAGAGAGAAAATTTATGCAAATCGCAAATTTTCAGAAAATGGTAACAATACGAGTCATCACACGTTATCTTTGTTGCAGGTTCGAAACACAGTGGTTTTTCCTTAGCGGAAGAGGTCTTCTTTCCTCAAGAAATCCTCTTTACGTTCACCGCACACCACCGGGATCGACTTTAGCACGACCCACACCCGCACCATAACACCTTACGGGAGAGAAACCCAGAAAAAATATCCCAGACGAAAGTTTCCGACAACGACCGAGAAAATAACAGTTTTGTGATCGGTGGCTCGAATGGTCGTGAATGGTCCCGCCTCACTCCTTCATCTCTCCCCTCTCGAAACAAAGTGGTTTTCCTCAGCGGAAGAGGTCTTCTCTCCTTAAGAAATCCTCTTTACGTTCACCACACATCCACTGAGATCGACCTTAGCTCGACCCACACCCCAGCAATAACAGCTCACGAGAGAAAAACTCGACAACGGCCGAGAAAAAGAACAGCACCCCCGTTTCACGATCAGTCGGCCGAATGGTCGTGGATGGTTGCGCCTCACTCCTTCATCTCTCCCTCTCTCTCTTTCTCCGGGCGCCTCGACTCGACGTTGCACGGAGAGCGAAGCGGAGTCCTCGGCGGTCCACCCGCGTCTCCACCGGGTTCGGGCTGTGGCGGGTGCGGACGGCTCCGGAGCGGGGGTTTATAGCGAGGGGAAGAGAGAGCACGAAGATACGCGCTATATGGCGGCGGGAGACGAGCCCAGAGAGAGGCGAGTTAAAAAGAGCGACGGCTTGACTCTTCTGCGGGCTATGTTACACCCCCCACTTTTTCTCTCCCCCTAAATCTCCGACCACACAATGAACACACGGACACACAAACAAAAACCCTACTCCTCCATCTTCTTCCTTCGACCGGACACGGGCGAAACTGTTAAGGAGATGATAGCGTGTTGCCCCACACGGTTGCACACTCCTAAAAAAAAAATAAGAGGAGGAGAGGGTATGGTGTGAAGTGTTCCAGAGAGAGAAATGAAGGGGTGGGGAGATGATGACGTTGGAATGAGTGAGATGAAGTCGGAAAGGTTGAAGGCAGGGGGTGTTCGCGTGTGCGTTTAGGGATACGGAGGAGTGAGACGGGTGGAAGGGGGAAGAGGAGACGCGTGCTCGAATTGCGTGCTCGAAACGGTGCCGCTGCGTGCGCGTGTTTAGGCCACTCCCTTTTCCCTGGGACGGGCGGCGAGAGGCGGGGAAGAAAAGGAGAATGAGGGTCAAGCGGAAAAGGCGGAGATGAAGAGAGAGATTTACAGTGGGACAAGAGGAGAATGAATTTAGACAGGTTGAGGAAAGGGTAAGAGTCAGGTGGAGACAAGGGAGGGTTGAGTGGCAAGGAAAATTGTGGAGGGAATCCTAAAAGATTCAGACGTAGGAATAAAGTCAAGATATTAATAGTTTAAGCTGCAGGAGATGAATGAGAAGAATAGGCTGGGATGAGGTGAGCGCTAATTAGTATTTATCGAGCGAATGTTTATAAGAAATGCTGGAATCAGTTATAAATGAGAGTATGATCAAAATTTCCGAAATAAAAGGAGAAAGAAACACCAAAAAAATTTATGGCCTGCAAACTAGAGGACAATGTGATTTTGCAACCTGTTTTTGAATTTTCTGTAATAAATAGAATTAAGAATGGTGATGATGGGAAAATCAATTAGCTGACGGAATGGATGAAAGCGATGACGTTATGACGGTAATTGCTGAGACTTAGTGAATGAAGGACCAACTCGTTTCCCTTATTATTGTTTAAGATCTAAGGCAAACAGCAAGGTTGGGGGTGATAAATTCTAACTGCAGGGGGATCCTAACTATGGAAAAAATGTAGAGCTTTTTGAAGGAAACGACCACCGAAAATAGATAATGCAATAGTAATTTGGTGGTGGAATGGAGGCAGGAAAGGTTTTAGACTGAAATGTTAGCGATCAGGTTTATAGAATAAATGGAGTGAGGGAAGATGCTACATATTAGGAGGAGAGGTTGTAATGTTAAAATGAATGAAATACTGCAAAAATATCTACAAAGTCGATCTCTAATTTAGAAGACTTTGACACCCAAAGTAAAGTGAGAAAACGATCAATTGCCTATAAAGTTTAAAAGTGAAAAGATATGCAATGCGAGAAGCAATGTAATGCTCGGTGACGAAAAAAAGGCCAGCAGTCAAGAATGACCTATGAGAGAGCCGTTGGACAAATTTAGTGATACCACGCGCTGAATTAATCGCGGGCCAAAATATAACAGCCGTCGCGAGCAAGGCGTCAAGTCAGGTAAAGTCAGCAAGTGCTTAAAATAATGAGTGAATAAATTAATGAAGGAGTGAAAAAAGGCTGGTCTAAGACAGATTGGTGAAAGCACTGGGAAAATGGCAAAAAACACGAGGAAGAAACAGGAGAAGGGATCATTGAAACAAGTCTTCGGATGGAGACAATGAAAAATTCAACGGAAGGAAAACGAGCCGCGGAAAAATATAAATACAAAAGGGGCCAACAGAATGAAGAGGGGATATCATTTGACGAAATAATGGAGATGCTACGGTTGGTCGGAGGAGGAGTGAAGAAGGAGATGGAGAAGGGGGCAAAACTGCAAGGAGGATAGGGATGAGTGGCAACGGGGCGTCGAAGTAGGGAGAGGGAAATTGGGTAAAACCTTGAATGGCCTGGGGAGCTTGGAGGGAGGGATGAGGTCAAACCGGGAGGGCGTAAGGGGAAGGATGGAAGGTCAAAAGGCTTTCCCAGCTGGTCACGCCCCACGCCGTATCAAAGGGCGACGAAAACACGATAGATACACACGCGACGATTTTCCGAGAATCACAATACGATCATCACGCCGCGAGAAGGCGACACGGTATCGAGAACTTGACGGGAATTACAGCCAAGAGTTGTCCCCAACATAACTGCGTGTTCCACTCAAATTCCTCCAAGTGAGAAAGGTCGTTTTTCTCTTCGTATCCTTGTCCGTTCTTCCTATCTGTGAGAACGCCGAAGTCTAATGGCTCGCAACAGTTCTGCTGGGAGTCCAAAGACGTAACGTTCCGAAGTAGTAATGACCCTCTCGACTTCACGTAAGTCACTTGTTTCACTTCGGACTCGCGAGAATTCACGGTGGAAGGCAGAAAAGCTGTGGCGAAGAAATAGGAGCGACTCTTCCCACTGCGACTGTGAAAGACCTGATTTTTCAAACGCGAGCGCAGCGACCACTAATTTGAAATGCCTTTCTTTCCGCGAGAAATTCTGCCTCTCCTGGAAAACTTTAAGTCCTCAGAGTGCAATTCCAGAGGAAACGAATGGAAAAAAAATAATCTCACGAAACAAGTGTGCTCAAATGCCTGACCTGAAAACTTTGCTAAAGATGACACACGCCGAGATAATTCATCTACGAGGGTACGACTACACTATCGAACTTCCTCCAATTGGTGAGAGATCTAAAAAAAAAAGAAGCCCTTGTTTGCCTATTCTTTAGCACGACAATATACACCTCGAAAATGGGGGTGACGCCAACGGAGGCCGCAGACAAAAAGAACGGGCGAATTGGAGCGATAAATTGTGAAAGGCAGTATTGAAAACCCAAAAAATATGGAGAGGCGGAAAAGGTAAAAAAAATAAGAACGCGAAAGGAAAGGAGGAAGAAAGACAAAGAGAGCTGAGAAACCGATAATTAAAAGATAGAAGAAGAGAAACGGAAGGAAGATATTCACAGATATAAAAATAGATCAAACCCCAAAAGATCCGATATAGTAGTTAAAAAAAACACGATCACACACACTGACTGAGGCGACGGGTTGAGCGACGAACAGTTTGTGAGAGAGAAAACCCCGACTTGAAGGCAGGTCGTGATAAAAGCGAGGGGAGGGGAGGAGGAGGAGATAAAGGAAAAGAGGGGTGGGAAACCTCAGGGAAAGCACCAGGAAGCGCAACCGAAGAATGGGACAAGGAGAGGGCAGGAAGAGTCAAAAGGTTTAATGAAAGAGGACTCTGGCGACAAAACAGTCGCTCTCGCCTCCTTTTGGTCCAAAGGGACACAGCCGGCCTAGGCCCTGTTTGCTCTAGAGAAAGGGGAGGGAGGTGAGGAAGGGGAAGTTAAGTTGGGTCCCCTTGTAGTGGGTGCGGGGCGGGGAGTTGGAGGTGAGGCGCCCGGCGTCCGACGACGGGCGACCCGGCGCGCGGAAGATGGCGGAGTCGGCGACGTCGGTCGGTCGGACGGCACGGAGGATCGCCGTGGAGTGAGCGCGGGCCGAAAAGCGCGCAGCGGAGGCTGCGGGGGAGGCGGGACGGGGGCGTGGCAGGGCGGCGGCGGCGGTGGGGCGGGGGATAGGGAGAGGGGGGCAGGCGGTGTGGATGGAAGGGGAATAGGCCCGCCACAAACACAGGGCGCGGCGCTGCGCGAGAGGGAAATGTTTTCGCTACGTGTCCTGAAATTTTCCTGCGATGCAACTCGAGGTTGGTGGTCGAATTGCTGTACACGGATGCGGTCCGCGCATCTAACAGCATTTAAATACTCGAACTGTTTTCATCAGGTTTCGGAATCAAGAGTGGGGATACGACAAACACATCCAAAAACAACTGAAGACAATAATTTTAAATGACTTGTCAGCACTGGCATAGTTAGTAGCCAGTTTCATTCATGTACCAAATGGAGGAATTTGTTTTCAGTACAATTCTTGACCTTTTTATACTTCTGGGAACAAGTTGCTAGAAATACGTTAAAGGTGAGAAGCGAGAAGTTGACTCAAAGGTAAAAGAGCGATTTCCGGTAACTGCATATGAAACCAAGATATGTGGAGTTCGAGGAAACGCATTGCGTCTTTCTGGTTGAATACAGCGTTAACGATAGTTTTCATGCCATTTTTTCCATTGGGAATGGAATTATATCATAATAGCGCTTTACGAATCGGAACATAGTCATTAATGAAGGAGGACGAGAGAGCACTGCAGGCTTTCGAGGTGTGAGTCTGGAGAAGAATGGAGAAAATAAAGTGGACGGAAAGGAGGTGGAACGATGAGGTCTGGACATAATGAGTTAGGAGAGACGGGTTTGGAGACAAGACATGCGGAGGAGACAGAAGGTATGGATGGTGAAAGTACTTAGCGGGGAGAAAATGTTGAAAAGAGTGTTCGAGGGTATAATTTTAGGTAGAGGGAGAGGAAGGAAGAGAATAAGATTTTTTTAGATAGAAAGAAAAGGAGTAGGCCTTATTATGAATTGAAGAAGGAAATCCATGGTGGGAGGGGTGGCTGCCTGAATACTTTGTAAATACTCCATACCCCATGCAAATCTACCTTAATTGGGTGAATACTTTAGTATTAATAATTTTAAAATTCATAATAATAATAATTGTGATATGATATGAATGAGGTATCAAGATTTATATATGAAGATAAATAATTATATGAAGAAGTATCAGGATTTTAAGAAACACTAATGATTATTTTTGTATTTTCCGAGCTGCTCCCGAGGGATCGAGCCTCAGTGGTGGCTACCGCGCTGACTTCTCAGCCCGTTGGTCTGGCGAATATTTATCATAGCCTTCCTGTTCCCTCCTTGAGTGCTTTGTGAAGGACACTTCATGTACAGCACTCCGTCCTTCGGATGAGACGTCAACCCGTGGTCCTTTTCGCGCCTTTAGTTTAGAGCAGGCTGAGTCCGACACCGGGTTTCTCTCCACTCTTCCTCGTTGCGCAAATGACCAAAACCGACGGTCACCTCCTCATACCATACCAGTTAAAGCCGTTGATTTTTCGCTGCGAATTGCTCTAGATGTCGGTGACGAAGAATCTGAGATTTTTCCGGTGAAATACTTGAAAGAATTATTCACGGGTTTTTCACCGGATTAGGGTCTATATTTTGTTTTTTGGGTCTACATGCAGACACTAATTCTGTTGGAAACCCGAGAATAATTCAATCAAGTATATAACAAATTGAGAAAAAAATAAAATAAGGGTTTCGTATAATAATAAAAATTGGGAAACGAGCTCAATGACCTCTAGGGTTTTAGCATCACTTTATATGTTCGGCAGTGTTTTTAGTGAAAATACCCGAGTGATCATGGAGGTAGGAATGGGCGTGGTGGAGACTGGTTGGCGTGGCGGAAGGGAAATGACCGCACGCAAAGCGAGAGAGCACAACTCCTCTCTCTCCCGAGGGACAAGGAGGGGCGAGGTAGGAGCCCCAGGGAGGGTGGAGTTGGATTCGCTTGAATATCAGATGACCATCCTTGATAGGAGAAGAAAAAGGGAGGGTGTAAAAGTGGGTTTGGTCGGAGTCAATGGGGAAGGAGGGGCTTAAAGACCAGCGCAACCATGCAGTAAAATGAATGTTAGCGCTAGATTGATTAGTTCATTGTTTTATTTAGAAAACTTGTATAAAGGGAGGACTTTTTTACTCGCAATTATTTCCCAGCTTTTTTGATGGAAGAAGAAATTTTTAGCATTTCAAAGCTTTACCTCTCTTGTAAAAAAACTTCGCCAGGAAACGATGAAAAGAAGATTTTTAAGTCTCACGGAGCAGAAAACTTGAAAATGATTGCTTGCAAAAATACTAATTGAGGTGAAAACCTTCGAGTAAATAAAAGAGAGATATTATACAATCAATGACCTATAATTTCAAATATATGGATCAATTCAAATGCATTAATTAAGTATTTACAATAGTACATCTGAATATTTATTAAAATAAATTGTGTTATCATATTGTATTAAAAAATTAATTAATTAAAATAAATTAAATGTACCTCAGCTATGACATTGTCCGGCCTGACAAACCTGCTGGAGCATGGGGTTTTTATTCGAGGAGGGAGGGTTTAAAAAATACCAACGAACGATCACAAACACTTAAGGATAAGGGCAACCTACTCAGGTGGTACTCAAACCGGCGGCATTCATTTAGGTGGGCCAGGATTTTACCCCAGGAGGCCGGTACACGTGGTAACTTACTCTCCACTCAAGGGCATAAGTCACAATTTGGTTTCCCCTGTTATACGATACTCGATACATTGCTTCCAAAGTTATGGCACTAACTTATGCATGCTTAAGACTGGTTAGTTCTAATTAATTCCTCTGTTTTGTAAGATAACAGAGAAATTAATCAAATAATCTACATGTATATATTTTGAAGCTAATTGAAATGATTGCTCATGGCGATATTCACCCTTACTTGTGTGTCGTAAGTCCAAACCTCTTAATATATATTCACAAATGATAATCGCAGCGTTTTCTAGACGTTTTGATCTTCACTTATCGTGTTTTCAGTTCAAGGTATCCAAATAAAATGGGTATTTTCCATGGTTTTCAAAAGTTCCCTTGAATTGTCAAACAAACCTTTGCCTTATGCGAGTGAATTTTTTTTTAAAGAGGGAAAAAAATACAATGCGAGTTTATCTTTCCGTAACCAAATACAAAAGTCATTTATTTACCTGTGCTCTTAAGGTCTCGTTGCTGGAAGCAAACAAGGAATGAAAGGCATTTAATGCATAAAAAAATTGTTTGGCTTTCTGAAAGTTTAGTCATACCCTTAAATGTAGAGCGAGGTTTTTTTATTGACACTACGGGTGCCTACGCCTAAAAACGGATCCCAACACGCGGCAGTATCAGTAAGAGCACAGAAGCAGCAAACAAGCGTTATTTATTTACTCATGCATGGGAAGTGGAAAAATTCAATGATTCATAAATTTTCTTGCACTACAAAATCATGTTCATTGCATAAAAATCAATTTAAATTTTGCATTTCTTATGGTTTGGTATTCGGAGAAGGCGACCGATAGCTAAGGTCATTTACGCCATGAGGAAAGGTTGAGAAGCGAATGGTGGAGAGAGGGCCGGCGTCGTCATTAGCCTTCTCTAAACGAAAGGCGGCAAGGGGACGTCGGCTGAACGTCCCATCCGACGGATGAAGTGAAGCACTTGAGTGCACTCCATAAAGCACTCAAGTAGGAATCGAACAGCCTCTGAAATATCTCTACCACCGCCGAGATTTGAACCCGGACCACCTGGGTGATGCTGACTTCTCATCTAGGCAATCCGAAAAACACTATTACTATTCACTTCCTTAGTTTCATAAGGTACTAACTGTGTGAGCTTTATATAATTTTATTCTAATAATGATCGTAAATAAGAACAATCAAACAATAAAAATAGGGATTTACAGATTTTAGAAGCCTTAACGTTTTTAACGACGTATTACGTCTCGACCACTTGCTCCTTTTTCTTTTCTAGGCGCGTCTATGACGAAAACCGTTGAGGTGTGAATGTTAGTCAAGCGGAGAAAAGCGAGGAAGGAAATGGTATTTTTAGATGTAATGAAAGGGAATTGGCGTCATAGGGATTAGCAGAAAGACATTGGATTTGGGAACGGATGGGTGGTTTGCAGAATGCTTAAAGTAAACTATTTTTAGTCATTAGAATAATACCTTTAGTAATGAAAAAATGGCAAAAACCTATGAAGAAACTGATGTGAGGATATAATATTAAAGCAGCAAGATGAAGATGATTTTCCGCGATATTAAGGGTATTGTCCGCTTCATTTTTTCATCTTATCGGACAGTTCTACTTTTAACTCACTCCAATCACTAAGGAAGAACGGTAGTTCTTCGTGTTTAAACTTCGTTTCTTACGCTCTTCCACATGCTTTTGTCGGAGAGCCTCTCCATGCACGAGCTTCGTCGTCAATAAACGTCCATTCACAAGGCCGTAGCCAAACTTCGTCAAAACGTCCTTCCTCCTATCGTTCAAACAACTTTCCATGTTGGGGCTGGAATCCATAACTCCGGAAAAAAATCTTACGGTCGGATCTAAGACTCTCTGAAACTACCCCTCGGAAAGTCTGACCCCGAAAACTATACTTTGTGTCTGCAAACCCACGAGCGCAAGATAATATTTCTCTCGAATTATGTTTGTGAAGAGAAAACTTTTGGTTGGATTGCATAGCGTTGGGGTAGAACGTGTGTACCAGCCTGTGTATCACATGTTGCCGAAGAAGGAGTAATCCTTCTGTGAACTTACCAGATACAGCGACAAAAGTTCATCCAAGTACTACCCCTTCCATTCACACCAGGAATGTGGGATAATTAGGAAGTATCTGGCAATAGTATGGGTATATGTGTTGAACTACGAGAGAGGCGATACAGGGAATTATCGTTTTCACCGACTCCAACACTTATCAATTCCTAACTAACGAGTTGGGATTACGATACCGACTCGGTAGGAGCTCATGTTTTGGAGTTGTCCAATAAATTTCTCACTCGTCGATCAAACAATAATTAAGTGATGTCACTATGTCCTACCAAAATTAAATATTCATAACAAACCAAATACATATCGAATTTTATTTACATAAAGTGGCAAGTTTTGGTTAGCATGGCTTAACGCTCTTTAAACTCATTATCACTGACGCTTTGGTATCATTATTTTCGTAAGGGTACCTATTTGAATAAATTAAAATATCGCAGCTATTTCCCTAAGGCAAGTACAGCTAATCACTACCTATTCAATACAAAAATAAGTAGTACTTCAGATTGACTGATCAACTAAACAATTATATTTTCACTATCATGATGAATTAATGAGGAAAACTCGTTCGTAATAAACAGACAGCTTTCTTCAACTTAAATTGTCATATGATGAGAATTTACAGTTTAAAAAATCAACAACTCATTCAAATGCCTTACATGTAACAATTAATATTCGTGCATTCCATTCAATTTCTCCCACCGAGACTTTAATCACACGATGTATACTATACATTAGAAAATATGCAGCATCGAATTTATATTTTAGCGTTTAATTGCACCAGGATAACACTCTGAAAAGCTGCACTGTTACTTCTTGAACCTCATTACTATCAAGTGAAATGCACAATTTTTAATTGATAAAACAGTGGTACCTATTTATTTATGCCTATTTTTTCCTTGTTTTTGAATGTGTAGGCCTTAATAATATTTTTTAAAGGCGAGTGCATTGCACTCTGGGATATATTTTCAATAAACATTAGTCGTGAAAAACCTGAAAATAATACCTACAAAATTAATTATTCAATGCATGTTTCATTCCCTCTTGCTGAGGAGCAATGAAGAAAAACAAAATAACAGGATTATTTCATTTTTAAGGGATAATGCCATATTAATATTAATATTTTTTCCAATTACATTCATTGAAAATTTTCCTATTCAAATTCCATAGGTATGACACTCGTGCACAGAGCGCAAATTTAACCATTTTAGGCAATGCGCGGGCGTTGATCCACAATAACTCATTTCATGCAGTCGATATTCAATTACGTTGAACTTAGCTTTCACATTTCATTATGAGAAAGAGGGTCACTTTCATAGCTGCATTATTGATAATGAGGCAATATAAATAATCGATTTCATCATTTGAGTTTCGCTAAGCTGTTTGTTAGAACTGACAACCAGCTACTGAAATTTAACTCCTGTTTCCATATGCCTAAAAAAAATAACTTGCTTTCTCTTTCAATTGGCTCAAGTGGGAAATACATTCAATGAATATATAAAAACATAATTTCTCTCTATCAGGAAATACGGTCGTTAGCCGGCACGTGCACTTACCATTTAAGCCCATTGTTCCATTTAAAGCTGCAAAATTGTTTTAATTACAACTAACCATTAGGTTCACCGTGACTTTGTCACAAAGAACGGGTGAAATGAATACATTCTGCTATATTAGCAATTACCGCTGCTTATTTTTTCTTTGCCCGCACCTATGCCATTTTGATTAGTAACCTTCCGGGAGGACTTTCTCACGCGAGAAGAATTATATATCCTGAGCTAATGGCAGCCAGAATGGCATAGACACGCATAAGCGGTCAAAAAACGGCATGAAAACGTGAAAAAATATTGCTGCTTTTGTATCTGTGACATTTTAATTAAAAGAGCCATTATAAAACTTGCAAAGAGATTAATCTGTAATTAAAGAGAAAATGGTCTTTATAAGAGTTAGTTATTTAGAAATATGACGGCATTTACTCATTTAAATGGTGTTTGTTACACCGTGTGCAATTTCTCCTGCCAACAATCATCAACCTATCAATAATTCCGAATATAATGTCACTTAGAAAGACAGTTCCAAAATTTTTAAATACATATCCTCCAATTGACATTAGTTAAGTTTTTTAAGAGGTAAAATAACAGCAGCTCAAAATCAGCAGTAATTGGTAATATTTGTTTGTTAATCATATTTTTAATTAAAAATTTAAGAGAAACTTAGAATCTGTTCATTCAAGAATAAATTCAAACAAAACCTCACCAGCAATCAGTTTTCATTTTAAGCACACGTATACGATGAATACAGAAATATTCATTACCTAAAATTCTGCTTAGCCAGATCAATGGCTAAAAATTAAAAATATGGCAACTCGAAACTCGTAACAGCACGATAAATAGTGTATTTACGTACGTGAATAGCTTTTTAATGTGGTCTTTTGAATTCACAGGCAATGTTTTAATATGTACTAATTTTCACAATCATAAGTATTTTTTGAGCGTATTTGGGAATTTTTACTGCAGTACTTAATATAGTTATTACTTGACAAACTCAATGCATTCATGAGCAGTTTTTAATTGAAACGCTGGGTGATAAATCAAATTCCGATTGAAATCGAATTGCATTTGTTTGTCATTATTACCACTGCTCGCCAATGATATATGCCATTGTTGATTGAAAAAAATGCGAGATCTTTCAACTAAAGATGTGATATTCAGGCAAATATGACACTTAAAAGACAAGGGACAGAAAGAATTGCAAATTTCACTTATTTAACTATCCGACGAAAAGACTACCAGCCCACTATGTGCATTGGAAATACTTTTAAAAATTAGAAAATATCACTGCCTCACGCTGCACGGAATGCCATTTGTTTTAAACGGATCATCGGCGGCTCTTATGGGTCCTGAGTGAGAGTTACAAAAAGGAAATGGTACAAAAACCTCCGGGGAAAAAATAGTTTAGTACGCCATATTTCATGATGATCAGTGCAGCGGTTTGGAACTTTACCCAACTCGGACAGACATATATACCGACTTCATCAGAAAATCCCGCTGATTTCAACGGAGGTGATGAAAGTCGGAAGCATGTACGATGTTGTGCAAGGAAATAGATAATAACATGAGTTGACGTAAATTTAACCTGTATCCAAGAAATATTACCCGCTTCTCAGCTTGAATTCTTTCTCTGGAAACGCTTGTTACTTAGGTGCCTCCTCAATGCTTCTATTTTGGGTTGCATCTTGGGCAATCATCGGTGCTCATTACTTAAAGTTCTCTAGGAAATATCCTTTATTCGCACAATTGGCAAATTATGAATAGAATATCATTGATCTGAAAACTATTTTATTCTTGCAAACATCCAGGAGTCAACACAATTCGATTCAAACGGTATCTCTATGTGTTATTGTAGTCAAAGATTCCAAAATAAATATGTTATCATTGAATTTAAAGAAAGCATGAGATTTTTCAGGTAAAATCCAATTTTAGGACAACACGTGGGATGAAGGAAAGCGATTGGCAAAATAATTAACTTTATTTCTTCAGCCATATAATGAAAAATATACCAGCCCTGAATATTGAGCGGAAGTACTTTAAAAAATAAAATATTGAAATGGGTTCACAGAGCTCAATGAATCTAAAATAAGTATCTGGGGGCGGCATTTGGGGTCCCTCAGGCAGAGTAACTATTAATCAGACTGAATGAGAGAATACTACCCGTTTTAACTTCAAACCATACGGTTTCCATCAAACTAGTTTTAAATCAGCATTTATACGCTTTTTATATCTCTTTGATCCACTTGATATTTAAGATATATTATAGATTACAATTATGATGTATAAGGACCTTTATTTTATGTTTTACATGAATATTGCATACCATCTCGGAATGACTGACATTCTTTGATTTTTTATTTCTTTTGATACAGCGTCCAATGCCTTATGCCAACAATCAAAGAAATAGGTGGTTATAAGGAAATAGTGGTCTACATCAAATTAATTTAACCTCAATAACCTTGACAGCATATCTTGGAGCCTGAAAGTACAAAGAGCTTTGCGAGGACTCGGCCATTTATGCTCGCGCCAACGCAACCGAGGCTATGTTGCCGAAACCGCCAAGTAAATTGAATTTGAAATTATATTACGAAGATTAAGTGACCTTTTCATAGAGTTCGTAACTTCAAATTTTTGTGGCATCAGCTTATTGATTCCGTCCGTTTAATAAATTAAAAAAATCATACTTTAAGTGTTAAGTACCTTTAGATTTTGAACTTTGTTTTTGGTAGTATCGAGCCATATTTGAAGACACTTAATTCCCAACAGTTCCATTTTTTAGTTCGATGGATATATTAGTACTAAATTTATCAATAGTTTACTTATTCTAGCCTTACAAATACATCTATATACACGAAGCACCACGAAGACATTACAAGCACTAAGTGAAGCTCTAGCAGCCAGAGGTAGGAATGCGGATTTGCAGTTCAAGGTCGCTCCTAAAGCGTTCCCATGCAAGCTGCACGGGGAGCAAGAAGAATCTGGGAGTGAAGCAAAATCTAAGGTTATTCATGGACAGATTTTCTCTTTGCCAAATAAGTTAATTAGCTAAACCATTACGTAACGAGTCTAGAAACGGCTCTTCATAGAATAGAAAACTGAATCACTCGGAATAACTTATTTAAAGTGGTGAGACAAGAGGCAGTCTTAAAAACAATCCCTTATTATATCTAATTCCCTCAAAAAATTTCCGCCAATTACTCTTCATGCAGATTTTCCATGAGAAAGAGCATCACATAAATTCATTGCAGTTGAGTCTTCGGATCTAACATTCTGGTGTACATGTCACAAATAATGCAATTATTTATCAAAATCAATTATGTATCACCAACGGAGGTAAGGCCAACAAAATCGAGGTGATTTTGCGAAAATCGGGCTAAACCACGAGTTATAATTATTTAATGGTATAAGGCCTCCACGACCATGTTTTGAGTGACTCTGAGTTAGCGAGTAACTTTGACTGAAAAACGTATTCGATTATGACCAGAATAGATTTTTTTTAATGATCGAAGGCTTTAGTAGTGATTGCGTGAATAATTAGTTTTTACGAGTGTTGCTCTGGGTGGGAAAAAACTACGTTTAAATCCCCTAATCTGGCTCACCTCATCTCTGGGGACAATTCTAAACAATAAGGTGGAACCGCGGTGGATACAATGAGTTGTTTAACCCGAAGAAACACGCAAAAAACAACTGATATTTTTTTAATTTTTTGGTGGTAGCTAATATCCTTCTGTAGGCTTCTGCGATGTGGTGAAGTTTCATTGAAGAGGTCAACTGGAAATGCCTGAGTCCATCTCAATAGATGACAGTTTCGCAGGCATTTCAGCTGGCTTCTTCCGATCGATTAAGGTCACTTCATAAAACTCCCAATATTGACTTAGATACCCAAATAATTTAATCCTAAAATAATCACATAAACGCCTAAGTATTTATTTAGCAAACACATTGAGCGTATTTCTATATGAGTATGCAAAAATAGGTTGGTTGCACAAAACTGAACCATTCATTGATTTATTTTGCCATTCGGATGAAATTTCACCGGGTATTATGGAATGAAATAGGTTTCGCATTTTTCCACGCAGTTTTACCACCGGTTTCAATTCAATGGTGTACTTTCAAGGGGTTACAAAATAAGGTACATGAGAATTTGAGTTTTTCCCGGAGTGCTCGGGTTTCCCACCGGGTGTAAATTTGGGTCACAGGTCCAAGCTCTTCGATGGTCCCTTGAAGACGATGGCGGACTTAGTTATCGAAACGTTGGGACCTGTGACCCAAATTTACGCCCGGTGGGAAACTCGAGAACTATTCCTACAAGGTACATGAAGTTTGCAGCATCTTGAAAATGACGTCTTTCTTTGAAATTGGTAGGGGGCTTTAAAACTGCGTGGAAAAGTACAAAGTTATTCCACTCCAATCCACGGAGAAACTTCACCAAGAAGCCCGACTACGATTAATTTTATTTCATCAAGTGCAATGTTTGATTTCCATCTTAAGACCATTGAATACTTGCGTCACTCCTCAATCCGGCATCAAATCTTTCGAATTTCTCTCGCTTTGCCAATGCACCTGAGGCCGGCCGAAAGTTCCAGACCCTGGTAATTGGCCGCCGTCGATCAGGGCCGCCCCGAGGCATTCCGAGGCACAGCCCACTTGATTGCTTGAATCGACCCAACTTCGACCAAGCCGGTGACAATCGGGCACCGCGACTCTCCAGCCACGTCTCCTTCGCCGATACAGACTTGGTCGCGCATGCTAAGCGCCCCTTTAAAACGAGACCATGCATATGGGGACGGAGCCACTTCCATGGTGTTCCCACCTCGCTCGTACCCGCGAGGTTATACGTACGAAAGATATTCAGTGCGAAAATTGCATCTGGTGAGCCAGACGATTTCCAAGCATAGATCCTAAGAGTAGAACTTATTCGACGAAAGGAACAAAAGAATCCGTGGAAAACGAAAAGTGTCCATAAATTTTCAAGCCACAGGAATGAGTAAATTTTAGCGGCAAAACCTGCCAGTATGAAAGAAAGCCATTAAATTGTTGAAATTATGACGAAGTATTTTCTGTTAAATGGCTACTTAATTGAACCGGTTATTAATGTTACCACATCATTACCAGTGACACGTGGTATCATTGAAAAACGGGTCTGAAAATTGCACCTCGTAATTCCAACATGTACAATTTCCTTCTCTCCCGCGACACTCCTCGTATTTTTTACTATTCAGATAGTAATAAGTCCCGTCGTTTGAAAGATACGCTCACGAAAAACTAGACGATTCTTATAAATACCATTTCAGGATTTAAATGAAGATCCTTAGTATTAGGGACCGTGGCATGCCGCATACCTATGATCAAAGTTTATATCCCCGCTATGACTCTTGGTGACTTTAAAAAAAAAGATAGTGTAATGCTGCTGGACGAATTATACCACATGCTAACATGAACATGATTTTCATTGTTTCATGGAAGAACATGATTTTCATTGTTTATCCTAATAATAGTATCACAGCACAGTCGGATAGATCGCTAATAGGCATGATGAAATCATATCCGTTTCCAAGTGCTCCTGGTTTGAGTTCACGTTAGAAAGTTGGAAGTCTTCCCTGTGCCCTTTATTTTAAATGCCCTTTCAGGAGGTGACCCCCACAATGATTCACCCACTGCAATTTCTTCAATTGTATCTAACGACATGATCAATTTCATGATATCGTGCACAAATACCCAACAAGTAACTTTTGCCTAGGATCTTGAGGCATATGACTCGTTACTTCTCCACGAGACGAATATTATCAATCTTAGTAAGGATTAACTTGTAAAGGTTTTTGTGACCGCCACGTAAGCAAATGAAAGTGGTAAAATTACGATTCATTATATTGTTGTGGTAAAGTAAGGCCTATTCTAAATCTGGCAATCAATTCTTGTCTTAGTCCAGTTGCGTCCTTTGGCTGGAGCATGCATCTCGTAAATTCGCTTTCGCGCATCAATAAGTACCTTCCATTCCAGTACCTTTGTAGGTTTGGTGAGTAATACGGATCAATATCACATAGTTTAATATCATTATAAAAAAATTAGCTAAATGCATTGAAATATGAAAACCAAATTTAAACTCAGTAATGTATAGCAGGGAGTTTCTCCATCAACCATTTCATTGCAAATTTCCTAAAAAGCTACGGAACCAAGGCGTACATACGATGGATTGGAGTGGTACAGTAATACCTAATTTAGCCAAAAATACTTTGAAAAATACATATACACTCATTACTCCGATTTTTACAGCAAATTATCATTTTAACGCAGCTAAAAAGTAAAAAAAAGGAAAATATCATTTCCTTCATAATAAATATGCATAAAATGAAACAATTTTATCACATCAACCGAGATTTTTTGATTTACAAGGGTAACATTAAAAGCCGACAGTGGTAGTGAACGACAGGGGTGGGTTAACGGGAATGGTCCAGGAATTGTTTTAGATAGGACTTAGGCGAGCAAATACTTTAAGAACGTACACTCATGGGCTCATGGCTTCCTCCTCCCCGTCAGATGCCGCGGCTCTTGACACAACTTCCAACCCTCCGGGACCCGTTCAGAGGGAGACACTCCCTCCCATACTCCCTGCAGCCACTCCCATTGAGGACCACGCCCAGAGGGATGGAAAGGGAAAAGGGTTAAGCAGGAAAAGAATTGCTGAGTCCTGTGGAAGGACGAAGTTAATGCAATGTTTTTAACCATAATTTTGAGGGAAAGTTGCTAAGAGGCATTGAAAACTAGTGACTGCAACCATAATTAATAATACAAATTCCCCCAGTGCCAAAACAGGATAGACTATTTTACTACTCTAATTTAGGTATTCTCATAAGTGACGGACATATGGCAGAGGGATTCCCTGATGATTGATTGGTCGAGAGTTTCAAAAGATAAAAAAGTTCATACTTTAAATCGTATCTACTTTACACATTATGCTATCCTCAGTTTTTACAACTGCTGGAAATAATAAGTATTCGTGCATGAAATGAGAAGGATGGATACATAAATAGGGATTTGAAAGGAAAGTGTTCATTGAGAATTTCCGATGTTTGACCGCAGAATAGAAGGGAAATTAATAAAAACCCATGCTACCTCACACCAGCCGTTGGTTTTGGTAGGAAATACAGAGGTGCATGTATGATGTATGATAATATCGAACGGGATCGTGTCAAATGCCGTTCAGGGGTGCATCGGCCACGGAGAGTGTGAGAGAGAATAAACCGCAGAATGACAGCCGGAAATGTGCGATAAAACCTTTCCATGAGGGGTATGCTGCTCGCACGCACTCATTATATTCTTGTTTACGCGAGAAAGTTACAGGGGATATAGAGAGACCGTGAAAGAGAAAGGTCCATTTAAAAAAAAGGAGAAATATTTAAGCTATGATTTTAATTTTATGGGTTCCATCACAAGGTAGTGTCCAACCGAGAATGAACTGAATCACTCAAAAAGTGTTTTCACAAGGTGATTCTGATTGATTTCTAATTGAAATTAAAATAATCATGCATATCTTATGCTCTCTTCCCCATTTCTTAAGTCACTGACTTCACTCGCATCTTCGGCATAGTTACAGTATCCAATCGAAGTGCTACTCAGCATTCGCCTTCCCTTAAAACCATGGAAGCAAATGAGGTTTTCTCACCCTTTCCTTCATAAACCTGTTAACAAATGGAAACATAGTCACACAGAATCGGTAGTGCTTCCCAGAAATAAGAAGTTAAGAATTAAATTTTAGTATATTATAAGGGCAGAGCTGCATAAAAATCATATTTTGTGGTTAATAACTTACGGTAAAAGCAACAGAGACAACAATTTGTATTTTACAACAAAAAGTATTTTTAATCAACGCAATTGTGGCTTATACTCGCGTCGAATATTGCGAGAGTTGAAGTTTTGAGCAACAGGAAGGGTTTAAAAATGATTGAAGAGAAATGAGAACAGAGATATTATGGTTGGACACGATGACCTTTGAATCCTGCGGATTTTGAACGAGAAAGGGAACGGGAGTAAAAATTTAAAATTCAAAAATATTCCTTGAAAGAATATTTGTAATCCAATTCCGTGAAAGAGAGAGATCCTTTTAGCCTGAAATACTTTAATCATTGCATCGTGAAATCTCCTTTCAGAAGGCTTTGGATGGGATTCAACCCAAGACAATTAAAAAAAAACCTTTAAGAAGCATATACCATTAATTAATTAATAATTATTGACTTCCCTTTTACCATTTTATCAAACATTATTAAAACCGCTAAAATACTGGCGATGATAATACTTGAGGATATTCAATTATTGTATACTTACATTTTGAACTCTCTCCAATTAATTCTCTACTAATACAAGCATTTCACTTCAAGACTCGAAATTATATTTTCTTTTCGTACTATAAAATGAATAAATTGGTTACTTATTCTAAATTAAGGCAATGTAAATAGACTAAAAATTATTATTTTTAGTTTTTAGTACCGCAATGCAAAAAGTTAATTCTTTTCCGGTATAAATAAATATTACATCCAGCTCATTAGAAGAAAACATGTATATTTCATTTTTCGCACAAACTGGGTCATATTTAGCAGGTATCATAACATAAACACTCGTGAAAGAAGGAGTAAGCTGGAATCCAATTGGCATTGGTCCAGCACCACCCGCAATACCCTCAAATGTGATGTCATGTGTAGGATTGCGGGTGACAACCCAGTATTTTCAAGATCTGGCATAGTACACCAGGATTAAGTCAGACCAATCTCTTCATACAAGCTCAGAGCCAGGCCAAATGACTCCCATCCCTGGACAGAGGCCAAGCTGAAAAGATCAGGGTCTCTTTAAGTGGCCATTATCCACTGAGGCACAACCTCTTTTCCTTATCATCAAGTGATTCGCTTGTTCCCTGTATTATTCTCCTAATTGGCTCTAACAATTATTGAGAAACCTATACGATATACGTGTACATTTGGACTTTTAGCTAATTTGATGACCTCCTTGGCGGGTGCTTTAAAGACAAAACTCCTTATTATCAGAAACCAAGAGATAGCTCATACTCACGTTAAGAAAAAAATGAAGAGAAGGCGCTAAGCGACTCTGTTATTATGCAATGGTAAGAACTATGGGCTACTTGTTGTATCAGCTACCGTATATATCATACATTCGTATTAAATACCTTATTAACGCTGAGGAATAAATGCATCAAAGCTGGAGATAAAAAATTCATCATTATCGTTGAGAGTATCTTTGTGCATACATCCACCTACTCCCATAAATTATTCAATATTGGTATACATTGGAAAAGTATGCCATGGCAGTAGGTATTCATAGCATAATTAAGGTGAAAAATAGTAAAAAAATAATCTTGGAATGTATCAAGGATAGGTAACCATCATGCTCCACGGGATAAAAATGTATGCGGTTAATTTATTCATAATTGCAATTAACACGAAAATAAATAATCCATTATAAAGTTTATCTGCATTTAGTACTTCGTGTAAAATTATTAATTACGCTTCACCCTATTGTAGCTTTATCTCTTAATAATCATTTTACGAAAGGAAAAAACTTAGTGTAGCTCCAACTTCAGAGTATTTTTCACCACCCATCAAGTATAATCAACTTGAACATTAATAATTATGGGGCATTGATAACATAGCTAAAATCAGTTGAAGCATTACTCACACAAATAAAGGAGAAATTTGCTTTTACTTATTTATTGTAAAGACATGGTTTAGTCTAGCATGTGCAATATCGAAGACAGTTGTTTCATAAAAGTTGTCGAAAAAAAGTGAATGAAAAACATATATGATCTTAGAAAACCCCGGAGAATAAGCTAAAATGATACTTTTTTTATGGCTCTATTTATGGGTTTTTATTTATCATAGGACAAACCATTTATTTTAGTGATTCAGACGAACTCTGTACATATGAACCGTTCTCGCACGCATGGATGCATTGATGTCAACGTATAAACGTCACAATATCATCAGAATGACACAATATCATCCGATACTACCTCTCACCAGTATGTAACCAATCATTGGGGATGCATCGCTCAGAGAAATCATTGTTTTACTGGTTATGTGCATATCAATAAAAAACGTACAGATAAAGAGACAATCACCAAAGTAAAATGACAATATCACGATTTGTGCTAAAGGTGACACCCTTTCCAATTTGCTTTATGCAAATGCGTGTTCAGGCCTATATACCAAATTATTATTCCACGCAGGAATGACTTCCATGAGTGTAACATGGAATGAATTCATTATTAACAGAAGTTCTTTTGTTTCCACCTATTTGGACTCAAAAAACTTTTCTGTTCAAAACTGTATTAATAATATATATTTTCCATTAAAATTTGTCTAAAACCTCAATTAATTTCTCGGGTAACTGAATTCGGTCTAACGATGATAAATTGAAAACAGCGCGCTAAAACATATCTTTGACAAATAAAACGGCTTCAAATGGAAAAATCTTCTTGATTTGATTGAGGAAGCTATGAAACGTAGAGGAAATTTCTATAATGTCTTTATATATGGTTAACTTTTTCATCTTATTTACCCTATGCAGAACTATGCTTAAAAATTTATCTCGCCGAAATGGAATTTGCAATTAACATCATCTACA
Source organism: Ischnura elegans (assembly GCF_921293095.1). Lineage (NCBI taxonomy): Eukaryota > Metazoa > Arthropoda > Insecta > Odonata > Coenagrionidae > Ischnura > Ischnura elegans. The sequence continues at coordinate 68,432,577 of NC_060248.1, read as the reverse complement.
TCATGTACACTCTTAGAATTTAACAGTCACATGAGGGTGCCAATGGGATAACAAAGCATAATAACAAAACAAATTCTGAGAATAATTATTTACTCCCATTCATACCGATTTTGTGCATAATATTTTTCGATTCTTTTAATACAGTCCTTGCAAATGATTTTCCAGCTTCAAGTAGCTGTACCTGTGTTCAGGGACGTAGAAAGGGGGGAGGCTCGGGGGTCCGACTACTCCCTTGAAATATAAAAACGTAATTACTTTCCCTCATAAAAGAAACAAAAATATTGAAAAATTATGAATTTACAAAGTATTTCTTTGACAAATTAAATTTTTTGATAGTAAAATGTGTTAAAAATTAGTTTTAAACCCTATATTTAGTACTCGGTTTTTCAAAAACTTTCCTCCTGATTTTGGATTCCCCCCGGAACAAAATTCCTGGCTACCCCACTCCTTGTGTTCAAAAAGAAAATACAATCACGCTAGAATTTGAAACTTCATCAATGGGACCAATAAAACATACCTTGAAAATTAATTCCAGATGCGATGATTTGCTTCTTTGGAACTAATACTTAACATTTTACGCTCTATAAATGAACCTCACTCTCCCGTCTGGGTTCACTCATTGCATGTATTTTTTTATTATTTTCAAGGATCGTTCCAATTACAGTAGCGGAAACGCTCTGGCATTGACCCAGTCTCGTCACACCCAAAGTCACGAAGGCAAGTAAATTTGACCTTATTGCCGCCAGCTCCCTCGATAGCCGTTCCGAGTGGTACAAAATGAAGCACCAAAAATAAAACTTTTATCCCTCTCCCGAGATTAGAGTGGACGGCAAACGCTTTATAGGATGGTGCGGAGTTTCTCTTCGGTTTCCACGCCCAGAATAATTGGATATCTCGCGAATCTGGTGACAAACTCTTTACACGTTTCTTACGCTCATGGCTGAGATTACCGGCGACGACTTGGACCAGATGCTCATCGAGACCATTTCCGAAAAAGTGATCCATTCGTGTTCGTTTTAGTGAGTCCTCTTGAGATCATTTCTGCCTTCAATCACTCAAAAAATTTAAGTTCTAAAACTGTCGTGAAAAACCCGAATCAATAATCAATCCACTTGTAGAATCATAAAAAAGTCATGTTGGTTTGGCGAGTTTTAAATAATTAATCCAGTTGAGTTTATTATCATACTTGTAACCAACTGGTCCAAGTGTCAAATACACTTGATGCATAAAAACTATATTCCTACAAAATAATATAATTTTACCCAATGCATTTCAATGTATTTCTATATAACAGCATTGGTGAAGTGAATTTTTCCGAATTTTAATTATGCTATTATGCATCAATAAATAGCGTTAGGTAAATAGAGCATAGAAACAAACTTGTATATCATTTTATATTTTCCACATATTCAATATTTCAGCCTTGTTTCTAGTTACAATCTTTCGTGCGTATCTATGGCCGGAATCCCTTAACCTCCTCCACTTACCCGCTCAAATTACTACTTTGACACAATCTTTTTCCGGTATGCAGTACAATTCCATCTAGAAGAAGTTTAAATGTGATGATTATGTATGGGCGTAAAGTATTTAAAAAGTACTCTATCAGTCTCCCCTCCCTTCACGGACCTCCCTTTTCAAATCATATTAAGGCGTATTCCATACCATTTTATGTAAAAATCCTATTCTCTTCCTTCCTCTTCCTCTTTTACCCAACATCCTACCCTAATACTGTATTCAAAATCTCCTTCCCCGGTAAGTACCATCTCCATCCATTCTTTCTGTCTCCTCCGTATCTCATCTAGGAGCAACCTCTCCTCACCATTTCCAGCACTTCTTTCATCCTCCTTTTTTCCGCCCAGTTTTACTTTACCCATTCTTTCGATCCCAAAAATTTTGGTGTTTTATTTTTGAAACGGAGAGAGAAAATTGAAATTAAGTATCACAAGCATATTATTATTTAAGTATTCTACTGATTAAGATGGGTCTCCATGTAGTATTAAAAAGTACTCTGCCAGCCTTCCATTCCTTCAAGTACTTCCCTCTTCAATTCACTGTAAGGTCTACTCCCTTTCATTATATCAAAAAATCCTATTCTTTTTCTTCCTCTTCCTCGTTTACCACTCTACCCTCTAACACGGCTTTCAAAATCCCCTCCCCGCTAAGTACTCGCTTCAGCCATACCTTGTGTCTTCTCCGCATCTCACCTAAAAGCTGCCTCTCCTCGCCCACCATGTCCGGCACTTCGTCGTTCCTCCTCCTCTCCGTCGACTTCACCTTCTCCATTCTTCTCCACACCCACATATCGGATGACTCCAGTGTTTTCTCGACCTCCTAGGTTTCCATGTTTCCGCACCATTAAGCACTTCACTACTGATCAAACTCTTCACAAACCATTTCTTTAAACTCTTACATAATGATCCTCAATTAGGCTTCTTCCTGTTCATGAATGGCTCCTTTGCTAACGCAATTACCTTACTGATGTGATATTGAAATAGCGCGAATTTTTTCAACCATGCAATTTTGTGGTCATATGTGTTATTCATCATTTTCCGTCCATGTTTTACTTACTGAATTCGCCAACTATGGAAGATGAAATCTTGGGATTAAAATTAGCATGGATATAAATATCGTATGGAGAAATAAGCTCTCGTAAAGGCATCCGGACCACCAGGTAGGAGTTCAACTTTCATACAGTGTATTCTGTTAGTTCTTAAAAGAGTTTCACGATACACATAACTAATTACTTCAGGCTTAACTATGTGCAACCTTTATCTGACGATATAACTATGTTATAAAACCTGGGTCATGCTTTCTCAAATATATTGATGAACCTAAAAAATATTCTTTCATTTTCCTTATTAATATATTGCCTCTGAAAAATATTAGAATAAAAAATAATCGAATTTGAGATGCAAACAAATGTTGACAGGGTATATTTTTTACTCCCTGAAAATTTCAAGTTTAAAGCAATTAATCCGTCATCAAATAAGAACGGATAAGCAGGCAATGTACGCCCAATTTTAAGTATTAAATTAATTTTTCCGCTTATTTTCTCGATAGACCGGCGGCTAGTCTGGAGTGAGCTCTACCGTGACCTATTTAAACCGATCCTCGAGTTGATGCTCTGAGTGAGTGAGTCGGGTCATTATATTTCCTTTAGATTCTCCAATATCCTTTATTTCACTCTCTCTTCCTTCCCTTTCGTTCTCCTTCCGATTAAAGCCAGTCCAGATGTGGAGAATTTGGGGGGGTTGATTTTATATATGGCGGCGACTGGGAAAAGGGAAGAGCCTAAGAGTCAGTCGACTGGTGAGTTTATTCCGTGCGAATGGACACCGCTGAATACTTCCTCTCTCGGCCCTTTTATTTGAGGAGGAAAGTGGGAATAAACGAAGGGAAAAAGGACGAGGATAAAGGGAGAAGACTGAGGGGGCGCGTAAAAAGGGAACAGGCGCCCCACATTCCCGAGGCAAAATAATCAAGTCTAGCTGGGGAAATAATGTAGTGGGCGAGTGGGGAATTTATTGATTCCAATTTATAGAAGTAGGAATCTTAAGACGCTTAGCAAGCTCCGATATCAGCTGATTAAATTTTGCGTATATGTGGTTAGACAAGGAACTTAAATGGATGCATATTGCTTCATTTAAGTATGGGTAACTTTGGAAATTACTTTAGAAATGAATTTATGAAGGCTGCAGAAACTATTCACCCCCTCCGTGATACAGTGTAAAGAGGTGACGATAGCAGCTACAGGAAATTACTAATCTCTATTTCCCCAAGATGTTTCGCATGGAATGAAGGATGTTGACAAAATGAAGTTCATCAAATCATTTAAGCCTTTAAGTGCATCTATAATTTCCGAGTAAAAATACTGCTCAATGCCATACGGTATAAACACGTATGTGGTTGATTCGTCCTCGTTATATGAAGGATCGCACGCTATAAACAACTGACAACGCCATACGTACTACATCAGTTCGTGTTTCATGAGATTTTTGTCATTTCAAAATTTTCCTATTCTCATAAAGTTTAGACTATAGCTCGCCAAAATTTCAAATTAATTTTAACCTCTATCGTCAGCCCTGAGATTAAGTAGGTAATTTAATTGTATTCGTTTTAAGTGGCTGGTAAGGAAACTTGAATTTTATTTATTCATTATATCTTCTCAAAGGAATAAACAAAATTCTCTCAACTGTAGTCTGCATCGAAGCAGAAACTCAAGCATCGGTAATTCCTTGTCATTTAAATACGCAACTTCATCTGGCCCTCAGCAATTCTTGACTGACGAGCACACAAAGGTAAATCGCAGTAGCTTACATGCGTGTACTTTCGTAAAAATTCCTTGTGCAAAGTAGTTTTTAAATCGAACCATATTATTCATTGTAGTCAGAGCCCTAAAGGTTAACGAGCAAAACTTCGGACACAATCGGGACGCAACTTCAGAAATTTATAGAAACCCAAGGGATATAAAAATATAAATCGGTGACCTTGGATATTTTCGCGCGGAATTTTTTACTTATTTGAAGTAAATTTACGAAGGGAATGTGATAAAGCGCTAGAACTTAAAAATTAGATAGTTTCTGAGTTCCAATATTGGGTCGCACTCAATTTTGTAAAAAATGGCTTAATCTTGAAGGATCAAAGACATTTATATTAAAAATATCGAAAATTAATTACCATTAATTATCACCCAACTGCAACTGATCGATTATTAAATGTGATGCAATACTTCACACCTCCAGCGTCCTGTGATTTTAAACCGCAAAATAATTTGATGACGTTAAGTGAAACTGAAACAGAGCTATGAAATAGAATTCTTTCAGTCTTGCAGTCTTCCGCAACGTATTCACTCTCACAATCCGTCTCCTTATATAGTAAAATTCTTGGTGATTGACGAGGAATCCAGCAAAGTTCAGGAATACTTCCATTAAGATCAATCCCCATCGAGTGAAAATTAAAGACATAAACGTCTAGTGTCCCGAATTAAAATTCCATTGTTTGTTTACAATGATTATTTAAGACCTACTAATTACAGCAGTAAATGGTACAAAATCCATTGAAGTGAAAAATTTAACTGCTCATGGGTTTAGAAATAGAGCAATCTAAATTTATTGAACAGCTCAGTGCCTTTGAAAAATTTTAATAGGAGAAATGGAGCTCTATTAAAAAAAGTAAGAGTGCCAAATGTATGGAGGGTGTACATATAAGAAAATTTCTTTCGGGAAAGTTTAAGGCCGGAATGTATACGGAATAGAGAGAAATTTAGTTTCGAACGCAAATTAAGCCACCGACTCCGTCCCATGACGTGAGAAAGAAGATAGCCGGAGATGCACCCAGTTTTCGACGCAAGAAATCTATTCCATTCGGGAGCGGGATGTAAATACTCTGTGGGGAATAAAACCTTTCTACTGGAAGCCAGGTTTGGATCAGAGGCAAATGGAAGTGGAAAGTAATTCTAGCCGAAGGAGTGAACCGATATTGCAGACTGTGCTGGAGCAGGTGCAAGGAGATGAGCGTCCACGGAGACGATGATGAGTTTGAGTGATGATCGGATCTTCTGAGGAAAATTGAATCCGCTTTTCAAGGTCGAATGTGGACACAATAGAGTGAGATAACATAAATTCTACTGCACATGAATATGTGATCAAATACTCCAACCTTATGAGCAACCGGATCAGGTGTAGGAATATGATTTTCGAAAACACATTGCATTGATTATTTGCTAAATGAATAGCTTGATTTATTTTTACGCAGTAAAATAAATGATATTTTGCTGATGACTTAGATAATCACAACCTTGCAGCCCAAATATTGGGTTACTGATACATATTTCAGTGAAACGGTTCAAAAATTTATTTTACAATGAAATGAATCATTTCCGCATGTCTTGAGGGTTACTACACATATTCATCACAGGAATATATCCTACTTTACATATAGAGCCCCTTTGAACTTGTATTAAGTAGGACTTAATAGTTGGGATAAAATGCCCGAAGGAATGAAGCCTGCATTGCCCGTAATTCAAGGAATTTATTCAGTGCAACCATAAAAAACGAAGTTATTCATCCGTTTATAACTATAATACAGAATAATATTTGCGTGGTACATAATACCTCAGGCTTAATATTCTACGAGAAGCTACCAGCTAGTGCTGGTATTCTCGTATAATTCTCAGATTTTGATCGCCATCATTATTGTTGAATGGATTCATTTACACTTTCATTACTGTCCACAGAACGTCCAGCCATACTAATTTACATAATTACATTCCAGAAAAGGGAAGATTATTTAGCACACCTCAGGCTTTGAGATTAATCATAAAAAGAGTCTTGAATTTCAAGGAAAAACAGATCCCTCATGGCATACAAATACAACTTTTGAAAAGCTTTCCCCGAAGGATAATCGGAAAATCGGATTCTGCTGAAATCTTTTGCAAGAATCTTAGATATTTCATCCGAGATGCTATCTTTAGGATCCACCTTTCTCTCATAATTCAAGCACAAAGGATAAAGAGGTTACCGCCTGAGAAGTTTTCGTTTTTCTCCAACTCTTTTGAGACTTTTATTGTGACTAAATTGGGGTAAGTAGCCAGGAGGCTGTCATGGAGACGGAACCTGAAACAATAGCTGGCACATCATGGCTCATCTTACATTTCTAACCACAGTTGACTACTGTCAAAAGGTCACCATGAAAATAACACAAGAAAATGTCCATATACTCGCGGATAATTTATTTATCCTTTGCATGAATATCAATGAAAGGTGTTGTATAAGAAGTATTGAGACTAGATTTTTCGAATTTTTGGACGAGTTGATATCCAAATATTTGGAATGAATACTCTGGGTTCTTTTCAATTGGTCATTAGTCGCAAAATTTACTAAATTCCACGGGCAAATATGTACTTTATGTTGTTAGATTGAAGTTTTGTATCATGGCAACCAATGGTCTGAACTGGAAATGAAATGATATTTATTATGTTTTATTTTCAATATCATCAGAAACTCATTCTCTTGTGACGACCGTAAATGGTGCCATAATATTTTATATTGTGGCAAAGGAGACCTTGCTGATTTGCTTATGTTTACGCAAACAAGTCATTGATTGAGAATATGAGGGGAATTGCACCATTAGCTATAATAAATTGAATGGAGAAACGTGGAGGTCATCACACATACCTATCTCCACATAATTATATAATCCCCAAAAATTGTTTTCTAAGACAACTCAGTTTTTTCGACCCCAATTTATGAATGTTTTAAGGAAAATTTTGGCAATTGAAATTTTAGATGTTCGGCTTCAGTAAAATCTGCAAGAAAACATGATAGGAAAAAATATATTACTGAAGGCACAGGTAATGATAACAGGACAACTTAAAATGAAATTCATAATAAAATTGGCTTAAATTAGACTTTACTTAAACTTGGGAAGAGTAAAAAAGCGGAATAAATTATTTCCCAGGATGTGTTTAGCATGGCGCATTGCCTCTTTTTTATATTAAGAGACGAGGCGGGTGCAGCGGTAAATACAAGACTTTTCTTCGCAGGCATGAGAACGCGTGAGTCATTTCAAGTTCTTAATGCAGTTTTCAAAGAGAAGGCAGCATTTATCTCAATTCCGTCGCTGTAACCATTTGGCTCTCACATGCTTCCGTTGAGATCCTCATTGCTGAAAGATAACGATGGGATGAAAACACGAATTTAGACGAGAACGCAAATGCAGGACAGTTGAGTTCCCTTGAAAATTTTTAGATTTAAAAATATGTTTGTTCCGAAGCAAACAAAGGCCTCACAGAAAAGACCAAATGTTGGCACGAACATAATGATAGTCGGAAGTTTACGTTAGTTTTGTTGGAACTCTTGAAAGATCAAAAGTTTTGGCGAGAAAGGAAGGAATCACATTTTACACGGATTAAAATATATTTGCAAGCATTTATTTTCTCCTGGCTGCAATTATTTAATAATCAATGCTTCTGGTATTGAAAAATGAGTCGTATATTCATTATTATCTTCACCATGGATCAAAAATCCAACGATTTGTTCAAATTCAACGCCCCACTTCAAACTCCTATAATCCGATCTTCTCAAAAATAAAATTTCACTTCTTTCAGAATCCAATATTCTATGTTTTATAAGGTCATGTGTTTGCATACCTATTTGATGAAAAGCGTTTTGAAGTACCCTGCGTACAGATATATCGGATGTAAAGAATAAGATATGTGAAATAAATCCCAGCCTGAAAATTTGGATATCTCGACTCCCCGAAAATTGCTCGTCAAAATCGATATCATCGAGGATCTAATCATCCAGGTGGGAGTTTTTCTACTTTTTCTTAGCACAAAAAGGTGCTTAATTAGGGTCAAGTATGATTTGTATGAGTTTTTTGTGCAGATCTCTATGAGAAAGTGAATATAGCTCCTATCTTCCGTAAAAAAGACTCCATCACCATTTTAGTAATACGCAGGGAAGAATAACCGATCCGAATTATTTGATTACCTAATATTTCAAATTGATAAGGCCTTTAGGGCATACAAAATGGCTTTAATGCATGAAATAAAATAAAGGATTTGATCATCTTCCGACGGACTTCCGATGCCACCAGCTTTTTAGCGAATGGAATTGTTTTCAAACCGCATCGCAATTGTATGCCAATTTGTGGATTAATATTTAATTTTTGATGCTAACATTGCTAAATATTTTCAACTGCTATAAATAGGGCCTCACTTACTCAATGATTCAACGTGGAGGTTGGTTTGGAGAGGTGAAAGTAGAGCTCAGCTCTGACAATAACAGCCATTTGAATTTAAAACATTTAGGATACGGGGGCCTTTACCTTTTTACCTTTCCCTGGGCCACCTGGTACTTCGTGGATTTTAATTTGGTGTGGCGGGAGACTTCACTCGAGATTTGAACCTGGAACACCTAGATAAGAAGCCAAGCGCTCACACGCTCACAGTAATTAAAAATTATACCCAATGCATACCTCATAAAAAATTATACCCAATTTATGAGTATAATTTTTTTAATTTAATACCCATGAATTTTGTATAATTTTTTAATTACTAGGTTGAACTTTTTAGCTACCCACGTCGCGGTCTGTATTTCAAACCTTACTTCCTCCTCATTACATACATATGCCGGTATATTTGGTATGAATACAATGTTTTATTGTTAAGTATATGTTAAAAAAACAGCATTAGTGATTTATGTGCTTCTGTATGATGCTGTCATCTGTCAGAAAGCACTGAACAAGTTAGAATAACGACATTTTACTAAGCCATGCGGTAAATAATTCTAACGTCGATATATTGTAAACAATACGCCAGGATCGAGGAGTAAATGCATAATCTTCAATTGCCATTTTTTGTTTAAACTTGCTTAACTCAGAGTTAATGCGTAGCAGAAATCAAGGATTTTGAAAGCTTTTCGGGGAGACGGAAAAATCTTTTCGGACCAAACACATCCGTCAGAGCCAAAAGCGAGAGACCTGGAACGGATGACAGAAGTTTTGACTAAGAGGATGAAAAAAATGAAGAATTCGGGTCAGTCATATGATAATGTGAGACAGGGAAGGACTCCAATGCACGGTACTGCACTGGGATAGAGCTCTCCAGCAGGGTGGGAATGGGAGGGCATGAGCGGGAATACATTAATGTGGGAAATGTTCGGAGGAAGAGGCAAAGATGGACGGTTTGAGCGAGGCGGGGAAAAATATCGCTCTGCCAGGACGAGACTCGGAGGGCAAAGTTAAATTGAGATCAGGAGGGTGGTACTAGAGCACATGGCGGAATGTAAAGCTGGGACCGTATTCCAGTTTTATATATAAATTCTCATCCCTCAGCGCTCTCTCCCCTGGCAAATCATACAGTTCACTCCCTCCAAACCGCAATGACCAGACAAACGGGCGTCATATTTTTTTACGAGCGGAATAAGAATGGAATCAGATGTGTTTCCAGTGATAGAAAAGGAAATTTTCATATGAATGGTCACAGGATTGATAGGCCAAGTATGATTGAGTTTGGTTCATGGTTATGGCATAGTGTAAGTTCTTATAAAGTTGAACTCAAATATGCTTCGCCGCTGGAGTAATTAACGGTGTCCATTGGAGTGATAAAAAAGAGCTGATAAGATACATATAAATAAGATACATAAATAAGATACATATGCCATATTCTGCTTAATAAATAATACAATTAAGTGACCCAGCAAACAGCACATTGTGAAATTTGCTATGCTCTTGAATTGTTCTCATAGTAAATTTATCATTGGCATCGTAAGAAATAAATTTCTATGAACTAGCTATGGCAATCAAGTCCATTCCAATTTCTCATAATTAGGACCAAATCTACTCTTAAAGTACTATAAAGATGCCTACATATATCTGAATTGATATTTGACAAATTTGAAATTTATTTTATGTTGGAAGCTAAATGTGAAATGAGAGTTCCATCCCGATCATGTTTAGCTAGACCTAATGCGGCTCTACCTACTCTGTCATCAACCTATAAATCTTAGTGAGGCTGAAAATAATTCATGGAGTCCACTCGCAACTATAAAGTATGTTTAATCCTACCTGTCTAGCTCTTAGTGTCCTCTCCCTTGCCATCACAATCCGACAGATAAAACAAAATCAGGCCAAGTCCCGCATTATTTCTTACGGCAGATGCCACACCGCAAAATCTGGATACCCTTTTTTCCACATGACATTTTATTGTCTCCTGCTAAAATAATAGGCTATGAAACAAAATAAAAGCGCAAATTCAAGCTATGCTATCCTTGGCGATGAAAAATTCAAATCATAAAATATAAATAAACTTTAAAATTTCTGCACAAATGAGTTATTCCCTAAATTTACCGATTTAAGTTTTTCTCGATTATTTCTTAAGCTTCTTGTCTGGTGATTAGAAGATTTTCCGGCCTACAGTTACAGGTTTCTTCTTTTTCTTAAAAATGACAATGTTTAGCTGATTCCAAAATCCTGCAATGTTTCATTTATCGTCTATCTGGCATTTTGTATATTTAGGTGATCACTAAATGTTTCATCAAAATATGCATTTTAAATATAAAATTTTATGGGCCTACTCAGGCTAAAATATTTTTTATAAATTGCATTTTTTTCATAGAAATGCAATTTACCGTGTTATTAAATGGATCAAATCAAAACCTACCTTGGATTAAGAAAGTAGTCTTTTAGGACTTACATCTATCAATGCCGAATGATTTTGGTTAATTTGCTAATTTTCAAATGGGTTCCTCCAAGAGCAAATCAGTCACTTTCTAAATATTTCATAAAATTGGTTAATTTTTATGCGAAATTTCCCATTAAATGAGGATAGATAAAACGTCACTTTTTCGAGAATATCCCCTTGTACTAAGACAAAGAAATAAAACAGCTTGTGCAACACAATAAAGAGGAGTTTGAGATAGAAAATGTTATAGCACGGACTAGGAGATAAGGCGTGTAGAAGCAACAGTGGATGGTAAACTGCTTCCCAAATGAAAAAGAAGAGTCCACCCTCATGTTGAGGAAATATAAATCTCACTAGATACACATTAGGAAGACTGCTATTTTTTTCGTAAATCACCAACAAAAAACCAGACAAGTTCTTTTCCGTCTTGAAAGGAGGAAAGGGACGACGAAAATTTTCTTCCCCTTTTAGCAAATGACACACCGCCGCTCGCAATTCTTCTTTGAAACAACTGCGTCGGCCATCTCTGCATCAACTTTACAGGGACGTGGCACTTAAAATCCGTTCAACTGCACCATAAAGTAAGAGCATGTCGTCATACGTAGTGTTTCTGTATCCCATTTGGGCTGAAAAAGTTTTAAGCGAGCACCAAAATATAATCAGGGCAAAGATTCCATTAAAAATCATTTGCCTTAACCTAGATTAGGAAAAATTGCAAAAATTTGAAGCAAGCTGGTAACCTTTTTAAGGACCATAAGAATTGTAGCCATTATATTCTTATTTTAAAAAAAATAGATAGTTTCCGAGATACATATGGAGACAAATAGTCCGTAGGTTCGATAACGGTAAAATTTGGTCAATGTAAGATAATCGATAGGTTTCACACAAACTCTCCTAATTAGCATTGAGCATAAAGCATTTTCTCATAAATATGCCATAAAAAGATACACTTGACCTTTTATTCATAAATTTCTATCATAACAAGGCAATTCTTATCCGAGAAGTAAACAATCGATTCGGTAGCAGGGAAATCTTTACATACATATATTTTTGGTTAATTTGAAAAAAATTTCGCTCATGCCTCTAGGAGGTTAGATTGCTCATGCAATAGATTTTATATTGAACAGCATAAAAAAATTTGGGGGACAATAAATTGTTACGAAACCTATTCGATCCATATGTCCCCTTACTTTGACAGGCCACCATTTCCTCTGGTGATTGGCACTCCTACCATCCAACCACAGCGGTATTGAGTTTTGCTTCAAAATCATCGCTTTGAGGCATTTTCTGATTTTCTTCCGAACTGAGGTCGCAAGGTCCCCCTTCTGGACCAAGGCCAATGCTTGCGGGGAAGCGTTTGTCATGTAGTTCCGACAGGGGAACCAGCCGAATTTGGGAAAAAACAATGGTACTAGAGGGGGGTATAATGGTGTCAATATTTTTGTAAAACAAAGGAATCTGACTCAGGACTAAAGGGTTTTTTTGTTCTACAGCTGACAGGATTTTTAAGAAAAACTGACAGGATTTTTTTATGTTCAGCAGAATTAGTTTCTGTCTTACCACTTACCCATGCTACCACTAGGAGGCATATTTAACGAATTTATTTACGGAAATCGAGGGATCCGGGTTCGAATCCCGGTCAAGGCGAATGATTTTTCCTCTGTGGATTTTTCGCACAATTTGTGCATTGCGGGTGACTCCGTAATAGTTATCCCCGTGGCTAGTCCCGGTATACTTAAATAAGGCATATTTACCGTTTATATCGCCTACCGCTGGCCATAAAGATGTTCAAACTATTGATATTCGGGTAAAGATATATTAATTATAGCAAATTTTCGAAATTAATTTTTGTAGCTATTCCAGTAACGATATAATAATTCTTGTAAAATATTTCATAGCAATAACTACTGCATTATGGTTGAAATAATCAATATTAATAATAGCGTGTTTTTTCGAATATCCGTAGGTGGTTTACAATGCAAGATATGATCATCTTAATATATAGTTTAAGCAAAGGCTTCAGTTAACACAGAATACCAAATTCTTTATTCTATCCGTGAAATTTGTGCAATAGATCTAACTCCTTCCAAGTGTTTCAAGGACTGCTGGTTTTGGAAATACTGAGGAGAGGAAAAAATATACCGGAAAAAACTGGTAATTCTGGTTAATGGTGATGTCTGATGCTCATATTATAACTTCGTATCAGTTGTTAATGATAATTGGGATGTAGAATTGAAATGAATAAGCTTTCAATATTCTCCCCGATCAATACTATTACGACTCGAAAATAATATCGGTAGGACGTAAAATTTCAATGGCAACGTAACTTCATGTCAAAATTACTCCGTGCTAATCACTACCAATCATAAGTTGTATTAATAAAAACTAACACAATTATTTATAAAATAATTTGAGAGGATATTTTTGGTGGTAGCGCAAGGACTTGGCCCAAACACCTACTGTCCTTTGCTTGGCAACATAAAGATTCTTCCATATTTGATGCCAAATCGATCAAAAGATTACCATTTTAGAAAACATTCTATTCATCATTCTCTCCGCAAAATATCTTATAATTGAGAGACTAATGTCAATATTTCATATGTGATGATGGGTGAATATATTCCTACGCAGTCTCTCACAATAGGGTTATTTTATCTACATCTTCGAAATAGAGCAGAAAAATCGAAAGATGAGGCGCTTAATTGGGACTTGAGAAAGCATATCGCTTAAGATGGAACAATTCAAACGCGAACCCGAGACATGAGAATGAGAAACCTATTAAAGTATATAATTTACACCAAACTCACAAACTGTGCATGACATGCTTCAATGAAAGATCAATGCATAATCAAATATACATAGTAATTTGAATACAAATTACTCAGCCTCTTATCATTACAGAATAACTGTAACATCATGAGTTTCTTTAGAGATCTGGCTTATTCATTACGCATAGCCACGCATAAACTTTTCAAAACATTTTGCAGTAAAATTACTTGCTCGGAAGGTTAAGCGTACAGAAATTGTGAAGCATTGTTTATAGACCATTAGATATGACAGATAAGTTCCTCTTAGTGGCCCATTGCTACATCCTCTACGGTATTGAGCGCAAAAAATAGCCTATTTCCTACGACTAAGAGGATAAACATAAATTCTTCACCTAAACTGTAGCTAAGTGGACCAAGGATCGTCATTTAATTTGGTTTATGCTTGCCCATTCTTCTCGTTGATACTTTTTCCTCCCGCTCGCTTGCCATAAATTTATTTCTCCACCTTCCTCAGCAATTTTCTTCCTCTGTTTTGATATCCTCCAGAAACTTTTTTTAAGACTCCCAAGTTGGACCTTGTCTTTGTGTTCGTGGTTTCTCTAAGAGCTTGAACCTCCTATTAGTGCCAAAAGCTCCGTCATTACGCGTTTTTATAACGCATTTGACCTTCACAAACTACCATCATCATTGAAGTTGCATCTTCGTGCTTTTTTTTTCTTCTGCCAAAGCCTTGAAGTCGAGACGTGTCCCTCGCCCGTTCATATCACATATCTCCTGCCTCTTCTTCTCTCTTCGAGGAATATCGTGCCAGGCGAGTGACAGTCACCCTCAATGAGTGCGGTTTGTGATATTTTTTTTCTATTCCTACACCGCTTAGGTGATAAAAAAGCGACCTATATCCTTCCATGCAGGGCTGCGCTCTTCCAGAACGCCAACCGATTCCGAGGCTCTCGCTGGTAGCTTCACCAAACCCTCCCTACCAACCTTATCCCGGGCACTCTTTACCCTGTCAACCTCACTCCTCTTCCCTTTCTTTATCCCACGGATATACTCCTTCCCTCACACTCAACTCTTCTTCCTCTTACCCCTTTGCCCATTCGGCTCTACTCTAGATCGCTACACTATAGACGCCAGCTCCCCACCCCTTCCTGTGCTTCTTAATGTCTCCCTCAGTTTTAGATCGATTCCCTCGTCCATTGGCGGATGCGCATCTTTGTGTCTGTTCGCCCCGCCACTGAAGTCCACCTCGGTTTCCTTTGTTATAACCCACGCCTCGGAAAAAGCGTAGAAGCAATCACAGCTAACTCTAGTGGTATCATTCCTTTTTCAAATCGATGATGCAAAAGTATTTTCCGATTACTGGATATTTGGAGCTTATTTCTACCTCGGGTAAATGTGGATAAGAGTTATTAAAGACAGTCACAAGGAATTGATGCAGTGCTACGCTTTCCGTTCGGCCATATGTGAAACAGTCATTCGTAAGTCTCGATTTGATTGACGTATGGTTCAACTTTTACAGTATTTTTATATTATTTTTTTATAATCCGGCCATCGAGTAGACTACAACGATCTATTACGAAAAAATCTTACATCTTCATCCGCATAATACCCTGCGAGCCAACTCTAAGGCAGGGGAACTGGTAAACACTTGAAGGAAATTCGAATCAAAGGAAATATTATTGGCCTTGAGCAGGATTTTCGCCATGAATCTCTATCTTTTCATTTTTTAAATAAACCGTTTGATACTATATAAAAGACATCAATTGTAAGCTTCGTGGTAATTCTTTAGTATTTCTGTGTTTTCTTACCCTTGTGTGTATAACCACGATATTCCTACGGAATGAATTTTGCGCCAACTGATATTTTTTCATTTAAAACATATTTTTCTCGTAAGTATAGTTCAACCAATAGTTATTCCCGCATTACTGCCATTTTTATTTGATTCACCTTAAACTACTCATAAAGGTGTAATTAAAAACATATTACAATATATCTTCGGTAGCATGATGCCATTCACGAAGAAAATGGGGAACATTTCGTAAATATTTTGCTATTATCAGAATTTCCAGTTTGAGGTTTTATAATTCACCCATAAAATTATTAAAATTGTTAATTTAGAGCCAAGGCGAATCCATATTTTTTTTAAATTTAATATACTCTGTATTAATAATTTTCATCTGCTGCTAGACCATTTCATAAATAGAACTTTTAGTAGTCCTTTATGTAGTTGCTCATTTAACCGAGAACTGGCCTGTGTTTAAAAGTTCCAATCGATCTTTTCCACCAGGTATTTGCATACGCAAATACTTTACTTTAATACACTTCCCAGATATAAGTAAACTTTACTCCCTTCTTCTTCTAATCCGATGTCTTGTAGAGTATTAATTTTACAGTAATAAATTGTAATTTCGTAATTAATTGTAGAGTAAATTACGAAAAGTGGCTGCATTCTCCTTACCTTGTATTACCAGTTGAGCATTAACGATATTAGAAAGGAAAAAACTCATCGGTAATTATGGCATTAAAAAATTCTTTTGATTTTAACCTAGATCGATACCTCAGTCTTGCGTTTGAATTCCTCATTCTTAGAATAAGGGGTCCAATTCCTTAAGCTGGGCCCATATTTAAAAAATTCGATAATTTAAGAGAATTGACGTTGGCATTTCCGAAGACCCTTCTATCAGTTAACAAACGCTCCATACATTACTAAATCTGTAATAGGAGGCACTACTACCCACTTCTATGGCCCCAATATTCTCCTTTAAATATCACTGAAATATTTCCTCTATTCTGATCATGGTCTAACTTAGTCGAGGAAGTTTATGAGCGTTGAATTGAGTTCATTGCGAAAGAGGAATGCAAATGCCTTTATTCGCTTGATGTAGAGTCATTCATAAATACGAAATTTATCACAGCGGACGGATTCCATACAGATAGCGATGGTACTTAGCGCTGGCTCCCACCACCGCGTTACTCACAGCCCAAGTGACCTGCGTCGCCCCTATCAAGCGCCACTGCTTGCGTTCCTGATTCCCCGGCGTGAAACCCTTATTCCTCGTACCCGCTCGGTTGGCTTCCACGCTGCTCTAGGATCGCTACGTCCTCTTTAATCCCCCCACTGTCTTACACACCCTTATACAAGCGCCCCCTGCCTCGTGGCTAAACCACAAGACCGCCGTTTGTCGCAAAGATTGAGTCTACAAGATGTGAAAGGAGATAGCTTTTGAGAACCACAAAGAGAGAAGAATGGAGAGAAATAATTGTGGGAATTGCAGAATCAGGCTTTCCGTAGCCGAAGATTCGATCACTAATATTACAAAGGAGGATCCTCAGGTCGGTCTCCAAATGTGTTGTCACCCGCCGCGCATTTAAATGGGTTTAC